>NW_025421322.1:19122500-21622500 GCF_011764305.1 Mustela putorius furo | reverse complement strand
ACACAATGCCTGGCATGTAGTAATTACCAAAAAAAAATTTTTTTTGTTAAATATATGAGTGAATGGAAGAACGAATGACTTCATTTTACTGCAACCTGTCTATCGAGTGGCCTTTGACATAAGGGTAAGGATATTACTATGTCATTTTAGTGCCTTCAGTTTAAGCAAGAAAGGAAATACTTCAGAAAAAAGTGTTCATTCTTTTTGGGTACTTAAACATTTATCTACCAGTCATTGGTAGTGGAAGAACAGCCCTCGGGGGTCCAGAAAGGGATCTGTTAGGCATTTCCCAGAAATATTCAGAGACTGCAATTCCTGGGGAGAAAGGTTGAGCTCAATGTTGCCCAGAGCAGGTGCTGAGACTGCCTATTGGGTAATCAATTTCCACTATGCATCAAGCATTTTCTTGCTTCAAGCATCACCTTGGAGCGGCTGGAGCAAAACTGTGAAAAGGAAATGAACATTCTTAGAAGTGGTTTGGATTTTGAGAAGAGGTTCCTTAAGGGGTGCCTAAGATTTTTAGGAATCCTAAAATTCCTTAAGAAGGTCACGTGATCAAGGAAGAAAACAAACGAGTTCTCAGTAGGAGAGAGTCAGACCAGATGCATTCATCTTAGGGTACAAAGTCTCATGTTATGTGTAGAAACACACACAGAAAATTACATTTAGAAGACTAGAGCTGGCTGGAAACTTTGGGAAGAGCTGATTCTGAGTTCTGAGTTCTACACATCAGGGTCCCATGGCCAGGGTGTTTAAGCAAACTGTCCAGAGTGACACAGGGAATCTGCTGCAGAGCCAGAGTTATAAAGTGGGGCACCCAGCTTCTAACTCAGTTCCAATCTCTTGAGCTGGCGGCCCAGCCCCGGTGCAGCAAGAGAAACTACTCCTGGGGTTATTTGGAAGAGCATCTGTCATCTGGCTGCCACGCTCATGGAAGAGCCAGACCACTTGACGGTGGAAAAAGAGGATGGAAATGCAAAAGGCGAAGATGGAACTGCAGTTTTTATATGGAAAACATGAACCAGCTATGGTTTGAAATATTAAAAATAGGTTAAATTCAATTTACATTCTATTGGACACTGACTTCAGGGCTATAAACAAAATGTCTGGAAAAATTTATGCAGCTATCTCTCTTTTTGCCACATTAGGTAGATTAATAGGACTGTGCCCCTCCTCTAGGAGCTTATTTAAAGGTTGAAAACATTAACCTTAATAAAGAAAAGGGAATGAAACACAGAACAAAGATTACTCCTATGATCTCTAAGCCTTGCCCTCTGTGATGTAGAAGCAACAGCCCTGGGCTGGAAATGCAAGAACCGGGTCCTAATCCTGTTTAAGTTATGACTTTATTCAACTTGCTAACAATGCTCTGGGTTTCAGTTTATTGACCTGTAAAATGAGGAAATTAGGTTAGATGGAGTGTCTCTAACAGTTCATCATATTTAACATTCTAAGACTGAACCTTTTTTTTTTTTTTAATGAGCACACATGTTCATTCATTAACTACTCTCTATGCCTCAGGTATCATGCGTGATGTTGTACACACAAGCATGAAGAAGAAAAATATGATCTCTGACCTCGTGGAACTTAGAGAGACAAAGAGTAAACAGAAAACACTAGTAGATAACTTATTACATTTTATCCATAAAAAGTAGATAATATAACTAGTGATAGGAGCTAAGCTAGGTTGGAGAGTAGAGTCAATGTCAAGAGAGGAAGGGCTCCTTTGAGTCTCATCCATGGAAGACCTCAAGCCTCAAGGAAAACATTTAAATAGACATAGGAACAACGTGCCTAGTAGAGAAGGCATCATATGCAAAGGCACTGTGGTCAGAAAGAGTTTGCTGTAATTGACTACCTGACAGAAGGTGACAGTGGCTGGGAGATAAGGATCAAAGGAAAGGAGGCATATAATGAGGACAGAGCAGGTCTTGCAAGATACTGCAGATCAGGGGAGGCAGTTTGGATTTTTCCCATGGGCAATGAGAAGCCAAAGGAAACTTTAAAACAAACGAGTGTCATGGTTTAATTCGTGTCTTAAAAAGATTACCTTCAATTCTGTGTAGAAAGAATGTAGCAAGGCCAAGACACAGAAGGCAGACTGGGAAAAAATGGTTGCAAAAATTTTGTTAAATGAGGTGGTGGCTTGGATGAGAGTTACACAGTGGAAATGAAAAGGACTGAGTAGATTTAAGAGAAATTTTAGAGGTTGTGTTGACAGGACTTAATTGCACATGGTAGGTCCAGTGGGGGGGGGCGAAAAGCAAAGTCAAGGTTAGAGATGATTTGAATAAGTAGATGGTGGAGCCATACATTGGGGAAGGCTGGAGGAAGAAGAGGAGTCAGGTGGGGATAGAAATCAGTGATTCAGTTTGATCTTGTCAAGTTTGAGATGTCCCTTAGACATGTGCAGGGACACACTAAGTAGATAATTGGTTAGAGGAGTCTGGAGATCAAAGGAGTGGTCTGGGCAGAAGAGGTATACATTTTTGGAATTGCTGGAATACAGGTTGTAGATAAGACTCTGAGGATACTGATGGAGGGTGAAAATAGGGAAGAAGACCCAGAAATTGGGGCATAAGTGGGAGAGTCAGCTGCAAAGGCTGAGCAGGGATGACCAGTGGGTAGTTGGGCTACAAGTCACATAAGCAAGAACAGTGCTTCTTTCTTTCTTTCTTTCCTTCTTTCTTTCCTTTATTTCTTTGAATAGGATAAAAACACTTAAGTTTTATTGCTTGTGCACAAAGTCCCACTGATGAAATTGAGAAAAAATGAATGATCAGGGAAGGCAGATTGTCTACATTTTAGACAAAGAAGTATAAATCTTGGATAATTTATGAGACAATTATGTTTTTCATCTTCAGATGCTAAAATTAGTAAGGAATTCTAAAGATGATTTGATCTGGGGTTACAAACTGATAAAAGTAACAAAATTGACTTATACAGTTTGGACTGCCCAAAGGCACTAGAGTTTCTTCCTCTAAAACTCCCCTGGAATATTCACATCTTAAAAGCTGTTTGTTCTGTCTCATAGAACAAATTCTAAGTCCTGACAATGGATCAGTTGGATTCAACTTAGTTCAGGAGGTGGTGATGCTGGTGTGTTCCCAAAGTTAGGCGTTAGGCTCAGGAATCATGTAATAAATTACAGGTATTTCTATTCAGATAAATAAGAAACAATGGTTAACAAGTGTAGTAAATTATAAACCAGTTTCTCCGTTCTGGGTGTAGCCAGTTGAGAAGGTTTCTGACATCAGGGTCCAAGGATCTTTCCCTGAAGTGAAAGCAGGCAGTGACAATCAAGGAATTTTTCCTGGTTTGCTGGTATATCTCTGGTGACTTATTTTTTTCTTCTTTAAATCTTAATGAAGGAACATGTTAGTTGAGAGACGCATTACACACAGTGTAATTTCAATGATTTAAGCATACAGCTATTTTCATATGTAAGAAGAGAGTGTTTCAAGGAGGGAGTGGTCAGCTGTGTAGAAAACCGCTAAGAAATTAAATAAAATGTAGACTGAAAAGTACCATTATATTGGAAAACATAGAGGTAATTGATGATCTTTGCAAGAGAAGTTTGTTTGTTTGTTTGTTTCATAGTGGCAGAATGAAAACTACATTAGGATGATAGGAAAAATAATTGAGAGAGGAATATGTGGAAGAATATGTAGAAAAAAATTTAAGAAATTTTGTTGAGAAGATCAACAAAGAAATAATATAGTAGCGAGAAAGGCATGAAGATTCAAGAGGACACAATTTTTTTTAAGAATTTAAGACACTACAGCATGTAAAATAATTGTCACTAGTCTGCTAAGTACTAAGAGAGAAATAATGAAGAGCAGAGACTGGCAAACTATGGCCCACGGGCCAAATTTGGCTTTTCCCTTATTTTTGTAGACTATTAATGGTCCATGAGCAAGGAATCCTTTTTATGTTTGTAAATAGTTTGAACATTTTTTTTAAAAAAATGAATACTATTTAGTGATATGTGGAAAATAAAAAAAATCAGATTTTAGTGTACATCAATAAAATCTTATTAGAACACAGTTATACCAATTAGTTTCTGTATTGTCTTTTAGGCTTTTAGGTTAAGATGGCATGGTTTGGATGTCAAGACAGAGACTGTATGGCCAGCATAGCTTAAAGTATTTACTCTCTGGGACTTCAGAGAAAAAGTGTGGAAGAAAATAAGTGAGCATAACTTGGGAAGGGAATGCATCTGAGTCCCAGAGGAACTGGCTTCTCATAGGGTCAGGGAAGCTTAATCAGTAGACCTGGAAGACGTTAAACATTGCATTTAAGTGTCTTGAGTTTGGTGACTGTAGGACAATATCACTCTCCATTATGCCTCTTTTCTCAATGACAGGTAAGTTACCTAATGTAGGCATAGAGTGATCCTGGAAGTGTGACCTAAGCCTTCTTTCCCTCAAGATAGAAATGTCACAATGAAACAGACATATAATTCATGACTTTCAAGTCTCAAAAGTGAAGTATAATGAAATATCTTAAACTTGAAACAATTCTCTGAGCTGGGGAAGGAAAGAGATACTCTGAAGAAAGCCAATTAACGGTGATGCTAATGGTTCTCTGAGGGGCTCTGCCCTTTCCCTTCTCCTAGGATTAGTCATAAAGGGAGGGAAGATACAGCTCCCAAGCAATTTGAGGTAAATTCAAATAAATGGAAAATGGCTTTGATCTTCTTCTTTGAAGCCTGGGAACCATGTGGCTGGGAAACAGTAGAGGAGATGGCTACATGGGGGCCAGAACAGAGACAGGTGAGGCCATCCTGCTTTAGCTACAGAGAATTGGGTTAGACAATCCAGCCATACCATGGGACCCCTAAAATCAAGATACCAGCAGTGGATGGGAGTATGGAAGTGGGTGAAACAGACAATAAAAGCCAGGGACCAAACATGAATGATAGAAATGAAGACAACAGAAATCTAAGGAAAACCCCAAATCCAATGGGGCTTTATAAGCCTCAGTGGAAGTCAGCAAGGATAACTGAGGACCAAGAACCATGTCTTACTCTGGATGCTACGTAACTTTGAAGACCCCTTGATTGTTGGAGGCTACCACAAATGGGGCAGGTGTTGAACCATACGTTTTATTTTATTTTATTATTTTATTTTTTCAGTGTGAACTATACATTGACTGAGTTTACTTTGAATTAGAGTGACTGAATTTTCCTTGAAATTGCAAAATCCAATTTCTGCTCTAGGTGCCATAGGAGTTTTGGACAGAAACTAGGAAAAACACTTACATTTTTTGCATACTTGAGTTTTGTGGTTTGAAAATTTAAAAATCTTAACAGGAGTTGAAAGAGAGAGGGGAGAGTTTGAAATTTTCAGTTATGTCCGCCCTCTGGAAGGAGAGAAATGTTTTTACCACATAAGTCATTTCTTCTTCCTGATACACTAAGTTTACTTCTTTAATCAAAATTGTCGTGCATAACCACTTACTGTATGTGGAACATGATATAAAACACTTTATGTGTATTTCGTTCAACTCCTACATTAGTCTATGAACCTCACATGAACCTCATAATGCCTTATGGTATAAGGCATTTTTATTCTCATTAATGAAAAAACAAAGGTCTAGAATATGTTAAATACTTTGCCAAATGTATTTGAGAGCAGAATCCACTTATTCCCAAAGCCTTTCTTTCTCATCTTTCTTCCTAACTTCCATTTCTCCCAGTCAATAGCTATTAATAATGACTTCCATTTGGTAAAACCGCTTTTTGATGAGTATTGAGCTAATTGCTTTTAAATATTTAATTTTCCTTAGACCTTGCAAAAAAGTCCATGCCATATTATTATCCTGACTGAGGCTCATGGATGCCAAGTGATTTATTCCAAATCACCCAACCAGTAAGCCGCAGAGCCAAGATTTAAACGAGTCTGTCTCAGAAACCCACATTCTTAATACTCTTCCCCTTCTGCCACTTGGAAACCTTTTCTAACAAAAAGCAAGAGTGATGCCAAATCGTCTTCTCTCTCCTTTAACTTAAAGGACATATACAGGTCATCTGCAAAAAATTCATGCCTCTTCCATCTTGGGCACTTAACTGCTCCTTTGCTGTTGGCCAGGGTGTGTATGATATGAGTAGAAACAATAGGTGTCATTTCCAGGCTTGGCCCATTAATCCTCCTGTACGATCCACCAGGATGTGTCCCCTCGATCCAGCTGGATACAAATGTCAGGGGGACCCTAGGGATTGGCAGAGTCACAAGATGGAAGCAAATGGGGCCCCCGAATAACAGCTTTAACAGAATCATCCCAAGAGAACTGATACTTCCTCAGGACTGTTATCTGGCAGGTGATACAGAAGAGAGGAATGGGTTTTATTTGCCTATTTAACATTTGCTATGCTATCTTAGCTTATTCTAACAAATACAAATGGAGAAGGACATTTCAGGTAACACATAACCAGAAGGAAGCAGGGGGAGCCGTGCTGAAATCAGACAAAAAGCATTCTGTGAGATTGCAGGAGGCACGCTGCAGGTATCCTAGAGATAGCATTCTGGCCAGAATTCAGTTTGGATGAGTATACGTCCAGAACAACATTAGGAGGCGGAAGATCAATCAAGAGGCTATACTAGCAACTCAGGAGGTTGGAGTGACCTGGAGCAATAGGAGAGGAGTGAGCAGATTTAAACTATTTTAAGTTTGTAGCATCAGTAGGGCCTGTGGTTGAATATATGTGGACTAAGAAAGGCGGAGCCTTCAAGGGTGACACCTCGGTTTCTGGCTGGATGATGGCGTCCTGTGCCGGTGCATTCGAGGATGCTTGTTACACGGGAGAAGGGGCAGGCTGGCGGGGTGGTGGTGCGACGACCACCCCACCTTATTATAACTAGATAAGGACTCTAGGCATGTGAAGGTTTAATATCTTTTCCGAGATCAAAGAAGCCATCCTTCTGCCTTCCAAACCCAGGTTCTTTTCACTAGGACAGATTGCAAGAAAATTTAGAGTTTCTAATTTCTAGTACATTTCTCTTTCGACCACTTTCTTATAAAAGAGAGTTACCTTTATCAGGTGTGGTCACTGGAGTGTTCAGGAGAGTTATGTACAACGATGACACTTCTGTGTCTAGAAGAAATCCCAAGGAGGACTCCTTTTGAATGAAAAAGGATTCCTTTCTCTAGGGTTTTATTTCTGATCCACAGTACTGCTGTGCGACAAAATTAGCTTCCCCTACTCCTGCCTCCTTCTTGGTATCCCTAATCCCTAATTTATTCCAGCTCAATGCCCAGTATCTGTACCGATCTGAGTGACTCATGAAGCTTAAAGCACAGCTGTATTCAAAGGCGTCCTGGGTGACCTGCATTTCATGGGCTGCTGCCTTAGAGCTGAGCATGGTTCCCTGGGTTTCTGTGATGCTCTCATTTGCCAGAGACTGATTGGAATGTGCAGTTGCTCACGGTGGAAGGGGAAACATGTTTCTCATTCAGCAAGAATGTGGTCCCATCCACAGAGTTTACGGCACGGTTACATTTGAAGTTCAGCCCTAGAACTCTGTGGCAGTAAAAATGGTCGTGATTTATAGAAAAATGTCACTCGGCTGTCTCCTCTATAAAAGCCTTTTACAACTCTCATTGAATATAAATCAGAATGTATGCCGCCAACAAAATGATGATTTTGGCATAACATTTTCAAGACAAAAAGAAATGGACTAGAATTGTCTTGGCTTTTTACTGAAGACAGATATTACAAGAATGTATTGCTGGTCCAAAATCAATATTCTTGTTTTTAAAAATAGGTATGAGTAAATTTATGTCTTGGTGAAATTCCAGGCTAATTAAAGCTGTCATTATAAAGTTTACCCATGGATACTGAGGGTGCCATGCTTTTGTAGTTTGAAATTTAGCTGAATGTGTTTTTCTTTTAGTTTTTGTCTTGTTAAGCCATATTCTTAGATACATAACTCAAGCTGGAAGCTGTATTTCATTCTACTGGGGAGAAAAGAGTTGGCCTCCAAAGGATTGATTTGCTAAATTCGTTTTGGAGATACATAAGAAGCCTCACAGTATATTTTTTCTCCAAGTTTCAAAAAGATGTTAAAAATGAATGATCAAACAATTAAGATCTGTATTCGAAAGTGCATTCCCCATTTCCTTGGGTACTTTTACATCATAGGATACTCAAAGGAGAGATTAGGGTAAGGAATTGAGGGATGGGGGGAGCTCATGGTTCTGTGAGAATATGGAAAGAACATCCAATATTGCGGCAGGGAAGAGGTGGAAGATAAAAGGTCTTCATGTGACTGCTTTGGGGGTAGAAAAAGAATGTTGAGAATGCTTGTGGAGAATGATACTTATGAAAGACTATCAGGAGATTTGGAGAGGGCAAGTCAGGCAAATGGCAGAAAGATTTGGCTTCTCTTCATGGCAACCATCCTTATCCTCCCCTCCCCCATACCTACCTTGGCTGGATCCCACCTAGAATATTGCTTTGTGAGTGCTACAACTGGGGGATGGAAATAGATGAAAAGGGTCAATAAAATACATTATCTTAGGAACTATTAAAGGACTCAGAATAGCTCATTCCCAACAAAGAAAGCCCTCAGAGAACATGGTACCTGTTGTGTGGAAGAGTAAATCCACCTGTTGTGTGAAGTCTCAATGATCTGATGTCGTATTAACAGGAAGATCTTACATTCATTCATTCACTCCATGAAATGTTTGTTGAATGTCATGTGGTGGGTGGAGATTTAGACCCTGGATTCCAGTGCAGTGAGATATAGTTTAAAATAAAGAAAACCGTTCTTCCTCTTCCATAATTAACGTTATTTATTCTAGATAGGATTCTTAAAAGTCATTTGATATATGGTTCCCATGTTCTTTTCATTGGTCCCTGTTCACTCTGAGTCTTTCTTAATATGGACATGTCATCTCTATGGTGATTATAAGGACCAGAGACAATTCTATATTTTACTTTCTAAATTTAACAATAAATTAACAGCTTCCTACGAGAATGAGGTATACACTTTTCAGTGATGGGCTGAGCTGACTTAAAATCTGTGAGTTTCCTACCCTGGGATCTTCTAAGCAGAATCTAGATGATTACTTGGAAGAGATAATGTAGAAGTTACTCAAACATTTATGACAGAGAGGTGGGGCTTGTTTTGAGATGATATAAAAAGAAGTATAGTGTTGTGGAAAGAGGCCTAGTGACTCAGAGGTCTGGTATTAATCTTTACAAAGAGATTTAATATTAAAGCAGTATTAGAAGCATACTTAGAGAAGCTCATATTTCTCTCTCCTCCCACTGTCTAGTTTATTCTTCAACATTTTTGGATAATAACATTTTCTATTTTTTCCTAGTTATTTTCTTAGCAGTACTATGACTTTGTCTTCCTAATATCTCTCCGATAAGGAAAATCTCTTCTCATCTAGAAAATTCAGTTACCTTGGGATCATTTAAACATACTAGAATCTCCAAGGAAGAGACAAAGTTCCTGGGTGAGATAGTGGTAGGTTTTTATTTCCCTGCCTTTACTTTAAGTGAACAACCATGGTAAACAGAGGACAAAATTGAGCTCAGAATTAACAATAGGTTATACTAATAAGACCTATAAAATTTTTGTAAACATTTTTGTGAGTTGCAGTTGAACCCTGTGACCCCCATGCTATCGTTGGAACCATGAGCCTGAGTAATATTGTATAAAATCTGTAAAATTCTCCTAGCTACATGATTTCTTTGACTCTTCTATGTTACCTTAGGATTATGAAGTATTATGACATAGGTCCTAGTACTTATAAAATTAGTAAATGGAAGATATTATCCATTGAGTCATGTTAAACTTTTCAAATGGGTAAAAAATAATGTATATAAAGAAACAGGGTTAAAAAATATCAGAAAAGAAAAAACGAGGTTGAATAGTAGAACAAAGGTGATCTCAGTACGTTTGGAGTTTGATATAATGACACGAAAAGCTAAAGCCATTGTAGTTTGCTTTATTAAAGGACCTGTTTGCAGAAGAGAGCCATAAGGGTATCATTGAATTTTGCTCAGGTAAGAACACCTCTGGGGCATAGTTCCCCTTTTACACACGACACATTTATGAGCAACACTGGCAAATGAAATGTACCCCAAATTGGTTCCTGGTATGTATAATAAATCATCTGCAAATTATTGAAAGAACTGAACACGGTTTAATCGAATATGGCTTAAATAATGACACGAGAGTTGTCATCAGATAATTAAGGACAGATGGAGGAAGAATACCTATACCTGAACTAATCTAGGACCAGAGGTGAAATTTAGGCTCAGTATGAGGAAATGCTTTCTAATGGTTCATGTTATCCAAAGGTAGTATTTCCTTAAGAAATGTCCTTATCATTGGCTGTGTTCACGAAGATGAATAACAATCCCATTGGGGTGATTGGAGAAAGGATTCTTGCAATCACTGGAAGGTAAAATTAGATATTTCTGTTTCCTTCCAATCTATTATTATTGTTATAATCAGGGTTCTCTCAGCTTGGTGGCCAAAATACAGTGTTTAGAGCCTGTAGGAGAAGAAACACTATGCAGAGAGTCTACTTCTAGGCATTCTGGAGAAAGGAATGATTTGAATGACCTTTTGCAAAGGGGGCAATATCTTATGCAATGATAGTACCGTTGATAGTGGACAGCACAACAATTTCCTGGACCTTGGATCCTCAGCCTTTTTCTAAGGAGATTCTCTTCATTTCCTTATGGTTGTTTTCATGTAAAAGGCAGGAGTGTGGGAAAGGAATTTTGGTCCTATTTTCCAATCTCAGCCATGTGTCAGAGCTTTTGAAAGGGCATGATGTCAGTAACTTTCTAAACATGTCCTCTACCTACATGACTCTGGTGGGCAGAAGGAACCGATATCATGACAATAGAATCTAGCTGGTCAGGTATAATTCAGGAGTGTGATTTCCTTGACATTTATATAAACTAACTCATTCCCTCTTCCACATCCAGGGGATGCACACTGACCTCTTACAGTCGCATGGACATTTCTACTTCTAATTCCCAGTGCCTTCTGACCCCAATGTCTTCTTCCTCTTCTCTCACCAATCTCTTCTGATGCAGACAGGGAAATGCATCTCTTTTGCTTTTTAGACACTTTTTATACCAGGGTTGTGAGTGGAGTTGATTTTACTGGAGGTTTGGGAAGATATAAAAAATGCTTTTGTAATGACACATTGCAAATAACGTGGTGCTCAACTCAGGTAATCTCTTGTTATGAAAAATCTTCTGAACAATTGGCTGCTGGAGATTTCTCATAGACAACATGGCTTTATAGGCAATAGACCACCCCCATGTCATCCAGCTCCTCTCTCTCTCTTTTGCTCTTTCCCTTTCATGTTCATTATTTATTCCAAATCCAGATTCCTGTTTTCCTCTCAAACAGAGCAGTTAAGCTTCTTCTCACTCAAATCATCATGTTCTCACCTTCCCCTGCGTAAGTGACTAGACATTGTAACTTCCTGACATAATTCTTTCTTCAAGAGAATTCAAGGTACCAACTGTAAAAATATTTTTTTTTCTACCAATTTCTCCTTTTGGTTTTCTGAATGGGGACCTCTGGCCATTCTATCCTCGAACCTGGACTGTTGGTCATTGAAGGTAGAGGGCTAGGTGGAAGAAATGTGAGATACGAAATAAAAAGGCCAATGTTTTGAACACCTCCTTTGCCACTTAATGGCTACATGACCTTGGAGAGTTGACACAGACTCTTTGAGTCCCTTTTGTCCTCATAAAAGGCAGATGACTGATACCTTAGAGAGTAATTATGAGAATTATTTGAGCATATGCTAACCCCTAGATAAATGTTTATTTCTATCATCTCAGAATACATTTCAGTTCTTTTCCAGCCTTTTCTCAATATCTTAGAACCATGTCTTGACCTATACCTTGGAATATTGGGAAATATTTGTGCTAAACTGAACAAGGAGACACAGATGAAAAAAAATAAGTGTGTTTTATAGACAAATTCTAGCTTTCCTTTATATATTCTCAAACCAAATTCCTACCTTATTATACATCCAAACGATGAAGTTGAGAAACTAGATTCTAACAAAGCTGAAAAGACAATACACTGTTGATAGACGATTTACTCGGGAGCTTGGAATTCTAAGCTTTTCTTGGAATTTACCCTGGAAGTTCTTAAACATTGCGATTGTGTGGAAATATTCCCTATGTTGTTAATAATACCTTTCCCTCATTTATGGTAGCTGATGCAATTGGAGGGGGGGAGGGGGAGGGCAAAGCATTGCTCACAGAGTGATGTCAAGCTGGGTGAAAGGTTGGAGTCCAAGCTGGACACAGGTCTGGCCTTAGGCAGTTCTTTGGAAACTCTAATGACAATCTGTTAATGGAAAAAGAGTGCTGTTTACAGCAAAAACTAAAAAATTATGTCTGTCTCCCCTTGGGCAATTTTTATCTTTAGCAGATCTTTTCCGCCTTCTATTTGTTAAGTGGCCGGACCTCAACATCAGATCAATTTGGATTTTCACGCAAATAAAATACACTAACTTAATGGGATGTGAAAGAGCCAACTTCAAAGTAAATCTCTGTTGAAAGGCACTTGAATTACATTTGAAATGGAAGTGAAACAAAGTTGAATTTTATGGTATTGGCTTACAGGCACTGTCTGACACCATTTATAGATTGACCCAGATAAGATAGAGAGCAGAATCCATCAATTCCCCCCATATACATTCCAACTGTTTGATGACAGATTGATTCCATTTTAATATACGTGTTTTCTTTTTTCTTTCCTTATTTTTATTTTTTCCAATAAGAATGTTTTTTCTCAAAATCCTAACACGAGTTAGCCTTTAAATATACAACTATGAGCTTAAAATAGATTGTGTTGGAATCGACACAATATAAAATGTCCTAATCATCACTATCTTGTTTCATTTAATTTGTAAGTGTTCCTTTCAGTTTTCAAATCTGTCCTCCAAAATTTGCCTCAATTGTCAATCTAATATCGATCCAGTATCATCTCTAAACTGCAGTTTAAGATACCATAACTCAGAAAGATGAAGAGATTCACCTAATCCATGTATCTAAAAGCATCATAGGTACATTCTTATGGACCTAATTTCCTGCCAAACCTGGGTTTGGGGGTAGTAAGTAAACACATATTGTTTTGGTATTAGAATGTAGATTTTAATCTCTAGTGAGCTGTATTCTCTCTCCTAGACCCCAAGCCTCACCATCACTTCCATGCTGCTGTCCGAAGTAGTGCTAGTGGGTACCCTTTCCACTTCTCTTTAACACCCTCTTGCCCCACCAGGGCCTTCATGGTTTCATGTTGACTGTTGACGATAAAATCATGGGGGATTTTACCTCATTTTGTTTAGACTAGATTTTGCAAGGGGGATTATTGATGAAGAGTGTCTTGTGTTTTTTCCATACTAGTAGAGACTTGCAGAAAATTAATGCCTACAGGATTCCAATTCTTACAATTATATGATACCACCAGGAAAGAAGTATTATAGAATAGGAAACACTGTCAGGGACTACCATGCTTGTTGAATTTGTAAGTAAGCAACTGGATTATTCTCTTGTCTTTCCTTCATCTTCTTGGGGACATGGGTAGGAGAGGCCTGGTGTGATTTTGAAGGAGATCTTGGAGGGTAGGGGGAGAACTTCTGTCACCAAAGGTAGCTACCCTGGAATTGTGTTTAAGGGCAACAGCTATTAGAACCCTTAGTATTGGGGCACCTGGGTGGCTCAGTGGGTTAAGCCGCTGCCTTTGGCTCAGGTCATGATCTCGGGGTCCTGGGATCAAGTCCCATATCGGGCTCTCTGCTCAGCAGGGAGCCTGCTTCCCCCTCTCTCTCTGCCTGCCTCTCTGCCTACTTGTGATCTCCCTCTGTCAAATAAATAAATAAAATCTTAAAAAAAAAAAAAAAAGAACCCTTAGTATCCATCTCTCAAAGAGGTGCTATGATTTTGGGGAGGTTTTGAATATGCAGAAATTATAAACTAGGGTATGAATGGTCTTTTGCTATACAACAAAGAATTATAAAGTAAGTAATTTCCATACTCATGGATCTGCAGGTTGACTATGGATTGCTGATTAGAGAAATAAATGTTAAGGAAACTCAGAGAAGAAAGGCAAGAATGTCACTTGGAATCTGCTTCCTGCGCCCAAAGAATATGGAGTTCCTAGAAGAGCACATAGCTCATCTGGAGAGAGAGAAATGGCTTCTCAAAACAGACCTAATATGTGTTTGGACCTACTGTGTGCTGCCTGTCTCTCTTTGGATGGAATACTGATTCCAAGTATTAGTGAAGTTGGATTGTGCACAGAGCAATACCTCAAAAAGTTTCTAACTAAAGATTTTATGAAGATGACATGAGTATTTGTTGAGAATGCCTGACCTACCACCTGAAAAAGACAGCAGTAAACTGTTTACACTGTGTATGTAAGAAACTATCAAGGACACCTACTGAGAAATAAATTCCAGTCACACATTCCAGTCACACTGAGAATAAATTCCGGTCACACATTCCTCTTCACTTAGCAGCTAAGGCCCACAGGGACATGTAGGTGACCATCTCTCAAGATAGCCAGTACCATTGATTTCTAGTTCTGAAGTTGATACATCTCCCAAAGGAATATTTTCCATTCTGGTCTGCATTCTTTGACTTTCATGTCCTGAGGATTTTCCAGTAGTTCCCACACCAGTGAGATGGGAAGAGCTCTACAAAGTTGGACAGTGTAACTTCACTCAGAGTCCTGTGAAGCAGTATCTGTTTTAGTCTGTGGTCTTCAAGCATGTAACACACCATCATGGGACCATGGAATCTCCATGTTCGAAAGAGACCTGTAGTCCAGAAAGGCTCACTGAGTCATAAATACCCTCCATACCATCTCTAACCTTTCAAAATATCTCATTCTGTTAGAAAAGTGTACAGTATAGTAACTCCACTGTATCCCATGGTTGCGAATTTCATGTTGCCTGTTCCAGTTGTTAAGGGTTTTTTTTGTCTTCCTCATTTTGAGCAGGATATCTTCTCTTTACAAACTCCTCTTTGGAGTCCTAATTAAACCTCACTGGATTAAAATCAGGTGTAAAAATTAATTTTTTGTGGCTATCTGCACACCAACTCAACAGAACATTTGCTCACTGACTCAATGTTTTTAACATACCTGTCTATTATTTTAGTTCACTCCTTAACTAAACTGAAAACACCAAGAGGCCTCCAGGGTAGAATATGAAGCCCTAAACAATTAACAGATGCTGAGGGTTATAGGAACACTGAGAATTACTATAATTGCTGTTTGGGGAGTCATAGCCAGGGCTTGGAGCCCAGAGACAGATGATTCTGATTTCCCACCTCCCTTTGATGTCCTTGCTGACAGATAATGTGAAACTAGCTCCCCTGAGCCTAGTTTGCCTGAATTTACTGAATTTGCAGGTGTTTGGCTTCATCCCATTAATGGAAAATGATACAAATCGTCTCTCAAGGCTTACACACTACAGAAGGATCTCATGTATCATAGAAAACCAGACTGTTAGAATGAGAAGTGACTCTCAAAATCTAGACTTCCCCCTGATTTTATCTAGTTTTTTAATTAAAACCTTTTTCTTCCTTTTTCTTCTCTTTCTTCTAGAGCTCCAGTATAAAAAAATCAGGTTAATCTTATTTTCTAGTAATTAATATTATCATTAGAGACAATGCCCTCCTCTTATTTTATCTCCTTTCAGTATTTTCTCCTTAATCACCTCTCTCTCTCTCTCTCTCTCTCTGTTCTTCTCTTGCTGTCATGGGCATGGGTATAGGCTGAAGTCTTTAAAGTTGTATGGTTCTTTGGAAAATGAATGTTATTATTTTGTGCATATAGGTGTTATGAATTTGCATGAAGACAAGGTAAATTGTATCTTATGATTCTTAGTTTTTTATCCCCATCAACACTTGTTTTGTATATTTGTATTTAGTGTTGCTTCTGATAGCCTAGGTAAGCCACTGAACACACCACTTTCTATTTATCTGTCCATCCACAGATACATACCTTGGTTGTCATCAATCCCTCATGTCCATACACAGTGCTCAGCTGCTCATTCTTAGATAAGCCTGTTTATGGATCCGTGGACAGTTCTCCCTGGGATATATACAAAAGAGAGGATTACCAGGATTTATTAATATTTCATTGCATTAAATGCTTCAAATTGTTCTCCAGATGACTGTATTAGCTTCCAATTCCACCTGCAGGTGTGTTTCAAATGTGGCATTACCCTCGTTTTGGGTAGGTCTCAGCCTATCTACAGGGATGCCAGGAACTGGAAATGCCTGGAGGCACTCATCTGAGCCTCCACTACTGTGGCAAGTCCCTGTGGACACTTGCCTAACAGAGCCAGTGTTGTGGCTGGACCTGCTCTTGTGGTGCTTATTATGATTGTGGGACCTACCTCAGCAACACAACCAGGGACACACAGCCAGGTCACAGAGGAAGAGACAGAGTGTGCATGGACCAGGGACTCTCTTTATCGATCGAGGGTAGGGTGCCTAGGATTTCACAGGATCACTCTTGACTGGTGAATTTAGAACAAAGAGTAAGAATTAAAGCGTGAGAAGGGAAACAGGGTCACTCAAGTGGTCAGTTATCTAACTCACTTGGGGCTCTCTAAAATGCAAACTTAATGGGTGGAGGGACCTGGCTCTATCCAGATGTGTTCATTCAACACAGATATCTTTGAAAGGGGTGCCTCAGCGATCAAAGGCTTACTGTCCAGTACTTCTATTACATTCAAAAAAGCTAATTGTCAGGCACTTACACCTCAACGCTCTTTTTGATTTTTGCCAATTAGTGGGTATAAAGTAGTCGAATGTTATTTTGTGTTACATTTCTCTTATTTCAGGCATCTCAGCTTATACTTGTTAGCTTTTTTGAATTCATTGTGAATTGCCTATTGATAAATTTGCCCATTTTTCAGTTCGGCACACTAGTTTTTAATGTATATTTGTAAGAATTCTTTCAGTATTATAGATATTAACCTATGTCAGCCTTTCACATTATAGGTGTTTATCCTAGTTAGGCTGCACGAGCATGAGAAATCACTTCCCCGTATTACATAGATCTATTTTTTGACCCACTATTATGTTTTATTGGTTAATTTACTTGTTCTTATGTACTGGACCCAAACTATTTCTAAGTCTTTATTGTAAATCATGTGTAACCAAGATGAACTTCTCTCTTTCCTTTTCTTTTTAAAACTGACAAGTATTCTTGTATCTGTATGTCTCATCTAAATTTTGGAATAAATCTGTATTGAATTTTGATTGGAATAGCATTAGATTTTTAAAATAATTTGAGAAAAAGTAATATGTTTATGATGCTAATTAGTCTTATTCATGAATATGGTTTATTTCCATCTTTTGTAAGTGTTCTTTTACACATTGTACTGGAGTTTAAAATGTTTCTCCATGAAAGCTTGATCAACATTTATAAAGCTGTTAGGATTTGTTGCTATTTGGAGAGTATTTAAATTTCTAATATATTTTTCTTTTTTAGGATTTTACTTATTTATTTACTTATTTGTCAGAGAAAGAGAGAGCACACAAGCAGACAGAGTGACAGGCAGAAGCAGAGAGAGAAGCAGGCTGCCTGCAGAGCAAGGAGCCTGATGCGGGACTTGATCCCAGGACCCTGGGATCATGACCTGAGCCGAATGGAGCCACTTAACCGACTGAGCACCCAGGTGTCCCTCTATTATATTTTCTAATTGATCATTACTGGTAAAGAAAACTTGATTTTTTTGTATTAAATTTATTGATTGCTTTAGATACAGCTGATATCGTTAAATATTAAATCCTTAAGCTTCAACTCAACGTTTTCCAATCTTGTTTATGTTTTTAATAAACTTCAAAATTGTTTTCCATAAAAACTATAGACATTTTTGCTCATTTAGTGCCTAGATAATGTACAGATCTCTTTGTATGCTCTTATAAATCACATGTTGTTGTTTTACAATATTTTCTAATTGATGTTTTTGTCATGGAGGGACACTGTTGGTTTCACATATTGACCTCAAATCCAGCAACCCTGCTCATCTCTAATTTTTCCAACATATTTTCTGTTGACTTTTTTTCAGGTTTTCTATGTGAATTTTATCATCTGCAAATAATGGCAGATTTAGCTCATTCTTTTATATCCTTATATCTTTTTTCCCCTTTTTAAAGTTGTAATTAGAGTACTCCTCAGCTCAACACCCCACAGTGGCTGCCCATCTTACTCAGATCAAAGCCAACCACTTGCAATGGCCCAGAGGCATCTCTGTGGTTGCCTTACACCTCTGACCCAGTGAGCTGCTGTCCACATGGGGGTCCCTTTGCATCAGGCACACTGAGCACCTCACTGGCTCTGAAATTTTCTGCAGGCAGTCTGCCTCCCAGCCTTTTCAAGATCAACTGTATTTTCATGAAGTGAGATTGGGGTCTTCCTTCAATTTTACAGCCAAGGCCCCTCACTTACCGTACTCTAGTCCAAGCTCTGCTTTTCACTTAGTTTGTGTTCTGCAGTAAAGCTCTTATCCCAAATATCTGCATGGCTTATCCCCTCACGTTTTTCTAGTCTTTTCTTCAACAGCCCCTTCTCAGGACATTTAAAATGGATGCCTACAAGCACTTTCTATCCTTCTTTCGTGCTTTATTGTTCTCTGCAGCTTTTTTAACTGCTTAGCATACCCCATGACACGTATATGTATATGTATATGTCTACACATGCATGTACAATACATGTACATGTACATATACATTCATGTGTATATGTACATGTACACATACATGTACATATACATATACATGTGAGTATTCATATATACATATGAACATTCATATGTACATATGAATGTATATGTACATGTATATGTATATAATGTCTATGAGGCAGACTTTTTTGTCTCTATAGCTTACTAGAATATCCTCAATGCATATAACTGTGTCTGACATTTAGAAGGAGTCTTATAACCGTTTGTTGATAAGTAAAGAAATAAAGGAATAAATGAAACTATTGATATTTTCATCTTGTTCTAGATGAAAAAAGAGAGTTGATCTAATATTTTCCCAGTAATAGGAGGTTCACAGTAGTTTTTTGACATTTAGCTTTTTTCAAATTAAAGAGGTAGATCTGATATATCCAATATTATTTCTTAGGATAATAATAGAAAATAAGTTCAGTTAAAAAACATTATAGTGGGGCGCCTGGGTGGCTCAGTGGGTTAAGCCTCTGCCTTCGGCTCAAGTCATGGTCCCAGGGTCCTGGGATTGAGCCCTGCATCGGGCTCTCTGCTCAGCAGGGAGCCTGCTTCCTCCTCTCTCTCTGCCTGCCTCTCTGCCTCCCTGTGATCTCTCTCTGTCAAGTAAATAAATAAAATCTTAAAACAAAAAAAACACTATAGCATACGGAAAAGGATATTAATAGCTAAGTAAAAAAATATCAAAGTATTAGGATGAAATGCAAAAGAAGTGAAAACAGTGGCTACCTCTGGATAATAGCATTACCATCTCTGTTGTATTTACAGTTTTTCTATATTAAAAATAATTTACTCAAAAAGAAAATGTCAAAAATAACCTCATTGCTATGCAATTAAAGTATTCATGAATTTCCAAGGACATTATGATCCATTTTATTTTATTTATTTCCATTTACCAACCCTTTACTGAGCAAAACATTGTGCCAGGTACTAGGAAAGATACAAAGATGAATAAAACACAAGCCATGTCCTTAAAAGAGTTTATAAACCGATGTGCACCAATAATACAAGGGAGCGAAGTGCTGAGTGTGCACCAGCTATGGAACTCCTGACCCTCTGGGTTCCAAATTGGAATGCTGGCATTACATTTGAGCCTTTGCAGTTTCCATCCTAGGAGTATGCTTGACGTTATTCTTCCCTGGACTAAACCAGAGCTACTGTCTAGGAAGACGAGAAAAACCTCAAACACCCGAAGAGGCATGGAAAATTTTTTGGAATGGGAGAAAGAAAAGAAATAAGGTGGGTTGATGAGAAGGTGACCTGACCAGATGGGCTGATTGATGGTAGAGGATGGCGGCAGAGGAGAGCATGAGTCAGTGATGGGTCCCCTACGCCGCGAAGAGCATCTGTCCGTGGAGAGGACAGTGAGGAAAAGGGTGAGGTAGGAGGGCCACGGAAACTTTCAGGACTGGGCAAATTCAGCAACTTTCAAACCACAGAATCTTTGAACGTCTGCATTAAAAGAGACTATAAGAGGTCATTTAAGGGTGCCTGCGTGGCTCAGTGGGTTACGCATCTGCCTTCAACTCGGGTCATGGTTTCAGTGTTCTGGTACTGAGCCTCACATCACGCTCCCTGCTCAGTGGGCAGTCTGATTCTCTCTCTCCTTCTGCCTCTACCTTCATGCTCTTTTTTCTATCTCTCTCAAATAAACAAATAAAATATTTTAAAAAAAAAAGAGGTCATTTGGTCATTCTCTTGCCTGCAAACATAACCACAAACTGTCCTCAAGATGGGAATAATCACAACCAAACTTAGAGACTGTTCACTATATGCTAGCACCGAGCTACTCGAACATGTTTATTCTTTCTGTTATTATTTATGAAGTAAGTACATTATTATCTCTATTTTAGGAAAAAAGGAGAGTGAGATGCCAAGAAGCTAAGCGACTGGCAGAATGCCACAAGCTAGGAAGCAGAGAAAAGATCGAACCCTAACAATCTGGTTTGTGAGTCTACGCTTTTTAACCACTCTGCTCTCCTGACTCTCTTTAAAATGTTCAATTTATTTAACTTCTACAAAGAAAATCTATAGCTCTCTCATCAAAAGACAAATCATTTTATTTTATTTTTTTGCCTGGGTCAACTTCCTTTTTTTCCCTCGTTGATACTCATATCATAGTTGAAGATTGTTATAAAGTCAGCCATCAGCAATTATTATTGCTTTAACTTGGAAGTTGAACTTGTTGGACAACAAGGGTGGTATAAATGTCTGGTTGACATAGGATAGATCATGGTCTTCCATTAACTTGGCCTCATAGCCACCTCCTTGTAAGGTCTCCTCTGCATCACAAAAGAAAAGGTAGGAACTCTCTGTCCTGAATTCTCTGCCTTAACTGGTTCCTGGATCATTTTCCAAAGAAAGGCATGCTTTTGAGATTTGGGAACAGGAAGAGAAATAGAGGGTATTATTCTCATGAGAGAGAAGCAGCCAGAAACATAGCAGACATGGGGTTCTCAGGGATCCAATATAATCCTCTTGTCACCAAGTGGCAGGGCAGTCTCCTCAAGGAGTAGGCCTATACTGGGGATATGCTTTTGGGCTCTGTTGTTAAGGGTTAGATATTCAGAGGCATTGGCAAGGGTGAGCCCATGATTAAGCTTCATTTCTGTGGCTGTAAACACTCTATTCAAGGAGCCATCATGCCAGTTCAAGGGTGGCTGATGGCAAAAACTGCCTAATGTCACCTGGCTCAGGCGATTTTTTTCTGCCTGTTTATTCAAAGCCTTTTCATTTATGGATACTTTCTGGAAGTTATTAACATGTGACGAGAATATATTTCAAAGACAGAATGCTCACTCCCATATATGCTTCTTTACCCTTCTACTCTGAAATTGTTGTCTCTAAGTCTTCTTTTCAAGGACTGATCTCCAACCTTCTAACTTCTTTTCCTTCAGACTCCTGACCAACTTGCCAGGCTTACAGGCCACTGATGATTCCACATGTAGTCTCACTGTAGGCCACTTACCTTTCCATTAAAAGTGGATAAGCCAGTTTTACTGGTTAAGATTCTGCCCAGCTGAAAGATTTTCCTCTCTACTGTCTTTCAAAATCATTTCTGAGTGTGGCTATAGTGTAGTTACCATTTAATTTTGGCTTGCACCCATATGCTGAACTATTCATTAACTAAGTTCAGGCTGTTTCTTTTTGCTACTTATGGTTTTGTAGATACCCTCTCCTATAGGGTCATTCATGCGGGCTGATGGAGGGGCACGCAGCCAGCAAGATAACATGGGGGTCTGCTATGTTTAATCAGATAGCTCATTTGTACCCTCTGGTCTTGCTAGAGCTTAATACTGGATGTACCTACCATTTTTATCTTAGAGTGAATTGCTCCTGGGACTATTTGATTTTGTGATTTGATGGTTCCTATAGAACTCAGCTCTTGATGGGAAATTCAGGTGTGGTTTTTGGTGTCCCATGGTCAAGTATTCCATCTCTACCAAGGCCCACTAACTCTCTAAGAGTTTTCTTCAAAAGGCAAATAACTCTCCCTGCATATGATATGACCTTGCTGTTGAACCTCAGGACACTGCTTTGTAGTACACCCAACAGTCCCTGCCATGAACTCCTCTCACCTTCTTCAACTACAGAAGAGATTAGGATAGGCTAGAAAGTTAGGTTGAGATCAGGTTATGGCATGCTCATGATTTAGAACTTTTTTCATATTTGTGAAAAAAATAATGGTTTAACTAGGGAAATTTTTAAATTAGAGTAGCTTTTGCATTGGAAACACGAATCTTTTGGCAGCACAGAAAGTATGCATCAGAGAGAAGTTCCCTTACTATGTGAATGCTCACTATCCAAATACTCCCTTAACTTCTTATAAAATATTTACCCAAGCCTATTACTTTAGTTGAAATCCATGCTAGTGTATCTACATATATGTACTAGCAAATATTGTCTGGGTTGGAATCTGCACTGGAGGATTTAGAGAACACTACTCCTCTATCTTCGCTGTTCTGTTAGGTTGGTGTCTCATGCTCCTTTTTTTAAACTGTTGCATGTGTCTATTGTGTGCACACCATTATTAAGTAAAAATGCTTTTAAAGAGAATTAGAAAATGAAATCTAAAGAAAATAATTGTCTAGAAAAGCTCGTATACTTAAAAGAGGCTGGAGGTGATAAACTATATTGAGCAAAATGAATGCATTAAATGTATAAAGCTTATCCATGGGCATGTATATACCCATTGTGCACATGATAAGAAAATAAATATTGTGAGAAAATAACTAGGGTTTTGTAAGCTTTGTATTATGCAGGAATCCTTGAAGCGGTACTGTATAGATGTTGATGCTGGAGAGCTTCACTGTGTTAGTTGAGTCCAGGATAATATTTTTTAGTAACTAAAGAAATGCCTTATGTAATGGATTGAAAGCCACACTCAGCATGGGATAACCTTTAACCCCATGTTGAAACAGCAGAAGGCTCTAGACATCCCTAAAGATCTGAAGAAGGTAGTAGAGAAAGGGAGTGATTAGGTGGGGGAGCTGAGTTTCAAAGCAAGTGAATGGTTTCAGAAATCTGAAAATCTGTAAGATTTTATAATTTGAGGACCATTGGCAGACCCAACCCTAACAACTACAGAGCCTGCAGCAGAGTAAAAAGGAGGGTCCAGCCCACCGCTCATCCAAACTTCCCCCCACCAGTTGCAACCCACACTGTGAGGGATCTTGCACACATGGATGTGGATGCTCCAGCCCATACTTCAAAGCTCCATCTACGAGCTGTCTTCCATCCCTGGCCTTAACAAAGAACCATGGCATCACCACCCCTCATGAGACAACTTGTGCAGGCCCTAGCAGGGGGCTCGTGTCCATTTGGGCAGGGAATTCCTCAGTCTTTCCCTAACTTTGATCTAAAGGAGGGACAGAGACACTGGAGTGGTCATGGTCTCTTGATTTCTAGGACTGTTGGCTCTGTGGGGAGGGTTCTGGCAGGAGGAAGGTCAGAGCTAAGCCCAGGGCAGGTTTGCTGATACCTAAGAGCAACGCTGATGATGATCAAAGTAGTTTCTACTTAAAGTGAAGATGAATGAATATTTCCCAGTGGAGTAGATGTAACCATTGATGAAAAAGGAGCAGAGCCATGAAGAGTGATGACAAACCTTTAAAAGAAAATTTAGATGATGCAGACAAAATTATTGTTATTGCTCGTGAAGGTGACCATGACCTGAATAGCAACATCATATTTTAAAAGGGGATGACATACACCATCTCATATTACCAGGGTCTATATAATTGCAGCTGAAGGACTTTAAAGAAATTATTAATGAGATTTCCATCCCAATACCTTGTCTATGGTTTCTCATGGCAGTCTGTTTTTGAAGTACTCCAATACTTGACGTATTGGCACTATTGAGTGCCAATAAATGAGATCTTTATATCTCAGGCATTTATTTTTTCACCTTTTTTTTTTTCCCCACCAGCTCACTCTTAGCTAAACTTCACTCATTACCAAGGGGCTCCTGTGACTATCAACTCCCTCTCCCTCTTCTCATTCAAGCAGCTCTTTAAGTAGTTCTGAACCGTTTGTCTCTGTTTTTTTTTAACTGAAGTATTATTTGCTTTCATTGTGTACCCTGAACATACTGTATTTCGTAGTTTCTTTACATTATAGCTCATATTCATTGAGGTAGAAAAAAAAAAAGAAAAGGAAAGAAAAAAAAACACAATTTGTCTGAAATTCTCATAGCTTCATTGTATATTGAAGACAAACATATGCACAGTGCACATTAAATGTTAGATAATTAGGTACCTGGGGTTTTGTAAGCTTTGTATCATGCAGGAATCCTTGAAGTGGTACTGTATAGAAATCTACAACAGTGTCTCTGAAGCCAGCTGAGAAGAAACATCCACTTATCTTGAAATTTCCAACCCTACACAGACAATATAGAAAATATAATACAATGAAATTATAAACATATCAGGTGGGGTGCCTGGGTGGCTCAGTGGGTTGAAGCTTCTGCCTTCGGCTCAGGTCATGATCTCAAGGTCCCAGGATTGAGCCCTGCATCCAGCTCTCTGCTCAGTGGGGAGCCTGCTTCCCCTCTCTCTCTGCCTGCCTCTCTGCCTACTTGTAATCTCTGTCTGTCAAATAAATAAATAAAATCTTAAAAAATATATATCAGGTAGGGTTACATTAATTGAATTCAGGGAGCCCTGCTAGACAGAGGCACTTCCTACTGTCATTCCTATGCTGCAGAGAAGAGCCACCCTCTAGAGCTTCTGAGATGCCAGAGCCCACTCAGGAACATGTTTCTCATAGCTTTGGGGAAGGGAGTGTACTCTGAACCCACTGGAGGAAGAGTGTTGGAAGTTGGGTGAGCAGATTGTACTAAAAAAAAATCCATTCTAGCCTTCCAAAGTCATTCTAAGTCTTTGGGTGCCTTATTCTACAACATACAAGAACATTCTGGCATTTAAGTATTACTTACTGTTGTCAACTTTGGGTCCAAGTTTGAGTGAACAAACCAAACACAATGTTAAGCCAGTTCATGACCTTTGAGATAGGCACAGAATCTGGACTCTACTTAGTGCACTTATATCAATGAATGATAGCAACATCCTTTCACCCTGGTTCAATAGCATTAGGATCCATTCCCATACACATTCTTTGTCTGGCAATTTCCAGCAAGGAACACAAACAGGGAGCAGTAGTAACTTCACATTGTTATGATGGCCAGTTTTTTGTGTCAGCTTGGCTAGGCTGTAGACCCCATTTATTCACTCAAACACAAATCTAGGAGTTGCTATGAAGACATTTTGTAGGTGTGATTAATATTCATAATCAGTTGACTTTAAGTAAAGATTATCCTAGATAATTGGACTGGGCCTGGTTCAATCAATTAAAAGTTTGCCAAACTGTGGAAAGAGCCAAGATGCCCTTCAACAGACGAATGGATAAAGAAGATATGATCCACATATACAATGGAGTATTATGCCCCCATCAGAAAGGATGAATACCCAACTTTTGTATCAATATGGACGGGACTGGAGAAGATTATGCTGAGTGAAATAAGTCAAGCAGAAAGAGTCAATTATCATATGGTTTCACTTACTTGTGGAGCATAAGGAATAACACAGAGGACATTGGTGAAGGAGAGAAGAAGTGAGTTGGGGGAAACCGGAGGGGGAGACAAACCATGAGAGACTGTGGACGCTGAGAAAAAAACTAGGAAGAGTGTTGGAAGTTGGGTGAGTAGATTGTACTAAAAAAATTGGGTTTTGCAGGGGAGGGGGATGGGGGGTTCGGTGAGCCTGGTGGTGGACACTAAAGAGGGCACTATTGCATGGAGCACTGCGGGTGGTGCATGAACAATGAACCTTGGAACACTGAAAAAATCAGATAAAATTTTAAATAAATAAATAAATAAAAGTTCTTAAGAGTAGAGCTGAGATTTTCTTGGGGAAAAAAAAGAAGAAATTTCATTTGTCTACTGCACATTAGCTTCTACCCAAGAAGTTCAGGTTTCCCTCACTGATGGCCTGGACTTGCCAGACCCCATAGGAGCATAAGCCAATTAGTTGCAACACATTCCTTAATATACATGAACTACTGGTTTGTGTCTCTTGCTGAATGCTGACTGTTACTGCTTTTGATGCAACTTAATTTGTGTCTCAGTTGACAATTTGGAAAGTTGAATGTATGCTTGCTCTAAATCCAAGTTTAGTTTAAATGTTTAAACATTTATTTTAGAAATATAGTTTGAAAATACTTAGTTTAAAACCTTAAAGAAACTCTTTCATTTGTGTAAAAGAAATACTTATTTAAGGATTTTTATTGTAAGACTATTTACAAGGTAACTACAGAGAAACTAATTGTCCATGCACTAGAGAATAAATAGAAAGATAGGTATATAGATAAAATACCTTGTTAAGAACAAGAACTGAGGAACCAAAATCCCCTGTATCCATATAATAGATATAATAGTATATAATATGATAGAATACAATGTAATTTAACATAACATTATTTTGTATGTAAGAAGAAATGTAGTGGTGTCAGGGAAGTAGTATTTCATTATCCTTGAATTAAATCAAAATGAACTAAACAACTACCACAAAAACAAACAAACAAACAAACAAACAAACAAAAAAAACCCCAGAAAATATCTTCAATCAAATTAGGTGACAAAATGTTCTCATGAATTTGAAAATAGAAGCGAGTGGGGACAAGTAATCAAAACCCAAAACACTCTAGGGGCGCCTGGGTGGCTCAGTGGGCTAAAGCCTCTGCCCTCGGCTCAGGTCATGATCTCAGGGTCCTGGGATGGAGCCCCGCGTCGGACTCTCTGCTCAGCGGAGAGCCTGCTTCTTCCTCTCTTTCTCTCTGCCTGCCTCTTTGCCTATTTGTGATCTCTGTCTGTCAAATAAATAAAATAAAATCTTAAAAAAAACCAAAAACACTCTATGTAATAAAAACAAAACAAAGCAGAACATAAAACAAAAAACAGAGACTATCTAAAGGCCTTTGACCCGGAGCCCCCAGAAATCACTAACAAGTATTCATTTCCAAAGGCAAACTCTTCTTAGGAGCTCAGCGCCCCTATTAGAAAAGGTGGAGGAGGCCACACAGACCCTAATGCATGGGACCACAGAGAGGTCAAATCGTTTTGGGCACTCTGAGCGATGTGAAGTCCTGAAATAAATCAGGATATACCCTCTTCCAGGACTAAGACCTGCATTGAGGAGAAACCCAAACTAAGCAGGACAGAGTGACTGGGGGTACCATTCCCTGGAGTGATCCCCCAGCCAGCTGGTGGCAGGTTGATGATAATGGGGCACTCTAGTCTTGGAAAAGGAGCTCTTTGTTCTTACTGAAAGAGTCACTTACTCTGGGTTGGGATTTTTCTTTCCTGCATGCACAGCTCTGTCAACACTGGCATCCATGTCCTTTCAGTAACCGTATCCACCATCATCGTATTCTACACCAACCCCTTCCTTGTCACTGCTGTCGGGATCCTCAAGCTTCTCTCCCAGACATGCTTTCTCATTTCTTGCTGGTACACAGTAGCCAGGTTCTGTAGGTCTTTGGGTGAATAATCTCTTTCCCCCCAACTTCTTTTACAAAAGATTTTATTTATTTGGCACACAGAGAGAGAGACAGAGACAACAAAAAAGGGAATACAAGTAGAGGGAGTGGGAAAGGGAGAAGCAGGCTTCCCACTGAGCAGGGAGCCTGATGCGGGGCTCAATCCCAGGACCCTGGGATCATGACCTGAGCCAAAAGCAGACGCTTAATGACTAAGCCACCCAGACACTCCTTTCTTCCTCCCATTAACAGGACAGCACTACACCCAGCCTTGCAATGCTGATACTTGAACTTGGTTATTGGTCTAGTGGCAGCAGTGGAGGTCGAGATGGATCTTGAAAGGCATACACGCTAGTTGAGGTCTGTGTACATCCTTCAGGCAGGAAGGTTGTGGGGGGAGGGTAGGAGGACCTAGGTGCTATCCTCCAGCAGGGGGAAATAGGCCACTTATGCAACAAAGAGGGCTCTGGGGCATTTGGAGATTCAATATCTTCAGTTGCTTCTACCCCGTGACCCCGTACTGACCTAAGCCTTTGGGCTTTACTCTTCTGATGTGGCCTCTTGACTTTGGTTAGGAGGCTTTGCTGAGGCTGCTAATTCAGGCTTCTTTGAAGTTTTCCTTCTGTTAAATGCCATTAAAGATGACTTCTGATTTCACACCATGCTCTAAGTTGTTAATTGGCTGACCTGAGACCATCATTTAGTTTTCTCTTCAAACAGCGGTGCCCAGAGTACAAAACCGTCTGAGTATCAAAATGAAAAA
Organism: Mustela putorius furo; assembly: GCF_011764305.1. Classification (NCBI taxonomy): domain Eukaryota; kingdom Metazoa; phylum Chordata; class Mammalia; order Carnivora; family Mustelidae; genus Mustela; species Mustela putorius. The sequence continues at coordinate 21,593,951 of NW_025421322.1, read as the reverse complement.
TTTCTGAAGTTGATGGAAACACCAAATATGCTATCTTCCAAGAGATTATAAAGGTATTTAAAAAAAAAATCCCGCTAGTCACTTTTGGAGGTTGCAAGGGAACTGATTCATTATTCTGAAAACTGATAAAGGAAAAGAATAGTATATAAGTTTTTCCAAAATGATATAATGGGGAAATTATAATATGAAATATAAAAAATGGTTGAAAGACAGATATGGTATGATGTCTTTTGCAGAACATGCAAAGGAATAATGTATTTTATTTATAGAAACAAACATATGTAGCAAAGTTTAAAAAATATACAAAGTGATAAACAACATTTCAGGATAGTAATTATCTTAGAGAAGATGAGAAGAGAATGATACTAGGGAAGTTGGTGTTTTTTTTTAAGATTGTTATTTATTGGGCGCCTGGGTGGCTCAGTGGGTTAAGCCACTGCCTTCGGCTCAGGTCATGATCTCAGGGTCCTGGGATCGAGTCCCGCATTGGGCTCTCTGCTCAGCAGGGAGCCGGCTTCCCTCTCTCTCTCTCTGCCTGCCTCTCCGTCTACTTGTGATCTCTCTCTGTCAAATAAATAAATAAAATCTTAAAAAAAAAAAAGATTGTTATTTATTTATTTGACAGAGGGAGAGAGTGCAGGAGCAGCGGGGAGAGGCAGAGGGAGAGGGAGAAGTAGGCTCTCCACTGAGCAAGGAGCCAGACGCTGAGCTCGATCCCAGGACCGCAGGATCAGGACCTGAGCTGAAGGTCAATGCTTAACTGACTGAGCCACCCAGGCACCCTGAGATCAGGGAGTTTTATGCAGAAAACTTTATAGTATCTATAATGTCCTTCTTTGAAAACAACTAGAAAAAATATCTGAAGCAAATATCGCAAAATGTTCCTATCTGACAAACTTGGGCCATGGTACACAGTGTTTCTTGATTGTTCTCTGCTTATAATTATGCTTGAAGTTTTTTCATTATTTTTTTTAAAGATTTTATTTATTTTTTTGACAGAGATCACAAGTAGGCAGAGAGGCAGGCAGAGAGAGAGAGAGGAGGAAGCAGGCTCCCTGCTGAGCAGAGAGCCCGATGTGGGACTTGATCCCAGGACGAGATCATGGCCTGAGCTGAAGGCAGCGGCTTAACCCACTGAGCCACCCAGGCGCCCGTTTTTTCATTATTTTTAAAATAAATAAAATCAATAAAATAAATAACAGACGTTATGACTTCGTGTCTAGTCCAAATGCCTGAATGACGGTGGTGTCACCCAATGTCCCACAGAAGATCAGTGAGATCAGGGGTTAAGCTTTGTTTCTATCCTTTTAGAGAAACCTAAAGTATATTTGCATCTTAAGACAAAACACACTATCCTCATGTTTTTCATTTTATTTTCTCTTTATTTTTAAATGAACTTTCTAGACTGGGAGGCATGTCCTAAAAGTGAATGGCCTTGACTGAGTATGTCTAGATTTTGATAAGAATGTAATGTAATGAAGTTTTCCACGTTGCCTGAAGACCTGATGGAGAAACATGGGCAACACAGAAGGCCAGTTAGATGTGCTCAAGGTTTCTCATAGGATTAGTTACAGCTTGGCCCTGAGTGGATTAGTATCGATCAATAAAGATATCTCTCCAAACCATAAAGAGACTCTTAATGTCACAAAACAAACTGAGGGAGGCCGGGGGAGGGGGGTAGGGAGAGGGTGGTTGGGTTATGGACATTGGGAAGGGTATGTGCTATGGTGAGTGCTGTCAAGTGTAAACCTGGTGATTCATAGACGTGTACCCCTGGGGCTAAATTTACATCATATGTTTATTAAAAAATTAAAAAAATAAATATGTCTCTCACACTTAAAATGCATTTTCTGGAGTTGTTAAATTGTAAGCAGTAAGAACCGTAATGAGTTAATCTTCACAGCAAATAATAGACTGGCATTCATTCAGCATTCTGAGGACTAGACTCTCTCAGAAATACTTAGCGTGAATTATTGCCTTTTACTCATGACTACAGCCCTTGGAAGCAAGCCTTGTTGCCATGCCAACTTCACAACCAAGGGAACTTCGGCTCAGACAGGTTACGTACTTGCCAGGGTCCTTCGGCAGTTCACACACCTGCTTACTGCCTTACCTGAAACTTCCCAGGGGCCATGGGAAAAGACAGTGTTACAAGATGGTTATGAGCATGGGGTGTGGGCGTCAGGCCAGACCTGAGTCTGAGGTTGTGTTTTCCTAAGCCTGTGGCTTTGGGCAGGTACTTAATTTCTCTCCTTCTCAATTTGCTCACCTAAAACTGATCAAAATAACAAGTAGTTGATTTCACAGGGCTTCTGTGAAGACAAATGAGGTAGTGCCTGCAAGGTCCTCCTTACGTATTCCAGACCTTGTACTGTTGAATGTGAGCTTGGCGTTGCTTCAGAATAATACAAAGGAAGGACTAAGGTGAATGATAAACTATTGGGAAGATAGCTTTGCCTGATGCCCTTGGGATTACATTGTCCCGTTGACTCCTCCGTAGAGATGGCTCCGGGTTAATCCCACTATGCATCATAGGCACGTGGATCATTTTAGAAGGAGCTCTTTTCTACCATGATGACAAAACAGGAACACGCCTTCTTCTTTTTCTTGTTCAAAATCCAGGAGTCCAGAAGCCAAGTTCATTTCTACTTTGAGATGAGAAAGAGTAAACCTGCCTATGGGTGAGGTTATCACGTATTTCTAGATTTTGGACAAGCAAGGATATCCCAGTGGATGTCCTGTCTGTGCTGAGTGGGGTATGGTGGAACTGCTTCAGAGGATAACACCGTGATCAATGTGGCTGTCAATCAACCTGCCAGGCTCGCTTGCACCCAACAGGAGCTGTTAGCAAGGCCCTAAGGGGACCGGCTCAAAGCTTTGGAAAGCTTTTAAATATCATTTTTCTAATTATCAGTGGAAAACTCTGTTTATTGTGGAAAATTGGGAGATAGAGACTTTCTATGCATATTATAAAAGGAACGACATTTTCCAGCAACAAGCAGTCCTAGTTATAGCCACGTCCTCTTCAACCTTTCTCTTGAAATATGCAGTTTTGTGATAAAATAGGAATTACTTTGAAAGACAATTTCACAGATATTTTTCGTGGCTGCTGTGTATTTTAGTCTTTCTGTTGAAAAGGTTTCTTTCTGTGTCGTGCTATAAAATTTAAGTCAACATGAAATATTTTTTTTTCCCCCTAGAAAAGCAGGCTTACCTCCTCCAATGCAGCAATTGGCTAATTTAAACCTCAAAGAAAGGGCCTGGGGTGGTCGCCTTTCATCTGAGATTTCATTCTAGGAGGTGGTGTTTCACAAGCCAATCATAATACAGGAGCTGAACTGAGCGCCCCACCCCACCTCCAAACAGCATTGTTCTTTAGAGGAATGATTGCTTTGCTCTGCCTTGTTCTTAGCTTCTTGAGTCCAGACAGGAATTCTCCAGGTGTAGGGATCAGGAGAGTACAAGTATTTATTTTTTATAAGGCTCAAGGGATTTTCTCAAAAGTATATTAAAAGCATGTTTTTCCATAATTCTTTTGTACTTGCTCAGAAAAATTTTGGAAAGCTAGAAATTATCATCTTTATCTTTCAGATGAAAGGCTTATCTTCTTATTAAGTAATTGGCCCTCTGCCTCTTCCTCCAGCCATGACTTCACTTTCTGGACAATGGAGAGAGGCATTCCGAGTCATCTATCAGGTGCCGTGGGAGAACCAGGTGGCTTCAGACTTGGTGACGCCTGATGCATCATTTGTTCCTTTAGCGTGCACCATGCCATGGGCTGTTTCTTGTGATTGGAATTTACCAAAATGTTTCTCTGAGCAGAACGAACTGCTACCTCCACTGGACACAGGAGCTTTCGATGGGCTTCCTTTTTAATTCTCCAGATTTTCTTAAACCTATTTCAGGAACAATAGGGAGTTTATTATATTCATTAAATATTTTACTTCCTTGTCAAGAATCTTATTCTTTCCTCATTATTTGTCACAGCGTCAACCATGTTACATGGCAGACCCTCCCAGATAAGCCCATGAAACACAAAATACACATTTTGGCTGAATGTTGGAGGACCAGGGGTTAAAATGAGTATTCAGCCAAAACTGAGGTTGAAGACTAATGTCACCTCCTGGAATGACTTCCCAGGACGTAAGAATAAGAATTAAATTTTCCAAATTTTAACTTTATCATTAAAAATACTAGTAATCAAATTTTTTCAAGTTTGACATTATTGTGCAGGACAATAATTTCCTTAGACCTCGCAGCTGAGGTCAATATACTCAACCTTTGTTATGCTAATAGATTCTCACCTTCAGTTCAGGTCAAGAAAGGGTGAAGCTATTCTCTGTTGAGCTTTGCCATTGGAAGTGCTGAGATGACCCCCCAGTCACTGAGTTTTCCTTTTGGACAGAATTACCACATGCAGAGCACATAAGGAGATGATTTTATATGCAAAGTCAATTTTGAAAGCCTACCTGTTTTTGGAGGTGAATATTTAGGGGTGCCTGAGTGGCTCAGGTCATTATCCCAGGGTCCTGGGGTCAAACTCTCATGGGTCTCCCCCGCTTAATGGGGGGTCTGCTTCTCCCTCTGCCCCTCCCCCTGCTCCTGCTCCCTGTCTCAAATAAATAAATAAAATCTTTAAAAATATGAAAGTGAATATTTAGATATTTAACCTGGTAACTCATAACTAATATTGTCCATATACTATGAGCATATGAGCACATTCCTTATATTATATTATGTTATGTTATATTATATTATATTACATACCCCTATGGGTATATAGTTTCTTCTGTTAGCTGTGCATCATCTCCATGGCCATTCCTGCTTTCATAGGAAATAGAAAACAGCAGCAATCCTCGCTCGACAGATTCAGATTATTCATGTACTGTTCTCTGAGACAGGACAGTCTTCAGTCCCCCCAACCCTTCACTAACTTGCTCACATTGGTTTCTTAGTTAATTTTTGTTTTGTAAATATTTTATTTATTTATTTGACAGAAAGAGAGAAAGGGCACAAGCAAGGGGAACAGCAGGCAGAGGCAGAGGGAGAAGCAGACTCCTTGCTGAGCAGGGAGCCCAATGCAGAGCTTAATCCCAGGATCCCAGGACCCCAGGATCATGACCTGAGCGGAAGGCAGACACTTAACTGACTGAGATACCCAGGTGCCCCTGATTTCTTAGTTTAAACATCGTATTCCTGGGAGAAGTTAAGATAACCCTCTATATCGATTTCCTAGGGATGTTACAACTAATTACCACCAATGTGGTGGCTTAAAACAACAAAATTATTTTCTTACTGTCTGGAGGGTCGAAAAGTTTAATTTAGGTGCTGGAAGGGCCACAGTCTCTCCAGAGGCTTCTAGAAGAAAGTTTCCTTGCTTTTTCCAGCTTCTGGGGGCTCTTGGCATGTCTTTACTTGCAGCAACACAACTTCGATGTCTGCCTTCAGACTTTCACATCGTTCTTCTTCCTTATCTGTGTCACCTCCCTGTTTCTTCTCTTAAAAGGACGCTAGTCATTGGAATTAGGTCCCATTCTAAATCCAGGATGGTGATCTCATCTAGCGATCCTTGATAAGTGATATTGGCAAATACCTTACTTCCAAATGCCGTATTCATAGGTACCTGGAGTTAAGACTTGGAGACATCTTTTTTTTTTGACTTTTTATTTTTTATTTTTTTTATTAATTTTTTATTTTTTATAAACATATATTTTTATCCCCAGGGGTACAGGTGTGTGAATCACCAGGTTTACACACTTCATAGCACTCACCAAAGCACATACCCTCCCCAATGTCCATAATCCCACCCCCTTCTCCCAAATCCCCTCCCCCCACCAACCCTCAGTTTGTTTTGTGAGATTAAGAGTCAACATGGAGGCTTAAGTGGGTAGGAGAAGAATAATTGGATACATCTTTTGAAAAAGACGCAACCCAACCCAGTGTGTCCTCCACATCTAGGGTAAGTGCACTTCCATACACCACCCATAAACACTGTGCTTAGCTCCAGAAAAGCAATTTTTATAATATACTTTTATTGCTTTTGCCTTCTGTCTAGGTCACTGAAGACAGGAATTGGGTCTTTACATCCCTCAATACCTCTTGTGGTGCCTAGCACATAGTAAAAAACCAATAACTATCATGGAATGAAAATCAGTAGAAACAGCAAGAAGATACATTTCAGGTCAGCATAAGGATTTAGGGAAGACATTTGTGTTATTTTAAATCTGGTTACAGTCTGAACTGGTTACTTTAGGAAACAGAGTTAATAAAAGTGAGAAAATTGTTCTTTTGCATATAAAAACAGCCTATAATACAGTTTTACAATGCAAATATAATCTCCCACATCAAGCTCCTCTGAGTAGGAGACCTAGAGAGTGGGTTATCTTCCATAATGAAGTGAAACAGAATTGAGTGTTTTTAGATGTCAGCCCTGGACATTGTAGGTTGGAAGAGAGAGAGCAAGAGGGAGAACGAGAGAGGGAGAGAGAGAGAGAGAGAGGCTGATAGAGTGCACGAGAGAGGTAGCAGTGGTAGATCAGAGACTAAGGAGAAGAATGGCCAGTAAGAAACTGACAGTGTGTTGAGGATGACCAAGTGTCTTCCTAACTGTAACATCTAATCATTGCTCTCCTCCTGTGAACTTACCCATTTGCAATAACAAGTTTCCTAAATGGCTTGTAGTAGTTGGTATTTTGATAAAATGAAATATGGGCAAGGCTATAATACCTGGGGCACAATGATGTGTGACAAGTGGACAGCTGCCTCTGCAAGGAAGATGAATGGCGTACTCCGTGTGAGCAAGAATCCAGAATCAGAGGCTCCAAGAGACTACTGGGTCCACAAATCATCCCCCGGAATACTGGAGGAAAACCAAATTTTTTAAGTATGTAAGATGGGGGCTTGATTCATTTTGTTTTTGCCTTAATGAAAATGGATATTCAGGAAGTTTTATATTAGCAACTCAGAGAGGCACTTGAATTGTGTAAGTAAGAGCTTTCTAACAGCCTGAAGTGACTTTAGATGAAAAAGCACTGGGTGTTTTGGCATCACAGGTGTGTAAACATGATCTAAATGACTGTTTGGCAGGGACACAGTATAGGGAATTCATGATTTTGATTTTCGGTGTTTACCATCCATGATGCTCTACGGAGCAATGATTTTAAGATTCTACGTTCACTGTGATCAGTGTAATTTTCTTGTTAGGTAGGATTTTTTCTATACGGGTCAACTCTGTACATAGGTCCTTTGTGGTGGGTAGCTCCAAACAGAAAGTTCTGCCCTTCCATTGATTTAAATGAGATGTGAGTTTCTATCCCATTGGCCTGCGGTGTGCTCTGTTAATGGTGTGTTCATTTTTGCTGCATTTCTTGTTTGTCCTCCAGAGTCTTTAGTGGGTTTGGGATCCTCACGCATGGAAGCCTGGGTAGCTATTCCTCCCCACCCCAGCTACCGTTCTCCAGAAGCTTGTTATAAAAGAGATTCACAGTGTTCTACAAATGCTGGCTGGCATTCAATGCAGATTTGAAATAAAGCTCCAGATGGAGACACCTACACGAATCTACAAGAAGACTAAGGAAAACAAGTAAATGTCACCACCACCTTCTATGTTAAAAGCAGAATGGAAGGTGTAAACATGCCAATGAAAGTTGCTTCTCCCCACATTGACATCGTCTGCCCACCCAAGATGTTTTGATTATCGCTGAAAGTTGACATTATAGACACTCATCAAAGAATCTTAGCAATAGGAGCAAGATGGACAATTTCCCTTCAGATGTAGGCCCTGTTGTTTGTTTTTATTTAGAATGAAATAAAATTAGCTGTTCCTTATTACACTCTGATATTGGCTGACTACCTACCTGAATCATATGTCATCTCTGAGAGGGCAGGACATTGGTCACCACTGGATTCTAGTGTCCAGAAAAACACCAGAAATGTGGTAGGAGTTTAAAAAATACTTGTGGAATTGATAAATGGTGCTTACATTTCATAAATCAGGACATCGACTATCGAAAAGGAACTAATTGAAAACTATGATTAATCATACTGAGAGAGAAACACAAAGGGAAAATGTATTTAAGGTGTCAGAGGAAGGTCTGTTTGTAGCTAGTCACAACGTCTTCAGGTCCCTGAAGGAAACCTGAACTGTGTACAAAGGCAGAGAAAGAACAACACAGCAGAGAACTAGCTCTGGAAGTCCAGAGGAGAAAAAAGACTTCAGGTCTTCTAGGAGTTCAAGGAGGGTGGTGTGGTTGGAGTGGAAGGAGCAAGAGGAACTATCTGGTAGGAGTAAGCAAGGGGCAGGTGGTTTGCTGTTCTGCACAAATTCACAGTGTTTTGCAGATGCTGGTTGGCCGACTCGGTGCAGTAGGATATCACTGAAGAAAACCCAGGGTGTGCCATCATCTGATTTAGGTTTTAAAATGTTTATTCTTGTTGGTGTATAAAGAAACCATTAGAGGAGATTAGGGGTATTGGGAGGTCATCTGAGGGATGATTATCACTTAGATTAGGGTAGAAGGGCAGTGCAAAGGAAAGAAAGTGATGAAGACTAACTTCTCTTCCTTTAACTTGAACGAGTAGTGGTGCCTTCTTCAAATAATGTGTTTATATGGAGCTGTGGGAAATTAAGAGCTTTGCTAGAACTGTCTAATAGATGGAGAGGTTGAATGCATAGCAGATACATGAGCTGGAGCTCAGTAGGGTATGGGTTGAAGGTGCAATTAGGGACCCACCAGCTTCTGGATGGTATTTTAAACCAGGTACTAGATGAGATAACTGGAGGAGAAACTGGAGGAAGAAAAGATAAGCTAGGGATGAGCCCCAAGTCACTCTCTAGGAGCGCATCCTAGGAGCAGTTTCGGCCACAGCACACCGAGGGGTAAATCAGTGAGGGTCTAGTGAGGAGAGAGAAACCATACCAGTTACCTGAACAGGGAAGACGTAATGTAAGTAATTACTATCTAGTAGAGGTGGTCAGCTACTAAAAGAAGAAAGTGGATTTGAAGAGATCCTAACACCCCTAGGATAAGAGAAAAATTTAAGCCTAGGAGAGAGTCCCTTCCCCCAGTGCTGAGATTTGAACTTTTTAGAGAAGGTTGTGACTAGCCACAAGCAGGTGGCTTGCAAGAAAAGAAAAGATGAGGGTGGGGGAGGGGGGCATGAGGAGGGAGTTGGAGCTGCCCAGAGGAGGGCCTGGCTGGGCACCCATGACCTCAGGGTGTATCAGAGCTACAAGAGAAGCTTCCTATGGCAATTACCCAAATGGTTGCCTATGGAGCCTGTCCACAAGGACTGCTGGGTTCCCATGCAGCATGATAACAAAGGAGGATCAAAACCCTGAAACCCCACCACTATCACCAAGGGATACCAATGTCACCCAGAGTCCTCTGTGAAAAGCCTGACATTTCACACATTGTCAATGAAGAATTGTTTGCAGGGTCCAGATGTCATATCCCTCAAAAAAGGACAGAAAAAGGTAGATTTGGAGCTGAGGGACAACACATTTAACACTGGCATGAGAAGCCGCGTGTAGACGCTCCAGGAGACAACCCTAGCTGAACCCCCAGCTGACAGATGGCATGAACCACCAACCACGGAAACAACCCACCCTGTTGGCTCATCCCGGTTAAGTGTTCAGATGATGGTAGCCCCAGCAGACATCTGAGTTTGTCTGCCTAAGAGACGTGTGAGCGAGAAACATCCAGCTAAGTCTAGTCGATCCAGAAACACGAGAGACGGTAAGTTGGTTTCAGTCAGTAAGTCTTGGCATAGTTCATTATAGTAGAGAACTGGAACTGAGGGAGGCTGTCGAGAAGGCTGCTGAAAGACCATTTGATACGAAGACTCACCAGACGTGTCCATTCAGTTTCACAACATGACATAAAGTAGTGGAGGAACAGGGGCTCTTGGGTGGCTCATTTGGTTAAGCTCAGGTCAGGATCCTGGGGTCCTGAGATCAAGCCCAGCGTCAAGCTCCCTGATCAGTGGGGAGCCTGCTTCTCCCTCTCTCTCTCTGCTCCCCAACCCCTTCTCTCTCTCTTGCTTATTCTCTATCTCAAATACATAAATAAAAATTAAAAAAAAAAAGAAAAGATAAAAGAAGTGGAGGAACAGAAGTAGGCAACTAGGGAAAGAATGGGTCTGGGGTGTGCAGGAGCTACACCGCTGGGAGAGAAGGATGCGTGCTTTCTTTTTTATGTCATTACCTTGTCTCGTTTTTGTTCCCACTCTTCTGACACTCTTCGATGAAGGTAACCCACCTCTCCCCATCTGGCATTTCCAGGAGACTCCTTCCAGGCATGTCACCCGTCTCTTCTTCTCAGCCCACACTCATGTTGTGCAACCCTTCATCTCCCACAGTTTGAAATGGCAACAATATGCATATAAACCTCAAAATCCATACCCACAGCATCAGCTTTTTCCTGAGTTTCAGACACATATATCCAACCCCCCCATTTATGCTTCCTCCCAATTGTTTATGTCCAAAACTGAAGTCATGAGCTTCCCCCACCAACTTTGTCCTCTACTTGCCCTATCTAGTGAGTGCTGCATTGTATACTCAGTAGTCTAAGCCAGAATCCTGGGGGTGATTATGGCCATGTCTGCCTCTCCCATCTTTCAGAACCAATTCTAAGTCCAGATTTATCCTACCTTTTAATGTCTCCAGAGTCTTCCTTCCTTTCTCCACTTACACTATCATTACCTAGATCTGAAATGCTCTGGTCTCTTGCCTGTCCCCTCGCTAAGCCTCCTTCTCATAGCCTCTGTTACCCCCCTTACAACGAGTATGCTCACAGTCTGCCGGGAGAGTCATGAAGAGTTGCAAACACAAATTTGTTGTGCTTCTGTTAAAAAGCTCTGAAGCGACTTTCCATTGCTCCCCTGGTCAAGATTTATGGTTCTGATATGTTCTGATATGGCCTGCAAGATTTTCCCTTTAGGATTTCCTCAGTCTCATGATTTCTCAGTTCCTTATACTCCTGATTTACCTTTATATGCTAGCATCTTTTCAGCTCTTTCAGCTTTTTCTTGCCTGAGACACTTTAGATGAGACCAGTTGCCTCATCCAGACTAGGTTAGGTACATCTATTCCTCTGTGAACTACTCTTCTCCATTTATGAACTCACAGTGATTTCAATGAATTAGAAATTATCACTTGTCTTCTTTGTTCCACTGAAAACATTATTAGGACTGGGAACATGCCTGTATTAGCCTGTAGTGTATCTCCAGCACTTACTACAATAACTAGAGCTGAATATGGATTTCAAGCTTAATTTCTTAAGGAAAAAGGAACTAAAATTATGAGAATTTAACATTTATCATCAGGTTGCTATTTCAGACTATGCCCATTGAAATGAAAATTCCATTTAGCTCCTAAGTGGGCATGTCGAATTCTATTTACACCAAATATTAGGAGAGTTAGAAAATACCATCTTTGGTAAAAACAACAACAACAACAACAAAAAACCATGATAATGAGAATCTTCTTTCTCTTTGGCCTCACTGAAAGAATACTGTACTCTTATTAAATATAAAAAGAATGAGGGAAATAGAAAAATTATCATTAGGCAAATAGGCCAATGGTAATTTTTTTTAGGTAAGAACTCTTGAGAAGTGCTAAAATTAGGGAACAAGAGTATGATTAAAATAATATCTGTATGAAAAGAAGCTATACATTATAGGTCATCAGAAAGATGCAAATTAAAACAACAATGAGATACCGCTGTATACCTATTAAAATGCCCCAAATCTGGAATACTTGACAACACCGAATGCTGATAAGGATGTGGAACAACCAGAACTCTCATTCATTCCTGGTTAGGAATATAAAATGGTACACTTTGGAAGATAATCTGGAAACTTCTTATAAAAGCAAACACACTATATGATCCAGAAATCTTCTTTCTTAGTATTGACCCAAAGGACTTGAAAACTCACATCTGAGTGAAAACCTGTACATGAATGTTTATAACAACTGGATTCATAATTGCCAAACTTTGGAAGCAATCAAAACATCCTTTAGCAGGTGAATGAATAAACCATGCTACATCCAGAAAATGGATTATTATTAGTGCTAAGATGAGCTGTCAAGCCATGAAAAAACATGGAGGGACATTCAATGCATGTTAGTAAGTGAAAGAAGCCAATCTGGAAAAGCTGCACATAGTATGATTCCAACTGTATGCATGCTGGAAAAGGCAAGCCTGTGGAGACAGTAAAAAGAACAGTGGTTGTCAGGGGTTGGGTTGCAGAGGGATGAACAGGTGAGGCACGGAGGATTTTTAAGGTAGTGAAAATAGTTTGTATAATACCTTAATGATAGATTCATGCCATTGTATTTTTGTCCAGACCCATAAAAAGTACACCACCAAGAGTGAACCCGAAGGTATAGACTTTGTGTGATTGGTGTGTCTTAATGTAGGTTTATTAATTGTATCAAATCCTGCTCCCTATCCCTCTGGTGAGGGATATTGACAATGGGGGGGCGGTTATGCATGTGTGGGAGCAGGGGGATCTGGGAAATCTGTACTACCCTCTCCTCATTTTTGCTGTGACCCTGAAATTGCACTAAACACATAAAGTTGCTTTGTTTTGTTTTAAAGAAAAAGATATCTGTATTATCTCAGAGTCTTTCTTCATTATCTACTTATAAATTACGATGGTGGAAACAGTAACTCTATAGTGAAGAGATCTAAGAGACGCTGTATTAACCATGATCAAAGTTTACATTTCAGACATATCAACATGGTGCACACCAGCTCTGATGCACTGAGAAGGTCCCACCACTACTTCTGTGATATCCTTGTCCGATGTCTCAGATCTAACAGGAGGAAACATTAGATAAACCCAAACTGAAGGATAATCCACAAAATAAATGACCAGTATTCTTTGAAAATGACAAAGCAGTAAAAGAAAAGACTCATGAACTGTCACTGATTGAAGGAGACCTCTGTGGAGACATGACAATGAAATTCAACGTAGGACCTTAAATTGGATCCTCCTGCTGAAAAAGGACACAGAGGGGAAACCAGGGAAATTTGAATGAAGTCTGTAGGTTAGCTAAGAGTATTGTATCAATATTAATTTCCTGGTTTCAATAATCGTACTATGTTTATGTAACATGTTAACATGAGGGGAAGTTTGGTGGACAGTGTATGGGAGCTTGCTTCACAATTTTTTGCAATAATTCTGAAAATCTAAAATTATTTCAAAATAAAAAGTTTTAAAAAATACATGCTTATTCTTTTTAACTGGAGTGGTGAGCAAGATCTTTTTGTTTGACATCTTCAAACAAAACTGAATTTCTTTCAGGTTCTCTATGTCAGAGTTTTTCCCTTCCCTAGTTGAGATTTTCAGCTGAAGCCCACTCATTTTCCTTTTCTAATTTCCCACTATGCTTCTTCATGCCCTGATGATCAGCTACTCATTTTCCAATTGTCCTCTCATTTATACTTGACAGAGAGGCCCTCCCGATTTATATACAATTTCCTGCTATGTGGAGATACCAAGCCTCCCTGTGATCCTCACCCTTAGTACACCAAGTGCCCATGGGTGAAATCACCAAAGACTTGGATGGTGATTTATCTATCTCTGCCCTTGTATGAGAGGTTTTTTTAAAAAATAATAATGTCAAATTCATAATCTTGAAATTTTAATCCCAAGAACAAAACAAGCCCAGGCTGGTATCCTGACCTTTGGCATACGGCAGCTTTCACGAAGGAATGCACAGAATTTTATGGCGTCGAATTCTGGTGATTAGGCCTGGCACGCTGGGCAAGTACTCTGAGGCTTATTTTTATGAAGGAATAAAATACTGAGCCCAGAACTTGAGTGCTTTATCCAACACTTAAAACAAACTGGCAGCAGGCGAGGCAGTGGAGTCTGCCTTCTGACCTTCCTTTTCCTGTCTTCCTTTACTGTTCTAATCACTCTTCCTTTTTTGAGATTTCTTATCTGCAGGTCAACAGACCAGAGGCTAACGATTCTGAGAAGTCAGCAGAGAGGTCGTTGCCCCGTGGAGTCTAGGTTTTGGCTTTGTTGGTCACTAGTTCCTTTACTCAGAAAGTAGGCATTCAATCCATGTTTGCAAGCCATTTGTTCTTGTTCTCAAGGAGACAGGCTGTTTTTCTTTTCTCTTCTTTGGTGAAGTGCACTACATTACAGGCACTACTTCAAAGGCAATGCTTGAGTCTGGCTATGCTGAAAGAGCCCTAGTAACCTGCCATAAATTTAAAACTTTTCAGTACAGTCAATATTTTTCAAATGCTAAAGATAGGAAATGTGGCAATTTTAAAAAATTCAGCAAATGTATTCCCCAAGGAGAACTCTCGCCTTCTTCCCACTCCTGGCTGTTGGCTTATTCTAAAGGAATCTTTCTTATCTTAAAAATGTTGACCATTAGGAGTGAGCCAATCAGAGCTAGCTCCCAGATTGGAGATATGGATATCTAGAGTGGGAACTCTGGGATTCACATCTGAACAGATGTATCTTTGTTCATTTCATATCAGTTGGGTATACTGAGCTCTTTTAAGAAAACATTAGTGTACCAAGTATTCTGAGACTGCAGATACTGTAACTTAATAACTCCAAGGCAAATAACTTCCAATTTTCAAATAAAAGATTAACATTTCTTTCCACCAGAACAAAGTATATAGGAATAAAGAAAATCTATGAGATGATCACTGCAGAGATGTGGTTTCTGAAATCCAGACCAACCGGTCTAGGGCAAAATAAGAATCACCCAGCAATCTGGTTAAAAGCACAGACTCTTAAGCCCCAACATCTGATTGATCCCAATTTAGTGATTCAGATGCATGGCCAGGCTAGGAAATCATTACACTGAAGGAAAGGAAAACTGAATCATACTGGTGGTTTATAAGTTTGGAAAATAACTTATTTTTTTATACTTAACATTCATCCGTTCATCTATCTGACCACTCAACGTATATGTATTAAGTCTCTGTCTATAAATGTCTGCTATAGTAGGAATGGAACTATGTGCTAGATGCTTAATTACAGTGAGGGAGCTTCCAGTCAGAGGGAAAGATGTACGAGGAGATAGGGATGCGTGGTCTATTAACTAAAATGCTAGTGGTGCGTACATGGTGAAATGGAACCAATAAAAACATCACCAACTCTAGCCTCAAGGAGTTGGGGAAAATACCATAGAGGAAGTTAACTCTGATCTGGGTTCCAAAGGAGAGCTGGGTGAAGAAAAATTGGTGAAGAGAGATGAGATAATGAGAAAGTGTGTGTTAAAAGACCCCAGAAGTGAAAAGAACACAATGTAGAGGAGATTTCCCGTAGTTTAATAGAGCAAGAGTATAAGAAGGCCATGAGGAAATTGGTGAAAGGTGAGATTAGGAATGTTATGAACAGGTCATGAAAGGCTGGATAGTGAAAGATTGCATGTCCCTATGGACCTAGGACAGTCCTTGTTCATGCCTCTTGTCCCAGATTAATTTTAATAGCCTCTCTTCCACTTTTATTTTTTTTAATTAAAATTTTTTTTAAGATTGTATTTATTTATTTGAGAGAGAATGAGTGAGAGAGAGTATGAGAGAGGATAAGGTCAGAGGGAGAAGCAGACTCCCCAAGGAGCTGGGACCCCCGATGTGGGACTCGATCCTGGAAGTCCGGGATCATGACCTGAGCCGAAGGCAATTGCTCAACCAACTGAGCCACCCAGACACCCCTCTCTTCCACTTTTAAAAGAAGATACAGTTTATGGTTGAATGAAACATTATATGGTTGGCCCACTTGCAGCCATTGCTATGGAATCTGGCTTTTTGGTCAGAGGAAGACATATTGTTTTTGAAGGGTTTCAGCAGGAGAGTGTGTTGATCTGATTTCTGGGTTGATAATTTAACCTGGCTGCAGCACAGAGAATAGATTGTAGCAGGACAGGATTAGAAGTAGGGATATTGTTTAGTGGGCAGTTGTAGGAACCCTGGCAAGAGACAATCGTGGGCTGAAAAAGATAGGGGCAGGGGATGTGTGCAGAAAGGAATGGATTCCTCTAATGCTAAGAATCAGAGTGCACTTTCCACTTACCATGTGATCATGGGTAAGTTCCTTAGTTTTTTCCCCTTCATTTGAATAAGGGGTCCTAACAATTCCTCTTGGGATTCTCCTAAGACATAACAGAGCAAATTGTTGAGAACACTCAGCACCTATCCTATGAGGCCCTCAATAGTTGTTTTCCCCTTTTCTGCCAACAAAGGCCCTCATCTCCATAGTGCACTTCCCAGGCCTACCTCTGGGGGTCTGTTCTCCATTCTCCCAAATTAGGTGGCATTAATTCTATTTTCAGTTTCCTGGTGCCTCCACCCTTACTTCTCATTCCCTTAATGCCCAGATACAAGGTCGAAGTCTCCAAGAATAGCCTAGTTTTGTTGGAAGATGTGCTTAAGATTTATAGTTGCTTGAAGGATGCACATATCCATTAAAACAACAATGGCAACAGCAAAGACTCCATCATGTTTTAACCTAGAAACATATGCCTTAAAGGCTACACTTCTGAGTAGTGAGACCTATGGGCATGGTAGCTGTGTCCCCAGGATTTTTTAAACCTGTTCGTTTATCTGTCCTGTGTTTTGGCTTTAGAAAACATCCTTTGAAGAAGGATGGCCATTTTTTTTTTTTAATCGGCTTCCCCCTCCACTATAGAACACTTCTTCCTTTTCTTTTTCTCATTTTCTCCACCTGTTCTATCCTTCTTTTATTTCTTGTCTATGCCTTTCCCTTTTTCTCACTTTCCCCTTCCTCTGCTGTATATGTTTGCCTCTACTGATACCACCAGAGACGTTGACCTCTGTAGTTTGGCTTCAAGGCTGTTTATAACCCTGTTTCTTTCCACCAAGGTAGACCTTTTGTCCAAGTCCGTTTTTTTCCTGAAGTGTGGCATACTTTCCTCCTTGTCACTGTTTATGAGAAGATTTTATCCATCCCTTTGTGTCTGAGTTGGCTCTGCTGAGCTGAATTTCCATCTTCTCCAAGAAGCACTTTCACTTTCTGTTGCAGTCTGGAACTGATGTCCTCCTTTTCCACTTCTTCCCAATTCCTTCAGCACCAATGATCTGAATCTGCACTCCTATCAAACTTTTTATGCATGCATGTCTGATCTTACCAACTATATTGACAGCTCAGGGTCACGAGATTTTTGTCACACACACTCATACTCACCCACCAAACCGGCATGAACATTACACACAATGAGTTATGGCTTTTTAATTACATGAGAAGTATAGAGAACAACTACTTATGATCTCCCTTCTCAAAACTAGGCTTTTCTTTACACTTGGCTTCCATACACCATGAGTGTTCCTGTCTCTAAGTAGCAATCTGTGGTCTTGTCATCAGAATTTCTAGTTTGGGAACTTGGGAAAGGTTAGGCTTTCAATAGAAAATGGGGATATGGGTGGTTCAGAGGGTTAAGTGGCTGACTCTTGATTTTGGCTGAGGTCATGGTCTCGGGGCAGGGAGATGGAGCCCTGTATTGGGCTTCATGCTCAGCAGGGAGTTTGCTTAAGATTATTTCTCTACCTTTCCCCCTCAACCCCTGCTCATGCACTCTCTCTCAAATAAATAAATCTTAAAAAAAGGGAAAGAAAATGGGGATATGAAATGTCTTTTATGCTCATCTTCTGAGTTGTCATAAAGTTAAATGAAACAATGTATTATGGTTTCTGTTTAACTTATTTTGTGAGTATACATAGATAGAAGATGAGTTTACATATTGTTCTGAATAACTGACCTTATCATGGACAATATCCAGCCTGACACGTTTCCTGTTTCCATCAATACTGAGTCACTTCTCCTCCGGGCAGTTGTTGTCTACCCTCAAACTTAGGGATGAACTGTACTCCTCATTCATCTCTAAGAGAAAGTCCAAGGAGAAAAAAGCATAGAACTCCTTCTGGTACCCTAGAATTCTGGGTATTTTATTTTTTCTAATTTGTAGAGATAGTTAAACAGTGTATGGTCATTGGTGGAACACTTCATGAAGGATTCATCCTTTTGGATTAAGCTGTGGATCATGAAGTCATGGAGCACATTGCTTTTCTTAAAGGAAACTAAGCAAGTAGAGAGAAGCCTTCTTCTTCAATCTTATCTAGGACAGCTAATATTTGAGCACATTAACCTTCCCCCTCTATAAATAATCCTTTAGGTGAAGGAGCATGTTTGTACAGTATCATCCTTCATTCATTCCTTCACCCTCTCATTCATCCCACAAATATTTATTGTTTGTACACTATGTGGCAGGTACTATTCATGGTGCTGGAGATACACCAGTAAACAAACAAACAAAAATATGCCTGCAATTTAGGTGCTTATATTTTAAAAGGGAGAGACAGATGAAAAGAGTAAATAACTAGGATACATAAAATCATTGTAACAGCTATGAAAGAAGTTAACAGGGTGATATGAGAAGGAATAATGAGGTGTGGAGATAGGATGAACAGTGAAAGTCCCTCTGAGGATATCACATGGACCAATTTGCAAGGAGCCATCAAAAGAGTCTGCCAGGCAGAGGGAATAGCTAATACAAAGGCCCCAAGGTAGGAAAGAGTTTGACAGTTCAAGATACAGAAAGCAGCATGACATACAGCTAAATAGGAACAAGAAAGAAGAGAGTGGCATAGAGTCAAGTTGGAGAAGCAGGTGGCCAAAGCCAGGAATGAGACTAGAAATGAACAGACAAGTGATTTGGAATCTGAATAAGAAGAGTGAAGTCTTCTTTCAAAAGAAAATGGACCTAATCAACTACTGTTGGTATCTTTAAAAAATCATGTCCTTTTCTCCTAAACCTGAAAGTGCCTTGTGACTTTGGCTTGTCTCATCTGAGAAGTGGTATATGAGCTGTCTTCTCCACTGATTCTACACAGGAAAAACTCCTGTTTGGTAGGACATGGGAAGATACTTTCCATATGCAAATGAGATAATTATTCAATATAAAGGACCTAATTGAGCATAGATCAACATGTTAAGTATTATCCATTCTCCCATGGGCTTTTTTAAGAAATCAAAGTTTCCCTTTGGTCTATAAACTCATGTGGATTTGAAAGCAAATTTAATCTGGAAGTTTCTGATTCATTTACATTTAGCTCATTACTACAACATTCTTTTACGGTAGTTTTAAGAAACCTCTTGAGACTTATTTGTCTTAAAAAAAAAACTTAACTTTAAAAACCCTTTTAACTCTCCTTGTTCTTAAGAACAAAAGATAATGATTTTATAAATACAAATAAATGGAAAAGCCCAATGCCAGAGCTCAGTGGGCAACATAAAAAGTTATGATGTCTATGTCAGTTTCAAATTAAACAAATGGAGTCACACACCCAGCATAAAATGAGAACGTCAGACTCTGGTAAAATGTGCAATGCTTCTTTGATATAGAGTAGACACTATAGCGTATTATGGAGACCCAAGAGTTTCACTCTGTTTCCTCACTTCACCTCAATTCAGCAAGTTATTGAATTTCAGAGATTCCAGAAATACCAGACCTTTAGAAAAAAATCATCAAACCACAAACAGACAGTGTTTGAAGAGACTTTATAAAAGGTCATTTTATGTGTTAAGGCATTTTGTGACAGATAATCCACTCAGAGTAGGCTTAGACAGAAGAAGAAACTAATTGGTTTATGTGACTGAAAAATATTAGAGATAAAGGGGGTTTCAGGAATGGGAAAATTTAGAACCTCAGTGTCATCAGAACACTCTGTCTTCTACCTCTAAGATTTTGGCTTCCCTTCTTCGCTTCGTGTGATCATAGGACAGCTCTAAATAACCCCAGGCCATGTGCTCCCAGGTGCTGTCTAAGCCCAACAGGGATTAAAGAGAGGCACATATGCCCTTCTCTTGGTAATTGTTCCAAAGCTCCCCCAGATCTCTGATCGGGTTGGGAGTTCATGTCTGTGCATGAAGACTATGATTCTTTGATTGGCCTGACTCCAGTTCTGTGCTACCCATGGAACCAGGGATTTGAGTAAATTGTGCTTGAAACACAGTCATAGAGATGGGGGGCGTGATATTCCAGAGGAAAATTGAAGAGTAAAATAAACAATCCAAAAAACAAACAAAGCCAAACACAAATGTCCACTCTATAACCTACTGTACCCATTCATCTGATGTTTGAGTCCCTTGAGCTGCAAAAGGGAATTGGCAGACTGGACTGAAGTCCTCACTTTGTCATAAATTACCCATGTGATGTGGCCGAGTTTCTTCATTTCTCTGCCCCTCAGTATCCTCGTTTCTAAAAGGAGGGGACTAAATACAATGCTTTCTCTGAGTTTTCTTCCAGCCCTGAAATGGTAATGACCCCAAGCTTGCCAAATAAGAATGGGAAGATTCTTCTGGCCTAAGATTTCATGGAAAAGAAAACGGAAGCAGGCCCAGGTGCAGGGCAGAAAAGGGAGCCAGCGGACCCTGGGCCACAGAGCGAAGGAAGCAAAGAGAATGCTCAGGGGAGTGAGGTCAGCTCTAGGACAGGACATCTCTCTGCAAGCCAAGGAGCACCCTCCAGTCTCTGCGGAGTACTCAGGGTGAGTGAGCTGAAGTGGTGGTGATAGTTGCCATAGAGAGGGATAAATAGACTATTGTTTAGTGCAATAACTTGATTTCTGCCAGAAAGTTTCACACTCAAAATAAATATTATATATGGCTCCCATCAGAAGTATCTAATCTAGGAAGAAAAAAATGTATATTTTCTGAGGTATTTTAATAAAGTGCTTTAATCTAGATGTCCCTATCTCACATCTATAACCTGTGAAGTCATATGTGTTCTGGACTCCAATTTGGTGGTGGTGTGGGGTATTTTAAGAAGCAAACAAAGAACATGTACCGTATATTATATTACCCTGAGTGCGGTACAGTGTATTACCCCATAATCATCTATATCAATATTTCTGCAGTAAAGCATATGAATGTTCATATGGAGAGATAAATAAAGACTAAATATTGCCTCCTATTAATTCAGGTCAGATTTCTGAAAACAAAACAAACTTAGTTTCCAGAGACTTTGGAGGTTAAAGCTGTGAGTAAAGAACTCTGGAGCTGTAGGTATCAGAACTGATTGAGATCATTTTGGATAAGAAGAAGGAATGATGTGGAATTTGGAATGTCAATGAACAAATTAAATTGTTTTTCTTAATGTCAAGGGACACAGAATGGACTTCCTTGTTTTTTTTCCCCTGGACCTCATCTCTAGTAGGTGTTCCATAATTATTTATGATGTAAATACTTTCTACTCTTTTTGGGGCTGGTTGGCTCTGTTCTCATCATTGCTCCAAGTTCATGCCTCTAGAGCATTTGATGGGTTGGTCACTCTTCCTAGGTGTCCCTTTCACTGACTTGTATCGGGCCCCATTGTATCTAAATCTCTGACTGGTCCTCCTTGGTTCCTTTTTTGGGCTGTTTTTCCTCCCTCTACCTTTATGTGCCAGTGTTCCTCTTCCCATTTTCCTCTGCACATTTCTCAACAGTGAGCTAATAGACATCGCCTACCGTTTGTATGTTCACAACTCCAAAGCCGTGCCTCTCTATAGCTTATATGGTTCTTCTGAGCTCAGGACTTGTAGTTGGCAAGGCATTTCCAAATTCAAATGAGCTACTGAGTTTCAAATAGAATTTATTACTTCCCCTTTCCCCAGCCACACTCTCATAAATTACTTTAGTGAAACATAATACCCTTCATTTGGGTGTTTGAGACAGAATCCAGAGAGCTAGCAAGTTCTATCAATTATACCTAGTTTATACCTTCCCTAAGCATTTATTTTTCTCCCTCATTTACTCTGACACTATCTGATTCTAAACTTTATCATCTCTTGTCTGGATTCCTCAATGGCCTCCTCCTAACTCAATTCCCTGTTTTCATTTATCACTTCCTACCACCCACTTATTTTATCAGTATTAGAGAAATCTTTCTCAAGCAAATCTGATCAAGTTACAACTCTGTATCGACTCTGCATCAAGTCTTACGGCTTTCCTCACCCTCAAGATCAAGTTCAAGTTTCTTTATATAGATACTACACTCCAGGTGGCCTACCTTCTAATTTCTGCACTCACTTATGGCTCCCACAGTTTATTTCAATCATAGGAACTATTTGTAGCTTTCCCAACATGCTCAAGCCATTTTACCTTTTGCTCCTTGCACGTGGTATCCTCAATTTCTAAAACTGAGCATCCCCTCAAATGCTTAATTAACTTACATTTATGATTCAGACTCAGGTTAGACAGCTGCTCCTTCAGGAAGTTGTTCCAATCATGCCCACCTAGGATTAGTGTCCTCTCTGCACACCTATAGCACTCTGCTTATATTAAAAGCAGAGTGATGTCTATCTTCTCTGATGTCTATCTTCTTTCATAAAACTGTTAGCAAAGGCCAAGAAATTCATTCTTCATTGCCTAAAAAACTGTCTGACCCATAATATCTCTTAATAGATTTTTGTTGCATGGAGAAATGAATACACACACACACACACACACAGAGAGAGAGAGAGAGAGAGACTCCTATAAAGCATACAACAGGGCTTGTTTTGCTTTTTGTTTTTTTTACTTTCCTGAAATGTTATATATTGGCCAGTAACTCTAGGAAATGCTTTTTAAATGTTTGCATGACTCAAACAACTAGCATAACATTCAGGATGAGCGAGGTTCTTCTGCAGTTACAATCATTAATCCCAAAGGTCACATGGCCTTATCTCATCACATGGGCCCCAAGTAGTGCAAGCCTACCATGTACACAGAGTCACAGAACATTTGTTTATATGAGGACTGGCAGGATTTTAGACATGAAGACTTTTTGTTTTTCCTCATTTAGAACATCATGCTTATGAGTGAAAGCATAGAGTTTAGCATCAGTTTGATTTTTAAAAAGCAACTTCTTGATCACGAGGAATTTATCTCATTCGTCGTCTCCATCTACATCAGCACCCAAAGTTTTGGTTCTCTCAGCTTCTAAATCCTGATAGCTTCCTCTGAGCGCCACACACCTCAGGGAATCCTTCCTTCCTTCCTTCCTTCCTCTCCCTACTCCTCTTACCCTGACCACCACCTCTCCATGGCTAGATTGCAGCACTAGCCTGCAGGATATCTCATTTCTCCTCCTTCAATCTGCCCTGATACCTGCAGCTAGACTAATCCTACTAAAACACTCCTTTCTCTACAGCTTATAGAATAAAATATTAAACCTATCGCTTATCACCCAAGGCCCATTATAATTTGTTCCTGACCTCCATGTGACCTCATTTCCTCATTATCTTCCTGCAAAAGCCTTTGGCCTATGCCATGGGGCCCTCCTTGAGTCTTCTCTTTCTTATCTGCACTGGTATAATAACGATAGTCCTTATCTCCTCGTGGTGTCGGGAAGATGGAATGAAACAATATGAGAAAGGCTTCGAGCTCACTGCCCTGACATACAATCGGCTCATGATATTGTGACGCATGGTTAGAAGTATGTATTATCCCTTTCTAACCTTCTCATTAGCAATCTGTCATTAACTATCAGCACTTACGTAGTATGCCAGTGCCATCCTTCATTCTTTAGGGTTCCCTGAGAATAAAGAGTATTCTAAGAAACACACAAATTCTAGTCATTCTGAAAAACGGGATACTTATAATTCAGTTTTTTGCAATGAATAATCTTGGTTTGTTGCATCCAGACAGTGGCACACACTTACATAGTTCCTGGTTTCGCTGAGTTACACTGGGACTTCCACCAGGCAAACAGCCAGTTGAAGGTGTTATGATACTTTGAAGATGGGACAAATTTGCCTTTGTTAGGGGCCTGGCTGTGTTAACAATCTGCTGTGTTTTGCATAGTAAAGGTGGTCAAGAATGTCACACCAGCCCCTAGGGTATTTGTCAGGCACTGGGATGTTACACCTGAGGGTCCCTTTTAAATGGATCCTTCTTTGAATTGCCTGGAACAGGGTCCATAGATGATGCTGTACTGAAGCAAAAGCACTAGATGAGGAGTCCAAAAATTCGTCCTCTTGATGAAGTTCCTGAACCTAGGTGGGGTTCGGTGGGGTGAGGTTCGGAGCCGACGGCTAAAGAAAGAATTCTTAAGACGTCTCTGGTGCAAAAAGGTGGTTTATTAGAGCACGGGGACAGGACCCGTGGGCAGGCAGAGATGCAGCTGCCCCGGGTTGTGAGGAGTGGCTGGTTATATACACAGGAGTTGGGTAGGTGAGGACAAAGGGTTGTTCAGAAGGGCTATTGGGATAAAGAAGACTGTCAGGATATGGAAGGCCTGGTTACTATCAAGCCAAGGCCACTTTCCCTCTAATGAGGCACTAACATAAAGACAATTGGGAGTCTCCTGGTGGAATGTTACATTCCTGCTATCAAACGTCCTTGTTAGTGAGATTTAGGTCTTAAAAGAAATTTAACTTTATTTACTTTTCCTTCTACCTCCAGCTCCTTCGGTTTTTTTATGGAGGGGAGGGTGACGTTAGGGCTTGAGGAACTGAGTTATGTATCTTTGGAAATTGGGCTATTGATAAGGCAACTTCTTTGTTGTAAATCTCAAGGACATTTGTAAACCAAGAGAGACTCCTGCCTTGCAGGATTGTGATCTCTGCAAGATAACCATTTGCTCTTCTTTTAGGGCAGTCAGGGGTGCCTGTGAAATGTCACACATATTACCAAGGGGAGTGCGTGGAGAGGGGGTGCAAGGTGCCAGCCCCTGCTCCGTTCTCAGCCAGCCTCCTGCTCCCTCATCACTCTGACATCAATACCAATTTCTCAGTGGAATGTGGATAATGCCCACTTTCTTAGAAGAGAGTTGTAAAAGCAAATTCTATTTGCCAAAGTGTTTTGCTCAGTTGATACTTTGATTTCTGCATGCCATTTATGTATATTAAACATAATTTAATGTGCAAAGCATGCAAGAAAGACTTTATGTGTGTGGTACTTGCCGGAACATTCTTCTTGAAGACCAAGCTGGGTTCCTTTCTAATAGGTAACTATTACACACATATAGAGTCAGCTACAAGGACTAAAAACACTGTTTGCTGTTTTTTCTTATTCCTTTTGGTGCTGGTATTCTTGAAAAGAAGGGACACATAGAGAAGAAAGAGGTTTTATATGAAAAAAAGGAAACGTGGACAATATGGTGAATGCAAATAAAAATTAAATTTTTTTCCTTAACATTGAAAACAGGGTTTTTTTTTTTTCAAAATTTTATTTAAATTGTAGTTAGTTAACATACAGAGCAATATTGGTTTCAGGAGAATTCAGTGATTCATCACTTATATACAACACCCAGGGCTCATCACAAGTGACCTCCTTAATACCCATCACCCATCTAGTCCATCCACTACTCACCTCCCTCCATCAACCCTCAATTTGTTCTCTTTCTCTCTCTCTCTCTTTTTAAAAAAGATTTATTTATTTGAGAGAGAGAGAGAGAGAGAGAACGTGAGATGGAGAGGCAGAAGAGAGGGAAAGGGAATCTCTAGTCGACTTCCTCCCTGCTGAGCGTGGAGCCTGATGCAGGGATAATGTCATGACCCTGAGATCATGACCTAAGCCAAAATCAAAAGCCAGTCACTTAACAACCATGCCACCCAGGTGCCCTGAGTTTGTTCTCTATTGTTAATAGTCTCCTATGGTTTGTTTCTCTCTTTTTTTCTTTTTCTCCCCTCCCCCTACTGTATGTTCATCTGAAAACAGCATTGTTAAATAAAAATCAGATTTATGTGGGCTACTGTCTGTATTACCAGAACAAATCTGTTCTGCTACTCTTTGGAGAGATGTCACTGGAGAGTAGCTGGCTACTTCCGTCAAAGTAACAGTGACAAAAGTAACAGGAGTAGTGGTTTTGGCCTCAAATGCTACTGCTCAGTAAAATCAGAGCATCGCTCATCTTCCAGACTGGAGAAAAAAACTGACCCAGAATTCAAGAGACTGGCTCTAAATCTCACAATCGAGCCAAAATATGAAACAAGTTCTACCTGGCTCCAAGCTCTGTTTCTTTCATGGCATCACACAACCAAGCTGGTCGTGAGAGGACAGGGACTTCAGCCAGGAAGGCAAAGACAACATTAGAAAGTGTCCTGCAAGATGCAGCATTTTAAAAATTTTTGATTACTGCATGAAACGCATGGCAGTCTTAAGTGTGTGTTGTTATTAACACCTCAATCGCCACTAAAGTTTTAAGTGAAGGCTGGAAAGGTAATGCCCAACCTCAGCGGAAGGCATGGCCAAATTTTGCAAACAGACCCCAGTGAGAATTTCCAAAATTCTACTTTAACAGTGAAAGACATTGCAAGTGTTGAAAAGATGACCTTTAATTGTAATATAGTGCGCATCTCAAAGACATGAAAGACACTGGTGTTTTCAGTCCCTCCCTACTGTGGAAACGCGTTCTGATTACAATTATTGCTCTCTATGCTTTTAATGATTAAGTTTTGGCTATTGCCTTAAAAGAGGCTAGCTCTCAGCTCTTACTTAGACAAGCATGCTACATATGGCCTTAAACTTTGGGTTTGCACATTACCCCCGGGGAAAAGGACTGGAGGGTACATCATAGTTAAATGGAAAATCTTTCTGAAGTCCCCCACCCTTAAGAAGCTGCCTCTGAAGTCTCTAAAAATGTACTCTGACTGCCCTCTGCTGGTTAGATGGAAGAACGGCTAAAAGAAAAGTGAGCATGGGTTTTAGCTCTTTGGCTAGTCTGAATTTAATAGAAAAGGAAATTGCTAAGAGATCAAAAGCGAAAGACAATGGGACAGAAAGAGAATTCTTACTTGTGACTCTACAGTGCAAATATGGACCCAGACTAAACAAATTCCCTAAAGGAAGCACCCCAGTGTTGGAATGAAGTCTTGCTTTAGAGTCATCTGATCTGTAGGGATGCCCCACAGCTACCCACGGTGTGAGCAGAATTCATCTGTGTTCTGGATAGGTTTGTCTCAGACCCGATAAACCATAAGGTAGGACTCAGCGGAGCCTGGGGACACCAATGTTAAATTTGTTTTCATTTACTGATATATTTACTGCCTGGTACCATCTGTACCATAACTCGGCAATTAGAATAAACCTCATATTGGATCCCTGGTCTATAGACTAAGAGCTGTCATAGCGGGGGAGGTCAAGTGGAAGCTTCAGAAACTGCACAGCTCCCCAGCCAATATACAGAGTCTTGGATACAGAGAGTCTTGGATTATTGGGGCGATTACATGTGAAACATCTAATATTCTTAAGTCAGTGACTAGCACATAATAAATGTTCAATAAATGTTAGGTGCTAGTGCTATTCTACATCACTAAGGAGTCCCGTGATGGATTTCCTTTAAAAGACAGAACTGTGGGTAGGCAAGATATTTACAGAGGTTGGCTCATTAGAAGATACAAGAATAATGGAACCATGACGTAATAGAATCCAGAAGCATTCTGGATTCTCTTATGGATTTATAGGATTAATCAGCAATTAATAAAGATTAACTGCCTAAATCCAGGGAGTTACACATTTTGGAAGAGGACATCACAGAGCCTTGACCCACTGGAATTTACGCAGGTGATTACTAGAACATGGCTTCTGTAGGGGCAGAAACAGGTGAGCAACCAATGAGAGTATTGCATATTATAGTCAAAAGAAGGAAAGAATAGATGAACCTGGAACTGTTGGCAATTGTTCACTTTTTCTTGCTCAGTTCACAACCTGAACCCATTTTCAAATCTGGAATAGACTGACTGAAGAGAGATGGCTACTTCCAATTACATAACTTGGCAATTAGAATAAACCTCATATTGGATCCCTGGTCTATAGACTAAGAGCTGTCATAGCGGGGGAGGTCAAGTGGAAGCTTCAGAAACTGCACAGCCCCCCAGCCAATATACATACTAATTTTTTAAACATACACATTACATTCTAGGGGAAGGGAGATGACAGGGATTAGTGTCATCATTAGGATCTTAAGGTTGCAGGGGAGAGAGTCCCTAACATATCTCTATTTAATTCAAAAGTTTGGCCTCATCAGAAATCAGAAACATCTTTGAGAATGGCCATAGAGTATCACAAGCCCAACCAAGCAGTGGTCCTGATTGTGGCTTCCATGCCTAATAAGGTGTCAGGCACTTGGTATACTGAAGGAGTTGGTTCCATCTCTTTTTTAAAAGATTTATTTATTTGAGAGAGAGAGAGAGAGAGAAAGCATGAGCAGGAGGAGCAGAGGGAGAGGGGGAAAGAGAATCTTCAGCAGACTCCATGCTGAGTGCGGAGCCTGACGCAGGGCTCATCTCAGGACCTCAAGATCATGATTTGAGCCAAATCCTAGAGTCAGATGCTGAATCAACTGCACCACCCAGGTGTCCCAAGAGTTTGTTCCTTCTTAAGCAAAAAAGGGGATCAGAAACAGTTGGCTTTGCCATGGGTCGGATAGTAATACACATTACAGATTTGCCCCAGAACTAGGATAGCTCTTCTGCTGTGTGTCATGATACATAGTCTGTAGAGATCTGGACAATCTCGACATAACCACAGCACACAATACTGATCCATGACAATGACATCAGGATGAGCACAAGAGCTCACTGAAGACCTTGGTAAGATCTGCATGAGGGCATGAGAAAAACCCTGCAAGGATTCGGGGAACTGCCTTTTCTTGTAAAACTGGTAGGCCTGTAGTTGTCAGCTGCATTCTGGAGCATCTCCTCTGCAGAAGCCAAATTCCTGCACCGTGCTTTCTTAACCCAAATGACGAAAGTACCGTGGTTTGTAGGTTTCTCTGGGTTAGCATGTTTTCTAGGTTCATCCACATTTAGCATGTATCAGTACCTCACTTCTTCTATGGCTTATTAATATTCCATTATATGCACAGATCACATTTGTTTATCCATTCATCCAGTGATGGTCATTTCGGTTGTTTCCACTTTTTCACTATAGTGAATAGTGCTGGACAGGTATTTCTTTGAACATGTTTTCAGCTCTTTGGGGTGAGGTATATATCTAGGAATGGAATTGCTTGCTAGGTCAGGTGATAATTCTATGTACAGCTGCTAAAATATTTTGAGGAATGGAATTGTCTACTGCAATGACTACCATTTCTACCATTTTACATTCTTTTTCTTTCTTTTTTAAAAGATGTATTTGTTTTAGAGAAAGCATGCATGAGCAGGGGAAGAGGCAGAGGGAGAGGAGCAGACTCTGCAAAGCATGAAGCCCAACACAAGGCTCAATCCCAAGAGTTAGAGGCTCAGCTGACTGGGCCACCCAGGCGCCCTCCATTTCACATTCTTAGCAGTAATGAATGAGGGTTCCAATTTAATTATTTTTCTTTTAAAAAATATTACAGCCACTCTAATGGGTGTGCAGTGATATCTCCTTGTGGTTTTGACTTGCATTCCCTGGTGGTTAAAGATATTTAGCATCTTTTCATGTATTTTTTGGCTACTTGTGTATTCTTTTTAGAGAAATATCCACTTAAGTCCTTTGCCCATTTTTAAACTGGGTTGTCTTTTTGTTGTTGAGTTGTAAGAGTTACTTATGTATTCTAGATACTGGATCCTTACCAATGATATGAATTGCAATTTTTTCCTTTCAGTAAGTTGTCTTCACTTTCTGGATAGTGTCTTTGGTGCATAAGAGTTTTGAATTCTGATGTTAAATTTACCTATTTATTCTTTTGTTGCGGTGCTTTTGCTGTCATATCTGCAAAGCCACTATTGAATCCAAGGTCATGGGCTGAAATCCCTGTTTTCTTGGGTTTTATCTCATGCACATTTTGTGGAATGAAAAGTGTCTTGAGGTGAGAAAGTTTACAATCTCATGCACAGTAACATTACGGAGGGCTTGTTCCATAAGTCTGGAATCCCAGGCTTGACATAGCATAGGACCAGGAAGATAGTTCCATGACTATGGTCATTGATCATATCCTATAGTGCACCATGCAGAAGCAGCTGGCCTGAAAGGGCCTGTTGAAAGCACAGTTGAAGCAGGTTAGAGCCAATATGCTGTGAGAGTGGGGAGTCCTCTTCCTAGATGCCAGATATGCATTGAGTCTGAAACTTCTATAGGACACTGTGTCCTCAAAAGAACTCATGGTGCTGGTGAAAAAGGAGGTAGAAATGGGAGTAGCCCCATTTATCACTCCCCATGACTCACTATGGCCTTCATAGAGTCTGTTTTTGCAACTTTACATTCTGTATGGTTACTGTTTGGATCCTCAAGGGAAGTTCATTCTTACCAAGGAATAGAGTAAAGCTCTCATTGAACTATAAGCTGTGGCTTTCGTTGAGGCACGTTGGCTTTGGGAAACCAGCAGGCACAAAGGATTCACCATTTTGGCAGGCCTTACTGATACTGGTGAGGAAGGAGGAGGGCTGTTACTACACAATGGGAACAGGGAGGGATGTGTATGGAACTCAGGTGATAACACACCTCGGTACCTTCTCGGTATTTCCTTGTCCAACAGTGATTGTGGATGGACAAGGGCAGTGACCCTTACCTGTAAAAGGTATTGCTGCCAAGAGTTTAGACCCTTCAGGGATGAGAGTTGGGGTCACAACCCCAAATTAGTAACCAAGACATGGAGATGCTGGTGGTGGCTGCTACCAGTGGTGACCCCAAGATTAACTGCGGTGATGGAGCTAGTGGTTTGTCTCACTAACTTCCTTGTTCTAATTCTTCCCTGAGGTCAAGAGGCCCACTGGGGCTTTGGAGAAGAGGCTCCCAGGACGTGAATGGCACAAGGGGCAGAAAGTGGCAGTCACCAAGTGTGCCGTTCCAACCTCCAAAAGGTTATCATCCACGGGGAGGGCAGTTCTTGGAGAGCCTCCAGTTGTAGGGGTGTCAGGATCTTCCTTCAGCTTGTGAGCCAAGGAGCTGAGATCATAGTCTTTCTGGGCAATCCAAGACCAGTGACTGAGTCTGGTGTGCATGTAGGGTTCATCCTTTCAAGCTAGCATGGGACTCCTCTTTGGGCAATCTCGGTGTGGGAGCTCCCTGGTAAGCTGGTTGAGACTTTCTCAAAACTAGGACACAGTTTGAAACTCTTCCTACCTAATCTTATTTGTCCTTCTTCTCTTTATCTTTCACAGGCATTACCTCTAATCAATTGCTTATATTTTTAACTCATTCAGGTTCCTCTATCCAAAGGACCTACTGTCACAGGTTCGCAACTATGATCAACATTGCAGATGAGTATATAGGCTTAAATAAAGTGACTCACTTCAAGTCATACAGCTTTTAATGGGCTATTTGTTCCTACTTAAATGTTTATTTAGTTTCATGGGGAATGATATCCATGAAAGTATGCCTTTGATGTGCAATTTATACTTTCCTAATGAACACTGAAAATATAACTATTAAAAAACGAACTGAGGCAAAACCTTACTCATCTCACACTGGGAAAGAGTATAATATCATATGCATTTGCTGAGAATATATATGTTCCATAAAAATTTGACCATGAGTTAATTTTTTAGAGATAGGCAGCTTTCTACTCAAAGGAAATGAAGTAGTAGCTCTTATCTCACCAGGAAACCAAAGCAAAAGTATAAATAAAAGACCATGTCTATGGTTGCTAGACCCTATACGAGACACTTTCCCTTATTATTTTATTCAACAGTCATTCAAACCAGTAGAAGACATAAATCCAAGCAGCTGACCTCCAGATCAATGATCCATTCTTTCCCGGGGTCTCCAAAATGAGTGTCAGTGCCTTGAGAAATACTCAGGGTAATTTACTACACAGTGTGATATGAGAAAATATTTTAACTATATTTTATGATTTAAAATTAAAATTAAAATAGTTAAAATAGGTTGACACCAGTTCATATATTTCATATACATAAGTAAGGTAGGCATGTTCAGAAATTGAGATGACTGTTAAATTGTTTAAAAGTAACAAATCTTGTGTTAACTACTGTTAAATATTTTGTATATTTTTATATATAAATGAGTTTATTCACATTCCAAAAATTTTCCACACTAAAGTTTTAGTGTATTCAGTAAGATGGCCTATTTAATAATCAATGACATGCACAATTTCATGAAAAGGCCATGTGGCCCAGTATACTGATACATCACAACTTCACTGCTTTGGCAAAACGGTGCATTGACTCAGGACATCAGGCATACTTAGAATAATACACGTAACTGCAGGTAGGGAATTCAACAATATCCTTCATCTAGAAAACCTCTCATGAATACCCAAGGATAAAGTTTGAAGTTGGCAGACAGGAAAAACCAAAATGCCACTCGATATATACATAGATACCTCCACCTCTTGTTACACTTAGAACAGTGAGTATCATAATTTTTAGCAAAAACCACTAGCCAGAGCCCTCCAATCCCACCACAATTATAGAAGAACGACAGCCTTTGGCCATTAGTTCTTAGTTCAGATGATGCTTTGAGGGCTAAGTAAGGTGGGTCTACAGTGATGTCTTTCATCATGAAAAAAGTGGGAATAAAGATCTAATGAGTTTATACAGGTTGCTTAATTTTTATATGCATAGCTCCTCTGCTATAGAAAGACTGATGACATAACATTTTTACAATACACATATATTTAATGGCTAGAGGACCTGTAAGGTAGAATTCACTCTAACTACATCCAGAGCTAGGTGAAAAATGCCTACCCATTTTATACCAGAAAACTTCAAGTGCTCACAGGATCAATTTTTATAGAATATATTGACTGGAACATGAAGGTAGATATTGCTATAACATTCATCCACTTGCTAACTCAAGTGGGCACATGCTCTTTGCTATGCGTTCTTCTAGGCATTGGAGATGGAGCCGCAATCAGAGTAGAAGGCTCCTGCCCGTAAACTTTACCTCCTAGTGGAGAAGAGGACAAATGCATAAATAAATAAAATAGATGCTCTTCATGCTATATTTAAAATATATGTCCTACGTGCCTAGGAGAAATGCAGGAAAAGAGAAGGACTGCTGGCGTGAGACAACTGAGCAAAGACCCAAAGAGGGTGAGGGAAGAAGGCTCCAGAGAGAGTGACTAGTACTGACCTACTGCCCGCTCTCTCTAAGATTTTGAAGCATTGCCAAAAATCCATACGTGTTCTAAAGATGATCATCTTCCTTTCAACTCTGGGGCCCTCCCATGTGAATACATCCCGTGGCCACCTGAGACACTGGCTCACTTTATAACCAATTTGAACCTTCATGACAATGACTTCAAACTCCAGATTCTGAACATGCAGAGGTGGAAACAGAGTTTACGAGTCAAGACCAAATGGTACAATTCAGACTAGACCAGGAAGCCAGGCTAATTCAACAGAGGACTGACTTGTAAGGCAATGCAAGAGACTAAGGGCCCGTACTCCGGGACCAGAATTACTGGGATGTAGAAATAGGTAGCCAAGCTCTCCGGGGGCCTTCGCAGACCAAAGCTGCCTAACATTCTCCCTGTAATGAAGGTCTGGTCTAAAGTCTTACAGCTAAACTCACAAGTCCTTGGCTCTGACAAAAGAGTTCTAAAAGATGACATCTGCTACAAACAATTATATTTAACATTCTGCTAAAAGCTTTTTTTGGAGGGGAAGGGTCACATTTCTATACATATAAAATAGGTAAAATCTTGAAGAACCGAGGGATACACAGCCATTTGGTGCCTGGACTCGGGAGCCAGACTGCTGGCTACTCATGTGTCTACTCTTGCTAGACACATGTCCCCAATGTCACTTAAGGTCTGTGTTTTAGTTCCCTCATCTGTTTGTTTGTTTTGTTTTGTTTTAAGTAGGCTGCGTGCCCAGCATGGAGCCCAACACAGGGCTCAAACCCACGACCCTGGGGTCAAGATCGGAGCTGAGATGGAGAGTCAGATTTTAAACAACTGAGCCACCCCGGTGCCCCTAGTTCCCTCATCTTTAAGAGGAGATGATACTGTCTATCTCACAGAGTTGTCATGATGAGGATTAAATGAGCTAATATTTGAAAAAGTGCCAGGGGCACCTAGGTGGCTCAGTTGGTTAAGCGACTACCTTCAGCTCAGGTCATGATCCCGGGGTCCCAGGATCGAGTCCCATATCGGGCTCCCTGCTCCATGGGAAGCCAGCTTCTCTCTTTGACCTTCTCCCCTCTCATGCTCTCTCTCACTCTCTCTCAAATAAATAAACAAAATCTTAAAGAAAAAAATGCCAAGAATACTGCCTGGCACATAGTAAGCACTATATAAATGCTTTTAAATAAAATAGAGTATAACTTAAACTTTCTTTAAAATACTACTTCCAAAGACTTACCTCTTTGACCTTCACCAAAGAAAAAACGCTCACTGACATTTCCTGAGAGACTTATCTTTGAAACGTTTAAAGCAGAACTTTGATATATGGTGAGTCTAGAAATTCCAAATCAGTCAAGTTTACATCAAACCTTTAACTGAATTTCAAAGTGAATTGTATAAAAAATAGATGACCAAAAGAGATTATCAAATGAATACTTTATTAGAGTCATAACACTTATAAAATAAATTTCTTTTCATCATGGAGTAACCAGATTTTAAAACCAACCAACACTTTCTCATCTCTACAGCATATATAAAGAAATTCTCAAATGTCATAATTTTTGTTCAAGTGCTTTGTCACTCAATTCACAAACCCAGAACACGATTAATCTACAAATGTAGGTATTCACAGTCAGATGAGTTTTAGGCTTGGTTCTTAATGATCTAGAAGCAATCCATTTACAAAAGTGCCACTAAAGCCATTTCATGAAATCATTTAATTTAATGCCACCAAGCATAGACCTGTTATACTCTGGAAACAAAAATAAAATCTCACAACTAAATCTAGCAGACTAACTTTAAATGATTCCAACTTGAATGAACTATATATCCTTATGGCACATTTATGACTTTGTAATATACAATTCATAATACAGGTTTAAGTGTGTGGTATGAAGCTAGAAAAACCAAGGAAGTCAGATACTATAGAAAAGATAGGACATGAGTTGAAAGTCTTAGACTGATTTCTTCTTGCCACATATTGAAACGCGTCTGTATATCACGAACCAAACTCTGATAAGATTCTTCTTTCTAGGGGATTATTATATAAATACCATCTGCTCACTCAGCATTGATCATGTGACTCATTTGGGATGGTTCTACATTCCATGAAATCTAGTAGCACAATTCAGACATGGCACTCTTAGGGGATGACTAAGCCAAAAAAAAAGGGCAAAGGGCTGAAGGTTTTGAATGGTCAAACCCCTCTTTTCCCAGAGGAAGCCCACCTGGGGCAGGACATAAGTATCCTGCTTGGACAGTGTGGTGGGATCTGGGACTGAACTCTTACTTGTTCTCCCATTCAAGCCATTTTTTGGCACCTTCCCACAACCAGGGTCTCTAACAGATGCATTAAGGTATTTTCTGTGCAATTCGACCAGAGACAAGTTTTTAGGATGGCTGTTGTTTTACAACTGATTTCATATATCTGTTACCAATGCAAAACAACAAAGATGTCGGGGGGCTATTATCAAAACACGTAAGAAGCTTCAACTTTAAATTATATTTAATACTCTATTCAAATTTAACTGAGAAAGTAATGTGAAATAATGAGAAGTAAAAAGTTAACTCTTTAGGGAAGCTCTATTTGGTAAAGCCTCATATATCCACACACAAATATTCATATGTTCATGCACAGGACAAACAGCTATATTCCGAAGCATAAATAAACCCAAAGTAAGACATAAGTGGCTAGATACCAGTTCCAGTAGTGGTGAATGGTCTCTGGGGATCTCATTTGAAGGATGCCAGATGAGAAGTCTGCTCATTGTTAAGAGACCCTTAGTTTGATTAAGCAACTAGGATTTACTTCACAAATTACTTTTTCCTGTACCCAAGACTCTGCTTGAATTTGCCTGAAAAACTATCCACCACTTCAAGGGTAAGTACTTGACCATTAACACAAAGGCAACGTGATTATTGCATAATGAGGCTAAATATTACATGATTTATCTCGTTTTATACCTTTCGGGATCAGTTCAGTAAAATACATAATATATAACTAAGGTGTCACACCAGAGGTCGGCAAACTATAACCTGCAGCCCACAGGCCAAATCCAGCCTGCTTCCTGTCTTCCTGAATCAAGTTTTATCGGGACACACACTCACTCATTCATTTGCTCTTGCCCGTGGCTGCTTCCACAAAGTAACAGCAGGGTTGAATTTTTTCAACAGAGACTGCATGGCCCACAAAGCCTGAATTATTTACCATCTGGACCTTTAGAAAAAAGGGTGCCAATCTCTGTTTTATGCTAAAAGAGTTCAGTGGGAAGGCTATTTAAAATGTGGTTTGTTTTTGCTTTTAGTTTTTTTGTTAAGGAAATTTTTGTTACCTATTAAAATTAAGGTTTAAGTGACTCAGCAATTAAACAAAAGAGATACCCTTTTTTCAAGAGCAGTATCTGTATATTTTATGGCTATAAAGGAAAATTTTCTTTAAAAAAGAGACAGATGTAAAATTAAAGGTCATTTCTCTGTTTAATATCATAATAACATTAAAATTCCATCCATGAAATGAACCAAACTTGTTATTTAGATTCTCTCCACATACTAAACAGATTACTTTCGGAATGTTGTTCTCTCTGGACAAAATGGTATCCAAATTGATCAGACATATAAAATAGACAAATGAAACCAACACAGACCGTTAGTTTCTAAGGAGTGTTACGGTCGCCATCTTCGTAAAGCCAGACCCAAACTGCAACCATAACAAGCTGTTGTCACAAAGGCAAAAATCTAAGAAAAAGGAAACAAAAGCTCATCAGATTTATAACCCTGACTTTAAGAAAACACTTATTCTAAAGAACAACTATCTGAACACTGATCAACCTACCTAAAGATACTTCAACACGTACGGAATATAGTTTATAGTCATCTTTTTGATGAACTGTACTACTGTGTTTTACCCCCACACATCATTAACCCTTCTTTTTTTAAACATTTTGGCCCCCAATGATTTTCTCATTTGTGGATAGCCTTAGGTTGAACCTTTGTTCATGTGCTGGACTCATTTGTTAAATACTTCTACAACCCCCAACATGATATTCAAAAAGTCAGTATAAGGTGTCTATTCATACAGTGATTTCACGGCCAAGAAAAATACAAGTCTTAGAACTTGAGGATCTATCAAACCCTTCCTGTGACAGTGGAAAATGCCTCAGAAGCAAACAAAGTAAAGCCACAGAAATGAATCAACAGACTGGCATGGGAGATAGTTCTGAAACCTGCACTCAACTCTGAATTACCGCCCTTACTTCCTGACAAGGATTTCTTTAGCACCAACTATGTGTACATCAGTACATCTGGTGTAGATAGGCAAAGAGTAGATAGTGTCCTCATCCTTTGGGAATTTATGAGCCATAGAAAACTGTAAGACAAAGCAATTAAATATGGTAAAACATGATTTAGTGCAGGGATCCTTTACCAGGAAGCTCTAGCTCTGAGAAGGAATACTGGATTCACCTGGGGAACATGGCCATTGTCTAACTGCCGTTCTGCAATTCTCCCCAGCCTGCTCTGCTGGTTGTCTCTTTGACACATCTATAATCTAGACACTGTCTGCTGGATGAGAACAACCACTTCTAGTATGCATTATTAGTGAAAATGCATTTTCCTCTCTCAGGTGCATTGAAATTAAAAGTAAAGTAAGGGATTCAATGCCATGTCACAAAAGCATGCCTCATATATTTAGGAAGTATTAAAACTCAGAAATTAAAGATTCACTTCTACAGGAGGGTATGGATGAGATGGGGGTACTATAGAACTGCAAGCACGTTGAGGTTTACCAAGGCAGTTTCACGTAAGCAGAGAGAGGGACAAAGTCACAGAAGGGGGCGGCCAGAACAGAATCATGCCATGGAGAACACTGAAAACTGGGCTCTTAGGACAAAGGAATGTCGGTGAGAAATTAATGACATGTACCGTCCACAAAGCACTTGATCACCCACTACTCTTATGAACGTGGGCTCTTAAGGCGACTCCAAGCAGACCCATTCGTTACTACTTCAAGGATCTGCGTGGCAATGAGAGCGCAGCCCACACCACTGAAAAGAAAGGGATGAAAGGAGTGAAGGAAAATCCAACCAGAACTGATGACTCAGGAAGGACGCTTGGGGGAAAAAGTCAACTCCAAGTCCCTGAACTTTTCTTCACTTCACAATATTGTTAAAACCAGTGGTTTCCTAACTGTGGTCTCTGGATAATAGGGATCCCACGGCAGTGCCTCAGAGATGACGAGGTGGGCAAAGGTGGCTTCAGGAGAAGGACGGATAGGCGTTAGTCAAGACCCTTGTCTCCCACTCCAACTAGAGCAGCTGTGCTCTCGCCTTCTGTATATAATTATTGGGTTTTCAGTAAAATTTCATTTAGGTGAAGCAATTTCACTTCTCATAAAACAAAGTGCAAAAATCATTGATCTAAACTATAAGCCTGTCAAAGTTGGGACCAGGTCTCCTTTCTGTTGCAGTCCACAAATTGTCTAATTCATTGTAGACACTCATGAATAAATTTTGACAAATCTGGACAGAGGCTTGGGAACCCGATGGCTGTAGGTCTTAGAATCATTGCGCCTCCATCCTTCAAAACCCAGACTCTAGACCTGTGCTGTCCAATACGAGAGCCACCAGTCACGTGCGGCTATTTAAATTTAAATGTAATGAATTAAAAGGAATGAATTAATGGATTAATTAGTAGCCACCATATTGAATTGTGCATATATGGGATATTCTTATCATTTTATAAAGTGCTGGTAGATTTTAATGGCTATATGGGGGAGTCCTGGGCTGTTTATATAGACTACCTAGGTACAATAGTGAAACATTAGGGCCACCAACTTGCCACAGAGCCATATTAAATATCAGCACCTTCAGGGAATAATTTGGGTTTCTGACACTTTCAAAATTATAAAAACAGAAATAATGTAGTATTTCTTCAAATTACCCATGTCAATGAAAAACAACAAACTCACTTAGTATGTGAATTAAGGAGGACTAAAACTTTCAAAAACTTTCCCCATGGAATGGATTTCATCTGTATGTCATCTATTGTCATGGTGGGAATATTCACGCCCTTCAGCCCTCTGGACACTCCTCAGGGGCAGGAGCTGTACGTGGTTCATCCCAGTCCCCCAAACCCCACCAATTTCCTCCTTCGTGGTAGGCTCTCCATAAGCACACACTGAATTAAAATGAATTACAAGCAGGTACTGACCACTGAAGAACACATCCCCCTCACCACATCTAAAGTTAGGGGAAATAAAAAGTACAATGAATTCTTTCTACAAAGTAGGCTCCGTTGTGCCAGTCCAGCCGCAACCATGGGCTGGTGGTCACCTGCAACAGGGTCTATCACACCGGGGGTAAGGGCAGAACTTTGCTCATGAGGTCATTATACAGATAAATAGCTAGTCTATGTGGAGTCAAATGGCTCCTGTTAGAGAAAGCGATGGCTGCCTGAGGGGTTTCTGGGAGACCGTGACCGTGAGGGTGGGGGTGCTGGTCGCCTGGACTCATGGACACTCACTGTGGCTGCTACGTTTATGTTATACTGGTTATCGCTCAAGAGCGGCTGCACCGTCACGGTCGTGTTGCAGCGCAGGTCATGCAGGGATGTGGCTGCTGCTTCCAGGAGAAAGGCTCCAAAGTAGAAGACGAACACTGTAAAATGGTATGCAAAATCCTGAAAGAGGAGGAAAACAAAGACAGACATCTGTAATTAAAAATAATACTTTTTGTTCCTTATTTCAACTCATGAGGTTTAGATTCAGGAGGGCGAGACCACTTCATCAAACAATCTTCAGCTATACTCACAATTTACTTTGGCTGCTTGAACAGTGTCAAGCTATTAAAATCCAAATGAAAACCAACTGACCTGCTGTAACCGATGTACTGACGAACCTGATGTCCTGAATTTTATAATAAAATACATACTTTCATATGTCTTGCTATTATAGTTATTGGATAATAGTCGTATTATTGTAGTATATTATATAGTTATGTAATAATATACATACATACATTTTATAATTAAGTCTTTTATTTCTGAACAATCATTATTTTTATCCATTAGACTGTCACCCCATATACTGAAGAATGCAGAAGACTTATGACATCATAGAACTCAATACCATATCTCCCTCTATTCTAAAAAAAAAAAGCAAATTATATATCATATACTTCGACAAAAAGTATAGGAACTCTCAAACAAAACTCACTTGTCATAATGTGATCTCACATGTTGCAGCATCGTGAAGCGTAACTTTGCTGGAATTTACAGCATCTTACATGAACCGATTTTTGTCCACACGCTGCTGTGTATCTTTGTCAACAGCTCCCAGATACCTGCCACTTTACATTCATTGTCATTCATCCCTACAATCGCCATTTATTAATCCCACTTTATAGAGAAGTGATTTTTTTAATTGAATGACTATTCTAAAGCCATTCAAACATAACCTTTTTGAAAGGAGACCTCAAACCCACATAGGGCTGTCTGGTTCCAAATTCCACTTTCTCTCTGCTATCAAGCGGTCATTGACAACAGCAACATTTCGGAGAAAGAACAACACACTGCCTTTGTAAAGGCCCATTCAGCAAACAAAACTGTCAATTGTCCGTGAGAATGGTTCTTACTCTGACTAGAATAATAAGGAAAAGTTAACTTACCAGGGATGGGAATTACAAAGGTATGCACTAAAAATACACTTCACTTAGCACCTCTACTGTAGAAGCTGACTCACCAATGCCTTTAAAAGACTCAAGAGCAGTGTGACAGACGGATCGTGTGTCTACTCCATAGCAGAAGTGCTCAGATCCACAGAGCTTGCAACAGATGTTAACTGAAGAAGGTCAAAGTCCAAACGTCCCTCCTTTTACGGATTAAAAGTAATAGAGCTAGATCTCAACTAGTAATTAAGATTGGAGAAAAATAGGGTTGAGATCACTAGGTGCCCATCTAAATTACTGAGGTGGACCCTCAGAAGTGGCTCAGGTGACCTGAGGAGGGGCGCAGAAGTCTGATGACGTGGCTGCAGCTCGGTGTGAGGAGGCCCTCCCCTTCTTCCCCAGCCTGGGCTCATGCTACCCTCCCATCTCTCCGAGCATCAGCCGCTGCGATCAGATCAGCTACCCACATCATCCTAGGTCCTAGGTATCCTAAGGTGCTGGAGGAGAAGGACTGAATTCACGGCAACCCAGGCCAGAAAATCCCTCTGCAGGCTCCTGCACTTCAGAGTTGGGCAGGCAACGTGCAGTGGGGGCTACACGTCTTTGTGAAGCAGCTCCCGATGGTCTCCTGGGTCCTTGCGCATTGGTAATCCCGTAGGGCACACAGTCGCTTTGTGAGGAGTCTAGTTAGCTGACAGCTCTGGCTTCGGTGGGTTAGGGTACTGCTTTATCCCTCCCGGCAGTCCCTGGCTAATGACGGCACAGTGGGGACACCGGTGCCCAGTCTCTTATGCCTAATGCAAGACTCTTAAGGCAAAGCCTGGGCCCCTGAGCTTCTCCTTAATTTGGGTCAGACAGTCGATCTGCAGCCCACTCTAGGACTTCCCTGCTTTTCCCCATTTCCCTCCCCAGACAGGTACTATCTCTTCCCCTTCCCCTCAAAAAAAGTCTCTTGCAGTTTTTGGAGTTTTGTTTGTTTGTTTGGTTGGTGGTTTTGTTTGTTTGAGAGAGAGACAGCAGGAGCAGCGGGGCGGAGAAGGGGAGAGGGGGAGAGAGAGAATTAATCTATGTAGGCTCCAAGCTTAGCCTGGAGTCCAACTCGGGGCTCGATCTGATGACCCCGAGATCCTGACCTGAGCTGAAATCAAGAGTCAGACGCTTGACCGCCTGAGCTACCCAGGTGCCCCCAAATCTCTTGCACTTTTAAATTCATCATACAGTCTGCTTTCCAGTGGACCTGAGATGACAGATATGTTCTTTAATATCCTGAACACTCCCTGCTTGGCCATTAACATCATTGTGATTAATGCATCCATTGTGTAATTATTTCTTTTTGTTTTTTAAAGATTTTATTTATTTGAAAGAGAGAACATGAGCAGAGGGGAGGGGCAAAGGGAGGAGCAGGCTCCCCGCTGAGCAGGGAGCCCCATACAAGGCTCGATCCCAGGACCCTGAGATCATGACCTGAGCTCAAGGCAGACACTTACCCTTACCTGATTGAGCCACCCAGGCACCCCTGTGTTATGACTTCTTTACTGACACTATCTGCTACAGCAAACTCTGAGAGCCACTACAGGCCCATCTCATTCACCACGTTATTTCTAGGGCCTACTCTAGGACTCGGTATGTATCAAGAGCTCCGTCAAGGTCCCCCATGCCGGGGAGAGCCACACCCACATTTCTATCTGGCCTTCCGGGCGTCTGATTCGGATTCCTGCTACGTGTGGAACGTATGCAAGAAGGTCTTCCACAGAGTTTTGCTCATTGTTTTGGACAATGTAGATCGTTTATATAAAACCGATGGTTCTTGAAGGTAAGCAGGCCTCAGAGTCATCTGAAAAGCTTGTTACTCTCTGTGTCACAAGCTGTGTCCCAGCTTCTGAGTTTCTGATTTGGGACGTCTGTGGGACCTGAGAATCTGCTCGCCCAACAAGGTGCCAGGTGCTGCCGCCGTCGCTGGTCGGGGACCGCCCTTTGAGAACCACCTGTCCTGAGTCCTTGGCACCTCCCCGTGAGCAGACGGCCCCAGCCCCTTTCCGGGTCTCCTTTGTATTCTCCTCCGCTTCTGTCTTCTGCCAGGCTTCCCGATAGTCACGCAGCCCGGACTGTGGCAAGCTTGTCTGCCCTTTTGCTCAGGTAAACGACCTTAAGCAGAGCATGATTTTTTTTCTTCTTTCTTCTCCATATTCTTATCTTTAGCCCCTGTTTTGCTCCTCAGGTCAAATTTTTACTAACTAGTTTTAAAGAAAGCTACATGGTAAATGGGGGAATCCTGGTTTCCACAATGGCAGCATGAAAATGGGACAAGAGCCACGCTGAGCTTATCTCCCTCAACCGTAGAAATGAGAACAGTAGTAGTCTTCCATGAGGAACTGTCATAAAGATCAAGTAAGTAAATGAATGTCGGAACAGAAAATACAGTTCGGGACATTCACAGCAGTAAGTGATGTCAACAACAGGCAAACGCATGCCACCTACTTTGGGGAAATAGAGTGCAGCACGTTGAATTGCATGGGACTCTTTTTTTTCTTTTTTTTGGTAGCTCTTATTTTTCTAAAATATGTCTTTCCTTTTTTTTTTTTTTTAAAGATTTTATTTATTTACTTGAGAGAGAGAGACAGTGAGAGAGAGCATGAGCGAGGAGAAGGTCAGAGAGAGAAGCAGACTCCCCATGGAGCTGGGAGTCCGATGCGGGACTCGATCCCGGGACTCCAGGATCATGACCTGAGCCGAAGGCAGTCGTCCAACCAACTGAGCCACCCAGGCGTCCCTGTCTTTCCTTTATAACCCACCTCTCCAAAAATGGAAAATAAGTAGGGGGTGTCTTATTGTAAAGTTAGGCAAAAGGCTATTTCCTCTCTACAAAACAAAAAACAAGACAACAGAAAAATAATCTCAAAAATCAAAACTTGCTTCTTTCCTCAAATTAGAAAAGGGCAAGTTTCTAGCATTTAATATTTGTTATTACATATATTACATACTGTATTTTTATTTCATCAAGCTGGGGAAAAAATTCTGAAGATATCTACCACCACAAATGTTAATCCAACCTCATGCTCAACAAAAAACAAGAAACCATGAATATTTTAATTAATATCCCACAACAAATACTTTTAGAAAATAAATTCTTCCAAAAAATGCATTCCTGTTTCCTTCATGTGCTGTACGCAGGTAACATTAAGCTGTTATCACAAATGGAAACAATTATTTTTTGAGCAGTTGAAGTCTAACAATTCCAGAACGCAGCAATTAAAAACGGTTACCATCTGGTGACGATTCCATGATATGCATGGCTTAGAAATTTTTCTGGCAGAGAGAATACACGATACATTACAAAACCTACTAAAAGCAACCCTGTGGTCAAAAATGACTGATTATGTGAAAAATCACAAAAGGAGAGAGAGAAAAAAAGGAGCCTGTTCTAAATATGGCCAGCATTTAAGTCAGCTCTGTAAAGGCAAGATGAGTTGGCTCTTGGAAAGTGTGGCCGCCATGACAAGGCCGTGCAGAGAACGCCACTGTGCCAAGTGCTGCATGGGTCTACTGTTTCCTCCCTCAGTAAGAGTGGACGGCCCCAGCTAAAGAACCCTGGGTTCAGCTCTGCAGGTGACCTCTGCAACACAGTGGTAGGGTCTTTCCAATTTCAGCTGCCACTTTCATTAAGTGGTTTAATTTAAAAAAAAAAAAAAAGAAAGAAAGAAAAAACAGCACACACTCTTACATTTTATTGTCTGAACAACAAACATAATGTTACAAATGGGGGGAACCCCATATTTAGGAAACCTAATGAATTTATAAGGATATTAATGATGTACTCAATACCAAAAATATTGAGTATAAATGAAAGGAGAAAAGATGGTATGAACATATGTCTAACAAAACCAGGTGGGATGCTGGGAAACAGATACACATTGGTACAGTGTATGCATCAACTATTAGAAGGAAGGCTGGGCAGGGCAGAACCCTGGAGACTCACTACCTTCCCAGGTGATAACCCTTTAGTGGCTGGGCTACCAGGAGGTCCAGGAAGGTCCCAGAGGACAGGACAGGGTGG
Organism: Mustela putorius furo; assembly: GCF_011764305.1. Classification (NCBI taxonomy): domain Eukaryota; kingdom Metazoa; phylum Chordata; class Mammalia; order Carnivora; family Mustelidae; genus Mustela; species Mustela putorius. The sequence goes on along the minus strand of NW_025421322.1, from coordinate 21,549,268 downwards.
CAGCGAGCACAGCACTTGGAAAGAGGTAGCAGGTTGAAGCAATGGCTGTGTATTAACTAGTACTTCAGGCTATACTGGTTCCTGCTGGCCAAATACCATCTTTGGAGCTTAATACTTAAAGAGCCTGGTGGTGCTTACCGACATCGGGTATGGACGGATTCATTCATTCGTGAATATGGGAAAGCCAAGCATTCTGAAAGAGGAGGTTAAGCAATCTATCTGTAACTTAAATAGAGATTTCTGATCTTCATCACTTGACAAATTATTAGAAATATTTTCTCATCATTAATGAGAAAGCAAGGCAAAAACATAGGAACACAAAAACATAGCAACTTATGAAACACCTGTGTGTGGGTAGGGGTGGGTGTGTGTGTATTGGGAATAATTTTTCCTTAAGTTTTAATTTAAATTCCAGTTAGCTAACATACAATGTAAGATTAGTTTAAAGTGTACAATTTAGTGATTCAAAAGAAGGACTTTCAGAGTGTCAAGCTGCAAGCCTTGACATATTTCAGGAATTAGGATGATTATGGATCGTACACCACAGATCAGATGCAAAGCCATTAAGTACTTCCGAATACATTAATTCCAGGTAGGTACTATTATTACCATTCTACAGATGAGGAAATCAGAAGCCACAGAGGTTCCATACTTTGGCCAAGGCTACACAGTTACTAAACACACCAGACCTCCTTTCAGATTCCGTCAAGACTGTAACCCTTGCCCCATGCTTCCTCCTTAACTTTGCAGTTAACCTACTGCGCCCGGGCTGGCTTCTCGGGCAACTACACCACTAGGCTTCACTGCTGGTAACATCTGGGGTGATGATGGCTCTCCTTACGCTCTGGAACATTCTTTAATATGCCTAACATCCCTCCTAAAGCTGGTAGATACAATGTTACTGTACCTGAAAAGAACAATACCATCCTGACTAAGGCCTGATTTAAGATCCTAATCAGCAACTGACTGAAATGGAACAGAGGTTCTTCCCTGAACTCCTCACAAACTTCTTCAGGTACTGTCCGCCGCAGACCAGAATCCAAGCTCCACTGGCCATTCTGGAATAGTCTCAGAGACGGAATAAGCCTCAGCATGAAGAAGGCCCCCTCTATTACACGGGAAAAGCGAAAGCAAGTTGATCCAATTTAGTGGCCATCATAATTTTTAAAATTAGGTAGATTATAAATTCATTTCTTAAAATTAACAATTCTTACTAGTTTAGGAGAGGAATTAAAAATAAACGATCCCCTTTTCTAAGTATTTACAGTAGAGAATATACAGCTACTGGTTTTCTGAATAGAACGTATATATTTAATATCTGAAGCAGAAATTGATGGAAAATTTCAAGATCTATGTCACAGTGTCCATCTCCCAAAGGCACCTCCTTGATAGTTCAATAGCTGCAAAGCAAGTCATCTGTTGCAGGAAATAAGAGTCTTTGAGTAAAGGTTGTCTAAATCATGGCGGAGTAATAGAAAGGTTGCTCGGCTCTATCGACAGGAATCTCATCAACTGGGAGCCTGCTTCCCCGGGAAGGCAGCCACATAGCCGCACAGCAGACCTGGGGGTCGGACCTTTCTTCTCTCACCGGAGGCAACAGAGAAAACAGGGTACCAGGCACTTCAGGACAGAATAGGATATTTATACGTTTCTCGCATTTTCCTGAAATAGACTTAAAAATCCCTTACCAGGAAGTTCCAGTTGGCATCAATCTGAGTCACCATGCCAGACAGGAACAGGCCCAGGAAGAGGAGGGAAAAGAGAAAAGCCGTCACGGACACGAACATGACCCATCCTTGCAGCAGAGGTAGAGGAACGTTGGAGGAGGCAACCAAGATCCAGACGAGGCCCCCGAACAGCTGCGGGAAGGAAGAAAGACGTCACAGGCGTGGGCAACAGACCTGAACACGCTCCTTCCCCTGCCTCTCACCCTTGGTTTCTCCCCAGCCCGCTGCGCACAGTCCCGCAACCGCACCCACCACCTTTCCTCTGTCCTTGCGCGTGCCCGACTCCAGCTTCCCTCCAGGGCAAGGCCAGGGCTTCAGCGGACAGGTCAGACCCGGGGCCACACCCATCTCTGCACCTGCCTTTGTGTCGGATTCTCATCCTCAGCCCATGAACAGACACAGAATCCGATCATTACCTAAAAGTATTTCCGTTTGACGCTGCTGCCTCTCTACTAATGTCCTCTCCGGTCAACCGTTTCTCAAACTTCATCTGTGCTTGGTCCCCACCTCCGATCCGTGACCTCTGACTCTTCAAACCACTGGCTTCTGCGCTCACCGCTTCTCCGAGAGTTTATCAGCCAAGATCAGCCGTAACTTTCTAACCTGTCCCTTCTGATGGCCATGTGCCCGCCCTTATCATGCTCTATTGGTACACACGAGATTACTGCCTACCCGGAGGATAAGAGCCGCCGCTGCTGTACAGGGTAGTCAGCACAACCTGCCTCATTTATTGACACGCCTCTGCGTGCTGGCCATGGGAACAGGCACCTTGGATGTTCACAGACCTGACATTCAGTAAACACCTAGTGCCTGTCAGGCCCTGCTCCACATGCTGGGAATACAACGGTCTACACACGACGCTGGGTTTCTGCCATCACAGAATTCACCATCTCTTACAGGAAAGAGACTATTTTATTTTATTTTTAAAAAAGATTTATTTATTTGTTTACTTATTTATTTGGAGAGAGCAAGTGGGGGAAGGGGCAGAAGGAGAGAGAGAGAGATTCTCAAGCAGACTCCACACTGAGCGCAGGCCCTGAGTCAGGGCTTGATGTCATGATCCTGAGATCATGACCTGAGTGGAAATCAAGAGTCAGACGCTAAACCAACGTAGCCACCCCGGCACCTCAGGAAAGAGACAATTAAACAAGTGAGTAAAATGCTGCTTCACACATGTCACAATTGGGCAAACAGTGGGCACTGCAGGTTCCCAGATGGAGGGCACTAAAAACCCAGAGCTGGAAACTCAGGAAACACACCCGGAAAGCAACAAACCAAGAGACAAAGCTAGGGCATGTAGGGGCAGGAGGAGAAGGCTGCCCCAGGGCAGGAGGCTAGCCCTGAGAGGACCTGGCAGAGCTGAGGGGCAGGGCTCAGCTTGGCAGGGACAGCAGGTAGCACGTGGGGCATGGCCGGAGGAGAGCGCGGGAGGCTGAGCTGACGGGTCGGGCCGGTCCACTCAAGGAGGTGAGCTTCTCCCACAGGCCACTGGAGGCCACACAACACCTGAGCAGGAACTAGCCTGACCCAGTCTGTATTCAGAAGCTTCTCTCTGGCCAGAGAGGAATGAATGCGGGGCTGAGGGACCACAGAGGAGACCGTTACAGCCACAGAGCACAACCCAGACTTGGGCAAGAAGCACAGAGGGGAGCGAAAGGATTAGACAAAAACTGAGAAGTGGTGGCAGGTGGTGACCGATCAGATAGGGGACATGAGAGCAAAAGAACAGATAAGGAAGAAACTCAGATTCCTGGCTTGGGCAATGAGGAGTGAGGGAGACGTCACAGGAGGAGAAACGATGACGTCACAGAGACAGTCAGCTTTATGACCCTAACTGCCATGGTCTCCTCTAACCTCCCACTAAAGCCACAGAGGCTACACACCCTTTGCGTGGGATTCCAGGCCCCTCATGCTCTAACCTGTCTTTCTCAGCCTTTGTCCCTTCCCACGAAGTCCCTCACATTTCACATTAAAGAAAAACATCCACAGTCCAAAGACAAAGCGCTTTCACATCCGGCGGCCTGACATATGCTGGCCCGGAATGTCATTCCCTGCCCACGTGTATTTGAGAAACCACCATTCAGAGTCCATCTTGAAGAGCACATCATCTCAGAAGGCCTTCCCGAGTTCTACCCCGCCCAGGTGCCCGCCCTGTGCCCTGGGCAAGCTCCCTACATGGGTATGTTACATGGATGAGAACCACCACAAGTGGATCTCCCGGCTTCCAGGCCAGCTGCACTAGGAGACCCTCCTGGCATCCGGTTGCCTTCTAGGCTGCTGCGCACTAAGCCAGTTCCCCGCTGACACAACAATCCCTTCCTATTAGCCAGGCACTACACTGGAGGCGGTGGTCCAAAAACCTAGGCTGTGCACCCATGCTGAAGCCACCTCTAGCTGAAGCCACTCTAGGCCACCCCCCACACACAGTTATATCATAGAAACATGTCCCTGTGGCATGCAGAAGGCTCTCCAATATTTGTTTCGTAAATAAGCTCCAACTTTCCAAGAACAGCTGGAACTCTACATATTCATATTAAAAACCAGTAATCAAGGGGCTCCTGAGTGGCTTAGTGGGTTAAAGCCTCTGCCTTTGGCTTGGGACATGATCCCAGGGTTCTGGGATCGAGCCCAGCATCAGGCTCTCTGCTCAGCGGGAAGCCTGCTTCCCCCTCTCTCTGCCTACTTGTGATCTCTCTCTCTGTCAAATAAATAAATAAAATCTTTAAAAAAAGAAAAACCAATAATCATGTGTATCTTGCTTCTTTAGAGATAATACCCAAATTGCACAAATCGCTAAAAGTTAAAATCACAAGTTTTACTAATTCAAGATTCTAAATGGAGGCCCAGTCGTATAAGCCATTACCACCTTGAAAAAGATTTTTGAAAGCATAATACATTATCACTTGAGTATGATAATGGCAGTACCAATCTAATCAATTTATAATTGTGGTTGTTGGTATATCTGAAGTCCTAATTTCAAATTAAAAAAAAAAACAATTAAAAAAATTAACAATCAACCCAGAAAGTTTCATGAAATAAGTCTAAATCATGAATATGAATGCATATTTTAAAAATTTAGCCACAACCTTTTTTACTAGCTATGAAAGAAATAATGTTCCCGGTAAAAAGATTCTCTACTCTTTCATACTGTTTATTAAATACGTGAAGGTGATAAGATCTTCAAATCTTTCCCTTTTTTCACAGCATCATCTTCCTGGTAACCTTTTCTTACTCTCCCACTATAAATAACTTGCGCTACTTTATTACTTAAGAAATATGCATTGCTATTAAATATCTATTATTAAAGAGTCGTTTATGGAGAAGCGAGGGGTGAGTACACAGGTAATAAACTGGCCACGTTTATCAGACGCAAGCCGACTCCACACAGGATGCAGGGATTATGATAACTTGACTCTCTGAGGAAGGGCTATATGATCCCCTGGAATTAAAGAGACATTTCATAAACCCCGACTGGACCTCAAACTAGTTGGTCTCAAATCTCCTACCAGGCACTGTAGAAGAATACTCGGGGAAAAATGGAAAAAAAAAAAAAGAAAGAAAGAAAGGAAGGAAGAAAGAAAGAAAGAAAAAAAAAAAAAACGAGTTTCTGTCTCCAGGAGCTCTAGGTTAGGGAGAAATAGACTCCATCAAATCTGATTCAGGAGCAGATTGTGGTGAATACTATAAAAAGAGCTCCACACACTGTGCTCTGAGAGACCGGGCGAGGAGAGAAGAAACAGAGTGGGAGGCGTTGGGAGAGGGAGGTAGGGCAAGGAAGGGAGGCAGGGGAGGGGAGGGAAGCAGGGGGCAGAGGGACAGGGGAGGCAGGGGGATGGGGGGGGACAGGAGGGCAGGGGGAGGCAGGGGGATCAGGGGGACAGGAGGGCAGGGGAGGCAGGGGGATGGGGGGGGACAGGAAGGCAGGGGAGGCAGGGGGATCAGGGGGACAGGAGGGCAGGGAAGGCAGGGGCGGTGGGGGACGGAGGGGGTAGGGGAGGCAGGGGGCAGGGGGACAGGTGGGCGGGGGGAACGGGGGGGCAGGGGAGGGCAGGGGAGGCAGGTTTGGAAGCAGGCTTGAGAGGTAGACAGGGCTTGGACGGCGGATGCTGATGTGAAACAGCAGAGACGAACCATTCTCATCATACTCAAAATTACAGCCCTTGCAACACCTCCAAGGCTTGGGAAGGAAAAGGAAAGCTTATACAAAAAGAGAACAGATTGGCCTCCTCATGGGTGGTGTGTGTGTTACCGGGGAGTGGGGCAGGGGAAGGAGGAAGGTGCATGAGTGCCCTTCCCAGTCTATCAGCACCCCAACGCCTCCCTCCCCCGGATTCCTGGCTCAGTGAGTCTGTGAGATCCGGGCAAAAGTCCTGCTCCCCGTGGCAGCTTTGGGAGAGGCCACAGCGATGGGCTGGAGAAGAGAAGCGAGGCCACCAGAGAGACCCGCCTTCCTCACCGCAAGACGGGCATGTCGGTACAGGGGTGACGGGGCTCTGACACAGTCCTTTCTTCCTCGCTTCAGGATTTCCTTTTGCCAAAAGCTACCTTTTCTCCATGGGCTTCCCAAGCTGGCTCCAACTTAAAAAAACTGATCCTTACATAACACGACCACTGTCCATCCAATGCCGGGCGTTACTAAGCCGAGAGCATTTACTAGCCTCACTGTAACCATTCGCATCCCGGTTCAGTACAGGCGACTCTGGAGGGAGCCTTGGTTTTTGAGCACAGAAGTGGTTAAAATCTGCAGAACAGCTGGTAAAATATCCTAGCAACGGCTGGGTACACACGCTGTGGGGAGGGGCAGAATGCTTTGTCCGCCCCCACGTTCTCCCCTCTCAGATCTGAATCCACATTCTGACCTCTTGTCTATCACTGCCTTCCATCCCTTTCCAGTGCCCTAGAAAGTCTGACACTTACATACCAGATTCCCCCAATGCACCCCATTTTGACATTTCTTTCGGGAAGTACTAGCTTGGGGCTCATGCCTCTGGACCCCAAGCTCTACCAAGAAAAACGGCTGGACTTCCAGGTATGTTGCAAAGGCCAACGTTTCCTAGAAGTAGGTGTCCGCCTTCCCCTGGGACTCAGTTTCCCCCTTACCCTCTGAGTTGCAATTAAGGCGATCCTGGCAGATGCCTTGCGTGCTCAAATGTGCGCTGGACTGCAATTACTCGATCGCCACACAGTCCGAAAACCCCAGCCCTCCTTGGTGGCCGACCATCTGCTCGTCACCGGAGCTTGGCTCCTGTAGCCCACAAGGGTGTGACAGCCGTGCAGCCTTCTCGTAAGCAAGCCGTGGAAGTTTTCCTCCACGCATCTCACCGAACTGCACCCTCCAAGTTGGACTTAAAACTAGGTAAACATGCCAGTGCCTACTCTGACCTATTTTTAGTCAATGTTTGGAATGAGAACAGGCAAAGGTAAATGAATCTGAAGGTACGAAGGACTGGTTAGACTACCCCTAAGGAGAAATACTTCATTATTTAGAGCTTCCTGTGTATGACATATAACCCTTTCTCTTTCCGATTTTCCTGCTATTTATAGATCGAACTTTTCACCACTGTAGCAGTGATGAACCAACCAGCAGACTGGAGGGGGAAAAACTGTCTCTTCGTCTGGTTTATAAAGTTAGCTTGAGTGAGAGGTTGAGGCTAATAAGGATAAGAGAAGTATCAGCTAGCATTTATCAAATGCTTATACCCCAAGAACTGCTCTAAAGGTTTCATTTGTACCAATTTAATCCACACAAACTCTGAGACATGATTACCATTTTATTCCCATTTTACAGGTAAGTCGAAGTACTCAGCCTTTAAAAACTTGCCCTAAGTTACACAGTTAATAACTGTTGGAAATGGGACTTGAACTTGGCAACTGGCTTCCAGAGCCTATGCTCTTGACGCTATGCTATTGTGCCTCCCTCAAAGGTTAGTGTTCCTTTTAGAGCAGGGTTTTCTATCCTTCTGCTGTGGACTGGCTTGCTGGAGGTGGGAGGGTTGATTGCCTATCAATTGGGTAGTTAATTGCATTTTTCTGAGGACACAACTTTCGTCAGAATCTCAGAGCCATTTGTGACCCTCCCAAAGTTCAGAATATCCCATCTTCTTGGTAACCTCTCCTATTGTAATAAATGCTGGCTTACTGGGTATCCACAAATGAAACAACGTGGTTAAAGAATGTTTAATGTTTTCAGACCATCATCTAATGAATAGATTACCTACTATTAGCTCTTTATACACAATCTGTAGTCCAAGTTTTTTTTTTTTTTTTTAGAGTTTACTGATTCATTTGAGAGGAAGAGAGAGCAGAGAGAGAGAGAGAGGGAGAGAGCAGGTGTGTGAACACAAACAGGGGGAGAGGCAGAGGGAGACAGAGAAGTAGACCTTCCAGTGAGCAGGGAACCCCATGCGGGACTAAAGGCAGATGTTTAACCGACTGAGCCACCCAGGCACTCTCCAAGACTTTTTAAACTGGGCACATACTTCAGTCAACATGTACCACTTACAGATGTGCTTCCAAGGTAGCCCATAAATGTGTAAATTCAGTTATGGCGTGACTGTGGTGGAATGTAACCGTCCTGAGAACACGGCTGCTATCTCTCCAAGGCCCCCTTCTTCCCAGCACCGCAACTTTTCCAGCTAGCCTGCACCCTAGCTTGGCGCTCCAGCCCCTCATCCCTTATTTTCTGCAAACAAGTCCATCCCACTGGCCCATGCTTCTGCCTAGCATGTGCCACCTACATTTTCTCTGGATAAGTAAATGCTGATAGCAGGTCTTCCAGAAAGATTTCCCTGGCTGGATGCCATCCCTCGGTGCTTCTGTGGTTACTGATCACTTGTCTCTTCTGTGTCACTTAGAACTACTGATTTGAAATCACAGGTGCATCTGGCTGTTTGGCCCACTGGAGTATGAGGTCAGAGTCAGCAGCATTGCCTCAAACATCTCTCCATGCTCAGAGCCCATGACAATGCTTTGTCCAGAAGAGGTTCAGCTATGTTCTCTTCAAAATGAATGAAAACCCACCAGTGTGTGTCATGAACGGTTCTAGAAGAAAATACAGAAGTACAGCTTGAGATGCTCAGAACACACTGCTGTCTGGAGCCGAGCTCACTCCCTGGTACATGGTGGGTGGTTGAAAACAGGCATGAAGATCAGCGAAGCAAGAACACGTACTTCTCAATTTTTCAGTTATTACTGGCAGCACCCACCACCCTGTAGGAGAACTCAGGAGGCGGGGATGGAGAGTTATGGGGAAGTTGGCAGTCTAGCTTTTGCCAGTCTACCTCATGACACCCCATTTTCAATCTTCTTCAGACCCCAAAGGCAGTTCACCCATTCTACTGCAATTCCTGCTGGAACTCTTGACCGGGGTAGTGGTTGCCTTGTGGCTCACATGCCCTCCTCCTGCTTCCTCCATCCATCCCCATCCGCCCTCTCCCCTTGAGGACTTCCATCCAAACTGGTCCTGGTCCTGGACTGGTAAGGACAGCCGGCAAGACGTGCTTGTTTTAAATCAGAGAGAGGAAAAGAAGACAAGTTCGGGGAAGGAATGAGAAATAACAGACCTAGAAGAGGCCTCTGTGGAAAACAGACGAATGCATAAGAAGTTTTACTTTTTAGACTTACATCTGAAAGTTTAATAAAAATGTGTTTGAGGATCCTTAAAAGAATTTGGTACTACGGTTCTTCTTTGTTTTGTTTTCCTCTCCATCCAACCCAAACTTCCATTTTGGTCTCTTAAATAGTCGGTGCTAATGTTAAACTGGAAAGCACATCTTATAGGGGAGAAATATGTTCTGGTCCCTTTTTATTCTTACTTATCATTGCCTTTGATTTTTTAAAAATCCTCTTTTCATGTTTGTGGGTAACTACTTATCACCGAGGTTAAAAATGTCCGTGCAGGCCACTGCCCTGACATCAGCAGGCACTTTATAAATCATCAGTTCTTTCCCTCTTTTTGACTTCCCTCCTTCTGGAAGCTATTATACAAAAGTTAAGAATGTCATATAGGGTGACTCTCTCATATAAAAGAGGACATAGGAAATTCAGATCGGACGGCAGATTCCTGGAGAAGAATCATGACATTTTTCAAAGTTGCTCGGGACATCAACCGCCAAGCTGCCCTTCTCCGCTCCAACCAGTTTCTCTAGAATATTTTGACACGCTGTCCAGTTGGTCCCGCTGACCCAACAGCATCTGTCAGGTGCCGCACGCGCACGATTCAGTGTACACTAGCCTCGTTCCCACTGTTTGTCATTACACAGCCTTCCCTATTCAGAAACATCAACTCAAACATGCCATGTTCAGGGCTCTTATCACCAGCTACCATGTTTCTACAGGGTTCTGCAAAACCAATCTCCTCTCCTCGGCCTTTTCCTTTGGAGCTCGAGGTCAAGACATTCAGGAACCTGACTCCAAGGGTTCCGTACTGCCATTCCTCATGTTCCGTACAGGGCTGCCAGTCAGAGGCAAACGACTGCCGAAAATAATGTTTTGGCAGGGGCATCCATTTATTTTCTCTTATGAAATGTTAAGGACTCTTTACCCATGGCTGGAGATTTTTAACCCAGAGGTAAAGGGAAAATCTTGCTTATAGAATTAAAACCCTGTTAGAGAGGGGCACCTATCCTGGAAGAGCCCCTCTTCACCACTGCCAACGCTCAGTGTCCCTGTGCAACTCAAATCCATTTTCTGGGCAAGAAAAGGAAACTCTGTACATCTGACCATTCGTATGTTAGCCCAGTGTCAAAGCTCTGGGCTGAAAATAACCTGCAGTCCTTCCACAGATTGCTCTGCCTGGCCGCACATGCCTGCTCGGAGCCCCTCTCACCCTCCCCATCATCCGCTCATTAACATTTGTTTTCCTGGCATAATTCCTCCGAGTTACATCTTCTATTTAAGCCTGGTCTAGTATCATTTCAGGACAAGCCACACGTTGCGTACTTGGTTGACCTTCCAAACGTCAGATCTGCCTCTCCCCTGCTCCACTTCTTTCATTTGTCAAGTTGTCATTATCCCTCCTTCAAACCACTGACACAAGCCCCGGAGCTGATGTCTCTGCCTTCCATCTGTTTGATAACCAAGCCTCATTCCGCAAAGATCTCTAAAACACAAGTATGGTTGCATTTGCCCCCGTCGGTCAGCAGCTCCCCATCCTGTGCCCTGGCCTATCATTTCCCAGCGCATCACAACTCGGGCCCTACCTGCTCGTTCTCCTTCTGCCTCCTTCCCACAAGTTCTATAAAAAACCAAAACAAACTAACAACTGCTGGAACCCTCATGCCACAGTCTGTCTGTCTCTGCTCAGTGGGGAGCCTGCTTCCTCCTCTCTCTCTCTGTCTACTTGTGATCTCTGTCAAATAAATAAATAAAATCTTAAAAAAAAAAAAAAAAAAGAGAGTCCTAGAATATCTCCCATAAAGAAAAATGTTAATGAATATCTTGGGGAACATGGGCTGTTTCTCAAACACCAAAACCATGAAACACACGAATTCAATATATTGACCTTTATTCCTTTCCATGTTTAATACTGTTACATCTAATCTTTTTTGTGCATTATACAAGGCAAGCTGAGGACCGGGACCTGAAGTATCTTATTCAGCCCAATAGTCCAGCTGCTCCAGGGTCATTTTCTTATGAACAGACCTGCCTGGAAAACACTTTAGCTCCCGCTCACTCTCCATACTTTCACCTTCCTTGAATGGTAGTTATGTTTACACATACCATCTCAACTAGTTTGTATGCTCTTCCAGGCGAAGAAGGGTCTAAGCGTCTTTTTTTCCTGGAAGAGTGCCTTGCACACAGTAGGTATTCAATTCATACCTGACAAACGGCTTAGAAAACATTAATTCAGGAAAACATGAGAGAATTTGAAAATGAAACTTTGACGATGATGTTTTCCCTCATTGCAAAAATAACTTAGCATTAAGCTCTTCATGGCAGGCGTAGCTCAGTGCACAAACTGAGGGGCTGATAATCCATCTATATGGGAATGGGACACACCTATCCCAAAAAAGCATGCCTGGCGTGTGTGTGGTTGCAATGTTCTCTACCTACAGAGCCAGTGTTATAAATGGCTTTACCTGGTGCTGCCGGGGGGGGGGGGGGGCGCTGTTTGCATCTTTTGAATGACCTCTCAACAAATGACTTATACTTGAGAGATTATGAATGGGTATAATAAGGGGGATTGAGATTGAATTCTTCATGTAAAATTTGAAAGAATTTACACTGAAGTATAGTTGACATATAATGGTATATTAGTTTCAGGCTTATGACATAGGGACTCAACAATTCTACACATTACTCAGTGCTCACCACGGTAATTAGTCCCACCATCTGTGAGACTGAATTTTCTGAGCAAGTTTGATCTCTGCTCTCTTAGGGCGTATAACCCAATATCTCTAAGCAGTGTGGAAGAAGAAGGGCCAAGAAGGAGCTCTAGTTTGGCTCACAATGAGGTCTGTGTTTCTCTGAGGTCACCAGTTTCATTGGATGATTTCGGTTATTTTACTTTTGCGGGGGTGGGTTGGGGAGGAGGGATGATGATATTCAAGTAAAAGAGGCAAGGGAGACCTAGATTTTAACCATCACATATGTTTGGCCATAATAAGGGAAAAGTAAACTGACAAAGCTTTTGGAAGTGATGCTATTCTATGTAGGTAAGGGTCTGAGACTCATTTCTTCAGTAAGAAGCCAGACATGAAGAGATAAGAGGAAAGTCTGGCTATTTCTGGGAGCCTGGGTTCCTGCTAGAATGGGGAGGGGTAGAAGCTCTTGTACAGGGAGAAAATTCATATTTGCATGAGAGCTGTCTTGTCCATGGCCCTGATAAAGACCGCTGATAAAGGCGGCTCTTGGCGGTTCCCAGCCATGACTGTACCCCAGAATCTCTAGGGAGCTTTTAGAAGAACCTGGCTGACTCTGGGCAACCCACCCCCTCCCCCAACCCCAGAGATTCCAATTTAATTAGTCTGGGCCAGTCACCATATTTTTAAAAGCTTCCCAAGTAATTAAGTACAGCAGAGTTGAGAACTAACTACTTGGCCCCATAAAGAAATACGGGGGCAGGAGAGGGAAAACACAATAGAATAAATCACTTCCACTTTTTCCCATCAGCATTAGGCAACGTTTCCAAAAGTGTGATAAGACCACAGATGATCCTCGAGACAGGATTTGATTCGACAGCACACGGAGAAGCCGTCTCTGTATATATGTTCCATATATACATACAGGTACCCTTACCTATCCTTACATATATACATACATGTGTGAATATATATCTTTGAGTAAATACTAGAAAAATACCCGCAGTATATCAAAGTTGAGGACTCATGTGTATTATTGTTTAGGATGAGGCTTAAAGTAGGTGCTAAAGTTTAGGAAGGGAATTGAAGTGAACATTCTGTAAATTCTAGAACAGGTGGAATGCGGATTTGGCAAAAACTTGTAAAAGAGGTATGCAAACAACTGGAGTTTGAGAAACATGGCACTGAAGCAGCCCAGAACTTACACAAGCTTTCTCCCCAGATCCTACTGTTCTGAGCGCATCTCCCCCACACCCAGCAGAGCCCGGGCCCAGTGCCATCCGCTCCCTACTCTTCTCACATGGATGCCTGTGCCTCATCCCAAGTACTCAGATGCTTCTGAACTGGGCTCAGACTCAAACCAGCCTCTTCCAGCCTCACCATCACGATCCGATTACTGATGGCGTAGCCTGTAACTCCCTTGTCTCCTTTTTCAGATTCAAATCTGAGCTAAACTTAACTTCGCACGCCTTAGCCACCTCAGCATAATAGGGCAGAAAACCAATGCTCACAAGGCGTTCCAGCCCCAGGAGCACAAAAGTGAAACCGAAGCGACCAAATCCAGGTTATGCAAATTCAAAGGAACAGGTGAGGGAAGGGAGATGAAAACTCCAGACCCACCAAACAACATCAGCCTCCAGGAAGGGCAGAGCCCTGCGCTCTGGATTTGCCTTTCTCAGGCGATGATGCAACCGTGAGTTGCCCAATTTATGTTTGCACATTTCCCCTGGTCCACGATGAGTTCCAAAAGCTTCCAACTCCATAAAATTGCCTTCAAAAAGTTTACGTCTCTAGCCCAATAAGGTTGCCGGTCAGGCCAGGTGACCTCACCTTCACCTAGACCCAGGAAAGTGTGCTGACAAGGTGTGGAGGGGCACAGGTCCACTAGAAGCCAGAAGGTGCAAAGGTGGGCAGCGAGGAACTTGACAGCCACGTTTCCTCTGCCGCTCTCTCTTGCACCCACTGCATTAGAAACTGCCAAGGGCACGGTTCATACTTGACCTTTTTCCCTGCCCTGCCTCCTAAACTCTGCTCCTCTCCCCAATCCAAAGGGCACTAATACTGGCAAGGGGTGGGTGGGGCGGGGAGCCCAGGTCTTAAGCCCGCCTTCTCTTCCTGGTACCTCCCGCCTCGGATTTTCACATCGTGGCAGCCTCCAGGTCACTCAATCACCGGCTGGCTACACCTTTGCGCCACCCAACAAAATGGCAGGTTAGCAACAGGCGAGGCCCAGAGCGCCTGCTCTAGCTCTAGCCAAGCGCGGCCCCCGGCCAAGCCGCCGGGGGTCTCCGGCAGTGCCCCAAGCCCAAACACCCTTCCCCTCTGAAAGTCCTCAATCCGGGGCCCCGCCGGGCTGTCTGCTCGCTCTCGCGGGGCGATTTCTGTCGCCAGCGGGGGAGCAGGTGCCAGCGTAACAGGTGCCAGGCGAGTGGGCCCAGGTTCCGGCTGCGCCAGGCAGGGAGAGGGCAGAACCCCAGGAGGGGCGCAGGTAAAGGCCACGTCGGGGGGAAGGGAGCTGGGGCCCGCGCGCAGAGGGTCACAGCCCCGGGAGCAAGGATGCCGCTGCCCTTCCTCGCTCCCCCCGGCGCGACCGTCACCGAGGCTGCCCCACTTACAATCTCCAGGCAGACGAAGGCACCCGAGTAGGTCCGCAGGATGTCCGGACCGGCGGGCAGAGTGATCCGGGGCGCCGGGAAGGACACGGCGGGGTTCGGGGGCGGCGGGACTGACGCTCCGCCGGCCGACATGCTGCCGCTGCCGCTCTGCGTCTCCGCGAGCCGCCGCCTCCCTCCGCCCGCCTCGGCAGCCCGGGCTCCCGCCGCCGCCGCCGCCGCTCGGGTCCGCGGGGTCCGGGCGCGCCGCGCGGGAGGGGGCGTGGCCGCGCTGCCTCGAGCCGCGCGGGGCCCCGCCCTGTCACGTGGGCCCAGGTGAGCCCGCCACGGCCACCCATCCCGCGCCCGTCACGTGCACAGGTGCGGCGGCCACCCGGCGCGGTCCTTTCTGCTCCGCTCCGCGCGCCCCTCGCCGGCCAGCGCCCCGCTCTTCATTTGTTTCTTATATCCCTCTTCTTAGTTTCCACCTGCCCTTCCCCCCGCCCCCCAGTCTCACAACTACCCTACCCCACTTTCCTCAACTTAACTACCAGACCGGTCTTGAAGTTGTGACCCAGAAGGTAAAATCAAGGTCACCAGTCACACCTAATAAGTGGAGCGGATCTGCCTTAAATGGGACTCTAGTAGGATTTTTTTTTTTTTTTAAATACCACTAGGACCGAGTCAGATGGCTCAGCCCCAGTGCCGGTGGACGCTGGACAGGTAACTGGCGGCTTTGTGAGCGGGTGGTGTGCTCCTCTGTGAAATGGGGGTACGGGTATTTACCCCTTGTAATTGCCCAGATTACATTGACATGGAAAGAGCTTAGCTCATGGTCAGCGCTCCTTTAATGGCAGCCAATATGATGACTGCTATTTTTTGGAATTTTTACGCATACACATATCTTGCTCTGTGTACACATGGTTGCATAGGCTATATTTTCCACATAAAACTTTAATTATTGATTTTTACCTGCCTGTAACTTATAAATTGCTGTTGTATCTTAAACACTTAAATGGACTTTTTAAAAGGGATGCTATGTATAGTTTAGATTCCCTGCCCCAATTTATCCCCATTTTATCTTTAATTTTTTTATATCAACATTTTTTAAGTGAAATAAAGGATGTGAGATTGATCTTCTCAAAGATACGCTGAATATAAACAAAAGTACACATACCAGCATACGCAGGTAGATCATACTGGAAAAAAATATTAGCTAACATCGTCAGGCGTTCTCCAAATGGAATACTGATCTTGTCTGTCAGTACTAGCCTTTAAAGGACTGTGTAAAGCTCCATGCACTGGTCAGCAGATTTTAGTCATTCTACCTCTTTATTATTTTAATAAGTGAAACTCGTAGGTGTGGTGGCAGGATTAGACCAAAAACCACAAAACAGGGTGTGGGTGAAACCTTTTGTATATTCCTCCTGTTAGTCATCACTCTCTGATATTTAACGTGCACTAGTTAATAGGAAATTTAAAGTTTTCTGCACTGATCTCATCAGTGATCCCTCTCTGTGTTCAGACCCTGAGAGGGAAGGAATAATCTTCCTGTGTAATATATTGTATTGTATTGTATCATATTGTATTTTCTGCCTAATGTTTCTTTATAAGCACTTTAAGAACATTCAAAGGAAAGATCTCTTCAAAGAATTTTATCATGGAGATGCTCAGCAACTATGACAGACCCCCAAATTTTAGTGAATAAACTTAAAATGACTTTGGAGTTTCCAGAAATATGAATGACTGAAAAAGCCTCAATTGCACATGTTTAAAAAATTGCCATGAGGGGGAAATTTTTCTACTGTGTCCCTTCCAGCACCTTCCTTGCTATATACCATGTATCCCGAGGATCCCTGCTTTCCCTCTTCTACCTGCTGCCACAATGACCAATGGAATGAAAAGAATTGTCCTTGAGTTTTCTTCTATTATTGTAACATATTATTTGCTTGAAAATGAATTCCTTCCTAGAACGGTTTCCCTTCTCATGATCACTACCCAAACCTGTTTTCTCTTGATGATTTGAATTTCCTTCTAATGAAAGCAACACCTCTAGACTCCAAGGAAGGAAAGCACTCATCCCCACCCCCACCCCACCAGTGTGTCCCTTCCTCTACACAAATGACTACAAGCTCTTAACAGGTTCACTTTTCTGCACTTCCTCCATCCTGTTGCCATTACTGACTTCCAGAGTGACTTTTACCTTCTTCATAGACTCTCTATGGACACCCTCATTTGGAATGTCATCTTTCATACCCACAATACTTTGAACAATCTTGCCTCCAAACGACTTGCTAGCTTCAATGAGTTGAAATCACATCTGGACCCACCTTGTTGGAGTTTCACTGCGGCCATTCCTGTGAATGCTGATATTCTCTCTGATGGCTATCTCTTATGCACCAAACTCTCCTTCATTCTCAGCCCATTGACCTCCAGCCTCCATATCTGCAGCTGAGGTTCAACCCACCATCTCTGCCTCTTTTCTCTGAGTCTACTTTCACAGCCCCAGAGGTGCTGAAAGAATGTCATCACCAAGACTCTTGTTCCCACTACTAATTCATGTTATCTAACTTGGACTGGGCCTTAGGGATCCCTGAGGTTGTCACTTTCTGTTGCCACCCCTCCCACTACTTGTCTTGCTTATTACCCCCATAGCTTCTTTCCCTTTCCTCATATTTAAGCCTGGCACAGTAGGCAATATGTCCAATGAATACAAAACCAAATATAAACCATTCCAGCTGTCCCTACTTTCTCTTACTTTACAGGGAGTTTTGGGACATCTAACCAGTAATACTTGTTTCATTGAAAACAAGGCTGTCAATCCAGTTATCCAAGACAAACATCTGGGTGTTTCCTTGGGTAGCTCCTCTTATGGCACATATTTCATCAGTTATGAGGCTCTTAGTTCTACCACCTTATTCTCTAGCATGTATCACTTCTCTCTATCCCCACTGTCCTCCGTCTATCTCAGGATACTATTCCCTGCCACAACAAATACTTTAACAGTCTTGTTCCTTTCCTTGTGTTCTCTACACTGCTATTGGAATGATTTCTAAGCACAGAATGGATTGCAGTCACTCCTCTACTTAAAACTCCTCCAGAATTCCCTGCTGTTCTCAGGATCAGTTCCAAACACCCGGAATGCATTCAGGGTATTTGTGGGATATAGCTACTGATAAGCTCCCTGACCTCACCCGTCCTATTAATCCATCTGCATTTCCAATAATTCTCCTGCCTGTATACATTCTCCTCCCCCCCAATGGAATATCTTTTCTTCTCACCACTCCTGTCCCCATATCTATTTTGTGGATAATTCCTTTGGGTCATAAGGGCAATTCTTTATGGCAGCATTTATCTGGCCATTGAAGATTACGTAGGGCCCCACCCATTCATTGTGTTTCCACAACCTGATGTGCAGAACACTTACAAGACAGAATACTTATTTCCCTAAATTGAAATTGGACTTTCATGTGTCTCATATCTCTTAGGTAGTATTGTGTAACAGGATATTAAGTTGAAAAAAATCAGTGGAGGCGTCAAGAGATGATAGATATCAGATACCAATGTGAGCTGTGAATCAGACCACCAGCAGTTTTAAAGTAAGTTGATTAAGAACTCATTAGGTAACCTATAAAACCCTCACTTTTATCAGGAATATGGAAAGCTCGGGAATGAAGGTTTGTAAGGAGGGTGATTTCAGGGAGACCTGTGCTAAGAATCATACTTTACTCTCCTGGCCCACATTGCAGAAAGTAGTTTAGATTTATTTACCTTACATGCTAGGAGCTAATATTAATATTAACCAACCAAATGTAGTCTGCGTCTAAATTTCTGTTTTGTCACTATTACTCACCTCCTTTCTTCCTGTCTCAGACAAATTAGTTTTTTTCCCATGTCCAAAGGTAAGTCCCATCCTAGCTTTTCATTATTTCTCCTTTGAACTTCCTTTAGGAAATTCATTCATTAATCTTTCCTTCTCTCTCTTCAATTTCAATTTCAACCTTGCACTCAATCTTTTCCCCTCCATGAATATATACCAATTTCTCTTATCATCAAAAAACAGCAACGTATGACTTCTGCCCAAAATAGAATAACTAAGACTGGATTCATCTTCCCAGCTAAAACAAATTCCAGACAAAATATGTGAAACCCTGGTTTTTAGACATTGCACATCAGACAATGCAAGGTAATGATCCCTTAGGAATAAGAAAAAAGTAATGTGAACCATATTATTTTCTCACCTTGGAACAAGTTTCTAGAGTGAGGGAGGAAAATCCTGGTGGAGGCCAGGGGTTGAGCTGGTGAAGCTGGATTTGAGGGGGCCACAGAGCTGGGTTCATAGAGTACTAGTGAGGAAAGATCTGAATGCAGAGAAAGCTTGGGAAGTCAGAAAAGAGTCTCCCTTAAATCTTCAGATGAGTGCTAATCATTACATGAAGGTAAGTAACTTATCCAAGGCCAAGGAAGAAGCATCCAGAAAAGCAAAGGAACAATCCCAGGAGTTCATACATGGCTGGGAACAGCTTTTGTTTCCACTACCTGGAGTGAAAAATTTCCTAATTAATAAACTGGATAGAGTACATAGAAAAATATTGTCTCGATACTGAGACATAGCCTTAGATGAAAGTCTGCTCTGGTCCATCCTTACAAAGCTTTTCTAAAAGCCTAAAAATGCTCAGACCATGTCTAGATAACTCAATTGAATCATAGAAGAATCCTTAAGAATATTATGGAATACAAAAATGTCTAGCACCCAGGAAGAAAAAATTCACGGGGGCACCTGCGTGGCTCAGTTAGTTAAGTGGCTGCCTTTGGCTCAGATCCTGATTCGAGTCCTGGGATTGAGCCCCGCATCAGGCTCCCCGCTTACAGAGAGGCTGCTTTTCTCTCTCCCTCTGCCTGCTGTTCTGCTTACTTGTGCGCTCTCTCTTTCTATCAAATTAAAAAAAAAATCGTAAAAAAAAAAAAAAAAGAAAAGATTCACGATGTTTGGCATCCAATTAAAAATGACAGGTATGCAAAGAAGCAGGAAATATGAAACATAATGAGGAAATATCAACCACCATAAACAAATCCAGAAATGGTACAGATGATTGTATTAGTAGAAAGAATATTAAGACAGTTTCTATAAATGTATGCCGTATGTTCAAAAAATAAAGATTGAACACTTCCTGTAGAAACAAATATAAAACACATAAAAAGGACCCAAACTGAATGTTTGAGTTGAAAAATATTCTGCAAAGGGTTAACAGCAAATTAGATAATACAGAAGAAAAGATTAGTTAACTTGAAGACATGGAAATAGAAATGGGAACTAAAATGAAATACACAGAGGGAAAAAGAGTGAAAAAAATTAAAACAGAATGATTAATGAGAGAACCTGAAGTGTTTTAATATATTTTTAATTAGAATCTCAAAAGGAGAAAAGAGAAAAAATTGGAGGACATAATGACTGCCAGATTTCCAAATTTTATCAAATTATATCCACAGACCTAATAAATTCAATGAACCCCAGGAATTGGATACATGAAAAAATCTATACCAAACCACATCATAACTAAATTTCTTAAAAGCAATGATAAGGAGAAAAATCTTCAGAAGTAACCAGCAAAAAAAGGTACATCACATACAGAGAGATGCAGAGATAAGACTGGCAATAGACTTGTTGGAAACAATGCAAGGAATAGAGTGGAACAACATCTTCAAGTTACTAAAAGAAAAAAGAAAAACGCTGCCAACCTAAAGTTCTATATACAGCAAAAGTTTCTTTCAATAATGAAGGTAAAATATACACTTTTAAAATTTTTAGTTTATTTTCTAAGACTTTATTGTTTTAGAGCGGGTTTTGGTTCATGAAAAAATTGAGGAGGGTGCAAAGATTTCCTGTGTACCCTCTGTTCCCATGCATGCATAGCCTCCCACATTTTCAACACCAGTCACCAAAATGGTACATTTTATACCAAGAGTGAATTGACATTGGCACATCATAAGTCACTCAAAGTCCATAGTTTACATTATGATTTACTCACTGTTTTCCCTCTACATCACCAGAGGCAGACCCTGAGAAATGGATTCATGTGCAAGTGATGCAGTAATGAAGTACTCTTATGGGAGACAGGAAAAAGGAGTAGAGCAAGGACAGGGAGGGGGAGGAAGCCAGGCAAGGGTGATCCAGGCATGAGGGTGATCCAGGCATAAGCCTGATCCTGCAGAACAAGTGGAATGCAAGTTACAGCTCAGTGTTGCCTAATTCAAGGTAAAGCTTTCATGCTTCTTTACCTGATTGTCATTAGAAAAGGCTAAGGGAGAAGAGAAGAAGGCACTTAAACTTCGAACTCTTCCAGCAATCTGCACATGGGGGTAGTGCACCTCTAGTAACTCATGGTTGTCTTCCCAAATTGGCAGGGGGCAAGCAGGGGCCAATGCTTGAACTCACACCAAAGTGGGGAGAAAGGTACACAGAAATGCTATAAAGGGAGTTGAAGGGACCTAGGAGAGCATGGGCATCATCTCCTTCACTTCCTAATCTAGATCTCTAATTCTGGTTTCTCTCTGGAATGCCAGACTTCTACTTTCAGTTGCCCGTTGTAAATCGCCTGTAATTTTAAGCTCAAAATATACTATAAGAAAGTTACTCTTTCTCTATAAAACTTCACTTTTCCCATGATTTCTTCCTTCTGTACTTGTTATTACTATTTCCCCATTTATCCGTGCTTTATTTTCACTTCTTAAAAACTTTTTTTATTATGCTTCCCATATCCAAGAAGTTTCCAAATCTTTGCAATCCTATCTCTTTGATAGCTCATAATCTGTCTAATAATAATAATAATAATAATAATGATAATCTGTTTTATTTCTACTACTTAAACAATACCCTATTACCTCTCCTTTGAATTATACCAATAGTTTTTAGTATCTGATTTTTTTTTGTCTACTCTTCCTACTCTGTGTTAAATTTTAAATAATTCTGTCAGTTTGGCTTTTTCATAATGCAGCTTTTCCTCCCTAAACATGTCATTTTCCTCCCTATTCGCTTTCCCCCCTCCCTAATAGTTTTTAATGACTGCCCATTACATTCTAAGTAGAGGGGTATCTCCTCATAATTCTGTGCATTTTGACCTCTGTGCCTTTGCTCATCCCTCCAGTTGTCTAGACTTTATTGAGTAATCCCTCTTCCAATTTTTAATGTAAAAATTTGGGCTATGCTTCAAGATCTTGCCTGAAAACCATCTTTTTCATAATACGTTCAGTTCTTCTCCTTTTGACCTTTCTATCTTTCCAACACTTTCATGTTCTATCTTACATAATGTTCATTCATTAATTAATATATATATACACACACATATATGTGTATGTCCGTGTACACACACACATAGTAATTCATTATAGCTTATCTTTTCATTTGAGGATCATGTTTGTGATTTTCCTTTGTATGCTTTGTTGTCCCCTACCCTCTCCACCATTTAGGCATAGGGCTTTGCATATATTAATTTACTCTTTTCACTCAGCAATTGATCTTGTATTTACTATTTGACAAACCTGTGCTAGGCACTGGAAAACCAGTGGCTCATAAAATAAACAAAGCACAAGTCTTCAAGCTTATAGTTCAGTGGTAGAAGCAGACATAACTGAAAAATGTATTCATTTTACATCATATGGTTAAAAGGGCAATGATGTTTTTTCAGGGTTCTAAGGTGCAAGCAGCAGAAACTGAACCAGGTTTCTTTAAACAGAAAAACAATTTATTGAAAAGATATGTATTAATTTATAGATTTGGCAGGAAGTTTGGGAAACTAAGATGAGAAAGTGGATGAGAATAAGGATAGATACATAGCCAGGTCACACCCAAAATTAAGCTATGGAACTGGCCAGGTGAGGACACCAACAGCTCTACTAATCACTGGGATCCATGACATTGCCAGAATGGGATCAAGGGTTCTACCACTGACACCAATGCTGTTGATACCTCTGTGGTCTCTCAAAACCAGATGTCAGCACAGCCATTGTCACCAGATTGGGAATTAATCTTCTTCTGTCCATGCTTCTTTGAATCACCAGCTCCTCATGTGAGCACAGAAGCAGGTGCATCTAATTTTCTAAACCTAGCCCATGGATCTGCATTCTAACAAAAAGGAAGGCTGGGGAAGAGTATCTACTTTTAGCCCTCTACAATGGGAGGAGGGATCTATCCTTCACTAACTTTTACTTTTGGAAATTGACCAAATAAGGAATTGGTCCATCTGCAGCACAGCCAAAAAGACTTCGACAAGTGCTTTCTTTATATATGGAGTGTACACAAATGAATAACAGTGTCTCCAACTAATGTGGAAATTTGGGGAAATTTTTGAAGGATAAGTAACTTAAGCAGAGATCCAGGGGATGAATAAAAGCTAGCTGGACTAAAGGGAGGAGGGGGAAGGAGGTGTCATAAGCAAAGGGGAGAACATATGTGAATACCTGTATTTGCGAAGGAGCTTGGTGTTAAGAACTGAGTGAAATCTATGTACTTTGAAATGAAGCTAGGGAGTTAGGTGAAAATTTTGTTCTCAAGCCCTCGAGGTCATGCTTAACACTATGAATTTTATCCTAAGAACTCTCTAAGGACAATGCAACGTTAGAAGGGTGTGACTCATTTTTATATTTTATTTACTTATTTGACAGAGATAGAGTGCACGAGCAAGGGGAATGGAAGGCGGAGGGAGCAGCAGGCTCCCTGGATGTGGGACTCATTCCCAGGCCTCTGGGATCATGACCTGAGCCGAAGGCAGATGCTTAACTTATTGAGCCACCCAGGCACCCAGAGGAGAGATGAACTACTGGGGGGTCATGTTGCCTGATTTCAAGCTTTATACAAAGCTGTGATCACCAAAACAGCATGGTACTGGCACAAAAACAGACACATGGATCAGTGGAACAGAGTAGAGAGCCCATATATGGGCCCTCAACTCTATGGTCAAATAATATTTGACAAAGCAGGAAAAAATATACAGTGGAAAAAAGACAGTCTCTTTAATAAATGGTTCTGGGAAAATTGGACAGCTATGTGTAGAAGAATGAAACATCACCATTCTCTTACACCATACACAAAGATAAACTCAAAATGGATAAAAGACATCAACGTGAGGCAGAAATCTATCAAAATCCTAGAGAAGAACATAGACAGTAACCTCTTCAACATCGACCACAGCAACTTCTTTCAAGATACGTCTCCAAAGGCAAAGGAAACAAAAGCAAAAATGAACTTTTGGGACTTCATCAAGATCAAAGCCTTCTGCATAGCAAAGGAAACAATCAACAAAACAAAGAGGCAATCCATGGAATAGGAGAAGATATTAGCAAATGACAGTACAGAAAAAGGACTGAAATCCAAGATCTATAAAGTACTCCTCAAACTCAGCCTACACAAAACAGATAATTACGTCAAAAAATGGGCAGAAGGGGCACCTGGGTGGCTCAGTGGGTTAAAGCCTCTGCCTTCGGCTCAGGTCATGATCCCAGAGTTCTGGGATCGAGACCCACATCAGGCTCTTTGCTCAGCAGAGAGAGGCTTCCTTCTCTCTCTCTGCTTGTCTCTCTGCCTACTTGTGATCTCTGTCTGTCAAATAAATAAAAAAATAATAAAAAAATAAAATGGGCAGAAGACATGAACAGACACTTCTCCAAAGAAGACATAAAAATGGCTAACAGACACATGAAAAAAATGTTCATCATCATTAGCCATCAGAGAGATTGCAATCAAAACCACATTGAGATACCACCTTACACCACTTAGAATGGCCAAAATCAACAAGACAGTAAACAACCAGTGTTGGAGAGGATGTGGAGAAAGGGGAACCCTCTTACACTGTTGGTGGGAATGCAATTTGGCGCAGCCACTTTGGAAAACAGTGTGGAGATTCCTTAAGAAAATAAAAATAGAGCTTCCTTATGACACTGCAATTGCATTACTGGGTATTTACCCCAAAGATACAGATATAGTGAAAAGAAGGGCCATCTGTACCCCCAATGTTTATAGCAGCAATGGCCATGGTGCCAAACTGTGGAAAGAACCAAGATGCCCTTCAATGGACGAATGGATAAAGAAGATGTGGTCCATATACACTATGGAGTATTATGCCTCCATCAGAAAGGATGAATACTCAACTTTTGTAGCAACATGGACGGGACTGGAAGAGATGATGCTGAGTGAAATAAGTCAAACAGAGAAAGTCAATGATATGGTTTCACTTATTTGTGGAGCATAACAAATAACATGGAGGACATGGGGAGATGGAGAGGAGAAGGGAGTTGAAGGAAATTGGAAGGGGAGGTGAACCATGAGAGACTATGGACTCTAAAAAATAACCTGAGGGTTTTGAAGGGGCGGGGGGTGGGAGTTTGGGGGAGCCAGGTGGTGGGTGTGGTGGGTGTTAAGGAGGATACATATTGCAGGGAGCACTGGGTGTGGTGCAAAAATAATGAATACTGTTACGCTGAAAAGAAATAAAAAAAAAGAATCAAAATCATTTATATTTCAGGAATTATTTCATGATTCATGTGTTATTACTAATGATGTTCAGTATGTACTTACTATGTGTTAGATACTGCAATAAATACTCTCCATATATGTATCAATCTACAGAATAATACTGCCTCCCTATAGAAGTGTAGTTAAAAATACAGAGACCAGAAACTCACAAGAATAAATGACAATCTGTAAAATGTGAAACAAAAATATTTCCCCATAAGTTTCATAAGCTTGTATACCCTCCTCCATGCTTAGCAGAATAATTGAGCATTCACTAAGTACTTATTACATTTCAGAGCATTTTAGAATAAAAAATTTACATCTATTTCATTTCACTTTACAATAACCTGAAGGTAGATAAATATAGGAAAATAAACCCATTTGGAAGGTGAAAAATGAGCCTTGGGGAGGTTAAATGATTTGTTCAAGATAAGCAAGTCTGTTTACTCCAAAGTTTCTAACTTTATCCCTTCACTACACTGCTTTCCCGTTTGCTGTAGGATGGTTCTGACATCTGGGTGCCAATTTATTTTTTACCTAGAGCCCCAACTTATCTATTTAAAGCTTGCACTTTTTAAAAATTTTGTTTTATTTTATTTTTTTTCAGTGTTCCAAAATTCATTGTTTATGCATCACACCCAGTGCTCCATGCAATTCGTGCCCTCCTTAATACCCACCACTAGGCTCACCCAACCCCCCACCTCCCTCCCTTCCAAAACCCTCAGTTTGTTTCTCAGAGTCCACAGTCTCTCATGGTTTATCTCCCCCTCCGATTTCCCCCAACTCAACTCCTCCTCTCCATCTCCCAATGTCCGCTGTGTCCACAAGTAAGTGAACTAGAAGCAGAAAGGTCTCCCCCCCAAGATTATAGATTCTCAAAAGTCCTCGAGACACCTAATATTAAGAATGAAGAATTATAATTGTAGGCAGGCCCTCTTGAAGGAAGCTAGGACGAAGAAGCTCCTTACGTACAAAGGAAAGCCCATCAGAATAATGTCAGACCTGTCCACAGAAACATGGCAAGCCAGAAAGGGCTGGCAAGATATATTCAAGGCACTAAGAGAGAAGAACATGCAGCCAAGAATACTTTATCCAGCAAGACTGACATTCAAAATGGATGGAGAGATAGTTTCCAAGACCGGCAAAGCTTAAAAGACTATGCAACCACCAAGCAGACACTGCAGGAAATATTAAGGGGGGTTCTATAAAAGAAGAAAAATCCCAAGAATATCATTGAACTGAGATACAGAGACAATCTACAGAAAGACTCAAAAGTAACACGATGTCAATAAAAACGTATCTATCAATAATCACTCTCAATGTGAATGGCCTAAATGCCCTCATAAAATGACACAGAGTTGCAGATTGGATAAAACAACAGGACCCATCCATATGTTGTCTACAAGAGACCTATTTTGAACCGAAGGACACACCCAGACTGAAAGTGAAGGGATGGAGAAGCATCTTTCATGCCAATGGGCCTCAAAAGAAGGCCGGGGTAGTGATTCTCATATCAGATAAATTAGATTTTAAACTAAAGACTGTAGTCAGAGATACAGAAGGACACTACTTCATTCTTAAAGGGACTATCCACCAAGATGATCTAACAATTGTAAATATTTATGCGCCCAATACGAGAGCAGCCAATTACATAAGAAAACTATTAATCAAGATAAAGAGTCATATTGATATGAATACATTAATAGTGGGAGATATTAACACACCTCTCTCAGTAAAAGACAGATCATCCAAGCAGAAAATCAATAAAGAAACAAGAGCATTGAATGACACATTGGACCAGATGGAACTCATAAATATATACAGAACATTCCACCCTAAAACAACAGAATACTCATTCTTCTTAAGTGCACATGGAACCTTCTCCAGAATAGACCACATACTGGGTCACAAATCAGGACTCAACCGATACCAAAAGAATGATTTTGATTCTTTATGTTGGTAATTATTTAAATTTGTCCAATAGAAAATGACTTTATAACCCATAATATAGAGAAATAGGTTGGTGTTTGCAAAGGCAAGACAGAGCAGGCATTGCCATTATTTTAACAGAAAAAAAAAAAAGCCACCACATTTCAGCTGGTCAATTTTACATTGAGCACCTTATGACACAAGAAGAGAGAAAGAAATTTTTCCCCTGGGAATTTGGACTATAACATTCTTCAGGCCTTAGACACAATCAGATCGGCCCTTACTAGAGGGTTATCCAAGGATAGATATAGCATATTAAGCTAACTTTCCTCTAATTATCTCACATATGAAGGGATAGTCTTTCAAAAAATTATATCAGAAATCATTACCTTGTGATTTTTAAGAAGACAAGCAGATGCCCACAAAAATATGTTTTTTGAAACAAGGAAAATAATTTACAGAAAAGTTAGGGAAAATGACAAATACTTGGCATGACTTATACTTCCTATTATGCTGTACCCATGGCAGACATCTGTAATAAGTTATATTCTCTTCCTCAGAGCAGTTGGCACTTTGGGGAAAAAAGAAATCTTTTATCCTTGTTCTAGGTGTTCATAATTGTTTTTCTTGAAGAAGGATGAGATATTCTAGAAGACTGGAGGATAGGCAGCAGAAGACCTTCCTGATTTAATTTAAAAACTCCTTGAATTTTCCATCTAATAGAGACAAATTAATCAGTATTGATGAACTTATTTATTACATTCCCCAAATCTCTTGGAGGATCCAGACTATACGTCAATGAGGAACAAGGAAAAATATGTCTCAGACTGATAATGTGCAGACTGGTCTGTAAGGAACCATGTTGGTCTTCTTCAAATTCTGTGGTAGCTGGTGATGGTCCAGTCTTTAGGATAAGCAATCTTAGTCAAATCTTGGGCTCCTACCCTTGATGAAGGACTGATGGTTTCCCAGCCACAAATCCTGATGTTGTGATTCCTAGTTTGGTACATCTCATGACTGACACTATATGACTATTTCCCACCTCTTTTGAACACTAAACTGGCAGGATATGGTTGGAATCAAGTTTCTGCCACTTCACAGCATGGAATCACACTGGGAAAGAAACCAGTGCTTCTTTAATTGTTCAGCCTAGAACTTCCCAGCTAGGGTTGTTGAGTCTTATGTCTGGCTCTGCTATAATGAATGAGCAATGGAAACCTATATACCTGCTGCTAATTCTATCTCCCATAGTTTTTCCCAATGAATGCCATTCTAGCTGCCCCATGAATAAGGTGAGCATGCGTGTGTGGGAGGGTGAGTGTATATATGTTTGTGTGTGACGTTTGTGTGTGCGTGTTTGTGTGAACGTTTGCTCTAGTATTAAGAATGTTAATCATACCTCCGTGTAACTTGTCTTAATCTGGCTTCTTTCCTTTTTAATGTGAGGTCAGCCATCAAAGAACTTTGAATAAAGAGAGAGGAGATCATTCAGAAAAAAATAGGGTTTTGTTTGAATCAATGTAGAGTAGATGTGAAACCAGTGGCCCTGTCTTTAAGTGCTTCTTCCCCATTTATGCCTTGGATCCACCTTATAAAACCTGCTAATCTACTTGGTTCAATAATTCTTCCATGGTTTCACCACCCACTCATTCTTTAGACCTCACTTTTGTTTGATTTTCTAAGTTCTCATCCCAACAGCTCCTGGCCAGAACCTCAGTTTCTCTCTACCTAGATTCCCCAAAATAACAACCTCTTTAGCAAACATCTGTGTGGTTTCTTCTGCAGACTCACCTGTTATCATTTTTTCTCTGACCTGCACAGCCGCCAGAGCTCAAGTCCTACCCTCCAAACATAGAATCTAGGCAGCATACGTTACTTCTCATGATGGCCTCTATTCAGGTATGTCCTGGTAAATGTTTAACAACCATCGAGGGCAGAGGGAAGCCAATTTGCAGCAGTGCTGGTTTCCATGGTGCAAATATTTCCACAGTGATCAATTTTAAGCTACCACCATGAAGTCACTGAAAGTGGGGTTATAAAACTATATAGCATGCCCACTATATATATATACAATAGCTGTAGCATGCCCACTATATATATATACAATAGCTGTAGATAACTCCAAGAACATATATAATAAAAAATTAGGACAATAAGTCAGGATTGTTGAACATTTGTTACCTTTATTTCTACCATAATTTATCTGCTTGTACGTTTATATAATTTAAATTTTAATAATAGCTGTTTAATAAACAACCTGCAAGTTTCTAAAAACTTGGACAGCTCCCGTGAACTAGTATAGACTAACCCCAGCACACCAGGGTCTCCAGCGTACCACTGCTCCATCCCACCATTTGTCAGGAAAGAAGTAAGAGAGGTGCAGAATATGCCCGGAAAATGAATCATCCTAGATGTTCCCTCAGATTGAAATTTTCTTAAAGATATATCTGATAACACCACCCACACTCCACAGCACACACTCTTACCATCATACACTCATAGAAATCACAGGCGGAAAGGATCCCATTTTTGCAGCCTTGGATTGAAACCCCCCAATTCTGCTCTCTTCCAGTTACTATGTTGCTCCCTGTCCACTGAGCCACTAATGGCTGAGTGACCGAAATAGGACATGAAAGCTTGCTTTATACGTCCTTCCTCAGACCCACTACAAACTGGAGCTATACAGACTTCTTACATGATTTGATTCCATGAATGGATTTTAGCTCTTTATCCTGAATGAAACTTGTATTAATTTACATTTTTCTCCAAATTTGTGTTAAGGTGTATTTTCTCCAAAGTCATATTAAAGTATATTTAAATGATCCTCCTAAGGCTTTCTGTTACTTCTTTTTATTTCTTGTATTTCCAAATGGGCATTGCCTTAAGAGATCAGGGCATATTATTACATTAAAAGAGCCTGGGATGACTAGAATGCTTATTTTAGACCAAGTGAACACATTTATTTACTGTCCTTGTGTAAACCTTCTCTGTAGCCTTTATGTATCGTCTTGAGCTGTCTTTGGGGTATTACAAACTGGTTTACAGTCAGTATAATCATTAGGAAGCAGACTTCTTTTTAATTAAACATATTTCATTACAATAATTAGTCTGCTGTGTACTCATTAAACAGAATTATCTATCATTTTCTTCTAAACATTGAATTTGTTTCACAAGCTTATACTGTCTCACGGTTCCTCCTACGCTGAGTACTTATTAACTTTCTTTATTCAGATGCATCCTTGCTTGAACATTAATGAGCTCAGTCTTTTCTTTCTTTCTTTCTTTTTTTTTTTTTTTTTTGGAGTCACCAATATTATCCAAAAAGTGCAGTTGTACCCTTTCCTTATTGATTGTGGGACAATTTAGCTCCAGGATTTTATAGAAACTGGTTTTTCAATTGTTATTGCAAATGATATCAAAATACTGAATGTATACAGTTGAGAATATATATTTGTGTATGTATATTTTCAATTATACACAGATGGCATTTTGTTATCCATTAGCAAAAACAGTTGAAAAAATTAATTTCTAGAAAATCCTAGAGCTAACATATAGGAGAATATATGTATCTAGTCAATTGCATAGCTTATATGATATATATGAAATCTACTTATAATGCATGCTATATATGTCACAAAGTGTGTGTGTATATATATATATATATATATAAAATCTGTATACTAGATATGCATAATATATGTCTTCATACACTGCAATGGCAATTATATAATACCTGTCTCTCCATGTATTGTTATGGTAGTTAAGCTGGTTATTAAGTCAAAAAATCAATTGTGGGTTCAAATCCCGCAGTACTCCTCAGGTGTGTGACTTTGGGCATGTAATTTCCCCCCTTTGTGGCACAGGTTTTGTTTTTATTGTTGTTGTTGTTGTTTCCTGTGAAGTAGGAATAACAATAGCACCCCCCTCCTAAAGTCAGAATGAGTGTGTTCCTGTTTAACCAGGGAGTAGAAACCTTGTGAGTACTTGGAATAAAGAATGTACTGTAAGAGTTCCAATTTACACAACAGTGGCAGTACTCTAGAGATAAAGAAAGCTCCAGGGTGGGGAGAGAAGTTGTCAACCATCAGCCCTGGCATGAGTAAATGAGTAGGAGTTTCTAGAAGCTGCATACATCCACCTCCTAGAGAAGTTCCAGCCTAGCTCAAAATTGATCAGTACAAAGCCCCATGTTGTCCAGTGAACATGACAAGTGTTAGAGCAGCCCCTAAAACATGACACACATTCGTAAAGTGATCCCTCTTTCATGTTGCTGTTATTTCGTTATTTTCATGGTTTTGGCAATTTTGCCAAATGGAAGCTTGGGCCGAGATGGTCATGGGATTTGATGACCAGTTATAAGAGATAGATGTACCATGGGATTGAACCAGCAAAAAGAGTTTCTTTACTGGAACAAAGGATAGCTTTGCCTTACAGGTATCAAAGAGAGCCCTCTGAGTGGGGGATGGGGGACGGCAAACAGTTTCTCCCAGCCAGAGGCTGAGCCCTGCAGGACAGGCCAATGAATGGTGGGATAAGAGTGGACTCTCCTGTAGGTGCAGATACCTTCGGTCCTATTGTAGTGATGGCGTTGTAATGATTGCTGGATAGTGAACGTCAGTTTTTGCCTTTCAATCCTTTCAATGCGGACAAAGTGTTTGCAAATGGGCTGTGAAAAGGTTACACAGCACTGTTTTAGCTAGATCACCCTAGGTATGGTGAGCCTGGGCAGCTGTGGAAGAGAGCTGACCGAGTAATCTGTTTTCAGATTCCAGTTGTGCTCCTTGCTGCCCATGTCCCTGTAAGGACCACCCAGCACCTATTGTCCCTTTCCATGGTAACAGAGCCCAATTTTGTTTGGGGGGGGGGGGGAACTGTTCCTCCTACTGATGCCAAAGCTGTTTTATTCCCCTCTCCTTCCAGGAACTTCGTGAGATAGTGATGGATTGTCCCTTATTTGTGTTTATCTCACTGTCTACAGTATGTTTGATTTAAGTGGGGCAGGAGTTTTACAGCAAAGATTTATTCTTCCAGATCACATTTATCTTTCTTGGAGAATGATGTCCCACCCTGATTGTCCTTGTCCATGATAGTAGCCCAGAATTTTTGTCGTTATTTGAAAATGTCTGTTGTCTTCTCTTCTCTTGCATGGGTGTTACCTGATTTTCTTCTTGATGCATATTTGTTTGGTTGCATGATTCTGAATGTGCATTCATTTCCCCTTCATGTTGTACATTAAAAAAATGTCATCTCTAGACATACCAGGCTTCTGAACTTATCAGAGTTTATATTTTGTATCCTATCTCTCTTCTTCTTGGACAGAAGCCTGTAGTTCTCTTCAAAGCAGAGATCACAAACTGGCTCATTATGGCCATAACTGGCCCATGGACATATTTGTCATGAAATATCTAAACTTAAAAAAAAATAGCCTATGTCTAAAAATTGTGAGATTTTATTTACAAGTTCAGATTCTGCTCCTCCTTAAAAAAAAATCTCATGTCTGGAAACACTGAGCTCAATTCATGCATGTGAGGAACGAGCTGGACATGGCTAATGTCTGCTCCTTTCAGGATGCTCGTGGGCTCTTCTGTCATGATAGACACACCCCATTTTATTGTGTATATTTCTTTAAAGAAAGCAATATAATTTCATGGTTTGGCGCACACGCTCTCAGTCAGATGGCTCAGCTACGAACTCTAGTTCTACCAACTTCCTAATTCTGTATCCTTGGTGAGTTCCTTTACCTTCATGTGCCTCAATGTTCTATCCATCATAGGATTAAGAATATCTGCCTCAGGGGCAGCTGGGTGGCTCAGTCATCTGGCAGGTGGCAGGTGGCATCTGCCTTTGGCTCAGGTCATAATCCCATTGTCCTGGGATCAAGCCCCGCATCAGGCTCCCTGCCCATCAGGAAGCCTGCTTCTCCCTCTCTTTCTCCTCCTGCTTGTATTTCCTCCCTTGCTGTGTCTCTCTCTTTCAAATAAATAAATAAAATATTTTTTAAAAAGATTTTCTTTCTTTCTTTTTTTTTTTTTGAGAGAAAGAGAGAGAGAATGAGAAAGAAAGGGAGAGCATGAGAAGGGGGAGGGTCAGAGGGAGAAGCAGACTCCCCACCGAGCAGGGAGCCTGATTCGGAACTTAATTCCGGGACTTCAGGATCATGACCTGAGCCAAAGGCAGTCGCTTAACCAACTGAGGCACCCCCAATAAATAAGATCTTAAAAAAAAAAAAGAGAGAGAGAGAGAGAGAGAATACCTACCTCATGGAGATATTATAAGGATTAAGTGTGTTTATGCATAGAAGTATTCAGACTGATGCCTGTGCATACTATGTACTCAAATATTAGAAGTTGTTATTCACTACCTGGACCTTGTAAACAGTTGAACTCACAGCCTCTGCTCTCATCTCTGAATTTGGCTTCAACATCCCTCATAGATTCTGTGTCTTCAAAACGATCAGGTTTCCTTGTGGGAATTGTCACTTTCCTCTCAGTGAGAACATCATGGAGAAGGATGGTCTCCCCCTTTCTCACACACGCACACACACACACAAACACACACACTCCACCACAACCACCATCATAACAGGCATCAGAATGGCTAGTACTAGAAAGCTGGGGAGGTTAAGAAATCTCTGGGCAATGTCTCCCCGGTCAGACAGCCTAGCTGCTGCTCCCAAATTGTGAGCAACTCAGAGGCAGATGTTTGACCTTCATTCCTTCCTCTTTGATCAGTTGAAGAGTGGTGATCTCCTATGCAAGGTTAATCTCTTTCTTTAGATTCCATCTCCTCTCAACTCTCCTACCTCCATTCTTCTGGATCTTTCTTTCTCCTTCATCTCCTATTACCTCATTCCCTGTCATGGAAACTCCTCTAAATAACACTGTTTTCTTCCCTTTATGGATAGACTTTTTTTTTTTTTTTTTTGTAAGATGTGTTTATGTAAGAGAAAGAGACAGACAGAGAGAGCACAAGCATGTCAGTGGGGGGGAAGGGCAGAGGGAGATAATCTTCAAATAGACTCCCCACTGACGTGGGGCTTGATCTCAGGACCCATGACATGAGGTCATGATCTGAGCCAAAGTTAAGAGTCAGAGGCGTAACAGACTGAGCTGCCAGCACCCCTACAGCTAGACTTTTTAAGAGAATGGTCTACCACATTGTTTTCACATTACCACTCTCCTGTCTTTTTTCTAACAACACACAACATAATTTGGCTTTCCCTTTCCCAATTCAAATTGGAATTGGTCAAGCAAAGGCCACTAATGACCTCCTAGGTGTGAAATAAAATGCTAACTTTTTAATATTTTTAATATAATAGCTTTATTAATATGTAATTCATATATCATACATTTCACCAAAACTATACAATACAAGGGATTATAAGATAGTCAAAGAATTATCCAACTATGACCTAAATGACTTCTAGATCATTTTCATCACCCCATAAAAAAATCCATACTAATTAGCAATCATTCCTCATTTTCCCTCAAAAAGGGCTTCCTGTCCATCCCTAGAGCACACCACAAAGGCATTTTTTGTCTCTATAGATTTACCTTCTGGAAATGTCATATAAATGGACTTATACAATATGGACTTTGTGACTGTCTTCATTTATTTAATGTAATATTTTCAAGGTTCAATCATGTGGTGGCTGATATTGTACCAGTACTTTGTTTATATGACTGAATACTCTTCCATTGAATGGTTATACCATATTTTTGTTTATCCATTCATCAGTTGATAGACATTTAAGTTTCCACTTTTGTCTTATTATGGATAATGTTCCTATGAACATTTGTATATATATAATTTATATTATATCTAATATAATGTATTTATATATAATTTATATAATTATAGATATAAAATCATATATTTGTATTTATATAATTTATATAATTTGTAATTATATATATCTTTCATTTGTTTTTGTTTTTGCTTTTAGAGAGAAAGAGAGTGTATGGGGGGAGGGAGGGGCAGAGAGAGAGAGAGAGAATCTTTTTTTTTTTTTTTTAAGGATTTTATTTATTTATCAGAGAGAGAGGGGGGGGGAGAGAGCGAACACAGGCAGACAGAATGGCAGGCAGAGGCAGAGGGAGAAGCAGGCTCCCCGCCGAGCAAGGAGCCCGATGTGGGACTCGATCCCAGGACGCTGGGATCATGACCTGAGCTGAAGGCAGCTGCTTAACCAACTGAGCCACCCAGGCGTCCCAGAGAGAGAGAATCTTAAGCAGGCTCTGTGCTGGGCCTGGAGACCGATGTAGGGCTCAGTCTCATGACTCTAAGATCAGGACCTGAACTGAAATCAAGAGTTGGGTGCTTAATTGCCTGAGCCACCCAGGCACCCGTGTGACATATTTTTTTAATTCTTTTGGGTGTCTACCTGTTGTTAATCTCATTCAATGTATTTTCATTTATACCTTTCATCTCTAGAAATACCATTTAATTTTTTAATGCATTTTCCATTCCTCTCCTTTCATGTTTATGCTTTTCCTTACATCTTTGAGCATGTATATAATATGTAATAGCTGTTATAATGCTCTTATCTGCTAATTCCATCATCTCTTTCATTTCAACATTTGGTTCTGTTGATTGACTCCTGCTTCTGGATCACATTTTTCTGCATCTTGGCATGGCTATCAATTTTTGATTGTATGGTGGACACCTTGAATGTTATATTGTTGTCTGGATTTTGTTGTTCTTCTTTAAGAAGTGTTTGTTTGTTTGTTTGTTTGTTTGTTTTGTGGTGGATAGTTTGTTACTTTTTTTTAAAAAATCCTTTTTTTTAAAAAAGATTTTATTTATTTATTTGACAAACAGAGATCACAAGTAGGCAGAGAGGCAGGTAGAGAGAGAGGGGAAAACAGGCTCCCTGCTGAGCAGAGAGCCTAATTTGGGACTCAATCCCAGGACCCTGAGATCGTGACCTGAGCCGAAGGCAGAGGCTTAGCCCACTGAGCCACCCAGGTGCCCAGATTTGATACTTCTAGGACTTATTCTTAAGTCTTCTCAGAGTGGGTCTAGAGTAGCATTTACTAGTAGTCTAAAGTTTGACCTCTGGAGTCTTTACTGAATGTTCTAGTCATTATAAGGATGTGGTCCCTGGACTAGCACCATCAGCATCACCTTGTCAGTAATGTAAATTTTAGGCCATTCTAGACCTACTTAATCAGAAATTCTGGAGTTGGGGTCCAGCTATCTGTGCTTTACAAGTTCTCCAGGTACTTATGTAACATGCTAAAGTCTGAGAACTCTACTAGAGAATTATTTTTCTTTTTAAGATTTTATTCATTTACATCGCTTCTCGGCCTTTTGGCTAAGATCAAGTGTAGTATCTGTTCTTATCAGTTTAATATCTGATACGTCCTCTATCCGAGGACAATATATTAAATGGATTTTTGGAGCAATAAATAAAAAAAAAAAAAGATTTTATTCATTTAGAGAGAGAAATCATGAGCAGAGGGGAAGGGTAGAGATAGAGGGAGAAGCAGACTCCCCACTGAGCAGGGAGACCAACATGAGGCTCAACCCCAGGACCCTGAGATCATGACCTGAGCTGAAGGCAGCCGCTTAACTGACTGAGCCACCCAGGTGCCCTCTAGAGAAATCCTTCTCAAACTTTCATGTGCAGATGAATCATCCAGGGGTTTTATTAAAATGCATATTCTGATTCAGTAGTCCAGATAATGCCTGAGGTTCTAAAATTTGGAAAAGCTCCTAAGTGCTACAACTGCTCCTGAGTCTCTGACCTCACTTTGAGTAGTAAGAGCCCAGAAAGTTTGCTTTTAGCAAAGGAGTCTAATTTCAAAGTCATATTAGTTTTTAAGTAACGTCATAATAATTAGCAGCCCCAGTCTGGAATGTTTATATTGAGGCTCATTTTTGTTGGATATTCTACTCACAAAAAATACACATCTTTGTTGGAAACAGCATAAAAATGTATCTTAATTTCTAAATCTGAGTTCAAGCATGAGAAGCCCATTATAATTAGTGGTAAGGATATAATGTCATTTGTTGAAAATATGCATCATATTCTGGGCTCTGGCTAATTTTTAAAGTCCTTGCAATAACCCTAGGTGGTCACTACCATTCTTTTCACTCTTTTATATTTCTTATTTTAATCTTTCCAATTGAACTCAGATTAAATTACTTGTTTGATGTCATCCAGACAGCAGTTGTCAAAACCTTTACTTAAATTCAGGTCTGTCCAATGTGAACAGTTTTTGCACTTGTTGTTTTCCTTTAGTATTTTAGCTTGAATGCAATCTTAAGAACAACAACAAAGCAACAACAAATGAACTGACTGTGTATTGGATTACCATGATTAATATAATAAGTCTGAGTTAAACTTGAGTTTCAAGTCAATGTCACCTGCATAATGCCTGTGCTCCTGTGGGTTCATTCTAATCACTTTTAAACAAGAACCTCTCTACAGGTGTTCCATTGTTTTAAAAAGTCATATGCTAACACAGACATTGTGTTATCTTCTTTTTATTAACTAGTCAAACAATTCTCTTACTTTATTTAGAGAAAAGAGGTCAATCTTGGCAAATAAAGAGACTTTGAAATAATTGGCAGAAATCAGAGCTTCATATACTGTGGCTAATGCTGTTATCACCTCTGTTTCAAAGTCAGGACACCTTGTTTGGAAAATTGGAGAAGCTTAGTGCAGGTTTCAGGGAGGGTGGATGTGCATGGTGGTTCTCTCTCCCTCTACCCTCCCTTCACCCCATTCTCTCACTCTCTCTCTCTCTCTCTGTCATTTGGAACACAGGCAAGAGAACTCTCTTCTCTGCAATAATTGTGTTATAGCCTGAAGCATGAGATTTGATCATTAATGTCCTACCTTGGCTCAGGAAATACATTATTATCAGTTAAAAAGTTATTCATATTTAAAAGAAATAGCAGGGGCACCTGTGTGGCTCAGTGGGTTAAAAGAAATAGCAAACCAACACAATACACTACAGTTTTGGCCACTGCATATTGAATTTTACAAGTTAGGTAATTGCCACTAGAAAGACTCTACCCCTTAATTATTCAAACCTTTTTTTTCTATGTAGCTAAGTCTTTTTCTTAAATCTTGTGATCTCATGTATGAGTGTTGCTAGGTGAGAGATAGCCTAAACAGATCATCCCCTCAGGTTTTGGGTTGGTTTTTTGTTTTGTTTGCTTGTTTTTTAAATATATCACTCTCCCCTTTCCCTCTCTACAAACTTTAGTCATGTTCCTATCTGAGAGTAAAAGGTCGACTGAAATGTCTTTCAGAAATCTCACAGCCTTGTGATTCTCTAACTATATTCTTGGACCAAATTTACTCATAAGCCAACTTTTTTCAAAAAAATTATTTATTTATCTTAGAGAGAGTGTGCATGAACAAGGGGCAAGGGCAGAGCGAGAGAAAGGCAGACCCTCTACTGAGCATGAAGCCTCACGAGGGGCTCTATCCCAGGAACCTGAGATCATGACCTGATCCAAAAGCAGAGTTGGATGCCCAACCGACTGAGCCACCCAGGTGCCCTCATAAGCCTGATTTTACTGTCCATATTCAGTTCATAAGAAATAGATAAACGGTTGATGGTGAAATTTTCCATGGAGGGATCAGATTATTACCACCTTAACCTACTGATGACCCTTAACGTTATTAACAGTAGGACCTATGAAGTGTTTTTGCAATAATAATGATAATAATAATAATAATAACAACCTGAGTGCAATAGAGCGGCAGAGCTAACTTCCGTCTCCAGGGATAATGGAGAGTAAAGAACATTGTTAATGGCACCACCAGGTAGCAAACAGACAAAGTCAGAAGAGGAGTCCATCTACAGCACAACTGGAACAAGTCAAGAGCATGACACAAAGAGAGCAAGAAGAGAGGACACACTCTAGATTAAGGGACCCTCAAAGAGACACATCAGGCAGTGCAGTGAGTTCTGATTAAAACAAGCCCACTGAAAAAAATCATTTCATTATGAAGACAGTTGGGTGACTGTGGACTTGCTTATTATTATGCATTAACAAGGAATTATTGCTATGCTTACATGTAATAATGGCATAGGGGTTTTAAAATTATGCCCCTTTTTAATTATGCTAAGCAAAATAAGTCAATCAGAGAAAGACAATTATCATATGATCTCACTGATACGAGGGATCTGAGAAACAAGACAGAGGATCATAGGGGAAGGGAGGGGAAAATGAAACAAGATGAAACGAGAGAGGGAGAAAAACCATAAGAGACTCTTAATCTCGGAAAACGAACTGAGGGTTGCTGGAGCAGAAGCGGGTGGGAGGGGTGGGGTGGCTGGGGGGCGGACATTGAGGGGAGGGTATGTGCTACGGTGAGTGCTGTGAATTGTGTAAGCCTGATGAATCACAGACCTGTACCCCTGAAACAAATAGCACAGCATATGTTAATAAAAAATAATAAAATTATGTCCCTTTTTAGAAATGTAAGAAAAAAAAAAAAGAAAGAAAGAAATAGCTGAGTCTTCTTAGCTCTTAAGTCTTTAATCAAAACAGAAAACATGAGTATCTCATCAGGAAGCTCTCCATGGCTTCACTTGGAAAAATAAAGCAATATTTTTTTAAATGGTCAGTGGTAGGAGGTGGAGGAAACAAAGCAGTTTTTAAAGATGTCTCTTGATGAAAGGTAGGATAAAAAGGACTTTCAGGACCTGGATTGGAGGTGCTGCAGGTGCTTAGAAACTGGGTCCCGCCTGGGCAGTGCTGGGAGATAGGTGTGTAGGGGACAGAGCAGAGCTGACCCTGGAGCACGAGTGGCTCAGAGTTGGACACAAACCAAAGAGGAAATGGGCATCCTCACATCAACAATCAAGAATTAGGAGGTTATGGACACGCAGGCGGAAAGTAACATGGAGACTCCGAAGTATGAAAGAGCAGGTAGTTAAGTTACCAGCTGAGAGTGCCATAGGGAGGGAAAGACAGGGAACCAGAAACTCAGGGAGCTATGTGAGCACTGACGCCAGTAACAAAAGACCTCAATAAAAGGGCCACACCCTGTTTATGATGTAGTTGGAAAGACATGAGCCAAAAGAATCTGGCCTCAAATTTCTCCCTGACTGTGCCCCGTGACCCTGAACTTCCAGCCCCGTGCCGCAGTGCCTGGCAGAGAGGAAGGAGAAACGAATTACCATGAAACCCAATTTCTCCAGTGCAGAATAGGGATTTTACCTGCCCCACGGGGCTGCTCTCGGGGAAAAAAAAAATGAATGTAGTAAAGGTATCAGGAAATACCTAACATGCCTTGAACAGGTGCTGTAACAGTTCCTTTTCCTTCTTTCAATGATGATCTCTCATATTTACTTTCGGTTGGGGCAGGGGACAGAGAATGATAACAAGCAAAGGTCAGTGATTTATGTAGCTTGACAGGGAAGTGAGAAGCAGGAGAGAAAGAGTCCTGCTGGGACAGAGTTGGGGACTTGTCAGGGGAATGTGGTGTATTTTATTGGTACCTTTTAGAAGCAGCTTCCAGCTGCAAATTCCTATTAGGACAGAATTGTAGGATGTTTTCTTTTTTGAACTAAAATAACTGAATTCTTTAAATTGGTTAATTTCTATATGTGATCTCTTGACCTTATTTCCATGGTCAATGAGATTTCTCTTAGGAGGACATGGCAGTCTGGTGAGAAATATGTGTCCACATGCAGTGACAGGTAAGGAAAGAGAGAAGCATCGTCTTGACGCTGTGTTTGCAAAGTGAGTGTAATGTTTTTGCTTCCATGATGTGTTATTTGAAGGGGGTTGTTAGGTGTGTGTTGGGGAGGGGGCTTGCTGAAGATAGATTTTCTACTATAAAAAGATGATCTAAAGCTAAATTCTGATGGTGTCATTCCCTTGGTTATAACCCTCAGTGTTCCTGTGGCCTTCCCTCCCCCACCATACCCTATACCAGTGCCCCAAGGAGAAAATCCCAGCTCCTCAGGGTGACAGACAAACCTTCCTGTTTTATCCTTAGCATTCTCTGTGGCCTCACTGGTCACTTCTCCACTTTTCCACAATTAGCCTGAAGCCAAACTAAACTATTTAAGTTTCCTTTGTGCTTTCTGAATTTTTGTAAATGATATCCACTCTACCTGCAATCTTTTTCTCCTTCAACCCTGATTATCTTCAAACTCCTACTTCTGCTCTACAACCTGACTTAGAAGTCACTTCTTCCAGGAAATCTCTCTGAGTCTCCCAAGACAAGGCCAATGTCTTTCTCAAGCTGTGCCATTCTAGTACCTAGTGTCTCTTTCTATTGCAGCAAAAATCACTCCATTGTAGTAGTTATCTAAGTACACACCCCTCCCCAAAACTGTGGATGTTTAAGGAACAAGACAAATACCATGCTGTCTTGACTATCACGACTTTGTAATATAACTGGAAGTCAGGCATTATGATGTCCCAGCTTTGGTTTTCTTTGTCAATAGTCCCCTGGTGATTTGGGGTCTTTTCTGGTTTCATACACATTTTAAGATTTCAGTTCTGTGAAAAATGTAGATGGTATTTTGATAGGGATAGCATAGAAAGTATAGACTGCTCTGGCAGCAATAGCACTACTGGGTATTTACCCCAAAGATACAGATGTAGTGAAAAGGAGGGGCACATGCATCCCAATGTTCATAGCAGCAATGTCCACAATAGTGAAACTGTGGAAGGAGCTGAGATGCCCTTCAACAGATGGATGGATAAAGAAGATGTGGTCCATATATCCAATGGAATGTTACTCAGCCATCAGAAAGGATGAATACCCACCATTTTCATTGACATGGATGGAACTGGAGGGGATTACGCTGAGTGAAATAAGTCAAGCAGAGAAAGATGATTATCATATAGTTTCACTCATATGTGGAACATGAGGAATAGTGCAGAGGACCACAGGGGAAGGGAGGGAAAACTGAAGGGGAAGAAATCAGAGAGGGAGACAAACCGTGACAAACTCTGGACTCCAGGAAACAAACGAGGGTTGCAGAAGGGAGGGGCATGGGGGAATGGGGTAACAGGATTTGGGGTATTAAGGAGGGCATGTCTGGTGATGAGCATTGGATGTTATGTGCAACTGATGAATCATTGAACACTACATCAAAAAACTAATAATGTACTATATATGTTGGCTAATTGACATAATAATAATAATAAAAAAGTAAGTGATAAGACGTATCCAGTCAATCCTGTATACCGAACACCTGAAAGATAGTAAATATTCAATAAATATTTGTTAAATAAATGAATGAATGAACTGTGTCTTATCTCCATATTTCTGGAACTGAAATGTGTACCTGGTGCATAGCACCAAGTTATGAGGAGTGAAAAGTTGAAGAAATGAGTCAATGCAGTCATTGTGAAAGAAATGAGATTCAGCTATGTAGTTATTATTTGGATCTCATGATAAGACTTTGTATTGGTCTCTGCCTGAACAATCTTTGCCCTAGCTCCTGAATGATCTCTGACACCTCCTGCTCAGTTTCTGGGCTTATACCCAAGCAGAGTTATGGTGTGACATGTGTTGGAGACATCACCTTCTACCTTGGTCTTTGTTTTCAGATACACTCTACTTCTTGTAATGGCTGGCATCCAGCGTTGAACATCAATGGACACATGAAAGGTTCTGACATTTAAATAACTTCTTCCTCTTTCTTGGGCTGTTTTTGCAATGACTTCCTTAAATGCTGAGTGATCCAATGAAACTATGTATTATGCAAAAGCAAAACCTCAATGAATTTGAAATAGAAGAATGGATTGAGATTGAGAATCACAAGTGCTCTGAAATCTTGGTTTTCCACTTACGTGCCTCAATCTTTGACCATTGAATTTCACCCATAATGTATTTGAGTTTGTCATAATCCCTTGGGCTTTGTTTTGAACTGATGACACCCTTCATGGTCATTGTTTTCCCCTAGACTCTATAATGGATTGGCCCAGTTTCAAGTTATCTATTTTACTTATGTATGATATATCCCATGATTTGAACAATATAATTTATTGTTGTTGACTCTACTTTCCCCCAAACCCATAATATCATTTGTTGACATTGTATTAAAATTTCAGCATTGAGTTTTAAGGGGAAAATAATCTTAAGAGAGTTGAATCTTGAGACTCCATGTTATAAAATGATTCTCACCCTAACAAACTCATATTTTCACCATTACCCCACATTACTTTTATTCCATGTGTAAAAAGTATCTAGTAAGACAGTCGTTAAGGTCTTTCAATATACCATGCTCTCCCACCTCTGGGCCTTCATGCTAGCTGTCCTATCTGCCTGAACACCACCTTCCCTGTTCTTCATATGGCTGATTTGGTTTAGGGTGTTATATTTTCCCAAATCCCCTTGCTGAGCAAGCAAGACTGAATATTCACCTGTCCTATAGTAACAACCTACTAACTGCTTTTTCTGTAATGAATTAGCTTTCAACCCCTGGATAATAGGCTGAATACTGGCCCTCAATGGCATGGTCCTAATGCCTAGAACCTGTGAACAATATCTTAGATGGCAAAAAAGAGATCTTGCAGATGTTATAAAGAATCTTAAGGTGGGTTATCTAGGTGGGTCTTATCCCAAGCACCCTTATAATATAAGAGAGAAACAGAAGATTTGAAAAACAGAGGAAGTCGTATGAAAACTAAAGCAAGACGCTATGTCACCGGTTTTGAAGATAGAAGAAGAGTTCCATGAGCCAAGGTCTATAAGGACTATATCTATTGAAGCTGGCAAAGTCAAGGAATAAGATTCTTCCCAGAGTTTCCAAAGGGAGCTCAATCCTGCCTAACCTTGATTTTGCCCATGAAACTGATTTTTGGGGATGCCTGGGTGGCTCAGTTGGTTAAGCATCTGCCTTGGGCTCAGGGCATGGTCCCAGGGTCCTGGGATCAAGTTCCACATCAGGCTCCCTGTTCAGTGGGGATCCTGCTTCTCCCTCTGTCTGCTCTGCCTGTTGCTCTTCCTGCTTGTGCTCTCTCTCTGACAGATAAATAAATAAAATCTTAAAAAAAAAAAAAAGAAAGAAACTGATTTTGGTCTTCTGACTTCCAGAACAATGAGAGAATAAAGGGATGTGTTGTTTTAATCCACCAAATTTGTGGTAATTTGTTACAATGGCCTTAGGGAAGCTAACATCCCTCCAAACTGCTTATGACCCACTCATGTGGTTTCTATTAGGAGAGCTTTCTCTTTGAGTTTGGTTCATGGTTAGATGCTATTTTTTGCCATAACATTTTTTGTTTCCCCTAGCACATTTGTTGTGTGTCTCACTACCTGAATCATCAGTTTTGTGAGGAGAGGGCCCATACTTGTCTTGTTAATCTTGGCATCCTTAATCCTTTGTCTTGGGTATTTTGCATCTGGTTGTATGAAACTACTGTTAACCTTAAAAATAAAACTGACAGTTATTTTATCAGCAACAAGGGGTATATTCAGGAATAGCAGAGAATTACAGTCTAGGATAAGCATGTTACAGAAAAAAAAAAAAACAAACAAACAGAGACAAGTCCATAGAACAAACGAGAGGAATGCAGAATCCTCTTTTACGGAGAAAAAGGGATTTGGGAGGACTTTTTTTTTTTTTTTTTTTTTTTTTTTTAGTTTATTTATTTATTTGAGAGAGTGAGAGCTAGAGAGTGAGAACACACACAGAGGGAGAGGGAAAGAGGGAAACAGACTCTCCGATGAACAGGGAGCAAGACATAGGGCTCTATCCCGGGACCTGATGATCATGACCTGACCTGAAGGCAGAGGCTCAACAGACTGAGACACTCAGGTGCCCTGGGAGGACTCTTACAAACAAAAGTCCTGTTGGAGGAAATTGGGAGCTTGACTAACAGAGGCTTTTCATTGGCTGAGTTGTGACTGTCTTTCATTGGCTGGGCTGTTGCCACGGAAGAAGAAA
Organism: Mustela putorius furo; assembly: GCF_011764305.1. Classification (NCBI taxonomy): domain Eukaryota; kingdom Metazoa; phylum Chordata; class Mammalia; order Carnivora; family Mustelidae; genus Mustela; species Mustela putorius. The sequence goes on along the minus strand of NW_025421322.1, from coordinate 21,504,331 downwards.
AGCCTTTCTTCCTCCTGCTGGGGTAGCAAAGTAGTATTCATGTGCTAGGTCCCTGTTTTTCTGTGGGGTGTGACTTTGACAAGGAGTGATAGGGTATGAAAACTCCTCCTGCCAACCTCCCGACTTCATTCTAAACAAAATTTCCTTCTATTAATTTTCACATTACCCAAGTTAGACCATTTGCAATTCATATGATTCAATAAAGGTTTTCAATAAAGGTGTGTGGAACACACACATTGAAGGAGAAGGGCATTTTAAGTGTCAGGGGCTCGTTCTGAACACCATCTCTACCTCTTGCAGTTTCCTAATCGGAGAATCTGGGAAGATCACATGAGTGAGGGAGTCCCACTGCTGGAAGCCTCTTTTCCTGTAAATCCTGCCCCAAAATACAATAGCTGCACCCAATTACTGAGTGTTAGCAAATCCAAAGTCATAAGACAAAGAATAGGAGTCTGGATCTCATCATATAAAGTGTTTTGCAGGAATTAGTTCATTAAGCCTGGCAACGGTCCTCAAGTAGATGCTATTTTATTCTCAGTTTATAGACCAGGAAATTGAGACAGAGACAGTTTAGGTCAGTTTAAGTGGTGTGCCCAGGGTCATGTTTCTTGCTAGTGGTAGTGCTGGGATTCAAATTCAGAGGGACTCCAAGCCCCACCATCCTCCATTGCCTTTGAGAAGCACCACTCCTAGTCAGGCGTTAGCACCACAAATAGCATGTGAAAAATTGGTGTGTGTCTGTCTGGGCAGAGTGGCTGTGGCTGGGACTTGGCATGCCAGGGAGAGATTCTCAAGCGTGTCCCTGAGCACCGTGAGCCCCACTTTTTGTGAAAAAGATGCAGTTCTGCTGATAACTCTTCCTCCTGCAAAGTCAGTCATGTTTTCTGCAGCACAGAAGCTAATATTTTTGCCAGAAAACTGACATTTGACAAGACCTGTAAGTTTAAACAGTTCAGAAAGGTCATAGGAAACAAGAGACAAAGGGAATGGATCTGTTTGAAAATAAAATAACTATATCCAAAGCTTCTTTAGAGTATTATAGTTTTATTAAGATAAAACTAACAAATGTATGTTATTATTGTGTTATCATAAACGTGCGCAATTTTTTTTTTTTGAGGATACTTTTCCTTGATAGGCTTATTTTCCTCCTGGTTTACTAAGGTATAATTGATAAATAATTCATATAATTTAAAGTACACAACATGATGATTTTATATATATATATAAAATCACCTCCCATTTGTGTGTGTATGTGTGTTAAGAACACTTAAGATCAACACCCTTAGCAAATGTTAACTGTACAATGCAGTATTTTAAACTACAGCTATCACTGCATTAGATCTCTAGAACTGATTCATCTTACAACTAGAAGTTCATGCCCTTTGACCCACATCCCTCCGTTTCCTCCCCCAATCCACCCCAGTGCCTGGAAACCACCATTCTACCTTGTCTTTATGTTTTTGCCTTTTTCGATTCTGCAAGTGAGTAGTACCATACATTATTTATCTATCTCTGCCTGACTCATCATAGATAAGTTCTTACATTTTCTATATCAGACAATTTCCCGAGATCTATCATTTTGTCAACTCAAACCAGGCACAGTGAAAATAACCCAGAGTGGGTTTTGGAAAATAGTGATGGTAGATTCATCATTGCCTTAATGGCAGCTTGAGTGCCCTAACTGAGAACTTACGGTTTTTGTTAAGATAGAGGCTGTTGGTGTAGTCCTCTGAGATTAAAAGCCTGATGCTGGTATATTTCTCACTGTAAACATGTAAAGATACATTGGGTGCCTGGGTGGTTCAGTGGGTGAAGCCTCTGCCTTCGGCTCAGGTCATGGTCTCAGGGTCCTGGGATTGAGCCCCGAATCAGGCTCTCTGCTCAGCCGGGAGCCTGCTTCCCCCTCTCTCTGCCTGCCTCTCTGCCTACTTGTTATCTCTCTCTCTCTCTGTCAAATAAACAAAATCTTAAAAAAAAATGTAAAGATACAAATGTCTGGGTTGTTTTATTCCATGAATTTATTTGAGCTTCTAACCATCAAGAGGCCACATTGACATGGCGAATGAAAGATGTCAAGGGTAAGGGGAATCTTCTGTATCTCCTCTCACAGACATGCTTTCCCGCAGAGTCATTCCTTCTTATTACTGAGAGAAGCTCCGGTGTTGAGACTCCCATTGCAATGTCCACTTGCAATTCCCTTCCTTGTCACTTCAGAAATGAGACAGATGGTGAGGGCCACTGGGGACGCACATTTACTCTATGCATAGCACTGTACACCTTAAATGAAACATTTGATTCAATTTTGTCAAGTGCAGTATTTGTCGAGCGCCATCTCTTTCCAAGACGCCTTGATAGTCACTGCAAATACCTACAGCTGCTGACGGCTGCCCGTCATTCAACCCCCTTTTCTGCAGTGCATCAGCAAGTGTAAGGATGTGTGTACCTGGAGGCTGGGATAGTGAGGGGGGTTTAGTCAGAGATGTGCTTCAAATGAGTGATTGGTGACTACTTATTGTGTTAACCCATGTCTTCCTCTCAACACAAGCCCCAGATAATTATATCATTGGACATTTCATCGGTATTGAGAGAGCTCCTGTGGTGAACCAGGCACAGTGTTGAGTGTAGGAGATTCACGCTAGAGCCGTAGAGTCTCTGGTCCCGCTTCGAAGAATGTCCATTCTAGAGGGATGACAATGAAATGAAGTTGGCAGAGGGCAGCTCCAAGACATCAGAGCCTCAGGCCGCTCAGCTTCCAGCCCGGGTCATTTTATTTGCTCTTCCTGACTCTGTTTCCCCTTTTCTCCACCCCACTCTGCCAAGGAGGCAGGGCTGTAAGTACCACTCAGGGGACCCCCTTCCTTTCCCTGTGGCTCCATATTGTGCCTCTGGGAGCACCCGTAGGAGACTGAAAAGGTGAACACAGTGAATTCTGGCTATTTATCCTCCAAATCTTCCCTGATCTCTCCTTTTGCCCGTTTAGGCTTTTGTGTTTGGCCCTACAGCTACTAGACCTGGTACTGTCTGATTTTTGTGGATTCTCTCACCCTACCTACCTCTTATAAGTGGTCCCTTTATTCGTAGGTCCTCAATTGTCTTCCCGTATGTGAGGTATGCCATCTCTATGGTCCAGAAATCTGACTCCCCAGTCCCTAAATTACCTGAGCAGTTGGGCACAATTAGGCACGGGACGTTTAGGAGATGTTCCTTCTCTTGACCCCCTCCCCTGCCAGGGGCCGGGTTCTGCTAGATATGCTGAGGGGATTTGGCCCCTCTGACATTCTTCCCTGTATAAATAGATAAATACTGGGAAATGTTTTCATCTCCCCTTTCTATCGCTTTCCTCCAGTGGGGAGTTGAAGCTTATTAGAATATAAAGCAGAGCCAAACAGAGAAGCTACATTTTCACCACACATCTCACCATTTGGCTCTAGTTACTTTGGTCCACACGTATATTTACATAAATCCGCTACCTCTGAAAGTATAATCATCAGGCTTTGAATAACCTTAGGCATGAGTTACTATTTTTTGTTTCATCTTCAACACATAGCTCAGACCCTAACATAAAGGAAAGATTTAAAGACATTTATTTAGTGAAGGAGAAATGAATGACCAGAAGAAGAAGAGACAAAAGTAAACGATAGTAGCCTTTCTTCATATCACTTCATATTTTCTTTCTTTCTTTCTTTCAAGAATTTTTTATTCATTTGAGAGACAGAGAGAGCATGAGCAGGGAGAGGAGCCGGGGCGAGGAAGAGAGAGAAGCCAACTACCTGGTGAGCAGGAAACCAGACAAGGGACTCCATCCCAGGACCCCGGGATCACAACCCGAGCTGAAGGTAGAGGCTTAACTGACTGAACCACCAAGGTGTTCCCACACTTTTATTTTTAAATAAATATACAAGAATTAATCCATGTAAATGACTGTTGTTCCTTAAGTAATCACCTTAGGGTAGGCAGTAGGCAAAGACATTCTGACAATGCTGCTGTCCTTCATATATTTTCAGAGTCAGCCATGCATTCTTTCAGACAGTGGCAAATCTCAATCCTTTGCGAAAGAATTTAATTTCTTGAAACTGTTAAAAGTTATACAGAAGCTTCTTTTGCATTTGTGTGTGTATATATATATTACATACTGTTTATATGTTTGTTATATATGTGTATATAGATATATTACATACTGTTTGTGCACATAAATATATACATACAGTCACATGTATTTTAAAAAGGCATATTGCAAAGTGATGAGATAGCTTTCTTTTCCTTTTTCCTAATGACACTCAGATGTGCTTGGACATAATTGGATTTTAATTATAGTAATTCCACAAATATTCTGAGCAATACCAGTCTGGAAAAGTGAGCATATAGTTTACCAAGGGGATTAGTTTGAAGAGTAACAAGCTTTTGAATGTTTAGTTATTGTTTCTTGAATAAATGGTATCTTATGTTGCCTAGTACTCAGTAAACATTCAATACAAATTAGTTGTATTAAATGAAAGTATCATTTCCTTATAATGACACCTCAGTTTCTCCTTCCTTCCTCCCCTCACTCTAGGTCTCTTTCCATGGCACACTATTGGCCTGTGAAAGATCTTACTTTTAAAATATACTATTTTAACATTTTCCGCCATTTCTGATCCCCACTACTGTACCCCGCCTTAACCTGTCTTTATATGTTCTTGGATATACATGCATCTAGAATAATGCATAGTACTTGATGTGAGATATATGTTGCCCATTTTTCAGTATTATATAGACTGATATATTCAGATATATATATTTCTATCTCTGTATCTATATGTATTGGTAGATATAGATATAGATGTATATATTCAGATATATTCAGTATAGCTCATTTTCTCAGTGTTATGTTTGATATACATGTGTCTATAATAATGCATGGTGTTGTTTTGTGAGATAAATTTTTTTCCTATTTTTCCCTCAATATTATGTTTTTAACATATTTTCATATTGCTGGATCTGCCTCCAGCACACTGCTTTTGGCTTACATGGTGTACCCTTGCATCCGAGGATGGAGACCCAGATTGCATTCACCTCCTGCTACAGTTGATATCCTTGACATACTCCCTTATGGAACTGTGGGTGATTTTTGTCTCTGAGGAGTATACTGGCAAGTGAGATTGCAAATTTACTCTCACTACAGTGTCAGATTTTTCTTCACAAAAGCTACATTAGAAGGTCATACATACATCAAATAGTATGTAAGAGTCAGTGTTTCTTTTCCCCAGGTCCACAACGTCATTGAGTGTTTTCCAACTTTCTCATTTTTACCGACCTGTGGATACAAAGAGGTTCCATTATTATTTAAGTTATATTACTCACACTACCAGTGGGCTAGAGCAGCTCATCACACGCTTGTGGTCCATTTGGAAATCTCCCTCTGAATACTGCCTAATCTTATTTTTGTCTCTTTTTATCCTACTTGGTTCCATGCCTTATTGATTTGCTGGAGTTCCTTATACATTCTAATTTTTGTTCCTAATAATCTGAATCTATATTTATTTTCTTCTAAGTGATTCATATCCTGCGACCTCTTGTCATTTTCTAGACTATTAAGCTTATTTGAAATAAATGGAGCTAATTAACAATAATTAGAAGAATTTTAATGAATCAAGGCCAAATACTGAACTTTCTTCATATTTGTTCCCAATAAGGCTATTCTGTTAGGAACTTCTGCCACTGACACAGATGTCTGTCTTATCTAGCTCTCACTGACTTCTGTTTTCTTTTCTTTTCTTTTTTTTTTTTAAAGATTTTATTGATTTATTTGACAGACAAAGATTACAAGTAGGCAGAGAGACAGGCTGAGAGAGAGGAGGAAGCAGACTCCCTGCTAAGCAGAGAGACTGATGTGGGGCTCCACCCCAGGTCCCTGGGGTCATGACCTGAGCCCAAGACAGAGGCTTTTTTAACCCACTGAGCCACCCAGGCACCCCTGACTTCTGTTTTCTGATTGAAGATCTCATCAAAGCTAACACACTTGAGACTGGTTAGCAGGTGGATCCTTCGGTCACAAAGACTGAGGGTTAAAACATAAGCAAATCATATATCTAAAGCAAATGATTGTAGCATTCTTTTAGTTTAGATTATTGTCTGTTGACATGCATTTTTTTAGTACTGTATATTAAGAACTGCATTTTTTTTTTTTTCAAAATAAGATTGCATCTGAGGAGATTGGCAATACAAAAAGAAAATTCTCTCAAAATACTTTGTCTTTATCTACGGGGTAGACTGAGAATTAAAGATTAACCTGATTTGTAGCACGACAAATACAAAAGAGATGTTAAAGCATCTTTAGACAAGTAATTAGGAGAATACTTCAACAAGTAAGCACCCGTGTAGCAGTAATTCCTTATATTGCTTTTGGTGTTTTTTTTAAGCAACCAACACATTGTTCTAAATTCAGTAACCTTTGCCTGCATACAACAACGCTCGTGAAGAACTGACTTACCAACTTAGTAAACATAGAACATATGTGGACCCAGGAGTGCATTTCTTAGACTAAAATTCTAGTCCCTTATCATCTGGTTTCTAACTCAGCCTTGGTATTTATCTTTCACAACCTTCTTATATATTCCACGTTGAATTGGATATCTCACAATTCCCTGAAATTTCTAACACATTCTCAGTTTTATGCTCTTGTTCTTCTGGAATTCCTACTCCCTCATGCTGAAATCCTCCGCATTCTTGAGGGCTCGAGAGAGAGGCCACACCTCCATGATGTCATCACACAACAATCACTAGATGTGCCCTCCTTTTTCTGCTAAACCCCATGGCATTTAAAATATGTTGCTCCTGGTGCTTGGGTGGCTCATGTGTCCAGCTCTTAATTTTGGCTCAGGTCATGATCTCAGGGTGGTGGAATGGAGCCCAGCATAGGTTCGACTCCATGCTAGGCATGGCGTCTGCTTAAGATTCTCTCTCTCTCCTCTCCCTCTGCCCCTATCCAAACCTCCCCCAATCCAACTCATGTGTGCATACTCTCCCCACCTCAAAATAAAAAAAAAAAAAAAAAAAAAAAAAAAAAAAAAAAAAAAAAAAAAATAAATAAATAAATAAATAAATAAATAGACCAAGCACTTTTTTTCAACTTTTTTTCCTCCATTTTATTCTATTTCTTTTCAGTGTTCCAGAATTCATTGTTTATGCACCACACCGAGTGCTCCATGCAATACGTGCCCTCCATAATACTCCCCACCAGGATCACCCAACCCTCCACTCTCCTTCTCTCCAAAACCCTCAGTATCATATGGCACTTTTAGCACAATTTCCTGGAATTCTGCATACTGGCATTTGTTCACAGACTAGAGTATAAATTCTGCAGAGCATAGTTTGGGTCTTATTGATGTCTATCCCCAATGATGCCTGGCTACGATGCCTTTCATAAAGCAAGGATTCAAGTAATAATTACTGAATATTAAGTGAATGTCCATGAGATCAATGAACTGTTAAGATATTGACAGAGGATGAGGAAGAAATTGTCTCATATTTAAAAGCCAAGAAAAATAGGTCTTAGAGAAGCCAAGACAGATTTTCTTTTTTTAAAATAACTTTTATTTTTTTATTAACATATAATATATTGTTAGCCCCAGGGGTACAGGTCTGTGATTCGCCAGGTTTACACACTTCACAGCACTCACCATAGCACATACCCTCCCTAATGTCCATAATCTCACAGCCCTCTCCTTACTCCCCTCCACCCAGCAAACCTCAGTTTGTTTTGTGAGACTAAGAGTCTCTTATGGTTTGTTTCCCTCCTGATCCCATCTTGTTTCATTTATTCTTTTTACTTCCCCCCAACCCCCCTCATTTCCTCTCAACTTCCTCATATCAGGGAGATCATATGATAATTGTCTTTCTCTGATTGACTTATTTCATTCAGCATAATACCCTCTAGTTCCATCCACGTTGTCGCAAGTGGCAAGATTTCATTTCTTTTGATGGCTGCATAGTATTCCATTGTATATATATACCAAATCTTCTTTATACATTCATCTGTTGATAGGCATCTAGGTTCTTCCCATACTTTGGCTATTGTGGACATTGCTGCTATAAACATTCGGGTGCACATGCCCCTTTGGATCACTACATTTGTATGTTTAGGGTAAATACCCAGTAGTGCGATTTCTGGGTCATATAGGGTAGCTCTATTTTCAACTTTTTGAGGAACCTCCATGCTGTTTTCCAGAGTGGTTGCACCAGCTTGAATTCCCACCAACAGTGTAGGAGGGTTCCCCTTTCTCTGCATCCTCACCAGTATCTGTCATTTCCTGACTTGTTAATTTTAGTCATTCTGACTGGTGTGAGGTGGAATCTCATTGTGATTTTGATTTGTATTTCCCTGATGCCGAGTGATATGGAGCACTTTTTCATGTATCTGTTGGCCATCTGGATGTCTTCTTTGTAGAAATGTCTGTTCATGTCCTCTGCCCATTTCTTGATTGTATTATTTGTTCTTTGGTATTGAGTTTGATAAGTTCTTTATAGATTTAGGATACTAGACCTTTATCTGATATGTCATTTGCAAATATCTTCTCCCATTCTGTCAGTTGTCTTTTGGTTTTGTTAAAGTTTCCTTTGCAAGACAGGTTTTCTTTATTCACAGTTCTGCTCCACCATTTGGAAGCTGCTGCTCTTGACCATGAGCTCAAACACTTTAATCCTCATTTCCTCAATTGTGTAATGATGATAATAATATCACCCACCCATACAGTTTCATTTAGGATTAAATAGATGATTTTTATGAAAAGGTTGGCTGAATGTCTGTATATCATTATCTGTTGGTTTTAGGGTTAGTATTATTTTTGTTAGTATCTTCATGTGGGTATAGACTTTATTTAAAATGATATTGGTGGTAGGTGGCAGTTTATCTGCCTAAATGGTAGTCAGTGATGAGAAATGTATAACAAAAATATTAGAAGGTAAAATGAAAATTTGATTCATGTAATCAGAGAAGTTTTTGTTAAAACAGAATGTACCCAAGTTCAGGAATAAAATTAAGAAATTCTTCTTATATCAGAGGCATTTCTTTGCATGTTCCTATTCAATTGGGCAATATTTTTTCATCCAAGAACTCCTTGGATAAAATTAACCAAATTGACTTTTTAGATTTGGTTGGAATTCTAGGCCTTGAAATTAGGTAGAAAAAACTAATTTCATCTCAATTTTCCAGGCCATGTTCTTTCACAATTTTATTACAAATTAAATATAAGCTTGAACAAACATGAAGTGTAGTGTCAAAAGCAAATTAATTCTATTGGTGTCAGCACATTCCCAGATTCATTTCCCAGCTGTCTGCTAAATGTGTAAGGGGAGAAGAGAGGAAAGAGGAGGACTAGACTTCAACTCCCACTTGCAGTTTTAGCATAGGAGCATGGGGGAGTGGGACATGTGCTTGAGCCCCAGAACCAGGCAGATGGACTTAAATCCTGTCTTGCTCGGTCATCCACTACATGTCTCTCTCAGGCCTTCACATGGTTCCTTCCTTTACAACATGGGACAGAGGTTAGTTGCATTATGAATCTGTCATCCAAGTAGCCTGGGATTTATGTGAAGGACTCACATCACAAAAGTATCTCAATAATTAGAGTTTTGAAGTCAGAAATGCACCAAAGTACATCCGTGATACTGTGAGTTTGAGAAGAGCGATACATCTTTGACTGCCTGGTGCCAAGCAGAAGGCAGGTACATAGTGGGTGAATGTTATATGTAATCAGATGAAAAGAAGGACTTCAACTTCATTCTGTGGATGCAAAGTAAATATCCTATCATCTTTCTTGCCCTGTCTGTATAGACATCTCTTATTACTTCTTATTCGAGATGCAATGGTATTTGACAGGAGCTCAAGATCCAGGAATTCTCCAATAGCTGGCCAACGCCTCAACTGATTCAAGAATGCATTCACCCAAGGGATATTCTAGGAAAAATCATTCCTTTTATTTTTTAAAGACTTTCCACCAAATCCCAATAGAGTCTTCGTATCATATAATGCCGTGAGAAAACCTTTAGCACGGGCTATAGTCAGCAGGACAGCTGGTCTCCTTGGCCTCATTTCTCTAGGTCTACACCCTAATCTCATCTTTCCATCTTAATACTGTGATGGCGAATAAAACATATCCCAAAGAAAAGAAAGTAGAGCAATAATTTATTTATATTTCTTGTACTAATAACCTGGTAATATGTCCCGAGTTGTCCTTGGACTTGATCCCTGCAGAGCAACAAATCTCTGGTAGGGTTGACATGTAAAGATGAGCCCTGAACACCAATCACTACTTTCTCACAATTTCCACCATGAATTGAAACTGCACAAGCCCCACTGCATTTTCCTTTTCCAATTGAATATACACAGGTCTTTAGTTGCAGCTTAGCCCTTGCTAATTTTATCATCTTGAAGCACCTATTTATTATCCCTGAGTATTAATTTGTTTTTATGGGAATGGAGTTATCTCACTTCAGTGTTGTTTGAGGGAGAAAATGAAAGATTATAGAAGAAATTTCTGGAAATTGACTGGTTCTCAAGAAGTATTAACTCTCTAATAAGCTTTGTTCAGCTTCATTTGCTTTTCCTATTCACTAGTCACCTTGACTTTAAGAAAAATTTGATATAAACAAATCACAGAGATTAATAGGAAAAATAAGAAAACCAAAATTTTAAGAGATAATATGCCAACTGGTTATCTATCCCAGTAAACAGTCTGTCCAGTCATTCACCCCCTCTACCTTCTGGAAACTGGTTCTCTGCACTCACTCCCTCTTTCTGGGAAATGATGTTTCTCCCATTGAAGGTATCTATTTTGAATGGGGGGTGTCATTTGTTCTAAGTCCCAGCAACACTTAATGATCTAAAGTGAGTAAATAAATCCAGAGTAACACCACTCACTGCCTGACCTTAACTGATTGGTCTGGGAATGAATCCACCACTCACACTAGACAAAGTACATATCTTCTCCCTGGTTTTTTAATCTGAAAAAGAGAGAGTAAGAGAGAGACAGCAGAAACCAGTCATTTTCTGGTGATGACTCTGGAAGTTTGAAGGTGGAGCTGCTGCCAGATTCTGTGTTTCCTGCTGGTGGGAAAACCTTTCTTAAGAAAATGAAGCCAACATGTGGATACAGGACATGTAGCACATTCTGGAGACACTGGAGTTTCTATTCCCAGTTGGTCTCTGGGCCATATTTGCTCTTTTTGTGGTTATAAGTCTTCCAATAAATTTCCATTTTTTTGGCTCAACTAGTTTTTTGTTGGCTTGCTGTCACTTTCAACTGGAAATAAACCTGACTTAGGAAATTCTTTAAAACAAAACAAAACAAAAAAAGAAAAAAAAAAAAAAGACTCCATAAACTCTCACTCCAGGGCCAACAAGGGGTTCCAGGATCTTCCCAGATAGGAGAACTTGAAGCTGGATGTGACTGAGGAGTGGATGTTGCCCTTGCCTGGCTCTAAGCAGAACTAAGATGTAAGGGATTCAAGATAGGGGCAAAGGAGAAGCTGAGTACAAGAGTCCAACCTTATTAATCTTATAACCCTTATGAGCTCAGTCACAGAATAAACAACAAAAATAACAAACACACAATCAAAGGGGGTCAAAATCCAGAGTCTGTGACTGCTTATAATCAAATGGAGCAAATAGGCTAAAATGGGTAGGTAAGAGTCAGTTTATCTGTCCCATGTTGTAAGGAAGGAACCATCTGAAGGCCTGAGAGAGGCATGCGGTGAATGACTAAGCAAGGCAGGATTTAAGGATTAATATATTCAGGCACTGATATAAAGAGACCATTACTTCAGTTAAAGGGTGACTGTGTTGGGCACCTGGGTGGCTCAGTGGGTTAAGCCTCTGCCTTCGGCTCAGGTCATGATCTCAGGGTCCTGGGATCGAGCCCTACATCGGGCTCTCTGCTCAGTAAGAAGCCTGCTTTCACCTGCCTCTCTGCCTACTTGTGATCTCTCTCTGTGTCAGATAAATAAATAAAATCTTAAAAAAATAATAAAGGGTGACTGTGACTCCACTTGCAGAACGAACTCATTGTTAAATGGATAGTGTAGACACGGATATCCCATCCAAGACAGTGATTTTATTCTGAACTCTGGTTCTGACAGGGAGACAATGATTTTAACAGGAGACCATTCAAGTGACTATTTTAATTCTTCATTTGTATTGACTCATGGTTCCATGTAAATACTTTTTACCACTTCATGAGTGAGGCACCCAACTTAAAAAAAAAAAAAAATCCTGTTTCCAATATGACTCACTTTGTATGTAACACATTAAGATACATCTCTTACATGAAGAAAAATAAACCACTAAGCACAAATAAATTGTCCAGAGTATTTAAATATGTAAGGTTTTGGCCTGCTGTTGATGATACGTATCGGTTCTGTGGTTGGACAAAAATGCATCTCATTCTAGGTAAGCCATATTTCCTTTAGCATTTTAACAGTTCTCAGATGTTCTATGTTGATTCATTCAGGCTACAATCAAGAAGAAAAAGTTGTCGGGTCTTTAGAACTCAACATCCAAGGTCATAAATTCACTAATACCATGGCAAGGACAATTGAATGGAGAATAAGAACCATCATCTCTTAGATGAGTAGTCTTTTAGAACAGAAAGCGCTTTCCCATTTATGATCTTATATGAGCCTTATTGTCGTCCTTTGAAGCAGGTATTATAGCCTTTTTAAGGATGATAAAAGTGAGACTGAAACATTAAATGGCTTGTCCAAGATTATACATGAGAGTAGTACCTGGGAGAGCCGGGATTCACATCCATTTCTTAGGACTGTTTTGCTTTCCAGTACAATATAGCTGCATCACAGCAAAATACCTTATCTGTCCTTGAATGAGCTGTCTGAGATATCTAATAAATGACAGTAACATCTTAAGGCAGTTTCCTGTTTGTCAAGCATGATACTGCATAAGGGGTCCTGGACTAAACGTCTTGACAGTTGTTCAGAAACCAAAGCATAAAATGCATTCAAGCGGTTTCTCAATTACTTGGCACCAAACTTTTCTTGGAGATGATCCTGCTGTCAGATAACTGATGGATAGTCCCCAATTTATATCTGGTAAATTAACTACTGCCATTTGTCTGTGTTGAACCGATTTAGCAAAATATGTTTATTCTACAGCTAGCTGAAAGTGTATACTAAAGCAGAGTAAAACTTTCGTTGTTAATTTTGCATGAGTAAATTGGAGAATAGTTTTGAAAAATTGAATCTATATTTAAATATTTGAATTTTATTGCATGTTTAGAGGTTTTATTACATTTTTGGAGGTTTATATATTCACCATCAACATATATTTTTGTGAATCCAAGAAATATATAGTCATTATTTGCATGGCAATGGGTTCGCTTTATTGAGCAAATCCTGGGCTAAATACTCATTAAGGCCTAGGGATAATAACATAGGATAATGATATTGCTTTGTTTTAATTGACGGATAGGTTTGTAAAGGGACAAAATATTAGAACCATGTTTGAAATAAGACACCTTTTGGGATTAATCAAAAGTATTAGGGAAAGTTAGAATGTGCTTATAATTTCAGTCAAGCAAAAAATTGAAAAATAGGAAGACAGTGATTAGCGAGGTTGTTTAATAAATAATTAGAAAAAAATTAACCCCCTCTAGCCAACCAATTCCACCATGTACACTTATCTTCCTCAAATGGGAAGTTTTAATTATGTATTAAAATACTGTTTGTATCAAGGAATAAATATTATTAAGCATAACACTTTCTCATTATGGTTTTATCTACACATTTATAAGTTGAAAAAAATAAACGGAAGCATTTAGTCACTTTACAGTAGAGGATTTTGAGGGAACAGAGCCATTATTCAGCTTTACAACCTATGATAACTCTATCTTCTTAATGTTGGTGACATTCAGAGAGCCCCTTAGTAAATACGTTCAGTCTCCAGCTAATGTGAATCTGGAACAGATAAAATTTTGTCTGAAGAACATTATTGTTTCCACAGTTGCTTCTATCTTAAAATCATTATCTGGTAAGGCTATCTGCTGAGCCCCTTTTCTTCAAAGATATATGCAAAAGACATTTGATTTATTACTTCGTTTGAATGTGTTATTTACAGCACAAATCTTGCAGCAAGGATTTCAGGCTTGGAAATGCCCTCTTGAAATAACTGCTCATTTTGCTTCATTTATGTTGCCATATGCAGTCAGTGCCACATTAGCAGGATAATTATTTACAGATGGACTTCGTCTTACAGTAGGAAAATCCAGGCCTTCCACATACTGTATCAGACACTCCGACCATGTCACATAATTAACTCAATAAAACATAACTATGCACGTTTGCAGCATAGGTATTTATACAAATTTCTTCCCAGACAGTTGGCCCATGTCCATGGCCTAAGGGAGAGTGCTCTCAAGGGAAACCGACCAGTTTTGGCACTTCATCCTGTCTCAGAGTGAGATTTTTGTGGGTTGGATTCCAAATGTTATTGAAGTTGCCTAGCTACCACATCTCCATAGAAGGAGAAACAGAATTTGATAGCAACTGGCCATGTAGCCAGTTCCCAGGGCTTATCTTGACACCTGGGTGGTATGGAGTTTTCCATTTGCACCGATCGTATCCTCTCTGAGGATAAGGCTGACTGTGGGCAAAGGCTAGGGTGAGTAATCCTCCACGACTCCTGATTCACATCTAGTTGTGGTAGCTTTCGGGCCCTTGTGAATTGGAAGAGAATTTAAAAGTCAGTGAACAGATCTTGTGGAGCCCTCATGTGCCAGGATATGAGACGGGGTCCAATAAGGCCTGATCCAAGGAAGTTGTGATGATGAAGGAAACTCCCCTGAGGAGGAGATCATTCATCTGGCGTCGGGAGAGTGTATTGGCAAGAGCCCCGTAGAAGCAACTTGCCCATGTGGTGACTCAAGGAGAAGAGCGTCATGTGTTCAAGGATCTCAGAAAAGCTTACCACAGCGGAAAAGAAGACAGTCATGATAGAGGAGCAACAGGTCAGTCTGGGTCAATTTTTGCAGGATCTTAAAAAGAGTCATGAAGAATCTTAGCCTTTAACCTAAACACAATAGGGAATTATTGCTGGGCCTTCGCAGAGAAGCTTTATGAGTCACAATTATGGTTTTAAAGAGGTCCTACTGGCTACTACGAGAAAAATGGGTTCGTGGTGGTCTGAGCGAGGTAGTATGAGATGGAGGAGACCAGTTAAGAAGCTGTGATGCTTTTATTATTCCAGACACAACATGATGGGAATATGTACTAGGGTAATGCCACCAGAGACAGAAGGGAGGAGAGGGACCCAGGGGGCATTTTAGAGGTGCAATTGACAGGCTGGATGGCTGGTTTGGCAAAGGGAAAGGTAGAGATAAAGGGAAGGCAGAGATCTAGGACAGACATGCTCATGAATGCCCCTGAGAAACAGAGGAGGAGCAGGAATCCTTTGGGATGTTCTAGAGGCTTGTGAGAAAGGCACAACCTTAGTGATCTCTGGTTCTCACTGGGTCTCCCCAGCTCATGGCTTCGAAGTCTATTGGCTCACTTGAGTCTCCTATGCAGCTAAATTTAAGTCCATTGTTGTTGCTTTTTTTTTTTTTCTGGTTAACTTATGGATATAATAATAGGATTTAAGGGGGAAAAAGACCTTTTCTCTTTTTGCTTCTTCTACTTCCCCTTCTCCCCCAATTTATCTTTTGAGGCCATCCGGAGAGCCTATGATGTAGAAGACAGAAGTTTGTGTGGGTGAGCATGTGGCTTGGTGTTTAGTGTGTGGTGATTGCTTACATCACATTAAACCTACCACTCCCAGGACTTAAACAAGAAAATCTGTGATATTTTGGTATAATATCTCTGCAGGGAGATTTCTAATAACTGTAATTTGTGCTAACAGAAAAGACATGATCTCTTATTACTGATGGTGGGAAGATAATAAATGTGCTATGGCCTAGACAAGGGGAAGAGTGTAACCATCACGGCAGGGAAGGAGAACAGGAGAGACCACTCATCCCTGCCCCCTCCCGTTACTTTCAGAATAGTTTTAAGGACTATTAGGAATAGGAATTATAAGGAGTTAAGGAACTATAAGGAATTTAAGTCTATTCAAAACTCCTTCCTGAGTTTTGGAACCCACATGATTTAGTAATTTCAACTACTCACAATAAGACATATATGAAACACATACAGCATGAAGCCTTCTTGGTAATAGATAAATTCCAAGTAAGAAATGTAGAAAGAATGATAAAATTAGAGAAATCACAATTTTGTAATTCCTAATCAGGCAGAAGAAGGACCTGGAGGGCTCATGTTTATGATTTACCCCAGTTCCTGAGCGCCTGCAAGGTCCCAGGGCCAGTAATGACATGGGAATTGAACAGAGTGATTTGTTTCTGATTTCACCACTTTCGACCAGTAAGACTACATGGGGACTTTACACAGCCAGAGAGTTTAAGTTTCAATTTTCTCATTTGTAAAATGGTACCATGGATTGTATCTGTCTCTCACTAAGGATGAAATGATATAAGACATAAAGTATTGAGGGGCACCTGGGTGGCTCAGTGGGTTAAGCTTCTGCCTTCGGCTCAGGTCATGGTCTCCGGGTCCTGGGATCAAGTCCTTCACCAGGCTCTCTGCTCATCAGGGAGCCTGCTTCCCCCTCTCTCTGGGCCTGCTGCTCTGCCTACTTCTGATCTCTCTCTGTCAAATTAATAAGATCTTTAAAAAAAAAAAGATATAAATTGTTGAGCCTTTATTAACAAAAAATCTCTAAGTACCTACTCTGCAACAGGCACTAATTTAACACTCACTTGTTGTAGACATTGCTCTAGGCACTAAAAATAGAAAGTAGACAAGATACCACAGCCTCCAGCTTCATAAAACTTAACAAGTTTGTAGTGGGACGACACCAAATACGGTGTAGAGGCACATAAGGAAAATATTACAAGTTATACTAAGTGTTGGAAGGAAAGTAACTGTCCCATTCTGAGTAGTCAGGGAGGGCTTCTCTGAGGAGGTGACATTTAAACAATGCGGAAAGAGAGGGAAATATTGGTGGGAGAAAGAGGTATGAAAATTCTAAAAAGCCTTGTCTTCCTTGTGGAATCTGCTCTAGATTAAATGTTTGTGCCTTCCCCCACCCCCGACCCCGTCATCCCCAATTCGCGTGCTAAAATCTAACCTGCAAGGTGGTGGTATTAGGAAGTGGGGTCTTTGGGAAATGAGTAGGTGTATGAGGGTGGAACCATCATGAATAAAGTGCCCTCATAAGAAAGATACTTGACTCTCCTGTCCCAAGAGGACACAGTGAAAAGCTGTCTATGAAGCAGGAAGTGAGCCCTCACTGGACCCACAGAATCTGCTGACGCCTTGATCTTGGACTTCTCAGTTGCCAGAAGAGTGAGAAATAAATTTCTGTTGTTTATACACTACCCAGCTCGTGGTGTTTTTGTTATAACAGCACTAATGGACTAAGACAATCCATGGAGATAAAGCCTGCAATGTGTCATGGGGTTGCAGAAAATGAGCTGGAGTCAGTTCATTCCGGCTGTGAGAGGTAGAGTTGGGAATTAGGAATTTTTTTTTCCAAAAGTGACAGGAAATCGGTTCAGAGCTTTGAAACAGATAACAGATGTTTTGTTTTATTTTTATTTTTTAAAAATGTATTTATTTGAGAGATCTCTCTCTCAAATATCCCTGAGCAGGGATAGGGGCAGAGGGAGAGGGAGAAAAAGACTCCCCGTTGAGCAGGGAGCCTGACACAGAACTCCATCTCAGGACCCTGGGATTGTGACCTGAATCTAAGTCAGACCTTTGACGGAGGCATCCAGGTGCCCTGTTTTTGTTTGTGTGTGTGTTTGTTTGTTTTTAAGATGTATTTATTTGAGAGAGAGAGCATGCAGTGGGGTGGGCCAGAGGCAGAGAGAGAGAGAGAGAGAGAAAATCTTAAGCAGACTCCTTCCTGAGCATGGAGCCCAACCCAAGGCTTGATTTCACGGCCCCGAGATATGACATGAGCAGAAGTCAAGAGTTGGGGCTTAGCTGACTGAGCCACCCAGGAGCCCCTCTGGTGTATGTTTTAGGCATATTTCTAATGTCGTATGGATCTAAAGCAGGTTAAGAGAGGACAGTGCACGGTCAGGAGGCAGTGGCACTCATCCACAAAAAAAAAACAATGGTGGCCTGGTCTAAGGGAGCAGAGGCCGAGAGGGAGAGAAGGACAGGGATTCCAGATGTACTTGTGACAGAATAAAGAAGACTCGATGGCAATCGGTGTAAGGAAATGGAGGTGCAAAAGTAGGAATTGGGACTGGGACATGGGCTTCCAGCTAACTCACGGGGTGGGGTGGCCATGGCATTTACGGGGCTGAGGACAGGACCGAGGAGGGAGGAAATGGCCCAATCAAATCAGCAGCTCTTTCTAACACGTGCTAAATTTGAGATTTCTCGAAGGAGAAACTCAAGTACAGACATTTTCTCCCAGCAGGAAAACAAGTAAGTGCCATTTATTATTAATAATAATATGCTTAATATCCTTATTGGATGAAGCTGTTGCTTGGAGTGTTTTCTTAGCAATTCTTCTTTGGGAACCTAAAATAATCCCAAATAACTCTTCAAAAATTTGGGGATTCTATTTTGGCAAGATGTAATTTTATCACAATTAAATTCAGTGTACTAAATGATGTCAGAATTTTTTAACTTTTTAAAACCATGATTTAAAAAAAAAAAAAACATGCAAATAGAAAAAATACAAACTTTTAATCCTGAGAGCCAAATTGAAATGGAGACCTCTACTTCATTCAGTCTATAAAATCAGTCAACAGAATCGTATAATTTTGAAAGCCATATGATAACTCACCAATTTTTATCATAGTTACATGAAAAGACAATATACCGTTCTTAGATTTACTTAATGTGTTTGTTTTATGCTACAAATTACTTTAACAGCAGCAATATTGAAAAAGCAAATGGCACAAAACCTTTCCTTCAAATCCTGAAACATTTAATCTAAATCACTGTGAAAAAAAGATGTTCATTCACACTGTCACTTAAAAATATAGATACAAGGCCCCAGAGTGAGGCAATTAGAAGTAACTGTTCCCTCAGCAATTTTAAATTGCTTGTGTTCAGCTGACATTTCTTGTGTAACTGAAAACCACATGATTTTAAGGCTTGCCTCTTTTTATCATTTGAAAAAGTAGAAGACATTGTAATTTCTTACTGCTTTTTCAAATGAGGAGATTTTTTTAAACCCTTAAACATACTGTTTATTATATGTTATGTTGTCAAATGATCAAATGCTTGGTTTGAACAATAGTTACCTCATATACCATTCCTGGCAGAGTACTAGGCATCCCTAAGAAAAGCCAAGTAGTACATTTTTCTTTCTTTAAATTTTTTTTAAAAGATTTTATTTATTTGACAGAGAGAGAGATCACAAGTAGGCAGAGAGGCAGGCAGAGAGAGAGGGGGAAGCAGGCTCCTCGCCGAGCAGAGAGCCCAAAGTGGGGCTCAATCCCAGAACCCTGGGATCATGACCTGAGCCGAAGGCAGAGGCTTAACCCACTGAGCCACCCAGGCACCCCTGCCAAGGAGTACTTTTTACATTAAACTAACTTGAATCTGGCTGTGAATGAGAGGGTGACCACCTTTCCTAGTTTGCTCAGGACTGAGGGGGTTTTAAGCATAGGGATTTCAGTTTTAAAATTAGGACTTTCTTGGGTAAACCTGGATAATGGCCCTTGAGTAGGGGCAAGGGAAGTGTTATTTTTACATATGTCCATTTTAAAAATGTGTGAGACCCCAAACATCACTAAAAATGGAATCTGTTTATTTTGAGGTTATTAGCTATTTCTTTAGAAATAGCTAATAGATTTTAGTTGTCCTCAAGGCATGTTTCAAGCTGGGACTTGGTCTTACCTTTTTGCTAAAATGCCCACCAGAGGCACTTTATAGGTATGGATTTAACAGGATGTTGACTGGTCAAGAAAATTAAAAGGGAGAGTGATACCACAATGCAGGTGTTCCCTTCCCTTCCCCCAAGGCCCCTAACTCTCAGATTTTCATGAAAATGGACAATTACTATAGTCTATCCTTTATAGAATTCATTTTGGGAAGAGGGAAGTGTGAGAAACTTTCAGTTTCAAGACTGATAAAAAAATTTTATGAACCAGAATGCAGATTGGTAATAAATGTATTTTCTTTTTGTCTTTTTTTAGATTTCATTTATTTATTTATTTTAGAGAGTTGAGGAGGGCAGAGGGAGAAGGAGAGAGAGATGCTCAAGCAGACTCCACACTGAGGGGGGCGCGGCGTGGAGGCAGGTCTCACCCTCAGGACTCTGAGACCACGGCCTGGAGATGAAATCAAGTGTCTAACACTTAAAATGACTGTGCCCCCCGGGGCACCCTGGAATTTTCTTCCTCAGAACTAGAATTTGTTAGGCTGCTGCAAAAAAGTCAAATTTTAAGCCCACCCTTGTCCTTTTTTTGCTCTTTAATGAAATAGCTCTTCTTCCGTGTGTTTTTCCATGATTAACAGAAGCATTTCGTTTGCAGTTTTTAAGGGAGCTTAAAGAAAACATTTTCTTTCTGTTCCTTTTATTTAATTTTTTAAAAATAAATAAAACTCACCAAACCAGTTAGTCTACATTCTTGGTAAAGCATTACCTGTTTCTTAATACAAGGAAGTAAAAATACATAAAATATATATAAAGGAGTGTTGGATCAAGGCCATGTACCTTACTGTTTATGCTGTCACTTGAGATGGGAGATCAGAAGCTCTGTCTTTCATCCTACATATTGTTTCCCAGCCCTGGGACTGAGTCAGCGGGGATGCTAACTGCATGTACGAACACAGGTGAAGTTTTAGTGTAAATGGGAAAAAGGGCAAGGCAAAAACATTAGCGGGTTTCCCTTCATGTCATCTATGAATGGGAATCGATTAAAGTTATTGCGCAAGAAGCGGGGTGTGGATGCCCAGGGAGGAGGTGGCCTGGGTGGTGCCCCTGAGAGTGGAGGCTTCCAGCCCTGCCTGAACTTGTCTCAAGAGCAGGGAAAGGACAAAACAGTTTTCTCACCATGTCAAAGTACACCCTGGTTTCTACAAACTGAACAAGTTTTCCAAATGCGCATATTCTCGGATCATCGGGAATATTTGTATCAGTAATAGGCATTCATGTTAAAGCAAAAATATATTTAGTAGTAGTTTTAGTGACTGCCTGCCAACATACATGCAAATACACATCCTCTGGCCCCTTTTATTTAAAAACTCTGCATTTAAAGAGACATCTGACTTAGGTATTTTGTATTTGGGGATTATAGCTATATTCCTATGAATGGCTGTAGCAATCTGGAATGAGTTTGGAGAGATTTCCATGTGCTGCATCTACCCATCAGCTATTGGGTTAAGCCAATTCTGAAAAGAATAAAAGAAAATGCATTAGTTTTCTATTGCTTCTGTGATAAATTCAGTGGTGTGGAATAAACTTAAATACATAGATATAGATATAGATATAGATATAGATATAGATATGGATATATTTAAAAGATTTTATTTCTTTACTTGACAGACAAAGATCACAAGTAGGCAGAGAGGCAGGTAAAGAGAGAGGAGGAAGCAGGCTCCCTGCTGAGCAGAGTCTGATGCAGGGCTCTATCCCAGGACACTTGAGATCATGACCTGAGCCGAAGGCAGAGACTTAAACCACTGAGCCACCCAGGCACCCCTAAACTTAAATATATTATCTGACAGTTCTGAAAGCCAGGGTTAGTGAAAACATACATGCGTGAAATTTGTAAATACATGATATGAGGTTTTTCCCTAAGAGCCCCAAAGTAAAAACTCCCAGAGCTCTATGAGTAGGCCAATGGCTAAATAAATTGTGATCCTATGTAGCAATGCACACTACTCATACACAAAACCACCTGGGTGCATTTCCCAAGCATCATGCTGACTGAAAGAAGCCAGACAGAAAAGAGTATGTCCTTCATGCTTCCATTTATACGAAGTTCTGTAGAAGAGGCAAAACTAATCCATGGCCCTAGAATCAGAACAGGGTTTTCCACAGTGGGGGGGATTGATTGTAAAGGAACACAAGGCAAGTTTCTGGGGTAATGGAACTATTCCATACCTTGTTGAAGCTGTTGGGTAATGGGAATATGCATTTTCCAAAACTCACTGAACTGCATTTCATTTTTAAAATGTGTGAATTTGGAGTACCTCGGTGGCTTGTGTCTGCCTTTGACTTGGGTCATGATCTCAGGGTCCTGGGATTGAGCCTCCCATCAGCTTCCTGCTCCGTGGGGGGCCTGCTTCTTCTCCCACTCCCCCTGTTTGTGTTCCCGCCCTCGCTGTGTCTCTGTCAAATAAAAAAAAAATCTTAAAAAAAAAAGAATAAATACATAAAATGTGAGAATTTTAGTGTATACTAATTTTACCGTAAAAAGCAAATAAAATTAAATAAAACAAATTAAATTTAAATTAAATTAAAATTAAATTCAATCAAATTAAATTAAAAAAAAAATTAAATACAGAACATTACTCTGATTTTATTTTTGTGAAAGTATATTTTATGCTTTCCACAAATTACTAGAAGTAAATAAATTGATTTATGAATAAGGGTTATCTTCAAGTGGTAAGATCATTCATACTTTTGGGATGCCTGGGTGGCTCAGTCAGTTAAGCGACTGACTTGAGCTCATCATGATCTCAGAATCCTGTGATCCAGTCCGGTAACTTGCTCCCTGCTCATAGTGGGATCTGCTTCTCCCTCTGCCTGGCCCCTCCCTCTGCCCCTGCTGTTTCCCAAATAAATAAAATCTTTTTAAAAATATTAGTATTTTTGTTTCTTTACCCTTTCAATATTTCTGCAATTCATAGTTTATAATAAAGTCATTTAATAAATGTCACTATCACACACATCAGGCCTATGACAAAAGTATTTGTAATTTTTCATATCCTGTTTTATATTTGTTTATTCAACTTATATGTTCTTTATTAATATTATATATTATATTATATTAAATTTATTTACTTATATTATTTTATTTTATTTTTATACATTTATAATATATTGTATTGCTTATTTCATTATATTTAGCTGTATATACACATTTTGTTATATTTATATATTATTTTATTTTATTTTTTCCAAATCAAATTTATTGGGAGCCAAACATAATTTATCAGTATAAATGCTGTTTAAAAAATTAAAACCAGGGGCGCCTGGGTGGCTCAGCGGGTTAAAGCCTCTGTCTTTGACTTGGGCCATGATCCCAGGGCTCTGGGATCTCTGTCAAATAAATCAATAAAATCTTAAAAAAAAATTAAAACCGAACAGTAAAGAATGTCTTAAAGAAATCAAGCCTTGATCCTGGGAAGCATGGCAGAGCTCTTTAAATGTTGGTCAGTTCCAGGGTTCCTGTCCTTGGTTCCTTACCTTTTTATCCACTCTAGGTACACTTTCGAGTGACCTTAATCACGTTCAATAACTACCTCACCACCAAGCTAACAACTTCCAATACTTTTGTCTATAGGGCTAATCTCTCTCCTGAGTTTCATGCCTGCATATTTCTCTGCCTTCTGGGTATCTCCAACTGAATGGCAATGACCTCAAATGCAACATTTTCCTGCTGGAAATAATTAACAAACCACTTCCCTAACTTCTTATCATCACTTAGCTGGGAACTGAAGGGTTCCTTCAGTTGCGGGTTTGTTACCTTTGTTTTCCCCCTACCTCCCCTGTGCATCTCATAGGTGCTAAGCTCTGGCCTTTCGGTCTCTGAAGTGTCTCTCACTCTCACGTCTGCCTCCTGCCTTTTCCCCCACGGTCCCACAGAGCCACTGTTGGGTCTCCTACGAGCTCAAGGCTGACCAATGTCAGTAACCTGCTGCATTACGCTTCTGCTTCTGCCTCAGCCTTTATAGTTACTGTGCTTGGGCCCCCGCCAGTGTGCTCTTATCAAATGCAGCTTGGCTTCCCAAGAGGACAGGGGAGCTAGCGTTGGCCACTTATTATGTGTGACTTGGGATTGGTATTCACTTTGACTTCCTCATCTCCATAGCGATGAAACCATGCCTAATGTCAAAGTGCACTGAGGAGCCTTAGAAGAAACAATCAATAAAATGTGTTCTACATGGTGCCTAGCTCAACCAAAGAGATCAATAAATTATATATTTTCACCTGTTATTCATAGACTTAGATTGATTCTGTGGACGTCTTTAGCATCTCTGAAATCTTGAAATAACTTACTGCAACTTACTGAGTCATTGCTGTCCACTCTATACAATCCAAAAAGCAAGGCTGAGGTTGAAAAGAAACAGTGATCCATGAGATGTGCCGCAGTGAATATAGGACAGAGCCACACCCAGTTAAACTCCCTTCTCTTTCTGCAACAAGTGGGACAAAGGAATTCCTAACTTAATGGTCTGTTCTGATGTATATTTCACAAGTTCTGGCTAGGGGCGCCTGGGTGGCTCAGTGGGTTGCCTTGGGCTCTGGTCCTGATCCCAGGGTCCTGGGATCCAGCCCTGCATCAGGCTCTCTGCTCAGCAGGGAGCCTGCTTCCTTCCTTCTCTCTGCCTCTCTCTCTACCTACTTGTGATCTCCGTCTGTCAAATTAATAAATAAAATCATTTAAAAAAAAAAGTTCTGGCTAGGAATTTTTCCTTCTCTTTCCTTCTTTCCTTCCTTCCTTCCTCTTACCTTCCCTCCTTCCTTTCCTTTTTCTTTCTTCCTGTGGTCATACAAGAAGCTTGTCAGACAGTAAAGGTGACATTGTTTTCCATTTATTTTAAAGTACCTATAGAATTAGGCTGTTTCTTTCTCTGTAAAATAGGGATGGAACTGTAATTATCTACTAGTGCAGCTGTGAGAATCAAATGATTTCATTCATGTATATTTCATGTAAAGCATATAGTTCCAGGCACATAGTAAGAACTCAATAAATGTTCATATATATTATTTGTGGTTCCTCACCTTATTATTATTACATTCTCAACTCACTCAAACTCTATGGCAATCTAGAGATAGAATCAAAATGGGTACGTGAACACACATTTAGGTAGCAATATCTGTATATCTACATAACACATAAAAACATATTAAGGATTTTAGTTCATTTTCTTTGATATAGTTTTCATTTCCTTTGCAGAAGGAATTTCTCATATTTCCAATAGATGACTGAAATGACTTCTCTACTGCCTCGTCTGTTCAATTTGGTTCCATTTAATTGATACTTATTGGGTTGAATATTCTGTGCTAGACACTTTTGTGTGGTAATAGACATCAAATGGCAAATCGTATTAATACATCCCAGCTCTTGTGGGGTTGAGAGTCTAACCATGAATGTAAATATTAAACAAGAGACTACAAGTTTGATCAATGTTATGTTTGGGGAAATGAATGGTACCGTGGGAAGATGCAGCTGTCACCCATTGATTTATGAGTTTCCAGGCAATGCATAAGCTGAGTTATTTAATTCATTTTGATAATAGTCTTTCAGACTATCTCTCCTATACAAGGAAACTTTTGCACTTCTTGCCTGTGTTATTTTAAAAACAAAACCTTTGAGCAGTGGACTTACCTTGGTAATCAGTCACTAAAAAGCTTAGGATAAGAGAAAAAAGGTTCTGAACCATGTAACTCACTTAATCAGAATGTACAAAGTCAATGAATGAAATTCAGGCACAAATTTCTCACCACTGAATCATACTTTGGAGAGAACAGTGCACTTAATGAGTAAATAAATGAATTCAGTAAGCAGGATAGAAGTTTAATTATGAGTGTACAGTCCTGAAATACATTCTTTAATTTTAGATTTGTCAGATACTGACTTTATAATCTTCAGCAAGGCATATTTTATCTCTATTACTAAGATTTTGCTCTCTCAAAACAGAAAATAATTAGAAGCAAACCACATCAACTATTTTGAATAAAAATTAGGAAATAAATGTGAGAAATAAAATCATGAAATTTTATAAATTTCAGTTTTACTTGACATTTAAAATAGCTATGCTGCCAAATATTGCAGAAATAAACAATCCTTAGCTTTAATAACATATACTATATTCTTCAAAGGAATTACAATCCTCTTTAAGGCAGAGTTTGTCTTACTGATCCATTTAACTTAAAAGACAGTAAATGAATATCTTTGCAAGAAATGAAGTGATTTTATTTATAATTTATTGAATAACTAATGAAAGATTTTTTCTAGCATATTTATGTATATATGTACAATATGCTCATCTGCATAACCAGCACCCAGCCATGTGTTTCAGTTTATGCAGAGTTGACAGTAATTCTTTCAAAAGCCCTTTTGAGCATCTGCTGTATGCAGTCCTAGGCTAGGTGTGGACAGGAGGCAAAGATGAACAAGATTGGTCCCTGACTTCAAGCAGTTTACAATTATTACAATTATTTTACAACTAAGATCATTCTCTAAACTGTGGAGAGCCATCCAGCAGATGCAAGGAGTCACGTAGACGGGAGTGCCTGAAGATTGAGGAACTGAGAATGATTGGTTTAGGAGGATGTGGGTGCACTCGTGGCTGACGCACACAGCACCAGGAGCCAAGAGATAAACGCATGATCACCGCTAGAGAACAATAGAGTCCTGTATGGTTACATAAGGGTCCACAAGGACATTGCGTGCACGGCGTTATGATTGGCCAAATAGGGGGGCGAGAACGGGTGAACTTCGTGGATAAATACTGCTGTAAGTGCTTGGTGCGGGGCGGCCGCCATTAGCATTAGTAATAAAAGAAGCTTGCCACTCACCTCGTCTGCGGGTCGTTCTTGCGGGCCGAGAGCGACACTAAACATCATAAGTTATGTGAGTCATTTGTTTGCTCAAAGACACTGAATTTTCATGGTTGAAACCATGTAATTCATGTAATTTCATGTAATTTAGACTACTGTAGAATAGTGTGGGCCAAATATTTCTTCAGATAATTTTCAATTTTTGCATTCCAATTCTTTTATAGTTGAAATAGTACTGTCATCAGTTTCACAGTTCTCCATCAAAGTCCTTGTCTTGATTTCTTTCTTAATCTGTCACTTTACTATACACTCAAGTATATAAATATAGTTATAATTGTCTTTTATTATAATCATAAGCTACCACCCCTTCCCTTCATTATCATATATGCTTTATGCCTCATGCTATGTGTGTGTGTGCACACAGTACACACACACACACACACACACACACACAGGATGCACACACACAAATATATTTCCACATCAAATGAAGGCTCACTCTATAAACAGGGCACAGTAGATGTATAGAAATGAGGATGAGCAAACAAGTGTCCAGGAGAGAAAGACAGACAGACAGAGAGCTAGATTTACTGAGAACCAAAAATAACTGGCAAATAGCACAACTTAGAAGACCAATGAACTTGACTACAAGATGGCTTTAAGCTTTCAGTCTTCAACTCCAGCTCCCACACACTTCCTCTTCCCTAGAAAATAAAGGCACTAAATGGTACTGAACAGCCAGGTACATCGTTAAGTCATTAAACCAATAATAGGAACGGATAACTGGTAACTCAACATGAAGCAAGCTAATGATTACAATGATGATGATGACAATAATAATAATATCCAGACACAAAAATTCTGAAAGCATAGACATCTGGATTGGGAAAATAGAAGTCCTCAAGGCATTCTTATTTTGTAATACAATACCAGAATTTATATTCATACTAATCACTTCAACTATCAAAAATGTTTCTACATTTCATGTGGTCTTTTGAGGAAGAAATGTAATTACAATAATTCAGCATATAAAGTTGTCTGCCAAAATTGTTAACACCGTTTAAGAGTTTGATCACTGCATAGGGAAAGTTCCATCAATCTTGACACCCTCCTCTGAAATACTTTATTACCTAGTATCTGTGTAAATAAGACAGTCACTCTCTTTTCCTGGGCACTAATCCTACATATCTCTTTCTTTCTGGATCTGGGTGACGAGCTTTCTTTAAACAAATACAGTGTTCTAAGCATCCATACACAGAAAGTTTTGCCTCTGCTGTTCAATGAGGTATCAGTTGAAGTCTGTCATACTTTGTGAATGACAAAGATTTAGAAGTTCTTATCATACACATTGTATTTTGAAAGTTACTCCACAGTCAAGAATATGAGTAGATTATATGATCTTCCATTTGTGGTGTGCAATTCCATTTACTCAAGGCTTTTCTGTTAACCTACCCAATTTCTCTGAATGACTATAACATTTCTTGGCTATTTATACCACTAGCCCTTCTGGAACTCTGGAACTTAAAAACACAAGCCTTTATGCATCTTTAAAACACACACACACACACACACACACACAATCATAATCATCATCATCTAATGTCTGTTTTTGTTCATTTTAATTTTTTACACAACCACCAAGTTTGATTATAATTTGGTTTTCAATCCAGATTGGTGGTTTATTGCTTACATTTTTTTTTTCAAATTTTCTTTTTTTCCTTTCTTCTACTTTTTTTTTTTCCTGGTCATTTACATCTATTCCTCCTCCTTCTGTTAACCCCAATTGCCCTCAGTAAAACCTGCACTAAGGGCAATGGTGGGGATTGTCCATTAGGGTTCCTTGGCCCTCCTTAATTAAGTGGGGGGGGGGAGTAGCCTCAAAGACTGAAGTGTAAATTTGCATAAATGAGTCATATAGGATGTAGAAGATACAGATTTTATGCCCTCCACAAGGGAAAGGATTGGTGATATATTTTTCTTCATGTACTAATTAGGTGATTATCTTTTATGAGTTATTCCCATCCTTCCCTAGGGCAGATGGCTTCCTTCACGCACGAAAGAGAGATTTCTGTGATAGCTCTTGCTTCCATAACCTTCATTGTTTGTATCCCAGAGAAGACAGATGCATAATCTCTCCCCCCATCCGCTATTAAACCTTGAATAAAGGAACTGGCCTTGTGCTGGAGTCACATGTCCCTTTCTGAACCAATCACAGTAGTTGGAGAAAAGAGTTGATCTGATTGGCCAGTTGAGGGCTTGTCCCCACCCCCACAGTGAGAAAGAGGCTAATTAATGTTTGTTGGCTGGGTCGCAGTGTTGAGCACCTTACTGATGTCCATTATGGGGACTACTCCAGGGCACTTTGTTTGTAATGTTAAGCTCACCAATTCTGCATTTTAAAAAGTGCTATCTTGTGTCAAATGTCCATGGTGTAAACCTGCGATTTTGTAGCAAATGCGTTTCTTTTCTAAATGGAACACATAAATTGCCAACTTGAATGCAGATCGACTTTTTAAAAAATGTAGGCCTGTTGGTAGTGCCTAACAATGACAAGTAACAACACATAAACATGAAAATCAAGATCACGCAAGAGCAGAATCATGTTAACAGTAGTGAAATCTATTTTAGGTCCATTAGAAAAGCTTCGGTAGGTACCAGTAATGAGTTTTAAAGCACCTGGGTCAGAAACACCAAACAAGCTGCTAGTTCACCACCCCGGATTCATTAATCATTTCTGTTGCCTGCAAAACAGGTCTGTTAAAATGCACCTGTATTCAGTGGAGGAGACACTGATCCATGAACTCCTCAGACAGGAGGACTGCACAGATGTGAACTACCCAAAACAGCTTCAATAAGATTTTTGATACCACCAGGAAGAAAAGATTAGGAAAAATGACTTGTAGAATATTCTAGATGGACACATATTTCTCCATTAAGGTTCCAAGCAGAGTAGATGCTCGGCATAGAACTTCACTGGAAGCTCTCTTTTCTGTCCTTCCATTCCGATTTGCTGGTTTTGCATATGTACTTGCTCACTTGCTAAATCGCCATGACCCATTCCTCTGGCCAGTGAATTGCTGCAGAGACCAGGCACCTGTGTTACCTCTG
Organism: Mustela putorius furo; assembly: GCF_011764305.1. NCBI lineage: Eukaryota > Metazoa > Chordata > Mammalia > Carnivora > Mustelidae > Mustela > Mustela putorius. Next base: position 21,474,477 of record NW_025421322.1, on the reverse strand, counting down.
CATGCTTCAGCTGTTAGCCAATGACACGTGTGCCTATAAAAACTCAAATGTGTAATGTGTTTGTTCCCAAACCTGGTTTTGCCAGTTCATCTATTACTATAATAAAATAATGAAATATTAATAAATTGAGGTAATATTCATAGTAGAGGAGAGTTGTTGATGTGGAAATTAGGTTAAATCCATTGTAAAATCTTGACTAATACAATTTTTAAATGCTGTATAATTAGGTGCACGCTCAGATATTTTATTTTATTTATTTTATTATTTTATTTTATTTTAAAGATTTTGTTTATTTATTTGACAGAGAGATAGAGAGAGCCCAAGTAGGCAGAGTGGCAAGCAGAGGGAGAGGGAGAAGCAGGCTTTCTATTGAGCAGGGAGTCTAATGAGGGCTCAATCCCAGGACCCTGGGATCATGACCTGAGCTGAAGGCAGACACTTAACCCACTGAGCCACCCACGCGCCCTGCATGCACAGATTTTAAAGGGGTTACGTTGGCCATCTTGTTTTCCCCTCAGACTCAGGTTCCTCCATGGAAACATGTGATACCTTCTGATGCCCCCCCTCAAATTCACACTTATTTCCTTTTCCCATCCTCTCTGGTTCTTTGGGAGGCCGACTCATAGGGACTTATTCATGAATGGACTCCCTGGATCTCTGACTTCTGTTTGTTTTGGTCAGTGAGAATCACTGGCAGGAGATCAGAGGTTTTATTGAGTATTTCTTGCACTGGTTCCTTCCTGGTGGGATCACATTAGATTGGCTACACTCCTGGACCAAAATTCTCATTTTCTGACAGGTTGCTTTCTCTCTCTGGCTCCTGGTAACTACTCCTTCTCTTTTCATTTCACACCTCCAGGTAGGAACTGTCATCAGATTTTACCAGCCGTATGGCACTACATGATCCTTGGTGTTTCCTCATACTTGGCCCACATTCTTATCTGTAGTCCCTTTTTAGAACTCACATTGACTTACCTATTTTGAATGGACTGGATGTTTCCTGCCGGTATTCAGGCTGACATGCTGGAGGAGTGAAAAGTATATGGCTACTGATTGGGACAGTCCCAGATGCAAATCTTAACCCTTTCCTGTAGTAAGTGGAGAACTCAGAGAATCGATGGTTCCTTTTCAAACTCCACATTCTTTGTTATAAAAATGTAGATAATAATAAAGGCTACTGCATAGATGTACAATCTTCTACTACCACGGCAAGAATCCATATATATATGGATATATTTATATATCCATATATATATATATGTGGATATATAATATATATATATATAATATATCCACATATATATATATATATATTTTAAACTCAATGTCCAGCACATATGAAATGCTTGTTAAGTTTTGATATATGAAAACATTATTTTATGAATGAAAAGACAATTTTTCTCATACAGACTCCTATTTTACTTCTTGGTAAAATAGGCAATCATTAATCAGGTAATTCCTCTAGAATGTTTCAAAAGAATATTCCTTGAGTGAGAACCCATCTGAGGAACTTTCACTAATGTCTCATTCCATTGATTTAGCACACAGTCTGAAATAAATCCTGCAAAATTGCAATGAGTTCAAGTAGAAGGACACAACATGAGTCATGAAGGTAGGCACTACTTTGACCTTATAGCTATGTGGACTAGGATATTAAAATGTCTGGCTTTCTAATCAAATAGGCTTTCTATAAAATAGCACATTTATGTGCTGATTATCCCAGTGTGTCTGTAGCAACATAGTAACAATTTTCTATGTAATACTTATATAACCTTATGTAGTGCTAACTGTGTGCCAGGCTCATTGAGATTTTATACATATATATATATAGGGTAAAACCTATAAACATAAAAACTTAAAAACTTATGACTCCACATGTAGTTATCCCTTTATTACCCTCCTTTTACAAAAAAGGAAACAGCAGCACATGGAGGTTAGGTAACCTGCTCAATGGCCAGTACATGGTGAGTCAGAAACTATAGCCTTAACCATCAGCTTGTAGTCGCCAACAGCCGAGAAAAGTTTATGTGTTTACTACACCTCCTCTTTCAGATCCCACAGAAAGGCTGCATTTCCTAGATTAGCTTGCAACTAGATGGAGCCCAATAACTGAGTTCTGACCTTAGCAATGTAGACAATAATGATGGAACCCCCTTCCAGGTTTGGCCTTTGAAATCACCCGATGCAGTTCTCCAGCTCTGCTCCGACAACTTAGGAAGCCAGTGGCTCCAGAGGGATCACTATGAGATGGCAAAGGGCTGCCCAACCCCTTTTCAACTGTGACAGGAACAAGAAATAAATTTTGATGGCATTAAACTATTACAATTTAAGGGAACATTTATTCAGATGTAGCTTAGTGTGAGCTAACAAAGATATTTTAAATTTCTTTAGAATCAAATTGCTTTAAAGTAAAACAATACTATATGGCATTGGCTTCGTTGTTAGGCAACAATAGAGTCAATATGAGAGATGAAGACATATAAGAAACTAGCTATCTGTTTTATACTGTGCTTAAAACTGCAGCCCCAAAACTGTTGCCTTTAGTAACTTGGGAGACAGAGTAAATATCTTTAACTTGTACTTTTAGAAGTGTATGAATTTGATAAGAAAACGTGTGCCTACTGGCTACTGCTGGCTGCCTTGACAAGGTTATTACTTAAAAAAAAAAAAAAAAGTCAGAAAACAGCTGCCTAGCATTAGGTAGAATTGAAAAAGAATAGATTCTGGAAATTGGGGTCTTGCTGTGTTAGACGATGCCAGCTAATTAAAGATGAGATTTTAGGAGACACTCAAGAAAGAATCAGACTTCAAAGGTTATAAACCCCCAGAAGAAGGTGTGGTCCCTAAGATCCACATCAGATTGTGTCCAAGGACCAAGAGGAAGAAGGAAGAACTTTCCTGCAGAGAGAAGCAGGGGTGGGAGAGAACAATAGTCAAATCCATCACCCCTAGGAGTGGAATGAGACTGGTGGGTCAGCAGAACAAAAGGGCACACACACTTATTCTTGCAGCCTGAACAACTTTACGTCCTCAGCTTGGCTGCTGGCCCTGTCTTATTGCCAGGTACAATGTGTCAATTTCACAGCAATATCTTGTTTTAAATCATTCAAAAAAGCCCTTTCCATCTCAAAAATGCCAACCTGATTAAAAAAAATCACCATGACATAACAATAACTACAAATATCTCATGGCCATTTCTTTTGGAAAAACTATAATTGCTATTTCCTCATTTGGGAAATTTCTACTAATTGTCAAATCACTTAGGGAACTGAAATTTCAGTGAATATGAAAGTGACATTAGAACAACAGGATTGATTTTTGGTTGGCAGTTCTATCCCCGTGGGCCTACCCAAGTTTAATTTTTTTGTGAGGGAGTAAGCAGAACCTTGCCTGTTGGATTTGGGTATTCAGAGCAGTGTGCTGGGGGATGGGGAGATGCCCTGCAAAGAAGTAATATGGCTGTATTTTTCCACGGCCATTTTTACTTAGATGACTGGTAGATACATTGTTTCACATTAAAACCAATACATTGCACTGAAGATTAGATTGTAACATTTAGATGAATTTTTGAGATAAGATCTAGAACTACAAATAAATTTATTTTTGCCTCATCAATAGGCTTCAGTTCCCAGGGTCTGAATCACTTGGCAGGGACGAGTTTGCGAGTCTGAGTTACACGAGGAACTGGGAGGTGAGAGGGAACAGAGGGTAGGATGGATGTAGGAGGCATCTTGCAATTTAAGAAAATGGGTTTTCTTTCGTGCTTCTTGATATTTAGATGTGAAATCTTGGTGGTCTTAGGCCACTGGAAAGAAGAGCAAAATTCAGGCCTGGGATTTCTAAGGGGTAAGTGTTCCAAGTAATTAGGATGTGTAATGTCTCCTGGCAGGATGAAGGTGGAGAAACAGCACGCCTGTGCTGTTTATTCCTTTTCATTTATTCCCTTTCTCTCTTTAAACCTTCAGTTCAATTCAAGTTGGCATAATTCAAAATGCTACTACTCTAAACAAAAGTGTATTTATTTATAGGTAGGCAAATGGGTGGATGTATGGACAGAAAGATAGAAAAAGAAAGGCACAGAGAAAGCAGTTCCATGAGCTCTTGAAATCATGACTCTCCCCCTACCTGTCCCCATCTTGCCCTTTCTCCCACCACAGCGGTGGCACAAGATCAAGACTGCACAGGACACTGTGTCCTAGACAGAGGGGCACACCCTATTTTTTCTGGAGTTGGTGAAGTGGAAGGATGGGGTCTGGGTTTATAGCTGATCATCTTTCCTATCCTATGAGTCTATAGAAAGGGGTCCAACAGAGAGAACCCAGGGGAGGGAGCCATCTGAGGGCCCAGGTCCAGATAAGCCACAGTCCAGCTGTGGCCCTGTGTTTCCTCCTCTCTTTCCCTGTTAGTCTGAGTTGAGCTTCTGTTTCTTCCCATTAAAAGATTCTGGGCTAGAATCTATAAAGAACTTAGCAAACTCAACACCCAAAGAATAAATAATCCAATCAAGAAATGGGCAGAGGACATGAACAGACATTTCTGCAAAGAAGACATCCAGATGGCGAACAGACACATGAAAAAGTGCTCCATATCACTCGGCATCAGGGAAATACAAATCAAAACCACAATGAGATATCACCTCACACCAGTCAGAATGGCTAAAATCAACAAGTCAGGAAATGACAGATGCTGGCGAGGATGCGGAGAAAGGGGAACCCTCCTACACTGTTGGTGGGAATGCAAGCTGGTGCAGCCACTCTGGAAAACAGCATGGAGGTTCCTCAAAATGTTGAAAATAGAACTGCCCTATGACCCAGCAATTGCACTATTGGGTATTTACCCTAAAGATACAAATGTAGTGATCCAAAGGGGCACATGCACCCGAATGTTTATAGCAGCAATGTCCACAATAGCCAAACTATGGAAAGAACCTAGATGTCCATCAACAGATGAATGGATCAAGAAGATGTGGTATATATACACAATGGAATACTATGCAGCCATCAAAAGAAATGAAATCTTGCCATTTGCAACAACGTGGATGGAACTAGAGCGTATCATGCTTAGCGAAATAAGTCAAGCAGAGAAAGACAACTATCATATGATCTCCCTGATATGAGGAAGTGGTGATACAACATGGAGGCTTAAGTTGGTAGAAGAAGAATAAATGAAACAAGATGGGATTGGGAGGGAGACAAACCATAAGTGACTCTTAATCTCACAAAACAAACTGAGGGTTGCCGGGGGCAGGGGGTTTGGGAGAAGGGGGTGGGATTATGGACATTGGGGAGGGTATGTGATTTGGTGAGTGCTGTGAAGTGTGTAAACCTGGTGATTCACAGACCTGTACCCCTGGGGATAAAAATATATGTTTATCAAAAATAAAAAATTAAAAAAAAAAAAAAAGATTCTGGGCTGAAGCAGCATAAAAGGGAATCTACAAGAACTGGTGGTACAGAAGGAACAGGGAGATACAGTTCTAAAGTAACCAGGACTTTTCCAAATGGCCTTTCTCTAGGTTGAGTTGATTATGATTGAAAGTAAAATCTTGAGTCATGTCTTAGGTACTGAGATTTTTATTAGAATTCAAATAGACATTAAAAAAACCCAACTTACTGGCAATTTTTTTGAACAATATAAGAATATAATTATATATGGTATAATTAGGCTCAATTATAATTATCATAATTATATTTATGTTTCTAATTATAACACATATAACTGTATATTGTTATAATTAATATATAATTAATAATGATATTAATTAATGATTATAATGATTTGATTAATGATTGACTGATATATATTAGTAATTTATTTTCTTATTATATTATATGTTGTATATGAACATATACATATATATCTCTACTTCATAAGCAGATGGCTATGATGTCAAGGAATTTCAGAGTCTTGTGGAAATCTTCAAAAATAGTTCTGAGGATTTGGGTCATAGGAGAGACCCGACAGGCCCGAGATGCTAGGATATGCCAAGGGATGGCAGCACTCTTCAATTATGTCTGGCTCATTTGGATTTAGAAATTTAGAGTTCCTAAAGTTAGGAGTCATGCCTTAGCCCTCTTTGTATCTGCCAAAACTGGTTCTGCAGATCCACCAGCCCCTTCTTCATCTATGAATAAATCTACATATATTTTGGAAAAAGGCACTATGACTGACAATGTTGTTTTAGAGAATTTCTCTTGGCCACTCCAATTTTTCATTAAAACTCTCCTGTTCAATTCTGGGTTCCTGTCCCATTACCTCATATCTGGTTTCCACCATTCTGCCTTCTTCTTCACTCTGATGCTTTATTAGGACTGTCCTTATTAATCCTGGCTGTCCGTTGTTTGTTGCCTTTCTAATATTGAAGCTCTTCCAACTTCATCTCATCCTTGTTCCCAGAATCCGTAATAAGCCATCATGAGACTCTGCTTGCTGAAGGAAAGAGTTTGGACTCCACTCTCTGAGCTGAATATCTTTGTTTGACCTTCAGTTCCAACTCTGTCTGGCTCCACCATGTTGGAAGCCTCAAGAGGTTGTATTTTACAGTTTCCAACAACTGGACCTTTTCTCTTTTGGCTTCCAGTTGGGACTGGACAATGGGAAGCACTTGTAGAAGAACAGAGAGCAGTGGGAGACATGAATCAGCTAATGACCTCCTGGCTTCCCTGGGATCACAGTAGTAGGTTGTTCCCTCACTGCTAAGGTGGTAGGTCCCATCAGGTAGCTCTCACATGTGGCTCTCTCTAGGCCTGCTAACACTACCCTACAGGTTGTGTACTTGTTGCCCTACATGTGTCATGATCCCTTGATGGTTTCCCTAAATTCTGCTTATACTTTTATATAAGGTTTCCCTTTCTACTCTTCTCAATTACCTCATTTATGTGTGCCATCTCTCTCCTGTAATGACCTTTTGCTTCTAGAGGGTTGCCCTGAATGTAATAGGACCAGGGGGCACTAGGACACCTTGAATTCTATTCCTAGATTCGCCACTTATGAGGTAGTTATTGAACAAGCATGCACCGGTTACTTCTTAAATTCTAGACACTTTGCCTTTGCCTTTAATGCCTGTCCTCAATGGAAAATGTCATGACAGAAACATGTAGAGTTATGTTTACGGACCAGAGGGAGGAGCCCTGAGGGCCTTTGGGAAACTGAGATCATAAACTTCATTTCACTGGATGAATGAGAGGTTGCTGCACAAACAAGAGGGAATGATAAATATGGGCAAAATACACAAATCAGAGAGATGAACCAGTTGTAGAAACTTACAGCACATGTGTACATTTGGAGGTATGCACCCAGAAGTGGGTATCAAAAGGAGGGGCTTAAAAAGATGGCAGAAGTCACAGTACGAAGAGTATGTACTCATCAAACATCTATGTTGGGTAATATATTATGTCTTGAATTTGTGACTCTATTCTATAGGACTGTGAGAGTGGGAGATAGGATTGGACATAAGTCTTAAGTGATTGTATACCTGCAAAAGATAAAAAATTGTTGCCATTGTAGAATACTTGATATTTCATTCTTAAAATGAAATAAAAACAACATATTCTGTTACATACTTCACAATAATAAGAGTGGAAAACAGGAGTCATTTAAAAGTTCTGGGGAGTTGTTCGTCCAGTTGAGAATACTATCTCTACACCAGAGAGACCTGAATGTCTTCATAAATCCCAACAGAGGACTTGACGTCCTTACGACCTGGCACCCATAGGCTATGCTTTCCTCCAGAGGGACTGGCCATGTCCTGGTAGGAGGATCCTGTGCTCTCCATCTTCCTGTCATTCTTCATCCCAGGATCATACCACTTCAGCGCAGAGGACCCCGATTATGTCATTTTTCCTTCTCTCAGTCAGAGCAATTGCTTCTCAAGGTTCTTTTCAGAAACTTCATGTTTGACTTCAAGTATTTTCAACCAGATCCCCCTGGAACACTCTATCTCTATTAGGATCTCCTCCTTTATGTGAGGCAGTATTTTTCCTTGCCTTCTTAAGGAACAGGGGAAAAAAAAAAAAAGGAGCTGTCTTCAGAATTCTTGAAATATCTATTTATTCCTTTTGTAGAATGAATGTAATGTTCCTAAGTTTCCAAACTGTTCATGACTGATGGAGGTCTTGTGAAACAGTCATGTTTTTGTACAGTTTTCCCTGTTTTCCATGCATCCATTATGCATGTATGTGCATATGTGCACACGCAGATAACAAGGTCAGAAAACTTAAGTGAGTTGTGAGCAGCCACACAGAATGTAAGTAGCAAGACAGAAACTCTGGACCTTCCAAATGTGCCCATTATTCTATGGTGAGACCGAATAGTGCAGTGGTTAATAATGCCAACACTGGACTGGATAGTCTGCCTTGAAATCCCAGCAGGGTGAATTTAATCTTTGTGCCCCAATTTACTTGTAGGAAAAAGAGATAATAGTAGTCTGTACCACATAGCGCTGTTTTGTGGCTTAAATTAAAACCACATGTCAAATGCTTAGCATTACACTCAAGTTATATCAGTTATTCCCATTATTTGATTGACCGTGTCCAACCACCACTCTTGCTCTTATTGCTTCAACTGTCCTTTAGTTTTTTATTTTATTTTATTTTTTCAGCGTCCCAAGATTCATTGTTTATGCACCACACCCAGTGCTCCATACAATCCATGCCCTCCTTAATACCCACCACCAAGTCAACTTTTCCCTCTCCCCTTCCAAAACCTTGTTCGTTTCTGAGAGTCCACAGTATCTCATGCTTCATCTCCCCCTCTGATCTACCCCAATTCACTTTTTTTTCCCTTCTCCTAATGTCCTCCGTGTTATACCTTATGCTCCACAAATAAGTGAAACCATATGATAATTGACTTTCTCTGCTTGATCTATTTCACTCAGCATAATCTCCTCCAGTCCTGTCCCTGTTTATACAAAAGTTGGGTATTCATCAACTCTCCTTTATAGTAAGCTTTCTAAAAATATTTTCTTCGATCACAAGGTATGACTTTCCTTTCCTGTTAAATCCCATGGTTTTAACTATTTAAGTTAAATTTAATACTTCTCACATGGCACCTTAAAATATGGTCTATTTTCTGGAATTCTGTGTATTGAATGTTACTATATATACCATCTCTACCTTCTTACAGCATGTTTCTTCATCAACCCAACTCTATTTTGACTTCTGCCTACATCATACTCCTGAGATTTAGGCTAAGTTCCGGTATGACTTCATGTCAACAAATTCATCATCACTGGTGCCAGTGAAGAAACCATATTAAGAGTAAAGGAACTGGGGCGCCTGGGTGGCTCAGTGGGTTAAGCTTCTGCCTTCAGCTCAGGTCATGATCTCAAGGTCCTGGGATCAAGTTCCACATCGGGATCTCTGCTCAGCAGGGAGCCTGCTTCCTCCTCTCTCTCTCTCTGCCTGCCTCTCTGCCTACTTGTGATCTCATTCTGTCAAATAAATAAATAAAATCTTTAAAAAAAAGAGTAAAGAAACTAAGGTGTTTTAATCCCAATATCTATGTGATAATTATATTTCAGAAAAGGGTGAAGATACTTTCCAACTACCATGGCTAGGAATTCCCCTGAAATAGGGATTATGTTAAATGCAGGGATGTTTTAGAATCCCAAGCATACTAAATCATTTAGGAGTATTTGTAGATAATGTAACAGTAAGTATTTCTAGTATAAGGAGTTTGCATAATATGACCCAAATATCATGTAATTTTTGTCCATATGGATCTGCAGGCTTGTTTGTGGTGATCAGAGGAACACATTTCTTACTGTGTATAATTTCACTCTGTAAATATTATCTCGATATTTCATAAGAGTATGAATCAGTGAGGCAAGAGCATTAGTGTATATAAAGCTACTGAATTTGTGAAAATGTAAGAATGAGGGCAACTTGTGACACATTTTGAAAAAGAAGCAGTACTATCATGCCCCATCCCATTCCCAATAAGAGAGTATCTGAAAAAAGAAGAGCTTAGCTATTTTTTTCTTTTGTACTTTCAAAGGTGGGGATACAAATATATATATATATATATATATATATATATATATATATGTGTGTGTGTGTGTGTATATATATATATATATATATATATATATATATATTTACTTCCTTCCATATTCTTTTTATATACTCTCTCTATGCATAGGTGTTTGGTGTTAGGAAACCCAGAAAGAGTATTTTCAAGCTTCTTTAAAAACTGTGCTCTTTGATATTTTATCTTAATGTCTCAATATGTATTTTTAGATTTATCAACTTATCTCCTTTTTCTCTAATGTCAAGACCAAAATTAGAAATAGCTTCTTGTGTTTGTCCACTCTGTTCTTTAAGTCCTAAGGTCCTTTAGGGCAAAGAGAATATCCTTATTCTATGGAAGAGAGAATTACAGTGCTCATAAGTGCCAGTACAGAAATCCTCACCCATCCTGGAGGTTGTGTCCCTGAAAAGCACCAAGATTGAGAAGTTCAAAGCTAAGATCATACAAAACAGGAAATTGGGGAAAAAATGTTTTTAAACATAAACATTGCCAGAAAGCATCCAATTATAAAACCTGTACGTTTCTCCTGGTAGCCTTCTTCAGAATTACCTTCTCCAAGTTGATTTAGGAAATATCCATGTGAAATTATGATCCGCTATGGGAAGAGTCTCCCATAATTCTATGTTATGCTCACTATACATATTAGAAATATCCATCTAGGCTTTATTGGATTTAAGTTAAACATGTTTGCAATTACATCTCTTTTTACCTTATTTTCTTAAGATTTAGAAAATGTTCCTGTGCCTTCCTGGGCTTTTCACACATCATGGGAATGCTTATGAGTACTTTTTCCTGGGGCTTACATTCTATCAATATATGCAGGATTTGATTTAGATAGTCCTCAGGTCTTTATTTCCCTTCCCTCTCCCAAAGAACCAACAGCTAGGTTTACACAAAGAATAAGTTTTAACTAATAATACATTATTTTGCTTAAGGGTTATAAAGTGAAAAAACTACACATGCCAAAGTGTTATGTAGCTCTAAAATTGTATGGACACACATTATTCTCCATTATCTCTGAAATGCAGAGGCCAACATGGTGGTTAATTTGGGGTGGCTGTACTCCCATTTTAACAAATTGTAAAATGGCTGACTCACTTCTCCCTTCTTCCTGTCTATTCTTACTTTACTATGAAAATGACAATGTATGACAAATCTGGGTTTCACTGACTGTCTGGTGTAGGTCGCCAGAAAAAAATAAGAGAATATTTACGAGGTGTCGATGCTCATCTGTGCACAACCACAAGGATACATTCTATCTCTGCTAGAAAATGGTGTGGGTGAGTATGCACATTGATATAAGAACTTTTTGCTCATATCAAAGTGACTCAATGTGTAAATGTATTCAAAGAGAGGTGTCTATGTTGCTCTTTGAGAAAGGGTAATGTGGTACTGTTACCAAAAAAAAAAAAAAAAAAAATTTCCTTGTCCAACTTATCTCAATGTATCTTTGAAGAGGTGTTATGTTGAAGAGGAAGTACATACAAAAATAGGACAGGTTTATGTATTCCATTCATGATAATGGATGGAATGAATGGGCCTCAGCATAGTAGGCTTGATGTTCAGTGAGACTGAGGGGAGTTCTGCCCAGGAGTCTAGAAATCTGATTTGTCTTCACTTCCGTTGTGTATTAGCCCTTATCATGGTACCACTTAACACATGTCTGATGCTCCACAACTGCATTTAATGAATTAATGAACTCTCCTATCCACCCAAGCCAATTGCTCCTCCTGTAGGCTTTATGCACGTGGACTCTGATTTTGACTTCACTCTCCCACTAGCACTGGACACCTGCCCTGAGCCCTCTCAATGAAGTTTTGTCAAACCATCTATCTTTTAACAACCTCCTCTCTGGGGGGTTGAACCCTGTCTACCATATAACTTCCTAATAAATCGATTTTTTTATGATTGAGATGCCCCCAGATGACTTTGAATACCTTTCATACTCTATCTCTGTGCATCTCATACCTTATCAACAAAATTTGAATTCATTGGATATGAGGCATACCCTCTAGGTTTAGAGACCTATAAAATTGGATATTTGGGATGCTTGGAGTGCTCAGCCGGTTAAGTGACTGCCTTTGGCACAGATCATGATTCGGAGTTCTAGGATTGAGTCCTGCATAGAGCTCTCCCTGCTCAGTAGGGAGCCTGCTTCTCCCTCTGCCTGCTTCTCCCCCTGCTTGTGTTCTCTCTCTCTTTCTTTCTGAAAAATAAATAAATAAAATCTTAAAAAAAAAAAAAAGGCCAAAAAACTGGGGTTTCCATCTCAGTAGTCAGTGCCATAGCGAGGACAGTTCTCCTTGCCCAGGCCCGTACTTCCACTCAGAGACTGCTCCAGCTTGTCTCTGGGCCAGAGCTCTCAGAGTTATAAACAGCAGAGAGCAGAACAGGGACAATGAGTGGAAATTAGAAGGAAATCTATTTTAGTTCACCATCGGGAAAATTTCGCTAATGGGGTTAGCAAATTGCCAAAAATGTTCAAATATAAATTACATGACTATTAGGAGTGCAGTGAAAGAAATGCCTATATTCATAAAAAGATCTGTGTATCCAATATCTGTGGTAAATGGTTCATCTCCTTTCATCTTCCTTCTTCTTTTTTGCCTCTCAAATTTTACCAGCTAGATTATGAGGGTCTTACAACCTCAAGGTGGTGCGAGTTGATGGTTTCATTTTTAAGTTCTAAAAAATACTTTTTATGTGATAAGCATGGGTTCAGATGAACTGCATCTTAGGAAAAGTAGGAATGGCTTTAGAATCAACCGAAAGTAGAAATGGTTTCAGAATCCATCTCAACGCTAATCCCAACCAGCAGTGCAACTTCGGGCAGATGTATTCCCTGACCTGAAGGTAAGAATTTTATCTAGAAATGAGGATGAGAAAAGTGACCTGTCTGTATTGACACACACAAAGACACATGTACAGCCCATTCGTATATACATACATAGAGTGTTATGTGCTAGGTATGTACAGTTTGTCCCTTATGTCATTTTTGTGTGTGTAAGTTTGCATGATACCATTTTCCTTTCATGAAAGACCTGCCTTGGAACCTGCTCTCACTAACTGAAAGACATCTGAAGAGAATTTTTACTTTTATGGGGAAAAGCCCCCTGATAAAGGCAGCTGTACCCCAAGCAACCACAGCTGCCCCACCAAACTCCTTCCCTGGGACCCACACTCCCGGTCTGGCATCAACTGCCAGAGTTCTGATCTGTGTCTGTGGATATCTGGGCTTTATCTTGACTTATTTCATGCATCTTTAGCAACATGTGGCCTAAGGTATCAGGAAAGCCTAAGAGAGGTGATTTGGGGGGGTGGGGTGGAGATACTAAAAAGTGTTCCATATAAATTAATGGTAATCATTTCTTAGCTTTACACCATTTCAGTTAGTAAAGGTTTCATAGAATGCTCTACTTTCAAGAATAGGGGGAACCCTGTATCTTAAAATATGACTTGTTTCTTTTCAACAGGTAGCTGGTAGTAACGGTTAGGTTTTATTACCCCATGTAATATGTCTGGTTGGTACCCTGTTTCTTAACTCATTACATGTTATATCTTTAATTGTCCCAGTACTCTGTGTGGAGGAATCATACAGATGAGGAAAACAAGGTTCAGAGCATGGAAATTTTCCCCTAATAGGGCTGGTAAGTGGCACAGTTGGCACTGGAATTGACAACATCTAGATTTTTAAAGTGATATGCTTACAGTTGCACTGTACTGCATGGAATCTTATCATCATAATTTTCTTATTAGAATACCTACAAATTTTCAGTCTCAATCTCTTAATAATGCAGCGGATACTGCTATTTAATTAATCTTTCCTAGGCAACAAAATATCTTATTTTTTTCAAATTATGCAATCCAGAAAAGTGAAAATTAGTTGGTTAATAATAAATCAGCCCATATATGGTTAATATAGATCTAAGCAGTAATACATATATATATATATATATATATATATATATATATATATATATACATATATATATATATATAGATATTTTTTTAAGTACCACCAGTTTTTATGGGTGAGTTGTCCAAAGTGTAATGAATGTCTGTTATATCTGTCTCAACACTAGGTATGCACCGTTCCACAGTGTTTGAGCAATAACTCTGGACAAAAGATATTTCTTCATCATGGAATGTGTTGCTTTGGGAAGTGAGGTTGTAAATATATTTTTTAAATTTTCTTCCCTTGGAAACTTTATGCATTCTTGAGAGGTACACAGGTATATCCCTGAAAAGTCAAGTATAAATTCAACTTTTGGAGAATAAAATTGATTTTAAATGCTAATTATTTAAGAGAATGCTCATGAATTTCATGGGACAAAAAAATTATTTCCCCATTTTTATTTTGAGCAAAACTCAATTTTCATATATCTGTTTTGCTTTCCCTGTATCTGTAGCTATCTGTAGAACTAGTGAAGCTTTACTAAGTCACCTCCCCAACATTCATGCCAGGTTTAGACATTAATGAATTCAAAAACAAACCAGGGAGCACCAAATTTGTAAGTTTCCAAATGCACCGTATCTTTGTTAATTGACTCTAATGCTTAGCTTTGGAAAGTAATCAAGAGAGATTAGTTGAGTTCCTGCTATCATGAGAGAATCATGGATGAGCTTCTATTTAATGAACAACAAACAGGCTGGAAAGAACACTGGCTTGGTAGTTTTGATCAGCAGGCTGGAGTCTACTTTTATCCCAAATGAGTCAACTTTGGTAAATTGCTTAGCTCTCTTGGCTCTCAGCATTCTCGTTGGGAAAATGGCAGCAGTAGGAACACATTCCTACAGGAAGTTTATCAGGATCAAATGAGAAAAGATGTGTGAGGATATTTATAAAGCACAAAGGGCTTCACAAAATTTTAGTAAATCTAATCAGGTGTGTGGTGCCTTAGATACTCTGTCATCTTCTCTTGGAAGCACTGGCAGCAAAGGCGAGTCATTACAAGAAATGCTTTAATAATGGTAATAATAGTACTTAGAGTACACACAATAAATATTCATACTTTGGCCACCCAGAACAGATCAGAACATGGATCCCATTGCTACATGCCTCTAGGCAATGATTGATGTCCATTCCTTCTCTTCTTTCCTCTTATCCCTTTCTCTTTCTCCAGCCATTCCTAGGTTCTTGTTCCTCATGGTCTTGACTGGCTTGCATTCCACCCAAGGTTACTGGCTTTGTTATAGTGTTCTGCTTTGTAATTCTTATTAAACTGACTTGCCTTCAACATATCATAGGCCATGTTCTCAAAAATCTGAGTGTGTAACTAGTTTATTAGCCTGACAAATGAAAAACATTGAACAAATTCCTGTAATTAAGCCGAATTGACTGAAATATCAATGGGAGACCTCGACTTTGATGTCACGGTATCCTCATGACACTTGACATGGTTAGAACCTTCAGAACTTTTCCCTAGAGATGAGAAATGAAAACTCCCCCCTCCCTTTTTTCGGCCTAGCAGACTATTTTGTGTGACTTAAAACTTGAGCTGAAGACTAACTAGTTGCCAATATTTAAAAATATGAATATATATCATCAAGTTCCAGCTTTCTGACTTCTCTTGAAATATCAAGGCACATAGTGATACTGGGTCCTCTACAGCAAACATAACAGTGCAGGGGGCTGGTGTGGGAGTGGAGAGGAGGGAAGCTAGTTCCTTTAGAATAAGTTGTGTTCAGTACTAGGATCCCCATCCATTCAATTTGATTTATTTATGCCATCTTGTATGGCCCCTGTAGGACCTGAGTTTGTGGCTCAGGACAAACCCACAGAAATAACCTAATTAAATCTTATCTCATAACCAGTTAGTCATGGGTGCAATCATGAACAGATGGTTTAAGGTGAACATACGTTGTTGATCTGTTTCTCTTATTTCATTAACCATTTGCCAGCATTTTAAACTGTGTAATCATATGTCACAAACTATAACTGGAGCAGCAATTTTTAAGGGGAAAATCTAGAGTTCTGTTGAACTCTATCTTTCCCTGTATATGATTTTCAAATTTGAAATGAAAGGTGCTTTGAGTTTTGATTGTAGATCAAGTTTACAATGTAAAATGGTAAAATGTAGAATTTTAACATTTGATAAATGTGAGTCAGAGGCATGTTCCAAACTCCACACCTGCCACATACATGTGATGTCAGAGTACTACAAACAGCATCCCTGGTATGGGTTCTTTACAACATATGAATACAGAAAGTAAAAGGCCTCCCATGAAATGTCACCATAAGTGATATATTAGAGGCAAGGAGGAGAGAACATGGTGACTTGATATTGGTAGCATCTTGAAGCTTCTAGAGTTTTCTGAAAGTTTCACAAACTCCTTCCTTCATTCCCTATGCCTAAGGGGAGAAAAATTGATAAGGCTAAACTCAAGACAAAGAATGATGGGGCCATATTAGTAGCAAGGGGCAACTTAACAAGAAGATTATAGATAATAGTGTTTGGAAAAAATCCTCCCTCTCGCTCTCTTTTTCAATTTCTAATCTTTCCCTTTCCACAAATCAGAATTAAAACTTAGAGCCCTGGGATGCAGTTGTGGGCCTATAGAAAGAGGCCATGGCAAATCCTTGGTAAACCTCATTGAAGGCCATAATGAATTAGAAGCATGGAAGTTGTCTATGTGATTCCATATGGTCTGGAATGGGTCACAGACCAGAAGTTTCTCAATAGAGGTTTGGGGTTGAAGTCCTTTTATATCTGTGCAAACGGGAGGACCTTTCAAGTGTGACTATAGCCCTGGTGAGTGACCAGTCAAAGAACAGAGACTCTTGGCTTCAAAGACAGACAATATCTCTGCATTCCTAACAGAAGGCCTTCTCATAGGTCTGGCTTTGAGCAAGGGTAAGTTAGCCTAATCATCACCAACCAACTATCCAATTATCCTCCAGGCTAAATAGACAGTGATTTCAGGATCTAGGGAGAGGCAGCAGAGCGAATAGCAAGAGAACATTTCATTTGACACATAGACAACCACATCCTGCACAACTAGTAATTCAAACTCTCTCTGTGGATCCATGGAACTTGGTGAGCTATTGGCTTGATCATATACTATGTATAAAAATGTTCAAATCATCAAAGAAGACTGTGGCAATGGGGTTCCAAACCCCAGCTCAGCGTTTTCTACTTGTCTTGAGTCAGAATGAATTTGGCGTAATTAGAAAGAAAAGGATGTATAAAAATAACTGCAGTGACAGTCACAGAGAAGTAACAAATGGGTAGCATGAGCAGAGTTACTTTTTCTTCTTGACAAACTCACAGACAAAGTACATGGTAAGATGGCACTCTGTGTCATTCCATCTGCCTGAACTCAGCATTTCCACACAGTCCTCATGACCGTAGGGGTCACTGGGCTCCCCCTCTCTCCAGTTGCTGTAGTTCTGCAGGGGAGTGTTGTCTGTGAACACATACTGTCCCTCCTTCTCAAGGTCATTCACCCCGATGAACACCCGGAAAAAGCCACTCTTGGCCACATAGTCAGCGATGAGTGTGTTGGCAGCTTCGTCCTTTGGCATGGCCAGCATCCCACCCCGGATCCGGCAGTGGGTCAGGGATTCCCTATAGTTCTTCTCTTCCTGCACGATGTAGTAGAATTTCTCCTCAGTTTCCCTAATCCCTGCTATGACTTTGCAGAGAGGAAAAGATGAGCATGATTAGGCATCTCAAAAAAAGAAAAGGCAAGGATATAATATTGCTGGCTTTAACTTCACTTATTCGATGTTCAACAATTATTTTGCAAGTCCCTAGTATGAGGTAGGCACTAGTTAAATATTTTCATCACTTCTGTAGTTATCAAATGGAGAACGAAGTCCTGCCATTTGTCTTCCCCGTCCTTCCTCCTCAACTCCTCACACAGTTGTGAAGAGGAGACTATTTTAACAAAGGTTTGCTATGTTTTAACAAAGGTATGCTTTGTTATACCATAACAAACGTATGCTCTATGTCTTGCCGCACAACTCCTCTCAGACTCTTCTCCCATACTACTTTAAGCTTTGCCATACTTAGCGTCCCAAGAACAAGCCCTTCTCTCTTCCATGTCCATGGCTTATCTTTCATACTTGGAAAGTCTTCTCACTGCTTTACCTGGAAAACTCCTACTTGCCATTTAGATCCCAGAGGAAGTATTTTCTCCCATAAGAACCTTCCCAATGTCTCTGGACAGGCATGGGGCTCTTGTGTACACTCCCCCATGTTTCCACAGCTCCCTCCTCGTCCTCTTTTGTATCACTCAACACATTCTAATCTAATTGTTGGTCTGCATGCCTCACATACTAAACTATGAATGTCTTGAGGAAAAAGGACCATGTCATTACCACTCTGTAGCCTCAGAGCCCACAAAAGTGCTTTGGATGGCAAATGCTTGTTGAATAGACATAGGAATAACATAGAAATTTGTCCCATTTGGGTTGAATTCCTGGGCTATTAACATGTACCTAGACTGAGCTTGTCCATGTTCACTCCACATACACGAAGTACTGAGCTACTGAAAAATCTTCAGGACAGAATTGGGGACCAGAGTCATCCTGAGCTCATAATATGTTAAATGTGTTTTAGGTTTTGAGGGGATCTACATATATTTCTTTGGGTCTAAAAATAAAAATTTACCAAGAAATCCGTGACCACACAATAAATGTCAAAAACTACTGCTCTGTGTGGCACCTCTAGGGTCTGGTTTTCTTCATGAGAATCCGAGTCATGTCAGAGATGGCATCTCAGTACTAATTATAACCAGAGTTATAATTAAGAGTATTACAAGGTGAAGAACGCAAGATGACTTATGTCTGTTTCTAATAATGTACAACAAACATAGCTGGGTTACAATAAATAAAAATACAATAAAAGAAGACCAATTTCAACTGCAACTACAATAGATTCCTCATTCATCCTGTCTCAGAAGAGAATACGTAGCCCACCTGAAGGGCTTCACTGTTAACTACAATGGGGAAATGGGAAGGGGTAACAAAAATGGCTAATGTGGGAAGTTGCACAATTCAGAGAAACACAATGCTCTGTTGAGGTGTTTTGAGGCTAGAGCCATCAGTGAAACCAGTATTTGAATCCCTGATCTGTTAATTAGCTCTGTATCTATGGGATAGGTAATTTCTCTAAGCCTCAGGGTAATCGTGATACACACATCCTAGGTATTATTTCAAGTACTCAAGAAAATAGCTATTGTTTTTACTATTCTTGTTTCTGAGATGCTATCTCTCTTTGTCAATTCCTGTCCCTTTCTCTTCTTAAGGCATGTCTTGCCAAACTCTACCTTTTTCTTCATTCCCCTCTCTCCAGAAAGTATCTTTTTCTACTCATAGGCAATGCAATACGTGTGAATATATGTAGGTAGGGGTCCTAGAGTGTCCTGGAGTCTGAGCGGATCATTAGCATTTTGAGGGATGTATACAAGGGGTGACACTATCTCAGCAGGTATTTCCCACTACACATACTGGAACTGTAACGTCAGAAGAGAGCAAACTAGTAGATGGCACAAGGCAAAAAGGATATGCTCACCATTCTTGACAAACTTCATAGATGTCTTGAGGCGAGCGACACTAATATCCAGTTGTCCAACAACTTTCCGGTACCTTCCACAGTCACAGACGGTGCCTTTTAAATGACAAAAACTGTGAATTCGTGTTGGAGCACATATAGATCAGTTGGAAAGGGCATTTTCTCTATTCTCAGTCTTTACTATCTCTTCCTAGCCGGCCATATCTTTGTGTGAATGGCTATACTTTTAGTCTTTTGCTTAAAACAAGGCTTCCACATTTCATTGTCTTTAGGAATTTATAAAATATCTTCTTAAGTATTTTGGATGAGTTAAAACACAGCTCTAAACCAGATTTGTAAAGAGAAGAATAAATATGGCCAACCCCTGCACACATACTCTGGACCATTGGCCTTTCTGTCAAACACAGAATGCGCCTGTCCAATCTCAAAATAAAATCTTTACAGCTTTCTTAAAACAAATTTCTAGTCAGTCTTCTCTTCTCCTAACCATATTGCTCACTGGCTCATAGAACTCTCCCAAGACAAAAGAAAACTTTCATGATGAAACCAAATGATAATTCTGATTATCCATTTCAAATACAGCTTGAATGATCCTTGAATGTTTCAAGGACTAAGCTGAAGTCTTGTGAATAGATTCAACTTCTAATTTCAAGAGCCAGTTGTCCCATTTGCGGATTAACGCTGATTTTAATTTCTGCCATTCATTCCCTCTTTGCTCATTTTCCTTTCCAACTACCTGCTGATATTGTGACAGAGAAAGAAGTGTAAGGAAAATGATGCGAAATTCAAATGATTCTCTTTTTCTATTTAATGGCTGCTTCATGTAATCAGTCCCTTTTGCTTTCTTCTTTGGCAGTTGAAAAGCAAAAAAGAATTTTATTAGCCAAAGGGGGGAAAAATCTGTGGCTTTATTTATTCACATTCACAGCTAAATATATGGAATTTAAAACAGTTCTTAGAATTAGTCTTCAGTATACCTCTGTGATCTCCCCCAGAGAGGGGGAGATCTACTTTCTTTCCCTGCATGTAGCACTGGAAATAAAACTCTTTCAGGACTCCGGGAGACTCTCCCTGACCCCTGAAGGCATGTTCTGTATCCATGGGGTCTTTCCGGATCAGACCAGTTTGCTGTGGGCAAACAGGGCTGGCCCCTGTTTGGTTGAGATGCTGGTGGAATGTAGGACATGCTAGTGTAGTCCTCCTGTTGAGACAATGGTGGATTTTCCTCTGCCTAGGACAATGAAGGCTGCTTCCTGATGTGCTGGGTTTGCTTCCTCCCACTAAGCATGACTAGGATGGAATGTGCCATCATTCCCTACCCTAGGGCTCGGAAAGTCACCAGCAGATAGAAAGGAAAGTTCCCTTCTTTTTTTCCCTCTAGCCAAGTTAAAAAAAAAATTTAGAGGACTATTGTTTTTTCATAAAAATGTATTTATTTTTAAAGATGAATACATTTGGAATGATGCTAGGAATTTAAGAGAAAAATGAACAAGTCATACCTGCTTTGCCTTTTCCTCCTGGTATCCCAGGCAAACCCTTTTCCCCTTTGTCACCTGAATAAAAACAATAGCCATGAAAAGAACAATTAACTAAAATGGTGGAATCATTTCTGATAGACAAAAGCTGATACACCTAAAAACATAAGAAAGAGTTTTTAAATTTTATTTGCAATATCTCTAACTAATATTCCTTGATTTTATAGAAATAATTTGATTTTGAGTTGGCTGCACAGGTACAATTAGTCAAACAAGTCTTAATTTATTTAGATGGAATGTAGAATTCAGATGGGGGGGCAAAGAATTATTTAAATTTGTGTCACCTGTCCTACTAACATGGCCTTCTGAGAAAGGCTAATACAATTCTCTGCATGTTTTTAACTTTCAAAGTACCATTGTTTTGTATATCTGAATTAATTGATTAGCATGTTGCAGTGCCTGTGTATTTATTGTCCCCCCAGGTTCTTCCATATGGCTTTACCCTTGTATTTTCAAAAACATATATTGTGCCTTTTCAATTTAATTCAAATATTTACTATTTATTACTTACTCTCTGCAAGATAAAAAGCTTGGTACTTTGAGAGGATATAAAAAGAGACAAGATTAAACTGAGTTGAAGGGATTTACACTTTTTGAAAAGATGTGATGCATGCAAATATCTGTAATATAAAGTTGTGTCAAATATATTATGCTGAAATATCAACCTTGATAATTTTTCCCTTCTGCTCTTCTTTGTATGTGGCCATTTTCTTATTCAGTCAGAGGCATCCACAAAATAGTTCTCAGAGAATCAGGATTATTAAAGCAGAGAGAAAAAAATGTTGATTTTTTTTTCAACTTCAAAATAAGCCCTTGAAGCCTACATCAGACACAATAATTGAAAGCAAAAGCTTTTGATTTCCAAGAGGAAATGTTTGGCTGAAGTTCTCGAAAATCAAAAGAGAAGACCCTGATGGAAGTAAAATAGAGTTTGTGCTTCAATGGTGAGCTGGAAAAAGAAAAAAGAATTTGGGAGGAAAGAATATAAAATGAAGGTCATCCGGGTTAGAAGAAGATGGGTGCTTGGTTACCTCTGTAGGAGTTTGGTGAAACCAGGAAATTCATTAGTTACATGCAACATGAGGGGGCATTTTGAGGGGAAACAGAGTCAGGATTGAGGTTCTGCCTATCCCCATCCTTCACCAGCAAAGGGAAAAAGATAGGAGCCACTCTAAAACCTGTAAGGTAGCCCATGTTGCCTGCTCATTACCCATTCTTTTCATTACTGTCTGCTGAATGCTTTTCATTAAGAGTCCTACACATATTGACAGTTGATCTTCCAGGAAAGCCTGCTTGCCAGGGCACCAAGAATTTGCTAAGCCTTTCCAAACTGACCCAAGTCAATTTGACCGTAAAGAAACTTCTCTTTACAGTGATAGTGGATATTCATGTGCTCCCCAAACAGGAAATGTCCTTGAAATCCAAGATGCAGTTTAAACATGTGGGAAGAAGCCTCAGAACTGGTCCTTGAATGAAATAAGACAAAGGTGAAATCCATGACAGTAGAGTGTACCAAATACTATAAGAGAGACACTGAAAAGAGATAATAGACTCTGGGAGGAAGGTAGATGACATAGTGCTTCTGCTGGAAGGGTGAAGGAAGGCTTTCCTGGGAAGATAGCACTGGAGCTCAGTTCTAAAAACCTTCAGCAGATGAAGATGGGAGCAAGGTAGGAGACAATGCACAAGGTAGAAAAAAGCATGGAAATATGCCATGCATCCTGATGAGGAAGATTGATCTACTCAACACCTAAGTTGTGTCCTGCAAATTTCTCAATTTCTCTTAAATGTAATTTGTTAAAGATAAAAATAGATTTTGAGAATGTATTAATGGAAGAAAGGGTATATGTTTCATAAGTACAGTTCCAGGTACTTCATAGATATTATCATGTTATTTATAGATATTATCAAATTAAATCCTCTGAGTTAGGTATTATTGTTATCTTTATTCTGCAATGGAAAGAATGGAGGATCATAGAGGCAATGTAACTTCTATGTTCAAGGACATCTAGCAATTCAATGGCAGTGCTGGTATTGAAACCCAACCATTCCTGGCTCCCCAGTTCATGGTGTTTCCCAAATGAGTGAACCAATGATTTAATGAATGAAAGCAAAGTATTCAAAAAAATCTTATCAGTACTTGAGAGGAACACCAAGTCCTTGTCACTACCAGAAACAATATGGACTTAAAGATCATATATATATACATGATCTCTATATATTACAGATCATATATATATATGATCTATAATATATATTATAGATGTATATTATATATTATAGATCATGTATATATATGATCTATAATATATAGATATATATCGATATATATCTTTAATACATATATATACATATATACACATATATGATCTATAATATATATTATATATCTATAATATATATGATATATATTAAACTATATTCAAACATATATAAGTTTGAATATAGTTTAATATTTTATCTTTTGAAAACAGCGTGTTTTCTTTAAATGTGGATCCCTTTCAGTTCAATGTGGGCTGAAAGTTAATTCTAGTCCTACTACGATCTTAGTTCTGGGCTAAACACAATAGTGGACATCAAAGAAGCCTAATGGGAGTATTTGTTTTATAAAAATAAAGGGGGTTTTCAGGAAAACAAAGCACACATCAGAGACCAAGGAAATGGGACACTATCACTCTTACCTACCACAGAGTGAAGTAAATAAAAGAAGTGCCTGCCAGTTATTTGGCAAAAATGGCCGTGCATCAGAGTAGAGAAGACGTTCACTGAAGCAAGAGGCTTCAGCTGGATCTTAATAGTGTGGAGAACAGATTTTTGAATTGATAAATGGCTTTTTTGTCTGACATGGTGTAAGCACTGTGACTACTTTCCAGTATTTTTTAAAAGATTTTATTTATTTATTTGACAGAGAGAGATCACAAGTAGGCAGAGAGGCAGGCAAAGAGAGAGGAGGAAGCAGGCTCCCTGCTGAGCAGAGAGTCGGATGAGGGACTCGATCCCAGGACCCTGAGATCATGACCTGTACCAAAGGCAGAGGCTTAACCCACTGAGTCACCCAGGCGCCCTACTTTCCAGTATTTTCACATGAATTTTATTCCTTTTTAACAGATGGTAAAGTCAAAGCACTGTAGTAGAAGGAACAACCATTTTCGCAGTCCAAAAAACTGTGGCTTGAGTCCTGGTTCTGTCACTTACTAGCTAAATGTGGATGGGTTATGCAACTTCTTTAAACCTCTATTTCTTCATTTTTTCAGTGGAAATAATGGTACTTAAAATCAGAATATCAAGGAGGATAAATTAGATCATGTCATCTTCTCTTGGTATTAACTCTGTGCTTGAGTCATAAAGAATGGTTAACCAATGTTTGCTTCTGCCACACACTTAGCCAGAAAGCACGCCACATACTTAGCTGGTTCATGGAGGAGGTGAGCTGATAGTGCCTATTTCCCCAAAATGAATTCTGGTTTAAAGCCATACATGAAAACTTATTTTGGCCCATGAGTGGGAATAAGTCAGTGATAACTGTCTTGAGGCTAAAGTATTAGAGGTTGTATTTAAACAAACAAACAAACAAACAAAAAATCATAATGCTTCCACTATAAAAGGATTATTAACCTTAAGTTAAAACATTTATTTTGCTCTGAGATTGAATTTGCCCATACTACATCATTCTCTCTTATTCCTAAAATGGAATATTGACATCCAGAAAGCTACCTTGTCCATTGCAAAGTGACAACATTAGGGTCAGCCCAGAAAGCTGAGATTAATCTGAGTCAGTGAAAAATTTAGAAGGGCTACTGACAAAACGAGGACAATAAATTTCAAAGTACAGATTAAAAATGAAATTAATCCAGGTGAGCCAGAGCACTAACCCTCAATTTTTTTGAAATTCCAGGACATGTTCATAAATTTTGATGACATATCTCTGGAGGAGAAAGAAATCTTAGTGAATGGTGGAAATTGGTGTTAAGGGACAGTAGTACTTACAGAAATAAAGGGTAGAAATGAGCTACATCATAGAAAAGAATGTATTTTATCATTCACTTTTTTGTTCTTAATGCAATAAACATTTAGAAAGTTTCCACTGTATATTAGGCATTAGAATAAACTGATTAAAAAGTAAGATCCCCACATAGGACTCATATTTATTTAAGCAAAAAGATCCAATAAATCTTTCATTCATTTTTTCCTCTAGAAGTTCACAGTCTGTAGGGGGGAAAAGACATGCTAATAAGCCATGACAATGAGTAAAAATGATAGCGGTGGCAAATAAGGAATTGGCTTGAAGAAGACATGGTTCGTTAACACTATCATTTCCAGACTGTTACTTTTTCAACGTTTGTGGAAGTTTATCCACTGTGAGGCTCAGAAAATCATACTGAAATCTACTTTTCCTGTCTCTATTATCTACCACCCTCCCAAGACATCTCATCTTATTCTATGAAAGGTTTAAGACTTCACTCAACATCATGAACTCCTAACTTTCTTAGCTGGAGCCTCATCGGTATCTGACATTTCTAAATTTCGGCTAGTGTACCATCTAGAATAACTCACTGAAAAAAGAACTTCTTGAATTCTGGATGTGTTCATAAGAATGACTCCTTCTCCCCCTCCACGTCTGCTCACCTCCAGGGCAATACTTGGGATCTTAACCACATGGAATACGGCTACTTCTCAGAAGTCTTAAAAGTGCAGCATCCCACTTTCTGGCTACATCTCCCCATCCCTTAATCAGTTGTTACATGAAGCTGATACAGCCAGGGGCAGATCCGTGATGCATTTTATCTGAACTTACCCAATTTAAAGAGCCCTCTCTAAGAAAGATTATTCCAATTACAAATGGAAAAGTGGTATAAAAATGAATGCTTATAAGATAAGAAATAAAAATAAATCACTAAATTTTAAAAGAAGACACCACATTACAAAATTCACTAAGAATTGTAACATTTAAATTAATAAATTTGTGCCCCTATGATTCTTTTTTGTACTTATGGGCTGAGTATGTTTGGCTGCATTCATGAATATGCAATTGACCTAGCACTAGTT
Organism: Mustela putorius furo; assembly: GCF_011764305.1. Classification (NCBI taxonomy): domain Eukaryota; kingdom Metazoa; phylum Chordata; class Mammalia; order Carnivora; family Mustelidae; genus Mustela; species Mustela putorius. The sequence goes on along the minus strand of NW_025421322.1, from coordinate 21,448,349 downwards.
ATTGATAAGTACATCATTTCCCTTTGCAAAGTAACATCAACTTTGCATAAACCAAATTTAAGAGTCTTCCTGCATGTTCCATTCCCTTTCATTGGTGTATTTATCTATCTCTGCATAAATTAACACTATCTTAATGATTGTAGCTTTAAAACAAATGTTTAAATTCAGCCTTCCAGGTTTGTTTTTCTTTTTTTACGGTTGTCTTTGGGTATTCTTGGTTCCTTTCATTTCCATATACGTTTCGAATTGGCTTATTAAATTCTAAGAGAGCTATTTCTATGATGTTGATTGAGACAACACTGATCTACACATAAATTGGGTGTCATCTTAACCATATTGATCATCTTAACCATAATGAGCCTTTCAATCTGTGAATGTAGTTTTACCTTCATTTTCTTAAACATTCTTTAAATTCTCTCATTATCATTACGTCATGTTTGTTGTAGAAGGCTTAGACACCTTCTTTATTAGCTTTATTCCTAGAAACTTACTAATTTTGATGCTGTAATAGATGGCATCTTTTTAATTTCATTTATGATGATTCTCATATATAGAAAGAAATTTGATCTTTGTATGGCTGACCTGTAAAAATCTGAATACAAATAGTTAATCTGTAGATTCATTTGTATTTTCTGGATATGCACTCACATCATCTGTAAATAATGATCCTTTTATTTGTTTCCATTTATTGTGATTCTTACCTCCTGTTTTGCAATTTAGAACTTCTGCTATGATGTTGGTGAAAACTGGTGATAGAGCTGTGCTCATCTCATTCCCAACCTCAGGAGAGGAGTGGTCAAGATTTCATCACTGATTATGATATTTAATAGTTCCTGTTGTTGTCGTTGATATTCCCTTTCATATTAAACATGGTACCCTCTATGTCTAGCTTGCTAATATGTTTTGAAACGTGAAAGGGTGTATGTTTAATTAAATGTTTTTCAGAATTTCTGGAGTCCTAACTGAAAATGTTTATTTTTGAGTGAAAAAGAGAGGCATTTTCCCAGGTCATTCTTTTTTGGCAGGCCGTGAATATCAGTTCAGTTTGAGCAACTTTCTGTTTGAGCTTCTCCGTCTCATATCACTGCCTTGCTTATAAATTGGTGAATGACTTGAAAGGAATGATAGTAGAGAATGCATCACTCCCCTGATGTGGTTCTCGTCTCCTCCAGATCAGGCCCCTAAAGTCCTATTCAGTTTGGTAGCTCCCCTGTGCCTTCAAATTTGTATCTGTTTTTTTGGTTTGTCTTGCCTTTTTTTTTATTGGACTCAGGTGGTCATTCATAGCAGACGGATTAATGCAAGTAAATTTCTCATAGCTTATGCACAGAAATCTGAATTTTGTTTTATTAATGGTGTAAGAAATTTCTTTCACCTTTACAACTTAGCATTGATGATTTATGTAAATTAAGAATATTGTCAAATTTGAGAACACCTCTCTAAGGTCTTTCCACATATGAGCTGTTGGATTTAGCTAGTTCTGACCCTGTACATTTCAAACATTATTTCTTTTCCACACTCACACATTTCTTGTGCCGGATGCCCCCAAGACACAGTCCTGTGATGATCTGATCTCTGCCCCTGCACTTTTTCACCATGACTTTGGATAGATCTGCACAATAAGTGGTAAGAGTATTCTTGGAAACTAGTCCTAGACTGAAATTATTAGCAGTGACTATACATGGAAATAACTGCAACCAATGTAAGCCTGTCCCATGAAGTCCAAACTAAATGTTTTTCCCACTCAAGTTCCTCCTGGTGATCTCCCAAAATATTTGTGTCCACTCCCATAATCAGGTGATACAAAGAGAAGTTTGACATAGGGAAGCTGGAGCAGAAGGAGACAGTAATGTTAAGCTGTGTGTCCTCAATGAGGACAGTATCAGCTCAAGAATATAAAAGTCGGTTCTAGGGGGTGAAAAATCTTACTCTCTTTTATACATAAAGCAAAAATATACATACAATACACAATAGATATATAGTCCATGGGTGGTATTAAAATTTCATAGGGGAGGGCAATTAGAAAAAAATGTCTAAAAAAACTGGTTAAAGAGGAAATAGTTTCTTTTTTTTTTTTTTTTAATGTTGAGAGATATTCTTTTAACCTGTTGAGGATTAAATGCCTTACTTTACAAACTCTGCCAAGACATATGGTCATGTCCATTGATAAGGCTCCAGTTAGGGTCCGAAGGACCCAAGTAAGTGCCAGGCTCTGAAGCCAAGGCTTCATTAGCTTCATGGTAAAACCACTCAAAATCCATATTACAGAAAGAGTCATCATTATGAGGAGTCCATCTAGCTCATCCCCAGCTGTGAGAATTTCAATCACAGGTGAACATACAGTGCCGGCCATTAAATCAGTAATAGGTATAGCAAATTTTTTACCGTGACACTACACTCTGTCCCTGCCCTCGAATGCAGGCAGAAGGAAAATTCTCAAAGGTATGAGTTGGAAAAGGACAGGGGGAGAGGAGATATTAAGCTATGGGATGAGGAGAAGAGCCACAGCGTCAGCTTACCCTGCACCAATCCGTCTGCCCAAGAACACACTATACGTGACGGGGAGGCCACACCTGATCAAGTAGTTGCTCAGGCATATGTGGAAGGCAAGCTTCAGGGTACCCATCAAGGCTGCAGAATTCTGTTACCTGTGGCACTGAGTTTCCTCAGTTCTGTACATTTGCACAAGTTCCTCCCATTTCCATAAACATGTCGCTGTTCTTCAAGAGCTCGCTGAGGTCTTTATATCAATCCAGGCTTACTCTCCCACATGGTTCCTATAGTAGTTATATAGTTACTCCGTATTCTAATTCTTTCTGAGAAAGTCCCATATCCTAGCTTCATAAGTAGTCTATGAGCTCCTTGTGATAAAATCGTGATTCTCATTTGGTTTTGTACCTTTAAACTAAGTGGAGAAACGCCAGTATGGACTGCTGACCATCAGGGGCCGCTGGAACTTGCTATCATTGCGAAGGCTCATGGGAAGATGAGATGAAGGAGTGCTTGGATAATAAAGAGGAGGCCACCTCTGTTTTATAACAGGAAAGCAGTCATTTTATGTAGGATTGGGACAGGACAGAATACAAGAGTATAAATATATATACTTAGAGTTTCTAATCTGTTACTAAATCCCAGATGCAGAATCATTATTGTTTCACTCCGTTAAAGAAGAAACGTACACTTGGATGCTGGAGCGGCTCCGTCAGTGGAGTGTATGGCTCTAGATTTCAACTCAGGTCATGATTTCAGGGTCGTAAGATCGAGCCCCAGGTTGGGCTCCGTGCTCAGTGGGGTATGGGCTTGAGACTCTCTCTCTCCCTCTGCCCCTCCTTCCTGCTCTCTCTTTCTCTCTCTCTCAAATAAGTAAAATCTTTAAAAGGAAAAAAGGAAGGAAGGAAGAAGGGGGAAGGGATGAAGAAAGGAAGTGGAAGGAAGGATAGAGAGAGAGAGGGAGGTGGAAGGAAATTTCTACTGTCCTTTGCTGACTTGAGGGGTTTTTAAAAAATTTTTTTATTTTTTAAATTTCTTTTTGGTGTACCAGAATTCATTGTTTATGCACCACACCCAGTGCTCCATGCAATACGTGCCCTCCATAATACCCACCACCAGGGTTATCCAACCTCCCACCCCCCACCCCTTCAAAACCCTCAGATTGTTTCTCAGAGTCCATAGTCTCTCATGGTTCATCTCCCCTTCCAATTTCCCTCAACTCCCTTCTCCTCTCCATCTCCCCATGTCCTCCATGCTATTTATTATGCTCCACAAATAAGTGAAACCATATGATAATTGACTTGCTACCTTAAGTTTTAATAATTGTTTTCTACCACTGAAAACGCTTCATGGTCATGATACCCATTTTAGTCATATCAAGGATTACACCCAGAAGATTCTAGGACATAGTTCAATACAGAAAGTACCAAAACTTTATGTTTGATTCCGTCCCTGAATTTCTGTTTAATCTTGTTCAAGGTCTTTATTTATTTTTTTAGACACATTGTTTATGTATGAAAGGAACAGCTAAGACACAAAGAAAGAGAAGATCTCCTATGTTACAAGAAAGAAAAAGGATCATTTTCATGATACAGAACCTTTCAGAATATATCAAGGTATGTGTGATTTGCTTCAAATTGCCACTGGAGAAAAGGAAAACACAGCTTACCCTTCTTACCAATGGGCCCAGTCTTGCCAATGTTGCCCTGGTCTCCTGCATCCCCCAGGTCCCCCTTAATTCCTGAAAAGCAAAGCATGTCATTGTTTTTTTTTTGTTTTGTTTTAGATTTTATTTATTTATTTGACAGACAGAGATCACAAGTAGGCAGAGAGGCAGGCAGAGAGAAAGGAAGGGAAGCAGACTCCCCACCGAGCAAAGAGCCTGATGCGGGGCTCGATCAGGAGCCTAGGATCATGACCTGAGCTGAAGGCAGAGGCTTAACCCACTGAGCCACCCAGGCACCCCAAAGCATGTCATCTTTATATCCTAAGGTTGTTTTATATTCCCTTTGAAGATGTGGCTAATGCATTATATCACTTGAAGGAAATACCAAATAGTGCATTCTTGTATCTGTGGCACATGACATATATCCTAGGCTTCCTTATCTACTTTAATCACATTATAGTGTATATATTAAAACTAAATGTGGATAAGTATGAAAATCCTGGACCTAGTGATATTGAAATGCTTACCAACACAGTATTTCTAAAAGGTCCATAGCAGAGAATGTTTAATCTAAAGGTCAAATAAAGGGCTGAGTGGAAGAATTCTTGCATTTTTTTTTTTAAATTCTGTTCCTCTATAGATCTATTTTGGTTTCATTCTGGGAGTCTGTTTCCTCCCTAAAATTTAACTGTCTTAGCCATTTTTAAAGAGGGAAGGGAACGTGTCATAAAACCTAGTGATTGAAGGAACATCAGATATTGTCCCACCAAGTTTTTATAAAATATATATATAATCGGGGATCACTGAGTTCCTCCAAAATAGTTATAGATTTTGTTTTTTTCTATGATTACCTAAAAAAAATTACTGGTTATAAAGCTGTATCTCTGTGATAATAATTTTACAACTGATTGTATAAAATTATAGAATATTGTACATCTTTATTGAATAAGAAGAGTTTAAATCAGCAGTTTTCAGATTGAGGTCACAAAGACCTGTGAGTCTTTTTTTTTTCTCTTTAACATACTAAAGATTTTGAAATCAGTGGTCTAGGGCTACCACCTTGTAGTAGTTGGCAGGAAATATGTCCAGTGCTTGGAAGACACACACTTAAACATCACAACAGCCTTTGTGTCATTCCCATCTTTGCTCTGCTCTTCCCATGCCCCGCCACTTGCTGAAAGATTTTGGAAATAGGTGAATAAGTCAAGGGATCAGACAACTTCTTTCTGTTCCTTCTTATTGTTCTCCTTACACTCTAGGCAAGCCAAAATGAGTTGCTTAGCAGTGGCTTCTGAGAAGAGACATGGCTATCAACCCAGCGTGTTTCTAAAACTCACCGTCTCTTAGATGTCTCTGGAGACTGCTACTGCCTAGAGTTCCTGGAGTGTCCCACTCCTGCCCACTCTAAGGAGGCAGTTTGAGAAATGAATCGAGTCTTGGGGACAATGTCATAGGAGCTCTTTGGTGGCAAGTAAATTCATGTCTGAAATAGATTTCATTCACCTTTGGAGCAGAGAATGTTACGAAAGCTGCTAATTTCCAGGGCAAGGCCAGGAGAGGAAAGCAATTTTAATACTAGAACATCAAATTCATGTCATTGCACTTACCTTTTGGCCCCATGCGTCCCACTTTGCCATGTTTCCCCTCCTCTCCTGGATCTCCCTTTTCACCATCATCTCCTTTTGAAATGGAAAATGAAAGAGTGGAGCAGCTCAAATAATAACACAGCACATCCTCCCCAGGATATGGTGGTGAACATGGTTGGAATCCATTCCTCAGCCCAGCGCTTGCCTTATGACTCTGATGTGACTATGTGTATACAGGCTCTCATGGACTGGACACTCAGGGAAAGAGAGGACACTCCCAGTATCTCTTGTCATTCACTTTTCTCCACATTGTTGGGGGAGGTCATTGAGATGGATGTGACTGCCCATTGACCTGTGAACTAGACCTGGGCAATTGATCAAAAGCTCTTCACCCCATCCCCTCTCTTGAAACATACGAGCTGTCCACCATTCCCATAGTAGGAGCCATTTCAATGATACAGCCTTGAGAGAGTGAAGTGTTCTTAAGACATCTGGCTGGTATACGTGACCATATACTGATAAGCTCTATATGAACTTTTGAGACTCTGGCAGGCAAGTGTGCAGACCTTGTCCTACCACCACTGAAGACAAGTCTCATCTGTAACTTCCCTTCCTTATGAACACTACCATCCACCAATCTAGATTGGTTTGCCTCTTCCCTTGTCTCCCCTTGCCCTCAGTGTATGAGGTGGGGGGTGGGGGGCAGTTTCAAATTTTCTGCAAGAAATTCCCGATATTCAAACCTACTAACTTTATGTTTAAAGACATATCTTTGCTGGCGATTTCCTGAGAAATTTATTTGGTTTGGAAAATCTTCTTTTTTTTAATTGAAGTGTAGTTGACAATATTACATTAGTTTCAAGTGTGCGACATACTGATCTGACAAGTCTATTGATTGTGTAACCACCATCTGACATCATACAGCACTATTACAATAGCATGGACTATATTCCCTATGCTATGTCTTTCATCTCTGTGATTTATTCATTTCATAACTTTAAGCCTGTACCTCCGAATCCCCTTCACCCATTTTGCCCATCTCCCTATTTCCCTCCCCTCTGGCAACCACCAGCAAGTTCTCTTATTTATGCATCTGTTTCTAATTTTTGTTTATTTGTTCATTTATTTTGTTTTTTAGACTCTACATACAAGCAAAATCATATGGTATTTGTCTTTGTCTGGCTTATTTTATTTAACATGATATACTCTAGGTCCATCCATGTTTTTGCAAATGGTAAGATCTCGTTCTTTTTTATGGCTGAGTAATATTCTATTGTGTGTATACATGTATATTGTGTGTATACATGTATACATTATATGTGTGTATACATACACACACACACGTATATATATATATATATATATGTATGTATATATATATATCTGGTATGATAAATCTTTATTTTTGCTGGAGAATTTGGCCAGTTCTAGAAGCATGAACATGTATAAACATGTATATTGATGTGTGATACATATATAAAGAATATAAATATATATTTTTATATAATTATCTAAATACATAAAAATATATAAATGATAATTTATCCTTTGTAAATTACTACTCTCTGACTGCATGCTCGAGAGCCCCCAAATTGTAGGCATAAACCAGGAAGCTAAGAACAGAAGACAGCTAAGAATGGGGATGCAAAGCAGTTCTGTGTGAGCAGTGACTGTCTTAGTCATAGATGGGTCTAGCCCTAGCACCTGCCCAGTCAAGAGCTGCATGAGTGCCTTTACAAAAGTGTCCTGGGGGCACCTGGGTGACTCAGTTCGTTAAGCATCCAACTCTTGATTTCGGCTCAGGTCAAAATCTCAGGGTCATAGAATTAAGCCCCGAGTTGGGCTCTGTGCTCAGTGGGAAGTCTGCTTAAGATTCTCTCTCTCCCTCTCTCCCTGACCCCTCACTTGCTCCCCCTGACTTACATGATCTCACTAAAATAAATAAATCCTACAAAAGAAAAAAAAGGAAAGAGAAATGTCCCGGACTATAAATCAGGAGCCCTGGATTTTCACATCATGTCAGTCACTGATGGACTGAGCAAACCTTCAGAAGTCAATGATCGAGCTTATTGGCTTTGAAGTAGGACAGATATGGCCTTTCTCAGTTTGACCAGTCGTTATCTGGGGAAAGTTGGGTATGTGACACACTTTTCTGAGTCTCATTTTCCCCTCCTGCAAATTGAACAAATAACACCTACAAAAGGAGGGCCCTTGTAAGAAATTTAATAAGATAAAAGATAAAATGCATTAAAGATATGGAACATAATTGTGCCATGGTAGCTCTTATTATTTTTTACTTTTCCTCATCCTTAATGTGGACTTCATACCTGCCCTACCTACCTCTCTCAGTTGTTTTAGAATCAACAAAGTAAGTATGTGAATGTGCTTTGAAACTAAAGAGCACAACACACACACAACATTATGACCAGCTATCTGCATATTCACACACAGTCTCAAGACAGGAAGGAGTCCGTCCGTCACCAGTGGAAAGAAGTAGAAAGAAGACTTCTAAAGGCAAAGTGAAGTACCTTGGATGAGACAGTGTGGGCGAGGGAAAGTGGAGATGTCATTCACTCATCCAGAAAAGAAACATAATCAGCCATTCTCTATTTTTTCTGAGAGCAGAGTGTTAATATCTAAATGAAGCATTAGCCAAGTATGGAAGAGTTTGATTTCCAGTCATGAGATCGGTCAAGCATTAAAACACTTCACATGTGGGGCTCTAAAGTCTCCTTCTGGAGAAGGCTTTCAAAAAAGAACACACAGATGACTTGTGTGATCAGACCAGAGGGGTGAAGTGGATGTATTAAGTGGCCTTTCTTTAGATCAAGTTAGTAGCAAATGTTTGTGAAGTAATTATAATGTGTTCCAACGCTGTTAATTCTAGAAGATGGAAACTATTATTGTGCCACTTTATGAGTGGAAAAACAGACTCAGTGAGATTGTTTGCCTATTATCATAGAGCTTGTGGGTAGTAGAACTAGGAGTCAACATGTATTATCTCTGTGCCTCCAGATCCCTACCAATAAACAATTGTCCCTTCCAGTCTAGGACTCTGTGACCCTTAGATTTTGGAGTTCAGATATTTGACATTGTGCCAAATTTCTCAGGGTAGGGGAAGGGGAGATCCAGAAAAAATGACTGTCTTTGTTTCTTTTTTAAAAAGAAAAATGATGGTGGCTCAGTCGTTGGGCATCTGCCTTGGGCTCAGGTCATGATTCTAGGGTCCTGGGATTGAGCTCCACATCAGGCTCCCTGCTCAGTGGGGAGCTTGCTTCTCCCTCTCCCGTTGTTCTTTCCCCCTGCTTGCACTCTCTCTCTCATCTCTCTCTGTCAAATAAATATACAAAATCTTTAAAAAAAAAAAAAAAAGAAAGAAAAAGAAAAATGTTGGGGCAGAAAAAAAAAATAGTCTAGTAGCTCAATGACTTAATTCACAGGGAATGTATCCTTGAAGTAGTTTGGTGTCACTGAGACCTGGCTTTGCCACTCACTAGCCAAGGGAACTTGGGAAGTCCTTGACCTTTTCTAAGTTTCGATTTACTCATTCGTAGAATGAACAAAATTCCATCTTCTTCAGAGGGTTTTTAGGAGTGGTAAAATTAGAAAAGTATTTTCCTTTAAGGAGCCATCTCTAACACTTGTAGGCTGGCCTAAATTCTCCGTTTAATTACCTCCATTGTTGAAAATAATGAACTTCATACTGAGTGAGTCCATTTTTCTGCGCTGTTCCTTATACTCATCTGTGACTTGCAGGATGGCTGGGGTCATGAGTGATTTATTCTAGCCTCCCCATCATCTGACACAGTGTTTGTCTCTAATGCTTAATAAATACAGTTGAACGAGATATATCTTGTGAGCCATAAAACATTTTACAAATGCAATGGTGGTGTTTACAGAATACCAAGTGCCAAAGGGGTTTCTAGTCCTTGATAAGCATCCAATCATCTGGTCTCCACAACAGCCTTTGAGATGCATACTATTCTTAGCTCTGCTTTACAGATGAGGAAACGGGTAACTTGCAAGTAACAAAGCCAGGATTCAAACCAGGGCATTTGTCTTCAAAGCCCATGCTCTGAACAAACTCCATGATAGGGAACAAATTCATTTCTGGGTTTGGGATTGCTCTTCTGTGGGATGGGACCAAAGATGCACGGTCTGCTCACTAAAGGGCAAGATCAAACGCAGGCATGTACGGGAAGCATTTTGTGAATCATGAAACCACACAAATGTGAACTACTGGTGCCATGATGATTTCTCCTCTGCCCCCCACCCCTTCCTATGAGCTTTCCCATTCATTTTCAAGCCAGTATCTAAGTTGAAGCAGCTAGATGAGTGACTTAGTCATCTACTGCTCCCTGGTGGCTCCTGATGGAGACCTGGGTGGGTGAAAATGGGATTATTCTTCTGGTCTCTGTACTTGCTTCCTAGCCTCGTGGTGAGCAGGCTGCTGGCAGAGATGAAGTAAACAACTGGTACCCTTGCCTTCAGCTTGTATCCTGGGATCATTTGATATTTGGGACTTGCTTTAATGAGAACAGAAGAGAGGTATAAAAGCAAGCTATGGAAAGGGTCCCCCGCATGGCTCACAGTTGTCCGCTTTCATCCTCTTGGCAATATTTCATTGGATTCGTCGTGCAATTTAGCCTTTCTTTTTTTCTTTTTAAAAATAGCTACTTACATTTTAAAATTGAATGAAAAGCTATCCATTGAAATGAACTAATTTCAATTTTACAAAAATGATTTGTTCCCTCCCTACCCCTCCGGCCACCGGCTTGCTGGGATAATCTCTCCAGCAGAATTCCAGCGGAGCACACAGTTGACCAATTTTTCTCAGGTAAAGACCCCCCCCCCCAACAACAAGCAAAAAGTCTTTTAAAATTAAATCCTTCTTTGAAATGAAACAGCTTAACCTAGGTCAGTACCCCCTGCTCTAAGGAAGCCATTATTAAAAATTAGTGAATTGGTTTTGGAAATTTTTAAAGAAAATGTGCCAGAATCTGTACTTTTCCCACCGCCAAAATAATCTTATGGACTAAGGGAAAGTTGTTAGCAATTTTTTTTTCCCTGATCAGTCTTAGAACTGAGTGGAGTAAGTGGTATGGAGTGCTTTGTTAATGGGGCCAGGACTCTTCCCTAAAATATATCCTTCCCATCTCTAGCTACCCCTTCTTGCCGCTTGCATTCTCACTCCTGGAAAGCTCTCTAGTCATATCAGTTATTGCCTGGACATCTCATACATACCAGGTGTATCCGTATGGTGGTAAAATGGACTATCTCCCAGTGCTTTGACTTCCTTGGTCACAACTTCATCCTTTCACTGAAATATTCAGCCTTCCTCAGGACCTACTATATTGACTTTCTCTCCATTCACTGACTTTATCAGTCCCTCTGTGCCTTTCCCTACCTCCCTACATATCCTGAATTCCTTCAACTCAGTCATTCCCCCATAGCGCTCCCTAAGGCAAAAGGAGAGCCTTCCTTTGGTAAAGAGGGCTCTGAAGCAAGTTATGTCCTTTTTCCATTAAATGGAAAAAAAATAATCATTACTTCATAGGATTATTGTGGCCTAATGGGGATGATGCATGAAAAGTGTTCTGCACAGAGCCTGGTGCTTGGCGAAATGATCGGTTCTTCTTTTACTGAGAACAGAAGGGAGGTATAAGAATGGTTATCATCGTCATCGTCATCACCAGAAATGACATCTCTTCTAAACCTTCCTTTCTATTCACTACCTCAATCCTTATCCTACAATCATCACTTACTTTTGTACTTGACTCTGTATATTAAGTAGATTTTCACACAATTAAAGATAAACAGAAATTAATATATATCTATTACTGAGACTTGGCCATTAACATATTGCTATTGCTTCATCTATGTATTTTTACTGATTTTTTAAAAAAGTAAATTACAGACCTCATGGCACAGCTTCCTTAAATACTTCAGCAAATCTCAAAACGGTAAGAACATTCTCCTATGTACACATAATATCATTATGTCACTCTTCAGTTCAACTTGGCTGCGGGGATTTGCTAAAGTCTCCTTTATAGAGTTCTGTGACCTTGATCATCTTGAGCCCAAACTACTGCTCTGTATATAAATTTTAAAAAAGAGATGAGCACTTAGAAAGAGGAACAGGCATTCCGAGGAGTAAACTTGGGTTCGATGAAAACAAATCATGACAAAAATTCCATTTTTTCTTTTGGAAGGACTACTAATAAATCAAGAAACTGCCAAGACCACAGTGGCTGGAAGAAGACACAGGTCCACTGGTCATTCACTGAAGACTGTAGTTCCTGTGAAGCGGGGGTGCTCTATCGGTGAAATCCATGGGCTTCGATCTTACAGATCCTGAATTCAATCCCTCATTATATTCCTTTCCAGCTTTGTGAACTTGGGTGTGGTATTAACCTTTCAAAATTTCTGTTTTATCTGTAAATGGAAAGAATTAGAGTACCTGCCTGTTTTGTCTCCCAGATGGAGGGCTCTTGGCTTACTCTGAGACACCGGTACTTTGATTCATTGTGATAGCTTTGTGGTGGAAATTGCTGGTAGAGGAAGAAATCAATAAAAAGTTTTCTTAATTCCTTTTTTCCCTGTAAAACATGTTGTCAGGAATGTTTAGCGTTGCCTGGACTCCCGCTGCCCATTCCCCAAAGGTGGGATTTTTCCAGCTCTCCAAAGGCCTTATAGCCTTAAACTGGTGCCGGCCACTTGGTTAAAGGCGCCATGAGGAGAAGGCGATCTATAATTAAAACCAGCCCTCTGCAAGCATGGCTCCCTGACCTCCTAAGGGAGCAGTGGTCATAAACTGCCGAGAGACTACGGGCCCGTGGTGACATTTCATCATGGCTCTTCTTTCCTTTTTTAAGACACGGAGGGGTTTTTCTTCTTATTTCTTTTAATGGAAGCATAAAAAATGAGCAAGCGTGGCTTCTAAAAGAAGAATGATTTGTAGATATTACTTCCATCTTCATTACCATGAGGCAAATGACCTGTGGTCAAGGGAGACCCAGACCTTGGCTAACTTGGCTTAACAACAACAAGAACAAACAACATAATAATGAACATTATGTTCTATGAATAGAAAAAAAAAATCTTTCTATGACAGTGGGGCAGGGGTCCTCTAAGAGATTTTCTGAGGCTCTTTCCTAACACTTCCTCACCCTGTTATGATGAGAGTGCATGAAATGAGACCCTCCTTATAAAACAATTAACACCTTTTCTAATAATTTTAAAGCACTTGAAAAATGTTTATTTTGGTCCTGCAGCAGGGATACGGTTACAGAAGAACCAAGTTCATGTCAGTCCATAGGAAACTGCCTGTCTCTAAGGAGAAAAGCTGTCCAAGGGAGACTCTTCTGAGGAAGAAAGCTGCTCTCAACCAAGATGCAGTTGGCCAAGGGTTTCAGCCGTTGGAACCACAGGTCTTTGGAAGCTTGGTGCGATGGGCAGAACAGGAGTTTTATGGTCTGTCATGGGCTGGATTGTTTCCTCACCCCCAAAATTCATATGTTGAAGCCCTACTCCCAGGACTTCATTATGTAACCGTATTTAGACAGAAAGCCTTTAAAGAAGAGATTAAGTTAAATTCTGGCTGTTGGGACAATCCTAATCCAATCTGACTGGTATCTTTAGGAGAGGAGGAAATTTGGACACACAAAAAGATGCAAGGGATGAATGCACGAATCCCTAAAAAGGCCATGTGAGGACACAGTGAGAAGGCAGCCATGTGCAAGCCAAGGAGAGAGGGCTTAGCGAAAAGAGACCAAATCTGTTGACTCCTTGACCTTGGACTTCCAGCTTCCAGAACTGCATGACAACGACTTCTGTTGTTGAAACCACCCAGTGTGTGGTATTTTGTTATGGCAGCTCCAGCAAACTCATTCATCGTCCCAGAGTCCTGGGCTCAAATCCCACATCTCCACTTAACAACTCTTTAATATTATACTCAATAAGTACTCTCTCTGCTTCAGCTTCCTAAACTAGAAAACTGAGGTAGTTACCCTTTTCTTATGGGGTTGCTTGAAGATTAAATGATATTATTGTTGGCAGAGCTCGCAGAGGAAACCTGTGCAACGAGTGGGCCCTTATCCATCCACTCCATATTAAGTGTAAAGTGGGAACCTACAGGTTTCACCTTCCTGGTATCCTCCATCTGGGCCTCTGGTAACAGCCCCACACATCTCCATAGGAAACCACACTTGTTTATTCTTAGTCCATGTGGTTTGAACTTAACCCACAGTGATTGGCTCAGCAGTGGGCCCATGACGGGTAAGAGCCAGGGAGTCTCCATTTGTAGATAAGCCTCTCCCATAACTCAAGCAGTTACAACTTTCGAAAATGGTGGCTTGCTCTTTCTGCAGGGTAGCAGAGGTAGGACAGACGATTATTGAAGTGTCAGAATCTATCTTACCATCATGAAGGGAGAAGCTTCTCTAAAATGAAGTCATTATGGAGGAAAGCAGAACCAAGGTATGAAGACTGAGTCCTGAGCCCCTGACCCCAGACCAGATGTAGCGCAGCTTGACTCCCTCCTTGTTACGGAGACTACACAGTCCCCTTCTCTCCTCTGTTTGCTTGTTTTACTAACCAGTTAGGCTCGGTTTGTATTTGGTTTCTTTCACCTGCAAACACGTTTCCTTACTAGTACAATTAGTAGACACAGATCAAGAAAAGAAGAGCCTTCCTCTGAAGAGATGGAAACCTCAGGAGAGGATGGGCATGGAAGCACAAGGACTACCGTCATAAGTGCTGGGAGAGCAGCTGTTGGGGGAGCAAAAGGGAGGAAACACCTGCCCCGACCTGCTCACACCTGAAACGCTTCCCTAGTCTTTCTCAGGAAGAAGTAAATGGGATCCCTTGCATTGGGCTCCACCAGAATAAGCTTCTATCTTCAGGTAAGTGAAAAAGAAAATAAGCTGAAGTACAAATTTGTCATGGGATGGGAGTAGGCTGGTCCTAAAATGTTCTCACCCATACAAGTTCGTGCAGATTTGTATCTTCTGTCCAAACCATGCATCTCTAGGGGTTTGACTCACTTTTGCCTTCCCCTCCCCACGAGTCTGCTCAGTGCAGATTGTCCTGCTGCCATCTCCCTGTTCAACCAACAGGACTAGTCTCATTCCCTGAAGGGAACAGCCCTTGTACTTCATAGCATCCACACCAGCTCCTCCATCCTCCCCCCCCCCCAACTCCCATCAAATGGTGGGACAGGTCAGGGAGAAGATACTATTCCCTTTGTATCCCCAGCACTTGGCACAGCCACTCAGATGTAACAGGTACTTCCTCAGTGAAGGTTCTCAAAAGGAAAGGAATAACAACCTTAAAGTGAAGATTGATAAATGTGAATTTACTACAGTGAAATAAATTAGTCATTGATTAAAATTGATTCTCACAAGTGGCTGATTAATGAATGAACCTGAGTCGGCCAAGAGAGGTGTGAAGGCTCTTAACCTAGGAGGGCTGCCAGCCTGACTCTGCTCGGCCCGCCACCCCACGCTTTTGTTTCCTCCTTGCCCGTGTCTCCCAATACATTACTGGAACCCTTGCTCATGTCTCCAGTGTCACCGCCATGGTCTCATCTCCCAGGCTCAGACCCCAGATTGGTTTGGGTTATTCCTCCTTCCAAACTCCCACCCTGATTCTTACTTTTTCTCCCATCCACCCTTTCTTTTTCCTCTCAGCCCTGCTGTCATTATTCTACCTCCCCCTATTCTCATACTCTAACCCTCTTCCTTCAAGGTGGCCCCCAAATGGTCTTCATGGAATTTTATTCACGGGTGACTCCAAGTGCCTAGAACAGTGCCTGTTAAGTGAATAATTATTGAAATACGGGTTTCCTTAGATCTGAGCTTCACTTTTTCAAGCTGTCTTGCAGATGGTTCTTTATAAAATCACATTTTCATGACAAAACATTTCAGCAGTTCTTCTGTGTTTATAGGCCAAGTCCAAACTGGTTAGTCCAGCATTTGGATTTTCAGAGACTGACATCACTGCAACTTTCTGGTATTATTTTCTGACATTGACTTGCATACCCTTCTATGCCTGTTCAACTTGTTTATTCATTTTTCATTAAAAGGTCTTTCAATTCATGCCCCCATTGAAAGGCTTTTCTCTCTGTTTGAATTTCAACTCTCCCGAGGAAAAAAGCAGAAATCGTAAAAGAGAAGAAAGACATTGATGACCACAAAGAAATTAAAAGTTTCTATATGGGTAAAAGAAGTCACATAACTATATCGAATTTATAAACAAATATATGACAGACAGGGAAAAAATCAAGCACTAAGACATAGAAGATGATTAATATTCTTAACATGTGAAAAGCTTTTGCAAAAAGACAATAAGGGAAATAAAAAGATGATCTAAAAATATAAATAATAAATGATAGATGAATATTGTCCATATTCACTATTAGTCAGAAAAGTACATGTGGAAGTGTAGCCATTAGATTTAGTAATAATCTAAAAAGACTAATAGCATTCAAAGATGCCATAGATGCAGAGAGCACTCAGTCATTGCTTCTGGCAGCATGAACTACTATAGCATTTCTGGAAGCTAGTCTGTCAATAGGGATTAAAGAACCCACACCTTCCATTTTACCATAGGGAACCTATTTTATGAGACTATCTGTAAGAAGTAATGTATGTATCCGTGTGTGTATTCATATGTATGAGAATGTTTGTAGTGGCAAAAACAAAAACCATAAACAATCTGGAAGTGTATCATCATGAAACTGATGGAAATCCCAGAAGAAATATCATGCAGTTGCCAAATCTAAGGAGTTTGAGAAAGACCTCTGAGGAAGGTGTGATCTCCATGTTTTAGTATATAAAGAATGTCTCTTGGAGAGTCATACACATATGATCTTATTTAGAAGAAAGCATAAATAAGCAGAAAAAATACAGAGAAATGTGTGAATACCAAGTTCTTCATGAGGGTTACATGGGAGAAATGGGTCGGGAAAGGGAAGAGTCACAGTGAAAAGTGAGATTGTTAGTGTTTTCTTTATACTTCTTTATTCTGTACGTATTTACACATGTTATATGGGTTTTTTAATTAAATTATTTATTTAAATTCAATTCAGTTAACATATACTGTATTATTAGTTTCAGGGGTAGAATGTAGTGATTCATCAGTTGCATACAACACCCAGTGCTCATTACATCACAGTGCCCTCCTTCATGCCCATCACCCAGTGACCCCATCCCCCTACCCATCTCCCCTCCGGCAACCTTCAGTTTGTTTCCTGGAGTTCAGCATCTCTTATGGTTTGCCTCCCTCTCTCTTTTCGTCTTGGTTTATTTTTCCTTCCCTTCCCCTATATTCCATCTGTTTTGTTTCTTAAATTCCACATACGAATAAAATCATAAGGCATTTGTCTTTCTCTGAATGACTTATTTCACTTAGTGTAACACACATGCTATGTGTTTCAACAAGCATGAAATACTCTCGCAGTTTGAAAAATAATAATGTAAGGAAACTGTGGCTATTCTCTCCTTTTGTAAATTTAACCCATTAGTCTTGTCTCAAATTCTAAATTCCCTAAATTTATTGATAGAATTGTTTCCTTGGTAATTCACCATCTGGTTCCTTGTTACTACTCTCTAATTGTTGCCTTAGAGTATTATTTTAAAATGCACTGTTATTTAACTTTTTGTACTAATGTCAATTACTTAATTAGAGTGCAAGTTGCTTGTTTTGGGGGCAGATATTTTATACCTTGTTCTCAAAGCTTCTCAAAAATTCATAATTTGCTCACTTATTCGTTCCTTGAACAAATATTTATTGAGTCTCTATTAGCTACTAAGTCCTGTGCTGAGTCCTAGGCAGACAGCACTGGCTCTGACTAGACATGATCTAAGCCTAAAAGTTTGGTCTTATAAATGTTATAAGTATTATGAATGGGAAATTGTCATGTGTGTTGTTGGCATCTAACAAGGTGAGATTTTGAAAAGATCAATGATCTTTTTTCTTCTCCCTGATAAGGAGATTTGGCTTTTATTCATCTATATGCTCCCTCCTCAGATGATAAGATAATGTATCAAATAAGGAAATAGAACAGAAATCTTTTTTTCTGTATTGATATGCTAAATAATGTAAGGAAATATAATACATAAGGGCATATATGGTGATTAATTTATCTAACAACAATATCAATGACAATATTAATAACAGCTATGTTTACTATGTTTACTGGATGCTTCCTATGATCCAACCCAGGCTGTTGGTGTGCATGATGTCAACCAGTCTCTTTGCTGTGCCCCATCAATCTCAGAGACCCGTAAACTTTTTTCCCCCTTCAGCTAGCTCCTGTATAATCTCGCAAAGAAAAGTGAGGATTTCAAGGATCCTGCAGTGTTTCCTACTTGAATTATAAAGCACCTCCTCTTGTTTTCGGGTTTATTTCGTTTAAGAAAAATTGCTCCTTGGAACCAGCAAGTCTTTTGTCGTCTTTGCATGTCTGAGTAACAGGGAGGAAAAAAAGAAAACAACTAACATTGTACTTAACGAAAAATATAATATTAAGGTTTGTTGAGCAGGTTCTCTTCCTCCTGCACGTCTCATTCATTATTAAAATGCATTCACAGCCAAGTCAGCAGAAACAAATGCTAGGAGGAATCCCATCCATCCAGGACGAAGTGCTGTGCTCCTGCAGCACAATGCGGTAGTTAAGAGTGGAAGGTCTGGGGGATGGAACCAAGTCCTGGTCCCACCACTGGCTCACTGGCAGCCCGCTGAAATTCTATAAGTCTAAGTGTTCTTGTTAGTACACCAGAGTAGGGAAATCTCTCCCTCAGAGTGTTATTGAGAAGAGTAAATGTGATAATGCCTATGAAGTGTCAAACGATGCCTGGAATGCAGTGAGGACTCGAGAAATTTATGTTATGGCATTAGCATCCACTAGGTCACCCAGAAATTCTAGCCGCTAGAAATTGGAGGGCCACAAAGAAGCAGCCAAGGGCAGCCAATGTCTCTTTAGCCCATACCTTGGCTGTGTAGATTTGCAACTCCCTGACTGATGTGTATTTTTGCTGCCAGAGATTTGTGCCCCTGGCTTTGAAACGTTTACAGCACTCTGTAGATGGAGCATTCAATATTCTGTCTAAAATTCCTTTCAGTACAAAGTGAGGCAGAAACTAATGGAAAGAAAAAGAAGAGCGTTGTAAGTAATAACGATGCGGTTAGATCCCAACATCCCAATCCATGGACATCCCACGCATCTGTGAGAATGGCAACGTCCTCCCTGACGCTTCTGCTAAATGACACAAGTCACAGAAACCATGAGTCAAGACAAATAGTGCAATCTGTTTTTGTAGAGAAGAAACGTCTAAAGAATATTTACGATATCTATGTTCAACTGCTTACTGGACTTTTCCATATGGATGTCCAGAGGCAGCTCAGACTGTGTAGAGCTCATTATCATCTGCCAGTTTTGCTTCTGAAATCTCTTTTTCGTCTCCCCTCTTTCTCCCTATCCCAACAGCCCTAATTCAGCTCTCATTTTTAGTTCATGTCCCACCAGGAGCTTCTCACATCCTTTCAGTCCTTCAGCCTACCTATCTTGAGCCCTGCCAAGAGATTTGTCTACCTGACCAAAAAAAAAAAAAAAAAAAAAAAAGAGAAACTAAGTTGCTTCATTCTCCTACTCAGACTTCCATTGGCTCTTCTGGTTTAAACAGTCATTTGGCCAGTCAGACCTGATACAGTCTTAAAATTTCTATAGAAGAGCTGTGAAAACCAAAGAAAGAAAACCCTAGGTATAATGAAAATGAGGGTAACAAAGTGCAGTAAGTTTCCATTTACATTAAAGACATTAGAGCCACGATAGGGAAAACATTCTGTGCTCCACCTTATTAAAAGATTGATTCTATTACCTAAAGGGAGGTAGAATAACACTTAATTTCTCCTCCACTGGACACCCTGTTCCAACAGTATGTCCCCACTGACAAGAAAATTAAGTCAATAACTTTGTTGCATTAGTGATACATTTCGACATGACAGAGGACTCCCACACCCACCCATATTTCTAATTACAAAAAGTTACCCAGGAAGGAAGACAGGAGAACAGGCAGTAAAATGAGGCATTTTGGGAGACTCATTTCTCAATGGTAAAGCCTTATAGGCAGGTGCAGGAATACCCTGGCATCAGTGAATGCTAAGCATTTTAATTTTGCATACCCTCATCTGTGCAGAGCTACAATGTTAGAAAAACAAGAAGAGGGAGCCAGAGAAAATTCCATATTGGCATGGCTGAGCCACCTTAAAATAATACCAACCTGATATAACCTCCCTTCGGGTTCCTCTAAGGTCATATCCGTTGCCTTTGTACACTCCCTGTGAGCATTATTTCAGTGTATTTGGTTTGTGTCTATGGGCCAGTAGTGACTTTGCCCAAGACCACCAGTGTCAAGCTCTAGCTTTGCTCTTCACAAGCTAAGATAAATCCATTCTAAAGACCTTCCTTTGTAATATATCCAAGTCCCTCTGTCTCCTTGAGGACTTACACTTTGGTCTGCAGCATATTGTTACCCTTGTGGCATCACTCCATCTCCCAAGCTCCTGTTAGACATAAAGGCCTCTTTGGTCACTCAGCATGTGGCCCGAAGTGGGGCAGTACTTTGGTTCTGAATGTCAAAACCCTTTTCTAGATTTTTGTGCATCTCAAACGAGGCAGAACAAGATCATGTAAACTATTTTTTACTGCACTCCATACTATAATGTCTTGCACGTACACTCATCCCTGACTGATGTCAGATAAATGACCTTCAAAAGGATCATGGGCAAGAGAAGTATGCTTTAGTTCCTTGACTTATTTGTTTGTTTGCTTGTTTGTTTGTCTGTTTATCCCCCTTCTTAAATAGAGATAATGATTCCTGTAGTATGTCCGTGGAACTAAAGAAAAATAATTGATAAACCCTTCATAAATTCCAAAGACTCATACTCATATAATTTGCTTAACAGATACAAGTATTCTCAAGTGGCTACAAGAGATGTGAAATAATGGTCCTAGAGTTTTCAAGTCAAGAACAATCACAATAAATAATTTGAAAACAATTAAATTCTTTAGATGCTACTTCAGTTGAATCTCTGAGCATCGGATTTTCACAGCAGATATTTATAATTTATAAAAGAGCAGAGAATGCTCTAGAATAGAATTTAAAGATTTTTATAAAATTATAGAATATTACAGATCAAATATGTAGTGCAAAAACCAGACAGACTGCTTATGGATTGGAATATCTAGAAAAGAGGCAAAAAAGGCCAAAAAACATCATTTCTAACAGAACTAGAATTTCATAAACACAAAGAGTGAGAGACTTAAGTTATATCAGGCCTACACATACAGTCGAGGACCCGAGGCCAAAAACACTGCCTGCATGGGGCACAAGAAAATATTCCCTAAGGAAGACAAAAAGACTAGAAGGCAGGAAAACCATTCTCATTTTCCCTTGAGTTTTGTTAATCCATGGTTTTCGAATATTTCAAGGGTCCTTGGCAATATGTCAGGGACAGCACTAAGTGCTTTGTGTGGCTCAACTCATTTCTCCTTACCAAGACCCTATGAGGTAGTCACACTTATCATTCCACCTTTTCTTACTGAAAACAAAACAAAACAATAATAATAATAATAATAATAAAATAAAACAAAACAAAAAAACACTGAGGTTTGGTTTTGTGGGTTTTAACTCATTTAGTCCTATTACATCCCTACGGTATTTACACCATTGTCATTCCTATGCATTTGATCAAGAACACCAGACTCACTTGGAGAAGAAGGAAACACGAGTGAAGAGAAAGGGTGACCTCAGGTTTGTGGACTACGGACAATGAGAGTTGACTTTGCAGTGGGACCACAGTAGGCAGGAAATTGCAGCAAGGAGTAGAAGGTGGTGACATTTCCCTGGTAGATTTCTATTTGGGGAACCAACTTTATAGTCTGTGAGCCTTTCATGAGGGATGTGGGCAGAGAGGGAGCTTATGGTAATGGAAAAATGGAAGCTAATGGGAAAATATAGCTAAGCTATATGCTATACGTTTTAATTTTCAAATTAAGCATTTGAGATGGATAACAACATTATCCCTATTTCAAAAATGAAGACACTGAGGCTTAAGGTCTCATAGACAGGTAAGTGGCAGAGCTCAAATTTAAAGTCCATGATCTTTGCCAACATGCAAGTACCTGTTGGGAAACTACTACTATGGCCCTAGCGGTGATGGTTGGCTAGCCAAGTTATTGTGCAAGGCAGTGGAGGGAAAGTGTGCTCTGGGTAAAGGATACATGATTATTAAAATAAAACAGGCTAAAATTTTTTAACATTATCATATCATATATCCTGACTCATCTTTGCCCATACCTTGATTGACTAGACTTCTACTTTCCCCTTTCTGGTCTAACCTTGAGATGCTTTCTTGGAATCTACCCAAAGGGAAAAGGAGAGGAAAAAATGGTTCAGAACATCCCGGCCAAGCCACTTAAAATCTCAACCTGTCTTTATGCATAAAATACATAGTAAAACTCTCAATGAAAGAATATAGTGAATTAATATAGTTAATATAAAGGTCTTAGGAAAATACCTACTTGCTTAACCTCTCTGATAAAGCCGCCAGAAAGAAATTAACAACTTAATTTATATCAAGGTGACCGAGCTAAAATAATTCCATACAATGTGTATGCATTGACCCCACAGAACTCCTTTTCTAATGTTAATTTAAAAAACTAAAGGAAGGATCATTTCATGCTTAATGAGAAAGATGGAACGCGAGGATGATGATATAACATGGCAGAATGGACCGATGACTGGCCCAGTGATTGAAATAGGTGTTCCAGTTCTAGTCCTGCTGCCAGTTGATTACTGTGTGATCCAGAACAAGTGATTTTACCTCTCTGGGCTTCAGCTTTAACAAATGCAAAAATAACTGGGATTAAACCAAGTTACCTCTGACAGTTACATTGCAGGAGTGAGACTCCCAATTTGGCTGTGAACGTAATCTACACATTCCTGGGCATATCTGGCCATCTGTGTGGGGTAGTCATGAGAAGGCTTGTTTGCATTGGAGGCTGAGAAGATTCCCAGAAATAACTCAGGTTGTGCCAATTGCGAGGACCCAGAGAGTGAGCAGGTATCCAGAAGGGCCTACTGTGTGAATGGCATTTGAGCTAAAACCTAAATGAGGAGAAGGAACAATCCTTGGAACAAAGGAAAATTTAGGCCAGACAGAAAGAGCATCAAGTCCAAAGATTCTGGACCAGGAATGAGAGACAAAGCAAGGATGCCTGATTCAGACTATGAGTAGAAAAGTAGTTTGATGTGGGAGAAGTAGGGAGAAGCCAGATGGATTGCAAAGGAACTCTTAGGCCACACACAAAAGTCATTGGGAAAAATAAAAAAATAAAAAAATAAAGCTCCTAAACAAAAAGGCTAATGGAAGCCAACATAAGCAATAAGGCAACATATCTTTAATTTCCAAACAGACTAATGAAATAATGGAGTTGATTATCAGAGGGGAGGCATCTCATTACCTTCAGTATATTTTCGTATCCAGTACAATGTTGAGCTATGGGGCGGCCTGAACGTTGTGTTCTTAATTGTTGCATCCATTTTTTGTCACATAAAGGTCAGTGCAGTGGACTATATTTTCAAACCTGATTCTCCTAGAAACCAGTGGATGGCACTGGACCCAGAGCCGGAAGGCCAGGGCTAAATTTCAAGTTGCATATCTGTTCTATAAGTATGTGAGAGACCTTGAGAGTTCCACTTGGCCTTGTTGAGATTATTTCCTTATCTTTGAAGTTGAAAGTAATTGCTACCACATAGGGCAGTTGTGAACATTAAACAAGATAATGTACTTGAAAATGCTTTGGAAATTGTGAATCATCACTCACATATTTCTTATTGCTCTTACATTTCTTTTCTTGCTAAAATTTACATTTCTTGCTAAAATTTCTTGCCACTGCTGTTTTCAAGGGATACCACTAGAGGTCAGAATTTTACACGAATTGTTTCAAGAGCCGCTGCAGGTGGGAAAAGAACATTTTTGTACTAAACAGCATAAAATAATAAATTTAAGGCATAGAGAGAAAAATAAAGACGGCTTTCAACAAAGAAGTTTTGATAATTGGAACACTGCTTACTCCCATAATTGTTACTCAGCAGACTTAGATAAATAGGGAGAACGAGGAAAGATAAATAGAATTTAATTATCTATTTATGATGTCTACACGGCTTAAAGTTTACATTTGTTAGCTTATATTATTCTTAAAACAGTTCTCTAATGAAGCTCACTTTTCAAATAAAGAAACTAAAACACAAGTAAATGTAATAGCATACTGAAGATCAAACAGATTTAATTCAATATCTTTCTTCCTACCAAGTCATGCTTGGGAAATAATGCAGTAAGAAAATGCTGAGTCTATCTTGGGCAACATATTATAGGACAGGTTAACATTACTTGTTTTCCACCGGCAACTCTAAATAGCTTCTTTAGTTCCAAGCCTCCCAAATGAATTCAGGGGAAACTCCTTTTATTGTTTCTCAGAGCTTCTAGAAGTTTCTGAGCACAGTGCCGGGAACTATGGTATTGACATGATTAGCCACGGAGAAAAATATAGACCATCCTGCTCTTAGGAAAAATATATTGAACAGAAGTAATGATTCCATTCTTTAAAATGTTTTCTCGGGGGCGCCTGGGTGGCTCAGTGGGTTAGGCCGCTGCCTTCGGCTCAGGTCATGATCTCAGGGTCCTGGGATCGAGTCCCGCATCGGGCTCTCTGCTCAGCAGGGAGCCTGCTTCCTTCTCTCTCTCTCTGCCTGCCTCTCAGTGTACTTGTAATTTCTCTCTGTCAAATAAATAAATAAAATCTTTAAAAAAATAAATAAAATAAAATAAAATGTTTTCTTGGCCATAAAGCTTTTTTTATTATTTTTTTTCTTTTTTTCCTTCTCTTCATCATTAGCATTTTATTTTTGTAGAAATAAATATACAAATCTGCCTTGTTCAGGGGTAGGGAGCAGCTATTAACAAGTTCATGAACAAACGAGGTAGGGTAGTTGGCAGTTTCTATCTTGAGTGTAGATGAATACAAAGTCTTGTTTTTCACTTGTAGGCATGGCATCGGGCGCCAGGCCTGGGGTGCAAAGGGGCGGTAATGAGCATGCGCAGGGCGCTCCATAGGCACGAATAGCGGCAGTTTGCCAGGGAAAAAGGGCGTTAACGGAGCCCTGAGTCCAAGAGTTTGCCATCTAACACTCAGTTTGAAATGTGACAAGTTCTAGGAGAAGAGCTTTAATTTTAGCACCTAACATGAGGCCTAAGATGTAGGAGGTATTCTGTACATTCCTTTCCAGAATTGTGGAATCTCTTTAAGAAGGGAACTCAGGGGGCGCTTGGGTGGCTCAGTCATTAAGCATCTGCCTTCTGCTCAGGTCATGATCCCAGGGTTTTGGGATCAAGGCCAGCATCAGGCACTCTGCTCAGCGGGAAGCCTGCTTCTCCCTCTCCCACTCCTCCTGCTTGTGTTCCCTCTCTCGCTGTATCTCTCTGTCAAATAAATAAATAAATTTATAAAATAAAAAGAAGAAGGGAACTCAGAATTCATTTTGATGCAAAGTCCTCTGACTCTGGGGAAAGAAGAAATCATACCAGATTCCCAGCAGACTTCGTTCTGGAACCCCCGGAGTTCTAGAGGACACAGGCTCAGGAAAAGAGTGAAAGATTTACAGCATTTGAAATCTTAGCAAGGTTTCTAGCGGGAAGAGGGAAGTTTTGCATTAAGAAATGAGGATAGGAAGACATATGATGAACAGGGTGCTGGTATCCAATAAAAATTAATTGCCCTCTCCTCCCTCCTAAATTTTTTCTTTTGCTACTACTTATGATAATAATATATATTATTTTTTTAATATATGTTATTTAATGCGTCTCTTATGTTTAAAATAATACTCAGTACTTAGTAGGTATTCAATATATGTTGGCTGAATTGGAATAAATAGAATTGTTGTACTGCAATGCAGGATATTTGGGATGTCATTTTGACAACACTTTGTCCATTCTTCTAGCTTCAAAGTTGTAGTTTCTCTGCAAGAAAAATTGTTTTGACGGTGCAGTTCTCAAATGGACTCTCCCATTTGCAAGGACAAGGAAAACTTTAATTTTCAGCATTTTCCCTGCTACCCTAGGAATAACAAAGTTTCAGGTACATTATTGGAAAGTCCAGTAATAGTTTTAAGTAAATACTTTTATTTCTAATCAAAACTTTCTTTTCTGAACATTTGCCCTCACATTATTCATTTATTCACCCAAGAAATTATTTGGAAGCCCCAAGGTCTCATTGTTCCTCCCTGGCATTTATTTTATGGTATCAAAGGTTAAAGCTTGGATTGCAATCTTTGGAGGAAATTAATTCACTGATTAAGAAAAATGCACTTTAAGCAATACACATTTAAATAGCTGACAAGCATAGGGCGATGTATTTCTACTTTTTTCTGAAAGACCCATTTTTTTCTACTTAAAATTTTAAGCAGCTGCAATTCTTCTATCCTATAGCCTGGAGAAACATAGCATGAATTACTAATAAGGGAGCACCGAATGTGCACTGCAGTGACCACTTTCAGAACAAAAGGGTCAGAACTGAAACCAGGAAAACAGCATCTTTTATCAACCAGTTGCTTGAAGCACATTTAGACCTTGGCTCTACTTGAAAAAATTCTGCAATAGTCTATCATCCTTCAGCTGAAGGCACTTGGCCTCAAAGACTCCACTTTCAAAAAAGAAATTTCATTTATACACTATCTGCAATCCTCGACAAAAATTGTCTTCTTTGTAGGAAGCCCACTAATTGATGAAATATATGAAAGATTTAATTTTCTCTGTACAGAGGTTTTTGCCTGGTAATTTTACCAAAATCAGTGCTTAGAAAGGCATTGGAATGAAAACAGCTGAGGAATAGAGAGCGTCTGAAGAAAAGCATTCCTGAAACACTAAGGTCTTGGCTTGTGTACCTTCCCCCGGAACAGCAGGGAAGAGGGAGTTTTCCCCTGCCCTGCGTGAGGTCCGCCCCCTGCCAACATTCTCCTACCTAACATCATAATAGGCCATTGTTTTTCCAAAATAGGAAGAAAGGAGGTGGACACTAGGGAGAAGAGAGAGTCATTCCGAGTTACAGTAGGATTGAGGGAGGAGGGAAGAGAGTTCACTTATTACAGATGAACATTTTGCTTTGCTTTTCTCACCTTTGGGTCCTGGTGCAATTGTGTGTGTGGCACAAACTTCACTGGTAGGACGACTATCCATGTCCAGACCCAGACTCTGAATTTGCAAAAGAAAGAGCACCAGAAGGATGGACTGGTTTCTTCGAAGAAGGGCTCCAAAACCGTTCATTGCTGTGGTTCTTCAAAAAAGTGCCAAAGAAGTAGCTTTATTTTAAATAAAACTTCTGCTTTAGGGAAGAAAGTAAAGTATCTGGAGTACACATTCCAGAAAGGGCTGCACAGACAAGAAGGAAGCATATCTTAAGTTGTTTATTTTCTCAGTCTTCCAAATGGACCATACATTGTCCAGACTGTTTATTTTCAAGTGACAACAGTTTACCGAAAATTATCTCTGAGCTAAACACTCAAGGAGAAACAACCCAGAGAATGGAGCGGATAGAGATGACTTCTGTTCAGTATAGGAGCTGACAATTTCATATCCCACATTGCATTTTTATTTTGGGTTCCAGAAAGATGGATCCAGAGATTGCTTAAATTACCTGCCTGTTATGGGTACACTATGCAGGGCTTTGAGCTTTTTTGTAAGGAAATAATCATTAACTGTTTGTGCTAGCTGAATGCTAGCACTCCCATTGCTCTGTGTTAACTTATTTCCTTCTCTCTTTAACAAAGGATTGTCTTGGGATTAAGCCCCAAAGGGAAGAACATCAGCTTTACTGCAAAGCAATTTAGCAGTAAGTATCAAGAATATTAAAAATGTTTATAACCTTGGTCTAGTAATTGTCTTTCTGGTACACTATTTTAAGAAAATATTCTGAAATGTGGACAAAGTTTTTTTTTGAGAAAATATGGCAAAAAGAGGAAGGGACATTAATTGTCTAACAATACATTATGGTTGGCAAATCATAATAAATACAGACATATGAGAGAGTATGACATGGAAATTTTATTAATTTTATTAAGATTTGTAGCAAGTTTTTGACAAAATGGAGCAGAGAAGCTTATGCTATTATTATGTTTCTTAAAAAGTAGGATAGATATAGATAATAGAGATACAGATACAGACATATATACAGTGATAGAAATACAGATTATTCTTCCTTTATCTTCTAGTTACCTATCTGTCTATCATCTATCATCTCTCTCTCCATCCATCCATCCATTCATCCAACCACCCACCTATCTATTCTATCAACCCATGGTCTGTATGAATAGCCTAGGCAGTTAAATGATTGCCTTTGGCTCAGGTCATGAGCCCAGAATCCTGGGATTGAGTCCCACATCAGGCTCCCTGCTCAGTGGGGAGTCTACTTCTCCCTCTACCCCCTACCCTCCCCCACTCATAATCTCCCCATGCTTTCTGTCTCTCAAATAAATAAATACAATATTTTTTTAAAAATCCGATATAATAGGGAGTTACCTTACCTTCTTTACTCTTTTTTTTAAGATTTTTTTTTTTTTTTTTGACAGAGACCACAAGTAGGCAGAAAGGCAGGCAGAGGGGGTGGGGAGCAGGCCCCCTGCTAGCAGAGAGCCCAACACAGGGCTCGAATACCTTCTTTACTCTTGAGAAGCATGTTAACTGAGAGGCCAGAAGAGGTTTCAGACCTACTCTCCTTGAGCTTGGAAAAGAAAGACCTTATATATCCTCATAAGGGCTAATGAAGAATTATTTCTATGAGATGTCATTATAAGTAATGGCCCATCTAAGAAATACAGATGTATGGGTTTCCTAGGGCTGCTGTAACAAAATATCCCCAATGGGGTGGCCTAAATAACCAACATTTATTGTCTCATGATTCTGGAGGCTGTAAGTCTAATTATCAAGGTGCAAAGCCATGCTTGTTCTAAAGACAGCAGGAAAGGATCTGTTCTAAACCCCTTTCTTACTTTCTGGTATTTGCTTGGGTTATGACAGCACAGCTCTAATCTTCACGTAGCATTCTCTCTGTGTATATCTGTCTGTCTGTCTGTCTTTCTGCATCAAAATGTATCCCTTTTTATAAGCATACCATTCATAATGGATTAGCACCCCTCTACTAATGAACTAATTTTAATTATGTAAACAGTGAATCTTGGAACACTACATCAAAACCTAATGATGCATTGTATGATGACTAACATAACACAATAAAAATTTTAAAAATAAATAAATAACCAAACTGTATTTTAAAAAAAGAAAGAAAGAAAACCTCTTTACAACTTACCTCTAAATACAGTTACATTATGAGGTAGTGAGAGTTAGAAGGCTTTTTTTTTTGGTCTGGGAAGATATGATTCAACCCATAACAGGCTTATAGGGTGATGTAACTGGATCTTTTTATTAGCAATTCAGGGAGAGGAAGCAAAAGGAACTGGCATTAATTGAACAGCCATGTGCTAAATTACATTGATCCCTTAAGTGTATCTTGTTTAAACCTTTATATAACCCTTGGAATAGATAGTAGTACCTCCCCCATTTTACAGACAAATAACTTGAGGCTCAGAATAATTAAGCAATTTGTTTAACATCACTGTGAACATTAATTTTATGTGTTAACTTGACTAGATTATGGGATGCCCAAATGTTTGGCCAAACATTATTTTGGGGCATGCTTATGAGAGTGTTTCCAGATGAGATTAGCTTTTGAATCTATAGACTGTGTAAAACAGATTTTCCTTCTCAATCTTGGTGGGCCCCACTGAAATCATTGAGAGGCTTATCAGAGTGAAAATATAGAAAAAAGAATTCCTCCTCTGCCTCATTGGTGGAGCTGAGATTGGCCTTTTCCTGCACTAATACTGGGGAGTTTGTGGCATCATCTCCCTGGTTCTTGGGCCTTTGGACTTGAACTGAACTTAACACCATTATTTCCCTGATTCTTGGGCCTTTGCCAACAGCTTTTTAGGGCCTCCACCATGTGAGTGGCAGATTGTGGGACTTCTTGGCCTCCATAATCATGTCAGCCAATTTCTTTTACCAAATCTTTCTCTCTTGATATAGATATTGATACATATAGGTATCAATATAGATATATCTTGATGGTCTGTTTCCTTGGAGAACCCTGATTAAAAGTCACCAATTGAGAATGGGACCCCCCCCCAAAATTCAAATGTAAATTCTTTTCCAAAGTTCCTGTTATAAAATGCTACTTATATTCCATACAGGTGAGTAGGCTCAAGCTTTGAAGATGCATTAATTTTCACACATTCTTAAAACATCAAAATGGTTGCATATGCCATATTAACAGTGATAGGAAAATAGTGGGAATCCACAGAATGGTGTGAGAAACTCAAATTCTACATCTATGGTAAACAGATAAATGAAACAGAGCAAATCACTCAATTTCAATTGCCATAAGACATATAAAGTGAGTTTAGACTTGATAATTAATGTACTTTCTGAGTTAAGATTCTTTTAAAATAGGTATTTTTTAAGTTGCTTAGATTATTCTAAATATATTTTGTTTCTTTCATTTCTTTTCAAGCATTCCCTGGCACATAGTGAAATACATTCATTATATTTATATGTAGAAATCCACTGGTGAAAATTTGAAGCAAATAATAGTCCTTAGTATTTTTCCTTGGGATATGCTATGCCTGTTCTTTCTAACCTTTCTCTCTCTCTCTCTCTCTCTCTCTCTGAGTTCAACAAAGTATAGAGACTTCCAGGGAAGATAGCAGAATAGGAGAACCTTAAACTCACTTATCCCACAGATACACCTAGAAAACCCTGACATCAATGAAAATAACCCAGAAAATGACCCAAAGACTAGCAGAACAGCTTCTCCAGCTAAGTGTAGAGAAGAGGCTATATTGAAAAGGATAGGAAGGTAGGAAGTGGCCTCATAAGGCCACTGCTTTCAAAAGCAGGAGATGTAACTGATTTTCTTAACATATAGAAATAGACACAGAGACAAGAATAATAATAATATTATTATTATATTATGATATATATATCATTATATATATATAATGAGACAAGAATGTGTCCCAAATGAAGAACAAGACAAAATCACAACAAGAGACCTAAATGAAGTAGAGGTAAGTAATATGCTTCATAAAGAACTCAAAGTAATGGTCATCAGACACTTACTAGACTTGAGAAAAATGTGGAGGGCCTTAGTGAGACCCTTAACAAACAGATAGAAAACATGAAAAAGAACCAACAGAAATGAAGAACACAATAACTGAAATTTAAAATACACTAAATGGAATAAATAACAGACTAGAGGAAGATGAAGAGTGAATCAGCAACCTGGAGGACAGAGTAATGGAAAGCAGGGTTTTAGTAGAATTTACTTATGAAGTCATATAATTCTGGAATTTCGTGGGAGCTTTTTGAGAACTGGTTCAATTGTATTGCTGGTAATCAGTTTGTTCAAGTTTTTTATTTCTGATTCAGTTTGGAGCTTATATGCTTTTAGGAATTTATCCATTTCATCTAGGTTGTCCAATTTGTTAACATGCAATATTTCATAATATTCTCTTATAATCTATATTTCTGTGGTGTCCATTGTTATGCTTCCTCTTTCATGTCTGATTTTGAGTTCTCACTCTCTCTCTATCAATTTGTTGATCTTTTCAAAGTGCCAGTTCTTGGTTTCATTGATTTTTTTTTTTAGCTTTTTAAATTTTTAGTTGTTAGTTTCTGTTATTTATTTCTGCTCTAAACCTGTTATTTCCTTCTTTCCTGTTTTTTATTCTTCTTTTTCTAGCTTCTTTAAGTTCAAGGCTAGCTTGTTTCTTTGAGATTTCTCTTGCTTCTTGAGGTAGGTCTGTATTGCTATAATTCTCCCTCTTAGAACAGCTTTTGCTGCATCCCAGAGATTTTGAAACATTGTGTTTTTATTTTCATTTGTGTGTGTGTGTGTGTGTGTGTATTTTGGGATTTCCTCTCTCATTTCTTGGTTGACCCATCCATTGATTAGGAGCATGTAACTTAACCTCCATGTATTTGTGTTCTTTCCAGATTTTTTCCTTGAGGTTGATTATTCATTTCATACCATTGTGGATGGAAAATATGTTTGTTATGATTCTTGTTGAGACTTATCTTGTGTCCTAATATGTGATCTATTCTGAAGAATGCTCCCATGTGCACTTGAAAAGAATGTGAATTCTACTATTTTAGGATGGAGTATTCTGAATATATCTTTTAATTCCATCTGGTCCAATGTGTCATTCAAAGCCACTGTTTCCTTGTTGATTTTCTGTCTGGATAATCTATCCATTGATATAAATAGAGAGTTATTGTCCCCTACTATTATTGCATTGCTATCAGTTTATAATTGTTATTAGGTGCTTTATTTATTTGGGTGCTCCCATGTTGGATGCATAAAATTGTTATTATCTTTTTGTTGGATTGTTCCTTTTATGATTATGGTGTGTCCTTCTTTGTCTCTTGTTACAGTTTTCATCTTAAAGTCTATTTTGTCTGACAAAGTATTGCTACCTCAGCCTTCACTTCTATTTGTATGATAAATTCACTTCCATCCCTTCACTTTGAATCTGTATGTGTTGGAAATACGTTTCCTGCAGGCAACATGTAGATAAAGCTTGCTCCTTTTTTTTTTTAGATTTTATTTATTTATTTGAGAGAGAGCGTGAGCAAGAGAGAGAGAGAAATGCACAAATGTGAGGGAGGGGAAGAAGGAGAAGGGGAAGCAGATGCCCCACTAAGCAGGGGGGCCGCTTTGGTGCTCTATCTCACGACCCTAATACCATGACCAGAGTTGAAGGCAGATGTTTCATGAACTGAGCCACCCAGGCACCCCTTTTAGTCTCTTAGATCAATGGAACAGGATGAGAGCCCAGACAGAAATCCATAGTTATATGGTCAATTAATCTTTGACAAAAGAGGCAAGAATATGCAATGAGAAAAATACAATCTCTTCAATAAATGATGTTGGGAACACTGGACAGCTACATGCAAAAGATTGAAACTGGACAACTTTCTTACACTATACACAAAAATAAACTCAAAATGAATTAAGGACCTGAATGTGAGACTTGAAGCCATAAAAATCCTAGAAGAGAACATAGGAAGTAATTTCTCTGGCATAAGCCATAGCAACATTTTTCTAGATACAGTTCCTGAAGCAAGGGAAATAAAACCAAAAATAGACTATTGGGACTACATAAAAATAAAAAGCTTCTGCTCAACAAAGGAAACAATCACCAAAACTAAAAGACAACCTAATAAATAGGAGAAGATATTTGCAAATGACATATCTGATAAAGGTTTAGTAACCAGTCAAGCGCTCTACCACTTAGCTGTACCCCTACAGGAGGTTAGTATCCAAAATATATAAATAACTAGTACAAATGAACACAAAAACAAAAACAAAACTAAGTTAGACTTGGGAGAAGATATTTTCAAATGACAGTACAGACAAAAGGTTGATATCCAGGATCTATAATGAACTCCTCAAACTCAATACACATGAAACAGACAATCATATCAAAAAATGGGCAGAAGATATGAACAGACACTTCTCCAATCAAGACATACAAATAAATGGCTATCAGACACATGAAAAAATGCTCATCATCATTAGCCCTCAGGGAGATTCAAATTAAAACCACATTGAGATATCACCTTATACCAGTTAGAATGGCCAAAATCAACAAAACAGGAAACAACATGTGTTGGAGAGGATGTGGAGAAAGGGGAACCCTCCTACAGTGTTGGTGGGAATGCAAGTTGGTGCAGCCTCTTTGGAGAACAGTGTAGAGATTCCTCAAGAAATTAAAAATAGAACTTCCCTATGACTCTGCAATTGCACTCCTGGGTATTTACCCCAAAGATACAGATGTCGTGAAAAGAAGGGCCATCTGTACCCCAATGTTTATAGCAGCAATGGCCACGGTCGCCAAACTATGGAAAGAACCAAGATGCTCTTCAACGGACGAATGGATAAGGAAGGTGTGGTCCTTATACACAATGGAGTATTATGCCTCCATCAGAAAGGATGAATACCCACTTCTGTAGCAACATGGACGGGACTGGAAGAGATTATGCTGAGTGAAATAAGTCAAGCAGAGAGAGTCAATTATCATATGGTGTCACTTATTTGTGGACCATAACAAATATCATGGAGGACAAGGGGTGTTAGAGAGAAGGGAGTTGGGGGAAATTGGAAGGTGAGGTGAATCATGAGAGACTATGGACTCTGAAAAACAATCTGAGGGGTTTGAAGTGGCGGGGGGTGGGAGGTTGTGGTACCAGGTGGTGGGTATTATAGAGGGCACGGATTGCATGGAGCACTTGGTGTGGTGAAAAAATAATGAATACTGTTTTTCTGAACATAAATAAATTAATTTAAAAAATAAAATAAAAATCTGGGAGAACAAATGATTTAATGTATATTAAAGCAGTTGTTGCATTAAAAAAAAAAAAACTAAGACTAAAAACAAAAACAAAACCAAAAACTAAACCAAAACAAATAATCCAGTCTAAAAATGGGCAGAAGACATGAACAGACATGAACATTTCTCCAAAGAAGAAATTTAGGTGGCCAATAGACACATGAAAAGATACTCAACATCCCTCATC
Organism: Mustela putorius furo; assembly: GCF_011764305.1. Classification (NCBI taxonomy): domain Eukaryota; kingdom Metazoa; phylum Chordata; class Mammalia; order Carnivora; family Mustelidae; genus Mustela; species Mustela putorius. The sequence continues at coordinate 21,413,858 of NW_025421322.1, read as the reverse complement.
ATCAGGAAAAAGCAAATTAAAATCACAATGGGATATCACTTCATACCTGGTCAGAATAGCTAAAAATAAAAACACAAAAAACAAGTTTTGGTAAGGATGTAGAGAAAAAGGAACATTTGTGCACTGTTCATGGGAATGTAAAATGGTACAACCACATGGGAGTTGAGGGAAATTGGAAGGGGAGGTGAACCATGAGACATTATGGACTCTGAAAAACAATATGAGGGTTTTGAAGGGATGGGGGGTGGGAGGTTGGGGGCGCCAGGTGGTGGGTATTAAGGAGGGCACATATTACATGGAACACTGGGTGTAGTGCAAAAACAATGAATTCTGTTATGCTGAAAAGAAATTTTAAAAATTAAAAAAAAAGGAAAATAGCATGGATGTTCCTCAAAAAACTCAAAATAGAATTACTCTATGATCCAGTAATTCCACTACTGGTTATTTACCCAAAGAATATGAAAACACTAATTCAAAAAGATATATGCCTTTCTATGTTTATTGCAGCAGTATTTACAATAACCAAATTATGAAAGCATCCCAAATGTCCACTGATTGATGAATGGATAAAGAAGTGAAAAAAATCCCAGAAAAGAACACAGACAGTAATTTCTCTGACATCAGCTATAGCAACATTTTTCTAGATATAGCTCCTGAGGCAAGGAGAATAGAAGCAAAAATAAACTATTGGGACTACATCAAAATAATATATAATATATATGTATATATAACACTTTATACATATATATTATATATATAAATTTTTCTAGCCATGAAAAAGGATGAGCTCTTGCCATTTTCAACAACAGAAATGGATCTAGAGGATATAATGCTATGTGAAATAAATCAGTCAGAAAAATACAAATACCATATGATTTCACTTATATGTGGAATTTAAGAAACAAAATAAATGAGCATGGGGGGGGGAAGAGAGAGGGAGGCAAACCAAGAAATAGATTCTTAACTATGGAGAACAAACAGAAGAAAAGGGGTGTAGTGAAGAGGGAGAGATGGGTTAAATAGGTGATGGGCATTAAGGGGTACACTTGTGATGAGCACCAGGTGATGTATGAAAGTGTTAAATCACTCTATTGCATACCTGAAACTAGTATTTCATTGTATGTTAACTAACTGGGATCTAAAAAACTTTTACAAATGTATATAAATATATTTCTATATGAATGAATAGACCATTATACCAAGATTCAAATTGCTACAGATTATTCATCACATATTTTGTATGTAAAGTACTACTTATCCAACCAATGCTCTATTGTTGGAAAGTTAACGTTTATAATATTATTAATATAAGTAAGACTGTAAAGAACATCTTTAAAGATTTTTATTTATTTATTTGGGAGGGAGGGAGAGATCATATGAGTGGGGGGAGAGGAAGAGGGAATCTCAAGCAGATTCTGTGCTAAGTGGGGCTCAATCTCAGGATCCTGAGATCATAACTTGAGCAGAAATCAAGAGTCAGACACTTAACTGACTGAGCTATCCAGGCATCCCCTAGAGCTCAATCTACGTGCCTATTCCTTTTGAACATTGAAGAAGACTAATGTATATGGCTTTAGTAACTCACTGAATGTTGAGAGCAACATAAAAGGAGAAATTTTTAAACAGTATCTCATATATTGTAGTTATATTTTCTTCTCCCTAAACATTATAGTTCCCTTTTTTCCTGACCGATAAATATGAGGAGCTTGTAACGAGGTGGATATTTGAAGAAGAATATTTTCATAAACCGGACAGAACTGCTCTACTTTTAGCTAGGATTTACTAAGAAATGTGATCTTAAAAATCTTTTTTCAGTTACAATCTGCGTGACTGGAAAAACACTATTGCCACTAAGAGACTTTGGTTAAGAAAAGAACTAGTTTTGAGAGGACAATAATGAAGCGGGGTGAGTTTAAGGGTCAGGAAAATAACAGGATGGAGAGAGTAGGCAGACAGTTTAGAATGCAGGTCTTGATACTAAGAGATAATCTAGAATTTGAGATTTCAGGTTTCAAGTTACAAGGTATAGAGATTATAGATGAAAGTAGAATGTTGAGTGAGTAAAGTTCAAGAGTATAAATGTCAGAGTCTATATTCAGGGACCCGAAGGAGGAGAAGCTAACAAATAAATCAGAGAGGGAGCAAAATGTCATGGAAGCCAAAAGACAAGGAAGTTTAAACATATAACCAGTAGCAATTAATGCATGGAACCATGAGATGAAAGTTGACATGGGATTTAGGGATTCTACAAATAGAACCTTATAAGTAAAAGAGATTTCATAAAGATGAAAGGAAAAGAGTGACAGAGTCCCATGACCATTGGGAAAGTCATTGTTGAACAATCATAGAAATGAAAACAACAACAACAATAATGCTGTGTTTATTGACCCAAGTTTCTCTTACTCTCAGCACCTAAGAATGTATGTATTCTTCTTAACGTTTCTAAACAGTGTTTAAACAAGAGTGCAGTTAAAATGGAATGGGATGGCATGTGAGGCAATGGAATCTAGACTAAGTTTCCAAAACTTGTTGATGAAAGAAAAGAAAATTAATGTAAAGAAGGTATTAATAGGACCCTATCTGAATTATTGAAGAAGTTATGTATATGGACCAAAATCATGATAACTGATGCCATTATTTAAGGACTTTGGGTAGGTTGCTTGATAACCCAATACATAAGGAGTGGAATAAATAATGACCTAAGTTTTAAAATAAGATAGATGATTGGATACATGAAAGGAAGGGATCAAATTATGTTAAGCGTACTCTTCTTAGGGTGTGATAATATCTAGTGTCCCAAAAGATTTCTATTGAGACTGAAAACAACCCACTCTCAGTTATTTAGAAAATAAAGTCATTGAGAACTACAAGTGACACTGCTTTTTTCTTTAAAATATGGTTTGAAAGTAGACAATGAGCCAATCAAATTTTCAGCAGGTATAAAATTGGAAGAAGTTAATGGAAATTCTAACAAGACAGAAATTGGTGACTGGCTTATGAAATGCTCTCTATGATTCCACCTTTTCTTAAATGTTTTTGTCTTCCATTTCCTGAGGCACTGAAATTTTAGGCTTGGTTTTGTGCTTGCCCACATACGACATGCCACTAAAGTGAATAACACATGGTATTTCTCCCCTGTTATTCTTTTACCCATTTTTCATGGGCCGCATGGTAGGCGCATAAAAGATATGTCCACTTGCTAATCCCCAAAGCCTGTAATATGATCTTCTTTGACAAAAGGGTCTTTGCAGATGTAATTGAGCTAAGGATCTCCAGATGAAAGAAACTTGGATTATCTGGGTGACAGGAACAAGTGTCCTTAGGAGACTCTCAAAGGAGAGGCACAGGGACAAAAGGAGAAGGCCATGTGAAGACAAAGGTTGACGTTCTACAGCTGTAAGCTAAGAACATCTGGAACTGCCAGAAACTAGCAGGGTTAAGAGAAGTCCTCCTCTAGAGTCTTCACAAGGAATTCAGCTCTCCTGACCCCCTGATTTCCTACATCTGGCCTTCAGAACTGTATTAATAAGGTTTTCTCATTTTTAAGCCACCACATTGTGGTAATTTGTTACAGCAACCCTAAGAAATTAAGGCACCATTCTTGTGATATCCATCTACAGTTACTGGAAGGAATGACACATCAAAACATTTACTCAGTGCCCGACAGAGACTGAGCAACATCTGTTCTTGTACATTTTAATTATCATGCATTCAGCTTATATGATATCTGGAGGGAGATAAAATACAGGATATGAAACCAGCACATCATAAGGCAGGAATGATTTACTAGTTGAAAAAGGATAGCAACAAAATGACAATCTCCTCTCCTGAAGGAATTTCCTGACAAATTGATAAACCTCAGGTTTGGACCTGGTTTTGTATTTGTCCATTCACAAAAGTATCTTTTTGGATTAACCTCTCTTGTGAGTTAATTGAATGCAGTTTGTAACAAATAGGAATTAGTAGAACAGATTTTAAAATGACATATAATTAGAAAACAACATGCTAGCAAACACAGTCATAAAATTATTTTATTATTGTTTGCTTTTGAAATTTCACATTTATAAAAGCATATTTTTTAAAAATGATTTTAACAAGCTTCTGAGATTAAGTAGAAGCCTCCTGCTGTTCTTGCCCCATTCTTGATTCTTACTTCTGGAGGGAAATTATTTTAATAATTTTAGTGCTGCTTCTTTTATCTCTTCTGTATTCCAAAATAAACTTATGTTAATGTTCTTGATTTTTATTTGATTCAATTTGGATGCTCATTGTCTTCTTAATTTGGAACATGGAGATTTCTTTCTCTTTCATTCTTAATCCTACATCCCCCTTGACACACATTTCCTTTCTTTCTCTTTATAATTTAGTAATATTATCACTAATACAATATTCAATGTTTATATCATAATGACTCTGTAACAGTTATTCATGGCTCAATCATGTGGTGCATTATGATTACATTTCGTTGCTTGTACTAATTTTGTTTTCACAAGATTTAGTAATTGGGTTGTTTTCTTTTGCACAGTGTTCTATGTACCAATCCCACAATAACTACTAATTCTTTGAAATTTGTCAGTTCTGCGGAAAACGTAAAATATTCTATTAGTTTCATTGCTTTTCTGAGAAATACCTCTTCTGGAGCCCTCATGCTTCCTACTCCATCTGGTTTGGATATTCTATTGGCTTTTGATAGAGCTATTCAACTGGGATATGTCTTCACCATTGACTAGTAATCTTGTTCCAAGTCCTTTTTCTATAACCACATCTTTTTTTTTTTCTTGGTTTCATCATTGGTTTTTTTTTTTTTTCTTCTCAGTTTTCACTTCTCATTTTACTGTAACATGTTTTCTAGTAATTTCCTATAGAGCATGGAGCTATAGATATGTTTCTGAGATCTTGCACTTCTGAAAACATAATAATTCTATCTCCAAATTATGTAATATTTTGGCTAGGTATGGAATCCCAGGTTGAAAGTAGGCTTCAACCTGTGGTGTAAAAATGTTCTATTTTCTTCTAGTTTCTTGTGGTGGTGGTAAGAATTTTGATGTTGTTCAATTTCTCTGTATTTCGTACAGAATATATTTTTTCCCTCTCTCTGGAAACGTTTAGGACCATTTCTTTATATGCTATGTTTTGAAATTTTGGTGACACGACCTTAATATGGATCTTTTTGTATTCACTGCGCTGGGTTATCTGTAGTCACTTTTCTGTTGCTTCTTCTCTTTTCTGTCTTCGTAGATTATTATTATTTTTTATTCTATTACTGCTATTTTGGTGACATTCTGCAGGGAGCAGAACATAAACATAGAGATTCAATCTTCCATACAGACTCAGATATTTCAATTACCTTATAATACAGTTTCAAACAATTCCTATAGGTGAGGTTCGCCAAGGATATTCTTCCCCCTAAAAATCAGTCTTAGAAGGGAGTTCCAACTTGACCTTGTGAAGAGATCAGAGCATGCTTTCCATATAACATGTATGAAACTAGACAAATTTTAAAAAATAATAATAACTTTTAGGAATTCTGACAACTGACCAAAGAATACAAGCTTAGAAGCATTTATTCTTGAAAAGATCCTATAGCTTTGTATAAGACTAATGAAAGTATGAGACTTTCATGCATGGAGCCAACCCCATCCTTCTCCTACCTCTGCTGGTGAAAATAGCAGTTTTATCAGCACAAGCATAGCCAAAAAATCCAGCAACTTTGCTGCCACAGGCAAACTCAATATGAAACAGAGTGTGAAGACACAGTTATATATTAATGTAAGTGACTAATGAGTACAGAAGTACATCCTAACATTGATGGCTCATTGAAGGTTGACAAAAATACCAAGGCAAGGGGCACCTGGGTGGCTCAGTGGGTTAAAGCCTTTGCCTTCGGCTCGGGTCGTGATCCCAGGGTCCTGGGATCGAGCCCCACATTGGACTCTCTGCACGGCAGGGAGCCTGCTTCCCTCTCTCTCTGCATGCCTCTCTGCCTACTTGTGAGCTCTCTGTCAAATAAATAAACAAAATATTTTTTAAAAATACCAAGGCAATTTGATGAAGGAAATGATAGTCAACAAACAGTGCCATGTGGAAAATTGGATAGCCACATGAAAAGAAATGAACTAGAAACATAGCTCACACTGTAAGCAAAAATTAACTCAAAATAGATCAAAGACAAATATAAAAGATTAATGTAAGTCCTTTAAAAAAGTAATTGCATATAAATAATATATATACATAAGGTATACATATTATACTTACTTTTATATATTTATATGTACTTGTATTTAACATAAGCAATTAAGCATAGTATAAAACTTGTAGAAGAAAACATAAGAGAAGACCTTTGTGACCTTGCATTAGGTAAAAATTTCTTAGGTATTGAACCAAAGCTATGGTTCATAAAAAAATTGATAAGTCATTCTAATCAAAAATTTAAAACATTTGGGCTTCAAACACACACACACAGAAATACACACACATCTTTAAGCAAAAAAAAAAAAAAAAAAAAAAAAAAAAAAAAAAAAAAAAAAAAAAAAACCAAAAAAACAGACTGGAAGAAAATATTTATAAGTGATAAACCTAATAAAGAGCATGTATCCAATAATCATAAAAATACTAATGACTAAATAAAAAACACGAGCTAAACACTTGAGCAGACATATCTATAAAGAAGACAAATAGCTAATATATGTATGAAAAGATGCCCTATGTCATTATTTATTAAATTGCAATGAGATACCATACACACAGATAAGACCAACCATAATAATAAAAAATGTGACAGGAGTAAGTGTTGACTCGGATATAATAAAGAGGAATTCCGATATATTGCTGATAAGGATATAAAATGGTACAGTCACTTTGCAAAACAGTTTGGCAGTTTCATGAAAAGTTAAATGTAAACTTAAAATATAACTCAGTAATTCAACTCTACCCAAGAGAAATTAAAGCCTGTGTCCATACAAACACTTGTACATGAATGTGTGTAATAGTATTATTCATAGAAGTAAAAAATTGGAAACAATATGAGTGTCCATCCAGCAGTGAATGTATTTTGTCTATCAAGTAGTATATCCATAGAACGGAATACTCTTCAGTAGTAAATGATCAAACTTCTCTAGATGTAGCAATATGGATTCTGCTTTCTCTACAGATTCTGCTAAGTGAAAGAAATAAGAAACAAATGACTACATATTATATGACTTTTTTACATGAAATTTCTGAAAAAAAAAAAAAACAAAAGTTTGAAAACAAGATTTATTTATTTTAAAGAGAGCACAGGAGGGAGGGGTAAAGTGGGAGAGAGAGAGAGAGAGAATCTCAAGCAGACTTCTTGCTGAGCTCAGAGCCTGACATGGAGCTCGATCTCACAACCCTAAGATCATGACCTGAGCCAAAACCAAGAGTAGGACATTTAACGGAATGCACCACCCAAGCACCCCTACAAAAGCAAGATTTTAAAGATAGAAAGTAGGTGAGTGATTGCTTAGAACTGGGAGTGGAAGTGGAGATTGATTGCGAATTGGCACAATGGAACGTCAGCAGGTGATCGTTAGGTTGTAAAACTGAACTACAGGGATGGTTACACAACTACATAAATACACCGAAGAACCCAACTCTTTACTTACAACTGGTTAATTGTATGGTATATAATTTATGCCTCATAAAACAGTAAATAATTAGCATTAAAATGGCACTCAAAACTCCTAGAATGTTTTAATACCTGAGAAGTGTTTATAAGCCTGGAAATCATGAATGAGACAAACTTGGTTTTGCTCCCCTTTAGAGAGCTGTCCTTATAGATCCAGTAAGTCATCAATCTCAAGATTGTTTCCAGTTCAGAGTGTATTGGTTTAGCACACCCAAAGAGCATCTTTATGTGAGACTTTTTTTTTTTCAGTTAAACCATCATTAGAAAATTATCAGAGGAATGAAAAAATAGTACTATAGATGCGTAACTAAATTTTATTATTTAAGTGCATCTAAGTATAAAGTTAATTATAAAAATTAATTGCATTAAAGAGCAGAGCTTTCTCCAATCTTTTTCACTTACAAAAGGGTCAATACTTTCTTTTGGCTCTAAGGGGAGCAAGGGGCAAATTCTTGATTTTCGTTATTTCTGTTCTGTGATTCATTATACATAGCAATCTCTTGAATAATATTGGATGAATGAGAATGGATAATTATATAGGCACATAATGATGGGAGTTTGAGTTCGATAGAAATGTGAGATGAAGATGCATTAGTTCACTTACTCATTCAACAAGTATTATTTATCAGATATTGTGGCACCATATCTGAAGTTACAGGAGTCCGTAAAACACAGTCTCTTCTTTAAGGAATGTCCCATTGTCTTGTTGAGGAGACAGAGAAGTTTAAAGTAGTTGCCATTCTTTTTTTTCTTTTTCCCATTTGGATAGAGATAAATACCAGGTATCCAGCTCTCATGGAGGCCTAGAAGAGAGAGGTCTAGTCTAGGCTTGGTGGATCAAGAAAGGTTTCCTTTAGGGGATATTTCCTAAATGAGGTTTTGGAAAAACCTGTCAGAATTCACCAAGCAAACTTGAAAAGGAATAAAGAGAAGATAATCTACATGAACAGACTAGCATATGCAAGTCTGTGGGAAGTAAAAGGAGTTCACTGAGGCTAGAGTTTAGAACTTGGTGGGGTAGATGAGGCTCAAGGTAATGATAAAAACTAGACCCCCACAGGGTGTTGTATGTGCTGCTTAAGAGTCTGAAAAATAGTGGAAACACGTGAAGGATTTTAAGAAAGGGGATGTCACTGTTAGAGCTGGTAATCAGAGTATGAGAGATGTGTCAAGATAAAACTTCAACAGCTTCATGTAATAGGAACCCAGGAATGGGAACTTACTGGCTTAGTGAAATGAGATAGGATTATTTGTTTTTTGTTTGTTTGTTTAGATAATTAGGAATCTGAAGGCAGAGAATCCCAACAGAGTATTACCATGCTATCACCAGGCACCATGACTTCCACTTTCTGCCTTTCCCATTTTCTTTGTGGTTTCCTTCCTCATAGTCACAAAAGGGCTGCTACTGTTCACACATTGCACCTACATGCAGGATGAAGAGAATGGTTGTGACAAAGGTCAAATACAACAAGACTGTTAAATTAGTCATCTTTTTAAAGAAACTTCCTGGAAAATTTCTGGGGTGAAATTAATTTACATCTCATTGGCCAGGATTAGGTCCTATGGTAGCAGCTAAGGAGGCTCAGCGATCAAATATTTCAGTTACATAAACCAGGGATTTGGAAGCAAGAGTGGATCTTAATTAACTAGGTAACCAGTAGTGCCTGATTATCCAAATGACCTGGGCTTTAGCAGTGGCAATGAGAATACAAAGATGCGAATGGATTCTTAAAAACAAAGTGGAAGTAACAAGACTTGCTGATTGTCCAGCAATGGAGGGGAGGAGAGGTGCAGGAGTCTAGTGGATTCCTACGTTCCTAACCTGAACTATTGGATGGGGTGTCATTTACTGGTGCAAGGAATTCAAATTTGGGAAAAAAGATGGTGAATTAAATTGGTTCAAACTCCTTCTGTAATATTCAAGGGGACACATTTGATGGCCCAAAAGATATCCCCGCCAGAGGTACAGATTGGAAAGTCATCTCCATATAGACTGTAATTAAAACCATGGGAGTGAAGGAGAGCTTGAGAGAATCAAAAGTGAGAAGAAAAGACTCACGTTATTTTAAAGGAAGTATCTAGAGAGTTTGGGAAATAGTCCAATCCGTGTTGAAGAAAGTTCACATTTTATAACTGCGAGAAGCTTGGATGCTTTAGGCAGCCCAAAAAGGAAATTATTCTTTATGGCACTTTTTTTTTTTTTTTTTTGCTTTTTGACAAGGCATTTTTTTATTGTTTGCAGTCAGCTCAAATACAAGATCTCTTTTGAATTGCTTTATGCTCTCTAGGACAAATAGATGATTAAACTGACTACGTTTAATAGAAACTCTGTTAAACAGTCGTCGTGACTTGACATTTAAGAGGCCTGAGCCCACCTTCCGATTCCAGCACAGATTTTTGCCTCTGGGAAGATTATTTACTTGTTCTACATCTCACTTCTCTGTTTTGCCAATGTGGAGACCCACAGCCATTCCCTGCCATTCCCTGCTTGTAGAGATGGGTCAGAAAAGGATTTCCGGTACGTGCACTCCAGGACACAGGCCCCAAGCAGATACAGACTGAGTAACTGAAGGGCAACTTCGCCTCTCTCCTCCCTGTAAACAGAGGTCAGGGATGGGTGTTCTTTAGCGTAGTCGCTACAGCACACTCTTGCCCTACCCCCTCACTTCTGAAAAGCCTGAAACAGCAGGGTTTCCACACAGACAGAGAGAATGTGGATGACCTGTTGTACCTGCTTGACACTCAACACGGAGGAGTTAAGAGAAACCATCAGGCATTTGTTGAACTGAGGAAATGCAGAAGATAACGCATTCCTGGGAAAGTATTTCCTGCATTATAGAGATAAATATTTATCTCAGCTGTGCTGGGAAGCATGAAATCAATAAATGACACGCTCTTTTTTTTTTTTTTAATGGCCTGTTTATGTTTTAGGGACTTCACATTGCAAATCTTGGTCATTGACGTCATATATAAATCTCAAAACATATTTTCATGAAATACTTTTCTTAAAAAAGATTTTATTTCTTTATTTGACAGAGAGAGACAGTGAGAGAGGGAACAGAAGGAGGGAAGTTAGAGAGGGAAAAGCAGGCTTTCCACCTAGAAGGGAGCCTGATGTGGGGCTCGATCCCATGTCCCTGGGATCATGACCTGAGCCGAAGGCAGAGGCTTAATGACTGAGCCACCCAGGTGCCCCTTCATGAAATACTTTTAAGAAGATCTAAACTTAATAATTAAGCAAATATCCTTCATCCTAAATTCCCATAAATCACTCTCAAATGTCTATTTGATAATATGCAGAGATCCTGAAATCTTTCATGTAATTTTTCATTCAAAGTGTCCAAAAGCTGACAAGGACACATCACAATGTATATAACACCAAAGGACAGGTGTGTTTAAAAATGAACATTTTGTGCCTAAAAATATTGTTTTAAACATGTTCATTTAAGACAAGAATACACTGTAGAAAGTAGAAGCCAGAATTTTAGGACTCGCAGACATAATTTTGCTCACGTTTCCGGGCGCCGGGCGCCGTGAGGACATGTGTAGAGGTTAATGCGTTAGGCGATCAGGACCGTACCACTGAGCTCTACTCAAGTTGGGTTTTGCATTCTGTTTTTCAGACTCAGATCCACGGTGTTTTTGCTAAGTGGCTCCTTGACTGTCACAGGAGATGTCGCCTCATCTCAGTCCTCTGTCCTCTTTCACACACAAGTAGGCGAATCCTTTACTTTGATTTTCCCGAAGCATCACCAGGACAAGGTAGTTACATGTAGTGTCTTTCTACTGAAGTTCTGAGGATACCAGAGGCTATTTCAGAGAATATCAAGCCACTTAAATCTGAGTAGCAGGCGTTCCTCTTCTTCAAAGTTGTGGAGCCAGTAAGACACTGAGAATTTCCTCTTTGCCATCTTCTCTCGGCTTTCCTTCTCCACATTTTTCTGGGCAATTTTACCCCTGCTCCACTCCTCTTGGTTCCCGGTACCCTCACGTTCCATCTTCCCAGGCCTGCCCATGAAGTTCCAAAACAATTTTTTATTTTGTTTTCATTTTGCAGATACTTCTGCCTTCTCCTTGTGTGCCTTCTGCTGAATTTTCCCAAAAATTTCTAAAAATAAAATGCCCTTTTCCTGGTATGAATTGCCACCAGCAACATTTCTCTTGATTCCATTAAAATGTGAAAATGCTGATTTTTATCTCCTCTAGAAATGGAATGGGCACAAAAGCAATGTCACCAGCTAATGGGAGAGAACACTGACTTGCTTTACTATTTATAATTTGTTCCACGGTATTATATTAATCTGAGAATCTGATCAACTGTGAAGACATGGAGGTTCAGGGACTTTAAGAGACATGATAAATTTATACAACTAATAAGTGCCACAAAGAGAATTTGGGTTCAGAACTTAGAAATTGAGATATGTAGCTAGATAAATTGATAATGGAATATTACTCAGTGATAAAAAGAACAAAAATCTTGCCATTTACAAATATATGGATGGACCTAAGTCAAAAGTCAGGCAGAAAAAGACAAATATTATACTATTTTACTCTTGTGGGATCTAAAAATAAAACAATAAATGAATAAACAAACAAACAGAAATCAACTCATAAATTCAGAGAACAAACTGGTGGTCGCCAGAGGAGAGGAGAGTGTGAAGATGGGCAAAATAGATAAATGGGATTAAGACGTACAAACTTCCAGTTTTAAAATAATAAGTCATGGAATGAAAAGCATAGCATAGGGAATACAGTCAATAAGATTGTAGTAATGGTGTATGGTGACAAAGGATAAATACACTTATTTTTGGTGAGAATTGCATAATGTATGGAATTTGTCAAATCACCATGTTGTGTCCCTGAAACTAATGTGACATTGTATGTCAACTGTACTTCAGTTAAAAATAATCAAGTAAAATAAATAAAATTTATCAGAAAAAAATTGAAGTCAGTAATGATCGCCATAGGAGCCTTAATTAGAAATGCCAGTAATCTTGTAGATGAGGATCATTATAGCCATTTTACCAGCCTGAGTTGTTCTTCTAGCAATCCTTCAGGGGCTGATCAAGTTACCCCAGAAAGATCATATTTTGCTGAGTCCTGAGTACCTCAACTATCTCTTTTGATGCTATACAATATTAAAAATCTATAATAAATAAAACTTTTCTTTCCCATTGTGGTTGAGAGAAAACTGAGACAGTGTTTGAGTGATTGGCTTAATATCACACAACAAGGGAGAGGCAGAGCTGGGATTGAAGCCTGTGATTCGGCTGCATTGAAGCTGAGATTGGGCATCTCTGTGCTCTGCCACTAGGTCCAGAATCTTCACCTTTACGTTGTGCATGTTGCTTCAACACGGTTAGCAATGCGCATGCGATGCATTGGGGAAACTGACAACTTAAAGAATGCTCTCTCTGCCCCACATGAGGGCGATGTCTCTGCCTCTGTTAATATGAGATGCGTTTTTAATTTTTTTCCTCATGCTGAGATAATGTCACAATCCTTTAACTATTGTACATTCACTTATTCATTTATGCATTGATGCACATTCAACGAACATTTATTTGGCCCCACCTGGGTGCCAGATACTCTTGTTTGTGACGACGGCCCAGTAAAGTATTTAGTATTTTTGTTGCTGCTGTCAAACACCAGTGATGTTTTCTCTAGATACCTTATCTCCACCTTCCTCATAAAAACCTGATTTCATAAATATAATAACTCAGTTTCAAGGAAGGTCAAGAGACTTGCCTTCAACCAGATGGTTAGGAAATTGTAGGCCCTTGAGTCCAGATCTTCTGTTTTGCTATCTTCTGTTTACCTCCCATTAGCCCTAAAAAGGAAAAAAGTTGCAGTCATCCAAGTTCTACCTAAAACCGTTATCAGGGAAGAGTCAAGAATGGGTGCATTACTTGTAATTCATGCTTTCACTGATACTCCGATTCCCACAGTCAGTTAAATTTTGAAATTTCATTTTATTACAGACTCTTAGTGTCCATAAGTAAATGCGGGTGTGTTTTTAATTTTGCAGCTCTGACTCCTCCAACTTGGAAACGAGCTTCGGTCAATAGCTCTGAAAGACACATGTGTTTCCCTTAAACACTTACTCATTTTTTAAAAGCACTTTGTTTTCTCTTTTACTTTCTTTTATCCTGAGACCAAGTATTTATGGATACTTCAGTCTTTCTTGACAGGTCTCAGAATTTTTTAGATGTATGAAAAATTAATTGGCTAAATTGAATATGGAGCACTGTAGGAGTGATGGGCACAAAACAGCAACCAGACCAACACATGTGACAAATATACGACTTGGCCTTCTTCCCATTCTAGAACCAAGTCTGTATAACCAGGACAGAGCCATTCCAATATGCTCCCATAGTGGCAGAGAATTCTTTTGCATTAGTGACCAGAATGTGGACTGATTTATGGGCCTTTTTATCTCCAAAAATACATTTTTTTTTTTACGGGGATCTTAGAACCATGCAGTCATTTATTTAATTTTGTATTGTCTTAAAAGGTGGTAGTTTTATTAAAATAAAATAAAGTACCAAGCCAAACAAAATGAAAACTTTTTCCTAAAAAAACATATCCACCCAGACTTTTAATCAGACTGTAAATGTGTCTATACTGTTTTTTCCAGATGTTAGCTAACAATTTATAAGCTTTTTTTGGATAGAAAATCTCTTTACTGACCAACTTCCAAGAAATTTATCACTTTAGGGCTACTAGAAGATGATTTCCATAGGTAACTGTGGGTTTATAATTAAAATTTTAAAGGGAAAATGAACTTCCTTATTTGTTGCTTTTCCTTGACATCCAGGATATATTAAAAGGAAATTCAGTTATTCTCTGGTCACTGTGGAAATTCTTAGAAATTATAAATGACATGTACTTTAAACTGAATGTTTACTTTTAACAATCTCATTAAAAATAACATAGTTAGGACCTGTGAAGTTCTGGGGAATATCCCATTTTATAAGTTCTTTACATATATGAACTAGATTCTCACAAAAAACCAAGCCATCAACTTCAACCCTGAAAGCCTACCCAAAGCTGGTTCAACCATACAAATAGTGCATTCCCTGGAAAATAGATGAAATTTAATTTTTTAAAAATTGAATTCTCAGCTCTTTGATGGAGACAGCCAGGAGTGCTAGAAGTTATAGCATGGCTCTTTGCCAAGGTCAATCAGTGCAGAGATGAATTTTCATTTCTTCTTCAGAGCCAATTATACAGCTTCTACAGTTGATGTTAAAAGGAGATTCCAGGCTCATGAGAAATTTATGAGTACCTGCTCTGCCATGTACTTACCTAGTCAGTGGAGATAGTACAATGAGTAAGACTTGGTCCTTGAACTTGAGAATCTCTTTTTGTTTAAAAAAAAAATTTTAAAAAAAGAAACCAAACTTTAAAATTACTAGCATGCTATTCTTGTGCCTTGGTAAATAAGTATGCTAAAAATTCCTTTCTCTATTTGATGATTGAGCTTTGAGAATTGGGGGTTCTCATGTGAAATGATGGTCCTTATTCTATAGTAGAGGAGTATTATGTATATAGATAATATTAGATTTGTTCAAACTCTAGAATTTACCATAAATATAATAATTTTCTGACATCTATAAGATAAAATTTTTGCTGAAAAATTTTTTTCTTTCTATCTTTCTTTCTTTTTTCTTTTCTTTTCTTTTTTTCTTTTTACTAAAAGAAAGCAATCCAGACTTCCCATCTATTTGCATCATTTCTGAGAGCTGTGCTTTTTTTAATTGTTTTTTTTTTATTGTAATTGACATGACACCCTTGACACTGGACACTGAAAGCCATTTGTTTTATCCTATTAGTTTTTATTTTTTCTTTAGATCAGGCAATCATATTCCTACAAAAGAAAAAATGTAAAAAACTGGAGAGCTTTAGAACAGAAATAAACCCAAACCTTAAGTCAATGGCGTTTGTGTTTATCAGAGTACATATATGCTTTTTGGCACATTTTTCAGAGAAGAAACTCTTCAATATTCCAACTGATGGGGAAGGTGTTGGAACACCCACATCTGCATAATACATATAGGTTAGTTCTATAAGAAGACAAACATGGATAGACATTTGTCTTTTTACAGAAAGTGAAAATCCAAATTGTTTTTTGATCTTTAGTTTGTGCACGTTTCTACTTCCTGTCCCTATACCTCAGTGGAAACTTCCTTGCTGGCGCACCAAATAGGAGAAAGACTCTCCCAACTTGATCTGGAAGATGAATGGCTGGATTTGACACAGTGTATGTTGTAACACACTGTTGGTTACTGAGTACACACAGAGGCTTGAGATGGCTGGCCATGGCCACGCTTTTGGCTTGGAGTTGCGCCCTGAACTTCCGCAGTTGAAATGAGTCCATGATTTTCTGGCTGCCGGATCCAGTACCCGTGTGACAAGAGAGGTAAACTTTGGCTCAGATGTACCCAAAATATTTACTGTATGCACTGATACATAGACTCTCTTATTTGAAGTTGTTTGCTACTTTGTGAAAATGCTGTACCATCTCTTTTGAGATGGTACCCATTAACATCTGTTGTTTTTTGGAGCTACATACATTCCAAAACACACACACACACACACACACTTCTGTATAAAGTCCAAGGTAGAAGTACTTGATTACTTCGGAGAGCTAAATCATCATTTAAGGGTTTCCCAAAGGAATGCTGTCACCAAAATCTTCTCACATTCTTAGCTAAGTTCTTGATGTACAAGTTCATGCTGCTTACTTCATGGTAAAAGCTAAAGGTGAAGTAGAAAATTCTGTGGTTCCATGTGTTTTGGGGCCACTGTCAAGGAAATGAGGCCATAGGAAGATAAAGTATGGTTCAGGATTGGGCTTAAATGATGAGAAAGTTGATTCCTAAACAGGCAACAACGTGCCAGATTCCACTTTTTAAAATATATTTTATTTTTTTTATTAATTTTTTAAAAATTTATTTTCAGCATAACAGTATTCATTATTTTTTCACCACACCCAGTGCTCCATGCAATCCGTGCCCTCTATAATACCCACCACCTGGTACCCCAACCTCCCACCCCCCACCCCTTCAAACCCCTCAGATTGTTTTTCAGAGTCCATAGTCTCTCACAGTTCACCTCCCCTTCCAATTTCCCCCAACTCCCTTCTCCTCTCTAACTCCCCTTGTCCTCCATGCTATTTGTTATGCTCCACAAATAAGTGAAACCATATGATAATTGACTCTCTCTGCTTGACTTATTTCACTCAGCATAATCTCTTCCAGTCCCGTCCATGTTGCTACAAAAGTTGGGTATTCATCCTTTCTAATGGAGGCATAATACTTCATAGTGTATATGGACCACATCTTCCTTATCCATTCATCCGTTGAAGGGCATCTTGGTTCTTTCCACAGTTTGGGGACCGTGATGCATCACTAGCCATCAGGGAGATTCAAATTAAAACCACATTGAGATATCACCTTACACCAGTTAGAATGGCCAAAATTAGCAAGACAGGAAACAACATGTGTTGGAGAGGATGTGGAGAAAGGGGAACCCTCTTACACTGTTGGTGGGAATGCAAGTTGGTGCAGCCTCTTTGGAGAACAGTGTGGAGATTCCTCAAGAAATTAAAAATAGAGCTTCCCTATGACCCTGCAATTGCACTACTGGGTATTTACCCTGAAGATACAGATGCAGTGAAAAGAAGGGCCATCTGTACCCCAATGTTTATAGCAGATTCCGCTTTTTATTTGTGTGCTTGTAAGCAGGTAGACAAAGCAGCCATCACATAAGAATCATGAAAGACGAGGGTAAAAATTACAATGGTTTGAATACCAAGTCTTTTTTTTTTCTTTCATATTTGGAAGAAGTCTGACATCTCCAACTTCGATTTAGAAATGAGATGTATAAGGTGAATTGTTTGAACTATCTATTTTCCCTTTAAGAGGTGCCACTAAAAGGATGGGTTGGCCATTATAAAATATGAGCAAAGCAACTGCTAAAATAAGATGCAGACAATATTTATCTGGATGAGAAATTCATGTCAGGAATTCCAATTTACTGGACAGCTATGGACTTATGATACCCACCATTAATCATACTTTTACTAAGAGAGCCCATTATCATCCGGATGGAGCCACCAATGAAGCAGCGGCAAGGATAAAAAGGTTGCTAGGATGAAGGTTGCAAATTCTAAACAGAGATGAGTGACACATGTTGGGTAGGATAAATCTGCAAATAGCCTGGGGCCAGACATCAGACATTATTTGAAATGACAAACTTCACATTAACTAAAAGAGAAAAAAAAAAGTTTATAGATGGAGACAGACGGTGGTGCTAAAAGTTATACAAATGCATGATTCATTTCCAGAAGAAATCAATGTTGAGGTGACTTTTTTCCTCCTTCAGAACCAATAATGAGCCTCCTATAATTAGGCAAACTTTCTCCATCCTATCAAAACAAACTGTTCTGCCACAGCGAGACCACTGACACATCTACCCTTCAACCAAAGCTATAGTATTTTAATCTAAGTACAATGCAAAGACACATGAGTCAATCTACCGTAAAGTTTCAGCAAATAGTATGTGTCATTGGAAATAACTTCTGCTTTTCCGAAGACCGTAGATTTATTCTGTAGGAGTTTTAGAAACAAGCAACAATAATTTTAGCTAAAGCAATTCCCTGCGTTCACTAAACCATAACTGTCTGAAACTAGTTATTTCTAGAATTACACAGAACCAAAATAGCAAACATGTAAACAGAGAGCTATGGGTTAGAATTCATCAAATGAGAGGAAGAAAAAAGTTTTGAATTTTAAGGTATAAAATATCACATCTGTGAACTATTTATAGATGCCCCATTTTAATGCACAATTCGAGCGCTGATTAAAAACATTCTCCATAAATAGAAAACCAATTTGCCATGTGTGCGCAGAGCGGATAATACAATCAACTTTCCCCAGCTATCAGTTTTCTCTTCATACAGTCGGTCAAAAAGTAATTGACCTTTGGACTTCTCATTAAAACTCAGCAATTGAGGCCAGAAAAATGAACCGGGATCTATTCATGCCATCAAATAAGGTTATAGCATATCTAATCTGTCGTTTTCGACTTTCTCTACTATCAACACAAGTTCCTGGGCCGTGGTCGGCACCAACTAGGGGAAAAGAGTTGAGCCAATTGGCCATGCCACAGTTATCCATCCATACCTACAGACAGCGTCTTGGTTTGCCATGAAGCCAGTAGGATAAAAATGTGAGACAAACAAGAAATATCTGAGCCAGCCTGGACACTGGGATGGAGAGATAGACTCTCAGTGTACCAACCTTATGTCTTTAGCTTGTGTTGATGCCTAAGCTAAATTCCAGAAGAAGAAATTCCCTCACATTCTGAAAGTTCTGTGGGAAATTTGTATCACGGAGAACTTGGGGCAAATTGCTGTTTGGGGGAAGAGGTGGGTAATACATTTTCCTGGGAAATGACACAATTATGGAAATTAACAAACAATCTATGGGAATCTAAAATTGGAGATGGAAAGAACCAGAGATAGAGTCATTAAATCCCTTTATTTCGCGGATGGTAGAAATGATAAGATATAGAGATATAGAGCAACTAACCTCAAGTCACACTTTGCTAAGACATGTATTTGGGTCTCAACTCCCAGCTGTAGTGTTTTTGTTTTTGTTTTTGTTTGTTTATTTGTTTTGGTCACAGCATGGTTTTGCAATTCTTTCATGTATTTTCATTTTGTTTGTTAAAGATAAACAGAAATGAAAAAAAGAACCAAAATTCTCATTGAAGGCATCTTGCAAAGCCACACATACACACTTGGGTCTTCCTGGCAAGGGTTAGCCCTGCTATGGCCTTTGTGTGTGACCATGATCATTTTTAAGTACATAGTTTCTCATGTCCCCCTTTTAAGTTCCAAGCTCTTGTGAGGTTTTCTGTATATTTCTTTACAGAAAGCCAAGATTTACAATGTATCTTCAGATTTTTTGCATGTAAAATGTGAATCTTTACATTCAACCTGAAACTTTTGTTTTAATTAAGGAGATCATATAAATTTTCTTCCAAATCACACACTTATGGGAACAGACAGAGTGATATTCATTATTACAAAAGGATAAGGTTGCAAACTTGAAACCATTTTTGGCAAGCTAGGACATGTGATCTCTCTCATGTTAGTGATTCCAACATCCATAATAATAAAAATCTCCCTGTACATTCAGACATTCATCTCTGTCTATTTAGTAGGTATTTGATGGTTTTTTTTTTTTTTTTGAAAGGCACTATTATGTAGTGGAAAGATAAAAAGAAATAGAAAAGGATATGGCGATCCAAGCCTTGCTTCTAACTGTGAAACTTGCAAAAATCATTGTTCTCTTTTGGATTCAATATTTTTCCCAATTAAAAGACAGGGATGGACTAAGTCATCATTAACTTTTCTTATACCTAAGGTCTAGGATTTATATGCTCTCTAAATTTCCATTTAGCATGTATGTATTTTTACATGTGTATGCATACGTACATGCATACCTCTGCCCATACCCATATGCGTGTATAAAAACACAGGTCAATTATGAAAAGGACGTAAAGTGTCAGTAAATTCTAAGTAAGAAAATAACCAGACTTTGCGTCTGGAGTATGCCATTGGTAATGTTACCTTTGAAAAGAAAGCAAAAATTGTTTATCTATATTGAAAGTCACACCTAGAGACATAATGTTATAGCAACTTGGTAGCTCAGTGACAGACAGGAAATGTTTGTTCATGTGTGTTTTTGGCAAGACTCTTCAGCTGGGGATAGTGGTGGTTTTTTTGTTACACAAAGTCTTTTATGTGGCAAAGTCACATTAGACGCTGTCTGGTTGCTCTTGGTTACGAAGGCTTTTCCTATTTGACTCACCTTCAATTTTTAGGCAAATTCTCTGGCTTCCTGCTATTGTCTCTGGGTGTCTGCAAGTCTTGGCTATCTTTTCTGTGTCTATTGAAAGGAAAGACTGGGTAGGTGATAAAAGAGCTTTACACGGCCCATGTAACTTCAGAGGTGTGAATTATTAAAAACATAAAAGTGGTTGGATAAGAAACAGAAACAGAATTTATCATAAATTCTAGATCCTTATCCAGTTTAATAAATCCCCCCTTTTAAATTATAAGCGATAAGCCTTATCTGCTTTCTGCATATGTCACAGGCACAATCTAGGGCAGTGTTTTGTCTTTCCATATTGCTTGTCTTACTCTAGCATTTCAAAAGTTCCTCAAGGAATCTTGCTGAGCCAGGGAGACAAGTGCAAACATGGATGGTTTCTCCCTTAAGCTATGACCTTTTATTTTATTTTTTTTAAATAAGGTTTTGTTCCCCCCAACCTTTTTTTTAAGTAATCTCTACACCCAACATGGAACTTGAACTTAAAACCCCAAGTTCAAGAGTGACATGCTTTGCAGACTGAGCCAGCCAGGTGCCCCTGCTATGACTCTTTGTTGTAAGGTTAAGGCACAAGATTGCTTTTTCATTCAATTACTGCAATTCATTCCTACCCAACCTACAGCATAATGAATAACTTTCTTAAAAAAGTATTTATCAAGCTATGAGCTTCACAATATGCTGAGCATTTTATACACATAAACTCAATCCTCAATACGGTCCATTACACAGATAAAACATTTAGGCTCAGAAAGTTCAATTACTCAACCAAGTCTGCACAGTTAGTAAGTGGCAAAGCTGGGATTCAAACCCAAGCATGTCTGAAATCCAAAACCTGTGACTTTAACCACCGTAGTGTGTTATCGGTGGGTTTTCCACAGGGTAACAACTCTCTTCCTTACATTTGAACAAAGGCTTACATTTTTTAAATTTTTTTTTGAAGACTTTATTTATTTATTTGACAGAGAGATCACAAGTAGGCAGAGAGGCAGGCAGAGAGAGAAACAGGCTCCTTGCTGAGCAGAGAGCCTGATGCAAGGCTCAATCCCAGGACCCTGAGACCATGACCGGAGCTGAAGGCAGAGGCTTAACCCACTGAGCCACCCAGGTGCCCAAGGCTTACATTTTAATAAGTCTTCTTCGCACACCCACTTAGCATACTGGTCCTCACGATGCTCTATGAGAGCAGCGAAAAGGGTGTGTGTTAGCTTCATTTCATAGATGAGGAATCAGCGCCTGGACAGGGGGATCCAGTGTCCCAAAGCTAGCAAGCCCTGGTGCTAATAAGACTGTACCTGTGTCTTTGGGCAGCTGTCCTGGTGGCAAAGTCCCTAATACTAGAGTAATTTCCTCAATAAACTAAAAAAAGAAAAAGATAAATAAAGCTTTAAAGAAAGAAAATTTTGAAAGCATACATTAATCTTAAATAAGGAACAATTGCCATATTAATCACAAATGCTGGAAGTACCATTTTTAAAAAATATTTTATTTATTTGCCAGAGAGGGAGAGGAAGCACAAGCAGGGGGAGTGGCAGAGGGAGAATCAAGATCCCTGCTGAGCAAGAAACTCAATGCAACTTGGGGCTCAATCCCAGGACCCTGGGACTGTGATTTGAACCAAAGGCAGATGCTTAAGTGACAGGGCCACCCAAGCAGCCCTGGAGGTACCATTTAACAAATCCTTCTTTCCTCTCTCTTGACTAGCTCACATCCCAGCCAATGGCTGGCCAAAAAGTGAATGTATCTACATGACTCCTGTTAAGATCCAGCATCAGCTTCCTTCTCTCTCCATGATGGCTTAGGGGTGATAACAACTCAGCCATTATTTACTAGCTCCAGGTAATTGCACATTTCCATGGGTTTCCCCTATATCCACCCGCATCTTCATAAATAGTCCCTTTGTAAATGACTCATCCTTAAATTTTCCTAATTTGAGTGTGTCTCCTATTCCCTGTTGGGACCCTGATTAAAATAACACCTTTGTTGTCTTTGGAGTTTCTATCCTTCATTTACTTATTCTACTAACATTGATTGACACATACCTTCAACCAGGTGTAGAGGAAGACACACAGATAGAGACAAATAAGATCTGCCTAAAATAAGCGCTGTCACATACTTTTAGTAGGAGCTTAATTAATATGTCTGTTAACACTTAAAATATACTTACCATTGCCCTGGAAACACCATGCAAAATATTTACCTACAGCATTATTTGTAATAACAAGATACAGAAATCACTATTAAGACACATTATGGTACAACCAAACAATGGGATGATATGCACATGTTAAAAAGAATGTAATAGATCTATATGTGTTAATATTGAAAAGTTTCCAAGATATATTGAGAAAATTAAAGTACTTGACAGTATGTTATATTATTTGTGAAAAACATAACACATAGGCGTAGGTCTACACATAAAATTTGTTTTGGTTTTGGTTTTTGAGTTGTGTTTTGGGGTGGAGATTTTTTGGATTTATAGAAAAAGAAATTTTGAAAGGGATGCTATTATAAAGCAATGCTAAGGAAGGGAAATTGTTACTTCACATTCTTTCAGCTTTCAGTATCTATTTTATCTCTTAAAAACCATGTGCTTGAATTAATTTTATTAAACAACATAAAAATAGGAATAAAGATGAAATCTCAACCCCCTATCTTATTAGCTTAATATAGTAGTTCTGACTTCCAAAACAGTAGTAATTCAGAGGAAATAAAGTAAGGCCCTAAAACAAATTTACAAGAAACAACATCAGGATATTAAACAGTATGACTTGTAAAACCTAAAATGAGAGCATATTACTCTACGTATTTCTCATGAAAACCTATTGAAACTGACTTCAAAGGCTGAACCACATGTCTTTGAGAGCCACGAGGGGCCTGTTAACTTAACCTCTGCTTGTTTTCTCTCTTATTACTTTTGCAATACAATTATAACTGGAAGTCCCCAAACCTTATAATTGTCAACTAGCTTTTGGAAAATGCAAATGGTTGACCAAGAATTTAAAGGGAAGGCCCCTCCTACCTTCTCTGAACTTTGTGGTGGTCTTCAGATGCAAAATGACCTACCTCAACCAATCCTCAAAGATGAGCCAAAGAAGAAAATAATTGTCTTTTCAGGAAAGTTTTCTTTGTGGACAGCAAAGTTCGCTGGAAAGGAATCTGTATAATATGACCTCTTTTTCCCAGAACGTATTGGTATTCAGCCAAGATTTTTCACTGAAAATTAACATCCTTGTATACACAGATAGGTTTGATATCCAAGCTCAGCTGGCTCAGCCCATTTTGCACAAAGTATATTAATATTCTTTCTATGCCTCAGACACTCTTATTAACCCAGCACAACTTCTCTTCTTCCTGTGTCTGCTTTCCACCAATACTCACAACCAACCACAGAGAGCAGGTATTCCTGAAAGGACACAAAATAATAGCTAATGCACATACAGAGCTATTTTAAGCTCAAATTGCTGTCAAGAAGAATTCATATCTTGAGCGTTGTAATTTCTGATGGAAACTTCCATGCATGCAAGCATATTGTGTTAATTATTTTCTATTCTGTTTGTTTACTGATGCAGCATCTGTTGGCTATTGTTACTCATGTGTGCTATAAAAAGGCTCAATATGGTAGATGGAAGAATGTCTCGTAGATGGTCACGCCCAATAGATAGGGCATACTACGCTGTTAGCATTACTTCTGTTAACTAGGAACACTCGTCCGCTCCTTTTGAACAATGTGCTTAGTTCTCATCTATTGAACTTCAGCCAGGCACTGGCCCTAGTACTTTACATATATTATTGCATTTAAAGTTCTTGACAACCTTTGAAAGAAGGATGTCGATTCAATTTTACAAATGAGAAATGGAGGTTCAGGAATATTTTCTGGAATCACAGTTAATAAGCATTGTGATTGAGTGTCTATGTATTTTCTTCTCAACCCCAAGAGTAGGACTAACATCACAGAACTTTTAATCCAAAGTGGCCATTTTGTTTTATCTCCTAAGAGAAGGAATTACCAAAACACCCCAATAACTTCCCTATAGCCACAATGAGAGAGCAGTTCAAAGCTCGGGGTAAAAGACCGAAGCTGCCCCCAAGTGCAGCTTGAAAAGACCCTTTCTGTAGGTTTTCCTGGAAATGTTTATACTCTCCAAATCTCTACTTAGAAGGGTTTTTATTCTATCATATTTGGGCACTATAACTACAAGGTAAAAAAAAGATGGCAAAATTCAAGAGAACTGAACACAAAAATTCCCTTTCTGTATCATTTTAAAACATAGACAGGGATGGAGATGTTTGTTTATGTGAGAACAAGATTTTTCTCTTCTGGAGAAATTGTTCTCACTCCTTTTCCTATAAAGGAAGGGGCAACAAGCCAAATAATTCCTTAGGTTGAGTACAAAACCATAGCCAGGAGAAATGTGGAGGGGCTTTCATAAATGTCTGAAGTAAACCAGTGATCTCTTTAATTGGACAATGTTCTGCCTTCCTTTCAGTGATGTGCTTGTCCCTTTGGCTTATGGTATGGACAAGTCACCATATCCCTAAGAGTTCAGAGTCACTCTCAGGATGAACATTCTGTTTGTGCACATCAAAATCACAGAATGCCAACACTTGAAAGGGCTACAGAGGTCTTGATTCCAACATTTTCAAATCTCATTGCTGGAGTAACTCATCCTTTGACTTATATTTTACATATGAAGAAGAGTGATAAGACCGTGTTTTGCCAATAAATGGTGATATTAGGACATTAAACCAGGTTTCTGAATCCCCACTCTTTTGCTCCTACCAGAACAGCATACAACCTCACTCTGAATCCTGGCTAACTTTCTAAGGGTGGGTGATCAAACTCCCTAAGCCTCAAGTTTCCCCATCTATAAAATGGGAAGAATACTGGTACTTGCCTCATAGGTTTATTACGAGGCTTAAATGAAATGATGCCTGTGAAAAGCTTGACACAAAGCTAGATACACAGTAAGTGCCAATTTAACATCAATTATTATTATTACTGTTATTATGATCATTGTTATTATTAATGCAATGCTTTCTAAATCAAAGTCTTATTCTCCAAGGTGTGGCACATATGGGCTTTAAAAATTGCATTTACTCTCTATAAGTGCTCAATTTTCATTGCAAGTGAATTAAGGTCAATTATAACATAATAGAAATCTAAATATAATTCTTCCTCTTGTTTGCTCTTCTTATGAATTAATATGTAACATGGTCAGGGAAAGAATTCTAGATAACCAGTAATAGTGTTTACAGTACGTAACAGGGGAGGGGGAAGGCACTCTGAGACTGTTCTAGCCCATCCCCTGATTTACCATCTGTTTCAATCATGTGCCCCATGTCAATCAAAAGCATCTCTATTTGCCAATTTATTTACTTACATCAGAAATATAGCGATCTTCTTTGATTCCTACTTTCTCTCTTTTTTCCCAACACTTCCAGTTAATCAGTGACTTAGTCCTGTAAGTTTTATCACTGTACTCTGTATCTGATCTTTCCCTTATGTTCATTCCCACCATGATAAATGCCAACCCTCATCACCTGTCATTTTATTATCCAAGAATCTCTGTAGCTCTCCCTACCCCCACCCCATTTTCCACACTGCATCTGGAGGAGCTTTTCTAAAACAAAAAGTAAGATTGTGTTACTCTCTTGTCAAAAATCACTCAGAGGCTCCTACTACCCACAGGATACGTCTAAACTGTTCGGCAAGATATTCAAGACAAAAGCCTTCTCCAGTCTCAACTCCCACCAATACTTACCCCAGGTTGTGTGTCCTGGACATACTGAGATGACTGCAGTTTGCCAAACATGCTGAAATCCTGAACTTTATTCCTTCTAACTAAAATGCTCTTCTCATGATAATATCTTATTGAATGACTGACTCCTGTTTGTCCTTCATAGTTCAGCCCAGGTTCTGCCTCTTTGTGGACAGCCTCCTCTAACAGCACCCTGTCCTCACTCCCCTTGTCTGCTTGCCTTGAATTTTTACACACCTCTATTATCACACGGTATGGGAAATTTTTACTTTTCTCTTTCCTCCATTAATTGGAACTTTCTTGGCTGGACGGTTGATGTTTTCTTATTGGAAGCCTCATGTCTATCCAAATACCTGGCAAAGAGTAGGTACTCGAAAGATTTCTTCTAATGCATAAGAACCTTCCACTCTCTTGCAACGGATCATCATTTGTTGCAACATGATATTTCATTTGCCCTACAATTTTCAGAGATGGAACTTTAAAGGAAGTTCCATGTGTCCTTGGTTGTGAAGTGGGTTCTCACAACCGTTAAACAGGGTGTGCACAACCACAACCCCAGAGACCTTTAATCTGGCCTGGCACTACCCTACATCTTTCTTTTCAAAGAATATGTTGGACCTTTCCATATGGTTTCTGTATGAGATGATTAGAGCCCGACATGATGTGAGGCTCTCTCAACTTTCATTTCTCCATCCTAGAGTCATTGGTTGGATTTTGAAATCTCCGTGTAAAATACAGGATGAATAATTAAAAATACTTTACCACATAGCTCAGAATTGTAGGTGAGAAGTAGGTAATAGTTGCTTTTAATATGAAATGTGGTCAGTTCTACAGGCAAGCATTTACATGTTCATAGCTTTATGGAAATTTATTGGTGGACAAGACCACATGTTCTCAAAGACTTCAAAATGACAACATAATAATAATTAATGTTTCTGTGCCAAGTATCATTCTAAGTATTGTTCTCATTACACATATTGAATCATTTAACCCTCCTGACAACACCAGTGAGGTGACCACCCTTATTATCTCTATCTTAGTAGTAGGAATTGAGGGACATAGATGATAAATAATTTGTTTATGTTCAAATGATAGTTAGAGTGGAACCAGGATTCAAACTCCAGTGCTAACCACTAGAAAGTCCTAAGACACTTTGTTTTTTAAACTGTATTTTCTTTTTTAGAAACATTTAAGTTGCCTTATAAATATTAAATTATTAGTGCTATGTTAAAAATAAGAAACTGCCCATGCTTTAAAAATACATTTTTATTGCAGGGAAGACAGGATGTCCAATGACTACATATCTGATATTCTTCAAAGCCTTGTTCCATAATTACAATATTTCCATAGTATCAGACTGTGGATCTTCAAGCCTTTTTGTGTGGTCATATTCATTGTCTGCTCTGGGGATAAGGAGTTAAATATGTGGCTCCACGCCACCAATCATCTGAATGGGGTCTGCAATGCATGCAGGGAGAGGTTAAAAGAGTATGAGTGGGGATATATTCCTACTCTATCCCTATTTCTGCAAACTATTCCTATAGAGAAGAGGAGAATTTAGAATTCCTTCAGGCACAGTAGTGGTGGGCCTTCTGGAGAAACTCTACTGCTGGCTATGAACGTATATAGGTTTGTATAGAGCTGAAGGGCCTGTAAAGATTTCTCATTCATCATCAAGGATGCTTAGTTAGAGGAGTGGGAACAAAATTAGCCTCAAATCCATTCTTCATTCTTGGTTGCAATTCACTTAAGTAGACTATTTTCTTCAACCGGATTAAAAAGTTCTTGGAATTAGGGAACTTGCCTTTATTTCTTTTCTCTTGCTTTCAGGGCATGGTACAAGGTGAAGCTTAGTGAGTGGGACTTAGGTGAGATACATCCCTTTGTGAGCCAAAATTTCTCCACCTGAAAGAGTCATAGAGAAGATGGTTTCTAAATTGTTCCTTTACATGTAAATATTATTTTTTCTTGTGCAATCAGAGTCCTTATTGTCCTTATACTTAGGGCACCTCCTCTTTATTAGCCTAATACCATAATACTCATTCTTTGGAAGACAAAGAAATAGTGAATGATGGTCAGATTCTGAGGCTGAAGACTTAACTGTCCATATTTCTGGTGGCCCCCCAGGTGATCTTTCTAGCTTCATTTCGGGCCTTTTTCAACCTCCATACAGAAGTCAGAGTGGTCTTCATAAAACAGAAATATGATTCTTTTGTTCCCTTGTTTCATCCTACAAAGTACCCTTGCATAAAGTCCAAAGACTTAATTAGGACCACAAAGCCCCTTAGGAACTCTGTGCTCTGCACTACTGTACTATACTCTTTCCTCCCTGGCTACCTCAGACGAGTTCGGTGGTCTGTTATGTGGTAGCGTTGTGTATATCTGCTATGAGAGGTCTTACACGTTGGTTGTGACTTGCTGCTGTAACAGCCACACCCCCAGCTAGACTCCAGTCTTCATGAGGCCAGGAGCCATATTGGTCTTTGTTCATTTTCTAATGACTTGCATCTAGTATGGTTCACATTTAGCAGATGCTCAACAAATTGCTGAATGAATGAATGAACAAATACCATACTACCATTAACTAGCCAGTATGATTTTTATTCCCATCAGCAGGGGAAAATAATGCTTATCTACCTGAGATGACACAACCACATACGAGTTAACCTTTGAAGCAGCTTTCACTTTTTCAAAAGGGAGACTAAGAAGCATTCTCATTTTAAAATAGAATAATAACTCCTAAGTTTCTGTGTCATACACTTGACATTTTACCTTTTTCCCCAGAAGTCTGTCCTTTACACTACTGTGCAATTTCAATATGATATATGATACATATCAAACCTTTCCTTAGCCATGTATCCGGCAATTATTCATTTAATATGCCAGACATTCTCTTAGATGTCAAAGAAACCGAGATGTAGAAGGTAAGGCTTCTTCTGTTGAAGAGCTTATAATCAATAAAAGAGACAGACAGATAAACACAATATATTCATAGCTACTGAGTACACACTTTGTACATTTGGTATGTATTTTGGTATACATTTTCTCACTTAGCCCTTATGTATACCTTCCCAGGGTAAATTGAGAAAGTCAAGGGTTCAGTTGGTCAAAGGCTATTCCACTAAGAGTTGAGTTAGGGTTTAAATCTAGGACCATTCAATTCCAGAGCGCACCATATCACATTATGATACAATATGGTAAGTGCTTTAAATCCAGACCTGAACAGAAGAGGCAGGGTCATAGGGAGGAGATGGGAATTTTCCCCACAGGCAGAGAAAGGAAAGTCTTTGTGTATCTGTGCAATCATATATACAAGCTGGAGAAGCTTCATTAAAGAAAAGATATTTTAGCTATGGTGAGAAGTTAAACTCAGAAAAAAAGAAAATTGTTAAGGTCCCAGAGCAATGCCAGAGCTTCGTAAGGTAAGCTAAAAATAATTAGCTTTTGCTGGAGCATTTGCTACATACAAGGGAG
Organism: Mustela putorius furo; assembly: GCF_011764305.1. Classification (NCBI taxonomy): domain Eukaryota; kingdom Metazoa; phylum Chordata; class Mammalia; order Carnivora; family Mustelidae; genus Mustela; species Mustela putorius. The sequence goes on along the minus strand of NW_025421322.1, from coordinate 21,384,072 downwards.
TGGCAAGAATTGGAATGATTGTCTCTCTGCTAAGAAACTTGTACTTTGTCTTACTGGTAATGGTATTTTAAGTAGGAACAGGATGGTTGGATTTGAATTTGTATAAAAGATCATTAGCTATTTACAAAGGATTATTTGGAAGAGAGAAATACTGGAAGCAAAGACATGGTCCGGATAACAGCAAATAAGGATTTGAACTAGGGAAGTATTGTGGGAGCTGGAGAAGCGGTCACTAATAAGGAAACTGTTTAAAAGAATCAGTAGTGGCGCCAGAGTGGCTCAGTCGGTTAAGTGTCTGCCTTCAGCTCGGGTCATGACCACAGGGTCCTGGGACGGAGCCCCACACCAGGCTCCCTGCTCAGCAGGGAGCCTCCTTCTCTCTCTCTCTCTACCCCACCGCCACCTCGTGCTTCCCCCCCCAAAAATCAATAAAATCTTAACAAAAAAAGAATCAACAGAATTTACGAACTGAATGCGGGCAGGGGTCTAGAATGAGTCCAAGGTTATAGTTTGGCGATCTGTTGAATTCAGCCCTCTAATACGTGTTGTCTTGAGTGGCTGAGGAATAAAGCAGTAACTAATTTTGCTGGACACTAGTTTGTGTCAGATACAGTTTGAAGCAATCACAATAAACCCATGTGTTATATAAGATCTTTATCCCTATTCTGTTTTGTTTTGTTTCTAAAGATTTTATTTATTCATTTGTCAGACAGAGATCACAAGTAGGCAGAGAAGCAAGCAGAGAGAGAGGAGGAATCAGGCTCCCTGCTGAGCAGAGAGCCCGATGCGGGGCTTGATCCCAGGACCCTGGGATCATGACCTGAGCTGAAGGCAGATGCTTTAACCCACTGAGCCACCGAGGTGGCCCTGTTTTGTTTTTATTTATTTATTTATTTAAAGGTGAGGGAAAGAGACACAGGGAGAGGGACAGAGCATGACCAGGGGGTTAGAGGCAGAGGGAGAGGGAGAAGAAGTCTCCTCACTGAGCAAGAAGCCTGATGTGGGGTTCCATCCCACAACCCTGGGATCATGATTTAGGGGGAGGCAGATACTTAACTGACTGAGCTACTCAGGCACTTCTCATTATTCCTATTTGGTAGCCATGGAAGTGAGGCACAGAAAGATGACTTCGAAGGATATAAAGCAATGGTAATGGGACTCTGAGGCTCTGCCCGGGTTCCCTTTAGGACCAGGGCAAATTTCCCTAACAGCAAGCAGTGTTGCTGCCTAACAGCCCTCGGCTCTCAGCCCCATTGGGAGGAGAGCCACATTGCCAAAGTCATAAAGCCCCTTCTAGGGGGCAGCCTACAACCAATAATTGGCAAATTCCAGGGGTACAAAGGCAAAAGCTTTTCTCCCCAGGCTCAGATAACTCTGAAAGCTTATTCCAACTTCAGATCCCCGTGCAATTACCTTTGATGAGTAATGCACACAGCAGACTTTTCTTTTTGCCCAATCTTGTATCCTGCCCAAGGTCTTGTTCTCAGGGGCACTCCTTAATAAACACCCTACTAACTAATCATTTCAGAATCTGCTCTCCGAGGACTCCCCTCTGAACAGCCACCAAGTGGTGGAGCTAGCATTTGAACTCCAATAGATTCCTTGCAGTAGCCATGGCTATAAATGCTTTTCTATATAGTTTCACAAAGTCAAAGACTCTAGGGCAATACCCGGTACTGCAAAAATGATTCATAAATGGACAAATGATGACTTTTTCTTTTTGTATTAGTTCATGATGCAGGACAGTCATTCAATAAAAATTTGCTTGGAATGAAAAGGAGATAATTGAGGAGATATTGAACCAGGCACTGTCAAAATCAAATAAGGAGAACATTTAAAGAAGGAACTAGGGGCGCCTGGGTGGCTCAGTGGGTTAAGCCTCTGCCTTCGGCTCAGGTCATGATCTCGGGGTCCTGGGATTGAGCCCCGCATCGGGCTTTCTGCTCAGTGGGGAGCCTGCTTCCCTCTCTCTCTGCCTGCCTCTGTGCCTACTTGTGATTTCTCTCTCTCGGTCAAATAAATAAATAAAATCTTAAAAAAATAAATAAATAAAATAAAGAAGGAACTAGTCAAACGCATCAAATACTGAGGGCAGATTAAATGGGATAAGGGTAAAAAATTGTCCAATGGCTTTGGCAATGGAAGTTAGGGCAATCTGACTTTTGTTGGCGTGACATAATGCAGGCATCCCCATATTGCTATATTCCAGAAAGAACAGAGGGAAGATGTAAAGATGATTGATGGTAAACTCTGCTATCAAGGAGCCCAGCTTTCAAGGGAGCCAGAATAGAGTCTTGCTGTTTTCTAACATTGCCCACTGTCAAGGGTGAGTGGGGTCCATGTCTGCTGCATATGCACAGGGAATCCAGAGTAATGAGGTTTGCAATAATCTTGAACAAACATCCAAGACTCTGGGAACACCCATTCACATCACATCCTCTCCTTTCTCAAGAACTAGAGGTTCCCAAAAGTGAATTCTCAAATCCCACACTGTGATGTGGTCAAGCCGCGTGCTTAGTCACTTCATGCCGGGTGTCCACACTGCCGATTTTTTAGGAGCCAGAGTTTTGCTTAAGGTCTTGCCCTGCCATTACATGATGAGGAATGCCAAGAGCTGTTTCAGGTAAGAGGTTCCTGACCTAAGGCCACAGGGGTGGGTGGCCTGGGGGAATTACCCACAGAAAGTGTTTCCCACGAACCCACAGAGCACAGGATCCATGTCTGAAATGCCTGTGTCTCTCAGCTAGTTTCTCCTCAGCAGGGTGCAGAACCAAGCATTACGTAATGGAGGCAATAGCAGCTAAAACTTTTTAAAAAATAATCTCTGTGGTAAATTTAAAAGCGAATGTTGAGGACTGTAACATTTCAGATTTTCCACTCTGTGGACTGAATTGCCAGATACTTCAGTCTCACTTTCTCTCCATTTAGCTTTGGAAAGCAGAGATCAAATGCATGACCTTGCAGTCAATTTCCACATTCTAGAAAGAAAAGACTCCGTCGGTTTGAGCTGGGGACCACACTCTGAAAATTGGCACGGGGCAGATGCAATCGCGTGTTACTGCAGTCGTGTAGATAGCTTACAGGAGATGGGATCTTTTTGTTAGTTATGATAATCCATGTAAATAGCAGGTATGACTTTTATTCCACAAAATTTGGAAGCAAGGAATGTCATCTTACTTTAGTTTAGGAAGTTGGATGGTCTGTTCTGAGCCTCCATGTTTCTGGAAAAACTGAACAATTGTATCCAGGCTTCCATATGACACCTTGTCCTCTGTGTCATATAAGAAGAGTTGAGACCTCATGCCATCTAGAATATACAGTGAAGGACCCTCTACCCACCATTCCTAAGGCATGGAGCCACACATCCTCACAGACGCATGTGCATTCAGTGTGTGTGCACACTCACATGCGCGCATGTGTGTGTCTATGTGCATGGTGGGGGGGAGATGGATTTCTATCCTGAGGGCCTTGGCCATCAGTGTCCAGGACCCAAGATGCTCTATGCACCTGTTCCCACTTGAGGTCACACGCAATCTAGGCCCTACAGGAGGTCCCACTATGAGAACACTAGTAAATAAATCTGGCCCCACCCGCGGGGAAGCTCTAAAAATAATACAAATATTTTTCCGAGTTCATTTTACTTCCGACTTTCCCAATCCTTGAAGATTTTCTTTATAAAAGGCAATGCCAAATAGTCCCAAGGGAGACCCTAGGAATGGGTGATAGAGAACTTCTGGGTACCCATCAACTTTGTCTTTGGTCAACGGCTAATATGGCCACCCACTTCCCAAGCAGAGGCATGGAAACGTGAAGTTTAAAACACCTTCTTGAAATGAAGTGCTGAAACATGATGAGTACAGAGCAAATTTAATATCTAAGCTGTACTGTATCCTCCCTGTCCTTCCAGCCCTTATCATATTGGTGTGTGAACATGTGACAAGTGAGACCGTCTGGAAGGAAGAGGCATTCACGTGAGGGTTTGACCCGCAGTGCCTCGTTCAGGAGAAAAGCAGCTGGCTGGAATGCAGGACTTGTCACGCAGTCTTCCAGGACAAAAGCAGTGACAAAATCCTGCTTCTGCCTATTCAAAAGCTCTTCTTCTGATTTCAAATGGTGGTGCATAATTACAGCTTTCCCAGAATGTATTGACATCGAATACATTGACTGAAAGATAAATATGGAAGGGGCTGTGACTTTTGCTGTAAGATATAGTAATTGAGGTATAAATTCTAGCAGGAACATCATTTTTCTATTACACCAAATTTTACCCACTCTTCCAACATAACAAAAATGTAAAATCAGAATGTTTCCCAGTTTTCATAGAAAGCACAAAGGGAGAAGTAAACTGAATAATTAATATGTTTAGATGCTGGAGGTTTAATAGGGCGCCTGGGTGGCTCCGTCTGTTAGACTTTGGACTCTGGATTTCAGCTCAGATCATCAGCTCAGGGTCATGAGATCAAGCCCTGTGATGGGCTCGTGCTCAGCCAGCACAGAGTCTTCTTGTCCCCCTCACGCCCCCTCTATCCCTACACTCTCTTGCTCAGCATGCTGGCTCCTGCACTTTTTCTTTCTAAAATAAATGAATAAACAAACAAACAAAACATTTTTTTCTAAAAAAGACACTGGAGGCTTAAAATGAGTCTTTGGAATTTTATAATCTCATTTTAGTTCTGTTCTTTAAATTCAGTTGCACCGTTTGTCTTTCTATAACTTGCCCTCTGTTTTTGTTGGGTTTGCACCTTGTTGACAAAGTACTATCCTCCAGGCTCCGTGCTTCTCTCTCAAGTTTCCCTTGAAAAATACCTTCTTTAAAGCATATGGTCAGGAATATCACCTATTTATTCATTCTACAAATCGGATACATACATGAACCATATAGACACGTATCCTTGCGTTCTTGGAATTCGTATTGAGGAAATGGATGGAAGAGAGGCAATCAATTATAAACATAATAAATAAATAAAGTAATGGTACATTACATAGTGACAAGTGCTACAGAAAAAATAAAGCAGGTTCAACAATATCGGGAAGCTGGGCATTGGTGGGCAGATTGTTCAGGATGGACTTGGAGACAGGGCTATTTAGGCAAAGAATGGAAGCAGATGTAAATACAAGCAGGTTGGTGTTTGAAAAAGATCATGAATTACTGAAGCTGCCCCTGGCAGAACAAATGGCCAGTGCAAAGGCCCTCAGGCAGGAAGATGCCTGTTGACAAGGAGGAAGATGTAGGCATTCAGAGTGAGCGACAGAAGAGTAAAAGGGCCAATGTCAGAGAGATAGAGTGGGGTTAAGAGGGCCTTCTGGGCATTTTCAGGATTTTGGCATTCACTCTGAATGAGATGTAACCCCCTGAAGGGTTTTTAACAGAAGAATGACAAGATCTTTTTTCATTTTAAAAGGATTATTTTGCTGCTGAATTGAGAGAAGACTGGGCAGACAGACACAGTTGGGGGAAACCAGTCTGGAGGCTACTGCACTGGTCCAGGCAAGGCACTTTCTAGATCTATTTTGAAGGAAAAGCCAACAGGATTTCCTGAGAGGTTGGATGTGGGTGTGAGGAACCTGGCCGGCCTTCCCTGGTGTTGTTATGCTGCACGAATGATGAACCCTTCTTTTCTATCTTTCCCACTTTGTGCATTTTCTTCTGCTTAATATTGCAATCCTTTTTATTTAAGGCTAACATTCTGCTAATATTTTTGTATCTTTGCTGTTTCATCCATCACACACTTAGCAGGAGGAAAAAAAAAAAACAAAATCGGTTTAAGGAGCATGACTGCTTGGCAATGGGAGAAGCCTGCCTCTCAAAAGGGGGTGTCTGTAGTCTGTTTCTCATTTACTCTTCTTAAAAAAAAAAAAAAAAAAAAAAAAAAAAAAAAAAAAAAAAAAAAAAAAAAAAAAAAAAAAACTGGCAGTGTTTAAACTATCACAGAACAAATAAAATCCATATGTGTTTCACAATTTATGTAACTGATTTAATTTGCTTTCACACGTCCATCAGACGTCTCTGGGTGTGGCTCTGGGTCTCTGGGTGACTCAGTCAGTTAAGCGTCTGACTCTTGATTTCAGCTCAGATCATGGTATCGGGATCCTAGGGATTGAGCCCCGCATTGGGCTCCCACCCTGCAGGGAGTCTGCTTGTCCCCCTCTCCCTCTTCCCCTACCCCTGCTTGTGTGCTCTCTCTCTCTAAGATAAATAAATAAATCTCAAAAAAAATTCCATCAGAGTTTTGACTGTTACAGTTTTTATTTTGTCTCTGAAACATCAAGACCTTAAATTTGGGTGTTGCCAGGAGAGAGGTACGAGGAATCTTGGCATCTGAACAAGATGACTCCCGTGGGGGTGGGGGGAACACCAACCATGAAAAGGTCTTGCCAGTTTCTCTGCTGGAGTCAGCTTTATGGATAGTGATGATATTATCTACCATGTGTGTCAATTGCTTCTCAGTTGACTGAGCTGTTTTACACACATTAACCTATGTAATCCTCAAAACAAACCTGGGAGTTACGTGTCATTGTCTGTATCATACGAGGAGCGTGTTGTCTCAAGGAGGCTAATGGATTTCTCCAGGTCATATCACTGGAAATGACTGAGCCACGCTCCACACTGGGTTCAGAATTTAATTCTAATCATACCTCTATTCTTGGGCCAAGGCATGTTGGCATGTTCCTCCTTGCAGTAGTTGATGGCTCTGTGAAGAAAAGGGGAACCATAAGTGAACATTGTTCTAGTTCACAGTCTTGCTGAGGATTGGTCTTTCCAGGAACCAAAGGCAATAGGGTTCAGGAAGTTTCTACGGTCGCTAAGGTCTTGACCTGCGATTCAGACTCAGTGAGTCTCTACCAAGTCCAGTGGGAATAATTTTTTCCAGCTTCTGTGTCTCGATTATAGAAGACATTCATTCCCTGCTCTTAAACTGTGTTCGAGAGTCCCTGTCTCGGATGTAATTGCTGCTGTAGTTCTTTCACAGGGAGTAAGGATCCGTGATGAATGGGAGGATCTGTTTATGAAGTCTGCAGCGCCACAAAGCCCTTTAAGAAATGTTAAATCCTGTTAGTATAAATCTAGAAATAATTTGATACATGTCTCCATTACAGGCTAGAAGAATAAAAAGTCACCATCTGCCTTTTCACAAAATAATATTAATGGGGCTAACACCACGGCTTTAAATGGAGGCGGCTTCTAAAATTAGGGAAATAGAAGGCACGAAACTCATTCCATCAGAAGTTTATTGATTTTTCAATTAACATTGAAGGTTTGCTCCCGAAAATTTTGCTTACTGGCTAAGAAATGAAGTGTGCCAGTGGATAATAATTGACATGAATTGCTATATTCTACACATCACCCTCAATGTCAAAATGATTGATAACGAGCAAGTCCTAGTTTTTTAAACACTTTTCAACTAAATTAACATCATTAGAAAAGATAAAGATTGCACAGTATGAAATTCGTGTGCATCTTTAATGATGCTAGCTTAAAACAAACTACAAAAAATCTATTTCTAGGTGAACTTAATTTAAACATGATAAAGAGGATTATGTACTGAAGAAGGACTAGACACTTTTTAAAAATGAAATTTAATTGAGTACAATTTTAGAAACTGGTTTAAGATTACCAAGCTCTTAGCCTTCTGACATTTTAGGGTGCTTATAATGAAAAAAGTGAAAAGAACGCTCACTATGACACTGATATTTGTGCCCATGGTCACACTGGTAAGCATAGCAATTATTTGCTAACTTAGCCCCCTCTTATATTTCTGTTACTGAATACACTTCTTCGGTGTACTAAGTTCATCCATTAAAGATACCATTAAGAAGAAATACCGTGAATGCCTGGGTGACTCATTCTGTTAAGCATCTACCTTTGGCCCAACTCATAATCCCAGAGATCCTGTTCCAAGGCAGGCTCCCTGCTCAGCAGGGAGTCTGCTTCTTTGCCCCTCCCTTGGCTCTTGTGCATTCTCCCTCTTGCTCACTCTCTTTCTCTTCAAAAAAATTACAAAATCTTTAAAAAAAAAAAAAAAGAAAGAAAGGTAATAACACTGAGCTTGACTCTCAATCACTACCTTAGGATTTAACACCTAGTGTTTAGCAACTTGTACTGGCTATGTGCCTCTCTTAGGTCAACAGAGTTACAGAACAAACCCCAAAACCCTTTTTCTAGTTTGTGGAAATTTAAATATCTCCAAAATGCTTATTTAAAGAGGCAATGTTTTATTGATACATTCCAAGCACCTGAAACATGACTTGGTAAACCGTGGAGCTCTCAATAAATATTTATTGAATGTTGGTTAACTGAGTAGATGTTCTATTGTCCTCACCAACATCTCAATCATTTCAACAAATGTGAGTACTTATCCAATGCCCAGCAGTGTACTTGGTTCCTAGGAAAAGTAGACCAAGGCAGAAGAACCAGAGACTCATTTCACCACCTTAAATAGCTAGGGGCCTGGTAAGGAAGGGCAAAAAGAGATGAAAAGAAACCCAGGCTATGAGTAAGCACTGTGTGATCACAGAAGAGGAAGCTACTGCTTGCCTGGGGACCCTGGACAGGATCTCCGAGAGGACAGGATGCTTCATCTGGATCTCCTGGGGAATACATGCTGAAGAAGGAATGGAACCTCAAGAATCAAGGATGACTCTATTCCCCTTTTTCTTCAAAAGTCAGTCCTCAACGTTCTTTAAGAAGCCAGATCACCTCATCCTGAGGTTTCAACTGGACTCTTTCGCTGGGTCAGTGTTTTTTGGGATAGGCCTTCAAATGAACAAGGTGTATTAATTGCCCAGCAGTGTCTGTGTGCAAGGTTGGGCTTCCGTCCACGTAGGAGATGGCACAACCCTTGCCCTAGATGATTCCCACCCTGGTGTGTGATGAGCACGAAGCACAGACCCCTTCCTCTGATCTGAGGGGCTGGGAAGACCTCCCTTCGCACAGGAAAGCACATGGAAGCTGGGATCTGATAAGCAGAGCAGAGACAAACAGGGAAAATGGGAGGGATTCTGGGGAGGGAAGGGCATTCCAGGAAAAGGGAAGGCTGCATGCGAAACCAGCCACTCCCATTAGGATCCAAAGACCAATTTCTTGGGAGCCTTTAACATGAATGGCTTCAAGAGCCAGCGGAAAACAGGCTTTCCTGTCACTCCTCCTCCACTCCACCTCCTCCCCGGCCCCTGCCCTGGAGTCTGCATTGACAGGCAGCAGGGAACATGGGCTTCAGTTTTCCGGGATTCTCCTCCCACTGACCCTGAAGCTGCCAGCCACAGGTTTCTTGGAACTGCAAATATTGTTTGAACTCCAGCTAAAACTGGAGATGTGTTTTGAGTCCTATTATGCAAGCATATTTATACCATCTGTTTATGACACTTACAGGTGGACACTATGATTCATTACACACACGGCTCGCTAAAGATAGAAGCTTGGAAAACCCTGGGCTCTGGAGAGTTGCTGGGTATGGGCCAGTGTGCAGAAGGAGAAGGTAGTAGGAAGGTTTTCTTAGAGTTTTAGGGGTTTTCACCTAAAACCCTGTCTGTGGTGAAAATGGTTTTGAGAGCGTTTCATAACATGAATTTGGTAGAGAAGGATGGAGAAAGGAAGTGACGAGATACATATCCACATGACCAGTTGGGGAAGATTTCCTTTTTCTGCGGGGTGTGTGTGTCTATGTATACACATGTGCACCTGCGTCAGGGAGTCAGAAAATATTTGCTAACTATGGAGTCAGAACGACGTCATCTCCATGTCAGAAGGAAGAATCCAATTCTAAGACAATTCTTTCTTTCTCCTAAGTAATGTTTTGGTAGGATTTGGACTTCATAGTTCATGTTCCTTATCTTTATATAAGATAATTCCTTAGTTGTGGTTTTTTTTTTTTTTAAATCTTTTAGGACCCTTTGGTGACAACTTACATGGAACTAAGATCAAGCTATAAGATTTACCCATCCTTTTGTTTTCAGAAGCCATTTCCCTATCCATAAATCAGGAATGTTGCCATCACACGCTATGTATGGTATCGCTGCAGTCTCTATGTTTCATTTTAGTCAAATGTACAAGCTTTTAACAGCATCATATATAACAATAGCATTGAAAGTGATATCAATAAGCAAGTATCTCAAAGTCAAGCTGTCTGATAGGGACCCTTCCCCCTAGGGTAGTAGAAACATCCAGAAGAGTCAAGGAAGAATGAACTCACTGTTGTGTTCAATTAGTTGGGAAACCATCAAAGTAAATAAGGCAATACCTTTAAGAACACACAAAAAGGGAGGCAGTGAAGTAGAACAGATTAAAAGAAAAAGGAGAAGTCTGTTTTAGCTACCAAGTAACCCCAGGGGTGAAGAATAATTTCTTCTTCAGGACAATTTAAGTAAAGGTCTTCTAGCAAGATGGTTCGGTGGAAACGATTCCTTTTCATGTCTGTAGGGAACCGATGAAGTTTGCAGGAAACACAGGCAGCGTAATTTCAAACAAAGTGCAGTAGGTCAGCTGGAGAGAGCAACTTCAGAAATCTTTTGTCCCCTCCTAGAATACTAATGGCTTTCAAAAGTCCCAATGGTCGTGAGGAAAGCCATTTGCATGTTAGGAATAAGACAGAGTGCAGAGAAAAATCTCATTAGCTCTGTGTCGACTCAAGATGGCTTTCATGGACTTCTCAGCCTTCTTCAACTGACAGTTGATAATGCTCATCTCACAAAATTACTTTCAACTGTAAAATGTTCAACAACAACTTATTGAGCCCTGCTATGTGCCAGGATTCGTGTCAGGCTGAGAAAATACTCAGATACATGAGGTCTCTGACTTTAAGAGTGAGAGAGAGAGAAATGACATTAGATAATTATGTAGTTATTAAAAAAAAAAACACATAGAACTATGAATATAGTGCTGTAGGATCCCTAAAGGGATAACACTATCTGGAAGAAGCAATGTATAAGACATCAATTTCTGAAATATAAATCTCAATAAGAGGTTCAGTGACTATGCTAGAGGTGCACCCTCAATCATGGCACAGGTGCTAGTGAAAGACGTCACTAATCTGTCATTGCACTCATTTCTAATAGAGCTGAGTTTGAGCCTCAGAACCCTTCTTAAAACAACTGATCACCATCAGTAACTAAGAGCTGGCACAGAAGCTGCTTGGTAATCTGGCTCTCTACAAGTGTAAGGAATTGCTATTAGAGTGCTTTAAGAACAGTTGCCCACCTCGCCTGGGTGGCTCAGTGGGTTGAGCCTCTGCCTTTGGCTCAGGTCATGGTCCCAGGGTTCTGGGATTGAGCCCCACATTGAGCTCTCTACCCCATAGGGAGCCAGCACCCTCCCATCTCTACCTGCCTTTCTGGCTACTTACCTATCTCTGTCTGTCAGGTAAAATAAATTAAAAAAAAAAAAAAAAGAACAGTTGCCCACCTATACTGCCCATTGTCAAAGGATATAAATTGGACAAATTGTTTGAAGGACACAGGACCAGGAATCAAATGATCCAAATTCTAGCTAGCTTTGTGATTGTGACTAAACCTTTTATATGCCATCGTCTTTCTTTATCAGAAATGGGAAAATATTGTCTCCCTGAGAAGAGTCTGAAGTGTTAAATATAGAAGTATCTGTGGGTATTTTGAAAACTGTAGGGTTGAACCAACACAAACTGTGGGTTATTGTGACAATATTCTTAGTATTATGGTTTTAACTAATCTTTCATAGCATGCTGGGAAGTCTCCGTGGCAAGCCCCCCAGCCCCCACCTTGCAAAATCCAAGATAAATAGTTCAAATGAAAATCAAAGTCATCCTTAAAAGGGAAAAGCAGTTTAAAAATGTGAAAGAAGAAGAGATGAAGAGTTCCAGTGTAATAATGTAGCGAGTAGGAGCAAGGCCGTGGGGGCCAGAGTATCTGGATTTAAATCTTCCATCTGTCACTAGCTCTGTGACCTTGGGCAAATTACTTAATCTCTCTGGCCTCAGTTTCCATGTCTGTAAAATGAGGTTAATAACAGAATCCGTTTCACAATAATGTTGTGAAATTTCCCTGGACTCCCATAAGATTCCAGATTTGTTCAGTTCCAGGATGAACATCCTACTAGAGCTGAGTCTAAGAACAGTCTGTATTTCTTACCTAGGAAGTTTCCCAACTCTAGGGGAAAAATCAAGATTGTGTACAAAATCCATGATCTTAAACACATCTTAAGGCTATGTAAAAAAAATGATGTCAACTTCCCTTCCTTCTTTCTTTCTCTCCTTCCCTGCTGCTTCCCTCTCTCTTTTTTCCAACCATATTCTTTGAGAGTTCATTATGCATTAGATGCTTTGCTAGAAATCTCAAAATTTAGTGTTACGGTGCATCCCTCAGAAGTATATGTAGCTTTGATACCGACCATAAATCCAGTGAGTCTTTAGAAGGTAACTTAAAGGGATGAAATCGATTCATTGCAATAAGCATTAAAGGTTAAATTCCTAAATTCTAGGACCTCTTAGTCATCTGCCAACTTGTGCGAATCTTCACCTTTATCAAAAACATTTTTGAGGGTTAATCTCCAATAGAGGTGAATATTAGTTGTAAATTACATAGAAGAACTACTGTAACAATAAATAATATATTATTTATCAAAAGGTACTAACAGTGGAACATTTAAGCAAATGAGATTGAATGATTAGGTGCTCAAGTATTTCTTCTTACACCTTTGTGGATTGCCCTGTGCAGACCCCTGTGATTCTCAAACCCCATGTAGAGACCATCTTCTACGGGATTTATTTAGGTTTAAAAAAAAAAAAAACAACTGTAAAGAAAAATACATAGCTGTAACTTGAAGAGAAAGAACTGTGTTATTTGAATAAAGCCAGCATCTTGTGACATAACTGGCAACTTTTATTCTCTGTCAAGCTAAAGAGGACTTCACTGGAAGTAAAAATCTGCAGCAAGAATTCTTCAAAAGAATGCAACACATTTTCTCGAGAGGCATTGCCTTTTAATTAAGAGCTGCTAAAGGAACTCAGCAGTAGGATGTCATGGTTAAGCTCAAAGTTTCTGGGGCCACCTCCGGTGGATTCAGATTCTGACTCTGCCACTTTTTAGTATTGTGATGTTGGGCATGTTACTTTGGGTTTTTTGTGCCTCACTTTCCTCATCCATGCAAGGTAGAATGACAGTCTACCTGTATCCTAAGTGACGTAAAGATTAGGAACTCGCGGGAACATACTTTGTGTTCTAGGACTTGTTATTATTAACTCTAATGAAGACAGCATGGAAAGCTATGCTTTCTTGGCTTCCTTTGGAGTAAGTTGTTAAACTGTGTTACAACCAAGCCAAATTAGTCTTCTTGAAGTGCGTTTAATCCTTAATCCGCAGATTAGCAGATCAAAGGTGAATTACCCAAGCTTCCCAGGGAAACAGAGGAAAGAAAAACCAAACCCCAGTTTGTTCTGTGCCCCCAGGAACCTGTCACTTCTGTAGGATTTATTCTAACTTCCTACAGAATCCTCCCCCAAGAAGAGGGGATTTGTGCAGCGGATCTGTATCAATGCTCCTTCCTCCCTCCCTCACTCACCTGTCTGTACCTATAGGGTTTTATCAAAAAGAATCTCACAGGTGAATTTTATGGGGAAATGTTGGCAGGAGCCCGTAGCAAGGTATGCAAGTCCCTGCCTGCCTAAAGGAGGAAACTGGAACAGTGTATGCGTTTCGTGTTCAAGAATTCCAAGTTGGTACTCAATGCACTTTTAATTGGATTTTCTCATTGAGACCATCTCTTTTCACTCTTGCTTAATTAGAATTCTAATGGAAGGGAGGGAAGGAGGGGCGTCAGGGAGGGAGGAAGGAAGGGAAGGAAGAGGGAGAAACTGTTCCTGAGTATCTATTAAGTGCCAGGTACAGTGCTAGATAATACATGCATATTAATTCTCATTTAATCATTACAACAATTTGACAGAGGCAGGTATCATCATACCTGTTTTACACATGAAGAAACTGAAACTCTGAAGACTTAAGTAACTTTCTCAAGTTTACAAAGATATGAAGAGTCATACCCAGGATTCATTATCTAGATGTGCCAGAACGTAGGTCATCACACATATCTGACTTACTGTTTCCCAATAGACACTCACCAGGGTCCTAAGCAGCTCTAGAAGGCCAGTTACCTGGACTGATCCTCCCATTGACTATTGTCTAGGAGCATTTCCCAGAATAAATGCAAACCTTTGAGCTATTATGGACCCAAAACAAGTGAAACTGAATTCTAATGCCGAAACAACAACAACCCCCGCCCAAAAAAACTCACCAAAACTAAACAAAACGAACTCTTTAGACAATGATTATATTAAGTTAGTGCTTCCCTAGCCCTAAGTATTACACTTAAACAATTACTCATTTTCATGGGAATCATGATTGAGGACTATTACTCTAAAATATGGGAACTAAGAATGTAAGAAGGGGCATGGTATTCTGGGACTTTCCAGTCTTTACCGTGGTCTGAGTTCCCAGATTACTTTTTACTATCTGTCTTCCACTCACTGATTGCAATTAATTGGAGTCACACAGGTTATAAAATGTCTTTTCAGAGAATCCCCAGTTTGAAAAAAATCATTGTGTTCCACAACTCACTTCAAATTCAGTTGTTTGAGTCTTGAACTACATTTTCCCATAGGATTCATGTTCTCAATTTAGTGACCAAAAATTCTCTAGTCTATAATAAAACTGAAATTTACTTAATACCATGCTGGTAAAATGTAAATAATAGATTTGAATAAGAAGTATTTATTTTTCTTGCAATTACTAAAATTATATTAAATGTGATAATAACAATTGTAACCTGTACCATAACAATCTTACAAAAATCTATCAAGAGATCATATCCCATTTTTATAAATAAGAAAAATATCCTATGCTAGATTAAGTAATTAACCTAAAGGCACATATTATTAGTAAATTATCAGGACTTAACTCAGATATGGTATATATTTGATGTTCTGGTTACTCAGACTCTCTGAATTTTTATTTAATAAAATATTGGTATCAGAGACAAGACATTCACTTTCACTTCCAGTTCTGCTACAAACACACTTTGGGCAAGTCCTTTGGCTCCCCTAGACTTAATTACTTCACTAAAAGGTTGAGCAGTTTGGACAATTGGTCTTGAAATTCCAGGCCAAATAAGCTCTCCGGTGATAAATTTCTTATCACTTCTATAAGCAGCCCTATACCATTATTCCATGGCTACAGTTTTTAGAAAGTTTCTTTTTCCTGATCAATCAAAATACATCTCTCAATAATTTCTTAACATTTTTTCTTCTGGTATCCTACAAAATAAATTTACATGTCCTTCCCCATCCATCCATCCATCCATCCATCCATCCAATCGATAAGTATATAGTATAGTACCACCATTGGGGAATCCATAAAGGTAATATCAAAGAGATGGAAATGAAATGAGACAATTAGAATTAAATATGTATTTAATATACATTTAGAGGAATCCTCTATGTCTGTCTCAGTTGTGTTAGTTGTGATATGTTAGATTATCCTAAAATAGAACTAAAGTCTGACGTCTTAGTGGCTTAATACAATTGACAGTTTACTAATCATCCAAGTAAAGTCTAATGCAGAGTGGGGATATGTCTAGGAAACTCTCCTCCACGTGATGAACCAGGAACCAGGCTACTTTCAACTTATAGTTTTGCCCAGTTTTTCCAGGTTCGTTCTTTCACTTCCAATTGCATAGGCAGAAATAAATGGAGAATGGAAAATCATGCAAATTGTTTTATGGCTAGGGTTGTAAATCCTATACTACCTCTGCCCACATTCCCCTGGCTAGGACTCAGTCAATTGTCCTACAGACATACAATGCGGACTGGGAAAGGTGTTATTCCAGTATCTCCAGAAATCAAATTGTTTGATGATCAAATTGCATTATGTTTCCTATAGGAACTCAGAAAATTTTACATTGTAGACTTGAAAACCAATTACGATTTTAAAAATGGGTAGGAGATTTTTTTTTAAGACTTTATTATTTATTTGACAGAGAGACAAAGAGAGAGGGAACACAAGCAAGGGGAGTGGGAGAGGGAGAAACAAGCTTCCCGCCTAGCAGGGAGCCTGATGCAGGGATCCATCCCAGACACCTGGGATCATAACCTGAGCCGAAGCAGACGCCTAACGACTGAACCACCCAGGAACCCCTGGGTAGAAATTTTACAGGTGATAAATCTGATGGAGGTACTTGGGACAGAAAAATATGAAAGTCAATTATCATATGGTTTCACTTACTTGTGGAACATAAGAAATAGCATGGAGAACATTGAGAGAGGGAAGGGAAAAATTAAGTGGGGGAATCAGAGGGGGAGATGAACCATGAGAGACTATGGACTCTGAGAAACAAACTGAGGGTTTTAGAGAGGAGACAGGTGGCGGGATGGGTTAGCCTGGTAATGGGTATTAAGGAGGGCACGTATTACATGGAGCACTGGGTGTTATATGCAAACAATGAATCTTGGACCTCTACATCAAAAACAATGGTGACTAGCATAACATAATTTAAAAAAGAAAGAAACTGATGCACAAAGACCCAGATAAAACCAAAGATCCAGAAAAAGCATGGCATGTCACGGAAGAGAAGTACGTAACTGTTCATTGGGTCAATATCATGTGTCAGCCCTTTCACTAGGTGCTGTAATTATTTTGGTAATGTTGTTTAAAGTAGATACCTTGACGAAAGTTCCCCCCAAAACACTTCCTGAGCCTAATTTTTTAGTGAATATAGTATATTTAGAAAGTGATCTCGAAAGTCAGGGAACAGAGACATAGAAAAAGAAGACAAGTCAATACCAGGTTATATCATCTAGTTGGCCCTGATAGAGGCAACTGTTGCTTGAGTCTGAGAGTCACTACTGGCAGTTTCTGAAGTATGTCTCATAACTGCTCTAAGAGGATTTGAGGTGGTGCACGAGGAACATCCAACACCAGCCATTTCCAGTGCCGTCCATCTCTTATGCTTCTGCCTTCCATTAATCAATCCATCACAAAACCTTCTTTAAAGTAATAGCCAGTGGATATTACAATAATATAATATTATAACATTATATAATAATATAATAATATTATATAATATTATATAATAATATAATATAATAATATAATAATATTATTATAACATTATATTATATTATATTATTGTAATATCCACTGGCTAATCCTTGAGGAGAACACGGGCAGCAACCTCTTCGACCTCTGCCGCAGCAACATCTTCCTAGGAACAACACAAAAGGCAAGGGAAGCAAGGGAAAAAATGAACTATTGGGATTTCATCAAGATCAAAAGCTTTTGCACAGCAAAGGAAACAGTTAACAAAATCAAAAGACAACTGACAAAATGGGAGAAGATATTTGCAAACGACATATCAGATAAAGGACTAGTGTCCAGAATCTATAAAGAACTTAGCAAACTCAACACCCAAAGAACAAATAATCCTATCAAGAAATGGGCAGAGGACATGAACAGACATTTCTGCAAAGAAGACATCCAGATGGCCAACAGACACATGAAAAAGTGCTCCATATCACTCGGCATCAGGGAAATACAAATCAAAACCACAATGAGATATCACCTCACACCAATCAGAATGGCTAAAATCAACAAGTCAGGAAATGATAGATGCTGGCGAGGATGCGGAGAAAGGGGAACCCTCCTACAATGTTGGTGGGAATGCAAGCTGGTGCAGCCACTCTGGAAAACAGCATGGAGGTTCCTCAAAATGTTGAAAATAGAACTGCCCTATGACCCAGCAATTGCACTATTGGGTATTTACCCTAAAGATACAAATGTAGTGATCCAAAGGGACACATGCACCCGAATGTTTATAGCAGCAATGTCCACAATAGCCAAACTATGGAAAGAACCTAGATGTCCATCAACAGATGAATGGATCAAGAAGATGTGGTATATATACACAATGGAATACTATGCAGCCATCAAAAGAAATGAAATCTTGCCATTTGCGACAACATGGATGGAACTAGAGCGTATCATGCTTAGCGAAATAAGTCAAGCAGAGAAAGACAACTATCATATGATCTCCCTGATATGAGGAATTAGAGATGCAACATGGGGAGTTAAGTGGGTAGGAGAAGAATCAATGAAACAAGATGGGATTGGGAGGGAGACAAACCATAAGTGACTCTTAATCTCACAAAACAAACTGAGGGTTGCTGGGGGGAGGGGGTTTGGGAGAACGGGGTGGGATTACGGACATTGGGGAGGGTATGTGCTTTGGTGAGTGCTGTGAAGTGTGTAAACCTGGTAATTCACAGACCTGTACCCCTGGGGATAAAAATATATGTTTATAAAAAATAAAAAATTAAAAAAAAATAATATAATATAATATAATATAATATAATATAATAAGGGTGGATTAGTGGGATCAGTCTCCGTCCCTGCTGCTGTAACTCATCCTGAAGCACATAATTCAAATTCATCCTTTCACTCCTACTCTCTCTGTTATGGGCTGAATATTTGGGTCCCCCCAAAATTCATACATTGAAGCCTTAAGCCCCAATAAAATGGTATTTGGAGATAAGACCTTTGGAAATTAATTAAGGGAAAGGCCATGTGAACATACACTAGGAAGGATGCCATCTGCAAGCCAGGAGGAAAGCTCTCCCAGGGGACCAAATGGGCCAACACCTTAATCTTGAACTTTCAGTTTCTAAAACTGTGAGAAATAAATTTCTGTTATTTAAGACCAGTCTATGGTATTTTTTTTTTTTTTCCTAAAGATTCTATTCATTCACTCGACAGAGAGAAATCACAAGCAGACGGAGAGGCAGGCAGAGAGAGAGAGAGGGAAGCAGGCTCCCCGCCGAGCAGAGAGCCCGATGCGGGACTCGATCCCAGGACCCTGAGACCATGACCCGAGCCGAAGGCAGCGGCTCAACCCACCGAGCCACCCAGGCGCCCAGTCTATGGTATTTTTTTATGGCAGCCTGAGAAGACTAATATGCTATTTATTTAATATTTTTCTCATCTTTAGTCAGCACTTTGTCTGTCCTGTAGTCTTTCCTAGCTGTCCAGGGTGAGTATTTAGTAAGATGGTCTACACCTTCTATCCTGAGGGCTTTGGACTCATGGCCTTCTAAGGTCATTGCTGTTATACTTGCCCTGTCACCATTTTTGGTGGGTACAGAACAAGCAAGACATTTCCAAGCAAGTCCTCTGGCTATATTCCAACTTAGAGCAGCAACCCTAGCTCCTCGTGGCAATCATGATCATTTACTCACACTAGTACTATAATCTTTTCTTGCTTGCTAGTCCACTAATACAAAGAATCCAGAGTATCTAAGTTATAGTTTTAACTTCAAATAGAGTGGAACCCTATTAAAGTGTTCAAATAGAATAGAGGTAAACTCCTTGGGAAAATAGGGTCTCCAGTCCAGCAGAGCTTAAGCATAAATTTTAAGGTTGGTTACAGAGAATGATGATAAGAATGCCTAATTTTCTGTAATCCCCTTGGTTCCTGGATCCATGTATTTTTCCTACCAGGGATTTAACATCATCTTCTGACCATTGACTCAGTATATTTATAATCTTAAGGTCAATATTATTAAGTTGGCACATTACTTGAGTTTTTAATAGACCTGCTCATTATTCTATTAGGTCAATTGTTTCTTGATTACTGGGTATATGATAAGTCAAGTAGATCTCATTGTTAGGATGATGTTTCAGGCATTCTATAAGCCTCCAAATTTTGTGCTGCTTGTAGCACTGAAGGCAGAAAAGGTAACCCATATGCTTCCATATAACAATCCCATCAAGGAAAAATCATCAAAAAGAGGTTTGATGTAACCAACCTACCAAGCACCAAACCACTGACTGGTTTCATTGATCCAGAGTACCATTACAAGGGCTCAGTATCTGTCTCTGATACTTACAGATTTGGGTATTTAGCCACAGAAGTATCTAGATTAGCCTTGGGGAGAGGCATCTCATGTTATGAGTCTGTGCATATAGACTCTATTTCTGTCACCCTGGTCACTTAATTCATGAGCCCATTGTGCCAGCACCAAGCAGCAAGTGGAGCAGGCTGTCATCCTCTCTTGGTTAGTATAGGTTGTCTCCTCTTTGGTTCATGTTCTCCTCATGGCTGGATCTACTATCAGAGGTCAATCCATTTGACTCTTATGCAGAGTTCCTTTTTGCCCTTCTTTTTGTCTTACTCATTCTATGTTTATGACCAATAGGCAAGCTGTGTTCTAATAGTGATGAATTATTACATATCCATACCCCAACCCACTTCTCCATCCATACAAAGTAAGTGCTTTTCTCACAAACTCTGACCTTTAGGAAGATTTTTCCCCACTAATCTCATTTAGGACTACCCATGACTGGTTCTGTATTGTGCCACCAGTCCCTTTAAACTATTGTTCATATAATGTACCAGTACCAAAATACTCATTAATGTGACAGTACTCTGAATCTTTGTGGAGTTCATTTCTCATCCTGTGATTCTAGCTCACATTTCTCCCATAGGAGTTGTATTTCTGGCAATTTTACGATCTCAAGGTCCAACTACACAGAAGTATCTGATGCAGTGTGATACAAAGAAGAATCTTTATGACTTAGAGAACTTTATGCCAATCAAATGCTTAAGCTCCCATGTAACCCAATGTTCCTTCTACCCATACTTCATCACAATCTACTATGTGTGATAGTGTTATTATGATGCTACTGCATGTCAAAGATTATTCCCCGCCACTTCTCATAAGTAATCAGAGTTTTATTCCTTTCTGATTTATGAGTAATCTAGTTTCAAAACCTCATCACAGGGATTTGTATTATATGAAAATTCCTAGTAACTATAATCTTTCATATTTTTTTGAAAATGAAGCTTCAGTTAAAGACTTATACAAAGGTAGTCTATTTGGAAGTAATCTCATGTATCAAGAATTATGGAAAGAGGGACTAAAAAATGAAAAGAGAGAAAAATAAATAAATATCAATTGTTTCATTGGTCGTTGGCGTAGGTAACACATGCTCAATACTTTGTGACCTGCAGTAGAAAGAGGTTTATAAAATCTCTTTCTGGAGACGCCTGGGTGGCTCACTTGGTTAAGCATCTGCCTTCATCTCAGGTCATGATCCTGGGGTCCTGGGATTGAGCCCCACACTGGGCTCCCTGCTCAGTGGGGAACTTGCTTCTTCCTCTCCTTCTGCCTGTCACTCCTCCAGCTTGTGCTCTCTCTGTCAAATGAATAAATAAAATCTTAAGAAGAAAATCTCTCTCTGAACTTTTGTTTCAAACTTTTATCTTCTGTACACCAAGGTGGCTCCTTGTGTATGATTATAGCACACTTTGGGGCTTCCTCAGAGAGTCCCACGTTTTGATGACAGATAAGCCCCAGGAAAGGAAGAACTATGTGGCTTGAGTAAAGGTGAGGAATTTTCTGAATGCGCCTGAATGAAACTAGTCAAGTTCTGTATAAAACTGGTCATGGTAACATGACCATGACTGAAATAAGAGGTGAGAATTGAGAAGCTTTGACTTAGTGCACAGGAAGTATCTGATGCAGTAAAAGGAAAAAGCGTTGAGAAAAATTAGGCTTGACACTTAGACAGAGAACTAATCCCAAGGATATTTCTATGAGATGAAAATTATTTCACATTTTATCCTTTGACGGATACCTTTGGAAGATTTTTATCATGAAAAAATATGCTGATATCTGCATATTTAAACAAGTATGTGGGCAGTGTTAATAGTGCTAGAACTAGAGATATAAAGGCCAAACAAATAAGAATTTTCAGCAAAGAGGTGATATATGATGATACTCAAAATCTGGACAATAAGAATATAGATGAAATACCCACTTTAAAACTATTCTGGGGGAAGAGTCAGTGGGCTGACTAAGGAGAGTATAGGAGAGAAGAACCTAGGTGAGAATTTGGGTGAATGAATTGTGTCATATGCAGGTTAGAAATATAAACCAGGAAAAAGTTGGCTGGTGTGGGTTAAATTGAAAACATAGGGTTCCTTTTGGGTACAGAGAGTTTAAAGACTGGGATATAAATTTGGATGTATATATTCAAAAGGCAGTGGGAATAAGAGTATGGAATTCAAGAGAGAGACTTGGGCTATAGGCGGAATTCTAAGGAACCTAAAAACAACAGCCTCAGAAAGACTACTACTCATCACGGGGTTTCCTCAAGGGTAGTTCTTGGCAGCTATTTAAGGGAAAAGACTGAACTTGAAGCAACAAGTCCATGACACTTGAAAAGGTAACTTAGAATTCTTGGGATCATTGTTGTTGGTTTTCCTCCCTAGATCCTATAGCTGGAATTGCTAGAACAGATGGTAGGCATCATGGCTGAATGAGTACCTCATTTGGAGGAAATTGTTTTCCTAGGGGTCAAAACAGTTCTTCCCACTTAGATTTCCTATAAGTAAGAGCAGCTAACCACTTTCCAAAAACTGAAGTGTAGTTGACCTCAATGTCACATTAGTTTGAGGTAAACAACATAGTGATTGTACAAGTCTATAGGTTATGCCATGATCACCACAAGGGTACTACCATTTGGCCCCATATATCACTATTACAACAACATTGACTATTTTACCTTTGTCGTACCTTTTATCCTCATGTGAATATATCAGGCATTGTTTGAGTCTAGAGTTCCCCCCAAAACTATGCTGCTTGCTGTGGATGGGTTTTAGTTAGGTTAAACATATCTTGGTTTGCCCAGTAAAATCCCTAATGTACCAATCTTAGTGTTACTATTAACATGCACAATTCAACTCTCAGAAGCATTCTTAGCTGCATGATAAATTCTATGATTCTCCTAGTTATCAATGTGATGAAATATTGATCTCTTTAAAAAGACTAACCAACTTAGTATAGTTGAGAACCTCAAGCAAGTTTCCACTTGGCCTCATCCATTTTCTTCAGTGTGCTAGAAGAATATTACAATTTTCTGTGGGCTCAGACATGAAAATGGTGGGGAATCTGGGCAACTTGCTTTGTCCTATTATCTCAACTTCAGAGATAAGGATATAGGTTAAGTGGCACAACTATGACCAAACAATAAGAGAGAAGATAAAATTTCCAGATCTCTCTAAATGATCCATACTGCTTTTCCAAGCATCCTGTATAAAAAGGACATCCAATTAATTCAACCTATCCTCAGTGATGCCAATCACTCATTCTGTTTATGGTGAAATCAGTTTGTGATGATGACATACAAAGTCACTTTTAAGAATATATAAAAAAGAGAAGTTGTTTTTGGAAATAATTTTGCCAGTTGGGGACCAATGAAATATTTCAGGGGAGCCTTAAAACCAGTGAACTAGAACCTGGTACAGAGTATAATTATTCTGTACACAATTTCTATGGTTCCTGACTTCCAACCTTCAAGTAATATTGAACTACAACCTTCTTGTCAAGCATACTCTTAAAGTCACCTGACTTAGGAGATTTACCAAAAGTAGTCGAAAAAACATAATTGGTAAAACTTAAGACTTCTCTCTGTTGTAACTGGTCACACAAGTTTTTCCTAAATATTTACCTATACACTTCAGTTCCTGAAACTAGTTATGATATTCAGCCAGAATATTGTTCTTTGCAACGTACAAATTCAACTGGAACTAAGTCAGTGAAGAGAGAAAATAAATATGATGATGTAAAGAAATTTTCTATCCTAACTGGGCCAAGGTCACTCAGTTATTAAGTGGCAGAGCCGGGGAATCAAAGCCAGGTTTAAATGATTTTAAAAACCCAGTGTTTTGAAATGATGTTCATAGCTATCTTCTATGTTTTATGCCACTCATCTTTATGACACTTAATTCTCTTAATATTTCTTCTGGTTAGAGAAAACAGGTATGTACTAATGTAGGTCTTTCATAAAAGTAAAGTGGTATAACTTGAACTTTCGAAAAGTAATCTTCTCTGTCTAGGATACACTTCAAATAAATGGAATGAATAGCTAGAACTTGAGCCTGGGTCTCTTGACCCACATACCAAATACTTTTCACTCCCCACCTTACTTTAACTGTGTAAGTCCTTGATTTGAGTCCCACGTCAATTACTCCTATGAGGCAACTTCAGGTACACCAACTAACTTCTCTGGTGCTCAAATACCTTTTCTTATTTTCTTTTCAGGTACCTTTTCTTAAAATAGGGTCAATGACATCGAGTTTCCTCCTAAGGCTTTGGAAAGAGCAAAAGATATGATGACTGTGAAAAGCAAAGGATATGATGACTTCCTGAAGTCAAACGTTTGACCGTCAAGTCAGTAGAGGTCAATAGTGTAACAAAATGGAAAGAGCATGACCACTGGGGAGCCTCGGATCTAGGTCTGAGTTCTTGTTTTTGCCTTCCTAGCTCTGCAACCCAACGCAAGACCCTTCTTTTCTCGTTTTCTTCAGTTTTCTCGCCTGCGAGACTGGCAGACAAGGTAAATGTTGCTCTAGGATCTGTCCCTGCTTTACTTTTTAAAAAAATTATAACGACTCTACACAGGTTTTAATTACATTCAGGATATTTGTCTAAAGAGACATTTCATATATACTCAGCAAAGGCATATTTGCTTTCCTGAGTGTGACTAAGTTTCATTTTTTCACTGCAAGTTTCATCTTTACATTACAGACAACCATATCAAATTGAATTCCAAAAGAAAGAATTTGTGTCCTTCTCAGTTAAAAATAAAATGCAACAGAACTGCTCCCAAAATCCAAGCAGACGGTAGAAGGACCCGAGAGAGAGAGAAAAAAAAAAAAATATATATATATATATATACCTGTTTGCCAATGAAACCTTGGCCCAGCGGTCAAAGGATGGGGAGAAACCCAGAGGTTTTGTTTGCTGGGTGAAGGGCAAGCTGCTGGCTTTGTTTCCTTACACAAAGCACTACACTAGGGAAGGCGTGAGGCCTTCCACAAGCCCACAAGCTGCAGGAATGACTCAGGTGCTTCGAAAGACCTCAGAGTAACTTGCTGATGTGAATTAGCTGCTTCTCTGGGCCCCAATAAGAGGGCCACCCACGGCCAAGTTCAAGCGTTAAACTATCTCTTTGTTTTCCAGGGTTTTGCATCATTCTGTTCTCACACATTCCTTCTTGGAAACTCTATAAACACAGCAGCAGCCAGGATTCATCCCTTGCTATCTCTCTCTTTGAGGGGGACCCGTGGTCCTCATAGCCCAACCATGAGACCTCCTGCTGACACTCTGACATGAAACAGATTCCTTCAAACATCAGCAGCCCGGAGTTATTTTGGGGCTGCCACTTACCAGCAACGTGGTCTTGTGTGGGTCACTTAAACCTCTCTGGGCTTCTATAATCTTATCTATAAATCTATGAGCCTGGGCTGAAATTGAACACCTGTCAGACCCTCCCTGTCCCAACATTCTCTGATACAGCATAGGAACTGATAACAAGGATTCCCAAACTAAAACACATTCAATGCTGCATCCAATTCAGAATGCACTGACGTGATGTTACTAGATTTAGCCTATCTGTGGAGAGGGAAAAAAAAAAAGAAGCAGAGTTTACTGGCAGCCTGGGTGAGTCAAAAGGCCAAGCTATTTTTGGTAAAGACCACTAAACTGGTTCGGGCATTTATATGCATTTTCTCAGCAAAAAGACACAAGCCTCCTGCTCAAATTCCAGGGAAAGACCTACCTACACTCTGGTGCAATTCAGTAGTAAAATAAATGTACTCAGCTGAATAAGAGCAAGACACAGTGAATGCTGGCTTTGTGTCCTGGTTTGTTAGGCTTCTCAGTCTGCTCGTTGGGAAGGTCATCGAGTGACCTAGTCATATGGTAGAACTCACAGCTTCAGTAGGGAATAAAGAAGCGTTTTTGGACCTTTTTTTTTATTTTTATTTTTTTCCTTTTGCCCACATTGAATTGAATTAATAAGCTGTGGCCTTCTGGAAATTCCTAAGGCTCGTGCTTAGGAGATATAATGACCATCGTTTATTGATTGTGGAAGGCAGCTTTGCAAACTAACGTCAGATAAGTGGTCTTTCTAGGGCCTGTTGATAATTCTAAGAAATAACGATGCCTCCTATTCATCACCAACACTGCTGTCATATTACGACCGCTGAAATTTGAGGGAGTTCAGCCCTGCTAAGGAGAGCTATCTCTGATGTAACGTACAGCTTGACAACAACAGTGAACACTGCTGTGTGGCATACTTGGAAGTTGTTAAGAGAATTGATCCTCAAGTCCTCATCCCAAGGGGGAGAAAACATTTATTGTAGTGTCCATAAGCTGATGGATGATAACTAAACTTATTGTGGCCATCTTTTCACGATATATATGTTAAATTGTCATGCTGTACACCTTAACCATCAGATTCTGGGTGTCAACTATATCTCAATAAAACTGAGAAAGAAAATTACAAGCAAAAGATTTTTTAATTAATTAGGTTTTTCTTCTTTTAAAGAGAGAGTTAACTCTGATAGCTAGTGTGTTATTAGGCAGCAAAAAGTGACACCTCAAAGCAGGAACTTTGAAACCGCAAAGTACTAAGACACAAAATCCCAGGTCTACCTACTTTATTAGCCCTGCTACCTGGGGCAAGTGTAGCCTCTGGGAGACTTAGTTTCCCCGTCTATACAATGTTGATAAGACTAATACATACTAAGCACTAAGTTAAAACTAGTATTATTTTACTGCTAAAGCAAACTTGCAAATATACTTTGTATAATTGTATATACTTTGTTTCTTTTGTGTCAGGTCACTGCCAAAGCATAGAAATTCACCTATTCTTATCCCTCCTTTATTTTGGCATTTAGGGTCCATTTTTGCCAGTGAACATTGATTTTTCCACTTTACAGGTAAAAAGTTAATCAGATTTACCCTCAACCCTACTAAATATGAACTTCTGAAGATATAGGGGCTGGGTCAAGCCATCTTCCAACCACACGGGGACTGAGAAAGGGAGGTAATGTTGAGAAAGCAGATGGAAGAAATTTAGAAAGAGAAGTTAGGCTATTACAGTATCATTTATACTACAGAATCGTGTCCTGGTGTCCTTTAGGCTCTTGATCCAACCTAAAACTTTCCTCTTCAAATGTTCAGTTCTTTATTTTGATTGACACAGCTTGAGACAGGTCTTATGCCATTTGCAAAAAAACAACTCCTATGAGACCCTCGTTAAAAATGCAATTCCCTTGACTTAATGAATTGTTCTTCAGAAGTGGAGCTGAGGAATTCTGAATCTTTAACCAGGGCCCCAAGCGCTTCTCCTGCAAAACCAGTGTTACAGACTCAATCATGCCGCATAACCCACCCCCGCCAAACCCAGGACTTACGTTGAAGCCCTAACACCCAGTACCTCAGAATGTGACTGTATTTGGAAATAGGGTCTTGAAAGAAGTTATTAGTTAAATAGTCATTTGAGTGGGTCCTGATCCAATGTGACTGGTGTCTTTATGAGAAGAGTTTAGGACACGTATGAAGAGATTAGGACCATATGAAGACTCAGGGAGAAGGTGGTCGTCTACAAGCCAGAGAGAGAGGCTGCAGAAGAAATCGACCCTAACAATGTCTTGATCTGAAACTGGAGAAGATAAATTTCTGTTGTTTTAAGCCACCCAGCCTGTGGTCTTTGTTATGGCAGCCCTAAGAAATGCCTGTGATCAGTTTAGGGAAAATCAGTTCTGGGATTCCTCATCTTTTTTTTTTTTTTTTTTGTAAATATTTTATTTATTTATTTATTTGACAGACAGAGATCACAAGTAGGCAGAGAAGCAGGCAGAGAGAGAGGATGAAGCAGGCTCCCTGCCACGCAGAGAGCCCGATGCGGGGTTCAATCCCAGGACCCTGGGATCATGACCTGATCTGAAGGCAGAGGCTTTAACCCACTGAGCCACCCAGGCACCCCTGGGATTCCTCATCTTATGCTAACATCAGTTTTGCAAACTTCCAGCCCAGCAATTCTGCAGCCATTGTCTGAATCTTCCTGCAAAGGGACTCCACAAAATCCCAACATGGCCCAGTCCAAACTGGAATAGCTCTCTCTGTGTGAATATCTTCTTTACTTTATGCTGAAATTTATGTTATCATAATTACGGTTCCTAATGATAACATTGAGGCACTCTGAGAATCTAAAGTGATTTCAGAACAGTCAAAAGAAAATTTGATTCACTGAAATTCCAATGTTAGATATACTTGTCATGGTGTAATATTTGATATGAATATTCTAGGCATTAGGACATTTGGCAAATATTATTTAGTTACAAGTAGCACTTTCAATGTACCGATCATTCTGGATAAAAGGTGATTTATCATAATTTCTAAAGCCGAATGAGATTAAAATATTATATGTGAAGTTTTCCTCCCCTTGGGATTTTGAACTTCTGAAGTGCGATCACCAAATGATGATAAAATCTCAATGGGTTTAGCTTCACAGTCCCCTTTGAGATCAGATCTTTTCATTTGAGAAGAAACATTCCTTGCATACAGATTTCTATCTTAACAGCACATGCTGCCTATTCCTATAAACTTACAGGCAACACTCCTGTTAGGAAGTCATATTTTTACTGTTTTATTTAAAACAGTTCTCATGACTCTTTTACTGAAACAATGATTATTTGGGGACAGGTACTTTCCTGTGGAGTTGTAGAAACTGATTACCTGTATAATTGACCTGTAAAGCCTCTTCATTTTAGAAGGGCTTTCTTTCATTTTAAAGCAGACACTGATAGGCTAAAATTTAATAAATGTCCTTTCACTTCAGCTGACTCTATTAAAATGCATATTAACAGTGATAACAAAATAAGAACAACAATAATAACTAACATTTATTGACTGCTTGCTGTGATTGTAGTAGAGGGCTTCAAATGTATTGTCTCATTTAATGTAATTATCCATTGATGAAGGCTTATTTACTACATGCGTTTTATAGATGAAACTCCAAGAAATTTAATAACTCAAAATTATGAACTTCAGTAAGGAACAGAACCCTTTCTTTCTTTCTTTCTTTCTTTGGGGCTGAAAGGGGCAGAGGGAGCAAAGGAAGAGAGAGAATCTTAAGCAGATTCCATGCCCTGTGCGGATCCTAATGTGGGACCCGATCTCACAACCCTGAGATCCTGACCTAAGCCAAAATCAAGAGTTGGATGCTTAACTGACTGAGCCCACCCAGGCACCCCCAGGCCCCAACTTCTTCCTTTATATTTCTTTAATTTTTGTATATGAGTATAGTTGCCACATAATGTTACACTAGTTTCAGGTGTGGTGATTCAACTTCCCTTTATCTTATTCTATACTCACCACAAGTATAGCTACCATCCATCACCATACAAAGATATTATCATACCATTGACTCTATGTCCTATGCTGTTTTGCCTTTTATTCCCATGACCTAATTGGAATTTATTAATTATTAATAAATTGTTAATTTATTCCCTTCCTCAGTGAGGGTTCCCTATAACTCTCAGTCTCTTTCCTCCATTTTGCCCCATCCCCTTTCACTCCAGCAGCCATCAGTTTGCAAATCCTAGTTTCTTACCAAGTTTGATTTGGCTTTAAAATTCTGCTTTCAATTACTGCGTTCATTCCATAAGGAGAAAACATAGTCTGAGGAAAGAAAAAAAAGACATCCTCTAGGCAACATCTGTAAAACATCTGTAAAACAGGGATATTAACATCTGTCTCTTGAGATGATTGTAAAGATTAAATATAAATGTAATTTATCTTAGTATCTGGCCATAGTTCTCAGCAGACATTTCTTAAGTGCTTTATAAATGTCAATTTTCTCTCTTTCAGCAATTTTTGCAATGTATTTCCAGAACACAAAACTGGGTCACACCAGAAAACCTATAACAAGTAAAAAGCACAGGTGCTCTTGTCTTCCTAAAGTTTGTATCCAAATTAAATTCAAAAACTATGATACAAGAAAATACAAAATAATCTATTTTAATGAGTGCTTAGAGTATGCATTTTGTAGCCAGACTCCACTGGCTTTGTGCTGTCTCCACCACTTCTACCATTTCTAAGATCTTGGGCCAGTTACTTTCCCTTTCTAGGTCCTTATCCATAGAATGAGGATCTACTTCATGGGGTTGACATGAGGATTTTAACAGTGAGTCCTCATTTGGTGTTAATTTATACCAAGGAGGGTTATGAGAAATTTGATTATTGTATCTCATTCAATCCTCACAGTGACTTAATGGAATGTGTACTAGTTCACCGTTCTCAAATTGAGGTAATCAAGACACAGGAAAGTAAACATTTGACAAATGTCTCATGGCCCATAAGTGGTGCATCTGGACCATCCCAGGCGAAGTGGCTAAATGACCCAGTCTTTTCACACATTACACAACACTGACTTGTAGATTATAAATGATGGAGGTGAGCGTCCACAAATATTTAAATGCAAAAAAAGGAATATTTATTATATTATCAATGTGTAAAAATAAAAACAGACTAATAAGAAAGTTTTTCCTTGGGCTGAAAGGACAGAATAAAAGATTGTCCCTTTTTTGAGGACTTTAATACTTTAAGTACAGTAACCAACATTACACTCTGTTTCTTATTGCCTAAAAGAGAGAAACCTCCAAGTGTATGAAATTGAAGACATTTCCAGACTCTTTGGATTTTTTCTTCTTTGTGTCATTTCAAAAGATGACTTCTAACTTGAAGACTTTTCCCATTAGCCCTGAGCCACTAAGCTTGCTTTCTCTAACAAAGGTACACAGATAAATCATGTGTGGCTTACATGATTTCCTTGAAGTTCTCAGTGGTCTAATCTGCCTTGATGTGGTTCCTTTCATGGTTTCACATGGCATTTGTGGTACATAAGGCCAACAGGGTCATATTACATCCATTTGTTTTCTCTTCAAAATGAAGATTGTGTTTAAATGAAAAATTGTGTTCTGGGCACAAATTATTTCCCTTTGAAACTCTATCTCCTAACATGACATTTAAAGGAGTTGTGGAGAGAAATAATTTGTATTTTTACATGTTTGTCCATGTTAATTTTGCCCTTCGATTCACAATGAAGAAGGAGAAATTCAGAGCCATCCTCCTTTCTCCAATAATAAGACAGGGTTGATTCAGAATGCCTGGTGCCTTTTATATTGAAAACTCTAAGAAACTGAAAAAGACACAAATAAGTTGAAACCTATTCTGTGTTTGTGGATTAAAAGAATTAGTATCCTATGACCCTGCAATTGCACTCCTGGGTATTTATCCCAAAGATACAGATGTCGTGAAAAGAAGGGCCATCTGTACCCCAATGTGTATAGCAGCAATGGCCATGGTCACCAAACTATGGAAAGAACCAAGATGCTCTTCAACAGATGAATGGATAAGGAAGATGTGGTCCATATACACTATGGAGTATGATGCCTCCATCAGAAAGGACGAATACCCAACTTTTGTAGCAACATGGACGGGACTGGAAGAGATTATGCTGAGTGAAATAAGTCAAGCAGAGAGAGTCAATTATCATATGGTTTCACTTATTTGTGGAGCATAACAAATATCATGGAGAACAAGGGGTGTTAGAGAGGAGAAGGGAGTTGGGGTAAATTGGAAGGGGAGGTGAATCATGAGAGACTATGGACTCTGAAAAACAATCTGAGGGGTTTGAAGTGGCGGGGGTGTGGGAGGTTGTGGTACCAGGTGGTGGGTATTATAGAGGGCACGGATTGCATGGAGCACTGGGTGTGGTGAAAAATAATGAATACTGTTTTTCTGAAAATAAATAAATTGAAAAAATTTAAAAAAAATTATTATCACTAAGATGCCCATACTATCCAAGGCAATATACAGATTCAATGTGATCTTTGTTGAAATTCCAATGTCTTTTCACAGAAATAGAATAAACAGTCCTAAAATTTGTTTGGAACTATAAAACCCCCAAATAGCTGAAATAATCTTAAAAAGAACAAAGCTGGAGATTTCACACTCCCTGATTCCAAATTATATTACAAATCTATAGTAAATAAAAGAGTGTCCTATTGGCATAAAAATAGACACAGAGATCAATGGAATATAATAATGATCCCAGAAATAAATCCAAGCATATGGTCAACTAATATACAACAAAGGAGCCAAGAATATGCAATGGGAAAAGATAGTCTCAATAAATGGCGGTGAGAACATTAGCCACATGCAAGAGGATGAAATCGGACCACTATCTTACACCACACACAAAAATTAACTCAAAATGGCTTAAGCATTTGAATATAAAATCTGAAACCATAAAACTCCTATAAGAAAGCCCAGGTGGCAAGCTCCCTGCCATTGGTTTTGGCGATGATTTTTTTAATCTCACACCAAAAGAAAAGCAACAAAAACCAAGATAAACAAGTGGGACTACATCAAACTAAGAAACTTCTACACAGCAAAGGAAACAACAAAATGAAAAGACAACTTATTGAATGGGAGAAAATCTGTGCAGATTATGTATCTGATAAGAAGCTAATCTCCAAAATATATAAAGAACTCATATAGTTCTATAGGAAAAACAGAATCTGATTTAAAAGGGACCATATGTATCCCAATGTTCCTAGCACCAATGTTCACAATAGACAAACTGTGGAAGCAGCTGAGATGCCCTTCAACAGACAAATGGGTAAATAAGATGTGGTCCATTTATACAATGGAATATTACTCAGCCATCAGAAAGATGAATATCCAACATTTGCAACAGCATGAATGGAACTGGAGGGGATTATGCTGAGTGAAATAAGTCAGTCAGAGAAAGACCATTATCATATGGTTTCACTTATTTGTGGAACATAGGAAGAGCATGGAGGACATTAGGAGAATGAAGGGAAAAATAAAGGGGGGATCAGAGGGGGAGATGAACCATGAGACACTATGGACTCTAGGAATCAAACTGAGGGTTTTAGAGGGGAGAGAGGGGAGGGGAATGAGTGAGCCTGGTGATAGGTATTAAGGAGGGCACATATTGCCTGGAGCACTGAGTGTTATACACAAACAATGAATCATGGAACACTACATCAAAAACTAATGGTGACTCCAGTTAGAATGGCCAAAATTAACAAGACAGTAAACAACAAGTGTTGGAGAGGATGTGGAGAAACGGGAAACCTTTTACACTGTTGGTGGGAATGCAAGTTGGTGCAGCCACTTTGGAAAACAGTGTGGTGATTCCTTAAGAAATTAAAAATAGAGCTACTCTATGACCCTGCAATTACACTACTGAGTATTTACCCCAAAGATACAGATGTAGTGCAAAGAGGGGCCATCTGTGCCCCAATGTTCATAGCAGCAATGGCCACAGTTGCCAAACTATGGAAAGAACCAAGATGCCCTTCAATGGAGGAATGGATAAAGAAGATATGGTCCATATATACAATGGAGTATTACACCTCCATCAGAAAGGATGAATACCCAACTTTTGTATCATCATGGATGGGACTGGAAGAGATTATGCTGAGTGAAATAAGTCAAGCAGAGAATCAATTATCATATGGTTTTGCTTATTTGTGGAGCATAAGGAATAACACGAGGACATAGGGAGATGCAGAGGAGAAGTGAGTTGGGGGAAATTGGAGAGGGAGACGAACCATGAGAGACCGTGGACTCTGAGAAACAAACTGAGGGTTTTGGAGGGGCGAGGGTTGGGGGATGGGTGAGCCTGGTGGTGGGTGGAGCACATACTGCGTGGAGCACTGGGTGTGGTGCATAAAAAATGAATTCTGGAACACTGAAAAGAAATTAAAAAAAAAACAAAAATTTTAAAAAACTAATGGTGACTAATACAACATAATAAAAAATTATTAAAAATGATTTAAAAATAAATAAAAAATAAAAATGAGCATACCTGAATAGACATTTTTCCAACAGGTACATGAAAAGATGTTCCATATCATTAATTGTCAAGGAAATACAAATCAAAGCCACACGGAGATAGATACCTCCTACACCTCTGAGATAGCTATTAGAATGACTGTTGTCAAAAAGTATCAAAAAGATAGCTATTAGAATGACTGTTGTCAAAAATAACAAGTGTGGGTGATAAAGTGGAGAGAAAGGGAATCCTTGTGCACTGTTCACATGTAGTAAATTGGTGCAACCACAATGGAAAACAGTACAGAGGTTACTCAAAAAATCAAAAATAGATGTCTGTATGATTCAGCAATTACATTTCTGGGTATTTATCTGAAGGAAACAAAAATACTAATTCAGAAATGTATATGCACCCCTATGTTCATTGAAGCACTATTTATAATAGCCACATTATGGAAACAACCTAAGTGTCATCGGTGGGAGAATGGATAAAGAAACTGTGGGGTGTGTATATGTTTGTGTGTGTATGTGTGTGTGTGTATGAATATTATTCAGCCTTTAAAAAAGAATGAAATCGAGGGCATCGTGCTAAGTGAAATAAGTCAGAAAGAGAAAGACAAATACTTTATGATCTCTGTTACATGTGGATCTCTCTCCTATTAGAAAAACAAAACAAAACAATTTCGTGGATATGATGAACAGGTCTGTGCTTGCCAGAGACAAGGGATATGGGGTGGAGAAAATGGGTGAAGTGTTTTGGGGTTTTTTTTTAGCTATAATAAATTGAAATTTTTAAAAACCGTATTGAGAAAATATGGGCATTTTTGGCATATGGGCATATTGAAACATGAGCATTTCTTGAAACGACATCCCTGACCAGCAAAATTAAAGCAATTAGTTTCAGAAACTAATCATTGATG
Organism: Mustela putorius furo; assembly: GCF_011764305.1. Classification (NCBI taxonomy): domain Eukaryota; kingdom Metazoa; phylum Chordata; class Mammalia; order Carnivora; family Mustelidae; genus Mustela; species Mustela putorius. The sequence goes on along the minus strand of NW_025421322.1, from coordinate 21,349,418 downwards.
AGACCTCTGTACTTGCTCAAGTTCAAAACCGGGAAATTAACTGAAAGGCTGGGAATACAGTCTGACACATTTTGTTTCTCCTCGAAAACTTGTAGACTTCTTTCACCATATGAGAGCCATGCCACATATTCTACTTTCCTTTTTGCCTTGACTTCCAAGAAATTCAGAAGTACAATTTTGGCTCAACTTAGGGATCCTGCATTAAGCCCACATCTACTGTCAAGTTTTAACCTTCCCTCCATCCATTGATCTTAGCCTTATTACTTGACTTTCCCTGTATAGTCTTCTGTTTATAGTTTTTGTTTTTTCCTTGTTTCCAGGCATCATGATGTGTAGTGTTTCAGGTTTTGCAAATTATTTTGAGTTCTTGAAGAGACTGTATAATCACACAGGTCTGGATTAAAGTTGCCTGGGTCTAGATTTTGACCCTGCTGCTCGAAAGCTGTAGCATCTCAAGCTGACAACTGAATCTGTCATTCATTTTTCTCACCTACAGAATGTGTAATAATGGTACTATCTCCAGGGATATAATGAGGATTGAAAGAGTTAACATGTGTTAATGTTTTAGAAGAGAGTCTGACACATAGTTCTCAGTGAGCATGGGCTATGGAAGCCACAGAGGGACAGACCTTCTGGGGGTGGAGGATGGGAAATATGCAAATAAAGATAAAATGCTTTGTAGAACTACTGATATGTTTAAGTATCTTAACTTTAAAAAAAAAAAAAAATTAACCAATGGCAACCCTGAAAGTAGGATGTGATCCTAACACTTACCATCTGTAACGGCAAATAGAGAAATTTCAAGTGGAGTCAAAGTCATCATCAATAAAGGCATTCCATAAACTGCTGGAAACTAGATCTGAAATGTTTGGATTTCCCTATAAATAAAGGAACATAATAAAGGGCATATGTTTCATAACTTCAGTTTCACTTAGCTCTTTCTGAGAATATTTCTTATAGTTTTGGGTCTAGTAATGCTAAAAATACTATCTAATAAAGAGAATAAGCTTACCTAATTAAGAGATTTAGCACCAAAAAAATCAGAATCCCTTTTCCTACTTTTTCATCTTCCTTTCTTGCTTTCCTGGCACTAAGATGCTGTGACGTTTCTCGAAGAAGTAGAAAAGAGGTAAGTAGAGCCCATATTTGTTAATTCCCTCTGCATGAACAAACCAGGTCTTGTGCTGGAAATTCTGAAAAGCATCATTCTGCTGCAGGCAGCTGCCTGACCTTCTGCTTATATCACGGATTCAGGGGAGTTAAATGAAATTCCCAACATTCCACATTTAGTGAGTTGCTGAGTTGGATCCAAACCCTGGTCTTTTAAAAAAAAATAAAATAAAAGTACATCTTGTAAGTTTTTTTAAAAAAATTTCTTTGAACTATAACTTTAATAAACCTTTCAGATAAAGTTTAGGGTAATAAACATCTTAGCAAGTCTACATCTGTCTTTATTTTGCTGTTCACATGAATGATAGTTGGTCCGGGCATAACATTCAAGGCTCATAATCTTCTCAGCACTTTGAAGATGTTGCTTCTATGGTTTTTTCTTTTCTTTTTAAGAGTTTATTTATTTATTTGACAGCAAAAGACACAGTGGGAGAGGGAACACAAGCAGAGGGAGTGGAAAGGGAGAAGCAAGCTTCCCACCGAGCAGGGAACAGGACGTGGGACTCCATCCCAGGATCATGACCTGAGCCCAAGGCAGATGCCTCATGACTTAGCCACCCAGTCGCCCTGCTTGTATGTTTTCTTGAACCAGCTTTTAAATTGAGCCTCTTACCAATCTTTCTCACTCCTTTGTAAACAACCTGTTTTTCTCACTGGAAGCTTTTAGAATTTCTCCTTATACATGAAGTTCTAAATTTCTACTTAGAATACATTGACATGTGGATCTTTTTTGCTCACTCTCCAGAAACAGTTCCACAAGCAGCCCTGTGTTTTTTACAGAGACAGGATGAGGTACACTCCCCCCTTCCCCTGTGTATTTTCTATTTGAAACTTAAAGTGAAATTTACATAGCATAAAAATCACCACTTCCAAATGTACAATTAAGTGTTATTTAGTGTATTCACTGTATCGTGCATCTACACCTTCTAGTAAGTTCCAGGCATTTCCGTAACTGCCAAAGAAAACCAATACTCATTAAACAGTAACACCCTATTCTTGAGTTTTGTGAACATATTTCTGTAATTAAATAATATACTTGTGGCACTTAAAAATAAGAGAAGTAACTACTGGGATTGTGGTCATTTAAGAGAGTCCTATTTTGAAAAGGTCCATAACCAAATGACATTTAAACAGGTGACTGATCAGTGAGAGGAGGGCTCAACAGTACCTAAAACAACAGCATGGTGTCTTACTTCATTCAGGATGTGGAACAAAAATACCATAAACTGGGTGGCTTATAACAACCAAACATTTATTTTTCACAGTTCTGGAGGCTGGGAAGTCCAAGATGATGGCACTAGCAAGGTGCTATAGTTGGAGACACTCTTCCTCATAGATGCATCTTTGTTTTTAACAAGTATTTTTTTAATTTAAATTCAAATACTTAACATATAGTGTATTATTAGTTTCAGAGGTAGAATTCAGTGGTTCATCAGTCTTATACAACTTCTATAAGTTCTCATTATATCACATGCCCTCCTTAATGTGCATCACCCAGTTACCCCATCCCCTACCTCCTTCCCCCTCCAGCAACCTTTAGTTTGTTTCCTATAATTAAGATTCTCTCCTGGTTTGTCTCCTTCTCTGATTTCATCCTGTTTTATTAACCCTTCTCTTCCCTTATGATCCTCTGTTTTGTTTCTTAAATTCCACTTATGAGGGAGATCATATGATAATTGACTTTCTCAGATCGACTTATTTTGCTTAGCATAATACTTTCTATTTCCACCCACGTTGCTGAAAATGGTAAGATTTCATTTTTTTGATGGCTGAGTAGTATCCCATTGTATACATATACCACATCTTCTTTATCCATTCATCTATCAATGGACATCTGGGCTCTTTCCACAGTTTGGCTATTGAGGACATTGTTGCTATAAACATTGGGGTTCCAGTGTCCCTTCAGATCACTACATTTGTATCTTTGGGGTAGATACCTAGAAGTGCAATTGCTGGGTCATAGAGTATATATATTTTCAATGTTTCCTGTCACTTTGCTGGATTCCTGTATGAGTTCTAGCAATTTTAAGGTGGAGGCTTTTGGGTTTTCCACATAGAGTATCATGTCATCTGTAAAGAGTGAGAGTTTGAGTTCCTCTTCGATGATGCACATGCCTTTTATTTCTTTTTGTTGTCTCATTGGTGAGGCTAGGACATCTTGTACCATGTGGAACAACAGGGGTGAGAGTGGACATCCCTGTCATGTTCTTGACCTTGGGGAAAAGCTCTCAGTTTTTTGCCATTGAGAATGATATTCACAGTGGATTTTTCATATATGACTTTTATGATATTGAGGTATGTTCCCTCTATGCATACACTGTGAAGAGTTTTAATCAAGAAAGGATGCTGTACTTTGTCAAATGCTTTTTCTGCAACTATTGAGAAGATCATATGATTTTTGTCCTCTCATTTATTAATATATTGTAATACATTGATTGATTTGCAGATGTTGAACCACCCTTGCAGCCCATGAATAAATCCCACTTGGTTGTGGTTAATAATCCTTTTAATGTACTGTTGGAGCCTACTGACCAGTATTTTGGTGAGAAATTTTGCATTCATGTTTATCAGGGATATTGGTCTTTAATTCTCCGTTTTGGTAGGGTCTGTGTCTGGTTTGGGGATCAAGGTAATGCTGTCCTTACAGAAAGAGTTGGGAGGTTTTCCTTCCATTTCCTATTTTTTGAACCAGCTTCATAAGAATAGGATTTATTTACTTATTTGTTTGTTTATTTATTTATTTATTTGGCACAGATTGAGAGAGCACAGGCAGGTGGAAGCAGGAGAGGGAGAAGCAGGCTCTCCACTGAGCAGGGAGTCCAATGCAGGGCTTGATCCCAGGGCCCTGGGATTACACCCTACCCAGAGGCAGATGCTTAACTGACCAAGCTACCCAGGTGCCCCAGGTATTAATTCTTTAAATGTTTGGTAGAATTTCCCTGGAAAGCCATCCAGCCCTAGATTCTTGTTTGTTTGGAGATTTTTGATGACTGTTTCAATTTCCTTGCTGATTATGGGTCTGTTCTGGTTTTCAATTTCTTCCTGTTTCACTTTTGGTAGTTTATACATCTCTAGGAATGCATCCATTTCTTCCAGATTGCCTAATTTGTTGGCATATAGTTGCTCATAATGTGCTCTTATAATTGTATTTCTTCAGTGTTGGTTGCGATCTCTCCTCTTTCATTCATGTTTTTATTTATTTGGGTCCTTTCTCTTCTCTTTTTGATATGTCTGGCCAGGGGTTTAGTGATCTTATTAATTCTTTCAAAGAACCAGCTCCTATGTTTATTGATCTAGTCTACTGTTCTTTTGGTTTCTGTGTCATTGAGTTCCCCTCTAATCTTTATTAATTTAATTCTCCTTCTGGGCTTAGGCTTTACTTGCTATCCTTTCTCCAGCTCCAATAGGTGAAAGGTTAGATTGTGTATTTGCAACCTTCCTTGTTCTTTGAGAATTCTTGAATTACTAAATACTTTCCTCTTAAGATAGCCTTCACTTCATCCCAAAGGTTTTGAACTGTTGTGTTTTAATTTTCATTTATTTCCATGAATTTTTAAAAATCTTTTTTTTCTTGATTGACCCATTCATTCTTTAGTATGATGCTCTTTAACCTACATGTATTTGAGTTCTTTCCAAATTTCATCTTGTGATTGAATTCTAGTTTCAAAGCATTGTGGTCTGAAAATATGCAGGGAATGGTCCCAATCTTTTGGTACTGGTTGAGACCTTATCTGTGACCCAGTATGTGATCTGTTTTGGAGAATGTTCCAGGTGCACTTGAAAGGAATGTGTATTCTGTTGCTTTAAGGTGGAATGTTCCAAATGTGTCTGTAAAGTCCATCGGGTCCAGTGTCATTAAGAGCCCTTGTTTCCTTGTTGATCTTCTTCTTAAATGATCTGTCCATTGCAGTGAGTGGGCTATTAAAGTACCCTACTATTACTATACTGTTGTCAATGTGTTTCCTTAATTTTGTTATTATTTGATTTCTTTAATTGGCTGTCCTCATGTCAGGGGCATAAATATTTATAATTGTTAGAACTTTTTGTTGGATAGACCCCGTAATTATGATACAGTGCCCTTCCTCATCTCTAAATTGTCTAATACAAGGATTATTACCTCAGCTTTCTTTTCATGTCCATTAGCAGATAAATGCTTTTCCACCCCCTCACTTTCAATCTGGAGGACTCTTTTGGGTCTAAAATGAGTCTCTTGCTTTTTTCCCTCTAATCTGATACCCTGTATCTTTTGATTAGCCATTTAGCCCAATTACGTTCAGAATAACTATTGAAAGATACGAATTTAGTGCCACTGCATTACCTGTAAAGTCATGTCTCTTTACATTATCTCTGTTCCTTTCTGGCCTATATTATTTTGGGGCTCTCTCTTTGATAAAGATCCCCTTTAATATTTCTTATAGGACATGTTTAAAGAACCCAAATTCTTTTAGTTTCTGTTTGTCCTGGAAGCTTTTTTTCTCTCCTCCTATTTTGAAAGACAGCTTTGCTGGATACAGTATTCTTAGTTGCATTTTTTTTCTCATTTAGCACCCTGAATATATCATGCCAGTCCTTTCTGACCTGCAAGGTCTCTGTGGATAAGTGTGTTGCCAGCCTTATGTTTTTACCCTTGTAGGTTACAGACTTCTTGTCTCGAGCTGCTTTTAGGATTTTCTCTTTGCTTCTAAGATTTGCTAGCTTCACTATTCAATGTCAAGATGTTGCACAGTATTTATTGATTTTGAGGGGGCTTCTCTTTGCCTCCTGGACTTTAGTGTAGATGGCATCTTTTCACTGTCTTTACATGGTGGAAGGAGCAAGAGAGCTTTCTTGAGCCTCTTTTTTTCTAAGAGCACTAATCCTTTATAAAAGGCTCTGTCCTATACTCCCAAAGGTACAACCTGTCAATATTATCATGTTGGGGGTTATGATTTCAACTTATGAACTAGAGGGAAGACATAAACTTTCCATTCAACATTCTTCAAAATCATCATTTAAATGAAAAGACAAGCCATGAGCTGAAAGAAAGAGTTGACAATACCTATAGCTGGCAAAGGATTGGCATCTAGAAAAAATAAAGAACATTTCCAACTCAATTGTAAGTTGCAAATCTAGATTTTTTAAAAAGAGTAAAAGATTTGGTCAGATGTCTCATTTTAAAAAAAGATATTTAAATGGTTAATAGGCATATGAAAAGAGGCTCAACATTATTAAGTCATCAGATAAATATAAATAAAATCACTACTTAAATGAGATGTCCCTAGAACAGCTAGAATAAGAACAGCTAAAATAAAGCACTAGAACAGCTAAAATAAAAAAATACTGATGACATCAAGTGGTGGCAAGAATGTGAAGTAATAGTAACTCTACACATTTTTGGTGAAAATGTAAAATCATACAGCTGCTTTAGAAGACAGTCTAGTCATGTCTTATAAAGTTAAATAATTACCTATTATATGGCCCAGGAATTGCATTTCTAGTCATCTACCTAAGAGAGATGAAAACATGACCACAAAATGAATTTTACATAAATTTTCACAGCAGCATTTTTCATAACAATAAAAATACTAGGAACAACCCACATGTCCAATAGCTAGTGAGAAGATAAATATTGCAGTAAGTACATACTATGGAATCCTACTCAGAAATAAATAAGAGCAAGCTACTGATACATACATAAAATAACAATGATGAATCTCAAACCAATTATGCTGTTTGAAAGAAGCCAGTCATGAAAGGGTGTCTACCCTGTATTTTTTTAATATTGAAGCAAAACTAATTCCTCATGACAAAAAAAAAAAATAAATGTTGCCTGGGGCCATGGCAGAAATTGACTGAGATCAGGCACAATCAAACTTTCTTGTGTGATATATTTGTTCTATACCTTGATTTTGATGGTGATTACATAAATGTAGATATTTCTCAAGCCTCATTCAACTGTCCACTAAAATGTATGCATCTTGCTGTATGTAAATTATGTCTCATATAGCAGATTCAAATAAAAACAACAGTGTGGGAACAAATAAAAATGCAAATGGTTATCTTGGAAGAGATAGAAATTTTTAGGAAAAAAATTGCTTTTACGTAATGTTTATAAGACTAACATGTGTTTTATAAGTATTCAAATACTTCTAAATGGCTCTACAGATGACAAATAAGAATAAGAACTGTCCTGGGAGAATACAAGTAAAATATCCTGAAAAATGAAGATTTGTGAGTTTGCTATTTGAGAACTTTTCAAATTTTCTGAGTTGATAAAATGCAGAAGTCCTCCAACATTTGAAAAGTTTGACATCATATTGACTTAGTATAATTAATCTTAGTACAGCTTCCTTTGATAAAATTGACGTTTTGTGATTTCCCCTGAAATATCTGAATTATGAAGCCAGAAATTAAAATTACATTAAAATATGCATTGGAATGAGAAAAGTAATAGACCATGTTCCATCCTTGGCACTATGCTATCTAGATATATGAACTTGAAATGAGTGGCCTCCACGCAGCACCTTTTTTAATTTATAAAATCAAAGTACGTGTTAAATTTCCAGGTCCCTCCAGTTTTTAAATCCTTCTACTAATTGTCCTAACTAGAGACCAGGATATTATGTTTGGCCCTAAAAGGATTTGTGGAACCATAAGAGGGCAGCATTCCATTTACACAATTTCTTACATGATTTTCTGTAAGTGTTCAGTACACTAAAAATACAGGACTTTGACAACAAAAGGTAATTGATTAAAGATTGATTCTCTTACAATCAGAAGGATTCCAATTCTTTCAATCAGTGTCCCAGTTGTTGGTTATGTTATTTGTCTTATAAGCTCATTGCCTGAAAAGGACAGGCAACCATGGAAGCTTGCTGAGTTCAAGGTTCCAATAACAAATTCAGGTTTACAGAACTAAATTCTCTCTTCTTTTTCTTCTATTCTCATCACTGGTTCATTATCTCCTGGTCACTCATTTCAAGGTAGGGGTTGGAATGTCCCCTTTTTTCTCTCTTTGGCATTCAGTTTATCTTTCTATATAATGCTCAAGTACCTTCTCATTCTCTTAGGAAATCACCTCCGTATTCCATAGTTATAGGAAAAGAATGTTTAATAGTTGGGAAAGAAAGGTCCCAGTACTGGGAAATTTTACCAGTTACCAGTTACCAGCTGCATCCTTGCCCAAAAGACAATCTGTCACCCTATTGGCTTCCTTCAATGTCTGAAAGAATGCATTTGACTTACTTCAGACCACTATGTTCATTACATCTATTAGAGTGTATGGTGTCTCAGAGTAATGGAATGAATACAAACAGACAACACAATGAATCATACAGCTTTTATTTGAAATAGAGAAACTTTGCTTGGGCAAAATAATCCTTGAGATGACACAGCAGAATTTACAAGTTGGGGGAAACTAGAAATGCTATGTACTTTGTACCTTGTTATAAGACCAGGGCAAATTCATGCTTAAAAATGAAAAAAAAAATGTCATTTGATTACAAATGCTTTCCTAATTATACTCTGACTCCATTTTAATATGTGAAATCTATTTTGATGTAGTGTTAGGATGTTAATAAAATGTAAATTGCTTTTATCCTGACCTTCTGTTTTATTGTTTCTACTCAGCTTTTATTACAGAATTGTTATTGCTATGGAAATGTTAAATTCCTGTTTGTATTTCTGGAACCCTGAAGGGCATGGAAGTTGGCCAGTTTAGGCTTTATTAGGTAGCTATTGAGAGAAAAATGTCTGCAGCATTTTTGTTCTATTTTGCTGCAGTTCTCTAAATGAAAATCTGTCCATTAAAAGTAAACTTTGTGGTCAATGCCACAGAAATGTCTCCCTTTTCTCCTAGTAACAAACCATAAACCTTCCGCTCACTTAGATTAATTCTGAAGATCTGCAATTGCTGCATCTAAACAAATATGAACTTGAATCTAACCATTCTCAAAATGTACATGTCTCTCTGGAATACCATATAACAGCAGTAGATAAGACTGGATGACTGTTCCAGATGTATTTGGTCCTAGCTGCCTCCCATTAGAGGAAGATTACAGTAAAGAGTTGAGTCCTTGGCTTTTGAGTCCTTGGCTAAATTTTAGCTCTGATACTAACATGTAAACAGGAATGCCACTTTACTAATTACTAAGGGAGATACTGAGAACAATAAGAATGAATAACTAGCCCTTTATTCAGAATCTTTCCTCGGAACAAGGCAGTTACAAAACTGAGTTAGTGCTAGAAAGCTGGTTGATGAGACAGCAGTAAAGGGAACTGAATGTCCTTGAAGGAATTCTCGTCTTAATTAAAGGAAGATACACCTCTCTCCAGTGATCAGAACAGAGTATGCTGGTCTACTCTTTTGGATGATTACAGGATAATTATTAGAAAAAAATTGTACTTTCTTTTTTCTCCTTCTGTAGTGCTTGCATTTGTCCTAACAAACTTCCCCTTTATGTCACCAAATAGGTCATCTTACATATACTGCATGAACAAAATCGTCTTTGCTCCATGGATCTTTAATTTTAATGGTGAAAACAGACATTTAGATGTGGTATATAATATTTTATGTGGTTAAAAAACAATATTGTGAATAAAAATATAGAAGGAAAAAGAAGCAGAAAGCAATGAAAGATTACTGTTTTAAAAAGCATGGTTTAGAAAGGTCTCTCTAAAAACATGACATTGAAGCAAAAGACTGATTTAAGTGAAGGGAAAGCCATCCATGTGTTTGGGGTAAGAGGACTCCAGATAGAGTAATTTATAATACAAAGACCCCAAAATGGGACAGTGCTGTGTGGTTTGAGGAATCAGAAGGGAGTTAGGACATCTGGACAAGAGAAAATTCAGGGGGAGTTGTTTAAGATGAGATGTGGATGGGGCAAGGTCATGATAAAGAATTTGGAGTCTATTATGAGTTAAATAGGAAACACCTGGAAGGTTTGGAAGAGAGATATGACATAATTTGATTCATGACTTAAAGAGTATCTCTGACCACTCTCAAAGAATAAACTAAAAGAATGCATCTGAGGCAACTCCTCAGATGACCCTGAATGATTCTTGCCTCCTTCATGCTCTTGTATAGTCCCCTCCCCTTGAGTGTGGGCCGGATCTGTGACTTGTATTAACCAGTATAATATGGTAAATACGATGGGAAATTTGCTTCTAGATTATATTGGATAAAATAAAATTGTAACTTCCATCTGGCTAGCACACTCTTTATTGCTTTCTTGACTTACACACTTTGATGAAGCAGGAAACCAGGTTGGAAAAATCGATGTGGCAAAGGAGGGTAGATGAGGGTGGCCTCTGGCCAGCAAACTCCAAGAACTGAGACCCTCTGTCCAATGGCACCTGAGGAACTGAATCTTGTCTCTAATCATGTGAGCTTTTCCCAGTCATATCTTCAGATGAGACCTTTGCCCTGGATCACACCTTGACTGCAGTTTTGTTGGATTCCCTAAAGCCGAGGACCCCAATAAGCTGTGCTCAGACTCTTGACCCACAAAAACTATTAGATAATAAATGTAGGTGGATTTAAACCAGTAAATACTGTGGTAATTTGTTACCCGTCAACAGATAACTAATATAGGAAAGAAAGATGAAAGTTGGGAGAAGAGATAGAGATGAGAGGCATCACTGACCTGGGATAGGGTTGCTATAGTGGCAACGCTGAGATGGAGAGGGACTCAGAAGGCAGAACTCATCGTTTTGCTAATGTTTCAAATGTGAGCTATGAGAGAAAGAGAGGAGTCAACGCTAATGTCAAGCTTTTCAGCCAGAGAAAGTCAAGTTACTGTTTACTGACCTGAGGAAGACTAGAAGAAAAGGTGTTTTGTTTCATTTTGTTTTGTTTTGTTTTAAGTCTGTCTTATATTTGACCTTTTGGGGGGAGGTGAAAAAGTACATGTTGGAAATAAAAGTTTTAGCTTAGATGTCCAAGCTTGAGATGTCTCTTAGACACTTCTGAGTAGATGTTAAGTTTATTTTCAAGGAGAAGGTCAGCTGGGGTATACAAATTTGGAAGTCATACAACTCATTTTCCTTGGGAAACAGTAAAGAAAGAAACACCTGGAGAGGAAAGAAGAAAGTAGAGCATGAAAAGAGCTATCTACTTAATTTCCTGAGGGTCAAGGATTGGGTAAAACCAGAAAAGCTACAGAGAAGCCTCAGATTTCATTTACTGAGGGTCTCTGGTTTCTTCCAGTTTGTGGGTGGAGGGCTGGGTGGGAAATGAGATAAACAAATAAATGAATGGCACAGTAAAAGCAAATTGGCTATAAGCCCAACATAATTCTTTCTACTCAAGAAAATAGGGCCACCAAGGGATAACTAAAAATTTTCAAACACTGATCAGGTGCCACTTTGTAAGGAGGGTTTAGAAGAGAAACACAAATGGTATTAATAAATGCAGGTGGTTTCTGAGTTACTATGGTTCAACTTACAATCTTTCAACATTACTATGGTGCAATAATGATATACATTCAGTAGAAACCATACTTCAATTTTTGAATTGGCATCTTTTCCTGGGCTCATCATATGGGGTATGAGCCTCTATCACAACCATTCTGCTTTTCACTTTCAGTATGGCATTTAATAAATCACATGAGATATTCAACGCTTTGTTATAAAATAGGCTTCATGTTAGATGACTTTGCTCAGCTATAGGATAATATAATCACTGTGAGCGTGTTTAAGTTGGCTAGGCTAAGCTATGATGTTCAATAAGTTAGATGTAGTAAATGCATTTTCAAGGGTTCCTTGCTGGCTGAGTCAGTAGAGTATGTGACTCTTCTTAGGGTCATGAGTGCAAGCCCCATATAGGGTATAGAGCTTACTTTAAGAAAGAAAGAAAAGAAAAGAAAAGAAAGAAAGAAAGAAAGAAAGAAAGAAAAAGCGTTTTTGACTTAAGGATATTTTCAATTTACTCTGGATTTATGTGGACATAATTCCACCCTAAGTCAAGGAAGATCCATACATTCAATTTAACCAGTTCTTGTGCTAATAAGGGGATGAGCTGGGAGTGGGGGTGGGAGGCAGTAATGTAGGAATTCATTCTAAGATAACAGAGGCTGGACATCTGGTTTCAGGTTGCAGTGTGAGGCAGAAGTATCTGAAATCCCTTGATGCAATCCCCTCTGGGAGTTTTTATCATAACATGTGGGGGACACTTCAACATTACTGAATAAGGCACCAAGAGCTTCCCTGGAGAGTGTTAGATTTCTTTGGCAGAAGTCACAAGGAAATAAAATGAGGACACAAACATTTGAAATAATTTCAGGACAATTTATGGAATGTGTTCTCTGTTTTGTGAAGCAATATTACACGGGTATTAGCATATTAACCAAGTGTCTACAGTTTCCATGTCATTTTAAAGAAATGCTGCGTGGTTCCTCCAGTCACTCAGAGCATTCCAATGTTTGTGTTTACTCTCCCTTGTATTCCTGAGGCACCTCACACACAACCACCTTCAGTAATGTCTAATGGTCATATATTAGTTCATTTAATTCTTATAGCTCCACTAAGCAAGATTTATTTTTTAACAGATAAAACTGAGGTACAAACAGGTCAAGTACACTAAGATCAAATGTGAGCAAGTGCTACTATTGAAATGTTTAACCCAGGAGATCTGACTTCATTGCTCTCACTACATTACTGTAATAGACTGAATGTTTGTGTCTCTCCCACTCCCAAATTCCTGTGTGGAAGCCTTAACCCCAAATGTCATGGTCTTAGGAGATAAAGCCTTTGGGAGGTGATTAAGTTTAGATGAAGTCATGCAGGTGGACCTTCTATGATGAGATTAGTGCCCTTATAAGAAGAAGAAGAGTCCCCAGAGCTTGTTCTCTCTGCCATGAGAGCCACAGCAAGAAAAGGACTATCTGCAGTCCAGGAAGGGAGACCTCACCAGAACTCAACCCTGATGGCACCATCTTGGGACTTCCGGTGTCCAGAACTGTGTGAAATAAATTCCTGTTGTTTAAGGCACCTGGTCTATGGTATTTTGTTATGGCAGCCCAAGCAGACTAAAACCATGATATTCTACTACTTCTGAAGCTCTGCCAGGCAGTTTTTTGATATTAAGCACTATTAAAAATTACTGTGTCCACATCACCAGATCCCAACGCTTTTTTATACAAAGGGGAAGCCAAATTAAAACGACTACTTAGGATACCCTTAAAAGAGAAGAAGCATCCTAAAAGGACACTGTGCAATTGAGGACTTTGGTTTGGTGACAGGCAAAGAAACTGACATTGACAATCATTATATACCAAGGGTACATTTTCCTAATACTATTTGGAGATACCTATTGTGTCATTCAATCTCCTATCAGGAAATTAGACAAAATTGAGGAAGGTTTAGTAAGGCATTATTTACCTTAATGTACAGCACCCTGAGATTTTTACCTTTCCTAGGCCCCCTAAAATGAGGAGGTGGCATGTTTAGTGCAATTCAGAAGTCCAACTTGAGACAAGCCATGACCATCAGTACAGAAACTCAAACATCTAGAGGGAAGCCTATAAAGAGGGATATACTCCATGCAGCTCAGCCTCCTTTGGATTGGGAGTGAAGAATAGTAGACACATCTTTTTTTTCCGCTCCTTTAGATTGCCTGTCTGCGGCCCAACCAAGATTAAAATGTGTGTCCCAGTCTACAGAATACAGGGACCACAGTCAGCCTAATACTTACACAAGTTCCCTTTCCCAATATGTTTAGAGTTGACTTTAGATCAAAGTATTTCTAATCGCAGTGGAAAGAGGAAAAGTAGGAGGCAGAAACAGTGCTAATCTGGCTTAATCTTTGACCACTACAAAGTCCCTGAAATTCCAAAGAAGTAGTAAGGACTATATAGAGAAAGGGGTCTTCATCCAATGACTCGAGTGTCGTCAATCCTGTGACAAATACTATCTTTGTGATAATTGATCAAGTTACTCAATCTCTTTGAGCCTCAGTTTCTTTATCTATAAAATTAGGATGATTGGAGGAGGAGTCAAGATGGTGGAGAAGTAGCAGGCTGAGACTACATCAGGTAGCAGGAGATCAGCTAGATAGTTTATCTAAAGATTGCAAACACCTGCAAATCCAATGGGAGATCGAAGAGAAGAAGAACAGCAATTCTAGAAACAGAAAATCAACCACTTTCTGAAAGGTGGAGAAGTGAATCCAAAGCAACAGGAAGATAGAACCCGGGGGGAGGGGCCAGCACCCGGCAAGCAGTGGAGCAACGGAACACAAAATCAGGACTTTTAAAAGTCTGTTCCACTGAGGGACATCACTCCAGAGGCTAAACCGGGGTGAAGCCCATGCCGGGACAGCGTGGCCCCAGGTCCCGCAGGGTCACAGAAGGACCGAGGGTGTCTGAGTGTCACAGAGCTTGCAGGTATTAGAATGAGGAAGCTGGCTACAGAGACAGAGCCTAGGAGTGAGCTCTCAGCTCAGGGTTACCTTGAACTGGTCGCAGGCTCAGTGAGCTTGGAGCGTGGCCAGAGGCCAGGGACACAGGAGTAATTGGGCGCTATTCTCTGAGGGCGCACTGAGGAGTGGGGCCCTGAGCTCTCGGCTCCTCCAGGCTAGGGACCAGGAGGCTGCAATTTTCATTCCCGTCCTCTGGAACTATACGGAAAGCATTCAGGGAACAAAAGCTCCTGAAAGCGAATCCAAGCTGATTACTCAGCCTGGCCCCTGCTAAGGGCCATGCAATTCCGCCTGGGGCAAAGACACTTGAGAATCACTACAACAGGCCCCTCCCCCAGAAGATCAACAAGAAATCCAGCCAGGACAAAGTTCACCCAACAAGGAGTGCAGGTTCAATACCAAGGAGAGCAGCGGGATTCCAGAAGAGGAGAAAGCAAAGCACGGAACTCATGGCTTTCTCCCCATGATTCTTTAGTCTTGCAGTTAATTTAATTTTTTTTCCATTTTTTTCTTCTTCTGCTAAATTTTTTTAACTTTTGCCCTTTTCTAAGGTTTTTTAACTAGTTTATCTAATATATATATATTTTTTTCTTTTATATATTTTTCTTTATTCGTTTTCTTTTTTTAATGTATCTTTTTTTTTTTTCTGAACCTCTTTTTATCCCTTTTCTCCCCCCCACAATTAGGGATCTCTTCTGATTTGGTTAGAGTGTATTTTCCAGGGGCCTTTGCCACCCTTTTAGTATTTTACTTCTTCCTTCATATACTCTTATCTGGACAAAATGACAAGGTGGAAAAATTCACCACAAAAAAAAAAAGAACAAGAGGCAATACCGAAGGCTAGGGACCTAATCAATACAGACATTGGTAATATGTCAGATCTAGAATTCAGAATGACGATTCTCAAGGTTCTAGCTAGGCTTGAAAAAGGCATGGAAGATATTAGAGAAACCCTCTCGTGAGACATAAAAGCCCTTTCTGGAGAAATTAAAGAACTAAACTCTAACCAAGTTGAAATTTAAGAAGCTATTACTGAGGTGCAATCAAAAATGGAGGCTCTCACTGCTAGGATAAATGAGGCAGAAGAAAGAATTAGTGATATAGAAGACCAAATGACAGAGAATAAAGAAGCTGAGAAAAAGAGGGACAAACAGCTCCTGGACCATGAGGGGAGAATTCGAGAGATAAGTGACACCATAAGACAAAACAACATTAGAATAATTGGGATTCCAGAAGAAGAAGAAAGAGAGAGGGGAGCAGAAGGTGTATTGGAGAGAATTACTGGAGAGAATATCCCTAATATGGAAAAGGGAACAGGCATCAAAATCCAGGAGGTGCAGAGAACCCCCCTCAAAATCAACAAGAATAGGACCACACCCTGTCACCTAATAGTAAAATTTACAAGTCTTAGTGACGAAGAGAAAATCCTGAAAGCAGCCCGGGAAAAGAAGTCTCTAACATACAATGGTAAAAATATTAGACTGGCAGCAGACTTATCCACAGAGACCTGGCAGGCCAGAAAGAGCTGGCATGATATATTCAGAGCACTAAATGAGAAAAACATGCAGCCAAGAATACTATATCCAGCTAGGCTATCATTGAAAATAGAAGGAGAGATTAAAAGCTTCCAGGACAAACAAAAACTGAAAGAATTTGCAAACACCAAACCAGCTCTACAGAAAATATTGAAAGGGGTTTGCTAAGCAAAGAGAGAGCCTAAAAGTAGTAGATCAGAAAGGAACAAAGACAATACACAGTAACAGTCACCTTACAGGCAATACAATGGCACTAAATTCATATCTCTCAATAGTTACCCTGAATGTTAATGGGCTAAATGCCCCAATCAAAAGACACAGGGTATCAGAATGGATAAAAAAACAAAACCCATCTATATGTTGCCTACAAGAAACTTATTTTAGACCCGAAGACACCTCCAGATTTAAAGTGAGGGGCTGGAAAACGATTTACCATGCTAATGGACATCAGAAGAAAGCAGAGGTGGCAATCCTTTATCAGATCAATTAGATTTTAAGCCAAAGACTATAATAAGAGATGAGGAAGGACACTATATCATACTCAAATGATCTTTCCAACAAGAAGATCTAACAATTTTAAATATCTATGCCCCTAACATGGGAGCAGCCAACTATATAAACCAATTAATAACAAAATCAAAGAAACACATCGACAATAATACAATAATAGTAGGGGAGTTTAACACCCCCCTCACTGAAATGGAGAGATCATCCAAGCAAAAGATCGACAAGGAAATAAAGGCCTTAAATGACACACTGGACCAGATGGACATCACAGATATATTCAGAACATTTCATCCCAAAGCAACAGAATACACATTCTTCTCTAGTGCACATGGAACTTTCTCCATAATAGATCACATCCTGGGTCCTAAATCAGGTCTCAGCCGATATCAAACGATTGGGATCATTCCCTGCATATTTTCAGACCACATGCTCTGAAGCTAGAACTCTATCACAAGAGGAAATTTGGAAAGAACCCAAATACATGTAGACCAAACAGCATCCTTTTAAAGAATGAATGGGTCAACCAGGAAATTAAAGAAGAATTGAAAAAATTCATGGAAACAAATGATAATAAAAACACAACGGTTCAAAATCTGGGGATACAGCAAAGGCATCCCTAAGAGGAAAATATATAGTGGTACAAGCCTTTCTCAAGAAACAAGAAAGGTCTCAAGTATACAACCTAACCTGACACCTAAAGGAGCTAGAGAAAGAACAAGAAAGAAACCCTAAACACAGCAAGAGAAGAGAAATCATAAAGATCAGAGCAGAAGGCAATGAAATAGAAACAAACAAACAAACAAAAAAGCAAATCAATGAAACTAGGAGCTGTTTCTTTGAAAGAATTAATAACATTGATAAACCCCTGGCCAGACTTATCAAAAAGAAAAGAGAAAGGACCCAAATAAATAAAATCATGAATGAAAAAGGAGAGATCACAACTAACACCAAAGAAATACAAACAATTACAAAAACATACTATGAGCAACTCTACGCCAACAAATTTGACAATCTGGAAGAAATGGATGCATTCCTAGAGACATATAAACTACCATAACTGAACCAGGAAGAAATAGAAAGCCTGAACAGACCCATAAACAGTAAGGAGATTGAAACAGTCATCAAAAATCTCCAAACAAACAAAAGCCCAGGGCCAGACGGCTTCCTGGGGGAATTCTACCAAACATTTAAAGAAGAATTAATTCCTATTCTCCTGAAACTGCTCCAAAAAAATAGAAATGGAAGGAACACTTCCAAACTCATTTTATGAGGCCAGCATCACCTTGATCCCAAAACCAGACAAAGATCCCATCAAAAAAGAGAATTACAAACCAATATCCTTGATGAACACAGATGCGAAAATTCTCACCAAAATACTAGGGAATAGGATTCAACAGTACATTAAAAGGATTATTCACCACAACCAAGTGGGATTTATTCCAGGGATGCAACTTTGGTTCAACATCCGCAAATCAATCCATATGATACAACACATCAATAAAAAAAAGAACAAGAACCATATGATACTCTCGATAGATGCTGAAAAAGCATTTGACAAAGTACAGCATCCCTTCCTGATCAAAACTCTTCAAAGTGTAGGGATAGAGGGCACATACCTCAATATTATCAAAGCCATCTATGAAAAATCCACCGCAAATATCATTCTCAATGGAGAAAACCTGAAAGCTTTTCCACTAAGGTCAGGAACATGGCAGAGATGTCCATTATCACCACTGCTATTCAACATAGTACTAGAAGTCCTAGCCTCAGCAATCAGACAACAAAAGGAAATTAAAAGCATCCAAATTGGCAAAGAAGAAGTCAAACTATCACTCTTCACATATAATATGATACTATATGTGGAAAACTCAAAAGACTCCACTCCAAAGCTGCTAGAACTTGTACAGGAATTCAGTAAAGTGTCAGGATATAAAATCAATGCACAGAAATCAGTTGCATTTCTCTACACCAACAACAAGACAGAAGAAAGAGAAATTAAGGAGTCAATCCCATTTACAGTTGCACCCAAAATTATAAGATACCTAGGAATAAACCTAACCAAAGAGGCTAAGTATCTATACTGAGAAAACTATAAAGTACTCATGAAAGAAATTGAGGAAGACACAAAGAAATGGAAAAATGTTCCATGCTCCTGGATTGGGAGAACAGATATTGTGAAAATGTCTATGCTACCTAAAGCAATCTACACATTAAATGCAATTCCAATCAAAATACCATCCATTTTTTTCAAAGAAATGGAACAAATAATCCTAAAATTTATATGGAACCAGAAAAGACCTCAAATAGCCAAAGGAATATTGAAAAAGAAAGCCAAAGTTGGTGGCATCACAATTCCGGACTTCAAGCTCTATTACAAAGCTGTCATCATCGAGACAGCATGGTACTGGCACAAAAACAGACACATAGATCAATGGAACAGAATAGAGAGCCCAGAAATAGACCCTCAACTCTATTGTCAACTAATTTTTGACAAAGCAGAAAAGAATGTCCAATGGAAAAAAGACAGCCTCTTCAATAAATGGTGTTGAGAAAACTGGACAGCCACATGCAGAAAAATGAAATTGGACCATTTCCTTACACCACACAAAAATAGACTCAAAATGGATGATGGACCTCAATATGAGAAAGGAATCCATCAAAATCCTTGAGAATAACACAGGCAGCAACCTCTTCGACCTCAGTCGCAGCAACATCTTCCTAGGAACATCGCCAAAGGCAAGGGAAGCAAGGGCAAAAATGAACTATTGGGATTTCATCAAGATCAAAAGCTTTTGCACAGCAAAGGAAACAGTTAACAAAACCAAAAGACAACTGACAGACTGGGAGAAGATATTTGCAAATGACATATCAGAAAAAGGGCTAGTGTCCAAAATCTATAAAGAACTTAGCAAACTCAACACCCAAAGAACAAATAATCCAATCAAGAAATGGGCAGAAGACATGAACAGACATTTCTGCAAAGAATACATCCAGATGGCCAACAGACACATGAAAAAGTGTTCCACATCACTCGGCATCAGGGAAATCAAAACCACAATGAGATATCACCTCACACCAGTCAGAATGGCTAAAATTAATAAGTCAGGAAATGACAGATGCTGGCGAGGATGCGGAGAAAGGGGAACCCTCCTACACTGCTGGTGGGAATGCAAGCTGGTACAACCAGTTTGGAAAACAGCATGGAATTTCCTCAAGATGTTGAAAATAGAACTACCCTACGACCCAGCAATTGCACTACTGGGAATTTACCCTAAAGATACAAACATAGTGATCCAAAGGGGCACGCGCATCCAAATGTTTATAGCAGCAATGTCTACAATAGCCAAACTATGGAAAGAACCTAGATGTCCATTCACAGATGAATGGATAAAGAAGATGTGGTATATATACACAATAGAATACTATGCAGCCATCAAAAGAAATGAAATCTTGCCATTTGCAATGACGGAGATGGAACTAGAGGGTATCATCCTTAGTCAAATAAGTCAATCAGAGAAAGACAACTATCATATGATCTCCCTGATATGAGGAAGTGGAGATGCAACATGGAGGGTTAACGGGGTAGGAGAAGAATAAATGAAACAAGATGGGATTGGGAGGGAGACAAACCATAAGTGACTCTTAATCTCATAAAACAAACTGAGGGTTGTTGAGGGGAGGGGGTTTGGGAGAGGAGGGTGGGGTTATGGACATTGGGGATGGTATGTGCTATGGTGAGTGCTGTGAAGTGTGTAAACCTGGCGATTCACAGACCTGTACCCCTGGGGATAAAAATATAGTATAGGTTTATAAAAAATAAAAAATTAAAAAATATATATAATAAATGAACAAAGTACACTAAAAAAATTTAGGATGATTATAGTACTTGATTAGCATTATTATAAAATTATTGGGAGAATGAAAAAATATATATGTAAAAGAACATTATAACATGCAGAGAGCCATAATGCTTTCCATAAGTTCTGAGAGATACAAGCTCAAATGTACTTAGTTACACCCGCTTTAGGAGGAAAAAAGGAAAAGGCACAAACATATATTGAGAGTCCACTGTGCCTCAGACATTACTAAACGCTTAACATATATTATCTCACTTAATTCTTTGAACACCAACTGTAAAACTGATGTTAATATTACTATTTTAACATCAATATTACATTGATATTAATATTAATATTTCTAATTAATATTAATAATGATGTCAATATTATTAACATTAATCATTTAGCACTAATATTACTATTTCTTACCTATTTTGTAGGTAAGAAACTGAGGCTCAAAGACATCAAATAATTGGTTCTGGATCACACATCGTGTAAGCAGCAAGACCCGGATTTATACTGAAGCAACATGAAGCTCGACCCAATGAATGGTGTTTGTTTTTTCCTCCACATCATCAATCCTACCTAACCCTACACCAAGAATACAGAAAACCTGTATTCTTCAGAGTTCACCTGGGCATGAAGAAGCAGCTGATCCCCACCTGCCTCTCCCTCTCTGTCTGCGGTCTGGAAACTGCAGACACTGCACTGGGTAGCAGCTGGGGCTGGGGCCCCTCTGCCTAGCCCAAGCTTCTCACTGCTGGACTCAACATGAAACGGTGCTCTGCCCTGAGCTTTAAAGTCCAATACTCCTTCTCATGTGGGAGCAGGCAAAAGTACAACCTGAATCTCTGCCTTCCCACCTCAGGGCCATGAAGCCCCACACCTAGAGCTTAGGCCCTGTGCCAGGAACCGTAAGGATCATCACCCTGTGCCTCACCAAATGCCATTTGTTTCCAGAAAGCGAGCGGAGTAAATAGCCCTTTGATGTGTTACTTCTCAGCTTCTTCAGAAAGCTCTCCTGAGACTAGCTCAGGTGTGTCTAACACACACAGGGTAGATGGATGGCAGATCAGGATGGTAAACATCTGGTTGTATTTTGGTCTGGTAGGGTCACAGGGGCTCGGCAGAAGGTTAATTCATGTAGATGAATTAGGCATGAGTTCTCTAAAGGGGGATCATTTTGCTAAGTGCAGTAGTGACATGTTGGGTCAGGGAACTCAGAGCAGAAGCATCAGTAATGGCGCAATGGCTAAGCCAGACGACACCTTTAGGCATGCCCAGAACCAATACCGGCCAGGTTACCTTCATTGTACACATCAGATCTTATAGTCAGGGATAAGTAGTATTTGCCCTTATGTCTTTGCATGAAGAGTTTTGGCCAGCCCAATTTCATAACTTTTCCTTTCCCACAAGGAGGTGAAATTTTCTAATTGCTTTTCCTCAGTTTTAGAATGGTAGTGGGCTCAGCACAATGGAGAAGTTCATGAATGTAGGGACTCTATCTGTCCCTCACTATGGAACTCACTATGCATGGCATATAGAAGGTCATCAGTAAACTTCTGTTAAACAAGTGAACTAATCACACCTGTGATTTCACCTCTCATCCAAACTGGCAGATTACTATGTGTTAAGTGCTTTACATTCAGTTCCAGACCAACTTATTTGGGAGATATAAATCACTTCCAAACATATCAGTGGCTTAAAACAACAAAGGTTTATTTCAGATGAGCAGGAGCTCAGCACCACACCACCCTTCCTTCAGGTCCCCAGTGGATGGAGAGGCTACCGTGTGAAATTCTGATATTACTGAAGCGGACAATGAGTAGGTAAATCTACAATAGCTCTAAAGGCTTCCTCCCAGAAACAACATATGTTCATATCTCACTGGCCAAAGTCAGCTACTTGCACTCCGAAAGGGGTGAGAAATTTCAATGCTAAATCCTAATTAAAAGGGGAAGAGAATGACATTATTTTGCACGTCTCTATGACTGTTGTCCATGTGGTAGTTCATTTAAACCTTATTCAACTAGATATTATTATTAGTCCCACTTTAGGGATCCTATTAAAGGATCTTGAGGCTTTGGGTTATTAACTGAGTTGATCAAGGAAATCAGACAGTGGAACCTGAACTCAACTTGAGTCACTTGACCAATCTATTAAATGTTGCTATCATCAGTCTGGTAAGTTCTGTAATGGGAGACAGGGTGAAGTCACAAGGTATCTAGGACCAGATTCTGTGCTTGAAATTATGCAAACCACATAGACCTGAGCCTATGCAGGCAGTGATTCTGCTCTCCAATTCATCCTTCCTCTCTACTGGAAGAACTTGCTATTCCTTAGGCAGGATGATAGCTACTTATTTAAGGCATCATACATCTGCCATCATCCTGTCTATGGCTATTTTCAAAAGCTAACCAACAAAGACAAATTTCCTTATTTGCTGGTGGTAGATAATACTCATGGAAATTATTATGAAATTCATATTTATAACAAAACTATTCTTTCCATAACAAATTTTAGTAGTTCAGACATCAGAAGATTGCAGATGCAGTCTGTGGCTCACATTTTTCTTTCCACATAGAGAAAAATATTTCCCAAATGTCGAGATTAGGATGTGGACTTAGCTTGTTGGGGACAAAACATCACTTGGTTAATGACCTGCGGACTATTTCTGTGGAGTAAAATGAGCTTGCTAAAAATAAATTGTTGGTCTAAAACACGATCACAAAACTTGGATGTCATCAGAGGACACTATCAATTGACTATTTAAATAATTTACTAGAGTGGGCATAATAGCCAGAGGAATGCTCTTGCCAATTTGCATAAACAAAGGAATTTATCATCAGGACCTGAGTGGTTCAAAAAATCAAAAGAAAAGCAAATTACTAAACCTCTGGACAAAATGGAAACAGGACAGCTCTGGGGATCAGGTGAACCACCATCAGAATTCATCAGCTTCAAACATCTTCCTTCTGGTGGGGCGGGGGGTGTCTGGGGGGTCTCTGCACTGCACATTCAAATTCCCAGGGTCCCAGAGAAAGGTTCTGAAAGGCATGGCGGGGCTTATATGCTTCCTGTTAACGGTGTCTGACAGATGTTAGCAGCTCAACAAATTGTTGTTGAATCAGTGAATAAATGAATGACCAAGCTTTTTGGGCCTGCTGGAAATAATACCATCCTTAATTATCCAAGCCTGTAATTTTTGGATGTCATTTTATGGTACCTTAGGGTTTTATTGACACCATTAAAAGGGACTCTGGCATTCTCAATGCTAATATAATTACTTAATTAAAATATGGGCTCAACATTTATAATACCACAGATCTGAAATAAAAATCCTGTTTTGGATCTCAGGTTTTTAATGTTCTATCTATGAAACAAAACTCCTTTATTTATAATCATTCATGTTTTCATTTTTTAGATCAGACATACTATTTAACTTCTAGGCTGAGCCTTTGAGCAGCCTGAGATAACATCAGTCGACACTATTTGAACAAACACTTTATGCCAGTCTATCGGCAAATACGTTATCGGTTTTCATCTTATATGTAATACATAATTTAAGCCCAAAATTACGGCCAGGATCATTATTATATGCATTGTAAGATAAGTGAAAGAAGGTCTAGAGTGACTACTTAATTTGATGCAGGACACACCACGGAGCAGAAATAGAATCCAGGGAGTTGGTCTCCCATTAGCCATTGTCCTAAGGTCAATTCCCAGGACAGCCATAGCGGTTAGCTATCATGGTAATCAGATGCAAGGGCTGGCTAGGCAAGCTTCATTTTTCTTTCTACTTCTTCCTTTTTGTCTCTTTTTCTTTCTTTCTGGTAGGTAAATTTATGATTTGAACAGACTACGAGTTCGAGCCAGACCTGTACATCAGAATAACACAAAGAATTGTTTCCAGATGGTTTGCCAGGCCCAACCATAGAGATTCTGATTCAGTGCACTGGGGCAAGTAGACCCCCATGTGAATTAAAGGCTCTCTGTGTAACTCTAGCACAGACTCCTGAGAAAGAACCACTGCACTAGGGTATTTTTTGATGCCAAAAGAGGAGCAGAGATTGCATCGTTACCTTCAAGGACTTGGAAGAATCTAGGAAATCCAAGGGATGGTAGAAAGTTGATCATCCAAAAGCATACCACAACTCCAAAGAGATTGTGAATCCTGGCTAGTTGGGAAGAAAAACGTACAGCAAAAGTGTGGTACCTGACTTGACATATCACAGCAAACACTAAGAAATGAGAAACATTTAATATTTTATTTATTTATTTGACAGACAGAGATCACAAGCAGGCAGAGAGGCAGGCATAGAGAGAAAGGGGGAAGCAAGCTCCCTGCTGAGCAGAGAGCCCCATGCGGGGCTCGACCCCAGGACCCTGAGATCATGACCCAATCTGAAGGCAGAGGCTTAACCCATTGAGCCACCCAGGTGCTCCAGAAATGAGAAATATTTAAAGATGAACCAGCTGCCTTGGGTTCTGTGTGGTTCTTTTCCCTGTGTTAGGATAGGCCTTCACATCTATGAGAGACTGGGCTGGAGTGAAGCAAAAGAACTGAACTCCAGATGGGAGAAATAAAACAAAACAAAACAAAACCCAAAGTATATTGTGGTTAGAGTTAAATAGACTCAGTCATTTAAAAATGGAACAATCTCTTCCAAGAAAGATCAATGGGAAATAACCCCATACCTTTTATTCATGTCTAATGCTTTCCAGTCTCTAGGCCAGCTCTCACTATTTTGCAAAAGGGTTTAACAGACTTAAAAAGAAATGAGAGAAGTCATTTCAAAGGATCAGTGTGCTGTGACGGACTCATGCTAATTTTGAAGTCTCTCTGTATGTCTTCATATAAATTATTTAAAATAATTCACACTCCTTTAACAGGATGACTTGGGTCTTCTTTTGGTCTCTATGTCATATTCTTTCTTGTTGTTGTTGCTCTAGTCCGAAGACAACTTTTTGGCTTTCTGCTTTGTTTGTACTTATGAGAAAGGCAAAGGAAGTTTTTAAAATGTGTTAATGTCTGCTCATTTATATAGTCAATATTTTTTAAATGGACTAATTTTGTGCCCTCTTCTTCCTTGTTGTGAGTTTCCATGTGTAATCAATAGACACTAAGTACTTTATTAGGATAGAACTGGATTTTTTCCCATAGCCCTGGGGCCATGTTACACTCTGTTTTTTCTTTTCATTAGGATTCCACACATGGTGTTTTCGGTAAACTTTTATTTCCTAGGATCTGGTCTTTTTCCATTGAACTCGGGTTTTTCTCTGATTTGCTTTTAGATTATATAACTGTTGCCAAATTCGACAAGGTTTTATAAAAACCACCACTACCTCTCCTGATGTTGAACTAATATTTCAGTTTATCCACCCAGGAGAAATACCAACAGTCACCCGTTCAAGAAACAAATTAATTTTTTTTTCATCCAGCCATGGACTGGAAAGAATAACTAATTTTACTATTCACTCGCTTGACCTGTCATTGATTTTCCATTCCCATGACAATGATCCCATAGTCAACAAATATCAACTGAATGCCTACAAATCAGACAGCAAAGGACTATGCCAGGGCCTGAGCATGAGATCTATTAATAACTCCACACTCCTTCTTTTCCTGTTTTGAAGATGGTGTTGGAAGCTGACCCAGCACCATTTATCACCTTCCTGCTTCACACATACATCTCCTCCTAGCAGACAGAATCTGCCATTCAACATGGAGACTGCAAATGTCAGGTACATACTTTCCCAGCTTCCCTTATAGTTGGTGCATGGACTCATGGCCCGCCATGGCCATTGGAACCTGAAGGGAACTCTACTGAGACTGGGGTGAGAAATAGGGCAAGAAGAACATTGTTCTTCTCTTTAATAAAAAGGATTTGGAGTACAGTTTTCCCTTTCGGCCTTTTTTGTACAGTTATGTAAGATAATATGCCAAGTGATTTGGCAGCCATCTTGCAGTCATGAGGGGGGAAAGTTAAGAACAAAAACCAACATTCTGAGGAAGACAGAGCAGAAGGTAGAAGAGCTTGAGTCCTCAATGACATTCTGAGCCATTGAACTAAACCTGGAATATCTCTGCCTCTGTATTTTATATTATGTGGACTAACGATTGCATTTCTTACAAAATCCATCTTTAGTTGGGTAGTCTATTTTGTAACTGAAGGTTAATATATAAGGTAATTAGCAACTAATATGCCTCCTTAATTATTATTCTGCTTTAAAATCTGAGACATTAATGGCCTCTAAATTTGCCTCAATAGTGTCTTTGACAACGCCCAGACCAGCACTCCCACTCTCATCCTCCACCAGGTGGAACAAAGCAACCTTTACTTTCAATTCCCATGTTACCCTGGCACACCGTCACTTATTTTCCTACAAACAACTTAGGTTCTCAAAGCTCCCTCTCATCTAACAGCTCTCAAATTCAAAGCAACAGTGTCTAGTTGATGTGACCACTTGCCCCATCTGTTGGTGGCATGCAAGTTAAGTGCCTTTACTAAGAGGGGGACTTTGCTCATACCTGGAAAGGCAATAATAGTGCTTTAAAGTTCAAAAACAGAGGGAGTTCTATGCTGCATTATACTGAAGTCATCAATGTATCAGTCTCCTCAAGGTCATAAACCCCTTAAGTGAATGGATTGTGCCTTTTTCCATTCCTTTCATCTCAATTCCTCAAGTGCTCTGCAGAGACATTAGCTGCCTAGCTAATAGTAGCTCCTCAGTAACTGTTAAAATGGGCTGGTAACAATAGAATTGAAATGTTAAAGCTTAATAAGACTTTAGAGATCTTCTAATGTAAACTCTTACTTTTACAGGTAAAGGTGCTGAGGTCAGCAGAGTTTACATACCTTCTTTGATATGGAAAGTAGGAGCAAGGCTAGAACTACCACCTAGGTTTAATCCAGTGCCCTCCCTATTCAACCAGAGGATGGATATATTTGTAATCTAGGTGAACAGAAAGGATCCCTGCAAAAATATAATATAAAAAAGTACATTATATTACATATAATATAAAATAGTACAAATAATATAAAAAAGTACATTGCTGATGCACTAAGTGCCATCCATTGTTGCAAGAGGGGAGAAAAGGTTTTGAACTGGGATGGTCAAGATTAGCTATTACATGTGGCTCAGTGGGTTAAGCCGCTGCCTTCGGCTCAGGTCATGATCTCAGGGTCCTAAAATGGAGTCCCGCATCGGGCTCTCTGCTCAGCAGGGAGCCTGCTTCCCTCTCTCAATCTCTCTGCCTGCCTCTCCGTCTACTTGTGATCTCTCTCTGTCAAATAAATAAATAAAATCTTTAAAAAAACAAAAAAGATTAGCTATTACATGTGTCAGATTTCACAACAATCTTCATTCTTGACTTTATTGCTTTCACCCTTCTGACATCAGCTTGGAGAGGGCATCTCTGAGTTTCCAATCTAAATTTGGAAAGCACCCCATATTTTCTTTCCAAGCACCTTCAACATTTTCACTTCTCTCAATCCTTCACTTCACATTGCACATTTATTTGTGTCATTGTTTGTTTGTTTGTTTCATTTGAATCTCTTGCTGGAGGGCAAGGGCCATGTCTATTTCATTCCCCATTCTATAGCAAGCACCTCATACAGCTATGGATACAGGGTTGATACTCAACATCTAATCGGCCATTAATTAGTTCAACAACATTTCAGGGGATGGGAGTACAGAGATTAAAAAGGCAGACAAAAGTCCTCTTCTCTTAGAGCTTATAGTCTGCTGGAGGAAGACAGAAGGTAAGCAATATAACATAAGCACAATACTGCATATTTAAGGAATTTCAGATGGCATCAGCGTGAAGATGCGCTGTTACTTTTATGTCTAAACAAAGAAGAAGACGTCACAAACTTTACCATGCTCTTAATGAGTCAATGCATAATAACTTCAGAGATATAAAAATATGAATGAAGGGGATCTCAGAAATGACAAAATATAGTATATTGTATGTTAGATAATGACAAGGGTTTCAGTAAAAATAAAGGCATGCAAGATGTGTTGAGAGAGATTTCCTTGAAGTGATGCATGAATTAGGTTGGAATTAGATACACAGGGACAGTGGGATATCAGAGGAGCAGGTAACCATAAAGAATTAATTTAGAACCAACCTTGTATGTACACAGTAGGTGGGTAATAACTTCAGTGGTAGATATATCTTAACCCCAGCCCTAGCAATCATTTGTTATGTGGGCTTGAGTCAATATTTTGAGTCTCGGTTCCTAATTTGGAAAATGGCTATTATAAAATGTGATAATTGAGATAATGTATGTAAACGAACTTGAATTTCATGGATACCTAATAGATTATAGTTTTTAATACTTTTACCATTTTATTCAGTAACTTCTGAATTGAATTCTAGTCGATTTCCTGTTTGTTCTTTATTTGTTTATTTGTTTTAACTGTTGGATCCTTGTCTTGACTTACAGGGCTGGGCTTTCCCCCCTCCACTAACACCGAGTTTATCTTTACACATCCTGTTTCAACTTGTCCCTTATCTGTCTTCCCTACTGGAGTATAAATTCCTTGAACAAGTGAACGCTGATTTATTCATATCTGTGAAATCTAGAGTAGAGGGCCTGGCAACTAGAAGGTTCTTATAATATTTCTTGACTGAATGTAGGAACAAATGTGTTGGGTAATGGTCCTTCCAGACCAAGGGAAAATTTCCAATAAAGCCCTGGTGATGAATGCACTGAGCATCCATCCCTCACAAAAAAACTTCTTTTGAGAGCAACTCACAATAGTTTCAGAGGACACTACTACTCCTTGAACTACATAGGAATATTCCATGGACTATATAGGCCAGTACTCATCTAGGGCTTTCCCCATCACACTAGTTAATCTCTACCACAGGCAATTACTCCTTTCAGTTTGATTTGTATGAGCCTTTCCAGCAGTTCCTGCCCATGGTCAGCTATTAACTTTACAGGGCTCTAAAGAGATTTCAAATGTTTCTCAACAATTCTGTATGGGTGTCAGAATTTACATCCACCACTGCTCCGTGGGAGGCTTCCCTTTTAGGAAATGCAGAACAACGGGGGATGATTGGCTTCCTTGCATCATTTAGATGACTACGCCCTGGACAGCATGGCCTCAGCTGTCAGCCCATAAGGTGACATGCCAACTGCCAAGTCACTTCTTTGAAAATGACTTAGCTTTTCTCATTTCTTAAGAAGTGAATAGGACATTAGAAAACGTGTAAAACCAAACTCCCCATTGAAATGTTGAGGTCTCCAAGCAAAAATAACCTTCTTCTGGCTTCGTAGGTCAAGAAACCATTAGAAAGAAATTATCTCAGCTGCCCGAGGACAGTCTCAAGTCCAGCCACTGAGGCGCCAAAACCAACACCACTTTGACACAGACGGATATTTAGCCAGAAAAGGTTGAGTTTCAGTGTCGGATTCTCTCTGCTTCTCCAGCCTGGGAGTGAGTGAAGGAAGTGGAAGACAGGAGGAGAGGAATGTGGGCTAAAGAATCAACAAAATGCAGCAGATCTTATGGTCAAGTCAGCAGGCAGAGTCCTTTAAAGCTATCAACCAGCTTTTGTACCATGTAGAGAGCCAGCCCTCCTATCGGATGAGCCACTTGTAGTCTTCCATCCTGGCACCTGTGCACAGGCCTCAAAAAAATAGGAAAGAAAGAATTCTATTATTAGTTGAGAATCACCTTTAGTCTACAGAAGCTTACTGTCAAATGATGAAATTGAGTTAAACAGAAACAGCTAGCAAAAGAATGTGATGTAGGGGTGCCTGGTAGCTCAGTTGGTTAAGCATCTGCCTTTAGCTCAAGGTCATGATTTCAGGGTCCTGGGATCAAGCTCCCTGCCTGGGGAGCAGGCTCTCTGCTCAGTGGGGAGTCAGCTTCTCCTTCTCCCTCTTCGCCCACCACCCCCACTCCACCACTCTCTCTAATAAACATATAAAATCTTTAAAAAATAATGTAATGCATATCCACTTCAAATCATTATGTTGTATACCTGAAATAAATACAGTATCGCATGTCAATGACTCTTCAGCAAAAAGTAATAAAAATATGATGGAGTATGCCAGTTTTGAAGTAATCTGGAGTTCAAGCTCTTTTTTATATTTTTATGTATTTGTTTATTTGAGAGCAAGAGAGCAAGAGAGCAAGGGGGAGCCACAGAGGGAGAAAGAGAAGCAGACTTGCCACTGAGCAGGGAGCCCAACGTGGAGCTCAACCTCAGGACCCTGAGATCATGACCTGAGCCGAAGGCAGCCGAAGGCACCCCCAGAATTCAAGCTCTTGATTTAATTTTTAGCCAATTTCTTGTTAACTGCACCACTCTGGACTGGTCACTAGTCCTCTCAGTGCTACTTTCTTCATCATAAAAACAGTGTCCTAGTTTAGCCAATCTACCTGTCAATTACTGACAAAATGACTGATACTATTATAATTAATAATTTAAATATTAATGATTAATCATTATTGACTAGATGATCTACTGATGTTTTGTTGACTTAGAAACACTGTCTACATGTTGGATTTGGTCTTAACGGCTTAAATGATAAAATGATAGAGTATATTTCAAGGTACAGGGACGGCATTGATATCCTTTATGACTAGGAACACCATCCCTAGTTCAACTTTTGACAGAGTTTGAAACAAAAGCAGATTCTGTTTCCAAAGGAGTCACTTGGCCGAGT
Source organism: Mustela putorius furo (assembly GCF_011764305.1). Lineage (NCBI taxonomy): Eukaryota > Metazoa > Chordata > Mammalia > Carnivora > Mustelidae > Mustela > Mustela putorius. Next base: position 21,318,277 of record NW_025421322.1, on the reverse strand, counting down.
GGTCCACGGGCGGTCCTCATCGTCCCTTCATCTTCTGCCTAATCTTTATCTGGGTGCGGACAGGACAATCTCTGGAACGTCTGCATTATTTGCAATGTGTGCAGCATGGCTAGGCAGGTATGAGGCAAATAATGGCTCTCTTACATATTGCACTGGCTTATGTTGAGTATTAAATGAAATAAAGGATGTCAAGTACTTTGAAAAAAATAAAGCGGCTCCCAAATGAGGTTTTCAGCAATATCTCAGAAAGCCCGAGCCTCCACTGCTCATAAAGGAAGAATAGCACCGGGCATTCAAAATCACCCACATTTCTCCTTGAGCCCCTCCTTCCCTGCAGCATCAGCGCCCGTGACAAGGTCCTCTCCCAGCTGTGCGGCTCACCTTCCCCCTGCTGGGACCAGGCACCCTGCAGCGCTGGTCGTCCACCACCAACACGCAACAGCCCTGCCTGTCCCTGGGTCTTCAATAGCCGGGTGTTCCCTGCCTGGAATCCACTTCCTTCTCCTATCTGCCTCCAAAAGTTCTGCTAATCTTTCAAAGCCCCTCTCTTTCGGGAAGCCTTTCCAGGTGTCCTGGCAACACATATCCCCATGAAAGATGAAAGTGCATCTTTCATATTCCCTAACCTCTAAAGACTCATCCCGTGTTTATATCACTATGTCTTCTGACCTCCTGCACCACCTCCTTCTTGTAACTTTTTTTTAAAAAAGCACGGGTTTGGTTAAGAGACCAAGTTATCCACTCCTGGAAGACACAGGGACATCTGCCCCTGGTCAGGTTTCCTGGTGCTCCGTGCACGGCTGAACACACCATAGGCACCGCTGGACACGGGTTTCAGAGGTTGCCCCGAGACTGTCTATTTGGGGGGCGCCTGGGTGGCTCAGTGGGTTAAGCCTCTGCCTTGGGCTCAGGTCTTGATCTCAAGGTCCAGGAATTGAGTCCCACATCTGTCTCTCTGCTCAGCAGGGAGCCTGCCTCCCCTCCCCCCCGCCGCCTGCCTCTCTGCCTACTTGTGATCTCTGTCTGTCAAATAAATAAATAAATAAAATCTTTAAAAAAAAAAAAAAGACTGTCTATTTTGAATATCTATGCTTTTAAACAGGGAAGACCAATACTCTTTGGAACTATAAAATCTCTTCATTCAATGGCCTCCACAGCCATGATACCCAGCCTAAGTGCAGTCATTCTAAAGCAATCCATGCACGGATTTGATTGTAGGAAAGTGCTGATGCTTGTGGAGAGCTCCCTGCTTGCCAGGCATTGTTCTAAGTGCCTTGCACATATTTGTCCACTTAATAGTCAGAACCATTCTAAGAAGTAAATAATATTATTAGCCTCCCCGTTGTATAGGTGGAGAAACTGAGATGCAGAGAAATGTAAGCACATTGAGCAAGGCGGCAGGTTTTCAAATACAAGAAGTCCGGCTTCAGAGCCAGAGCGGTCCTCGGCTATTTTTCTTTTCATCTAAAAGGGCCCCAGATGACTCGACCACATTCGTTACTAAAAACTGCCTTCATCCTACGCTAGCTGAACCTTATCTTACAGGTTTTGTTTTGTTTTTTTAAAGATGACCAAAACCCCCTCTTCCACACTTCTCGCTGGGCCTGCCCCTTGGGACTTCTGCTTTTGTGCTCTTTTCTTCTCCCCTACAGGACCAACCATGAAAGGAACAGCAGAGGTTCCTTCAAATGTAAACTGTGCTAAGTACCAGGCTGTTTGGGAATCAAGGAGCTACTGAGTCAGTCGCTGTTTGCAGCTCCCTCTAACAAATATCTCTTTGAGATTCTAAGATGACTCAGCTACACATCCCGCACCTGCCAAGCAGAATTAGCTGCCCCGTGATCTACGCTGCTCTGAGTGGACATGATTTCCAAAGGAGAGTCAGTAAAATTCTGTCCTAGGGAGGAGAAAACAACCGTCATTTATTTAACATCGAAAGTTCAGCATCGGTATCTTAGACAAGAGCTCAGCAAACATAAATGCTGAAATACGACAAATTATAATACAACAATACTGTGAGCAACCAAGGTACCAACATCTCTTCATAACAGGGCAGCAAAGAGTTTCATCATACTCCAAATCAATCTCCCTCCTGGAGTCAGAGACCAGGAAGCTTCTAAAATTCAATGAAAAATTTACGTGAACCGATATAGGGTTCTTTGGGCCAGAAAGCCCACAGCTCTCATGAACTTGGAAGTCCCCAGATGAGACTAGCTTATGAGAGCTGAAGAGAGCATCCCTGGAGGGCACTGGCCGGAGTGAGAACCACTAAGACATCATTCCTAGGTCTGGCTTTTGGTCCCACTGTGCAAAGTCCTCCCAGTTGGTCTGGTTTTGAAGTGTAAGGGTGCCTTGGGCTCTACTGGAATTCTTCCCAATAGGAGCAGTATGCCTCTTGAGAGAAGAGATCAGAGCACAGAAAATGGCCTTCCCACTGGGACCCAGAAGGTGACCTTAACTGTTCTCTGTTCCACTACTCCCACCTGCCTAATTCCCACTGACTGCCATGTGGCGCCTACAGAAATAGGAGCCATCAAAGGCCATTTCACGTCCCTGAGGACAAATGGTAGTGACAGGATTTGGGCTGCTTTTCTTTCACACGTTGTTTATCTTCCTCCAGAGCCAAACCCTATCCTTTCTCTCCTGTATTCTGAGCTACTCCCTGCACAGGACTCTTGCCTCTGTCTACTCCCTTGTTCTGGGTTCTTGTTACTACGTCTGTAGCTTATTTTAAACTATATCTGTGCTGTATGATGTTATACACGTTAGTCAGGTTAACGTAGTCTCTACAGGTAGACAGCTGACTTAACCAGGATTCCCACTTTCCAGGAGGTAAGCTAGCATTTCACGAGAAGGTCCATGTTGCAGGAATTCAGCCCTATCTGTCTCCTGGCACAGTCAGACTTTGTTACTTAGCATGATGGTGGTATAATGTGCTCTTATTTGGTGAAATTATGGGTATTCAAGGCACTGGTCGGCTAAAGCATACATTCTTAGCGGGAGCGATATATTCCATGGGGGGTACAATTTGATACAGGGGGTGTGGTGAAAAAGTCTGAGGTATTAACAAGGTTTTTATGTTTCTCAAAAGCACACCACTCCCTGAAAAAATTATGCTTCAGTATCTAATTTCTGTCTCTAAATTGAATTAAATTAACTTAAACTTTTCTCCTTTGGGTGCAATAATGAAAACATAAGTGGGGAAATCCTGGGCTAAAGTATTTTAATGCCCTCTCTACCCTTGTAGGAATACAGAATACAGCCAGTTCTTTGTCCTTTCTTTTTAGAATTGATGAGTATAATGATAGCTTATGTTGAGATCCTTTCCTTCTATACCTAATGTGTTGAAAGTTTTTTTTTAAAATCATGAAAAGATGCTGAATTTTGTCAAATGCTGTTTCTGCATCTATTAAAGGATCATATGGTTTTTATTCTCCTCTCTGTTAATGTGGCTTATTGATTTGCATAAGTTGAGACATTCAGGCGTTCCAGGGATGAATCCCACTTGATCATGGTGTAGGATCATTTTAATATGCTGTTGAATTCAATTTGCTAATATTTTGTTGAGGATTCTTGCATCAATTTTTATTAGGAATATTGGTCTATACTTTTTTTTTTCTTGTACCATCCTTTTTGGCTTTAGTATCAGGGTAATGCTGGCCTCCCTAATGAGTTTGGAAGTATTCCTTCCTTTTCAATTTTTTGGAAGTCCTTGACAAGGATTGGTATTGATTCTTCTTTTAATGTTTGGTATAATTGACCCGCGAAGCCACCTGGTTCTGGGCTTGTATTTGTTGGGAGATTTTTTTTTTTTAATCATTGATTTGATCTCCTTATCAGCAATTGATCTATTTAGACTTTCAATTTCTTCCTGATTCAGTCTCAGCTGATTGTATGTTTCTAAGAATTTTTCCATTTCTTCTAGGTTGTCCAGTTTTTTGGCCTGTAGACTCTTAGGAGCCTTTGTTTTCTTTCATGCCAGTTATCATACTCAAAGGTTTGACTTTTCTTTAGGAGCAGGAACAAGGCAGAGATGCTCGGTCTCACCACTTCTGTTCAGCATAGTAACAGAAGTTCTAACTGCAACAATTAAGAAAAAGGAAAAAATGGGAAGGAAGAAGTAAAATGAGCTGTTTACAGGTGATATGATCTTATATATATAGAAAACCCTACAGAATCCACCAAAAATCTGTTTAGAACTAACAAATTCAGTAAAAGTGCAGGGAGCAAAATAAACATGCAAAAATCAATCATATTTCTATCACAAGAAACCATTTGAAAGAGAAATTATGATAGCAATCTCCTTTTCAATAGTATCCAAAATAAGAAGATATTTGGGAGTAAAATACTTTCAGGATCTGTGCCTTAGGTTTGATCCTTGAAATGTACTATATTCTTGGGACTGCCTCCTTCCACTGAACATTGCTACAAATACTTCAGGTCAACCTATAACACAAACTGTGGTTAGAAGACTAAAAATTTGATGAGATCTGAGACTTCCTCAAAGTATAAATTCATATTGTGTGACCATTGGGGGTCTTCTTACTAATAAATATATCTGTACATATAGCAGATTTTAATCTAAGAAGAGAAGCTAATCTTCATCTACTTTTAACTATTGGCTATTACCAACATTTACCAAATACCTAATTATTCTGTAGGACCGAATTTACTTCCAGCTTTAGAAAATCCTCAAATTTATTATAAGCAGCAGAACTGGTAGTTAAGGTCTGGAATTAGACTCTCTGGACTCAAATCCATTTATTAGCTACTGATCTTGTGAAAGTTACTTAACTTCTCAGAGCCTCAGTCCTCAATGGGAAGAATAGTTCTATATCATGGGCGTTAATAAATATAATACACTTAACACCGCATCTTCGAAATTGTAGGCATTCAAAAATGTTGTCATTATTATTATTCATTAGTTATATTACCAATACTTTGGGGAACAAGGAAGCCTCCAGTATCTACAAAAATATTTAGAAACTTAAAAAAATGTAAAAGTTCATGTATGTACTCTTAGCACAAATGCTTCTTTTTTTACCTATTTGCTCATTTTGTCATTTAGCTCTCTTGTATCCTTCTGACATGTTAGTCACTTACTCCAATCACGGGATTCAAAGAAAGATCCTTTATTAGTAGTCTTGGAAATTTACATAGTACTTTCAGACTTTCAGTACTTTCAGTACTTTCAGACTGAGCTCTTTCACAGACATTATCTGATCCTCCTGGTACCTTTGGAAGTAGGTACAACTTCATTAGGTAACTAGAATATTCATTTCACAGATGATGAAACCAGAGGCTCAGAGAAACTAAAGGACTTGACCAAAGCCACTTGGATATAAATAAGGAGCTAAGGAGTTGTGTTTTCTCCTCGAAATGCTGAGAGCAACAGGCACTCTGTTATGGTCTGTTGAGATTTTATTCCTTTTTCCCAACTTCCCCACCCAGAGACATCAGGAACTTGGCACAAGCTTGGACAGACATTTCAATGAGGAAATTGTGATGTGTGTTGTATGGCAGAAAAGGCTTGACATCGGTTTTCCTCTGCTCAGGTGGACAGGGGATACTATTTAATGTAATTGAGCTCTTTTATTAAAAGCCTTATCAAAAAATGTAATCTCAGGACCTAAGGGTTTGATGGTGATTACCCTGGCGACAACTACCATCCTGCTTTCTGTGGTCCTCCTTCTGTTCTAGCTGCATGACCACCAACAAACCACAGTCCTTTCGCATGTATGTGAAATCACTTCACCCACATCTTTTTTTTTTTTTTAAGATATTTATTTATTTGAGAGAGAGAGCACAAGAAAGAAAGAGCATGAGCGGGATGAGGGACAAAAGGAGAAGCAGACTCCTCAATGAGCAGGGGACTCTATACAGGGCTCAATCCTGGGACTCTGAAATCATGACCTGAGCAGAAGGCAGATGCTTAACCAACTGAGTGACCCAGGCGCCCCTCATTTCACCCACATCTTACAGTAGGTCAGTGGCTTCCCTGCCCTTCAACTAAAGTGCTTGTCTTTACTCTGACCCTCTTGACACTGTGTGGTTTGGTCCTGTCCACCCCTCCAGCTGCCAGTGGTTTAAATCTCCCTCTGATTCCCATAACTCTGGCCCACCGACATCTCTCATCACTTACTCTCATCTGGAAGACTTTGACCCCACCAGCTGGAACAGGCCTCATCATTCCATTGTCTGATCAGAAGTTGCTCCTTCAGAGAGCTCTTTCCTAAGCTCAGCTAAAGGGGGACCCTTCTCAGCTACACACCACTAGACTAACTAGTAGGGACTTCAACTCTCTTAACCAGTCTCTGCAGTTGACTTACCTAGTGCCTGAAGAGTTTATTTCCAGGTTTACTTCATTATTCTCTTGCCTTAACCTGACCAGAAGCTTCAAATGTGTAGGAACTACCTCGTTCTGTATCAGGGGTACCATGTCTCGTAGCCACTAGGTACTAAGTAAATATTTGTTGAATACATGAATGATATATTTCTTTACTTGTACTGAAATAAGTTTCTTTCCCAGTTTTGTTAATGGCGCTCCTTCAGCTGAATGTTAAATAACCATATTTCCCTCTTTAGTTTATCTTCACCTCAAGAGGCTCCACTGGGCTAAGGCTTTCAAAGGTGAACTCCTGTTTCAGGAAGCAATTCTCTCTTGCAGACTAGCTTCTCTGAAGACTATCTCATCAAAAGCTTTGTTTCTAAAGGTTTGTTTTAGTTAGAGGAGGGGAGTTTCCCAGATAGAAGCACCTAACTGACTATCAAGAGCATAGTTCTGAGGGTTCTTATCTATCCTATTTGTAGGAGCCAGGTGCAGCAAGTAATGGGAGGGGTGGGGAGTAGAGAGGGTGGGGGGTGGGGTAGGGGGAGAATCCTTGCATTGATACTCGAGGTGACCGCATTTCCTGATGGATGTTTGAAGAGGAATTCTGGGTGTATAAGCAGCTTTCACCAACACTCTTCAGATATAAACATTTATTTGTTCAGAAGCCTCTGGGTGAGTGGTGGTTTGTGCATCCCTTTTGAATTCAGGAACCAGATTTCTCGGGAATGAGTGGGCACTAGATATCTGAGCTTCAGGAAAGCCTCTTGAAGTGACTAGAGCGACTGGCAGACAAGGTCAAAGTGTTTATAAGCAGGGGGTTATGTCCGCTCCTCAGGCTGCTGAGAACAACAGACACACACTGGTATGGTCTGTTGAGAATTTTGTTCCTTTTTTTCCAACTTCCCCACCCAGAGGAATCAGGAATTTGTCACAAACTTTGACAAAGAGGAAATTGTAATGTGGGTTGCACGTGTAGAAAGGCTTGACATGTGGTGCTCTTCCACTAACAGCCTTTATCAAAGAATGTGCAAGATTTCCTCCCAGCGAGGAGTTTCCCAACCTCATATGGTCAGAGAAACCGGAATTCATAGGTGGGCGATGCATTCTAGAAAGTGATGCAGGCATAAATCAGAATGCCAGAACCATGGAGGTGATTTCATTAGATGGAAGACAGGGAAAGAAAGTCAAAAAAGGAGGAAAAAGAAACTGAAGGGAGAGAAAAGGACTGACCTTACAGTTTTATATTAGTACCATTTATGGAGTATGTGGCAAAAGCCCAACTTCCCTGGGAATTTAAGCATGGGATCAGGAGTCTAGAAAGATAAGGGTAGATCTAAGTTATGAGAGATCGGCTTGAATAGCATCTCCCCTTCAGCACCTCCCCCACAACTCATAGATTGAAGCCCTAATCACCAATGTGCCCGAATTTGGAGAAAGGGCTTCTAGGAGGCAATTAAGAATAAAAGAGGTCATGAGGGTGGAACCCTAGTGCAATAGGATGCCTGGCCTTTTAAGAAGAGGAAGATAGATCTCCCTGTCCAAAGAGGCGCAAAGAAAAGGTTATATGAGCACACAGGGAGAGTGTGGCCACGTAGAAGCTAGGAAGCCAGGATTCACCGGAAGCTGGCACCCTGATCTTGGACTTTCAGCCTTCAGAACTGTAAGAAAATAAGGTCTGTTGTTTACGTCACCCAGTCTATGGTGTCCTGATGCAGCAGACTGAGCGACTAAGACATATTTCTCCCCTCCACTTCCTGATATGCTGATAGCAGTTGCTTGAGCGCTGAATTGTAAATGACACAGTTCTCCTTCTACAACTCATTTTTGAAAAGCCAGGCTTCCCTCTTAAATGTGCAGGGCTCCTTTCAATGCCATGGACAGGGGATACAGGGAATAATATTACTGGTTTTACTAATCCTTCCACCCCTGCCAAAAGTGGTATGATTAAGAAGTGGTATAGTGATGTCTTTGGGGGACAGTTTGGCAGCCCCTCTCAAAAGCAGCATTTGTCAAGGGGCGGGGACATCTGAAGTGAGGTGGAGATTGACCGTCCCTTGTATATGTGTCCATACTATTTGAATTTTTGCAATATGCAAGGGTTTAAAAAGTTGAAACCTAGTTAAACCAATACAAATACTTTTGCATTTACGCTGTGATTTTTAGTTTCAGAGGGCTTTTCCGAGCACGTCTGTGTTTAGATCTATCACCCTAAGAAGTTGGCAGAGTGAAGTTCAAGGAATTCCTTCTGTTCCGACACTGTCAAACCCTTACGTCACCGATGACCTACTCAGAAGGTGCTTCCGCTCTCCTGCCTTGCCTTTCTGTAGTTCTCAGTTGTAAAACAAGGACATGCCCACTCCTGCCCATAGTCTATAACACCATAAAAGTCAAATATTTGTTGTCTGTAGTAATGATATTGTCAAAATCACATTTCTTAGTGAAGAAATTGGCAACCATGAATAAAAGAAAAGAAAATCAATAAGCAAGCTGCAGTTCTTTCTTTTACGAAATCAGAAAAGTTCTCCTTTCGATAACAACGAAATAATAGGAATATGTTTTTGTTCTTCAAGTTAATAACCTTTCATTTACATAGTCTCCGAGCTAGTATTTCCAGTTGTCAGATGAGGGGACTTCAGGGCAAGATAATCTAGACACTTGATCAGTCATTTCACAGTCCCTGGGCCTGCCTCGTCTCCCAAATGACCTAAATCAATTCCTGTCCCGAATTTCAGGCATTTCCATGACCACGATGATGAAAGTGGCCTTCTGTACCAGGGGCTTTGCTGCCGTGCTGAAGAGGGGAAGTGCTTTCCTGGTGGGAGCTCCCACCATTCAGGTCCTGTTTTTCTCAGCCTTAGGAGGGGCAGACCTGGGGGCAGGGACGATCAGAAACTCAGGGAGTGAAAACGTGTTCAACGTGGGGCCCAAGTCGAAAGGGTTCCAGCAAGAGAAGATGAGACTCATCTGATGAGGTGTCTCTGAGAAAGTCGGCATCACACATTATCTGGTGACCAGGAACCGAAGGTTAAATGTACGGAACACTCCATTTAACCAGTGGGCTCCGCCAATGAGACCTATAACAGGAAGATGAATGTAGTCTGTGAAGTTGGTGTTCGAATGTCTCCCTTTGGGTTCAGTCCCAGATCCCTGGGTCCATTCCAATTCAAGCTTCAGAGGGTGCTGGGGCCGCTGCCCATCGTGGTGGGTCACATGGGAGGACCCAGGGGGCATCAGCCAGGTTGCCCCAGGAAAATAACAAATGAAGTGACCAGTAACTCACAGTGTTTATTCGTTTCCCGTCTGTCCAGTGGTTAATAAATGGTGCCCAGCTTTTGTCAAGATTACAGGTAATTACACCCCCCCAACACATACACACACCAACCACCACTACCACTATTATTATTATTATTATTATTCATAGTAACTCCCGATAGCTATAGAGAGCCAGACACTGGGCTAAAAGCTTCAAGGAATACTAGAGAAAGAGACAGGATTTCTGCCCTTGGGAGTTTATAATCTTGACTCACCTTGTGTTTATATAAACATCCCTATGAGAACCTGAAATAAGAATAATAATAATAAGGGCACCTGGGTGGCTCCGTGGGTTAAGCCTATGCCTTGGGTTCAGGTCTTGACCTCAGGGTCCTGAGACTGAGCCCCACATGGGGCTCTCTGCTTGGCGAGTAGCCTCTCTGCCTGCCTCTCTGCCTGCTTGTGATCTCTGTCACATAAATAAATAAATAAATAAAATCTTAAAAAAAATTTTTTTAAAGAATAATAATAATAGCTAGCAGGTAAGTTGCACTTTTTCTGTGCTAGACATTATTTTGAGTGTTTTAGATGTTTTATTCAATTTAATCCTCATTAACAACCTTTATAATCCACTGAGGGAGGTGTGACTTTTATCCTCATTATACAGATAAAGAAACAAAAGAGAAATGTAAATGAGTAGAGGAAACTTGCCTGAGGTCACAGAACTGGGATGTAGTAGATGCGGGCTTCAAAGCTAGGTGTCTGGCTACAAAGACCAGTATCTAGGTAGTTCTAGAACAATCATAGTCAATACTTCCTAGTCAATTTAGTCAATAATTCCTAGAAGCCAGACATTTTGCTAAGTGATCCTCCATGTGCTTCTTTATGTAATGCTCACCACTACTGATGAACTTCATTTATGTCCTCCTTGTGAAATGCGTTCATTTGTTCCCTCTTGCATTTCTGTAATATCGGTATCATTTTTCTCTCCCCCTTGAGGGAACTGAGTCGTAGAGAGAGACATGGAATTTCCCCCGGGGTGAACATGGCAGGACTCAGCGCCTGTTTTCTCCAAGCTCCAGCTCCTGCATATTGGCAATCTGTGACGTTTCAAGAAAACTGCCTTCAAATAATATCTTAGACACACATCCCCCTAAATAAAAACCATACTACTGTCATTGATAGAGTGCCTTACTACTAACATATGAATTGACTCGTGTCCCATGGTAAGTCCGTGTTAGAAGCTCAGGCTGTAGATGTTAAAACTGAAATTCAGAAGTGGGAGGGCAGGTCTGGAGTCCCACCGCGGGGTCCCCACTCGCTGGCCTTCATTCATTTGCAGTTCACTTAAGAAACCATCATGCTGTTAAGCTCCAGTCCCTGGGGGAGGCAAGGCTTAACAAGATGCTCTGTGTTTTGTGATTCACAGAGCAGAGGAGCTGACATTCTTCTCCTCCGAATACGTTCTATTCCCTCTCTGGGTCCCCTTTTAACCTCTGGTGGAAGCATGTCCATTTGAAGGGGCGGATGGATCTCTGATCCCCGTGGATCTCTGATCCCTGTGGGCAAAACCTGTGGGGGGTGGGGGGGAACTCTTCTGCTTCCATCCTTGAACTCTGGCCACAACTGAACCCTGGGCCCTGATGGGGAAGTGAGTGAGAAAACCCGAGAACTAATGGGTGATGGCAGGACTTCCCAGGACAGGACGAACCCTTCAGAAGTGACCAGGTCCAGCTTTCAGAGAAGCAGCTTGTGGGAGTGAAGACCCTTTTATGCAAGCCCCAAACTCCTGTCAACTGCTCGGAGGTAGAGGAACGACCTTGAAGAGGTAATTCCGTATGTTCAGGGTGGAAGGCCCTCCGGTCGGTCCCCAGGGCCCTTTGATGATTTGGGTAACAGCCCCACAGCCCGTAGGCAGGAAGTTTTTCCTGGGCTGCTTCTCTCTGGCTCTCACCATCCCAGACAAGAAGTGAGCGGGGGGGGGGGGGGGGGGGGGGCTCTAGAACCAGACAGAAGTGAGAGAAGTTCCTTGGGCACGGGCTCTGTAACCTTGGAGATTCGGGCGCTGGGCGCTGCGACAATGCGGTGCAGAAAGGCGCGGCCTTGTTACTGGAGCTCTCAGAAGCCGCCGCCAAGGGGTCAGCCGAGAGGGGGTACGAAGGGTGTGGGACGCACGCCCGGCTGCGCCCCGATCTTGGCTGCAGCGGCCGCGCAGGGCGGAGGAGGCCGGCACCGCAGCTCCCCAGCGTGCGCCCGGCCCCCCCCCCACCGCCGGTGGCGGCTGCCAAGGAGGCCGCCCGCTGGCGGGAAGCGGCCAGGAAACCTCAGGGCCGCGCAGACAGTAGCCTCCTTGTTCCGCAGCCCGGTGGCTTCTTCTATTTTTCTTTTTTTCTTTTTCCCCTGGGAGGGACAGACATCCCCGCCCCACCCCCCCAGCCCCCACCTCTCCCGTTCTTTCCACCCCGGCTGTGAAAGCGTTAACCCCCGGGCTCTGCGCACCGCCCCCCCCAGCCCAGCCGCTCCCGCCCAAGTTCCTAAAAAAGAAAGGTGTAAAGTTTGGTCCAGATAGAGAGTGAATGATCAAAGCAAGCCGAAACTTCCTGTCGCCCGACGCTATATATAACGAGATGAGTGCACGGGCTGCGGAGACGCCGCGGAGCGCTCGCCCAGCCGCCGCCGCCGCCCAGCGCCTGAGGTTTCCCGGGGACCGCAATGAACCAGCTGCTGTGCTGCGCGCTCGTGGTAAGTGCCCGGCCGGACGCGGGCGCCTGCGAGCCTGCCCGCCGCGGCCCCGCGGGGCCCGAGCTCGGCGCGCTCCCTGGCCCGGGACAGAGCTGGGGGCAGCTTGGAACCGGAGACCTCCTTCCGGAGCCCGTCGCGCCGCTCCCGGCGTGGCTCTTTGCACTGGAAAGTTCCTGCTGGGTTTATGGAAAGGCGAGAGGAGCTCTAAACTCTTTTCGTTTGCATGATTTGTACCCATTTCATTTACTTTCCTCTTTGCAGAGGATCTGACGCCCTCCAGGAGTTCATACCATCTTTGCTTGGTTGGATATGACCATGATTATTTAGAGTAGGCTCTTAGAAGCAGAGTTAAGTTGGGAGTTGTCAGTCCTCTTAGAACTATTATAACTAGAATAAAATTTGGATGCGGTGAACATGAGAGAATACATCATTAGGCTCTTTCCCCACTTAAGCAAATGTAACGGGAGATTTTGCGTAACTGGCACCTGCGAAAAGATCATACACATGCGCACACACACACACAGGTACACGGGTTTCATAACTGCATAATTTAGCATCCTAATGCAATTGTATTATTAAAATGGTTTCTTTCCAGTTCCCAACTTCAATATAATGTGGAAGATATTGATGGACTAATGTTAGTTATGTTCTAAAATAGATTTCAAGAATTGAAGATTTGCACTAAAGAGGGCTACAAGGTATTTTTAATGTGCTGTTTGGAAAGAAAGGAGTCTTTGACTTAGCTTACCTTTTTTTTTAGTTTAGATTTTGACCAATGAAGTTAATAAGATTTGTTTGTAGATTATTGTATGGCTAATGACTTATTTCCTTTATGTCACCAGAGTATACAATACATTAAGATGGGAATCAGACATTTGAGAGACATTAAGCCCCATATGTGTTTCAAACACGTTGGAGTAAATGCTTGAGTTTCAACATCCGACCCACAAATAGTGAGTACTAGGCTAGGAAATCTTCCAGGTAGTTCCCAGGATACACAAGCATAATTAAGTAAATAAATAGCAAAGTCACTAAAGAAAATGTAGGTTGGACAGGAGTGCGCAAGTAAGTATAATCTTATCTACCTCTACCTAATGTAAGATAAAATATATAAAATAGCTCCACCAATATGGTTACCTTGGAGAACTTTTTGAAAAGTAAACCTTTATTAAAACATAACACACACACAGAGTTGCCCAACTCCTAAGTGCCTAATTTAAGTTTCTCAAAGGGAACACCTGTGAGCTAGCAGCCAGATCAAGAAATACATGACCAGCACCCAGAATCTCCCTGGGCTCATTCTTCTCACTATTATGTCTATAACCAGACTAATCAATATTCTGACTTCTAACATCATAGATGAGCTTTGTTTGTTTTGGACTTTATATAAATGGACTTTATCACTTTTCTATATCTGGCTGCTTTCACTTAAGCTCCATTTATGAGATCATTTTTTTAAACTGTTGGATTTACAATCGTTCATTCATTTTCATTGTATGGTATTCCATTGTATGGATGTACCACAATTAATTTACTCATTCTAGCGTTTAGTTCATTTACATCATTCTGCTATGAAAATGGGAACATTTTATTCTTCCTTGCCTTTGTATTCTGTTAAAGACTTAATTGATAATAAACATATTATCAATGACTTTTAAGCTTCAGAATTCCCACTAAATAATGTATGTATTTAATAATAAGTGCTCCAAAGCAATAAGTAAATGTATGTTTTGATATATAGTCTATCTAGGGAGCTTGATATGTGTAGAGATAAAACTAATTGTAAATGATGCACCAGTATCAAAAGAGAAGACTTTCTATGTGTTTTGAACTTCACTAGGAAATACTTTCAACAGGAAAGATTTTCCTTTTCCTTTCTGTTGCTCAGATTGACTTTATTTAAGAAATGACTGGAGATGGATACTTTGTACTTAGACACAAGGAGTCCAGATGCCCTTTCGTAAGCACCCTCGGTGCAGTTGTAAGGAGTAGAAGCATCACAGGAAATTGTCCTCTGTAGCAGGCATGCGGCTAGGCATGAGCGAAAGTGGAAAACAAGATGGACACCACTCCTGCCCCCGTGAGCCTTGTAGCCTAATGGAGAAGGCAGATAATGGACAATTAACTCTGTCTAATGAGTGTAACAAAAGGGCAGGAGCTGGTGACTTGGGCATATAAAAGATTCTGTCCTCGTGGCCATTACAAAGGAAGCCGCAGAGCAGTGGTTATCAGTCGGACCAAAATTCAAATCCACCAGCACCGTCTACTTGACACATGACCTTGGCCAAGTTACATCTTTCTTGAGTTTTCATTTTATCTTCCATAAAACAAAGATAACATTAGGCACACCTGCCATATCACCACATACAATCCCGCTCCATATGAACAGCAGCTTCTAGCATTATGCAATCAGCTCACTGTAGGTAAATCTAGACCCAAGGGAATTTTGTAAAGGAAATGCTGATGACCCTCCGAGGAGGGAGAGAAGGCTACACTACTTATTACCTTGAAGGAGGACTAGAATGTTTTCATTGTTGGGGATAAAATCTAGGTGTCCCGAACCTAAGGCACGGAAGAAAGTATAATGGTGTGGCAAAGTAGAATTCTAGATTTTTCTGGGAGAACACAGGATATACCAGGAGGCAAGGAATGCGGGGGTGTGGTCACCAAGACTAAGGCCATAGTCACTGGCTCTTTGGAATGCTAACTAAAATGTCCAGGGGAGCCCTGCAGTGCAAGGTGAGGTCACTGTGTCCCCAGACCCCTTCATTTGTGGGTGCTCGGGGCCACCTAATACTCTGGGAACATCCCACGTGGGTCTAGATTTTAACTGGTGGGTGAAACTTCCCATTGTGTTGTGCCCAAACCATCTGCTGGCCTTCTCGAAGCTGATCCATGTCATGGTGACAAGACTTGGACGGAGTGTGGGAATAAAGGGGTTTGAGGGCAAGAAGGGGATTTTGACAGCTTGATCCCCCTGTCCATTAGGATAATGCCTTTTCTGGTTGGTTCTGTTGTTTTGTTGTTTATTTCGGTTTCCTTCCTCTCGCCCAGTGATTGAGAGTTTTTGTCTCGCTTTTACTTGTTGGCTTCTTGACTTATTTTAAGAGAACGATCACTTTGGAGTTTGTAGGGGAATCTGACATATATTCAGTCCCAAATAGTCCTGATCCCTGCCCCTAGCAACCTTCAGCACAGTGCCCTAATTTGAATCTGATCTTTAATTTTACTTCTAGGCTTAAACCACAGTTGTCCAGTTCCCCCTGGCTAGGGGAAAGAAAGCATCTGTGCCAGATGTTTTATCCACTTAGTTCTAGAAGGAGAGCTGTGGCAGCGTCTATTAGAGGGGCACTAAACACACACTCACCTCTTCTTGCCTTACTTTCCACTAACTTGCCTGCTGGGTTTTGCCCCGTGGAACCCTCAGCCCTCCTGCCGGTATGTTCCCTATGCTGAAAACTTTCCATGAAAAGCATTATTCCTTTCAGCATCTCATTAACCAGTAGCATTTTCTTTAGCTGGAGTTTCTTCTTTGTAGCCCGCCGAAAAAAGAGGACTGGGAAATAGAGGGCAGAGAAAGAGTAATTTTATAAAAATTTATATTTGCCTTATTCAAGGCTTTGACTGAGGATGCCTGGATGCCCCTCGTGTTGCTGCCATGAAGCCAAAATGTCAGTTACCGGTGTATTTGTAGGTCTTGCCCTGTAGGGCAGTAATTCTCAATCATATCCCTTCTTCCACGCACTCTGAAAATAAATCCTTTGTAACAACTCTCTTGCTCCTCTGAAACGAAATTTAGAGTACCTATATTTTACTTATGTACATAATTTTTAAAGTCACTATACCAGCATAACTACACTATAAAGAACAAATAGAAGGAAAGTAGCTAAAAATAAAATAAAACTTCGCTGGAGACATCATGAAGCCATGATATGTTAGCGTCTTTATGTGAAATTGCCGTGAACACACTGCTAGGAACAAAGGTCGGAGCCCATGCGATCTGCTGGGGTTCAAAACCATGATCAATGTTGGCTTTCATGCGGCGCTTTTCTGAAATGGTGAACAAACCCCGCCAGAGTTTTAAACAAAGCAAAATACAACCTTCTATCCAAGTTCATGTTGTAAAATTCCTAGAAAGTTCAGTATATATAGAAATCATGCAAAAACCACTTTGTGTATATATAAAACGGAATCTGAATCTAGGCCAGGATAATGATAAATAGATTTGTGTGTGTGTGTGTGTGTGTGTGTGTGTGTGTGTGTGTTGTGTGTGTGTGAATAGAACATCTTGACGTGGGTGGGACACGAGATTCTTCTTGATGGCCCAGGATGTTTAGCAGTCACGGTGATAACAGAAATCCTCCACAGATTTTTCTAGAACTTGTAGGGGATAGCACCACCACTTTGTGGGAAACACAGTACAAGCTCTTTGCAAACACAGATTTCCATTTTCTTCACATTTGTGGCTCCCAGGTCTCCACGGTGCCTGACACTAAAGGTGTGTTTGCGAAGTCAGAGGAGCCATAGTGAGATCTGGTAGCGTGTTCCATCATCTACCGACAGTTTCCTTACTGCCAGAGAGTTAACATTCTAATGTTGCCTTTGATCTCTTTCAAAATACAGATGTGATACCCTATCCACCTGACCAATATTTTAGATATTCCTTTGCACATTTCTACTATGATGGTTCATATCCATACCTTCATGAAGACCCATTCTTAAGTGAGCAGCAGAAATGAACTAGATTCATATAGTGACCCATGGAGGGGCAGCCTAAGCTCAGTTGAACCCACTTCCTGACCTCCCCATCAGGTTGCTCTGGGCATCCAGTATACATGTTTGGTTTGATCAGTCTTATGTGTTTGTAAAATGTGCCAATGGAGAAGTCAAGTAGATATTTGGATTCAAAATGGCAGGAGTGTAGGAGAAGTCTGGGCTCAAGATAAAAAAATGTCAGGTCAGCGTACAGCGGGTTTTTAAAGCCCTAGGGAAGGGTGATGGATTGCACAGGGCAAGAGATGCAAATGCCCAGGGCGCATTTGTGATAGTGAAAGTTCAGTAAACAAAATGCAAATATGAACAGTAATAGCAGGCGTGTTTAGAAAAGAAAACAAAAATCAAAATAAAACTGAGCAACCCACAAGAGCAGGAACTAGTGAATCGGAACTCCTAGCAACATCTGTAAACTATCTGTGTAAGAAGAAAGACGGAGGTATGGCCAACTTGAAATAGATACAAGGACATCATTTTTATGTGACATGTAATTAGTTTTTGGAACTCACTGCCACAGAATATTTTGGGGTGACTAGCATAGAAAGTCTAAAAAAAGGATTGTTTTAGACAGTTGTGAGGGATAAGAATAGTGTTACAAGACATTAGGTATGAAGCTGTGTGCCCCCACACCCCCTCACAGTTACCTGGGCTTCTCTAAATTAAGGTCCTGAAGGCCAGAACCATCTGCAGACACACCACAATGGTTCCTCCGAACTCAAGGTGACATAACTTCCCAGGTATGGCCTGTGTAGGTCATTTTCACCCCAATTTCTGGGAAACACCTAAAGCAGCCAGACCATAATGGATAGGCAATGCAGGAGAAAATGAAATAGCTTTCCTAAAGCCTTGCTAAAAAAAAAAAAAAAAAAAGTGATGTGCTCCTAATGGCCTTGATTTATGACTTTCTTATTTGGATTTTTTAAAAATTTGCCCCTCTAAAATTATGTCTTAATAATGTGAAGACATTGTTTAATTTTGTTGGGACAACTTCTCTAAAAATAAAAATAGCCTTAGGATATTCACTTCAATTTAGTCTGTCCCTTGGAAGCATTTTCTGTAAGAACTTCTTAAATAATCAACTATAAAATAGGAGAATGGGTGTCAAGATGGATTTAGATTTAAAACAAGGCAGTAATTCATCTAAACCTCCTGACTGCCTTTGGTAAATTCAATTTTCTTTCCTGGCCTATGACTCAAAAACCTTAATTTCCTTCCCATGTAATGTTGCTTTCATGTTCAAAGAAGTGATTTCTTTTATTTCTTTGAAAATACGGATATCAGGAACCTATTCTTTAAAAAGATGCCCCCACCATCAATTTGCACTACCACCACCACCAACAACAACAACAAAAAT
The DNA here is from genome assembly GCF_011764305.1 of Mustela putorius furo. NCBI lineage: Eukaryota > Metazoa > Chordata > Mammalia > Carnivora > Mustelidae > Mustela > Mustela putorius. The sequence goes on along the minus strand of NW_025421322.1, from coordinate 21,299,825 downwards.
GTGATTTAGAAATTCAGCTGGACACAGTGATGGTGAGATCGCTGTGGTGGCTGGAGGCAACATTCTGTCTTAGTCTGAGGTCCGGTTGGTGACACCAGCACTGTGGGTCTTAACTTTACCCATGTCAAAAAATTATTGAATCCTTATATTGGACACCTGAAACTAATTAATACACTGGGTGATAATTATGCTTGAATAAAAAATCACAATCATAAAAATAAATAAATAAAATAGGGGTATTGGACCAGGTGATATGTGGGAGGTCTGCTTTAGTTTCGAGCTTTTGTCATTAAAAAATAATAGTAACAAATCGACGGTATACGATTTAATACTCCAAACATGCAAAAATCAAAAGGACTTATTTATCTATGAAAAAAATTATCTTAAAAGACTATTTCTTAACAATCTACTCTGCTGCACTTGTCAGTTTCTTCTGCCCCCACCCCTGGTTTCAGGTATAAGAAATTCCGTTTCAGTCAGTGAGATCCCAGGGGAGGCAGCTTTTGAAATGTCTTCTACTTTTAAGTAGTAAGACTTATTTGTTTTAAGATCACAGATTATTCTTTTAAACCATAAAACATTTTCTCATTTGGAAATAAGCCCTTCTTGTCTTTAGCTAGTATGCGTAGAAGTCTTTAATGTGTGCATTTTCCATATTACCTTTAGTTAGAAGTCAGGTCCAAGACATTCCCTCAGGACTTAGTAAAGAGGTATAATTTTGGTTGCTAGCAATCTCCCTAAACTCATTGCAGAATTTTCTTTGTATTTATCTTCACCAGGAAGTACTTGACAGCTGCACGTGGCTTTTTGGAATAGATGTCAAACCGTAGGGCAGAATAAGCTTGGTAATGGGTTAAATACTTCCCTTGAGTACCACACCAGGCTGGTAGACAGAAATCTCTGCTCCCACACTTTGTTTTCTATCTTTTCTTTTCTTATTTCTTTTTCCTTCTTGCTTGCTTTTCTTTCTTTTTTTTTTTTTTAAAGATTTCATTTTTCAGTTATCTCTACACCCAACATGGGGCTCAAACCCACAACCCCAAGATCAAGAGTTTCATGTGCTTACCTACTGAGCCAGTTGGGTGCCCTCTGTCCCTTCTTTTAATATTGAGTGAAAAGAAAAGAAAATTGACTGGATTGTGCTCAAAGGTCCATAAGAAAGTATGAGTAATGTTTATTGAGCAAGAATGTCGCTCCAAGGGCTACTTGTAGATCATTCTCCATCCCCCCTTCCAGAAACATGGTCTTCTGGTAAGGGGGACGGTGGAGGGTAGGGAGAGGACAAAGAGCTCTGGCCATTGACTTGTGAGTTAAAATGGTATGTCACTCCAAATTAGAGCACTGAACTGTGGGCATATGACCCCCTCCCCCAACTTTTTTTCCCCCCTCTTTTCCTCTTCCACAGCAAACCAGCCACATTCTAGATATCAGTTGTGTTATCATCCTAGGTCCTGGACCAAGGACAATGTTAATTAGGCCCCACTAGGAATATAGCATGAGTGAGAAATAAACCTTTGGTATTTTTATTTTTATTTTTTATTTTAAAATTTTTTTAAAGATTTTATTTATTTGACAGACAGAGATCACAAGTAGGCAGAGAGGCAGGCAGCAAGAGAGGAAGAAGCAGACTCCCTGCTGAGGAGAGAGCCCGATGCAGGGCTTGATCCCAGGACCCTGAGATCATGACCTGAGCCGGAGGCCGAGGCTTTAACCCACTGAGCCACCCAGGCGCCCACCTTTGTTATTTTTAAATCACTGAGATTTTGAAGTTGTTTATTAGCACAGCATAAAAGCCAGCCAGTCCCAATTCACTCAGTACCCAGACCCCAGGAATATTAGATCATTGAGAGGCAGGAGCATTTAATCACAGTGCTTGATCTATGATTTTAGATTACTAGTTGAAACTATTAGATGATCAGTTGAACTATTAGTTGAAACTCCCACATCAAAGATACTGTTAGAAGTGCTCATGAGGAAGGACCTCTTCTTTCTTCTGTTGCTGGAAAATTCAAAATTCAGGGAACTAAAATTATGTAAAAGCTCAGCTGGGCTGAAAAATGGAAAGGTCAAAAGGTACTTAACTTACCAGACACCCTATTACGTGAGAATAAGAAACAGGGATCGTGTGTTTTCTCGTCACTGCTTTCAACTGACCCTCCTTCATAGAGGGCCACTGCCATCTTTCATCAGGACAACATCTACACATTGAAGATGAGCTAAAGAAGGAAATCACAAAATAGGAAGAAACTAAGGATTCTTAGGATATGTGTAGTATGTGGAAGACACAATATTTCACTTTATTTCCATAAAAAATGCTATGATGTGGAGATTGGTCTTATTTTACAGGAGAAACTGAGGTTCCGAGAGGAGAAGGGTAACCCAGCTGAGTTTTTTTTTGTCCTAAAGGCACTTCCATCTAGTAACGGAGGCCAGTGGGAAACAAAATATCCTTCAGCTGGAGCCCTGCCTCTGTGGGTGCCTTCAAACTGAGAGATCTTGTCTTGTCTGAGGTTAAGAGAACCCCAGATGGGGCTCGCGAGGGTCAAATCTTTGGGCAAAGTGAATCTAATGTATTTTTTCATCCTTTTGCAGTTCCTCCTTTGGCTTCAGTGAGAGCATCATGTCGTTTTCTTTTGAAATTAAGTGCCTTGGCCTCCTCACTGGGCATGAGTTCAAAGCCTAGATGCCTTAGGAAACACAGCATGAGGCAAACACACGTGTTAGTCCCTTCCTGGAAAGTGCAGTCCTAGGGAAGGAGGAGTGAGTGAAAGCAGAGTAAGGCAGAAAAGGAAGGAGAGCATGTTCAAGAGGGTGCGTTCCCCAGAAGCTCCTGCTTCTGAAGTACCACTCAGTTTCAGGGAACCATCGTCCGGAGGGCCTGTGTGAACCACTGTACTCCAGGACAAGGGAGGGAGAAGAATTTACTCATCAGGATAGATTGATGGTGGGACGGATGATAGTTGATAGATAAGGAAGGAATGGAGGGTAAAAGACAGATAAGATGGGTACACAGATGAGATGGATAGGTAAAAGATAGATCTTATTGAATTTTATATTGTCTTCAGTTGGTTATTTATGTGCCTAGCTCCTTCATAAGGCTGCAGGTTCCCAGACACAAGCATATCTTGTTATATCTTGTTATATATATATTTATTATATAAATCTTGGCTTAGATTTGGACAGGATTAGATGGAATCCCAGCTCACATGTATGCTAGCACAGTGACCTTTGACCTATCACTGACCTTCTCTGAGACTATTTCTTCATCTATAAAAGAGGGAACAGCCTATCTCATCAGATGTTGGCGGAGGGGATGGATATTAGCATGTGAAGGAAGGGCTTAGAATAGAGCCTGGGAGATCATACTCTAAGGCACTAAGCTATTATTACTCCCCTACACCCGGAGCTTCTGGAATTTCCCATGTTGGAGGCACACGGTGAATCCCTCCATGTTTAACTCACACTCTGTTTTGTTCCATTTCTTTTTTTTTTTTTAAGATTTTATTTATTTATTTACTTGACAGAGAGAGATGACAAGCAGGCAGAGAGGCAGGCAGAGAGAGAGGAGGAAACAGGCTCCCTGCTGAGCAGAGAGCCCGATGAGGGGCTCGATCCCAGGACCCTGAGATCATGACCTGAGCCGAAGGCAGAGGCTTTAACCCACTGAGCCACCCAGGTGCCCCTGTTTTGTTCCATTTCTATTTGTAATTTCTGTTCCAATCACTACAGCTTCTCAGTCCTAACTTTTTCTCACCAGCTGCCCTTAACCATATGTTGATTGGACCTCAATCCAGATCATTAACAACCCAAAAAGATGAATGAAATGATGTGAGTAATGTAGTACTTTCGAAGAAAAGCACTGTAGAAATAAAAAGGAATTTAAAATACTGATGTTCAAAATTATCAACATACTAAAATGTCTTGCCAATTCTGAGCCCCAAACGCGGGGACCATAGCTGGAACACCTGGAAATTATGCTCATTTGGTGGAACTGAACGGACATAATTATAGAGAAAATTGCCACCAGCTCTGCTGTTGAGTTGAACTTTTCAGAATTAATGGTCAATCTGAAATCTGGTGATTAGCAGAAATGCAAGAGAAGAACTATTAAGATATTAAGCCGGGGGCCCAAGCATGTGAGCTTTCTATTTAACTTTCTTGGAAAGTTTTTAAGTTTACGTGTATTGCTAGTTCGTTTTCCTCAGAGATTTTTTTCTTTTTTTTCCATTTGTTCATCTGTCAAAGTCAGCTGTCTGTAAAACAACTCCAAAACACCAAAGACATCATCAGTGAATCTGTCCAGATAATTTTGGATGATTCCATATATAAACAAGGTACTGCTCACTAACTTAAAAGGCTTCAAACAGCCAAAGGAAACCTCTGACGGCAACAAAAAATTGCATTTCAAGTTGAAGTTTACCTGAGACAGTTCTTCAGCCCCCAGGGAAGCCAAATAGTGTAGAACGTGGCTCAGCGACTCATCTCATAAATCGTAATTCCTTGGGTTTCTTTTCCCGTTTTCCTCGCATTAGCTGTTGACAGCAAATCAGTTCTGTATAGATGAACAGGTTTAATTCATTTGCTCCTGCTTCTGACATAGAGACCTAATCCTCCACCAAACAACTGGCTATTGTGAAAATTATTAAGCAGTGGGAGAGCCTTAGGTGGGGAGCTTGCCGCAGCAGATAAACCTCTCAGATGAACGACCCGTTTTGTTTCTACATTCGCCTTGAAAATGGAAGCTGTGTGCAAATGGACAGTACCTCAAAATGCCACGTGAGATGAAAGATGCTTTGGAAATTTCTTTCCTTGAGGCAACTTGTCATCAGTATCATTTTACAGATGAGAAGATTTCAGATTTTGTGCTTGTTCTTGCAAATTTACATGTTGAATATTTGTTTGTGGGCATATATCATCCCCAGGAATCCTAATTACACATAGTAGGCATTCAGTGTATCTGTTGAGTTTAATAAAATTAAATGTGATATATTGAATACTTGATATGCGTAAGGTACCATGTTAAGCATATGAGGACGGACACAAATACTTTTCTCTTTGGCCCCTCTAAGCAGCTCTATGAAACTGCCTTGCAAACATTTGATATAGACCAAGAAGATGATACCAGTTGGGACGATAGTGAAACGAATTACAGAAGAAATCAGAATAGGGAAAATAGTCAATTTCTGGCAATCATAAGTGTGTTACTTCCTACTGAACAAGAAACGTCAAAATGTCTTCAGAAATAAGTCTGGTTCAAAACACTTCCCATTTCCCACCTTCTATGTAATTAGTACATGTAATAATGCCTCCTATTTGTCTGGAAGTTTATTCTTTACCAAATTTATCTGTGTCCCTCCCTTTATTTGAAAGAGAGAGAGATCACAAGCAGGCAGAGCATCAGGCAGAGAGAGGGGGGGAAGCAGGCTCCTTGCTGAGCAGAGAGCCGATGCAGGGCTCCATCCCAGGACCCGGGATCATGACCTGAGCTGAAGGCAGAGGCTTAACCCACTGAGCCACCCAGGTGCCCGTCTCCATTTATTCATTTGAAATACAACAACTGTACAGGGATAGTTCAAATAACAATTATTCTCATTTTAGAGGTAAGATAGTAGCTCAAGGTTATGAAACCTGGTGGTCAAACTGAGTTTGGAACCCTGGTATTCATAGTCTAAATGCAAGTTCAAGCTAAAAGCGCTCTTCTTAATTAACATTGAACTAATGGCGAAGCTATATACTCTAGACTTTATTAAATTATCCATTTAGCATTCTTTCCAAAACACTGTGGTTTTCCTACCTTTTTTACTCCCTCTTTTTTCATCCTATCTTGTGTATGTTTATAAGTTCTGGGGTTAAGTTTTGTCTTTTTATGCTTCTAGCAGTCTCCCCTCCTCTCCTCTGTCACCAGTACTATCTTCAGTGCCTCATAATTTCTGACTGTTTCTCTGCCAAGTATTTTCTCGGCCTCTCTCTCCTCTCTTCTGCTTCCAGTTGCTTTGCGGTGATTTATGAGATTTTTACATCAGGCTGGGGTCTTAGATCAATGTTCAACTCCATCATTTAGCACTATTTCTAGAGCATAGTAATGGTGTCAGGAAGTGTTTGCTGAATGAATCAATGAATTATTTAAGGAATGGAGGAGAAAATGAATGGGCTACTACACTATAAGACTATAGAAAATCAAATACACTAAACTTCAGAGGAAAACGTTTTTTTTAAAAAATGAGATTTAGGGGCGCCTGGGTGGCTCAGTGGGTTAAGCCGCTGCCTTCGGCTCAAGTCATGATCTCAGGGTCCTGGGATGGAGCTCCTCATCAGGTTCTCTGCTCAGCAGGGAGCCTGCTTCCCCCTCTCTCTCTGCCTCTCTGCCTACTTGTGATCTCTCTCTCTCTCTCTCTGTGTCAAATAAATAAATAAAATTTAAAAAAATTAAAATTAAAAAATAAAATAAAAATAAAATGTATAGTTTATACTATAAGAGATATTTAGGACATTCACCATGATACGTATCCTGAATGTCTTCCTTCTTGGCCAAGATGAACTGTAAAATGGCATGGTTTCTAAACTGACCAGAAGTTTACCTAACTCTGGATAGTCCTCAAATAGTTCTCTGTGGCAAAGATCATGACGAGAGATCACAAAAGGAACTCCCAAACCAAGTAGTTATTTCAAGCTGTGCATGGGCTCCTTTTAATGAATTTTCCATAAACGGAAACCCACTGGGTCACTCGTGGTTCTGTATACCAGAGAGCAAGCCTAGTAGTATGGAATTGGCTGCATTGCGTAATGCAAAAATACACTGGTTAGAGAAAAGCGTATTCTTTTGCCCTTTAGGACGAAGCTTACACCAGTAGAGTGCTCTAGTCAAATCATCATCTGAGAAATTTCTGCCGTGGTAGCTTTAGACCAGTAAATGCTAGTCTTCATAGAAAGAACAAAAGTCAATGTCAGTTCATTTGGACTTCAGGAAGGCTTTGGTTCAGGAAGGCTTTGGTTGATCTTTTGTGATCTCCTAACTCTATGCTCTCCTAAATGAAAAATAAGCACATCAAGTCTTACTTCTAGAATACCCATGAAGGTTACAGCATAAGTGAGAGTATTTGGTAAATGTTAAAGAATGTGACTAAAAACAATATTATATGGCACATGCTCTGGGTTTGAAGTCTGTTTCCACTAATGACTGGGACCTGGGACAGTTATTTACTCATTCTAAGACTCATTTTTATAGCTCGTAGAAACTTAATGATAATAATAATAAAACATTCTAATGTAAGTACAAACCAAAATATTATAAAGGTTATTTTTAACTCTACTGCCTACCACAGAGTAGAGATTTGATGCACATATGTTAGAATGGAATACACAAACAGAATTCCATCATCATATTGTCCTTTTTTCTTAATTGCACATACCATGACCATACCACTCTACCACTTAGATATTGAGAATTCTAATTCGAATTTTTATGTTTGGATCTAAGAGTTAAATGATTAACAAGAAAATCAGTTAAAACATTTAACAATAAAAACCATACACATGTATCATAAACTAAAACATTTAACTAAACTTTCATTCACCTCTATTTTGAGAGTTTGCCAAGGCTTTTCCTGGAATCTGTGTTTGCTACCTGAAGTCCTATGCTGTCTTTCTCACAAAACCCTGTTCTGTAATGTATGGCCCACCCATTTCAGTTTTGGCACTTAAAAACATTCATGAAACAAACTAATTATTCTAGATGTTTATCCCACTTTGTTTTTATAGTTGCCTCAGCGACCCCAAATTCTATAGCACATTTTTTATTTTTTGCTTCTTTGTGGCTCATTTTTATCAAGCCATTCTCGAAGCTTTTTCCTAAAAGAATAACAATTTTTTCACACCCATGTTGATTCATTTACATAATATTTAACTGAATTACCTAAGGATTGTTACAACTATAGCAAATACAGATACATATATACAAGTAGCATGAACAGATGCAGCAACAAACACACAACTTTTCATGAAGGATCCACTCTATGGTAAGCAGATACAAGATGGCGTGTCAGAGGAGGAGGGGTAGCTGGGAATTCAGGTCACTGGGGCATGTGTTGGTTCTACAGAGGGAGTAGAAGGCATGGGTGAGTGTAAGAAGTGGAGATTGGAAAAGAGGGTTCTGCTCTCCGCTCCAAAGTGGTTTCACAAATAAAACAGTGGAACAAGAAGTAGAAAGGGAGTTAAAGCAAGACATTTGTTTCCAAGCCTATTAGCTAATCAGATGCTGTCAAACCACAGAATATTTTTTTAAAGAATTTATTTATTTATGTATTTGTCAGAGAGAGAGAGAGAGAGAGAGAGAGCAGGAGCAGGGAGAGGAACAGAGGGAGAAGCAGACACTCCGCTGAGCAGGGTGCCCGATGTGGGTCTCCATTTCAGGACCCTGGGATCATGACCTGACCTAAAGGCACCCAGGCACTCCAAACCACAGAATATTATAATGGTAGCTAGAAAAAGCTTTAGAGAACAACTGATTCAACCCACTCACCACCATCCTCTACTAACATTTGATAAATGAGGAAAGATGGTTGGGTTGAAATAGAAAATTCTTTAACCAACTGTCCACTCTTAAAAATAGAAGGAGAAAGACAAAGCCATCATAGATGGTGCTTAAAGTGTCCTTTCAAGGAAAAGTACACTGGGGCTTCAGGAAAACGAGGGTTGGGAAGCACTAGACGGGAGGACTCCCAGATGTCCTCAAGCACAAGCCGTCTACACCAACGGATGGACACATAGGGAATGGGAGGAGGAAGAGAGAAAAAATAAAGAGGGATGGGGTGCCTGGATGGCTCAGTGGGTTAAAGCCTCTGCCTTCGGCTCAGGTCATGATCCCAGGGTCCTGGGATCGAGCCCCACATCGGGCTCTTTGCTCGGCAGGGAGCCTGCTTCCTTCTCTCTCTCTCTGCCTGCCTCTCTGCCTCCTTGTGATCTCTGTCTGTCAAATAAATATGTAAAATCTTAAAAAAAAAAATAAAGAGGAAAAATCCCATTTAATTATTCTCTAAAAGCCAAACATAAAACACCCCAAACAGAGGGGCCCCTTCTACAGAAAACACTTCAAGCTTCCGCAGACACACCTGCATATGTGCCCCAGCTTTCGCTGATGGCCATCAGTGGTTATGCCTTTTACACAGAAATTCATTTTTGGACTCTTGTGGATTTTAAACACTATCAGCTGACAAGGGAGATGGAGTCAATGTTAAGGTGATGCGCCCTTCTGTGGCATCTTTTCCATTGCTTTTCCAGGAAATGCTGAAGAAAGTGAAAGACGGGACTGAGATGAACAGCTCTATTGATCTTGCCCATCCTCTGTCCAGTAACTGGTCCCAGAAATTCTGTGTGGGAATTGGGGCTAACCAAAAACTGAGACCTCACCATCCAGTTTTGGCCACACAGTCCTGTCTTTTTACCAAAGTGGAAAATTTTCAAATAAAACACAGAGGCCCAATAGAAGTTGCTAAAAACAAGTTATTTTGCAGTTCCTCAAGGCTTTCTGATTATTTAAAAAATATATATGAAAATCCCATGTGGTGGCCTTGGAGAAATTACCTTCACTAATATAATTGCTCTCTAATCCTTAAGTCAACCTTTTTTATTTCTCTGTGGATACCTTTCACCTCAACTTCCCTGTATTTTGAAGAAATGGCAACGAATTTCCAAAGCATGGTTTCTGGAAACCAACAGTGTCATGTCCAGTTGCCTCAAAAAATATAAATTGCATCAGCGTTCTTGGTCAGATCTTCAATTTGTGTGGCTCACTCCAGTGAGGAACACAAGCACCATCTGGGGTGGGGGTGGGTGGTTCCCATCCTATTCTCACCACTTCTTGGTAAGGGGAGGAAAGAGTCAGTTGAGGAGTACAACGGAGCCATGTTGAAACGGGAAGGGGGGACAGATAGGGAGTCCGGCTGGAGGAAGTCTTAGGATTTCTAGTCCTACCAAGATGGGACTCACTCAGCAGTAGCACAGAGGACAAAGGCAACCCTTTGCACCTCAGAGTCAAGGCTCTTGAAAGTGACATAACCTTTGAAAATGATCTTTCAGGAAATAAAGGTGAACAGCAAGAGAAGAAAGCATTCCTCCTTGCTTCCATGTGTCTGCAAGTTGCATTGGGAAAACTTCCTTCCCTAGCATTGAAGATTTTAGAAATTTTTAAGTCAAATCCACACAAGGGGCTTTGAGGAAGGTAGCATAATCTTTTCTGTCTTGCTCAGTTTCCTTCAAAACATTGATTGCTCCTTGTAATTACTTCTTTTTTCTTTTCCCCAAAGATTTTGTTTATTTGAGAGAGAATGAGAGAGATAGAGTATGAGGGGGGAGGGTCAGAGGGAGAAATAGACTCTCCACCAAGCAGGGAGCTTGATGCAGGACTTGATCCTAGGACTCCAGGATCATGACCTGAACCAAAAGCAGTCGCTTAACTAACTGAGCCACCCAGGCTCCCATGAAATTATTTATTTCTTCACTTCTTTACTATCTACCCCTTGCCAGACTGTGAAGGCAACAACCATCGTTGTTCTGTGTCCCACTATACGCCAAGTTCCTTCTACAATGCCTGGTACACAGTGGGTGCTCACCAAATGTGTGTTGAATGGATAGACTTCATACTTCTGAAAGATTCAGAGCAAACCAGCTTCCAGCCACTACTGGTTTATTTCTTCTTTCTCCAAATGTCGATGAACTTTGAGTCAATAGAAAGCCCCAGGGAAATTCAAGAACATATTTTCCCTAGAAACCCTCAGGTCATGAGGGTGTCTTGAGAAGACCCCCCGGGGCAGCCCTGATTTTGTGTTGTATTCTTTTTGTTGCTTAGGAGTCCTTTACCTCACAGGACTCTTGGTTTCAAGATCCATGGTCTGAAGTGAGATATTTTGTTCTTTTCTTCTGGTATCAGCTCATATTAGGTCTGGTCAGGCTTGACACTTGCTGTGTTCCAGTAAGAAGTGAATGCATTATTAATTAGATGAAAATGTTTATGAAAAGGGCCATTCTTTACCATTGTCACTCTGAATTCAAAAGAGAGTGCTGTTTCCCCTAGCTCCTCATGCTTTTTGCAGGTCAAGGGGCTTTGTGAGATTTCCTGTGTTCCATAAAGAAGAGAAGTTTGGGGGGCACCTGGGTGGCTCAGTGGGTTAAAGCCTCTGCCTTCGGCTCAGGTCATGATCCCAGGGTCCTGGGATCGAGCCCCGCATCAGGCTCTCTGCTCAGCCTGCTTCCTCCTCTCTCTCTGCCTGCCTCTCCACCTACTTGTGATCTCTGTCTGTCAAATAAATAAATAAAATCTTTAAAAAAAAAAAAAAAAAAGAAGAGAAGTTTGGAAAAAATTATTGTGTTTGGTCTGGCACTCCCCATAACCTGAAAATAGTCAATGTTGTTCCCTGTACCATAAACAAACAATAAAAACCAAATAAACCACACCCTACACCCAAACAACACTGTTTCTTCTGAGCGTGTGATTTCTGTAATTAGTGTGAGGAATGAATTCCGTGTTCCCTTGAAGATCTAGAATACTAGATGGAGCACCCCATGGGAGGTACTCTCCCAAGATGCTCCCTCACCCACGAAATAGGAAATTCTATTCTAGAGAGTTCTATCCTAGAAGTATAGAAACTTCGGTAACCCTGCCTGTTCCCTGAGGTTTTTCTCAATCAATGTGAAAAGAGGTGGTCCTTTAATTTTCTTGGATCTATAAGAGTCAAGACTCTTGCATCATTTACCTTTTAAGAGTCAAGACTGGGCCATATGATGTTCTGGAAGAAATATCCGTCTTAAAATTCTAGGCATCTTTACGTGAATTGCAGGCTCCATGAGGACAGGGCACACATCTCACTCACCAGCATATTCCTGGTGCACTCCTGGTAGGCATTCGGTGCCCAGCTGCTGCATGGCTGAATGAATGAATGAATGAATGGCCAGGATGACTGTTGATGTAATCATGATGCATCTTCACACATCACCAACTCTTAAGATCTACACCAGCTCTTAGAATGGAAAAAGTGAAAGAGATATCATCTAGTCCTAAATAGAGCTACGGGGGATGTCCCCATTGAAATGTTGTTAGTCTCCTCCCGTGTTTCCAATCTCTTTGTCTTGCCTTTTTTTTTTTTTTTTTTTTTTTTTTTTTTGTACGACACTTACCTTCCAACATGGAATTTCTCTGTAATTTGTAATTTATTCTCTTACCCACCACTACCCCAGAACAGGGTTTCTTGCCTATGTTACTTCCTGCTGCGTTCTAATTGCCCAGCACAGATCTTGGCACATAATTAGGACTCGGTATTTGTGAAGCGGATAAACGAAACAATAGTTATTGAGTATGGATTCACGCGTTGGAGTCACTGCAGGAGTTTTTTTTGTTTTTGTTTTTGTTTTTTTAAATCCCAAATCCCAGCTCCACACCTGTGGAATCGGAATGGGTAAAGGTCTGCATTTCGATCAGGGAGTCTAGGAGATTCTGGTATAGCTTCTGAGAACCACTAATTCATCCCACTCATTAATCTAGACATAATCCTGAAATCCAGGGAGATAAAGTGTCCTGTCATCCTTGAGCCTGGGTTTACTTAATATGATGTGTGTTGCCACCCACCCCATTAAGCTGCTAGATGCAAGAATTAGGGCTTCTGGACTTCATTTCTGTGATGCAACCCTGTAGGCAGGAAGGTAATGGGGCTTCAGTTAGTAAAGGATTTTTTGAGTCGAACAACACTTTTGCACAGAAGAGCCACCCTATCTCCATGCTAACGTGTTCCCCATTTCCATCTCTCCTAGTTCCTGGACATCTCCATCAAATGGACCACCCAGGAAACCTTTCCTCCGAAGTACCTTCATTATGACCCAGAGACCTCTCGTCAGCTGATGTGTGACAAATGTCCTCCTGGCACCTCCCTAAAACAGCACTGCACGGCAAGGCGGAAGACCGTGTGTGCCCCTTGTCCTAACCACTACTACACAGACCGCTGGCACACCAGCGACGAGTGTCTGTACTGCACCCCGGTGTGCAAGGAGCTCCAGTACATCAAGCAGGAGTGCAATCGCACCCACAACCGGGTGTGCGAGTGTGAGGAAGGGCGCTACCTGGAGGTCGAGTTCTGCCTAAAGCACAGGAGCTGTCCCCCCGGGTTTGGAGTGCTGCACGCTGGTACGCATCAGCTTTCGACATGCGGCAAAATTAATGCGATCATACAGAGTCAGGTAGTACTGAGAGCTTAAGGGAATGGTTTTGTCCTGATGATATTATAGGATAGCAAATTGCAGAGGTAATAGAACCTGCTAGGTGCATCCTATGTGGCTGGCTTGCTGCCCAGGGACCATTTCTAAGAGGAATACTTTGCCACTGGGGGCAATTTAGTAGCAAATCTCCAATGCAGCAAATGGCTCTCTAATGAGATGCGTGATGGAGTGGCCTTTTTTTTCAAAGGGACACACTCTGAGTCGCACTGTTTATAGTTGATACATACTTCTGGGCTTCTCTTCAGCACGGACAGCTTCAATCTTCAGTGCTTTTTGACAAACATCAGAAATGATAATTGATACCAAGAGAGTAATTAGGCTGATATTAATGAGGCTCTGGAGTGCTAACAATGAGGAGTTATAATTAATTATGTAAAAAATGAGAATGGTTAGGGGAAATGCATTTCATTATTAAAAATGAAGCTGGTTCTTCCCTTGGCGTGGGCGTCGAGTGTCTGTGAGGATAAAGACCGGCAGCATCTCTAGAAGGAGCTCATTCTTTATCTTAGACAAAACAGATTGTCAAGCCAACAGCCAGTACTTGTCCACAAACAAAGTACTTTCTCTTTTGGCATTTTGAACAGCTGAGGCTAAGGCCAGTGTGCATGGAATCTTTTAAAGCTGCAAACCCACATTTTTTTCCTACCACATTCACGAAGCTTCAGTGTAGTCTGTATCCTCCCGTGGCCTGGGAAAATTCAGAATATTCACTTCCTTTCCTTTTTTTTTTTCTTTTTTCCACTTTTCTGGAGGAAGTAGGAACCGGTATAGATTCTGATTACTCAGTAGGAAACTGTGTTTCTCACCCCCAGTGCTGCTGACATTTGGGGCTGGATAATTCTTGCTGTAGACAGCTGTCTTGTGCATTGTAGAATGTTTGGCAACAGCCCTGGTCTCCAGCCACAAGATGCCAAGAGCACTCCTCCCCGGGTCATGGCGACCAAAAATATCTCCAGACATTGTCCTCTGGATGCCAACATCGCCCCTAGTGGAGAAGCACTGGTTTAGGGGACGCTAATTATTTGTAATTATTTTAACGTTCAGAAGTTGTGATACACAGAGTCTAAATTATTTAATGACAAATACTTTAGGTTTAAAGACATACCAAGGAAACACTCAAAAGTTGAAGTTTATTCTGTTTCCTAAGTTGTGAATCATGTAAGAATAATTACAGGAGGTGCAGATTGCATGAGTGTCCCTTAAAATGTCTCTGGTGTGAGTATTTCAGAGAGAAATGGGTGATACCTCCTAGCGTTTATTGGATGATGCTATGGGTTTCAAAATCTAAACCAAATTGTAGGGAGTCAAACTCACCCAACAAAACCAAATCCATATAATTCAATTCAGTCATTGTATATGCAGAAAAATTAACTAAGCAGAGACTCTACAGTTTGGAAACTAGAAAAATTTGGAAACTAATGGAAATGGGAAGGAATCGTCTCCCATCAGCATGAGAATTTGTGTGGGGAATGAAGCCAGCAGGCAGCCAGAAGACAGACAAAGGGATATATACTATTTCGTGGTATCACAGTGGGGCTTACTTAACCTCTCTTTCCCTAAAAACCCACAGAACAGAGTTTCTCATGGAAAATAAGAAGTTTCCAGTCCAAAGAGAAGGAAGGACTATGTAGTGTTATTCCAAAGAGTGTTAACCATTCCTTGCTGCTGTTGTTTTGAAGTCAGGTTGTCTCCTTTCTATGTTTTACCTGCTCCATTCTGTGTGTCCTGTCATTCCGATGTCTTTTTGTACGGCTGGCATGGTGGCATTCTCAACAGGAGAGCAGAGCACCTCTTCTCATTATGGTATCTCCCATTTTGCCTGACAGGTTATACCGTTTATGTTTCCACGGATATTCATAAGGGCAAACTCATTCACTTAGATGGATAAATCTTTTTTTTTTTTTTTTTTTTTTTCACGGAAAGTTCTAACAATGCTGAAAGAGGGAAGCCCCATGCAGAAGGCTCATTGTGGAAAGCCTCCCGCCTATTTTCAAAAACTTCACCTTCCATTACTCTTGGATTCTGTTTGTTAAAGAACTTTGCAAGTTCCATTACCTGGAAGAATGTCTCATATCGTTGACCTTCTCATGGGATGTATGGCGAGACCCAAGCCTCCAGCATGTATATGAAGAGTGATTAAGATTCTTCATTGTGCCGTTGGCTTTCCAGAACATGTGGTAGTTGGCAGAGGGAGACTTGGATCCAGATGGCCAAGTCCACTGATTCCCAGTGTGTTTGCAGTGGGAGAATACTATGGAGTCCTCGCCAAATACCTCTGCTTTTGATATTGTAGGACCTGGTGTGCAGCTGGATCCCGTTGAAGGAGGGAGGTGTAGGAAGAAAGTATTAAACAAAACAAGACAAAAAAATTAGACTTCTGTGTAAAGTCTTCCTTAACATGATGTCACTGCCATGCCAGAGATAGCGTGGGAAAGATTCAGATCATGTTTTGTCCCTTCCTCTTTTTTTTTTTTCCTGCCAGTCCTTTGTCATTTTTACTGATCAACGCATCATCCATCCCTTTAGAAGAAGCCGGAGCTGAAATTAGAACCAAACCATTTTTACTTTCTTTCTTTCTTTCTTTTTTCTGGTCTTGATACAATGAGATGAGGGGCTTGAATTTTTAATAAATGAAGTTTATTAACTTTCTGTAGCTTTCATATGTCCCTTTTGTATTTGTTATCTCGCCTGAGCCGGAATTGGCTGGAAAAGCTACATTTGAATATTGAAGTCTGCATCTGTTCAAGTAGCTTACACTAGATGGAGGTATTTTCATATGCAAATACAATGTTCTGTAAAATGCAGCCACGCACAATAGAGTCAAGGGTTTGAGGGGATTTATCTTCAGTTGTTGACTGGTTCAAGTTTTTCTTACCAGCCAGTTCTCCACACTTATCAGGTCTCTTTCCAACATGAAATAAAATGCCCTTGCAATCACCCTTCCCTGAAATTTTAATGACCCTGCTCTTTTAAAAACTCAATAGTTTAAGCAAACAGTATATCATCTCCCATTTACTGGGTAGCTTAACAGCAGGCTTACGCTTTTGAATCGGTGACCAACTTTATTGCCACCTTCAAAAGTTTATTATAATGTTGTAAATTTTTACTTCTCAAGGTTAGCATACTTACGAGTTGCTTCACAATTAGGATTCAGGAAAGACAGGACTTCGGGAGGCACCGAATGAAATTTAACAACCCAGCGTTCTGTGGGTACTGATTGCAAAGAATGATATGACCGCAGACAGGCAGCCCTTATCTTCATGATTTTCCAGAAAAAAATGCATGAAGAATCTAGCTGACAGTGAGGCCTCTCCCATGCTACAGCAGAGGCTGAACAAATGAACACCCTTACTCTTTCCTTCCCTCTGATTTCGTGTTCTGTAGGTAACGGCAAAACACACTTGTGTGTGTGTTCCAGGGAAGGGAGACTGCCTGGGGGGCTCCTACCTGTAGAGGTTTCGGTCTCTAATGAAGTGAAAAACGCCTGAAGTTTTGGGCAACATAACAGTAGTAAAAACCAAGTGAAAAGTCTTTCCAAATCTGTCTTAAGAGGAACTGTCTGCTGTGAAAGTGTTTGAGAAGAAGGTGCTAAATTGCTTGGTATTTTCTGTAGGAACCCCGGAGCGAAATACAGTTTGCAGAAGATGTCCAGATGGGTTCTTCTCGAATGAGACATCATCTAAAGCCCCGTGTAGAAAACACACAGACTGCAGTGCATTTGGTCTCCTTCTAATTCAGAAAGGAAATGCAACTCATGACAATGTATGTTCTGCAAACAGTGAACCGACTCAAAAATGTGGAATAGGTAATTATATTTTAAGATGTCAGCCTTTGTATCCCCTCTGAATTGAATGCAAGACCCTCTGGCTCCCTTCTTAGTGAAACTCTTATTTTTCCATTCTTGAATGTCTGTCGGCTAAGATTATTCTCGGCATCGCTAAACGCCACAAGTCAGTACCTCTCCGGAGGTCTCACCGTGTCGTGATCTTGCTCCCAAACTTGACTTTCTCCCTTTACACCTGAGTCAGATCTTACCCACTGGGAAAGAGGTGGTGTAAAGATGACATCTAAGGCCACATTATCGGTCCGAATTATAGAGTTTTTGGTAAATAATGCATTTTTATTACTTTTTAAGATTAAAAACTGCCCCCCCCCAAAAAAGGGATAAAATCTGTCAACTAAGAAGCATTATGACATAAACTGGTAACAAACCAGACAAGGCAAAGCTGGCTTTGTTACCTGTGGTGTCACGCTGCCTCGACTGCATGGAAGCGATTGATTTCTCTGGTTGTCCTAAACTCTGTGTGTTCAGGAAGCATCACCAGCTCCACACTCATTATGTGGATCCTTCTGACAGTGGTGTCATTCGTGCCACTAGACTAATCTCAGACCTTCCATCAAGGATGCATCTCGCCAAAGATGACCTCCCTTTTATCATTTAACTAGCTTGACTCCCCCTAACCATCTTCACGTGTGACATAGAAGAATCTGGAACGTAGGAATGAGGGCTGAGTTTTTTAAGTTTCACACCCAGTTCCAACATGTTTTCATCCTGTAATCAGAATCTTCATCAAGTCATTTTGCCTTTCTGCTTTCCTATTCAAACAATGGGATGAGGGTAGGAGTGGTAAGAGGGGCGAGTTCTAACTTTAAACATTCTCTTTATTTAATTCATTCTCAGTTTTATTCTTATCATTCATTAACCACTCACTATGAGCCAGGCACCTCTCCTACAGGAACTTTAATCTTTACAAAAACACTGTGAAGATTGCTTAGGTTCAGTGTAGGTGGTGAAGTGACAGTCAGAATTCAAACCCAAGTCTGATGAATCCGAAAACAAACTCTTGATCCCTGAGATAAATAGACTCAACCCAGACACTCAGGCCATTGTACCTCTTTTCTTAACGGTGTATTTTCTGTGTTATTTCCCCACTTAATGTATGCTTCTACAACTATATCCACCCTTGTTCTCAAAGGTAAACTCTGTGTTTACATGTGTGCAGAAAACAGTACACTACTCCAGATTACTTTTCACACTCCTCAAAAGACAGTAATTATATTTGTTTTGACATTGGTTAAAAAAAAAGTAAGTTATGGATGCTAGGCAACCCTTTAACAGGATGTTTAATATTTACATTAAAATATGTAAACATGTACATCAAGTCATAGAATTTTTGCTGCAGTTTGTTTATAGCAATATTTCCCTTAGACATTTGTTAAATTCTCTCCCTTCAATGCCCTAAAAGAACTTTAGAGAGGACATAAGCGCAATTGGGTTGACAATCTGCCATTAAGACAAGCCAACAGAGAGTTGATTTTATCTGAACTTCACGTTCTAACACATTCAACTTGGGTAAACTCCCTATTGTGTTGGTATTATTTATTTATTGGCCACCAGACCTCGCGGAATCCAGTTGCTAAGTAAATCTTGGTTTTCCCACCTTTAGATGTTACCCTATGTGAGGAGGCATTCTTCAGGTTTGCCGTTCCTACAAAGTTCACCCCTAACTGGCTCAGCATCCTGGTTGACAATTTGCCGGGCACCAGAGTAAATGCAGAGAGCGTGGAGAAGATAAAACGGCAACACAGCTCACAAGAACAGACTTTCCAGCTCCTGAAGTTATGGAAGCATCAAAACAAAGATCAAGATATGGTCAAGAAGATCTTCCAAGGTAGGGTAACCTGAAATAAGCAAATCAAGCAGAAATCAAAGACACCCATTTATCATAAACAAGAAGACGTGCACCTGTTTAGTTGTGTGAACAATGTTTCCCTTTGGGAATTATTATTGAACTAAAACGTTTCTGCCAAGTGATGGTGTAGAAGCTATCCCTAGAGCGGCCTCAAGGTTTTTCTTCTCATCTCCTCCACACCCGGACTGCTCTTTAAAGTACACTGAACACTCTGAAACAAGAGACAGTCCATTTCAATTATGGGACTACACCTCGGGGATTCCACCTCTAGATCCCGTAGTGGTTTCATTAACATCCTCTCTGGCCTACGTAGATGTTCCTTACACACTTTGGATCTTATCTTGCATTTCCACCAAGAAGCTCTGTTGTATTTGTATTTATTTGGTGATTCTCTCCAGAGGCCTCCAAGTGTCTTACAGATGGCCTCTCATTAATCCTCACAACATAGCCTATTTTAAAATTACCATTTTAATAGCCTGTAGTGTGAGGATTAATGAGATGAGGTCTGTAAAGTGTTTCTGAGAGAAAAGGGCTAGTTGAAACCAAGGATTCTCATGTTTTAGAGTTTTATTTGAAAAAGTCTTCTTTAGAACCAGTGTGTGTGTGTGCGTATGTGTGTGTGGATGGGAAAGAATCCAAGGGGAAAAGGAAGTTTCTTCGAGTGTGGACTGGACGGTAAGCTTTAGGATATACAGTGCAAAGAGTTCTGACTTCAGTTAGCACTGGGAGCACCTGCCAGAAAGAGCAGGAAGATTTCCATAATGCAGACAGTATCCGTGAGAAACCCATCTGCTCTTTACCTGTAGTTGGATAACTGAAGAATCTTACACTTCCCAAAGAGCCTCAAACATCTGAAACTGAAGCCTATTATTTTAGGAGACTAAGATTTTTGACTTTCACCTCTGCAGAGTAAAGTTTTCTTATGTCCTTGGCAAACAAAATGTATTCTTTGAAAGTATAATTAGCCCTGAAGCAGGAAAAAAAAGGGGGGGGGGGTTGCGGGGGAAGGTGGGATAGAGAAACAGAGACTGTTAGAATTGGAAGGGGCCAAACTCTCTATTTTATAAAGAAGGACATTTCTGCCCAAAAAGATGAACTGACTTGCCTTAGGGCTCACAGACAGTAAATGACTCGTGTCATTAATGAAAACGTTAGATACCCCCTCTTACATTAATGTCCCAGCTCATTATTGAAATATTCTCTAGGCCATATGAATCCTACCGTTGTTTGTCCTCATTCTGTTGGGTTTTTCAGATCTCCTCCTCCTCCACAGTAACTCTCTGGCCCTATTTATTAAAGACCATTTGTCACACCTAACTCTTCAAATGGGTTGTATATCAGATATCCACTAATGAAAGTTCATATTACAAAATGGCTAAGTCGAATACTTTATTTCTATTTTTCTGAAATGTTATGGTTTTAATTTTTCCAATTTTTCTTAGAAAACTGAGAGTGATGTATCTATAGTTTTCTACTGTTCATTTCCAAAATTAGGGCTTTTCACAAAGCTCTGTTGGATGCCTACAATACATAAAGCACTTTACCCTTTCTAACATGAAATAATATTCAACTCAGGTCTCACAAAGATCTAGTATCCCTCAGCCTCCCCCTCCCTATAAAAAGGAAGGAGAAGATTATCCTTAAAATAAATTTATGAAATTCTGGGAGAACCTCCTTCTGCCTCATGGTTATTTTGTGGTGGTGGCTTTAGAATATATATTATGTGACTGTCTCTTCGGGCTTTTGCTTGATGCAGATATCGACCTGTGTGAAAACAGTGTACAGCGGCACATTGGACACGCAAACCTCACCTTCGAGCAGCTCCGCAGTTTGATGGAAAGCTTGCCGGGGAAGAAAGTCCCAGCAGAAGACATCGAGAAGACGTTGAAGGCATGCAAATCAAGCGAGCAGATTCTGAAGCTGCTCAGCCTGTGGAGAATAAAAAATGGCGACCAAGACACCCTGAAGGCCTTAATGCATGCACTGAAGCACTTGAAAACATACCACTTCCCCAAAGCTGTCACTCAGAGCCTGAAGAAGACCATCAGGTTCCTTCATAGCTTCACCATGTACAGATTATATCAGAAGCTGTTTTTAGAAATGATAGGGAACCAGGTCCAATCAGTCAAAATAAGCTGCTTATAACCAGAAATGGCCACTGGGCTATTTCTTCACAATGGACCAGATCCAATGAATGAGTAAACTGTTTCTCAGGCACTTGAGGGGGATGCAGTGATTTCTTTCTCATCACCAAGGACTAGATTTGCCCACAAGGCGCAAAAAGAAACAATGGTGTGGAGAAAGAAC
Organism: Mustela putorius furo; assembly: GCF_011764305.1. Classification (NCBI taxonomy): domain Eukaryota; kingdom Metazoa; phylum Chordata; class Mammalia; order Carnivora; family Mustelidae; genus Mustela; species Mustela putorius. Next base: position 21,278,565 of record NW_025421322.1, on the reverse strand, counting down.
GAACATCTCCCCTAAAATTTCAATAAACCCCAAATAGTTTATCCAACTGATAGATCTGGTCTTGTATCTACTGACTATATTTTCTCTCATTACTGCTCACAGTAATTCAACTGGAAATAAGGAACGAGATCCATTGTGCCTTACTAAGTATGGGAATGTCTAACTTAAATAGCTTTGAGATTTCAGCTGTGCTAGAGGCTTTTATTAGAAAGCCATATTTTTTTTCTGTAAGAGTTACTAATATATCTGTAACACTATTACAGTATTTCTATTTATATTCATTCAGATATAAGGTTTGTACATATTATCATCCTAAAGGGAAGTCGTGTAAGACAAGTTTAGGAAGAAAAATATATATTCTGTTTATTATTTTGACAAATGAGAGATAAAATATATTTTTTAATGGAAAGTTTATAGCATCTCTTAATAGGTACTGCCATTCTTCCTGTGTGGAGTGTTTTTGTGATATACTTTTACTGTATAAGCTGTAATATCATTTTATAGAAAACGCATTATTTAGTCAATTGTTTAATGTTGGAAAGTGTATGAAATATAAATTATCTGAATATTAGATGCTCTGAGAAATTGAATGTACTTTATTTAAAAGATTCTATGTTTTTACTATCTAAACAACATCATTAAAGTTTTCAAGTTATTTTTCATTGGTTTTCCTCTTGCTTTTATTTGAAAGGGATGTTAATGGGTCTGAGCTTCCACAATTTTCCCTGTTCTTTTATCATTGGGGCCACCTGAGAAGTGTTAAAAATGCAGATTCCTGGACCAATTTATTGAGAAACTGAAGAGGAAGGCAGAAACTTGTATTCTTAATAAATTCCAAAGTAACTCTTACTACATTGAAATCGGAGAATTTCTGAAGTCAATCTTAGTATATAGGTCGTACAAACCAGTTACAACTACATGGCTAACACCGAGAGGCCAAACTAGAGGTTTTTTTGTTGTTTTTGGGGGGGATTTTTTGGTTGCAAGTAATGGAAACTGACACGATTTAGTTTAAGAAACTAATTGGAAGGGTGGTGTATTGGGTTTAATGATGAAGCTCCCCCAAAATATCTTCACATCATAACCTCTGAATGTTACCTTATTTAGAAAAAGGGGTTTTTGTAGATGTAATTAAGGATATCGAGATGAGGAAATCATCCTCGTGGGCCCTAAATCCAACGGCCCGTGTCTTTATAAGAGACACAGAAAGGGGAAAGACAGAGAAGATGTGCAGACAGAGGCAGCGATGGGAGTGATGAAGCCATAAGCCAAGGAACCCAAGGAAGACAACAAATTCTCCCCCCGAGCCTCTGCAGGGAGTACAGCACTGCTGACAACTTGATCTTGGACTTCTGGCCTCCAGAGCTATGACAGAATTAGTATTTTTATTAATGTTTATTCATGGAAGAATTAATGTTTTCAGCCACTCAGTGTGTGGTAGTTTGCCACAACAACTACAGAAAACTGATACACGTTGTATCCAAGCCTCAGAAAGAACAGAATTAAAATAACTGTGGGCCCCTTGGGAACCAAAGTTCCTACACTTTCTCCTTAGTCTTTCATTCCTGTATCTTTCAGTTCCAAATTTACACTCCTGGGATAGAGACTCTGGTTGTCCAGAGTCTCAGATTGGGACGGGTGTAAGGACATGGCCAGTGTGGGTCTGTGTTTTTTAGTAGCAATTCCCAAAAGGGGGTTTTCATTGTAAACAGGGTCTATCCTCACCACCACCCCCACCAATCATGGGGTAGGCAACAAAGGTAAGACTATGACGTAGAGTATATATAACATTGGTGCTGATCAACCCTACCTGTGTGAAAACACATCAGTTATGGACATGCTGACAGAAGGGCAGCTCTGGTTAAATACCACACAAACTCCTAATACTGGGGAAATTAAAAGCTAAGGAGAATTCAAGAGGCTCAAACCCAGAGAATCAGAATCCCAACCTGGCAACACCTGAAGTGAAAAAAAAAAAAATTGTGGGAACTAAGGGCTAAGGGTATAGGGAGCAGAACAGGATTGACAAGAAGCCTTCTCCCCTTCAGAGGCTCCTGCTCTTCTACCAAAGTTCCTCTTTCCAGAAAACAAAATGGCCTCCTCCAACCACCTAGGCTGGAGAAACATTTGAAAACATCTGGAAGTTAATGGCATTGAGTGTAAATCACAGATGCCAATTTTACTGGCTTCCCTGGTCGCTACTTTGGGTTCACTCTGCCTCAACCTTCTCCTCCAAGGGAAATAGGGCATGTGACTATACGTCCATTTCTCTTTTTTAAAAAAAACTTATAATTTTAAAGCAACTTTAGATTCACAGCATCATTAAAAAGACAATGGGAAGTATCCCTAATGAGCTCTTTTGTAAAATGTGACTCAATTTCAGTCTTTCTGATGCTTTTTCATGAATAGACTGACGTTAAGGATCTGGGGGGAAGAGTATCATGTATGTTATGGCCCTTCTCACATCATATCAGGGGCCAGTGATATCAGCATGACTACTGGTGACATGAACCTTTGTAACTGAGTTAATGTCTACATAAGATGTGAAATATTGAAGCTCAACCCCCACGGGCCTTCCTTACTTACGGTCCTCCTGTTGTTCCAACATGATTTCTTAAAAAGACTAGCGTTTCTCTCTTTAATTGCTTTTGCATCTTTGCTAAGAGTAAGTTGATTATATTTGTGTGGGTCTATTTCTGGATTCTCTCTTCTGTTCCATTTATCTGTAAATCTGCCCTTCCACCAATACCACACTGTCTTAATTACTTCCACTTTATAGTAAAGCTGAAAATTATTTCTGAGGATTACTCTGTCACACGGGAGCATATTGGCTTTTTTTTGCCTTTTTTGTGTGTCTCATAATTTTTCTGTTAAAAGCCAAATGCGGGCACCTGGGTGGCTCAGTGGGTTAAAGCCTCTGCCTTTGGCTCAGGTCATAATTCCAGGGTCCTGGGATTGAACCCTATATACGGTTTCTGCTCAGTGGGGGATCTGCTTCCTCCTCTCTCTCTGCCTGCCTCTCTGCCTGCTTGTGATCTCTCTCTGTCAAATAAGTAAATAAAATCTTTAAAAAAAAAAAAAGCCAAATGCATTGAGTAGGTCAGTAGAGACAGGTGAATAGTTTATATACCTGGATAGGTCATGACTTTCCTTCTGCTAGAATTGTAATGGAAGGATTTGCATTAATCCAATTAGTTCCTCACTAATTCCGCCAACTTCTTTTTCCCTTTCTTCCTTCCTTTCCCATCCTCCCTCCCTTCTTTCCTTCCTTCCTTCTTTTTCTTTCTTTCTTTTTTTTTTTTAAAGATTTATTTATTTGACAGAGAGAGATCACAAGTAGGCAGAGAGGCAGGCAGAGAGAGAGGAGGAAGCAGGCTCCCTGCTGAGTAGAGAGCCTGATGCGGGGATTGATCCCAGGACTCCGAGATCATAACCTGAGCCGAAGGCAGAGGCCTTAACCCACTGAACCACCCAGGTGCCCCTTCTTTCTTTCTTTCTCTCTCTCCCCTTTCCCCTCCCCTCCCCTCCTCTCCTCCCCTCTCCTCTACTCTTCTCTCTTCTTTTCTTTTTGCAATAGTTATACTCAGTGCATCAGAAATTTCAAATTCCTATAGAAAGCTTGTTTTTAGGGGGGTGGATGTGTATCAGAGCAATGTCTACATGAGTTTTAGATCTTCCCCTTGAGCTACTCTTCAAAAAGCTTCTGTCTACACATTCTTGTTCCTTTCCCATCCTTTGTCCAATGGCATTTTGCTGTTACTTGTCACTTGAAGTCTGCCAGTTGTGGGTTCAGCCCTTAATCTTGACCCTTGCCCCAAGAACAGACTTTTCCCACCTTCCGTTCCCTTTCTTCAGCTGTAATGAGTGCTCACCAATGTTCTAAAGCCAGTGGGTTTTCCTTTTCCCCTGCTACATTAATGTTTTTATTCTTCTGGGTGAGGGGTCTTACCCCCACTGCAGGACTACTGCCCCTCCCTCCAAGATCTTGCAGTTCTTTCTGGTCTATTCTGTGAGTACTCAATAGACTTCATGGAGAAAGAACCTGCAAAAGCATTGGAGGAGATCATCAAGTGGACATGATCACTGGTTGACCTGAGAGCTTGAACATACAATCAGAGGCTCCTCACCTAGTCTCCTGTCCTTGGAACATAAGTTCTTCCCACCATTCCCATGGTGGGAGCCATTTCTAGGATGTAGCTCCAAGACAACAAAGTGTTATTGGGAACTTATTAACTCAATACATGACAGTACCCCGCTACAGTCTCCTAAACTTTAAGAATCTGGCAGGCAGGTGCAGAGATCTACTCATCTCGCAGCTGCCCAAGATAAGCCTTGTATGTAATTCCCTTGCTTATTAAGATTGCTGCCTACCACTTAGAGTGGTCTGTGTCTTTCTTCAGTCTCCCCTTGCCCTCTGAATATGGGACTAATTTCAGATTTTATCTGAGAAGCTGCCAAGGTTGCGAAGCAACAGAAAGGGTGCAAACTCTCTTAAGATTTTGGGTCAGTTATTTGCTCTGTGTCAGGTCTCTAATGAGTGTTTGCTTGTTTGCTTGTTTTAAATTAAGACTTTTTTAAGAGTTTGGGGTTCACAGAAGACTTGAGGGGAAGGTACAGAGATTTCCCACATACTTCCTGCCCCTGCACATGCATAGCCTCCTTTACTCTCAACATCCCCCACCCCAGCTGAGCATTTGTTACATCTGATGAACCTACACGAACACATCAATATCACCCAAAGTCTACAGTCACATTAGGGTTCAATCTTGGTACTACATACCCAATCAGGTTTTTTTTTTCTTTTATAAAGTCATGAAGGTGAATTTAGTTTGTTTTTGTCATAAGTTGGAGAACATCACCAATTCAAGTTCTCTGCATTATTCCCAGGAGGAAATTAGAACCTGGTCAATTCTGTTGTTTCAAAACTTGGTGTGAAAGACTGGATGGGAGTTAAAACTATCTTCATGATCCAGACCAACTGTGTCCTCTTGTTCATCCTGAATCTTACACAAGATGTGAAGTATTTTTGATGGATTCGTTTTATGGACTGAAGAATACAGACCAAGAAATAATTTTGAAATCCTTATTCCAGACCAGTTATATGAAATATTCCAAGAAGTTTTTACTTATTAACTATGATCATTCCATTCTACCTATTTTGTTAGGCATCTTACTCAACAGACTACTTTCAGTATTTTATGCATATATTGAAAATCTAATTTGTTCCATTGAAAATAATACTTTTGAGTGCCAAATTTTAGTACTAAATAAAGTACACTTTATACCCAGTTCTAAACAAGAGATATAGTAGCATTCTATCATTACTACTAGGAACATAGTCTTGGGTTGTTCTAGTTTGCTATTTGTGAAACTACCCCTGTCAAACACAAAGGTGTTTATGCTCAGTTATAGAAATAGGTGTGAGAGAAAGGGAGAGCTCTGAGAACAGAAAACTCTATGCTCTTCTTTGCCAATGCAGGGACCGACAGCTCTAGGAGTAGCTCCTTTTCAAAACGCTTAACACCTTTGGAGATGTTTCCTATACTGATGTCCAAACTCAGTCTTTGAGGGACATACTTTTATCATTATCTTCTCTTGATCAAAGTTCAAAACAGTGGCTTCTATCCCTTTAATTAGTGTAATTATGACTGTTGATATTGGATATATTGGATAATTCTTTGACTTTCTTGCTGTTATTTTCTAAATTTCTTTCTCCTCAAATCTAGGAAACTATAAAACAGGGATTTAACACTAATAATAACAAGCAGAAATTACCCCTGCAACTGAGTTTAAATACATCTGTCCTGAAGATGGCTAGAATCCATTTGGAGAGACAGGATGTACACAAGGCTGAGTAATCGCTAATATCAGACAGTCTATACTTAGTACCAATCGAATCGCATAAACATGGTACATTCGTCAACTGTCATCTCCGAAGCCCAGGGCAGGCCAAGAAGCAATAACTTCGGCTAGGTCTTATAGGCACATCTAGGCCGAGAGAATGAGGTGGGATGTAGATATAAAGAATTGTATTGGAAAAGCCATGAAGGCAAAAATGTACATAACATGTTGAGGAAGCATTGCCTAGACTGATGTAGTTTATACAAAAATTTAGAGTACTATAAAATAAGCTCAATGAAGTTTATTAGTAACACCCTGTAAGTTGTGAAACTAACTGCTTTATCTACCTAGAACTCTTCAGTTTAGTCTGGTAATTACCTCCTTCTTTTAGGTAACTGCTCTCTCCCACCCAGCCCAACTCAACCACCTTGTTCCAATGGGGCTTGGCAATAACAGCCTCTCTTTCTGTACACCCAGCTCTTCCTTTCGCTACCCCCAAGGCATTCAGTGAAAGATTTTCCTTAGGATGTGTGCATTTGGAATCACTTCAAGAAAATTTTTTGACATCCAATGAAAATCTATAAAAGTTTGAGCCTGGGGCACCTGGGTGGCTCAGTGGGTTAAGCCTCTGCCTTTGGCTCAGGTCATGGTCCCAGGGTCCTCAGATCGAGCCCCACATCAGGCTCTCTGCTCAGCAGGGAGCCTGCTTCCCTTCCTCTCTATGCCTCCGTCTCTACTTGTGATCTCTGTCAAATAAATAAATAAAATCTTAAAAAAAAAAAGTTTCAGCCTAAAGTTGTCAAAGGCCACAGAGAAAGGGAAGTATCAGAGAGAATAAGGAGGAAGAGACAAGCAAAGAATCCCGATGATGTTCAAGCCCCTGGTTCTAGCAACTTCTTTTGTTCCTGTCATTTGGTTTTGTGAACCATTGACTTTCTCTTCTCCTCCAAGCCAATTTCTGTAACCTGGAGTCCTGACTAAGAGAGAGTAAATAAGAGGTCTTTGCATGTCAGACAAAGGTGTTTGGATTTGAGGAGCTAACCGTGATGATTGTGAGGTTCTAGCCATCTGAGAATCTTTAATTTTATAAAATTTACCTATGACCACAACAGAAACCATTGAAGTTTTAAGAAAGGTATTGATGTCTGCAAAGTAGAATTTCAAGATTATTCTGGCAGGAGTATCTAGAATGGATTGGAGCAGAAATAGGTTAGAGATTATTAAATGAGAAGAGTTGACTACTAGAATAGTTCAGCCATGAGGTAAATGGCTGAGGTAAATATGCAACTCGGACTGCAGGTGGGCCCAGAGTGGAAAGGAAATGTCACAGTAAAGAACCGTTAATCTTTCCAGGAGAGTCATCAGAGAAGGAGCACCATCACTGGGCATTTGGTTATGACTAATGGATTGAGATTCCTGTCTTTTTCCAAATATTTAATACAAAGTAAGTCTCCCATTTCCTTGGGTTTTCTTGAGTCTTTCCCCAGGGAAATCCACCTCATCTTCTGAGACACAAAAGCTTAAGTCATATTTCCACAAAAATCCTTCTAACTAAAACAAAGACATCTTCCAAATTGACATTTCAATAGTAATTTTGGTTTTTCATGACTCACTGACTTTAGGCAAGAGGAGGTAAACAGGACAGATCATGCATAAAACCTGTGTCATTCTCATGGAATCATAGGTTCCTGAGAGACAACATGAGGTCATCTATTCGTCTCTCTTGCCTTCTTGGTTCAGCCATTCCTAAACTAACCTGGAGAGTGATGACCTCGGATTCAAGCGTTTTTAAACTATCTCATTGCTATACTGATGCCCCCAACACACACACATGCGAGCATCCATGCATACATGTAAACACAAGCAAAGCACACATGTGAACATACACCACGTACATGCACATGTATGCACACACGTGCATACTTGTGTACACACACACACACACACACACACACACACACAGCCAACGGAACCCAATTTCAGGATTTAATAGCTCTCACTCTGTCATTGAGATTGGGCAAAAATGGTTTCTTTAATAGAAACTCTTACTTTCCTGGAATTTTTGAGCACGTGGCCTTTGTAGATTGTTCCAACCTAGTGTTTACCAAACTTACCTAATCACAAGTATCACTTGGGATTGTTTGTTCAAACTGTACATTCCCTAGCATCCTCCCTAGGTCAGGGCTTGGGTGTTAGAATTCTTATTGGGCAACTTTGGGAAATATTATTATATCTAATCCTTGAGGACCAAATGAGGCTGCATTAAATTGCACAGCTGCTATCAGATCTCAGAGCTTCTCAGTACTATCAAGAGTCCTGTTTAACTTTGTGCTTCTCTTAACAAAGATGGGAAACCCCCAGCTTTCTCTCTTGGAGTGCGTTTAATCCCACTGTGCATGTATCAGTCATTGCATTTAGCACCTGACAATTTGTCTCCCTTGATGCTGATGTTATGCTAATAATATCAACAGAAATAATAATCATCATTATAATTTATTAAATGGTTTTCTGTTAGATCTGGGTCCATTTAGGTTCTTAGAAAACAATGTTGTATGAAGGCAAAACCTAGGAAATCACCAATTCCTCTGATTTGCCATTGTTTCTACGCTGACCCTGGTACTCAGAGTAAAGGCTGTTTATTGAGAACTTGCATGGAACAAAGTCCTACCCTTAAGACCATTACAGACATCATCTCATTAAATCCCGAACAACCCAGTAATCAAATCATCATCATTTTTCTAAAAGCCAGCAGCCTTCAGCTTCTTTCCCCTGACATCTACCATTCTTTTATCCAGGACTTCTATTATTATACAGTGCTTGCACTGGATGTAATATCTGCCTGATGTAGTCACAGCTGTCTCGAGTCTTATACTTCCTTCCAATGATCTATCCCAGTTACATCTCTGGATTTAAGCTGGAGAAACCCAACATCACTCCTGGGAAAGAAAGACAGCAAGAGTCAAGAAGGCCGGGGACGCGGGTTGGGGATAAACCCACAATTTTGAAAAACAGAAATCCTCTAGCCAGGAATCCAAGAGTAATGGTTTTGCATGGAAAACTCCATCTGTTTTTTGTGGGATCTGGATCACATTTTCCCCTCCAGCCACGAGAACATGCCACTCAAAAGGACCTGCCTTGGATGGTGACAAGATGTACTCTGCCATTAGGCACTCGTGGCAAGGAACGCATCCAGGATTTGCTTACTAAGAGGGGATGGCAAAAGAAGTAAGCTTTGCTAACGCCTCCAGAATAAATTTCTGTTTAAACCCCAACCTTGGAGTTGAGACTGGGTATAAAAAAAAACTTAAAGCCAACAGACCGGCACTTGGGTGTAGCTGGCATAGTCTCTTTTCCGAATTATTTGAAAATATGCTCTGTTGACTAAGCCACATTTAAAGAATAGGGAATGTCATAACAAAGTTTCTAGAAAAAAATAAATGTGACGGGGTCTGGGAATAAAAGAAAAATAAGAGCAGATTCTACCTCAGAAATAAGGAGCCATCTTTCCCACACAGGTTAATAAGTCTTCCCCAAAGGAAAAAAGGATTAGGGGTGAGACACACCTCATTTTAAATCCCATCTCTTCTTCTAAATAGTGTGATTGCTTTGGGACTCAGCCTTCCTGTCTGCACAATTGACAGAATAAAACCTCAGAAGCTTATCTGGTCATCCCACATAAGTTTCTATCCCAGCGCCTGGCATAGTAAACAAGTGTTTTTTTGTTTTTTAAACGTATTCTTCACAAGAGATGAATTCACAGGAGGGATGACACCCAACCATTTTGTGGGATCACCAGAGGGAAATGAAAAACAGCGTTCCTCTAGGAAAGTCTGCTGGTTATTTGGTGCAGAAATGTAACCACTTCACCACAAAATGGAAGAGAGGCAAGTCAGGAGGAGTCTGTTGAGGGGACAAGGAGGCATCCACAGGCCTGGCTTTCATTCTGGGCCCCAGATATGCTGGATATCCCTGGGCAAGTGACTGAAGCTTAAATGTGCCCATAGTAATGGCGCCATTCAGAGCACAGACACCAGACACCTGCGGCCAAGATGGGTTTTAACACATGTGGCAGCAAGCTGTTCTGGCATCGTAGTGACAGCAGATACAGGCATTGAACGGGTGTCCTCCCTTCCCCAGAGCAGACGTTGTGAATTTTTCAATTATAGTAAGACCCTCTTTAAGATGAAGCTCTCTAACAGCCACTGACGGTTGAGAGGTTGAGTCAGCATATCCCCCCCGAGGTCACATAGTTCACTGCGTGTTCACTGAAGCCACGTCAATCACTTTGACAACTTCTTGATGATCGGGATAAAAGAAAATCTTGCTCAGAAAGAACCATTCCAATTGGAAATAATCCTAAAGGACAGCTGGAAATTATAGTCACTGAACACCTGTCACGTGCCAAGATCTTAGATTTTTATGTTCATTCTCTTAACAGCTGTACAAATTAGGTCTTAATATTTCCATTTTAAAGATAAAGGGCTATGGCCCAAAGAGAATGAGTTACATACCCACCATTTCATTGCAAGTGAGTAACAGAAACTCCATTTTGTCTTTTAGACCCCAATATTTCATTCTATCCTTCGGACACAAAGCCATTGGAGAGGTCAGAATGGTCAAAGAAGAATCATGGTGTGAGTACTTTAATGTTATATTTAATGATCTCAGCATTCACTTTTGGCCTTAGTATTGAGGGGAAACCACATATTTTGTTTCTATCACAGGTGGGTGAACAGAAATCCAATTCTGACAGACTCCTAGGTTAAGGGTAAAGTCCTCTACAAGACTGCCTCCATTTCAGAGGTTAGCCACCAGCCACAAATCTCAGGACTATTCAGGCCATGGAAGCTTCTGGAAGACTGGCTATAAAAAAGGGGTTCCCCATGTCCCCAGATTTGATGACTTGCTGGAATGACTCTCAGAACTCAGGAAAGCACCATATTTATGATTATATTTTTTTTAATAAGGGATACTCCTAGGGTTAAGATCTGGGAGGGTTCCAGATATGGAGCTTCTGGGCCCTTTCCTGGATGAATCAGACAAATCACCCTCCCAGCACACCAATGAGATGTTTACTAACCAGAAAGCTCCACTGTTTGGAGTTTTTATTGGGGTTTCATTGCATGACCATGACTGATTAAACTCAATTTCCACCCATCCTCCATTCTACAGATGCCAAGCAACTCTCTCATCACCTTGGGTGGTCTTTCTTGGACCAGCCCTGACACTAAAAGTATCCAGGGGCCTGCCTTGAGCCATTTTATTAGCATAAAAATGATATTCTTTATCACTTGGGATTGTCCAAGGATTAGCGTCTCCCTCCCAAGAACAAAGGCCAATCAAATTCTTTATTAAACACCATTGCTCTATCCGATCCCACTCCCCAAATTTGTTCTGTTTTTCTTGCACCTTCAGTTTTGTCAAGGGCACTGCCAACCACTCTTTCAGTCTGCCACAGCTGAAAACCTGGAGCTGTCTTTGACTCTGTCTTTCCTTTGCCCTTCTCAAGTAGCGTGATTTCCCTTGGGTTGATTTTCCTCTCCAGGTTTCCTGGATTCTTCCTGTCTTCTCAACTCCTACAACCACCACACCACCGCCATTCAGAATTCAAACTCTCAGGAGCCTAAGTTGTTGTGGAACTTCTTGACTCATCTGTCTACCCCTACCTTCATTTACTTCAATCCTTCTTCACACAACTATCAGATCAATCTTCCTTAAACATCCAACTAATCATAGATGATTTGTTCCTCTAAGTAGCTTGAATGAGAATCTGTTTTCTCTGTGGTATAAGATCCCCTGTGACATTATGCTTCTTTGCCTTTTTCTCAAAGGCGAGATCAGAAAAACCACTATTGTCTTAAGGAAAAGTACACAGTATGAGAATGAGCACTGATTCTAGAGTCAAAAGGTTTGGGTTTGAATCCTGGCTCAAGTGCAAGCTATAGATGTGGGGTGTACAGTACATAGAGAACTAGACACAGAAAATTGTATCTGCGGCTAAATGGGTATTTTTCACACTCACCACATGTTTCTCCAAACCCTTCCTTTTTAAGGCACGATGATAATTTCATAATTAGCTGAAATAAATTACCACAAACAGGGGGTTAAACCATATGAGTTAATTTTCTTATGATTTTGGAGGTCAGAAGCCCAGAATGAGTTTCACTAGACTAAATGCAAAATACTGGCAAGGCTGTTTTCATCCTAGATGCTCTGCGGTAGCACTTGTTTCCTTATCTTTTCCAGCTGGAGGGTACCTGCATTTCTTACGTCTGTTCTCCATCTTCAAAGCCAGCTAAATTGGGCCAAGTCTTTCTCATGCTACCATCTCTCTGGTTCTCCTTCCTCTGCCTGTTTCTTCCGCAGTTAAGGACCCAAATGATTATAGAGGGTCTACAGGCCAACGCCCCATTTTAACATCAGCTAATTAACATCCTTAACATATCCATTCCCTTACTTCCTCTCTGTCCTATAAAGTAACATATTCAGAGGTCCTTGAGATTAGGAAATGGGCATCTTTCGGAAGGGGAGGGCATTATTCCATCTCATGCCAAGTTCAGGTGAAGTATTACCTAGGAAGCTTATCTGCAGACCTCTCATTTGTATCTCTTTCTTTCTTCTAATTCAGTAGTTTTTAATTTTGTCACCTGTAACACTAAAAATTACTGATGTCTGTGTCCCATTCTTGAGACTGGTGGGTTTAATTGTCCCAAGGTGTGACCTGAGTGAAGGATGTTTTTGCAAAGCTCTCTCAGTGCTTCTAATATGCAGCCAAGGTTGAGAACCAGTGCTCCAGCAAATGTCTGTTTTCATCTTATCTGTCAATGTAGAGAGGAGGTATCCCATGATAATTAAAAGGAAGACTGCAAAATGCCTGTATTCATACCTCTTGGCTCCACTTCTAATGAGTGGTCAAACCTTGAGCTGTGTAAGTCATCCTTTGGTGCCCTGTTTCTTCCTTATTCCTATATGAAGGCCTCCTAACTTTGTTGATAAGGTTGAATGACATAATGTATATTAAAGTGTTTAGGGTAGCACATGCCTTATCTTGGAAACTCACCTAGAAGCTCTGCCTGGGCATAACCAACTGCTCTTTCTGTGGTTCTCAAAAAATAGTTGTTATTTGACGGATAGAAAACAAGCAAGTGTGTCCAAACCACATAATTGCAGGTCTTTGAGCCATAAATCTTCTTGAAGTTTATTTTTAGAATAGTTTTGTCATATCTTTACTCTCCAAATATCTTCAACCAGTGTAAGCTCATGCACATTAGAACTTTTTCAAAGCTTTTTGAAGTATCAGGCCCAGGGTTCAGCTCCCCACTCCTCCCTGAGATCTTAACTCAACTGGAGTCCAGTTGAGCCCAGGCATCAGTATTTTTTAGCCCTTTGGGTGATTGTAATACAGAGCAAGGGATTCGAATCTCAGACCTAGACTGGAGATTTACAACTGTTGCACTCTGAATACATCTAACAAAGGTAATGACTTACCCCTGGAATGCCATGGTGGGTCTACTGATTGGGAAAGAGGGTAGTAAAAGGGAAGTAGGGAAGGGAAGTGATTTAAAAAGAGAAAGAGGAAGGGAGGCAGCGAGGAAGAGAAGGAGAGAGAGAGAGACCAGAAGCAGAGAAAGCAAGGAAAAAGAAAGATGGTCAAGTACACCTAAAAGTTATCTCTTGATGACTTCTTGGTACTCAGGCTATGTGTTAACTGTGCTCTTCCACCTTAATGAGGCCTTAAGGAGAGACGGGTATCCATGAAAAGAATCTCATTGGAGTGGAGAGTCTATGTCCTTCCCGCAGTACATACTCAAAATGTCTTTCCGCAAACCGAAATCCAACAGCTGCACAGATTTGTTCTGTGGCCACTAGGTCGGTAGTACTGAAAGTTGTGTAAAAAAAGACTAAGTTGAAAGTTTGAGGCTATTCCTTAAACAACTCCAGAGAAGAAATTCCTTGCTCATCCTTGGTAGTACACAGGTCACTATGAGGACTGCAAGGAACGTGAGTCAGAGGAGATAATTACTCAGGAAAGTTGCCCAATCCCCTAACATCCGGTGGTGCCGAGAGACTCTTAGTAACCACAAGGTGACTCCCAGGCAGGTGGCCAGAGCACAAAGAAGGTTCCTATCTGCAAAAGGATCTATAGCAAAAACCATATCATAGCTTGAATGTACGTATCTGTTATAATGTAGAAAATTCTTCCCCACTTAGGGATCTTACCTGATTCCCACCCCCACCAGGGTTGGCGGGGGGTGGGGGGAGAGAAAAAAACCTTTGTGAGATACATGGATTAAAATGATCCCCACACTGGAGATGAAGACTCAAGTCTTGGGCAGTGAGTGACTGAGAGAGACAACCCTATCTCCTTTCTGGATGCATCCTTTTTTAAGAAGATCATAATTAAGGACTCCTGAGTGGCTCAGTTGGTTAAGCGGCTGCCTTCAGCTCACATCATGATCCCAGCGTCCTGGGATCGAATCCCATATCAGGCTCCTTGCTCCACAGGGAGCCTGCTTCTCCCTCTGCCTCTGCCTGCCACTCTGTCTGCCTGTGCTCACTCTCTGATGAAAAAAAAAAAAAAAGAAGAGCATAATTAATCATGACATAGATGATTACAAATAAGCTATAAATATTTAAAAACAACCACCTGTCAAGGTGCTGAAAATCAGCACTGGTGGGGCACCAGTGAGGCTCCATCTTAGAAGGAAAGGGGAGCCTGGGGAGGTGTTTTGATATGAAATAGCAGTACATTCCACCAGGAAATGGAAATTAAATATAAACAGTATATTTTACCAGCAATAAGATTATATATAATGCATCACTACATAGATCTTTCTGGAGTGAACATGAAATCTAGTTGACCAAATGTCACCGTGTTATAGGTCAGATATTTTCTTAATACTAGCTACTGATTATTAAATGTCTAAAGTGCAGAATAAGACCAGATTCTTGACATGCATTAACAATCCAGTTGGAACAACTGCCCTATGTTATAGGTCATTAGTACAAGATTATTCTCCATTCATGTACAAGGAGACTCAGGCCCAGCAGGCCAGGGCACCACAGCTGGCGGATGGCAGGGCCATGATTCAGACCCAGGTCGCTCTGACTCCCAGCTCATGCTTTTTCCGCTGCTCTATGCCATCTCGTCTAAGCCCATAATTAAGCAAAATAATATACTCTTCACAAATGAAAAGATCTCATGTACAAAAGTGACGAGACGACTTTTGGTTGATGGGCTTCCAACTATGCAGCAGATCCTTTTTCTGGAAACCGCATTTGGCATAAGGGGGCCTCAAGTCCAGACAGTTTTCATGACATAACTCAAGGTCTCCGTCAATGTTAGCCTTGAGTCTGAAATAACTCTGAGACCTCCCATCCTGGCGTCTTCCCTGCAACGCCCCCCTAATCCCCCCAGCCAAGCTCAGACGGCCCACGGGACTTGCAGGTGGGTGAGCTGACAATGCTGGTGGGGTTGGAAACAAGGTACACCATGATCCCCTTCTTCATCTCAGTAACTATTTCCAATGCTCTCACTCTCTCTTGGAGCTTATTCTCGGCTCTGTAGGCCTTCATGTTTGTTTGTTTTGCTTTCAGGTTTAAAAAGAACTCTTAGCAGCAGTTCAAGACTTTTATAAAATTAATCCGCCGTCACTTAGAGCCAGAAAGGAACGGCCCTCTGTGAGGTGGTGTCTGAGGCCGGATTTTGAGTGTGATCTGGTTTTGCCTAAAACTCATTTTCCTGGTGTTTCCCTATATCTCCATTCCCATCTACCTTGTCTTCAACAAAGAGAATCTCCCCCCAAGTCCTAACGTGAGCCAACTGTACCCCCCCACAGTTCTCATCACACCAGCAGGCTCACCTGTGAGTCCCCGTGATTCTGCAGCTCTGGTTCCTCAGCAGGTCGCTGTCTCCCACAGTCTTCCTTGGCCCTGTGCTTTGTCTTCCTTGAGACACTTTTCCTACCTGGGTTTAGTTTCTGTCAAAATGGAAGCAATAAAAAATAGTGAAAAGAGGCTTTGGAATGAAAGTCCCAAGAACTCAGTCTGGGTTTACTTCCCCCTTCCCTCGCTCAACTGACGACGTAACCAGGGCCTAGTCACCTACCTGTTGGAAACTCCTTTTCTCATACATAAAGCAGATATCACAGTAATAGGTGTCCTACTTGTCTCACAGACCTATAGTAAGGATCAGAAGAGAGAGGAGACAAAAAAGAACCCAGTAAAATGTGAGGGAAGCATTCATTTTATTCACTGCCACTCCTGTGACTGGAGACGATGTCACAGAGCTCCCTTTGACAGAGGGGAGGCAGGACGGGAAGTGAATTATCCTACACGTTGTCATGTGATGGAGTAAGGTACAGAGTGTCGAGAGGGCCTGGAGGAGGGATCCTGAATGATGTCTGGAATAGGGGACGCAGCCAGGTTCCAGGAAGAATTCACAGAGGAAGTCAGATTTGAGGCAAGCTATGATGGCCAAGAGAACCAAGAAACAAAGAGCATGTCAGGGAAAAAGACCAGCATATATAAAGAGCGGCTCATGCTAACATAAATTTTGTCACCTAATTGTCAGGGAAGGCACAGTGGCTTTAAGTAGAAAGTGGAATAACAAGAAGTATGTTTAAGAGAGATCATTTTAGAAGCAGTAGGACAAGGAAAACAAGAGAAAAATCAGTTTTTGTTGCTATTATTATTATTATTATTGCTATTATAAGAGATTAGCTCTGATGTGAGCCTGAATAGAGATTAAGTATGAGTTGAGTCAAGAGTTCAATTATCCTCTGCATGAAGGAAAGGGAATGAACCATGGAGGAAGACTGAGAAGGGGGAAGAGGCATTGGCCTTTGTTCCAGGGTAAGGTGACACTCCAGAGTAGGATAAAGGCTCTCTTTCCAGGTAAATTTAAAGACATTCTTTTGCAGGACAAATGTCTTCTGGCATAGAAATATAGCTCTGGAGGCCTGCCAAGAGGCCCCCGAGGGGGACCCCAGGAGAATGCACTTGGGTCTCTTATGCAAGTGTCTCTACACCAAATAGCCATTGTATTTCCCCCCTGATTTAACACTCTTCTCTTATCCCAGAGCCATCAGCCATGTCAGGAAACTAATTGGTCTCAGCTGTGTCGAAAGAAGAGCGAAGCTTGCCCAGGCTGGAACCCCGTGATGGAGAAAAACAGTGAAGATAATGGTCAATGTTTATTGAGCTATGAATAGAGTTAGGAACTTAGACAGATTACCTTATTATCTCAACAATCTTGAGATGAGAGCACTGCAGTTAACCTCATTTTATAGGTAACAAATCTAAGGTTTAGAGTGGTTACAGAACATGCCCAAATCGCACAGCTGATATGCAGTGTTCTGTCTCCAAAGATAATTCTGCTTGCTCCTACCCTGGACCATCTCCCGGCTTTGGCCCAAGTGAGCAACAGAGTGGACACCAAGGAGGCTGGCAGAGTCATGGGGAGCCATCTGAGACAGAGCAGCCGTAGGGGGCCCATGGCTGAAAGATGTAAGAGGCAGCACCAAGGCACTCCACACTGGGACGGTCAGAGATGTGGCCTGGGGCTCCTCTGAGAGCCAGAAGAAAGGTCAAGGAAACTCAAAATGAAGACTAAAACCCTGCTCATAGTGATGAGTGGCACTGAGCTGCTGGACTTCAGCCTACCCAGTGTGGCCATGAGTATTGTTTTTACCAAGCAGAAAAGAGGAAAATATCAAGAAATTACAAAGGGGCCCATAATCAAATTTCAGACTTGAAAATTCCTGAGAAAAACGTCATTCTACATAGACCTAAACAAATGACACGCTGATAGCACACTGTTTTTAGAGCCCTCTGACTTCATCTGCTGTTCTATTATCAACTCCACTGTTACTAATGGATTTTCTTTGGAACTCAATGCAAGCAGTGCAAGGAAGAAATTGGCCACAGCACCAGAAGCTTCTTTAAAGGCAAATAACACCACTCTCTACCCACGGGATCTCCGAGACGTGTGGTTGCCTTCCAAACCAGTCCCCAGGGAGCCGTCTGGAGTCTTAGCTCTTCACTTCCATAATCCCTGTAGAATGTTCCACAGTTCGCAGACGGTCTCACCGCTGGAATTCTTCCAAATAAAGGAGCTGCATCTCAAGATCCCTACCGCTCAAAATGCAGAAATCTAAATCAGCAGCAGCAGCAGTATCTGGAAGCTTGTTCGAAATGCAGGATCTCAGGCCCCACCAAAGACATAAGAAACCAGAATCCTTGTTTAACAAGATCCCCAGGTGATCTGCGTGCACGCTGAGTTAAGAAGCATGGCTTATGATCGCCTCGGGGTTCTAAATACCAGGTACCACATGGGATGTAATATCTGTATTACAACATGAACTTGGGTATGGGTTTGTACCGCTCAAATAATTAATGAGGCCTTGCATTATTGACATCTCAACATGTGTCCCTCTCTCTTGCTCTGCTAAGCACTGTTGGTGATATTGAATTAAAAAAAAAAAAAAAGTCAAGATACGATCCCTGTTGACAGCAAGCTTTAAAATTCTGTTGGAGAATGAAAATACATATATGCTCAGATTGACCTTTCAGAGAAGGGAACATGACCCTGTCACTGCTCTGCATAAAATAACCAGGATTTGCCCATACCAATGGGCTGAAGTCCATACCACAGCAGAGCATCAGAAGCCTTTTGGAAACCTGGAGCACACCCTCCTCCCCAACCTCATCCATGGCCACTGCCTTTTTCCCCCAGTGCTTTGCCCCAGGCACACTGACCCTGAAGGTCCTAGAATGTGCAGACCTTGCTCCCATCTTCATGCTTTGCCCTTGCAGCATGAACTTGCCCCTTCCTGCCCTTCCCCCTCCCTAAGATGGCTCTCTGTAGGCTTACCACAGAACGCTTTCCTTTGGCTTCAGATTTGGGGAGATTCCTGCCCTGCTCACACATTCCCATTGCAAGTTCTGATTTTTTTACTGTCTTCTAGGTATAAGGTCTGGTTGAAAGAAATAAAAATTGGTCTATGAAACAGCCATAAATCCGTGATGCAATCCATCACATCACCGTCTCCATCTCACAACACACCTAGAGCCCCATCCCCAGGACAGATGTGCCCTAATCCTTTTCCCTCAGACTTCCCTGCAGATCATCTGACCTCCTGGCTAAGCCCTGCGGGAGCTAGAGACTCCGTCCTAGACCTGGGATATCCTTCCACACCCCCTTCATTCGGGAGACTCCTGCTCATCCTTTATATCTCGTCTCAAATGCACCATTACTTGGGAAGCTTCCCCCACTTCCCCGAAGTATGTTGGTCCTTCTCATCTCATTTCCAATATCACTTTGCATCTGAGGACTTATCTGCTCGATTGTGTATCTTTGCTCGCCTGTGTCTCTCATCTGACTCAGTCTTTCTGGGACACAGACTTATCTTCTAAGGCATGAATAAGACTGGCTGTGTATTCTCAGTGTTCTGCAAATGTCTGGCACAAAATAGACCAGTGCTTTAACCCCTGCTAAATTAATCATCAGAATCAACCACACATCACTTAAAAATCCCTGTGCCTGTGCTTCGTCCCAAAACATCCTGCTTCTATAAGTCTAAGATAGGGTTCAGTCATCCCTGCTTTTCAAATGCTCCCCAGATAATTCCGAAGTCAACCAAGATTTAAAACACTGCAGGAGGCCCTTTCTAAGGTCTGTTAGTGATAGAATGATCCATCCTCTGCTTTTGGGCCTGATCCATTGTTTTTCTAGATAAACCGAAGGTATCTTGATTGCACTGCCTTGATCCTTGGCAGCTAGATACACACTTTTTACCTCTACCTCCTGACATCACTGCAGTGATAGGAAGCAGGGTAAGTACTTACATGCTCAGTTGTTGGGGGTGGTTCTCTATGTATAATAAGAGGCAGAGAAGAATATAGCCGGTGTGTAATTGGTGTAGATTATGATAATGGCAGACCTTTCAGGCACACCTCATCTTCCCTGTCCAATGTTCCTGAGATATCATGCCCATACCTCTACAACATCATCCCCAACCTACCTGGTGTAAGCATGTCTATGCTTAAACTAGACTGCCCCTGTTAGACTCCCCGAAGGAAGGGCTATTCTCTTGGGTGCTATCATCTCAACTCCTATCCCGGGACCTGCCACATAGTAAGTGCTCAATAAAGGTTTGATGATCCCTGACTCCGTGCAGACTGAATGTCTGTATGAATAATGAGTGCATGAGAGGATCTGGATAGATGGAAAGGAGGAGGAAGAGCATTCCTACAGGAGTGCGGGTTCAGAGTCAAGGACTTCATGGGCTTGGGGAGGAGAATGAGTTTGGTACATGTGTAAGACAGCTAGGTTAGAGTTTCTGAGTATAGCTTCCCCTCTTTGGAGAAAGCTGGAGGCCTCTGTGGTTCCTTCCCATGGGATTGTAACAGTGGACTGCTGTACTATGGCAGGAGAGAGCTGTGCTGGGAGTCAAGCAGAATTATTCCTAACTCCCATAGAATTTCTATGTCGCTATCAGTAGAGGTAGGAAAGAAAATGAAAGGGAATATTTACTTAGTATTTATTTTGTGCCCAGTGTTTTGCATATGCTGTCTCCCTGGACAGCAGTGACAGCTTCTTGTGCTATGACTGTCACCTTTCCCCTGGTAGAAATGAAAATGAAAGAGTTTAAGTGACTCTGACTTGTTCTTTTCCCTGCCTACTTTGCTGCTTCCATTCACTTAAGCCATCTGGGCCTCCGTTTCTGTAACTTGAAAATGAATGGATTGTGTTCGATTACATCGCAGGTCTTTTTGGTTCTAAAATCAGTGGGTTTACCCTGGCCGTTTCTGGGGGTTTCTCAACCTTGAGGCAACTTCCTTTGACGCCTGCCTATTACTTAATATCACACCATTCAATAATGGCTTTATTAAATGCAAGAATTGAGTTGATGCACCTGTGAGGCTCTGGGACCTAAAGACAGTGTAACATTTTGATCCGGTTTAAAAAGGTTTGTTCACCGTCCCTGAACAAATCGGGCATACTCTTGATTCTTCGCTTTTGCCCGTAATTACTCTCCACTTATAAAAATTCTACTCCCTTCAGAGTCGAAGTTGACCCCCTCTTCCACGAAGGCTTCTCTGGCTGCCAGTGATCCAGGCAACATGGGAAGGAGGATGAGATGATTGCAGTTGATGGATCAATGGAGTCTGTTACATCTAAACCTTGGGCTGCTCCATAATCAGGGAATGGATGATGGGAGGCAACCACAGGGTCCAGGACATTTCCTCAAGGGGATTTAAAGAAAGAAGAGTCCAGAATTGCTCTTCCCTAGAATCTCTGTTTAAAGGACCTCATTATCACCTTAGAAATAGACTATATCTAGCTAAAAAAAACTCTATCACCCCCAGCTTTCAGATTCTTCACACACTTTTCACAACCAACCTCTGCCATCACATACCATTAAACCTGCACGCACCCAGCTCCCTCACATGGAAGATGTCCCTCTGCTTGGGGTAGCGGTGGAAAATCACTGAAGAGGACTGACTTTATGCGTTACATCTCTGCCTGAGGAATCCTGAAGCGGTCAGGTCACCTTCCATGCGAGCAGAATCACCTGCCTGATGGAAACATTTCTTCTTTTGAATATACCTTTGTTCGCCCTTAGTAAAACAAGCTGGAATTAGCATTACGTAGCCACAACCAACAAAACAGAAGTGCTTTCTCCCGAGTATACACACGTATTATGGTCTCCGACATGCAACCCAGATGACTAGGGGATATGTTAAATGTCCTGGCTCACCGTGCTATACGAATCCTAGTGAATGACTGGTCCTGGGGAGCTTCAAAATCAGACAATGACTTTTTTGTCCTTTGAAGGTTATCATTTAACATTTGCTCACTTTCGGGTCCCTGATACATGGCACAGGGACAAAACGAGTCATTCGGTAAATATTTGTTGACTCAATCCAACAATCAATGAATTCATCTCGATTTCTTTTATTTTTCTCTCCCCTAATATGACTCTGAAAATGTGTCATCAATATAATAAACACATTAATTTAATACTGGAAAACCTGAGTCACATAATGGAAGAAACCTGTGTCCCCAGGGCTTTGCTAATGTTTCTGTAGTTATACTTGTAATTCATCTGTTTTTACATGCCTCTCTCCTCCACTGGACATGTGTTTTTTAAGGGAGGCAACTGTCTTACTCATCTCTGCATCATCAACATTTATTACAGTGCTCAGCTCATAATAAGTTTAGTAGTTGTTTATTAAATGAGTGAGTAAATATATTTCTAAAATGATTGCTGTGCCTACATTGACTTCCTGGCCCCTCCTCATCCCTCTCCTAGATTTTTTTTTTTTTTTTAGAATTCTCCGCTCCTTCTCTGTTGTATTTAGAAAAGCAGTTTGTGGGAAAATTGAAAGTAAATCTTTCTTACAAAAATGTAGAAACTCCTGATATAAACAATTTTTAAATGTCTTCTAAATCACAAAATCATAATGCTGGAAGAAACATCACAAATCCTTCAAACATAAATAATATATTGAGAAACCTACCTAGCAATGAGGTGAAATTGGTATGTCTATTTGATAAAGAATATGTATGATATATTAAAAATGAATACTTAGAGAAAGCGTGTGAACAATCAACACACAGGAGAAATTATAAAACGCAAGGGATAAGTATATAGAAAACCTTTCATACAGATACTGGTAGGGAGTATGGGGGGGTGGTTCTAAGAGCTCTTGTGTTCTGTTCATAGGGATACAGAATGGGTCTGCTGCTCTGGCATTACTGGCTTTCTATGCATATAACCCAAGATCTTCAGTGAATACCCCAAAGGAATTCTCACATAACATCAGAGCAACTAAGAGAATTTGGCATGGAATCAGAGGCAATCTGAGCATCCATCAATTGGAACACGAATAGATAAAATATGATGCACACATCCCAGGGAATTTAGTAAGACAGTACAGGCTACAAATCATAGTTTCACATAGCAACAGTGCTTACTGAGACACATGACACAAGACCATTTATGTCAATGACTAATACACGCACGCAAAGCGAAAGGTGTTTTGCCATAACATATACAACCCAAAACAAAGCGATTCACTTTAAATACATGACTGTGGAAGGAACCAAGATGCCCTTCAACGGATGAATGGATAAGGAAGATGTGGTCCATATACACTATGGAATATTATGCCTCCATCAGAAAGGATGAATACCCAACTTTTGTAGCAACATGGACGGGACTGGGAGAGATTATGCTGAGTGAAATAAGTCAAGCAGAGAGAGTCCATTATCATATGGTTTCACTTATTTGTGGAGCATAACAAAAAGCATGGAGGAAATGGGGAGTTAGAGAGAACGGGGTTGGGGTAAATTGGAAGGGGAGGTGAACCATGAGAGACTATGGACTCTGAAAAACAATCTGAGGGGTTTGAAGTGGCGGGGGGGTGGGAGGTCGGGGTACCAGGTGGTGGGTATTGTAGAGGGCACGGACTGCAAGGAGCACTGGGTGTGATGAAAAAAATAATGATACTGTTATGCTGAAAATAAATTAAAAAAAAAAATAAATAAATTACTTGGAAACATTAAATAAATAAATAAATACATGATGATGGTAACTTATAGTGGGAAGGGGTTTGGGGTATGGACGAATAATGATAATGGTGATAACTAGGAATAAATAATTATAAAATAATTTACATATTATTATATATTTTATACACACACACACACACATAATAAAAATAAAAATAAAAATAGGGAGCCCATATGGTCCATATATGAAAATGTTCCATGAACTAAGCAATATGACGAACTCCAGCCCAGCACGGGAGCTCCAAAAGAAAAAAATTAAATGAAAAGAAGAAAAAAATGCTAAAACTTGTTAGAAACAGAATTAATGTAAATTAAAAGCATAGGGTAACTTTCTCACTTATGAAATTAATAAGAGATGTATTTTACTTGGACCGATAGCCCCATTTTTGTCATTTACCCAGGATAAATAATGATCAGCACTGCTATTTAACTTTAATTCTGTATGTATAATCCAATAGAGTTAAGCAAAAGAAAAAATTAAAGGTATGAAAATTAAAAAAGTAGTATTTGTTATTTTAGTCTATATTTGAAAAACCAAAGAGAATCAACCAAAAAATGTTTTTTAAATTTTTTTTAGGGTTTGGATTTTTTTATTTTGGTAATTTTTTTTATATTACAAAGAATAAGCAGATTTGCTAAGAAGACAGGGCACACATTTCAAATCTTTCAATTAGTAGCTCTTCAGGTAGAATCAAAACTAGTTTGTAGGTATAAAGAAAAAGTCTCCAACCACAATGGGACAGAAACAAAAAGAAACTTACCATTAGTGTTTAAGATCTAGAGAAAGAAAATATTTAGGTGAACAGCCTTGAGCAATGGAAAGGGCCAGCTGAATGAATACCCATGTCCCCCACCCTCCACCCCTGCCCCCGCAAGACCCACCTCAAAATATCCATAGGCCCTAACTAATCAGTGGACTACTTACAACTAGGCACAGTTCCCAGTAAAGGCAAGATTCCATATGTCACCACACCTCTTCACCTTCCCCCTTTAAAAACAGCCCCACCCACCTCCTCCACTGCTGTCCTACCCACTGCCCCCTTGGGGTGTATTCAATAAACTTTCATCTCCTTGGTTCTGCCTTGGGTGAATTCTTTCCCCACCCATACCACAGGTTTTACTCAATTGTTACTCCAAATTTGGGGTCCCATCCAATCAAGAGACACCCCATTTAGGCACCACGGAAAACTGTAAGATTCTTCTGAGAGACAAAACAAAGGCTTGAGCAAACAACAAGCCACACCATGATCCTGGATGGAAAGAATTGATGTCAAATCTTTCTAAATCACTCTGTAATGTAATGTCATTTTACTAAACATACCAACAGGTTTATTTGCGAAACAAAGAGCAAATTCCAAAGCCAATGCAAAAGAACAAATAAGGATATTCAAAGCAATTCTAAAAAGGAAAAATATTGAGACAGGACAACCTATAATAGATGTTAACATATTGTATAAAGACAAATAATTTGCAGAGTATATCATAGGTAGATGAACAGAAAGGTGAATAGAAACAAAAAACAATTCAAAAAATGGTCCCAGATGTATACAGGGATTAAGTCTATGATAAAGGTGGCATGTCAAATCAGTAAGGAACAGAAGGATTATTCAATAAATGGTCCAAAATAACTAGATGGCCACTGAAAGAAAAGTCTAGCTGGATCAATAATTTAAAAATGAAACCATGAAAGTGCAAGAAAGCATTAAAGTGATTTTTGACACATAATCTCTAAGTGGCAAAGGTCTTCCTAAACATGACATAAAAACTAGAAGTAATGAGGGGTGCCTGGGTGGCTCAGTGGGTTAAACCTCTGCCTTCGGCTCAGAACATGATCTCAGGGTCCTGGGATGGAGCCCCACATCAAGCTCTCTGCTCAGCAGGGAACCTGCTTCACCCTCTCTCTGCCTGCCTTTCTGTGATCTCTCTCTGTCAAATAAATAAATAAAATCTTAAAAAAAAAAAAAAACAAGTAATGAAAGAAACAAAATAAAAAGTGAAAATTTGACCATAAAAATTCGGACATAGCAAAATCTACAGGGACCAAAGTCAGAATTCTCAAGGGCAAAATGAGGAAAAGATCTGCAATTTATATTATAGAAAACAAGGACCAATATCCCTGATATATAAAAAAACTCCCATAAACATTTAAAAAAAGATCAACAATCCAATAGAAAAATTAAAGGATTATTTAGAGAAAAAATAATAGCCCTTACACATGTATAATTATGTTCAAACTTTTTAGAAGGTAAATGCAAATAAAAATTATGGTGAGATACCATTCGCCCCTTCCCCAACATTATTAGGAAATAGTTTAAACATTTGTTAATACATAGGTTGTCAAGAACATAGGGAAACAGACATTTTCCTACATTGCTGTTAAGAATATAAATCGGTAGCTCCTCTAGGAAGAAAAATTCATCAGTAGCTATGAAAATTAAAATTGCAAATATTTTTGACACAGAAATACCACATCTACATATTCCTTCTGCAAATATACTGGCACAAGTATATTTGCTGCTACCTTATTTGTAAGAGCAAAGATTGCAAACTATTGTTTCCAGCCTTCCACTGAAAATGTTTTCTCTTCCTTTATTGCCTTGGGCATAGTAACAATGTTGTTTCAAGTTAGTCTCTGAATTCCTGGGAACCCCTGTGGATCTGCGTTTATTTCCTCTTGTTTCTACTAATTTTTCTTCAGGTTGTCATGACTCCCTAAAGTGCCTGTTGTTTGGTGGGTTGGTTTGGGTGGCTGAGATTTTCTACTTATAAAATTCTTTCTAAAAATAATGTGACGCCAATTGTGGTTACTTTCCACAGAGATGTACCTTTGTTTCCACCAAGCGTTATTAGCAATCTTGAATCATCTCAATCGGATTTCAGGAATTAAGAGGTGATGATCAATCCCTGTGAGGGTTTGCCGCTTGGTATTCATTCATTCTTTGGGTTTATCCCTTTGGAGTCCCAGCCCAAAGTTGAGGGTCACCTTGGAGTGTCCATAACTCCTTAGGGTCCCATGAGGTTGTCACAAAGTCCTCAGCATCATTCTCAGCCAGGTCTAAAACACCCTTCCTCAGAGGCTGGGCTCACAATCCTGGGTTTCCACTTCCCTCAACTCCTAACCAAGTAATTCCTTCTCTCTGTTTAACCCTTTACTACCTTCAGGTAGATACATTTTTATATAGCTAGTTTTTCTGGTTGTCCTCATGGGAATTATCCCAAATTATCTTGTGTGATGACCATGAACAAAATTCCAAAAAAATCTACATGTTCATCCATCAATGAATTATGGTCCATTTATACAACAGAATAAACTAGTATGTATTTACGGTTAAATAACAAAAATATTAAATAAATGATGGTACACTTATTTAATAGAACACTATTTGGCTACAGAGTCACTATTTTTTAGGTGCTGACATATACCAATCTTCAAAATATATTGTTTAGTGAAAAAGCAAGCTACAGAAGAGTGGACATTGTATGCTATCATTTAGGCACAAACTATCTCTAGAAGTATTCAAAATAATTTAATACTTGAATTCTTTGGGGCTTAGAAAAGTGAATAGCCAAGGCATAGAAAAGAGAAGAAAATTCTTCAGTTTTTATCATTATGTACATCTGAATTTTGAAACCAGTAATATATTATCTGTTTGATATAAAAGCAGATAAAATAAACATTAAATGATTTTTAAAAATGGGTAAAACTATGTGCACGAACCTATTTGTTGCTGTAGTATTTATAATAGCAAAAAATTAATAGTAACCCAATGTTCATCTGTAAGGAAACGGTTAAATATGGCCAGTGTCACTGATGGCATATTTTATGATAATATGAAAAATAAGTATGGAAGTTATGTAGAAACATGGATACCTTACTTTTCTATCGCTGTGCAATAAATTAACACAAACTTAGCGACATAAAAACATCATTTGTTCTCTTATTGTTGTGTAGAACAGAAGTCTCACGTGGTGAAACTAGGTTCTCTGCTCAAGGCTTCACAAGGCTGAAATCGAATTGTCAGGTGAACTGAATTCTCGTCTGAGAATTCTGCCTCCCTCAATGGGAAAAATGCATATTATTAAAGAAAGAAAATAGCAATGACTCTTAAAGATATGCAAAGATATTCAATCTTAGGAGTAAGAGAAATTATAGTGAAGTTACCCTTTTCATCTGTCAGACAGAAAAGGTTTTAAAAATTTGCTAACACACTGGATTAGGAAAGGTGTATAGAGACAGATGCTTTCCCTCATCATTCTAACTTCTATTAAAATACTGCATATAGTGATATACATAAACTATGATAACAACCAGGCAAAAGGAGCTGTGTGTGTTTGTGAGTGAGTGTGTGTGTGAAAAAGTATAAAAGAGAGGGTATGAAAATGTTAATAGTCACATAAAAGAACTTGGGTGACTTAATTTTTTGTTAATTTTGAGATTTCTAAGTCAGGTTACTATTTTCTTCTATCATCAAAATTGTATTTACAGAGGAAGAACAGTAACTTTTTCAGCCTTTTTCTGCTTACCACGGCACACACACAAAAAGAGTAGATTTATTACAGTGTCCCAGATCATTGTTATTTGTTGGTATTGCTGAGATTAGGACATAGGTCCCTAACCCCAGGTCCTTTATATACCATGTTGTCCTGTCTCTTGCTGGAAAACTCCAGATGTTGGAGAGTATGACAATTATGGAATGCTCATTAACCCCTGTGTGCTCACTACTTACTAGGTACATTTATGTGTAGTTAAAACTCACAACAATCCTATACGATAGATTTCATTTCATAGTCTCACTGGGTTTTTAATCCCAGCTCTGATCCAGAAAAACAGTGAGATTTGGCAAGGATTGCAAATTGGAGTGAGAGTCATTAGAGTTGTGCATAAACTGAGCCAGATACCTTTAATACCCTGCCTATCTCTTCCAGCATTTAACCACACCCATACTTGCTTAGTCAACTTCCAACTGCCCGCACCTTTGACTTTTTGTCTGAGGTTTTCCTTGACCACAAAACCCTGGGGAAAGTTTGGAAGTTCTGGAGGAATTAATGTCTCCCACCTTCCTCCAACAGCTACCGCAGCCCTTGGGCAAAATGACTGAGATGCTTGTTCTATTCAATTTCCCCTTGTTCCCCAGAAGTATTAAGTTCTATTTATCTGCAGAGTAATTCCCTTGACAATATAATCTGTCTTCTTTTTTTTTTTTTTTGTAGTAAAAACATTTAACATGAGATCTACTCTTTCAATGAATTTTTGAGGATACAGCACACTAGTGTTGACTATAGGCATGATGTTGTACAGCAGATTTCTAGAATTTATTCATCCCTTTCCCTAAATCCTGAGCAGTCATCTTTCTACTCATTGCTTCTATGGGCTTGGCTATTTTAGATATCTCATATAAGCAGAATTTAAAAATACTTGTCCTTCTATTACTGGCTTATTTCACTTAGCATAAAATCCTCTAGGTCTATCTGTGTTGTTCTATACTGCAAGATTTTCTTATTTTTTAAGGCTCAATAATATTCCATTGTATATATACTACATATTTTTTATCCACTCATCTATCAATGGACATTTGGTTGTTTCCATGCCTTATCTATTGTGACTAGTCCTGCAGTGAACATGACTTTAATCAAGGTCTTGGTCAGGGCTGTGGTCTCATCTGAAGACTTGACTAGGAGAGGGTGGCCTTCCATACACACAGGCTTGTTGGAAAAATTCAGTTTTCCAGCAGTTATTGGACTGAGGGCCTGTTTCCAGTGGGCTATTGGCTAGAAATGCTTCTTAGTTCCTTGCCACAAAGCACCTTCCTAATATGGCAGTATGCAAATTGAGAAGGCAATAGAAAGAATCTGCTAGCAAGATGGAAGTCATAATTTTAGGTAACCCAATTACAGAAGTGATATCCCATCATCTTTTCCTTATTGTAATGGTTAGAAGCAAGTCAAAGGGTGAGCCCACATTCAGTGGGAAGGGATCCAATGAGGGTATGACTGCTGGGAGGCAGGGACCATTGAAAGACATATTGCAATATACCTGGTACACTAGTCAAGTTTAGATCAAGTTTAGATAGGAAAGAAAGATCCTAGGTCTTCCAGGAAAAAAAGTCCGTTTTGGTTTGTTTGAGGTACTCTTGGAATCGTAAGGAGTTTTCCCTCATGGAATTAGCTTTTCCTTAAGCAAATATATTCTAAGAATGAAAGATGGCTCTAAAACTTTATGGGTCACGATAAGAAGACAAGCAGGAAATTGAAGTTATTCATGACTAGCTGAATTGCAGAAAACAGGAACAGTATATTCAATATTGGTGGACTAATCTGGATAATGGATATTGACAAACTTAAATCAACATATATGCATTGGACATACTCTTTTGTATATAGTAGGGATTTAATACTTATTTGGAAAGAAATCAAATAGAATTAGATTTAAATGTATAGATTTCAATTATCTTTGCTATACTGTTCATGCTTTAACTTTTACCAAGAGCCATTCTGCTTCTGCTTACAAGTGTGATGAAGAAGAACTTGCTCCTTAAAGTAGAAATAAAACTGACTATAAAAATCAGAGTCCATGCTATTATTACTCACTTCTGACAGAGCTGTGCTTATAAAATACTAAGGGCTTCCTTCTGCCTAATCTGAGGGGATGTTCCAGTCCACCAAATGAAAAATAAAACTACCTTCAACAGCAGCCAAGGAGTTAAGAAGCTGGGTATGAAATTGTGTCTCCCTCATTACCTGCAATGCATGGCTGAGATTATTCCAAGTAATGCCTGGGAATCTTCTACTAAAACAATCACAAGGTGGCTTGGGAGTTTATGCCTTTTGACCAGGTCCACAACCCACATCTGCCACAGAGAATTTTAATTGATATTATTCTAGAAAATAGTTCCTATGCTAGTATTAAATCAGAAAAAAAAAGCAATTTAACACTGCATTATTCATCATTCTAGCATAAATGAAAATAGAATGGATTTAGAGTAGAAAACTTCTTTTCAGCAGAGAGAGGTTTTCTATATAACCAGACTACCAACCACAAGGTTTAAGGTTTGGGCCCCATACTACAAAAACATATGTGACAAATGAACAAAAATGTAATTTCTAAATCACCTTTTCCATAGTACAAATAAGGCAACTGCTTTTTCTATGTACTATGATTTGAAAGCATTGTTTTTATTTTTATAACACTGGAATATTAATCATTAAGTCATTGAATATATATATGTATATCTACAGAGAGAGAGAGAGAAAGAGAGAGAGAACTTTACTGAAAGTTTTAACTGTTCCCTTATCCATTATATGTCTTTGTGAGCTGCTTCCTACTGTGTTTCCTACTTTGTCTTTGTTTTTACTGTGTCTTTCCAGACAAAGTGGAAACTGTAATGGACTTTGAGTCAAGAATGTAATTATTCAGATATGTAGGATTTTTTTTTCTTCTTAGAATTTACCAGAGAAGTTCCTTTTGCCAATTAAGACAAGAAGCCATTTACGTTTTTCAAGTAAGAGAAAAGACAAGGGAATTTGACATTTATTGAGCATCTACTATGGGCCAACCATTTTGGATGTACATACTTTCATTGAGTGATCACTCCTATAAATCAGTACTGTTATTCCAGTATAATAAATGAGAAAACAGAAACTAGGAAATCATGGAAGGGAAGAAAACTAAAATTTGTTGAGCAAGTGAATACTAACACGAGAGGCACTTCATATTTCTACATTTATGTACGCGTTCCATATGCATCCCCATGTTACTGTTTTAAACAAACTTGGGCTCAGAGTTGTTAAATAATTTATACAAAATCATATACTTAGTAAGCACTTAAGTTGAGCTAGATTCTGAGTGGATCTGATTCACTGTATTTTTCCCAATTACATCAAAATACTTCAGCATAAAATTCTTTAAATGTAGCTGCTTGCAGAGGCACTAACGATTTTAGATGGCTTCCAGCTCACAAGGGGAAGGATGCCATTCATAAAACTGTTGTGTTCCCCAGCAGGGAAAGGCTTCTGGGAACGTTTCCAGAATTCAATCCAACCATAATTAAATAAATAGAATTAATAAGAGTAAACAATTAGAGGCATCTTTCTCGGCTCAACTGTATGGTCCAGTACCGGTCACCAGATCTACTCTATTATAATTTCTTTTCCTTCTTTTTAATTCCTACTAAAATTGTTGAACATTTGTTGCTTCATTGTAATTTGGTTTTTTTTTTTTCTAACTTATTCATCCCCTATTCCAAATTAGGCATTCCTTGGGGACAGATACCTTGATATATCCCAGGCATCTAATACCTGGTACTTAGCAGATGCTCAATAAAAATCAGAGGAATGAATGACTGAATAAACAAATGACTTCATTAATAAACAAACATGAACAACAGGATATGAAGCCAAACTCATTACCTAGCTCTAGCAAACTTTGGAATTGTCTAGAATATTATGGTTACATTGAAGGTGATGTGATGCCTCTAGGCTGCCTCAAGTTATAGATTTAGTTTGGCAAGTACTTAGCCAAGACTCAGCTTACTTGAGTGGTACCCACCTCTGTCCCACCACCACTCAAGATGCTGTAATCTTTATCTCTAGTCACTGAAGGACTATGGTCACTCTGACTCTGTGATTCTCTAGGACATACTCTCAGTTCTCCTTCATTCCTCTGTTCCAAATATACATTTTGTTTTAATGTTTGCAAACATGTAAAATGTAGGCTTTCCTTCTGCTCAGAAGAATGTGTACAGATTATATGCTGAGGGCAAGAGCATAAGTTTCAGGTCAGACTAAATAGGTTCAAGACTAACTATCATTTATTTATTAGCATGTGACTTTCAAAAACAGGATGTCTACATGAAAAAGTGCTCAACATCACTTGGCATCAGGGAAATACAAATCAAAATCAAAACCACAATGAGATACCATCTCACACCAGTCAGAATGGCTTAAGTTAACAAGTCAGGAGATGACAGGTTTTGGTGAGGATGTGGAGAAAGGGGAACCCTTCTACACTGTTGGGTGGGAATGCAAGCTGGTAAAGCCATTCTGGAAGGGTCCTCAAAAAGTTGAAAATAGAGCTACCCTACGACCCAGCAATCGCATTACTGGGTATTTACCCTCAAGATACAAATGCAGTGATCCGAAGGGGCACGTGCACCGGAATGTTTATAGCAGCAATGTCCACAATAGCCAAACTATGGAAAGAACCTAGATGTCCATCAACAGATGAATGGATAAAGAAGATATGGTATATATACACAATGGAATACTATGCAGCCATCAAAAGAAAGGAAATCTTGGTATTTGCAATGATGTGGATGGAACTAGAGGATATTACACTGAATGAAAAAGTCAATCAGAGAGAGAAAATTATCATAAATTATCATATGCTCTCTCTGATATGAAAAATTTGAGAGACAGGGTGGGGAGTCGTGGGGGGTAGGGAAGGAAAAAATGAAATAAGATGGGATCAGGAGGGAGACAAGGCATAAGAGACTCTGAATCTCGGGAAACAAACTGAGGGTTGCTGGGGGGTGGGAGGTACGGACAGGGTAGCTGGGTTATGGACATTGGGGGGGGGGGTATGTGCTATGGTAAGTGCTGTGAAATGTGCAAGCCTGATGATTCACAGACCTGTACCCCTGGGGCAAATAATATATTATATGTTAATAAAAAATATCTATTATTAAATATCTAAAAAAACAAAAAACAAAAAACCCCAGGGTGTCTAAGGTTTAGCTTCTCATGCATAGACGGGGAT
This sequence comes from Mustela putorius furo, assembly GCF_011764305.1. Classification (NCBI taxonomy): domain Eukaryota; kingdom Metazoa; phylum Chordata; class Mammalia; order Carnivora; family Mustelidae; genus Mustela; species Mustela putorius. The sequence goes on along the minus strand of NW_025421322.1, from coordinate 21,245,389 downwards.
AATAGAAGTACCTACCCCAGAGGATTACTGTAGAAATTATATGAGATGATGAACCAAATGCTGTGAGTATGGCTCCTAATATATTATTATTATAATAATAGAATGAGAGTAAGAAAGTGCCTTTTTATTTGGCTGGCTGATTTATAAGTACTTACGAATTAAAACCAGGAGAAGAGAGAAATCCCCTTTATCCTTCTAAAAAAAACACTGAGCAGTCTGGTTGCAAGGACAGGAATATCAATGGTTTGGCCCAGCTTTAGATCTTGTGCCCATCCTGGCAATGAGAGTGACTGCTTTGGCTGTTGACCTGAGTACTGAGGCCTCCTCAGGGGTCCGGATGGATGAGGGGGTGGGCAGGGGAGTGCTCTCTTACCCGAACAATATGGACTGAGTGGGAGAGGAGGCAATAGTTAAAGGAAAATCGAGAAGAAAGAGTTGCTCTGCATCCCTATAGGACTAAACTAACTAGGGATAACCGATGTAGGATGACCTTACTAACCAAGAGAAATGAAAGCACCTTCACACGCCTGCTTTCTCTTAATGAAAGGCATAACTTCCCAAATTCAAGCCAGTCACTTACTCCTACAGAAAGTATGCAAATGAAAGGACAGGATTGTGCAAATAAAAAGATGGATTTTCCTCTGTGTATCTGTCCTTGTTACAGTTTAATACAACTGCTTGTAGTCCCTTGTCTCAGGAAGGAATCAGAGTCACAAAATTCAGACATAAATTGTCAATATTTCCTAATATAGCTTTTTCCAGAAGTTTTTGTAAAAGTAGAAGTCATAGAGATGCTAAGTTCCAAATAGCACTTTCAGGTCATTTTGTCCTAGAGTCATTTACCCATGGGTGGTGGTGGTATGGGGTGTGTGTGTGTGTGTTTCAATGGTGGCGCTATATGTGTGTATGTTTCAGTGTACCTGTATTTGTGTTTCCCTTATTCTCTTCCCTCACATTTCTCCTCATAAGAAATTACTCCTCTCAGTGCTTACCTACCACTCAAGCCATCAAACATGGAGGACGGAACACAATACTTCAACAACATAACTGTCTTTCTGGAATAGAACATCGGATATACAAGCAATTTTTTTTTTAATACGTTCACATGAAAAGAAAAATAAGCACATGTAGAAGGTAATTATGGAGGTCACAGGAAGTTTCTTTTCTCCTTTGGTTTTTAAATGAAACATACATTTTCACATTAAAAGAAAATTCTGGAAAGATATTGGGATGACCATTAAAAAAGGATATGAACTATGAAAAGCACAAGTAATAAATAATGAACACAAATAAACAGCCTGCCAGTTTGTCAAACTCCAAGCCAAGCGTTATATTGCAGGATTTGAAGTGAATGAGAAGACTGCAGAAACTGATACTGAGCCACACAAAGAAATCTCACCTCATTCCTTTGTGTTCTTAAAACATGGATTTTTGCATGACTAGTGCATCAGATAACTACACCGAAACATCATTTTATTTAATATGACCAATTCTAGAGAAGTGAAAACCTGGAACCACTTAGAAATGTTCCCAGTTCTGGGTTGGGCCTGTTTTGCCTGGAGGTTCTACAAGCCTACAGCCAACATTACTTCCAAGATGTATCAAATAAAACAATGGTATCACTAAATGAAAATATCACTGGATATGGTAGACTACCTTTGGAAAAGTGTCTTATGAAAACAAACCTCAATCATTTAATTTGACAAGCCAACTCCATTACTAAAAGTATAGCTGTATCTTCCAACAAATCTTGACTCATACTGGTAGCTTCCTTCTTAGTTCCCAAAGAAAGCACTATCACCCACCATGTGCTTACTATGATAGAAAGGTTCCTATCATTGGGTTGGAAGTGGCCTTCTTCCTTAAAATCCAACCTTATTTCTTTCTTAAAGTCTCAATATAGGTGCTTAGGTGGCTCAGTGGGTTAAGACTCTGCCTTCGGCTCAGGTATGATCTCAGGGTCTTGGGACCCAGCCCCACAACAGGCTCTCTGCTCAGCGGAAAGCCTGCTTCCCCCCTCTCTCTCTGCCTTCCTACTTGTGATCTCTCTCTCTGTCAAATAAATAAATAAAGTCTTAAAAAAAGGTCTCAATATAATAAAATATAAATATAATCTATTACATATATTATATATTATTCAGTGCAACACATTTATATTTATATTATTATTTAATCCTGTTTACTACTATTTATATATTTATTTATATATAATATGTATACCTTATAATAATATGTTTATAATTTTTAAAATATATAATGTAATATAACAATGTAACTTATAATTATTATCCACCTAATATATGGTTATAACATATTACAATATATAACATATTATATTATTATCTACATATACATGCTTATTTATACCATTATAGGATAGAATGGCAATAGGGTTGAAAAAGAGCTCCCATAGAGATTTAAACAGGGTCATGGATTAGACATTGCTGTCGTAATAATTCCCCAATCACCAGTATCTCATTTACAAAGCTTATTCCTTATAAATCTACCTTAATTATCATCTTCTCTGAAGGGACTTCCATACCCATACTCTTTACCACCAGAAAGACAGAACTATTTTTTAAAAATGCCACCAGCATTTTGTGCCATGAGGTTAAGTGCCAGTGAAGGTATAAATCAGATCATTGCTGTCTTGTGCCCACCATGTTGTACAAACTCTTATAGTTATACTTATCACACTGCACTATAGTTGTTTGTTTAATGCCTGTCTACACAGTGGGGCTCTGACTTACATGGGTGAAAAGCCACGTTATCCTCATTTTTGTATCCAGTGGCAGATACTGCCTGAACCAAGCCGCCACTAAGCCAGGGCGGTTATCTCTCAGCAGCCAGGAGTCTTGGCCACTGGTGGCCCATAGCTATCTTTTTCCAGAGAATTCTCATTGACCACATGGAGCCCAGAAATGCCCACTAGGAGACCCTCATCAAATAATTGTATAATTGAAAGGTCTACAAATCTGGCCTCTCGACTCCAGGTAGAACCAGTCTGTAGTCTTCACGTCCACAGCTTCTCTGGAGATCAGCTGACGCAAGACTTTGCTGAATTCATGTCTCTGCTTGGCTTCTTGCCCTGCCCAGATTGGCTTCCTTCACTTCCTTACAGGTTTCTCCTGGGAACACTCCATCAGCTGATTACTCACACATGAACCCTTGCGTCAGGCTGTGCTTTTGGGGAATCGGACCTAAGACACCCCGAAGGGCACAGATTGCTGGGACAAAAGGTCTGTTTCTCCTATTAAACTCTGAGATCCATGAGAGCAGAAAAGATGACTTCTTCATCTCTTTATATCCAGTACCTAATTCAGTGCCTGACAGTAAACACTCGAGAGAAAAAAAAAAAAAAAGTTTGTAAATCTGAATTAACATGTGAGTTTATTTACCTCATTCCTTCTTCTCCTCTTTGACTGAATAGATAAATCCCAGGAAAAGCAAGACATGGGTTTAAGGATTAACATTGCTATTATCATTCCATACCAACCTTTCTCCAAGACCAAATGAATATGAATTGTCAGGAGGTGTTCAGCTCTAAAGTAAGGGGAGTGAAGACCCCTACCCCAGTCCTATCCTACAGGAATGTGGATATTGGAACCATGGTTCTCATCGATTGGATAGATTCAGTAACAGCTAATGGCCATATATTAAACCGAATCTTCTTTTGTTTTCTTTTTTAGCTTTCCTGAGAATATTTTTCCATTCCTCACTTTCCTCTTACTCCCATATTAAACTGGCGTTAGGTTGGCAAATATCAAGCCAACTTTAGGAAAGGAAGATTTTTCTCAGTGGTTTTCTTGGTCCCAACACAGTATATTCACCAGAGATTAAAACAAATACGGGGCTCTGGTCTCCACTGCATCCCTCGGAAATGATCTTCTTTCTACTCACTATGGAAGACAGATTAGACTCCACCAAATGAATTAACAAGGTCATCCAGAGGATAAGAACTCCAACATTAATCAAAAGCATGTACTTATATATATTTAAATTAATCTGAAGGCACAAGTTTCTCCATTAGTGTGTCTGTTTGGACCATCTTACTTAAAAAGTGCGGGATTTCTTTGGGCAGAAAAGAGAATGATACTTTCAATTGTTCTCATTATAATTACCTCAAAGCTTGCCCAAGAAAGCATAAAAATAACTTCACAAACACATTTTGTTTTGAGGTTGACAAAGTTTTCTGAGGCGAAAAGTTTCATTAGGTATCTATAATTCAAACTTGTGTCAAATAGACAAGATCCGATTCTTTTTTTTTTTTTTTAAGATTTTATTTATTTGATAGACAAAGATCACAAGTAGGCAGAGAGGCAGGCAGAGAGAGAAGAACAAGATCCGATTCTTAACACAATGACCAAAAATTACTCAAATACCATCTCTAAGCAGATTCGCTGTCTGGGAATATTGGTATTTGGTCAGTTCTTCTGGAAACCTCCAGCCATCAATTACTGAGCTACGGACAAAACAAATGAGTTGGGGCGGTACAGGGGAGATGTGGGAGGCGCCCAGGAATTCTACAGAAAACTGGCTTTTAATATTGAATCAACCACCATTTCACCCAAGTGTGGGGCTGGAGACATGATGTTATCTCATCTGTTCCTTACTATAACCCTGACAAAGCTGGATTTTCATCTTTACTTTGCAAGTGGTAACAGCCGTCTTGACAGATCCTGGAGAGTTGTTACAAGTCACGTGGCTACTAAGGACAGCCACTGGAGTTCAAACCAGGGACTGTTTGCTCCAAAGCCTATCATCTTTTGACTTCACCGCCCTTTAATCAGGTCAGCCAGTGTTCACTAAGGGTTTATTTTTCACTGAGCTCTTAAATATCGACTTGACTCAGGGGAAAAAAGACACTTTTGTGGACAGTCTCTTCCTTTATGACAGCAGCACTTGGACTCCGATCACCCTCTTGATATTTTACTTACTAGCTAACAACTAATACATGATTTGTTCTAAGAAGTAATTCTGTACCCGAAGAGTGGGTGTGGCCTTCTTTAAAGTTATCAAGATGAGTCCGTCAAATGCAGTGGATGCTTTGAGGGCATGCCAAAGCTTTGGAATCTGTCAGCAAATGAAGACAAACGAAAGCAATAGTGGGTACCCTCGATTTTGTGGACAAAGTCCACAGACACAGACATGTTCAGGATTCCGTGGTTTCCAAAGCCCTAGGGACGTTCAGAAACGATGCCCGGTCTCCTGAGTCAGAAAGAGTGTGGCCAAGTTCCACTCTAGAGGAAGGTGGGGAGAAAACTGGGTTGCCATCCTCTGTTCTCTTTGCGAGATGGTATATGAAGTATATGCTGGGAGTGAAGGATGTGAGACAAAGATGGGGAGACAGAAAGTAGTAGAGGTTAAATGGGTTTGGATTCACTGTCTTGGAGGATGGAGGAGAGAACCAACAGGTGACAGGGTGACGAGAATGCAAGATTCATGAGGCCCAGGAGTTTTTCTCCCTTGTGTCTTCTTGGTGTTTGCACATAGTAGATGCTCAATTAATATTTGTGGAATAAGCAACCGTGGAAGAAATAAAGCTTGAACCAGCTTTATAAATGGCAGTATCTACAATATCATTTTGGAAATAAGTTAAATTCTATTAGGAGTATTTTCAACAAAATCAGCAACATCTTAGCAGTATTTCAATGAAAATTGGCAACATCTCATGCCATATCATCTCTCTCTCTCTCTCCAGTTCCTCTTAATGCAAACCAAAGAGTCTTCATGCCGCTGAGGTCTGGACAAAATGAGTATTAAGGGTGAATCAGATGTATAAAGATTAGCCTGATGATTACCTATGTAAGATGGTTACAGGCTTTGCCTTGGTGATGGCGAAGGGGTTTGTGAGTGCTGTGAAATGAATGGGCGTAGATGAGTCCAAAGTCCTGTGGGAACACAGCCAGCCATTCAGCAGGTGCCGGCCTGACTCTCACTTTTCTTCTCTAAGGGCCAAAATTTCTCAGATGATGCATCTGACCCATTCCCTTTCCCCTCATTTCAGAGTTTCTTGTTGCTCTCTCTGTGTTTTCTTCTTTTTTTTTTTTTTTAAGATTTTATTTATTTATTTGACAGACAGAGATTACAAGTAGGCAGTGAAGCAGGCAGAGAGAGACAGGAAGCAGGCTGAGAGAGACAGAGAGACAGGAATCTCATTGCTTTGCTGGAGATTCTTAACTTTTGTAGGAAGCTCTAGTACTCACCTGGCCTAGAGACGTTGCACTCTGACGACTTCAGGCCTTGAGGTCTACCTTCTCCTTGGCCCTCCATCTCATCAAATTTCCTGACTCCCACTCCCTTAAGGCACCAGCTCCTGTGTGTTCAGCTCTTCCTTCTACCAGGGAAAGTAAGAAAAAGGGGAAACAGCCATGTGGTGTATTAGCCACGTTTAAGCCTTCATATTTTATTTGCAAAACTGACAAAACACTTTATAATCCCCATGTAAAAGCCAAGTTTAAAGCAAAGACTTATTAAATCTGTATAAAATACACAAATGAGTAAATTATTGCTAATGGCATGACTTTTCGTACTCTTCTTCAAAGCTAAACCATGAAATTATTTTCATTTTAAACAACAAATTCGTTTCTTTGTGTGATTCAAGACACCGCACTAATCCATTTCAGGTTTTTAGTATAATACAGATTTGTCTACATTTGTAAACAAAAGACTGAGCTGCAAGAAGAAAGAGAAAAGCTAGACCTGCGTTTCAGGGTAACATGCAAAAACCATTACACCAGAATTCATTTTAAACAAGTTTCTGCTAGACAGTATGCACTGAGTGTGATTACTAGCTCTAGGAACCCATTATGAAACAAATAAAAGTTAAACACTGCCCTGGAAAAATTGATACAAGTGAGTTGAATTCATTAATCTACTGAACAACGAATAGAGCTCCGTTTTGGCAAGAAGAGTAGGGGAGAGCACGTTATCCCAAGGATGTAGGTGAGAACAAGTTATGTTAAGAATAGTAATAGGTACGGGGCACCTGGTGGCTCAGTCGTCTGTCTTCGGGTCAGGTCATGATCCCAGGGTCCTGGGATCCAGCCCTGCATTGGGCTCCCTGCTCAGCGGGAAGCCTGCTTCTCTCTCTTCCGCTTCCCCTGCTTGTGTTCCCTCCCTCTCCGTGTCTCTTGCTGTCAAATAAATAAATAAAATCGTTAGAAAAAAAAAAGTAATAGGTACAGAGATGGGATTTTACACAATTATTTAGTGTGCTAGATTTATATTACATCCATTTAGGTCCACTGGAACTGAATTTCAGAAACTCCCTTGGCCTGCGTAGCTTGTGGTTGGTAGGAAGTATCAGCCACACTCTTTCTGCATGAGGAAGGGGAAAGCAGGCAGTGAGGCCCCTGGTAGCTTATATACATTATACACATTGTTGCTACTCACCTTGGGGTAGCATCTCTTCCCCAGTTCCTGTACCTCCTGTGAAACCCTCATTTGGCTTCTCTGCCTCCTGGGCTAGGTACAGATTGAGTTCCATGATGAACGGCACTAGCTTCCCTGGCAGGATATCCCCCATTCCCCAAGTGGCAGGTGTAAAGCCAGAGAGAGACTCCCATGATTTTAAGAGCCTGCGCTCATGGGCTCTAGTCAGCATGGCAGGTTCCGTTTGTGCTCTTCCCCTCACACCTATCCTTCTTCGCCACTCCTCGCCCTGTGGAGGTCTGGCTCTGCCACCAGATCCAGGAGGAAACAACTCATGGAAGACTCTAACCATGCCCCGCAAGTGTAAGGCCAAGCCACTATTATAGATCCCCATTTGGATATTAATGTATATTTCAGAGATGGCGTGTTTCTCTGCTCACACTCTGACTAAAACACAGGGAGACATTATTAGTGTGGGGAAGCATGGGGAAGATAATTGAATAAGTCATCTGCAATTTTTCAGAAGAAAGCCAATGACTTTGACTAAAGCTAGTATTGCCGTGAAGTTCTCCATGATGCTCAACAAACGTAAATCAATGCAATTTAAGACCTTCAGTATCTTCATATAACTTTATCCATGCTATTAAAGTTGTTATGCACTTTTAAATCGTACACAATAGTTCATATTTATGAATATTTTTAGCTAATGTTTCAAATGTATTCAGTGTTTGACATTATCTAGTTGATACCGCCATTCTTAGTAGCTGATGTTCAGTATCTAAGATTTTGCTTTGTGTACCACTTTTGATGTGAATTTTTATTAGTAACCTGATTTTTTTTCTCAAAAGAATTCTGAGAGGTCAGAAAAGAGCCAGTAAAGAGTGGGGATTTGGCATGCAAGGAAAGGACAAACGTTGCTAAACCCCAGGCTGTCACATCTGCACCTTCAATTTCAATTAATTTTCACAAAACCTTTAAAGATTTTTTTTTTTTTAATTATTTGACAGAGATCACAAGTAGGCAGAGAGGCAGGCAGAGAGGGAGGAAGGGAAGCAGGCTCCCTGCTGAGCTGGGAACCCGATGCAGGGCTCGATCCCAGGACCCTGGAACAATGACCTGAGCCGAAGGCAGAGGCTTAACCCACTGAGGCACCTAGGCGACCCACAAAACCTTTATGGTTGTTTTCTTCCTTCTATTTTTCATCTGGGGACCGAGAACCAGAGGATAAAATGTCCTGTTCAACATCTCACATCAGACAAAAACCTGTTTTTTCCTTAAAATTGAGTGAAACCATAATTATACCAAGGGGAAAAGTATAACAACCTTGAGAAAGTGCAATGACCTTGAGAACCAGAAAATGTGGAGGTGCTATGCACTAAGAAAAATAAGAAGATGAGAAGCAACCGGACCCTGTAACAAGGATTCAGTGTCTGACACCTGGGCACAGCCATAAACAATGGTGATAAAAATTTTTATCTCCTGATAAGAAACATTTTGCTGGTAGTAAACTCTTTACAGTAATATTTAATACATATGAACGCTGTTACATTTTTAATATGTAAAAATGAATAAAATGGGAAAACATTACCCAAGCAAGAATCAAACACTAGACCACAAAACTTCCAAGTATCATCTCATGACTAGGGAGGAAGTATGTATTTTAATGAAAGAAATCCCCAACGTATACTACCTAGAATTCTCATTTCAGCAATTGTCCCTTCAATATTGAGACCCTTTGTCTATTCCAGAGGGGTAATGACAGATAGAATTTTACCTGAAATCCCCACAGGTTCCCAGTTCTCATGGTCACTTCCTTCTCAAATTTCTTTGTTACTAATCAATGGCACCTCATGAGGATCTCTGAGAAAGCTGAACTAAAGGAGCCGTTTCCCAATGGTTGTAACATTAAATGGAACACGAAGGTAAGTTACACTTTATACCATAGTCAAGTCACAGAATTCTAACTGCATTTAAGAATGATTTCCTATCTTTCACAAATGAGTTAACTGAAAATCAGAGAAGTGAAGCTTTATTAATTAAATTTGAAAGTGAGTTCAGGTTTCCGGATGCATTAAACTGACACAATTCTGTGAGTGAATAATTAAAAAAAAAATACAAATACAAAATTACATACAGGACTTTGGGTGTGGCTCGTGAAAATGTGGGTTTAACATTCTAACCAGAACGGAACGAGGTAAAATCCAACTTGAAAAGGCAAAAGCCAAGTCACTGTTGAAAAACCCAGTCCCTGGAAGTGCAGGGAAGCAGAGGGTCCTCAGGAAGAACCAGAACTAGAGACATGAACCTCACTGGATTGTTTCCACCTCTGTTTCTCTCTGCAAGTTGGCTTTATTCCCTCTCACTGTAAACCGGATCTCTTCAGAAGCAGGAAAATATGGCCGCTGATAGTTCTTAAGTTATATGTCATAGAGTTTAACCACTGAGATGCTGAGATGCTCTCTGGGCCAAACCAAGTCTAGGGAAGGACTTTAACTGATCTGGTTGTGTCCAAATTAACTGCTGTCAGTGGCATTGGGTCTTCTAAAAACAGGAGAGAAACCATGAGCACACTGTCAGCATAGAAAAGGATCTGTGCCAAGAAGAATCTGGAAAGACAAAACAATCCTCCATAAATCATTTGCTCAATGCTGAATAGCTAATATGTGGTATACTCAGAATCATAAACTAAGGGTTCATTTCAGCCCAATTTTTTTTTCTCTAAATGTTACAGCAGATAATAAAGAAATGAATTTTCCTGGCTCAGAAGTTTTGTTCTTGGCATAGAATATTACCAGAATATGCAAACAAAAACAAGACCCAACACAAAATAACCTTCATATTTTCATTCAATTTAGAGTTCTTCTGAATTACTATTATACATATCAATCCTCATCAGAGATTTATTAAGAAAACAGGACATTTGTGTTAAGCGTCTATTATCTATTAACTCATGCTAGAAATTTTCTTTTTACTGCTATTCTGATGCGATTTCTTTCCTTATCTCTTTATCATAGATATCGAATAGATGAAAAAGTGCTAATTGGTTGTGCCCTGCAGTAAATGAAATATTATCATATAGTGCTTTGATATGAAAACAGCATAATTACAAGCTTATTGAAGTCACTTTTTTTTAAGAACAAATAGCATATTGCTATAGACCAAAAAGTTCCTGCATAAGGCAGTCGCTATTGATTTGTATTTCCTAGTTAAGTAATTCTCAATCGATTTATATTTCGTTTCCCTAAACAAAGTGCTTCAATCATTGGAAGAATGAAAAGAAGGGAAATTGAAAATGGGAAATTTTGACAAAATATAATATAATAGAAAGAAAACCCCTGGCCTTTCCTTTCTTTCTTCAACACAGCTTTAGCAGAATCTTCTTAATATTTAAATTCATAAATTCCCTTTCTTCTTACTTAGTTCTGAGAAGGCCTCCCTACTGGGATTTACGACCTATGTTGAAGGCAATCCGGGAAAAGGATTTATAATAGTGCCTAAACTATGGTACTCTGCCGAGATGAGAAAAGATGGGGCTTGAAAATAAAGTCATGGATTTCAGTGTTCAGCTCTCTCCCACCAGTGAGACTTTCTCTGGACGAGGCTCAGCCTAGCAGCCTTGGGAGGCCTGGGCCACAGCTGTTTCCCTGTGTGCTGCTAGCCAACAGCACAAAAGTCTCAATTCAGAAGCTGGAGGAAAGAGTTGGAAACTAAAACCAAGGGCAGCAGATGCCACACCAAACTGAAGGCATATGAATTATCTTCTAGATGAGTGAGGGAACAACATCTGGTCTTACTCATAAATCAGATCCTGCCCAGCAGGCTCAGGGCATGGGCTTCCTTACACAGAAGCACAGGACGGGACACATGAGGAGTGTGGATGATGCCTCACACGGACATGAAGTAGAGCAACAGTAAACAGGGTGTCCAAGAAACATCGGGAGGGGACTGCAGAACTGGGAGCCATTCGGAAGCCAGAACTTGGCTCAGAGTACCTGGCACAAGACAGAGGGCCACTTTGAGAGCAAAGCTACAAACGTGCAAGTTTGGGGGACTCTAAAATGCAGTTAGTGCTGCCGATTGAAGGCCAGGTTTCAGATATAAACCACCTGGAGAAGACTTTTGATCACATTTGAACGTTTTACATTCTACCTACCCATGCAAAAGCATTACCTTTAGGATGTCCTCTATTAATGAAAAGCCTTTCTTTCCCCCTCTCACACTTAGAAGAATTTGCTATTTGGCCATTTATGTATATTGTATCTTTTTTTTTCTTGAACTGCTCCATTTTCTTTTCTGACATCGTACTGAGTGATCATGATTTAGAAAAATATGTCAGGTATGCTTAGTGTGGTGGAAAGTCTCCCTTTTTCCTTCCAAGTTTACTTTCCATCTATCTCAGCCTTAACCTCTGCCCAGGGAGAATGACTTCCACCAACTGTGTAATAAAACCTTCCCTGCCCTCTGGCTTTTAGTTGGGTTTGACCCAGAGGAAGTAAGACATGAGATCAGATAATGGGAGAAGAGAAAGTTTGGGGTATTTTACCCTGACTCTCTTCCAATTAGATGGTGGTTTAGCTGGGATTGTGTTCCTCTTGAGTGAACATCTCAGATGGCCCCAGTCAGATGGCTAAAGCTCTTAGATTCTGGAGGTAGTCTCTGACTGTGCTTGTGTTGGTCTGATGGTGGGAATAGCTTCCTGTCACTGTTAGTCTTAGAGGGCTTTGTTAACCCTTTTTGAATCCCTTTAGCCTGCCACACCTTGGCACAGAGCCTCTTTATTTCCTTTTCTTAAATTATTCTTTTTTTTCTTAAATGATTCTTATATGGGCAACATCTCCTATTCCTCTAAAACTCTGATTAATAAACTGACCGAAGATATATCATTCACTACATCAAATCTGAAGAAACACCAATCTGTTACAAGCAAAGTCAATGCAAAGGGTAATGACAATCATCTTACAGACAAGGGGGAAATGTTTCCAGAAAGCAGTACCTGGCTTTTCATACCAGAGTTCAAAATCTGGATCTGCCTCTTGCTAGCACCATGTACTTGAACAAATCTTACAGTTTCTCCAAATCCGTCTCTTTCCTAATAAGATGAGATTAATAGTAATATCTCTTTCATAAAATGGTTGCAAATATTCAATAAGATAATTTGGTTTAAATGCATAGCATGCCCTTGGCCTTAAAACTGATGCAGCTGTGATAGTAACAATAGTTTTAAATGATGTTTACAGGGTTAAAAGTTCAACTGAGAAGTATACTCTTAAACACTTTAAAGATGACTCTTAGTGACCTATGCTAAGGAAATTCCATGACACTGCCTTATTCGGTTTATAAACTCCCATGGCATTATTGCTACCAAAGAATAAGAAACAATAACCTGGATTATTATTTTCTCAGTTAGTCTCAAATAACATAAGGTTCCCAGTCTCAAAGTATCCCTTCCTTCAAGCTCAAAAGATATAGCACGTTAGGGAAGGTGAGAGAGATGGTGGTAAGGATGATGGCGACTTTTCCTGAGGTGAATTACCGAGCTTCAAACTTACTAACTACATGATAGCACTCACTATTCTCGGCATCTGACACATATCAAAACTTTCAATCCTCATAACAGTTAAATAGTATATATCATTATTTTCTCATTCTATACATAGAGCAGATGAGGCAGAGATTAAATAACCCGTCCATGGTCACACCTAGTAAGTGGCTGAAGGGGTGTTCAAACCCTGGGGCCAAAGCTTCAACACCCATGTGCTCTACTGCCTCACCCTGAAATTTCTACCCCATCTTTTGATGCCATGGATATCTAGGTTCCATCTTTATGAATACAAACATTTAATTTAGAATTATAACACCACTGACAAATTTTTGTCAAGCAAGCACTTTACAGAGCAAATATCATTAGGCCAGTTTAATTTATTATTGAATTTTCTATTCAGCAGAGTTAAAACATTTTTATGTTTACTTTATTGAAATTATATTCATCAGGATCGTTTTCCTGTAAACTGTACACTGAACATCTGATTTATTGGTCAGTCATTTTGTCCACATAAAATGTGACTGATGATAGCTTCTACCCATAGTACTTTTCTTTTATGGTTATTATAATAGAGCTTCAACAGACCCACATTTAATTTACATGAATTCAATCAGCTCGGCCAAAAATTAAAATAAATCTAAAAGTTTCAGTGATTTCCCAAATCCACCCCCAAGGGATTCTCAAACACTAAAAGGTTTCATACATGGTGAGGATAGAATTGAGTAGTGATTCCTTCAAAGAGAAATGAAGGAATTCCCTTGGAGTGGGAGGAGAAGGGTGTTGATGAGAAACAGCTTATTCACATCATCTCAAAATCTCTCCCTACAAATTACAATTTACCGAAGTTATAATTGGCTACATAGTGGAGAAACAAAATAGTACCTTAACCAACTGATGGAAACTACCATCGTGAATACGGGACAGGCACGATGTGCCGACAGGTGTGATAGCCAAAGGACACAACATCACTTAATTTAGCAATCCTACCAAAAAATACATAACTAGGATCACATTATGGGGAAAGGTAGATAAACCATCTTCAAAGACAGTCCTATAGGGGTGCCTGGGATGTTCAGTAGGTTAAGCATCTGCCTTTGGCTCACGTCATGATCCCAGCATCTTGGGATCGAGCCCCGCATCGGCCCCTGCTCAGGGCCCATTCCCCCCCCCACAACCTCTGCCCCTCTCCCCACTCATACATTCTCTCTCTCTCTCTCTCTAATAAATAAAATCTTAAAAGTCTGTAAAACCAGTCGCCTGTAATCTTCAAAAATTCTGAAGGTCAGGAAAGACCATGAAAGCTAAGGAACTATTCCAAATTAAACAAGAATGATAACTGGATGCAATATACGATCATGCATCAGATTCTGGAGAAAAACCACCGAGAATGATATAATCGGGATAACCGAAAAAACTGGAAGTGGACTATTATATAAATAATAACTGTAGCCACATTAAATTTCCCAAATTTGTTAACTAGACTGTGGTTAGAGACCAAAATACTCTTGTTCCTGAGAAATAGACCCTGAAGGATTAACTGACACAAAGTCATGATATAGTCAACCTGCTCTCAAATGGGTCTGCAAAAAACTGTGTGTGTACACGAGAGAAGAAAAGGCAAATGTGGCAAAACAGTCAATATTAGGGACTCTCGAAAGGGCATACATGCCTTCTTCAGAACTTCATGAAACTTGTCTTTAACTTGGAAATTGTTCCAAAACAAAGCTTTTTGTAAAAAAAAAATAATGACTTTAAGTCTTTAGAGAGACACTGACGGAAACTGGGAGAACTGTGAAAATTGAATGCAGAGCATAATGGTAATGCTAGAGCTGTGAGTCCGGAATTTTCACCGAATTGCGGAAGTGTCGTGAAACACTTGAATTATTTACCTGTTAATTATGGTCCCATCCATGAAACTGCATAGTGTATATAATACCCAGTTACGCATACATATGATGTACAGGGCTATTTACCAAAAATACTTGTACTCTCTTTATGGGCAATTCAGAGAATTTCTAGGGTTATTTTTACTATACATGACTTTCCACTTATTTTAGAACTGAAAACCAGGTTTTAAAAATTACTTTAATTTTTAACTAAAATTAAAAATTTTAATTTTTAATTAAAATTAATTACTTTAATTTTTAATTTAAAAATTACTTTAATGCATTTCAGAAAAAAGCCCACTTTTTTTCTAGGTCAATTTTTGCAGGTCTCCATTTTTAAGGATGCAGCTTATACCTACATGTAGGGGTTCGTGTTGATTTTTTATTTCTGGTCCGTGTGCTGGAATTCTCCTTTTCCTCTCCCCATCTGTGCTTCCCCCCCTTTGCCACCCTGCTCTGAATCGAGGGGGCTGCATGTCGAGCTTCCATGCCCTTGGGTTTCCAGTTGGATGTGAACATGGAGAGATGTCAGCGGATCAGAGGGTGAGAACCGAGAGACACTGGGTGTGTAACCCCTAGGTGCTCCCTGGAGCCAGCCAAGAAAGGTTTCATTCCTCTACTCCAGAGGCCACAGTCCCCGTTGGCCAGCTCGTGCTCTAGTTTTTAGTCACAGCTCTGTCAAATGCTGGCTCCCAGAACCGCTACCAAATTATCTGTTGATAGAGCAAAGCTGAGTTTTTTGCTTATCACAGGAAGACAAATCAGTACCTTGACAGTCTTAGCAGAGGAGGAAGAGCAAAGTCAGGATATGTATACGGTTTTGAAGGTCTGGTTTAAGGTAGATTTTTCAGTGGGAGCACTTGTTTAGGACTGCACGGAGTTCCTGATATAATAGTTCAGGATTGGTGGATACAGACGGGGAGGGATCCGGGTGAGTTAAAAAAATAAAATAAACAGTTGCTTGATAAGCTTGGTTGAGCTATTATCCTGAGGAGTGGACATTTGCTCAAATGAGGCTATGTCAAGCAGCACAGTATTGAGATGAATGGACTTTCAGAAAGTTCGTAAAACAAGCAAAAATGTTATTTGAAACGTCATCTTTCTGGGCATGAGTTGTCTGAAATAGCAAAGTCGTGTCAGTGTAGACTGTCCACCCGGCGGGTTTCTGTTCTCAGCTCCCATCCTTTCGGGACTAGGCATGGCAACCGCTTCCCACGGAGAGTAGCTTGCAGCGTCCTTCATCACCCCGTGGTTGGTCTCCCTTTCCTGCCTGCACCCCGGTCAATAATCTATTAACTTTTTTCACTTACCCCATTTGAATGGGCCATCTGTTTCCTGTTGGGATGATTATGAGTTAGAGAAACATTTATTTGACAAACCACGAGGGACTCTTACCTATAGGAAACAAACTGAGGGTTGCTGGAGGGGTGGTGGGTGGGGGACGGTGAGGTAACTGGGTGATGTTGTGAGCACCGGGTGATCACGTGTGTGATGTGATGCGATGAGCGCTGGGTTTACGTGAAACTGACGAATTACCGAACTCTACGACCGAAACAAATGATGTACTCTATGTTGGATAATTGAATTTAAATTAAAAAAAAAAAAAGCATTCATTTGTATATATTGTTGACTCTGCAACTCACACAGAACTGCTCCGCTGCCCAGTATTCACCACTGTGTTGCTAGTGCCAGTCGCTATCACTGTGTATGGTCTGTTCCATGGAGGTGAAGTAAAGTCCAAACTGCAGAGTAGAAGACTGTGCTTTGTGCCTGGATCACTAGAGCCCACCTACAGAAGTGCACTCAGCCTAACAAAGGATAGGAGTGACTTAACCCACTCCTGCTAAATACTGGAAATTTAGGGCCTGCAGGCCCTAGGGCTGCCCTTCTGCCCCTGGTTTTTTTTTTGTTTTGTTTTGTTTTGTTTTGTTTGTTTGTTTTAGATCTTACCTATTTATTTGACAGATAGAGATCACAAGTAGGCAGAGAGGCAGGTAGAGAGAGGAGGGGAGGAAGCAGGCTCCCTGCTGAGCAGAGAGCCCAATGTGGGGCTCCATCCCAGGACCCTGAGGTCATGACCTGAGCCGAAGGCAGAGGCTTTAACCCACTGAGCTACCCAGGCGCCCCCTGCCCCTGGTTTTGAAAACTGTACTTCTTTCTCTTCTCTCTGGGTCTCCATCTCCATCATGGTAATGTACACACTGACTCAAAACTGCTTTAGTCTTCGCAGTCCTAGCTGCCAGGAACTGGAAACTTGACCATAGTCCCAAGTGTAAGGATGGCTACAGGCTCACTGCCTTTCTTGTTGCTGCCGGCCTCTCGGGATTCTCGCATCAGTCTGTGAGTTCCTCTGTTCTCGGGACACTTCCTGCGGGGAGGGGTGTGTGTGTTTGCTGTAAACCTCCAATGCCACTGCCTACCCACACTACCTACCCGACTGTTAAACTCTTTGGTATGGTACCTGTCCCCTAAGTATCTACTAGAGAAAATGAAAAAAAGGGTCGTAGAACAAGTCCTCCCATAACAGACTCACAAAAGCTTGAAAGAAACTAAACCTCTAAAGGAAACCCAGCAAAGAATATAAAAGCACGTCTAAACACATTTCCTGAATATATGGAAACTCTCTGGTCTTTCTCCTCCCTAGGAAGATCATCTTTAATATACTAGCCTTGCAAATGCCCGCAAGTGCTGCGCGGAGTTATTTAGTATGATTCAGCGTGGCTATTTGTTCTGTGTTAGATCTGTTTGGAACGAAATGAAAGAAAGGACATAAGACAGGCACAGAGGAGCGCAATTATAGGCAAATCACACTAGGTTTCATTCATCATTCTTTGCTTTCATGCCAGGAACTATTCCAGCTTGTCCAACTATTCCAGCTGGACATTTATTTCAAGGAGATACAAAAACTCATATGATACATATCTCAGTACTTACAGAAATAAAAGCGAACTCTACACAAAGGCCTATGTCACAGGCGATTGTTCTGACACTTTAAAAAAAGAGGGATCGTGGTTTCCTAAAGGACATGTTATGAATATCCAATGTATAAGTAGGAAATAGGAAAACTCCCTTTGGGTTTCATGTAGGGCTCTACTCTGAGACAGCCAAGAAGCTAAAACCCGAGTCATTTCAGGAATTTTGTGGGCCTCTTATGTAATGCATTACAAGGGACAACCTTCCTGCTGAGAATATGTTTAATTTGTACTGCATGAATTACACACTCTACAATCTAATATAGTGATTAAAAGCTTTGACTTTCAAGTTAAATAAACCTAGCTTTGAATGCCAGCTCCTATTCTCACTAGCTAAGAGCTTCTGCAAATTAATTTATTTCATTAAACTTTGGTCATTTCAACTAAAAATGGGGATAATGTTAGCACCTACTGACAAGGTAATTATAAGAATTAAGTGAAATAATGCATGAAAAATGCAAAGCACGATGTCTAGCACAGAGCGAGCACTTGGCAATACTGCTGTTGTAATATTGAACTTGTACTGGGGTATGGCCAGTATTCACATTTAACCATACTATCTCTGTCTGGATGAAAAGCAATAAATAACACTTTCCCACCTTCTTCCTGTACCACCAGTAGATAACATCCAACGGCCCATTAGGGATTTTTCATGTGGAAGTTACACCTGAACATCAAAGTTGCTATGTCTGAAGTCAAACTTTCATCTTCCACCTAAAAAGAGTCCTTCTAATTTACCAACTGTTGTTAAACTAAAAAATCCCTTTGTTGTTGAAGATAGCTAGAGTCATAAATTTGATTTGATTCAATTAAAGGCTAAGAAAAGTGGAAAACAGAACCATGTATACACATAGATAATCTGGTCATCACCATTAGTCATCATATTTATATCAGGACAGTAATCCCTAAAATGGGAAGAAAGAAATAAACTTCAAAGTTTTTCAGAAGATCCATCCAATTTGGAAAAAAAAAATGATCAATGTTTAAATTTAAAGTCCTTAGTAAATTATTTCCAAGTCTTAGAGTTATAAAGATAACTAAAATTTTTTTATCTCTATAGTACCTTAAAGTTTACCAAAAATTTTCACTGATATTAACTCTTCAAGGTAATATCAAGTAGGGTTTGATCTAATCTAAGTATCTAATAGAGAAGATGGCAGAAAGGCTCATTGTCAAGTCCTTTCATAATATACTCTCTATCTAATAGAGAAAATGAAAAAAAAAAGGGTCATAGGACTATCATTCTTGTTTTACATATACTCACACAGAGACAGTACTTTTGATTGGACTATAAGGAAAGTGCAATGCCGTTGATGAGGTGGCCTAAGCAGAAACCCAAATGGAGTGAGGGACCACCCATGCAACTCTCTATAAAGAAGAGTATTTCAAGGAAAGGGAGCAGCAGGTGAAAAGGCCCTGAGGCAGGAGCATGCTCAGTGTGTTAAGGGAATAGCAAAGTTGAGGATGGGGTTAGAGCAGAGGTAGCCAGGAGCCCTACAATATAGGGCCTTGAAAGCCATGGGAAAAGCCTTGGAATCTTTACTGTGAATATCACCAAAAAGCTCTCAGCTACTAACTGAGGCATGACTTTGAGTCTTCTGATTCAAAATCTGAGATGGTGACCCACAGAAAGGGCTTTCTAGGCAAGCAGATAAGACCCCAGATCGCAGCTCCAAGTACCACCACATAACTCCACATCATTTTGACCTCTACCACACCAGCATCCAGCAAATCTAGAATCTCTCTGGTTCCAATCTCTTACGAAACTAGCTCACATTCTCAGGCATTTCTTTTTTCTCTCCTTTTGCTCAAACTTGTTCATGGGAACACAAGGGCCAAGAGAGTGATCACCAAAGAGGTGATCCTTCTTGTGCTTTCTGCTTCAGCTACTTGTCAAAATTTAATTTCAATCCAAACTCGGTCACACTTTCTAGTTGTGACATAAGACAAGTCATTTTAACTTCTTTGTTTTCCTCTCTCTGCAAAATAAAGATTCCAATTCTACTGATATTTTCAGAAGGGGCTTTATCCCAGAAAAATGAGGTAATAAATGTATAGCTGTTTTGGTTTCTCTTCTAGAAGGGTGATATGCCAGCAAGTATTCATTAAGCAATTGTATGTTCCCAGCCTGTGCAAAGCACCATGGAGCATAAAAAGAAGTAAAATGCCTGAGTTCTGACTATAGAGAACTCAACATTCTCTTCAGAAAAAGAGTAAGTCTCCACAGGCAATGCCTAGAGCCTAAGGGTCTTAAAAGAGGGATTTTGTCAGGTATACCTTGCTCTACTCCTTAATGGGGCCATTGGAAACAGTTGACATCGGACTGCGCTTCAGGCTTCTCCAAATCACTAAGAAGTTTTGGTTCTCATTTCCCCCCTTCAAGGTGTATAAACTCTTGGTTTAAAAAAATAATCATATTGGGTCTTACAAATAGAAAAAGGATGTCAAGGTCATTTAGTCCTTTCAAGGAGATCAGGAACATAATGCATTTATGTTCTGTTCAACAAGGCAGACCAAATGGCTGTTTTCTGGGGATTTCTGAGAAGACCCCTGTACCCACCCCCACTCTTAACCTTTCCCACTGGCCCAACCCAAAGTGCCTGTAATTTCCACTTTTTGAGTCACTTCTTTAGAATCAATATATTCTATGTATTGAAAAGTCCTTGTTAGAATGCAAGCAAGTTACCAAGAAGAAGTAACCCATTAACTGATTAGCATGGACTAATATATCATTTTCATTCCAAGGAGAAAGGCCTTAGGAGACTAAAATATGAGAGGTTTTGGAAAAATAAGTAATGATTGAGGTAACTACAACAAAGAAAGCCAGGATCAGAGACCCTGAGACTTTCATGGACCAAGATCAAAACACCTATTACTACGTTCAGTGCTCAGAGGAGAAAAGGAATATGCAGGGCAGACACAAGCACTTAGGGCCAACGCAGACAACTCCCCGATGTGAAGTGAATTGCTCTGGTGTTCTCGAATGAGACTGAACAACAGAAGCGACCTTGGAGATACTCTGCTTCAATTCCTCCACTTTGCGTGTAGAGAAAACACCGTCTGGGACATTCGAGTTACTCAATGTCACTCAGTAAGTAAGTGACAGAATAAGAATTAGAAATCTAGACTCCTGACTACCCGACCTGTTTTGCTAAGTTTAAAAAAAATCGGTGGCTCTCAAGATTAGAATCTTTGGTTAGGGTTTTTCCAGATCCTATTTTCAAGGCTTTCGGTCTCTGAATTAAAGGTTCTTTTATTTTGGCTATTCTGAATGTTTATTCAAGAAAAAGCTATTAGACAGGGCTCAAACTGGGATTAGCATGCAAAGAAACTTAAATCCTTGGTAGAGTGTATCTCGCAATTCAGAAGTAGGAAAGTTCTCCTGGATCAGAG
This sequence comes from Mustela putorius furo, assembly GCF_011764305.1. Taxonomy (NCBI): domain Eukaryota; kingdom Metazoa; phylum Chordata; class Mammalia; order Carnivora; family Mustelidae; genus Mustela; species Mustela putorius. Next base: position 21,224,222 of record NW_025421322.1, on the reverse strand, counting down.
GTTGGTGCAGTATGCAGACACATTTCCTCTTTTCTTCCCACACTCTCATCTTAAAAATAATACCAGACAGTACTAGACATCAAAGACAGCCAGCTGAGACAGGAGGAAGTGACTGTTCAAACAGGGAGGGATTCAGCAAGGTAAGTCCCTAACAAATAAGCCCTGGTGATAAATGACAAAAAGCCATCACCTAATTTATCAATGTCTCCAAAACATATGGATGTAGCCCCCAAACATCACGAAATGTTTTCCTGATAATGTTGATGATTGATTCAATTTTGTACACAAATCATGCTTGATAAAAACACCTAAAAACTAAAACATGTTCTACTTTCTTTTTTTTTTTTTTTAGCTCAAGTGAAGACACCATGGTACAATATACAGAAAATAATGTTTGAATTGCATAGATATGTTTTTTTCATTCCTGGTAAAGAAAGCGTATCAAATAGAAGTGTGAAAGGGGAAAATATGAATTTTATTTATTTTGCGTATTTGTTCAGTATCATAGAGCACCTTGGTTAAGGTCAACATTCAGGAGCTAAAACCTGGACTCAGTACAGATCTAGTCCTTACTGCCTATGTGACCATGAACAAGCTATTAACCTTACTTCTCCTGAAATACTAATAACAAAAACCAATTAGAGAATTGTCATGATGATTGAAATTGAAAAAAAAAAAAGAATCACATATGAAGCACCTAGCACAAAGCAAGCACTTAACAAAAATACATTCCCTTTCGTTCAGGTGCCTTCACTGGGAAAACAATTATCTATATAAAATAATTTAAGAAGTATTTACTCAGGGGCGCCTGGGTGACTCAGTCATTAAGTGTCTGCCTTCAGCTCAGGTCATGATCCCAGGGTCCTGGGATAGAGTCCCTAATCTATCTCCCTGCTCAGCGGGGAGTCTACTTCCCCCTCTCCCACTCCCCCCTCTTGTGTTCCCTCTCTCCTTCACTGTCTTTCTCTCTGTCAAATAAATAAATAAAATCTTTTAAAAAGAAGTACTTATTCAGATATCTTAGTCCTCTAAATATCTTGTCAATCATTTAAAATTTTGGTTATGTACACTTTAAAAGATTTCTTGGTCCTTGAAAATACCACCAAGAAGAACAACACTTGGGATTTTAAGAGGAAAAAACTGGAAGGCATTCAGTTTAAGAGTGATGAGATAAAAATGTTGAATTCCTGAATAGGAACAGGGGTTATAAGCAAAGTCAAAGATAAACAATAGACGGGAAGAAAATATTTACAATGCAAGAGTTTATAGTTCTATTTTTTATTAAGAGCTCCTACTAATTAAAAATATAAATGTCAATGGAAAAATGGTCAGGGACGCCTGGGTGGCTCAGTTGGTTAAGCAGCTGCCTTCAGCTCAGGTCATGATCCCAGCATCCTGGGATGGAGTCCCGAATCGGGCTCCTTGCTGGGCTGGGAGCCTGCTTCTCCCTCTGCCTGCCACTCTGTCTGCCTGTGCTTGTTCTCAATCTCTCTCTCTCTCTCTCTCTGACAAATAAATAAACAAAATCTTAAAAAAAAAAATAAAAAGAAAAATGGTCAAAATATTTGAATAGACAACTTACAAAAATTGTCACCAGGTGTATAAAAACATGTTCAACTCTATTAATAAGAAACACAAAACAAGACATAGAGGTATTATTTTGGTTATCAGATTAGCAAAATTAAATAAATCAGTAATATCCAGATTAGCAGAATTAAAAGCCAAAGAGAAGGTAATATTTTTGGAGGGAAATATGGTGTTACCTATAAAACATTTAGATGCTTATACTCTGACCCAGAAATACAACTCAATATAGAATTATGGACATAATCAATGATAAAATGTACAAAGGCATTATTTGAAGTTATCCAAATCATTAGAAACAAATACCAATACTTAGGATATTTTCAGCTACAAGTAACAGTAAAAATTTCAAAGCAGCTAAAAGATAAGAAAGTTTTATTAACTCATGTGCCAAAAGATATGAAAGGACACCTTGAATGTTGGTTAATTTATTGGCTCAGGGATCTCATGAAGAACAATGGTTACTACCATCTTTTTCCTGTGCTTGGCATGTAACTTCATCCTCACAATAACTGCACATGTTAACATATGATTACACCAATTCCTGCTTTATGCCAAAATTGAACAAAAGATGAACAGCTCTCTTTTTGTAACCCGTGGAAATGTCTTTCCAAGAAACCTTCTGTTTAGACATCCTCTTATTTCCCTTTGGCCAGAATCATACCATATACCCATTCCTTTTTTTTTTTTTTATTTGACAGACAGAGATTACAAGTAGGCAGAGAGGCAGGCAGAGAGAGAGAGGAGGAAGCAGGCTCCCTGCCGAGCAGAGAGCCCAATGTGAGGCTCCATCCCAGGACCCTGGGATCATGACCTGAGCCGAAGGCAGAGGCTTTAACCCACTGAGCCACCCAGGCGCCCCCATATACCCATTCCTAAGCAAATGCCCAGCTAGCAAAGAGAACGGAATTTCCTTATTTGGTTAGAAAGAACAAGGCCTCCTAGCAGTAAGTGGGTGTCCAGACCTACATCTGGGAGCTACTTTAAAGGAACAGGGCAGAGAATGACAGGGAGAAAATCTGTACTTTAGTTGAAAAAACTGGATCTACAGTTTGTTAACTCCACTGAGTAAGATTGAGAGGTGAATGAATCAGAACAGGAAAGATTATGCTGTAGGCCTGAATTTCAAAAGGTTAATGCACTAACACTATAGGTTTCCTTTCATTCAAGTCAGTCTTGTTCAAGTCACCTGGCTCTCCTTGGCCGTTTACCTTCCAAGGGACGTAGGGATCTAGATTTCTTTTAACCTGTGGTTCTATTTAATCTCAAATACATTACCTCCAAGGTTTTGCAGAAGTTAAAGAGAGTGTGATGATTGCACAGGGATTTCACAGCCAGCCTTGGGAGTGGGTTACATTATTTCCACTAACACCCCATTGGCCAGAACACACGGTCCTTCCCCCAATTGCAAGAGAGGCTGGGGAAGGTAGTTTGTGAGCTCAGAAAAGGAAAATAAAATCCTAGTTTGGTTATATACAGCATTGTCCCCATCAGAGGGGACTTTTTAAAAACATCTTTCACTACTGCAGAAAACAGTATAGCGGTACTTTAAAAAACTAAAAGTAGAACTACCCTACAATTCAGTGATCACATTACTGGGTATTTACCCCCAACATACAAAAGCATCAATTCAAAGGGATACATGCACCCCTATGTTTATTGCAGCATTATTTAGAAGAGCCAAATTATAGAAGCGGCCAAATGTCCATTGAAAGATGAATGGATAAAGAATATGTGGGATGTGTGTGTGTGTGTGTGTGTGTGTGAGTGTAGGTGTGTGTGTGAATGTTACCTAGCCATAATAAAAGGAAATCTCGCAACAGCACGGATGGAGCTGGAGAGTACAATGCTAAGTGAAATAAGATAGTCAGAGAAAGACAAACTCCATATGATCTCACCGGTATGTGGAATTTAAGAAACAAAACAAATGAGCAAAGGAAATAAGAGAGACAAACCCAGAAACAGACTCTTAACTCTAAAGAACAAACCGATGGTTACCAGAGTGGAGGCGGGTGGAAGGGTGGGGAAACAGGTGACGGGGATTACAGAGTACACGTATCATGACTATCACGATGAAAAAAAATAAAATATTTAAGATGGTAAAATTTAAATTTTGCATATTTTACCACCATAGAAATAAAATCTCCCCCTCCAAAAGATTGTTCTTCTTTATACATTTATTCTCTCTTGTGGGTTTGTTTGTTTGTTTGTTTGTTTTTGCAAATAACTTATTTCTTTATAAATTAAAACAGTTGTATATGCAAAGCAGGGAGAAAGAGTCCCCTGTCATGCCTGATAAGTAATTTTACCTGATTCTGATAATATTTAATTCGATTTTTCTTGTATGAAAATCTTCTTTCTTTCTTTCTTTCTTTCTTCCCCATTATGAGGTCTTTGATAGAGAAAAAAGTGACAGTGGAGCACCTGTAGGTTATGGATTCACCTTACGGCATCTTAAAGGTCAAGGATTCAAAATCTAGGAGGTAAAGGAAGTCAGAACATTCTAGACAGAAGTTTAAGGAACACACAGGGACATATGGGAGCTGGCCTTACTACTTTTTTCTCTTTTTGTTGTAGGCTGCTTGTATTTTTGTTTACTTCTCTTTTTTATTTTATTTCTTACTGTGGCAAAATACACATAACATAAAGTTTACTAGTATAACCATTTTTAAGTGTGCAATTCAGGGTCATTAAGAATATTTACAGGGGCACCTGGGGGGCTCAGTTGGTTGATGTGTGTGGCTCTTGATCTCAGCTCAGGTCTTCATCTCAGGGTCACAGTTTCAAGCCCTGCGTTGGGTTCCACACCGGGTGTGAAACCTACTTATAAAACAAATAAATAAGAATATTTGCAGCGTTGTGTAGCCGCTACCACTACTCAGTTACAGAATTTTTCATCATCCTACATGGAAACCCCATATTCATGAAGCAATCATTCCCCATTCCCCTCTTCCCTCAACCTTTCATAACCACTAGACTGTTTTCTGTCTCTACAGATTCTGCCTTTTCTGGATATTTCAAATAAATGCAAGCACACAATATGTGGCCTTTTGTGTCTGGCTTCTTAGATGACTTAGCATGAGTCAAGTTATGTGATCATCTGCTAAGTTATCTGAAACCAGTCCTATTCAGAAAAGGGACTGAATTTCAGTCTGTGGCTTTCAAAACCATTAATTTTTCTCTACACAAAGAAGTCACAGAGTAGTTGGAAGAGGTAAACACACAAATAAGAAACTAGAATAACATATGGTAAATGCAATGATCGATAGATCTTGTTTGGGAGGAATGCAATTATCCCAATCTGAGCAGTCTCAAAGGCATTTCCTGTAGGTGATACCAGATTTTTGTATTAATGGATTAAGAAATGTTAATAAAGCAAAGTGTTCTTAAGGAAAAGAAAGTGAAGCTATGTGAGACCAAAATAAATAAATAAATAAATATAAATTAATTAATTAATAATAAATAAAAAATATATATTTTATATATATACATATGGAATACCATGTGAGATTAAAAATATACATATATACACACATGTTTATATTTATATTTATATTTTTATCTCATATGGCTTTCCATATATATATATTGAATATATTTAGATATCTATATAGATATTTATAGAATATATATAATATATGTATATATTCTATATAAAATATAGAATATATATAGAATATATATACACACTGAATATATATATATATTATATATGTGTGTGTATGTATGTGTGTGTGTGTGTGTGTGTGTGTGTGTATTTGAAATACTTTAAACAAATTGGCAGTTTAACAGTCCACTAAGTGAATTGTTATTTGGGGGCAAGGCCATGGACCATGCAGGGTCAGATGTAAGGATGGTGACCCAGGAAGAATTTACCATGGCAAACCTCCACCTCATCGCGATGCTCACTGAGGCCTGTCTTTCACTCAAATCAGATCTCATCTCCCTCAAAATCTTCAGTCATTCTTATTAATTCACATACATTTTATGCAGCCATCAAAAGAAATGAAATCTTGCCATTTGCGACAACATGGATGGAACTAGAGCGTATCATGCTTAGCGAAATAAGTCAAGCGGAGAAAGACAACTATCATCTGATCTCCCTGATATGAGGAAGTGGTGATGCAACATGGGGGCTTAAGTGGGTAGGAGAAGAATCAATGAAACAAGATGGGATTGGGAGGGAGACAAACCATAAGTCACTCTTAATCTCACAAAACAAACTGAGGGTTGCTGGGGGGAGGGGGTTTGGGAGAAGGGGGTGGGATTATGGACATTGGGGAGGGTATGTGCTTTGGTGAGTGCTGTGAAGTGTGTAAACCTGGTGATTCACAGACCTGTACCCCTGGGGATAAAAATATATGTTTATAAAAAATAAAAAATTAATAAAAAAAAACAAAACACAACACTTCCCTTACGTAAATCTGGTCTAAATGCCCAACTCATTGGGTAACTTCAGCTCTTTGCAGAGAAGTATATGTATTTTTAAATAGAATTGAATTTTTTTTAAAAAATCACATACATTTTAATACTTGAGGATTCACTGGCTCATCATCTTCTTTATTCACATTTTATTTCTGGCTGCCACAAGCAGATATTATCTCCTTCAAGGCAGAGGCACACAGAAGACATGGCATTGAATCCTAATGGAGTGTCAACTGTTTCTTACAGGCAAAGTAAAACCAAGCACATAGGAAAGATGGTGAATTCGATATCTTTCCTTTTAATGAAAAAAACAAGTAAATAATGTGGTAAGTCTTAGCCTAGGCGAGGAGGAAGATTAGTAACAATGCTAAGCAAGCGTGACCAATGCTCCTTTCACAATGTATGTGGCTTCTTGCCTGTGCAACACACCCTTTTACTGCGGTGACTTCAGTCAGCCTACACTTCCTTCATTTCCTATGGTTTTGCTTGTTCCATCCATCGAGGATTTCCCCGTCCTCAGGCCAGAGCATGCAAAGATGAGCCCAGTTGGCTCTGCCACCCAGATCCAGGATTCCTCAAGAACTAAAGGACTGCCTTTCTCAAGGCACCTTTGGGATGATTCAGTATCACTATAATTGCTTTTAGGATTCAAGTTTTGGGGAGGGCGAAGTAAACAGGCTAACTTGGGATTACATGCAACCTCTCTTGACTACTCATATCTGGCTTTATTCAAGCCTATGGAGACCATGTATGGTTACACACAATGTGAAAGAAATGGTCTCACTAAGGAATCGATTTTCTAACCCTCTGTACCTTTACCACCAACTCTTACAAAAATTAAAAATCACCTCCATCTCAACCTCTCCCACGGACTTAACCCCAAACCAATAATTTCTCTGTTCTGTAGTCAAATTTATGCCTACTGGTTAAAAAAAAAAAAAGTCATTGCTCTATGTACAGGTTACATTGGGGTCATTTTGCTGTTGTACACATGATGATCCTGAAAGATCCTTTTTTTTTCCAAGACTTAACAATCATTCCCAGCACGATAGCTGACTTCTTTTAAGCTGACTTTTAAGATAAAGGAAACAAAGAAAGTAAGACCTTTCTTCTGAGGAACAAAGAAATGCAGAAGAGCCATATTCTTGGAAAAGTAGGAAAACATGCAGGAAGGAATGTGGAATCTTACCACAAATAATAGATTCAGGTAGCTCAAGGATAACATTTTCTTTTAAAAATATTTATTATACTTGCCTGAAGAACCAAAACCCATTGTTCTTTGGCCAAAACAAATCAGGGGAAGAATGTTGGATTTCGTACAACCCATTTCCCTATGTACATAATACTAGATAATCAAAATAAACATTAAAAAATACCCATCATGTTTTAGGCACCCAGAGAAGGTAATATGTAAAGAACTCTACAGTTGAAAGGGGGAAAACATGTAAAAAAAAAAAGACAGTTGGATTTTATATTATTATAATTAGGAGCTGGAAAAGAAGAGGTTTTGAACAAGTGGTATCTACGTTACTTACAACTACTACAGACAGAAGGTAGCATATGGTGGGTACTTGGCAAGTAAGAGAACAGGCTTTGGAGATGGGCACATCCAGGTTTGAATCCAGAACCTTCCATTCACTTTCTCAGTTGCCTTCAGCTAAGTTTCTTAATCTTTCTAAACTTCATTTTCCTATTTGTAAAGTGGAGATAATAATACTTTGTAGAAGGAATTTTTTGTTGCCTTGGTTGTTGTATTCAGTTACTGTTGTGGTACCACCTGGTACCTCACAGTGTTTTTATGAGGATTAAATGAGATAATATATACATATATTTGTACCCAGATCAATAAATGTCTGTTATTATGATTATAATATGTTTGCGTGCCATATATCAGATTGAACACCTAAAGATTCCAATCCAATATTGTCTTTCGTAAGTTATTTTTCTTACCATTAACAGGAAGATCGGCTTCTTATTTTCCTTTGTCCCTTCAGTACTATCAATACTATAGCTTTCCAACACTTCGCAGCAAAAGACAAACTAATCTAGTTTTGAGACATCAGAAATGGCCTTGGCCTCCATTCTCCAAACATCCTCTGATCATGCCTCTGAAACACAGAGCAACGAAGAATAGAGGACGGAAAACAGAGCAGCCATGGATAGAAATGATGAAAACAAAAACAAACACACAGTTTGTTCGATACAAGGAAGAATGTTCTAACAACCACAGCTGCTAAAATACAGAATGGGCATCAAAAACTTGGTAGATTCTTACAGTGTAAGGGGACTTCAGAGGTTATCTTCAGTAGTCCTCCTGGTTTGAATTCTTCCTATCCCATCATTAAGGAGGTACTTGATCACCTTCTTCAGCACCTCTAGGAGATGCTTAAATACAGGAAACTCACTTACTCCCCAAGAATGACATCCCACTTTGAGAAAACTTTCCAGGGGTCAGCAAACTTTTCTTTTTTTTTTTTTTTTTTTTTTTGGTAAAGGGCCAGACACTAAATACTTTTGGCTTTGTGGGCCACCTGTAAGTCTCCATTGTTGCTGCTTCTTCCCTGGTAACCCTTTGAAAGTATAAAAACTATTCTTCACTCATAATGTTATGAATGGAAAGTTTACGTCTCTCCCAAATTTATATGTTTAAACCTTAACCTCCAATGCAATAGTATTTGGTGATGGGATGTGAGGGTGGAGCCCCAGTGAATGGCATTAGTGCCCCCAACTTTTGTAGCAACATGGACGGGACTGGAAGAGATTATGCTGAGTGAAATAAGTCAAGCAGAGAGAGGCAATTATCATATGGTTTCACTTATTTGTGGAGCATAACAAATAGCATGGAGGACATGGGGAGATAGAGAGGAGAAGGGAGTTGGGGGAATTGGAAGGGGAGGTGAACCATGAGAGACTATGGACTCTGAAAAACAATCTGAGGGGTTTGAAGGGGCAGGGGGGTGGGAGGTCGGGGTACCAGGTGGTGGGTATTATAGAGGGCACGGATTGCATGGAGCACTGGGTGTGGTGCAAAAATAATGAATACTGTTATGCTGAAAATAAAAAATAAATTAAAAAAAGAAAGAGAGAGAGAAGGCATGAAAAGGTTTGCGTCCTTTTCCCCCCCTCAGCCGTGTGTTGACAAGGAGAAGATATGGCCATCTATAAACCAGGAAGAGGGTCCTTACCAGACAACAAGTCAGTCAGCACCCTCCTCTTGGACTTTCCAGACTCCAGAACTGTGACAAATAAAGGCTTATCGTTTAAGACGTCCCATCTGTGGTTTCTGCTTTAGCTGCCCAAAGTGGCTAAGACAGAACCCAAACAAAAACAGGGTGTGGAGGGTCCTCAAAAAATTAAAAGTAGCACTACCATACGACCCAGCAATTCCACCTCCGGGAATGAATCCAAGGGATATATCAACACTAACTAAAAAAGATATCTGCACCCCCACATTCATGGCAGCATTGTTTACAATAGCCAAGACATGGGAACAACTTAAGCTTTTTTCTTTCTTTCTTTTTTAAAGGAAATATTTTTTTAAATTTAAATTCAATTTATTAACATATAGTGTATTATTAGTTTTAGAGGTAGAGGTCAGTGATTCACCCGTCTTATATAATACCCAGGGCTCATTATGTCCCCTCCTCAGTGTCCATTGCCCACTTACCCCATCCCCTCGTCCCCTTCCCTCTAGCAACCCTCAGTTTGCTTCCTCTGATTACGAGTCTCCTATGGTTTGTCTCCCTCTGTGATCTCAACTTGTTTCATCTTTCCCTCCCCTCCCCCATGATCAGCTGCTTTGTTTCTTAAATTCCACATTTGAGTGAGATCATATGATAATTGTCCTTCTCTGATTGACTTACTTTGCTTAGCATAATACCCTCTAGTTCCATCCATGTCATTGCAAATGGCAAGACTTCTTTCTTTCCTTCTTGATGGCTGAGTAGTATCCCACTGTATATATATATAACACATCTTCTTTATCTATTCATCTGTTGATGATGGATATCAACTATTCCATAGTTAGGCTATTGTGTACATGGCTACTATAAACACTGGGAATCAGGTGCCCCTTCAGATTACTACATTTGGATCTTTGGGGTAAGCATCTATTAGTGCATTTGCTGGGTCGTAGGAAAGCTCTATTTTCAAATTTTTGAGGATTCTCCATATTGTTTTCCAGAATGGTTGTACCAACTTGCATTCCCACCAACAGTATAAGAGGGTTCCCCTTTGTCCGTATCCTTCCCAGCATCTATCATTTCTTGACATTCTAATTTTAGCCACTCTGACCAGTGTGAAGTGGTATCTCATTGTGATTTTGATTTGTATTTCCCTGATACCAAGTGATGTTGAGAATTTTTTCATGTGTCTATTGGCTATTTGTATGTCTTCTTTGGAGAAATGTTTGTTCATGTCTTCTGCCCATTGCTTGATTGGATTATTTGCTCTTGGGGTGTTGAATTTGATTTGTTCTTTACAGGTTTGGATATTAGCTCTTTATCTGATAAAACATTTGTAAATATCTTCTCCCATTCTGTCTTCTGGGTGTCTTCTGGTGTTGTTGACTGTTTCCTTTGCTGTGCTAAGGGAAACAACTTAAGTTTCTATTGATGACTGAATGGATAAAGAAGTTGATATATATACAATGGAATGTTATTCAGCCAGAGAAAAATGAGGACACCCTACCATTTGCAACAATACGGCTAACATTTGAAGGCATTGTGCTACATGAAATAAGTCTGGCAAAGGAAGACAAATACTGTATGATCTCATTTATGTGGAATCTACACACACACAAATACACATATATACATACCAAAACCACAGAAAATGAGATCAGATCTGTGGTTATCAAAGGCAGGAAATAGGGAGGGGAGAATTGAAGGAAGATATTCAAAAGGTACAACCTTCCAGTTATAGGTAAGTACTAGGAATGTAATGTATGCCATGATGATTTTAGTTAGTGCTGCTACATGATATCTAGGAAAAATTGTAAAGAAAGTAGATCTAAGAGTTCTCATCAGGAGGAGAATTTTTTTTTTTTGTCTCTATATGAGATTATGGATGTTAACTAAACCTATTGTGGTCATCATTTCACAATATACATATAAGTCAAACCATAATGCTATATACTGTAAACTTATACAGTGATATATGTCAATTTTTTCTCAATAAAACTGGAGAAAACCAGGCCATGGGCAAAATCTTACTTGCCATTGTTTGCCAGCTCCTGTTCTAAAATGTGATAATTATTTTTTTTTAAAGATTTTATTTATTTATTTGACAGATCGAGATTACAAGTAGGCAGAGAGAGAGGAAGGAAAGCAGGCCTCCTGCTGAGCAGAGAGCCCGATGTGGGACTCGATCTCAGGACCCTGAGATCATGACCTGAGCCGAAGGCAGCAGCTTAACCCACTGAGCCACCCAAGGCGCCCCGATAATTATTTTTTTTAAAGATTTTATTTGTTTATTTGAGATAGGTGAGAGAGAATGAGAGTGAGCACAAGTCGGGGGTAGGGCAGAGGGAGAGGGAGAAGTAGGCTCCTCACTGAGCAGGAAGCCCAGACTCTCCTCGGTATTAAGCCAAAAATCTACCTCTTCAATGTTTCCATCCCTTAGCTCTTATTCAGTATAAGCAAGTACAATGGATTCTATCCTTGAACTTCTACTTAACTTACTCTATCAACTCTATGGGATATGTACTATGATTATCCCACTTTACAGACAAGGAAGTGGAGACTTAATAACTTGCTCTAAGTTACCTAACCTCATTGCAGGGGGGATCCAGGATACAAAAACCTAGAGCTTCAAGAAATTCTTTCCACCCTGAGGTCTTACCTCAGCCCCCTAGGGAAACGGAAAGACACCAGAGTCTTCTTTTGGCAGTTCTTGAAATAGCTGTCAAATCTCACAAAATACTCTCCTTTTCATGGTAAATATCTGATTCCTGCTGCTTAAATAATATGGTTTTAAATCTCACCATGCTGTTCATTTTGCTTTAAGTAAGGTCTTTTTCAAGTTTGCTCCCCACTTAATAGCTTTAACCAAAATTGATCTTTTCTTTTCTTATTTATCAATATAATTTTTCTCTATACCTAGTATGTAGAATATGGATTTATGAATATAGACATTTGGGCAAAGGATTATAATAATTATTCAACTCTCTCTGCCTGTCATTTTTACCCTTCCTTTCTACCTTCCTTCTTTTCTTTCTTTCTTTCTTTCTTCCTTCCTTCCTTTCTCCCTTTCTTTCTTCTTTCTTTCTTTCTTTCTTTCTTTCTTTCTTTCTTTTTTTCTTTCTTTTTTTCTTTCTTCCTTTTTCTGTAGGCTCCATGCCCAGCATGGAGCCCAGTGTGGAGCTTGAACTTCTTGCCCTTGAGATTGAGAAATGAGCTGAGATCAAGAGTCAGATGCTTAACCAACTGAGCCACCCAGGCACCCCATCTGCCTGTCTTTTTCATGTGCAAGGCACATATAGTCAAAATTTTATTTTGTTCAGTCTTAATTTTCATGAATTCTGCCTGTGTAAGTTTTCTCTCCTCCAAGTTCATGTAAATTCTTTTAGATGCTCAATGGAAAAAGCCAAATCATACTTTAATTACTGAAGATTACTCAAAATTGGATAAAAGATCCTCAAATCACCACCATTTTCAGACAGAAAATAACTGAAGAAGGCTATAGCCAAGCATGGTTGGTAATCTCTGAGATGGCCTTCAACGGATCCCCACCTCTTGGCATAATGGTAACTCATGCCTTTGTGTATATAACACCCTCCCTGGCCATGGGCTAGATCTAATGACTGCTTCTAATAACTAGAACACAGCACAAATGATGGGATGTCCCTTCCAAGATACGTTACACAAAGACTGACCTCCATTTTGACAGACCTCTGTTTCTCTCTCCCTACTCCCTCTCTGAGTCCCCATTTGCTCGCTCCCGTGCTTTCCATGATGGAGCCAGCTATCATGATGTGAACTTCCCTGTGAGAAGCCCACATAGCAAACAACTGAGGCCCTCAGTCTGACAGCCTCGAGGGAACTGAATCTGGCCAACAGCCATGTGAGTGAGCTTGGAAATGGATCCTTCCCCAATCAAGTGTTGACATGACTACAGTCCCGAATGCTTCGATTACAGCCCACAAGGAAACCTGGGCTCAAGTTTAAGCTGTGTCTTGATTCCTGATCCCCAGAAACTGTAAGATAATAAATGATTACTAGTTTAAGGTGCTATGTTTCAAAGTCATAAGCTACAACATAACAGATAACTAATATAATAAGTATTTGGTCTTATCAAAAGTAATAAGACTGATTAATGGGTCAGGAGTTTCCTTTTGGGATGATGAAAATGTTCTGGAACTAGATGGTGGTAATGGGGAGACTACGTTGTGAATGTACTAAATGCCACTGAATTGTAAACTTCAAAGTAGTTGATTTTGTGTTCTGTGAATTTTCCCTCCACATTTTCTTTAAAAAGGAAGTAGTACGAGACGAAGAAACTAGGAGAAAAATCAGAAGATAAAAGGAAAACGAAAAGTTTATGTAAGGACACCCACAAAGAGTGAAAGCGATGATCAAAATTTGGCAGCAAGTTACTCAGTGTGATGAATCTGTGGAGACAAATGTGGAAACCCCACGGCTCAGGTGAGGGCCAGAGGACGCAAGGAGCTGAAATTTACAAAGCAGCAGCCAATGATAAAAAAGGTTTTACTGTGAAAGAAGAAAATAGGATGAGGGGTATGAAGGTGCTGTTCTCTTAATAAATAATTCTAGGATGATTTATCCCTTCAGATTACATAAATGTATAATTTATTTCGAAAGTAAACTGCAAACAGTCAAAAAAAGAAAGTAGTAGAAAAGATTTTAATTTTAAAACTCAAGCAAACTTTTTGTGCCTGTAAGGAGAGAATGAAGGGTAGCTACACTTGAACTTGTTTTGTTTTTTTTTTCCCTCAAGTACCCAAAGTCATCAAGTTAACTCTGTAGTCAGCGTCCAACTCACAAACAGAAACTAGAACTTTTTTTCATAATGAGGTAAATTGTTACTTACATTCACTGCGGGCAGAATTGTTTAAATTATTTTGCTGTTAGGAAAATACTCCTTTGTCACAGCGTGTTTGTAGACTGCACGGTCTCCGAGACTTAGTGTTTGCTTTTCGGAAATATATAAGCAGGGGTATCCTGACCGGCCCCCACGCCGGCCCTTCCTCTTGCTGCTTTTCTAGTTCAGTGATTCTTAACTCTGTTATAGAATCAGGATCTCACAATCAGAAATTCTGATTTGGCAGGGTTGGAACATGGCCCGGGCATTGGGAAGAAATAGGGCATTTTTTTCTAAACACAACAGAGAAATAAGACACATCTGTGTTCCAGACTAGAAGTTATCGGACTTTGGGAAATACAGCTCTGAGAAAGACTCTCTTCCAATACGTCCTGGAAATCCGTCCTGGAAATCCATCCTGGAAATGGGAGATTGATGAAAAGCACTAGGGCCAAATCAATGTCTGTGAGTAAAAGGGGGTGTGGGAGGAGGAGGAGGATGTTTTAAACTGCAGGTTGCACGAAAGAGGCATAGTGCTGAGAATAGGACAACACGGCTAGGCAGTTTGGTGTGTCCGAGTAGGGACTTTCCAGTGAGAGAGGTAATTTATGGTACTTTCTCCTTAGAGTGTCCACACTCTATGTGCACAGAAATATTTAGTTCATAACAAGTCCTACTTACGCCTCCACCCAAAATCCCCCATAATAGTTCCTGGTGAGTGATTCACAAAGTGATCATCTCACGTTTAGAGACAAACCACTGGTAAAAATGATCTGTGCCCCCAAAGGGCGTACATTAAAGTTCTAACATGTAGTATCTCAGACGTAAGCTGATTTGGAGACAGGTTCTTTATGGAATGAATCAAGTAGCAGTGAGGTCATATTAGGGTAGGCTGTCCAGTATGACTGCTGGCCTTATTGTAAGGGGGAAATTTAGACACAGAGATAAACACAAGGGACAATGAAGATGATGACAAAGAACAGGGCCAGGTAGCAGTCGTGCAGAGAAGCCAGGAACAGATCTCTCCCTCATCGTCCTCAAAGGGAGCCAGTTGTGCCATTCCCTTGAGTTTGAACTTCTACACTCCAGAATTGTGAGAAAAAAATATATTTTGGTTGTGTAAGCTACCCAGTTTGTGATACTTTGTCACATCAGCCCTAGAAAACTAATACAGAGGATGGTGGCCTTTCCTTGAGGGTGAGAGGGCTTTTATTCAGAACTACAATTCCTGTTTCTTTGAGGTGGGGCAGGAAATACCAGATCACCCCTACCATGAGCCAAATGATTTATTCCAATGTAAATAATAATAATAATAATAATAATTAATAATAATAAAAGGTCATGCTGCTCCCCCAAAGAATTCAATATTTAATCCCAAAATGTGTAATTACCATATAATGGGAAATATATATTTGGCCTTTGTCCCTAGTTCCTGGAAATTGATCCTAAAATTCTTGGAATTTCCTGAGTGACATGAGTGCTTTTTGGTATTCATAATGAGCATCTTTCAACCATACTGGAGTTTATGTTAATTAGGAGACTCTCCACGGCCCCTAGACAGCATCAGGATGGGGCTGCTTTTGAAAAAGAACCAGGCGGGACTAGAGGGTCGGGACGCTCAGCCCCACTCCCTGACCTCCAGGGACACAGGAGGAGCTAGAGATTGAGTTCAATCACCAGTGGCCAGTGACCTCCATAAAAACTCCCAAACAATGGAAACAGTGGACTCTGTAGCTGAGCTAGAGCGCATCTAGCTCAGCCAGTACATGAAGGTGCCAGGAGAGTGGCTTGCCCGGGAAGGGTATGGAAGATGTGTGTCGCTTCCTCCGCATCTCACCCTGTGTAGCTCTTCCCTTTGGCTCTTCCTAACCTGTGTCCTTTAAAATAAACCCATAATAGTATGAAAAGTGCCTCCTGGATTCTGTGAGATGTTCTAGGGAATGAACAAACCGAAGGAATAAGTTGCCGGGACCCCTGATTTTGTACAGGTCAGACACAAGTGTGGGTAACCTGCTACCTGACACTTGCAACTGAGTTGGAAAAGGGAACAGTTTGGGTCTGAACCTTTAAAACTGCGGAGTCGGGTGTTAATTCCAAAGAGTCACCAGCAGGATCAAATGGGACTGTCAGGAATTCAGCTGACGTTTGGAGGCCTGGAAAACTGTAGAGTCACAAACATCTCTATCCTACAAGGCATCTAGGTCCCGTTTGCAAGGCAAATAGGAAGATGATGGCCAAACTGTTGCTCATTCATTCACTTACCACATCAGAGCCTCTCGTTGTCCCTATAACTCACTGGGATGGCAAGGAGGGGACAGCGGGCTTCTTAGGAATCGCAGCCACTGATTCCTGAAGAGTCCGCCGGGAGCCTGTGCTCCATCTTCAGCTTCCAGTTTGCTCTAAAGCCTCCCTGAAGCCAGCTCTCCTGAGCAGCCTCTGCCTGGGCGGCCGCTGAGCACAGACAGGAAGAGTGGGAGAGCGTGGGTGAGGTCAGGAAGGAAACCAACCTGGCTTCAGCCCCCATCAGCTCTTCCTTTCTTCTCCCTCCTACACTGGTGCTGCAGGGCCTTTTTTTCTCACTTTGGACAAGAAATAAAGGTAGCATGAAGTGCAAATTACTGGTTGGCAGCCACTGCAGTTTTTGTCACCGACAATTCTCGGTCCCCAGCCACTTAGATTTCCCTGGGCCAAGTCAATTTCCTCCCTCCTCTTCCGTCTGCTTCTCCTACAGGAGCACACCACCCCCGACCCACACGCAGCCCCAGAAACACAAATGCAGGCCCTCTGCCCTTCCTGATTCTCACTGTTTTCTTCTTTGACCTGCTGGACTGGGACATTTGTAAGGTACTTTGCTGCTTTTCTTCCAACTTTCCCCCGTGGTTGGCGCAGGTGGAGAACCATACCGACTGGGCTTAGGTTTGAGGGTAGGTATGGATTCAAACTTTCCCGTGCTCATTACCTGTGTGCCTTATTTAAATTACTGAAAGCCTCTGAAATGGGTTCCCTTCTGTAAAGTGCAGATTTGCAGCCAGCGAACTGATAGGTAGGCAGGTTTCATTTGATTGTCAGCCACATTGCAGATGGTCGCTTAATACAATTACAGAAAACCATCAAGGTCATATAACTTTTGGAGAATCTAAGCAAACTTGAGAATCGACACTATGCTAAAAATGCAATATTTTTATCTGCAAATAAGTTAATGTATTGTAGTTTAGAAACTTCATTAGATCTGAATGGAGTAAGGTCTACAGGCGAGAAGGGGTACCTTAGAATTGCATATTAAGCCCTCCTCACTCCCAGCGTTCGGAGGTTGTGTTTGAGCACAGTGGCTACATGCCCAGACGTCTACAAAGAAATTCTCCTTTGTCCCTCCTTAGGAAGTTTCCTTTGTAAACTTTGACATGCAAAGTATTTTATAGGTTTATATGCCAAAAATCAAGTATTATGTACTCTATGTGTCCTAAAAAAAATTTTTAGAGTGATTCTGACTGTAATCGATTTACCTGATACAATGACTTAGAATTCCATTTTTTAGTGAATGTTTATCCTATTATTTTAACATAACACAAGCAAGTGAAGTATATTCTAGCTTTTCAGTATTTCATGTTTTTTTAAATAGTCACAGTAATATATTCTTATTATGTGTAAAAACACTATAAAAGAACAGATAAGCAAATCGCAGGCTGCCGCCACTCTCAGCAACCCCTGCTCACCTACCATACACGCGCATGTGCACGGGCACACACACACACACGCACACACAGCTTGACATGTATCCTTTCAAACCATTCTCTGCATCAAATTTATACATGCATATACACACATTCATAGGATTTGCATTGTTGTTATTGTTTTAAACAAAATATAATTATAGTATACACATTACTGGGCAACGTGGACTTTTTACACTTAACTTGTATGGATTAGAAATGTCCAAGACTAGTAGTTATAGTTCTAACTTGATCTGTCTTCTAGATTTTATGCAAATATTCACATACACTGAATATTTTGTACACACAGGTTCATATCAAACATTGTAAGAAACTTTTTGTTGTCTTTTTCTCCTAATTTTATTTTTTTATTTCTCCATAAATAAAAAAATTAAAAATAATAATTTTTATTTCCCCTATCTTCATATTCAATCTACTAATCATAACTGTAAGGTTTTTACCATATGGCTTCGGGTTTCTAAGAATGTCCTATCTACATCCTTTGTTCACAATTCTGAACAATGTTTTCATGTTGGTTTGAGACCTATACATTCTTTGTATTTTGTAGACTTTCAAATTTTCTGCATTTGTGTTACAAATACATTTTGCAAATTTATGATCTGTTATCCATTGACTTTGGTTTCTTCTGCCATATATATGTATAAATATGTCTGTCTTTCTTTCTTTCTTTCTTTCTTTCTTTCTCTCTTTCTCTTTCTCTTTCCAGAGCACGAGAGCACACCCATGAGTGGGCGGGGGAGGTGGACGGTAGGGGCAGAGGGGGGTAGAGAGAATCTTAAGGGGCTCGATCTCATGATCCTCAGATCGTGAATGACCTGAACTGAAATTGAAAGTTGGATGTTTAACCAACCAAACCACCCAGGTCCCCCAACTTTCTGGATTTCTTGTCCTGGTTTAAAAGTTCTCTTTCATCCATAGGTAGTAAATCTAACGTCCTAGATTTTCTTTCTTTCTTTTTTCTTTTTTTTTTTTTTTGTCCTAGATTTTCTTCAAAGATTCATATTCATTTCTTTTTAAAAATTTTTATATTTAAGTCTTTAATCCAACTGGAACTTATTTTCATATATGGTACAAGATGGGGCTCCTACTTCATTTTCTTCCAGATGAACTAAAATGTCAACTGTGCTTAAATAAACTATCTTTTTTCCTAATGAAATAAAGTGCCAAGTATATTATATATTCAAAATTCATACATGTTAGAGCTTATTTCTTGATTCCCTATTCTGTTCCACTTAAATGCCAGAATTCAATAGCACCTTCTAATGTCTGTCAAGACAATATCCTTACCATGATATTTCCTTTCTACACATATCATGGTTATTTTTGCTATTCAGTCTTTCATAAAAACATCCTTTATGAAATCCTCCAGAATTCTTCTTACAATTATAATTGAAATTGATTTTTGTTTATTAAAGTTATCAAGTAAAAATATAGCATGTCTTTCTAATTACATGGATATCCCTTTATGCCTTTCAATAAGAACTTAATTTTTTCTCTAAGTTTACTATTAAATTTTCCTGTTAAATTCTGATGTTTTTCTTCTTAAATTCATTCCTAAGTATTTTATTATTTTTGCCATCAATATGAATAAAATACTTTCTAGCTTTTGTTTCTGGCTACCATTATTATAGAGGAAATCCACTGCTTTTTATATCTTTATCTTATATAATCTCTATCTTATATTAATATATAAGATAATATATCTCTTTCTTATATAAGTGATTTCCTTTGACCTGATTTTCTTATTAACTCTTATAAATGTTCTATATATAATGTACTTGTTGATTTTTCTACTTAGAGTTTTTCACCAGTAAAAACAAACATGTTTAAAACTTCTTTTCCAAAATTCTTGCTTTTGTTTTAATTGAAATGGTTTTCATATTTGACCATTTAGGATATTTATAATTGCTTGGGGTGCTGAGCATAAACAATTATTTCATATTCCCTAAGCTATTTTTACCATTTACCATTATCTGTGTTTTAAAAAATCATTATTAATAACTCAGGGTGACAGGGTGGCTCAGTCGGTTAAGCATCCATCTCTTGGCTTCACCTCAGGTCATGATCTCATGGGTTGTGGGATCAAACCCCACAAAGGGCTCAGAGCTCATTAGGGGAGTCTGAAGATTTTCTCCCTTTGCCCCTCTCCCTACATTCTCTCTCTCAAAAAGAAAGAAAAAGAAATCAATATTGATAACCTTCAACAATTAAATATGAATAAGGACTGTCTACTTTGCCACATACATATGAGATTGTATGTTAAAATGAAAATAATTATACAATAATTTATTAGCAATCGGGAACCAAAACAGTCACACACTCTATTTCTAAACTCCACGAAACCTAGCATCTCTTCAACTTGTAGGAACTCCAAAGAAAACTTTGCTTGGGAAGTTTACCCCTTCACAAATAAAACAAATATTCTGATGGTGAGATACACCGATCTTCTGGTCAGATGAGGCAGAAAACAGAGGCTTGGATGGGATTACAGATGTAGAGGGCTGCTCTGAGGATGGTAGGTAAAGAACCAAGGCTCTGGCCAACAGCTATGTGAATGAACCATCTGAAACTGGATCCTCTGGCCCCATTCAAGCCTTTGGTTCACTGGCTCCTGACACTACCCTGGCATCATGAGAGACCCTGAGGCTTAACCATCCCACTAAGTTTCTCCAAAATTCCAGACCCACATGAGTGAGGAGATAATATCCATTGTTTTAGGCCACCAAGTTTTGAGTTGTAAATCATTAACACAACATATACGATGTACTTTTTTTATATGTCCCATCTTACTTTATGTTAATTTTAATTTGACATTTTTCTTTTTATATTTGTAGCTTGTTTGCAAGTAGCACTGCTTATTAATTTGGGAACTGTACTCTACTTTCCTCATGTTCTAATGGTTCCCTTCTTTATCCTG
Organism: Mustela putorius furo; assembly: GCF_011764305.1. NCBI lineage: Eukaryota > Metazoa > Chordata > Mammalia > Carnivora > Mustelidae > Mustela > Mustela putorius. Next base: position 21,203,525 of record NW_025421322.1, on the reverse strand, counting down.
GCAGTTACAACCAAGCCCATTATTTCTCTGTTAATATTAATTTTAGCTTCCAAAACCCTTAACAAGTGAACTATTCTTCTACTACTGCCCTCCATCTCCCAGGCACCTCGTAGGATAAGACTTGAGAGTCCCCATTCTTCCTATCCCCACTCACAGAGTTAATGTCTACTCTGCCACTCCTCAAGCACCTCATTCTCATCTCTGTTGGGATTTATTTCTTGTCATTTATGCTCCACTCTCTAGAATTTTCCTCCTATAGGATAATCAGATGATGCTTGCTTTCATATCTACAAATATCTTTGTTTCATTATGCTAGTAGAATGGCATTTTGGCCGCTTATAGGACCCATGGTTGCACTTCAAAGTAGTCTGTCATGTCATTCTATACTCGGCAACTCATTCTGCAAATGGTATGCCCAAAGCCAACCTGAATTTTTAAATTAACCTTAAAAATAACTTGTTCTTTCTACCTGGAAACCTCTACATTTTTTTCTTTGTCCTTGGACTTAGGGAATTTTATCAGGATCCACTCCAGCATGCATCAGTGTCTTAGGTCTTCCTTCAGTGTAGGAAATTTTTCTTCTATTATTTCTTAATTATTACCTTTATTCCAAGTCTTCTTGCTTTTCCTTCTGGAACTATTATTATTTGCATGTTAGGTCTCCTGTAACCCTAATTCTCATCTCTCCCTCTTGATGTCAATCTCTTTTCAGTTTGACAAGATAGTCTCTGAAGGTTTCCCCACGTATCTTCCCAGCCTCCAATTTGAATCTCAGTAAGGAGTGCTTTTTCCTTCAATTTACCTGCCGATATTTTACATAAGAAATAATGTGACTTAGTTCCCCAAGTCGTTTCTGTGCTATAATAAATCTCCTTGCCTGCTCTTGTTTTATTCGAGTCCACATTGTCCACCAGCTCTTGCATGAGCAGGAGCTGCTTCTCCTGATGTGCTTGTTCTTCTCTCTCTGGGCATTGGGAATGTTCCAATGTATAGTGTTTTTTTGTCTGCTTCTTTGGGACCAGCTGCTGGACCCCAGGTAGCATTTGGTGGCTTCTGTTCCCCTAAGACTACACATGGATGTAGCAAGCAGATTTTCTGACTCCTGTCTAACCACCTAAGGAAGACTGTCTGCCTCTTGGTGTCCTCAAGCTTTCCTGTCTCAGAGGAGCAGTGGGCTCAGCTCATTTGCTCAGTTTTTCCTCAGATGGTCATAAATAACCCATGACCAACACTGACCCATCCCAGCTTCTGGGCCTGGTTCAAATCTTCACCCCAGGGCTCATCTGTCCTGGTCCCCAGCTCTCGCAATATGCAATGCATGGCAAGCCCTGCAAAATCCTCTTATTCCCATCCTCCAGGGCCTGGCTCCCTTCTAGCCCCAACATCCATTTGGCTCATGGGGAAGAGGAATTTGGGAATTCAGCAGGATGAATTAATTTAGCTGTCAGGTTTTCAAAATTCCTTCCTGTCTTTAAAACTTACTCCTTAACAAAGATGCGATGCTGATCTGTGTCTTACATGGTGTTAGACAACATCCCAACCCCCAAGTACCTATTTACAGCCTCTTTTTTTGCATGCAAGTGAGCATTACTGTATGTTGTCTATAATTAGGATATTTCTGATATAAGCCATATTGCAAGGACAGATGATAGCTGTTGCTGATATATGGGAAGATCAATAAAAGCATTTTGCTTTTCCTGGTCTCAGTTTTGAATCAAATGGAAAATAAAACAAAAGAGTAAGACAGATGGAGATACCAATAGCACCTTAATTATTGATTTAAGAACATGCCTTACACATTCTGGTAGCTAGTTTCTAAAAAGATACCTCCCCACACACCTCTCTGAACCTCTGCCTGGTATGGACATCCCTGTTTTGTCATCTTTCACCTATTAAATCTTGGTTGGCCCTGTGACTCAGCTATCATCAATGGAATATATCACTTTCAAGGCTCGGTCAGAAGAAGCCTCCAGCTTCCACTTTGGTCACCTGGAATGCTCATTCTGGGAAAGCCCAGCCACAGTATAAGAAGTTCAACTACTCTGAGACTACCATAATGTAAGGAAGTCCACACTAACCTTGTAGAGTGCCCATATGGAGAGGTAGAAGTGCCCAGCTAGCCCTAATTGTTTTAGCCAGCCTTGTGCAGGCAAAGAAATGGTAGTGAAAACCTTGGACATTCTGGCCTTGGTAGATGCGATGTGGAGAAAAACTGAGAAATCCAGCTGATGGCTAGAATCAAGGCCCATTATATATGACTCCAGTCAAACCAGCTGAGCCAAATCTAGCTATGTGAGCCAACCTAATTCCAGCTCTAGTCATTGCAGGGCAGATACAGGTCTTAGTGGCTATATTCTGCCCAAATTTCTGATCCACAGAATTATGAACTTTATAATAAAATAATTGCTGTTTAATACCACTAAATTTTAGAATAGTTGGCCAGATAGTGCTAGGTGACTGGGAGGGGTGTGTAGTCACAATGGGCATCCTGCTACCTGGTCTGTCACAGGCCACACTGGATAATCACAGTCTCTCCAAGCAGGGCTGCCCCAGTATGATGACAGGTACAGAGGAGCCTACTAAAACACATGTGTTCTGAAGGCAGACTGCCTTCTAGGATAATGAGGAAGGAAGGAAGGAAGGAAGGGGCTGAGATCCTCCTACCCTGTCCCCCTCCCAAACTCACCAGGCAGAGAACTCATTCCACTTCTGAGGGAGACAGACAGGAAATGAGGGAGACTAAGATACCAGGAATTTTTAGTAAAACACTCTTCTCATGGAAAGGAATGGGTAGAGAAGAAATATTCCCCCATCAAGGGTCCCTGGTACCACAAAGGAAAAGGATTCTGCCCCAGCAAGACACATCCAGCAAATGTGAGGAGGAGTGGTGGTTCTGAGTAATATGGTACGTGCCACAGGCCCCATACTTGGATATACGCGCTTCAAGAAAAAGAGCTCATTACAAGTTGAAAAAGCTGCCTGCAGAATTGTGTAATTATACTCGTTCGCTAGGGCTGCCATAACAAAATACCACAGACTGGATGTGGTAAGCAACAGAAATTTAAACAACAGAAATTTATTTTCCGTAGTCCTGGAGCGTGGAGGTCCATGGTCGAGGAATCGTCAGGTTTGGTTTCTCGAGCCCTCCCTCTCTCCTTGGCTTGCGGATGGCTTCCTTTTCATGGAGTCCTCCCGTGGCCATTTTGTTCTGTGTGCTCAAGTCTCTGCATGCCCTAATCTTGCCTTCTTATAGGGGCATCAGTCAGGTTGGCTTAGGGCCCACTCTAGTGGCCTCATTTAATTTAGTCACCTCTGTAAAGACTGTCTCCAAGTAGGGACCAAAAGATGCACTTATTTAGCATCAGAATCTCATTTGTCCATCTTGGATGAAATCTCCAGCAAACTGATTGATCTTGTGCCTTTTTCTTGTGTCTTGGTTCCCAGGACACCTGATAGCAAAGAAGTGGGAGCTGGGGCGAGTAGAAGATTTGGGTCTCCATTTACTTCTAATTACCAAAGGCTACCATTGACCAAACTGACAAATGTGAAATGCCAAACTGGATCTCTCACAAATGCACCCAGCTCAGGGGGTAATTCAGCTGTATTGCCCCTTAGTGAGGTATAGATGCAAGGATTTACTCCCCAACCCCTCTTTCCCCTGCCCCTCTCTTCACTGTGGTGGCTCCTTGGCATCATGAAGCTCTAGCAAGATACTCCTCAGCTACCCTGGCCCCATTCCCTTGCCTACTTCCCCTCCCTGCGTTGGCATATTTTAATCTAGGGAGAAGCCCTTTCTCTTTCCAAGTTTCTTTCTTTCTTTCTTTCTTTCTTTCTTAAAGATTTTATTTATTTATTTGACAGACAGAGGTCACAAGTAGGCAGAGAGACAGGCAGAGAGAGGGAGGAAGCAGGCTCGCTGCTGAGCAGAGAGCCCGATGTGGGGCTCGATCCCAGGAACCTGAGATCATGACCTGAGCTGAAGGCAGAGGCTTAACCCACTGAGCCACCCAGGTGCCCCTCTGTTTCCAAGTTTCTTAAGAGGCACTTTCTCTCTCCTCTTCTTATCCCACTCATTCTCTTTTTTTTTTTTTTTCCCCCACTTCTGACCCAAAGTCAGAGTCATTAGCAACTGAAGAATCTGGGTTCCTTTTTTTCCTTTAAGGCAGAAAGAGCTTCAAGTTTAAGCTTTCCCTGAAAGCGGCTTCTGATGCAGCCAAGGAGGGAAACAAAATAAAAATAAAAAGCAAAAGTCAGGTCTCCATATCGAAATATTCTGACATTCAGGTGCAGCCCCAGAGTTAAATATGTACAACATAACACCATAGGCAGCTATGAGAGATTCCTCAAAAATGGGCAGAATTTCTTACTTCACAAGCAGCTGTAACTGTCATATTTCATACTTGTGGTGGCTAGGTGACGATTAAGCACATCAGAGTGGGTGTAACTATTAGCCTGGTCCTGGTGAGGTGAACCGACCCTCTGGCCTGACCGCCAGCAAGTCAACCCAGCTCAGCGAAGGAAGCGGGGCACTTACTCGGGAGGGTGGTGGCATGCGACAGGATTACAGATGCTGCAAAGCAAGAAGGACCCTATTTCCAGAAATGAGAAGGCACCTAGAGGGTGCAATCAGTTGGGCTGCCGGAAGCGGAGTTTATCCAGTACACGGAACTGATGTGGGCCTACAGGTGAGATGAGCAGGATGGACAGAGAGACGCCACTGAGCTCAGCTGGGAGACACATGGCTGATTTCCCTGGAGCCGTGGGGCACATACACACGGAGGCAAGATTAACATTAGCAAACCCATTCATGTCTATGTCTTTTTGCTTGTTTCTGCAATGAACTGAATGCTTATATCCTCCCCCACAATTCATATTCGTTTCAGTCCCAACCCGCAAGGTGACGGTATGAAGACGCAGAGCCTTGGGGAGGTGACGAAGTCACGAGAGTGGCCATGCTGTGTCTGTCCCAGCAGCCCGAAATGACTCCGGCAAGAACTAGTGGCGAGAGTCGGGCACTGGTCTGTCAAATGCCCGAAAATGCGGAAGCAGCTTTGAAGTAGTTAAAGAAGAGGGACTGGGAGAGGTTCGAGATGGCCCTGCGGGGCCCAGGAAGAGAGAGTCTGGCGAGCACTGGGAGAGAGCCGAGAGCCGAGAGGAGGCCTCCGTCTTCCAAGAAAACATGCAAGGAATCCCGACAGAATGTCAGCAAGAATGTGGGCGGATGGCAAGGGCCTTCTGACGAGGTCTCAGAGGGAATCGAGGAAACTGTTACTAGAAACTGGAGGAAAGCTGTTCCTGGTGATCAAGCAGCAAAGCTTCCCTCCCCACCCACAACCCCCCCACAACTCCGACCGGGGTTGGTGCCCTGGTGTCTCCAGGAAGGCAGAACTTCCTCAAGGAAAGCAGGTGAGCAAGGAAATTGGGTATTTGGCAGAGGCTATCAGCGAAACGTTGAAGGGGCAGCCTGGTTCCTGCTGCCGGCTTTTAGTGAAATGGGAGGGGACAGGGACGGAAAGATGGCATTGTTGATCAGGAGGGAAGTGAAACTTGAAGGCAGGGAATATTCTCAACCCGTCCAGGCCGTGAAGAATGAGAAGTCCTGTCTGAGAGATGATTTTCAGGGCGTAGCCAAACGACCATCTGATAAGGAGATGAGTCAGCCTTCTCAACAGAAGCCAAGGGCTATGGTTCAAGACAATGGAAGAATGGCCCCTCCCCTCCTCCTCAAGGTGATCCAGGCACCATCAGAACAACTTCAAGGGACGCGACACCTGTGCCTGGGCTGCCTTGGTGCACCTTGCCCTGCGTAGGTGTCCCTCACAACTCAGGCTCTGCTTCCCACGCTCCAGTGCCCAGCTCCAGGGCCACCCAGGCCCAGGTGTGGCTCTCCTGGCTCCAGGGAGGCAGGGGCTGTGGCAGCCACCCCTCTGGAGGCACGGGCAGCGGACTTCAGCATCCCACGCTCTGTCTGCGGGTGTGCATGATGTAGGAGCCTGGGGACTTGGTGAACTCTATCCAGATTTGGAAGGATGGGGCTCCTTGGAGCCGCCGGCATGGCACCCAGGCAGAAAACATCTCTGAGACCCCAGAAAAGTAGAGCCAGCGAGGGGGAGCCACAAGCACAGGACAGTACCTGTGAGAGCTGCGGCTGCTTAATCCAGGCGAGGCCATGGGGATGGGGCCTCCCAAAGCTGCTTGGCCTAGAGGGAAGAACATCTAGTCCGAGGTTATTTTTGAACCTTAAGGTTTTGGATTGACTAGGAATCTGTCACTCATTTCTTCTTTTCTATTTCGACCTCTTGGAAGGGGAATGTGTGCCCTGTGCCTGTCCCACCACCTACTTTGGAAACACCCCACTTGATTTCACAGCCTCACAGATGGAGGGAAATTTGCATCAGGGTGACTCATACCTGGAGTCTTACCCTTCTCCGATTTAGAGGACCCTGAGATGAGACCTTAAACCTTAGACTTTAGAGATGATGCTGGAAGGCAATTTAGAGACTCCTGAATGTATTCTGCATGTGATAAGAACAGGAATTTGGGGGGGCCAGGGGTAAAATGCAACAGACTGAATATTTTTTTTCCATTTTTTAAAAAGATTTTGTTTATTTATTTGACAGACAGAGATCACAATAGGCAGAGCAGCAGGCAGAGAGAGAGAGAGGAAGATGCAGGCTCCCTGCTAAGCAGAGAGCCCAATATGGGGCTCCATCCCAGGACCCTGAGATCATGACCCAAGCTGAAGGCAGAGGCTTTAACCCACTGAGCCACCCAGGTACCCCCAGACTGAATATTTATGCCCCCCATCCCTATGGCATAAGGAGGAAGAGCCTGTGGGAGATGAGAGGGTCATGAGGGTGAGTCCTTATAAAAGAGACCCCAGAGAGATCGCTCATTCTTTCCACCATGAGAAGCTGCCATGGGGCGGAGGCTGTCTAGGCAGCAGGTTCCCATTAGACACCAAACCTGTCAATGCCTTGATCATCCACCTCCCAACCTCCAGAATTGTAAGAAATACATTCGGTTGTTTATAATCCACCGTGTCACTAGTCTTTCTGTTATAGTGCCCAAACTGACTATCCGAGTTTTCAAGATTTTTAAAAATACATGTTTAAGAGCAGTTTTAGTTTCACATGAAAACTGAGGACAATGTACAGAGTTCCTACCTACATACTCCCATTATGTTGTGTCTGTTTATCTGTCTTTTTTCTCTTACTATTTAAAAGAAATAAGGTTGATGCCTGCTAAAAATCATCATTTGAATGGTTGGCAGTCATTGTGGACTGGGATTCTAGAAGGTGCAAATGATGATATTGGAAAAAGATGGGACAAGGTAGTGTTTGGTCTCAACTTCAGCCTCACGCGGGAGTGCCCCAACCCTGATCCTTAGGTGCCAACACCAGAGACTAATGGATCTGGAATGCAGAATTAAAAGGTGTCCAGATGATTCTATGTCTGGAAAGAAGATCAAGGAGACAGAACTATGATCAACCAAAGTGGGAAAGATGAGACATAGCTAAAGGTGCTCCTTTCATCCAGTCTGGAGTTTTCTGTCAGCTTAGAAACCAAAGAGGTTGGTGTGTGTCAAAGTAGAAGGTGAGGTACAAGCCAGTCCCTCCTCTTGGGGCTGTGGTCATCGGGTCATATCATTGTGGTGGCCTGGTCTCAGTCACAGTGAGCTAAATGTAGGCCTTTCTTTCAGCTCCGACAAACAGCGGGTCCACTTTGACTTTCAATCCTCAAAGCTAATTTCTTCAAATAGAGTTCTGATTTTCCATTTCATCCTGAAAACTTTCTACCTGAATGAAGGGTGGCTTAGGTTTTAACAATTCTCTTTGGAGCCTTGCAATTGCGAGTAAACTATTTATTGCCTGACTATCTCTCACTGACATCTGCCTCCTTACAGTTTTCCATTTATAAACGGAGACAGCAGTTAAAGGAAATGGAACAGAGGACAGCCCAGATGCCCTCTGCATCTCCATTTGGTTCTAAAATCCTCTGGGTTTCTAAAACCTTTTATGAATAATCCCCAGAGGCGCCGTTTAAAATGGACTCCTGTTTTATTGTTCTGAGAATGTTTATATCTATCCCCCACATTTTCCAAATCCAGATCTACCTGGTTTGGCTATGCCCTTTAGGGTTGGCAGCGTAGAAGTCACTGATATGAACCCCAACATTTTTTAGTTTCTCTGAAATAGGAGTGTGAGAGACTATCGGGATGTCAGTGGTAAAACTGTGATCAAGTGGAACGTGGGCAGGGCTTCCTTCTTGCTTCTTTGTTAGCAGTAACAGTCTATTCTCCAGCCAGCCGTGAAAGTGTGAGAGATGATGGGCTCTGTCTTCCCGTTTTGCAATGGAAATGCACTGCATACCAGGATATGTGAAGGTAGAAGTTTTGATGTGCTGCTTCCGACATGTGCAGGTCAGGGACAGGCACTAGAAAGGACAAGATCAAAGGTGCCAAGTGCCCTGCACAGCAGGTGTCTTCACTAACCCTACTGTTGCCTTGGGGGACTCAGGGCACAGGGCAACCTTAGCCTCAACTGCAGGCACCCCCTTCCCCAATCCAGATCTAAGCCAGGCCCAGGCCTTCAACTCAAAACCCCAATATCTTCCCAGTCTTGAGAAGCTAACCCTATCTGTCAACTCCCAATACCAGCCTCGCTCCTCTTTCTCTCACTGAGTCTCCACATCCCTAATAAAAGAAAACTGGGAAGGAGGAGTTAATTGCCTATGGAAGCCTGGAAAATTCCATTTCATGGTTTGAGGCCAAAGCTGCAAAAGAACTTCCAAGGCAAGGAGGCCCAGGCTCTGTCAGAATAGGAAAGTCTGTCTGCATCCTTGGGATGGGGATGGAAAAATGGTGCCTCTCATTCCCTTAAGGAGAACAAGTAATGTATCAGGTTATCCTGCTTTAAAATAAACATTAACCTTTCTCTAAGCCACCGACATCTCTTACCCAATCCAATCTCACCAGCCCATCTAGAAGCAATACCCTTTGTACTCTCAAAGCCCTTCTATTGTGGATTATCTAATTAATTACTTTCACATTAGCTAGTCACATGTATGTGCGTCTCATTTTTTCCACTGGGAGTCTAAGCCCCAAGCAGGGCCCAAAGCAGAGTGCTTGCTTCATTTGGTCCTATGTCAACAAGGTGAAAGTAGTGACCATGTCCCCTTACACCAGGCGTCATGAAATAAGGACCAGGCCTTTCTGCCACTGCTGGAGCTAGCTGAACTGCTTAGGAATTATTATGTTACCCAAACATAGGAAATACCCTCTATTACCTTCTCACCTATTCCTCTCTCCTGCAAACACAAGGCAATGGAATTTCTCTTTGCTCTGATGAACAAGAAATTTGTACCCAGGTTTAATCTAATTTGGGGGAAAAAGTGGACCTCTCTCACACCTAAATATTACAATGAACTCACATCTGTAGAAACACATGGAAATATACTCACTTTCTTATAACTTATCAGATGACTTGGACAAGTAGCACAGGCTTTAGATGACCTGAGAATATTACACGTTGAAGCTTGTCTATATATTTGCTAAACCAAACTGTCTCTCTTTAGACAGGAATCCTCTCCTTGTTAGGATCCCCAAAATAGCACATCTGCCTCTCTATTTTCCTACCTCATCTATGAATAGCCTCAAATTTTGTGTGTGCTGTGGAGTGGAAGATTATGAAACTTCCTGTCTTTCTTCAAATATTGTATTGTGGGTAAAGTTATGGTTTCAGCTGATGCTTGTTCAATAAGTCCTATCCCAATCACAGCTGTAAGATCTGGGGCCTCTGTTATTCCCCCAAAGCTTCTATTATAATACAGCAATTGCTCCAAAGATGAAGCTGTTGCTAAAAGAATATTTTCAAGCTAGCATCCGAATCCCAAAGCCAATTCTAGAAGAAAATTCACGTGGCCTAACCAAGATTCGACTCATATCTTCAATTACTCCCCAACCACCTACTTCAGGGTTCTGCATAAAATAACATGGGGTTGTTTCACTTGTACTAAATTTAGTGTGGAGATGTAACTGCTGCACCTGGAACCAATCAGATATTTTAGAGTTAGGGTAACAGACAAGTCGTAATGTATGGAAGTGAAACTACTGTGAAAAATGAAATAATCTGCTGTTGCACACACTCCCCTTGACTGTACTCACACACATCCCATACTACTGCACCTACCCCAGCGTCTTCAGCAAATTCAGTGCTGCCCTGTGATTTACCAGTCCGTTTAGGGAAGTTACAATGGCTTAGTGTGTTCAGGGCGCAATTCTTCGTCTCCTCCCCTTGACTGGCTGGAGCAAGACGCGATAGAAAAGACAGCTTAGGGGAGGGTCTTGAAAATGCTAACATGGATGCGTGCTTCCTTCGGGTTCAATGTAGACTGACCCCTTTTCCCCAGTGGAGGAGACTCCCCACTTGGCTGCCCATCCCCGCTATGGCTGCTACTGCTCCCCTCAGTCCCCACACTCTGTTTTTGGTGACACTCTGCAGCCAATCTAGTCACCCATTGGGAGCTTCCGCATCTGGAGGTCTTCCATGTGCAGGCCACAGGAATGGAGTGCAACCTGTGCCGTGTCCTGCCTGGAGACCCCTTTCCCCCATGTCACTCCCCTCCTCCTGCATGCCCCATCACAGCAGACACAGCCACAAGGGCTGCAGCCTGCTAGATGCCAGGAGAGAAAGGACAGCTCTCCTTGGTGAGAGCTGTCAGAGAAATGCCACATGATTGGGGAGTGTGGCTGGCTCAGTCAGTTGCGTGAACAACTCTTGATTTCAGCTCAGGTCATGATCTCAGGATCCTGGAATCAGCCCTACTTGAGCTCCATACTGGGCATGGAACCTGCTTAAGATTCTCTTTCTCCCTCTCCCTCTGCCCTTCCCCTCCCCCCCCATTCCCTACCCTACTCCCCACTTGTGTGTGCTCTTTCATCTCAACTGGGGTGGGTCAAAAAAATAAATATAAAAATAAATAAAAATAAAAAAATTATTTGCCCCTTCATGCTAGTCTAATATCACATTGGGAGTGATAACCTTTTGGCCTTCTCCACTTAGGCTCTGGCATTTTTGTTCTTGACAGTGTGTGCCTGCCAAAGCAGTGATTACCTCTGGGGAAAGGGCTAACAGATAAGTCGAGGAAAGGGTTAGTAGGTCACACAGGAAAGCCATATGGGTGTTTTCCACTGAAACTTCAGTTCCCGGAAGCCTCCTAATTAACATTTGTCAAATCTTTTCTTGTGTTGACTTTACTTTCATACCCTAATACTTTGAGGTTACAATAGCCTATGAGAAAGAGTGGGCTCTGTAGAAAGAGTAGAGCTTAGGAGTCAGGCAGACCAAGTTGTCTTTAACTAGCTGTGTGAATAATACAAGTGATGGAGTCTTTCTCACAGAAGGTTTGTGAAGTTATCTTAAGCTCTGAGTATGTAGGAAATTATTTTGTATTTTAAACATTGACTTAAAATATTAAATTAGTTAAGAATCTTATACTTCAATTCAATTGGCCCAAACTTCTGCTCTGAATTGTCAGTTCTAATATATAGGTTGATCAAGCACTAAATTGTCATTGGCAAAGATGTGGAGAAACTGTCAGTCTCATACATAACTCAGTGATAGGCAGTTTGCTGGAAGGAAATAAAATCCTTAAATTATGTGTTAACCTAACATTAACACTTCTAAAATTTACCCCAGGCAAATAATTGCATAAATGTGCAAAAATGTATGTATAAATACTTTAATCACCACTTGGACAGCCAAGTATTAGGACAAATAGGAAATCAGTTAAATAATTGTATATTCACCCAGAATGTATGTATAGAAGAATGATGTAGTTCTATTGACTGACTTGAAAAAAATAACCACCACACAGTGTGTGTACATGCACACAAAAGAACACACACTACAGGGGCACTTGGGTGGCTCCGTGGGTTAAGTGGCAGCCTTCAGCTCAGGTCACGGTTTTCAGGTCCTGGGAGCAAGCCCTGAGTCAGGGTCCCTGCTAAGCAGGCAGTCTACTTCTCCCTCTTCTTCTGCTTCTCCCCACAGCTTATGCTCCTTCTCTCACTCTCAAATAAGTAAAATCTTACAACCCCCCCCACAAATTACATAACTATGTATGCATATACACAAACATATACCACATTTTGATTCCATTCTACATATATATATTTAAGTAAATACGGGAGCATCTGGAAGACTGTATACTATCATCAATGGTAAACATAAGGTAGGACTATGGGTGACTTAAAAAGTATTTTTCTCCATCACTGAACTTTTTTGTAGTGAAAGGTATCTTGTTTTGTATTTCGAAGAAGCAGGGTTTCGTGCTTTGAAGGAGAGCTCTCAGAAAGAACTTGGAAGGAAAAAGGAAGCAAAACAGCCAAGAGGAAGAAACCAAGCCAGAATGTCTAGCTTTGGCCTCATCCCATGGGGAGATCTGGAGCAACACAGTTTAAGCCCTATCTCCACATCAGGGAGCCAGCCCTTTGTACCCCAACAGAGCCAGCCCTTGGGTGTAAGCCACTCCCAGGAGTGTATATAAATAACCTCCTGAGCCAAGGGGCTCCCTTGGGCTGAGGACACTTCTCTGGAGAAGAAAGCAGCTGTGCCAGGAAAAACCAACATTCACAGAAACAGTGGGGGAAAAGGTACCAGCCTGAAAGGGAGACCTGGGTGGGACACCAACATCTTCTGCAGTGTCTACTCTGCACTGTGGAGAACCTTTTGCTTTCTTGTATTAAATGCCCTCCATCCAGGCACAGCTTCTCTATAATTCTGATTGGTCGCAAGAATACATGTTGATTTCAGGACCATAACGGAGACTCATCATCTTCCTCATCCATCAACCTTATTAGGTCTTTCTCTTCCTCTGACAGTACTTACTGCTGGTGGTGTAGATTAGATGTCTTGCCTACTGTTTCTGACCTATTTTCAAGGAGGCCGATCCCATGGTGGGCATGCCCTTATCAGGACAAAATTATTCCCCTTCCCCTCAAACTACCTTAAGGGGACTTGATGCCCAGTGGGTCATCTGTCTGTCAAACACATTTCTTCCTTTCTCTCATTATGTAGCAGCAGCCCAACTTCCCCAAAATGATCAGGGTCAATAGCCCAGCCTTTATGGTGACTACTTGTTTTGACTACAGGTTTGCTGGGACAAAGATCCTAAGTGACAAACATTAGCCATAGCTTTAAGTGTAGTGGGACTCTTGTGCCCCTGTTTGAAGTGTGAGACCTACAGAGCCTAAAGTCATTAGGGCAGAAGCAGATTGCTGTACTGGGACATTGAAAATGACAGTGAATGAGATCATTCCTCTTTCTACCACATCTGCTTCCTGCTTACTACTTATCAAAATCATTTGATACCCACTGTTCTAAGGTACATACCAGAACAGTGGTGTTCTCTCCAAGGTGGTAACTCAACCAGTGCTCCAAGTGACTGTTCTGTGTTCTCTATCAGGCTAGTAGAACTAGATCTTGAGATAGGTGGTAGTACCAGTGACACCGCAGTTACATATCCATAGCCACACCTACTTTCCCATATAATTGGTCCCTTAGTCTGAGCTAGTATCAGTCATTCCTCAGAAGCCTCCCAGAGTACTGGGTGGGGATAACCCCCTGAGCAGAGCTTGAGCCATTAGCAATGAGTATACCAACCCACTGGAAGATAGGTACAAAGGCCCAATAAAACAGATCTGAGCAAGAAACTAAGATGTGTATGACTTCTATAATTAGAAAAATAGCCATAAAGATAAAAGAAAGATTTTATATTCAGCTACATTTTAAAATGCTGTACATTCCAAATGCTTTAAAGTTTAAAATGTGTACTGTCTCCATTTATTTATTAATTCAATGATTTATTTATATTTTCATGAACTTACAGATATTTATTTTATACTTCGGGTTATAATTCAACTAAATTAATCATTATATTTTATACTTTGGGTTACAATCCAAATAAATTATTCATATTTTTTTCTCAAATTGTTCTAGATTTGGCCATTAGGAAATTTTCAGTTGGTCCCTGTGCTTCTTTGGAATGCTACCATAGATATGGGTGCTCACTTTAGTTTTTTTGAGTTAGCATATTTATTTTTATTGAGATATAATTCACATAACAAAATTTACCATTTTACAATGTACCCTTGAGTATTTTTTAGTACATTCACTCTACTGTGAAACCATCACCTCTAATTCCAGAACATTCTGTTACCTCCAAAATAAATCCCAAAATAATTGACAAGCCAACATTTCCCCCTTCCCCCAGCCCCTGACAACCACTAATCTATTGATTTGCCTATTCTGGATGTTTTATATAAATGGAAGCAAACACAAAGTAGCCTTTTGTGTGTAATTTCTTTTATTTAGCGTAATGTTTTCCAGGTTCAACCATATTGTATCATGTATCAGAGCTTCATTCCTTTTTATGGCTCAGTAATATTCTATTGTATGGCTGTATCATATTTTGTTTACTCACTCAGCCCCCAGTGGACATTTATGTTATCTCTACTTTTGAGCTGGTATTAAAAATAAAAACATTGTTATGAACATTTTTGTGCAGGCTTTTGTTTGTGCAGGTGTTTTCAACTCTTGGGTATATACCTAAAAGTGGAATTTCTGGTAACCCTATGTTTAATTTTTGAGGAATGAGAATATAACTTTAAGTCTATTAAATACATCATTCAGCACTATTTTTCCACTGTCATGTGTCATTTATAACCTTCTTGCCAAAGAAAATTTGAGACAGTTCTGAGTATAGAGATGTACAATATAATAGTTATTTTTAAAAATTAGTGTAGTAAAAAAATCACAAGATATGCAATGTATGCATAAGTAGTTCTTAATCTCTTGGGGCCATGGGTCCCTTTGAGAGGCAAATGGAAGCCATGGAGCTAGCTTAAGAGAATCTGATATTCAAGATGGCGAGGCCCTTATGTCTTCAACATGGGATAAGATGGATTCAGTAAATGAGTGTTACATTTGATTTGGAAGCTTCTGGGAGCCAGAACTCCTCCCACTATGGAAAGGAGATCCTAGTCTCCCTCATTCCTTATTTCACAACTGTCACCCGACTATAAATCTACACTAGAATTTAGCAGAGCAGAAAACAGAACTACAACTGCATTATTTTAAAACTGATCCTAGGAGATCTCTACTCTTAAAATCTCATGGGCACAAACCAGGCTCAGAGACCTAAGATCAACAGGCACATTTCCCTGCCTGGTGCCAACCTGCCTCCATACTACAAAGATGAGCTTACTCACACCATCTGCAATGTTCCCTGCCACATCCCAGTTTAGAGTCTAACTCTACCTGCTCACCACCCCCAGAGAGGAGGAGTTTCTTCCTTCCCATGGTACCTGGCCCAAGTTATTTCCTGTTACTGAATTATCCTCCTCCCAGGAGAACTGGCAGTTCCTTCAGGGTATATTCTGGTACAATGATCCAGACAAGAAAATCCCAACTGTTAACAATTTCTTTTCCCATCAGGCTTACTTAGCTTTAAATTCCATTGCATTGAAACACTGACATCCAATGGTTTGTCGAACCTGGTTTGCACCAGTGAATAAAAGCCAATTATGCACATCAATTTCCAATTCTATATTCAGTGATGTATGAAACAGACCATGGTAGAAGTAGTTACACCATGGGAATTGGCAAACATTATAAACATCTGGGGTTTTTCTCCAAAGAGCCAATAGTTAAATCTTTACCAGCATACCACTGCTGATACCCTAATCCTTACACACCAAATATTACCCAGTTATTCCTTTTGCACAGTGCTCTAGCACTGTGTGTAAATATTTCATACACACATACCTCATGACTGTCTTCTTTCACAGATAAGAAAAGTGGTATTTAGAGACATTAAATGTCCAAAGTTACACAGCTTGAAAGTAGCATATCTGAAGCTCAAACTCAAGTCATTTTAGCCCCAAGTCTACACATACATGTGCATGATTTATACAAAAATGTTCTTAAAACCACTCACTATCCTGGCATGAAAAACATTGCATAGCTCTATATACACTTGTGCATCTGTGTCTTCCACCTAAGCTGAAACACACACAAAAATGTAAGTTAGAAAAAGAATATTTCTTTTATGGTAGTTGCTGAAACAAGGCAGCTCTACTTATCTTGCAAATTAATTTGGGAACAATTTTTTTATCATTAATCCCTTTTTGTGTGCTGTCCCTCATCATCTGAGGGATTTGAAGACTAAACCTAAATCACCTCATTTCATATGAATTTCTTCTTATTTCCTCCTCCCATTTATATCTCCCCCTTATAACACTGTTTTAGTCTCTTTTATTCAAAGGATCATTCTCCAGTTCCTAGAATATACTGTACACAGAGTCATTTCTAACAGATAGTTGTTGAAATGAAATGACTCATCTCAAGATGACCCCAAAGAGCTGATACTTGTTTTTATTTCTTTTATGACCACCCCTCTCACTGCGCCACAATGACCACCGTTTGCTTCCATATTTAACACTCACCTTTCTTCTAAAGTCATAATTCCCTGTAAATTTTGGCATCAAATCACATGTAGGGTAGAAATATTATTCAAGACCCTAGGCACCTTGTCGATTTGCTATAACATGCGTCAACCCAAGAGTTTCTGCCTAGTATTGCTCTACTATTTCCCTGAAGAGAGCCACAGTTTATACTTCCTCTGAACAATTGCACAGAATTGTCCAACGCTCAGTGGAATTTCTTTATGGAAATATTTTATTTCATCTGTCTAAGATTATATATTGGTAACATGTGAGTCCATAAATCATAGATGGCCAGAAAGAAGCATTCTAACTCTTAATGTATGTTCTAGTATATTTTAAGTCTGAGTAGTTGAGTCAAAAAAACTGTATTTGCCAGTGACCTCAGCCATCATTGTTCTTCTACAGATCCCTGAAGCATCAATCATTATATTCTACCACTAGGCCTCCTCACCTCCCAATATATTATATGTTGCCATATTTTGTTTTCAGGCCCCCTAGGATTGGAGAGTATAAGGTTCTCTACAAAAGTACTCAGTATATCATTAATCTGAATGTCTTGATACTTGTCATAAGGAACAAAATTGTTTTCTTTTCAATTTCAGCCAGTTAATCTTACCTAGAAGCCTTTGTACCAACCCACATCATTTTTCTCCCATCTCAACCTTCAAAGGGACTTCTGTTGTTGTTAGAACTTTTATACTTTGTATCCCTTACTCATAAATCATCTACTTAGGCTCATAATCATTTAATTTTCCTCTTCAGTTAACTCTCTCCAGGTAGTATAAATCAGATTATTACATTATGTGTTTGCATAATTTTCCCAAAATAAATCAAAGAATTTCTTACAGACACGATCTCATGAACCATTCTCACAGCTCCAGACAGAAGATGTGAAAAAAATAGGTATGTCTTAATATGGAAGAAACTGAGCTATGGAGCATTTTGTAGGTTTGAACCTGGTATTAAATAGTATCCTACATAAACCAGACTGGCCAAATCTTACAATACCAGGCTACTACACATTTTTATGGACAACAGCATATGCAATCTGTGATTCTTGAGAATATAGACATCCTGTGATTCTTGAGAATACAGACATCCTGCGTTATTCCACAGAGCAGCACCAAAACACCATTTGCTCTGGGTTCCTTGGAGACCACTTACTCCAAGTCTCTGGTGAGCGATCCCATGATGCTCATTTGTTGGTACTGGCCTTGGCCATTCTGGCCTTTGGACCCCACATCCTGACTCCAGATCAGGTGGACCAATGTTCCACATCTTGAGACATGCAATAGAGAGAAATGATTAAGGGCACTGGCTTTGCTCTTGGATTTGAAATTCCACTCTACTACTTGAACACATTCCTTCAAGCTCCTATTTTTGCTGTTTCCTCAACTGTAAAATGAAAGTTAGTATTGGTCCTCATGGGACATCTGTGAAGGTGGAATGATAGAATACATGTCTAGCCTCGGGCACTGTGTCAAGCCTGGTACTTGCTAAGGAACTTTGGCTATAATTATGATTAGGAGTCCTTGTTTTTTATCATCAGCACTGCCCTACCTAAACTGCTAATCTGCCAACGGTTACCACATCAGGCAACTCCTACCTGTGTAGGATTTAAGTGTATGTGACCAGTTTTATGTAATTTCCTCCCCCACCCCTTTTTTCCTATCCACAACTCACTTCTTCGGTTAATTAACCCCAGAGAAAAAGACCATCGCATCCAGATTTCCTCACCTCTCCTCCAACACCCTAATTCTCCAGAACAAGGCCTAGGCATCTAACAGAGTAATCCAGGGATTTTAAAAAAGAAAGAACCCTTTTTGGGAAGCAAATCACGGATTTGGATGAAATCTGGCTATCCTAGCCTATGAACTTCCCTTTGGGCTGCTTCCAAGGAAACTATTTTTGCCCTGCTGTTCACAGAGACACCCGGGATTATTCCAGAAAATGAGCAATGATGACTTTCTATGTTCTATCTCCTTGCCCCACTAAAGTCTCCTTCTTGTCCTTGGAGGCCATTGACGAGACAGAAAAATGCCTTATGGTCCAGACTATCTGATTTCCAAGTGTTTATTTAGTGTGGTCCTGCACTTTTTGTGAACAATCGGAACACCAAGATTTCACATTTGCATTACTAATTGAGTTTCTCAAAATAAATTCACCATTATGACCTGATGTAAGGTATTAATTTCTCATTTAATGAGATAAAGGCTAAAAAAACAAACCAGCAAACAAAGACTTATGTTTAACTATGAGAGGGTTAGCAGCTTAACGGGGGCAGTTAAGACAGGGAGACTGAAAGGCCTGAGAAGAGAAAAAGCTGTTTTTCCCCTCTGCTCCCTTTCCTGCTTCTGTTCTCACCAGGACCTGCACCCCTGCCCTACACACGCCTTAATGTATGTCCTCCTTGTAAGGGACAAAGAGTTAATTTCTCTGGAGTCTTCCAGCACATTAGAGAACAGCTCATCTCGGGAATGAATGGATGAGGCCACACAGGAATACTCCAGATCACTGGTGCTCTGGACATGTCAACGCCAAGACCCCCGGGCTCCGGGGACTGAGTAACTTATGATGACACCTGGACTCTGTCCTTGTTCTGAGCAGTTCCCAGATGCCTAAGAGGACACATGCACTAGACAGAATTATCAATCAAAACTCCAGACCCCAAGCAAAGATGAGCCTCGTGCTCCTTCCCTTTCTGAGCCTTCCAGATCCTCTGTCTGTATCTGCTCTCTCTCTCTCTACATTCAGTAAACTCTGCCTCACTTCCTACTGGCTTGCATTCGATTTCCATCCTGGTGAAGCCAAGGATCCTCTTGAATGGTCCTGCAGGACCCCCTCTGGTTCCTCGGATGTGACATCCCTGCATCACAGTGATGGTGATAAAAATAATGATAATGATCACAATATTCATTAGCAAGTATCATGTCATATATAGTGCAAGATGCTCCACATGCATTTTTTTATTTTGTCCCTGCCTGGAGTGCTCCTGTAGGCATGATTCAGAAAACAATGTGACTCAGTCTCCAATGAGGGGCATTCAGGCACCTTTCAGAGGTCATAAATCCCTGTCCAGAGATTGTCCTCATTCTCAGAAGCCAAGGTTAGCTTGTCAAGCCTAATTAAAAGGGGCAGGGGAACCAAAGATTCGTTGTCTAATTTCTTGTGTCTTTAGCAATAGGAGATCAAAACTTCTCTTTATGACTCAGATTTTAACTCCAAAATCCATAATGAAAAGAAAATACTGGAATCTCTTAAGTTTTCTAGCTCAAAGTCTTACTTTGCTAAAATTCCAGTTGACTACAATTTAAATATGAGTTTCCTCGTCCTGTTTATAGTTAAACATCTATGCAACGTAAAGATGAAAATGTCTGGATATTGAATCAGGGGTGGTTTAAAAGTAAAAAGCCACAAGAGGAATGGCCATTTATTGGATAAAAGGTTGGGCAATAATAGTGGTTCATTATGGAGGTAATATGGCTCCCCAGTAACCATCTGACAATGTCTGAAGACATTTTTCGTCTTTATGACTCAAGAGTAGGGGGGGACTTCTGGCATCTCGTGGGTAGAGAACAGTGATAAACTAACTATGCTCCTATAGGATGCACAAGACAGCCTCAAATAATTCTCCAACCTACACTGTCAATCCTAGCCTAAAAAATCCTTCTCACAATATATTCCAATTCTCTAAAACTCCTCCAAAGAGACAGTTACACACCTCTCCTTGGTGTATAACCAATTCTGTATTCTCACTGTTTTTCCTGGTTTAGGCAAGGATTACTGAAGATCAAATGAAAACTTGTAGGTGGGAGTGGTGGTGGTGGTGAGATTCAGTCATGTTTCAACTTCATGTTTTCTGGGCTGATGTGAAGCGTCCAGTGGGGAAAGTTACGGATTGGAATTAGGTAGATCTTGAAGAGATAAGGGGAGACCACAGGGCTGGCCCTAGAGACAACGGTGAACTTTGTGTCCCTATCCCCTCCGTCTGACACAAGTTCCTTTTATCTGGCTGCTTTCTCCTTCTGGCATCTCACTCTGAGTTTTCCCCACAGGGTGTGCCCCTTGCACAGGCTACCTAATATCCATCTCCTCAGTGCTCTTTCAGACAAAGAAACCAACCCTCTATTGGATAATACTTGTCCAGAATGGGTCCCATGTAAAAGGAGGTCAAGAACAAAGATGGGGTGGATTTTGCCCAAACCTGAAGCTAAGTGCTTCACAATACAACACAATCACAACAAAACTGAGACAGGTACTGTCAGCCTCGTTCTATGGTGAAGTACCTGAGGCACCATACGACTAAGTAACTGACCCGAGATCAGATGGTTAACCAGCGGTGAAGGTGAATTCAAACCCAAATCTTTACAGTCCCAAAACCATGCATACCCTTTTCACTTCACCACATAGCTTCCCTGGTCACATTTTATTTCTTCCCTATAAGCTGGTGCATGCATCCAGAAATCCCTGAAGGGCTCATCATATTGGTAGTAATTGTAGACAGACATCCATTTTGGCTTGACACATTGTCTAGGGGACAGGTCCATCAATGCCCATTAATCAGGTCAAGTAGGCATGACATTCAGTCACCTACCAGAGTATCGTATCTAAAGGGTTTTGAAATAAAATTCAAGCAGACAAGTCTTCTTAAGACCAACTGCCAATCAATACCATTTACGATAATGTATTGTAATTGTACGCTAAAGCCTGACCTGCTTTATATATCCAGCTCATAAATGGGTCATCAGTTCCCTCCTCATCTTGTCTGACTCTGAATCAGGTCACTCTTCTCTCTCTCAGCTTCATAAATGCAATGAGTCAAATCTCTATACACTATTTCCTTACAGGGCATCAAGGATGAGGGTTGCTTTCTGTGCTCAAATGATAATACCTAGAAGGCACAGGGGCCTCTAAAAAGCTCTAGCTTTATCCCATGGGTTCTTAATTCATTAAAAGGTTTCAAGAGGTCTATATTTGTACAATTTCATACAAGTATGCATTTTTCTTCACAGAACTGATGAAAGTTTTCTTCAAATCCTCAAAGGTAACTATGATTCCTGAATTTAGAAATCCTAGTCTCCCCTATCCTACAGAGATTTCCCCATAATTTCTGCCCCGATTCCATTGTCCTGGATTACAGTATAAAGCGTTTCACTCCTTAACACTAGCCTGCAGTACAGATGCATGACGACAGGAAGCATTCCTGGATTTACACTCTCTTTCACTACATGCCCCAAACTTCCGGGGATCCCATGGTCTTCATCAAGAAGCCATCTCTGAGTTCAGGAAGAGAACTAGGCTATTTATAACTGATGTCTTAAGCTGAATGTGATAGAGTAAATATGACTTCCTTCAACTGTTTTTAGGATCTCTGTGGGAATTCAGTAGAAGTAGAAAATTTAAAACATCCTATATACAGCAGCAACCATGCCTTCTGGCAGTTCTTTCTCCCACAAAATAGTCATTTTTCTATCCTTTCAATATTAAGTATATTAAAATTGAAGAAACCTTGAACATCCAACTTCCTATCTAGATCAGGAATTTGATTAATCTTGAAATCTCCTTTGCTGGCAGGGTCAACCCACCTACATCTAGGCCCTCTCAGTGATAAGGCCTTGACTTCGCTTTTAAGGTGACCTATTCCATTATGTTAAATAGAATCCAAAGTTGCAGATCTTCATTCTGTTGAGTTACAATCTGAACCTATGTAACATTTATTCAGTTTTTTTTTTGTGTATATTCTTTTTATTTATTTATTTTTTTATTTTTTATTTTTTATAAACATATATTTTTATCCCCAGGGGTTCAGGTCTGTGAATCACCAGGTTTACACACTTCACAGCACTCACCAAATCACATACCCTCCCCAATGTCCATAATCCCACCCCCTTCTCCCAAACCCCCTCCCCCCGGCAACCCTCAGTTTGTTTTGTGAGATTAAGAGTCACTTATGGTTTGTCTCCCTCCCAATCCCATCTTGTTTCATTTATTCTTTTTCTACCCACTTAAGCCTCCATGTTGCATCACCACTTCCTCATATCAGGGAGATCATATGATAGTTGTCTTTCTCTGCTTGACTTATTTCGCTAAGCATGATATGCTCTAGTTCCATCCATGTTGTTGCAAATGGCAAGATTTCATTTCTTTTGATGGCTGCATAGTATTCCATTGTGTATATATACCACATCTTCTTGATCCATTCATCTGTTGATGGACATCTAGGTTCTTTCCATAGTTTGGCTATTGTGGACATTGCTGCTATAAACATTCGGGTGCATGTGCCCCTTTGGATCACTACATTTGTATCTTTAGGGTAAATACCCAATAGTGCAATTGCTGGGTCATAGGGCAGTTCTATTTTCAACATTTTGAGGAACCTCCATGCTGTTTTCCAGAGTGGCTGCACCAGCTTGCATTCCCACCAACAGTGTAGGAGGGTTCCCCTTTCTCCGCATCCTCACCAGCATCTGTCATTTCCTGACTTGTTGATTTTAGCCATTCTGACTGGTGTGAGGTGATATCTCATTGTGGTTTTGATTTGTATTTCCCTGATGCCGAGTGATATGGAGCACTTTTTCATGTGTCTGTTCGCCATCTGGATGTCTTCTTTGCAGAAATGTCTGTTCATGTCCTCTGCCCATTTTTTTTTTATTCCAGTATTTCTTGAGTACCTATTTTGAGGCGGTATTAGGCCCAGACAGGGAGATACAATGCAACTGTGGCAGACACTATCCCTCATCTACTGGAGATTAACATCGTAGCTAAGCATTGCTCTTGAAATGAGCCAGAGGGATAACCTCCCCAACAAGAAGTCTCAACACTGGAGACGGCAATCAGTTTCCCTCCAATTGTGTCTCTTTTCTAGGCTCTCTATCTTCATTTCAAGTGTTTTACAGAATCCTTCATTATTCCAGCCAGGCTCTTTCTACATTTCTCAGTGGCCATCTGAACAACATGTTTCCTAGAATGAAATGCAATACTCAAGTCTGGTAAGTCTGAGACTTAGATTGATTTATTGGAACGAGTTTAGGGTATGTGTCTCATAAGACTTCCCCAAGATGACACTGAGGCTCTAATTAATTTATGATCAGTGAAGAGAACAGTGGAACCCATGGAGAACACCAAGATGACTCTCCAAAGACTCAGCCAGCCAAAGCAAAGCCCATTATTCTCACCTACCAGTACTGCTGTTCTTGCACAACCACAATGAGTCCCCACCACTGCGGTCCTGTCACCACTTCTGAGCTAAGCATCCCTGCTGGGTGTAGGCACCCATGTCTGCTCCAGCCTCTAATCCAATCTGCACAGTGCTACTTTCTTCACTCTCTCCAGATACAGATACCTAGAGCACTTTCCCAGTAACATTCCTGATTAATGTCAGTTAATAAATAAATGCCAGTCTGTTTCCTGGAGAATCTGGCCTAAGACAGGAATCCATGGGGGTCCAGGTTTAAATTAGTCCAATTCAATCAAGTTCTAGAGCTGACATGATTCTTCAGAGCTGTGATTCCCTTGCCATGCCTTCTGGCATGGCAAGTGGACCAGATCTGTATTGTCCACATTGTCCAGCTGCTGCCTGTGCATGAGTGAGCCTTTGGGTATGGCACCTCTCTCCAGGTGTTAACAAGTCCCATCAGATGAAAGGATTGAGTATCCAAGCCTGATGGGTGGTTCCATAGCATCCATTATACTCCCGGAGGGACTGTGTAGAGCAGAGGTCTTTCTATCTGCATTACATAAATAAAAGAAAAACTGTGTGTGTGTGTGTGTGTGTGTTTAATCCAGAGATTTCATGGCTAATTTGGCAAGGCAGCACTACTTAGACACTACTCTGCCTGATAAACTGACTTCATAACCTTGCTGGAAGAATATATGAAAATAAATATGAATCCCCTTAAATAAGAGGGGCCTTCCCTGTTCTCTACATGAAGACAAGAGTTTCAAGAACTAACACTCTTTACAGTGTTACCTCTCCATTCCTTCACAGTTCTCAAATCATTAGCATGATCTGAGAACTTACCAGAAATGTAAATTCTGAGGCCCATGAAACTCTGGGCGTGAGGCCCAGCAATCTGTGTTTTAACAACCTGTCTGGGTGATTCGTATTCATGCTAGATTTGACAAGCACTGCTCGAACTCATTTTCTTAATTTCCTAGACAACATTCCGGCATCCAGCACAAAGCTGTCGGGTCATCTGAGTGTCCTTGCTTCTAGTCCCTCATCCTACTTTTCATATACCTCTATTCTGCCCATTTTCATACAGACTCTATGATCCACAGAAAAGGGCCTTTTCTCAGAGACTATGCCCTCCTCCAGAGCAGGTATTAACTATGTTATTTTGGCAAATCCAGTGCTTTGCCTGGTTCTTACATAGAACGAATACTCAACAAATTCCTTCCATTACTAAATATGGAGCCCATACTGCTAGCCATGGATTTTCTAGGTATTTCAGAAAACTCATATGTAACAAGAAAACACAGATAATCCCAAAAATAACTGCAATGAAGTGATGCAGATGCTATAGCAAAATATCATTAGTAATGATCTTCTTTGTGTCTGGCACTCCCCTAAGTGGTTTGCATGTGTTAATTCGCTTAGTCGTCACAGCAATCCCATGAAGTATGATTCTAGGAAAAGAACACAATTCATCCTAAGGGAAAACCTTTCTTTTGTTTAGCTGTAATTTTTAATGAGGCCTTCGGTTATACAATGCAAGAACCCAGCCCAGCCTGCTGTGAAAAGGATAAAACACAGGTAGCTTAAAGTGAAAGAAGATGTAGAAGGTTGTCTTCTTTGGAGGTGGATGTTTTGATAATTGGGTTTTTTGTTTTGTTTTGTTTTGTGTTTTTATCTCCTGTGCATGAATTGAATTAGGGAGACAGAACACATGGATATATGCTAAATGTCTTAAATATCAACAAAGTCTTAGCCCAAATAGTAACTCTCTAAGGGTGACATTTTAGACACTGGGAGCAAGGATGGAGATATTGGGGTAAGGGGAAGAGATCTTCCGATCCTAGCATCCACAACAATCAGTCTGCTTTACCTTTAAGGTAGACTTCCTGTCATTTTCCAAAATTATGCAAAACACTTTCTTCATGTGGTACTTCAAGCAGAACATTAAGAAAACTTGTTTTATAATCTGAAAGAATTGTTGGAAAGTCATATTTTAATACTGCGAATACATAGAAAAATTTCTTGGATTCCCTATCTTGAACTTGTTTCTTGATAGATTCAAGACTGGAATTTGAATTATTCACCACTATTTACATTGAGCAATTAATTCTCCCCAGTGGGATCTGACCATCTCTGAAAGGCTATATTATCAGGCAAGGAAAAAAAATCTATAATATCGGGCGGCTAAAATGATTTTGTAATTAGCATGACATGGTTTTCTATAATGTCACATTAACTCTGAGCATGAAAAAAGACTGGAATAAATCGAGCTCAAGGTGCTAAGTAGACCCCTTTCCAGCACGTGGGAGGGAAACCATGCAATATCCATCATGTTGCACATGTCACAATACCTACTGTCATCAGAAATATGAGGTTAGGGTCATCAGAAATATGAGGTTAGGGATCTTTCTGTATTATTAAAAATCCCAGGGAAACAAAACAGGCAGTGTGGTAGACTGTAAAGATTATAGGAATGGCCCTGTTCTTCACCTCTCCCTCTATCCATGTGTGATTAGTAGCTCTACCCATAAAGGAGCGTGAGGCCAAAGGAGGTAGAATACGTTTCCTTGCCCTCTGACTTTGGGTTTGGCCTCATGGCTTGCTTTGGTCAACCAAATGAAGCAGTGGTAACAGTCATATTCTGCTTCAAGACCAGACAATCAGAGGCCTTGTTTGGTTGTGCTTTCTTGACCTCTGCTGTCTCCATGAGAAAAGCATGCTCTACCTGCAGGTCCCAGAAGGAAGATAAAAGACCTGTAGATCAGAGCCACAGAGGGCAGCGTTCCTAACCAGGCTCCTTCTGGGTGAGCCAAATCCCCTGCCTCTGCAGACCCAGCATGAGAAATAAATGCTTACTGTTGAACGCCAGGGACGTTTTGTGCTATTATGCACCAAGACCGTGGCCATGGTTGTCTGGGACCAGGGGACATCTGTTTTTTGTTTCAATTTGACTTCAAATGCAAACTTGAAAGTTAGCGATAATGATAACTGAGCCTCACCTTGAAATGTACCAAAAGTAGAATGACTGGAAACAAGGAAACCAGCAAGAAAGACTAAGATAGATAAATGCCTCCTTGAATTGGCTTTCATTCGGAAGATGATAACAGAGAAGAACCCGGTTCTCTCAGTGAAACTCGGGGACTACCGCTTGACACTTTTAATTAAAAAGACATTAAAAAATTAACACAAAACTCTTCCCACTTTGCTCCAGGGCAGCTCATGAAAGATTGCCTCTTCGCTATCAGAATGCGTAATATCTACGTCCAGGCCCATCTGCTTCCCCTTCTCCAGGAAAGATTGGGAATGTCAGTGCCTCCGGTGAGAAACTGTCCTGTGGGGACTTAATTTCCTCAGCACTGATAACATAAAAGCAATCTGGCAGAATAAATTAGTGGATGATTCCAAAGCACACATTTTTGATCTTCTGCCATATTCCTGACAGAAATCATAACAGTCAAACTACTTTTCACTACCAAGAATGGAAAGACCTATTTGAAAAAGCGCAATCCTATTTTATCTTCTAAAAAAAAAAAAAAAAACAACAACAACACAACACAAACCACCCATTGAGATGCTGGTGGGGGGGGGGTGTAACTTCTAGGACAGTGCTTCTAAAACACTAATCTACATACAGATCACAGACAGACCATTTTTAAAGTAGATTCTGATCCGGGAGGAAGGGAGGGAGGTGCAAGATGCTGAATTCTAAAAGGCTCCTGTCTGTGGCTGGTGCCGCTGGTCCAGATACCTCAGGGGGAACATTCTTCATCAATGAGCAATCTCTGGAAGAGGAAATTATCCTGAAGTTGAGGACTGATTTTCAGTACTAGGAGAGAGTACGGTGCAGTGGAAGGAACGGAGTTTGGGGTCACTCTAGTGGGTTAAGTAGCAAGATTTAAATCTTGCCTATCTACCCAACTTGTTGCATATTTTTAGGCGCTCTGCTACAGGTCTCTCAGTCTACATTTCTTTGCTGATAAAATGGAAAGGACCATTGTGGGAAAGGAGTTAACCTAGGGAAAATCTTGCTAACTGGCCATCAGTCAATAATATAAGTTCCCATCTTTTAATACAGTAAAACCTCAGCCATAATCTCACTTTCCCTAATTAACTGGCCTATGTTGTATGTTTGGAGGGGAGTTGGTCCGTGCTCTGTCCATGTCTGTTTATTTATCTTGGGACAAAATGTTTTGATCATAAGGAGACATGAAGACATTCTGACATGCTGAGATGGTGAAATGCTATTTATTTCATTAAACTTCATTAAAGGCACACTCTCTGCTAAAACTGTGATGGAGGCTTTGAAGTACACAAAGACAAGATTTCACACCCTCCAGGAAGCTAAATTCTAGAAAGGATCAGATCACATTTTCTTTGGATGGTGTTATCTTTTTCTTGAATCTGTTTAAGACTTCCCTGTATTCTGGGACTGAATATATTTCATTAGTATTGTCTTTGCGCTTTTAAGAGGTATTGGGTTTTGTAGAATAAAAAAAAAAAAATTTTTTTTTCCTAGAAAGGAAAAGCTGTCTTGAAGTTTTAGAAGCTGTCTTGACCAGCGCTGTGGTTATACAGAAACAGTTAAGTAATTTTCACACCTTTCAAACTGGATTCTTCTATGGTTAAGCAGTCCTAAATATAAGTCACTGGTAAAATGTCTTTTGAAATGATCTGGACAAAATACAGGCAAGTGATATCACAGAATAATTCTTAGTGTATATTTTTAGATGGGAGGAAATTGTTGAAGTGATGGATTCTCAGGAAGAACTTCTTAGCTGCTGATTAATCATGTAATATCACTAAACCTCACAACCCTCATCTGTAAAATGGAAATGAAGACTATCTACTTTATCTAATTTAGGAGGAACACAATAATTGTTCAATAAATAATGGCAGTTACTTATTATTCCTTGATCACTTTTTCTTACAATTTCCATATAGGATACCAGATATCTCAGGTCAATAGAAGCTAGAAAAGTTGGTTCATAGGCTTTTGTCTTGTAATCTCCCATGTAAACCAAAAAGATGAATGAGGAGCTTGACTTCACATGGAAGTTTTAAAATTCAATCATTATTCTTGAGTTTGCCAGCACACTTTCTTTGTGGACCCCTACTTACTTTCTCACAGAGCCCTTATACATAGCATCTTATAATCTTCTCCCCTGGAACTGGAAAGCCCCCACCTACATTCTGTCCCCACCCCTAACCATGCACAGTCACCCCTGCCAGCAGCTCCTAGAACTGGTGATAAGCCCAAGAGTGCCCTTAACTAATAACAAAGCCTGAAGCTATGGAAAATCACATAGTTGGAAAGCTTCTCAGGAAATGAATTGCAAAGATATGAAACTGAGACCCAGGGGTGGGATTTTTTTTTTTTCCCAACTATGAATGCCAATTCTAGGCTTCTCTAAGTTGGCAGAGTTTGTAATTCAATTGTAAACACTCCTATTATATATCTACGAAATTGTAACTGGATTAAACTAAAGGACAGCCAACCCATGTACCACCTTCTAATAATAGAAGGTCAAAGAGAATGTGGGAATTTGACAATTTTTATGTTTTTGCAAGAGTTGTTTTCCTTAGTGGACATGCTTGAGATTCCTAATGTAATCAACTGTCTCCATTTATTAGGTATGTACTGTATTCTAGATACATAATAGCTTTATGAAGTACAGTTTAATCTTGTCAATTTACAGATGAGAAAACTGAAATTCAGAGGGGTTCAGTATAATTTTGAAAATTATAGAAAACTGTGAACTGGTAGAGCTGAGATTTATATAGTCTTTGTGACTTCAGAGTCAGAACTGACTACAGCATACACAATTATTTTTAGAATATCACACCAATATATCAGGAAAATTAAAAATAGAGCTACCCTATGACCCAGAATTGCACTACTAGGTATTGATCTCAAAGATACAGTGTAGTGAAAAGAAGGAGCACATGCACCCCAATGTTCACAGCAGCAATGGCCACGGTCGCCAAACTGTGGAAAGACCTGAGATGTCCTTCAACAGATGAATGGATAAAGAAGATGTGATCCATATACGTAATGGAATATCATTCGACCATCAGAAAGGATGAATACCCAGCTTTTGCATCAACATGCATGGGAATGGAGGAGATGATGCTACGTAAAAGAAGTCAAGCAGAGAAAATCAATAATTGTATGGTTTCACTTATTTGTGGAACATAAGGGATAGCAAGGAGGACATTAGCAGAAGGAAGGGAAAAATGAAGTGGGGAGAAATCAGAGGGGGAGAGGAACCATGAGAGACTATGAACTCTAAGAAACAAACTGAGGGTTTTAGAGGGGAGGGGGATGGGGGGAAGGGTTAGCCCAGTGATGGGTATTAACAAAGGCACATATTGCATGGAGCACTGGGTGTTATACACAAACAATGAATCATGGAACATTACATCAAAAACTAATGATGTTCTGTACGGTGACTAACATAATAAGAATAAATAAATAAATAAACAAACAATAAAGTTAAAAAATAAATTCGATGAGCTAACAACAATAACAAAAATGAAAGTGTCCCCTTTTCCTCTGGAAGGTAAACTTTAGAACTGATGAAATAGGAAAATCAAATAAATGACCACCTTCCGGCCCCCTCTAATAGCCATTGTAATTTCTCCCTCCAGATCTTTTATGAAAGCTGCCCATGAAACAGCCGGCTGATTTGAGTTTCCCATACCATCCGTATGCCCCTATCTTATCTGTAGGAAAAATGGTGAGCGAATGAATAGTCGAATATCAAAATAGCTGAGGTCAAGGAAGAGGGTTAGAGAATGGAGATTTGGGGGAAACCTCGAAGACAGGGGGCCACTGAGAAAATGTCTATATATTCATGGAAGAAATTTCTATGTGAGGAAGAATTTGTTTTGATCGCAGCAAAATAAGAATTCCCTCCATTATAGAGATCTGCTTTGCTGCGAAAATATTGCCTTGAACTCTCTTCAGGGCAGGATTGGGAAGGGAATGTGCAGAAGTGGTAGCCAAAGGAAGGGGAGATAAGGAGGAAGAATGTGGTAGATGAGAGGAAAAACAGAAATCTGGAGAGGGAGCTTGAAGGAAAAAAATGTTGTTTGGACAAAGTGCAGGATGAAATGCAGTATGATTCCTGAGGCGACCACAGCCCATAATCTCTAGGATTTTCAGTAGAGGCTGCCAAAGGTATTGAAATTGATGAAGAGGTGGATTCCTTATTATGATTGATGGCACTGGACGAGAGAACATCTGACTCTGGGTTACATCCAGAATATGATAGCTAATCTCCGACACCACTAGAGAAAAGGACTCACACTATACCAGGGGGTGGGGAGAATCAGATCTTTTGATTCCTCTGAAATTGACAACATTTAAACCTCTCACAGGCCTCATGCCTTAGTCTTGATAACATCACTCTGTCTTCATCCTATATATAGAGCTCCTGTTAGATGACAAAACAAATGTGCCAAGGCAAGATTTACCTTAGAAGCATTTTTGCACTTTGCTGATGTTTAATAGATGTAATACTTGATATATTTTTATATTAATGTCCCAATATATTTGGAATCCATATTAAGTTTATACCTATAGATCCTTGGACAATTTACGTAACCTCTCTGAGTCTTAATTTTTCTAAGTGTTAAACTGAGATAACGATACCCACTTCATAGGCCCAGTGTAAAGATTAAAAGGAATATTCTTTGCGTGTAGGTATGTATATGTAAAATGCATGTAAAACACACAGCATGGTACCTGAAATCTGGAAAGTGCACAAATGATAGGTGTTAGTTGCTGTGTTTATGTTGTAAATACCTTTTTGAGATCTTGACCTTGATTTGAAGTACAATTCCATAGAATGGAAATCGAGAGCTCTCATTATATTCCTGCCAGATCCCAAGACTGGTTTTTTTCTTTTTTCTCTCTCTACCTCCTATTTCCTGGGCACAAATTTGACACCAGTCAGAATTAGCATGCGTGCAACACAGGATCCCTTCAAACTTCTCTAAGTACTTCTTCCCATCTTCACACACACACACATACACCAGCATTTATGTGTTTTTGATAAAAGTCTGTATTTGAGGGTCACGGGACAGTGTCACCCTGCAAGACCATGTAGCACTCCTACCATCACACTAGTCCCACCCCCTCCGCTTTTCCTATTTTCCTCCACCCTAGGAAGTGGCAAGAAAATCTAGTCCCGTCAGCAGTACACAGCAGTAAAGCCCATATTTATGCCCACTGGGTATAGCCTTTCATGAAGTGCTTTCCCCAACAAATAGAGCTGTTGTCCCCAGTGGAATTCTGGTGAAACATTCTCCTTTCTGATATGTTATCCCTAATATAACATGGAACTTCCTGATGGTGTGTGTCACTAAGCCTGTAATAAGTTTACCAGGACAGCTACTGAGTCTTTTCCTTCTTTGGGGTTCTTCAAAGGTAGATGTAGATTAATGTGTTTGTGCAGCAGAGAGACCGAGATGCTCGATTTCTCAGCTTGTCTCATAACATAAGATCTTGCATTTATAATAGGGGTTTTTGTAAAAGATCTTGGAGAGAAGGAGCTGGATTCACCAAAGCTCCAAAAGCTTTAGAAACCTAATTAGCAGCAGAACAACCACCAGAAATCAGGTCTCCAGACCCCTAGTTATATGCTCTTCCCACTCCATACTACACTATACCCAATGCCTCGCTCAACTAAATAAACCCTCTGTAGACCTCTGATTAGAGACCAGGAAGTGCCCTCCTTCCTGATCAAGGCTGACCTCAAAGTTCTAACTTTTATTTCTATTTTAGTTCTTAAAAAAAAAAGACATGCTTTTCTTTTAAAATGATGCAGTGTTTGGAAACATCCTCCAGAAGGTTCTTTCCTTTTTTCAAAAATAAATCTCAAGGTCTGGTTTTGTTTGTTTGTTTGCTTGTTTTTGGTGAGGTTGTTCTTCAAAAGGACCCAATGCACTTGGGTCATGCAGCCATCTGCCACTACATGCTCAAGTATTGTGGTTAAAAAACTCTGGCCACCCTGCCTTTGATATAGAAGAACCACATGGGGTTGAGTCATATGCTGTGGAGAGAACACAGCTAATTATGGGATGTGCTGGGCCCGGAGAATATGTTAACTGCTACGTAATTACAACTGCAATCCAAGGAGACAGAGTCATGGAAATCCAGTTAATATAAAGAAGTCAACACAAAAATACTCAATTCTAAGCCACAAACTACTGAAATATAGTTCCATTCTTGAACTTCTATTCATACGAACTTTCAAACTTAAGATCTGATTTGTCACCAGGGACGTCCATGATCGTACAGTACTTTTTGCAATTAAATAAAACATTGCTTTAACAATTCTGGGTTGTGATGGCTTGAAAGAAGATAAAAAGTTCTGGAGATGCAAGACCTTGATTCTAGCTTTGGGTGTCCAACTAAAAAGGTAAAAGACTTGGCATAAGTCGCTTCATTTGGGGAGGAGGCAGGTTGTGAGGAAGATTACTTGAAAGACCATCTGACATCCCTTGAAATAGACTATTTCAAGGGAGTTGTTGGGCATCAAGTTCATGTCATGCAAGCGTTTAGAATTCAAAGATAAATACTATATAGCTTATTTCACAAGGTTATTACACTTTTTCTGAATGTTCTATAATTGAGAAAGCTCACAAGAGTAATAGAAAGCTTACCCTTTGGGGATTTTCTTTATTTTTTGACAAAATTTCAACTCAAATTCTGATCAAATAGTGATCAGAGTTTCTCATGATCAGTGGTTTAAGAAGCTGAATGGTGGGAAAGTAGAAATAAAACTTTCACTGGCAATATTTCATGGCCACATTCGACTGTGTTCTACAACGTTCTATCTGTAGGACATAAGTCTACAGGCTGAAACCAGAGAGAAAGCAGGGGCACCTAAAAGAATCCTAGAACAATAGTTGTGTATTATACTGGTACATGTGTGTGCCTGTGTGTATGTGTAAATATATTGTCCTGTCTCTCGGGGTAGCATGGTGTGACACAGTAGTGGTTCTTAACCTGGGATCTCGAATTACAATCATCTAGGTGGCCCACATCATACAATACCATTTTCATTCAGTGAATCTGCACTGTACTCATTCTGGTACTATGGCAAGTTTATCTACAAAAGACGTATAGGAAGGTTGTGGCCTTGAATTTTGAAAAGTCTCTCTGGTTTGTGTTTGTTAATTTCCATATGGAATTTGTTTCGTAGGATACTGGAGAAGCCGTTGTTGGAATCAGAGTTTGATTCCCTACTATGCTGATTAATTGGCTGAAGGACTTTGGCAAGTAACAGTCTCTCTAAAATTCAGTTTTGTTTATCTGTAAAATGGAGATAATATCCAGCCTGAGGATTAACTGAGGATTAACTGAGGCAATTTATATATCTAGTTCTGTGAGAGGCACTTAGTGATAGTTTGAGGAGTTATGATATAGGTAATACTCCTGAAATGGATCTACAGACAGGGTTGTAATGGAAGAAACCATATGATTTCTGAGGCACAGTCAACTCTTGGTAACCTATAATAATGAGAAAGGTTATTGTAGGATGTAAGATCATTAATAAATAATCTTTAAAAATCTCATTTTCCAAAATTAAAATCTTTATTGTTTTTCACTATAAAACTTAGATATGTTAACAACAAAATTTTTAAATGATATAAATATGCATAAGGTAGAATTATAATTTTATCTTTCCCAACTCCAAGATTCAGTGATTATTCTTGATATGTTTTTAGGTATGTCTGTGTGTTTAATGAACAAATTATTTTTTTTTAAATGGATCATGTTATATATGTTGCCCAACAGATTGATTCAGCTCTGTTCAATAAATATCCCACACCTTTCATGCCATTATATATTACAATCTCTCATTGTTTTAACATGCTCCATAATATAATGCTATATAGATATATAAAAAGTATTTACCAAGCTGCTTGAACATTTAAATTGTTTGTAATTTGTAAGAATCACAATGCTACAATAAAGTAAAACCTGTACTTTGGAGAATGCTGCCCATTTTCTTCAATCTTTTAAAAATATATTAAGGCATTGTTGGAAGGAAGGAAAGAAAAGTGAAGTTTATTAATTTATCTAATAATACGCTGTGTAGAATGTTAACATATTTGTGAGATTTTTTATTGTTGTTGAATTTTACTGAACATTTTCCAGAATGAGAATTAATTGGATTGGGTGGCACTCTTGGGAGTCATATTTGTATAGCTTTAGATAAAAGCTACAGAATCCAATAAAATTGGTCTTCATTGAAAATGTGATGAATCTAATCCAATGACTCCAGTCCCTGGTTTCCAGAATTATTCTCGTATTTTGACGTCACATAGATATCCCATTGTGAGCCACCTCTAGAGCCAGACAGCAAAGCTTCTCAAGTGAGATGCCCAGAACTTAACCAGGCACACATCCCAGGATCTTAGCTTCATTTCATAGATAAAATGGGACAGACTTGGGACTTAACATTCATTAAGAGAGGGAACAGAAATATTTTCCTTCAATGTTGACTTTGGGAATGTGTGGAGCAGCTCAAATATTTCAGAGGTACCAGCTCTTGATAACATTCTGGCAGACATCCGGTGTGAGTAGACACCCTTGCTTGGCAAGATTACTCTCTTTTCTCCAGGGAGTCTACATACACTATGTGGTTTCAATCAAAACTCCATTGAGATTCTTCAAATGGACATTTACTAAGCTGTTCTAAAGTTAACCAAAAGAGTACCTGTCTAAGAACAGTCAGGAAATTTTAAAACAAAAACAAAACAAAACAATGAATCAAATCAAAATATAAAGTTATAGTCATTAAAACACTATGGTGACCCTGTCAGGAATAGACAAATAAATTGGAATAGAATATGAAAGTCTGGAAATGAACATCTATAAGAATTTATATGTGATAAAGGTGACACTTCAATTTGGAGGTAAAATCATGTGTTACTTAAAATATAGTTGGAAAAATTAGATTCTATTTGGAAAAAAATAAGCTAAATATTTCATTATATACACAAGAAAATGACTTAACAATACAAAAGAAAGCTCTGAAAAGTATTAGAAAGAAACATCTAATAAGACAATAAATTGTGACTTGAATTGTAAACATATAGCACTAGAAAATACTACAGGATATATAAATATCATATATATATATATATATATATATATATATATCTTTCCTCTATATACATAGGAAAGTCTTTCTAAGCAACACACAAAACTCAAAGGACATAAATACAAATATTGGTAGACTTTACTCCCTAAGCCTTTCAAGTTAGATACTTTGAAAGACATCATAAGGTTCTTTAGAAAACAAGGAACAGTGGGAAAAATATTTTCAAAAAAAAAAGGTCAATACTCATAATGTTAAAAGCTCTTACAAAGCTCTAAGAATAATGTAACAAGACCACTAGGGAAATACACAAAACATTTGAACAGGTAGTTCAAAAAAAGAAGAGGGAAAATCACCAAAAAAAAAAACATTAAAAGATAATCTGTGGTAACTGAGTAACTAAAAATAATTTTTTTTAAAGATTTACTTATTTAGAGAGAAAGAGAGAGTACAAGCAGGAGAAGCAGAAGGAGAGGGAGAGACAATTTCATGCAGAGTCCATGCTGAGCGCAAAGCCCAACAGATCATGACCTGAGTTGAAACCAAGAGTTGGATACTTAACAGACTGCATCACCCAGGCAAACCCTAGAAACAATTAAAACAACACCAAGATGCCATTTTTCACCAATCAGATTTACAAAAATTAAAGATGATAGCTGGTGTTGGCAAAAGAGCAAGGGCAAGAAAGGGAGACTTTCAAGCACCCAATGTAGGAGGACAACTACCTTCTTGTGGTATGATTTTGTAATGCCCATCAAATTCAAATGCATTTATAGTTTTTCAGTTTCTCTCCCACACAACTACTCACTGATGCTTAGATATTTGTGCCAGGGTGTTACTCCAGCATTCTTTCCATTGTTACCTGCATAGCACATGCCAACTCCATAAAAACATGAAATGATTGAGGAGATGATTGGAAAGCTCATGAGGAAGAAACCTGGCTTGAGTAGACTCTCTACAACTCAGTTCACTAAAAGGGCTGGAGGAGATGCAACATGACAGGGAATGGTATTTTTTCCGATAATCCCTCCCTTTCAAAAAAGACCCAAACCCTGGGTACAAAATATTCAGTTAGGCTTGTGCCCCAATTTGCATTTCTTTTTTGTCTAAAACCAAGGCAATACTTTATTTTTCTTATCTTGACCATCGTAATTTTATTTTTTATTATTTTCAATATTTTATTTAAATTCAAGTTAGTTCACATATAACACAATATTAGTTTTAGGGATAGAATTTACTGAGTCATTCGTTGCATACAACTCCCAGTGCTCAATGCTTTAGAAAAATTAAATGAATAAGAGGTTTTATGTCAGTGCCTTCTAGGACTGATGTCAGAAGTCAAATGCAAGCTGGCTATCTTTACTGTGAACACTCATGGCAGTATACAAAGTTACATATTTGCTAAAGCTTAGGGATAAAACTATCATTAAAGAAACATTGTTCCTTTGGCCATGGTCTGACAGCCTCACCAAAAGAGGACTAGAATATTCCTTACCCTGCTGTTTGTTAAAGGTTCATGCAGTTCCAACTTCTACAGCCATGTTTTTCTACCTAATTATACAGTGCAACCAGTGTTTGAAAGGCTCGTTCTGTTTTATTATAGTTGCCCACAGACAAAACAGAAGTATTTGTTTAAACTTACCTATTGAACACAAAAATCACTATTGCTTGATACCAATGTTGGATTTGAACATTAAAATGATGACACTGGTGGCCATCTGGCTAAGCAGAGATTTTAGGCCCAGAGACCATCACCACATCACCTCTTCCAAAAAAAGAAGGACTCAGTTTCTTGAACCACTGGGAAGATAACATTCTAGTTGTTCTAACCACACACCTGCTCCCAACCACTATTAACAGTCCTTTCCTGTAAAACCAAAAGGCCACTACTTCCCAGGATGGTACAGGATTCTCTTTTTAATGATTGGCCCTCCACAGACCCTATTGGATCCCTACCATGGTACGTATGCTCTTAGAGATACTTGCAAAGTGGGACTCCACCTATTTATGCTAGAAAGTACTGGGTAGTCAGGAACGTGATGGTTGAGTTTAGCATGTGGTGTTGGACTACTGAAGGTAATCCCAGCTCTGCCACTTAATTTGTGTGTCATTGAGCATATTACTGAACTTCCCTTAGCCTCAGTTTCCTTATCTGTAAAATGGGAATAATAAAAGTACTTGCAGGTTTGCTGACAAGATCATTAAAAAAATTGTTAAAAAATGTAAGTTGTCATTTTTGGCATTCTTATTATCTACCTGCACACCCCTGCTTTGGTCAGACTTACACAGCAAAACAGGTCACGCTGACTCCCACAAGGCCAAGGCACTGCCTGGAGGTTTCCCAGGCTGAGGGCAAACATACCATGTCGAGGACACTCGGCCAACAAGAAGGTCAACATGGTAAGTTCCACCCTGAGTCCCAGCCTTGCCTTTCCCTCCATCTTCCATTTCACCTTCTCAGGATCCAGATGGAAAGAAAATAAGTGCCAAGGCTCCATGTCACCGTGTTACCTTCCTTCTAAAACCAGGCCCTCAGCAGATCTAATTGTGCACACATGTGTCCTTTGCTAGATTGTGAACCTGAAGGAGGAGGAATCATTTCCTTTCTCTTTGTATTTCTCCTGGCGATTTGCCTTGTACTGTGTCTAGAGGAGAAAGAGACCAAGGGAGGGAGATTTGTAAGTAAAACAACTGGACCAGCCTAAGGTAAAGGGGGATTGGCTTTGTTTCCCAACCCCTTCGTTCCCAACTGTGAAAGATGTTCTTTGGGGCATCTGGGTGGCTCAGTGGGTTAATGCCTCTGCCTTCAGCTCAGGTCATGATCCCAGGGTCCTGGGATGGAGCCCCTCATCGGGCTCTCTGTCCTCTTCTCTCTTTCTCTGCCTGCCTCTCTGCCTACTCGTGATCTGTCTGTCAAATAAATAAAATCTTAAAAAAAAAAAAAAAAGATATTCTTCCCCTTGGTTCCTCAATGCCTTTCAGCATGCCTTAGCTCATCTCCACCATGCTTTGGACACTTTCCCCTATCTTTCTATCAGAACTCTCTCTCTCTCTGCCAAATGGCAATCAAGTATGAATGCATTAATAGTCTAAAACAAGGTACTAAAAAGTAGATATAATAGAAAACTAAAATCCTGGGTGCCTGGGTGACCCAGTCGTTAAGCGTCTGCCTTCAGCTCAGGTCATGATCACAGGGTCCTGGGATGGAGCTCTGCATTGGGTCCCTTCTCCTACTCATTCTCTCAATCTCTCTCTCTCTCTCAAATAATAAATAAATAAAATCTTAAAAAACAAAACAAAACAAAAAAAACCCCAAACAAACAAAAAAGAAAACTAAAATCCTTAATTCAGGGCAAGCTCTTCTCCACAAAGAATCTAATATGGGTCACTATAATGGTGCACCATCAAGTTCTGTATCAGGCGAGTGAGAGGAAGATACCCATGTCATTTTCCTCTTTCATTTCTTTCTCTAATGCCTTCTTGGACTGGCTCTGAGAGAAATGTACCTGGAGGATCCGAATAAGTCTGCCCCCCACCCCCCAGACCGCTGCTATACAATTCCATCATCTCTCCAGAGCCAGCTTTGAGAGAATCAAAGTTCATATAGAAGGGACTGTGAACGTAGTCAGCACTGTGTTCAGAACTCTGTCAGAGAACCCACAGAGAGCGGAAGAACCATGGAGCTGGAGGCCAGCAGCACATTGTTCTGAATACAATCAAGTGCTTGACTTCCTTGCCTGACCGCAGGCAAGCCCTACAGACAGCCAATGAGTAAACACGACCAAAGGCGGGTACTTTCCCTCCCAGTTGAAACCTCCAGCTAAATGAATCATAGCAGTTCTATGAGAAAGTGAGGGGAAAACCCACCAATTACTAGCCAAGAAACTTTAACTGAGGAAGTAGCTGGAGGAAAGAAAGCCTAGCAAATCATTGCTTTTCAGATGGCACTCCCTTTGTGTTTCAGATGGCCCAACTTCCTTGGGTTGGAATATGGCTTTCTCTGCAGTGCCTGACTCTGTTCAGTTGGAGTGTAAACTGCCTGAGGACAAAATCTCACAGGCCATGGTGGTCACAGTGGGTTTGGTGAGCCAGAGAGCCTGGGTTTGAGTGTCTGTCTGCCATTTATACCTTAATCAATTTGCACTAGTTATTCCATTTCTCTGGGCTTCATTTTCACTTTTGTAAAAGGAGGACAACATGACAATCGACCTCAAGAAATTATTGTTGGTATTCCCTGGGTTCAACTGCCATGCCCTCGCCGGGGCAGAATCATTGACGATTGATAATTACCAGTTCTTACTGCTGACCATTGCTGTCCTCCAAGTGCAGTGCCCAATGCACTGAAAATTTTCAAGACAGACGTGATTCAACAGATAAATCCCCAATGTTGCCCCGTGGAATTGCTACTTTGGTGAATAAATTAAATTGTCCAGAACAACTGTATCATCATATTCTCTCACGTCTGCTTACCTTATCAAATAATTCTTTTTATTTAGTAGCAGTATATGAAATTTAGTAGCAGTATATTCTTATTTATTTAGTAGCAGCTTGTGAAATTTTGTAGCATCTCTTAGATATAATGGGAATATATATATATGTATGTATATGCATATATATTTTTTTTTCAAGAGAGTGATTTCTTTATTCAACAACAAACAATTCTGAACCAGATAGCTTCCCAGACACTGTGAAAACGCTAAGAAAATGACACAAAGATAAAATGCCTAAATCGCTGTAACTGATGATAACTGCTCAGATCTATTATCCACCGTAACAAGCATTGTATTCGGCTCTTTGCATATATTAGCTCATTGTGTGCTGATAAAAATTGGCAGGGTGATTATTATGTCCATTTTAGAGAAGAAAACTTAAGATTCCAACAGACTCAACTTTGCTTAACATCTTACAGCTAAAATTTTCCAGGTTTTACAGCTAAAACCTCCTCTGTGTTTCTAAAGCCCGTTCATTTTCTACTATCCCTCTTTTACCATCTCACTGCGATGTCAGGCAGAATGAAATAAGCACTCTGTTGGAGGCATGAGTAAATCACTCTGGAACTCTGGAGCTCTGGGGTGGGGGGGTGGACAATGAACTTGAATGGTGGAGGATAAGGGCACTTAAAAAGAACTATATAAGGTAAGCGGAATAACAGAGGATGGAGAAGAGGAAGAAGGGGCACCAGGAAATGAAAACATATCAGCCAAAGCCCAGCAGTATCCATTTGTACGGGGGGCGGGGGGTGGGGGGAGTAGCCTGTGTGTCAGGATACAGAAAATTAGCTGCAAGTCAAGGTGCATTGCATGTAGGTGGGGATAGAATTTCCAGAGTGTTGCAAAAGATTGTTCTTAAAGGACAGACAATCTCCCTGCATAGTCACACACCTTGTTGCATAGGTGATGGAAAGAAACACGAGCCCTACCTTAGATTTGGAGAACCACTACAACTTCTGTTTGAGCAAGTCTGACCTAATGATGTTTGTACATAACGCATGCACACACCGCGCCCACGCCCACACCCACGATGAACAGCCAATGCCTAAATAATCCTACCTTGATCATTCATTCTATTCATTTCCTGCCATAAGGTGAAATATCCAGAGATTCTTCTCAGTTCCACAAATAATCAATGAGCCAATACATATGATGAAATCAATTTGTTGCAAGAACTAGGAGAAAGAGAGAGAGTGCTTGCCTTCCAAGTGGCTCAAAAGCAGGTGTTTTAAGAGGAATATGGGTGTTGGAGAACAACAGGCCTCATAGACAGAATGGGGGGCGGGGGGGAGGAAACCCGTGACCCTTTAAGCTGGTCAATTTCCCCCAACTTTCTAGACAAAAGTTTAGGGAGACCTGGACGTGCACCAGAACCCAACCCCGCTGTTGCTCTGGACTGTTCCACTACTTCGTCATTTAGCTGTTCTGAAAGCAGCAGCGGCTTCCTCTAGAATACATTCCCTTTGCCTCTACAGGGAAGGCTTTTTTTGGCCACAGTGAAAGGAAAGTGGGAAGATAAAACAAACTTTAATTCATCTGTTCTTACTCATAGGGCTTCCCATCAAGGATGGGTTTTATCCTTATTTAGAATCAATACTAAGTAAAGAAAGTATAAATATACCAATTGAAAACCTCTTTCTGTGGATGCCTTAGCCCCCACAGTTAAATTGCCTGAGGGTTAGAGACACCATGCATTTTCCCTAGCCCTTACTCTGTAACCATTGAGTGTTAAACTCAATCATCTCCTGGGATCCTTGATATAACAGCATCTAGGATCTGTTCATAGGGCTTTCTAAAAATTTGGTTTTTGGCCTTTTTTAAAAAAAAAAAATAGCTCTCAGGCAAAGTGGGGAGTTTGGGGGTAGGGAAGGAAAAAATGAAACAAGGTGGGTTCAGGGGAGGGGAGACAAACTATAAGAGACTCTTAATCTCACAAAACAAAATGAGGGTTACTGGGGGAAGGGGTAGGGAGAGGGGGGTGGGTTATGGACACTGGGGAGGGTGTGCGCTATGGTGAGTGCTGGGAAGTGTGTAAGCCTGACGATTCACATACCTATACCCCGAAGGCTAATAATACATTATATGTTAATAATAATTTAAAAAGATGTATAAATGAGCAAATGAAAAAAAATTAAAATAAAATAAAATTAAAATTAAAATAAATAAAAATTAGCTCTTGGACAGACTTAGATACATTCCTAGTAGGCCAATGAAGTTTTTGAACCCAAATTGCTTATGTTGAATATTTTTCCGCAAGAGATAAAATCAACTATATTTCAGTTGCGTGTTACTATGTCTGACAAGAGATCTGGGTAAAAGTGAAGCATTTCCCTTGGGCATTTCCCAAGGATCAGCCCTGTGTCAAGGGAATCAAACCCCAAGGTGAACCTAGGGTCCACAGGAAGCAGCATAGACCGAATTGGATGACCTTAATCATCCCCCACTGCCCCTCACACTAACCAGCACTATAATCCAAGGGAAAGCCAAGTTCCAAAGAACATTTAGATTCTTCATCTGTAAACTAGGAGACCTGAACACATGTGTACTCTACAGGACCTTTCTAGCACTAATCTATTTCATTTCCTTGCGTTGCCCTGGGCAAACACAAAATAAGCCACAAGGTAAGGGCTCAGAGCTGAGTACTTGAGAAAATAAAAGGAAAATGCTTTCTGGGAATGCATCTAAAGGGTTTATGGCTCAGTCTCTTCCCTGGTTAAGGGAACCTGAAATCTCTGCAACACTGAATCTCAAGTAGACCCACTTTGTTGAGGAGAGTAGAGGTAGATTTATTTTCATAGAAGGTGAAATCAAAATAGCCCTGAGCAGTGAGCCTAGGTCTTGGGCTACTCTCTGTTTAATTTTCCACTACATTATGCAGCCTAGATTTTCTCCTTCAGACCTAAAAAAAAGGAGAACATGAAATGACAGGCATATGATTTGGGAAAGGTTAAACCACCATTTCTAACCTTTCTAAAGAGTAGCTCCAGAAGACATTGCATATAAAAATGTTCTCAAGGTGCAAAACGTGGGGTACCAGAAAATTTCTCTCTCTCGGAGCTTCAAAATTAGCATTAAAAAATTTGGAAAGATCCTACTGTAGAGAAACCTGTATATTTTTTTCTTTAACTAGCATTTCCTAACTTATTGGCCACTTGAGACACACTTTACACAAACCACCAATTATCACTATATCTGATTTGTCAATACATAGAAATGATCACTTATATAGATGTGAGGCAAGGTCATTTTACCTACA
Source organism: Mustela putorius furo (assembly GCF_011764305.1). Lineage (NCBI taxonomy): Eukaryota > Metazoa > Chordata > Mammalia > Carnivora > Mustelidae > Mustela > Mustela putorius. The sequence goes on along the minus strand of NW_025421322.1, from coordinate 21,159,979 downwards.
CTGTCAAGTGACCATCTCTCTCATCTTACCATGCATCCATTTGTACTCCTATTGCTAATTACCTTTATTTAGCCCAGACTTGGTTTTTAATACAGTATTTGACAGCTTGGTCTCAGTTGTTCTTTTTTGTGGCCTCTGACATCACAGCTCTGAATCCACACAATTACCTGGCTAATGCTTGCAGGTCATGGATACTCAAATACTTGTGATGATTCTGTAACTAATCTCTACTACATTTTGAAGTCATTTTAATCATTCAAATGTGAATTTCTACATTAATCACATGTACATGGCACAACTGACGTCTATAGCCCATTGGTTTTGTGGGATGCTATACAACGATGCACACCCAAAACCTTCATGTGTCAGTGAGAAGTGTGTAGCCAATCTAATCTTTGCTTAAATATAAACTCAGAGTGAAAAGAAGCCACAAGAATCCTCCCTCAAAGCCAGTACACACAAATCAGGGTCAGCAGTTAAAGGTACATGGTCATCTGCTCAGTGACCTATCCTTCCCTTCGGGAGCTGGGTGAGTTCCAGATAAGCCCTGGTGGGAAGGATGGATGGTGAGGAGGAATGAGTCCAGACCAGAGTGACCAGAGGGGCCATGTGGTCTGGAGTGGCTCCAGGCAGCCCCGCCCAGCTCCAGCTGGAGCCCCAAAGGCTAAGGTCACAGCCAGTAACAAGTAGCCAATACAAATGGGCACAGATAACCAGACTTAGCCATATGCACATGTTGATCAGCATGAACAAAAACAAATTATTTAAAATGAAATACGTTGAGTGAACGAATGTATTGGTGGACAAAGTGGCATCCTTGTGCACAGTTAAAGGAACGTAAAATGGTGGCTGTAGCCACCATGGAAAACAGTATGGTGGTTCCTCAAAAAATTACAAATAGAGCTACTACATGATCCCTCAATATCACTTCTGGGTATGTATGCCAAAGACCCGCAATCAGGATCTCAAACAGGTATTAGCACAGCTATATTCACTGCTGCATATTTACAAAAACCAGGATGGGGAAATGATCTAAAGGTCCCTTGAAAGATGAATGGATAAGGAAAATACAGTTTTTACACACAATGGACTATCATTCATTCTTCAAAAATGAAATTCTGTAGTATGTGACAGCATGGATGAACCTTGAAGACACTACGTGAAGCAAAATAGTTAGTCACAAAAAGATAACTACTGAAAGGTTCCATTGATGGGAAATACTAAAAGAGTCAAATTCAAAGAATGTAAGTATGGTCTGGTGGTTACCAAGGATTGGAAGGGGGGAGAGAAACAGGGATTTCCTTATCAGGAGGGTATGAAGTTTTAGTTAAGTGAAATGAGTAAGTTCTAGATATGTGCAGTACAACATTACTACAACAACCTATAGTCAATGGTACTATACTCTATACTTACAGTTTTGTTAGGAGGGTAGATCTCATGTTGAGTGTTCTTACCATGATAAAGTTAAAAGTTAAAATAAAAGGTAACAAATAACATGGAGGACATAGGGGGATGGAGAGGAGAAGGGAGTTGAGGGAAATTGGTAGGGGAGGTGAACCATGAGAGACTATGGACTCTGAAAAACAATCTGAGGGGTTTGAAGCAGCGGGGGGTGGGAGGTTGGGGGAGCCAGATGGTGGGTATTAGGGAGGGCATGGATTGAATGGAGCACTGGGTGTGGTGCATAAACAATTAATTCTGTTATGCTGAAAAGAATTTTAAAAAAATAATAAAAATAAAAGTTGAAAGAGAGGTCCTTGGGATGTTGTACGCAGTCAACACATCACATTATTATTCTCACAGTCAGTGGGCTCCAACTAAGAGGGTTTAGCTTAGTGAATAAGGAGGGGTTACACTGGAATCAGATATACTGTGTTCATCCTTCTGAATCCTCAATTTTTATCATCTGTTGGATGAAAATTAAATAGAATGACACAGAGCATTTGGCACAAAGACTGTGCCTAGCATACAGTAAGTATATTTTAAACATTTTTAAAAATGTGTGAAGACCTTATCCTTTTGTCATTATTAGTTGGTCTTTGCTTGAAGCTTACAACTTCCAGATACCTCAACACATTTCCCTTGACCTACTCACTTTTCCCTCTTCTTTCCTGCCTTGTCTGCCTTCTCATTCGTATCCTATTTCTTCTCTCTGATCTCTCCTATACCAGGTAAACCATTGTCTTTCAAATGCCTACTCCCATATGTGTAATGTGTGTGTGTGTGTTTGACAGAGAGAGAGAGAATGTTCCTTCTAGAGAAGGGAGTGGGCAGAAGGAGAGCGTTCTCATCGTAGATATTGCTGGTTAGAAGTGAGCCACAGCATGAAGACGGGTGATAGTAGCTGCCACACCTCTCAGGATCTGAGGAGCAATGGAGTAAATATCATTTTTCTTTGTCTACCACAGAACTGCCATAATCTAGCCCGCCCTCCCTCCTCCTGAGCCCATGGACAGTACACTGAGAGGACTCAGTTCTTGGCTCATTTGTCTTTGATTGTGTTAAGGGCACATGTGAACCCATGATACTGAGGGATCCCTCAGGCTACTGTCCAAGACACCTTGGCTCCTTTTTCCTAACCAGAATTTATTGACAACAAAAATCACCCAGAAATCAAAAGTCATTCAGCTACTAATTTGAAAAAACCAAATACAACACTTGAGACTTTTTAAATAGCTCCAGAATGATATATAGGCAAGCAAACATCTCTCTAATAGACACGAGCAATGTTAAGTAGTCTTTTAAAATTAAATATAAAATATATACAGAATAATACAGAAATTATAAGTATCCAATTTGATACTTTCTCACAAAGGGGACATACCCGTACAGCCAGCACCCTGACCAAGAAACAGAACATTTCAAACAGCCCAGAGCACTCCATCACCCCACCTTTTGGTTGCCAGCCCTGTGAGGGTCACACTTTCCAGAGTTCTAACATCATAAACTGGTGTGTCTGTTTGTTGACTTTATTGAAACGAGGTGACTCAATCCCTAGTCTCTTGTGCCTGGTTTCTTCCGCCCAACATATGGCTGCAAGGTTCATCCATGGTATTGTATGCAGTACTAACCCATCACATTTTCACTGATACTGACAGCCCTCCCCAGCAGACTTCAATCAGCTTTCTGTCTCAAACCCAGCACACTTCTGAGAGCTCAGAACCCAGAGCTATGTATGGATTAAAGGCAAGACCAACAATTTGCTTAACTTGTAAACAGCTCCAGTTTTCCTTTCTCATACGGCTTCCCTTTGGCAATAGCCTGACACTGGCCATAAAAACGGGCTTTCAAATTAAGGTTCCCACTGGTCATCATCGACCTTGCCGGGCCAGTTCCCTTATTTTGCCCACTCTTCCCAAAGGTGTGAACATCAGAGAGTTTAAAGTGTAGTATTTTCCTTCCCTACTTCTATGGAAAAAAGCTACATGGGTAGAGGAGGTTGGCTCATTTTCAACCGCCGTCTAGCTGGGTCTTCACACTCAAGATGCACAATTTATTTGAAGTGTCTCAGCACCACACAATTATATGTAAGAAAAAAAATTGTTCCCACACATACAAAAAGTTATTTGGGGTTGATTTGAGCCAACACTTTTTTTTCTACCACCACAGTGAGTGAAGATAAATGAGATTCGACTATAATGAACTAAAATGAGGGCAAACAGTACATCAAAACAAGTGGATGCAGAGACACTGCGTGTGTGGTTAACTCAGGCATGGAAAGAGCCCTGGAGTATGGAAGACAGACGGATATGCTAAAAATGGACGAAACGAAGCACACCAAGCAATACGGTTGTTCCGCAATGTCATTCCTGCCCATCCCAAAGGGGCATAAATAGAAATATTCTGGAATTTAGCCCCACTGATATTTAAGCCCAATTTCCAGCAAGGTCAAGGCGAATAGGAAGGTATTTGTTTTACTAACTTAGGTTGCAGCGCCTTGGGCGGATCCCGCACCTTCTTTTGTATCTCACTCAGCGCCAAGAATACTGTTAGCCATCAACAAAACCATAATAGACTGAGAGTCTTCTCCAAAGGCCAATGAAAACATACACACTGAGCTAATAGAGACATTTACAGGCAGAGAGGTCCAGCTTCCTTTCTGAAAATGCCACCAAGGCAGCCTAGCTAATTAGGTCTTAGTAAGTGACACCGACTGACCAGAATGGCCCACCTGCCTGGAGCTTTGTATGAGCACCAAGCTTGTTTTCTATTTGTTTGGCTTTTGTTTTTGTTCTTCGAGCTATAAATGAAAAGGGCTATTTCTGAAATCTCAAGGGCTCTCTCTGAGACCTGGTCTGTGAGCTCACCGTCATTTCAGGAAAATGGGAATGCGATACTTAGGACTGCAAAGAATAAATGTATTCATCTCAGGCTGTTTGTTCTTTCCTCTCCCACTTCTGTTATCTTCTCTTAGAAGAAACAGAGGAAAATGATTATGACCAAGGGCACCCTGAAATGCAGTGACAATTCCAGGAATGAAACTCAGAGCGATGTTTCTCGCAACCTTGTCTCTGGCCCAGCCTGGGGGTAAGCATGATCTTCCCAGCATTTCTCCATACAAATGTCCTTGGGAATGTCTCACTCAACCCTGTCTTTGTATCTGAAAATAAGGTAAATTGATGGAGATAGGGATTAGGGACAGGAGACATTAGAGTAACGCAGACTCAAAGACTAGCAGGTCTCTCTATGCATAAGAATGGTGTTGACTTCAACCAAAGTACTTTAAACTGAGAAAGACCACATGGGCTGAATATCAATCCCTGGAAACTTCAATGAGTATTAATGGAGCTTCTATGACAAGTACTCCGAGCTCCGAGCACAAGTGTGTCTGTCTCCCTCATATTTTTGTCCTCCAAAATACTAGCTGAAAATGATACCATGGCAAAGCAAGGTTTTTATCCACCCCCCAAAATAATTAATTAAGTAATTAATTAATTTTTGAAGGCACCAAAACATATCAGGCAAAGCGTACTAGAAAACTATAATGCACGACAATAGAGCAGAGGGAACGGACCACGGACACAGAGATATCTGACTGCCAATCCCATTCATTTGTTATTAGCTCTGCAGTGTCCTAAACCTCTCTCAGCTTAATTTCCTCATCTGTAGAGCTGGGACCAACAGAGTTACTCAGAGCTCTTTCAATTGAAAGAATCAAAAATTCAACCCAAGCATTCGTAAGCAAAAAAAGAAAATACATGTAAAAATAAAATAAATGTATTGACTATGGAATTGAAAAATCTAGGAGTCTTTAGCTTCTGGCACACCTGGATTCAGGTATTCCATACTGTCAGGAAGTGATCTCTCCCATCTGCCTTCTTTCTTCTGAAATGGTTTAATTTTCAGGTATACTTTCTCATCACGATGGCCCTGAGAACTTAAGATAATATTCTCACAGCCCAAGGCCAAGGCAATGAAGACTTCTCTGGTACTGAGCCTCATTTACTCTCATTCAGGTATCGGTGTACACTGTCGTTAACACTGGCAGAAATCCCAAGATAATATTAGAGTGCTACTACCTGGATAAAGGTAACTGGCTTCTGGAGAGGCCAAAACAATGTTCCCTTCAATGTATTTCATTTCATTATCCCAGGACCACTAATTTCTGTTAAGATAATAGTACCTTAATTTTTACTACTGGGCAAGTCTTCAACATGCAGGAAATATTGGCTGGTATTAACACCACTTAGAAAACATAATACAGTTAGTACTGGCATCTCCATGATCTACAGAATATTCTGCCAAAGCTAGGGTAACCTGTAAGGTGAGATTTCACCTAGACTAAAAGGGACAGAGGATTTAGCCAAGCAGAGAAAAACAGGGCATTCTAAGGGAAGTAATAGAGCAAGTTAATGACGATTTTCATAGAAGAAAGTATTGTGGGTAAGATGCACGTTCTAGCAAGGGGACAATGGCATATCATGAAGTCGATTTGTAAATATTAAAAGGAAGAGTTTGCATACTTACAGCAAAAATAACATCTATAAAATTAAGTTTTTTAAATGTCATTAGCAAGGAAAGATTTTTTTCAGTGGACTCATTCAGTATACTTGTTGACAAGATACTCCTTAAGCTGGTCTGCTTTCGATGAGGTGGCCTGCCTATAAACACAAATTAGACAAATGAAGTTCAGACCTCTTCATTAGAGGACACAATTAGCTCCTTCCAGTAAAGATGAAGATTTATTGGTTTAAACATGTTAATAAAACCTGGCTGTGACTGAGAAACAAAAAGTAGTTTAGAATGAGAAAACTGCATTAATATACATGATGTGGGTTCTAACCGGGGCCAAAATGAAAACTATTTCCTGGATTTCAGATAGAGGTCTGTCCAACAACAATCTTATTTTGAGCATTTTAAAGGTAGACTTCAAATAAATAGTGAAAAGCAAGACAGACACATTTAACCAAATGTGAAAAAAGAGGTTGTTGTTGTTTTTTTAAAAAACACATCGGGAGTGCCAACCATAAATAATTTTTGCAAGCGATACTAAGCCAGACTACCATCTTTCCGGTAATGCACCTATATCAGGCACCAAGAGTATTTATTTCTGGCTATGATGAATTCAGATGAGTTATCCCATTCTCCAAAAGATGTCTACAGAAGATGCTCCTGGCTGCCAAAAGCAGTATTCTCTCAAAATAGAAATCCCTCCTCAGTTTGACTTAGCGAGCCTGTTATGATCATCTCAGGGAATTTACCAGTCTGGGAGATTCATTTCATGGAACTGAAGTGTTGCCAAGGTTTGAAGATACTCCATGTTTCGGGAAATGAGCATGTGATATATTTCACATGTTATCTTCATAGAAGAAGCATGATTCTTTCTATAGGGTGCTGTGAGTCGGTGATTAAAAGCTGGTGTGTGTCCACAATGAAGAAGTAAAAACAAAGCATTAAAATAAGTGAACATGATAAATGAATATGTTGAGAAAAGGAAGACATTTTAAGGCCATAACAGGAAAACACTAGGTCCCAGAACAAAAACTAAGTGACTCATCCAATTCTCATTAGTATAAAGTTGCTGCTAAATATGAACACATGGTGGGATGTCTACACCAAGTGATCTTTGGATGGTCACGACACCAAGCATCTCTATGGCTTTGGGTCCTGAAACTTTGTGTTTGTGGTCAAAAGGGACCCTTCCTCAACTCCTCCCCCAGTCAAGAACTCTGAAGCCAGAACAGAATTAATGATGTGGCTAAACAGAGAATTGTGATGACAAGATGTGATGACAAGGTGACAAGAAGAGGGTACAGAGCTGTCTGGATGTCTGATTAGCTGTAGAAGACCAAATCGGCCTTGCGGTGAGGCTCACTGGAGACACTAAGCTCATCTTCAGAAGACAGGTAAGGCTTCTGTGGATAGGGAAAATGTAAGGCATGGCCTGAAGTTAGATAAAATCTTTTTCAAAAAGGGAGGCGACACCTGGATGACTTCAGCTCAGGTCATGGTCTCAGGATCCTGGCATCAAGTCCCATGTCTGGCTCCGTGTTCAGCAGGGAGTCTGCTTGTCCCTCTGCCCTGCCCTCCATAGGCACTCACTCTCTCTCTCCACACACACTCTCTCTCTCCCTCTTTCTCTCAAATAAATAAATAAATAAATAAATAAATAGAATCTTTAAAACAGAAAGAAAAGAAAGGTTATACTCCTTACTATGGCTCCCAGAGCCCTACAGGATCTGGTCTTCCAGCTTCCTCTCTGCTTCATCTCCTGCCACTTTCCCACTTGCTCCCTTTGCCAGAGACTCACTGGCCTGGCTACAGCAAGCCTGCTTTACTCCCAGGGCTTTTGTATTTGCTATACTCTCTGCCTGAAACATTCTTGCTCCACATAGCTACATAATATGATCCTACACTTCCTTCAAAAATGTTGAAATGTCCAGGCCTTCCAGAAAGGGCTTTTCTCTACCAACCCCATGCAACAGAAGCCTCTTCCTTCTAGCTTGGGCACTCTCTTCTCCCTTACCTGGCTTAATTTTTTTTTCATAGTCATGGAAAAGTACCATTTATCATAGTTCATATTTATGTGTGTTTCCTGTCCAGCCCTATAAGAGGATTCATTCTATGAAAGCAGTGGATTTAGTCAGACTATTCTTTGACCCTTAGAATTATACTCAATTCAAGTAAAACACCTGCATCAGCAAGGAGCCAACTAGGCATCAAAAATTATAGCAGTTTGATGAGAAGGAATTGAATATGAAGAAGTACTACCTACTATAGAGTTAACCAGGTACCTGAATACAAAGAGAACTCTCTAGTATCTCAGAAATAGCAACTGTAGGGAGCAGCTACCACCTCTCAGGCTGGGGGAGCAAAGGAGATGTTGGAGATGATAAACCCTAGAGACCTAGAGAGGGTCCTTGCAGAGCTGAAACTCTGGGCTCTGTGGAGGGGGCTCTCCACAGCTGGTGTCTCTGAGCTTTGAGGAGCCATGTGGTGGTGGTATAGGATTCCTCAGCCTTTAGTGCCCATGGTTCTTGGTCATACCACTTCGAAGAATGAAGAAGGAGAGCAGAGGAAGAGAGGAGGGCAGCAAAGCAAAGCTCCCGGAAGGGGAGGGGAGCCAAGAGGGTTGCCCTTGGCGTTTCTAAGCTTAGGGATTTCTATGAGCTCTTTTGCAGAACTATCTTAAGCAATCAGGGTGTGCTGAATCATGCCATTCAGGGCTTTGGTCACATATCTGTCTATCTATTAGGTTAATGTCTACGTGCTGATGGTCTTCTTTACTGACATCTGGGGGTTATGTGTTAACTGCCCCTTGCCTGTGACAGTGATAAATGCTCTGTGGTTAACTGACTTATCTTAGGAGGTTCTGCAGAAGTCATTTCTGCAAAGTCTACAAAATAGAATACTAGTGTGGTCCTTTCTAAGCTGCAATACAGGACGTAAGTGCCTCTTATCTTACTGTCCTGACTCCGTATTTTCTGGCCCTGACTACTTAACTGTCCAACTAGCTCCTAACAGTGGGCATGGCACCCGGATCTTCTAGGGGAGACTGTGACAGGTCTGGGCTGGCAAGATGGTAAGTGAGATGAAATGGGCTTTGCTCTCACTGGAAGAACTAACTGCTCGTTGGCTTTAGCAGTTATTATGGGAAAGAACAACTTCCAAGGGAAGAAGTATTGCTTGGGTGATACCATGGGAGCAGAAAGCTGAAGGGTAGTCACGCCATGGGAAATTGGAGAAAGGAGAATATCCCTTCTTCGTCTTCAAGCCTGGGGGTCTCCCTCTGTTGCCCCCTGTTGGCAGAGCCCAACATGGAGGCAGCCTGAAATGGAGACACAATGAGGCCTGCAGGGCTCCAGCCAACATCACAAAGCTGAGTGTAGAGGGTAGGTCTGGAGCCAAGAGACAATAACTTAATGGCATAGTACTCATTAAATATCTGCTGAAAGAAGTTATTGAATACTGGAATTTCTTCAAAAGTCATTTAAATTGCTTAAAATGAAACATACTTCTGAATATAATAAATAACAATAAAGATTATCCAAAAGACACAGAAGCAATTGAGGCTTGTCAGGCTAGGGTCAAGTAAAATGCTCAATTCCTATTGAGAATGAATGGTCTTCTGTTTCCTGGAAGCTGAGGCAAAAATGGAAATATGCAATGCATTAAAATTTAACTATAATAGTGGAGAGCAGTAGGGAGGTCTAAAGATAAAGGTAATATGTTTTTTTTCAGAACAGAGGTTTGAGGCTTTCAAGCATGTGTATTTGTCGAAACTCCACAGTTCAGAATCAATAAAATAAAAGATTTAGTCGTGCTTAACTTTTGTCTCATAGCAGTGTGTGTGTGTGTGTGTGTGTGTGTGTGTGTGTGTGTAAGACCAGCTTTTGGCCTCATCTATAAAAGAACATCAATACGTAAACTAGCAAATATCTCATTTGAATAACTAGATATCCTCAGGAGCCATCAGAATGAATTAGGAGCAAAATACATGCCTGAATAAGAGAACGGAGCCATTTGTGGGCCCAGAGTGACTGAATCCCTACAGAAGACATAATAAATCGACTTGTTGCCTAAGGGCATTTAAAATTGAATACCTACCAAATACAATGATTTTTTTGTGGTTTTGCAGAATTTTATGCTGAGTTGTTTCCTAGGAAGTCAGATGACAATGGACTCACACTGCTTCTTAAATTCACTCTTAAAGAATACAACAAGGTTATCAGCTTAAAGAAGGACACTACATTTCTCTTTGTTGAAGCAAGAGGAGATAGAGTCAATTCATTTCATACTTGTGCTATGTTGATAAAGATTTAAAAAATAAGTACTTAACTTATTCCTGTTTGACATCACTTAAGGCTGTATTGCATTTCATCTACCTCTGCTTACGCTAATTGTGGCAAATATATTGAATGAAAGAGGCAGTAATAGTTGAGGTGACTGTCTGGAAGGCATGAGTTGGCCCATAGACAACTACTGTCCGTAGAATCAGAGGTGTATGATGGACAAGTGATGAAGTTTATATGTGGCCTTGTGATGTTCTTAAACGTGAGGCATATCAGTGCAAGCCCATCAAAAGAAAGAGTTCTATTTTCAATTTCAAAAGCAGATTATAAAGACAATCTCAAGAAAATGGGAAGACAAGCCACAGACTAGAAGAAAATATTGTATAGGATATATCTGATAAAGGACTGTTACCCAAAATATACAAAGAACTCTGAAAACCCAACAATAAGAAAACAAACACTGATTAAAAAATGGGCTAACTCTGGAAAACAGTATGGAGGTTTCTCAAAAAATCAAAAATAGAGCTACCATATGACCCATGAATTGCACTACTAGGTATTTATTTAAAGGGTACAAACATAGTGATTCAAAGAAACACCCCAATGTATATAGCAGCAATACCTGCAATAGCCAAAATATGGAAAGAGCCAAGATGTCCAACAACAGGTGAATGGATAAAGAAGATGTGATGTGATATATATATGTATGTGTGTGTGTGTGTATATATATACACATTCCACTATATATATAGTGGAATATATATATATATATATATATATATATATATATATATATATAGTGGAATAGGAGATATATAGTGGAATATTACTTGGCCATCAAAAGAATGAAATCTTGCCATTTGTAATGAAGTAGGTGGAACTAGAGGGTAGTATGCTAAGTGAAATAAGTCAGTCAAATACAGTATGATTTCACTCATGTGGAATTTAAGAAACAAAACAGATGAACATAGAGAAAGGAAAGGAAAAATAAAATAAGATGAAAATATAGAAGGAGGCAAATCATAAGAGACACTGAATTCTCAAAACAAACTAAAGGTTGCCAAAGGGGAGGTGTGTGGGGGGATGGGGCAAGTGGGGGATGGGCATGAAGGAGGGCACGTGATGTAATGAGCACTGGGTGTTCTATGCAACTGATGAATCACTACATTCTACTTCAGAAACTAATAACTCAGAGATTTGTTTTTAATGGGCCAAAGATCTGAACAGACACCTAACCAAAGAAGATGACAAATAGGCATATGAAAAGATGTTCCACATTATATGTCATCAGAGAGGGGCAAATTAAAACTATGTTGAGGGACACTAGGTGTCCCTCAACATAGTTTTAATTTAAGTGAATCAGTCTGCTAAGCGACTGCCTGTGGCTCAAGGTCATGATCCCAGAGTCCTGGGATTGAGTCCTGCATCAGGCTCCCTGCTTGGCGGCGAGCCTACTTCTCCCTCTGCCTGCCACTCCCCCGGCTTGTGCTTGTACTTTCTCTCTCTCTGACAAATAAATAAATAAAATCTTTTAAAAAAACAACTATGATGAGATACTGCTAAATCCTTATTAGAATGGCCAAAATCACTAAAAACACCAAATGCTGGTAGAGCTGAGGAGCAACAGGAACTCTCATTCATTGCTGGTAGGAGCAGAAAGTGGTACAATCACCTTGGGGGATACTTGGCCAATTTCTTACAAAACTAAACATCCCCAGAGGTCTGGGTGGCTCAGTCAGTTGAAAGTCCAACTCTTGATTTCAGCTTGGGTCATGATCTCAGGATCCTGGGATCGAGCCCTGCATCAGGCTCTCAACCCCGTAGGGCATCTGCTTATCTCATTCTCCCTCTGCTTTCTTTCTCTACTCAAACAACAACTAAACATCCTCTTACCATATGATCCAATAATCATGCTTCTTGGTATTTACCCAAGTGAATCAAAAATGTATGTCTGCACAAACCTACACATAGATGATTACAGTAGTTTTATTCATAATTGCTAAAATGTGGGAAATGTTGAACACAAGATTTCATTTAATAGGAGATAAACTGTGGTATATTCAGACAGTGGAATATGATTTACTGCTAAAACGAATGATCTACCAAGCCAAGCAAAGAAACTGAGAAAACTGAAATGCATAATATTAAGTGAAGGAAAACACTAACAAATATACCACTCTGGATGTTAATAATGGGGAGAGTTATGGCAACTCTGTACTTTCTGCTCAATTTTGCTGTGGACGTAAAACCACTGTAAAAAAATAAAGTGTATTAATTTTAAAAATCATAAATTGATTATCTATATTACATTGAAACTAATCTTTGACCTTAGCTTGCTTTCTTCCTCTTTTACTTAAGGGGGAAAAGGAATGGCTCTATGTTTATATTCTTCACCTCTAGAACGCCTGCTTTATGACTCTTACTCTATTTTCTATCATTTCCCTCCAGTTCTATCTCCTACCACTTCTGCTAATAGCATATGCTAAGTAAGGAAAAAGGAGGTAGCAATCAAAAGTTTTATTTGAAATGTGACCAAGATTATTTAAATTGGTTCCCTGGAGACTGACTAGTTAGAACTCCTAAAGAGATTCTTTCTGATCATGTCAGCCTTGCTAATCTCTCTTCTCATTACACATCAGTTCCAAATTTCATTAATCCCTTAGTCTCTCACTATGATGAGAGCTTTCCAGAAGTCTCTGTCAGAAATACTTCCTGCTTTATTCCACTTCTGCACACCATTCAGTCTGTTTTTCCTCAGAAGGTCTGTTCGCAAGTCACAATGGGACAGAGGGTGAATGGGCCAAAGAGAGTCTATCATTTATAGGACTACATTCTTAATGATAAGAATAGCTACTTACTAGGAATCACCAAGCATGTATCAGACACCATATAGGTGTGTAAACATTAAGCATTGTGTCCTTTTAGTGAAGAAAAGTAAGAGTCAGAGAAGGAGGGTTCACAACTTACAAAAGGCCACAAGGCTGGACTGGTTTCTGGATCCCCTGTTTGCAAGTGTCAGAAACAGGATTTTAACTCACTTAGGCAAAAAAGGATAAAATATGACTAAAAAAAAATCCCCAAACAAGTGGACTGAATGAGGTCATAGATGTAGCAAGGCTTTGGGAACATTTAGAACCAGCAACTCCAAGCCTACTGAATCTTTTTCTTTTGGTATCCCTTCTCCCCGGCCTTCGCTGCACATGCCTTTGATTTCCTCTCACTGCGGACAATTTTTCTCCCTTTGGCAGGAAACTGTGCTACCAACAGCTCCAAAGATTTATATCTTAAAATGTCTGGCCCTGCAGAGCTACTAACTCTCTTTGCACTTATCAATTCGAAAACTCCTGGCAAAAAAATGTTCTGTTGGTCCTGCCTCCCCGGCTGGGCAAATGAACTCTATTCCTGAAGACACCATATGGATGACAAGAAATGGGGGCAGAATTGGAAGATCCAGGAGAACTGGTGGTGACTCTCAAAAGACAAACTCAGAGATGTTAAAAAAAAAACAAAAAAAAAAAACCCATGATACAGGGCCCACAAGTATTATTCCCACTGTGCAGTTGAGGAAAATAAAAGCTGAGTGATGAGAATAAATTAAAATTTAACTGTCTTGCCCAATGCGGCCCAATAAACACATTAATGGGACTATACTCAGCCATCTCTAAATTCACTCTTTAAATTCACTAAATCTGCTTCCAAACCTAAGAAGAAAAAGTGGCTCAGAGAAAGGTGTTGCTAAAAGGGTCAAACACAGCATCTCACAGGTCTAGCTAATGCCACTGGACCTTGAAGTCCACAGATTGGATCAAAGTCCAATTCCTCTGGCATCTACCTTCTTAAGAAAATCAGAGATACAACAAATTCCATAAAGAATAATAGCAATGATTTTGCTTGACCACTATCTTCATGCAATGAAATCTGCTGCTTTATCATAGCAAATAAAACTCTAAAAAGTAAGTAAAACTACCACCATTTTACATAAAGGAAATTGAGACTAAGAGGAGTGGAGATTTTACATAACACCAGGGTTGATATCTAAGTCTATATCCAAAGAGCTTCAAAGTTTTGTGCTTTTCTGAACATCTACTTCCAAAGAGACAAAGGTAGAAGAGGATGTATAAAGATTCTCCCAAATAAAAATGGTAAAGTACATTAATACCTGTATTTGCTATGATCTCAACTAGATGAGTGATCCCTGGAGGCAATGGACACTTATGGTCTCGGCAGAGCTAGACCCCTGGCAGCTGAGTGTGAGGTCTTTAATCTGATATAGAGACTCCAGATATAAAGTGACACCAGAGATACAGTTAAATAAGACAGGGTCCTCCACCTGAAGAGCTTACATTATCATCGGGAAAGTAGACCACAATTTTATATAAAACAAACAGAAAACTTATTAATATTCAGTATGAAGAATTCAAAATAGGGAGGTGACAGTGAGTAAATGTGGATGCTGGGCTATTTAGTGTTGTCAGAGAAAATTTCTATTAGAAGATGTGTGTATTTAGTACTGCACTATAAGACAAAGGCAGATGTGAAGAAATCTGGGTGGAGTGGGAGGTTAGGGGTGGGAAAAAGACATGGGTAAGATTGTTCCAAAGAAAAGGAAAATCATGCAAAGATCCTGAGAAGGGAACAAGCTTAACTTGCTCATAGAGAAGAAAGGAAAATAAAAAAGGAGAGGTGAGGAAGACCCAGATCCTGTAGGGCTTCCTACGCCAAAGCCAGGAGCTTGACATTTTTAATGGGAAGTCACTGGATGGTTTCCAGAGAGAAGTGACTTAATCTACCTTGTGTTTTAGATGATGACTCTGTAGATGGAACTGTTTGAGAGAAGGGCACATCACTGTGTGAAGGCAAGAGATCAGAGAGACTGGAGGCCACTGTAGAGCCAACAACAAGCTAAGGCTTGAGCTCAAGTTTTAGCAGTAAGATTGGTGAGTAGTAGTTGGACTCAGGACACACCCTGGAGAAACACCTGCATGGCTGTGTGCAGAGGATAAAGAAAATAAATTAATAAAAATCCCTAAATCCTAGAATTTTTTACCCGTACAGTAGGTTATGTGGTAAGAACATTTACTGAGAGAGCAAAACCTTATAGGAGAGTTGAAGTAATAGTGGGTGGAGTGAAGGACTCTTCCGTTTTGGCCATGTTATAAATAGTATGGCCAGTAGACATGCAAGTGGAGATGTCATGTCGGTAGTGACATACATGAGTCTGCCAAACAGAAAGAAGACTGGGGCTGTAGATTTAAAAGTGAGAGTCCTTAGCTTATAGATTGTTCTGGAATGGGTGAGTTCCCTAAGGAGACACTATAGTTGAAAAGACCATGAGAGATAAGGATGTGCCCTGTGTCATATCAAAATTTAGAGTCCCAGTGGAATTGTGGACAGCAAGTTACTCATGGCATAGTGTGTCAGGTGGAAGAAAAAGAAAGGGACTGTGAGTCACAGAAGCTTAAAGAAGCATATATTTCAGGAAGGATGGAGAGGTCAACAATGACAAATGTTACCAAATGCAAGTAAATGAGGGTAGGGAAATCTGGATCAGAATTATTTCTGCTGAAAACTACAGAGCCCCAACTGAGATTATCTTAAATAATATGGGGCTAGTTATTTCACATATCAATATGCCTAGACCTTGGGCTATTCTAGGGTTCCTTAATTCAAAGGATCAACACCACCACCAAGAACCACATATTCTCTATCTTGTTTTTTGGCCATGCTCAGATTATGGACAATGTCTTCCTATGTGGTAGAAGATGATTGTACATCTTCAAAACGTTACAGACATAACCATATCCAAGAAAGGAGGTTTCTCTTCTATCCTTTTCTTTTTAGTCAGAACTGCCCAGATATGCCCCCACCAGTCTTTTCCTCAAAATCTACTGGCCTATATTAGTCTTAATTCCAAGTTGATACCAGTCATTGGCTAGAAAAATAGAATTACTTATTATTTTTTACTTAGATCAATTATAATTCTGATCCCAAGCACTGGGAAGGGGTCTGGTTATCTTTCTTGATCACATGTGGAAAATCCCCAATGTAATAAAAGACTTAACTCAAAGAAGAAGATGGAAAAAAAAAAAAAAAGAAAAAGAAAAGAGAAGAAGTTAAGAAGAAGAAAAAGAAGGGGAAAAAGGAAGGGGAGGAAGTGGAGTACAAGAAAAAAGGGGGATGGAAATCTAATCAACAGTCTCCAGTACTACAGTTTTATAAAGACAATTTCAGTGGAGGGGGTCCATTAAAGCAAATGCAGAGGAGCCTGGGTGGCTCAGTCGGTTAAGTGTTTGACTCTTGATTTCAGCTCAGGGCATGACCTCAGAGTTATGAGATCAAGCCCCACATTTGTGGAGCCTGCTTAAGATTCTGTCTCTTCCTCTGCCTCTCCTTGACTTGTGCACTCTCTGTCGTGCTCTTTCTCTCTGTCTATAAACTAAACAAACAAATAAATAAATAAGCAATCGCAGAGAGAAAGGGGGGGTGAAGAAGTCAAAACAGTCAACACATACTGTATTTTAAAAAGGTTTTTATACACAGTAGAGAAGACAAACATGATAGTTTCCAAAGAAGGACAGAGGATCATAGGGGTTTGGGGTCGGTTGCAGATTTATTTTAGGATGGATGACTTCGTGCATTTTGTATGTCAGTATGCATGATCCTAAAATGGGAAAAATGTTGACGTAGGAAATGTGCAGGGGTCAACTCCTTGAGAAAATGAAATGGAAAGGCATCTAAGACATTAACAGAAGGTTTGGTCTTAGCAACAAAAATAAGCCCAACCTTTGAAGAGGATGGGTAACTCAGTCGTTGAGTACAATTGCTGAAAGGATGATTGAACTGTTAAAAGATAAAGCAGTTCACAACCAGGGGTATCTAGTTTTTTGATAGAGGAAGTGTCACTGGTATCAAGACAGTAGGCAGATGCAGAAGGAATATTTGAAATATGGGGAGAGAAGATAAGAATTAAGGGTCTCTGAGAGTGAGGAAGTGTATTATAGAGCAGGTAGCAGAGTTCAGATTGTTAACACTGTTTTACTGTTACAGTGTTGGCGTAGAGTTAGTGGATAATTTGGTCTGGCTGGGGTTGCCAGATAAGTAGGATAGCGGAGGAGGAGAATGGAGCAAAGTGGTCAAGAGTATTTTTGAGGGAGTGTCCCAGGACTCCATCTTGAATTTTTTAGGCTGAGAAAGAAGTAGGGTGAATGTGTACAAAGTTTGAATGAGGTCAGAGAATGTCTGCTGTGAGACTATAACAGGAAGTAATGTAAAAATGTAGGAGGTGAGCAGAAGATGGTCAGAAAAGGGGACATTTGGAACTGAAGTCTGGGGAGTGGTATTATTATCAGCGATGACAAGATGGCTCAGGTGCAATGGAAAACAAGACAGCTGGAGCTGAAGAGTTCAAGGAGTTGGGAGACGAGGAAATAGAAAGGACCACCCTCATCTTGGCTCCTGCAATTATTGGCAGGTGACCTTGGGCAGGCTACCTTACATTCATATGCCTGTTTCTTCATTTTAAAATAGAGGACAAGAGTATATACCACTTCACAGAGCTATTGTGAACCCTAAGTGAGTTCGCATATACAAAGTACTTTCCATGGTTCCTAGCACCTAGTAAGCATCCAGTAGGTATTTGCAGTTAGTACTACCTGTATTTGTCTTACATATTTATCACTTTATTTTTCAAAGAGAGTGAAGGCTCTGAAGATATTAAGTGTTACTATATGACAGGCACTATTCTAAGAACCTCTTAAAAAAAAAAAAAAAACATTGAATCCTCACAATGCCCTAAAAGGGTGGTACTATTTTTATACCCATTTCATAGTTTAAGAGACAGAGAACAGCGAGTAAGTGAGAGAGCCAGGGTTTGAACCAAGCCAGTCTGATTCCCGATTCTCTGCCCTTTACCCTGTTCTATGTGGTGATTTACAGAGGAATAGATAAGGCCAGGAAGTGAGGACACAATCTGGTGGTGGCTATGACAGCCACAAGGAAGGGTCATGGATAATGAAGTCAATGACATGCACTGAAAAAATCTGGGGTTTTGAAAGAGGAAAAGAGGAGAGACAGGCTAGAAGTGACAGGGGGGAGCAAGGCTTAGGAGACACAGAAGCATGTCAAGCATTTCCGACCAAAAGTACAACATGAAAAAACAACTTCAAATTTGGGCATCCAGTGGGCTTGGCAGTTCCTTAGGGTTCTGTCCTTGTCATTGTATTTTTATCGCAGGGAGAGGAAGTTCTTTTGAAGTCCTTGTCCTCTATTTGTGCCTTGCTAAGAATCATACTCAGTTTAAGAGTAAGTTTATCTTAACCTGATAAGGGGATACTGAAGTAAATTTTATTGTGGGGTGTGTGTGAGCAGAGGGAGTGGGGTGGCTCTTAGACCAATACCCATGTGACAGTAGTTTTTAAAAAATAGAGGAAAACTCTCAAATTTAGAGACTTTTTGGTTTGTGAGATATTGCAAATAATGTAATTAGAGACACATTTTCAAATTCAATTTTCCATGACAGGGGATAAATAAATAAACTAAACACTTTTCAAAACCAGTCAGTATAGATCAGGAGTCAGCAAAGCACAGCTCATGGGCCAAATCCAGTCCACCACCTGTGTTTTGTATGGTCTGAGAACTAAGAACACCTATTATATATGTAAATGGTAGGAAAAAAAAATCAAAAGAAAACTTTTATTTAGTAATATGCAAAAATAATACAAAACTCAAACTCTAAATGAAATAATTAAAATCTCATTGCATACTATTATTAATAGATGAACATTTGCAAAATATTTTGATGATGGGGACATCAAACCCAATTAAATGAAACATTATCTCCTCCTAAAGAATTCCATTTTTCTCATTCTACTACAAAAAAATATACTCAATGATCACTATATTTTTTAATTTCATCAGTGAAATACAGTGGACATTTGTTTTCCCTCATGTTACATAAGCACCTACATAATAGTCTCAATTTTATCTTTTAGCCTAAGAAGTTTATATGTTTTGTTATAGGAAAACTTTGTTAACTTCTGGTAATAGATAAGAGGTAAACAAAGTTAACATCATAATGTAAATATTATAATGTGATATATGGACTCTGTATATCAATGGAACCATTTGATTACATATTCCTTCAGCAAACACACATTTATTGAGCACCAGCAACTATTTGGGTTGCTGAGGATATAAAGTTGAAAATATATGGTCTTTGCTCTCAAGAAAATCACAGTCTTATTATTTTATTGCTGTGGTAATTCTGGTAGAATTTAAGAAGAACAGAGGATTTCTATAAAATTCTCCTTCAAATGAATATGTCCTCCTCTTTCTCCCACTCAATTTCCAGCTTTTATTGGGTACTGAATTTTATATTTCTATATAGCCGTTAAGTGACTTACTGTTTTTCAATATAGGATAGAAAATGGGAGCTAACAAATGTGACCTCTCTTTTGTACCTGTAACTCCACTGGAGTGTCTTGCAACCTGACCTCTCTCTCCTTTGCTTAATCCCTATTATGCCATTTAATTTGCCAGGGTCCTAGCATACCACCTGAATAAAGTCATCCAAGATCTGTGTCTCTGCCTAGTGAACCTGAGCCTCGTCCATGATCATTGCAATTGCACTGCTCATATACAGAATCAAGACCCAAAGCCATTTTCCATATTTTTCAGTAGCTAACGCTTATGCTTTTCTTCCTAAATTGCCTCTGACATCAATAGCCCTACAGGATTTCAATGTGGGTTTAAGAGACTGAACTACCAATGAATATGGGGCATTCTTGTAGCATGCAATCATAACTTGTGCTTAGCTTTCATAACAAAATCTTGTCCAAAACCATCTCAAAGAAGCCAAAACCAATCTAAAACCACTTCCTAGGTCCACATTGCATAACAAGTGGATCTGTTCTTTCCCACCACATGATGAAGGGCACTAGGTAGCTAGATGCCTAATCATGTGAATGGTGAAAGTATTTGTCTATTGGGTTTAGCCTACAAAAACTGTAAGATTTCTGTTTCCAGGCTATTTATTAAACACTTTTTCTATTTACATTATTGCTACTCTTTCTTCGACTCCTGAAAAGAGTCTGTTGCTCTCTCTCTCTCTTCCTTCACATCCGAACAAAACTCTGTGGGATGGGGGGAGTGGGAAATCTAAGGCTTTCACTTAATACCCATAGATCAAGAAACACAGGAAAAAGAGAATGAATCTCTAGGAGCTGCACTGATAGAAACAAAGGAACCAGGGACATGGAGCTTTCCAACATCAAAATATTTTTCTCATGTCCCAAGTATCTGGCTTCCCCAAGCTCTATCAATACTCTTGAGCTTATGTGTCTGGGAAATAGCAAGGATTTGAGAATGCTTACTTGGTTCAGTAAGCACATCTCTCCCAATGTCTTCTGTGATAGCAATAGAGATTCTCTGAATTCTAAGTCCATGGGAAAGAAGCCTCCATTCCGTCCCTCTTAGATTACAAAGAAAAGAACTGGGAGGTCTCTGTGTTGACACCAGCGCAATTTGTACAAAGAGAGAGGGTTTGGGCAATGGGGGAATGGAGAACGACAAAAGAATGAACTAAAAGCTAACACGGACAGAAATCAAGAACTTATTTAAAAGTCAGAAAAAAATTAAGTGTGCAGCGAGGGCAGGCACACATGTAAATATAATGACCCATGGTCCAGATCACACAAAGTGATTCTAAGCAGCCCCATAACCTGTACCACCCCATCATCCAAACAAAAGAAAGACATTCCTTCAGTTGATTTATTATGGTCTCTGAAACTGCCAGCATTATCATAATTTTTTAAGGGCGTAACAAAAGAGATATGTATTTTAACTTAATGAAACCAATCTGATGCCATTTTGGTAAGAAAGTAACAAACTGATTAATAGATTGCTGAGGTTGGGGTACGCCTCACTTACACCCACCACCATCAAAACAAGAGTCTTCAAACAATTCCACTTTGTGTATCCCACACCTCTGGGAAGATACCATCATGCTCTAGCCTTGATCAGAATCCTAAAAAATTCTTTATCTCCCCCAAACAATGGCATAAGTGGTCACCAACTGTGTAATTTTTACTTCCTACATATCTCTCAAATCTGCCCCCTTCCTTTGTATCTACATTGCTTCTATCTCAATCAAGGTCACCCCATCTCATCGGGATTTCTGCTCTAAGATAGGATCCTATTCACTGACCCTCTTTAGAGACATTTCTAATCTGTAGATCTTGTCACCTTCTTGCATAACTAGCCTGTGAGTCTCCCACCACCTGCAGGATCAAGCTAGCTCTCAATTCCATCTTTACAGAACACTTGCTTTGTGGCCCTTGCACAACAAACCTCAGCACGGCTTTAGTGACATGCTCCACCACTGTGAAATTTCTTCCAATGTTTTATGCTGTCTCGTGCCCTTACATCTTTGTTGTAATGCTGGATATTTTTTCCTATATGTCTCATGAAACTGTGTCCTCCGTAAGCAGAGGGACCATGTCCACTTCACTGTGACAACCATGACATTTGACATCATGTCTGGCACATGGTAGAATGAGACAAAAGACTGGTCACTTTCAAATTGAATTGACAATTCCAAAAGGAAGGAGGGTTTGCTGGGTGAGTGCGGATATCACAGGGATGAGGATGTAGTTATTTCTGACAGTCATAAGAAAATGCAAGAGTCCTGAAAATTTGGGCCAAGGAGAGTAGGACAGGGTGACTGATAGGTACCAGAGGGGGAAAAATGCATCAAAACAAACTGTCTACTGCATAATTTTGCAGAGGGCTGGTCCTGATGTGAAGGGTGGCTCAAAAGGAAATTACTGCCCAACACAAGCGTAAAGAATACCAATTATTTTCCTCTTAAGTAGGGCCAGACCAACTCAACAGAAAACCATAGAGGATGGGCACAGCATTCCTGGAAGGAGCTGATGGTGGTGGTGTCGTCAGCTGAGTTGTCTAAGGAGACACGATCCGGGAGCCACCCAGCTGACGGCTGGTACACCACAGATGGGCATGCTTCTTGGAAAAGACCTGTGGCAATTAGGAATTCAAGCTTAGCCCCAACTTTTCAGATGAAGCCTTCTAATTTTCCTTTTCCCTCCCCTGAGCTTCTTCCAGGAAACCTGCCTTGTCCTCTGCTGCGGTCGGGAAAGATCAAATATGCCTTTTACCGAAAGGCAGGGCTTTCCTCTCCTCCCTGCTCCTTCATGTGAACCCACATGCTCACAGAGGGGCATGCCTGGGGATCTGACATGGAGCCACCTCCATTCTGTGTCTAGGATCCTGCATGTATCCTTATGAGAGGACACAAGGTCAAGGTGAAAGTCCAGACCTGCTGGTCTAAGACAGTTAATGATAAGAGACGAATGTGACAATGAAAACCACTTTGAATAGAATTATTCTGAGATACATTTTAAGTCCAGACAACTTTTGGATACTTTTGTTCCATGCCTTCATAGTTTCACTCCTGTTCACTAATTTTAACCAAAAATGCTAACAGGAGAATTAGGTATTTAAAAAAAAAAAAAAAAGCATGGCCTATCTACTAATTAAAATAAAAATCGGTTGGTTGACTAGGAGAAAAAAAATGATTCTGTCTTGATATCCAATATTTTCTCCCCATGTTCCAATCAAATCTGCAAACTTTCCCAGGCATTTTCTTCCTGTTTCCCATGGACATACAGCAAACCTAGTAGGTTTCTTCTATATATCTCCTTCCTCCATTCTGCCCAATACTTTTAACTCTCCCACCATAGAATCATTCCCCTTCCACTTCTATCCCTCTTGTTAGGTGGTGAACTTCTAGATGAATCTTAACCTGTTAACCGGTTATCTTAACCTATCATCATTCGGTCACTCCTTCTAAACAACTCTTCCAGTGTGTCACTGTAGGACTATAAGCTCATCATGGGCAGGGATCATGGCTTATTTCAACACACAGAAGTCAATGAACGTGTAAGTATTGGTTGCTTGTCTAATTTGGCCAAAACACTGGTCGATCACATACTGCCATGTCCAAAGTTTGTATGCAAAAACACTGTTGCTCTTTTCCAAAACCTTTTTCCCCAATTAAGGTAAATACTGCAGATAGAGGGATTGAACTATCTCTTGGTATCAGCCCATGATCACCCTTCAGAGGGCTATGAAGGTGCAGGTGTTAGCACTCAACCAGATTTTGAACTTGAGGTGGTGGTGATGGTGATGATGATCTAGGTTATTTCTCACTCAAGATACTCATAGAAATATAGCCACAGGGCTCAGTCATTGCCCCTATGAGGCTAGAAAAGCCGGGTAGTCCTGGAAGTAGAGGAACCATGAGGTCACAGCAGAATGGTCATGAAGAGAAATGTGCTATATTTCATAAATCACAGGGTTCCTGACCCAAGGAACAACTCAATTTCTTTGACAATCCCAAAGTATTTTTAGCCATTGAACTGGTTAGTTCCTTGTCTGAATAATATTCCTCCTTTGTTTACTCAACTCTTGATCCTTCCTTCCTTCCTGCTGTGAAATGGTATGTTTACTGTGTATGGCTAAATCACTACCATCTTTATTTGTGTTTTATTGCCAAGACATTCACAATCCTTGTTCCCCCAATCTGGAAGGAAAAGCCATAACTTAAAAAGAAAAAGAGAGAAAGAAAGAGAGAGGGGAGGGTGAGGAAGAGAAGGGAAGGGCAGGGCAGGAAAAAGAAAAAGAAATCTGGCTTTTACATTAGCAGAAATGTTTCATTTTATTTTCTACCACATTCCGAGCACTTTCATGGTGTCGGGTATCATTAAGCATTTAACACATACTATTTGTTTACATTCACCACACCAATAGCTAGATACTTGTTACTCTTCTCAGTTTTATTTATGGGAAAATAAGCATAAAGAAACATTCTCGGGGCACCTGGGTGGCTCGGGGCACCTGGGTTAAAGCCTCTGCCTTCAGCTCAGGTCATGATCCTAGGGTCCTGGGATGGAGCCCCGTATAGGGCTCTCTGCTTAGCGGCGAGCTTGCTTCCTTCTCTCTCTCTCTGCCTGCTTCTCTGCCTACTTGTGATCTCTGTCTGTCAAATGAATAAATAAAATCTTTAAAAAAAAAAAAAAAGAAAAAAGAAACGTTCTCAACATCATCTGCTAATATATGTAAAGATGGAATTTGAACCCAAGTCAGTGAGACTCCAAACTAACTCACACTACTGATCTTCTATGATCTTAAAGTGTGTCTTCATTACAGGTAACTCCCTCCAATTCTGACCATGTTCATCAGTTTCAAAAACACCCCTTGCCAAAGAGAACTGGGTATCATGCAAGACCAGAGAAATCATAGATTCCCTCATCTTATTGATATAACAAAGACCTAAAGAATTTAAATGACTCATGTAAGATATCAAAGATACTTCACGCCATCTCATATCCAAATTGGGTTTTCTTGTCTTCCTGTTGGTCTATTCTTGTGACAACACCAACTTCTTGTGCCCTTTATATCTTTACCATGATTTTTCTGTTGATCAGGATTTCTTTTCCCTCACTTCAGAAACTTTGCTTTTGGCAAAGGAGAATGAAACATCTCAGAGGGCTCTGTCCAAATATATCATTTGAAGCTATTATGCACAGACTGGATACATTAAACCTTTTGGATGCTTAAGACATCTTGGTTATGAAAGATGATTATGTTAATGAATATGTTAATTCACACTTTCTCACTTTATAAATTACCCGTAGGAATTCACTTGGCTGGTGGATGAGACTAAATACAAGCCAGGCCAAATGCTAGGCCAACTTCAAATTAGGCATATTTGTTTTGGATGACTTCCCATGTCCCTGCTACCTTTCCCTCACCTCCTAGCTTTCGTCTTCTCCCCTGATCACCCATCACCCACCCGTTGGTTGCCTAAGCACACCCTGTGCCAACGTCTTTCTTTCTCACCTCCACTGCCCTCTCTCCTCCTCTCTCCAGCAGCTCTCCTCCCTTAAGCTAGATGATTTCTCTCAAGGTTTTGAGGAACTCGATCTTTTATTCCTATGCTTTCTTCTGTCCTTTTTCCTTCATTCCGAGAGTACTTTCCCCTTCCAATACATCCTTCAACTCACTCCCTACAAAAGAATTCCACCAGAATGGGGCATTGCCATAGTCCTGGGATCTTTTTTATTTTTAAGAATTTATTTATTTATTTATTGGACACACACACAGAGAGAGAGAGAGAGAGATCACAAGTAAGCAGAGAGGCAGGCAGATAGGGAGGGGGAAGCAGGCTCCCCACTGAGTACAGGGCCTGATGCGGGGCTGGATCCCAGGACCCTGAGATCATGATCTGAGCCAAAGGCAGAGGCTTAACCCACTGAGCCACCCAGGCCCTCCATAGTCCTGGAATCTTTCTAAGACCTCTTTTCCATGACTACTACTTGATCAACACTAAGTTGAATACCACTCCTTCATATTCTGCTCTTTCAGATGGTTAATGAAATTAACTCTTAATGTCACTATTAATATTAATTAATAATTCACATTAATAATTTATTAATAGAAATTCTCTTGTTAATATTAATATTTGTTATCATTTCACTAAATAAATGTTGGTTAAATAAAGTCAATAAACCAATCTCTGCGAATGTGTGAACATCCCAATACGTTACCTCACATAGTAATCAATTCAAAAGCATAGATGAGAATCCAGAAGACCTTCTAGGAGTAACTACATATAAAGACAGGTAGCAATACTGATTTCTTTTCTTTCAATTATTTTTTCTTTTTCTTTTTAGTAGGCTTCACCCTCAAGTGGCCCTCAAACCCATGACCCTTACATTAAGAGCCTCATCCTCTTCTGACCAAGCCAGCCAGGTGCCATTTTTATTTATTTTCTTTTACTTTTAAGCAAGCTCTATTACCCAATGCGGGGCTTAAACTCACAACCCCAAGATCAAGAGTCCCATGATCAACTCAGCCAGCCAGGCATTCCTGTACTTTCTCAAATCACATTGTAAAGACAAATCATGGCCAGGATTCTTTAACTCCAAGTTTAAGATTATTCATCCAAGCCTTGCTAATTTCCATTTCATCCCTCCTTGTGTCTATGATGCTTGTTCCCAAATAGATGGTTTATAATTTCATGAGACAGTAGTAAAAGCTTTATTCTTCCTTTCATTTACAGGGTTTATTTTTTAATTGAAAAAGTAATGCAAGCTTGTTCTGATAATCAAGTCCAAATATATGGAGGGATAGAAGGAAACCATTAACAAACTCACTCTACCTTGTTTCTACTCCAGAGTGAAATAACCGATGTTAAGAGTCTGGTGTGAATTCTTCCGTCCTTTTCTCCATGATCTGAAAAATCATATTCAAAATAAATTCATATGTTCGCACAAAGATATAAACACATATAAATAAAATGTTTGATTTATGTTTCCAATATGGGATCATCTCATGCATATGGATTCCCTACTTGCTTTTATTCTTAATAAGATATCATGAACATCGCTTATGTCTTTATATTATGGAGTACTATAAATTAGTCAACTTTCTCCCTATTGATAAAATATTCAGGCTGTTTCCAGTCCTATTGCCGCTACAAGTAATAATACAGGAAATATCACTGACTACAGTTTTGCATTTTAGTGGCTATTTTTATCTGTAGGATATATTTCCCAAAATGGGATTGCCTAGGTCAAAGAATACACCCATTATTTTTCTGGAAAGGACTGGTTAGAGCAATTCATGCTTGCATGAACTATGTCTGAGACTATCTGTTCCTTAGCAGATTTATAATATGATCATGTTCAATGATGTATGATAAATAATATATATATGATAAATACTATATGAGTTACAAGCAAACAATAGGTCTATGTGCGCTTGTCTAAGATAGTAAGATGTGCAGTGCCTGGTGGCTTAGTCAGTTAAGCGTCTGACTTCAGCTCAGGCCATGAGCTCAGGGTCCTGGGATGGAGCCCCATATCGGGCTCCTCACTCAGCAGGGAGTCTGCTTGTCTCTCTCCCTCTGCCACTCCCCCAGCTCATGCTCTTTGTCTCTCTCTCAAATAGATAAGTAAAATTAAATTAAAAATAGATAAAATAGCGAGATCTCTAAAATGAGAGGACTGAGACAGAAGGAAAAGGGCCGTCTTTCAAGATGTATCCTAACATTTTACACAGGTTAACGCTTATTTAAAAATAACAGCAGGAGCACCTGGCCTGCTCAGCAGGTAGAACGTGAGACTCTTCATTTCAGGGCCCTCAGGTCAAGCCTACTTGTGGAGTCTACTTTAAAAAAAAAAAAATAGCACCAACAGTTCTTTTAGGAGTGTAATGGTAGAGGCGGCTACTTTAAAGAAAGGACGAATGTAACTTTCAGGAGGAGGTGGAGAGAGGGAGGGTGGTGTTATTGCCAGTCAACCCTCAAGCACATTGCTCTGATTTGATGTATGTAGATGAATCACTTGGCCAGTTCCTCGTTTTGCCCATTCGTTGTCAAGCTGTGCAGCCAGCCGTTTCCTGGAGTGGCTCAGAGTGGACCTAGGAGGCAGCAGAGTGCGTGTGTCTAAGTGCACACTGGCAGCTAAAAGCAGCTAACACCTACCCAGTGCTTGCAATACGCCAGATGCTCTTGTAAATGCTAAGTTCAATTCCCTTGATATCACTGCCCCCTGCACCACAAATCCTCACACACCTCCTTGAATGTCCAATCCATCCAAGCCACCTAAATGCCTCAATGGTATGGACTGTTGGGTGTCATGTTTGAGCCTGACCCATACTGCCTACATCCTGACTTCCCTTGCCACATTCTCATCTCAGTCCCGTGCACTCTGCCTCCTGTCCACACTGCTCCACAGAAATTGCTAAGGTGACAATTACTGGGTGCCTTCCATGTGGCCAAATCCAGGAAGCACCATTTTCTTTTTCTACTTTGTGACATGTGGTTTCTGTATGCCTTTGTGAAACCAGGTCTTACCTCTTGCTATGCTCATGCATAACCCTCTTCCCTGGCTTCCTCCTAACACCATTGTTTCAGCCCGGTTTCAATCATGGCCTTCTTTTTCTCCATCGTTCCCCTCAAGGGTCGTAAACTCGCATCTTTTCCCCCCTCCCTGGAAAACCCAATCCATAACCATGGAATCAGATACAATTTATTTGCTGCCAATACACAAAGCTAAATGCCTGGACCTGAATGGCTTCTGAGAACCAGATCCTTATATCCAACGACCTAACAGAGACAGTAGATATACTCATCAATGATTAAAATAAAACTCACTTCTCTTTCTTTAAACAAGCCTGTTCTTCCTCCATATTCTCTGCATATCATGACTATCCAATTAGTACTCACTTTAAAATTTAAGGATGTCCTACTAACATCTCCTTCTCTCTAAGCCCCCCAAGAATGGTAGCAAACATTTATTGAGTTTTAATGCGTGGCCATGTTCTTCTCATGCTTTGATCCATTTTATTGAGAAGAACCCCATGCAATCGCTACTAAAATCCCAACTCCACAGAGAATGGAACTGAGGCTCAGAGATATGAAGCCGCTTGACCAATATCTTGCAGGCAGTACAAGGCAGTGATGGAATTTAAATAAAAGAATTTTTAAAAGTTCAACTACATTATGTGACTTCTCACCCAAGTTCCAGCCCTGATTATAAATATAAAGCTATGATGGTTAATTTTATATACCAACTGGACTTGGCCATAGGAAGCCCAGATATTTGGTTTAACATTAGGCTAGATTTGTCTGTAGAGGTGTTTCTGGATCAGATTGACATCTGAATATGTAGGCTGAGCAAAGCAAACTATTCTCCCCAATGTGGATGGAGCACCTCCAATCTATTGGAGACCCGAACAGAACAAAAGATGGGGTAAGAGAGAATGTGCTCTCTCTGACTAGGACATAGGTCTTCTCCTGTACTCAAATCAGAATTTACACAATGGGTTCTCCTGGTTCTCAGGCCTCCAGATCCAGACTGGAATGATACCACCAGCTCTCCTGGGTCTCCAGCTTATAGACATTAGACCATGGGACTTCTCAGCCTCCATAAAGGAGTGAGCCAATACCTTATATTAAATAAGACAATACATAGCTATGTGCCACTGGTTCTGCTTGTCTGGAGAACTCCTACTAGTACTACAGCCAATATATAGAGAGAATTCCTGCATTTGAAGCATTGGATACTAAGAACTTTTCAGAAATTATCTCACTTAATCCACATAACAACAATTTATCCCATTTTACCAATAGAGAAACCAAGATTTGGCCCAACTGGTATGCTACAAAGAAGTGCTGCCAGGATACCAGGACTCAAAACCAACACTTAACTTCTGTGATTTTCCTCTCGATCACTGCTACTCCCCTGACCCAGGCCCTCTTTATTTCATCCTTAGCTATATATCGCTTCCCCTTCTATTCCCTTGAGCCCACTACATTCCACACATGGTTCTATTATTAGCACAGAGCACATCATTTCCTGACTGTTACTTGTCAGGGGCTTTGTAAAGGCAGAGAGCTCATCTTCTTCATCTCTATCTCCATCTGAACATCAATACATTTTAGATGAATGGACAGATGGTTGCATATCCTTCCCCATCACCAGGATGGCTTATTCATGAACAAATCTTTAAGGTTTCATCCCAGCCACCATGGACAGAGAGATGGATCAGTGAAAAATGAAAAATCAAATATATATAGTGAAACCATCATAGGCAGCTCAGTAATTCTACCATTCCTCGTTTGGTTTCCTCTACAAGTCTTCAGCTAGAAATTTTACAATTAACACAAAAGGGTAGTCGAATGGAGCATCAGTTGGTTTGTTTGTGTTGATTTTAACCAATTTTAAACAATTTGATTTTAAATAATTTAAGGAATTGTAACTAATTATGGACGAGGAAAGTATGTATTTCTTTATCCAATAATCACACCCAAACCCACACCTTAGCATTAAATCTAAACGATTTATTCCCTGTCATTAGCACTTAAACCACGATGTTATATAGTGTGTTCCCATAGGATAGTATTATGTGGTTTTATAAGCAGTTTCTCCCCCCATAGCTTTTTAAAGATGTCAACTTCCTATGAATTAACATCATGGTAGGAACTTAAATAAGTTTTCACGTTTCAGAAGGAATTGGTCAATGTGTACCCAAACATCCAGATGTGTAACCACAAAAATTGTTTCCTTTGAAGAGGACATTTTTTTTTACCTCTTCCCATAGACATGTCAGCTGAGCAGCTCTGCACATGATGAGTCTAGAGAACCAGTGGAAAAAAGGAAATACGTTGGGCTTCTTCCCAACATGCCAGGGAAGAGACAGGAGCAAAACTTTTAGAACATTGGAATCTGATAAAACAACGGCCCATTTATAAATCTCAGTTCATTCTTGGGAGAATGACTAGGTTCTACTCCTCCTGATATTGATGAAGGGTGGCTGGAAGAAAGGCAGCAGGGACAAGGAGCCCTGAGTCCTCCCTCCACACCTGCCCCCTGGCCTAAGAAGAATCAGCCCCTAAAAGGATTTTACAAGGGGCCTCTACCCTTTCCCACATGATAGAAAAATGCATGGAGGGTTAATCAGATTAAATCAGCCCACCAACAAGCCCACAAAAACCTCTAGACTTAGAAATGCCAGTGGTAACCCTCTTGGGTCCCCTCCCTCGTTAGGAGCTTAGGATTCTCGCTCGGTAAACTTTGCTTTGCTGCCTGGTCTCGTCTACCCCTTCATTCTTAGAAGTGGCCTGACCAAGAACCACAGGCACTAAAGGAGAAGAAATCCTGCCCCATCATCTCCAGCTTTGCTGGTTTCTAAAGATGGCCATTCAAAAAAGATACATTTAGTCATATTCACTTTGTGAGAAAAAAAATTTGGGGGGGGGGTCTATCTCAAATAAGGGCAGAATGCCTTATCTATGAACAAACCACTAAAGTTTTATTCCTGGCTCATTTTTTTCTCTTTCAATGAGAAAAAAAAAAAAAATACAGAATCTGACTTGCTCTGAATTCAAGTCAACTATTCTTTCTTAAAATAAATGAGACCGTTTGTCCTTTATTATCTATAACTAAAATGAAAACTTTACCTTATAAGCTATCTTTCACAGAATTGCTAAGAACATTTTAGATAGCATCTACCTCACTAAAACAGATGAATAAAAAAGACAAAGTGATAGGCTAGGGAGTGAAGTGTCTTCAAGTCCTAAGACTTCTGGCATGGCTCAACCCAGGAAGACTTCAGAATGGCCAATGCCTGCGGCTCTATCCTGGAGAATCCAGGTCAAGAAAATCTTTGGCCTGAAGGTTGCAGGTGTGAGAAAACAAAGTGCTATGTAACCAGGTATAAATAGTTATTAAATGTGTTCTTTGTTTTGCCATGTACTCTAAATATACTGAGAAAGAGAGTGAAAAAGAAAACCACAAGCCCAAGGTAGATCCAATTGCCCCCAAGAGAGCAAACCAAGACTTAATTGCAATTTTAATCCCTGGAAGAGTGGAATTTTAAAACAATCACTCTTGAAATTTCTAGCACAAATAAGGTACTCTGTCATGGGGAAGGGGTGGGGTGGGGGGGAGTCTCTGTATCTCCAAAGGAAGATGAAATCATCCATATGATAACACCTCCTGCCGTCTCCCTCAGGGAAAGTAGCCTTTCCGGAACAATCCTTTCTTTTCTTTTGGTACTAACTTCTTGCCCCACCCTCCTTGCTACAGAAACTCCTCAGAACCCCCCTCAACTTGCTAGATGGGATACCATCTGATTCATGAATTTCGTAGTAAAGCCAATCAGATCTTCAAATTTACTCAGTTCAATTTTGTTTCTTAACAATATATATACTTACATGTATTTTGAACTATCTATACTTTTTAACGATGTATATTTTCACTCTCTATATTTTAAGGTAATACTACATATTCCAATATGAAAAATCTACTGGATAATCTTCAGCAGAAACACAACTATGAAATATACAACTTCAAGAAGTTTTTTTCACCTCGTCTCTGTGGCATCAAGTTTGTGATCCAGTATGAACCAGAGGATTTTTCTTCTCTGACAGTCCCTGCTCTCCAATAATGGTGACTAACTTTTGACTGCCCCTTTCCTTAAGGCTGCCCTTCAATACCCTGTCCTCTTCCACTTCTGGTATTTTGCTTTTCTAAGCTGCCTCTTTCATAACATGGCAAATGGCCTGCATCAAAAGAGCAAACGCAAAGTGGTCACTCCTATGCATAGAACTAATGGGCTCCTGATTATCTACAAACTAAAACCCAAGCCCCTGGGAACAAGGTAATATCATGCACAGAGGGTAATTTATATTCAAAAAAAAAAAAAAGGAAAAAAAAAACCCTCAAAGTCAAAGATCAAATTATCCATCCCAAGAAGTTAGAGGTACAAATAAAGGCAAACAAACAAAAAAAAAAAGTTAAAAAAAAAAGTAAAGATTAATGGGAATGAAACATACAGTCAAGACAATAAACAACCCAAAGGTTAGTTCTTTGAAAAGACTAATTAAATTGATAAACTTCGAGTGAACCTAATCAAGGAAAAAAGAGAAAGAAAAGGCACAAATAACTCCTCACAGAAATGAGACAAGCATTACCCTTTCAGACATTCAAAATATAATGAGGATATTATAGGGTTGCCAAAAAATATAGGATGTGGTTAAATCTGAATTTCAGATAAACAACAGATAATTTTTTAGTATGTTTCAAATATTGTTTATCTGAAATAGAACAGAATAATTTTGTCTTTAAAGAAATTGAAACTATAATTAAAAATCTTTCCACACCAACTCAGAAAGACCACATCTAGCTGTAAAAGTTTGGTGTAAAAGTTACACCAAGCATTTAAGCAAGAAATTAGACCAATCTTACATAAAAATCTAATAAGAAACAGAAAACCAAGCAAACGCCAATTCATTTTATGCAACCAGCATAAACTTGATAACAAACCAGAGAGAACATTATAGTAAAAATAAATAAATCTGGTCATTTTACTTATTAAAGTAGCACAAAAGAAATATGAATCGCAAGGGTTATACAACACAACCAAGTTGGCTTTATGCTAGGAACAGGTTAGTTTAACATTTTGAAAATCAGATGATGTTACTTACACATTAACAAAAA
The DNA here is from genome assembly GCF_011764305.1 of Mustela putorius furo. NCBI lineage: Eukaryota > Metazoa > Chordata > Mammalia > Carnivora > Mustelidae > Mustela > Mustela putorius. The sequence continues at coordinate 21,126,660 of NW_025421322.1, read as the reverse complement.
GAATGATAAGATTTTATCATATGTAGAAAAAAAACATGTGGTAAAATTCAAGCTTGCACAAGGATGTTTTTGCCCATACCTTCTACAGACCACCATATGAATTCTTGTTTCTAGTGTGTGTAAAGTGATCAGAAGTATATGCAGAAATAAATGAGCAATTTCAGACTTGTTCCAGGAGAAAATAATTTCAGGCAAATAAAAATACAAGACTGGAAACAGTTTCATTGTGATGTGTATGAATTCTTTGGGAAGCTGGGCTCACATTCCTGGAATCCCAAGAATACGATAAGACAGGAATGTTTTGGTTCAGGCAACAGGAGGCAACAGTCTCTCAAAATGTGACACTATGTCTGTTGTGCAATTAGCAGTGTGGTTATGAACCTCTGCCCCATGACAATGACACTACAAAAAGAAAAACGGCACGCAAATAAAGTGAGTAGTAAATTAGTTTGAACAGACCAGGCTTTAGCTGGTTATACCTAAGGGCGGTGGTGGAGAGGTTTGGGGGAAATGTTGAGGAAGTCACAAATGTAGGATCATAGAGGTTCAGTTTCCGGTTATAAATAAGACAGCACAGTATGGAGGTCTGCCTTCATCAACACAAAGAAACAAAATATTCTAACGTCCCTGTTGTCATGTCTGCTATTCCTTCTGGCCTTTCTTGCATGGGAGGAAGCCTTAGAACTGGGAGAAAGCTCCTTCCCTGGGTATGGTGGCTTTTGCAGCTTGCCTTGGGTTCCCAGAAAGTAAGGCACCTTTTTGGCTTCATTGCTCTTGGTGGACCTTGATCCCACTGAGGGGATCAGATGAATAAACAAGGAACTCAACATATGTCTGTATGTATAAAGAAAGGGGTCCTTCTAGGGTGCCTGGGTGGCTCAGTGGGTTAAAGCCTCTGCCTTCAGCTTAGGTCATGATCCCAGAATCCTGGGATCCAGCCCCGCATCAGGCTTTCTGCTCAGCAGGGAGCCTGCTTCCCTTCCTCTCTCTCTGCCTGCCTCTCTGTCTACTTGTGATTTCTGTCTGTCAAATAGATAAATAAAATCTTAAAAAAAAAGAAAGGGATCCTTCTACATTGTTAATATCACATTGTATATTCAACCTTATATTTAGAATTTTTTCACTTAACTTTATGAGAATTCGTTCCCTTGAGGCCAGGGTCTCTATCATGGTTTTCCTGATGCCTGGCGCCTGAATAAGAGCAAGTTCAACATTAAAAACAATGTTAAAAAGTTGTATACACGGACACAAGGTTGAAATGAGTTGAAAACTTTTCAGGAACATTAAGGCCAGTCAAGTAAGATAAAGTTGAAAAGCATTGGGTAGGGCGTGGCAGCTTCCCTGCCAGAGTTTAAACTTTAATCTCTCTAAACAACACTCCCAGTTCAAAAGCTTCAATGGTCCCACTTTGCCTCTTGGTAGTGCTTTCCAACTTCTGTTAATCAGAATCCAAGAACTGCGCATGGTGACTGAGGGTCTCAGTATTGGTCCGGGTGGGTAGGGAGGGATGTGTGTGTAAGTTAATGAAAAGACCATTGAAATAGTATTTCTGACTGTTCATTCCTACTCCAGCCAGAAGAGGTACAGATTTCTCTCTCTCTCTCTTTCTTAAAAGGTTTTATTTGTTTGCCAGAGAAGCAGAGAGAGAGGTGGTGGAGGTGGGGTGGTGGCAGGTAGAGCGAGAAGCGGGCTCTCCAAGGAGCAGGAAGCCCGATGCAGGAATCGATCCCAGGACCCTGGGATCCTGACCTTAGCCCAAGGCAGATGCTTAACTGACTGAGCCACCCAGGCATCCCTCTATTTATCTCTTTTTAATATACTGGTTTGCACAGCATGTTTCATTGGACAAAAAGCTATTCACTTACTTGGTTTGAAACCACTGACCGTTCAGTGGTGCTCCACGGCATGTTAGGAACAGGGAAAGAGACACGCAGACAGCGTTTCGTGAACTATTACAAGGGCAGAAAGGTGCAGGAACGGCAGCTTGATCACAGATGGAGTGACTGATTGCCTAGATGCTCACCAGTCCTGTTCTCTCTTCCTTGTCACAGGAAGACCCTATCACCCAGCCTATTCTGCTGCTCCCTGGACTTGGCCAACCAGATGCAGATGGCAGTGACGTGCGCCATTTCCAGGCCTGTTCAAAAAATATATTGCCTTATCTGTAGCATTCTCTCACCTTCCTTATCTCCTTCCCTATCTGTTAGCTGGATGGGAACCAGAGCAACTCTGAACCTGGTAGAGACAGCAACCTTCCTTATCTCCTTCCCTATCTGTTAGCTGGATGGGAACCAGAGCAACTCTGAACCTGGTAGAGACAGCAACCTGGTAAAGGCTCAAGATGGTGGTTCCCAGTGTCTCTGCCACCAAGGCTGCCATCAGTCAGGAGCTTCCATATTTGACTTCGGGCTTCCATGCCATAATGTTAACTGGGTGAAGCCACTGAGATTTCACAGTTTCTGTGTTGCTATAACATAGCCCATTGTGACCTATAAATATGGTTAAAGACCAGTCTGTTCAGTCTTGCATATTTGGCATCCAAAGGATTATTTTAAACACATTTTAAACATTTTGATGGGGCGCCAGGGTGGCTAAGTCAGCTAAGTGTCAGATTCTTGATTTCGGCTAGGGTCATAATGTCAGGGTCATGAGATCGAGGCCCCGGTGGGGCTCTGTGCTGGGCATGGAGCCTGCTTAAGATTTTCTCTCTTCTCCCCCTCACTGTCCTCCCACACTCGTGCTCTCTCTTTCTCTTAAAAAAAAAAAAAATTAAAAAAACATTTTGAGGGGTGCCTGGGTGGCTTAGTGGGTTAAAGCCTCTGCCTTCAGATCAGGTCATGATCCCAGGGTTCTGGGATCGAGCCCAGCATCCAGCTCTCTGCTCGGTGGGGGGCCTGCTTACTCCTCTCTCTCTGCCTGCCTCTCTGCCTACTTATGATCTCTGTTTGTCAAGTAAATAAATAAAATCTAAAAAAAAAAAAAAAACAAAACCCCAAAACATTTTGAGTAATACTTATCACATGAAATGAAAAAACAGAAAACAGAAGCAGAACAAATTTTTTATTTTATAAAAATTTTATGACTTAAAAAAAATTTTATGACTTAAATTAAGAAAAAAAAGACATGTATGAGAGAGAGAAAGTGAGAGAGAACAAGTGGGAGGGGCAGAGGAAGAGGGAGAGAGAGAATCTCAAGCAGATTGAGGGGGCTCAATCTCACATCTCCAACATCACAACATCACATCCTGAACTAAAACCAAAAGTCAGACGCTTAACTGATTACACTCCTCAGGTGCCCCTTAAGTTTTTTAATACAAAGTAAATCAAATATGACAACATAAGGAAAAAAGATAATAGATTACTTAATTGCATTTCTGTATTTTTAAAGGGGAAAAACTGATACCTACATATTGATCTATTATAGCAATGAACAATAAAATTATAGTTTTTCTAACTTTAACATTCTCCAAGCTTGTCAATGATTTTGTCAAAATGAATTTCCTTTACATATTTCTGTTCAGTAGACAATATAGACTTTTTTTTTTTAATCAATCCGTATTTGCTGAGAGTTGGCAGAAGAACACCTTTTAAATTAACTGTAAGGTCATAAGCTCTCTTTCATTCCAGGATTTCTTTTCCTTCGGTGCCTGTGGTTCTTGGTCATGGCACTTTGGAAGAATGAAGAGGTAGAGGAGAGGAAGCGTGGTTGGCAGCTAAGCAAAGTTTATTGAGTGAGAGCACAAAGCTCCCGAAGAGGGAGGGGCCCAGAGAGGGGCCCAGAGAGGGGCCCAAATCTAAACGCGATTTGGCGTTTAGATCTGGAGGTTTACATGGGCCTACTGGCAGGCTGTGTTAATTCAACAAACCTTCCTAGCACCTGTTATCCAATCAGATTTTTGTCATCTACCTCTCATGTGGGAAAGGATGGAAGGCTCTTTCCAGGGTGGTGTAAAATCCTTTTAAGGGTGGTTTCCTCTCAGTGTGGGGGCCCCTTTTCCCTTCCTGCTTTCTTCCAACTAACCTTCCTTACTTTCACATAAAACAACAGATACACAAACAGCCAAGAAGACTCTTAAACTTAAGACTCTTAAACTTAAGGGTAAGCCTGGTAACGTTCCATAAAAGTCACGTCTCATAATGAATTCCAGAAATTGCATGCTTTCTCTTTGTTTCTTTCATATATCAATTCTGGTTCCTTCCACGTGTCTTCACAGTCAAAAAAAGTTCTATAAAACACTTTCACCAGAAATTCATCTTTAACTTCTATGACATTTAGTAAAAACTAAGTTTTTCTTCTTATTTAGGACCAGTACCCAGATCTTGATGAAAATGATCAGGATATTCAAACACTGCCATGCTATTTCTCCAACAATGTAAGATCAGGATCTTGTGTTATTTCTCCGGGTACTTTTCTTCTAATTAGATTCCTTTTTCTATGTAAGTGTTCAGTTCCTTACATGTTGCATATTTAATAGTCTTTCCCCTGTTTTTGTGCACCAGTCTTCAAGGAACAGGTCTGAAGCTTGCTGTTTTCACTACATCATTGAACTGATTCTGACTGTTTGCAAATATTTTGAGGTCTTTGCCACACCAGAAAAAATATATATATAATTCAGAAAAGAAAAATCAAGTATAGATATCTTTATTTTTGATGTGCTGTTCAAAAGTAAGAATATATAGTACAGTACCACAGAATTTGGAAATATAAACTATACCAGAAGCAAGCTTGAAAGATTCTGAACCATTAAAAACGACCTCCTGAAATGGTAGCCAAATCCACAGCATGTTGGAGGCCAACAACATAGCTGGGAATTCTCTGAATTCACTACCATATAGAATTTCTTTTTTTTTTTTTTTTTTAAGATTTTATTTATTTATTTGAGAGAGAGAGGGGTGGGAGCAAGAGACAGCATGAGGGGGGAGGAGAAGGAGAAGCAGACTCCCAGCTGAGCAGGCAGCCCCAGGAAGAACTCGATCCCACCATCCTGAGATCATGACCTGAGCCGAAGGCAGACACTTAACCAACTGAGCCACCCAGGCCCCTAGAATGTTTATTTCATAGATGAATTAAATGTGCTTATTTGAAGCACACAAAGATGTTACTGAAACTCCGTTGCTATCATGGCCAAATATTGGGAAATTAGACCAGAAAAAGATTTTTCTTTCCCCCCACTGAAAGTGCTTAAGAATTGCTGGGCATGGTGACAATTTAAAAGCAGACCAAACAGTTGGTTAGTTTCATTCTGTTTTTAAATTCTCTACAGGTCATGCTCTTCTTGATTGTCCGTAACCCAGGCGGACTGAATATCCAACCCCTGCCCAAATACAGATGGAAGATTATGGAACTGGAGAGGAAAATAGCAAACCCCCATCAGAGAGAGCACGGGTGATGGAACCTGGGGGCCACGACAATTGCCCTCCGTGACAGTTTATGCTTAAATCTGTAAAGTTTTTCATCATGGTGATGTGGATAGAGTTTTATTCCCCTGTATTCCAGGGTCTCCTTAAAAAGTTGAGTCAGAAACAAGGGTCCTAGTTTCAATAGGTTCTGGGGAAGAGAAACATCTGTACAAATTCCTGACCCATGTTCTCCCTGTCCATGGAGTCAAGGCTTCTCCCTAAGAATGGACTGCGGCATGTCCCTTAAATAGAGTCCCGTTCCCACACATTTCTGGTGAGACGCACTCAAAACACCAAACCAAACATCAGCAGATAAAATGTGCCTTTTGCTCAGACACAGAAGCCATGTTGCAGGTAGAGAAACAGGAATGCCCCTTTAATGCCACGTAACCCCTGCACCTGCTGAAAGCCAGCACACCTTCCCCAAAAAGCAAGGCCACCAGTTAACTGATGGGAGAGAAGAGAGGCCAAATTCAGCTGAGTTGCTGCAGCAGAAATGCAGGAAAACATAACAAAGCAGAAGTCAGAATGACAGCAACATATGTAATGTCTTCCTTCTAGCTGGAGAAAAATCCTTATTCTTCCTATAAAGAATTCCTTTGGAAATACCATCTCTATGGAAAAAAGAAATTTCTAAGGTTTCTAATTTCACTTCTGAATTTCTTCTTTTTCCCCCCTACCCTGTCTAGCCACGCAGAGCTCAGTTAATCCTCCTGAAAATAAAATACTTTTGCATTTGTTCCCAGACTTAGTCTCTTGGCCATTACGTTTTCATGCCAGCTCCTCAACGATGATTATATTGATCCATGTATCAGTGAAACAAAGCCCAGAATAAGCCCAAGACCTTGGATGTTCACCTCATAGCTCATTTTGACAGATTTATTTAAGGAAGTTTTTTTGTTGTTGTTGCAGTTGCTGGGTTTATTGCTTTTTTGTGTGTTTTGTATTTTTACTCAGTTTCATTTCCTTTTCAAATTAAACTGATCTCCAGATTCAAGGCCAAATTCATATACTATGTGTAGTGTATTCCCTGGAATTAGTCTCCATACAACTCCATACAAGTTACCCCTCCTGCCAAGCCACAGAGCGCATCAGACACCCTACCCACCCCCCCAACAAATTACTGTTGTTCTAAAACTTTGTTTAATGTCAATGTGCAGTGTAGTGTGACTGCCATCTGCTGGCGCGGGCTTGACATTACACCATGGACCACGGGGCACTCCAAGGCAAAACAATCAGGTAAACCTGGTTGGAAAAACAAAAGCTTCTTCTTCATAAACCTTGTCCATAATCAACACCAAAAGATAAGTCGTTGCACTGTAAAAGCTGCAGAACAGTAGAAAATTCGTTTATGGCAGGTTTCCAAGTGCTAAATACAGTGAGGAAATGGGCTTATGGGCGCCTCACCTCTTCATCCTGGTGGAATCCATTCCCTGAAATCTTGAGGGCAAACCTCACGGACTCTGGCGATGAGCTTCTCCTGTGTGGAGCCTGTTACAGGCTCACCCGAAACCAGGAACAGGGTACGGATCTTCCTTAAGATACTGACAGTTTCTATAACCTCTTTCCCTTTAAAGGAAAAGATTTTGTTTCTTAGAACCCAAATCACTGAAACATAAGCACTGACATTTGAGGGAGGGAGAGAATTTCTTTTTTCTCATTCTAAAAGCCATTCTCCAGTGTTTAAGAATAAGAATCGCGCTTCAGAAATGTTTACACAAGCTCGCCCTTGAAATCAGAGTCAGCCACTTTTGCTTGGTCCTGACTCTTTCTTTCCAACCCTCGGGCATTTGTCAAAGGGCACAATTCATGGCAACAAAGCCCAAATTCCTATCTCTGACTCCAGTGGGCGTTGCCACTTATTTCCATGTCAAAGAAGGGGAACTTGTACAATTGTGAGTAGACAACCACAGGGGCAAATTTCCCAGAGAGAACACCCCTGATGGTGGAATAAAACTTAACTTCTTGAAAGGACCCCATTCTTCCCAGAAACAACACATCCGACACTGAAGGCACTATCTGCTGTTAATCAGCATGTATTTCTTTGGGAAAGGCCGTGGGAACAGCAACAAATTTCAAATTTTATAAAACTGGAATGATGTAATAAATGGTGTATTTTTATACTTATATAAATATGATTTGCCCCATCCCCAAAGCCCGTTTCTCCTTTCCCAGTCTTCCCCATCTTAGAAAAGGTCAAACACTGGCTTGGTGGCTTGACCCTCAAACACAGGGAGCCTCTTTGCAAGCTTGGAGCCCTCATTCCACACATCCCATCCATCTCCAGGTCTTGGCCACCCTGCCTCAAAACCCAAGTCTACTCACATTTCTGCATAACCACAGTGCCCAACGGAGTCCAACCCACTGCACCAAGCACCCATGAACTGGTCCCTATTCCCACTCTTCAATTCTCAGCAGCGTGGCTAGAATGTTCTTCTAAACTCTAAACCTCCAGGGGTGACCCAGGAATAAACCCTCACTGCACGCCATGGTATACAAGGCCAACCAGGGTTTTGTTTCTACCCTCTCTTTATTGTCTTTGTCTTCTCTCTCCCTCACTCGCTGTATTACAGCCTTTCTGGCTTTCATCTGTTCTTGGAACTTTCCATGCTTGCTCCTACTTGGGAGTCTGGATTTGCTTCTCTTCCACAGGGTGCCAGATTTCCACATGATCTGCTCCTTCTTTTCATTCAGGACTCCCATTTCAGTGCTCCTGCCTACCTAAATCAGACCCTCCCCTTGTATCTGCTTCAGATCCTTACCATTATCAACAATTATCTTGTTCTTTTTTTTTTCCCCCTCTTTTGAAAAATGTATCGCTTTGATTCTGTTATTAGAAGGTAAATCCAGGCAAACAGGGACCTCCCTATCTGGCTTGACATTGTATCCCCAGGACTTATATCAGACCTGGCATATGCTGAAAACGTTAATAAATGAATGAATGAATGTGTGTACATACCAAGCACCTCATTATGCTTGCTTGTAACAGAGTTTTCTCTTAGAAGAGAGAACCACCGGTGAATGTTAAAACTGACATCAAAACTGAAAATAGGTTTTGCTATGTGTTGAGAGATGGCACTGACTTCTGCCCGAGGAAGGGGGCACTGGCTACACCACGAATAATGCCCTCATTCTCGGCTGCCACCAAGCATTTATTCCTACCCTCCTGACCATCCCCATTCAGAAGGAACACAAAAAGCCTTGAACCAAACTAGACATCCCCCTTCTTAAGGGCAACTTAGTAAATACAGATTGTTACCCTGGTTCTCCCATTAAACAGCCCCCCCCCCCAAATGGCTTAAGAAAAAAATCCTTCCAATCACACACAGTGTTTCTCTGACAAGAATTCTGCTAGATTCTATTTTTTTCCATGTAATTATTTTCCCTGAGTTGTTCTGGCAACCTGTATTAGTCACCGTTAGATCAGAGAAGTGCAGCTACTCGATTTATCTAAGAAGCGATTTATTAGAGGGATTCGATCTGAGATGTTTGTGGGCTAAAGCATCTACTGCGTTATGACTTCTGGGCCAGGGAAGTCCGCTGGTCTGGCGTCTGGAGTGGGAGAAGGATATGAAGTGGGGAAAGCAAGCTCAAAAGAAACCCTGTAGCGATGGGCTAGAACCAAAGAACATGGACAAGAATCCGTATCAGACACTCACCATCTCTGAACCTCCAACTTTGAGGATGGGAGTAATGTGAAGGAGAAGCAGGTGCTCTTCATCGTGGGACTAAACCTGCACTGGACACAGGGGTCAGGAACTCTGAAAGAGGGAGTCTGGCCAGAGCTGCCCCATGCCAGCACGGTGTGCCCACAGGTAAATGACAATACTGTCGAGTTATCACGGCACTTCAGGCCATGCCCTGACCTAGGAGCATGGGAATACTGCTGTTGCTTCCCTTCCGCCTCCCAAATCTTATGGGGAAGTCTTTTGTGACTCACCTCAGCCGGGAGCTACGTACAGAAGGGAAGCGCGGGGGAGTTCTAGCTCCAGATTAGCTAAACTGACGCCATTTAAATCTGCCACAGACCTCTAACGACTTGGTACCCCAGGAATATTCTGGGCTGGCATATTTACAAATCCATTATTGGTTAAGAGAGGTTTTGTGAGGTCAGGATATCAAGGAGAGACACAAGAGAATATTAGTCCTGGAATGAGCTTAGAGTCAGCCCGACTGACCTTCCCATTTTACAAATGAGTAAAATGAAAGATCCAGGAAGGGACAGAAACTTGTCCAGTCTCATAAGTGGCAGTGCCAGAGGCAGTGCAAGAAAGCAGTTTGCCAGTCTGCTAATTCATCATCTGTGAATCCAGAAAGGCATAAGAAGCAGCAGAAATCCCCAGGTGGGCCCTCCCCTGATCTAACCCACAGAGGCCTCCTTGAAGCCTGCAGATGTGAACGTGACACTGGCATTCTTCCTCACTTAAAAAAAAAAAAAAAAAAAAAAAAAATCACTGCATAGCCTCTCTTCCTGATTTTTATTTTGGCATTCACAATTTCTTTAAGCATTATATCTTTTATGATAATGGGCCATCAGTGAATTCATCTGACATCAAGTACAGACATTTAAATTTTTTCTTAAAGTTACCTTTTCAATTAATACCTCTTCAATTTTTCTTTCCAATTATTTTTTAATTCGTGATGCCCATATGGAAAGGGTCTGGCTAAATACAATCAAGGTACAAGTTATATTGAAGTTGGTATTCTAAACGTCAGCCCTAAAAAAGCAGAAGGGTACCTAACATTAGGAACATAGTCTTTTGGGGCACCTAGGTGGCTCAGTGGGTTAAAGCCTCCGTTTTTGGCTCAGGTCATGATCCCGGGGTCCTGGGATGGAGCCCCGCATGGGGCTCTCTGCTCGGCGGGGAGCCTGCTTCCTGCTCTCAATCTCTGCCTGCCTCTCTGCCTATTTGTGATCTGTCTCTGTCAAATAAATAAATAAAATCGTAAAAAAAAAAAAAAAAAAAAAAACCAAAAAAAAAAAACACAGTCTTTGGACTCATTTAGTCTCAACTTCAAGTAGAAGCTCTACCATTTGCCAGCTATTGGGCCTACACCAAGTTTCCCAAACTCACAGAGATGGTTTCCTTCTCCTTGCAATACAAATCAGAGTGCTGTTAGGATTAAATGAGATAACTCACATATTTATAAAACACTCACTCCCCTCCCCTCCAACAGAGATGAAAAGGAAGACAACCGAGAGTAACAGACTCACCCAACAGTCCCAGAAAGAACTAGACCTATCAGTATGATTTGATCAGTATGCTTCCTTGACGCACTGTCTTCATTTGCAAAAACTAAATTTGACCATTTCACTTAATTTAGGGATGAGGATTCCAATTATTAGTCTTAGAACCTACACGATCATGGAAATGGTAACAACACAAACATAACTTGACACTTACACTTAAATAAATTAAAATTGAATTACATTAAATTAAAAATTGAGTTTCTCAGTGACACCAGCCACTTTCGAGTACTCAGTGGGCACGTCTATTTAATGGCTATTGTATTGGAACAGGACAGACATCAAACACTCCCATTATTGCAAAAAGTTTCACTGGACAGGTCTTTTGTTTCTAGAAATAGCTGAATGTTCCTTCCCCATTTCCTAAAGCCATGCTTTCAGAAGAGTAAGCCGACCTCCAAGATCTTAAAGAACTAAATAGAAAGTCCTGGCTCGAATGCCCTAACAGTCTGTCTATGGTTGTTACACAAATAGCGGGTTTTGCTTCGATTTCTCTCCTTGGTTTGATATGCCTTGCCCCTCAGTCACAGAGGGCACCTCCAGCAATACAAAAAACCGTTCAAATTCAAGATGATCCAAGCTAGAAAAGGAAAGCAGGATATCAAAAACCTTATTGACTTGTCTCATTTCTACTATCCCTGTACTTCATAGCTCCAGGATAAAATTTAGCCTAAAAAAGAAATGGGTATATAATTTGCTTTTTTTTTTTTTTCCTGTGAAAATATTATAGAAAGTCCAGGTCAAGAGTCATAAGTCATGCATGATAATTTATTTTTGATTTTCTGTTAACTCACTCGAATGCCTCCTTCTGTGAAATGAAGACCATTTTACAACACTCAATAGAAATAAAGAGGGGATCCGTGTGGCTTGTGAGGACCAAAAGTTGAGGAAGAAGCACCCGTTCGTTCTGCTCTCCCTCACATATGATATTTGTATAATTTGCGCATTGTTCCTCAAGACTGGCATATCTGATGAGCAAAATGATGATCATAGCCCCTGAAAACATGATTGGGCAGCTGGTCAGGCTTCAGGTCCTATTGCTTTGTTTTGGGAATGGAAAATACAAACCCTGCCAAATAAACAAGATAATATTTATTGCACCCCCAATTTGCTGTGCCCCCAACTCCTCATTGCTGAACCCCTCAATGATGCTCTCAGCTTCTGTTCACTCAGGCTCCTCTTCCCCATTTATATGGAAACTGTTACACCACCAAGGAAAGCTTATTTTTCACTGCCTTGTCCAAGTTTGCCAAGATCCAGTAACAGGACTGAAGATCTAATTATAAATGGCTTAAGTGCCCTATCTGATTTGAACAGAGTATGAGCAACAGTAAAAATAATACATTTCTCAGGATGAGTTTTATTGAACCGTGAGATATTTTAGGCCAAGATAGATTCATTCTCTGCAACCTACATATACTTAGCAAGACTTCAGCTTTTTTTTTTTTTTTTTTTTTTTTTTTTGCAATTGGGAGAAAAGAGGAGAATTTTAATTCAGAAATTGACATATGCTCTGCCTTTTTGCAGCCCAACTCCTCCAATTATAAAGACAAGAAGAGCTGTAAGAAATCCTCATGAAGGGGTAGCCTGGATGGCTCCATTGAGCGACCGACTCTTGGTTTCAGCCCAGGTCATGATCTCATGGGTCATGATCTCATGGGTTGTGAGACTGAATCCAGTGTTAGACTCCACACTCAGTGGGGAGTCTGCTTTGAAGATTCCCTCCCTCTGTCCCTCCTCCAGCTCGTGTGCACCTGCGCTCTCTCTCAAAAATAAATAAATAAATCTTAAAAAAAGAAATACTCATGAAACATGAAGCATGCATGTCCAGTACGTACTGTGAAAAATTTTACCATTGAATATAAAGCTGTAGTTTATCCAGAGTTACTGGTACAAATATTTGTATTGTACCAGCATCCGCAGTGACCAGCACTGCATCCATTTCCAAAGGATTGAAGCTTTAAAATGATGGCTGGAAGCCCGGCCTTAGAGTCAGACTGGGATTAAAATATTAGCAATGTTGCTTTGTTACTGTGACTTGGGAAAAATGATCTTATCTCTCCAGCTCTTTCTGCAGAAAGTAATATGTCAGGGTTGTTGTAAGGATTAGAAGTAAAGGATGGGGGCGCCTGGGTGGCTCAGTGGGTTAAGCCTCTGCCTTCGGCTCAGGTCATGATCTCAGGGTCCTGGGATCAAGTCCTGCATCAGGCTCTCTGCTCATTGGAGAGCCTGCTTCCCCCTATCTCTCTGCTTGCCTCTCTGACTACTTGTGATTTCTCTCTCTGTGTGTCAAATAAATAAATAAAATCTTAAAAAAAAAAAAGAAAAGAAAGATTACAAAGTAAAGGATGGAAAGTGCCTGACATGGCAGGTGGTCAATGGATGCTAGCTGTTGTCAACATTCATGTTGTCGCTGCTCTTGTCCGTGAGCAAGACAGTGCCACAGTGGCATACTTAGTATGTAAATATGCTCGTGGAAGATGCAGTGACACCATCAATCCTGGAAAGTCAAAACACTTGTAGCTGATCATTAGAGATATACTTGAAGCACAGAAGAAATAAATGACTGATGCCCTGTAAGGTTGGACTTCGTGATAACCAGACCACTGTCACATGAAGTACCACACTTAACCCCCATATGCAGGCACAATGTAGGAACTTCTCCCCTTCGAGGAGAGGCTTTATGTTGTTTGCTATTGTGGTGGGGATTGTTTTTAATGCCCTGGATTTGAAATCTGGAAATCAAGGTTTAGATACCAGCTCTGTCATTAACAAGTTATGTGTCCTTAGCTACGAAGTCTCTTGGCCTTACTGAATCTCAATTTCCTCAGCTATAAAAGTGTTGTTTTGAGCAATACGATACTTGGACTTTTGAAAATGCTTTGCAAACTGTAAATGCCAGTTATGATGTGCCTTAAGAACAAGTCACCCGAAGATGCAAAGCAACTATGGTGCCCAGTGTGCAACTATGTAACTAGTATCCTGGGATTTCACTGTTTCATCATATTATCCCACTCTCACTTCATTCATTCATTCATTCATTCGTTTGTTCATTCATTCAATCACAAATATTTCCTGAATGCCTACTATGTGCCAGATGCAGCTCCAGGGGCTAGAAATACAGCAGATAAAGTCCCCTTTCTTCCTGAAACCCATATTGTACTTCAGGAGACAGACAACAGCTAGGTCAATAAATATATGCTCTAATCCCAGGAAAAAGTAAGTGCAATAGGACAGATAAAGTCACATAGTGGGTGGAATGGTCAGATTTCTCGCTGATGAGTCAATGTTATGCAGACTTGAGTGAAGTGAGAGAATGAGCCATGATCCATGGGAGTGGTTCAGAAACAATGTTCCTGGCAGAGAAAACATAAATATGCATTGAAGCAGGAGTGCAATTGGAATCTTGGAGAAACATCAAGGACATGGGTGCATCTGAAGCCTAGCAGGGGAATGGCAGGAGATGGAATCCAGATCATTAACTACTTGTAAGCCATAGTGAGAAGTGTGGATTTTATCTGGGTAAGGTGGAAATCCAAAGAGCACAGGAGCTGGGAGAATAGAAGTTTTGATGACCGTGCGGAAGGCAGATGGAAGGATTTCCAAGATGGGCAGAGTGGGAGAAGGTGGACCCTAAGGGGCCACAGTGGGCAGTCCTGAGCCGCCAGAGTTCCATGAGTTTAAAAGTGCCAGGGGTAGGTGCAAACAAAGACATCCATTCCCAAGACTAGCCAACGTCTTCAGCTGGGAGTGGGATCAGTATGGAGGACAAGCACGACTTTTCCAGAACAACACTTGACACAAAGTCCAAGAAGTTAGCATCTCCATTTAAAATGACACTTGTTGGGGGGCGCCTGGGTGGCTCAGTGGGTTAAAGCCTCTGCCTTCAGCTCAGGTCATGATCCCAGGGTCCTGGGATGGAGCCCCGCATCCGGCTCTCAGCTCAGTGGGGGAGCCTGCTTCCTCCTCTCTCTCTCTGCCTGCCTCTCTGCCTACTTGTGATCTCTCTCTCTCTGTAAAATAAATAAATAAAATCTTAAAAATAAAATAAAATAAAATAAAATTACATTTGGCAGAACATGTTCAGATGCTGATGTGACCATAGAAGAGGCAACAGGACTCACAGTAAGAGAAAAGTAAGAAAAGACCTTATACATCCCTCAAAGGGTATAACAAAATATTTTTAAATGAGGTTGTATCTCTTTATTATTGCTGTATCCTCAGTTCCTCTAGACCACTGCCTACAACATGGTAGGAGGGAGAGAAACTTAAGCAGGCTTCATGCACTAAGTAGGGAGCCAGAGGTAGGCTTAATCTCATGACTGGGAGATCATGACCTGAGCCAAGAGTTGGATGCTTAACCAACTGAGACACATAGACACCCCTATTAAGATACTTCTTCAAATAAGTCCAATTCACATATTCATATATTTAACCCACTACAGATAATGTATTTTTTTTGATATGAGGAAAATTTCTCATAGGTAAGATTCTGGTATCAGGAGTAGCACCAAGTCTATTCTTTTTTTTTTTTTTTTTAAGATTTTATTTATTTATTTGACAGAGAGAGATCACAAGTAGGCAGAGGGGCAGACAGAGAGAGAGAGGAGGAAGCAGGCTCCCTTGCTGAGCAGAGAGCCTGATGCGGGACTCGATCCCAGGACCCTGAGATCATGACCTGAGCCGAAGGCAGCGGCTTAACCCACTGAGCCACCCAGGCGCCCCTATTCTTATATTTTACTTTTACTGACACATAGTGTGAAAAGTTTATTCTGTGCAGGTGAATTTTAAAGGGAAGAATAGTATGTTCTAAAACATCTTAGTATTCTTGAAAAAGAATGCTCCAAAAATGGCTACCTGGACTCAGAAAGTCCAGTTCCTCTTTTTTTTTTTTTTTTTGAGATATTAAAGAGACTAATGGCTATGCTCACTTCAAAGCATTCTGCCTTTTTTTTTTTTTTTGGTCCAATTTAAAAGTTTGAGAATAATCATATTCTTATTTTCATATAAAATCACCCATTAGCAAGAGAGGCATGGAACAAGTTTGTGCAGTATAAAAGTTTAATAGTTAATAAACAACTATCACAAGTATTTATTTACATTCTAAGACAAGATATATAATAGTCCAGTGACTACTAGACAGACAACAATCATCAACACAACTCTCAAACTGGCAAATGCAATCCATAAGAATATGGGACATCATGCATTCATGCCTCAGATGACCTCTTCTCAACTTTCTGACATTCTTTGCATGAATATATATTGTTACATCAAAATGAAAATTGCATATGTGTGTATACATGTGTGTCTATATCAGTATTTTCTTTCTGACCTATTTAACACGAATGTTAAAAAGAAAAATATGGCTGATCTCTAAAGTAATAGCATACTTTAAAACAGGTTGAAAATGCTGATTTGGGGAAATCCCAAATGGAGCTGCCATCAGAACAATCATTAAAAATGTGCCTCAAGAGGGGTGCCTGGGTGGCTCAGTGAGTTAAAGCCTCTGCCTTCGGCTCAGGTCATGATCCCAGCGTCCTGGGATCGTGCCCCGCATCAGGCTCTCTGCTCGGCGGGGAGCCTGCTTCCTCCTCTCTCTCTGCCTGCCTCTCTGCCTACTTGTGATCTCTGTCTGTCAAATAAATAAATAAAATCTTAAAAAAAAAAAAATGTGCCTCAAGAGACACGAGATCTCCAAAATTAGCCTAAGGGCACCAGAAAAGTCTGGAATTTTCACAGAGCTGTGTGCTCCACTTAGTCCAGGAGGCATCCAAAAAGAACCGGAAGGCATCAGATGAGCCTTTCCAACTCTTCCACCATTTCCCAACATAAAACCCTCCTCTCCAGTGAGGCAAGTTTATAATGAACTCATTCTTAAGTTGCTTAATCTGTTCCCACCCCAGTTCAAACTAAAATGTACTTTCCTTACTTCTCTCTACTGCATACTTATTCATGTTTCCTTTCTGTCTCCGATGTGAAGAATTTCCTGAGCACCACGTCCCAGCAGGACTACCACAGGTCTCACTCTCAGTGTAACCTAAAGGGTGACTTTTCTATACTGTTGCTTCTATGATTTAGGTTTCCATTTTGTGTCACTTGATTCCCCAATGAGAGTCCAAGCTCCTCAGATGTGTAAACCAAGCCTTATAGCTTTATAGACACACCAATAAACAGTTCTTTACACATAATAGTAACTAAAATTACATGTAAAATTAATAAAAATATTAATGTGCTAGTTACTTTTTATTGAGGGATCTAGAAATAATAAAGAGTACAGGGAGGAGGTGAAAGAATTAGTGAAACTTCCCAAGGATGTTGTCTACAAACAGGGAGTCCTCTGTGCACCATGAAACTTTAGCCATTACTCACCAATGTCTTTCAGCAGTAACCAAGTTTCCTTCAAGAAGAGCTTGTGTTTCTGCTCCTGTGTGTATGAACTCACAAGACATTAGCCTACAGACTTCATACAATTGAAAAAAAAATGCTACCAAGTAAGTTTCCATGTCAGGTAAATTAAAACAATTTTATTTCCATCTTCAACTACCATCTGTCAAACAAGTAGATGTTAGGAACTTAGGGTGAGAAGAGCTTGCATTACAAACCATGTTCCTCCCTAAGACATTATATTATTATTTCATCTCATCTCAGAAAACATCCTTTTTCTTTGCTCCTATAAGGAGACATATCTTAAACCAGAGAATGGCAAGCTTGTGGCATCATTTTCCTGCTCTCACCTTCTAGAACCTTAGTCATCATCAGCAAGTGATCATGCCACTCTTTCTTATGAAGTGTGGGTTTGTCTCACAATCTGTCATTGCCAGTCAAACAGATGGGTCATACGAGATGCTTCTTCATGTCCATTACTAGGTCTAAACCTCTCCCAACTTGTGTCTTGTCCCTTCCAGTTTTTCATTCTCACCAAATCATGAGACCACTTGGCCATAATTATCTGGTGTTTTGCCTCAATTCCTTTGCTTAACATTACCTCAATTATTCTGCTGGTTCTCCATCTCAGGACCTAAAGGAAAATATAACCCTTTCTGATGGTCATCTTTCTTTTAGTATTTTGGGAGCAATGTGGTGTAAACCTAGTTCCCTCGCTCCTTTCATCTGCAGGGCTTTCCCTGCTTCCTTTCTTCCCAAGGATGCAACATGCCACAGTCCTGGCCCGAAAGAGGGCAGTGGCGAAAGGAGAGAACAAAGGGAAAATGACAACCAAATGCCATTAGAAAGTTCTAGAAGTTATTTTTATCCAAAATACTTCCAATTTTAACACACTTTTCACATTTAATGGTGCTTATCTTCTTCAATGCAGAGAGGTTGATTTGTTCCCCCACTTGGTTTTTGTTTGTGCGTTTGGTTAGTTGGTTTTTTGTTTTGTTTTCTTTTTGTTTTAAGAGAAGTAGAGAGAGATACAGAAAGAGAGAGAGGAAAGGGAAGGTCGGGGGAGAGGGAATTTTAGGCATGCTCCATGCCCAGTATCGAGCCTGATGAAGGGTTCAATCTCACAACCCTGAGATCATGAGTTGAGCCAAAATCAAGAGTCAAGAGTTGCTTAACCTTCTGAGCCACCCATGCACCCTGCCCTCCCTTTTGTTTTGTTGGAGTGGTTGAGACAGCTCTCCAGCTTGGAGGCTTAGTAATTTGCTCACATGCATATGATATTTCCTCTCTGAATCCAATATAATGAAACAAATGATTCCTCCAAGTCCAAAAAAGGCAGTGGCAAATAAAAAGTATTATTTTAAAGAGGAGATCTTTTAAGAAAGTTTGCTAATTAAAAGAAAAGGCTGAACAATGAAAGATAATAACTCACAATTCACAAAGGAATTAAAAATGGCTGACAAAATATAATATTTTTAACCTAAGAAATATGAGTGTAAACCACCATTAAATTTCTTTGTTTTGCCTATGACTTTGTCAACACTGAAAAATACTGACAGTTGCTAATGCATGAGTGTGGAGATATGCCACTCTGATGTACTGCTGATACTAGAAGCTTCTTTGGTACATGATTCCTGAAAAGCAATTTGGCAATAGGTACCACATTCCTCTGAGTGCAAATCGGAGAAGCCACCTGTACTGAGGCTTATACCACTCCAAGGAGTTTGCAGGAGTGTAGACCAGAAAGGCTCTTTTCAGTATTACTTTCCAATAAACCAGAAGTATAGGACCGTAAAGGACTCACCACTGATACCCCAGTTCCCTGCAACATAGAAACAGGTAGTTCTCAAGAATACCTTGAGTCCGACAACTTCCCTTAGGGTGTCCGAAAGTCACAGGCAAAACTTTATTGCTGATTTAGAGAATAGCTTCTCCTTCATGTGAATGCCTCTCATTGGTAGAGTCTAGATAAAACCCTAAGCCAAAAGAATCTGGAAAATAAACTTTCTGGGCTTTAAGCCCTATGTTACACGGTTGAACTTAGAAAGATAGGGATGGGTGGTATCTAGCATCTATTATTAAATATTTTAAATGTTTCTATCATTGACTCAGTGATTCCTCCTCTAGGGATTTAAACTGACTTAATCTATCTGACTACATGATGCATACGCAAATCTATTCATCATGGCATTATTTAGAATAGAGAAACAAAGGAACTATCTAAATGTCTGTCAAGAGAGGATTAATTAACTTAATGATAGTACATTCACAGAGTAGAATCCCCATGTGGGAAACATTACCAGAGCTCACTAATTTCTGATTCTCCTCATCTGCCCAAGGCACACAGAGGCTACATGTCCTAGGCTTCCTGAAATCAGGTGGTACCACATGACTAGATCCGGTCAGAAGACCAAGAACAAAGTGCTTTGTTTTACTTCTAGACTGAAGCCATGAAAAGTATGTGACCCAGTGACCCAGAAGTCCCACCAGGAGATGAGAGCCACAAGAGAAAAAGACATGGATCGTTGAGTCACTGGTTAGAGGCAGTGGACCCTCAGTGAACTGTGTGAGTGAGAAGTAATCCCCATGTCCTTAAACCACTGAGTTGTAGGAGTTAATCTGTTATTGCAGAATAACCCTCCCTATCCTGACCAATATATCCCATTATTTACAAAGGGATCAATCTTTCTGTTCATCAAAATGGGAACATGGAGACAACATACTGTTTTTAGCATATTGTTTTATAAATGTCAACCTTTAAATAATCATCTTGACTAAGGAATGAAAAGATAAAAGCAGTTGCAAATAGTATCTACAGTATTATTCCATTTACCTAAAATTGTATGATTGTATATATGGTGAATGTACGAAATGTGTAGAGAAAGATGCCTGCAAAGTTTCTCACGAGTGTTAACTGTGATTATCTAGAACTGGGGATTTCTGACAACTTTTGCTTTCTTCTATAGATTCCTCGATATATTGGGTGATTTTCATGTGTATTATCTTAAGAGATTAGATAATATTTGCATATTAATACTAATGCTACAAACATAGTAAGTGCTAGCTATAATTAATATTATCATCATTACTTACAGACGGGGAAAATATTTTAAATAGGTTCTCTAAAAATTTTGATAAACTCAAACTTTGTTATATATTCATTGAATTATTAAAACACAGACCTGGGTGACATATCCAGGCAACCTAGAGATTCTGCCCTTAACCACATCATGACCTTGGCAAATTTCTGCCCTTAACCAGCATCATGACCTTATGACCTCATAAGAATTGATTATTGCTATTCAGACAGGCTCTGGACTGAATATATGGGTTTGAATTCATACCTCTCCTTTTAACTCCAGTATGATTTCAATCAAACTATTTAAGTGTAGGGGACCTCAGTTTCATCATCTGTAAAATGGAGCTATATTATTTCCCTCCTAAGGAGGACTAAATGAGTTATTTGTGTCATGGGATAAAAACAAATGCAGCTGTAGAAAAACTTAACTCCAGAGCCGGAATGTCACTGTTCTAACCCCAGCTCAGTCCCTGGCTAGCCATGTGACTCTGGGCAATTTTCTTCATCTCTCTGTACCTTAATTTCCTTACCTGGAAAATGGGCATGAATAATAGTGTCTATTTAGAAAGTTCTTTTGAAGACTGAATGAGTTAATACTCATTGAATTCTTAGATCAACACCTGACACATTTAAGTATTTATTAACAAAGATAAGTAAATACTGTATGTGATGTGTTTGAAAAAGTGCCCAGCACAGAGTAAGCAGTCTATAAATTTCAGTTGTGCATAAACTCAGCTGGATGCATAGTGAGTACCCTACAGAAAGTTTCTGTTAAGAGAAACTAAAATGTTACAGAGGAGATCCTTACCTTTGAGAATCTTACATAGAAAGAGGATGCTGAGGCGCTGGGGTGGCTCAGTGGGTTAAAGCCTCTGCCTTTGGCTCAGGTCATGATCCCAGTGTCCTGGGATCAAACCCCCACATCAGGCTCTCTGCTCGGCGGGGAGCCTGCTTCCTCCTCTCTCTCTGCCTGCCTTTCTGCCTACTTGTGATCTTTGTCTGTCAAATAAATAAATAAAATCTTAAAAAAGAAAGAAAGAAAGAAAGAAAGAAAGAAAGAAAGAAAGAAAGAAAGAAAGAGGATGCTGCAAGACAAGTCTTTCCATTCTCTAGAATGTCCCAGAATACCACATTATAAGAGGCACCAGAGGTGGCCAGCCTGGGTTGGATCTGTCCCTCTTCAGCCATTTTTGCTCTCTGAGGTGAAAAAGTCCTAAGAGGTGTGTGTGGGCTTAAAGAGAGGTTTTCCTCATATCACAGTAATGGTTTTTAAACTGAGATCATGGACCCTCTAGGACTCCTCAAGGTAGCTCAAGAACTCATGAGGCATTGGGGGGGTGCTGAGTGGGAAGGGCTTCAAACCAAATCCCACTTACACCACAGCATCCCCAATTATGTCTGTTCTGCACAATGAGTCCACATGTCATAATAGTTCAGCATGGTAAGTTGCTGAAAATCTAATATAAGAGTATTACCTATTTCAAAATTAAATTGGGGTGTTTTTTTTTTCTTCCTCTCAACTAATCTATTATAAAGGAAGTAAAAATTTAGGAACACATCTTAGGAGAGTAGCCAGGGCCCTATTCCTTAGGTCTATACTCCCTAGATTGTGGGGAGGCAGTGGGGAGGAAGGGCCTTTTACGAGCCCTTTCTCCATCCTCCCCACCAACCAAGATCCAAGAACTGGAGACTATCCTAATGATACCTCCTGCAGAGATGTCTGTGGAATCACCAAGCAGAGAGATGGAGGCTTTATTGAAGCCTTGAAGTCTCGAAGACTGATAAGTGGAGCTTCTAGGCTTCTGTGAGATACTGAATCCACTAGATTTTAATGAAATAAAGATGGTAGAAGCCCTTTTCAAAGCACAGTCGCTCTAAGGCAACCCAGTCCTTATCAGGGGCTGGCAATCTCGGTGCTTATCAGGATGTGGTTGAGATGGAAAAAAGGAAGTGAAGTGGGTAGAAACCATCCTCCCCTGATCTAGGCACCATGATGGGATCATGGTGGGGATCCAGGACAGCAGTAGCCACTGTGGAGGGATGACTGGGGCCATATTAGCCCCAGAGCATTACCAAACATAAGAGAGCCAGAGAAAGCAGGAAAATGGGTAGATTTATGTCAATACTGCAAGAAGAGCCTGAGAGAGAGATAGGATTTGGTTTAAATAAACACGTAAATATGGCATTATCTGTATCCCAAACACCATGTAATTAAGAGTGTTATTTTCATAAGACTTTGGGAAAATGGTTTCAATGCTTAAAAAAAAAAAAGTTAGAAAAGCACTATTGTTAGAAAAGCACTATCCTTAGTTCTTATGTGTTCACACCCCTGGGCAACATACACATGACTTTGCTAAAGTCTAACAGCAGATACCACAATGCACATGCTAAGCCCCTTCAATGGAAGAAAGAGGAAAACCCAGAGCAAAGGAAAGATCATAGTAGCAGCATCCAAAAGGATACTGAATTTCATGCCATAAGGATAGCTGAGTTCCAGTAAATTGAAGAATACATTCTTTGTATCTTTCATCTCATTCCCATTAAGCTTGCCTTGGACCCTTAGTCTTTTCAAAATGGTGAAAATATACTCCATCCCAGCTGGAAAATATGGCAAGCCTTGGATTTTTACCCTCTGATTATTTCCACCCCCGGGGAAGAACTACCACGAAAGTCCTATTTCTAGTGGCTGAAACTGAGGCCCTGTAGGAATTCAAATAGTCTAAGGAAAATAAACAGCTGATGGCACAAGTCTGGAGATTAAACTCTCATTATCACTTTTGTCTGAGAGTTCAGAGAGAAATGTGGAACAAAGTCACTGAAGCAGAGCCAGAAGCCACTCTCATTTGGGTACAAGCAACTCCTGCTGTCTTTTTCTTTTTCTTTTTTTTTTTCCTGTGCAATTTATCATGAAAGCATGGCTTCTATCCCAGGGCATAGGGGAAGGTAGAAGTCAATTTTACCCAACTCTTTAGAAAAGAGTATCATCCGTGACTACGGGATTTAAAACAAAAGGGAAAAAAGATCACATCTTACACTAGGAAAAATAATACTCAATAGCATGAAGGAGATAAGTACTACTACCCATGGTCCAGAATTAATGAGGGCTCAGGGCAACCCGAAAAGCTTTCTTTTTAGAAAATTGAATGGTGGGGTCCCTGGGTGGCTCAGTGGGTTAAAGCATCTGCCTTCAGCTCAGGTCATGATGCCAGGGTCCTGGGATTGAGCCCTGCATCGGGCTCTCTGCTTGGCAGGGAGCCTGCTTCCCCCCATCTCTCTCTCTCTGCCTGCCCCTCTGCCTACTTGTGATCTCTCTCTGTCACATAAATAAATAACATCTTTAGAAAAAATAAAAATAATTTTAAAAAAGAAAACTGAATAGTAAATCAAGTGACTCTCTGAATGATAAAACCAAGGTGGGCACCCCTTCTCTTGCAGGGTGGGCATTAAGCAAGGTGGTCTTCTTTGATTATTTCTTTCTTTTGAATGATTTACCTACACTTGTGATCTAGCTCCCTAGACAATGGGGTAGAGGGCTGGAAGTTAGAAGATGGATTATTTGGGAGAAAATATGTCAGGGTAGATACTCATCTTACACATACATCAAAATGAAATCCAAGTGGAATTAAAGAGTGAAATGTAAAAAATAAGCAAGACCCAGAGAAAACAGGTTATGTAGAGAATATTGGTAGAGAAAGAGCTTATAAGCATAAAAGCAGAAAACACGAAGAAACATTTTAATAGAATTTGTCACATAAAAAAAAAACTATGAAACATTGTAAATAAAATCATGGATAATGAGCAGAAAATATTTGCCATGCTTAAGATAGACAAAAGATGAGTAATTATGACATATACCTCAAATAGAGAAACCTCCAGGGAAAAAATAGAGGAATTAAAGAGCCAACTCTGAGAAATACAAATTATCGATAAGCATATGAACAAAACTTCGACCATATGTACTTCAAAAATATTGAAATAATAAATATTGTTCTCACCAGGTGGCAAAGTTGTTTTTTTTTTTTTAATGGCAAACTCCATGCTGATGAAGATTTTGAAAAAGAGGTAGTGAAAAAGTAAATGGTAAGGAAAGTTAACCTGAAGAATCTATAGTCTAACAAAAGGCTAATTAGGAGATTACAGAAAATGGGTTCTGCTGGGTCATGGGAAGACCAAAGGAGAGACTTTCTGTCTTTGTACCTCCAGGGTCATGACCACGCTACTATTAAGGACAGACTTCTGGGGTTCTCGATGTGAGCTCGTCCTTCATCACAAGTGTGCTTTGCTGCCTGGGGCCAGATCACGTAGCAGTGGTTGGACCTCACACAGGCCCCATCCTACGGGAAGTATGTAACGAGAGCCAGCCTGCAGGCACACCTTGTCATCTGTCTACTGAAGGGTCACCCCAAAGTATGTCACTTTGGCATTCTGATTATTTTGAACTAAAAGGCACTTAAAAACAGCTGGTGTAAGAAGGACACCCTGACCCTCCTCTGTCGTCTTGAAAGCAGGAGATACACCTCCCATGTGAAAGGTGCCCTCCCTATAACAGGAGAAGGGGAGACCTTCTTATTACCAAAGACAGAGAATTCAGAGGCCAAAAAATCTGTACAAACCAACCTTGTTAAACTGACCTTTATCTTTCTAGTTCTTCACCATTTACTATGATTGTGCCTTGAACAACATGAGTTTTAATTGCACAGGTCCACTAACACATTGGACGTTTCAGAGCACAGTGCTATAAATGTATGTTCTCTAACCTTATGATTGCCTTAATAACATTTTCTTTTCTCTTGCTCACTATATTATAAGGTTACACTATAATTTAAATATAGCATACAGAACATGTTAATCAACTTTTGTTATCAGTGAGGCTTCTGGTCAAAAGCAGGCTATTAGTAATTAAGTTTTGGGGGAGTCAAAAGTCAGACATGCATTTTCGACTGCACGGGGGTTTGCTCCCTTAACCCCTGTACTGTGCAAAGGTCAGCTGTGTGCCTAACCCAAACCCCTTTGTTTTGTCAATTCCTCACACATTTATTGCCTAAAAAGTATAAAAGTCTCTCCTTTGATCATTTCTTTGGGTCTTCATCTTCTTGTCAAGGTTCTCATTTACATTTAAAATTTTAATAAAATTTATATGATTTCTCTTGTTGATCTGTTTTTGTCAGTTTAATTTTCAGATCCAGCGAGGGATCTGAAGGAGATTTGAGGAAAACTTTGTCCTCCCCTATCCTACTAGGACACAATACGTAGGGCCATTGAGCTTGCTACGCCCAGCCATGAAGGTCTACAGCAATAAATATTGAAGGTCCTCAGTTTTTTTTACCTAGTAAGTCCACGTTCAGAAATCTAACCTAACAAAACAGAGATGAAAACAAAAAAGTCTGTCCTAGAAATACTGGTGGAGGCACTTTTTATTACTGAGAAAACCTGGAAATAGACTCAACATTCCACACCTGAAGAATAGTTAAATTATGAAATAGTTAAGTAATGAAACACTAAATAATTTAAAATACTGTTTTTAAGGAATATTTAATGGAATGTGAAAGAACTCAAGATACTGCAAGTGAAAAAAGTTGAAACAATAATCTTTCTACATTGTGATCCAGATTTTAAAAACAACCAGAAGAAAGACAGCAAAATGTTAACACGAGTTATCGCTGATACAAGAGATTTACATTGCTTTGCTTAATTATAAAATTACAATAAAAAAAGTTTGTGGGGTGCCTGGGTGGCTCAGTTGGTTAACTGTCCCACTCTTGGTCCTCGCTCAGGTCATGATCTCAGGCCATGGGATGGAGCCCTGCACTAGGCTCCACACTCCGGACAGAGACTATTCAAGACTCTTCTCCTCTGTCTCCAGAGTCTACCCCTCTGTCCCAGTGTGGGTTTTTTTTTCCCCCTCTCTCTCAAACACATAAATAAATATTTTTTAAAAAAAAACTCTCTCCCTCTGCCCTTTCCCTGCTGTGCCCCCCCATTGTAACTATAAAAGTAGAATGTGGTGGTTAAAATTCAAACAACCTAGGAGCATATAAAGCAATAAGGGAAGTCTTCTGATATACCTCACTCTTCCTCACAGGCTAACACAACCCAAGAATGTGGTGATGTGTCCCCTTTCAGAAGCGTTCCTAGCCAAATTCATATTTACTGTATTTTAGGAAAATGGAGTCACATTAGAGTGACATTCAGAACATACTTAGTTCTAAAACTTGTTTTTAACCATTCAAAAATATATCATGCCTATCTCCCATGAATGTACCTATAGGAACATTTGGTTATTTTTTTAACAGCAAACTAAATTTCCTAGTTTCTTTTTTTTTTTATTTGATTCTTCTATGATTTCAGTCTTTCCTTAATTTCAATAATTCCACAATGAGCATGCATTGGTTTTAGGATCAGAAAAACATATAAACATTTTTTTTTCAGCAGAGAAGTCTACCGCACTGGAAAAAGAGAGAGGGTGACTCCCGGCAAACCTGCCCTCACCCTGTAAAGAGGAGAAGCCATCACTTCACTGAAGCCATTCAAACAGATGTCGACGGAGGACCGGCAGTGTGTCAGGCGCCTCGGTGGACCCCGGGGAGACAGGGTCTGATCTCAGTGCCTGACTCAGAGTCAGCCGAGATAAATGACGACACTGCACTGTGCCACCACAGCTGGAAGGGACCGGGAGTTCCCCACGCTCAGCGAGGAGGTTAAAGGCAGGGAGCCGGGGCAGGGAGGGGGGCTCTGGAGCTCTCTGCAGTTCAGTGATTCTCCGTTAATGCCTACATGGAGGGAGATCAATCTTTTTCCCAGACTCTAGCCATTTAGCCCGGCTTAGCAACCAGTGGGTAACCTCTAAAATGATAATGGGGAGGGATTACGGGAGATGACCAGCAAGAACGTGACACATGGCGTATCCAGTAAATCACCCCACCCAGAGTTCCTGCCGTTCCCTGAGGACATCACGCTCCACCAGAAAAGAAAAACATCTTTATGCGGAGCATCTTTATGCGGATGACTCCTCTGGTTGTTGCTCAAGTGACGTGTTCAGGGGCTCTGAGGCTGAATCGGGGTTCAGTGTGACTCCATCTACCAGGCATAGGAGAGGAAAATGGAGCCCTCCCTAAACTCAGACATTTTCAGAAGTGTGAACTTCTTTTCTTTTCATCATCATTATTATTATTGTTGTTGTTTTAGAATTTTTTTAAAGATTTTATTTATTTATTTGAGAGAGAATGAATGAGAGAGAGCATGAGAGAGGAGAAGGTCAGAGGGAGAAGCAGACTCCCCAAGTTGCTGGGAGCCCGATGCAGGACTCGATCCTGGAAGTCCAGGATCATGACCTGAGCCAAAGGCAGTAGCTCAACCAACTGAGCCACCCAGGTGCCCTATTATTTTTTATTTTTTTAAATTTATTTTCAGTGTACCAGAATTTATTGTTTATGTATGGAGGGCACGTATTGCAGTGAGCTTATTTTAAAATTGCCCCCAGTGCAAACAGAAGCAGGAAAAACAGTCTTGTTATCATAAATCGATTTTAAAATACAGTGATAGGAAGTAGGATTGTCTGCGATTTTGGTTATGGACAACACCTCTCTCACTATATCACGTGTCTCTCAAACCCACACCTGATTATGAAAAAACAGAAGGGCAAAAGAAAACACTGAATTAGGAGATGAGCCTAAAGGGGACAAGAGAAAGTGACCTCAGCATGGCTTTGAATCAAACCTACTGTGGTCGCATGGTTTTTTCCCTAGCTGTCACTGACAGAGCAAAAACAATTGAAAATAGTCGACTACTGCTAACGCTGGTAAAGAACGTGACCTCACATTTGATCAAGGAAGGAAGCTAGTTCTCCCACTCAAAATGAGGGTCTCTTGCTTGCTTGCAAAAGGATGCGAAATATAAAGCAGTTCATTAAAAGGATGTAGAAGAGTAATGGCCACTCAGCAAGTCTCTCAGCATCACTATGGTGTGTGCAGATGCGTACGCCAAAGTCAGGGTCAACTGAAGCACTTTGCAACTAGATTTCCGACCTACTCAATCAAGAATGGTCTTTCCCAGGTATCATGGCATCAGTGGAGTTTACCCAGAATCAGGTGATCCTATACTAACCACCACCTACATGAAGTTCTTACATCCTTAAATCAGTGGTTCTGAAACTGCTAATTTAGAAAATTATCTCCTACTTAATGAAGCCTTCCTGGATGTTTGCATGGACCAAAGTAGTCTTCACCTGCTCTGGGTTCCCATGACCTCTTATCTATCTATGTCTTAATTTACATCACGCGACAGCTTGAACACAAGTGAAGGGTGTGTGTGTGTGTGTGTGTGTGTGTGTGTGTGTGTGGTGAAGTTCTACAAAAAGGTAAGCCTTAATGAAAGCAAAGTCTAGGTCTGCTGTCTTTGGGTCTCTCATTACTTTTAGCTCAGCACAGAACAGGTGCTTGGTAAATGTTTATGATGCATAAAAATGAATACACACACACACACACACACTCATCACTACACAAATGACACGACAAAGAGCCTTGGTCATACTCATCCTAAGTCAGGGTTTCCTTCACCAATTCCAACATCTAAAGAGGCCAAGTACCTAAGGTAGATGATGTGTGAACAAAGCAGGTGTGGGGTGCGGTGTTGGATGAGTTGGTGAAGGCAGACTTTGTCTAGAGGGAAGCTATTACTCAGCTCCACATTCTCGCTGTTCTGCAGAAGTCTGGGTACTGATTGGCCAGATCTTCTCATTTTTTAGAGGCTAAAAGTCTTGACCTGTGTGAAATCTTTCAGTTTGAAAAATGTTATCAACTAATGAATTTCTAAATACAGAGAAGAAGGAATAGAAGCTATCTTTGGGCCAGCTTGCAACCTCTGTTAGGTACACGAGTCATCATGTCTTTCGCCCACACAATTTTCTTCTTTAATTTCTTCCTGTCAGGGATGAATAATGCCCTTCAGCCTGGAAACCTCTATCCTCAACTCCACGGTTTCAGTCCTCTTTTCTCACTGAAGGATTGTCTATAAGACAGAGTTTGTTGTTATTTGCCTGAAACTTCCCCTGTTTTTCTTGACTACAGTTAGGATAAACACAATTTCCAACCCCAAACCTGTGCCCGCTACTCTTTCAAATACCGATCTTCCTGTACTTTTGCCAAGTGAAGGCTACCTCTTCTCTATGTGATAGAAACCACTGCAAATCTTCTTTTGATCTGATTTGCTTTGAAATACATTGATCTCAGCTAGGCTACGTTTCTTTCAGTCCACCTGAACCTGAGTATTCTCCCTTTTTGTCGATCAATCCCCTTCCACATTTTAAGTTAGGGTTTTCTCTTGGGTTGTTTTTTCCTTGGAAATAGGTTTTAGGTTTCCTATTATTTTCCACAGAACTATGCTCTTTGCTATGTACCCACCAACCCAGAATCTCACTGGCTCTTCTCAATGGGCTTGCTCATCCATTGCGGGATCTTTAATGAGTGGCCAGGGTGACTCACATAGGGTATCACTGAATATACTGTAGGCCTGCTCACCATGTTATCAACGTGTTGTGACTCTTGTGACCTAGAGTCACTGTTGGTCTATCTTATTCTTAGGACGTTCCTGACATTCCTGTCTCTTTTGTGAATACAGTAGGGGTGACAATACCTTTTGAGTCCATTGTTTCGGCAGGAAAGAAGAGCTTCTGGGCCAAGTGTAATATACACATATTTCTACAGAATCAAAGTCCTCTGTGTTATTTCATCCAGTTCATCTTTTCAACGTTTTTCTCCTGCTCCAGAGCCAAATAACCCAAATAATCTGCCATACTTCAAGTAGAAATATGGATGTTCACATTCAGATTTCTGCTACTCAGCTGAAAAACTTTTCACACTGACATCCTTTAACTAGTTCCTGTCCCAGAGCTGATGGGCTTACAGATCCAATTAAAAAATCTCACTTTTGGGGCACCTGGGTGGTTCAGTGGGTTAAAGGCTCTGCCTTCAGCTCGGGTCATGATCTCAGGGTCCTGGAATGGAGCCCCACATCGGGCTTTCTGCTCGGCAGGGAGCCTGCCCCACCCCCCTCTGTCTACCTGTGATCTCTGTCAAATAAATAAATAAATAAAATCTTTAAAAAAAAGTCTCACTTTTCCTAATCTGTAAAAGGCGGATCACAAGACAGTCACATGATTGGGCTTGAAAATGAAGAGTATGCTAAAACAGTTTTTTAAAAAAGTAAAGATTTGGGCACATTTTTAAAGCATGTAATAATTAAAATACGAATAATCAAATAATCAAAATAATACTACTAATCACATAATAATAAAATAAAGAAAACTAGCCTACAGGAAACACAAATAATCCAGACTCATCTTCTCAGGATACCTAGATGACAGGCAAGATGAACTAAAATGTACCAAGTACTCATTCCATGATCAGTCTGGACTCAGTCAAATAATAGTTTTCACAGATGTCATCAGAAGAAAACAAATAGTTCTAAAGTAAAATTAAAAATGATAGTAGGCAGGGGTGCCTGGGTGGCTCAGTGGGTTAAAGCCTCTGCCTTCGGCTCAGGTCATGATCTCAAGGTCCTGGGATTGAGCCCCACATCAGGCTCTCTGCTCAGCGGGGAGCCTGCTTCCCTCTCTCTCTCTGCCTGCCTCTCTGCCTACTTGTGATCTCTGTCTGTCAAATAAATAAATAAAATCTTAAAAAAAAAAAAAAAACTATAGTGGGGAGTGGAAAGATGGAGTGGGCGTAAAAATTAACCAGGGAGAGAATGTAGACCTCAGAACTCTGACCTTCTGAAAATGATTTGCCAATATTAGAGCTTCAGATGAAGCCTGCATTTAGTTAACAGAATTATTGTAAGCAAATTTAAAATCAAATGTCTACTTGACTGGCCAAAGTATTTTTTTAAGAGCTCCTATGATCACTTAAAAAGGAAACTGAACTTCCCACCTTACTATCCATGTGTTCAAATACTGAAGTCTCCAGGAGTCTCAAAATTTTAAGACACTTAACTAGCCCAATTTTTTCCCAGTCATATAGTTTGAGCTAAGGTGGAAAACGGACATTGTTTATTATGGCTTAAAACTGGTTTATTGGTTCAGAGAATCCCCTGGAGAAGGAAGACATTCTACCTGGAGAAGGAAGACATTCTACCTGAGAAGTCATCCAGGCCCAAATGAAAATTTTGTCTTATCTCATGATCAAGAGGGGCGGTACCACAGACATGATCACAAGTACTAGCCACCCGGGTCGCTTTGGCTTGGAACTTTTCCATCATCCCATCTACTCCTGTGTATAAGGAAGTGACTACATTTTAATATAACCAACCAGGGGCACCTGGGTGGCTCAGTGGGTTAGGCCTCTGCCTCCAGCTCAGGTCGTGATCTCAGGGTCCTGGGATAAAGCCCCACGTTGGGCTTTCTGCTCAAAGGGGATCCCACTTCCCCCTCTCTCTCTGCCTGCCTCTCTGCCTACTTGTGATCTCTTTTGCTCTGTCAAATAAGTAAATAAAATCTTTTAAAAAAATAAAATAACCAACCATTTTCGTTATATGAAAATGAACCAAAATATTCAAACATCAAAGGTATGTTTATTTTGAAGCAATGCAAAGCTGCCTCTTACTTAAGATTGACTCTCTTCCCAAAATCATGTTAGTTCTAGCTTTCAGTTTATAGATTTTGCGTTTGGTATTCAAGGTTAACTCCCTAGTTGATTAGATGTAAGCCAATATTAACAGCAGCAACTGCCACTGTGAAAATGAGATGCTACAAAATGTTTGGTCTTAAAAGTCAAGAACCTATGAGTTAACTACATGATCTAATCTAGCTTCAAATTAACCACATTAAAATAAATTAAATGCTCTTTCTTCTTCATGTTGTAAAACATAAAAATGTCATACTCTGTAATTTGAGAATGACTGTTCTCATTTGATTCAGGAGATGGTGTGGTATCTTTAATTCCTTTATCAATATTATCCCAGACCAACAGATGGAAGATCAAGCAATTACAGAGAAACGAGCATGTGCTGTACTTATCATGCTCCCCCCCCCTCCCAAAGAAGTTTGCTTACTGAAAGCTGTTTTGCTATATTCACCAGTCAGGAGTGTTTACAGACAAGAAATGTCAAAGAAAAAATTAAAGAGCTCAGGGAAATCCATGATACATGTAGAGGCAGGGACAGAGGACAAACTCACCTCTCCTTTTTTCAGTCCATTCCTCAGTTGCAAGATTTTTATTCTAACAGACAGGTATCCAATAATCCTTGATTTGTTTTCCTATATGGGGAAATTGTGACCTAGATTTTGTCATGATAGTAAATCAGTCGGCAAGTATTTATCGAGTATCTATTATATGCTGAGCCCACTGCTGGGCTCTGCAGACACAGCGGTGACAACTCAGAATGCAGCCCCATCTACGAAGGGAGCCAGAAGACGAGTGGGGAGACAAACACCAAGGAAACGATTTCATTTAGTAAATGTGAAAGAGTTGAATATTTGATCAGAGCCCTAGGGATCAAGACAAGTTACATGCTATATTGTTTTGGGTCCCAGCAAAAAACAGAGGCACATTTACCTAGGTCAATAGGAGGCTTTAATAAAGGCACTATTTATAAAGGTATGAGCAGAATTCGGTCCCTTAAAAGAAATTGTATAGTACTCTAGGGTAGTAACAAGGAATGGTCTAGCACCCTAGGTCTAGCAATGGCAGGGAATCAGCTGTTAATTCCGAGGCTTCTTCTCTTTGCCCGCCAACCCCAGCCCCACATACACCCTTAAAGGAGTGGAGGCCCTTTCTGGGGCACCTAGAGGAAGAACCTCATGGAGAGGTCGGCCTGATAGGAACTGCTGTCCCAGTGGAGGAATGCAACCAAGCCTCAGCAACCCAGCAGCGACAGCAGGGGAACAAACACCCCAGTCCCACTCTCCTTTCTCCTGACTCACCTTTGTGAGTATAGGGCTGGAACTGTACAGCACTGTAAGGCGGTCATCACAATGCTCTAAGGGCCTTGCTCCTTTTGCCCTAAATCTGTCCCAGGATGAATCCAATGAAAGCCAGAGAGCAACAGAGCCTGTTGATGCGGCCATGCAGGCCATAGAGCAAGGCTGAGAGAATGGAGAGCCAATAAATCGAACATGGAGAAGAGCCAATGCACCAGCTTAATTTTTAAAAATCAAACTATATCTGCTCTAAGTCTCTATCCACCTGGTGGGAAAGATATTCAATGTCAGTAAATGTTGGGTCCCTTTCAACTCCTCCCTGGGATTATAGAAGAATCCTAGGAATTCATGTCAGAAATGCCAGGAGGAGAGGGTCTAGGGACTACCTGTATTATTATTTTCTTGATATGTTCTCTAAATCAACCTATTTAGTATATTAAAAAAAAATTAGTGGCCATAAACCACTAATTTTAATGTGCAAATTATGTATTTTTCCTCTCTGCAGTTAAATAAATAAGTAAATGCCTGCCAAAAACCTCCTACATTGTTGCTACTGTTCAGACAACTTTGGCTCATTCTCTGTTACATCTCGTCTGCCTTGGACAAGCTCAGGAGTGTATCTCCTAGAAGCTGTCCCCACAGACTCTGATTCTTTACCTACCCCCACCCCACTGGGACACAGCAGGACCTTGACCATGACTTCAGTCTCAGAGGTCACTCTAACTCTGCCCATCCAAGCACTGGCCTCCTCCCCCTTCTCCATGAGGAACCTAAAGGTAATCCTTGTGAACAGACCCAAACCTTAAAAGCTTATTCTTCTAGTTCAAGAGAACTCAGAAATCTAGAAACATAGTCCTGGCTTCTCTGTCATAGATTGGTGGGGGTGGGGGGGTGGAGAAAGGGGTCACTAACATCTAACTCCTGTTAGAAGGAGACAAATGGTGATGACAAAAATTGCCGGCGGGGGAAGAGGGTAAGAGCTGTATGAGAGAATTGGCTGCAGGCAGCCTTGAGAAAGGTGTGCAGAAGTCAGAGTGCCCAAGCTTGGCAGGCATCCTCGCTAATTCTGTAGGGGACCTTCCAAGTGTTTTTTTGGTACATGCCTTTTCAGCTCTGCTAATGATGATAAACTGTTGCCTCCAGGTCCACAGCCAACCTTTTGCTCTGCATATGTGTTTATCACTATCATTCTCAAACAACAGATAGTAATTAGGAAATATGAATGTGGGATAGTATAAAAACTCACAGGTGTTGTTTTGATCCTAAGTGACATCGACAGCTAATTGACCAGGCTTCTGGGGACAGATCTCCTAAGAAATATGTAACAAAGCTATTGATTTTTTTTTTTAAATGAGGAATATAAGTGTTGCATGATCCATGTACTATGATGGCCCATGTTCAGAGTCCAAAGTAGAGAGGGCTTTAAACTTCAAGAAGAGACCACCTGGCTTGGGTGGCAGTCATGGGATACTGCTACTGCCAAGGATGTGGCACTGACCCACACAGGCATCAGATACCAAATTCCCCAAGCCCATTCTCCTTTCACAGACTCATTTCCATCTTCTTGCTCCCATTAGCTAAAGCCAATGAGAAGCTGCCAGAAAGGGAGGTGGGGAAATATAGTCCCCACTGATCAGGCTTGCAGGGTGCAGAGTTGAGCTGAGAAGAACAAGATCAGGTGATCGGCAGAAGGGAGATTATTTCATTATCTTCATATTTTTATTAATTTTTAAATTAACATAGAATGCATTATGTGTTTCAAGTGTACAGGTCTGTGATCCATCAGTCTTACACAATTCACAGTGCTCACCATAGCACATACCCTCCCGAATGGCCATCACTCAATTACCCCATCCCTCCTACCCACCTCCCCTCCAGCAACTCTCATTTTGTTTCCTGAAATTAATAGTCTCTTATGGTTTGTCTCCCTCTCTGGTTTTGTCTTATTTCATATTTTCCTCTCTTCCCCTATGATCCTCTGCCTTGTTTCTCAAATTCCTCATATCAGTGAGATCTTATGATAATCATTTTTCTCTGATTGACTTATTTCGCTTAGCATAATACCCTCTAGTTCTATCCATGTCACTGCAAATGGCAAGATTTCCTTTTTGATGGCTGCACAATATTCCATTGTATATATATACACCACATCTTCTTTACCCATTCATCTGTCAATGGACATCTAAGCTCTTTCCATAGTTTGGCTATTGTAGAAAATGCTGCTATCAACATTGGGGTGCACATGCCCCTTTGGATCACTACATTTGTATCTTTGGAATAAATACCCAGTCGTGCAATTGTTGGGTCATAGAGTAGCTCTATTTTCAACTTTTTGAGGAACCTCTATACTGTTTTCCAGAGTGGCTGCACAAGTTTGCATTCCCACAAACAGTGTAGGAGGGTTCCCCTTTCTTTGCATCCTCGCCAACATCTGTTGTTTCCTGACTTGTTCATTTCAGCCATTCTGACTGGTGTGAGGTGGTATTTCACTGTGGTTTTGATTTGTAATTCCCTGATGTCAAGTAATATTGAGTAATTTTTCATGTGTATGTTGGCCATTTGGATGTCTTCTTTGTAGAAATGTCTGTTCATGAGTTCTGTGCATTTCTTGATTGGATTATTTGTTCTTTGGGTGTTGAGTTTGAAAACTTCTTTACAGATTTTGGATACTACCCTTTATCTGATATGTCATTTGCAAATATCTTCTCCCATTCCGTTGGTGGTCTTATAGTTTTGTTGACTGTTTCCTTTGCTGTGCAAAGCTTTTTATTTTTGATGAAATCCCAATAGTTCATCTTGCCCTTGTTTCGCTTGTTTTTGGCGATGTGTCTAGGAAAAGTTGTTGTGGCTGAAGTTGAAGAGGTTGCTGCCTTTGTTCTCAAGGATTTTGATGGATTCCTGTCTCTCATCCATTTTGAATCTATTCTTGTATGTGGTATAAGGAAATGGTCCAGTTTCATTCTTCTGCATGTGGCTGTCCAATTTTCCCAACACCATTTGTTGAAGAGACTGTCTTTTTTTCCATTGGACATTCTTTCCCACTTTGTCGAAGATTAGTTGACCATAGAGTTGAGGGTCCAATTCTGGGCTCTCTATTCGGTTCCATTGACCTATGTGTCTGTTTTTGTGCCAGTACCATGCTGTCTTGATGATGACAGCTTTGTAATAGAGCTTGAAGTTGGAATTGTGATGCCACTAGCTTTGCTTTTCTTTTTCAACATTCCTCTGGCTATTCGGGGTCTTTTCTGGTTCCATACACATTTTAAGATTATTTGTTCCATTTCTGTGAAAAAAGTTAATGGCATTTTGATAGGGATTACATTGAATGTGTAGACTGCTCTGGGTAGCATAGACAGTTTCACAATATTTGTTCTTCCAATCCATGAGCATGGAACGTTTTTCCATTTCTTTGTGTCTTCTTCAATTTCTGTCATCGGTATTCTATAGTTTTCTGAGTACAGACTGTTTGCCTCTGGTTAGATTTATTCCTAAATATCTTACAGTTTTGGGTGCAATTGTAAATGGGAATAATTCCTTAATTTCTCTTTCTTCTGTCTTGTTGTTGGTGTATAGAAATGCAACTGATTTCTGTGCAATGATTTTATATCCTGTCACTTTACTGAATTCCTGTATGAGTTCTAGCAATTTTGGGGTGGAGCCTTTGGGTTTTTTACATAAAGTATCATACCATCTGCAAAGAGTGAGAGTTTGACTTCTTCTGTGCTGATTCAGATGGCTTTTATTTCTTTTTTTGTCTGATTTTTGAGGCTAGGACTTCTACTACTGTGTTGAATAGCAGTGGTGATAGTGGATATCCCTGTCATGTTCCTGACCTTAAGGGAAAAGCTCTCAGTTTTGCCCCATTGAGAATGATATTCACTGTGGGATTTTCATAGATGGCTTTTATGATTGAGGTATGTACCCTCTATCCCTACACTGTGAAGAGTTTTAATCAAGAAAGGATGCTGTACTTTGTCAAATGCTTTTTCTGTGAGGGGAGATTATTTTAGTTATTTTTGTTACCTCCTCTGTTCAAACTCTAGAGATCCACTTAGTTCACCTGAACCTGAGTGAGATCAGAAAGAAGTATGGCTAAGAGAGAGTAGGAAATCATTACTACCACTGGACAGAGCATACAAAGGCAATATTTTTTCAATACCTTTTAAGTATTGACATACTGACATGGCTATAAGACTATGATATAAAAAGGTGATAGGAAAAATGTGAAATTGACCATGAGATGTATATAAAAATATTAAAGGCACCTTTTATTATGGTTTTATCCCCTTAACCACCATTGGTATAGGTATTAGATATTGGATTAGCAGGGACTACTTCATAATAGGACAGCAAAACAGCATTTCTAGAAAATTATTCTTCCATAAGCCTCCCTTAAAATATGTAGGACACAGTGATACACCATCCAGATTCCTCACCAGGAATGAAGGTCTTAGCTGCCCAGGTGCTGGGAATACTGTTCTCAGGTGTCACTCCCCTCTGACTTAGGGAATATCTTAGCTCTAAGACAGTCACTTCTCTAAGGTCATGCACCTCTTTCCAGTCACAGAACAGCTCACATCCCATGACTGATTAACACAGGCTTTTATAAAGCACCTGACCCCAACCAGGGACAGTTCAGAAGGGTCATATATTTTTAGAACTCCTCCTAGAGATGGCTGAGGCTTCCACTCACACTGTGTCTCAGCCTGACTTCTCCCTCTGTACAATCCTGCTTACCTCTCTTGCGTTTCATGGATTGATCCCAAGAACACCCCATAATAAAAGCCCCAAAATGTTGGTCTCCATTTCAGAGTCTGCTTTCCTGAGACATAATCTGTGTCACAGAGAACCCCTAACAAATAAATAGTGTATTTTTCAATGCTGTTCAACATGCCTTTATTGCAAAACAATTAAATGAAGAAATTATTTTCCTGTTAATATTTCATTAGTATTTCCTGATAATATCTCATCTCTGCACATTAGCTTCCTTTTCCAAGTTTCTAGTTTTGCTCTTGAAATGTACTTGAGAAAATTAATAGACTGGATATTTCTAAATAAAACCCAAAGCACACTAAGTCTTCCACCAGAAAATCAGAGTAGAGAGCAAAAAGGAGAACCAAGGTCCAAGCTACAAAAGAATGAGGACTTAAGAAAAATAGGGGGATGCCTGGGTGAATCAGTCAGTTAAACATCGGCCTGCAGCTCAGGTCATGATCCCAGAGTCCAAGGATCAAGCCCCATATCAGGCTCCCTGTTCCACGGGGAGCCTGCTTCTCCCTCTGCTGCTCTCCCTGCTTGTGTTTCTCTCTCTCTCTCTCATAAATAAATAAATAAAATATTGAAAAAAGAAAGAAAGAAAAATAGGTAGAAGACCTATATATATAATAAAATTCATTTTTTAACTTTGAGGAGGAAGGGGGGGGAATACAGAGGGTATAATTAACTCTCAGATTTACACACCCACTGGAAAACACACTTAAAATGGAAAGTGGATGTCTGGTCTCATGGACTTCCTGCATTAGAAATCCCCTTCGGTTAGGAATCAGAATCCTTTTCCTCTGTGGCAGCAACACAGGAACACACCTGATTTGTCAAGGGTACAAGTTCCCTCCACACTATCTAAGTTCTACCCTGGGAGTATGTCATAGCCAGTTGTCAAGAGCCCTCTTCACAGTGATTGTTAGGAAAGATTGATAAAGCACTGTGCTTAAATGTTTTAATAATATCTCATTTAAGGGAAATAAAGAAGAGATGCTGAGAATTCTAAATCATGTATTGGGTTACCATAGCTATTAAATGATTATGGGCATCAGGAAAAAAAAAAAAAAGGAAAAAATCAAAGAGGAGCTATAGGGGTTTTGCAACAGGTTAAGTTGGCTGGGCTGAACATTTCCCCAAATTCCCTTTCCTGTATGTTTCAGGTTAGGTTGACAACCAAGGAGGTTCTTGTGAAGCATTTGGAAGGCAGTCCTTTGATAACTCAGATACACTTTTGCTGGTCATCTTGTTAGCAGGAGCCAGTGGCTGAGCTTTCAATGGGTCCATCTTTCCCTGAATCCTCCAGCTTTTTCGTGGTCACCCCACAGAGGTGGGATGGATCCTGCTACACGGATTTGGTGCGGACACGGTCACTACACATGAAGCAGGAGAGAAGGAAGAGGTCTATTACTCATATAATGAGGTTTTCTGGGGGGAGAGCAAGGCAGGCTGTCAAGAAGGTTGGAAAATGGCTTTGGAGGGCAGAGAAAAGAGACTCATTTGTGGTTTTATGGGTGTCAGAGGAGGTGGCAGGGATGGTACCTCCTACGCATATGTTCGTGTTCACAGGTTTCAGTGTATCCTTGCGAGCTCCACCTCATGTGTGTGGGTTCCAGCTTGCTCTTAGTCCCCCCACTTTATATTCTCTTCCCTTCAGAACTGCCTGAACTCTGTGGACTTTGAGCTCTAGCAGGAAGTATAAAGACAGCCTTAGAGAGAATACTTAACTGGTTCTAGGGTTCTAGTCATTGCATCTGGCCAAATCCCCAAAACAAATACATGTGTGTGTGTGTGTGTGTGTGTGTACACATTAGTGATTCTGCCTCTCTCACTGAACTCTGACTGATACAGAAACCCAAATCCTAATTGTCTGGGATA
This sequence comes from Mustela putorius furo, assembly GCF_011764305.1. Taxonomy (NCBI): domain Eukaryota; kingdom Metazoa; phylum Chordata; class Mammalia; order Carnivora; family Mustelidae; genus Mustela; species Mustela putorius. The sequence continues at coordinate 21,086,998 of NW_025421322.1, read as the reverse complement.
TGGGAACATGGTTCAAGAAAGGTGAGGCATCTTTGACTATACATAATGCTCCCATTTAGTATATTTAATGGCTCTCATTGAGCTCCCAATTAAGTACCCAGGTGTTTAAAGCCCCTAGGTCTACACTTATACTCTGTACTGTAGTCAGGACTGCTGGCAAGCTCTCTAACCAGACAGGCATATTCATACACCCAAAATGCAATGGTGTGGGAAGAAGGCCACGCCCAACCACCACCAGATGAGAGGCCCTAGCCAATCATCCCTGTTAGCTGTGATTAACTTATTTGTATGGTGGCCTGTATGTTCTCTTTGGACAGTCCTCCAGGTTATCAGTCTCATTTTGAAAAGCATGGGTAGCTGGAGAGATTTTTTTTTTTTTCCTCAAAGAAAGACTACATTGAGACTGTCTTAATTACTATTTTTGTTAGAAACCAATTCTCAGGGCTGTTTTCTTGCAGCACACTTTCTAACTTTAAGATCGTAGGGTCTAACTGTGTCAGTCATGATATCTACATATGGATTTCCCCCCTTTCATTTTTCTCTCACTTCCCTTAACAGATTAAATACCATAGCAATTTCCTACAATGCCCAATTTGTGCCAAGTGGAGATTTTTCATGCTTGCAGGCAGAACTTAAAAGTGCCAGCATTTAAAAGCTTAAGTTCTTATCAAGGCAAATGATTATAGTCATTTGTGTAATTCTTGTTGACAGTTTTCTTTAACTTTGGTCTCCATGTCATAAAAATTAATGTCTATAATTTCCTTTATGTTCCCACAGAGAGGGACAGCAAAAGAAAGAGGGACAATACCTGCTCTGTTAGAGAGTGTGGTCAGAATTGATCATGTCAGTGAACATCCAGAATAAAATTAATGCTGCTAAGAGGCAAAGAAAAGGATGGAATTAAAAAAAAAAAAAGCATTAAACAAATATACCAGGGGAGAAATATAAACTCTACCGAAGACAGGCCTGCTAATAAAAAGATAGAGTACTAAATTATTATGACTCTAAACTTAGCTGAATGATTGTAGTCATTTTTCAATTCCTGTTTACCAAGTCAAATTAGAAAAATAAACTTGCACAATAAGAATAATGGAGACACCAGAGAGTAAGTACTAGCGAAAGGTAGGTGGGGAGTATTTAGAGTAACTGTGCACATAAACATTTGGTCTGGATGATATGCATTCTAGCATAATAAGAAAATTAGCAAACCTCTATTGAGTTGCTTCTACTTATCTTTAAACAAAGCCCTCAAGACACACCATAAGATTAGGAGAAAACAGATGTGATATCATTCCACAGAGCAGGTAAGAAGGGCTGAGCTGGCTATTGTAATTCCGAAACTCTACTTTAGCAATATAACGAACAAATATAATAAGATGAAAAATCTTTAAACAGTTAGAACGCAAGGGGACCGTAAGCAAAAGATAAGATGGGCTTACAAAGAAAACACCATGTTAGACTGAAGTCATAGATTTTTGCCAACAAATTAGAAAATCAATGACCAAAGGAAATGAAGTAGATGTTTCATAATTGGCCTTTGGTGAAGCTTGTGATAAAATCTCATAAAATTCTATTTGTTAAATTGGTTTGAATTGGCTTAGAGATGAATATAGTCATCTGGACTGAAAATTGGTTGCTTCGTTGAAGGAATATGCCTAGAAGGTTCTGACAAGGATGAGTATTTATATTTTTCAATGCTCCTAGATTTTCCTTCTTCCTTTCAAGACCTTGATGAAAATGAGGGTAAAGTTATACATTCAGGCACTACCCATATGCAGATATTAACTCTTCTATTTTTAGCTTGCTAAATGGTAGTTGCACCCATTTGAAGAACACAGATGTAGAAGGAAATGAAGGAATGGAATAAAATAAAGAAAAGGATAAAGGAATAAAGTGTAAAATGTTGGCTGTTTCTGATCATGTCTTTGTAAATAAACAGAGGTAGGGTTTTGTTTAGGGTTTTTGGTTTTTTGTTTGGGGGGTTTGTGGGGTCTTTTTATTTGTCTTTTTTGTTGTTGTTGTTTTTCCTTTACTTTGGTTCACTCATATCTGTACAATTTTCTGGATTAAAAATAGCTGGAGCATAACTAAGAACTTAACTCTTGAACGATCCCCTTTTCCTCCCCAGCTACTTCTCCTACCCTCCCACTGGAAAATCCACCTTGTCAATGGAAATAGAACTATCAGGAAACTTCTCAAAGACATACTGCATGTGAGGACTAAGGTAAGAGCTCTGACACACAAGCCAGGTAACAAGTAGAGCCTAGAACTTACTGAGGCTCTCTCATCTGACAGGTGGGAACCAGTAAGAGACAAATTTTATCTGGCAGGATCTCAGGGTGTGAATGGTGGCCTTTTAGTCACTGGAACAAAAGTAACAAACAAACAGTAGGATTTTGTAAGATGCCTAAAAACTAGGTCACCTAATCTGATACAGAAGGTGGAAAAACCATGGAAATGGATAAGCAAAGTAGAGAGAAGAAGGCTTGCATTGGGTGTTAAAGGACAAGCAGGAGGTTGTCTGAGATTTAGGAAAGAAAAGCCAGGGATAGAATGCGCCAGGCAAAGGGAAACTGACATGCAAAGGCACAGAAGCAGGCGCACCCTGAAATTCAGAGCAGCGGCAGGTAATTTGTTGTTAGAGTGACTCTAACCATGCCACCACCTCTTAAAACTTTTAGTAAAGCTTGGGGCACATGGGTGGCTCAGTGGGTTAAGCGACTGCCTTTGTCTCAGGTCATGATCTCAGGGTCCTGGGATCAAACCCCACATTAGGCTCTCTGCTCAACAAGGAGCCTGCTTCCCCCTCTCTCTGTGCCTGCTGCTCTGCCTGCTTGAGACCTCTTCTGTGTCAAATAAATAAATAAAATCTTTAAAAAAAAAATTTTAGTTTTCTATTGTGTACAGGAAAATGGGATGGGTAGTGAATCTCTGCCATGGCCCTATAAGACCAACGTGATCTGGCCTTTATCTAACTCTGCTGCTACATCTTGCTGCATTCTGTTGAGAGACAATTCTCCATGGTTCATTTGTGTTTCTGCACTTCTTGCAAGGACAAGTATTAACTTCCCCTTTGTTCCAGACAATCTTTTCAAGAAAAATTGTATAAGGAATTACACTGGAATTTAGAGATAGTGTCTCCCTCAGGAGCAGAAGGCAACTTGCTTACTGTCCAGTATAATGAAGACAATATCTCCTTCAGACCAAAGCTCTGGCCTACTTCCCATTTTAAAAGATTCAGGTTCCCAAGCTCAGGATTCCTCAATGGTAACACAAATTCACTGTGTGTTCAGCTCTACCTTGCTAATGTGAGACTATGGCAGTGGTGGCGGCGGCGGTGGTGGTGGATGGGGAGGGCGGAGGGTGGGGGTGTATGATGCAAAGGGGAAGCTCCTGCTACTTGCTGTGCCATGAGTAATGGAGTCTTTTGTCTCTGATCCCAGAGTCTTACATCTTCTGTCAACATCCATAAAATGGTGACGTGCTAACTTGTCTGTATACATGTAGAGTAAAATCTCGACCCCATCACACACACTCACCTTTTGGACTCCAACTGCTTTCAACACTATTAGACATCAGAAAATTCAAATGCAAATGAAGACCACAGAGAGCTATCACTACATATGTATCAGAACGGCAAAAATACAAAATATACCAAATGCTGGAAAGAATGACAAGACAGTAGATCACTTGTGCTTTGTTAATGGGAACCTAGAACACTACAGCTAATCTAATATGGCAGTTTCTTAAGAAACAAAATGTGCAATTACCATAAAACGCAGCCATTGCAGTCTCGGGCATTTATCTCAAGAGAAATGAAAACTATGTCCATACAAAAAACAGTACATCAATGTTTATTCCAGTTTTATTCATAATAGACAAAATCTGGAAACAGGCTACTTGTCTTCAATAGGCAAATGGTTCAACAAATCCATATCCATACTGTGAATTACTACTTGGCAGTAAAAAGTCTCATGACCCCAAGATCATGACTCAAGCTAAAATCAAGAGTCAGACACTTTTAACCAACTAAGCCAACAAGGTACCCCCGAAGGAACAAACTATTGATACATACAACAATTTGGATCAATCTCAAGAAAATTATGACTGAAAAAAAGCCAACCCAAAAAAGTTAAACATTGTACGACTCCATTTATGGAACATTTTGAAATGGTTATATGTTAGAAATAGAAAACAGATTAATGGTTTCCAGAAATTAGAGACAAAGGGAGCAAGGTGGACATTGTTACAAAATGGTGGCATCGAGGATCTCTCTAACAATGGCACTGTTCAGTATCTTGACTGTGGTAGTACATACATAAACCTATACATGGGATAAAATTCTAAAGAACAAAATATGCACAAACACATTCACACACAAGTGAACACAGCTAAAATTGGGGAACTATGAATAAAGTCAGCGGATTGTATTAATGTCAATGTCTTGGTCTTGATATTGTGCTGTTGTTTTATATAATGTCATCATTGGGGGAAACTAAGAAAAGAGTACATGGGCTCTCTGTATTATTTTTTTAACTGATATAAATCCAGAATTTTCTCTATCAAAATTTCCACATAAGAACTTCTGCAACATGCTATAGATTTTTTGGGGGGGGGGCGGATAAGAAAGGAAATCTATCAAAGTATGTTTAAAGGCAAAAAGAGAAAAGGGATGAATGATTTCCAGGGTTCACATTCTGCCTCTGCTACTTGTCTGATGGGTAACCAGGCAAATGACATGGTTCTCTAAGTCTTGACTTCCACATTTCTGATGCATCTTTATTAATGGTATCCATTCTAGGGTTGGAGAAGAGAATTGAGATTGTTAAGAGAACTGAGGTTATATAAATATTGTTATATAAATTGTTAAGAGAATTGAGATTATATAAGTAAAGCAGAGTACTTGGAACATAGATGTCCAATAAATGCTTCTTCTTCTACTAAAATTGTCAATTCCGCTTTCAAAACTCATGTTACAAAACCAGTTGTTCCAAATGAAGAAGGGAGACACTGGTCAAAAGTTTGCAGATTGATAAGGAGAAATTTTTTTTCCCTAACAAATGTTTCTATACTAAAAGTGTTCTCTAAGTATATTATTTGAATGGGAGATTTAAAAAACAACAAACTAGTTAAATAAAAGCATTAAAAATTGCATATTCACCAAGATATGCCAGATTCTGGTCATAATGTATCTTAAAATATTTTTTTTTTAATGGAGACTATTTAAAGTATGTTCTCATCCCACAGTGGAATTAAATGAGAAGTAGATAACAGAAAAAGAGCGGGAAAAATCCCTGAAATATCTAGAGATTAAATAACACATTTCCAAATAACATGGATCAGAGAAAAAGGTAAAAAAACAAAGGAAAAAGATTTTGAACTAAATAAAAATGAAAACACAACTTAATCAAAAACTGTGGGGTTCTGTGAAAACACACCCTACAGGTAATTTATAGCACTGAATGCATATATTAAAATTGAAGAAAGGTAAAAAATTAATAACCTAACCCTCCACCTTGGGACATCAGAGAAAGAAGAATTTAAGCTGAAAGCAGGCAGAAGAGAAGATAAAATAAAAAGTAAGAATCAATAAAATGGAAAATATGAAAACAATAGAGAAAACCAGTGAAACCAAAGGCTGGTTCCTTGAAAAGATCAATAAAATTGATAAGCTTCTAGCAAGATTAACGAGGAAAAAAAGAAGAAAGACACAAATTTATCAATATCAGAAATTTTAAAAAGGGTCATCACTACTGTTACCAGGGATATTAAAAGTATAATAAAGGAATATTATGACCAACTATATGTCCATTAACATGAATACTGAGGTAAAATGGACTGATTCCCTGAAAGGCACAAAATACTGAAACTGACAAAGGAGAAATAGACAATCTGAATAGGCCTACATTATTAAATAAAACTTTATAAAAACAGAAAGCACCAAATCCTGAAAATTTCACTGGTGAATTCTATCAAAAATTTAATGAAGATATATGACATGCGTTCTCTACAATCTCTTTCAGAAAATAAAAGTAGTTGAACTACATTCCATCTTATTCTATGAAATCAGCATTAATCTAATGACAAAACCAGATAAAGGCATTATAAAAAAGAGAAGCTACAAAACATCTCTCATGAATATAGATGTAAAATCCGTCAAAATGTATATACATATATATATCCTTCACAAATACTTATATATGATGATGTATAAAAATAACTACACCATGATTTACTCCACAAATATGCAAATCTTGTTTGATTATTAAAAAATCAATATAATATAATCCACATATAATCCACACAACAGGCAAAAGTAAAACAATTATATGATCATATTGATATATATAGACATAGAATTTGGTGAAGTCTAACATTCACTCACAATTAACACTCTCAGCAAATTAGGAATAGAGAAGAACTTTACCATCTTACTGAAGAACTATACAAAAAAATCTATAGTTAATGTAGGAGTCAATGCCAGGCCTGCCCCAAGATGGGCCATGCTGGCATGAAGAGTATTCTGAGTTCAAAAGCAATCAAAATCCAGCAGATTCAGGAAAAGCTCTTTACTGCACCCTAAAACTGCCTAAAAAGAATTTAGACAGAGGACCTGCTCCAAAAAGGGTGCTATCACCACAGAGAACTACATTATGATGTGAACTAGGTATGGTGGATAGGGAGGAACCTGACAAGGCCTGTTTAATCAGTCTTTGCTTTGCCCCAATTGTTTCTGAGAGGCCCAGCAAACATCTGTTTACCAAACATTTACTTTTTCACTCTTTTTAAGGATTGCATTCCCTCCTTGGAAAGTCCCAGACCCCTATCCCTTTCTCCTTAGTTCAGGACAACAAATATATTTCATTTTGTTTGATTGTCTTTGGAATTTCCATGTTTGTGCGGGTTCCCATATATACACTATTAAATTTTATTTTCTCCTGTTAATCTGTCTCATTGGTTTGATTCTTAGTTTGGCTAGAAGGATCTAGAAGGGAACAGGTCATTTTTGCTCCTTGACAGTATTATCATACTCAATGATGATATACAGAACTCTTTCTCCCTAAGATGGGTAAGAAGGTATTGATATCCTCTATTTACCAGTCCTGTTGGACATCATCCTAGAAGTCCTAGCTAGTGGATAAGACAAGAACAGGAGATAAACAGTAGATTAGAAATAGGTTTGAAGGGAAGAAATAAAACTTTTTCTCAAGTGACATGATTGCCTATGTAGAAAATCCCAAAGTATAAGTAAAAAGACTCTTGGAACTAATAAGCAAGTTTAGCAAGGTCATGGGATACAAGGTCAATATATAAAAGTCACTTGCTTTCCTATGTATCAGAACTGAACAAGTGTAGTTTGGATTTTAAAAAATAATACAATTTACTATAGCATAAAAAATTAAATACTTGGGTATAAATTTAATGTAACAGGTCCAGGGTCTTTACATTATAAAATTCTGATGAAATAAATCCAAGGAAAATCTTGGAAAATGGAAATAAAATTCAGGTTCATGGATTGGAAGACTCAGTATTATTAACATGGCAATACTTCAGGGCACCTGGGTGGCTCAGTCGGTTAAGCGTCTGCCTTAACCGTCTGTGCGTCTGCTCAGGTCATGATCCCCAGGTCCTGGGATCCAACCTGTTGGGCTCCCTGCTCAGCAGGGAGCCTGCTTCTCCCTCTCCCTCTTCCTGCCACTCCCCCTGCTTGTGCTCTCTCTCTCTCTGTCAAATAAATAAATAAAATCTTTGAAAAAAAAGATGGCAATATTCCACAAATTGATTTATAGATACAATGTAATTCCAGTCAAAATCCCAGCAAGCTTTTTGTAGATATTAACAACTGGATTCTAAAGTTGATATGGAAATGCAGAAGACCTAGAATAGTCAACACAATACTGAAAAAGAACAAATTGAAGTACTCACACTACTGATATCAAATAAAGCTACAGCAATTAAGACAGTTGTGATACTGAATAAAGAACAGATTCATAGATCAATCGAATAAAACAGCTCAGAAGCAGATGCATACAAATGTAGTCAGCTGATCTTTGAAGAAGAAGCAAAGTCAATGTAATAGAGAAAAAACAGTCTTTTCAAAAAGGGAAAAAGGGTGCTATAACAATTAGATATCCATATGCAAGAAAAAAAAAAAAAAGAACCTCTGCACCCTTATACCTTTCACAGTAACTCAAAATGGACTGTAGACTTAAATATAAAATACATTACTCTAAAACTCCTAGAAAAGTGAAAAGCAGAAAATCTACATGAACTAATTTGGTGGTGAGTTTTTAGATACAGTACTGAAAGCATGATCCATGAAAGAAAAATTGGTAAGTTGGACTTCACTGAAATTAAAAACTTCTGCCATGTCTAAGACATTTTTAAGACTAAAAAGGCAAGTTAAATACTGAGAGAAAATATTTGGAAAACACATATCTGATAAAGGACTTCTATCCAAAATATACAAAGAATTCTTAAAACTCACCAATAAGATAACAAACAAACCCAGTGTTTAAAAAAAAAAAAGATCTGGGGTTAAGTGGGTTAAGCCTCTGCCTTTGGCTCAGGTCATGATCTCAGGGTCTTGGGCTCTCTGCTCAGCAGGGAGTCTGCTTTCCTTTCTCTCCCTGCCTGCCTCTCTGCCTACTTGTGATCTCTCTCTCTGTCAAATAAATAAAATCTTTAAAAGAAAAAAAAAAAAAAAAGATCTGACTAGGGGTGCCTGGGTGGTTTATTAAGTGTCTGCCTTCTGTTCAGGTCATGGTCCTGGGGACCTGGGATGAAGCCCCTTGTCAGGCTCCGCACTCAGTGGGGTGTCTGCTTCTCCCTCTTCCTCTGCCCTTTCTCGTTTATGCATGCGCTCTCTCTCTAATAAATAAAATTTATTTATTTCTATAAATAACTTCACTCCAGTTCTCTCTCTCTCTCTCTCTCTCAAAAAAAAAAAAAAAAGAAACCTTTAAGAAAATATTCTCAACATTATTTGTCATTGGGGGTTGCAAAATTAAAACACTTGTAACTTTATAGTGGAAAATCCTAGCAAATGCTATCTTAGCTAGGTGAGTTATGTCAACATTGGCAAGAATGCCATTGATAGTATGTACTCTCACCTGAGGGTAGTCATTAGCCAAACATTGGCCAATTACCAAATAAAGAACATTCTACCAAATACTTCATGAGTACTCCTCAGAACTATCAAGGTCATCAAAAACAAGGAAAGCTGAGAAACTGTCACAGCCAAGAAGAAGCTAAGGAGGCATAACACCTGAATACTGAAATTTGGATGGGATCTGGGGACAGAAAAAGGAACATTAGGTTAAAAAAAATTTGCATAAAATATGGACTTCAGTTAATGTTTCAATATCATTAATTGAATTAACTGATATATATCATATTAATGTTTAATGTTAACAGCAATTGAAATTGGTGGAGAGTATATGGGAGTGCCCTGTCCCATGTTTTCAATTTTTCTATAAATCTACAATTCTTAAAACCATTTTACTATTATTTTTAAAAGCCCTGATTAATAGGAAAGGAGTTTTACTTTTGCAAAATGAAACGTTTCTGGAATTCTACATACAACAATGTAAATATACTTAACACTAATGAACTTTACACTTCAAAATGTTCAGTATTGGGGTGTCTGGGTGGCTTAGTCAGTTAAACATCTGCCTTTGGCTCCGGTCATCATGCCAGGGTCCTGGGATCCAGTCCTGCCTCAGGCTCAGCGCTGCTCAGTGGGGAGTCTGCTTCTCCTTCTCCCTCTGCCCACCCCGCACCCCCACCCCCTCGGCCCCCACACCTTGAGCTAGCTTTCTCTCTTGTTCTTCCTCTCACCCTCTCTTTCTCAAATACAATCTTTAAAAAATGTTCAGGATGTTTAATTCTATATTATGCATTTTTCACCACAATTAAATATTTTAAAAAAAGAAAGCCTCATTTTCAGTTTTAGCCACACTGGAATTTCTCATTCTCAATTGCTTTTAACATTACATGTTAATTATGGCAGCATCATAATTATTAGTGCAGCTTCTAGCATCAAGACGATGTTTAGCGTATGGAGGCACTGTGCTAAGCGTTTCACAAAAATCCTTCAACTGAATCCTTAGAGCAACCCCACTAGGTGGGTATTAGTATGTGTCTCATGTTACGGGTGGTAAACATGAAGGTCAGAGGATTTAAGCAAATTGCCGTGATCGCATTGCTAGGAAGGGGTTCTAATTTCCAGAGCAACTGGACTCCAAAAACCCACATTCGCACCTACTTTGCTCTATTTGCAAATTTCACTTACAGCAGTTCACAACCTCAAGATATTAAAACAAAATAAAACAAACAAGAAAGCACAAGAGTAAACAAATGAGTAAATGCCAAGCTAGCAGAGCAGCCAGCCAATTAAGCAGAGTGGCTCGGAATTCCTGATGCATTTCCCACAACAGCTTTTTACCATTTTCTAGATTGTGAGTCCCCAATTGCGATCCCACTACAAACAATACTGGTGCCTATCACTTACTTATATTCAGTTAAGCTCATGAAAACTGGGAAGGAAGAAAAATGCTGCACCTTAGAGACCAGGAAAAATGCTCTAGGTAGTATTTTTTCACAAATGCTGGATTCCTTGGAAAACCAGGCCAGAAAACGTCTATCCTAAATGCTTTTTCTTTTGATGGGAGGAATGAAGGTGGGGGAGGAAGAGTTTTAGGACAAAGAAGAGAAATAGTACCTTGAAGAAACAGGTTAATCCTTCATTTGGTTAAAAAAAAATTTTTTTTTAAGATTTTATTTATTTATTTGACAGACAGAGATCACAAGTAGGCAGAGAGAGAGGGAGGAAGCAGGCTCCCTGCTGAGCAGAGAGACCAATGCGGAGCTCGATTCCAGGACCCTGAGATCATGACCTGAGCCGAAGGCAGAGGCTTTAACCCACTGAGCCACCCAGGTGCCCCAATCCCTCATTTGGTTTAAACAGATCTGCATTTCCCTGTGTGTTTAACCAAGAAGCCCTGCACTTGTCAGGTGAGGGCTGTGACTGATGGCCAAGCCTTCTCACACTGAGATTTGTAAAATCTCACACTGCCCTTCTGGCGTTTTTAGAAAGGCAGAAAGCTCACAGGAGGCTAAACTGGATAGTTCCTTGCAGGTTAAAGTTGGAAACCTTTGAAGAAAATATTTCAGCCTCTGTCTGATGTAAAAATCAGCACCAGAGCTTACTTTTAATATGGAAAATCATAGATCGCTGGAATAAATCCCTGTTTTGGATCTGGCAAGCCATAGGAATGGAACAGGAAAACGCATAAATAACTCTGCGTAGAAAAGTGAACACGTTTTTGAACTTTGAAAGTGCAACAGAATGCTAAGCCAGGGTTCAAACTCTGACTTCCTGCCCTCCCTCGGCTTTCATTAATCGTATTTTCAAAAACTCACATGAAAGGAAGGCATAACCTCGATTATCAGGGTTCAGATCTCAATACAGACTTATTAGCTCCATCTTATTGATTATGTTCACGGAGGTTTCTCTATCCTTACTGGTGTTTTGCCCTCTGATTTGCCCAGGATTGAAATTAAGTATGTTAAAATCTCCTTTTATTAGGGTGTTATTTCGCTTCTCCAGTAGTTTCTGCTTTTTGAAAATTGTTACTGTGTTACTGGAGGCACAGACAATAATATTAATGGCTTCTGGATCTTCTTGTGATTTTCAGTCATTAGTGTTACAAAATATCCTCATTTACCTATTTTAGTGGGGGCCTAATTCTATCTTGCCTACATCAAGATCTTTGCTTTTTTTCCCCCCATTGCAATTGCCTGTTCTTTTATTTTTAACCTTCCAAATCATTCAATTTCAGGCACACCTCTTTTAAACAGTGGGGAGCACAATTTTGCTTTTGTGGGCAGCCCCGAAATCATTATTTTCTCTTTGTATGAAGCGAGGGGAGCCCATTATTTAGTCAGTACAATCTGCATTCCGGTCTCTGTTGTGTCATATTGTTTTATGGTATTTTTGTGGAATGTAGGAGGTTCATTGTGTGATCCTTTCTCCCACCCCCTCCCCTTTTTAAGATGTGCAGTAAAGTACTGGATAGTAAAATGGTATAATGTCTGAGATTTTCTTTAAAACGCTTCAACCATAAAAGTGGTGGCGGCAGGGGAATGGAGAAGTCCCCATAACCTTGATGGCTATGGAAGCGGGATATTGGGGTTCATTGTAGTTTCTACTTTTACATGTGCTTGGGAATTTTGGTTTTCAAACATGGTTTTCTTTTTAAACAGTTGTAAAAAAATAATTTCGTCTTTCTCATGTTCTACAAAGTTTGCATGTTTTTTTATTTACTTTTATAATAAGCCAAGTTCTATCTTCATGAACATAGACCTAAAATAATGAAAACTTAAGAGCTTCATAAAAAGAAGAGTTAGTCTCTAAATCAAATAAAGACCTTCTCTATTGCCTCAAGCGCTGCAATAAATTATACATACTGTAAATGAGCACAGCTTCTTTTAAAGTTACAAGAAACAATTCTGTCTTTGTGAGAGTTTTATAACTACATCCAATAGCCTATAAACAGCCTCTCTTGATGCGGTTCCCATGGTGACAGGACATAATATATGTGTCCATTAAATTTGGAAATGTAATGAAGTGCAATAAAAATCTACTTCAGAAAAATACACTTCTCAGCATATTTTTATTAATTAAAATATTGCATTGAGCATTTTTCATGTCTGCATGCCTGACAGCAAATAAAAGCTTTGCCACATATTAACTGCGACTCTTGAGTTCCATCCAATATTAATTGGTACAAAATAGGAAAGGCATTTTTGCAGAGAAAATATTTTGACTGGTGGCCCAGAGTGATTAATGGGTAAACAGTTATGCTTCTTGAACTGTGCATATACCAATTCAAAAGCCACCAGCAATATGGATTCTGACATTTGTGTCCACAGGGGCAGGAACGGACTAGAAAGTAAGTGTCCTTAGTCCTTGAGGATGATGAGAAGTTCCTTATTGCTGACTGCCTACCAGAGCCTTGCTGAGAGTATGTGGCCATTTTGCTTGTGGGGGAGGCAGAGTATCAGAAAAACAGATTAAGAAATCCCTGCATAAATTAAACTAACAAGAACAAAAGCAAAGACCACAAAAAAACCAATGCACTACACAACCAGAGGCACAGAAGTTGCCAAAAAATAAGTTGGGGGTGGGTAATGAGCAAATCACTCTCCTACTCAACTTTGAATAGTCAGAATTTTAAGCAGAATAATTGGAAAGGCAAGAATCTTTTTCTCAGGTGATTACTCAGACATCTTCAAATAAGGAGCAGAAAATTCTCAACTACTTCCCACTTGACACTCTCTGTGTATGTCCTCCCAAAGTAGCAGTATCTGAATGATTTTGACACACTTGAAAGCACAAAGCACATAGAAAAGAGAACTGGGGAAAGGGCATACAGCTTCTGCTCACTCCCCAAATCAAGAAGAGCATGAATTCCCTCTTACAGATGACATTAATCTGAGAGGCATTTGCCTTTTGTGTTCTGTCATTCTGCAATGTAAGACCTACGAGAAACTTCACTGACCTGGTTGCTGTTCCATGAAGAACCCTACCCATCAAACCCAACTGAAAAACTAATAGTAACTGGGACTTAATATGTCATAAACTGTCTCCCCAAAACTTTTTAAAAGAACACCCTTATAGGATTCCCACTATGTATCCACACCTCAAGACCCTAGACACATTTTCTGGAGTTTATGGAAAACATCTAAAAACACCACTGCTCCCACATAAATGTTACCAACATCTAAAAACACCACTGTGCTCCCACGTAAATAGTACCATACTCGAAAATGAGAGGAATCATGTGGGCATGGTATTTCTACTGGACCTATTATTGAGGGCAAAGCATCAGAAGTATATCACTATTACGTGGTACAGATTTGCCTAGCTACTGCAGTGAAAAGGCAATCCACAAATGTTTGGAAGTTCCCCAAAGCAAATTTCTTTTCTTACAAGTTCAGACAGTTTTCTGGAAGTTGGAAACTCTGGGAGTTGCACATGTATCAAGGCAAAATGGAAAGCAAAAGAGGTGAAGAAACTGAAAGTCTCCCAAATCTGGAGACTCCTAGGGCCATAGAAAATACCCAATTCCCAGTACCAGCTCCTGGTTTAACAAGGCACCCTCCCTTCGCTAACCATGTGGAGGGATTCCCAACCAAAATACATCAGAGTACTCTTTGAGAATTTGAACTCTCGTCAGGCTTCCCTGATTTCCAACACACACACACTCCAGTTCTTGTCTTCTCCAGAGTTTCTCTCAAGTGTTCCCCTAGCCCCTGATGTTTCATTTCCCACTGAAGCACTCATCAGATTATCTCCAATGGTCTCTTTCTCTATTCACTGCCATCCGTCAGTCTATGAGCCCCCTGACAGTGGGAAATGAATTTTATTCTTTTCAGCATTCCACACTTGAATACTTAACATATCAATGTCGCTTTACATAGACGGAAAAAATTCTTGATGATAAGTGTGTAAAGTACTGTTTACACTCTGTCAAATTCACAATGGCACACTTCCCACTTTGCACTCAAGATCACACTGCCTGGACTGTAGATACATAAAGATGCTTACATTGTTTTGGGGACTGGTTTGACTATTGGAAATATAAGTTAATTGTCAAATCCGAATATGGAAAAAAAAAAAAGAAAATATGTATGCTGAGTCACTACCCCTGCCTATTTGTACCCATTTACTTATTAATTCTTTCACAGTGTATTTTTTTTTTTTTTGAGCACCTAGAAAGTATTGGGCTTGTCCAAAGCATTGGGCAAGGAGTAGTGAACAAACAGAAATGCCCTTTGTACCCACAGAGTTTATCTTCTACTGTGTTTGGGGAAAAATAATAAAATAGTAAAACAGAGATACTAAGCAAACTCAGGTTGTAATAAGCAATTATAGAGAAAATAAACCAGATGATGTAACAGTGTGGCTGGCGGGGTGGGTTGTGTCCATAGATGGGCAGAAAAGGTCTCTTTGAGGTGGTTACTTTGACCTGGACAACTGCAGAAGGCTAAGAGAAGGAAGTTAGGTCAGAGAGCGGGTTGGGGCAAGATTATGGAAGGGTTTAAAAATGCTGCAAAGAGTTGAGATTTTATTGCAGTGCCAAAAGAAGCCATTAGAATGTTTTAAGTTGGGAGAAGATAAGATCTTATTTTAGGAAAGAGCACTATGGTCGTTGTATGGACAATGGAACGTGCTCTGCCAAGAAGTGAAGCAGAAGATCCCTTAGGAAAATTGGGCTACATTTACTCGACGGCACCCTAATGGTTTCCAGTCAGGGGTGATTTTGCCTCCCAAAGGACATATGGCAATATCTGGAAATGTTCTTGTTTGTCACAACTAGGAAGAGGGGTGCTAGTGGGCAGCGGCCTCAGATGCTGCTAAACCTCTCACAATGTACAGAATGGCCCTTCTCAACAGACAACTAATCATCCAATGGAGCCAAGGTTCAAAAACTCTGATTTACTCTATGCAGATCTGCTCTTCGACTTCTGGAATGCATGATAGAAGCAACAGAAAAAAAAAAAAGTTATATAAATTGCAAGGCCTGTGTGTCAGGACATATGGGTGGCTCAGTTGGTTAAGCATCTGCCTTTGGCTCCAGTCATGATCCCAGGGTCCTGGGATTGAGTCCCATGTTGGGCTCCTTGCTCAGTGGGGAGCCTGCTTCTCCCTGTGCCTACAGCTCCCTCTGTGCTCACTCTCTCTCTGACAAATTAAGTAAATAAAATCTTAAAAAAAAAAAAAAAAGAAGAAGAAGACATGTGTGTTCATGGGAAGCAAAGAAGAAAATTATGGGGTAAAAAAGAGTCAGTGACAAGAAACTATTTGAGACTCAGAGTCACTCCAAACATGGATGGAATCATCCACCTTTTGTACCAAAAGTAACAATTCTTTGCTTTTAAGATAAGCTGACCTCCCCTTAAGTTCTTATTACATTGTCTACATGGTGACCTTCCTAGATGGTGAATAATAGTTATTCTTTTTCTTTAGTTTCCTTTAATTCAACTAAATAGCATTCCATTTAGACCACATTAACACTTAGATATTCTTGACGAATGGCGTTTCCTGTCCTTGGACATGTCTTCCTTTCAATAAGTTGAAAATTCGCCTTCAAAATTTGAGCATTTTATTAGTGATTGGGATTAAAATTGTTTTCTACGACAACACCTGGACCTCTTCCATTCATACGTCTAAAAGCAGAGACAGCATTCCACAATGGACAGTACTGTCATATGCTGATCTACATTAAGCTGGATTTTTTTTTCCCCAGGAAGATTCTCCCAACAAATTATTGTGCTGAGTCTCAGAGAAGGTTCCACACTCAAAGGGAGCCCCTGGGATGCTGCTATTACTCTTTGAAGGACACTTGACTTTCACCGAACATCTGCCTTGTTTAATGAGCCACTAAGTATGAGCACCTGAATTGAATACGTTAACCAAGGAAAGGGACTAGCAGGAAACCATTCTGCAAGCCTGAGGACTTTGCTGGTGGGCTACAGTACAACTTAGATCCTCAAAAGAAAATCCTTAAAATTAGGTTTCAGGGGTCTCCTTTAAAGTTTGTAGTTTCTGAGTGGTCACAAGGAGTGAAAATCAACAAAAATTAATAGAAAACTATTAATATTACTAAATATTATAAAATAATAAAAATTAAATAAAATTAAAAATTAGTAGAAAAACTAGGTCTATGTGAACATTCGACCCACTAGAGTAAACAGATTCTAAGATGAGGCAATATATAGGCAAACAAAGATATTTAGCAATGAAATATGAGTTAATGCCAGCGAGGGCGGCAGGATGTGTATCTCATACACTACTGGGCTTACAAATTATTATGTGTTATTGTATATTACTATTATAAAAATATCTGAATGTTATTATTTGTATAATCTGCTTTTCTAGAAGCCTCTCTAAACAACTTTCTGGACACTTTATGCCTTATAATCTGATATAATTTCCCTTCTTTTCTAAGTGAGTGATCAGAGAAGAACACAAAGATCCATGAAGGAGGGCACTTGTTGCAGAATTACTACTAAAGGTGTTATAGTCATTAGTAATGGTAATTAGTAATTAGTAATGATAACTGCAACAGCCAGGAATTCATCAAATAGAGTACAGTTAGCCTAAAATATGAAATATTAGTAAGTCATTAAAAATCAAGTTTTCAGGAAAACATTCAAGATACTAATGTATCCCTAGAACTTAAAATAGTGCCTGGCACATGATATTAAGCCCTCTAAATGTTTGTCAAATGAAAGAATATATCATTAAATGGAAGAGGATACAAAATCACTTTTCATTATGACCCACATTCTCTTGTAAGCATAATTAAGATAGATAGATAGATAAACAACCTGTGCCTATGCATAGAAAAAGATCTTAAATACTCAGACTTGTTTAAAATGGTTATTTTGGGGTGGTGGATTTATACATCATTTTTATATTCTTTATTTCTTCCTTGATTTTAAAAATCTTCTACAATAAATATTCACCAGTTCTATAATCAGAGTGATCTTTTAAAGTATATGTTAGAAGTATAAATCACCATTCCTTTTGGTGGTGTTTCCAGCTGACCTTGACTCCACCTCTCTATTGGATCTCTTGAGTACTTATGGGATCAATTAGTTGAGCTTAAAAAACATTGGCTGATGTTCTATTCGGTGTCTTCCATGATCTGGGGAGATATGAATCAACAGTACAATTCCTGCTCTTAAAAATATGATGGTAAATATAAAGTTATATTTTTAATATAAAAGATAATATAGTTAGGGTGAAACTGAAGAAAACTTCCTGGTGGGAGAAGGTAGGCATAGGTCACCATGGGAGCAAAGATCAAGAGTGGGGGGGTCCCGGGGGAGGACAGAAGGAGGAGGTAAAGTGATAAGAAAAAAGTAGCAAGCGGATGGTTCTAGAAGCCAAGGAAAGAAAACGAGCATAGGAGGAAGCCAAGTTGGCATGCTGCCTAGGAACCAAATAAGACAACACCTGAGAGGTGAAGTGAACAGAGAGCTTTACTTCTTGGTGTGTATTCTAGTCATATCTTCATTTCTACCCAAGGAGAAATGATAAATGACATGTCTACCGCCTCCTCCAGCCTTAAGGCCAATTTGCCGCCCTCCTCTACCTGACTTTGTCAGTAAACACCCCCCACCGCTTTGCCATAGCTCCACAACTCTGATCATGCCATTCTCCACTCTCTCCACATCCCCAAATCTTCCAGCTCTCTTCCCTGCCCGAGAAACACATTCCATAATGTTCTTGACATTTTAAGACAGGGAAAAGCATTTTAGGATGGGGGATTCATGCAGAAGCTACACAACGGGTTAAGACAAACAATTAAATAATTGGTAAGACAGTAACTTTCAAACAGGATCCCTGCAGCCCTCCTCTGCTTGCTGTCACACAGGGCATGAAAGACGGATTGCCTTAATACCAACCCTTTGCATTAATAAGTACTGAGTCCAACGGGAATAGCCCCAGGTAAGAGGGATCTCCAGCGAGGTTCACACCAATGTGCACCTCATTCAACAGCCACACAGAAATCATAGTTACCAGCAGAAGACCACGTGACTCATAGGACCTTAATGCATTTTGTAGCAAAATGTATAAGTAAGCAACTAAAATGAGAATTTCCTTTTTTATATATATATATTTTTAAATTTATTTATTTTTTTATTTGGCAGACACACACACACACACACACACACACACACACAGTAAGAGAAAAAACACAAGCAGGAGGAGTGGGAGAGGGAGAAGCAGGCTTTCTGCTGAGCAGGGAGCCTGACATGCGGCTCGATCCCAGGCCCCTGGGATCATGACCTGAGATGAAGGTAGATGCTTAATGACTGAACCACCCAGGCACCCCAGAATTTCTTTTTTTAAACAGAGTTCAGAAAAGATTCAAAACATAAAGCTGCATAAGCCATGTGTGGACCACAGAATGCTAGTTTCATGGGATCGCAACAGCTGTCATAAAAAATGAAGACCCTGGGGGGGGGCACCTGGGTGGCTCAGTGGGTTAAGCCGCTGCCTTCGGCTCAGGTCATGATCTCAGGGTCCTGGGATCGAGTCCCGCATCGGGCTATCTGCTCAGCGGGGAGCCTGCTTCCTCCTCTCTCTCTGCCTGCCTCTCTGCCTACTTGTGATCTCTGTCTGTCAAATAAATAAATAAAATCTTTAAAAAAAAAAAAAATGAAGACCCTGGGGCGGCTGGGTGGCTCAGTGGGTTAAAGCCTCTGCCTTCGGCTCGGGTCATGATCCCAGGGTCCTGGGATTGAGCCCCACATCAGGCTATCTGCTCAGCGGGGAGCCTGCTTCCTCCTCTCTCTCTGCCTGCCTCTCTGCCTACTTGTGATCTCTGTCTGTCAAAGAAAAAAATAAAATCTTAAAAAAAAAAAAAAAAAACGAGGACCCTGGTTAAAAATCCTGGAAACATTAGATAAGACAAGTTTCTTTATCATTGTCTTTAACATGTCAAGCTGAATTGCGTTTCTCTTAGAAGATGATAAGATATTGTAACATTCCCCAAGTTTATGTGACCACAGAATCTCCTTATGCAGATTATCTTGCAGGTCTAGGGTTTTATTAGGGAGCATCCTTTAAAATTTAATCATAGGACCAGATTTATATTTTAAAAATGATAGAATCAGATTAGATTCCTAATCTCGGTTATGGAGTGATTTTAGAACAGCTGTTCTCAATTGTGTATGCCCATTAAAATCACCCAAGAAACTTCTAAAATTCCCAATGCCCAACCCTTATCTGAATCAGTCAAATCAGAATTCTTAGGCCTAGGACTGAGGCATCACTATTCTGGAAAGCTCTGGAAAGCTCTGAGGGAGTTACAACGGGCAGCCAAGTTGAGAGCCATCACTTTCGAGTCTCCTACCAAGGCAGGATGCTCTTCTTCAGCATCTTTGATATCTTGGTGTGCTAACTCTTTAATATGGGGGACCCCCGTGGCCGCATGACACAGCAAAACATCCCTCCGCTATGTCAAACCCAAGAGGAAGCCCACTGTGTCTAAGATAACATTTATATGAGTAACGTTTTATATTGCTCAAACTGTAGGACATGTGCTACATTCCTATCTTCCATCAATAAATGAATGGCTCCCTTTTTTCCTCCCCCTTAGTAGTTTGGACACAGTATTCCACATAAAAATCCCACAAAGGGAAAAACAAGCCTCAAATTTATTAATAAAGTTCTAACGGCAAATATTGAAAAGCCGATACCCAGGCAGAGAGTACGGAATATTAACTGTGACATGTAATATTTAAGGGCAGAAATTTTTTATTAATATTTATACACCTAATATGTACAATCGAGAAATCTAAATAGCAGGAATACTTTCTGCATTATGCAGACACAGGCCCAGTGAATCTGCTGGCCTCCAGGGTCCAGAGTTAGACTGCCTTGGAGGTAGGAGCTAACCCAGGCTTCTTTGCCAAACTTGGCCTTGGTAGGAACCTTAATTAATCTTATTTATAGTTCTACCAAGTAGTGCTCTTCTTCTCATTGAATTACTTGGAATGCATGCTTAGCTATAAGATGCTGCTTTCAGTTGAAGAGTTAAAATAAAAACTACTTGGGCGCCTGGGTGGCTCAGTGGGTTAAAGCCTCTTCCTTTGGCTCAGGTGGTGGTCCCAGGGTCCTGGGCTCCAGCCTGGAGTCAGGCTCTCTGCTCAGCGGGGAGCCTGCTTCCCTTCCTCTCTCTCTGCCTGCCTCTCTGCCTACTTGTGATCTCTGTCAAATAAATAAATGAAATCTTTAAAAAATAATAATACATTTTAAAAATAAATAAAAATTAAAAAATAAAAAATAAAAAATACTTGACCCCAGGGACTCCAGCCACACAATAACCATTCAAACATTGGAACCTAAAATGATATGCCTTTGAGAGAATGGACCAAAAACCATTTTCATAAATTACACCCCAAAAAGCACTGTCCCCGATTTGGAATGAATTGTTACATGATAGATTATTCTGTTAAAATGTGTTAATAATTTATCCCCTTCCTTCCCATGGATTTTGTGCAAAATTTGCATCAAAGAAAAAAAATTAACTAGTGCTTTATCCTTAAAACTGAAAAGGTTTATGACAAGGTAGTTCTATTATTTACTTTAATAATAAAATAAAGCCCACTATCAACCTGACTTGTTAAAACCAGCTATCTGATCTTAGAGTCACTAATCTTTATTTCCTTCATAATCCAATTTCCTTTATTATTTGCTTTGCTAATGACTGTTTTGATTAAAAAATTAGGGATAGAAATGATAATGCTGTATAATTAAGTATGCAGATTTGGAGCTTTTTGCCTTTAAATGCAGTGTGTTCGAAGAGCCAGATCTCCTGTAGTAGATAATTCGTGAAATTATATATTGCATTAGTAACGTGCTGGAATAGTTAAGGAGCTAAAAATTTCAGGATTATCCCATGTCCAATAGCTGGTGGCATAAATATACCAAATGAATCTAAGTAGGCCTTTAGAAAATCCAATTTATTGAATTAAGTATGAGTTTTAATAGCCCAATAAAACATCACTGAAAGATAAATATTGAAAATTGCATTGCCCAATTTCAACACAGCAATTCATTGAATTTTATCTCTCTACAAAATAAATAAATATTATAATTATTTTTCATGACAGATTTGTACCTAACGTAAACGATACCCCTTTGTGAACCTGAGAGCTTCTGTAATAATGGGGTAAACTTATCTGCTGTTTTCAACACAGCTTATTAGGTGTTTCCAAGATTTTGTTTATTTATTTGAGAAAGAGACGTAGGGGCAGGGAGAGGGAAAAGCTGAGTGCGAGCCGAGGGCTCAGTCTTACAACCCTGAGATCATGACCTGAGCCAAAATCAAGAGTTGGCAGTTTAATTGACTAAGCCACCCAGGTGCCCCTCCTTATTAGGTGTTTTAAAACTAAAATATAAAGAGGGCCTCAGAGAGTGCATAGCACTTATGCTAAAGAAGAGGGAACTCTGGGAAAGTGGCTGAGAGGAGGCGGGAATTGACGGCCATGTTTCATTTTGTGGGTGGGCTGCTGTCACACGGAAGTGGGACTGGACTTTCTCTGAAGCTTCTGAGAGCTAGAGAACAAATGGAGATAGGCTGGAAAACAACATAATGAAATCTTTTCAAGCAGTTGAAATTATTTCAAGAGTGGAAAATTCCCCAAAGGGAGTGAGTCTTTCCTTAATAAAAGCAAAGTCTTGAAAAACTCTGGCAGAAAGAAGGAAGAGGTCTGGCGTCAGCAGTCAACAGAATTCCCTTCAAAGTTTGCTTCTACCCTGAGGTCCTAGAATTTTCCGAGATTAATTACAGTTAATTGGGAAATGTTAAAAATCAAGGGATTTAGGGACGTCCGGGTGGCTCAGTTGGTTAAGCTTCTCCCTTCGGCTCAGGTCATGATCCCAGGATCCTGGGATGGAGCCCTGCATGGGGATCCCTGCTCAGTGGGGAATCTGCTTCTCCCTCTGCCTCTATCTGACACTCCCCCTGCTTGTGCTCTCTCTCTCTCTCTCAAATAAATACAAAAATAAAAATACTAAACACACACACACACACACACACAAGGAATTTAAATGAATCATTTGAAATACCACAAACCAAAATCAATTGAAAATAAAACTTTTTTTTTTTTTTTAAGATTTTACTATTTATTTGACACAGAGAGATCACAAGTAGGCAGAGAGGCAGGCAGAGAGAGAGAGAGAGAGAGGAGGAAGCAGGCTCCCTGCTGAGCAGAGAGCCCGATGCGGGACTCGATCCCAGGACCGTGAGATCATGACCTGAGCCGAAGGCAGCAGCTTAACCCACTGAGCCACCCAGGTGCCCTGAAAATAAAACTTTTAACCCAAGTTACAACCACTGAGAGACAAAAAAATTTTGTAATTAAATCATTCTCTATTAAGAATATGTACAAATATTATCATATTTTTCTATATATAGTCATTTTGGGGCAAAATCTGTACAAGAATGGTCTTTTTTGATATTTTAAACTAAAAATTGTTAACTATTAGATACCTACATGCTTATGGTTGCTATCCCTAGATTTCTAATTACTTTTTTCTTTTTCTTCCTTACATTAATACATTTGTTTTCTTAAATAGGGCATGTTTGAGAAATAATAAATTTCAGTAAGATATTAAAAGTGTGTTTTGACGACATGTATATATTCACAGAATAAAGTTAAAGACTGAGACACTTAGATAATTCTTCATCGAAGCCTCCCTTTGACTTTAATTGTCTGGGTACTGTGTAAAAAAAAAAGTTTAAGAACTTAAATTATAATTACCTAAATTTGTCCTTTAACTTCTCAGTCCAGAAACCTCCTATGTATTCCATCATCTGAAAACTCATACAAGTTAATAAACCCAGCTTTCTGGAGATACTTTACTAAAAGTCAGAGAACACCATCTTAGTATCTTTAATAATTATGTACTAAGGG
The DNA here is from genome assembly GCF_011764305.1 of Mustela putorius furo. Taxonomy (NCBI): domain Eukaryota; kingdom Metazoa; phylum Chordata; class Mammalia; order Carnivora; family Mustelidae; genus Mustela; species Mustela putorius. Next base: position 21,063,493 of record NW_025421322.1, on the reverse strand, counting down.
GTATTTTAAATTTTATGGCATTTTAGTTTAAAATTAAATCATTGTTGATAATTATTTAGGGTTATAATTGCAACAGCTACACTAATTACAGGGGTGAAAAAGTAGCAAGATTTAATTCTGGTAAAATTAAGTATTTTACCAAGCTATAGCCTTATAGTCAAAATTAAGGCAATAACCACATGGTACAAATTCAGAAGGAAAAAAATATGATTTATTCTAGTGCTCCCTGGTAATATCATGCAAGAGAACTTATGAAAAAAAAAACCATAGTATTAGATGTATACCTACCATCTAAGAACTCTATTTTAAACTCAAAGCTGTCATTTAAATGTTGTGACAGACAGTTAAAGATATCACAGAAGGCCTTACAATGGGATTCAAGTGCCACACCTTCAAGATTATTTGAACGTTCTGGAAAACACCGTATTGGATAATTCAGTTTTCAAATAAAATTGCTAGTTTCCACCAGCCTTCCTCAGTGTTCAATTCAATTTGTTGTTTTAGGAGATTGCATTTTGGGGTCAGGCCAAGTAAACAAGTGTGCCATTAAGAAAAATATGATTCTTTTCCTATAGGGATAGCATCATAGCACCACAGGTGAGCAAACAGCTAAAAGCAGCTATGCGTGGAAAAAAAGGTAGTGACACCAATTGCTTCTGAAAATACTTGCTTCATTCTCCAGTCCATGTCCTTTCTCTCATCTGTACTCAGAGCAAACTGGTCCCCTCTTGCAGACTCAGCTCTATTTCCAGGATCCCATTCAGGACTCAATAATAAACTTTGGGTCAACTTAACTGTGGCCTGACTTTGGTTCTTCACCCAGTTCTGATACATGACCGTTTGACTATGACCCCCATCTTTCATCTCTGTCCTGACCAATGATTTGCCTTGTTCTTCTGTACTTGATCATCTGCTTAAAAACCTGGTCAGGAAGCCAATCTTTCTGTGGCTGGGACACAACACTGTCCCTGTGCTTAAGAAAGAGAGAGGCTCCCATAGATTTTAAAAGTAATACAGACACGCACAGGTACATGTATACCTGTGCAAACACATAAAACTCTTTTGGGGGGTTTTCTGTATATTTCTCCATCCACTGAATCAAACACTCTAAATTTCATCCATGCCATAAGACATTCCATTTATGGGGTTTGGTGTAAAAAGAGCTCATATGTTCACTTTCACAACCACTGCAACACCTTTTATTCAAGTAAAAGAGGTAGAGTGAAATAGGTTGTAGCCACCAATGCAGCCACTATTTGCTTTCAGAGGTGTGGTTTACTTTGCATCCCCTTACTGGTCTTTCCCAGTATGGGATACTAGTGGGTACCTCTAGCTGGAGTATCCCTAGCTATCCTTTCAAGCCTCTGCTTTATTATATGTATGTGGGATGAAGCCATACACTCAAAGGCAAAATGGCTCTGGGACCTTGACCAGTAGTTACCATCACCTCTGAGAAGAATCCAGAAACATACTTGTGACACTGGTAGATATTTGGGAGAAATGGTTATTCTGCGTGCACTACCACATGGTTGGGCCACACTGATTTTTTTCATAACAGGTAGAGCAAGAAAACTGCCCAAAGTTACTCCGCTGATGTACAAAGTACACCACCTGCTTTGCTGCTTTCTGTTAAGTCTCGAAGAAGTTTAGAAACACAAAATTTGTAGTTAGCTTGATCTAACTCATTTTGAACCAAGTAAAGCAGGGAAGCACTGTGTCCTCTGGAGGACTGAAAGCAACACCTGTGGGGAATTTTTATATCAAGTTGATAACACAACTGAACCCCTTGAAGAGACCAGTTGAGAATTTATTTTCCTGACAACTCTTGCCCAGATGATTTTATCTCATCTCATGGATGAATTACAAGATCATGACTCCTATATTTAAACCTTGAGCCCCAACCTGTTCCCCAACCTCAAGACTCATCACCTAACTGCCTCCTCTGTCACTCCACATGGACATTGGTCAAGCGTCTTGCAATGAACATGTCCAAAATGGAGAGGATGCTACCCGTTCCTCAGTCAGTTTGTCCAGATATCTTTCCCTTCTCACTAAATAACACCTCCATTCTTCCAGGTACACCAGTACAAATCTTGATTTCTCTCCTTCTCCCACATTCAATTTATTAGCAAATCCTCTCAAGTCTTCCTTTTAAATATGCAGAATGGTTTCCCCATTCACCATCGCTACCATGACAACTCTGCTCCAGGCAGCACCATGGCGTGGCTGGATTAACACAGCCTCCTACCTTTGGCATTCCTCCACCCACTTACACTCCTACATGTATCCTACACAGAACAGGTGGAGGAATCCTTTCAAAAGGTAAGTCCGATCATGCCACTCCTTGCTCAAACCCTTGCAGTGGTTTCTCAACCTATAGAGCGTGAAATCTAAACTCTTCACCAAGGCTTATGTAAGGCTACACCTTGACCTCCCACTGTCCTTCACCTATATCTTCCTGCCAATGCCTCCTATCACTTTCCCCCTCATCCACTCTTTTCCACCCACAAGGGCATCCATGCAGCTACATCCTAAACACACTCCTATTCTGAGACTTTGCCATGATTTCTGGAACAGTCTTCCCTGACATCTGCGAGTCTTGAGCCATCACTTCCTGTAGGTCTCTGCTGAGTGGAACCTTAAGGAAGCCTTTGCTACATAAAATAGCATGTCACATCCATATCACTCCTTATTGCCTTCTCCTGCTTTATTATTCCTGTTAGCATGTTATTTATTTATTTATTTATTGCCTGTCCTCTCTGGGAGGATGTAAATGCTCTGAGGGTAGGGACTCGGTATTCTCAGCATTGAACAGGGCCTGATGCAGAGCAGGAACTCACTATGTATTTGTTGGGTGATTAAATGAACGAGTAGTGTACTCTTTTGTTCCTAGTCTCCCTTGCAATGGAAGCCTGCATGTTTGTACGTCCTAGCACATCATCTGGAACACATCAGACCTTGATCCAGGCATTTGCAATGTCCCAAGGATGGGAAATCTGGAGTTAATCATCCTTTTCAAATTGGCACTGCCCTCTGGGCTTTTTATCATCCTTACCCCAAAACTGCTGGAAAATCCAGACTGAGCGATGACAATGTTCTCCTAAGGAGCCATTTGCTGTTCATAAAACTTTAAAAAATAGCACCTATGGAACAAAGAGGCTGATGCAGTGTTAGACATACATTATCCTGAAGAGCTGAGAATGGCTTCCAGGAATAGGATGTACTACATAATGGCATCATCACCTATCCATTTCTCATTAAAAGGAGCCTGACAGTGCATGGGCGCCATACATTTATTTCTAAAGCTCTTTTCTGAAGTTGTTCTTATAGACTCACTATGGATGTGAAGGCTAGATACAAGATTCTAAATGAGAATTTCTAATAACTTAGAAAATCCTTAAAATAGTCCATCCCTTCTTGATGTGGAATTAGAAAAGAAGGGAGTGGAAAACAGGGAAGCGATGACTGCAGAGAATACAGCAAGTGAATTTCAGACAAATCTTACTCTTTCAGAATGAATGGGCTAAATGATTAGACAGAGCAAATACCTTATCCTCTTTTCTACGCATTATCTACATAAAGTGCTTAGCTCAGAACAGGCATTGAGTTCATAGTAATTATTATTCTATTCTCTGGGATTTTGGTTAAGATCGCAGACTTTGATGTCAGACCCACAAGGGTTAATTCTTAGTTGCTACTTACTCCTTGCGGAATTGGAAAAACCACTTAGCATTGCTGAACTTTCATGCTCTTATTTCGAAAATGGACATAACAACACCCTTCATAATGGAAAGACTATGTAAGATACACATGTAAGGGACTGCATATAGTTCAGCACCTAACATATAAATAATAATGACATCTATAATATGAACAATAGATAAAAGAGCAAACATTGCAGGAGGAAATCAAGAAGAAAGAGGAGTATCTAAAGGATTTGTGGTTGCTCTTCCATTCTTTCAAGTTTCTACTCAACTCCCCCTGGATTTGAAGAGCTGCTAATGAAAGAGAAGGCTTGGACTCCCTAGGAGGGACAGGGAACCATTTCCCTCCATCTGCCAACTGATTTCCCACCTGACTTCACACATTTAACATCACTCCCAGGATTGGATAAGGCAAGGCCACTCTTTCCCTAAGAAGCCCAACCTCTTAGAAGTAAGGTGGGTTCGTCCTTTGTCATGGCTCCAATCTTTCTAGTTCCTCCCTTGTACTAGGTTGGCTCTACTCATTACACTCCAATCCAAGGACCCTTGACTGCTTCTCCCCTGCACCATGTGCTCACCATGTGCACCGTGTGCACCATGTGCACCACGTGCACACTCCTCTCTCCTCCCTGAAGGAAGAGCCTGGGCTCTCACCTGCTGATTCATCTATTCGTTCTCATTCAAACCAACTTGGACTTGCCTATCAAGATCCAGCCTGTGCATCACATCCCTGAAAAAGCTTGCCGTCCTCCTCACCAACCACTAGTAGAGATGATTTCTAACTCCTTTGCCTTATTAGAAATACATTATGCCTTCTAGAACCTGCATTGCCACTGCTGGTTCATCTGCAGGACGGGTCAGGATCAGACGGATCTGATTTCTACTTCCAACTCCCCATTAACTATGAGACCTTAAGGATGCTATTTAATATTCTTGAGGCCAAGTACCCTTATCTGTAAAATAAAAATAATAGTATCTGAGAGGATTCTTAAAAGAATGCGAGGAGATATGGAAACAAATATCCACTCAGTGCTATCACATAACAAGTGTTTTATTGGCACAGTATCTGGCCCATAGAACTCAGTAAGTCATCAAGAAATATTCACAAAGCATTTATTATCTGTCAGGCATTGTCTTGGAAGCTTGCATTTCAATGGAGGAAGTAAGACCCAGTTCCAGTTTTCAAGAAACTCCAAGGGGTGTGTGAGGGAGTGTTGGTTGGGGGAGGGGTCGGGGGTACCAGGCATGTCATGGAGCGACAGACAAAAGCTATAATCGTGCCACAGCATGGTAGGTGCTATAATGGGATAGGATTACAAGTGACTAGACCCACTCAAGTCTTGGAGGGGCAGAAAGTCTTCCCAGAGGTTTTGGGATTCAAGCTAAGACATGAAGGGTGAATAGTAATCAGTCCCACAATGGTGCTAGGGGAGATAGTAGAGGTGATAAGCTTTGGCGGATGGGTTGGTGCTGGGGGTGGGGTAGCCACAGCATGAAAAGATATTCTTGGCAGGAAATGTGCAGACATCTAGGCATAAAAGAGAACACACTGAGTTCGGAGAGCCTAAAGCATTTCAGTGTGGCTCGAGACAATACAGATAACTGATACTACTGAATAAATTAACTAAGTAATTGGTTAGTTGGACTCTCCGCCCTCCCTACCCTCACTAAGCTCTTACAGTTCTTTTCTGCTCTGTGTTCCAAACATCTGAAGATGTGTTCACATCCAATAGAAAACAATGGCTAAGAGCTGGCGCTCTGGATTCCCACCGCCAACACTCAAATCTCAGCTCTGCTACTCACTGGCTTTGTGACTTCAATTACTTACCTCCAGCCTCCTCTCTCATAAAACTGAGATAAAAATAGTCCCTTCTGTGGCTACACAGATTCGGTTCTTAGCATGGCAGCTGACACAGAATACTCATCCAATAAATGTTATTATCATAATGTGTACTCCACCATAAATGGCCCTGAGTGCACTTCTTGTCTTCTCGCCCAACTGCAAGCTTCTTGGGGTCAAGGACATAGTCTTAAACATTTTCTCTTCCCTGATAAGATGGAAGGGTGCTGGTTTAAAAAGCCCAAAGAATGTGTGCCAATAGGTCTATATATAGCTCAGGCAGCATAGCAGAATGCTTCACATTGTGAAATCCAGACCCAGATGTGCCTGGGCTCATACTCACAGCTCTTCCATTTGCTGACTTTTTAATCTCGGGCAAGATGCTTAACCTCTCGTTGCCTTGGTTTTCTCATCTGTAAAGTGGGGATAATTATAGTAATGACCTCACTGGTTAGTTATGGGCATTTAATGGCTAAAGTCCTTAAACCAGAGCTGTTATTTAACTAAGAGGTGGTAAAGTTACTATTATGCTCTGTGTATTTGGAGCATCCGAATGGGAAATCAGATCTGAGGGAGGGATGCAAGATGTCCAAATATGCAGCCAACCTAAAGATACAATGGCAATTAGACACGTATAGTTTCTACGTAGTTGTGTAAAATCACCTGCACCTAAGCACAAATATTCACAACCTCATTATATTAAAAGAAACAGCATCAAATATAATAGGTTCTACATAGATTTCTCTCTGCCTCATACCTGATTTTGTCTTATTAAGCTTGAGTCATAGAATCTTGGCTTTAGTACAACCCAAGTAAGGCACTGGAGGGCTGCCCAGAAATAAGAAACAACAAGAGACCACATCTTAATATCCTGATACCAACAAATACCAAAAATTACAGCTTTAAAAAGTTAGATATTAATGATTGATCCAGTCCTTAAGAGACTCAGTGCAATTTGAGCCATCAAAGTCAGCTCTAAAGCTGGATCAAATCCACTTACCCATCCCTGATTTAGAGCTTATGGATTTTATTCTTCTAAGAATCTGTAATCCAAATATCTCATTTAAGGCTCATGGGGGAAGATGCAATAAAGTGTACAGAATGCTAGGAATTCAAATGGGGGAAATTCCTAACTCCTTAATTAAAGTTGCAGGGATAATGCTTTCTGCATGAATCAGATTCATAAAAGTATTAGCAACCACAGATTTATAGCTGGACAACAGATATATGTCATGCTCTGAATTACAGCTGAGAACAGAGTTTGTTAAAGCTGAATTATGGCAAATGCCTTCAACTGAAAAAATGTATGCATAAAATATTAACCATGGTACACACTTAGAATACTCTGCAGTATAATAAAGACAGTTTCTTTTAAAGGTTATAAATTAAGAATGCTTCCTTTCAAATGAATTACAATTATCACTTTATTTTTTTAAAGTGGCTGAGCATGTATCTTGTGTCTAACTCTTATTTAAAGGATATATCCTTAACCTTAACATTTGGCTACATAACTTTTCCTCAGGGTCCTGGATTGCAACCACATGGCTACTATAAAAATGGGAAAGAAATATACCTCAGTCATCACAATTGGTAATTATCCTGCTTGCTACCAAGATGCTTCTATGTGTTCTTTGATTCAGTGAGCAGGTTTACAAATGTTCAGAGTACTTTTTTTCCCCCCTGTTCTTATTATTTTAAGAAAATCCAGGTAGGAACTGCCTAAGAGGTAAAGATTAGCTGGATAACCCCCATGAAGGTATACCTCTTCTTCCAAGCCAGGAAATGAGAAAAGAAAAATTTTTTAATCATTTGAAGATACATTTTCATTAAGAAACTTGGGGATTTGAGTTCATAACTCACCCATTCAGGAAAGGGAATTTGTTGGATGGAATAAGTGAGCCTCTTTCTCTCTTCAGGTCTGCAAGGGGACTCTCTCACTTAGCTGGCAGATGATGGAGTGAGTTCTGGTACCTCCAGCTGTCAGATTTGCAATAATATTTAGACTTTGCAAATTACTTTACCAACTCCCAAGATCATCAGTTTGTAGGTTTTTTTCCCCTCTTGAAACTTGGCTTTGATTCCTACTAGTCTACTGACTTGAGTTATTGTCAAGTTTATCCAAAACTCATCAGCTTTTGCTTCATCACCTCTTGGCCAGAGCATGATTCACCATTTAAACTTCTTTTTTAATTTTTTTTACTTTTTTATTTTTTATTTTTTAAAGATTTTATTTATTTATTTATTTGACAGAGAGAAATCACAAGTAGATGGAGAGGCAGGCAGAGAGAGGGAAGCAGGCTCCTCGCTGAGCAGAGAGCCCGATGTGGAACTCGATCCCAGGACCCTGGGATCACGACCCGAGCCGAAGGCAGCGGCCTAACCCACTGAGCCACCCAGGCACCCCTAAACTTCTTTTTTTAAAGGAAAGACTATATGTGCATATATATATATGCACATATATATGTACACACACATACATATACATATATACATACACATATATATGTATATACACACACACACACATTGCTGTTTATAAAAGGATACTCTCGAGTTAATTAGATCTTAAAACCATACCTTGCTTTAAAAATTGCTATTCCTTAAAGATATTCAAGATTCATTAGTATGTTTGTTCAGCAGCTTGTAAAAAAAAAAGTTAACAAATATAAATCTTTGATCACCATCTCTCCTTTCCCTGTTACCTTTTTTTTTTAACTTTTCCCCACATTCGTGGAAAATTCTGTAATTACAGAAAAGATAAAGAAGAAACTATTTTAAGTAATTCCTAATTTCAATACCTTGGGATAATTACCATTAAAACATTGATATTTCTTTCTAGAACTTTTCCTACACACCTTCTAATAGCATTAGGATCATAATACGTACAGGTAACTTTACATATTGCATTTAAAATGTAACATGTCTAAGAATTTCTCCAGCTCCATATTCTTTGAAAACCTAATTTTTTAATGGTTGTATAACATACTCTAATGTGGATATGCCTTAATGAACTGAACCATTTGCAACAAGTATGACATTGAAGATGTATTTAAATTTTCATACTTATACTCATATCCCTACTCTCTTCTCTAATTAATTCCTCAGTCTCTACAAGTGCAAATGTTGTGTCCAAAGATATTTTAGAAGGCTGTTTGGCATATATTGTCTCCAAGACACTAGTCCTTAATTTTAGTGATGCTGGCTTATCTTACCCTGATAATGGGCAGATACTATTGTTATCTTTATTTTATTTTTTTAAAGATTTTATTTATTTATTTGACAGAGAGAGATCACAAGTAGGCAGAGAGGCAGGCAGAGATTGAGAGGAGGAAGCAGGCTCCCCGCCGAGCAGAGCCAGATGCAGTGTTCGATCCCAGGACCCTGGGATCATGACCTTAGCCAAAGGCAGAGGCTTAACCCACCGAGCCACCCAGGCACCCCTGTTATCCTTATTTTAGGGATGAGGAAGTGGAGGCAGCAAGATTAAGTAATTTCCCAAAGTTGCACCACAGAGAAACTGAGCTTTGAATTCAGGTAAATGCTCCTAAACACTGTTCCCAGATGCCTTTTGGGAAAAGTTGCAAGACTTTTAATAAATATTGTGAATTTTTAAAAAGATGCTATAATCCACAGTTATCTGTAACAGCACTCACCTCACCTTACATCACCTTAAGATTGACTAACATAATAAAAATATAATAAAAAAATAAAATGAGGACTTCTGTTGTTGTTTTTGCAGAGGCTATTAATAGTAGCATCTTAAATACAGAACTATTTATCCTGCTTCTGGAAACCTGGGCTTACTCCCAGACACTTCTTGAAAGCAAATACAGAAGAAGTCTAAATAATATACTAAGAATTATGCTTTTCAGTTGTTAAGAAAAATGTAACTATAAATTGATTAAAATTTTAAAACAGGGGCACCTGAGTAGCTCAGTTGGTTAAGCATCTGCCCTCCAGCTCAAGTCAGGATCCCAGAGCCCTGGGATTTAGCCCCATCAGGCTCCCTGCTCAGAGGGAAGTCTTCGTATCCCTCTCCCTCTGTCCCTCCCCCACCAACTTGGGTGCGCTCTCTCTTGCATGCACATCTCTTTCTTTTAAATATATAAAATCTTCTGAAAAATGTTTTTAAGCCATTAAGATACAAACATCCAATTTCGTCCACTGGGCCCAAAAGCACAATGCATAAAGCCTATAAAATTTTCTTTAAAAGAAACATATTTTATTTATTTGTTAGAGAGAGTCCAGATAGAGCAAGAGAATAAGCAAGGGGAGTGGTAGGCAGAGGGAGAAGCAGGCTCCCCGCTGAGCATGGAGTCCAATGCAGGACTCGATCCCAGGACTCTGGGATCATGACCTGAGCTGAAGGCACACGCTTAACTGACTGAGCCACCCAGGCATCCCAAGCCTATAAAACTTTCAATGTCCTCTGCCCCCCCACCCCCCGCCAAAAGCAACAACATGTATTGGCTCTAAAATAAGAAAATTACAAAACAGGAATTAATAAATGCTACTGTTGTACCTACAGAATGCAACATTTTGTTAACTACCCAAGGACAATTAAATCTTAAGATGGTTATATATAAGTTCAAATGTACCACTTCCATTATCAATATAAATTCGATATGATATGGGTCTTTAAAAACAAAAGAACCTAGGACCTACAAAGATCTTAAATTGATCTTGAGTTTGAAGAGGTCCTTCTTTCTGATCAAGCTGTTTTCGATCTTGTCTCTGTGAAGCACGGCTTTCCTTTCCCCAGTAAGTAACATACATAACATACATAACACACCAAAGTGTTAAATATCTTATATTTAAGATAGCAACAGGTAATATAAAATTTTTACATCTGTCTACAGTCTCAGTAATAAAGGTCGGTTGCTTCAGGCACTCACTTCTGCTGACTATATAATTTGGAGTGTTTGCAGTATAGTTTCCTCTATGTTAGTCATTGTTTAGTCTTCATTGAATATACAGTTTCCTTTTGCTTTTTACTCAGATCCTGGACCAAACTTCTCACTGCTTCTCCCTGCTGGCCACCCAGTGTGTGGTACTTTGTTTAAAAACAGCCTTAGCAAACTACACTTTGTCTCTAGGCTGAAATTCCAAATTCGGGCAAGAAGAAAACTGATCCCTCTTGGGCCAGGTACCCTTCTTGGTGCTAATCAACTCTGGGTGTGAGGGCAGGGCTGTAACTTCTCGAGACCAAGTATGCATATGAGACAAAGGGAAGGGAAGGCTTAGCCTGCATCCCTAGATAATAGAGCAGGAGTCAAGAATTAAGTGCGGAAAACCAGGGCAGCAAGAGTGAGGAAAATGTAAGCTAGCATACATCCAGACTGCTTGAGTCCCGGTTTGCACCCATCATCTGGGTGGCTTGTGGGAGAGGGATCAGCAGTGCAGAAGTGGAGGAGAGTCTTACGACCTCCCAGGAAGAGAGGTCAAGGTATGCTCTCAGCTCCACAAATGAAGCACCATGTCGCTCTTCAAGGAAGATTACGTGGTGCCAAGTGACCAAAAAGTTCTCAGAAATAGAAATCAGGGCCCCGGAACTGTAGTTTTGTTTTTGTCCTTTTCTATCATTTGGCTTAAGAATTTCCACGGAGCATCAGGTTTGGACGGCATCTAGTTTTGGTTTTACTAACAGATGTATGTTTTTTATAGTTACCTTTGCATTTTAATGTACTTTACCAAAAAATAATAATAATTGACACAGCAAAGGTGCAAAATATAGTTTTAAAATAAGTATCTAGGGCGCCTGGGTGGCTCAGTGGTTAAGCCGCTGCCTTCAGCTCAGGTCATGATCTCAGGGTCCTGGGATCGAGTCCCGCGTCGGGCTCTCTGCTTGGCAGGGAGCCTGCTTCCTCCCCTCTCTCTCTCTCTGCCTGCCTCTCTGCCTACTTGTGATTTCTCTCTGTCAAATAAATAAATAAAATCTTTAAAAAATAAAAAAATAAATAAAATAAAAAGTATCTAAAAAAATGAATGAATTATTTAAGTGTTCAATAAATAATAGCACAGAGAATGCTGAAGCAAAAATTATGGGGGGGAGGTTGCTGGTTTACAAAAGCAGCTCATTCATAAATCTGGTTGTTTAATTCCTCAGGCAACATGCAGGATGCCGTGCTTCAGCCTGACCTTGAACAGCTCCAAAGACCTAGCTATCTCAGTCTTCCTTTTCCTATGCGCCAGCCAGGTCTTTCCTCTTCTTCCTCTGTTTGTTTGTTTGTTTTTTGTTTTTTGTTTTCCCATTAGTTTTGATTCTATCTTGTGATATCAAACAGAATTGTTCTCTTGGTTTTTTCTTCATGGCCGTCCTTTGCATACTTGAAGTCAGCAATCAAACCCTTCTCTTAATCTTCTGTTACTCAGGGCTAACTGTTTCTATGGTCCTTTCTCATTGAGTATCTTTATATTCTCTCCTCTGTCATTTTATGAACAGAGAGAGAGAGTGCCCACATCTCAGGGGCATGCATTTCTCATGTAATCCACTTGTGACTGTTCCATAAGAATAATAAGTTTCAACAATTCTCGATGGCTCAAATTTTTGAAATTCTTACATAAAAATCACCTCATTTGACCCCTTCTGTAACTTTGTGAGGTGACAGAGAATACGAGCCCCATTGATCAGATTAGAAAACGAAAGGACAAAAATATTAAGGGATTTCTTTTAATGAGAAGATAAATAACTAAATTTCTAAGCATAAAAAAAATGGAGACTCCATACACTTATATTTTGTTGTTTTCTGCTAAACCTGTTATTTACAGAGTCTTTGGTATCATGAAATTCACAGCCTACGATGTAAGATAAGACAGACAGAACCATTGGAAATGAACAGGAAGGAAATAAAAAAGTAAAAAATGAAAAAAGAATAAAAACATGGGATGTAGAGAGGGGCAGATGGGCAAACCAGAGGGAAATAATGCGTATAAATGATGTATAACATTATATTTGAGTATTTTAGAGTGGACTGTTTTTCCTCATATTGGCTCTTTATTTAGATTTATTTTTTAAAAAGATTGTATTTATTTATTTAGAGAGAGAGTGCCAGGGGAGGGGCAGAAGAAGAGGGAGAGAGAATCTCAAGCATATCTTTAACTGAGCCCAGAGCCCGATGTGGGACTCAATCCTACAACCCTGAGATCAGGATCTGAGCTGAAATCAAGAATCAGATGCTCACCCGACTGAGGTACCCAGGCTCGCCTTCATATTGGCTCCTGAACTCGAGCTCCCTCAAGTTAGAGCCTGCTGCTTACGTGGTACTGGGCAGGCTTCTCAGAAAATAAAACAAAATAAATATATTCTCCCTAAGGGAGTAAAGAAGTCTGAAGACCAGCCCTAGCCTTGGTGACTTGCTACGAGGAATTATATGAGTTAGTATACATACTTGTCCTCACAGCTCAGATTTATTGCAGTGAAAAGGATATAAAACAAAACTGGCAAAGATAAAGGAGAACAGAACAAAATGCAAAGGAAACCAAATGCAAGCTTCGAAGGGGCCTGCCGCACTGCTGTCACACAGGACACACTCAGTTCCTTTAGCAATGGGTTGTTGCAGCACATGGGGAATACTGTCTGCCCCAGAAGCTCCCTGGAGACTGGGACCTAAGTTTTTACTGGGAACTGGGCATATAAGCACCACTGCCTGGCATGTACCTATATTCCAGAATTCTAGAAGGACAGCATGTCTTCAGCATGAATAATACTGTTTGTATAAACAATTCAGGAACAGTGAGCCACTCTCATTAATGAGGGGCCATTTCAGATCAGTGTAAGGAACTCTTCACCATTCAAGCTCCCAGATGATGGCCACTGCCAATGTTACAAGCAAGACTTCCTAAGGCTAGTGCTCTCAAGCCTACATGTTAATATTCTTGCACACACAGTAAATGCTCCGTCAATCTTTACTATGATCCCAAGTTGATGAGGCTCTAGAACAGAATTTCTCTCTTCCTCTTAGGAAAAGGGAGCCCAGTCTGTTCCAGTAAATAAATACTAGGCATCAGAAATATACTGGGATAGCAGACAGAGGACAAAGAATAAGGCCAAGGAGCTAATGACTAAATCCATCTGATGGGTACATAAATCTCTAGTCTCCTTGATGATCCCTAAAGAACATTATTTATCAGAACCACTTCAAAGTTAGTACTGGCAACTGAGCTATTTCTGCCCTTTAAATCCAACCTAAATCTTTCCTTCTTATTGAACTGGATCTTTCCATCTGGCGTAAGAAAGCCTTCTACTCCCTGTTGGGGTGCAGTTGGAGGCAGCCTTACAGATCATTGACATCCATGATGATGTCTACCCTGAGGTATATCAGGAAGGACGGAGCATGTGGGCCTCAGATCACCAGCGTAGGTTTTAAACTTTGATACATACAAAAGTAAATGATTCAGATTACTTGAGGAAGACATGTTAGGAGATCTGGTTTCCTTCAGAGAAAACAGAGTCACTAATTAGCTGTGTTTCCTTGGGCAATTAAACTGCCACACCTCAGTTTTTCTTATCTGTAAAATGGGCATGCGAAGCCCCTTCTGACTCAATACCCTCTGACATGATGGGTTACACACAACACTGTCATACACAATACCATGGGCATAATTAAAAAGTCGCAATGCTCTTAACTTGAATGCCTGTTATCCCACTCAGATTTAGGGGCCGGGTGACAGAAGGCAAGGGACTGGGGTGAAGGGGGGAATGATACCCAAAGAAAAAGTTATAGGGATGAAAAGAGCATCTAAATAAAAAAGAGGTCTTCCAAATATTCTCCCTACTCAGACACTTTTATTTAGATCATCTAGAACTATTTCTCTGTGCCCCAGCTGAACTTCCCCCCTCCTTGGTTTTTAATAATAAACCAGCACATTAATTTTTTAAAACAGGAAATGATAGGGCAAAGACTCCATAAACAGCTGAAATGTTAATCACACAAAGGCTCCCAAAGCAATTTCATTCTGGACTCCTCATGGTTATGCATTACAATAGGAATTTTCATCAGAACGCTAGCCCTAGGATAGGCTGCTAGGAAAATGACACCTACCACCAGCCTGAATCCCTGGACGGGCTCTTTGAAGAGGCAACCAGGGCAGAATGTTCCAAAAAATGCTTATGTATATGGTGGTGCTGGTGGGGGGAGGCAACAGACAACGTACTTAACCCATGTTGAAAATACTGGGTACTCTGCATATATTATCTAAGCCGGTTTCAACAACTGACTCCTCACAAGGGCTAAGATTAGCATGCTCACTTCACAGATGAGGAAAATGAGGTTCAGAGAAGGAAGGTAACTTTCCCAACGACACACAGTCACATAACGTATTAGCGTTCCACTGATATGTTCTTACTGCATTAAAAAAATCACCACAATCTTGGCAGCTTAAAAAACACCATTGCATTATCTCATAGTTCTCATGGGTCAGGAGTTGGGACACCTGCTCCAGCTTCTCCACACTGAAATCAAGGTGAGGGCCAGAGCTGTGTGCCTACCTAGGGTTTGCAGCCCTCATCTGAGCTCCCTAGCTATTGGCAGAATTCATGTCGGGGAGTGGAGGTCACACACTCGCCTGCCCATATGGCTCCAGTAGGCAGTTTCCAACTTGGCTGTTTGCTCCTGGGCCAGTCAGTTTCTCCCACCACATGCCCCCAAGGATAATTTCCTGTTTGGTTCACTCAAAGTCAACTGGTTAGGAACCTGGTTACGGGAATGCTATCCAGTCATACCCACAGGCCCCATCTACACGCAGCTGGAGGGGTGAGGAGATGGGACAGCGTGTGGGATGCTGACAGTCACCTTAGAATTCCACTTACTGGGCAAAACGAGTCGATGGCAGAGTTGAGTAAGGCCTGACCTCAGGTCCGCTCACCTCCAAAGCCATGGAGCTACCTACACACCTGAGCCACCCTGGGTTGAAGCAGGAGCCTAGACAGATATTCCCAATAGTGGCAACTGGCTGAGAGAATGAGAAAAGATGGGTGAAGCCCCAGCTGGCCTGAGTTACTCAGAGGAAAGGGTGGTGGCAAGATCTGGGACCTAAGTTTCCCCGGCTAAGTGTCATCTCTGAACCAGATCATTCTGAGACTCCGCAAAAACAAATGTTCTCTGTGGTAAAGGCCCAAGAGCATCGGGAGGCATCTGACTTGCTCTGCCTCAGGGGTGACATTTCCTTACAGGTTGGATCCTCCCCAGGCTCTCCTCTTTCTGCTTATTCTTTTTTGCCACATTTAAAGAGTGTCCGCTAAGAGCCAAGGACTGAGAGTCACTGAGGATCCACAGATAAAAAGACAAGGCCCTGCCCCCAAGAGTTTTTGATCTTAAGTTGTGGGAAAGGGATGAAAGTGAATAGATATAAATGTGTCCAGGGAAATATCTATGTATATACAAATGACAAGTTAGAGAGGAAGGAGCTACAGCTGCCTGGGAAGGTTCTAGAGAGTTCCATCTGACTCTAAAGAGGAAGAGGTTGTTGAGTGGATTAGATGGGAGGCCGAGGTTGGGTATGGAGGGTAGTCGAGGCAGAGGAAACATCTTCCTTAAAACCCTTCAGGGGCTCCCCATTGACTCTTCAGATAAAACCCAGGGCCTGAATATGACTTAGAAGTTCCTACTTGACCCTGTGTTTCCTTCCTTTCCAGACAATGCCCACTCCCCCCTTAATATCTGCAGTCTGGCTTCATCACTGGTCTTTCACTGGTGTGGTTTCCTCTCCTGGAACATTCTTCACCAGTATACTTAATTCCCCAACCTATCTTTTTTTTTTTTTTTTTTTTTAAGATTTTATTTATTTGACAGAGAGAGACACACTCAGAGAGGGAACACAAGCAGGGGAAGTGGGAGAGGGAAAAGCAGGCTCTCCTCTGAGCAGGGAGCATGATGCGGGGCTTGATCCCAGGACCCTGGGATCATGACCTGAGCTGAAGGCCGACGTTTAATGACTGAGCCACCCAGACGCCCCTCCCTGACCTCTCTTTACACACACACACACACACACACACACACACACACTTCTCCCATCTAATCACTATTTACTCTTCAGCTCTTGGATTTGACGTCACTTCCTCGAGAAAGCCTCCCTTGGTGCCAAAGCTCTGATTTAAAATGCTTACTGTAGATGCGACTACCACACTGTGTGATTACCAGCATGTCATTTATCCGTGGGTCTGGACCTGTCTCCTTGAGGCCACTGGAAGATATAATAGGACCGACTTAAGGGACCATGTTTATCTCCTCACTCTGGCATCTCCAGGGATTACCGTCACTTAGTAGGTGATCAAAAACTATTTGTTGGATAAATAGATAAAGGGCACAGAGGCAACCTTGTTCATGGAAGAAAATTAAAGGCATCATAGACTAAATGGAAACAAAATTAATCAAATCTTCCATATCCTACTGCCTACACATGACATAGACATTAGGAGGGAATTCATATATTTAAATTATATATACAACATACACATGTATATATGTGTATATATCCTACATACATATGCACATATCCATATACACACATATATATGTATATATTAAATATACATGTATATGAAAGTACTTAAATGAGGATTAGAGAAAAGAGACCATTTTGGTGTTTTTACTGTGTTATGATAGTCACCATACAGTATATCATTAGTTTCTGATGTAGTGTTCCATGATACATTGTTTGCGTATAACACCCAGAGCTCCATGCAATATGTGCCCTCCTAATACCCACCACAGGGTTAACCCACTTCCCTACCCACTGCCCTCCCTTCTAAAACCCTCAGTTTGTTTCCCAGAGTCCATAGTCTCTCATGGTTCACCCCCCCCCACTCTGATTTCTCCCCCTTCATTTTTCCCTTCCTTCTCCTAATGGCCTCCATGTTATTCCTTATGTTCCACAAATAAGTGAAACCATATGATAATTAGCTTTTTCTGCTTGGCTTATTTCACTTAGCATAATCTCCTCCAGTCCCAACCATGTTGATGCAAAAGTTGAGTATTCATCCTTTCTGATGGCTGAGTAATATTTTATTGTGTATATGGACCACATCCAATTTAGGCATTCATCTGTCGAAGGGCATCTTGGGTCTTTCCACAGTTTGGCTATTGTGGACATTGCTGCTATGAACACTGAGGTCCATGTGGCCCTTCTTTTCACTACATTTTTATCTTTGGGGTAAACACCCAGTAGTTCAATTGCAGGGTCATAGGGAAACTCTATTTTTAATTTCTTAAGGAATCTCCACACTGTTTTCCAAAGTGGCTGCACCAATTTGCATTCCCAACAACAGTGTAAGAAGGTTCCCCTTTCTGCACAACTTCTCCCAACTCGTGTTGTTTCTTGCCTTATCAAATGTTGCCATTCTAACTGGTGTAAGGTGGTATCTCAGTGTGGTTTTGATTTGAATTTCCCTGTTGGCTAGTGATGATCAACACTTTTCATGTATCTGTTAGCCATTTGTATGTCTTCTTTGGACAAGTGTCTGCTCATGTCTTCAGCCCATTTTTTTTACTTTATCTGTTTTTTGGGTATTGAGTTTGAGAAGTTCTTTATAGATCTTGGATATCAGCCCTTTGTCTGTAGTGTCATTTGCAAATAGCTTCTCCCATTCTGTGGGTTGCATCTTTGCTTTGTTGACTGTTTCCTTCACTGTGTAGAAGCTTTTCATCTTGATGAAGTCCCAAAGGTTCATTTTCGCTTTTGTTTCTCTTGTCTTTGGAGACGTGTCTTGAAAGAAGTTGCTGTGGCTGATGTCAAAGAGGTTACTGTCTATGTTCTCCTCCAGGATTTTGATGGATTCCTCCAGGATTTTGATGGATCCCTCTTCTTAAAAAAAAGGTTTAGAATTCTGATTTTTTGTTGGAATCATAATCAAGAAATCAGAACTGCTTTTCATAGTCAGCCATTCCCAGAATGTTGTTTTGCCGTGATCACCAATGATCCACAGAACTGCAGTGGCTTAAAACAAAGGTTTATTTCTTGCTCAAAATGCATGATCATTAACTACTCCAAATATCAGTCACTCCAGACTCAGGCTGAGAGAACATCCTCTAACTCAGATATGTCTGTGGCCATCGTACAGAGAAGAGACATCACAAACCTAATATCCTCATCTTAGAAGTGACATAGGTGACTTCCATCTGTATTCCATTAATTAAAGCATGTTGACATGGCCACTCCTGACTTCAACAGGGCAGAGACCTATAAATCTCACACAAGGAGGGGTTCTTCAAGGAAGAAGTGGGAAAGTGAAATATTTGATAAACGATAATATTGTCCTTCACACCAGGGATCGTCAGGCTATAACTGTCTTTTCTGACATTTGGATTTTCCCTTTTCATTTATTGGCAATTAAACTTTCAGTACTGCTCTGCCATTGGAGTAAAGAAGACAAGCCAAGGTTCTAAAGAGAAAGAATCAGAATGCCCGAGTTGGAACAGTCCATACAGTGCACATAGACACAGCACTACATTTTATGAATATGAAAACTGGCTCAGAGAAGCTGCTGCCTTCCCCAAGGGAACCCTGCATCATGTGAGGGCTAAGGCCAAGTCCCAAACCCCTGGTTCCAGAACTTAGGCACATTCTTTCATTGCCCACCTAAGATAACCCAACTTACTGTCTACAAATCAGACCCACAGCTTTGCACAGCACAGATACAGTTCCTGCCCCTGAACCTGACTCATGGTCCTGCTAAGAGAACCCACCACCCACCCACCCTCAGTGCAATGGGCTTCCATGGAGCTTTTCTCCAGTTGTCCTCACTTCGTTGAGACAGGCTGTAATTATGCTCAGTTCTTTGCCTGTTTTATAGCTTGGCTCTGATATAATAAGAACATCTGCAATAAAAACATCTATGGGGTTTTGTTTCCTTCTGTATAAATTCATTGTCTGGAATCTGACAGCCCCATGTCTTGGTGATTTATCAGAATTAGTCCATTTAGGAAGGAGTGCCTTGCTCTACTGAAACCTGCTCTCTTTATTTTAGCCAAACCCTTGTATTGTCAGGCAGCTTCAAGTAAACTCCTGTATCTATTTCAAAGTAAAACGGACAGACAGACAAACAAACAAACAAAAACAATTCTTCTAAAGCCTCTCTACTCTAATCTTTTTCACAGTTCTTGATTGTATAATGAACACTGTTTCTTCCTCATCATTTTCTTCCCCAATGACATTCCGTGTAACTTGACTACATAATCCAAAGGCTACCTTCACTTATGAATTAGTCAAATCTAATAGGTGGCAGAAAATGTAATGAAACACAGAGCTATTTTTAAAGAATAAAGTGTGGTGTATTTAGACTTTTGCCCTCAGTTCCTACCATAAGTTTTTCAATACATCATGGATTTTATGTCCTTCAAATTGTCTATGTAAAAACAAGGAGCACATACTCCAATGTTCTCAAATCCTTAAGAAAAAAAGATATGTGCATACTAATGCAAAATACTAGCATTTTGTTCATTCTCTGATTTTTGAGTCCATTATTTTACTATCTCTTTTTCTATTTTTGATACATTTAGGGATATACTCTTTTTCTTCTAATATATTCATGGTATTGATGCACAAGGCTTAGTGCTAAGAACTGAGCAAACAGTAGACACGTAGAGGAGTCTGAAAAATGGAGACTGGGTGATTCTAAGAAATGAAATAAATGTTCTGTGCCTGCAGAGACGTTAAAGAATATTTTCTGCTAATTTCAGGATTTGGAGTCCAAAAGGTTAGTTTTGGGGTCCCCTTGCCCTAAATTGGGTTTTGATGCCCTCTCCTCATTGACTGGCTCTGGCAAAGGATACAGAGAAGTAAGTAGTTTATGTGGCTTTTCTCTGAACAGCTCCTAGGAATTTGATAAGTGGATTCACCTTCTAATGATTTGTTGTTCTGCAATTTATAACCACACATTCACATATATAACACAGGTGTAGTATTTCTCTGCGGGTTCTCCAACATAAATACACTAAATGATGTCATGGTGGACATGGGAAATTCTTCAGAGAAAGCCAACGTGGCATACAGAATCCAGATGTTGGGAGCACATCTGGATAAGCAGACTACGCTGAAAGGCTGCTCTGTATCTACAATGTCAGAGTGTGGAAAAGCTGAAAAGCCTCATTGTTTGAAGAGGACTATCCACCAGTGAGTGGATGGATGACAGGACTAGGATGAAGAAGCCATCGCTATGCCCTAAAGATCTAGAAACTTCACCTGGTCCATGATTTCATGTCCACAGCTCAGCTTTCTATCTGGTTGTGGTAACTGTGCTATGACCCTTTCTGTCTGTGCCTCAAAGCAGCTGACATGATATAAAATGCATTAACACCACGATTCTAAACTATGGTATCTTTTACGTATTAATTATCCTCCAGAATGTAAGGATAGCCCAGGTTCACTGTAGAAACACTGGGAAATAAGAAAAGCATAAAGAAGAAAAACTGCATGATACCCTATTGCTCAGACATAAAACTTTTAAAATATTTGGTAATTTCCTTTTAGCTTTTTTTCCCTAGGGTATCCCCATCTGTATCTCCCTATCTGCACACCCACATACAGAACCTCCCAAATACACACACACACACACACACTCACACACTCGGAGGAAGGCATTTTCCATAACTTACTACAAAATTATTTAGCCATTTTACTTCTTAGTTTTCTTACTTGCAAAATGTGGATAAAAATAATGCCTACTTCCCACAACTAGTATAACAATAAAATGAATGAGTTAGTATATGTAAATGCTTAAAACCTTATCCGGCCATAAAGGATACTCAATAAATGTTGGTTACTATTATTTTATACTGTATATAAAGTAAATATATGTTACTGTTTTCCTTTTTTAACTTAGTATAATACAGTCTCCCCACCTTCACTGCTATAACCCTCATCTAAGCTAGCATCTTCCCTCTCTTGAATTACTGCAATGATCATTTACTTGATGTCCCCAGTGGGACCTACCATCTAGTATCCATAGAGTAAATAGGACCATTTGTCACAAATATAAATCAGACCATATTGCTCTCCTGCTTAAAACCTTCCAATGGTAATTTCCAGTTACACACAGAACAAAATATACATTTCTTACTCTATTTATCATTGAGGGATCGGATTCCAATTCATGTCTTAGAATCCTGGTTCCAATAGCCCAACCAAACAGGAATCTGGAGGTAGGTTTTTTGAATGAGAGTAATAGCCACATGGCCCCTTCAAGTTCCCAGGTACTTTTTATGCTCCAAAATTATTAGCCCAAAGCTCTCAGGTTCATGGTTACAAGGCTCTGCTCCATTTCTAGGATGTAGTCCATGTTCCAGAGAGAAAGGAGTTAAAGGGCAAAAGTGAAAGTCCTTCTTCTACACACTGGTTTTACTGGACATCTTTATTGGCAAGGAAGTGCCCCAAACCTCCTAATCCCTACTTTAGGAGCAAGAGCAATATTTTTAACTACATGTATCAATGCTTGATACTAAACTGGTTGCCTCCATGGGAAAGGAGAGATGGGAAGTCAGGGTGAGCATCCAGTGGTTATCTGCCAGCCACTGGTTGGCAACATCCTTCCTCTTACCCACCTGTCCTACCTCTCCCCTTGACACCTATGCCCAGCCACACCAGCCTTAGTCCTTGGTATGCACCAAACAACTGTCAGCCTCAAAAAAGGTCATTAGTGGGGCACCTGCGTGGCTCAGTGGGTTAAAGCCTCTGCCTTCAGCTCAGGTCATGATCCCAGAATCCTGGGATCAAGCCCCGCATCGGGCTCTCTGCTCTGCAGGGGGCCTGCTTCTCTTTCTGCCTCTCTGCCTACTTGTGATCTCTCTGTCAAATAAATAAATAAAATATTAAAAAAAAAACTTTTTAAAAAAAGGTCATTAGTCTTTGCTTTCCTTTCTGCCTAAAACATTCTACCAGTGGCTGGCACGTGGCTGGCACGTGGCTGGCACATGGCTGGCTCCTTCTCTTCATCAGGTCTTAGTGGAAATGTAACCTCTCCAGGGAGTCTTACTTGATTCTCTGTGCAAGGTCACCCTCTTCATTGCCCCCCACCCAACTGGCTTTATAGCACTTATTGCTAATTGAAATTACTCTGCTTATTAATTTATTTGCTCATTGTCTGTCTCTTTGACCAGGACATAAGATGCAAGAGGGCTGGGCTTCACTCCCAACTATACATCCAGTGCTCATTAGAAGCATTAGATACAGTGAACAAATGCCGAATGCATTACAGTACTTTCTGTTTTCATTAAATGCTATTCAAGAGATTTAACATCTGTAAAATATTCCACTGAATAAATATAACACTATTAACTACTTTCCATGGCTTGCTATTGAGTAATAGTCCCCTCGACGTCCACATCATAATCCCAGGAACTGGAGAATGTTACCTGATAGAGCGAAATCTGCTTTGCAGACATGAATAAATTAAGGATCTTAACGTTAAGAGATTAATCTTAAAAAAAGAGGATATTACCTTGGATTATCTTCGCGGACCTGAAGTAATCACCAGTCCTCCGGAAAGGGATGCAGGGGGAGTCAGAGTTGGAGGAGAAGGCAACATGATGACAGAATCAGAGACTGAAACGATGAGCTTTGAACACGGACGGGGGGGCCACAAGCCAAGGAAAATAGGGGGGCCAATAGAGCTGAAAAAGACAAAGAAACAAGATGCCTTCAGAGACCCCACAACGAACCAACCCTCACACTGCAGAAGCCCCTTTCAAGTAATTGACTTGAACAATGAGAACTTGAGTAAGGCAGAAGGGCCCACAGGGGCCCCCGTCCCCTGGCTGAATCCAAGCAGACCCAGAGGCGACCCATCTCAAAATATCCATAAACCCTAGCTGACCAATGGGCTAATTACACCCGGACATAGATGCTAAAAAAGGACCACTGCATACATTGCCATACCTCCTCGCCTTCCCATACCTCCTTCTCTACAGCCTTGCCCAGACAGTCTCTCCTTGGCTATCCTGCTCGCTGCTCCCTTGCAAAGTATTCAATAAACTTCTATGTTCTTTGTTCTGCCTGGGGTGAATTCTTTCACCACCCACGAAGCTGGCCTCCACCCAATCAGGTCACCACCTCCCACCCCACCCTCACACACTTTGACTTGAGCCCAGCGAAACTGATGGCAGACTTGTGACCTCCAGAACTTCAAGAGTGAGCATGTGTTTTAAAGTCACTAAATCTAACGCAATCTGTTAGAACAACAATAGGAAGCAAATACAGACCTGTAGGGTTTTTCTCCCCCCCCCCTCAAGTATTTATTACTGTCATGAAGTTGTAAGAACTTCATTTTACAGATATTTTTGTCTGCCTTTCCAAAGATTCCATTAGAACCGTTTCCTAGAGGCACCACTCCAGTAAGCTGGCATCACCAGACAACCTCCCCGGCTGTGGTTGGGTACATAAATGCCTGATCAACCTGGCTGTTTAGAAGCCGGTTCTTCTGAACTATAGCCACGGGGCCCTACAGGGAATTAACCCACTTCATGGAACAACCACACAAACCCAATGAGATGGCTTTCCAAGGGAAACAAGGCGTATAAAAAATAAGGCAAAACAAGGGTGCTTTTCCTCTATTTTTCCTTCTTAGTGTTAACATAATAACATAGAGGTGGGGAGCAGGAAGGGGTTAAAATATAAGACCAGAAAAAGCTCAAGTTCAGTTCCAAAGATCTACACACCTTTGATACCTGCCAGATGGGCCTTTGAAGTGGAAAGCAGGATCAGTTCCCTAAGGGAAGGCTGACACACAAGTCCTGACCTGTGAATTAATCAGAGAAGCCTCTGGATGCCAGCACAAAAGGGTGTGGGACAGGGTGAGGTCTGTTATCAGGCTGCTTCGTTGTGGGGTGTGTCCATGACAAAAGAGAGAAATACCTTACTTGGGGGCCAAGTGACAGGTGTGGGCTGCTGCAGGGTGAGTCTGTCAATGACCCTCCCTCTGCACTACAAAAGGAGCCTGTTGCAAATAATTCAGTATGGAAACTCATGGAGGATTAACTTCAGTGTTCTCCAAAATCTCCCTGCATCCCACCCCAGAACGTGTTTCAGACACCAGCAGCACTGCCATCCCAAGGGAGTTTGTTAAGAATGCAGATCTCGAGCAGCGGTCCAGACGTGGGCAATCGGGGACTGCATCTTAACTGTACTGCCGTGTGCTTCTTAGGCACATTAAAGTTTGAAAACATCAGTCCTAGAGTCTAAGCTGCACAGAGGCAGAGCCTCTGTGGGCTCTGTTCAGCGCAATACTGTGTGCTACAAACACAGCCCAGCATTACTCAGAGGAGCTCCATAAATATTTGTTTTATCAATGATTAAATAAGTGAATGCACCAAGGCTTACATGCTGAAGACGAGTTTGGAAAGAGTTGGGACTGGTATATTGCAGTCTTTGCATTTTACACACACACATATGTGCATGCATGCACACACGTATTAAAGTCAAAGAATATTTTTTTGAACCCATACTTCAGGTGCATGAGCACAGCCTAAATAGAAGGAGCTATAAGAGAACTTCTCGGGGCGCCTGGGTGGCTCAGTGGGTTAAAGCCTCTGCCTTCAGCTCGGGTCATGATCCCAGGGTCCTGGGATCGAGCCCTGAATCTGGCTCCCTGCTCAGCGGGGAGCCTGCTTCCTCCTCTCTCTCTGCCGCCTGCCTTCCTTGCCTACTTGTGATCTCTGTCTATCAAATAAATAAATAAAATCTTTAAAAAAAAAAAAAAAAGAAGAAGAACTTCTCTTCTGGCTGTTGGAAAAGCCAAAATCCAGGAAAGAGGTTAAGATAATGAGACAGGAACAGGCAGGAATAGGTAGAGAGAAAAAGATGGAGGGTTCCATGATCAGACTCACAGAAATCCCCAAAATGTGGAGGTGTAAGGAAACCAGAGAAAACAGAACAGTCCAGACCACCGTGGCCTAGGTGTCCGAGGGGGGAGTCTTATTTATGACAGTCTCTTGTGGTTGACAGAAAATAAAGAGATCTTACAAGAAGTAAGCCATTAAAGATGTTATTACTAGTCCTGCTTACACAAAGGTGCTGTCAGTGGATAAGTCAACAAGACTTACAATCCCTAGTTAACTTTCTATAAAAGACCAACCCTAAAAGCCCTCAGTGGGAACCCTGTCGGGACCCCTCTCACTCCTGAGAGTGTTTTCTGTATCCTCACTTAATAAACTTCTGTTGCTTTAGTCACTCTCTTTTGTCTGCCAGATTCATTCTTCAACTCCGTGAGACAGGAACCCAGCCCTCCTGCATCAATAAAAGGGCTGGAATGAGCCTGGAGAAGTTACTCTCACAGCTGAGAAAAGGATGTAGGTCTATGGTTCATCCTACTATGAAAAAAGTGATGCCCCATGTTGGGCAAAAATGGATCAAGACTCTGAAGGGAATGAGAACCTGGGATCCTGAACCAGAAGGGATCTGGGGAGGCTGGCTTTAAATATGGGTACCACAGACCCGAGATTCCTCCTCTGTTCTGCATATAAATGCAACACTGTGGACTTCTGAGAATCATTCCTTACAGATAGCACTCATGTCACCCTGGCCCTGACAGCCTGAAGACTTGAAGCATCCCATGAGCCTCCCAGATTGCTGAGTGATCCCAGCACAAGATCACCTCCGTGATGACTGAGACTTCGCTTTCTTTCATCCTTGTAATAGAAAGACTGAGTCAGACTTCATTTCACATAAAGAAATAAAGAAGTCTGACATTTCCCTTGTTTAATATTTCCTTTTAATTTTTTATTATGAAAATTTTAAATGGACACAGACTGCAGAAAGGCAAAATATATAATGACCCCTCATTACCTACCATCTAGCTTCAAGAACTATCAATTTATTGCTAAACTTGTTTTATGTGGATCTCCCATCCTCCATCCTGGTTATTTTATTTCATTTTTATTAACAGCTATATGAAGGTATAATATTCATAGTGTTCACCCATAATAAAGGTACAAGTCAATAATTTTTAGTAAAAGCATACAGATGTTCAAATGTCACCACAATCTACTTTTAAAACATTTTTATCACCCTCATCACCCTGAGACTCTCTTCTCCTCCCAGACTTTTGTGCCTTTTTACAGTCAATTCCCAGACCAGCCCCAGCAAATGATCTCCTTTGGTCCCTAGAGATCACCTCTTCTGGATACTTCATATATATATGGAGAATTACATGATACGTGATCTTTTGTTTCTGGATTTCTTCAGTTAGCATAGTTCTTGAGGTTTCTCCACGTTGTAGCGTAACTAAGTAGTTCCTTTCTTTTTATTACTGGGGAGTATTCCAATGGGTGATGGTACCATGTTTTGTTTATGTGTTTACATGGTGATGGGCATTTGGATCTAGTCTGAGGTTTTGTGTTATAGCAACACTATGAATATCCATTTAAAAATGTTGTGTATTATATTTTCATTTTTCTTAGGTAGATACTTCAGTGTGGAATTGCTGAGTCATACGGTAGCTTTCTAAGAACCTGAGAACCCGTCATTCGAAGTGGTTGCACCATTTTACCTCCCACCAGTACCGTGTGAGTTTCAGTTTCTCCACATCCTGCTCAACACTTACTTTTGTCTCTTTTTTATTATAGCCATTCTAGTGCATTGGAGAACTAACATTTTCCAACTCATGAACATGGAATGCTTCTCCATTCATTTAGCTCCTCTTTAACTCTTTCCACCAATGTTTTATAATTTTCAAGGTTCACGTCTCACTCTCCCTCTGTTAAATTTATTCCTCAGTACTTTATTCTTCTTGGTGTTATTGTGAATGCAATTGTTTTCTAAATCTCATTGTCAGATTGCTCATTGCCAGTACATAAAATTACAATTGATTTTTGTAAATCGATCTTGTATCCTCTGACCTTGATGAACTCACTTATTTCCAGTATTTTTTTTTTTTTTTTCTGGAGATCTCCATAGAACTTTGCACAGACAGGTGTGACTTTTTTTTTTTTTTTTTTTGGCGTTGTGTGTTTATGCAATAAAATTCAAAGCAAACCAATTTTAAATTGAACAAATTAGAGTGCACCCAAAATCGTTCCAATTATATTATTGTGCATTGCATATGCCTAAAGGGCAGAGTGAGGGAGGTGTCACTGGGTCATGCTGGGAATCACAGGTCATCTGCAGCCTCCCTTTGCATTTCCACAACCTTCTGAGATAGTCTTTCAGTTGGGGGTTTTGTCAAAATGCGCCTATCCCTATAGGATTGCGTCAGAGGGGGAAATCACTGAGAACCGCTGCCTTCAGAAGACTGCTAGGCCTGAGACATGTCCTTAAAGGAGATTCTAGGGAGTCAGATGTGGTCCTGAAGAGCGGGAGCAGCTTGAGGGGAAAAAATAACAGAAGACAATGTATTTTGGCATTCCCTTGTGAAAAGTATAAAAATGTAAGAAGAGGCATTTTCCTTACTTCAGAGAGGGTCTAGATAAAACTGGCAAATTTGGCCTTTTGAATCCTGCACACAGTATACAATTCAAAGAACTGGATAAAGTTAATGAAAAAAGAGGTATGGCAGGGCGCCTGGGTGGCTCAGTGGGTTAAGCCACTGCCTCCGGCTCAGGTCATGATCTCAGGGTCCTGGGACTGAGTCCCGCATCGGGCTCTCTGCTCAGCAAGGGAGCCTGCTTCCTCCTCTCTCTCTCTGTCTGCCTCTCTGCCTACTTGTGATCTCTCTCTGTCAAATAAATAAATAAAATCTTAAAAAAAAAAAAAAGAGGTATGGCAATGCCTAACTTATTGCCATAAAAGTCCCCAAAACCCTAATACCGTACTATAATTGAATCGCAACCGATCATTAAGTTAGTGTGTATAAAGCACTTAGCTCAGATTTGGTTAATAGTAAATGTTCCAAAGATGGCAGTAGTTCATATTATCACTTATATATTACTTTTGCAACTGAGAGGAGAGGTGATCTGCAATTGTCTATAACCAGTATTTGTAATGCTAAGGGCAGTTCCCTGATCAATCTGATGGTCATTTCAAAGACAATCATTATGAGGCTCTGGAAGTAGAAAAGGCAGTTCAGGGTAGAGGTGGGCTTCAGAGGTAAAGGCTAACAAAGATGAAAAACACCAAAACATGTGCTGACCACCCACGGCAATTCAAACCACTCCCTGGTTTTCCATGCCCCCCTGCGGCATTACTCATGATAGCCAAGATAGGGAAGCGACTCAGTGTCCATCATTTATATGGAGATATGTGTACACACACACACACGCACGCACATGCAATGGAATATTATTCAGCCACCAGAAAGAAGGAGATCCTGCCATTTGTGACAACAGTGGTGGACGTTGAGGGCATTATGTGAGGTGAAGGAAGTCAACAGAAAGACAAACACTGAATGATATCACTTATGTATGGAATCTTTAAAAGCTAAACTCATAGGAACAGAGTACTGTGGTAGTCACCACGGGCTGGGAAGTAGGGGGAAATTGAGGGGATGTTGGTTTGTTGGTCAAAGGGTACAAACTTTCAGTGATAAGACAAATAAGTTTGGGGCATTTAATGCATAGCACGGTGACTATGGTTAATAACGCTGTGTGATATTCGTGAACATCACCATGAGAGTAGATATTAAGTGTTCTTACCCCACACACAAAAAAATGGTAATTCTGTTACATGATGGAGGTAACACTCTGGTAGCAATCATTTTGCAATTTATAAGCATATGAAATCAATACATTGTATATCAAATTTATACAACGTTCCACATCAATTATAGCTCAATAAAGCTGGGAAAAAAGACCACAGCGTGCTTGTGGAGAGACTAGTGAATAAATGCGTGCATCTGTACATGTGATTGTTTATATTCAGAAAATCTATTTCAAGCTTATCCGTAATCATATTTAATTGCATCTTTAATTTCTAAATTGCCAGATTAAGACACAAGCTCCCTTCTCATTGATACCACAATCGCCTGACATGCAGGAGGCTGTTGTGTGGCCAGGAACTGCCGCCTGAAGGGACAGTTTCACAACAGAGTCGTCCCTCCCTCCTCTCTCTTCCCTCTCCCTTGCTGGTTCTCCTCATCTCTGCTCTAGCTAAGGGCAGAGACTTCAGATCCTGGAGGTTATGGAACTGCTGATTTGGGAAGAGAGGTTCTTTTGGCTCACCTATTTCATTTGGCTACAACATACAACCCAGAGACCAAGTTCCACTTGGTTGGAAAGTTTTCAGACTCTACAAAGCACAGGATCCACATCTGGAGAAACCATTTCTGTCTTGCCCAGCGCCTGGGCTCCAAGTAACTGAAAGTCAAAGCCTGCCTGACAGGGGGTTCCAGAGCAGAGGTCCCCAGAAGTGGCATGAATGCAGTAAGGTGGCAAGAACGCTTGGGTGACCAGCCCTCACCCCCCGCCGCAGGAGAAACAGGCATTGTCCCGGGTTTCCCGGTAAAGGGGCCGTTCCTGCCATCCTCGCCTCTGTGCCCCTAAGCAGACAGACAATCCTACAGCCAGTAGGACAAGAAGCCCAGGCTGCTGAAGGAAGCAGGGAGCCAGCACATTGATTTCATCTGCATGATGTCTGACAGCAAAGGCTGCAACCTTGGGAGACATGGCACTGAATGGAATGAATATTCTAGATTCAACTTTGCCATATGGCAAGTGAAGCCATTTCCCTTCCTTCTCTGTTTCTGCTTCTGTGTACTGGAAACCTAGTAAGTCCTGCCTGCAAGGCTGCATTAAGGATAAAAAAAGGAGCATACTCTAGAA
Organism: Mustela putorius furo; assembly: GCF_011764305.1. Lineage (NCBI taxonomy): Eukaryota > Metazoa > Chordata > Mammalia > Carnivora > Mustelidae > Mustela > Mustela putorius. The sequence goes on along the minus strand of NW_025421322.1, from coordinate 21,033,269 downwards.
TGCTTCTGTGAGGTCCAAAGTGCCACAGGAATAGGAACCAAAAAATGAGCTGTGTTCATGGTGCCATGTCTGAACTTGGCCCAGACATTAATATTTAAGTGGCTAGACACAGGGCCAGTTTTCTCACTGACATTCTTCTAAGAAAGGTAATTTTATTTCTAAGATTATACATATTATCTTAATAGAATTCTATAATGTTATTTTCATTTGATTGAAATGAGCATAGTCATAAACATTTTTTTTGGGGGTCCCTGAATGGGTCCCTGTACAAAACGACATTGTTTATCATGGCTCTAATTGGTTCCCTTGTTTCAGCCTGACAGTCTCTCGGATTCATCTTTCATACTACTGCCAGCCTGCTATGGCTCAAAGACAAATCTGAGGTTGACTCCTCTTTTCCCTAAAGACCTATAGCCCATCAGTCAAGTCTTACGGATTCTGCTTCCTTAATATCTCTCAAATCCATCCATTTCTCTCCGTCCCACCTGACGTGCCTCCATTTTAAGTCACTATCATTTCTCACTGGAAACTAATGAAATCGCAGCCCACACAGTCGCTCTAAGAGCCCCTTGTGTTGCTCTTTTATCTCCATTCCTTTCCCCATGCTGCAGCCAGAATAATCTTCTCAAAGTGCGAATTTGCTCCTGGACCCACCCGCTGGAACCTGTGAATGTCAACATCATCAGCATAAAACCCCCAGCTGCCAGACCAGGTGGCCCCGGCTCTTTCGGGTCCAGTGTTCGGGTTCAAGCCTTCACTTAGCTCCTCTGGCTGAGTTTGCACAACACTCTACGCGTTCCACTCCGGCCACTCTCAATGATGCCAGGCGTCCAGGCCACATTCTCAACCCAGGAGGATGCTTTCTCTAACAGCTCCCATCCGCTCTGCCTTCACATGTCTAATTCCTTACCTCATTACCATCAGCTCCTTTGGGAATCCTTCTGTGGACCCCTAAGACTGGGCTAAGTGCTCTCACTCTGCATCTTCATAGAACTTACCATCTCCTTGTACTTACTCAGTTCTACTGTTACTTATCTATTTGCTACTACATCTCATTCACTAGACTATCAACTCCCAGAGAGCATGAATGGATCCTTGTTCCCAGTATATCCCAAGAGTGGATGTTGTATTCTCACAGATTTCCTCCCATCTCCTAGCTCCTGGAGATACGGATAACTGCAGGATCAAAGCCATGTCCTTTGCTGGGCATTGTCCCAGGCTGCAAAAACCTGCCTTCCCTGCAGTTCTTGCCCCCTTCAGGGACACTGGGCCACCAATGACCAGGTGACATTGGCATACAATGGCCTGACCTCCTTTCCTCTTCAGGACAACTCTATAGGGTTAGCTCCAGCCCTCCCAGGAAGACCAGGCGGGGCCTTACTTGCAAGCACATAGGAGCACCGGCTTCTCTCCTGGCCCCATCCTGTCATCTTCACTTTCACTCAGGTCTGTCTCCCCAGATTTTCCCCAGGAAACCATTTGCACACAGTTCCCAATATTCTGTATATTCCCAGGGAAGCCAGTCAAACACAGTGCTCGTACCCAGGGCAGTACCTGGTCCAAAATGTAATTGACATATGGACTAATAAATGGACAAATGCCCTTTTAAAACCAAGTCTCAGAGAAGAAAATTTGTTATCATTTATATTTCCATTTCTAGTGCCTGGCACAAGGTCTGGCTACTTAATTGCTTAAATGGTCCTTCGTGTGTTCTCTCTTAGAATCAAGGGAGCAGTCTTCTGGAAGCATATGGCTCCTTTCTTGATCCATCAGGTCCAAAGCGATACAAGCTAAAAGCATCAAAGGAATGTAACATTACATTACTCTGCATAATAATGAAATTTATTGCATTGTAAGAAAAAGGAAGAAAAAGTTGTAAGGCAAATCACAAAGCAGTTAGAAAACACTGTGTTCTCCCCAAGAATTAAAATAATTTTAGGGTGAGCTATGTGCTGTTCTAACAAATCTGTAAGGGCTTTTACAAAAGTAGTATCTTTAGGAAAATCCCCTAACTGACCTGCCTTGGAGGGTATATGCCCAAACTGAAGGATGCTGTGAGACTTGAAACACCAAGACCCCCTGGTGCTGAACCACTCTGCAGCTCTTCAGGTTATCAGAAGAAATCACTGGTTGTCCAAATAAAAGCTCCAGGGTCCTACCCTGAACTCAAGGACTTGTACTTGGGAAATGACTTAATAAGGGAAATCACAATGAGTCCCAGAAGGACCCGATGGATAAGGGCTGGAGTTTTCCAGAATAGAGTTTCAATGCGGAAATCCAGAAGATAAGGCTCCCAAGGATACAGAAGCAAAACCAGGGATAGGGAAGTCAGAATAGAAACTGTGGATGTATTTAAAGAGAACCCATCTAGGAAAGGGTTGCCTTCTTAGTCAACGCACATATGTTTGGACCCTGGAAAAGTTATATTTAGTACTTGGCTCTATTTTTTTCTTTTTCAATAGAATTTATTTTTTAGAGCAGTTTTAGGTTCATGACAAAATTAAGCAGAGTATACAGAGAATCCCCATATACCCCCGTCCCCCCACACACACAGCTTCCCCATTATCAACATCCCCCTCCAAAGCTTACATTTGTTATGTCTGGTGAACCTACCTTGATAACCTATTATCACCCAAAGTCCATAGTTTACATTGGGTTCTTTCTTGGTGTTGTACATTCTATGGGTTTGAACAAATGCATAGTAACATGTGTCTACCATTAGAGTATTATACGGAGTCGTTTCTAGACCCTAAAAACTTCGGTGGGTCAATTGCTTTTTAAAATTACCCAGTCCCTCAGTAAAGAAAGTTACGTATATGTACACAAGTATACACACATCTTGATATTCTGAAGTAGTGATTCTGGAGAGGTTGAGGGTTGAGAGACAGAGCAGCTGTCTATTGAGGGATGGTGTTCTGGACTTCCACGTGCTAAGGGGCAATGTAACGAGAAGGGGCTCAAGTGATGTGTCAGGGAAGAGTCCCAGTGGTAAGAAACAGCTATTAATTGGGTAAGTCAAGACAGTTTCACAACAAGAATCCTGTGCTTGCCCACAACAAACCCAAAAGAGCAAGTTACATTATATCTCCCTCAGAAAGACTCACGTTGCACATCAGTATATCAAACTCTCTAGGAAATTCCATTAGTCAAGAAAACTACCTAACTTCTTTTAAGATTGCATTCTCCGAAAACTATCTATTGATATATGCTAAATCCGTGGCACCCCATGTGAGGACTGCTACACAGCCAAGTGATGGGTTTTATTTTAATGATGGTGTGCTGTAACACAAAAGGATATTACTGGGGAGTTATGTTGTCAGAGAACGGAAGAATGACTGGAGATGTATGCCCTGTTAAGACCACGCTACAGTATTTCCATCCCATTCCATTCTTACCTGGTGTAGAATAAGGACAGTGGCTAAGGGATAGGAAAAGGAGAATCAAGAGTGTCATGGCTGAGAACGAATTGACCAGACCTGTTCACTAATTTCTGTAAGAATGGGGAAGCAGGAAGAAGGAGGTCTCATCTAATATAAAACGTTAGCATAGGAAATGACCTTTAAGATCATCTACTTTGGTTTTCACACTTGTATTTAGCATTGGGACCTCCACACATCCAAGTTTCAAGGAGAAATCTAAAGTGCAGAACAGGAGAAAGTAGAGGCTGTGGGTGTGTTTTATCAAATAGTGGAGGAAGGAAGAGTGTGGGAGAGAAATTCCCACGCTTCCTGTTGTGAAAGTTTGGCTGGGAAATTTTTAGAACATCCTAGATCTGAGAGAAGTGCCTCAAGATACAGATCTCATAACTCAAGTATTATTTTTCTCCCACTCTGAAATATTTCAGGATAACAAGTTCCAGAGGCTGGAATATTTATTTATTTATTTATTCATTCATTTATTAAGATTTTATTTAGTTATTTGAGAGAGCAAGAGAATGAGAGAGTGAGAGAGAGAGCATGAGAGGGGGAAGGTTGGAGGGAAAAGCAGACTCCCTGCTGACCAGGGAGCCTGATGCGGGACTCAATCCTGGAACTCCCGTAACATGACCTGATCTGAAGGCAGTTGCTTAACCAACTGAGCTACCCAAGCACCCCTCAGAGGCAGGAGTATCAAAGTCTATTTGATGTAAATAATTTTAGAGGCCTTGATTTATGATAAGACCCACACTTTGATGGTTAGAAGCAATACCTTGGAGTTGACTGAGACCAGTTCCAGGCTCTATCACCCTCCTCCACATATTAACATCCAACAAACTACTTCTCTGTGCATACTTCAGTTTTTCCATCTATAAATTGGGTTAATAATAGAATAGCATCCATTTCCCAGGGATATTGTGAAGATGGAATGAGCTTTTCCATCAAAAATGCTTAGCACAACACCACACAAAGCAAACACATTTAGCTCATTTTTAATTAACATTAGCTCATTATTTAAGATGGTAGCTACACACGAAGCATCATGCTAGGTGAGATGAGAGAGATGGAGTAGTACAAGGTTTCTTTCTTTTTTCTTTTCTTAAATATTTTATTTATTTATTTGTCAGAGAGAGAGCGAGTGAGAGGGAGCACAGGCAGACAGAGTGGAAGGCAAAGTTAGAAGGAGAAGCAGGCTCCCTGCGGAGCAAGGAGCCCGATATGGGACTCGATCCCAGGACGCTGGGATCATGACCTGAGCCGAAGGCAGCTGCTTAACCAACTGAGCCACCCAAGCATCCCTACAAGGTTTCTTTTAAAGTCTTCAAATACTAACTGCATTCATTTATTCAATACTTATTTTTTTCTAAGAATTTTACTCACATTATCTCTTGCAGTGATTTCAAGTATGACCACAAGGGAACAAGAGCCACATGGACCAATCCCGAGCAGAGCAGATTACTTAGCCTGGCCCCCTGCCAACAGTGGTGCAATTCTACTCAGGGAAAAGACACTTGAAAATCAATGCAATGGGCCCTCCCCCAGAAGATCAGCAAGAGTATCCAGCCAACACCAAGTTTGCCAGTGGCACAGAATTGCAAAACTCTAGTGCTAGGGGAATATAGCATACAGAATTCATGGTTTTTTCCCCAAGATTCTTTAGTCTTTCAATTTTATTTTTTTCTCTTTCCTTTTTCAACCAATTTCTTATTTTATCAACTCTTTTTTAAAATCTTTTTCCATTTTCATTTTTACAGTTATACCATCATTTCCTTGTATTTAATTTTATTTTTGTGTATATATATATACATATATACATATATATACATACATATATATGTTTTCTTTCTTTACAATTTTGGGATGCAGATTCTTCTAACAGAGCAAATGTAGGGCTCTGTTCCTTCACCTGTCTGCATATTCTCTTTTCTCTTCCTCCACGCTCTTCTTCTTCCTCCTCCTTCTTGCTCATGGTTTGGTTTGGCTTTGTTTTGTAAAGTCTATTTTAAATTTTCTCACCTTTACTGGTGCCTTGTTAGTGCAGTAGGTAGTGCAACAGTCTCATAAATTTTGACCTTTACAGTTATAGACTATCCTTCCAATGTATTCAATTCAATGTATTTAAAAATATGTTTAAATATGTATATGTGTGTGTGTGTATGTGTGTGTGTGTAAGTTTTCCTTTCTTTATAATTTTGAGATGTAGTTTCTTCTAACAAACTGACCAAAATACACTCAGGATATAGTGTATCGCTCTGCTCTGTTCACCTGTATATTCCTTCTTTTTCCCTCTTTTTTTTTTTTTGTCTTTAAATTTTACAGTTATATTCTATCCTTTCATTATATTTACTTTTATTTTTGTACATACATAAGTTTTTCTTTGCTTACAATTTTGGGATCTAGTGTTTTAACAAATAGACCAAAATACACACAGGATTCAATGTACTGCTTTATTTTGCTCACCTATCTGATTATATTCTTGTTTGTTTGTTTTTTTTTTAATTAAAAAAAATTTTTTTTTGGTTTTGGGTATCTTCTCTTTTGTGTAGTATACATTTCTCTGGGGTCATTGTTCCATTTTAGTATTTAGTTCTCTCATTTATCTTTTCATCTCTGGACAGAATAAGATGGAAAAACTCTCTTAAAAAAAGAGAAAAAGAGGTAGTACTGACTGTCAGAGACCTAATCAGTATGGACATAAGTAAGATAGTGGAACTAGAGTTCAGAATAACAATTATAAAGATACTAGCTGGGCTTGTAAAAAAGAAGGATAGAAGGCACTAGAGAATCCCTTCCTGGAGAAATAAAAGAATGAAAATCTAATCAAATCAAAATAAAAAAGGCTATTAATGAGATACAATAAAAATTGGAAGCTCTAACTGCTAGGATAAAAGAGACAGAGGACAGAATTAGTGATATAGAAGACAAAAGGATGGAGAATAAAGAAGCTGAGAAAAAAAGAGATAAATAACTATTGGATCATGAGGGGAGAATTTGAGATACATGATACCATAAAGAAAAACAATATTACTATAACTGGGATCCCAGAAGAAGAGGAAAGGGTCAGGTTGCGGGGGGAGGGGGGGAGGTATACTAGAGCAAATTATACTGGAGAACTTCCTTAATCTGGGTAAGGAAACAAGCATCCAAGTCCAGGAGGCAGAGAATACCCCTCAAAATCAATAAAAATAGGTCAACATCCTGACATATAATAGTGAAACTTGCAAATCTCAGAGACAAAGAGAAAATCCTGAAAGTAGCTGGGGATCAGAGGTCCATAACCTGCAACAGTAGAAACATTAGACTGGTAAGAGACATATCCACAGAGACCTGGTAGTCCAGGTGTTAAATGAGAAAAATTCAGGGTGTTAAATGAGAAAATATGCAGCCAAGAATACTTTATCCACCTAGGATGTAATTGAAAATAGGAGAGAGAGAAAGCTTCCAGGACAAGGTGAGGCACATGTGTGGTTCAGTGAGTTAAGCCTCCACCTAGGCTCAGGTCATGATCTCAGGATCCTGGGATCAAGACATGCATTGTGCTCTCTGCTCAGCAGGGAGCCTGCTTCCCCCTCTCTTTCTGCCTGCCTCTCTGCCTACTGATGATCTCTCTCTCTGTGTCAAATAAATAAATAAAATCTTAAAAAAAAAGAAAGAAAGAAAACCTCCAGGACAAACAAAAACTAAAAGAACTTGTGATCACCAAACCAACCTTACAAGAAATATTAAAAGTGTTCCTTTAAGCTAAGAGAGAGCCCCAAAATAACATAGACCAGACAGGAACAAAGACAATATACAGAAACAGTGACTTTACAGGTAATAAAATGGCACTAAATTCATATCTTCCAATAGTTACTCTGAATGTAAATGGGCTAAAAGCCACAATCAAAAGAACAATGTGTCAAATTGGATAAAAAAGCGAGACCCATCAATACACTGTCTGTAAGAGACTCATTTTAGACCCGAAGATACCTCTAGATTGAAAGCAAGGGGATGGAAAGCCATTTACCATGCTAATGGACATCAAAAGAAAGCTGGGGTGGCAATCATTATATCAGACAAATTCAATTTTAAACCAAAGACTGTAATAAGAGATGAGGAAGGATGTTATTTCATAATAAGGGGTCTATCCAACAAGAAGATCTAACAACTGTAAATATTTATGCCCCTAACATGGGACCAGCCAATTATAAAACCCAACTAAGTACAAAATCAATGAACCACACTGATAATTATACAAAAATAGTAGGGAACTTTAACATCAGCCTCACGTCAATGGACAGATTGTCTAAACAGAAGTTCAACAAGGAAATAGGGCTTTGAAAGATACACTGGACTAGATGGACTTCACAGATATATTCAGAACATTCCATCCTAAAACAACAGAACACACATTCTTCTCGAGTGCAGATGGACCACTCTCTAGAATAGATCACATACTGGTCACAAATCAGGTCTCAACTGGTACCAAAAGATTGGGATCATCCCCTGCATATTTACAGACCATAATGCTTTGGAACCAGAAGTCAATCACAACAGGAAGTTTAGAAAGAACTCACATACATGGAGGCTAAAAAGCATCCTGTTAAAGAATGATTGGGTCAACCAAGAAATTAAAGAAGAAAGTAAAAAGTTCATGGAAACAAATAAAAATGAAAACACAACTGTTCAAAACCATGCAACAAAGATGGTCCTAAGAGGGAAATATATAGCAATAAAGCTTTTATCAGGAAACAAGAAAGGTCTCAAATACACAATCTAATCTTCATTGAAAGGAACTAAAGAAAGAACAGCAAATAAAGCCTAAACCCAGCAGGAAAAGAAAAATAATAAAGATTAGTGCAGAAATCAATGAAATAGAAACGAAAAGAAGAGTAGAACAGATAAATGAAACTAGGATCTGGTTATCTGAAAGAATTAATAAGATTGATAAACACCTGGCCAGACTAATCAAAAAGAAAAGAGAAAGGACCCAAATAAAATTGCAAATCAAAGAGGAGAGATCACAAATAATACAATCAATTTTAAGAACATATTATGAGAAACTATATGCCAACAAATTAGGCAATATGGAAGTAATAGATTCATTCCTAGAGACATAAAACTACCAAAACTTAAACAGAAGAAATAGAAAACCTGAACAGACTCATAACCATCAAGGAAATTAGAGTAGTAATCAAAAATCCCCCAAAAAACAAGAGTCCAGAACCTGACAAATTCCCTGGGAATTCTACCAAACATTCAAAGAAGAAATAATACCTATTCTCCTGAAACTGTTCCAAAAAACAGAAATGGAAGGGAAACTTCCAAACTCTTTCTATGAAGCCAACATTACCTTGATCCCAATAACCAGACAAAGACTCCACCAAAAAGGAAAATTACAGACCAATATCCCTAATGAACATGAATGCAAAAATTCTCACCAAAATACCAGACAATAGGATCCAACAGTCCACTGAAAGGATTATTCACCTCAACCAAGTGGGATCTATTCCTAGGCTGCTAGGGTGATTCAACATCCACAAATCAATCAATGTGTTACACTACATAAATAAAAGAAGGGACAAGAACCATATGATCCTCTCAATAGATGCAGAGGAAGCATTTGACAAAGTACAGCATCCTTTCTTGATTAAAATTCTTCACAGTGTAGGGATAAAGGGAACATACTTCAAAACCATAAAAGTCATAAAAAGCCCACAGCAAATATTTTCAATGGGGGAAAACTGAGAGCTAGTCCTCTAAGGTCAGGAAGATGGCAGGGATATTCACTATTACCACTGCTAGTCAACATAGTACTAGATGTCCTGGCCTCAGAAATCAGACAACGAGAAGAAATAAAAAGCATCCAATAGACGAAGAAGTCAAACTCTCACTCTTTGCAGATGATATAATACCTTTTGTAGAAAACCCAAAAGGCTCCACCCCCAAACTGCTAGAACTCATACAGGAATTCAGTAAAGTGGCAGGATATAAAGTCAATGCACAGAAATCAGTTGCATTTCTATACACCAACAACAAGACAGAAGAGAAATTAAGGAACTATTCCCATTTACAATTGCACCCAAAACTGTAAGATACTTAGGAATAAATCTAACCAAAGGGACAAAGAATCTCAGAAAACTATAGAACATTCATGAAAGAAATCAAGGAAGACACAAAGAAATGGAAAAACGTTCCATGCTCATGGATTGGAAGAACAAAAATTGTGAAAACATCTACGCTACCAAGAGCAATCTACACATTCAATGCAATCCTTATCCAAATACCATCGACTTTTTTTTTTTCAAAGAAATGGAACAAATAATCCTAAAATATATATGGAACCAGAAAAGACCCAAAATAGCCAGAGGAATGTTGAAAAAGAATACCAAAGCTGGTGGCATCACAAATCTGACTTCAAGCTCTGTTACAAAGCTGTAAGCATCAAGAGAGTATGGTACTAGCACAAAAACAGATGCATAGATCAGTGGATCAGAATAAAGAGCCCCAAAATGGACCCTCAACTCTATGGTCAACTAATCTTTGACAAAGTAGGGAAAAGTATCCAATGGAAAAAAGACAGTCTCTTCAACAAATTGTATCAGGAAAATTGGACAGCCACATATGGAAGAATAAAACTGGACTATTTCCTTATACTATACACCAAAATTGACTCCAAGTGGATAAAAGACCTAGTGTGAGGCAGGAATCCATTAAAACTCTTGAGGAGAACACAGGCAGCATCCTTTGTGACCCTGGCCACAGCAACTTCTTGCTAGACACATCTCCAAAGGCAAGGGAAACAAAGGGGAAAATGAACTATTGGAACCTCATCTAGATAAAAAGGTTTTGCAGATCAAATGAAACAGTCAACAAAACCACAAGACCACAGATAGAATGGGAGAAGATATTTGCAAATGACATAACAAATAAAAGGCTAGTATCCAAAATCTATAGAGAACTTATTCAAACTCAACACCCAAAGAACAAATAATCTAATCAAGAAATGGGCAGAAGACAAGAACAGACATTTCTCCAAAGAAGACATACAAATGGTCATCAGACACATGAAAAAGTGCTCAACATCATTCCGCATCAGGGAAATACAAATCAAAAACCACAGTGAGATACCACTTCACATCAGTCAAAGTGGCTAACATTAACAAGTCAGGAAATGACAGGTATTGGCAAGGATGAGGAGAAAGGGGAACCCTAGAACACTGTTGGTAGGAATGCAAACTGGTGCAGCCACTCTGGAAAACAATATAAAGGTTCCTTGAAAAGTTGAAAATAGAGCTTCCCTACGACCCAGAAATTGTGCTACTGGATATTTACCCCAAATGAAGATACAAATGAAGTGATCCTAAGGGGTACATGCAGCCCAATGTTTATAGCAGCAATGTTCACAATATCCAAACTATGGAAAGAGTCCAGATGTCCACTGACAGGTAAATGGATAAAGAAAATGTGCCATATGTATACAAGGGTGTACTAAAAAAAAAAAAAAAGAAAGAAAGACAGAAATCTTGCCATTTTCAATGATGTGGATGGAACTAAAGGGTATTATGTTAAGCAAAATAAGTCAGAGAAAGATAATTATCATATGATCTCACTCATATATAGAATTTAAGAAACAAAACAGAGGATCATAGGGGAAGAAAGGAAAAAATAAAACAAGATAAAATCAAAGAGGGAGACAAACCATAAAAGACTCTTAAGCATAGGAAACAAACTGAGGGTTGCTGGAGGAGAGGAATAGGGGGGTAGGGTCACAGGATGATGGACATTAAGGAGGGCACTTGATATAAAGAGCAGTGGGTATTATATAAGATTGATAAATCACTGACCTCTCGCTCTGAAACCAATAAAACATATGTTAATTAATTAAATTTGAATCTAATAAAAATAAATCATGGTTAAAAAAATAAAGTATGTTCAGAAATTCTTAGACATTCTCTTCAAAAAATAGAGCCTGATTCTCCTCCTCTTGAGTAAAGGCTGGACCAAGTAGTTCACGTCCAACAAGAAGAATAGGCAAGAGTGATGATCTGTGATTATCGAGACCAGGACACAAAAGGCATGTAGCCTCTCCTGGCTTTCCTGGATCACTTACTCCCTTGGGTTGTTAGGAACAATCCAGCAGTCTCATGAAGATATCCATGTTGCCAGGCACCAAGGCCTCCCCCCTCATAGCCAGCTCTAACTTGCCAGTTGTGTGAGGGACCCACCACGGAAGCAAGTCCTCCATCCCCAGTCAATCCTTCGGATGATGGCAGCCTTGCCAACACTTGATGGCAGCTACATGAGAGAGAGTGAGCTGGAACCACCCAGATTAAGCTGTTCTCCAATTCTCTGAGCCACAGAAATTCTGTGAGATGATCAATTCTTTTAAACCACTAGATTGGGGGGTTTAATTTGTTAGGCAACTGATCCTCAAAAAGCCCCTGAGACAGATATATTGTTACCCATTTTGTAAAAGAGCAAATTGAGGGCAGAGAGGTCACTTCGTTTCAATTCACCCAGTTGGTATGTGGTGAGAGGTGCACTTCAAACTCAGATCTGCAGTTTCCAGGCTCCAGGGTATTCCCACTCCCAACACTGTGCCTCCAATGGCCAAGTCAACAATACAGACAGCACTTGGAAGGCAGCACCATAAGGACCCAGAGCCTCTGGGAGGCTTTGTGGTTGGGTCTGCCTGCTTTCTGAAACCAGAACAGGGAATGAGAAAGAAGGACCCTCCCCCCCCGACCACCACCTTTCCCCTTACACACATGTCAATCCAAGAGTCCCTATAATCCAAGAAGGGTTATATGAGGAAGGCAGCAATCACTCTAACACACACACAGACACACACACACGCCAACCCAAGGGTCCCTATAACCTAAGAAGGGCTTGTATGAGGAAGGCAATGACCACAAACAAACAATCGCGCGCGCACACACACACACACACTGGATCACTTAAGACACCCGACAGATGCTACAGCATGAGGATAAAACCATGGAGAAAAAATAAGCTGAGACTATCCCTTGCTCTCATAAGATCCACATTTGCAGCTTTTAGGATTCCTGAACAAAATCAGACCTCCCAGAACTAACTTTTAAATGCCGCATTTCTAACACTTCCCACAGGCTGGAGAAAGCAAGAAGCAGGCAAATCTGGGGCTGTGCTCTGCGGATGCTTGCCTGATCTCGCAAGGTGCATCTTGGGTGTGCTACATTCCTTCTCTCCCAGGTGCAATCTAAATCATCACCTCTGTCCCATTTTTCTTTAACTTCTTTGAGTTTGGCAGATATGAGGATTGAGCCCTAGATCATGCCTTCAGGTTTATGAGGACAGTAATCTGTCATCAGCCCCTGCTGTGCCTTTTATCGGGCTCCGGTTGCACAAATTCCCCGGACTTTTACTTTTTGACAACTGGAGGACTTTTCTCATCTCTAACCACGAAGACTCAACTCCATTCTTTTCTTTTGTGACAACACAATATGCTATTTTTTTTCTGCCCCTGGGAAAAGAAGAAAGCATAGAGCTTGCTTCCTAAAAAGAAAAGGCTGTAGAAGTTTTATCATAACACTTGCCGCCCTTCAAGGAGAGAGGCACGGGGAGCAGGCAGGATGGGGAAGTGGGTGCTTCTTTAGGTCCGTGCCTGATATCAATGTATCCAGCCCCATGTTTTGATTTTGATCTGCCACCCTCCAAAACTGCATATAGCAGAAACACTACTGTGCAAAATTAGAGCAGTGGCATGATAAAGTAGTGAAACACACAGCCTCCAGAACGAGCATGCACATTTTTAAAGTACTCAGAAGAATTTCTGGCAAACTGTAACCACTCCGTAATGTTAGATTCATATAGATAGGTTACATCTTTTGAACACTCCCATTTCTTTTGAGATCTACCTCTCCGCTCAGATGGGGGTTTTCATTTCCTTATTTAATTCTTGAAAACAAAACAAAACAAAAAACCCAAACACCATATTAAGGTATAAGAGTCCAAAAGAAAACTTCGGACTAGTCTCCCCATCTCCCGTATTCAGAACTAGAAATTTATTTTAAAGACAGAATGTTTTGAATATGCAGACATCGGCATAAACTCTTAATGTTCTCGAAGTTTGACCTGCAAGGGATTACTTGACTAGACTGTAGACATACAATTACATGCCCTGATGTCAAGGGACAACGTAAAGTATTTTCAAGCACAAAGCTGCCCATCCCTGATTTTTAGTCTCTATTTTTACTTGAGAATCTAACCCTATCGAAGTGCTGAGTCCCTTTGTTAAATTCAGCTGTGCATAAGATGTGACTTCCCTAGTAAACGAAGTTCCTACATCTCATGCCTGGAGGATTGTAACAAATTGTGACACATTTCCTTTCTTAGCTCTGCATACATAGCCAGTGGCCGGGGTGGGTGGTTGCAAGGGTCATTCTTTTCCAGAACTGGTTGAAGAAGGAAAGTGTGGAGTCAGCAATAAGTCTCTGGTAATAATCATTTCCACAAAGGTACTATGCAAAATGTACTGAACAAAATGCCTTGGCTACATTTTTTTTTACATTTTTTTTAAAGGTTTATTTATTTTAGAGAGGGAGAGAGGGGAGAGGAGAGAGAGAATCCCCACCAGACTCCCCGCCAAGCATAGAGTCCAACCCCAGGCCCCTGAGATCATGACCTGAGCCAAAATCAAGAGTCCAGTGCATACCCAACTGAGTCATCCAGGTGCCTCAGACCTTAGCTACTTTTTTTCATTGATTCTACCCAATGTAGCTCATGCTGTAGACTCAGGAACCAGCTCTGCTGACTCCGCCCATTTTTTTCATACCCACAAAAAAATGAAAATTCAGTGAGGACTTTCTAGTATGAGAACAGTGCTTTGTCAAGTCCACTGATCCATGAGGCCAGTGGCACCTGGATTCCTTAGAATTATATGCTGATTACTCAATTGATTAGTTATACCAACTCTACTTCTAATACCTGCCTTTTTATGACACACACAGACACTCAAATGGGATTGGTTCCTACCTCTCACTTCTTCTTAACAACAATGGCCAAATTTACTTTCATGCAAAGCCTAGCTTCTACTGTTTTCTAGTCTCGCATGAATTAAAGTCACCTGGAGAACCTGTTACACCATAGATTGTTGGGCCCTACCCCTCTGGCTTCTGAGTCAATAAGTCTGGTTGGGACCCATGAATTTCAACTTTTAACCAGCTCCCAGGTGAAGTTCATGCTATGGGTCCGGGACTCAGACTCTAGGAACACCTGCTCTAGTTTACAAAAGACGGTACAGGATTCTGGTCTTTTGTGGGTTGAGTTATGTCCCCAAGATAAATGTGTAGAATTCCTAACCTTAGATATTGAAGAAGGTGATGTTAATCTGGAAATTTCAAACTAAAGTGAAGTAATACTGGGTTGGGGGAGCCCTAAATCTAATGACTGGTACCCTTAGAGAAAAGAGAGATTTAAAATCAGAGACATCTCATGAGGAACAAGACCATGTGATGACGAAGGCCAAGATCGGGGTGATGTAGCCACACACCAAGGATCCCTGACGGCTGCCAGCAACCACTAGAAACCAGAAAGAAATAAGAGAGGATTCTTCCCTAGGGACTTCAGAGAAAGTATGGCCTTGCCAACACTATCAGACTTCCAGCCTCCAGGAAGTGAAGGATAAATTTGTTGTTTTAAGCCACCCAGATGGTTGGACCTTGCTATGGCAACCATAGGAGACTACCACCTAGCCATTGTGGAGATGAGTAATTAACTCAATTTTTCATCCTTCCCTGCACACATCCTTGCCCTGGCTTCTCCATGGCCATAGTGTATTTCCTCATGCCTTGACTATTTGATTGGCCACGTGACTTACCGTGACAAATGACAAAAGGGAAGAAGTGAACACGCCCCAGCTCTGAGCCAGGCCTTAAGAGTCTTGCATACTGGGGTGCCTGGGTGGTTCAGTGGCTTAAGCAGCTGATTCTTGACCTTGACTCAGGTCGTGATCTCAGGGTGGGGAGACGGAGACCCTCATCGGGTTCCCTGCTCAGCAGGCAGTCTGTTTCCCATTCTCTCTCTCCTTCTCTCTCTGCTTCTCCCCACCAACCCTCCTGTCCAATCATGTTTTCTGTCTAAAATAAAAATAAGTCAAGAATAAAGTCTCACATGCTTCCTTTTGCCCTTTATTCCTCTGCTGTCACTACAAAAATAGCTGTCCCTCATGGAGCCACTGCCCCTACACTCTAAGGTAGAGCTACCCCCAACCTATCCACGAATCCGAAGCATGAAGTACAGCTGCCCCAGCCTCTTCCCCTTAAGGCGGATCCACCAACCCAAACTAAGCCTGAAGCAACAGAAACCTTCCTATCCCACCACCCACGCCCACCTAAAAAACGCCTTGGCATGGACCCGGGTTCTAGACATTGTTCTGCCATGGTGTGACCTGAGCATGCTATTTCTCTGCCCCAACTGTGAAATGAGAAGGCTTGGATGAACGTGTCTGTAAGTCATTTTTTGGGTTGGCTCCAGATGTAGAAATATCAACTTCTTACCAGCGTGGAACATTAGAATAAAAACAAAATATAAACTTGAAGTTTCATTGGGGAGAATGTAGACCTAATCATGACTGGATGGTATATTCATGTGCTCTTTCAATCAGTCATCATTTGTAAACCACATGATACACGTATTATGTAATTATTACGTGGCAAGCAGTACTCGTGGCCCGAAACCTCAAAGGCGAGCAAACCAGAGTCCACCCCTGCCCTCATGGAGCCAGTGGAAGCACTCACATTCTTTCCATGAAACCCGGTCTGAGTCTCCTAGCAAGGGAGCAGAGGGAGTGGAGAGGACGCCCACATTCAAGAGGTTTGTTGCAAGAAGCCATGACGAGCCTCAGTGACAGGTTAAGGGAACATGTAATAGAGGAGAATGCCAAATATCTCTTCTCACCCAGGCATTTTGATCTCTATCCCCTTAATGAGATTGCTCAATAGAAGCTTCAGATTAGAATCTCTTGAAGTACTTGAAAAACTTGGAAAAAGGAAAAAAGTGCTAGGGGTGGGAGTCCTACCTCCTGGGATTCTGATTTACTTTGTGAGCATTAAAGTCATTATCTTGGGCACCTGGGTCGCTCAGTGGGTTAAAACCTCTGCCTTCGGCTCGGGTCATGATCTCAGGGTCCTGGGATCGAGTCCTGCATCTGGCTCTCTGCTCAGCAGGGAGCCTGCTTCCCCCCTCTTTCTCTCTGCCTGCCTCTCTACCTACTTGTGATCTCTGTCAAATAAATTGAAAAAAAAAAAATCTTTAAAATCATTATCTTTTAAGCGTCCCTACCCTCCAAAATAGGTCTGCTGTGAATAGGATACATCCTGTATTAGTTTCTATTGCTGCATAACAAATTAAACAAATTAACAAATAGAAAATAAGCAAATTTAGCAGCTTAAAGAAATATTGATTTACTAGCTCACAGTTCTGTAGCTCAGCGGAATGTGTGGGCTCACCTGTGTTCTCCGTTCAGGTTTTACAAGACCTAAATAAAGGTGTCAGGGGGGTTGAATGCTTATCTGAAGCCTCTGGGGAAGAACCCATTTCCAGCCTCATTCAAGTTGTTAGCAGAATCCAGTTCCTCATAACTACAGGACTGAGGCCCCCCTTTCCTTTGCTGGCTGACTGCCAGGAGCCACCTATATCCCTACTCACATGCCTCTCACTTTAGAGGAGTAACCTGTGTGTTGAGTCTTCCTCGTGCCTAGAATCTCTTTGAATTCCTCTTCTGCCCTTCCCTTTTGCTCCCAGTAGAAAATTCTTTCTTGATTGATTACACTGGGCCCACCCGGATAATCTTCCATTTTTAAGATTTTAACAGAATACAATCACAGGAAGAAAGACTCATTACATTCCCTGGTTCAGGGGATTTGGGTATGGAATCCTGAGAGTGATTTTTAGAAATTCTGTCTACCATATGTGATCGAGGTAAGTGCCAGGTCCTTAGGAGGTCCTCCTAAGGAGGAATGGAGTCAACTGTCACTTTACTGTGGCAAAGAAAGAGAAAGTATAGATGATCAAAGAGTAGCTGATAAATGGGTCATTTATCATACTTAATTGAATCTAAGCATACATTACTTTTTAAAAATTTTTATGGAAGTATCTCTTACACACACACACACACACACTCTTCCACAAATCAGATATAGATGGCCCAATACTTTTTTACAAACAGTATACATCTGTGGAAACACCATGCAGCTCAAGAATCACAACATCCCAGATGTCATGGGGTTTCTTTCCAGCCACTAACCATTCCCTGTGCTTATATTCCCCTTTCATACACTTAGGGGAACCCCTATCCTGACTTCTAATGCCATAGAGTTCTCTGACCTGGTTTCTGAAATATGAATAAATAAATAAATAAATGAACAATAGGTAGATAGAGTCACACAATATATATTTTTGCCTGGCTTTTTTTGTTCAACATTCTGCCTGTGTGTTGTGGTAGACAGGCTCTAAGATAACGCCCCATGATCTCCCTTTGAGTAGCTTGCCTCTAACTAATAGAACATGAAAACATCGAGGGGATGGTGCTTCTAAGATTAGGTAACAAGCGGTTGTGACTTCCATCTTACTAGCAAACTCTACTTAGCCTTCATAGCTTGTGTGCTTTGATGAAGCAGGCTGCCCTATTGGAGAAGCTCTTGTAGAAAAGTAGTGAGGCTGGTCTCTGGCCAACAGCCAGCAAAAAACTGAGGCCCTCTGTCCAACAGTCTGAGAGGAAGTGAATTCTGCCAACTAGCACATGAACTTGAAAGCTTACCTTTCCCAAGTTGAACCTTCATATGATGTTGGCCCACCAACACCTTCACTGAAGCCTGTAAAAGACCATGAAGCAGAAAGCCCAGCTCAGCTGTGCCCAAATCTCTGTCCCACAGCAGTAGAGATCAGAAATGGGTGTTAATTTTTGCCTCAATTTTGAGGTGATGTGTTACCATCAACAGATACCTAATGGATCTATTTGTGTTGTTGTATATAGTTGTAATTCATTCATTCTCACTCCTTTATAGTAGAATTTGGTAAAACTTTTTTCTGTAATGATCAGACAAGAGATATTTTAGGTGTTCCTGGCCAAAAAGCAAAACTGAAGTTATCATGTAGCTGCTTCTATATAATTTTCACATGTCACAAGATATTCTTTTCCCTCCCAACCACTTAAACATGTAAAAACCATACTTAGCTCATGAACAAGACTCAGAGAGGCAGTATACCATATTGGGTCCATAGGCTATAGTTTGCTAACCCGTCCAGTATGGGGTGGTTTATTTAAACCATAATTCATTAATCTATTGTTGATGAACATGTGGGCTGTTTCCAGTTTGTAGCCATGACAAATAATGTAGCCACGAACATTCCTGTATAGGTCTTTTGGAAACATGTATACATCTGACTGCTACCTACACTCACAAGGGAACTGCTACGTCACGGAATAAGCATTATTTAGCTTAATATGCCAAATGGCTTTCCAAAGTGGTTGTATCGATTTGTCCCCCACCAGCAGGACTCACAAGTCCTTGCTGCTCCCCAGTCTTGCCAAGAGTTGGTATTTTCTGTCTTTTCCTTTTGGCGATTCTAATGAGAACTGTTTCATCCTATCCCCAGGTGATCAGCCAGAATTGAAAGCCCCCAACTTAACTTCTCCTTATCCTTTATTAGGTTAAGCCATGTGATACTGCTCTATTTCTACATTTAAA
Organism: Mustela putorius furo; assembly: GCF_011764305.1. Taxonomy (NCBI): domain Eukaryota; kingdom Metazoa; phylum Chordata; class Mammalia; order Carnivora; family Mustelidae; genus Mustela; species Mustela putorius. The sequence continues at coordinate 21,014,143 of NW_025421322.1, read as the reverse complement.
AAAAATTCAATATTGGCTATTTCTTATGGCTAAACTAATATTTCCTTCACATCTCATTTACATTTATACTAAAAATGAAATTCAAACTAGAATGCACATCAACTGGGAAGGATCTGAAAGATGTGAACTGAAATAAAGTTTTTAAATTAAAAATGGATTTCAGTGTCTTTTCCATTTTAGTATCACCCAGATCCTAAAAGCTTGAAGACAGACCAATGCTTTTCATTTTCATTGCACATGAAAATCACCTGTGGGTTTTTAAAATTTAAGTGTCCCTAGCCAAACATTCAGAAATCCAGATTCTGTGAGATTAAGATGAGGATAAGAATATGTGTTTGTAAAAGGTTAGTGGACTGAGAAGGTCAAGAATCATCCCTTTGCTGGTCCCTTGGCTTTCTTTTACAAATGTTTTATCTAGGGAAAGACTTCTATGAGAGGGGATAGAAAGCACCTGGATTTCAGTTCCTTCCAGATGGTTATGAATTAGATTGGAAAAATTATTTTATCCATGGCAAATACCCATTGTGTCTCACTGAGCAGGTCTCAGGCTACTGTGCCAAGGATGGAAGTTTGGGTTTGATTTGCACACAGCTCTATGGACACACAGTTAAAATATCACCGATGGCATTTAATAGTTACACACAGGTATTTTTAAAAGCACCCAGACACAGCCATATTACCCAATCATAGTAGGATGAGGCACATACTTAGTGACCAGAAAAACAGTGGTGCACATACACACTCAAAATTATTTTTTTTTTTTTAAATTTATGACCGGGACAAAATCTAAGTGGTTGTCTTTATGGGAAGAATCAAATCTTTGTACTTCCTTATTTTCCAGAGTAGTTCTTATAAATATATACATTTTGGGGTCGGGGATAGATATAGATATAGATACACACACATACATGCAAGGAGGTAGAAGAACTGGGTGCAAACTGGAAGTGGCGCCATTCGAATTTCCAAGCTCGAAGCCTTTAAAAGACTTACTACAGCCCTGAGTCAGATTTTTCGTCCAAGATCATCCCCTTAGCTCTATCAGCCATAACGCCAATTGCATTTCCGCGTGCAAGGAAAAAAAAAAAAAAAGTTTGGGAACTTCCATTTTTATCAGTGTTTACCAGCTCTGGAATTCTATTGCCTTCCACGTGATTCTTTCCCCTGTCTGCCTACAGCACCCCCAATGCCTGGAGTTAGGACACAGGGTTGAAAGAACACGCGCCTTCTTAGGCGCTGTTAATGATTAGGCCCTATCACAGACCGCCAATGGGCTTCCAGGCCAAAGGAGCTGAAAGCCTCCTCGTTGGGAAGCAAGACAGCTTTCCATCATCAGACAGACATCCTCAGGTGGGATCCGGTTCCTAGGTTTGGTTCCTAACAACCCCTTGAGGATGATGCCCGTTCGGGATTCTTAAGCCATCGCCCACCCATTTTAGGTGTTTATCCACCTGCACCACCTGGCCGGTCAGAGGACCGCTCTATCACCTGGCGGCATTCTCTGGAACTCCGAGAATCCCAGGGCGCCGAGGGAACAACTTTCTACCGCACCTTGTGCAGCGGCTCTCTGGAGGGAACCACAGCCAGCGGGTGGCTCTGCTCTCCTCACTAAATGGTTAGCCAAACAGCCGGCGAATAAGGCCAGACGATCCCACCACAGACGCCGCCGCCTCCAGCCCCCAGCACAAGCCCTACCTGGTGCTTACCCGCTTGCAACTGCCAGCGAAGAGCTCAATCTCGGGTCTCTACTCAGCGCCGAACGAAGCCCAGCGCAGGGCAGCTTGGGAAATGTAGTCCCGGCCACGTCCCGGGGTCGCCGGCTTCGCCCACGCGGCCCCCCGAGGAGGGATTATTCTACCCGAGCCGGCTGCAGCCAGAGGTGCAGTCCAAGTGTGGAGAAGGGGCCGTCCCCCGAGGGGGATTCGGGGTGCTCTCCCGGGTCGGAGGGAGGGAGGGAACTACACTTCCCAGTCCGCCCTGCGCGGAGCCGGAGCCGGCAGCCTCGCTTTGCGTGACCGCGGCAGGTTGGTCCTAGAGCAGATGAGCGCAGAATATTTAGGCGAGAGCGCGAGGAGGGGGGAGCGCGGGGCAGGAGGAGTATCTCGGCCGAGAAAATTATGCATGCGTTAGGGAAGCTCTGAGAGAATGGCTGTGGAAGGTAAGGGACGCTTGGGCATTTTAAGCTCCCTCTTACCCCGCGCACCCCGATACACACATCCCTGATGAATCCCGGGGAACGTGGGGAGGAGAGGAAAGAGGGTGGTGGCGAGCGGGCCCTTTCTTCCCACACCTCTTGGCACTCACCTGAGCCACGGAAGGCCAGTAGGCGCTTTCTTCAGTTGCTTTGGAAAGACATGTAGTTGCGCAGGACTTTGGGGTTGGAGGCGAAGAGGACCCCTAATGCGACACGGTGTACTGGAAATGGGGGGAAAGCCGAAGAGACCGGCATGAGGTCTCAGCCCCGAGGTGCCCCTTTCGCTGTCCCCGTTCACTGGAGGCGGCTGGGTGGCCACGGGGCTGGGGATACTCGTTTTGCCCCCCACACGTGGTAGAGGACCCCGGCCAGGTGCCTCATCGGGAAGCATGGTCTTCGATTGGGTCCAGGACCCCTGTCGTGCGCGCCCGGCAGCGGAGGCAGCAGATGTACTCAGAGGGTGGAGGTGACCCTACACCTGCCTCTGTTTATACGACCATCCCAGGGTTAGCAAAGTTTACAGAAAAGAAATGGAATCCGCCAGGAATTAAAAAGAACCACCAGTCCCTTCCATGTGGGTGAATCCTTTTCTTCCAAGACCACCTTCCTCTCTTCTAATATAATTTTAGCCTCTGGCTTTGCAGTTTTGGCTCTATAATACTGTCTCCTCTGAACCTCCTGGGGGAAAGCAGGGGCAGGAGGTTTGTGAGGGATCCCAAGTTTTCCTTTCAGATTCTTGTTCCCTTGTAACAGAGACTTTTTTTTTGTGGAGGGTAGTTTATGGGGGGGGGGGCGGAAATATGCGGGCCAGATGTGTTTGCGGCGTAAATTAGAGGTCAAACTGCGCCTGAATAATAAAATGCAATAATCCTGGGACTGAAGGAGAACCTACAGTTCCCCCCAGAGTTATGGCTCCTGAGTGTGGCTCAGGTAAGAGGGGAACTGGGGCAGGAAAAAGAGGGCATGCCTGCCAGCGCATCTGGCTCCTTGCCAAGGGGAAATGAGCCTGTTCCTTGTAGGCTAGAGGCAAGAGGGAACCACAAGGCTTGCTTTCCTCTCTCCTCCCTGCCCCAAGAGAGAGCAACTGAACTACTCCGATTCCTGCTCTCATTATAATTACTTAACCATCTGAAGTAGTAACAACCCAGTATTTCTGTTCAGTACCTTAACTCAAACTGTTGCCTTTGGGCTGAGAGGTTCAGAGCGTCCTAGATGGTTACTTTTAGTTATATTTACATCTATGGTTTTTAAAATGTGTCTGTAACAGACATGGCTTTGAAAAAAAAGACAAAGATGTTTCTAAGTTTTCGCTACTGTGAAAATGTAATATTAAGGTAAGAATCTAGCTTTCTGCATCGTTACAGTTGATGGTAAGTGAAACAAGACTTCAGATGAGTGGAAAAAAGATAAAAAAAGATAAAGTTCATCCTGAGCTTCAGGCCAAAGTTAGGTTAACCTGCGGTACCCCTTCTGCCCACCCTTAAGATGACCTTGATTATCCTCTCTTCTCTGCACTTTTCTGTGTTCCCAAGTGAGAGACACTCCCACTGGTTGCCAGTCCGCGGTGTATTTGAAAACCATTTCCTGTTCAGTGTAAGAAGTATAAAATTAGTCATATTTCTTGTCTGATGGGTTATTATACCAGCAAAGGCAGACCTTGTGAGAAAACAAGAGCTTTGGAATGAAGTACACGTAGACTGCAGAGGCTTCCCCCCCCCCCCCCCCCCCCCCCCCCCCCCCCCCCCCCCCCCCCCCCCCCCCCCCCGCCCCAGAGACTTTTTGGTTCAAGTGCTTGTCTCTGATAAACAGGAGAACCTGAGTTTGGATCACGACGAGGTCTCAACTGCAGGACTGAAGGAAGTTGTTTAAACTTCGGCTGCAGGGAGGATTCTCTAGCTCTGTTTTTGCAAAGGCAGTTTGCTTAGCCTAGATTGGGCACTTCTTGGCTACTCACCTGGTCTTTCAAAAGGCTCAGGAAAACTTCCCAACCCTGTCTCAACCCTTTGTTCCCTCAGCCTTCCCAGCATCTGCCCTAGTCTGTGGGAGGTACCTTCTGCACTAAATGACCTTAGAACGGGTGCTTACACCTATTTTAACATTTCCATACTTAATCTCTCACTAGACTATAAGAGGTGTAAGCCCTTTGGGATTGGGACCTTATACTTTTTGACTTTATATTCCCAGCCCCTAGCACAGTACCTGACCCATAGTATGTTCTCAGTAAATGCTTATGGAATGTATGGGAAATATTTCAAGGCCACTTTTGTAACTGACTCCGTAGGTGTGCATGGGGCTTTCTTAGGAGCCCATGTGCTGGAAAATAAGGGGCTTCGGAGAGATTTGAAGGTAGGGGAGGTTTTTTAAAGGAAGCACCCCTCCAGTTTTTTTGTCCTCATGCTCGAAGAATCTTTTAGAGCAGGAGTTCTCCTCTGCAGGGTAACAGTCCTCTACGTGTGGGATTGGGATATTTTGGGGCTGCTGTTGGTGTTTTTTTTGTCCATGGGCCAGCGATGCTGTATGTCCCTCCATGCATGGCCATCCCATACAAAGTTCATAACCCAAAATCAAGTTAACCAGCGGTGTCCCTAAGTTCGTTAAGAAACACTGATTCAGAGAAGGAATTTGGCTGGAGGAACTGGAATTGGAAATTGGGTACATGTTAAACTAACATCTGAACTTTAGTTTCTGCATCTGGGGAAAAAGGACGCACTACTGATAACTTCCCAGGGATGTTGGGAAGATTTAATGAAGGAGGGGGCTTCTGAGGGAATGCTCCGAACATAGATCCTCAGTAAATGTTTTTGTACTTCCATCCTTCTTAACAAAAAAACAAACAAAAAAATAATAAAAAGAAAAGAAACAAAAACCTTTACTATTTGGCATGTTTTGTATTCTGAATTTTCACTTATTCATACAAGCCTAATTAGCAAAATAGAAGGGTTGTTTTTTTTTTTTTTTTATCATGTGTAACCTGTTTAAGCTTGACCTTATGTTAAGTGTAAAGTGGTAAAAGTGTTAAGAACAAATAGCTCTTTCATTTTGTTAAACCTGTAGCCTTGACTTTAAGATGACAAAGAGGTGCCCTTTGTTTTATGGCTACCCTGGGTTATAGTTTCTTCTCTGAAATTAATTACAGTATATTGTTTCTATTTCCTAGCGTGGTGGTGAGCCATGCCTCCCCTTTACCGGCAGCTGGGCAGCTTAGAGTCATGCTCTCCAGCCCTAGATCCCCTGGTCCCCATTCAGGTTGGGATTATGTTTATATCCATTGTCTTTTAAAAAAAAAAAAACAAAAAAACATTGTATTTTAGTAAATCACTCCAAATAGCTGGGATAATTAGGGCCACTGGAGAGGAGGTAGCATGCAGAAACCACCGAGTAATCCGTTCTCCATGGACAGCTTGTGTAGATGATTGTGTCCATAGGTGATGTTTAACAGAAATGGATTGCATTGTTACACAAGGAGAGGAAAAAAGTGGACTCATCAGGGACCGTGTTGTGTTCATCTCTGTATTTGGGGACTGGTGCTTGGCAGTGATTGTTTCCTGAGTGGAGTATAGATGCCCTGAAGCAAGAGAACCGTATTCCTACTCCTTGTTCACACTTCCTTCTCTTCTTGCTTCATCTTCAGAGCTGCATCAGCAGAGTGGGGTGGACAAACATTGGTGCGTCCTGTTTCTACTCCAGATCTAATAGACTAGTCGCTCTCGTGTGGGATAAAAATGATTTCCAAGTTTGAGCACTCCATCTCCCCAAGGATTTCAAATGGAAGGCAGTGTGCTGTAGATGACAGATCTGCGTTAAGGAATCTGAACTTTCCATCCTAAATGAACACATGGGCTATCAAATGGCCTCGAAGTCACTTAAGGCTCAGGTTTTAGAGGTTTTCCTCCTGTAAAAGAGAAAAATCAAAACAAAACCCTGCCTATCACCAAGATATTGGTGGAGAGGGCAAACGAGCTAGTCACACATAGGAAAGAGAAGACGTTGTCAGTAAAGGCTCTCCACCCCACTTGAATTCAGAACTGAGTCACAGAGACTCATGATGGAATAGGAAAGTGATCTCTCTTTTTTTTTTTTTTTTTTTTTTTAAGATTTTATTTGTCAGAGAGAGAGCATATGTGGGCAGAGCGGCAGGGAGAGGGAGAAGCAGACGCCTTGCTGAGCAGGGAGCCTGATGTGGGGTTCCATCCCAGAACCCTGGGATCATGACCTGAGCCAAAGGTAGCCACTTAACCAACCGAGCCAGCCAGGCGCTCCAAAAGTGTCTTCTTTATTTCAAGACTCCATGGGTTTTTGTTTTTGTTTGTTGTGTCGCTTTGGATTGGATGAGAAAAGCAGACTGGCTAATATAGTTCCCAAGCAGAGCCCCTGCCCCTCCTAGGAGTTGCTGCCTCTGTAACAGCCTGGGGACCGGGGGGACCAAGGGCTCCTCCAGCAGGCAGGTGGATCGCAAAGGGAAGGAGAGGCCGGAGCTGCGGGCGCTTTGTTCCTTTCCCTAGACCTGCATGTCCGTACTTGTCTCCTCTTCTGAACCTAATTACCCATGAGGGAGTGGAGAGAGCCTGGAAGTCTCCACACGGTTTTCCCTCCTGTGAAGCCCGGAGCAAGGAGGGCTCCGAGCTAGCCCACTGGCATTTTTCGAACTACGACTCCTTCTTAAGAACATTGTGTGTGATCCTCTCTGCAACTTGGTGGTCTGGTGCTGTGTGCAGGTAGGCACTGTGCCTTGGGCCGGGCCTGTGGTGGACCCTTCATGAAGCTTGTTGGGTAGATGAGAAGAGAATGAATGGGTAGAGGATGGATGCTTCTGATTCCCTCAGTAGCCCCTTGGACCCCGGAGCGAGCTCCCACCTGTGTTCCCCTGCGGAGTAGGAGCCGAAGAAGCAGTGGGCCTGTAGACCCGTTTCCCTGACGGGCCCTTACCTGAGCATCACAATCTTATCATTGAACTAGCTGCCGCCCCATTCTCTTTCACTTCACTTTTCACCAATGGGTCTTTTTTCTTATTTCTTTATTTACCACCACCTCCCTGCCCCAACTTAATTTTGTCCTCTGGGACACGAGATTGGACTTTCCTGTACCAACAACTTCTGTGAGTCACGTTGTTTTAAGACCTGAGCATGGTGACCAGAAGCCCATCATCGAAAATTCCTGGCCAGTGCGAGAAGCAGGGCCTCAAGCCCTGCCTGCATGCTTTCCGGGGCCGTGGCTCCTGCCACTCCCCTTGCTTCCTGGGGACCTCTCATCCCGTCCACGGAGGGTCTCAGTCCTGCTCTCGCATTGCCTGGCCCAGTCCTATCTTCTGTCTTGCTGTCTGTACTCTTAAGCCAGAAGAAACAAGGGCTGGTGTTCCCAGGGGGAGACCGCATAGCCCTTTGCTGCTATAACTGTGTTCTGTTATGCTGAGTCACGGTACATGCTGTGCTGGCCTGCACGGGAGGGGCAGCACAGGGTGGGAAGCCGGTGCTTGACCTCCAGGAAAGGTTCCATGTTGTGCATTTAACTAGGAGAAGGGTGGGCAATTGCAGACTCTCTTGCTGGCATTCATATAGGTTTTGTATTTCTGTTCAGAGGCAATAGAACACAGCCTGGGTGCAGGGAACTCTACTAGATTTGGGGGTGGGGGAAGTCTAATCAGGAAGGGAGCTTAGCCCTTTCTGTACCTCCCCGTCATCCCTTTGCTGAAGGCGACCAAGAAGCAGGTTAGGTGGAATGATAGAAGTGCTAAGTAGAAGCACAAGCAACCTTACGTGGGAGGTCTGAGAACAAATGGAGCATTTAGTTCTGAGCTGGATGGGAGATGGGTTAGCCTAACCAAGGAAGGAGCGTTCGCATGAGCTTTGGACCAGGATATTGATGGGTGGGGAGTGGCAGAAAGGGCATAAAACTGTGGTGCATGTAGAGTACGTTCTACCTAATGGATTTTTTTTCCCCCAAAGCCCCAGTATTGTGGTTCTTTAGCCCTTTATGGGCAGGAAAGTGAATGAGGATGCTACTAAGTCATTTCTGGTACATTCCTTCTCCTGTGGGCTCTATTATCTGCTTGGCCAAACCTCAGCACTCCCCATAGCCCAGCTGGATCTTGCATGTGGTCCTTCCAAAGGCACAGGAGCAAGCAAGGGAAGCTGCTCTCTTGTAAATCAAGCTGATTTCTCCCCAATTTTCCGAAGTGGAATGTAGCAGCACTCCAAGCTCTGAGCTGGCTCATGAGAGCAAACTTGGCTATATTTAGTCTGGTTTTTCTAAAGTGTGGGTGCAAGAAGCTGCTGGCACAGCTTGCCTCCCCGAGTGAAGAGTACGAAGGGGTGGCAGCTGTTGGGTGACAGGGGCGGCCGCCTGCCTGCCTTCAGACTTTTTCCAAGGGTGCTGAGGCTGGGAGGAGCCAGCTGCCAAGTTCAGCATTTTGCTCTTCGTCTGCCCTTGCTGCTGTGTTTGGTGGTTTTCTGCCCAGGAAACTCCCAGGTCTGCAGTGACTTGATGGATGTTTGTGACCATGGGGTGGGAAGCCTCCGCTATGGTTTACATGAAGAGCTGGGGCCAGGCTCAGGCTGGCTTGTGTCTCCCTATGAGGGCTGGGGCTGTCTTTAAATGGACAAGCTCTGCAGTGAGACTGGGTATGAACCCCAGCTCTGCCGAGGACCTGGGTAATTCACTGAGCAGCTCTGAAACCTTTTCACTTATTACGAAATGGCAATATTAATAGTAATGACCTCCTAGGTACATGGCATTACATTGGAGGGCTGGTTCTGGTAACTGCTCAGTAAACACTTAGAAATTGTTAGACAACATGAAGGCAATGTTGTCTCCTCCCTGCCTTACTTAAAAAGTATCTGAGTCGTTTTCATGGTCTCCTAGTGTAGTGTCTGGTGTTGTAGTAGATGCTCCATGATGGAAGGTAGGTTCTCTGAGTTGGTAAGACCAACAAAATGTCATTAGTAAAATATGAGGCATTCTTACTTTTAATGTATTATTTGATGATCTGATTCCCTGCAGTAATGAGACCGAAGAGGGACGTAAAAGTTATACCAGGAGTATATTCACTAAAAGTTCATCACTTAAATGGTCCCCCCCCCCCCAGAAAAACTTTCTTGCCACTTAACAGCTGCTATTTTATCGGCGGAGCTCTGTAATGGTCTGATAATCCCCGAGCCATACGATAAGTAAATTGCTTTCAAAGCAGAATTTCAGATCTTGCAAAAGAAAATTTCAGGCACTCCATGAAATTGACATTGGGTCAGAGCTGTAGGATTCCATTTGTTTTCCAGAGAAGATCTGGCTGCGTTAGGCCAGATAACCATTAAAGAAGATCATAACCTAAGATGATGATTGATAGGCACCAAAGAACAGTATTAGGATCATCTAAGGATTAAGAAGTTTTTGGTGAATATTGATGCCCTAATATATTTTGGGGAGAAAAAGGGGGTCTATATAAATAAGCTCTAAAGGGTCAAATGTAAAATGAAAAATGTTTTGTTCTGATAGAAATCTTATAGAAGTTACATAACAGACAAATGGATTCTTTTTGTCTAAGAATTAACGCACAGTGAAATCATAATTTAAATTTGGTTAAATAGATTTTAAAAATTCTGTTTCTCCTGAGATAAAACATTTGAACTATTTCAGGGTTTTGAAACTAGAGTCCCTATTTCAAATGTTCTCTTTTGTTCTATATTAGTAAGTTAAGGAATTTAAAATTTGAGTTATTTAGGTATCATTTACATACTTTAGAATGCACCTTTTGTAGCTCTTTGCATTTTGACAAATGTCATGTAGTCAGTCTTAACAGCATTACAATCATATTTAATTCCTACACCCCAAAATGTTTCCTTGTGCCTCTTTCTAGTTACCTTTCACCCACAGCCCCTGACAAGCACTGCCAAGTTCAGTACTTGCACTCCTACCTTTTTCAGAATGTCCTATAAATGATACACTATGTTGACATTCGAGTCCGGCTTCTTTTACTCATGCAATGTACGTGAGGTACACCCTTATTGTTGGACGCTTCCACTCAGTCCTTTTCATTACTTAGTAGTAATCCACTGAATGTACATACCACTGGTTATCCATTCACCAGTTGAAGTACATTTGGGTTGTTTCCAGTTTACATTGAATTTGAAAAACCACTGTAAATAGTTTTGTGTGAACATGCTTCTCTCGTGTAAAGAAGTAGGAGTGAGGTTTTTGAGCCTACAGTAAATGTGTTTTAACTTTATAAGGAACTCCCAAACTGTATTTTAGAGTTGGTATGCCTCAGATGTAATACTGGGCCAGATTTTCCTCAATTTGGATTTTCTCTGTATTGACAAGTCATTGATAATGAGGATCTCACAAAAATAAAGGTATTACATCAAGGGGTAGAGTTTAGGCATTTGGATAGGGTTAGGAAGAAGTAGCTTTCTGGAGGTGGGCTTTTGGTGCCGCCTTTTACAAGAGTATAGTATGGCTTTGGCAAATATACACCCTTGGTTTCGACCTTAGTCCAGATCTCAAGCATGGATATGGCCTAGAAATGCCACTGGCTTTGCATCCAAAAGCAATCTGTTAACAAATTCTCAGGTTACTTACTATAGAAGGAACTTTTCTTAAACCCTGGATGTTGAGTCCTTGTTGTCAAATAAGGAAAGAAACCCAGATGAGGAAAGGCTTACCTTGGAGAAAGGCAAGAGTGTGAGGAGAGGAAAGGGAAGACCATGTTTGGGTCCACAAAGAGGAGCCTGCGTGGATGGAGTAGGGCACAGACTTACCTGTCCCTGCCGGAAGTTGGCCTTATTTGCCAAGGGGAGTCATGAACTCCATTTTGTCAAACCTTAAGTTGGTTGACTGTTTCTAGTGTGGTTGAAATTTTGAGAAGGGCAGGGCCAGAGGCTGGTTTTGCAGCTGTGTGCCATTCTGATTTAGAATTGGGTCTTTCATCAACTATCCCTTTATGTGGTGGGAGCAACGCTTGTTTCACTTGCAAAGACTACATTTTATCTGGTCTCAAACAGGGTGTAAGTCCTGACCACAGAATTGTTTCCAAGCACGAACCATAGTCTTGGAGGTATCCTTTGGATGTTCACACACTAGGATTTCCATTAGGATTTTTCTGCCAGTCCGTGTAACTGTGGCATAGAGTACTTGAATCTGGGATTGCTGCAGAATTCCTGTATGTGTGTGCCTTACATGGGGGTGAAAATGTTGCTAACCTGACTTCAGTAGATGTACATCGCACTTAATTTTTATCTCAAGTTTGTATTGCCCCTTTCATGACCAGTTACTTATAGGTGTAGGAGAGAGCAACCAGTCACCAAAAAGTGGAAGTGGGGTGTCCCAGCTCTTGGCCTTGGTGAGTCAGTAGGTGTGTGTCAGAGTGTCATGGTGCCCAAGCTCTTGCTTTCTCTTTCTCTTTTCTGTTTTCTGAGAACAGTTAGCTTTTTGATGTCAGGATGCTTAATACTTCAGTGTGGATAAACTGGGATTGACCGTTTGTGTTGGAGTTATCGAGGAAGTGTGTGTGGATATAGCATTTATTTCGGTAGCTTGCAATGTTTTTTACGTTCACAAATTTTTTTTTTTAAGATTTTATTTATTTGACAGACCAAGATCACAAGTAGGCAGAGAGGCAGGCAGAGAGAGAGAGGAGGAAGCAGGCTCCCCACTGAGCAGAGAGCCCGATGCGGGGCTCGATCCCAGGACCCTGGGATCATGACTTGAGCTGAAGGCAGAGTCTTCAACCCACTGAGCCACCCAGGCACCCCAACATTCACAAATATTTATCAATCAATTCCTAATGGTTGAGTTTAACAGTCCTCATAATGGCTGGGTAAGACTATGAAAAGCAGGTGTACTGGACCTTGACCTCTTTTTAGGTCTTTCTTTCATGATAACATTTTCCTGGGACACTTCATGACCCCCGCATTCCTAATCCCCTCCCTTGGGTGTGTTGTTGTTGTTTTGGTGAAACAGATGTGGGGCCCCGAATCAAATAGGTGCCCCAAGTCATTCTTACTAAACATATTGGGGAGACACTGAGAGAAGGGCAGGGTTCTTGATTTCCTCTTAGGATCTTAGATTATTAATCCCTTTACAACTCTATGTATAATTTGTGTGTGGACATTATGTGTATTTTTCACTGGGAAAAAGACTGGGGCTTCCACTCTGTTCTCACAGAGGCTAGGGATGAGTAATATAAGCCCTATGAGAACATGCATTTGACTTCTCTGATACATCTTCAGTGCCTACAGCTGTGTCTGACACAACGAAGACACATGATTATTGAGAAAACACGATAGCTAATGTTATTTTGTGCCTACTCTGAGCGAGGTTCTTGGTGTCTGTTCTAAACATCAGTTTTCATAATGCAGGGGGATGGGTGGTTTTCCCATCCAATAGTTGAGGGAATTTAGGTCCAGAGAAGATATGGAATTTCCCCCAGGCCACACAGCTAATTTGTGATAGAACCAGGCTTTGTTGCCAAATTTGCCAGATTTCAGAGTCCTTTTTCACTGTACTATGTTGCTTTCTGGTTCCGTTCTAGTTCAGCAGGTTGGTTCTGGTATACTAGCTCTCTCATAGACATATTGCTAATTTAAGAAAAGGAACCAAAATAAATCATTGCTTATTTGGGCTCTACATAGGGAAAGCTCTGGTTTGGGGTTAGAATCGGTAATGTGTTTATCTTGATCCTGCTTTGCACGGTTTTGCTGCTTCTCTCGTAAGAAGCCCTAGGTCTTCAGGTTTTTATTGTTGATGTTTCGCATGCTGCCTTCCAAGTTCATGTGCATGCCCAGCACAAACTGATGTAAATCTCTCCTTCATCTGGACAGTAAGTATTCACTGTGCACCTCTGATGAGCTCAGCACCATGAATGGCCCTGGTCAATATAGGAATCTAAGGCTGTAAACCTTCCCGTCGTGAGACTTACAGTCTAGAGGCTCGAGGCTGTACTGTGGAAGGTATCCCAGTAGAAGAGGGGTGAATGTGGGCAGGACACGTGGGCAGGGTAGGCTGTGTGGGGGCTCTGCACTCCGAATCGGGGGAGCTGCCCCACCCACGGCTATGGCCCAACCACGGCCCTGGACTCCCCTGGAGAAGTCATCATAGTTTTCAAGAAAAGCATGAATGAACTACTGCAGAAAGCTTGGTCATAACCTGAAGAAATTGAAAAAACTAGCTGAGTAATAAGAGCCAAGGAAGAGATACGAGAAATATTTTGCAGGGGGAAAGGATGCGAGGATTGGGAACCGTTTCCTTACAGGGTGTGGCAGACACGTAATTGCTCCCAACTCTACAGCCCTGCAAAAAAATAAAGCCTAACTCCTTAGCAGCCAGAGCCCTTCCCAGACTGCTAGGGCCTTCCTGCTCCAGACCGATTTCCCTCCCTTTTCCCCTAGGATTCAGTGCTGACCATCCCTGGAGCTCAGCGATCAGCTGTGTGCTGGCTCGCCCTGCATCTGGAATCCTCCTCCGCCCATCTTTCTTCTTCTCTCACCGCCCATGCCTTTCCCCCACAGGTTCATGTGGTGTCTTCTTCCATCCTCTAGTGCACATTCTACAGCAAGAGGACAGGTGGGCGAGAGATGGAGAGCTTCCTGTATGAGAAGAGCGTGTCTGCCGGGCAATTACAGTGTGGAGGGGGTAGGATGAGAAGCTGCAGGAGACAGGAGAAGCAGCCAGTGGTGGTAGGAAACCATGTCAGAGTGGAGCGCCAGCATCACGTGAGCGAGGTGTGCCCTGGGAAGTGTCCCGGGGTTTGGCAGTAGTAAAAGCTATTCTAATGAAATGGAGAAGCGGATCCACATTATAATAATACAAGGATTAAATGGGTGATGAGGACGCTACTCTTGACACAAATCATTGATGAGTCCTATCAAGACAGCGATTGAGATTAAAGGAATTTTAAACATGGTGAGAAGACCTATAAGGAGGAAGATGGAGGCCCTGACCTAGATGGGAAACAAATTCAAAGGAAGGTCTTTCTTTCTTTCTTTTTTTAAGGTTTTATTTATTTATTTGAGAGAGAAAATGAGAAAGAGAGCACGAGATGGGGAGGGTCAGAGCAAGAAGAAGACTCCCCATCAAGCAGGGAACCCGATGTGGGACTCGATCGTGGGACTCGATCCTGGGACTCTAGGATCATGACCTGAGCCAAGGGCAATTGCCCAACCAGCTGAGCCACCCAGGCACTCTTTTGTTGTTGTTGTTGTTGAAGCTAGAAATATTTGAGAGTTTGTAGATAATGTGTGGGACTCGATCCTGGGACTCTAGGATCATGACCTGAGCCAAAGGCAATTGCCCAACCAGCTGAGCCACCCAGGCACTCTTTTGTTGTTGTTGTTGTTGAAGCTAGAAATATTTGAGAGTTTGTAGATAATGTGTTTGAACTGACCCTGTGGAGAGAGAGAATTTGCAGTTACAAAAAAGGGAAAACTAGGAGAGCAGGGGGCATCAAGAGTTTAGATGTATTACCTCCGGGGGAAGGTACTTTTTTCTGGAAGGGATGGGTGGTGCCTGGTGCACATGAGCATTATAACTAAAATATTGAACGATCAAGAAATACTAATGCTTATTCTATGTGCTAGGCACTGTCCTAACTGTTTATCCTATATTAACTCATTCTCCTTCACATCAGTCCTATGTGGTAGGTACCAGTATCCTCTCTATTTGCAAATAGTGAAAGAGGCACAGAGAGAGGTTAAGCAACTTGCCCATGGTCACTCAGCTGGTCAGTGGTAGAGTTGGAATTTGATAAAAACAGAAGATGTCTGTCCATTTTTCTAGTTAGAAAATTTTAGGGAATACTGGATTAAGACATTATCATCCTTAGAATTCTCTTTAAAAATGAGGTTATTAAAGAGTGACCTTTAAGAACCTATAGGTCAGGGGTGCCTGGGTGGCTCAGTGGGTTAAGCCTCTGCCTTTGGCTCAGGTCATGATCTCAGGGTCCTGGGATCAAGCCCCACATCATGCTCTCTGCTCAGCATGGAGCCTGCTTCCTCCTCTCTGCCTACTTGTGATCTCGTTCTGTCAAATAAATAAATAAAATCTTTAAAAAAAATAAAAACAAAAAAAAGAACCCTATGGGTCATTGCCATCTTTTTGTGAAATCATTTATTTTGTAATAACTACAGGTCAGACAGGTATGGAAGAGGAATTGGAATTCACGAATGGCGGAGGAGGGTATAATTTCCAGAACAGGAGTCATCTTCTGGAAAGGTTAGGCCTTGGCAGGTGCTTGCCTGTGGAACAGGGGTTGGGTACACAGGCCAGCTAGGAGGTGCCCTGAGGGTACACTGATCCTACAGCCTAGGTTTGGGCTTTCAGGAAAATAGTACCCATAATGTCAGGAAACGTAAAAGTACTGAAAATAAACTTGGCCAGTTTCACAATTTTGCAAGATGAGGACATGCCCCCTATTTCCTTCTATCTCCTACCCCCTTCCTGCTTTTAATGCTTTAGGATTTAGGTTTCCAGGGTGCTGATGCCATTGTCCCTGATTCTAATGGTAAGGGAGAGTGATTTTCTGGCTGATGGTTGCTTCTATTGCTTGCTAAGTACCTTTGCACAACCCCATGAAACTCCTGCTTCCCTCTGACCTGCTTCGCCTGGCCAGAGTTTCTTAATTGAAACTCAATAGCTGGTAGCTTTTGGCACCCGCGTGTTTGCTGGGGCTCACTCTAAGGCCATCACCATTGAAATCGTACCGCCTTGGCTTTACACAGCATCCTGTGCTTTCCAAAGTACAGTTTCACATCTGAACCGCAGCTGATCCACTGGCAGCTGGAACAGACGCTGTTGTTCCCATTTCATAAATAAGGATGTGAACGTTCCCTCACCCAAGGTCACAGAAGGTATTAGCGGCAAAACTTAGATTTAGAACTTGGTGTCTTGAGTCTTTTATGGCTTCTATTACTGCTTCTGTGATTGAAGGGATGGCACAGTGCCTACTTTGAAGGGGTTTGCAAGTGGGATGTGTTCTACAGAGGATCAAGAATTTTTCTGAAATTAGAAATGACAGCAGCCAGAGTGAGGCCAGAGGTCCTAGAGTTCTCTGGAGGCACCCAGTCCTTAAGTAGTGAGAAGTTAAAGCCCTTTTTTTCCTCTTCCGTTATTTTGTTGATTTGCCATAACTGCATCTTCTAATGAGCTATATTAAAGTGGCATTTAAACATTCTTTTTCTGGGTATGAAAATTCTTCATAGTCACGATAGACAAAGAAGGGAAGAAACTAGGGATCACGATAGCTGCATTTATTAGGCACTCCATGATATTAGCAACTGGGGCTGCTTTTCAACCGGCATTCCCTGGTATGGCTCTATTGGTTTTTGATAGCGAATGACTGCTGACGATTTGTGGTCCAAACCATACTGGTTGTTTGTTTTGAATATCCTACCTGTTCACAATCCAATGAGTTGTTTCTTAATATTCGGTCCATTTCCTACATGAAATAGTTGAGGCCCGGAGAGCTTAAATAATTTCCTCAAGGTCACCAGCTGGTAAATGGTAGAGGAAGAATTCAAACCCAAGTTCGATGACTTCAGTGCCCACTCTGTTGCCACTAAAAAAAGCCCAGAGACCACCCAGGGAAAGTTCATATTTCCTTCTGGGCTTTCTATTAAGTCAGTCATGATAGCTCGTGTAATTTGTCATTCCAGCAAACCTCAATGGGTGTTTAGTTGGTAAAATATGAAGGTGTTTTTGTTTTGTTTTTTTCATTATGCTTACACAGTAACCAAAATCTCATTCTCCATAGATACGGCATTTAATAAGGCCCATGACAGAAGCTCTTGTGAGAGCAACAGACACCTGAGTTTCAGAAGGGTATCCTCTCATTCTGTCACTGTGACTTGATGGTCATTGTCAAGATCAGAGCCGTAGAAAAAGCCGACCTTTTGAAAGAAAAGGTGTGTCTGTTGGATGACATGAGAGATCTGTGCAAGATGAGAACAGGATCCAGGTTAGTTGTAGAACTTACACCTGTTACACATTTCTTAAGCTAGGTTCCTCTACCTTTATTACAGATTATTGATGATTCATGTGAACTACTTTTATTTGATTATTGCCATGACTTCTATTCTGATTTTTCAATATAGTCTAATAAGGTTTTCTACCTACTTTTTTTTTAGTTTCATTTTGGCTTCCTGGTCTATCTAGTCATTCCATACTGTGTCCTTGAGCTTTTTCTTATTGGTAGGTGCAGTCTTCAGCCACTTTTATTAGTTTTAATAAAACTAATTTTATTCTTAATAAAATTATTTCTCATTTATTTTTACATTCAGAAACACTGCAGTTCTTATATTTAGCCAGTATTTATTTTTGACCTCATAGTGTTAATATTTTTAAATTAAGGTTTCATTTTTCAGGTGACAAAATGTACACAAATATTTTATATATAAACAAATAAATATCCTTTACCATTTAGTAAATGTTTGCTGTATACCGAGGATTGTTAGTTCTAAACATTCTGTGTAATGCATGCAGTACTGTATTTATTCCCATTTTGCATATGAGGTAATAGGCTGTGGGTAATAAATTTCCTGAGGCTACTTAGTAAAAAGTTGAGAGTGGAAGTTGTGTATATATAGAGAGCTGAAATCATCATAATAAGGGCCAAATGTACTGAGTCATACCATATATGCCAGGGAATATGACAAGTACTTTATAAACTGAAAATTTCGGGTTTTTTGTATGAACATAATTTAAAAATCACTGTCTTTTAAAAAATTGCTTTATAATATTGCTATTACTGTTGGCTTAGCGTCCTATAAACTCACCACTAATTTGAACCAGAAGTTTCTCTGTTAAATCTCCTTCCAGTACGTGCACGCATCAGGTATTCTGTCAGTTTCCGAAGCAATTTCCCCCCCAAAATCTGACTCATTTCAAATAGGTCTCTATTTGAGACTCTATTCAAATAGGTCTCTATTCTACTTGATTCAGAGTTGTTTGGACCGCCTTTCACCTCCGTCATTCAGATGCATTTTTTGATGTCTGTGTTAGATTCCTGCTTGTCTTCATCCTATCTTGGGTCTTCATCCTATCTTGTTATCGCCTGGTTTGATGGAACACCTCCTCCAGTTACCTCCTGAGAACAGGTACATAGGAAGCATGCTTTTGAGAATTTGCATATGCGAAAATATTCTATCCTTGTACTCCATTGATAACTTGATTCAATTTGAAAAAGTTAAACTGTTTTCCCTTACAATTTTGAGGCTTCTAATAGCTTCTCGTTTCCAGTCTTGGTTTTGAGAAATCTGAAGCCTTATGGATTCTTGATCACTTGTATGAAATAATACATTTCTCTTCTTGAAGTTATTTCATCGTTTTCCCTAATGTTGAGAAATTTCACGAGACTATACGTTGTTGTGAGCCTACTGTTTCCTTATAATATTGTGTATTTAGTGGTCTTTCAAAATGGAAATTCCTGTCATTCATTTCAGGGAATTTCTTTTGAATTATTTAATTTCCTTTTATCCAATTCTGTTCTTTATTACTCTACCTGCTGTCTTTAAGAGGATAAAGTTATTGGACTAGTTCTTGGTTTGTTTCCTATTTCTCATCTGTTCTTTTTGTTTGTACTTTTTTATTTTTATCTTTCAAGCATCTAATATTTTTAGTTTTTCTAAGATCTTTTTTCCTGAAATTTTTATAGCTTTAAAATGATATAATATCTTTCCATATGTCATTGAGAATATTAATGCTAATAACATATTTGTTCAATGGAAATTTACTTTGCTCTCCATGTTTCTTTCCACATTGCCTCCCTGCCCCCAACCCATTCATTCTGATCTGTGTTCTCGTTAGATATTCAGGTGTTTTTACATAGTAGGTTCTCTGCTCATACTTGAGGTTTTTTTTTTGAAAGTTCTCAATGGATAGACCTGTCAATTCTGGTCTTCATTATAAGACATATTGGCTGGATTTTTAAGACCAAGGAGGGGATTGTCTTCTCTCAATGTTTAGTTCTTTTTTTTTTTTTTTTTTTATTGGACTAGTTAATCACTCAGAAGACCCAATATTCAAACTCCAAAGTCTGATTCTAGAGTCTGTGTCCTTATTCACTTAATTTCTTAATTTCCAAATAAGGTTCAGTGTCTTTCTGTAGTTAATTTTTTCTAAAATAGTCAGCAATCTAAATGTAGACTTTATAAGCATTATGATTTTTTTTTTAAGATTTTGCTTATTTGAGAGAGTGCACAAGGTAGGGGCGAGGGGCAGAGGGCAAGGGAGAAGCAGACTCCCTGCTGAGCAGGGAGCCTGACATCATGCTCCCTCCTAGGATCCTGAGATCATGACCTGATCCTGGGCCAAAGGCAGACCCTTTTTTTTTTTTTTTTTTTTTCCCCAAAGGCAGACACTTAACCAACTGAGCCACCCAGGTGCCCCTAGGCATTATCCTTTCTGAAGAGAATTTAACCAGAAATCTCCCCTCACTACAGAAATCATGGTACATGGTATGTGCTCAGAAAACTGTGTAATGAATTGATATTTTGCTCAGAGCATTAGAACTTCAGAACAACATGTAATAAGATGTAGAAAAGCCCAAGTTCCCTAACTCCCACCCTAGTGCTGTAATGCGTGTGCATACACTCAGATGTGACCTAGGTGCTCATGCAAACCCAGATAAATGGAACCTCAAGAGAGGGGTCCTGTTCATGGGACTTCTTGCAGCATGCGTGCCTTATATTTGGGATCAGGAGTTAGTATTGAGGTGGCACCTGTAAAGGGCAAGAGGAGAGGACAGGACTGACTGGGCTTTTAGTAACTTGGCAAATACCTGTGCATTCAGATTATGGCATTTCAGATGTTCATTTAAGCATGCATTCTGCTGATGGCTTCTAGAGACTCTCCCATCTGCCTTCTGTTGACAGGGTCTTTTTGAACTTAGAATGGAGAGCTTGTCCCCAAGGGCCACCTGAGCGTCCTCTTTGCATCCCAACTAGCTTTTTCTTCTCTCTTCCCTTCTGTGTCTACCCACTGGTCCCTCATCATTGGAGTGAGAATGGAACTGAGGGCTTGATAATGATGCGCTAGCCTTTTTAGAAGAACCAGCTGTCGAACCAATAGGACTTGGCTACTTGTCCTCCATTTTGAATCTGGGCTCCCATTCTCAGGGACAGTAGAGTCCAGGTTCCATCAAGGAAACAAGCAGAGTGAGACCACAGCACTAAGAATTCTCTTCTGATGAGAATGTGGGGCAAACTGTCTAAAGATAATTGTGCAGAAAAAACTTGAACTTATGATACTCAGTTGCCCAACCATGTTGGATTGGTCAGGAGATGAGGGGAAAAAGGAGCTGTACTGGAAAATTGAATAGTGAAGATTACCAGGTATGGTGTCTGGGAATATTTAAGGAAGAATCATTCACTAGGCATGAAGAGAAAAATCATTTATGCAGTTCAAAAGCTGCATCACTTATTTAGATCTGAAAGCACAGTTTGATGTAAACCTCAAGGTTTTTAAATTTTTACATAATTTAATATATTCTGTTAAAAGTCCTAGAGCAAGATACTATTAGAAATTCAAGAAATCTTAAAAAAAAAATAAAAGCAACATAGCAACATTTCCCTACCTTTTAAATTAACCTTTTAAAATAATAGTGATTTATATGCTTATTAAATATATTCTTTGGAAAGTAAATAGAAAAAAAAATGATCCATAGACCTTCAAAAGACAGGAATTGCTAGTATTTGACATTTTTTTCCAGCTCTTTTCTCTTTGTATGGTTTTTAGTTTTCCTGAGCAGTCATAACGCATTTTGCTTGCCTCTTAGTAGGATTTTTGGGTATTCAATTGGAGTTGACTGTGGTTATGTTCTGATAATGCATGTATGGGATTTATTCTTTTTTTTTTGTCAGGAGGCTGAATAAGCAGTTCTTCAGTTCTTGGCTTGAATAAGTTCTCTGTGCTTTTAACATAAAACATTGTTCAGATTAGAAAGTGAATAATCCTTAGAGCAAAGGAGTATGATGTATGTTTTACAACCACTTAAAAAAATGTCAAATCTAAAAAAAAATCAAAAGCACAAAAATGGCTTGGGGGAAATATGTATAACAAAGATAAGACGAAGGCTCCTGAGGGACAGACTGTCCTAGGACCACAGAGAGTAGATGTCTAGTAGTATTTATTAAATATACAATAATTACATGCAACAGAGTGGTCTCAAGAAAAAGAGAAATCTTTAGAGCCATAGAAGAGAGAACTATCGTGTAATAGTTACAGCTGAAACCAGGAGTAGGAATTCGGGTCCTGCTTGCACTGCTGACTAGTTGGCTACCTCAGAGGTACTTGCCCTCAATATTAACACCAATAAAATGAGGCTGTTGGCTATATAATTTTAATGAGTTTCTATCCTCCTCTGACATTCAGTGACTCAATGAATTTATGATTCTGGGACCAAACACGGAGAACATAAAGATCCAAGAAACCTTGACTCACTTCCCTCCTCCCTGACGTCCAGTTACTTACCAAGTTTGATCCATTTTACGAAGTCTGGGTTGGCAAATAATCACCCGTTTTCTTAAAGTTTTATTGGAACACTGTTATGATGATTAATGGACTTATTTATTGCTGCTTTTGTACCATGGTGGCAGAATGGGGTAGTTGCCACGATGTGGTTCACAAAGCTTTAAATATTTACTCTTTGGCCCTTTCTAGAATATGTTGGTCACCCCCTGATCAAAATCAATGGCAGGTTTCTCATCCTCACTACCTTTGCCCTAACTTAGGTCTTTACCTCTTCTCACCTGGTGAATCCATGAGCTTCCAAAATGAGTTTTTCTGACTCCAGTTTTGAGCCTCCCAAAGGTACGGCATATGGCAGCAGCGTAATTTTTTTTTTTTTTTTTTAAACCTTAACGCCAACTTGCTTAAAACCCTTCATGGGCAACCTGCTGAACTCAGGATGAAATTCAAATTCCTTATCTAACATACAAGGTTAGAAAGCAACAGGACCTTAGTGACCTCTGAGGGCCTTTCTAGTCACAAGAGACTAGATATAGTTGGACATGACCCACGCTGTAGGCATTGGAAAACCCAGTAAGTAAAAGAGGCTGTTAGCTCACCTCACTGAGAGCCTGGCTGTAGATATGGCCTGGGGTAAAATTTTAATCCAAATTTCTAGTTATTTCAATGGACTTTCTACATTTCCTTCTTTTGGGTCCTCTCATGCGCTTCCCTGTTCTCCCAGAGGGTGTCCTCTGGAGAGGTCAGGACTTCTATCACGTTTCTGTCTCTGGGCCTTCCCTGTGCACATCTGGAAGGACAGAAGCCAAGACTCTTCTTGGTAATTCCCATGCCTCTGCAGAAGTCTCTCTGATTGGACAATAGAGGTCATTGTGGTCAGGGATATGGCATGTGCTGATTGGCTTAGCACCAGTTCACATATTTAAACCCTGGGGTTGGGGTAAGATCCCTCCTGAACTATAAAAACTGGGAAGAGAGGGGGCCTTATTCCCGAGCAAATGTCAGGCTGTGTTGGAAACAGGGTGAATGAAGGTGGACTGGGACCAAATAACCCAGATTCACAGAGCATGCCATGAGCAGGATTGCACTGAGAGTCAGAAGCAGTGGTAGTTGCCGCACGTGGGGAGGCTGGTCATCAGGCTTCCAAGGTTTGGGGTTAGGGTCCCTCACCCAGTGGGTCTTAATTCTGGCCAGTCATTAGAAGTACCTGATGCCTGGGCTTCTTGAGGACAATTGGGTTCTCTCCCAGTTTGCTGGGTATGAGTGACCCTGCAAGTTCTCCAGGAGAGTCTGATGTGCAGACATAGTATTGACTGGGTTTAGGTCTTTCGAATGGGAACAATAGTATTCCAGCAGGATTGTTGTATATTGATGTGTATAAGGAATACAGCCTACATAGGTGCTCAAATAAATGGTAGTTTCTTAGTCGTGATTCTTAACCTTTATGGGAATACTGTAGGAGTTCCTTAAGACCCCTCTCCAAAATATCACAGACTGGGGAACTTAAACAGTAGAGAGTTTCCCCCATTTCTGGAGGCTGGATGCCCAAGATCAAGGTGTCGGCAGGTGTGCTTTCTCTTGAGACCTGTCACCTCGGCTGGCAAATTGCCTTTTTCTTTTTCTTTTTCCTTTCTTTTCCTTTCCTTTGCTTTGTTCTTTTTCTTTTAACTTTTGTGCATATACATCCCTGCTATCTCTTCCTCTTTTTATAAGGATGCTACTATTGGATTAGGATCCACTCTTCTGGCCTATTTAACCTTAATTACCTCCTTAAATGTCCTCTCCAAATGTAGTCACATTGGGGTTAAGATGCATATGAATTGGGGGGCCCTAATTCAGTCCGTATGATCCCTTATGGATCATTTGATTCTCTGTTAACTAGGGTTCCTTTACCCATAAAAATGCAGACACACACGTCCATCAAACTTTGTATGTATTTATAGGACTTCAAAGGTCCCAATTAAGCGGGAACATCTGAGGCAGCCTTGCAGAGGAAAACACATACTAGAGAAAAGCATGTGTAGAAAAGAAGGCACGTCATTCTCTTTAGTCCATTCATTTAATGGCTCTTCACTGAGTGCTGTGCATGTGTCGGGCACCGTGCTAGGGTTAGATCGATGAGTGACACAGGCCAGACTCCTCCTCTTACCACTTAAAACTTCTGCTGGACATGGACAGGAAACACATAATGCCATTCAGGGTCAGGACCACGTGCCATGTGGAGAATCAAAACAAAATGATGGGGTGAGGTCCGCCTGGGAAGCTGCTTAGATTGCGTGGTTAGGACTGTCTTCACGGAGATGAGACTTGCACAAGGAGTCAGCCTTGCACATGGGAGTAAAGGGCTTATGGCTGATGAAATGCCCGTCATTCTCTGGTTTATTTCAGTATCAGCTGGCAGAACCACCTCCTCTCTCAGCAGCTGCTCCCTGATTTGGTTCTGCTGCCTGCAAAGCGAGAATTTGGGATCTGCTCTGGAATTGGCATAGCTCTTGTGGATTGCTTCTCTGCCTTTGGATGTCTTTCTCTTTTCCTATCTCTGAAATGTTTAGGTCCTGGGCTTGAAGGGGTAAGACTTACCCATCAATTCAAACATCGGTTCCTCTGAATTTTCATTGACATTACCCGAGTGACTGTTGTGACTTTAGCACGAAATAGAGTAACCCTTGTGGGAGGAGCGGTCAGAATAGTGATGTGGGAAACTCGAACAATAACTGTATTGTAGTGCATGTGTCTGTAATAGTATGCTTTGGCTCTGAAGGATCTAGAGGGACCCCAAACAGCATCTGGATGGAATGGAGAAGACTTCTAGAAGCTGTGTCCTAAAGATCCCCCACTGATCCTAGGATAAAGAGCAAAATCCTGTTGGGAATTGTAGGCCCCTGTGGGTCTGGTCCCTGCCACCCTCTCCAGTTCTCTCCACCTCTCTCCTGAGAGAGGCCAGACTTGGTTCCTTACTTTAGGTTGGGGTCAGTTCTGCTCTGTGTCTCTCACTCTGGGGTTCAGGTTGAAGGGGCAGTAGTCTCTGGGGCATGTTCTTTTTCTGGTTATCACAAGTGTGTAAGAGGCCAAAGCAAACTTTGTATGCATGATTTTTTAAAGATTTATTTTAGAGCAGTGCCTGGGTGGCTCAGTGGGTTAAAGCCTCTGCCTTCGGCTCAGGTCCTGGGATCGAGCCCCGCATCGGGCTCTCTGCGTGCTTCCTCCTCTCTCTCTGCCTGCCTCTCTGCCTACTTGTGATCTCTGTCTGTCAAATAAATAAATAAAATCTTAAAAAAAAAAAAAAGATTTATTTTAGAGAGCACTGTGGTAGAGA
Source organism: Mustela putorius furo (assembly GCF_011764305.1). Taxonomy (NCBI): domain Eukaryota; kingdom Metazoa; phylum Chordata; class Mammalia; order Carnivora; family Mustelidae; genus Mustela; species Mustela putorius. The sequence goes on along the minus strand of NW_025421322.1, from coordinate 20,989,190 downwards.
GAGAGAGAATGGAAGAGAGTCTTAAGCAGACTCTGTGCTCAGAGAGGACTTTAGCTAGGGACTCAAGCTCACAACCGTGAGATCAGGATCTAAGCTGAAACCAAAAGTCAGATGCCTAACTGACTGCACCACCCAGGCTTCCCTGTAAGCATGTTTAATTCCACTGCTCACATCTATCCACTTCTAGCTGTTGGCCAATGTAACTGGTATGGCCCAGGCCAAAGTCATTAGATAGGGATACACTCTCTGCTCTAAAGGAAGGTGGGGGAGGGTGAATATTTATCAAACAATAAGTTGATCTACCCTAACATGTAATGTGCTTAGAATAGTGCTCATCTAGGTCTGCCTAACAACGTACTTTTAATGGTCTTACTTCGGGGAAGGGACAAAGAAGGGAGTAGTTTGTTATAAGTAAACAACAGAGTTGGGGAGGATTATTAGGTAGAGTGAGACTTGAGCATGTTCATAGCCTTATGGGAGGAGTGAGTGGGTGGAAGATGGAAGATAAGGCAGAGCTTGAAGATTTTGGCTGAAATTTGAAAACCTGAAGTGGGATGCCATCTTTCTAATGGCTTCCTAATGGCTTCCAATGGCAGAGGCCAAGGAGGTAAGTGGTTGGTTTGATAGACTTTTCTCTGATCTGAGCTCTGTATACCTGATTTTTTTCCCCTTCTCTTTAATCTGAAAGGCGAGGTTTAGATTGTAACAGTTGGTGTTTACAGTGTTTTAATGTCTATCATATTGAGAACTGACTAGAAGCATCTTCAGAAATAATTTATACCACCATAAAATGAATTGCTAATCTTTCAGAGTGTATTCTGTAGAATTGTTTTTGTTTTTTTGTGTACCAGCCAAGAAGATCTAGACCAATGTGGAACCTGGTAAAATATTTTAGAAGCATCATCTGATTTGCAAGGCTAAGTAGGAATATAAATCCTTCCTCAAATACACAGCCATGCTTTCTACCATTTACTTGTGTTGTAGTTTCTTTAGTTGTCTCTTAGGGCAATGTTTATATATGTGATTAAAATGTCCACATGATGCACGCCTGCCCACCAGTGTTCAACTGTAGGACTCATGGGTGGGAACATAAGGGCTGTGGGATATGTTGGCTTGTACCAGCAATCATCACAAAGCCCCTATTATGGGCCCGGTATTTAAAAGGACACAGGTATCGAAGTTGATTATTAACAACCACTTGATTTATTGGATGCCTAATTTTTGCAGTAGTGACTTGAAATGGCCACGTACTGCCTTGTGTAGTGCAGATAAATGCTTTGGGAGTTAGGATTAAGGAATATTAAGTATGTGTCGGAATGGGGAGACAGTTTTAATGAGACTTGTGAGCATCCTTTAAGATGCAGCTCGTCTCCACAGATGAATATTGTCACATATTTATTCATCCTTATTACTGAAATACAACATTGGCTGTTTCCCTCTGCTCAAAGCATTTCTTCATTTTCCAATTGTTCGGTGAACAATTCCAGACTTCTGATCCTAATACCAAAAACTCATACTCTCCTAATCTGCTCCCTGATTATCTTCTGTCTTATCTCCATGTTTTCTTTTCAAATGATTTGCTTTTCCTTATAAATGCTCTAATCTTGCCTAATCTGTACTTTCATTTAAATTGGTCCCTCTCCTTGGCTACCTTCCCTGATCTATGGTTGCAAACCTGGCCTCTTCAAAACTTACCTGAAATACCAAGTTCTATGCCATCTTGCCTGGTTTTTTGTTGTTGTTGTTTTGTTGTTTTTTCCTTGGAAGTAATCCTTTTCTCAATTTTTGAAACCTCTCATTACTTTCTCCGTAGGTCTTATTCCCAACCCGCCTTGCTCTCATGCCATCTGCACGTAACTTTTGGCCTGCTTATTTTTCGTCATTAGTCTTTAACTTTTTTTTTTTTTTTAAAGATTTTATTTATTTATTTATTTGACAGAGAGAAATCACAAGTAGATGGAGAGGCAGACAGAGAGAGACAGAGGGAAGCAGGCTCCCCGCTGAGCAGAGAGCCCGATGCGGGACTCGATCCCAGCAACCTGAGACCATGACCCGAGCCGAAGGCAGCGGCTTAAACCACTGAGCCACCCAGGCACCCCAAGCCTTTAACTTTTATAGACTAGTATTTTCTTTTTTTTTAAATGGAGACACTCACCGTTTATGTAATTTTTGCTAACTTTAAAGCTCATGTGTGCAGAAACACATACCTCTTATCCAATTTCATAAAAGTTAAGCATTTCACACACATACACACAAATGCAGGGAAGACAATATCAAGAGACAAGGCTTTATCCTGAAAATTTTGGCCAGTGGAAAACTCCTGAGGCTATCTGGTTTTATGTTGTTTTTTTTTTCCATTTTACTGAGGACCAATAAAATGTTCGTCCTCTATCTGTCCTCTCTGGATAGACCTTTGGGAGCTATTCTTCCAGAAACTTTGAGACTATGAGCTTTGCCATAACAGATTTCTCTGATTCCCAGTTTATCTCTATACCCTTCCATGATAATCTGGGGTCTCTAAAATCATTTAACGACAAAAATAGCACTGATCTGCAACCCAGAAGCGATCAGTTTGGTTAATAAAGATCTGACTGTTGTCTAAAATAACTAAGTAAGAAGTCACTTTTATCCCTCTGATCTACTTCCGTAAAAGAGCAACAAGCTGAAAGTGCTGTTCATTCTAAGAGCAAAAATTTTAGGAAACTCCTGATGCGGAATTTTATCTTTTTTTCCTCTTATCCCTAAAATGTACATATGGTTATTTAAATGATTAAGAACAATTTAAAAATAGAGAAAAGTCAAATTATTTGCCTCAATCTCAGTTGCTGGTTTTTTTGTTTGTTTGTTTGTTTTTCTCCAAGAAACATTTACGGAACAGAGCAAATTGATTATAACATTGGGCAGAAAGATACTCATTTGTCAATTTGCACTACCCACTGGAACTTTGTGATGGAAATGTTCAGTAATCTGCACTGTCCAGTATGGTGGTCACAGCCGTGAGTGGCTATTGAAATGCGGCTGGTGTAACTGAGGAACTATATTAAAAATTGTATCTAATTGTGATTAAAATAGCCGCAGGCTACTATCAGGTTCCCTTATTGGACAGTGTGGCTTCCCAGATTGACTAAGGAGTTTTGAGCTACAATTTGTGATGCCGACTTGGGTGGCATTTTATCCATTTTCTTAGTAAACCTGAGAAATTTCAAAGGAGCATTTTTTATTTAGCAAGTTATGTATGTATTCATGGCTCTATAGATCTTTCTGAGCTACTTCTCGTCCTCAGGTCACAAGTTTGAAGGTGCAGATTCTCAATCCACAAATTACGATCTGTCCATTAACTCTGTATGGGTCTCCTTTTAGCGACCATGGCCCTTGACTTATGCACATCTGTGCATACACACACATACGGACACACATACATTTATGAAGATAAAATAGTAATGGGAATGATTAAACTTGAGCGTTCCTGCAAGTTATTCTGAATAGAAAGTGCGAGCAAACAAGATTGCCTGTGCCTCACTCCAGCCCCTTGGGGAAGGGGAGCACTCCCATTCTTCAAGTCAGACTGGAACCTATCAAGCCTTTTGCTGTTTCTATGATTGGACACATACTTATTTTTGCCTGACATATTCATTTTTCTTTAGTTACCAGGATTACACTTTCAAGAGAATTTTAAGTTTCTCTTTCTTCTCAAGTCTTTTTCTTAACTTTTGTCTTCCCAGTCACATCTTTTTTTTTTTTTTTTAAGGGTAAAGATAGTTGTTCCTGACAACATCAAGATGATTAAGATACTAATAAGAGCAAAGGAAGTAATAAAGCTACAGTTAACATTTGTTGTACATCACTCAATATGCCAAGCCTTGAGCACTTTAAATACATTTCATTTAATTGTTCTAAACCATTATAAAAAAGTTAGGAGTATTCCAATTTTATAGGTTAGATAACCTTCACCTAAACTTAATTTGCTCAAGGCCACACAGCTAGACAGTGGTAAAGCCAGATTTATGCAACTCCAGAGTCCCTGGTTTTACCAACTAAGCAGTAATCAAGATGTAGAGGGAGTTAAAAATAGCTCTTATTCCCCAGAGTATCATGTGTGGTGGGGACAATGTTGTTTGTGATAAAAGAGGCCTTGCTTTCATTTCTCCTTTTTCCATTTTCATGGTGGCCTTGACCAAGTTGCTTACCATTTCTTTCCCTCCTTTCTGCTCCCTTTCTCCGCTGCGGCCCCCGTCATGGTCAGGCTGTGGTTCCTGAGCATTCTAGGCCAGGGCCTGACAGGACAGGCACAGGGAGGGAGAACACGAGAGAGGGCTCTTTGCATGCTTGGGCCCACAGATCTCCTGGCTGGGTCCCGGGAGGACTGCTGAGGATGGTGGGCAGGAGTGGTAGGCCTTTCGGTCCAGAGTGCAGCACTTATGGGGGCAATAAATCCTGACACGCCAGGCCCGTGACTCCAGGCGCACAGGGGACAAATAAGGCTTGGCCTCTGGCTTTGTTGGGTGACGACTGTCTGCTGGGGCTGTGGGCCCCTGCGCTGACCACTGGGACAAAGAAGGCAGAAGTGTGAGGACACCTGGCCTCCCAGATGGGAATGGAGGCAACTTCGGTTTCAGGGTTTTGGCTTTCCCTGGAGCTATTCCCAGAGCCCTGGCTGGGAGAGCAGGCTGCCTGGGCCCTGGCAGGCACTGTGGCAGCCCATCTCATACACTTCCCTGGGCCACAGGGATTGCAGATGGGGACAGCTATATGCACATGCTCCTGCAGACATGGGGGGGTTAGAGGTTATGATGCTCCCACAGCACACGTTCCACCTGTTAAGGCATCATGGTTAGACGGTTACTGGCAGCGATGGGCATACTAACCAGACTGTGAAAGCCTCCTTTCTGATTTCTAACACCTTACTGTTAGGAGACGAAAAGTCCTCTGACTCCGTTAACTTGTACCATTGATTCTTCCTCCCTTCCTGAAATCCCACACTAATATGTAGACTTCCTCAGAGATGAGTCACTTCTTTCCATTAGTGTTATTTCACAGGGCTTGCCATCTGCTCACCAGCAGAAAGTGTTACAAGCTGCACATTCCTCAACTCACCAACCTCGGTGAAGCTGTTCTCTACCTTCTGAGCCATCCTCCCCGCCCACCCCCAAACCCCAAAATTTCACTTCAGTTTGCCCTTTCCATTCAGGATTGTCCCTTTTAAAGCCTCTACCGTGTTTCCCCTTTAAAGATACAGCACTGCTGTTTTGTTGACTCAACAATTGTTAAAGATGTTAATGATAAATATTTCCAATGCTAAATATTCCTCTGTTGTGACGGAGGAGGGCAGTAAGGTAAAAATGGAGATTGGTGGTCATTGAACGCTGGGCTGACGTCAGGTATTCTGTAGGTTATCTCACTTTATCAACATATGGCAAGAAAGTAGAACTTGGACTTGACTCAATGGGTAGCTGTGTTGGGTGCGGGAGAGCAATAGGAATGAAAACAGGATTCAAAAATCCTTTCTCAACTCTATTCAAAAAGACTGATGCATCACAGTCCTGTACCCCTGAAACAAGTACTACATTATGTTAACTAAAAAAAATCTCTAAAAAAATACAAAAATGCTAATTCAAAGGAATACATGCACCCCAATGTTTATAGCAATATTATCTACAATAACAGAATTAGGGAAACAACCAAAATGTCCATCAGCTAATGAATGGATAAAGACACACACACACACACACACACACACACTAGGATATTATTACCCTGCCACCAAAAAGAATGAATGCAAATTGCCATTTGCAGTGATATGAATGGAGCTAGAGAGTTTAATGTTAAGCAAAATATATCAGACAGAGAAAGACAAATACCATAGGATTTCACTCATAGGTGGAATTTGAGAAACAAAACAAACGAGCAAAGGAAAGAAAAGGGCCAAACCAAGTAGCAGACTCTTAACTCTAGAGAATAAAGGGACGGTGACCAGAAGGGAGGGAGAGGGGAGTAAGGCGTGCACTTGTGATGAGCAGAGATGAGGTATGGAAGTACTGAGTGTGTAAATTGTTCACCTGAGATGAATATTAGACTGTATGATAACTGGAATTTAAATAAAAACTTAAAAAAAATAAAGTATCTCTAATGTCTGTATTCTGTTTGTTTCATTCTTAAGATACGTGCTTGCTATTGTATATTAAATAAGCTTAAGTGTTCTGAGTTTGATACTTAGATTATGTAACCAAAGCAAGATCTAGAACATTTCCATTTCTACTTACGAGAAAGCTCCTTCTGCTTTTTGCAATGAAATCTTTCTTTTCCAGTGGGCTATTGAACTCATGTGTTGACCTTTTAATTTTGGTTATCACATATTTTAGTTATAGCATTTGCATTTGATGCTTCTTTTGGACTTCTATTTCTTTGCAACTTTGTTTCTTGGCAAAAACTTTCTATCTTCTCCTTTGTGGCAGATATAATTGCTCATTAAAGACTTTTCTCATGGCTGCTTTCAAATCTTTGTCCATAGTTCTGAGATTTCTGTCATCTTGGTGTTGCCATCTGCTGATTTTTTTTTTTTTTTCTCATTAAGTATGAGATCTTCCTGGTTCTGGGTTATAAGTTTGCTTTTTTTTTTCCCCCTAATCAAAACTTGGACATTTTCATTTTGTGAGACTTAATCATATTTAAACTTTGTTTAGCTGGCTTGGAGACCACTCTGGCCTGATGTTACGTGGGAGTTGTGGTCTCATTATCACTGGGTGGTGGTGAAAAGTCCTGACTCTGCACCAGGCTTCCTCTGACACCGTCCCAGAAAGGAGGGGCCACCTTACTGCTGGGTGGACATCGAGCCTTCTCACATCAGCTTGATGGACACCACAGGTGAGGAGGTGGCCTTGATAATCATTGACAGATATGAAAGTCTGAGCTCCTTATGTGACTTTCTATGACCCCACCCTCTTGAGGGTTTTGGAGTACTTTCGTACAGCCTGGGGAGGGTGGCAGTCTAGGCTCTCACTCAGTGTTTGTTGGTGGGGGTGATTGGGTTACTTTTTTTTTTTTTTCTGTGATGTTGGAGTAGAACAATTACTGTCTAAAGGTTTGTCTTGTTAGACTATCCCTGTTGTAGATAGGGATAGAGACAGCGGGCTTTTGTCTTTCATTTGTTTGTGCCCTTTGAGGTTTCTAGGTGGTAGACTTCTTCAGTTCTAAGTTTGGAATGTAGATGAAAACAAAACCCACGGAATGCACATCATGTCTTGTCTTGAGTTCTAGAGTCACCCAAAGGACTGCCTTCTCCTACCTTTCAGAGCTCTCTGTGTTTGTGTTATATAATGTCCAGGGTTTTCATTTTTTTCTTAGCAGGACAAATGGTGAGAAGTGTATCTATTCTTTTAGAAGCATCTGAGGCGCTACTTGGTTTAAAAATGTAAAGACCTAAGGAAAAATCAGAGTAGGTCACATACAGTAAAGAAAAATAAAGTTTTATGAAACTTGGCTCAGTTCCTTTATTTACACAGATGTGTTTGGGCATAGGTTCACAGTTTGAAATACGTTTCTTACAGTATCCTGGTTAAAAATGTTTGAGTCACCCGTGTAGATGACCTCCTTCTCTCTGATACCTGAGACCTCTGTCTAAAGCTTCACAGAACCTCTGATCCTATCTGAGGTACTTTTCTCCTCCTGGAAGAGAGGAGTTAACGTTTGCGCCTTAGAGCTTGTCCAAAACCTTTCCCCATTCTGATGGTGACCTGTGTTAAGCATTGTTTTAATTTCTGCTGCATTTAGATGGTCTAGTTCATACATCATGAGTAAGAAGCGTGAATGTTTGCTGTAACTGTCACTCTTAGTTTTGGCGGAGCGAGGGTCCCTGATAGCAAACTCTTTTGCAAAGGCGACAGCCTCTCTAGATGAGTGAGCCAGGATGAGGGTGCCTCATGGGGCTCAGAGGAGGCAATGTCCTGACCCAGCTGCATGTGGTCTGCACATCTGGCTGGGATGGACAGTCATCCGACCCCAGCTCTGGTGGCCACACAGTAGCTACTGGGGCTCCCACTGGGCAGACTTCCGGGGACAGTAAGAGTATTTGGGGGTTTCGGCCCATCATGTCTCATGATATCTGCTCCTTTCTCTCATCAGAAGAGTGCCTTTCTCTCCAGCCCCCTCTTCGTAACAGATGGGGAACTGTCTATTCCTGGTCAGTTACAAAATTGTTGAGAATGGACATGTGATTTTTTAAGGCCTCTGAGTGAGCAGAAATTTGTATTTTACTCCTATTCTTTTTGATAGTAGGAAAGGACTCCAACCCTGTATTTAGAAGTGTTAAGCTTCAGAGTATGTGTGTGTGTGTGTGTCTTTATATAATGGAATACCACATTTAGCTCGTGTGTATGTGTGTGTATATATATATACACACATACATATATATGGAATACCACATTAAACTGGTATGTGTATATATATAATATGTGTAGGTAATGTATATTATATAACATGTTTATATAATATGTATATATTATATAAATATATGGAATACCACATTTAGCTGACCAAGGAGAGGTCTAGAAATCCTATTTGGTCTCCTCCTAGTCTGACCCAAATGATAAAATCAAATATAATTGAGCTTACTTAAATTGCCTGGAAATGGGGGAGAGTGCAGAGTAAGTAGAAGGTGAGTTCCTCAAAGATGCAGGAGTTCTACTCTGTTATGGTGGAGGGGGCTACAGTTCTCAGAACCCAGTATCCTCCAGGATATGGATGTATTCTACCCTAGAATGGGGCTCAGCAAACTTTTTTTTTTTTTCTGTATAAAGGGATAGCTCATAAATATTTAGTTTTTGCAGTCCATATGGTATGTCACAACTACTCACTTCTGCCATTGTGCCACTGTCGCACAGTGGTAGCCATAGAAAACATAATTGTGGCTGTATTCCAGTAAAACTTAGGAACCTTGATATGTGAATTTCATGTAATATTCATAGATCACAAATATCCCTTTTAGATTTTCCCCCCAACCACTTAAAAACGTAAAACTGTTTCTGCTGTACATAAATAGGCAATAGGCTGGATCTGGCCTGTAGACCATAGTTTGCCTGCCTTAGCAGATGACTGCTGAACAGGTTTCTTTGCCCAAAGAGACCTTGTGCCCTGTCCATTAGCTTAACCCAAGCTCTTATTTGAGACCTACATTTCTAGTATACTTGTTATATATTCAGGTTAAAACATTAGTGATAATGGACACATTCTTGTTAATTCATGCAGAAGTGATGTAGGCACTTTTCTGGGCACCAGGGTCTCCCCAATGAGTAAGTTTTGCCGTCAGAGCTTTATCATATCATCTGGATTGATTCTACCTGTGAGAGTATTTTTCTTGAGAACATGTATTTGTAATGTACAACTTCCTTGCTAAGGTTATTACTATACTTATTCAGCTTTCCAAGCCCTAATGGGAGTGATGAAACCCATAGCAGAATATTTTGCTAGGCTTTCAGTTTTCTTTTTTATCCTTAAGGAAGAGCTAAGTAATTATATGTTGTTTAAGTGGAATCATGTGTGAGTTTGGAATGGTTCATCTTAAGTCACAGAGGACCCGACTCAGTGGCATCTTAGGTAAAAGATTACATTTCTCGTGTAGCATCAGGTCCAGATGTATGTAGTTAAGAGCCCAGTTTGAGTAGCTCAGTGATGGTAGAGCCCATGTGGCTATTAGCCTCTTGGCTTTCATGTTTATAGCCTTATGATCTATAGCCGCTCTGGGTATCACCTCTGCATTTGAAGCAGTAAGGTGGGTAGGAGGGGTAATATCAAAATCCGTCTCTTCTGTCCATTCCAGATCTGCATCTTTACACCTCAGCCTTCTGCTTAGGTCCCATAAGCAGGAATCTGTTCATAGCCACATGTAGCTACAAGGGAGGCTGGGAAAGTGCGTGACCTTGTGGGTAAGGAGGAGAACACTGGGAAGTGTCTGCCTCAGAGAGAGGGCTCTTGTGATGCTCAGATTATTTCTAGAGGGTAATGCTCTGCTGAATTTGAGTCCAGAGTATGATAAGGTACCTCCATTAATGAAGCAGATATGTAGAGAGGGTCTGCTGTGGATATATTCTGTAAGAGGTATGAAACAAAGGCTGTGTTTCCCAGGAACTTTAGCTAGAAGCAAGGCATATACCTGACCCTAGGATCATGACCTGCCCCTAAGTTTGTTTTTGTTTTTGTTTTTGCTTTTTTAAGGACTCACCATAGAGTGTTACAGCAGCTGCACCATTTTATGTTCCCAGCAGCAGAGTATGGGGGATGGGCTTGTCTACATGAAACAGAGCTGGTAGCTTTGTTGTGGCATCTCAAAAACAATGCGAAAGCCGGAGCAATTGCAGTAAAAAAAAAAAAATAATAGGGACTTAATTTTTTATTTTTTAAATTTATTTTTATTATTACTAACTTTTTAAAAGAAATGTTTATGAGATCTACTTTGGTTTATCATTCTTGGTTTTTGAAGAACTTAGTATCAGCAACTTTAACATGAGGAAAATGAGAGCAGCCCATGAGGGAAAGACCACTCACTGAGAGCTTACAGTGCCCGTTCCGTAACTAGAAATTAGGAAGGCACAGCGGGGTCAGGAAGACCAGAGAAGCATGAAGAGGGTCTCAGAGCTGACCTGTGAGCTGCTGAGTCCATTAAATTGAGTAAATAACTTCAATGAAAACAAGAAAGGGCATGATGAGGACAGAAAAGAGAACTCAGATGAAACACCTTTTACCTGATGAACAAAGAAATGGAGGTCACAGCTTGTAAAGAGGCCATTTGAAAGTTACCTCATGTGTAAATATTCGGGATGTGAAATTTCAGGGAAAACAAAGCAAAGCCTGTCAGAAATGGTTTTAAATAAATAAACTCAAGCACAAAACCTAAATCAACTACTGGGTTTGTAGGCGAGGAGGGAACCGCTATGGAGGATTAAAATATTTGTGTGAGGAAGGCAGCTACGCGTGCCGCAAGTCAAAACCTCATCTTCTGCTTCATGTTTATCGTTACCTTACGTTGTAAATGCTGGGTGTTTACCAGCAGAGAGACGTTTCCTTTTGATTGAAGACATGGTTCTAAAAAGGGAAGAGATTGCTGGCTCATTCAGTAAGAACCAGTGTTAACGTAAAGGCCTGTTATGTGCCGGGTTCTAGACTGGGCGGTGGAGGTCATGGAGGTGACTAAGGGGAGGGACCTGCCTTGAGGAACTTGTAGTGGTGGTAGGAGAGGTGGACAGATCAGTGAGGGAGACCTCCTCCATGTGGAAGGAGCCTAGCCCAATGGTTCTTGATCTGGTAACCAAAAACTCCCTAGAAGGCTTTCAAGGTCTGAGCTGACACATGGGGTATGTGAACTCAGCCTCCCAAAGGAGCAAATAAGACTAGGGTGTAGTAGAACCTCTTTCTAGGAGGATGGACCAGCCCGAGCAAAGGTGAAGGATATAGGAGAGTCTGATTTAGTGCAGAAGGCAAACAGGAGGTCCTGGAAACCACCAGCAAGTCAGTGGTATTTGGAGGCTGTGAATTTCAAGGCAGGAAGCATCCAGGTATCATTGCTGCAGAGAAAGATCAAAGCTATAAATTGTTCTTTCTCTAATGTCCAAATCTATTCCATGTTAATCTTTCATCTCCCTTCACAAGCAAACTTGTTTTTATACTCATGATTTTAACATACTGAATATTTGTTACAAATAGACCATTCTTTGGAGATGGAGAAGCTGATTTGATAGTAACAGCGGTTAGCCTCCTGCTCTTACAGATTTTGGCCACTAAATTCTCTTTCTCCCCTGCCTCAACTGGGCATTGTGATTGGGTCTCCAACATCCATTCTGCCCCTGCCTTCTTGAATCACAGCAGCATGGTTTGACGAAGGGAACTTGAGCCAAAGGGCTGGCTGGTTTAAGGGTAACCCTCTCCACTGCCAGGGTTTTAGTTCATCGAGGGGTGTGTGATTGATTCACTTTGGGCTGATAAGAAAGAAATGAAAGTTTGGAGGAGGATTAGGGGAAGAACAGTGTGAACTAAACTGTCACTATTGCTAGATGAGAACTAGAAGCTTGTAACTCTAGGTGCCATGAGAGGACCCAGGCTTAGGACATACACAGGTGATGTTCTGGATAGCAGGATGGGGAGATGAAAAAGAAATCCGAATCCTTGATAATCCTGTTGAGCTGGAAAATCCATAAACTCTGACCTTTTACCGTTACTGGACTTCCTATTCTGAAAGCTAATAATTTTCCATACTGTTAAATTTGGTTTTGTTCACCCAAAACTTGAAATCATCCATATAAATCATCCATGCTAGACCTTTGTGATCTTTAGGAGATCCCTGCATCACTTTTCGTGACTATGCATCTTGAGTCTCCTTTCCCTTGTCCGCGAAATGAATGTAGTTCATCTCACTGCGTTTTTGTGAAGATCATTTGAGATCCAGCACAAAGTGTAAGGTGGGGAGGCATGAGCTAGTACATGTTGAATGTCTCCTGTGCACCATGAAATAGGCCGGTTCGCGGCTCTAGGAAGCTAGAAGCTAGAAGAGAAAGTCACAGATAATTTTCATGTTAAGGGATATAAATGAGACCACATGCACATAGACCTTTGTACAAGCAGTTTAAGATCACTCAGTTTTTGAATACTTACGGTCCAGGCACAATGATCCAACATGGGTTGGGGGCAGGGGGATGAGGAAGAGGATGGAGGAAAGGCCTCTCTGAAGAAGCTTGCTTTAAGCCAAAGCCTGGCAGTTGAGTAGGAGTGAGGTGAGGAACAGGGAGAACATTTTAGGCAAAGAAGCATGACGTACAAAATCCGGGAAGTGTGAAAGAACTTGATGTGCTCAAGAAGTAGGAAGTGTGAAAAGGAAGTGTGTGGCCAGAGTAGAGTGAATGAGGGCTCTGTGCGTGATGAAGTTGGCAAGGCAGGACGGGGCCAGTGATTGCAGGGCCTTGTTGGCCGTGCTGCAGGCTTTTGAATGATGTAGGTGTAAAACGAAGCCATTCGAAAGTTCTAAGCCCAAGGGTCTCACAGTCCGACCCATACGTTTTTTAAAAGTGGGGCTCTGGGGCGCAAGCGAGGAAGAGCCATTGGGCGAGTCAGCCGTGCAGATGAGAGACGTGGGTGGCTCGGACCAGGGTGGTGGCAGCGCGGAGGGAGCCGCGTGGGCGGACTGGAGCAGAGCTGTGGGCGTAGAGCTCGCCGGGCCTGGCGTGAGATGGAAGGGCTGTGGCGAGTCGTGGAGAGAGCCCTGCCAAGGGTAGCTCTGGTTTCTCTGTAACTGGAGAAGATTGGAAAAGGCATTTGGGGAGGGAGTGGTATAGAAAGACCAAGGATCTGTTTCAAACATGTTGAATTTGAGGTCTCAGGGATACCCTGGAACTGGGATCTTGAGCTCCAGGTTTCACTCACGTTGGAAGCTTCTGATGGGTCTTGCTGGGCCGCGGTTAGCGTTTGGGCATCACTGGCAGGGGGACCGTGCTGGAGTGTGGGAGTGGATGGTTCCTGTTAAGGAGAGCGTGGAGAGTGGGGAGGGAACCCCTGCCTCGCTTCTGGGAAGCCCACCCTCGTCTCTCGGGTGTCACGTGCTCTCTGGGAAACCAGGTAGGAGGAAACCCTGACCTGAATGGGCTGCAGAGTAAGGAAGAATTGTAGAGCCTAGAGTTGTCTAATAGGGGAGCAGCTGAGAAAGGGGTGGTGCTGAAGGTATTGGGTGAAAGGTCATCAGTGAGGTAGAGTCCTGAGGGGGATGGAGGGAAGGTTCTGGCCCTGAGTCCTCTGAGGCCAAAGGGTTCAAATTCACCAAATTTTAAGGGGTAGGGTCCCTGGGAGGTGAGATAATTTACTACACACACACACACACACACACACACACACACACACACACACGCTGTGTATGTGTGCCTGTACATAGCCAGCCCCACACCCCCTGGTGGTTCATGGAGTTTATCTGGGGGCGAAACATGTGGTTCCCATAACACTCACTGCTATTTCTTTGAGGATACTGGGTACAGTGGAGGGGCCCAGTAAGTAATTTGTTGAACGAATAAATATGCTCAGAAAACGGGCTGTAGACTTTGTGGAGGTATCCATGTTGGAGGATGTGGAGAGCGTAAGACAGGAAGAGTCAGAGGCCACTGTTGGACTCCACATTGGACTTTCCTTCTCTTTCATATAGCAAACATAACTCGTTCAAAATCACCTTTTCCTGACTCTCCTATTGGGCATAACATCTTTGAAGGGCACATCTGTCCTATATAAATCCATGTTTCCAGGATATGTCACCTCGTAAGTGCTCCGCAAATAGCCGGGCAGTGAGTGCGAGGCAGATGGAGGCAGAGACGAGAGCTCAAGGGCCGGGGTTCAACTGGTTGGGTGTGTGGGTTGCAGTAGCGAAGTTGCCTGCTTTGGTATTCTCATCTGTGGTGGGGGAGTTAGTAACTTGCGCAAGGTCAGAGAAGTTGGAAGTGACTGCTTCTGGGTTTGTACTGAAGTCTTTTCTGACTTGAGAGCTTAGGGCGCCTGCCATCCACACTCCCTTCTCCCCAGAGGTTTCCCCATAGTTACCACAAACTTGCTGCCTCCAGACTTGCTGCTGCCTTGTTTCTTTCTGCTTAGGTCAGATAAAATAACATCATGGGCACCTTCTTTGTTGGACCTTGTTTGGAGTTAAACGTTTCCCTCTCTCCTAGCTCTCCACTGTGGCTTGAATCCCCGGGCTGTCGATCACTCCGCCCGGGCCGAAGGCATTAAACTGCAGATTGAAGCGGAAGCTGTGGAATCTCAACCCATTAAAAACAAAAATTTTCAGAAGGTGCTTGACCAAAAAGGAACCCCCAAGCGACTGCCAACAGAAGCTGAGACAGCTAAGGTAGGTCATAGTCCACCCAGTTAAGGAGATTCCAAGGTTACAGCCCCGATAAAAATGTTGGGGTCCAGCCACAGAGAACAAAGGGTGCTGTTTCACTACTCACGGTCATTTGCCAGGCTCAGATTTATCATTTTATGACGCTGGCATATCATGGGACTATCCAGGCTTCAGATTCTTCTGTAGAGATCATAAAAACTCCCTCCACCATTGGATTGAGCAGATAAAATAAGAC
This sequence comes from Mustela putorius furo, assembly GCF_011764305.1. Lineage (NCBI taxonomy): Eukaryota > Metazoa > Chordata > Mammalia > Carnivora > Mustelidae > Mustela > Mustela putorius. The sequence goes on along the minus strand of NW_025421322.1, from coordinate 20,974,098 downwards.
TGTGCATTGGAAGGATTTTATAAAAGGCTCAGTGACCCATGTGTTTGAGGGGCTTTTGCAGACACACACTGTCAATCACTAGTGTTTTTATTAAACAGATGCTTCCAGGTACTGTTTCCAAGACTCTTGGTGTATGGCCTCTTGTGTCCCTGTAACAGTTCCGTGAGCTAGATGGTCATAAACAGGACTCCGGTCAGTGAATGAGACAACCACGTCTACTTTGGTTTTGGATTCTTCTTTTTAGTCTTAGATGTAGGCACGGAACACACCAGTAAGATGGGATGGGGCGGGTCGATGATCCTTTAGTAAGGACCCCCTGTTCTAAAGGTTTTCCACAATGGAACTGGTTGTAAATGGACTTTTGTCTGAAATCAGTGAAGATGCTCATGTTGGGACCATGGAAGATGTTCCTATTCATTTGATCCTTGGAAATTAAAGAAATATGCTCAGAAAACGGGCTGTAGACTTTGCGGAGGTATCCATGTTGGAGGATGTGGAGAGCGTAAGACAGGAAAAGTCAGAGGCCACTAGGCTTGACTCCCTGGAACCCTCCACGTTGAACTTTCCTTCTCTTTCATATAGCAAACATAACTCGTTCAAAATCACCCTTTTCGTACGGTATTTCCTTTTCGTATGGTATTCGGTTTCTCTCTTGCACATTCTCTGCAAAGGAATTTCCTTTCAGAACGAATCTGTGCGTGCCTTGGAAAGCGAAGATTACAATCACCCAAGAAAACGTGAAGTGGGAAGGTCACTCGGCTGTCCTATAATCAACTCCTTCCCCACTCCCAACATCTTCCAGAATCGAATGGTAATTTCTCTGCTTTATCTGAAGCTTTGAATAATGACTATTGTTACTTCCTTTCTGGAGTGTGGATAATTAAAACTGATGACCTGAAGTGCATGCTTGTGTGTGTTGTAGAGCAAAGGAAATGAGGAGCCAGGAGATTGCACATACTGTGCTCTGAGCTCTTTAGTAGAGAGACATTGCATCTCCTAGGGAATTGGCATATGGTTGAAGTTTGGTCTGTGAGCAGAGCTGGAAATAGGTGAGCCCTCTTCTATTCCATTATATTTAAACCTCCTCAGTCTCTGATGCTACACCAACATCTTGAAAGAGCAAGGGGAAATAAGAAGTATTCAGGATCTTTCACTAGGAAGATAAATAGCTTGAGTAGGATCTTTTCAAAGGGCTGCTTAAAAATATTAAAAATTAGATAAGTGAAAAATTAAATAAAAATTAGAAATATATATTAAAAGTAGATAAGCTATTATTTGTCTGATTTTAATTGAACTCTAAACATTTCCAGATTATCTCTTATTTGAAAACAGTCCAGGACTATGAAGGTTTGTTTAAATCTGACATGATGTGATTACTTGTGAATTAGACTACGGGATGCGGTAGTAATTCCTGCATTTTGCATTGGTAGCGTTTGCCTTTGCCTCGAGATCCCTTTTTGGTTGCTTTGCTGAAAAGGTGCTTCACAGAGAATGCAGTGGTCTATAACGAGCCTTTCCTCAGAAGTGGACCAGGCCACAAATGGAAAACCAGATTCGTTTGAATTATCCTATACATCTACAGTGAAAGCAGGTTAAGGAGATTGTTTTCACATTGACATCCTATTTAGGAGTGAACAGACCAGATGTTTTAGTAAAACTTAGACAAAGTATTTGCTTTTCTTCATGGAGGACCTGATGACAGTGGTGGTTGCTGGGGCCGGGGGTGGGGGTGAGGGGGTCAGGGAGCAGAATTAAAAGTAAGGATGAGAGTGTGATGACTGCGGACCTGCATGGTTACCTACACTGAACCTTCCGTGCCGTGGGATGAACTTGTTATGCGCATGTGCAAACACCGTTAAATGTGTTTTGTTGTGAGTTTTCTTCCTTTTTCTTGGAAAAATAAGTCAATCTCGGGTAACTTGACCTAAACTTAAAAAAAAAGAAAAAAGAAAAAAAATTCTGACTAGAAATGTGTGCATTTAAAGCCACTCGGTAGTATAAATTGGTAGCTTTTCTGGAGGACAGTCTGATAGCAGTAACTGAAATCATAAATATGTGTAATTTTTGAGTCCATAATTCCTTCTCTAGGAATTTGTCCTGAGAATTAATCATCCAGATGTGCAAAAACAACTGCGGGACAGTGGTCACTCTGGCATGATTTACAATATGAAAATGTTGGGAAGAGCTCAAATGTCCATTCCTAGCGTGCTGGCTGGAGGAACTGTGTCTGTTCATGCAATGGGGTAGAATCCTCCATTCATAAGGGTAAAGGGCACTTACGCATTTATCTTAGTCCATTCAGGCTTCTATAACAAAATATCACAGACTAGGTGGCTTATCAACAAAAGAAACTCTTTTTTTTTGAAGATTTTATTTATTTGATAGAAAGTGAGAGAGCCACAAGCAGGGGGAGCAGTAGGCAGAGGGAGAAGCAGGCCCCCCACGGAGCAGGGAGCTTGGACTGGATGAGCAGGGTCCTGACCTGAGCCAAAGGCAGATGCTTAACCTCCCCGGTCCCTCAAACAATAGAAATGTATTTCTCACGTTCTGGAGACTGGGAAGTTCAAGATCAAAGTGCCACCAGATTTAGTCTGAAGAGGGCCCGCCTCCTGCTCCTAGTCGGCCATCGTGTCCTGTGTTACATGGTGGATAGGGACAAGGGTGCTCTCTGGAGCCTCCTTCAGAGCACGAATTCCATTCCTGAGGGTTCCAGCCTCATGACCTAGGCGCCTGCAAAACGCTCCACCTGCTTCTACCATCACATTGGGGTCTCCTATGAATTTTAACAGAACATAGACATTCAATCTGTGACAGTATTTATGTGGGAACATTAGTGTGATAATTATTTAAAGCGGGGGTGGGGGAGAAGGGCACAGTGTGTATAGCGTGTTCCCATTTATGTAAAAAGGTCTTTTTCTATATAAAATCCTCACTGAGTCTGGGAAAGTTTATTCCACAATTTGAATAGTGGTTTATATCTGGAGTTGAGAATATAAGGAAAATGTTCTCTTCACTTCTGTTTTGAGGTTTGTTTTTTGTAAGAGACTCATGTTTTTAAGCATATTGACTTCGCATCCTTTTTTGGATTGCGTTATCAACCTGAGTAGCTCAACTGGGACTTTTTTTGTTTGGATACTGCCTTTTAAGGCTGTATTCCTCCCAGACCTTCCCATTGTTGCTTTTGGTAAGTTATTTGCCAAGGCAGTGAGTTCTCTTGGAGACTTCTTGCCTTCACATGCTTTCACTTGTGAAGACCGTTTTGTGAGGTGCTTTTGTGTTTGCCTCTTCTTGAACTTTCTGGGGTGTCACAGCTCTGACTGAGTGTTACCTAATGGCTCAGTTGGACTTTCTATCCCTTTGCTACTGATGATGCAAACCCAGTGCCCCCCACCCCCACCCCCATCCCATATGCACTTTCCTGTTGGCGGGCTTCACACAGGGAACCTGGTTCCAGTTCCCCATCATGCCTGTGGCCTCTCCGCTTGGACTGCAGCCATGCTGGGTTTGGAAACCAATCCCTCCCCACATCACCTGTTCCAGATCCCCGACAGGCAAAGTGATGGTCATGCCTCCTCACTGCTGTGGTTTTCTGACACCTAAAGATTTCTCTTCTGTGATTTCAAGCTTGGCTTTATATCAACTTAAAAATGTACTTTCTAGCACCTTCAAGTTCTCAGAGCCTGAGGAAGGGGAGATTGGAGCAAGAGCTTTTAATATACCATCTTGACTCTGAAATGTGTATCTCTTTCATAATCTAAAAATATATATCTCTTTCCTCTCTCTCTAATCTTTATTTGGAAAAATTATCTTTTTTGCTTCTCTTAGAATGTTGTTTTTAGAGTCTTTGGCTCTAATCCTCAAAAGACTAGAACTCTAGTTCCAGAACGAAGGGGTTCTGTGCCAGGAGATGCCCATAGCTCTTATCAAAGAGAAACCAGTGGAGAACCAAGCTCCCTTTAAATTAAGCTTTATTACTGGGCAGCACTGAGTCTAGTTAGGAAAAAAAAAAAATAGAGCCAATTGAAATGTGGATCTGCAAAGGATATTTACCAATGTAAATTCTAAATTCTTCTGAGCATTTGGGACTCAGGAGAGAGTATAAATGCAGAACCATACAAGTTCAAGATGCAAAAAAAAGAAAAGAACAAAAGAAAAAAATTAAAAAACAAACAAAAACCCCCAATGTTCACTATTAATTTTACAGTTGGGTACAGAACAAGTATAGCATTTCATCACCTAGGGAGGTGCAGACACTGTAAAGGAACGTCGCTTCTTTTGTCTCCTCGCCCATAGAGGGGCACGTGCAGCTGCCACAGATGAGAGCAAGGTGGTCTTCTAAACACAGAGAAGGCACAGTCTCTGCTTCCCATCGATTTATTTTTATTTTTATTCTTTTTACCATTCTAGTCCTGGAGGCCCAAGGCCAGTCCTAGTCCTGCACACCACATGTAGTCCCACACAGCAGTTTCCAAGAAAATAGTCCTATGAGAGGCTGAGGTCCTTCCTGGACAGGCCCAGGTCTGAGGCTTATTAACCCTTTCCTCACAAGTAGTAGAGATGGGGCAGCCAGAGAGCACGCACCAGCAGAGTAGAGCTGGACCTATGTTGGGAAATACAGGTAAAACTCAAATGTGCAGCAGTATGGAAGCAATGAAGTTGAACCCGGAGCCAGGGTTCAGCAGAAGATGTCCTCGGGTGTGCTCAGCCTCAGTCCCCTTGGCATCCAGACTCCTGTTTTGGAAACAGGTTAGAACAGTATGTTAGAGCCAAGTGTATGGAATGTGACTGCTGAGTTGAGGAGCAAGGATCTATTTTCTCCCTGCGCTGTCCAGTATGGTAGCTACTGGGCATATGTGGCTATTTAAATTGACTAAAATTGAATACAATAGGTTGACTTCCCTGGTCCTACCAGCCAAATTTCAAGTGGTCAGTTGCCACATGTGTCTAGGGGCTACTGTTCTGGATAGCACAGACCTAGAGTATCACGGAAAGTGCTGTTGGACAGCAGTGCTCTGATGTGGAAAGCTACTGAAGTTCTCTGGGTTATAGGAGTAAGATGAAAAAGTCGTACTATGTTCTAACTCTTGTCCTCGGGCCTTGGAGGACAAGTGCATCAGTCATGAGAAATGTTGAAATAGGGGTCTGTTTTGAGAATGATCCCAAATGCTCTGATGGTTGGGATTTTGGTTTCCATGGCAACTCTGGTTGTGGAATGAATCAGCCTATCAGCAGGCAGTATCCTGGCCCTTACCCATTAGAATTCTGGGACGTATGCTCACCAGTGGCCTAAACTTAACAGCATTGGGAGATGAGAAACTTGCCTTCTAGACTTGATTTTCTAGGTGCTCTTGAGGAAACTCTCCCTTTGGGTTCTAATGTGTATGAAATAAAGGTTTCCCATTGTAAATCCTGATTTTCTTCTTTTTTTTTTTTTTTTTTTTTGCCAATAATGGTAATTTACTAGAGCCTATAATGTGGTAAGTCAGTAATAATCAGGGCTCTTGGTGGCTTTTTGAATGTTCCTTGTATATGTGTGACTGCCCAGTATTGTGTGTGTGTGTGTGTGTGTGTGTGCGCGCGCGCGGGGCCCTGTGGGGGGCTGGATCTCACAACACTGAGATCATGACTTGAGCTGAAATTAAGAACTGGACACCTAACTGACTGAGCCACCCAGGCACCCTTATATCTTATTTTATGTGTATCCCCATTTTTTAGCTAAGAAAACAAAGTGTTCAAATGACTTGCCAAAACTTAGTTTCTGCCTAACAGCTAGAGGAAGTTGGCATTCAAATGTAAGTCAAATGACTCCAAACCCAGAGTTTTTTTTATTTTCTTGACGCTAAATGTACAAATGACTTATTTATTTGAAAAGAAAATAGAATCTGTTATACTGAGAATTGGCCAACTAGGCAGAAGAAGAGGTTAAAAAATACTGCATGTCATCTGTATTCCTCAGAGAAACACCGAAAATCTCGATCTCTGTTTTATATAAGGGAGAAGCAATGCCAGCATCTAAAACAGTGAATAATGCCTGCATTTGGCTTTGGGATGCATTATGTGAATCTTTGGCAGCAGATAGCCTTTTCTCATTAGGCTCATATTAGATTGAGTTTGTATTTCTTTGGCACAGAGTTAAAGGATCTGGCCTGGAATTTGGTACTGGAGGCAGGAGGAGGAGAAAGCCTGATGCTTTGGATAAACCACAGGCGGATAATTGAGAGTTGACTGGAGGCGGCTGGTGGACATTTGTAACTATGAGCAGGAAGCCTTCACCTGGGATTAAAACAGAAAACTGAAAGAATTTTGACTTGGGTTAAAAGGTGAAGGGTGCATTGCACTTAACCTTGATCAAATTACACTGCTCAGCTGTCTATGAGAAGGTCTATGGCAACTTGGGGATAGAATGATCTAATTCTTGGCTATCTGTATTTCTTGGCTGGGGGAGCAAGCATGCCTCCAAAAGAAGCTGCCAATCCAATATAATGTCACCAATAATATGAAGGGACATAATGCATGGGAAGCATAATGAGCACATACTTTAAAAATGGTCAGAAGGGTCAGAACAAGAGAGACAAGCCAGAATGACTTCATGCTGTGTGCATTCCAGGGCCCCAACACATACATACTGGGCACTTGGAAAGTTCTCAGGAAAAGCTACAGCAGAAGCATATTTGAAGAGGTAAGCATTCATTACCAAAGTGTTGAGCTTTGAAAAGTATAGTAAGTCAGACGTATTTGAGCCATAGATTCGTGGCATGCTCAACAAAGAAGGAACCGTAGGGAGCATCTGCCCACCTAATTTATAGGTAAGGAAACTGAGACTCTGGGCTTCTCCAGGATTTTGAGGCCAGTAGTGGCCCAGTCTAGCCTGAAACCTAGTTCTAATCCATGGCCTGTGCTTTTCACTCTGTTAGGCTGACAAATTTATGACCCATGTTCTTAGAGTTGTTTGGTTCATGGTCTGTTCTGGTGTATTAAGCCAATGGTGTGTGCTATTTGAAGCTGCACAAGGAAAGGGGATATTCAGGGGAGATTGAGCTCCTAAGAGCAGGTGGATTGGAACCCAGTCACAGTTTCATTGACAGTTGTGCCCCAGCAAAGACAGGCCTCTGGAGGAGAGGGCATTTGAGTTATAGGGAGGGCTTGTCTGGAAGCGCTCTGCCCAAAGGCTTTGTCCATTCTGAAACTCTGAAGATCCACATCCAACCACGGGAGCAGTCAGAATGGAGGTACGTCAGAATATTGTGCGTCTATATAAAGGCAAGTGCACATCTTGTACCTGAGAAAGAGACAAGCATAGGTGGGACTTAGGACCACAGCGAGGCTATTCTGTAGTTGTGATGAAGATACCTAGTCCATGGTAATTGAGACTGGAAACGCCTAGAAGTATCTAAGAGCCCTGGTCAACCCATCTGAGTAAAGAACTCAAGAAGCAGGTAGAGCAGAGCCACACATTCAAGAATGAGAAAGAGTTAAATGAACATGAGAGGGCAATAGAAGGCAGGGTTTGGCCTTTGCCTACACCCATAACTAGAGGCCGATGCTAGTTCCTAGGGGGGCATTTTAGATGAACAGACATACACCTTCTCTGAGCACTCTCTCTCTCCCTACACATGCTAAAATCCCTCCTTTAGAACATGTATGTTTAGGAAGATTTTTCAAGTACACGTCTGGTTTCCTGGATAGTTCAACAGCAACTACAGTGTAGGCTGTGATCACTTGAACTTAAGTGACCATTTAGAACAAGGATTTGCAAACTTTATTATAAAGAGCTGGCTGGTAAATGGCTCTGCATGGGGTGGGAGGGAGGGGGGTATTGCTGCCTCCCTGTGACTTTGGAGAAGTGGATGCATTCCACTGAGATTAGTGGTGGACCTGTCTGTGGCTCGATGCTCATCTGCTTGTCCTCACTGCTCCCTATCACCTTGGCTGTGCCTCAGCCGATAGGGGGAGCCAGACCCCTCAGCTTCTGATGCTGCAAACCCAATATGCTAGAGAACTGTGGGGAGAGGGGTGGGAGGTAGAAGGGGTACTTCAAATCATATTAAAGAAACACTTTCTCTGTGTAAACCTATAAATGAGCACAGCTTATGTTCTGTTTGGTTATAAGGTTGTCAAAAGTTCATAGTTGGAAAGGAAAAAACGAAGTGATCACTTAAAACTGCCATAGTATTACTTACAGGGTGAGAAAGATTTTGTAATAATTGCATTGGAAAAATGGAGTATTCCATTATGTAAAAGAAACAAAATGAAAATGGCATAGGCACTTCTGTTGTGTAGAGACGAGTGGACATGGTATGCTGATGAATACTCCATCTGCCCCAGCTACGTGCATGTCGCATCTCCACGGCCATCACATGGATCCACCTTGCCCTCTCTTTTCCTGTGGACCACATCAGTAGCTTCTTTTTTTTTTTTTTTAAAGATTTTATTTATTTATTTGATAGAGAAACAGTGAGAGAGAGCATGAGCAAGGAGAAGGTCAGAGAGTGAAGCAGACTCCCCATGGAGCTGGGAGCCTGATGCGGGACTCGATCCCAGGACTCCGGGATCATGACCTGAGCCGAAGGCATTCGTCCAACCAACTGAGCCACCCAGGCATCCCACATCAGTAGCTTCTTAACTGGCTTCTGTTCCACTCTTGTCCTCCTGCGATCATTCTCCACACAGCAGTATTGAATCAGAGGAAGCCATTTACCTGCTAGGGATCCTTAATAGTTTTCCATAGCGCTTAATGAATCTAGATTTTTACTTTATTTTTTTTTAAGATTTTATTTATTTATTTGTCAGAGAGAGAGAGAGAGAGAGCGAGCGAGCACTGGCAGACAGAGGCAGAGGGAGAAGCAGGCTCCCTGCCGAGCAAGGAGCCCGATGTTGGACTTGATCCCAGAACGCTGGGATCATGACCTGAGCCGAAGGCAGCTGCTTAACCAACTGAGCCATGCAGGCGTCCCAGATTTTTACTTTACCATTAGTGAGAAGACCGTAAGACATTTGGGCCATGCTTGCCTTCTCAACTTCACTACATAGCACGCTCCCTTCTGGTTGTCTGAGCTCCAGACATGTCTTTGTATCTTAGATATACCAAGGTTATTCTGTCTTGAGAGCATTGGTATTGACATCCTTTCCATCTGTCTCCCCACCCCCCACCCAACCCTGATCATTGCACAGCTGATTTCTTGTCATTTGGGTCCTAGCTTAAACTTGCCTCTCTAGAGAAGCCTGACTATGCTAACTGAATTAGTCCCCCAGGTACATTCTGACATCATGGTTTGTCCTTCACAGAACTTCTTCCTGTCTGAAATCTGTTGATTTTCTTTGTCTCCAGTAAAATTGGAACTCTTGAGAACAGTGATCTTGTCTGTCTTGTTCACTGCTATAACATTACCTGCTACAGTGTCCAGAACGTAATAAGAATATCTTTGATGAATGAATCAGTTGATGTGAGACAGAAGTCTCTTGCCTCTTCGTCTTCCTCTCTTTTGCCCTGTGGTTGTGCTATCTTTACCTTTTCTACAAGTGAGCAGAAGGCTAAATCTTTCTCCTTGTAATGGTGGACCATGTTAGGAGATTACTTTTCTGAATGGGGAGTACAAGTGAGACATCCTACGCAGGGTGAGTAAAGAATACTTCTGTAGTCAGTCTCCGACCCTTCATCCTCACAAAGTCTAGATTGTCCCTATGCCAGGGCAAATGGCTGTCTTGAAGTCTAAGGCAAGCATTCCAAACTTAGACTCGCCAGCCTCTGTGTCAAGACCCAGGGATCTGTGCTACCTCCAGGGTTGGCCAAGATTTCAGACGGCAAAGTTTCTTTACTCCCACCATAGCTCTCTGCAGCAACCTCCATGTAAGCGTTGTCTGACTCTGCTGATTGCTACCCATTTTCTTGAAATCAGACTTGAAGGAAAAGGAAAGCAACAGCTTCTCCTTAAATGATTAACAATTGATGAAGAATGTCTGACTTAAAATCAGACCACCAGGTACCAATCAATACCTAAAATATTATTTGAGTTCTTTATGAATTAGAAATAGCTTTCAGATGTTGCTTTCATAGGTAACCTTAGATATACACTATCTCAGCTGGCTTGGGTTGCTGTAATGAAATACTATAGACTAAGTACCTTAAACAATAGACTTACACCTCTTAAGGTTTTGGAAGCTGAGTCCCAAGATCAAGGTGCCAGCTAATTGATTCCTGATGAGAGCCTTCTACCTGGCATGCAGATGGGTAACCTTCTGGTTGTGATCTCACATGGTAAGGAAAGAGTGAGCTCTTGTCTGTCTTCCTCTTCCTGAAGGGACACTAATCTATGGAGGCCCACCCTCGTGATCTCATCTAAAACTATCTTGCCCGCCTGAAGGCCTCCATTATCACATGCCACTGCACTGGAGGTTAGGGCTTCCAGATATGAATTTGGGAGGGGACACAAACATTTGGTCCATAACCTACCACACATGCTTTTTGGCCAGAAGCCAAATAGCTGAGTGTTAAATCATGATTTGGCTGAAGCTGAATATCATCACTGTAGAACGAATGTCTGGCATACAAGAATAAACCTGAAATATTAATAATAATGTCTATTTATTGCAAGTTAATTAAAATTATGCCAAGCAGATTTTTGTTGAAAATTGGCATTATAATGCAGTGGTGGTAATTTCTCTGAGCTGTCAGCTCTTGTGGTTTTTACATTGCACGGATATGATACTGCAAATGTGCTCTCTTTCAGCTGAGGTCAGTAATGGAGCAACCTACATTTTTGTCCAGCTCTGTCACTGCAGGGTCATGCTAGTGGTGATTCCACCCCCACATCCCCTACCCACCCCCTCCCTTCCCTCCCAACCGCCACCATTAAGTTTTCTCCTTCTCCAACAATAACTACTAAGGACTTCTACTCCTGAGCTTGCCGTCTTGGTTGAAAGTCATGAGGCAACTTCATTGAAACAATCCTGTAACTAAAGCCTTTAGTTATTTAGTCCTTGAAAAAGATGCTTTGAAAAAAACAAAACAAAACAAAACAAAAAAAACCTTGAGATGAAGCTTCATTTTGTTGCTATCCCTCGTGGTTCTCTTTTTAAAGCAGTGTTTTCATAATATTTTATTGTAAAACAGGATTCTCAACTCCGTAGTCAGATCCTGTTGTTCATGTAAGGGCCCGTGTTGTCCTCAAAAATCCAACGTCCTTTAGTTGCCCTACTGGGCCCTGTGTGATCTGCGTGGCCAGTAACTCGTGTCATCTGCTACTACACTCTCTCATGCTTAGGCTGCTTCTAGATGAAACCAGGCGTCTGCCCACCTCAGAGCCTCGTGCTGGCTGTCCCCTATGCCTCCAAGTCCTTCTCCTCAGGGTGCACAGGCTCTGCTGCTTTATCCCCTTTCCCTCTTGGCTTCTTGACCTCAGTGAGCTTGACATGGACTCTTCTACTCAAATAATGACCTCTTTCTCAATGCTCCTGGTCCCCGCCCCAGCTCCAATGTACTCGTCACTTGCTAAAACAGTATCTTGCTTCCTTATTAGGAACATTATTATCTGACATCTTCATCGACCGGAGTATGAACTCTGAGGGCAGGACCTGTTTTGTTCGGTGGTAGATCCTATGATTCCTAACTGTGCCTGTATGTGTCTACCGGATGCAGCTTTTATTTGTTTTGTTTTGTTTTGGTTTTGGTTTTGTTTACATGAATTTTTGTTCTCAGTATGCATTTATCACTTGGCTGATAAACTTTTTATCTTGTATGAAACAAACCAGTTACGTGCCTGGTTTTACTGGAAAGGGAACTTTCATATAGCAACAGTAAACCTGAAGGACACCCTGTGTGTTTTTGGTTTTGTTTTTGTTTGTTCCCAAGATTTTATTTATTTGACAATACACAAGCAGGGAAGCAGCAGGCAGAGGGAGAAGCAAGCTCCCCACTGAGCAGGGAGTCCGTGGTGGGGCTGGATCTCAGGACCCTGGGATCATGACCTCGGCCAAAGGCAGACGTATCACCTACTGACCCACCCACGCACCCCCCACCCCTATATATGTTACCTAGGATGCCGCGGTGATCAGATATGAAATAAGTTGTATGATCAAACGATCATTAATTGCACACAGTTTGGCGCTGCCAGAAACATGGTAGAAAATGGCATTTGGCGACTTGGTCTGTCAAAAACCAAGGTCAAAGCCAAATCCTAATAGCAGATTTTTGGCCGCATGTCACAACCAGAGCCAGACTCTGGCACCTCCTCGTCCTTAATATAATCAAGCAGTTTAGCTCCTAATTGCTCATGTGTCTACTTTACATACTATGTAATCTATTTTTTTGGGGGGCGGGATGTCTGATAGTAGCTTTCTCTCATGTTGTAGTAAATAGACAAAGAAGGCCTAACCCCACAAAAGGCCTAGATAATAGTAGCCACTGGGAGGTGGCCGGGACAGGCCAGAACTGTAACAAACGGAAGAGAGGAAGACATCAGAATGTGGATTTCTTATCATGCAGGTATTCTTATAGAGAATATGTGACTTAACTATTTTGATCTATCTTCAAATTACATAGTAAAACTCACAGGCTCAGGGGCCTAGGTCTGATCCCTGCCCTGCTACATAATAGCTATACCACTTGGGGCTAACTTCTTGACCTCTTTCTGGCTTCAGTATCTTCCTCTGTCCAGTAGGGATAATCCTCCTATTTACCTCACTATGTGGTTGCTAGAATCACTGCATACGTGTATGTATATATATATACATATATATATGTATATATATACACACACACATATGGTGCTTAAAACAGCTCCTGGCATATTGTAAGATGATGTAAGTTTGCTACTATTGTTGTTCTTAATATCCTTATCCTCAGAATATTTTGGCCAGATGGATTAGAGAATATACTTTTTTTTCTTTTTTTTTTTTTTCTTTTTCTTTTTTTTCTTTCTTTCTTTTTTTTGGCAGTGGGTTTCAAATTGAGTGCCTATAGCCATATTGGGTTTATCACCAAGTTTTGTTTACCCACACAGACTTAAAGTTCACTGATTCAACAGTGGAAAAACCCAGAAATTCTTTATTTAAAACCTCCAGATTTCCCACTTCTCAAACTTAAAAAACCTGGAAATGATAAGCCTAAGTTTATACCAGCTACAGCTGTTAACGGTTGCCCCTTTTAGTTTGGTTCTGTCCGTGCCTGGCCCTCTGTACTGCTTGTGTTTCCTGCTAGGCTTCTCTAGTCCATTTAGTTTGTGACCCTTGGTAAACAGGACCCTGACGTAGTATAAAAGGTAGAGTGAACCTTCTTTTATTCCATGAGAATGCCTCCTGTATCCTTAAAAAATGTGCATGTCATTCTAGATTCGAAGTATCTATTAGACCCCTTTTTTGATGATACTATATTGAGCAAGACAGAAGTAGAAACTGGATCTCAAACATGTACTGTGATGCAAATTCTAATATATATTTGGAAGGAAACCAACTGAGGTCTGAGAAACTGTTAAAAATGTTAAAAATATAGCCATGCCAAAAGAAGCAAGAACACTTCTTGGGAGCGAGAACACTTTACGGAACTGGGTCAGCTTGCGCAAAGACCCTCAAGTACAAGAAGACTATACCCTGCTTAGAAAAGAAGACCAACGTGGCATGTTTACAAATGGCTCGGGAGGATACTGGGTGAGAGATTGTGTGGTTTTGTCTGAATTTTATGCTTAGTGCACTGGAAATCACCAAAGGGTTTGAGGTAGGGGAGAGACTTCGAAGACTCGAGCTTCTCTTCTGAGAGTTGACTAAAAGCAAGCAAGAGTAGACATGGGGAGACTGGGAAGTGACTATTGGGGTTTATGGTGTTGAGAGACAGTGGTGTGTTGGTCCAGGGTGGAGTCCGTAGAAACAAGAAGTGGGCCAATTCAAGTTCATTTTGAAGATAGAATTGGTAAGACATGGTTAGGTATTTAACGCGTGAGGCAAAGAGAGGAATCAGGGATGACTCGGATGTTTCTGATTGGAGCAGCTGACTGGGCATTGGTGTTCTTTCATGATAGGTAGATTGACAAGGGAGGAGGGTGTTAAAAGGGGAAGCTTTTGGGGTGGGATCCGAAGTTTCATTTTAACCATGTTAATTTTAACATTCGAGTGACAGACATGCAAGAGAAGATATCAAATAGGTCATTAAACTTGTAAATCTAGGTTTACAAGGGAGGTCTTAGCTGTAGATAGACCAAAGGCCTTATTTGCCACATTGTGTATGAGTAAGAGAGGGTGTGTGTGTAGGAACGAAGGGGTTTTCCATTGGTCCTTATTACATCTAGGAGGTGGTACCCCTTTGGTTTCTCTGCCTGTCTTGCTGCTGCTTTGACTCTTGTTATTCTTGGCTTATTGTCATTGGGCGTTGAGCTTAAGAGCTAGACTGTTCAGTTTGAAGGATAATGGTAACAGCATGAAAGCACTGGGGTAGGAATAGTAGTAGTAATAGGTAGGAATCCTGCCTTTCTCTGTCCAACCTCATTTTGACTTCTGTCACCAACAACCATACTTGCCTATGGGTAAGGGTTACACTTGTAGCGAAGAGGTTAGTGCGAATCATCAGCATTCAGAAAAGGGAAGGAAGGGATTGTTGGGGATGAGCAGCTGATACCGTTTTTAGGCTTTCAGGTTTAATAACCTTGCATAGGGATGTGAGGGAGTATCTGCTTTTACCAGCGCTCCTTATGGGAGATGACAGTTGGGTTCATTCACCAGTATTCGCTTCTCTCCTCCTGTGCTCATGGAAGTCTGCACTACCCCGTCTCTTAAACTGACTCATTGTAAACATTTTGGCCTCTTGAGAGAAAGCAACATGGACTAACAGCAAAACCCTAGTGCAAACTTCCAACTCCTCCTTTCTTTTTAGAGATTATGGTGGCAATGTGCTCAGAGGTCACAGAGCACAAAGTCAAAGGAACCTTGATCAGCAAGTCATCCCTTGGAGGACAGCTACCCAGGAGCTGACTTATAGCTGACTTTTTATGAAAGCAAGAAATAACCTTATATCCTGAGATTTTTGAGGGGTGTTTGTTACTGCTCCCTAAGCCTAGCCTAACCAGATCAATCCAGGTGATGTCTGGAAACAATGCAGTGATGCTTGCTCAAAATGTAAGCTACTGACAGGCAGGCATCTTTCTGAACCTCAGGCCAAACACAACCCCGAACCGAGACGGGTGTGCTTAACAATTACTTAGAAGTCAGTATTGATCATAAGTTTCTTTTGAACAGATAGAGACTACCTACCAGTGCTCTTTTTACTCTCAATGACTGAACTAAAATTAAATCACTATTTGAAGATTTTAAAGCTCTTCTCCTGGGTCCCAGGGATGGTTACCAGTGTTGAGACTTTCTGTTGCATGTGTACCCCTGTTGCCCCATTTTGTGTTTGTAACTGACAGCATTTGGCGGCCGTGTCGTTCTCATTCTGATGCCATGACTTGCTTTCACAGAGCTCATGCTTTCTAAGTGCCACTAAGTGCTCAGCACTTGTAACTAAATTGTTGGACTTAAAATTTAGAGGTCAGTGTTTGGTTTTTGTTTTTTTTTTTTTCCTCCCTTTGTCATGGGGGGAAGGGATGGGAGGGGGAGTTAATCTGCTTAAGCAATTACTTTGTTTTAGAAAAGCTGACCTATTTTTCCCTCCTGAATGCAAATCTGCTCTGCATCTCATAGTGTTTACACACTGACTTTCTGAGGCATAAGTGCTTCTCCTTGGATGACCCCCTTTCTCTCTTGGGCTTCCATGGCTAATATTTATCGGCAACATCTGGGGTTTAGCACAACGAAGTTATTTACAGCGGTGCTTATTAGTGCATTTCTGTGAGTCGTGGGAGTTTCTGGCCAGCTCCGCCATTTTGTTGAGGATGGCCCCCCCACGGAGCCCCGAGATTAGCAGCTATTTTTCATGAAGCAGAAGGCTTGTGTGCCTTGATGAAAAGTCAGAAGATCCAGGGGAAAGAAATGGTTGTAATTAGAATGGACATCAGGAACCTTGTAATCCTACCCTCTCACTTCACTGATGAGAAACTTCATGGACAAAGAAGTGACATGACTTACAGACACCTGCAAGAAATTTAGAGACAAGAGAAGGAGTCACATTTTTTCCCCCCCCTCTCATCCTGGCTTTTCGTACTTGGGACATGATTCAATATTTATCCAGGATGTTTGCAGAGAAGAAGCTTTCTTGGATCGTAGATCATGGCTTCATCATAGACCATCACTCAGAAGAAGGAAATTCAGGTTGCGTTTGGGTTCCCCGTCCTCCTGGCATTTTTAAGGATTTCTCCCCCTTCCTCCTAGAGGTATTCTCCTCAGAGCCATCACCCAGGTAGGCAGAGCAGGCAGTGCCTTGAGCTTTGTGCTCTGGGACAGCGGACAGTGAGGGCCGCTGCTGAGAGTGGAATGGGAGGGGCCCGCATCTCCAGCTGCTGCTGAGTGACCCCCAAGCTGATGCATCTTTTTCACTCAGTCTTTAAAAAAATAATAATAATAATAATTGATGCATTAGAATAGCATATGAAATATGTATGTCTGACTCACAGTAAAAATAACACTGGTGAGCCTACCACCACACTTAGGAAAGTCTGCTTACTGTTTTTTTTTTAAGACTTATTTGAGAGTACGCAGTGGGGAAGGGGGAGAGAAAAGGAACAAAAGAGGAAAGGTGCATCCCTCCTCCAGGAACATGTAGTCCTTTGACACAAATCCAGGAGGAAAAACCTTATGTATATTATAGTCGATGGCAGTCAAGCCCATTACTTACCAATTTTGTAATTGTCCAGGAAGGTTTTTGTTTTTTGTTTTTTTTGTGTTTTTTTTTGTTTTGTTTTGTTTTTTTGAGAAATGCTATACCCCAGCATTATTTGATTCACATTGTTTCTCTAAGCCATTTTCCTTCATACTGAATGAAGGGTATCAATTTCTGTATTTGTAGACTGAGGAGGAATAAATATTTTACAGCTTTCTGAACAGAATTTATCCGCTAATCCCGTGAACCATAACCTTAACCATAACCATAACCTGGCTTTTCGTACTTGGGACATGATTCAATATTTATCCAGGATGTTTGCAGAGAAGAAGCTTTCTTGGATCGTAGATCATGGCTTCATCATAGACCATCACTCAGAAGAAGGAAATTCAGGTTGCATTTGGGTTCCCCGTCCTCCTGGCATTTTTAAGGATTTCTCCCCCTTAAAGTCAGTACACTGACTTCTTTGATTTTAAGTCGGGTTGAGCTATCCAGTTCAACATTTGGCTGCTTACATTGAAGAAGACAGTTTGAAAACCAGGATTATAACCCCTGAGTTAAAGTTTGGGATACATATAAATGGTTTTAATTCCCATTTAAGTTAACCTTATGGAAGAACAATGCAGATATAACTTAAAATATAGAAAAGTGTTCCCTATGACCCTGCAATTGCACTCCTGGGTATTTACCCCAAAGATACAGATGTCGTGAAAAGAAGGGCCATCTGTACCCCAATGTTTGTAGCAGCAATGGCCACGGTCACCAAACTGTGGAAAGAACCAAGATGCCCTTCAACTGACGAATGGATAAGGAAGATGTTGGTCCATATACACTATGGAGTATTTTGCCTCCATCAGAAAGGATGAATACCCAACTTTTGTAGCAACATGGACTGGACTGGAAGAGACTATGCTGAGTGAAATAAGTCAAGCAGAGACAGTCAATTATCATATGGTTTCACTTATTTGTGGAGCATAACAAATAGCATGGAGGACAAGGGGTGTTAGAAAGGAGAAGGGAGTTGGAAGGGGAGGTAAATCATGAGAGACTATGGACTCTGAGGGGTTTGAAGGGGTAGAGCGGTGGGAGGTTGGGGGAACCAGGTGGTGGGTATTAGGGACGGCACGGATTGCATGGAGCACTGGGTGTGGTGAAAAAATAATGAATACTGTTATGCTGAAAATAAATAATTTTAAAAAATATAGAAAAGTGCTGTTTTTTTGAACATTTTTTCTTACCAAATGGGTAAATAATAGGATTTATTTGCTATGCATTATCCAAAGGTTGAATTTTTGAAATATTGGGCTCAAAAACTCACTATTCATTATTTCATTAAATGTGCTCTTAGAGTTTCACTTTTACTCTAGTTACTGCTTTTGTTTCTGTTTTTGTTCCTGGAGTAAATCTGGGTTTTGTTGGGTCTGAAGCTTAGATAGTTTTGGTAATTTTTGCTATAAAATTTCAAATACAAAAACTAGTATGAGTATTAGGGGAAAAAACCACAAAAATTAAAAATCTGAAAGAGCTGGCAAATACCATAAACATCACAAAATCCTCAAAACTCTGTTTTTATTAACTGATCTATAATACTCCCTTACCTTTATATTTTGACTGTTTACTAAAGGATTGCCTTTCCCAAGGCATTGATTTTATAATATTTTCTATAGCAAAACTAGAAAGATAATTCCATCTTCGCTGCAGTATGTTTGACCAAGATTTCTTGGTGGTGCTGATATTGGCATTCATACTATATGACTTGTCATATAAATGTACTTTCCGGTTATAGGGATGCGATAGGTTTGAGCCCTAAACCAAGAATTATGGTAAATGCTATTTCACCCGATTCCTCTTTCCTTTCAGAATTGTATTTGTCATACTGTCTATTCCTTAGTTATCTTTCCACTTGGCGTCCATAAAAACTAAATTCTGAGCTTGCAGGTTTCCAACTCTAAATATTAGAAGAATTTTCCAAAGAGTAACTCCCTGCTTCATTCTATCACAAAGCTTGCATCCTTCACTGACGGGTACTTTCCACTGCCAAGTGCTACAGTGTCAGGACGGAGTCCATGCTGGTGGGGGTGGGCTGGAAATCTTCTGCGAAGCCACTGTGTGGGACAGCTAATAACTGTACATGGAGGTAAATTAACTGTACAATACTAGAGAGACGATATTAATGCATCGTGCTAAACCCAAACAAAATGTGATTCTGCTTAAACTTCTCCATGGCTGTATCCCCCAGATGTATGTGGATACTCCCCCCACTACCCAACAGGAAAAGGGTGTGACAGAGAGAGTAGAGACCGTTACCTTAAATAACTGTGGATGAGATAGCTCATCCTAGCAGATTTCACAGGTTTGTTTTTTTTATTTCTTTTCAGCATAACAAAATTCATTGTTTTTGCACCACACCCAGTGCTCCATGCAATCCGTGCCCTCCCTAATACCCACCAACAAGCTCCCCCAACCTCCCACCCACCCCCACCCCACCCCTTCGAAACCCTCGGGTTGTTTTTCAGAGTCCATAGTCTCTCATGGTTCATCTCCCCTTCCAATTTTACTCAACTCCCTTCTCTCCATTTCCCCATATCCTCCATGTTATTTGTTATGCTCACAGTTTTTTAACAAAGTACATGATTATGTGATTCAGTCAGTAAGGGCCCTTTCCTAGCCCTGAGAAAATGAGAATCTGGAAGCTTCCACAACTTGCTCCTATTATATTTACCCCTGTAGTCTTAAATGTAAATGATGATCCCTAAAAAGCATTAGTTTTCTGCACCCTGGCTACTTTAACTCTGTGTATTATATGGCACTTACTGAGACTTTTTTTTTAATTTGTGTTTTAAAATAAAAATGTATGGTGAATAGAGAGAGCCATTTCCCTCAATTTAAAACTGAATAATAATAAAACACACACACACACCAGATTTACCTTACAGAAATTTATTTGAAGGGCATAGCTTTGTGTAATCATTCAGCAAGTATGACACACTGGACTTGCTAGGTGCATTACTTCTATGCAAAGAAGTTCGGAGGAGAGAATGTTGTTAATTACAGCAACTACTTGCATAGGAGTTGTCACCTGGCAGGGGCTGCTCCAAGTGCATTTCGTATGTCACCATTTCTTGTTCTGGCAGAATTGTACGGTAAAGAAACTAAGAGCCTTCCCATTACAAATCTTAAGAAATGCTAGATAAAAAAGATCATCAATCTTGATAAATGCATGGAACTTGTAAGGCAGTAATGGGGGTCTTGCTAAAAACAAGGGAGCTGAAAGCCAGGAAGTGAGAATATGGGAGGGCACTACGATACCATTGTAGACAGATGACACTGGGGTTTTAATATTCATGCAGGGTTAGAAGTAAGAGAGTTGGAATGGCCACCCCTGCATAAAATAAGAACTTTCAAAAGGGAGTATCCTGTATTCTTTGGGAATGAGTGGTCTAGAGAATCTTCCCATTAGGACAGGAAAGCAAATGAAAAATTTTAGCTGTCTTAATTTGAGTTTGAGGTAGGGGAAAAAAAAAAAAAGGTCTCCCTAGAAAAACTTGAGTTCTTGTGCCTGATTTTCTATGAGTTTAGAACTTAAAATGTCCATGTTCCATGAGCCAAAGGCTGAGAGATTGATTCCCCAATTAGTTTTTATGCTAGTAATAGCCCTGGGACAAGTCCCAGAATAAAAATCTACTCTGAAGGGAGTCTTTTTGAGATATTAGGAAAAGAATAAGTAGCTCTCCTTTCTACTCCTCCTACACTGGGAACTGACTAAATTATTGAGTCAGGCAGCTCTTGGTCAGAATTTCACCTCTATTCCCGATGAATCCAGTTGGACAAGGTATGGTACATAATGTACTGTCAGACCCGGTCAGCATCTTCATGGAGCTCAACTCCCTGGTTGCAGGTCACCGCGTGGGACAGACCGTTTATATCAGTCCCCCAAAGACTGTGTATGGCCTAGCAGTTTTCCATGTCACTGTATTATGATAGAAGGAGCAATTCAATAGGAAGGTAGAACAATTCAAAAGTGTCACGCATTTGATAAAATGATTCAAAATGTATTTAAAAATTACATGGGAGTTTGAAAAATTCACAATCATAGAAGAAAGCTTTAACTTCGATTTCCTAGGAACTGATACCCTAAGTTGGACCAGTATTACAAACGATGTAGAAGATAGAAACAACACAATAATCTTGCTCTGGTAGAAAAGACTCTTACATGAATAATTAAAAAATACAGGTTCTGTTGGTGCATACAAGTTAATTAGCTACAGGTGGCAAATTAAAGGTACATGTGCTATAACCTGAAGATCACATCTTACATCCTTGCATAGAGAAGGTCTCAGACTTGCGAAAGAAGGCATTGACAGAAATGTTAGTTTTAGGATTATTTATAATATGAAAAAAAGAACCTAAATGTCCACGAGCAGAGGACCAGGTAAGTTAATTTTGTTGTGTTCATCCAAGGAATATTAAACATTATTGAAAATGATTGGACTTGAGTTACGTGACTCAAAATGGGGAGGTCTCAAAATGGGGAGTGACAACCAAATTGTAGAATTATCTATATGGCCTAGTGAGATTTTTGTGAAGTTTAAAAATGTGAAAAATCCTTTTGTGGATGTATAACAAAAATAGACCATTCTAGATTTTATAGAGTATTAAGATTTTTTTCCTGTTCATTCTTAAATTTTTATTTAAATTCCAGCTAACAGGGGTATCTGGGTGGCTCAGTCGGTTAAGCAGCTGCCTTTGGCTCAGGTCATGATCCCAGGTTCCTGGGGTCAAGCCCCACATCAGGCTCCCCGCTCAGCGGAAAGCCTGCTTCTCCCTCTCCCTCTGCCTGCCGCTCTGCCTACTTGTGCTCTCTCTCTCTGTCAAATAATAAATAAAATCTTTAAAAAAAAAAATTCCAGCTAACATACAGTGTAATATTAGTTTCAGGTGTACAGTATAGTGATTTAACGCTTCCCAACAATATTAGGATGTTCGGATATTATTTTTAGAGATGGGGTGAACGTGGAGAGAGCAAGGGAGAGGAACAGGTTTTACCGCAGTGCTTTGTGATTGAAGTTTTGTTTCTAAAAGCTCTAGAGTACAATTAGACATAATTTCAAGATTTTACAAATCTAAGTGAAACCACAAAGACACACATACAAAAATCAGCTATGTGAAAAGGTCTGCGTACCACTGGGACTCCGATTATGTGTTGAGGTACTCTGTCGTTTTGATCATCATGTGTCCTTCGGCTGTGGTGCCCTTTCCCACCAAGGATAATGTGCTCCTGCATATGAAGGCTAATTTCAGACACTGTCACTCTCCATGAAAGCTGCTCTGATTACTCTACCCCAATATTAACGTTCCCATGTGTCCCCTCAGCATTTTGCTATTCCTCTGTTATGTCCCTTACATCATACTTAACATGGCGGCATGCCAGCTTATGTCGCTAAATTGTGAGTTTCTTTTTTTTTTTTTTTAAGATTTTATTTATTTATTTGACAGAGAGATCACAAGTAGGCAGAGAGGCAGGCAGAGAGAGAGGAGGAAGCAGGCTCCCCACGGAGCAGAGAGCCCGATGCGGGGCTCGATCCCAGGACCCTGGGGTCATGACATGAGCCGAAGGCAGAGGCTTTAACCCACTGAGCCACCCAGGCGCCCCTGTTACACATTTCTTAAGCTAGGTTCCTCTACCTTTATTACATATTATTGATGACTCATGTGAACTACTTTTATTTAATTATTGCCATGACTTCTATTCTGATTTTTCAATATACTCTAACAAGGTTTTCTTTGGTGATTCCCAGAAAGACTCACACATACATGTCACTCACCAGTTGGCAAAACAGGTTATTGGGTTACCCCAATACTGTGACACATGGATGGTATTGATTAGGGAGTCTTGGTCATTTCTGTCACATGAGTCCTGAAGAATCTCCTGTAACATCTGAAACTCTTTTCCCTCATTGTGACCGTATTAGCAGCTCTAGGAGAGCATGCTTGGGGGCACGGGAGTGACATTTTTGGCTATAGAATGTGAAGGGACAACTATTGGATGAGAATATACAAAACAAAAATACATCATTGGAATTCTTTTCCATTTTAAATCTTTAACATTTTCTTATAAGGCGATTGGTTGGTAGATTTTGCCCTGCTCCCCATTTTAAAGATCAGAATACGGATGAGCACATCAGTGAGGACTCCGTATTTAAATTCTATACCTTTTGCTCATTGCTCTGTCCATAATTATTTTAACCTGATGTTTTTTGGTTTCCCATTCTCAGGGTATGATTTCCTCCTTTTCTTTCTTCTAAGCCAGTGTGGTAGAAATAAAATAATTAATAAGTAAATTAACTAGGGCACCCGCCGGATAATAAATAAAATAAACTAGGGCACCCACTGGAAATCACCAAATACCCCTGATTGGTAATTGTACCCCCAAAACATTTAAAAATCTCTTTGCTACAGACTGAGTTGAGACAGTGCTCAAGGATTCAGTCATACCTGTTAGCCAATTTCATGTCGCAGTGAGAAAGCGGTTTCATTGCTTGTGGTTGGGTTACTTACAGTAGAATTGCCATTTTCTTATGGTTTGTTTCTGTTGGGGAGAAGAAATGATAAACACATGGCAGATCCAGGAGCTGGTCTGTTCTTCACTGGCACGCTGTTATTTAGTGGAAATGGAGAGATGTACAGTGTGCTGATTTACAGAGTATGAGAGACCTCTTATTTAAACTTTATGGTATTAATATTTTTGAATATTGATTTGTTGTCAGTGCAGGCTATAGAATTCATTCAGCTGTTTGATTCATTAACAAAAGGCTTTAGATCTAGTATCTCTGTGATCATGTAGAGGAAGACCGGTGTGGCGTATGCATATCAATAATACAAAGTGATGTGCTAGAAGAAATCTGGGTGGCCTCCTTGTGGGTGAGGGAATGAAGAGGAGGAGGACTGTTTTGTGGAAATGAATTTAGTTTATTTCTTCTGGCACCCACTCAAACTGTGAAACTTGGGTAAGAATATCTTAGTTGTTTTATCAGTGATTTAAACAAAACAAAGAATGGAAACCAAGTGTAAAGATAAACAACACCGGGAGGGGAATTCTTCAGTATGTATGGTACAGGAGAAAGTTGTAATGGAAACTAATTTGTAATTATTTGATTCGTGCAGCTACTTTATTGCTTATTTTGCTTTATTCTCACATTTGCTGTGTTAACAAACAACAGATGAATGTTAGCTCTTTTGTAGTTGAATTACTGATTATTTTTCTCCCGAATTCCTGATGGGTCATCTTAAGGTACATACCCGCCCTCTCCAGAACATGGCACGGACATGGAAAAACAGAGTGTGTTAGTCAGAGTTCTCAGGGCAATAGAGCCAAAGGATATATACACAGAGATCTGTCTCTGTGTCTGTGTCTTGGCTGTGTGTCAAGAGACTGACTAGTTAAGGAAGTAGCTCCTGTGATGGTAGGGACTGGCAAGTTCGAAATCCACAGGGCAGGGGAAGGCTGGAAACTCAGGGTTTAGAGATTGTAGTTTTGAGGCAGAATTCCTTCTTTGAGAAGTCTGTCTTTGCTCCAAGGGTCCTTAACTGATTAGACAAAGCCCACCTGCATTATGGAGGGTATTTTATTAGAGTTTTCCAAAGAAAGAGAACCAATAAAGTGTGGGTATACACATATGTGTGTGTGTGTGTGTGTGTGTGTGTGTGATTTATTATAAGGAATTGGCTAATAAGATTATGGAGGCTGAGAAGTCTGAAATATCTGTAGTCAGCAATGTTTTAGAGACCCAAGAGAGCTGATGGTATAGATCCAGTCTAAAAGCCAGCAGTATCAGCACCCAAGAAGAGCCCGTATTTTACTTTCAGTCCGCAGACAGGAAAAACAAAACAAAACAAAAATTTGATGTCTCAGCTCGAAGCAGTCAAGTGGCAAAGATTCCCTCTTGCTCATGAGGAGGTCAGCTTTTTTGTTCTGTTCACGTCTTCAACTCATTGCCCACATTAGGGAAGGCTGGCTACTTAGTGCATTGATTCAAACGTCATTCTCATCAAAACAACAAGAACAGCCTCACAGAAACACCTGGAAGGATAACTGACCA
This sequence comes from Mustela putorius furo, assembly GCF_011764305.1. Taxonomy (NCBI): domain Eukaryota; kingdom Metazoa; phylum Chordata; class Mammalia; order Carnivora; family Mustelidae; genus Mustela; species Mustela putorius. The sequence continues at coordinate 20,949,261 of NW_025421322.1, read as the reverse complement.
AGTTTCTGGGCACCCATGGCCCAGTCATGTTGACACATACAATTAACCTTCACGGAGGATGATCTGCTTAAAGTCAACTGATGGAATGTTTAAAAAAAAAAAAAAAATGCTGACCTGAGAACATGTAGACTGTATTTGACCAAATGATTGGGCACTGTAGCCTATTTGACACATAAAATTAACCACCACATATGGTATATTTTAAATTTTTTTGTTACAGAAAATGGTAAGATATTAGGATATTAGGAAGGAGAAATTGTAATATATCCATTACCCCCCCAGAACTCGTTTTAGTTTCATTGTCCTTTTAAGAATTTTTAAGAATCTCGAAAACACTTGCAATAATATTTTAGATGTTTGAAGTTTTTATCTCTTTTTTCATAGTTGTTTGAGTCATCAGAGCAAAAAGCCCAGATTGGGAGCTGGGGCTCGGGATGTCTGTCTGGTCTCTGCCCCTCACTCATTTCATCAATTGCAAAAGAAAGCGCATCCTCCTAGGCCTTCATTTCCTTATCTGTTTATTAGCCGTTTGGGTTTGGCAATCTCTAATGACCCTTCCAGCTTGAATATTTCGTTAATGCAGGATTTCTTGGAGTGGGGTGCGTCTTACCACTCTCTCGCTCTCTGCTGGAGGGAGTAACATACAGACAAACAGTGCTTATTAGCAGTGTCTTATTAGATAGCTGAGCAAAAACTAGCACACAAAATCATGGTTTCCTCGTTGTTGCTTAGTACATGGTGGAAACAATGGGGGGAATCATTTTAAAGAAAAATATTAAGAAAACACATGTTTTAGGCCAATGTGGAAAAACATTAGAAATGTAGGAAGTCTGGGCTCTGTATTGTATTAAAATCTGTGACTCTAGGGGCACCTGGGTGACTCAGTGGGTTAAGCCTCTGCCTTCTGCTCAGGTCATGGTCTCAAGGTCCTGGGATCGAGCCTCGCATCGGGCTCTCTGCTCCGCGGGGAGCCTGCTTCCTCCTCTCTCTCTCTCTCTGCCTCTCTGCTACTTGTGATCTCTGTCAAATAAATAAATAAAATCTTAAAAAAAAAATCTGTGACTCTAACTTGTAGTCGGTATGTCTTCATGATGCTTTTCAAGATCTGTGAAGACCACCGTTCTCTTAGCAGAAAACAGCATGGATAGTTGTTCATTTAACATTTCACTCAACCTGCCTTGAGTACAACCATGTGCCAAGTGCTGGCCAGGTGCAGGGATCCTCAGGTAAACAGAATGTGGCTGTCTTTGGCCCTTGGTACCTTACCGTCTCGTGGGGCCTCAGGAGGGTCGATGAGGAGTTATAGCCTGGGGTCCTAACCACAGTAATAGAAGTATGTAACTAGGGACCAGTTTTGGGGTAACTGAGGAAGGACACTGTACCATGGGGACACCAGGGAAAGCCTCCGTGTAGTCACTCCTATCGTGGCTGACAAATTGGGGACGTGCAGTCTAGGTACAAAGTGGAGGATGTCCAGAGGCCTTCAGGAGACTGTTCAGTGTTTTCAGATACATATTTTCATCTAGGAAGTGCCTATAGAAGATGTTCTTTTTGAATGTTCTCTCTAGTTCTAGGCAGCAAGCCTGAGCTCATCTTTCTGCATTCATGGATTAGATTCTGGAACATTTGCCATCTCTTGCTTACCTATTACCTGACTTGGGGCTTCTATTTCTCTATTCTCAAATAAGTCTCAAGCATATGTCTGCTATGTCCTATAAACATGCTTTTTCAATATGATCTCTGTCATTTAAAAAAGAAGTATGGGGGGGGGGAGCAATAAAAGAGAAATGATAGTTAATGATCTCGGATGAGGGAAAACTTTGTATCCCTGATGAAATGCCTGAGCTTGGTTTTGTGTTTGCTGGGAGCCTACTGTAAAGCAAAGCGATGTGGCCTTCTGTTCTGCTCCAGGTGCCAAGAGCTTGCTGGGCTGGGTTCCCACTGAGTCTGTGTAATGCATTCCTTCTGTCCCAACCCCATATTGCAGATCTGCCGAGGCTGACATCATCACCTTGGATAATAAAGCCATTCCCAAACGTATTAGGAGTCCCACTGACTCAAGGAGGCATGGAGGTTGGGAGGGGTGTGGAGGGGGCTTGCCAATTAACTCCACATTGTAATTTCATTTGCCTTCTTTAAAAAAAAAAAAAAAGTCCCCTGCAGAATTAAGAGTGATTACACAGTTAAATTTGAAATATTTTACAGGGCTAATTTATTGCTCAGTTGCTGTCTGCCCTGCGAGCAGATCTGGTCATCTGTTCCGTTGGCAGCCTGCCGGCTTGAAGTTCGCTTTCCCTCCCAGGGGGCCTCCACGGAACACCTTGGGAGTTGGTGGGAGTCATCTGGACAAAAGGGGTATGAGCTGCAGGGCAAAATTGTTTGATGCAGGGTGACCCTGGCTGAGAACAGACGCATGCAGGCCTCCTCTTTCCCTGTCGGGGCTGGGCTTGGCGAGAACCTTGCCTGCCCCACTGCACCACTTTGCTTTCACAGCTTAGTGCTCCCGGTTACTGGTAAAGCCCTGTCTTTATCATCACTGGGTCCTGGGATTTTCCTTGACCACCCACGGCAGGGCTGAGCCCCCATGTTACAGTCTCCGACAGCACCCTGTGCTTCTCCCTCAACACACTCGGTGGCAGTCCCTTTGCTGTCCCCTGGCCGCACCTCGAGCTATGAGAAGCAGGGATGATGGTGTTTCTCCAGACCATGCACGGATGCCTGGCCCCTTTCTCGGCATCCCTGTGTCTGCTGTGTGGGTTGACCTCTAGTCCCAGGGCTGTGCTGCTCGTGGAAGTGCCAGCATTGGGGGGGTTGGGCGGGGGTGGTACAAGTTTAGAGACTGGATAATCCAGTGCCCCTGGCTTTCAAGTTAGAAATGATCTTGGCTTGGGCTCTTACGAGTGGTCTCCCTGGGGGACTTCCCCTCCCTTACTGCGCATCTGACCACAGACTGACCCCGACCATAGTGGGCACTGGACACATGTTAGCTTTATTTCACCAGTTCTGAGATCCACATTTTGTAAACCTTTCAACATTGCTGAGATGAAGAGGCCTCTTAAAATTGCTCGCCTATCCTGGTTTAATTGGCATTGGGCTTTCTGTCTCAGTGACACGTAAAAATAACGATCAGGATTTATAAAGGGTGGTAGCTTCCATTCCTGTCCAATCCCTCTGCGTCAGGTACCACACCTGTGTGGCACTCAGAACCGCCCAGGCTCCTTATTTTTTTAATGTGTGTTTATCTATGTATGCACCCATGCACGTACACATCCCAGGTCCAGTGCTTTGTAGGACTGAGGCCTGATCATCTTCATTCCATCAGTTGCCCTGGGGGTTCTGCGACAGCCAGCGGGAAACAGTTTGAGAACCAGTGCCTTCATTTATCTCGTGTCGGCCTGATTCTACTTCTGAGCACTACTCTCTGCCTTTTCCTACTGGCATTCTTCCTTCTCTCTTTATATGTGGAAGCATCTAACAGAACGCCTGGCACAAAGCATGTTCTCGATCTAACTTTCCTCCTCATCCTTTCTCCTTCATATTTTCAAAATCGGTGAGTGAATAGGACATGTGGGGGACAGAGTTGGCAGGATGTGTGGAGGAAGCAGTGGCGTCCGTGAGGGGTTGGCTACTGACCGGTCCCTCTCCGTGTTGTTCACGGGAAATGGGGACTGGGAATGGGGAGAAGGCCAGACACCTTGCTTGCGTGCTTCTGGGCTGTCTCTTATCAGCTGTTCTTGTTACTTTGGTATATTAAGTGCTTTGGTTCCTATTTGTTTTTTCATGGCATGGGGTTTGGGGGGAAATCCCTAGAGCAACTCTCTATCCCCTTTGGCTAACTTACAGTCCTGACCAATCTAAATAACTTGCACCTAAGAAAACCCAAACTAGAGGAAGGCTTGTGATTTGCCCATTCTTGCTAATATCTGTGACTCTTACCTAAAAAAAACCCTGGACACAAATACCTCTTGTGTGTTCTCCCCCACTTCCAAGCTGCTGCTGTCTTTGACGCTCTAGTGCACCCTTTCATCTGGCAGCACCCTTCCCTGAGGGTTTTTATGGATCTCTGCCACTTAACCAAGGCCTCAAAGATAGGAATGTATTTCTCTTAATCTCTGTGCTCCTCTTAGGTCTTCCTACCCTCAGAACTAATTTGTCTCTGGTCAAAAAATACCTGTAAACTTTGTATAGCTATTAGCTTCCACTTTAAGTATTATAGGATGATTATAGAAGTGGGGTATGACCTACTTTTTGTGCCCCCCATATGTCCAGCACATAACTAATAATTGAATGTGCATATGCAAGTGGAAAATGTGGGAGTGAGCATTACCATCTGAGAAGAACTGATGGACCCGCTTAGGTCAGGGAGAGTTTGAGTCTTGGGGAGATGGGAAAGGTGGGCTAAGGACAGACAGTGAAGGACCTATGACCCCAGACCCAAGAGCTTAGGCTATTCTGTACACAAGCCCCTCCCCCAGTTTTTTTCTGAACAGAGGACTTTTAATGGAGTAAAAATATGTTGGTAAGATTCATTTAGCTCCAGTAGTTTGGAACTGGAAGATATTATTAGAGGTAAAGCAATGGAATGTGAAGACAAAGCCTATTCTAGAAATTCTGGAGTGCCCACGATTTTGAATATTATCAGAAGAGATGGAATGGATGGAATGACTCCCAAAATATGTTGTGAAGGAAAAGTCTTTAGTTTTGAAGTATGTGGAGTCGGGATCCCTGGGGTTTCCGCTGCCGACTGAAGTAGAGTGTGGGAAAGGGGTGCTAGCTAGAGGAAAAGAAAAGGATTATTTTGTTTGATTCCATTAGGGCTTGGAATCAAGATAGCTCTTCTCAAGGGGGGTATCCAGCTAACAAAGACAGACCTGGAGTTGGATCTGTGGTGGAGATAAGAGACTTGGAAGTTGTACATATGGAGGAGCAGTTGGCATCATGGGTGTGGAAAAACAAGCGGAGGGCTATAAACGCACAGACTCTGGTAAGGCCCGAAGTGAAGACAGGAACCAAAGCAGGAAATGTGCAGGGCCGAGGCAGGGAAGAGTCCATTCTAGGGTCTCTGTCTTCTCAGTAACTATTTTTTTGGTGGGGAAGGAGGGGAGTGCTAGGACTACAGGATAGCCCTTTTTTTGTTCATTCTTAAACTGTTTAATTCTTCTTTGTCTCATCTTCTCTCTTGGATCTCTCTTCCCTCACCCCTTTTTTAAATGATGTACTGTATGTTGGCTAATTGAATTTAAATTTAAAAGAAAAGAATTTCTTACACTTCATTTTTTCCACTTTAATGAAACAAAATTGACATGTAACATTATAAGCTTACGAGGTACACTGTAACGATTATCAAACATATATATGATGCAATGATGGCCACACTAGGGTTAGTTAACATACCCATTACCTCAGATGGTTTCCGCTTTTTTGTGTGTTGGGTGAGAACATTTGACACGTGTTCTTAGCAACTTTCAATTATGCAATACAGTATGTTTCTCAGCTTTGAGATATAATTGACATACGCCATTGTAGAAGTTCAAGGTGTACAATGTGTTGATTGGATACATTTATATGTTGCACATTGATTATCCGCTTAGAGTTAGCTAATGCTCCTACCATGTCACATAATTACCATTTCTTTTTTGTGGTGACAACATTTAAAGATCTACGCTCTTGGCAACTTTCAGGTGTATTGTGCAGTATTGATTCACTGTGACCACCGCGCTATGCATTAGATCCCCAGAAATTACAGTCACTGGGCTCCCTCCATTATATTGCCTTCCCTCTTGTCTGTCTTTTCTCTCATTTTCGCCTTCCCTCTCTCCTTCACTGCTTTCAGTTTTTGTTTCTGTCTTTGGTTCCCATTTCCCTAACTTAGTGCAAAAATGCCCAAGTATTTAGGTCGGCTAGGGACAATCCTGGATGCAAGAGGAGAACAAACAGAAACGAAAATGTAGACCACGTAGGGAAGTTCACGGTTCTGTTCTACATATTACTCACAAGACTACTTTGTCCCTCAAAGGCAAATTATTCCTCATTAAAGAAATAAAAGGCATTTTGTTACACAATATTCACAGGTAGTCTGTCATTGCCTAAGTGTGTATAGACTCAGAAATTAACTTTCAGTTGTATCTAGTTATAAGCAACCTGATAAAAGTGATTGTCGTAAAATTACTTGTTTTGTTCTCTGGTTTCCTAATTCTGGGAGATCTGGGACAGCTTCCTTCTATTACTATATAGTGGCATTGGAAGTTGAAATCTAAATGCTGCCTCCTTCTCCAAATATGCATAGAACTATATGCCCTTAGAAATCAGACTTTAAAAGATGTATCAAAGATTGTATTGTACCTTCATTGGTGTAGTATTTTAAGTACTAGTTTATGTTCATTGCAAATATTATCTCAGAGATATTTTAATTTCTATCTAATTTTTATACATAGAATTTAAATTTATATGTAGATGTTGAATTTATATCTAAATAATTTATATCTAAATACTTATTCACAAAGTGACTTGATACTAAAAACAAATGCTATTTGGAAAGTCATGGAAATAGATGTACTTTTCCACTGAGAATGAGATGATCTAATCATAGTTACCCATCGCAGAGAGAATAGCTTTTTGATATCACTGTTTATTATCTTGCTATTGCCTTGAAGTCCCAAACATTCTCCATGCAGCCACAGTCGCCCGCTTCTCACTAACTTAATAGTTCCTTCATCTTTGCATGGAGTAAAACGGACTGCCCTCTTCAGAAAACTATGTGCACCCCCTAGCATTGCCTGTGCACCTTGACTTTTCTTTGGTTTATCACTAGTAAGGTATTTGGCATAACCATCTGTAAGAATCAAAATACTGGGGGCTGCCTGGCTGACTCAGTTGGTAGAGCACATGACTTGATCTCATGATCAAGTTCATGATCTCATGATCAAGTGAGTTCAAGCTGACTCAGTTGGTAGAGCACATGACTTGATCTCATGATCAAGTTCATGATCTCATGATCAAGTGAATTCAAGCCCCATGTTGAGCATAGAGCTTACTTAAAAAAAAAGATAATGAAAATACTTAAAATCGTGATTTAACATTTCGCATGTGATTAATCTATTTGTGTACTCTTATGTATCTGGCAGTTTTCAGGTACTGAAATGTGTATGTGTGTGTTTAATCATGAGTAAATTATGAGTATAAAAATCAAATAAAAATATTTGATACATGGAATTTGTCTATTAGGAATTTACAATCTAGTTACATGGTGAGTTATAGCTTAGAAGATCAAACTATTACCCACAGGCCAAATCCTACTCTCTCCTTCTGCCTATTTTGTAAGTAAAGTTTTATTGGAACATAGCCACACATGTTTGTTTACATATTATATAGGATCACTTTAAAATTACAAGGGCAGATTTGAACGGTTTTGACAGATTATATGGCCCACAAAGCCTAAAATATTTATTATCAGGTTCTTTTGAGGTGGAAGTTTTCTTGACTCCAAGCTTAAAAGCACTGAAGTATAAGTCAGCTGATGCCCAAAGACTTACCCAAGGTCTCATGGCTAGGGATTTTCAGATTGGCTGCAAATTCATACAAAACATTGTAAAGCTACTTGGAAGAGGACAGTCCAGAAAGACACAGACTGAAACTTCTGCTCTTGGCTGATTGTATGACTTTGGACAGGGGTATTTTTTTTTTTTTTAAGATTTTATTTATTTGACAGAGAGACAAAGATCACAAGTGGGCAGAGAGGCTGGCGGGGGTGGGGGAGCAGGTTCCCTGCTGAGCAGAGAGCCTGATGCGGGGGCCCGATTCCAGGACCCTAAGCTCATGACCTGAGCTGAAGGCAGAGGCTTAACCCACTGGGCCGAGCCACCAGGCGCCCCTGGACAGGGGGATATAAACCCAGAGTCCTAGTTTCCTTGTCAGAAAAGTGGGCTTAAGAGGGGCCTTGGTGGCCCAGTCAGTTAAGCATAGGACTCTTGATTTTGCCCTTCGGTCATGATCTCAGAGTCTTGGGATCAAGCCCCTGTGTCGGACTCCTCACTGAACCTGGAGCCTGCTTAAGATTCTCTCTCCCTCTCCTCTGCCCTACCCCAGCTCCCTCAAGTACACATGCCCTCTCTTAAAAAAAGAAAAAAAAAAAAGAGTGGGCTTAGTAGCTGTCCACTTCCCTGGGCCATAAGTGTTTAATGAGCTAACACATGTATAGTACCTAACATAGTTACGTGGTAGTTTCTCTGGGAAAGACTGGCCCTCCAGTCTCCAGGCTTATAGGATTCTGCTCCTTGACAGTTAAGGGGACTCCGTTGTTCTCTAATTTCAACTTAGGAGAAAGGTTGGTGAGTGGCCCACTCCAGTCAACATCCCCACCTCGAGGTCAGTCACTGTGCTACCAGGATCCTATGGCCTGAAGGAGCAGCATTTCTCATCAGAAAGGGATGCAACCTAAAAGTAATATGTTAACTATTTGCCTTTACCTGCGTTTGACCTGCTTCTTTGACTTTACCCAACCTTTGCATATATTCCAGCTTGAGATCATCTTTTTGAGGTTGAAGGCCTAGAGTGCATGCGGGCATCTATTAGGTGGCTAATTGCAGAGGTGCAGGCTTGAAGATCATCTTCTGCAGCATCAGCAGGAGCAACAACAGTTTATGAAGCTCGTAGGACACACCCAGGGTCGTGCGCCATTCCCTGCATGCTGGCAGTATCAGATTTCTCCTCTGCTAAGAAAGCATATGGCAGTGCAAGTGAGGCTGACATTATTACCGATGACCTTGGATCTGACCAGAAGGGTGGGGGGACAATCGTAAAGCACTAGCCAGCTCTAGGACTGCGTTATACTTCGGAAATTACTAACGACAAACCTCATCACTGATCACAACGCACTGGGGACCTGTGTCAGGCTAGTTGAGAACCACTACCCTGGAAGAACTTGAAGTCACCTTAGGGTGATGGCTTAGAAAGTGAGTCATGAGGCAAAGTGGATAGATTGAGAGCCTAATAAATGGAGCTGGCATCTGGAATAGTTGAGAGTGTAAAACGTCGTACAGATAAAGAATTTTTGCATTTGTGGACCTGTGTTAGTTAGACGTTTCTGGTTATAAGGAATAGAAATCCCTGCCATTAGCTTAAGCAAAAAAGGAGAATTTGCTGTTATAATGAAATCTACTGTCCAGTCTTTGGTCATCTGACAGGGTGCCTGGGTGGCTCAGTTGGTTAAGCATCCGACTCTTCATTTTGGCTCGGGTCATGATCTCAGGGTCATGAGATTGAGTCCTGTCTGGGGCTCCATGCTCAGTGGGGAGTCTGCTAGAGATTCTCTCTCTCCCCCTTCTCCTGCTCCTCATCCCCTACTCCTTCTGCCCCTCCTCCCCATTTTATATCTCTAAAATTAAAAAAAAAATCTTAAAATGATGTCTGACATATAGTAAGGGCTCAGTAAGTATTTGAATGAATGAATGATCCCAACCAGGATATCATTCTAATGAACTCAGACAGCGTTCGATCTCCAGGTCTTCTCCCTGCCTCTCAGTACATAATACCCGATTCTCCTATCCCCTGCAACTCAGGTCTCTACTTCCCAGTCCATGTGGCAGCACATGGCCGCACATGGCTCCTGGTTGATGCTGTCCAACCTCAGCCATGTGGTAAAGCTGACTTGATTCCCTTATTCCCAACTCTATTCTGGTAGCAAGGAATCTGGTCCAGTGTGAGTTAGTGGTCCACCCTCGGTAAATCATCTGTGACATAAACATGGTGGCCAGTAGCATTGTCTCCAGAATCCTCTGGCTCTGGTTTGGGCGATTTGGAAAACATGCTGAGGCACAAATTCACGATACACCAGTAACAGCCCCAGGGGTATCTACTATGTGGCCCGTTAAAATCTTAAAAGCCAACTTTGCATGCAGCTCACAGCAGAACAGGATTTGCTAAGGATTGGTGATTACAGCTGGGCTCAGAATAGTTCAGTCTCCTGGTCTTGGACAGAATGTCAACCCTGCCCTTTTTTTTTCCCTTTCTTTAAAGATTTATCCATATATTAGTGTGTGCGCAAGCAGGGGGAGGGGAAAGGGGAGGGAGAGAGAATCTCAAGCGAACTCCCCACTGAGCACAGAGCCCGAGATGGGGCGCTCTAGCCCAGGACCCTGAGATCGCAACCTGAGCTGAAATCAAGAGTCAGGTGCCCAATTGATTGAGCCCTTCCCCAGGTACCCCACCCCAATTTTTCTTCTATGATGATTATCTCTTAGGTTCCATGCCAGCCAAGAGAACACTGACTTGTCTTTTGAGAAAGTGTCAATTGGAGGCATCCTCATTTTCACGATAGCAGCTAGTTGGTGCTGAATAATAATGCAATTCTATTCCTGGACTTCGTGATTTATCTCTGAGCAAATGCAAAGTGGATCTTGGCAGGTATATCTATATATGATCAGGAAAATGCCAAGGCACCTCTCGCTGCAAATCAGTGCAGCAGACGTGAGTGACATTTTTAGGTTGTTTGTACTGAGTATAATACTGTTTTAATGTGGAATGTGTCCTGCGTTACTCTTGGGAAACAGCTTGGTTTGTTAGAAAGGGTCAAATAGGCTTATACCCCAGTTAAGCCGCTTGCTACCTCAGAATTATCAGGGAAGTTCTTTAGCCTTTCTAAGTTGTAGTTGTGTTATTTGCAAAATGGTGATGCTGACATTTCAAGAGAAAGAAATAGACGCCTTACTTTATACCAGGTGCAAACTAATAAAATTCCAGATAGGTTAAAAGTTAATGTGATAAAAGAAAGTGTTCCAAGTTTCAGAGGACAATATGGGAGAAAGGCTTTCTTAAGCATCATAAACCTATCTCTAAATACAAAGTCACAGTGAACACAGTTAAGCACAGCTTGGGAGAAGATTTGCGACATGTGCATATTGCAGACCTTGAATTAATATCCATACATCTTGAGTAAAACAAATACCCACAACAAATCAGTAAAACAAGCTATTGAATAAATGGGCTAAAGGAATAAACAGGCAATTCAGAGAAGAAAATTTTAAATGACCATAAGTGTAAAGACTCAATTCATCATCAGTAGGAAAAAAAATCACTTTTTAAAAATGAGATTACTTTGCATAGGATTAGCACAAAAGAAAACGTATTAAACTGTCTGGTACTAGGAAGTAATGGGAAACAATGATCACTTATATACACTGTTAGTGGGAATATTCTTGGCAGCGCTTCTAAGTGAGCTATGAAATGTGTATACCCTTTGACCCAGCAATTGCACTTCAGCAATCGATCAAGAATTCTTAAATTGTGCACAATAGTGTATATACAGGAATTCTTGTTTCAGAATGTTTTGTTGTAGGGGAACATTTAGAAACAACTTCTACTAATAGAGTAATTAAATTACAGTGTATCAGAAAAACTGTGACAAATTACTGTCTATTAATAAGGGGGTTGCCAAATCAATCTCGGTATATTCGTTTGGTGAAATGTTATACAGAGATTTTAAAAGAATGAAGTAGATCCACATGTAATAGGAAAATAGCTCTCCAAGACCTATTAGATGAAGAGAACTCAGTCATAGAATAATATAGTACAATCCAATTTATATGAAAGGTATTTATATTTATGTATGGAAACATGGAGAAGAGACAGGAAGGGTCACACCCAGTTGGACAGCAGTGGCCTTGGAAGAATGTTGAGCTGTGTGGTGTAAAGGATGATAGTCACACTTTGTTATTGTATTTCTTAACTATTTTAGGTGAAGCTCTTATTAATTTGTTTCTTCTGAAACCTAAAATAACGAAGTTTATTTTTAGTGGTGATAATGTAAGGATAAAGTATTAAACGAAAAATATGTAATACTTGGAACATAACAGGTTCTTGATACATAGTAGTGCTTTTGTTTTTTGTTTTTACCTAAGCTAGAAAGAATAGGAATTGTATGAATTGCTAAATATGAAATTAGTGCCTCCTATATGTCCTGGGGACATTCCAATGTACCTGTGAAGGGAAGACTAATTCACAGATACATCCAACAGCAATTTGGTTTCTCTGTACTCCAGTAATGTTGACTCCTAAACCCTGGACCATTTACTAGGACCTGAGTATCCTTTTCCTGCTGTCATATCAGCACTCAGTGCAGAGTAATGTTCTTTTATCCAACTCCCTTTTCTTAGTGTTCTTATACCTTACCCAGAGGTTTCTGGTACATTGAGTCCTCTCACTCTCCCCACTCTGTTTTTATGAGTTGAGTCTTTTCTTTTTGCCCTTTAAGTTTTGTTGCACATCTGCCTTTTGTTTCAAGCTGCTTTGAGCTTTTTCTTTTTTTTTTTTTTAAAGATTTTATTTATTTATTTGACAGAGAGAGATCACAAGTAGGCAGAGAGGCAGGCAGAGGGAGAGAATGGGAAGCAGGCTCCCCGCTAAGCAGAGAACCCTCTGTGGGGCTCGATCCCAGGACTCTGAGATCAGGACCTGAGCCGAAAGCAGAGGCTTAACCCACTGAGCCACCCAGACACCCCGAATTTTTTTTTTCTAAGAAGATAAGCATGTGATAAATACGTATTACCTCTGTGTCACCACAAGTGTCTACCATCATCACTGCATCCCTTGTTACAGTTAATTTTCTTGAGTTAGCTACTTTTGGTTTGTTTTTTTTTTTTAAAGTTCAGTGCAGAGCTTGAACTCAAATCCCTGAGATCAAGACCTGAGCTGAAATCAAGAGCCTGACCCTCAAGGGACTGAGCCATCCAAGTGCCCCTAGTCAGCTACCTTTCTTTCTTTCTTCCTTCCTTTCTTTCTTTTCTTTTTTTTTCTTTTTCTTTTTCTTTTTTTTTTCTTTTCTTTTCTTTTCTTTTTTTTTTTTTTGTTAGCTACATTTCTGATCACCTAATCTCCCCTCCCCTTCCAAGCAGGGCAAATCCGTCCTCTCATGCACGTTCCTTCTTCCTTTCTGCATATCCGTCTGATATGGCGTGTCTTACTTGCCTGGCTCTCTCCATGGCTAGCTTTGAGAGTTCCAAAGGGATGAAAGACCACGTGTGTTCATTCATGGGCTCCACACCATGCAGGTCTGGGACTGTAAGAGCAACAATTGAGTAGAGCGTAGCAGGAACGCTGACACGTTGAAGGTGTACCATGGAATGGGAGTACTTGGGAAGGACATGGAACTGAAAATAACGCTATTGGGCTGGTGCCAGGGGACTGGAGGTGAGTAGAAACCAAGAGGACAGTAACAGCCTCGCTATCATAAGGAAGACAAATAATGTGTAGCGGACTGTGTATCAAAAGCCCAGAGTGAAATCAATGGGATGCTGAGAGAAGATGCTAGAGAAGACAGCAGCAGCCAGATCAGAAGGACTTTATAAGTTCTACCTTGGAATTTGCGTGGGAAGCTGTTGGCACAGAATCAGGTCCCTGCTGCCCATCTTCCTAATTCCAGCCTAATTACCTTCCATCTGTCCTGAGTGGAACAGTTCAGGGTTAAGCAGGAGCACCTAGTGATTTGCTGGAATCTGAAACCAGAGGGCTAAGCTGGGAACCAAAGCAATCCTGGGGTGCAATGGTAGGGAGCCATCCGGGAGTATCAGGACACCTTGCCTTCTGGAGGGCTTATCTTCAGAGTGCTGTGTAGACCCTGGGATTGAGGGCAGCACCATCCCTGAAAGTGGCGCCATGAGAACCCCTAACCCCCAAAGAGCCATGACGAGGAATGAAGGTACACAGGTTGAATATTTCCTTCCCCTATGAGCAGAAGAATGCCAGCTCTTTCATCTAAAGGATCCAAAGAGGAAATTTAATAACTTGTTAGGGTATATTATTCCTAGTAGGCTCAGTTTAATCTGTGGAAACGAAAATCCCCTAAACTCCAGTGACAGAAATACAGCAAACTTTTTTTTTCTTTGTCCTATTTCTTATCATGAGTCCATGATCTGAGGTCTCTGCCATGAGGGACCTGGGCTGGTTGAAGCTCCTCTATCTGAAAAGTCAGTGATCATCATAGCAGGAAGGAGGAAAGATGAGTGATTGTGTACTGACCTTTAAATGTTTCTCCCCATGAAGATGCATATCACTTTTTCTCCTATTCATTGGACGGAACAAGTCGCATGGGTACACGTAACTTTGGGGGTCAGGGGGATGGAATCATCTATCTCTGTGTCAGAGATAGAGCGAACTGTATATGAGGGAACAATGGAAATGCCCAGTACATTTGGGAATGACCACTGTCATCAAGGCCATTGCTAGTCGTTCGGCCCTTTGTGCCTCCTGCCTCTTTCCTCTTTACTGCTTAAAGCCTCCCTGCTGTTGGACCTGAGCCTCAGGAATGAATGGAGTCATGTATGGGTAAAGGAAAATGAGCTAGAAGGGGCCCAGAAGCCAGAAAGAGGAAAGATGTGCAGAATACCCAAACTGGTAGCAGCTCCCGAAGGCTCAGCACACTCCAGCCTATGGACCAGATCTGGCCCCAGTGTTTCTGTATGGTCTGCAAGCTAAGAGTGATCTTACCATTTTTTTTTAATGACCAGGAAAAAACTGAAAGAAAAAATGACACAGATCAAATGTTATACAGTGTGTCATGCATTCTTTGAAATCTTTGCATTTATCAGCTAGGGGAACTTTCTGCCAATCTGTGAAAGAGGTTCTAGTAGTCATTTTGTAGAAGAGGCAACTAAAGTTTCTAGATAAAGTAGATATGCAGAGATGATGAGTCATTCAGCTGAATTCAAATCCAGAAGGTTTCATCCCAGAGCCTATGACACTCTTACTCTGCTTTCCTAAACGAAAAGTTCTTTAACACAGTGAATGCAGTATTTAAGAAAAGAAGAAGGTGTTACACATTCCAGTCAATTCCCAGGAGAGGTGATCACTCTATTGCAGAGAAGCAAAAAAAAAAAAAAAATTCCGTTCTTCTCATTGGCACACCTTAGACTTGTATTACAAAAATTATACTCAACTCTTGCCATTATATTTTGCATTTAGCCAATGAAGAAGCTTGTGGAAGTCGATTTTCCCTTGCTAGATGTGTACCTACATAATACTGTCAGTTTTGCCAGCTGGCTGTTAAAGCCTGAAACACCGTCTGACTCTGTAGAGAAACAGCTTGCTTACCCCTGAACTCATGCTACGAGAGCAGGAGGAAGCCGCTGGTAATAATAACAAAAACAAGGATATAAACATTTAGGAGGTTCACTAACAGCATAAAAAACTTTTGTGTAAATAACTGATTTTCCCTTAACTTTTTTTAATATGAAATTTTCAAACATACCTAGAAGAATTAAAAGTGGTGGAATGGATTCCTAAGTGCCTAGCACTCCGTTTCTATGAATGGCCCCAGCTGTTTGCAGATATCGGAGTATTGTAGGCATCCTGACTTTTCATTGAAAAATATTGCAGTTTGTATCTAAATAGGTGAAGACTTTTTTTTTTTTTAAATGCATAGCCACAATACCAATACCTAAAAAAAAAAAAAAAAAAAAAAAAATCTTAAGTTATTACTGTGCTCATGTTCAGCTTTTCCTAACTGTCGCCAGAAAAGCAGAATTTAGAACTTAATGGGGCACAAGTCGGGGGGAGGGGGACCAGCCAGTGAGCAGTAACTTAAACCGAGAAAAACATGGAAGAGGAAAAAATGTGGGGTGGGGATCTAAATAGGAAAAAAAGGAAAGATACAAAGAATAAAATGAAGTCTATCTGTTGCTTGTTATTATGAACATAACAAATTCCCTTATTTTCTATGGATTCAGTTGAAATTCAGACGCATGAGGCACTTTTAGACCAAAGAGAGGAAAGATGGTATAATTTACAGGAATGTGCAAAGAGCTACGAAGAAAAATAGGTTGTAGTTTTAATCTCAAACTTAAAGGGAGTGTAAAGTTCAAAGCACTGAACAGGATGAATAATTAATTAGAATAGGCACGATATAAAAGAAGATGCATGAGTCCTAAGCATAAATGTACCAAGTGAGACTAAAATATAAAGCAAAACTTACTAAAATGCAGAGGGAACTTGATATTAGTAAAATTTTAGAATGTGACCTTCCTGTGTATCTTTTAGGATCACCCAGATCCAAGCAAACTAAGTGGTTATAATAAATAAAATTGAATATATTTAACTTAGGATTCTATGAAGAGGAAGGGTATGTGTATTTTTGTAGGCCTGTGGAATTGTTCCAAGAATTGATTATGTTCTTAGCCTCTGATTTTCATAGGCCATGTTTTCTAATAATAATCTAATGAAAATTTTTTAAAAAGAAATCAGTGTTACTGTGATGACCAAAAAAAGTCTTTGTGTTAGTAAAATTCTTAATTACCCTTGGATGAAAATAGTTTACGATTCAAATTTTGATTTCTATCTAAAAGTTCATTAATTAAAAGAAGAAAATCTTATACCAAAATCCACGGGGTCATACCAAAAGCCAAAATCAGGAAATATGTTCTTAAACATCAATATTTGAAAAATAAAGGAATTCAAGATGTAGCTTAAGAATTTAGAAAAAGAACAAAAACTAAAACATAGAAAAAGAGGTATTCAAGATAAAGCCTGATATTGTTGAAGTAGAAAATAATGTAGAAAAGTTAGGTAATAAGTCAAGTCAAATCATAAGAGACTATGGACTCTGAAAAACAATCTGAGGGGTTTGAAGTGGCGGGGGTACCAGGTGGTGGGTATTATAGAGGGCACAGATTGCACGGAGCACTGGGTGTGGTGAAAAAATAATGAATACTGTTTTTCTGAAAATAAATAAATTGAAAAAATTAAAAAAATATATCTGGGTCTTTGAAAAGACCAATAAAACTGGATAACTTCTTTCCGGTTGTCGTTGAGAATAAGAGAGATGGCAAAACTGTATATAATTCAAAACAAAGATAAAACCATAGGGAACAAATCAAAGCCTTCCAAAGGAATACAGAATAAATCCTTGTGAGGATGAACTTAAAGCCCAAAGAAAATATTTAGGACACAAATTGGAAATCCATTCTGGTACGGGCCAAGATGGAGAAGCCCCATGAAGACTACATCCTGGACAGAACACCAAAAGCAACTACCTGCAGCCTCTGGAACGTAAACAAAACAGACTAATTAGGAGGGAAGGCAGAAGAATTGTAGGGTGGTGAGGCTCCTGCCCCCGCCCCCAAACCTGGAACCTGAGGGAACTGTGCACAGGGTGTCTGCCGCCGCAAGTTAAGAAACTCCTCTACGCCTGGGTGGCTCAGTGGGTTAAGCCGCTGCCTTCAGCTCAGGGCATGATCTCAGGGTCCTGGGATCGAGTCCCGCATCGGGCTCTCTGCTCAGCAGGGAGCCTGCTTCCTCCTCTCTCTCTCTGCCTGCCTCTCTGCCTACTTGTAATCTCTCCATGTCAAATAAATAAATAAATCTTTAAAAAAAAAAAAAAAAAAAAAAAAGAAACTCCTCTAATTCTGGCCAGAAGACCAGGAAAAGGGGGCTCTCTGCAAGCTGGAGATTATGGGAGGGTATCTAAAACCTTGAGAGAAAATGGTCTCTGGCCAGAAAACTTAAAAAAAAAAAAAAAAGCAACTCTGTGGTCCACAAGGTGATGGGGGAAGGTAAGGTAACCATATTTTTTCCTGTCTTCAACTACTTTGCCCAAGGGCCTCCCCAGTTCTGCATAAGTGTGGAGAGCAGGGTGTCAACGACTCAGCCCCACCCTTCTGGCTAGATGAAATGGGAACTTGTCACAGTTGGTATGACTGTGCCGTGGTCGAATTTATAGATCTGAATTTATAGATCTGAATGCCAAAAGGAATGAATTTTACCAGGTATAAATTCAAAAGTGAATTTAGACTGGAAAAATAATTTTCACTCAACACGGTTTGCATAAATTACCATAGAAGATACTAGAACCATGACTAAAGGTATACCATTTAAAAGTCACAAGAAGGGCGCCTGGGTGGCTCAGTGGGTTAAGCCGCTGCCTTCGGCTCAGGTCATGATCTCAGGGTCCTGGGATCGAGTTCCGCATCAGGCTCTCTGCTCAGCGGGGAGCCTGCTTCCTCCTCTCTCTCTCTGCCTGCCTCTCTGCCTACATGTAATCTCTCTCTGTCAAATAAATAAATAAATAAAACCTTTAAAAAAAAATAAAATAAAATTCTCAAGAACCAAACCATTATATAACTATGTTCTCTACATATCAGAAATCATTTGATCTTAATATGGTTACACCATTTTGGACTCTAAAAGAAGATGGCATAATATTTAATAGCAAAACATGGTTTTAGAAAAAGATAAGGAACAAAACCCACAGACCAATAGTATATAGCTATATCAAATAAGCATTATGTCAGTAATGTGTTATGAATAGGCATTTTTCAGGAATAAAAAGCTATCCAGTGTCAGGAAAGCTATATAATTCATTAGTACAACAAAGAAAAAATAGTGTATTAAGAGTTCCTAAATTTCAGCAGGTATTCCTGTTTTTTTTTTTTTTAAGTTAACATATAATGTATTATTTGCTTCAGGGGTACAGGTCTATGAATCATCAGTCTTACACATTTCACAGCACTCACCATAGCACATACCCTCCCCAGTGTCCATAATCCAGCCACCCTATTCCTCCCCCATCACCCCCAACAACCCTCAGTTTGTTTCCTGGGATAAAGAGTCTCTTATGGTTTGTCTACCTCCCCGGTCCCATCTTGTTTCACTTTTTCCCTCCCTATACCCCCAACCGCCCTCCCCACCTCTCAAATTCCTCATATCAGAGGGATTATATGATCATTGTCTTTCTCTGATTGACTTATTTCTCTCACCATAATACCCTCTAGTTCCATCCAGGTCGTTGCAAATGGCAAGATTTCATGTTTTTGATGACTGCATAGTATTCCAATATATATATATATATTTGTGTGTGTGTATGTATATGTGTCTATATACATACATACACATACACACATACCACATCTTCTTTATCCATCCATTTGTTGATGAACATCTAAGTTCTTCCCATAGTTTGACTACTGTGGACATTGCTGCTATAAACATTCAGGTGCCCGTGCCCCTTCGGATTACTCCATTTGTATCTTTAGGGTAAATACCCAGTAATGTGATTGCTGGGTCGTAGGGTAGCTTTATTTTCAACTTTTTGAGGAACCTCCATGCTGTTTTCCAGCGTGGTTGCACCAGCTTGCAGTCCCACAAACAGTGTAAGAAGGTTCGCCTTTCTCTGCATCTTCACCAACCTCTGTTGTTTCCTGACTTGTTAATTTTAGCCACTCTGACCAGTGTGAGGTGGTGTCTTACTGTGGTTTTGATTTGTATTTCCCTGAAGCCGAGTGATGTTGAGCACTTTTTCACGAGTCTGTTGGCCATCTGGATATCATCTTTGCAGAAATGTCTGTTCATGTGTTCTGCCCATTTCTTGATTGGATTATTTGTTCTTTGGGTGTTGAGTTTGAGAAGTTCTTTATAGAATTTGGATACTAGCCCTTTATCTGATATGTCATTGGCGAATATCTTCTCCCATTCTGTCAGTTGTCTTTTGGTTTTGTTGACTGTTTCCTTTGCTGTGCAAAAGCTTTTGATCTTGATGAAATCCCAATAGTTCATTTTTGCCCTTGCTTCTCTTGCCTTTGGCAATGTTTCTAGGAAGAAGCTGCTGTGGCTGAGGTCAAAGAGGTTTCAGCAGCTATTCCTAATTAAACCCAAGATCAAGTGGGAATAGGTAGGAACTTCATGAATATAATAAAGGCTATTTCCAAAAAACAAACAGTGGCTAGTATCTTAAAAGGCAAAGATATTTGATTACTTTCAGTTAAAATCAGGAACTGGGTAAGGATAGCTACAGCCACCATAATTATTCAGCATCATTTCAGAGACTCTAATATACTAAGGAAAGAAAATGTAAAAATTGGTATAAGAAGAAAAAAGAGTACAATTATATTATCTTTGCTTATAAAATAGTAGACCTAGAAATTTTAATATGCAGACTGATAAAATCCTAAAATTAAAGACTTGGGCCATGGTAAATGTATAAAAATCAGCATTTTTCCTTCATTAGCAAAAATGATCTAGAATGGAAATAGGAAAATACTGCACGCACAGTTCGTGTCTGCAGTTTACCTGTGTGCTGTGGGGAACTACTGTGCAATTCGAGCAGGTTTGCAGTTTGAAAAGGAAGCTTCAGCTCTGAAGAGACTGGTTCGAAGCAAGGAGATGGATTATAAGGTTCTTGCAAGGATCCAGGCAGAAATATCGTGGCCGCAAGCAGGGACAATGGCAGGGAGAGAGAAGAGGAGGGGAAGAACCTGAGCCATCGAGTAGAATGAAGGTTTCTAATCATCTGATTGGCAGGGAGAGGGAAGAGTGACAGATGAGCCCCTAGATTCCGGCTGGGAGTCTGGGGGAGAGGCTGGGTGATGTTCGGAGAGAAAGCACGCAGGAGATAAGCAGGTGCCATGTGTTGGGGGTGCAGAAACGTGTTTAGTTTGGGCATGTCGTGCCTGGGGGATATCGAACTTTTCTGCAGGCAGGTGGTTATATGGGTCTGGAGCTTGAGCGTGCAGGAGGCATTCGAGCAAGACACCGCCTGTCAACAGCAGGTTGAGCTGATATGCTTGGTGTGATGACTGGAGCCATGTTTCTCTCCCTAAAAAACAGATTCTCAAATTCATGGCCTACTGAATGTTTTCCTTTGGGCTCCCACAGATCTGTATATCTCTCCATTTCTCTACTTTGCTCCACACCTCAGCAGGCTGTCCAGGATGGGCTGCGTCAAGCCTTTCTTGCTGTCTGGCTTTTGACTGCCTTTGGTCTTGACTGAGTGTTTGAGCCCCTGCCAGGCTGTCTTCTGCGGAGCTGTGGCAGCTCTGGCAGCCTTCTGGCCACAGTTCCATTACCTCGTCCCTCTCAGCCCAGAGGTATTAACCAACAGCTCTGTGGGGTGTTCTCCCCTACCTGTACCCTGCCCACACCTTTATAAATAGCCCCTTCATTAAATACCTCCTAATCCCCCATTCGATGTGCTTTTGCACCTTCCTTACTATACCTGGCCAGGGAAATAGCTACATCAAAATCACTTGGAGTGCCTGTTAAAAATAAGGATCTTTGGACTCCATCACTGAATAGAATTTGTAGGAGTGAAACCGAAGACTCTGCAACTTACCAAGCATCTCCAGTGATTCTGATCTAGAGCCCGATTGGGGGACCTTCCCTGCTCTTCTTGGCAACCCTTCCAAGACAGCATAGGATCATGAGCCAGATGGTCGAGGTTAAAGCATTCAGTCCCAGTCTCTGCCATTGCCCTTGGGTGACCTTCAGCAACCTTTTCCTCTGTCTAAGCTTTGGATCCCACAAACGTAAAGGGAGTTCACAGTTGCTACCTCATCTTTCTGCTCAGAGGCTTAAATGGGGTGATCCGTGTAAAACAGCAGGATGCTAAGCAGCTTCCTGTGTTACCATCAATACTGTCTAATCTTCACACACTCTTGCTTTGCCACTTTGAGGGACAAGTAAGACTTGTTCCCTGTGTTCAGTCTTGTGAATGACACAGAAGGTAAATAATTACCATGAGAAGCTTCAGTATTTACAAACTTCTAATCTAGGAACTTTCACCACTATCCACAAAGCTATGGCACTGAGCAGACATTTGCCTACTCTGTCCTCCTCCTGTGGTGTAGGGTCACGGACTGATGAACGCGATTCCATGGAGTTTTATATTGAACGGCTTGGGGAGTATCAAAGAAGCAGAGCAGGTTTCAGAGACATTTGTGAGATGTCACAGACATGTCAAGCTGGCCATCCATTGGCCAAGGAAGCAGGGCAAGTGTTCCAGGGACTAGCATGTGGAGTCCATGGAATGTGTGAAAGTGTGGGATCATTGGGAGAGGCGCAGTTGGGCATGACAGGAACACAGTGTCAGAAGCAGCTGATGAACTTGGCAGCCATTATTTCATTCAACTGTTACTTATTGAACTTCCGCTCTGGCCCAGCACTACTGTGGGTGCAGGGGCACAGAGGAGTACAGAGTCGTCATAGTCCTGATGGAGTGTATCTTCTAGTAGGAGTTTTGGTTGATGAACAAAACAAGCAAATACAGAACATGCAATAATGAAAACTGCCATAGAAAAGTATTGAGGCAGGGGAGTGAAAGGGGGGTGGGGGTGGTGATAATACAAGATGGCCAGGGAAGGCCCCCCTGATAAGCGAACCCGAAGGGGATGCGGGATTGAGCATGAGGATGTCTGGAGGAAAACATCTGACAGGGAGAACACCATACAAAGACATCCACCCACCGTGTGCTTGAGAAATGGCACAGAGCCTGGCTGGCTTGGGTGGGCAGAAAATGAGAAGAGTGAACACCATCAGAGGACATGGTGGGGGCTGTGGCTCCCATGAAGGCTGGTTGGGGATTGTGAGCAATTTTGCTTTTCCTCCCAATGAGGTCATTGGGTTTTGATAGCATCTGACTTATTTACAAGGGATAACACTGGCTTCAGTGTTGAGCGTGGAGTGTAGGGGAACAAGAGGGAAGTAGGGACACCACTTAAGAAGCTATTGTAGTAATTCAGGGGAGAGCCTGGTGGGCCAGCATGGGGACGGTGGCAAAGGTGATGAGTGATCAGATCTTTGATAGACTTGAAAATACAGCCATCGTGTTTCGTGATAATCACCTGTGGGTGTCTCCACGAGGGATAGGGAGCAGTTACCAGTGGCTCAAGGTTTTTGGCCTAAGCTTTTGGAAGGTGACCATTGTAACTGTGAGAACAGGAATCAGGAAGTCTTTTCTAGACGTTCTTAGTTGGAGATGTTAAGCAGGCAGTTTTTTGATTTTTTTTTTTTTGTTTTTTTTTATTTGACAGAGATCAGAAGTAGGCAGAGAGGCAGGCGGGGGCGGGGGAGCAGGCTCCCCGCTGAGCAGAGAGCCCGATGTGGGGCTCGATCCCAGGACCCTGGGATCATGACCTGAGCCGAAGGCAGAGGCTTTAACCCACTGAGCCACCCAGGCCCCCCATTGAGCAGGCAGTTTAGGGAGAGGTGCCTGAAGTTCAAGGGAGACGTCCAGGCTGTGGGTGGGAATTTGGGGAACATTAGCATATAGTGGCATTTATGTCTTGTGTTGGGTAAATTCCCTTGGGAAGAGAGAGGCGCATGAGTAGAGCTACAGGGACTAAACACTGGGGTACCCAATATTTAGACATCGGAAAGACTAGAAGGAATCCGGGAGTCCAAGAAAGAGCAACCCGTGAGAGGGGAATCCTGTGTCTAAGGCGGAGTGGCAGAAGGAGATGCTCCTGATCTGCGTGATGACTGAGAGGTGGCCACTGGATCTGGGCAATGTGGATCCATCACTGAGACAGAGCTGTCTCAGTGGAGTGGTGGGGGCAAAAAGCCCAGGATGCATTGGTTCAGAAGAGACCATTCCCCCAGTGGATCTGGAGAACAATAGCAAGGATAGCATTTCTGAGACTTTTTATTCTAAAAGACATAAAGAGAAATGGACAGGGAGCTGGAAGGAGCACAGAGGAATGACAGGTAGATGGTAGGATGAGGGGGAGGGCTGGGGAGCTCCGTCCAGCAGACTCCTCTTTTCTCAGAAATAAGAATGGGAGCTTCACTCAACAGTGAGGACAGAATGTATGTTAGCGGGAGCAGGCAAGCTATTGGATCAGGGACGGTTGTGCGTTCTTCTCTAGCCTTATTCAGCTGGAGCAGGTGCAGCTGTGGAGTAGCTAGAGCTGAATTTATCTAAGAGTGGAGTCTTGCCAGGCGGGTATGTCCTCCAAATGAAAGAAAGGCAAAATGTGCCGTGGAAAGAAGTTTTATTTTCTAAGCCCCGGGAGGCCTCTACAATTACATACACATTTACGAGGCTAAGTCTGAAAGCAATGAAAAGGGGAGAACCTGTGTAGTTCTAACAGATGATGAGAGTTAATTCTTAATTGATTCCATTTCGGCCACCCCAGCAACACCGGTGCCTGCTTCCAGGCTGATTTTCTGCTGCAGTTCTAGCGATGCATCCAGACTTGCATCTTTTCTTCCACGGGCAAATTATACCTTCCATTTGCACAGGAGGTTGAGGGAGCAACCCGCTTTGCCCTCTTCCTCCTCACCCAGTCTTCAGTAAGCCGGGCACCGAGTCAACAGTCTCTAAAAGGTTTGTGACTCCCAGAGCTAACTTGCAAACTTCTGTACATCAGAGTACACACGTGGTGTTGCCACCCTTCTGGCTCAGCTGGGCCAACTACTTCCAGGTACGAAATATATTTTATGAGTTAGATATGTATCTCAAAGTACATTTTGTAAAGCCAGATAAAATTGCATTTTCAGCTAGGGAAATATCAACTATCAGAATGACCTCCAAGGACCAAAACAGCCAGGAACATTGTGTATTTTATTAAGTAGAGAGATCTAAACAAAAATCCATCGTGTGGGTATGTATAAAATGTATTTAAACCAGAATAATCTTAGGATGGCCTCCCTGTGGCTACTTGCGTATGCCCTCAGGAGCAGTATGATATCTTGATTTTGTTTAATTCCTGTAAATTAAAAAAAAAAAAAAAACTCTACAATGTGTTTATTCCATCAAGCTGAGCCCATTTTATTCAGCGACTGATACATTCGTTTTTCATTGGAACACCTCGAGCCCTGCTGACAAGGCTTACAGCTAAACTGGATATTCAGTTCTTTAATCTGGTGTTGTCGCAAAGAGAGTAGAAGTTCACAGCCACCTTGTGAAAAGGGGTCATTTGAAATGATTGTTCCCCTTTGAGGGAATCTTCAATGAAGCTCATGTTTACGAAGGGAAGATGATTATTCAGTGCTGAACTTTGTACCGTCTTAGGGCATGAGCATTCGTGTGTAGTGTAGTTTCGTACAGGAGTTTTTAAGTTACCATCAGCCTAGCACTGGTATGCTTAGGTCTCCCTCAAATACGGCGAGAACCCTCTTTCCATGTCCACCAAGCCATTGGGAGTGGTTTCTGCACCATGAACTGAAACTGTGCTGCAAGGTGCTGGGCTCTCTCTAGTGCTTCCGGCCTGCCTCTTGCTCTTACTTGCATGTGTGTACGCACACTTGCTCATGCTTGCTGGTGCGCGCTCTCCCCCCGCCCCCACCAGATGATAATTGTTTCCTAAGCAACATGCACGATACTGGATTCTGTACAGATGCCAGAGTTATGCATAGACACAACTCTTACCCCCTGAGAGCTCACAGTTGGTGAAATACTGGATGGGATGTTTATTACCATACACTTAGCTAAACAATACTCTTTGGGACAGTGTTTTTTCCTACCGACAAAGGTATGTCGTAAGTCACTTCAAGATTACCTATTGTGTAATCCAAAGTGAATTTGAAATCGAGGCAAAAAATCTCCCCCTTCCTCTCCAGCCACCCTACACACAATGGAGGGGGAGCGGTTCTGTGTGTGTTCTGTAGCTTCGGATTCTGGCTGAAGGCCAACAAAAATGAGGCGGTCCCAAGGATATGACAGTTAATTACCTGGGAAGAAAGAAGCCTAATAAATTCGTGGCCTTATCACTTAGCATTGTTATTACCATTAGGGAAAAGAAGGACCTGGATGGAGATCATCAGGAGAGCCCAGACAATCTTGGATGGAGCCCGAGTGTGTGTATTCAGTAGACAAAACGGTGAAGGTCATGCATCAGTCACTTCAGCCATACGTGGGCCTATCTCGTGGCATAACAGTATCAGCAATAACATTGTCAAAATATGCAGTGGCTGGAGGATGAATATGGAAGCTGTGTGAAAAGTAAAAGCGAGAATGGAAGAAGAAATGACAGCGAACACTTATCTCTCAATAAGAGAAATGATTTCGGATGTGCCCTCCTTCAGGCCAGCTCTGACAGGTCTCTAATACAAAATCCCGCACCTAATGGAGCTCGCCTCCGAGAGTTCCAGACCCTGTGCTCAGCCACCTCTGCGCAGCAGAGGGATGAAGGAGATAGACATGGCAGCCAGTGGTAAAGGAGCTTAGCTCAAAGGGAGGATCAAGGGAAATGTGACAGACAGTGAGTGCCGGGCAGAGATAACAGCTGCATGATGGATGTTTAGAAAGGTGTGAAAAATTGGACGATGCAATAAATAAAATGGAGAGGGGGCAGCCATGACCATTTTTAGATCAGCATGCACAATGATGCCAGTTGAGACTCAAAGAATTGGAGCATTCTTCCTTGGGCTAGAAGACACAAAGAGAAATTTATACATACGCATTTAATATACATTTTAATTATATACACAGAGGCCAGCAAACCTTCCGTGCCTGACCAAATACAGATTGACGAGACTGATGGTTAATCTGTGCACCATAATAGGTTTACCCTTGTCCTAATTATTTTTTATGGATCACTACTCAGAATGGATATAAAAAAGAATGGCTTTAACCTTTCTCTCAGGCTGATTGGAGTTTTACTGTCTTTTTGCTCTTCTTTCTAAATCGATGAAAAAAAGTTTGTATAAGAAACAATAAATTGAGCCACCCTGACCTTTTGATATTTGGATAAAGCAAAAATGTAAGTGATTGTCTTTAGACATCTTATTGATGAGTCCTCCAGGAAAGAAACGTAAGCCGCCTGGTTTTCTGATTACTTTTCCTTAGTATCTGGTCCTTTATCTTCACGTTTTACTGTGAAGAGACCCGTATCTTCACAAGTAGGTTATATGTTTTCAGAAACCATTAATTCATGTACGTTCCCTGGACTAAATGGCAACATATAGATCCCACTGAGCATTTATATTTTAAAGCAATCTTTTTCTATTTCCTTTATCCTCGCCCTCAAAGCATAGAGAAAAACCAGCTTGCATTGTGTTAGGGTGCTTTTTCTTTCCCTGATGGTAATAATGGCCATGTTTTGGAGTGTCTCACACCCGTGCAGTGCGATCTCTCACCACGCCTGCCAGTCCAGATACTTCAGATGTAAAAATGTTCAGGTAGGCTTCCAGGTGTTTTAAATGGACTTTTCTGAAAAGTCAGGAATTTGAAGATGGAAAGATATTTTATATATATAGTTTTTCTTCTTTCCTAAAAGCTGGTTTTATGTTTCAGCATCAGCTTGTCATAGGAGGTAATTAAATCATTAGATTCTATAAACCAAGCAAATTATGCTATGAATACTCACAGAACCCCCACCCCCACCCCCAATTCCCCTCTCAGCTCTGTATTGCCTTCCCTAGAGTAATGCCTAGTGTGGGACCACAAAAAGCTCTTTCATATTGCTGACAATTACCTGAAATTATCAGTAATCATACAAGAGGCAATTATAACTCATAGAAGCACCAACATAATTATTACATCCTTTCAGTGCTCTAAACTTAAATGTGCTCTGATAGCTCAGGCACAAACGATGTTGCTGTGGCTTTATTAGTCAAATTACATGTGATACATAGACTACATGTTAAGTCATTTAGTTGTGACCAGTGAGAGCAAGTCCTAATTTTAAAAGTGTCCAGCTTTAGACAATCTGTGGATCTCTTTCTCCTTTTGTAATTACAATGTGTTCATTAAGGCTGTACCTTAATGCTGACAATCAGGTCATCTTTGGGCAGAACTGTGTTCTCCGGAACGCGTGCCTAATTTGCATTAGTATCCCTCAACTCAGAGATACAATCACCAAACGCTCTATGTCATTTGAAAGCAAAGGTACAGCCACTGCACCTCTATAAATCATCAAAAGGAGGAAGACCGTGCTCTGTGTACTTTAGAACGGACACAAATATACTGCACTACGTTGATGCAGAAAATAGCCCCAAAGGGCTTTAGATTTCTATGCTGGGGGAAGGAAAGAATGTCAGCCAGATGGCCCTGAAATTTGGGTATAACTGAGGCTTGGTCATGATCTTTAGTCATTTAGATCCTTCTTTATTAATGATGAATAAAACTAAAGCTGTCAGGTGCCTGGCAGAATGCCTGGCGCGTAGCAGGTGCTCGGTATTTGGTAGCTCGAGTTATGTGTAGAGTAAGTCTGGAGGCGTTCCCTGGAGTTTGGTGGGGGTGGGAGAGGTAAGTCAGGGGTGTGCAGAGAAGCACGGATATCCTAACACTCAGGCAACAGGACTCTGGGAAGGTTGAGTCTAACTGAGGAGCAGACAGACAGGTGCTATCCTGAAACTGGGTTTCCTTCATTCCCATGTGATGGGCTTAGTTGTTTTTTAGTATAAATCAGGCTGGACCTCGGTCCCAATAACTGTTGACTTTTGTCCCCCCTCTGCTGATAGTTTTCTGCATTCCCATGTCTCCCACCTCCTAAATCTAGCTCCGTGTGGTGAAGCTGGTCATCTTCTGTCCAAGGTTTTCATGTTCCCCTTCCTTAAGCGCTCATACTTCCCTGTTTACAAATACTAATTGGACACATGCTATGTACCAGGCCCTTTTGTCTTGACATTGGGGATAGGGAGATAAAACAACACAGCTGTGCCTTCCAGGAATGTGCATTCCAGCTCCGAAGCCTGGCGAAGACTTGGTGGTCCTTCATGATACGCATGGAACATGCTTCCTCACGCCTTTCTTTAAGAGCTCAGAGGCACTCAGTGTGATGGCGGTATAATAGGGTACGAAAAAACTTACCTTCCAAGGACCATTCTCTACATGTTGTGTAGTAAGGGCTGAGAAGAGTGACTGAGGCTCCTGTGAGACCGAATGGTTTCCCTTTCATCCCTGTTTAGTACCACAAAATCTTATTGATAACTTGGAAAATGTCAGGCAAGGAATGTGCTAAATGCTTGAAATAAAATACCAAGAGTCTTGATAATTCTGTAACCTTTTGGGCATGAGGGCATAGGGGATATATTAGAAGGGATGGGGCAAAAGAGGTTGATTTTGAATCTTAACGGGGTTCAAGTATTGACCCCATAGCTTAAAGCACTAGATTTTCAAGGAAAGGGGCTTCGCTTGGTTTAGCTCCCCTTTACCCTTCTCCCATTCCTGTGCTCATGCACGTCCTCAGTTTTAGAAAGGAGCCAACCCATTGCAAGAGGTTTGGTGGAGTCAGCTGTCCCACTCATAGTGGTGGGCTATGATTTATGCCTGGCCCTTCTTCATTCCTTTGGCCACAGGGATTTGTTCAGAGGTAGGCATGGCCAAGCACGGTCATTTAGAAATCAATATAGGACATTTTTATCAAAGGTAATGAGAGCAGTCTGTTTTCTGAGGTTGCTAAGCTCATAGGGTCTGAGTCTGGGGTTTCTGTTGACCATCTGCGTTGCATGTTGGAGAGAAACAGAACCTGAATGGCACTAAGGCCCCAGATTCACTCATGAGTGAAGATACCTTTTCCCAGCTGTGTGTGTGAGCTAATCACCCCTCCCAGCCCATTCTGCAGGCAGGTGGGCAGATAGAGCTAAATTAGAGTTAACTGAGTTGCAACCAAAATTATTCTTGCAAACTCACGCATCCAAAAACTAAGACATAACCAATAAATGCTGGTTAATTTTATAACGGTCTACCAATCTTGAGGCCATATTGTCTTTGGAAACCACCTAATGTGTGTGCGACTGACTCCAGTCTTTCATATGACCTGCCCCATCCTTGTGATGGGCAGCCACCAGCAGACACCATGGTTACTGGTGGTTTTGTTAATAATCCTATGCTCTGTAAGCACCTGGATGTTACATTGTATGGAATTCCTATAGATTGCCCTTATGGGTGTGATATGCCTCTCTCTTCTATTTGTTTTAAAACTTTCTCAGTCACTTACCATGTAGCAAGAACCGTTAGACATTAGCATTATAACCTTTACTCTATAGTCCTGGAGGGTATGGGACTATTACTATTCACATTTACAAATGAGGAAATTAAGGTGTAGAGCAGTTAGGGAATAGAACAGTCAAGTGAGTAAGTGCTAAAACTGTGAATGACCTTTGAGCCTGACTGCAGAGCACTGTGCACCCAACATGCTTTTGGTTTATGCTTATTTGAGCTCACTTTGGGCAGTCTGGCCCTTTCCTTCCTAGATCATTTTTTCCCTGGGCCACTAATAAGTCTAGTGCCACCTTTGAGCTTGGAACTATCCAGAAATTAAAATAGCTTCTCCTCCACTGATTATTTGTGGAAGAGGTATTCACTCATAAGGGAAATAAGAGTCAGTCAGCTTAAAAAGAAGGTTCTAGATTTTTCTGGAAGTTCTTTGACTATGGAACTTGTTAGAAATAGAGCCTCTGCTCAGTCATGTTAAACTATCCATAGCTTGATTGAAACAAAAATGTCGGCAATAGCAAAGAGTTACAGATTAGATATAAGGGAAAAGACAACAGGATATGATCATCGGAACCCAAACATTTGTCATCCAACAAAGGAGAAATGGATACTTTGGAGCTCTTAGGAGCTAAGCTGCCCTTTTGTACCAATCCTAGGCTTCTGTATAGCCAGAACTTCTAGGGTTCCCTGCACTAAGCAGCTAGGTATGTCCAATATGAACAGCACATTATAAAAAATGTAAAACTTAAGCCCGCGATTTGTACAAAATTGAGATGTCATTGCGACAACCAAAAGGAACATAAATGAAACAACTCAGAAGCAATTATAAAGTGGTATTTAAAGCAGTATGTAATACTAGATTATAAACTGCATAAGTGTACTCATAAGATAGAGGGTAAGAACTGCTAAGTATGTGACAGAGATGAGAACAGATTGCAGGAGTCAGTGACAAAGTAGACATAGAGTGGAATATTATTCCGTCTTAAGGAAAACCTGCTGTAAATAACATGGATGAACCTGGGGGCATTATGCTAAGTGAAATAAGCCAGAAAAACAAATATCACATGATCTTATTTGTGGAATCCTTAAAAAAAAAAAAAAAAAAAAGTCAAACTCCTGAGTAATAACAACAGAATGGTGAGTACCAGAGGTTCTCATGACCTGCAACTGCTGTATTTAATAATCTTGGCTAAATCAATATTTCTTGTGCAAAGAGCACCATGACTCACAGAGGGTCTACAACCCAAACACTTCGTGAGCCACTTTAAATACATTACAGACAAGGGAGAATGGCTGCATCTCTGAGAGTTGGCCTTCCTCATCCGGCGGCTGTGAAGAGCAATGGGATGTGAAGACCTGACTCCTGGTTGTGCTCCGCAAATATCCGCTGGGAACTAATGGCCGTGTGGAAACGAGGGACTCAGGGCACTCCCATCTGCCTTCTCCGGAGCCTGCTGTCCAGTTGGTTAACATGGGCAGGATCTCTTGGTCCACAGGTGCTCCGAGGATGAATGGGGAGAATGCATAAGGAAGCGCTTTGTAAACACGCAGCACTAAACCCTTGTTCAGGATTCCTACTTCGGGCCCATCGTTCCCTTAAGGGTATTCCATGGTCAAAAATTAGAAAGCGTTGTGCGCTTTTCCCTGGGTGGCCGGGAAAGCCTGCTGGCTTCACTTACTCCTTCCCCACCAGAGAGGCTGCAGACTTGAAGTTCAGCCAACACATGCATTTAGTGGTCTGCCCAGTGCTTGAATAGTTTTATTAAATTAGTTGCCAGCACTTAATAAGGGCAAATTACACTTAAAATATGAATTTTAGGAAGTTCTTGGAAAATTGGGTTTTCTGCAAACTTTGGACGTGAATTCCCACATAGAAGTCACAGGTGGGAATGGGCGGGGAGGGGCTCCCTGCAGAAGCATTCCTTTATGGTCAACTCTGATCCCCAGTATTACCCATTTTCCCCCTAAAACTGAAGGTAAATGTTATTTGCTGTTGGCGGTAGAGCTTTCTTTTCCCTCCCTTTTGACCTTCTCTATTCATTTTCATTACCACCCAGCCCCTTAAGTTTTCAGGTTTGTGACCTTTGTTGAGAGGCTCTGTCGGTCCTCTACACATGACCCCCCCCCCATCTCCTCCCGGCTCCCTTACACCTGAATTATTTGCATTTGAGGCATTTTCTTCTTGTCTCTCTGCAGCAACCAAATCCTATCCTTGACTCTGCTGGTTTGACCTGGTCTTTATTCTAACATGTGTGTAGGAAGATGTACATAGTACGGGTTGGCTGTGTGTGTTTGTGTGTGTGTGTGTAGGGGGCAGCTGTTTGGGGAGGCATCCTCTGTCCCCCACAGCCTTTCCTGCATCCCTGGACTTCTAATGTTTCTTAATAGATGTAATCAAATTCCTTTTCCCTTAAGATTTTCAATTCTGTTCCTATCTACTGAGTTATTTATGTATTTTATCTGTGAAGTATTATTTAAAATTCCCTCCCCTTGAGCTAACTGCATTTAGAATTGGCAGATTTTTAAATTTACATGGGCTTTGATTCTGCAAGAGAAATCAAATGATTAGTGTGTATCTGGAATGTACAAATACTATAGTATTGGTTATGCCGAGACGACTGACTAGGCTGTGGAGAAATAAAACTGGTCCCTGCCTTCAAGGTGTTCAGTCTAGTGAAGGTGATACACATATACAGCATAAATACAAGAAAATGATGCAAGTGCTCAGTAATACTAAAAATAACTGACCTTCGTTTAGCTCCCACTAGTGCGCAAAATATCCTTCACATGTATTGATAGAAGCTAAAACTTTGCAGAGAAAAGAATAATTAGAACGGGAAGACGGGAGAAGCTTCATGGAGATGGTGTTTGAACTTGGCTTTGTAGGCTTGTCTGTAGCCCGCACAACAGAAAGGAGGTTGGTGGGGTACATTCAAGCCAAGAGAATGACATGAGTGAGATCAAAAAGACACAACAGGGTAAGGAATGTTTGGATATGATTGGAAGATCAGTTTAGATGGATCTTAGAAATCAGGGAACAGTGTCCTAGGCAATTCATTGCAAAAATAGCTAGGACTGGATTATAAGGAACTGTGAGGGCTGTGGTAAGGATTTAAGCACTGAAATGAAAACAAAAACAAAAACAAAAACAAAAAACAGTATTTCTGACTACCTCCTGGTGATCTTATTTACCTTTGTTGTGAGCTCATCAAAAGATAGTTTGAGTATCAGATATGACTATGTTTCAATGCAAGCTCATGTGTGTTTAAATTCTCTAGGATTTGTTCAACTGTAGGTGACGGAGGAGTAGCACACAATTTTATGCAATCAGAGAATGGGGTAAATATTGTCTTGCAACACCAGAAAGGTCCGTCATTGCTCACGCATGGTGGATTCAGCGCTCACACAGCGTCGTGAATCCCATCTTTTAGGTCCGTTGCACCTGTCTTTGCTTTACTGTCTGGCTTGATGTCTGCAGGTAGCAGTCCCCAGCCTCAAGTCCAGTAGACAAGTGTCTCTTTATTGGAAGTTCCTGCCAGAGTCTTCACAATTAAGGAGTCGCTCTGATTGTATTCACTTGCCTAACTGAAATGTGGGCTGAGAATGTTAGAGAAGTGGCTGCAAAGAAAGTACAGATCCTATTTCCAGATGAAGGGGAATGGATCAGACTAGAAGGCAGAAAATGTCCGCAGCAGTGCTCTGTTCTCACAGGTCCAGCTACTGATTTATTCATTTATGAATTCACGCACCAGGATTGGGGGCTCAGGTTCCATTGATAAACAGAAAAGGCAAGTTTGATTTGTCCTAATAAAAGTAGCAAGTGCTTGCAAAAGACCAGTGCTTTGTTCAGTGCCGCTGTGGATGTGTTCCCATTATGTGCTTTTACAAAATAAATGGATACTTTTTAAAGTCCTCACAATGGGAAATGATTTAACTACAGGGGAATTGTGTCTGTTTAATTTTCTACTAACTGATCTACACAACGTTGTAGAGCCCAGTACAAACCTTCATTCTGTTGATTTCGTGTTGCATTGTGTTGAGAGATACTTTAAATTGTCTTTTTTTCCACCTTTACTTTTCAGCTTGCTATAGAAGCTTGAATGTAGGGCTTTAAGCAAGAAAGTGCCTTTTCAACCGGAACTATAGAGTTGCTAGGGCCCCGCCATGATAATTGACAGAGCAGAGGCTCAGCAAACATTGCTCTGAAGTTTGCATTATCAAATCTACCCAGATTTTCCAATCCACAAAACCTCTATTCAAACACATTTTTTAAGGCATCAAGGGTTTTCTAAATTTTTCAATTGACCTGCTAGACATTGCATATTACGTTACCTAAAATAACGCCATATACTGTTAAAAAAAAAAAAAAGAATTGTGAAATCACCTATGGTTTTAATGGTTTTTCTCTTTCATATGAACATTTCAATTTCAATTGCTGTCAGCTCCTCTAAATAAGAATCGATCTTTCCCCCTCTGCCTATTCCCATCATTCTGAGTGCTTTCCAGGGAAGTAACCAAATTAAATTAATCTCTGCAGCTTTGAGTTTTTGTATTTATTTATTTATTCTTTTCTAATTTGGTGAATCTGTTGCCCTAAGACGTCCCTTTTGTTAACAGTTCAGTTTCCTTCTACTGTTCTAGATGAATTGTCAATGATAAGCAAAGTAATATTTGAATTCTAGTAGGTTCTTTGTGAAGAAAAATACAATATACCAGACTGTCACAGTCAGTTTATTTTTGAAATGACAGGGGTATTGTTAATACCTTTTAACTTGAATTTCCTGAGGAACTTCAAGCTTTAATAGTTTTAAAATCAGTAGAAAAGTAACCACATTCACACTTTCTTTGTGTAGAGGAAATGTATTCTGTGTACTGAATATGTGAGTTATTAGCATTTTTAACTATTAGTTCTTGATAGAGGAACCCTGAAGAACTGTTAAATGAATAGTGTTTTTGCGAGGTGAAGGGGTTGCTGGAAAGGGTTTGGGCATTGAGTACCTACTAGTGTTAGGCTGTGATATCTAACCTTGACTGGTGGGTGCCGTTCCAACATGGGGTGTCCCCTGTCCACTGACTCTGGCCAGCCAAAGTGTACACTGCAGAATGGGGACCAAGGGGTGCTTTCGTCTGATTTACCATATGAATGATTCTTCCTGGAATTGACTTACCAAACCTTTTTCCTCCAATTTTCAAGATGGAGCGATAATTTCAGTTATATAACTCAGTTTCATAGGCAATAATAGAATATTAGAAAGAAATTTCTGTAAATATGTGTAATTTCCTTTCTTATTTAAAAAAAAGAAAATGACTGTGGTACTGAACAACTCTGGGAATGATCTCCTTGTAGTGTGACCCCCATCAGAATCCCATGACATGGGACTTCTGGGTGGCTCAGATGGTTAAGCGGCTGCCTTCAGCTCAGGTCATGATCCCAGCATCCTGGAATCAAGTCCCACATCGGGCTCCTTGCTCAGTGGGGAGCCTGCTTCTCCCTCTGCCTCTGCTGCCACTCTGCTTGCCTGTGCACGTGTGCTCTCTCTCTCTCTCTGGCAAATAAATAAATAAAATCTTAAAAAAAAAAAAAAATCCCATGACATGCTTGTTCCAGAAAGCTCTTGGCCCCACCCTAAGCCTGCTCAGGCAAAAATTTTTTTGTGGGGAAAGTGGTGATTACCAAGCTTCCCAGAGGATTCTTCCATCAAATAAAAAATGAGAACCACTGGCTGTAAATGACTGTAAAGTACTAGGAAAGTGGCTTGCCCGCTAAAATGAGAGTGTGAAAAGGAGAGAATTACATGTATTTATATGTGTGTTTGCACAGTAACTCTCACCGTTAATATTACCATCTTTAAATATCAATTATTATCCACTACCAAAGTCATTGTAGCACTGTTAACTACATATAAGGTTACACTTTAGGATACAGTAGTGCATTATTACACAGACATTACCTTTCCAACAAGATTTATAACTAAGACAGTCATCACCATTGGATACTTACGACACACATTAAGGACAGAAATTTTAAAAAGCATATTTAAATTGCATATAAATTAAAGCTGTTCATGTTACATTTTAATTTAAAGATAAACTAAACATAATCTGGCCTTCATGATGGTAAAAGGATCCGGAAGGGGTGGGTGTGTGTGTAAATGCTCCATTTTGAGTTTGGGGGAAGCTGGGTCAAGGACTGTCCCCAAATCACACGCTTGTACATTTCAGAAAGGAAACCTAAAAATATGTGCACTCCTGCTCTCAGAGTCTATGCCAAATACGTGAAGACACTTTAGCGTTCCTGCTCTTTGGGGAAGTGATTTCTGAAACTCTTGGGCTGTTTTGCTGCCGTTCGCATGCCAGCCATCAGACCCGCTCTCATCCCTTGTTCAACCATTACTGGGTCTAGCCTCTGGGTTCAATTAGGATAGACTGTGAATTTTTGGCTGTCAGTCCATGCTTGGGAGTTAAATATTATTAAATTTTGGATAGTTGGCCAAATCCATTCACACGAGAACTTTTTAAAAGTTTTAGTATAATTATTTGGCACTTAAGGGATACAAACACACAGATGAACGTTTCTCTGGATTTGTGATCTTTTTGCACCTTCATTGAAGACCAATTCAGAATCACCCAAGAAAGTAATGCTTTTCTTCTGCCAGAAAAAAATTGAACCTTAAGGGAAGAAGGCTAATATTGTTGGTATATTTCTTATCATCCTCTTGCCTCCCAAGTGGAAACTCACTGTCAATATTTAGACCAGAGTGCTATTAATAATATGAAATGTTATTACAGAGCAAATTTCATAAGAAATTTGATCCATCACTTCAGTATGATACCAGACTTTCAATCATGTTGTAACATTGAGGTTCCATTTTTAATGTTGCCTGGGCCTCGAATTATGTTTGAAGTTGAATAAAATGACTTTGGAGAAAACGCATTCATCCTTTTCATTCATACCTCCACCTCTGTCATGCTCTGTCTACCTTTTTGACTGCTCATGGGAATTTGGTTGAAAATAAGACAATGTGTATTGATTGGGCATTTGCTGTGTGCCCAGAACTGCCCCGTATTTAACAATAATGGAAAAACAAAAAAACAAAACCTTCCTACCCAAAAAAAGCAAGCACAAACACCTGGTGTTTAGACCAGTGATGTTTAAGCAAGAATATAAGATGACTTGGAGATGTGAGTCTTTATCTTACTTGACATGCAATCATGGACAAATGGAAATCTTACTAATGAGTTAAAGCTTCCTGTGAAAATGGTGACTTTATAGATGGGGAAAACCTTTGAGAAGGCAGCTTTCAGCTTGAGTCTTTGATTCATTAATTTTTGAAAATTGGGAGTTAGTAAAACTAAACAGGCTTCATCTTGCTTTTCAGAGAAAATAATATTCGGCCTTGGAGATTACTCTCATAAACTAGAAGTTGTTTTCCACTTGTTTTGGGGGTCTAGATAATAGGTAAGATGTAATTGACTTTATTGGTATTGAGTTCAGAATTCAAATTCCAATTAGCTCTGGACCTTGAGCAAATCACCAAGCCTCCAAAGTCTCAGTTTTTCCATCTGCCAAAGAGGAGTAACGGAGAAAATGAGATATGACTGCACCATGCTTGGCCTCAGACGTAGTACATAATAGCCACTAATATGTGTTTTGGGGTAGACGTTGTCTGTGTTCTACATGCCTTCAAAGAGTTTACAATCTAGTAGTTAAGATGGGACGTGTATTCCTATGGTTATAATTTAATACAAGATGGAGTTCAACATTAAGTGCTCAAAGCCATAGGAAAATGAGTAAGTTATTAAGTTTCATGAAAAATCAAGATACGGAAAAACTGAAGATAACAAAGCAAAGCCATCGATTAGTGGGAAGATAGAATCAGGTGTAGGTAAAGAATGAGGAGTTCAGGAAATCTCTCGGCAACACAGGGTGTCATCTTCAAAGCCAGAGCTTGGTCTTCTTTGGGTTGGTGCCTCCCCAAATCCGTCCTGCTTCTTTATAGGGACCATTGTTCTGGCCTGCAGTGTCCTGTACCTAGACCATAGAGGTGACCATGAGTATGGGCACTGAGTTCTGTTAGTGACAGGAGCAGAAAGCATGAGAACATCTACTGAAAGGTTCTTTTTAAGGATAACAATGAGATTGAAGTGTTAATGGATGATATTATGGTCAAAGCACCAAAGAAGACTTAAGTCCTATTGGAGGGCCCAAGATAGATATTCCAGTGACTGCAAAATGGGAGGCAAATAATGCATCATTTGGGGCTCTGACCTCCCCTTAAATCTTGATGTAGACAGCTCTAGTAATTGAGTGAGTTCACAAAGAACATTGTTGTTTTTAAGCTGCTGGACATATTAGGATCTGGCTGTTATAGAAAGCACAGTTAAACCATAGCTCATGTATGGTTGAATTTCTCACATGACAATGAAGTCCGGAGTATGCGATGTGTAACCTCACTTTCAGATATACAGTATCTTCAGTGTCGCAGACTTGTTCTCTTCTGCCTTGTTCTCTTTCCATAAGCCTTTTCCATTTTCATAGTTATCATATTGGCTGCCATGAAGGAAGGGGGTTAAGACCCAACAGCCAAACTGGGGTGCCAGAAGAGTCTACCCCCTTAAAAAATGGTTTTCCTGGAGGCCACCCTAACCACATACATTTATCTCTCAGACTTGAAATTACATATCTAGCTGCAAAGGATCCTGGGAAGTATAGTTTACACATTGCTGCCCTGAAAAAAATTAGAGTTGTGTTCATAAGAAAGGAGAAAATGAATGTTGCAGAAGGTAGTAGCACTAATGGCCAATGTCCGTTAAATCTGAAAAACTTCAGAATGAAGTGGATACCAGACTTTCAATCATGTTGTAACATTGAATCAACTTCAGAATGAGACTTGCTCAGCCCCTGTTTCTGCTCACCAAAACTCAATCTCAGATTTCATTGCTATGCCACCCTATTCTAATAGTACCAGGTAGGGCAGGGGTTGGAAGCAGAAATAGAAAGAGGAAGCTCAGGGGTGCCTGGGGCTGAGTGGGTTGAAGCCTCTGCCTTCGGCTCAGGTGATGATCCCAGGGTCCTGGGATTGAGCCCCACATTGGGCTCTCTGCTCAGCAGGGAGCCTGCTTCCCTTCCTCTCTCTGTCTGCCTCTCTACTTACTTGTGATCTCTGTCTGTCAAATAAATAAATAAAATACTTAAAAAAAGAAAGAAAGAAAAGAGGAAGCTCTTGTGTATCTTCTGTATTTGTTTCCTTTTCCTACTGAAATAAATTACCACAATTTGGGTAACTTATAACAATAGAAACTTACTTTCTCACTTTTCTGGAGGCCAAAAGTCTTAAACCTTAAAGGAATTACACTCCCTCAAAGGCTCTGGGGGGGCGCCTGTGTGGCTCAGTGGGTTAAGCCTCTGCCTTCAGCTCAGGTCATGATCTCAGGGTCCTGGGATCAAGCCCCACATCAGGCTGTCTGCTCAGCAGGGAGTCTGCTTCCCTTCCTCTCTCTCTCTGCCTGCCTCCCTGCCTGCTTGTGATCTCTGTCTGTCAAATAAATAAAATCTTTAAAAAAAAAAAAAAGGCTCTAGGGAAGAATCTGTTCCTCTTCATTCTAATTTCTGACACCTGTAAATCCTTGACTTGTGAACATCGCTCCCACTCCATCTTCATAGGGCCCTCCGTGAATCTGTATCTTCTCTTCTATCCCAAATCCCCCTGTGCTTTTCTCCTCTAAGGGAACTTGCCTTTGGATTTATAGCCCACCTGGATGATCAGGATAGTCTAATCATCTCAAGAACTTTAATTAGA
Source organism: Mustela putorius furo (assembly GCF_011764305.1). NCBI lineage: Eukaryota > Metazoa > Chordata > Mammalia > Carnivora > Mustelidae > Mustela > Mustela putorius. The sequence continues at coordinate 20,909,823 of NW_025421322.1, read as the reverse complement.
TCCGCAAAGATCCTTTTTCCAAGTAAAGTCCCATTCACGGGTTCCAGAAATTAGGACATGGGGGACACTGTTCAACCCTCTATGCCCTTTGCTAAGTACTGAGTTTTCCCAGGTCAGCCTGAACCTTTTAGAAATAGCAGCTCAAAGGCCCATCCACCATATGGTTTCACCAGCTGTGTATATATGTAGAGAGAATAGAGAAAATGATCACAGCCAGGTCACCTTCCACTTACTGGTAGACCTTATAGAGTTGTCTTGAGTACTAGATGGGCAGGACACTAAGTATGTATTCAGTAAAGAGAATCAGTCCATTATTATTGTGTTGCTTTTTATCTGGGCTTCAACGTCATACCTAGTGTAGAAGAAGCAGATCACAGGAGTGCGTTGTTTTGCTCTGGGTTAAATAGCTAGGTGCAGAACTGTGTTGTAGATACTGGCCTTTGTTTCCCACACAACAATGGCCTCAGGAAATAGCTGAAGGCACCGTGAATATGCATTGCATAATACTCCAACCAGAAAGACAGGGAATCACAGCTGTTTTAAATGGTAGCTGAGGATGGGAGTAAACCAAAGAAACCATGTGACATGGGTTATTTCTAGGGTATGTTAATGAGGACTTAGGCTGTGAGGCTCCACAAAAGACTGTGAAATCGGAAGTTGGGTATGCCCTCCACCCAGTATGGCCAACTTGCTCACTTAGGGTTCCCGCTCTTCTCAGACTCTACAGAATGACCTCAGGCAACCATTTTATGGTAAGATTAATTTTTTCTTTTAGTTCTGCTCTACGTGTTTATTTTAATTGGATTTTATAGGGAACAGAAAGAGGTCATGGTTGTAGAGGATTGGCAGGAGAGAACCAGAGGGAGGATGTGGGGCAGGTGGTGATTTCCTTTCTACCGCCAGGTGGCGCTTGGTTTCTGAATGTCGTAGCCTCAGAACATGGTCTGTCTCCTCCACTTCCTTAGAAATGATGTGACACAACATCATTTTGAAGCAAATGGGTGACTCTTCATGGATTCTTTTTACCTTGAGGATAAATTTCAGCCTTATTGGAGGGTCTCTATAGGGTGATAAGGAGGGCTTGGCGGGATGAGCCTTTGAAATGCTTTCGGCTAGTGGAAAGGGAGCCCTGAGCAGTTACCCTCTTCATAAACATTTGTTAAATGAAAAGATGACTCTAATAACTTTCCATGAAAGAACCTTCCCCATTAAGAGCCCAGTCCCAGCCACAGAAATAATCACTTAAGTTTCTTAATTTCCTTCCATAAGCTTGTTTTCGAGTATTAAGCCAAACCACAGTGCATGATACATTTCCTTTGACTTGCAAGAAATCCCCACAGACAGCATTAATGGATTTATTTTAAATTGTTGTTTGTAAAATGAAAGCAAACTCCAAATAATTATATAAAATTGTTTTTTAATGTTTGCATAATTTTTTCATCATTAAAAGCCACTGAGCTCTTTAATATTGAGACAGAACCATCCATTGAACATAAAAAATTGTTACCTTGATGCTTTTAATATCTCTGCCTAATGCACACACACAGGCATTCTGGGTTCTGCGTAGTTATTTATACTGCTTGTCACATTAGTGGTTTATTCTGACAAATGTATTGTTTTGGTATGAACTTCAATAGGAGGTAGGGGTTGGGTAGGGGTCCTTTATCCTGAAGCTTTCTGGAAACCAAGCCTTTGTACTTGGCTGGCCTTAGAGAATACGACAGAGGTGCTATTCACACTTTATCATTTGAGAGACCCTTAAGAGATGCTATTTTTAGCACTCCCCCTGTTTTCAAAGTCATCCTCTGCATAGGCCATAACTCAGTGCTGGAAAAGCCTGCAACATCTACTTACTGGGATCTAGGTGTGGTTTTCAAACGTCTTCCTCAAAATTTCAGAGGTGGCTCAGGAATTGGAACAGATGTTTGCTTTGAATGTAATTTTACATACACTTTTACTCCCTGAAAATTGTAATGAATATTAACCCTTAAAAGTATTCCAGATTTGAATGTACTAGAGACCACATGTATTTTAACTTGCTCTGATTTTGACACAGATATTCGAGAGCAACTTTTCCTGTCATTTCTGTTTCATTAACACCTTGCCTGAGATTGTAAGGCACGCTGTTAAATAGTTGTAAATTAATATTATTTTTGTCTCTGTGCATCAGGACCTGTATCAGGAAACCACATGCAGAATTAAACTACTCATGCTTATACGTATTTCTCTTAACTGACCCATGATTTCAGATTTTGCATTCATCAGAACAGCCTGACTGGTCTTTTGAATTGACGGACTTGAAGAGTTGTTACAAATCAGGATTTCCATGTGGAAACTACTAGAATATCACTTTTGTCTGTGATAAGACTCCTTGGAAGATTTTTTTTTTTTAAATAGCTTCCTAATCAAACAAAAAAAGTATGGTCTTGCTGCTTGAAATGTGAACCATACACCCAAAGCTTGGAGGTTTGTGAGAAATGCATAAGCTTGGATCCCAGGCCTGCTGAGTGAGAATCTTCACTTTAATACACCCCCAGGTGATTCATAGGCATGTCAGCAAGCCCAGCACTGGGCAAGGCAGCAGATGTGAATCTCGCCGTCCACGGGACTAACACGGTATCAGCCATGAATGCTTTCTGTAAAGGTGCTTTCCAGATGTCGCTCAGAGAGCCAGTGTCCGAGCTGAGGAGAACCCAAGCCACAGCCACAAAATGATGCTTTATTAGGTTTCATGGGGACAAGAAATCTATATATATTTTAGAAATCTTCCCAACCAATTGTAACAAACAGCTAGTTTTGTAGAAAGCAAGGAATTGAAGGATAGGCTTTAAAACTGAGTTTTTAAAGTTTGGATGAATAGGAAAAGTGCACTTCAAGAAAGAGATCATACTGCATTCACTCTGAAGTGCCAAATCCTAATCAGTCAGGAGCCATTTGAGAAGCACGAGAAGATGGAAAGGGCAGAAAAAGTGGCTAGAGAGGCAGTCCATGCGTCCCACGCCTGCTGCCGTCGGCTTTACACAGACCACCGTGCTAGACAGTGATGGACAATGAGGTAAGTAATTAGACGCTCTCTCTGCTGTCTAGCACTCTCTAATAGAGTGGGGGAGACAAGAATATCAATAACTCTAATCCAAGTGAGAATAAATATGAAAACAAGGTGAAATAATTGCCTTTTCACCATAGAGGAAGGAACGATCGGTTTTTGCTAAAAGAACCAGGAATGGCTTTTTACAGGGAGACTTCCAAACATTGTTCTAATCCCACGTGAGACAGATGGATGTGGAAGGAAGCACCAGAGGAAGGGATTCCAGGACAGAACAAAACGCAGTCATATAAGGTCTTCTGGGGTCCAGATCAGCATCTCTTCTGATGTAGGTAGAAAGGCGGAGGCCTGTGGCAAGAGACCCCCTAAAAGGGCACTTGGTTGAACTAGCGCGGAGGACCATGGAGCCGTGCTAAGGACGGTCTTCTCTGGATGATGGCTACAACCTTAGGCCGTCTTTTAAGAAGACTTGGAGATCAAGGGGTTCAGAATCTTTTTTTTTTTTTTTCCTTCTTCTTCTTCTCTCCTCACCCAAGGGAGTAAATGCTTGAAGTTTTTGGCTTTCAGTTGAGTCGTCTTGGAGCCTGTGGTCAAGGTTCATGAATTATTTGTGTTTTTATCCACACTGATTTTTTGGCAGTTTCCAGTGTTCGTCACTTTTTCTCTAGCACTGGCCAACTGTGCCCTTGAACACATGCAACTCATTTTCAGCAGTAATTACATGACTAGAGCATGTTTAGGCTTTCAGAGAATCTTCATATAGTATTGTATCATTGAAGCTTTAGATCTCCCATCCAACGTGGGCAGGAGACATGTTCTTGCCATCTAACTTTGGTTTGGGAAAGTTAAGTGACTTTTCAGGCATGTGTCTGATAAATCTTGGAGCTGGGAATAGATTGTCCCGATTTCTACACTTTCCCTACTCCGTACGATAAACCGTCATGGTCCTCGCTGGTTCTAGTGAATAGTATTTGTTCCTCGTCTCCTTTTGGGCATGTCGAAAAGTGAACTTTCCAGTTTCCATTCCTGTATTAGGCATGTAGTGTAGGCAGGAAATAAGCTTTCATGGTCGAGTCACTCAAATTTGGAAGTTATTGTAGCATAACTTAGACTATTGTGATGGGTCTAGCCCTCCCCCCCCCATCAAACCACGTCTGTAAGTCAGCAGGTATCGATGAGAGAGTGAGGGCATCTAAAATGAACTTAGCAAGGTGACAAAGCCTTCTTAGGACAAGACTATACTCTCAGAGGGAAGATGTTCTGTCTACCTCTCCCCCGTTGTATTGATCCTTGCTATGTACCTCATACCTCTCATGCCCTGTCTGTATTTATTGAATGACTAAACATCTACTTCTACTTTAAGCCCCGTGGACATGTCCATTCTCTCAAGACATGCCTTAGCAGTATCATTTCTGTTCTCATATTTTCCATGTTACACACCAGAAGCTATGGGAATTCTGTTTGCTATCACCAACCTTTATCCCAGAATTTGCTTTGGGTAGGATATCTATATTACCACTAAACTGCTAGCCTCTGAGGTTTTAGAAGAAGAAAGGGATGAAGTTAGGATGTTATTAGAAATTCAGAGCAGGAATTCTTCAGCTTGATTTGCTTATATGCCTGGAGTGATCTGTGTACCTCTAGAAGCATTGTGAGAAAATGCATGTTAGAGACATAACATCCCAGTCTAGCAGATCTTAAATAGATCAGTGTGTTACTTGTGTATGTTTCACTGAAAACATGATCTTCTTCATCTTTTATGTACTATGCTAAGGAACCTGTATTTGAAGGAACGGTGTATAGCTGTGTCAGCAGGGTCCTTAGACCGTTTCTGGGACTTGTGGTCACTGAAACACTGAAGGGATTGCAAAACACCTTTCAGTAAAAGCCGCAGGACTTTAGTGGCACCTGGAATCTGAAATGGGTTGGGCCTGAACACTGAGTCTATGAGCACTGTGTTACACTCCACCTTATTTCAGTTCATTAATTACTGGCTCTCAGTTTTTCTCTTTAATGAGTCCTATGTTGCTTTAGTCTTCCTGACTTCCTTTTCATTTCTTTCCTAGACTCCATCTGTTTCTGTCTCTGAACATTTCATTCTTGGTGGATTTTAATTAATGTCTCCTCTAACATTTCATAGTTCATTAACATGTCTTAACAGATTTCTTATATTCAGTTTAGCCATTTTGACATATCTAAAAACTTTTGAACCCTTGATTAAATACATCAGTCCTCAAACTGTCATCTCTTTTTTGAGTAAATATTCCCAAATGCTTATGATTCTTATAAACGGTGTTCTATTAAGTCCAAAGTAGATGGCCTGTGTGACGCCCACCCTTGATATTACAAATTGTATTTCAAAACATAATAGTAGTAGCTAATATTTTGTGAGCACCCGCATGTGTCAGACATGTTCCCTAAGTGCTCTATATTATCTCACAAAATCCTGACTGAAACTCTAACAGGTCAGAGCTGTTATCCCCATGTTACGGAGGAGAGAACTCTGACACAGTTTAGGCATCAACATCTGGGGAGTTCAACCAGACGACTGGATCCGAGTCCCATTCTCTTAGCCATTGTAGGGAGAGGGAGAGATTAGAAAAATAACAGGTCAGAAGTACCTGCATGTCTTTGAAGACTCATTATCTTGCTCTCCATGTCAAAACTGCTGAACCAGTTTTCAGGTGGTCATTATGCACATATTAATCAGCTACCGTGATCATTTAAAAATCATATCCAACTGAATTGGAAAGAAAAGTGCTTCACAAAGTCCATATATTTAGAAGCATATATGTAGAAGCATTTCTCTCTCTGGGAGAGAACATGAATGTTATGATGTTACAGCTCCCCAAAGCTCTGGAATTCGGGGTCCTGAGACTCACATGCTGAGGCTTGATTGGTGCCCATGAGCCAACTCAGTCCTATAACCACAGCACATACCACCTATGACCATCGGATGACCCCAAGTTGACACATCTGGTTCTCTTCCTATATGCATTATTGCCTGAGCTCATCCTGCATTCTGTATCTTCTATCGACAAGAAGGATGACAACTAACATTTACTTGTCAACTTTGTATTAGATACTTAGGCTAATTGCTTTCCAGACATTTTTATCATGTGATTCTTATATCAACTCGATGATGTCCATACTGTCATATTCTCCAACCTATAGTTAGGGAACCTGAGCCTAGGGAAATTTATAGAACATGCTTATGGTGACCCAGATGGGTCATTGCAGAACTGGGTAAGCCCTCTTGTCACCGTATGTGATTTGGGTTGTGGGGAAGGCAGTTGTTTGACTGAATTTTATCCCACCATACTTTGTGGAACATGTGCTAAGCACTCACGGGAAGAAAGGGGTTTTGCCTTCACAAACCCGTAGTCAGACATGCAGACAAACAATTGAGATAAAGAGATGAACGGTGCTAGAGAAGCACAGTAGAAAGATTAACCCATTCCTTTGGGGAAACTGGGGACAGAGTCAATGTAGTTGATAATTGAGCAGGAATTTAACCAGGATCATAGGAGAAAGCATTCAAGACCAAGGAGGCTTCTCATGTAGAGACCTCCTATCTTTCACTGATTCATTCAACAAATATTTTTGAGTATGTAACTTCAGTGCAGATACCAGGAATTGCCTTCCTAGACTTTATACTCCAAACGTGGAATAACATTGAATGGAATTCATGAAAGTGTGTAAGACATTGAGCACATAGCTACATCCAGGGTTTACAGAGTGAAAGCAGGGGAAGCTGTTGTATTTCCCATAGCTGCTGTAACAAATTACCACCAATTTGTTCTCTTGCAGTTCTAGGAATCACAAAAAAAAAAAAAAAAAAAAAAAAAAAAAAAAAAAGGTAATATGGGCTAAAATCAAGGTTTTGCCAGGGTTGTGTTTCTTCTGGAGGCTCTAGGGAGGAATCTATTCCTTGGTCTTTTGCACATCTGAAGGACACTTCTATTTATTGACTCAAGGTCCCTTTCACCATCTTCAAAGGACAGCATCTTCAAATCTTTCCTACTCTGATGCCCCTGCCTTCTTAAAAGGACCCTGAGATTACATTAGACCCACCTGGATAATCCAGGAGGATAATCTTCCCTTATTCACAGTGTTTGCAAAGTCCTTTTTGCCATGGAGGATTAAAACCTTCACAGGTTTCAAGGATTAAGATGTGGACACCTTTAAGGGCCTATAATTTTGCAATGAAGGTAGATGATAAAGAGTTTCATTTGACACACGAGGACCTGGGCTTTAATAGGAGCTAAAAGAGGCTGGGGGAGAATATTTAGAGCTTTTGCTGGTGAGAGCTGATTAGATCTGAAGTAAGGCAGCATCACTGGGAGAGGAAAAGAGTAATCAATTTGAGGGAAATTTTGTAATTTTGTAAGAAATTTAGTAAGGCACTTGGCGGTTATATGTGGATGAAGGAGAATTCAAAGATGACCCAGAGATTCTCACTTGGTCAGCTGGTTAGCAAATGTTCTTAATTTTCTGCTTAAAATGATATTTTCTGAACTGTTTAGCATCAGCATAAATATTCAGGGCAGTACTTGACTTTTAACAAATCACTGGTGTTAGAAGATCTGAATAATTTCAGGTAGAAGCCTGTTTTTATGTCTTTCTTTCCTACTCTTTCCTCTTTCCTTGTCTTTCTTTACTAGGCTACTCTTCAATACGATTGTATACTTCTACCTTCCATCGCACTGCATTTTGGTGTAGTTTCCTAAACGATCCTACGGTTGGAGTTTTTAGGGTAGGTTGTCTTGACACACATCATTCTTTCTTCCATCTTGACACATTTAAGAAAGTACCCTTTAATCTAGCAGGCCCACTTCTGAGTATTTATCCAAAGGACATAAAATCATTGTCCACTGAGAGATCTGCACTCCCATGTTCATTGTGGCATTATTCACAGTAGCAAAGATAGGGAAACAACTGAAGTGTTGATAGTTGTGAATGGATACAGAAAATGTGTTACATATATGTGTGTGCATTTGAATGTGACCCAGAAATTCTACCTGGGTATTTCCAAGAGAAATGAAAATATACAGTCACACAAATACTTGTACACATTCATAAGTTTTATCCATAATGCTCCTAAAGTGTACACAACTCAAATGTCCAATAAAGAAATGGGTCAACAAATTGTCGTATACTTATAGAAGGAGTTTTCTGCAGCATTAAAGTAGAAACAAATAACTTGTATACCCAGCAACATGATTGAATTTTATATTGTGTTGAGTAAGTCATACTCAAAAATATTACTCAAAAATAAATATTGTATGATTCCATTCAGATGAAAGTACAAAAACAGGCAAAGCCAATCTATGATGATAGAAAATAATGTAAAATATTAAAGGGGTGGGGATTGATTGGAAGAGAACATGCACGGTTTGGGGGGATGGGAATGTTCTAGATTTGGTTGGGGTATTGGTTACATGGGTGAATACACTTGTCAGAAGTGCTCAAATTGTATTCTTAAGGTATATACATTTTTTTAAAAGATTTTATTTATTTGACAGCGATCACAAGTGTGCAGAGAGGCAGGCAGGAGGAGGGGGGCTTGGCAGGCTCCCTGCTGAGCAGAGAGCCTGATGTGGGGCTCAATCCCAGGACCCCGGGATCATGACCTGAGCCAAAGGCAAAGGCTTAACCCCCCAAGCCACCCAGGTGCCCCAAGGTATATACATTTTACTACATGTAAATTCTACCTAAATAATGAAAATACTGTGCTTAGGTACTAGGAATGCAGGGTTGAACAAAATAGGTAAGGTCCCTACCTTCATGGATTTTGTAGTCAAATGAGTGAGAAAGATATTAAGGAAGAAATTACTTGTGAAATAAGCCTTACAGTATGGTGCTATGGAGCATAAAGCAAGGAAAGACACTCAGGAAAAGTTAGTGTCCCAAGGGAAATGACCTTTAAGCAGCTAGTTCCTGCCTCTCCAGCCAGGAACTGGATATTAAAGAATCTTGTAGATGATAGTAAGGGCTTTGATATTTCCCCGGGGGTAATTGAAAGGTACTGTTTGGTGTTACTTTGCAGAATGACATCATTGGTGTAGCAGACTCCAACCAGGTTTTTCCTGTAGCCATTCTCCCTTTCTTCAACATTAACAAAAATGTTAGCCGGGCATGGATGCCCGAAGTAAAGGCTTTGTTTTCTTGCTAACTTGCAGCTCTCTGAAGTTACGCGGCTAAGTTCTGGCCAAGGGGATGCAAATGGAAGCGTTCTTTTTCAGTTCTAGGAGCTTCTCTAGAAGAGTGCTGGAATACGCCCTCCCTCATTTCCGGCTCTTTCCTGCTACCAGAAAGTTGGATAGAGCCTTGGACCTTGAGGATGCTGGCCCCATTCTCGGGTCAGATCCTGACGACTTCGTGGAGAAGAGCTTACCCAGCACTCCTAAGTTGCAAACATCTAGACATTTTTGCAGGGTCTGGGGGACAGAAGAGAAAGTATCTTTGGAATTTTGCTACTGTGAAGTAAACCTGATCCTAACTAACAGTCTGATTGACATTTTTAAAAAGATCATCCTGGCTTCACTGTGATTCTTAAACACAGAGTTTCATTTATATTCCTATGCTGTTTGGCTTTCTCTTTTGTTTCCCTGTCCCTCAGGGATGAAGATGATGAAAAGGAAGCAGTCCGTTCTCAACATGAATAATGTTTTGTGGTTTTTGTCTTCAATTTCTTAAATTTCTTCAAGTGTTTGGTTTAAGGTATAGGAAAATGATAGTCGTGATACACAATTATAAACTAATTGCCAAGAACATGGGACCAAGTCTCAGTAAATAGGTTCCCCCACTCCAGTTTGTATTGAGCAAAGTTGATTAGCATCTTAAATAGAAAAGTTACATGACTCTCATATCTGAGTAGCTGCAAAATGTTAATATATGATGATAATTTGCTACATCAACAGTATCAGACCCTTTATTTAAAAAATGCCCAGCTCATAAGGACTTACTGCATTTTACTCAATAAAGACTTTGTCTCTGTACAAGGAGGATACACAGCAACTGTGTACTGGTAGAAACCATCACTCCTCTGGCTTAATCTGCATTCTCCAGGATGCTTCTGGACAACAGAGTTGCCTTTTCCCCGCCCACCCCCCTATCCCAGTGTCTACCGGGACCCCAATATCCTAATAACCAACAATCTTCATTGTTATTTTGAACAGTGAAATCACATGACTTTCAGTGCATCAAACAAAAGGCAAAGCTAACATAAAAACACTATAAAACAGAAGCCATTACAACAACTGTACTTAGAATATCCTTAGAACAGAAGGATATTATGGACTAAAAATGTCTTAAATTAGTTTTTAATGTGAAAATTAAAGGCATTATAAATCCATCATATGAACAGAATTGTAATTTCCAGTCAATATAAAGAAAAAAACATCCTAATAGGAAGGTTTTTAAAGCACCGGAACAGATTACTGAAGGAGACTTGTCAAGGTGGTTTCTCTAGAGATCTTTAAAGGGGAAAAAGCTCATCTATCTTAGTTGGTTTAGAGGAAACTTGGTAGGAGGCAAGAGGCTGAAATTGCTGGCATCTGAAGGCTCTTCTATGAGAATATTTTAAAAATTCTACACAGAGGGAACATCGTCATTACCTTGGGGAGGGCAAAGATCTCAGAAACAAGACACAAAAAGCACTAACCATAAGAAAAAACGCTGAACTAGATGTCATTAAAATTAGGAACTCCTGAGCATCAAAAGATACAGCAGAATGAAAAGGTAAGCCACGGATTAGGTGAACCTATTTGCAATACATAATTCCAGCAAAGGGCTTGTATCCAGAGTTTATCAAGAAGTGCTATGAAGTAGTGAGGAAAGAGACAAAGACCCCAATTACAGATGGTCAAAAGATTTGAGCGGGCATTTTGCAGAAACGATATCAAAATGGCAGTAAACACATGAAACAGTTCAGCATCACAGCAAATCTAAGAAATGCAAATTAAAAACAAAATGAATGACCATGGCGTCCTCACCAGAATGCCTACCAGTTGAAACTGCCATGGCCAGGGCTTGGCCAGGATGTTGAGCAACTGAAAGGCTCACACACTGTTGCTAAGGTATAAGTTGATACCACCTTTTCAGAAAACTATAGGCAGGTTTTTTTTTTTTGCTTTGTTTATATTTATTTATTTTTGGTAAAGTTAAATACGCTGTGATTATGCAGATCCTGTCCTAGGTATTTTCTCAAGAAAAATGAAAATGTATCGAAACAAAGACTTGTATAAAAATGTCATAGCACCTTTACCCAAGATAGCTACACACTGTAAACTAAGTGCCCACCAATGGGAGAAGAAGGGGAAAGACTAAACCCAAGGACAGTATAGTCTCTATGGGGTACTGAAGAAGAATGAATGAGATACATACAGCAATATAGATAAATCAGCACTGAGTACAAGAAGCCAGGCACAGAAGTATGCATTGAGGGTCATCTCATTCGTGTGCAGCTTAAGAGAAGATGAAATTAAGAGATGGAGGAAAACACCAGAACAGCAGCTCCACTGGGGCTGGTGGTTGGGGCGAAGGGATTGTGGGACAGGTTAGCAAGGAATGTGAGTGTAAACCTTCGATAGGGATGGAAATGTCTAGTGTCTTAATTTACGTTATGATTGCATGGTATATACATAGGTTTAAAAACAATCATTGCATTATACACCTAAGATCAGTGTAGTTTACTATTTGTGTACTTCAACAAAAAAGTAAAAATAATAACATGTATACTATACTGTGATTCTGAGTCCCCTTGGAAGTTGCCCAGTGTTTCATTGTATATATTATGTAAAGCATCAGTCTTCAAGCACTCTAGCCCATATATGCTGTCATTTTAAAAAGTAATTGTACAGAAATCAGTTACTTTCTTATACACTAACAATAAAAATAGAGAAAGGGAAATTAGAGAATTGATTCCATTTACTATAGTGCCAAGAACCATAGGATACCTGGGAATAAACCTAACAAAAGAGGTAAAGGATCTGTACTCAAGGAGCTACAGAACACTCACGAAAGAAATTAACAAAAAGATGGAAGAATATTCCATGCTCATGATTGGAAGAATAAACATTGTTAAATTTTAAATTTAAATTTAGATTTATAGATTGCCTAGAGCAATCTATGCTTTCAATGTCATTCTGATCAAAATTCCACTGGCATTTTTCAAAGAGCTGGAACAAACAATCCTAAAATGTGTATGGAACCAAAAGAGACCCCGAATTGCTAAGGAAATGTTGAAAAAGAAAAAAAACTGGGGGCATCCCGTTGCCTGATTTTAAGCTTTACTACAAAGCTGTGATCACCAGGACAGCATGGTACTGGCACAAAAACAGACACATAGACCAGTGGAACAGAGTAGAGAGTCCAGATATGGACCCTCAACTCTATGGTCAACTAATCTTTGACAAAGCAGGAAAAAATACCCAGTGGAAAAAAGACAGTCTCTTCAATAAATAACTCTGGGAAAATTGGACAGCTATGTATAGAAGAATGAAACTCGACCATTCTCTTACACCATACACAAAGATAAACTCAAAATGGATAAAAGATCTCAACTTGAGCCAGGAATCTTTCTAAATCCTAGAGGAGAACATAGGCAGTAACCTCTTCGACATCAGCCACAGCAGCTTCTTTCAAGACATATCCCCAAAGACAAGAGAAACAAAAACGAAAATGAACTTTTGGGATTTCATCAAGATCAAAAGCTTCTGCACAGCAAAGGAAACAGTCAACAAAACAAAGAGACAACCCACAGAATGGGAGAAGATATTTGCAAATGACACTACAGACAAAGGGCTGATATCCAAGGCCTGTAAAGAACTCCTCAAATTCAACACACACACGTCAAAAAATGGGCAGAAGACATGAACAGATACTTCTCCAAAGAAAACATACAAATGGCTAACGGACACATGAAAAAAAAATGTTCATCTTCATTAGCCATCAGGGAGATTCAAATCAAATCCACATTGAGATACCTACCACCTTATACCAGTTAGAATGGCCAAAATCAACAACACAGTAAACAACAAGTGTTGGAGAGGATGTGGAAAAAGAGGAACCCTCTTACACTGTTAGTGGGAATGCAAGTTGGTACAGCCACTTTGGAAAACAGTGTAGAGATTCCTTAAGAAATTAAAAATAGAGCTACCTTATGATCTTGCAATTGCACTACTGGGTATTTATCCCAAAGATACAGATGTAGTGAAAAGAAGGACCATCTGTACCCCAATATTCATAGCAGCAACGGCCACAGTTGCCGAACTGTGGAAAGACTCGATGCTCTTCAGCAGATGAATGGATAAAGATGATATGGTCCATATATACAATGGAGTATTATGCCTCCATCAGAAAGGATGAATACCCAAGTTTTGTATCAACATGGACAGGACTGGAAGAGATTATGCTGAGTGAAATAAGTCCAGCAGAGAAAGTCAGTTATCATATGGTTTCATTTACTTGTGGAGCATAAGAAATAACACGGAGGACATTGGGAGAAGTAAGCTGGGGGAAATCGAAAGGAGAGACAAACCATGAGAGACTGTGGACTCAGAAACAAACTCTGGGTTTTGGAGGGGAGGGGTGTGGGGGGGGTTGGGTGAGTCTGGTGATGGGTATTTAGAAGGGCACGTATTGCGTGGAGCGCTGCATGTGGTGCATAAACAATGAATTTTGGAACACTGAAAAAATTTTAAAAAGATATAAATGAAATATTAACTTGAAAAAAAAAAAAGTAATTGTGGAAGGTTCCTGGGTGGCACAGTCAGTTAAGTGTCTGACTCTTAGTTTTGGCTCAGGTTGTGATCTCAGGCTCCCGAGAACAAGCCCCACATCACGCTCAGTGCAGAGGTCTACTCGGTTTCTCTCTCTCTCTCTTCCTCTCCCTGTGCTCTACCCCAGCCTACACTTGCAGGCTTGCATGTGCACGTTCTCGTTTTCAATGAATAAATCTTTAAAAAACTAATTGTAGAAAAAAGTAATTGTGGAATGATTGAATTGAGCATGTACACAATGTATGTGTTATTAGCTGTATCCCATGGAACAAAATGTGTTTGATATAAGGGACATCATTGCAGAGAATGATTGTGAACCCACATTTGATAGTTTTCTTGATATTTTTTATTTCTGGACTGACTTAATGGCTTTGATGCCAGAGACTGAAGCTCACCGTGATTATTTATGGAAGTCAGCATTCTTAACTTCACAGTGAATATCTTGATGTTGCAGGGTAAAATGGATTACATTAAGTATAGAGCACTGGCGAAATTAATCCGATTGCGGTAATGGAAAACCATGCTGCATTTGAGACGCCAAGATTTGGGGCATGCTAGACCATGTCATGGGTCAAGTCTCAGTTCTATTATTCAAAAACTCTAACCAGGTTATTTTTCATCTCTAAATTTCATTTTTCTGTCTAGTAAAGGGTCCAGTAATATCTGCCTCCGCTGTATAAAATAGCTGGGAAACAACAGTAACAAAAACCTAGAGCCACTAACATCCCAGATAGATGTTTCCCATCTAGATAAGAAAGCCTACCAGGTCCTTTGTATACCCTTGTGCTGGCTATTTCTTTTGCCCATCTTTGCCCTACTCAGACCCTGGTAGGACCACATCACCCAGGCCCTTCTAGCCCGTGATTTCCAGTTAGGAAATACCAACAGGTGGAAAGCAAAGTAAGTGTTTATTTCTCCACTCTCCCCTTACTGGGTTGTGGTTTGACAGCAGCTCATTCTGCTGCCTGCAGCCAGGGCTCACTGCCCGGCAGCATCTCTCTCATGGCCACAGCTCTCTCCCCCTCCCCTTCAGGCTCTGGGGGCGGGGTGGGGGGTGGGTTGTCCAGCTCCTACCACTGCTGGCTCAGAGCTGCTTCACCTTCTCCTATTGGTTCCATTAAACCTCCTATACATTTGTCAGGACAACTTACTATGTCAGTTTTCTATTGCTTCCATAACAAATTACCACAAATTCTGGGACTTAATACAAATTTATTATATTATAGTTCTGTATGTTAGAAGTCTGACGTGTGTATCACTGGACTTAGGGTTTGGCAGGGCTGCATTTCCTTCTGGAAGCTCTAGGAAAGAATCTGTTTACCTGTGTTTTCTAGCTTCCAGAGATACCCTGCATTCCTTGGCTCATGGCCCCTTCCCCCCTCTTCGAAGGCAGCAGTCGGGGTTGAATCCTCATGTCACCTTTCTCTAACTCCCTCTCCAGCCACTCTCTTCCACTTTTTTTTGGCCCATTCATATAATTTAGGATAATTTATTTATCTCAAAGTTCTTAACCTTAAGGCAGCAAAGTTCCTGTTGGTATGGAAAGTAACACAATAATTCATTTCAGGGGTTAAAACATGGACATCCTTGTGGTCATCATTCTGCCTACCACAACTACCTTTTTAGAATTCTCTTCATCACCCTTTCACGTCATCTGCTTCCTGCCAGGACAATGACTGATAAAGCATTGTTTAATGCCACCCCGTAGAGACTCTGTGATGGAGATATTGTTTCCACAGATGAGAAAATTAAAGATGGAAAACAGCCAACTGCATTCGCATTTACTATACCAGTATTAAGTAATTTTAATGATATTGGTTCGTTTTAAAAATCAGAAAATCCAAAGTTTTTGATGCCTGCTTGCTGCTAGAACTGCCCATGAAATTCCATAATTCCAACTGGCTAGCTCAAAGCCTCTAGTCAACTTCGTTTTTTTCTTCCACCTTTCTCCACCTCCAACCTTACCTCTTCCATTTGCAGGAGAAAAGTGTGTTTAATAAGTTATTGCACCTTTGGTGTGAATTTGTTTAATTTGTTACCTCTCAAGAGAGTTGATGTGAAAGAGGGGATCCCAGAACAAGGAGGTATTTGCCAACGCAGCCATCTGGTCTGTTTATTTAATGCTAGTAGGTATCTTGGGCCCATGAGTCTTTCAATCCTATCTGATAGGGGGCTACTCCATTTTCTTACTGCTAATCCTATGTGCTGGGTTAACCAATGGAATACAGAAATCATGTTGGTGAAAGACAGCATAGCAGTGGAACGGTACCAGGGGACAGCCACAGCTTGGGTCTACAGATCATGATGGTGCGTTTGTAGACAAACCAAGAGCAGATCCCAAGCAGGGAGGCCGGGCCACCAAAAGCGTCATTGACGAGATCCCTTAGCATGAAATTCCTTTAGGACTAGGGAGCATTGTCTGGGTTACTTGCTTTCCATTTTCTCAATAGAGAAAATTCTATAGATCTTTGTTAAATGAAAGACTCAAAGAGGAAAAGAGAAAGAAGTGATGATTCAGGGTTGGTAACCACCCTTTCCAAGGCAACTGTTTTCCTCTGGCCATCTTTTGCCCCTCTGAGAGTAGAACACTTAAGGGTCGACAAGTATGCTGACAGACAGAGGGAGGGTGGTTCCTCTAGAGATGTTAGCTGTTGATTTTGCCAGGGAATTTTGACTAAGGTATTATGCTGTGTAATAAGGACACAGTGGCAATTGAACCATAAAGTTATATCAATAATACATATATAATTTACTTATAATATCCTAGGTTTAGGAGGTCCACTTGGCTAACACATCTAAACCCATTCTTTGGATATTCACATGACCACTTCATCCACACGACTTACTTCATTGAGGTCTCTGTTCACATGTTCCCTTCTCAGATATAGTCCTCCCAACCCCATTCCCACCTTACCCTAATCAGTTTTTCCTCCTGGCACTCATCATAGTATGACATCCTATGATAACTTTTTATTGTCTGTTTATCCCCACCAGAATGAACTTCCATGCCGCTAGACTGTCTATTTTTCTTTCCCAGGGCTGAGAACGATCCTTGATACAGAGATGGCATTCAGTGTATACTTGCCAAATGCATGAATCCAATTTTGACTCTATTTGGTGGCCTTCCACCAGCTCATTTCCCTAAGCATCAGTTTTCTCGCTGATAAAATGGGGAGGTAGAAATTAAACGATAGAGTTTTTTGTTTTTTTTTTTTTAAATAGTGTGTGAGAGATCCTGGCACAGCATCTGACCCTTAGACCCTCAAAAATGGAACTTTCTTAAATGTTGTCTATTTTAATTGTGTATGTTCTTCAGGGGTTTAAGTGATTTTTTTTGTTCATTATATAGAGATATTATTTAAGAAATTTGTTAATATTAATATTCTAAATATAAGTTGTAGTCATCAAATTTTATCATTGAGATAGAAAATCAGAGTTGGCCACTGACCATTCAATAAAACAGTATAATGAAATTCACTAGATGGCAATCTTCGGCTGGTATGACAAGTGTTGGATGATTGACATACGCTCTTATTTGTTAAAGCAAATTGTAAATGACCACATTAGATGACACAAGCAGGACAGTAAATGTAGAAAGTGATTTAAGACTTCTTCTTATAATGTCAGTCTTTTTTGATTTACAAATATAAGTGGTATGTTTCTCCATAAAAAGTACAAGTTAATGCAAAATAGTGTCTCCTTAAAATGTCAAGTACA
The DNA here is from genome assembly GCF_011764305.1 of Mustela putorius furo. Classification (NCBI taxonomy): domain Eukaryota; kingdom Metazoa; phylum Chordata; class Mammalia; order Carnivora; family Mustelidae; genus Mustela; species Mustela putorius. Next base: position 20,892,276 of record NW_025421322.1, on the reverse strand, counting down.
GTGAATTACTAAGATGTGGCTGATGGTTTGTGTTTTAACCTCAGACACTCCCATTTATTGTCTTGATTGTTACAAATAGCAGGTATGCTTTCTGACATGATTATTACTTCATTAAATAATTTTGTTTAATGACCTTATACCTCTTTCCATGTCTCTGAAATAATTTATTCATGAGGCTCATCATATTCTGCATAAAACTAGCATGATTATATTTGCACCTGAAATTTTTTTAGATTGAGATGGATGGCAAAGATCAGATACTTCAAAAAACACTTTGCTGTACTGACCCTCTGATAGCCAGTTTTACTGAATGTGAAATGTATTTACTTTATCTTCACTGTGGCTTTCCTGAGAATAATACTCATAAGCCAATGAAAACCCTGTTCACTACAGAGCAGGCTTTCCAGTGGGTCCTTCTTGGTCCCCTTCCAAAAGAGTTTTGTTGCAGAAGTATCAGAATGTCTGCACTATAGGGTGATTTCTGTGGGTGTCCTAAATTACTGATCCTTGGACAGCTTTCAAGCAAGTAATAAAACATAGACCTGTCTCTTACCTGTCTTTCATTTGGTAGCCATTCAGTAAAAGTTGGAGCTGCATTGTTACAAAGTGGGTGAGCTGTGTGACAAGTTAAAATGATCTTTGCTCCACAAAGTCTCTGTTAGTCTAGGGAGAAGACCGAAATGATGGTCAGTGCTTGGTTTTGCAGTGTGGGTATCCTCTTGTATCAAAGGTCTGACCGGCTGCATTAAACATTCATTTCATGTCTTTGAAGCTGTGGGATCCTGTACCTATTAAGATATTCTACTCATGATCAGTTTTAGGGAATAAAAATAATGGTCATTTAACAAATTTCATTGGACATCCTTTGAGGGGCAAGACTCCCGGACCCCCTGCTCTTTCAGTAATTGTTTGTGTGATCTTGCCTCTTTGGTAAAATGGATATAATAACTCTAATCTACCTCATGGGATTATTGGGGGAATTAAATGAGTTAATATATGTAAGGCTCTTGGAACGTTGCCTGCTTCCGGGTAAGCACATCTATTAAGTGTCTTCCAAGGTGCACTGCAGAACCTGCATTCTGTGTGGAGCAGTGGAACAGCTCTTTCCACGTGTCTCTGCTCTTTCTGGCCGCCCGTGGGACTTCCTGTCTGAGCCATATATTTTGGAGCTTTGTTATATTGAACATAACCCTTTCTTGATCTTTATTTTTTGCCCATTTGTTAGTCTTGCCCATGCACTTATAAGATTAATAAAGGCAGGGATAGTGAAAAACATTTTTAAGTCCCTCCTGTGCCCCTTAGCCAGCACAGGGCTAGCTAAGTCTTTGACTCAGATCTTTGTTTAAAAAAAAAAAAAATCAACTGGGTGCTGGGTATTAAGGAGGTCATGTGTTGTGATGAGCACTGGGTGTTACATGCAGCTAATGAATCGTTGAACACTACATCGAAAACTAAAGATGTACTCTATGTTGGCTATCTAAACATGATAATAAAAAAATTTAAAAAAAAATTCTAATCAAGATAACCCTCCTCTGGAAAGCCTATTGGGGTCTTACATTCCTATTTTTATGGAGAATTAGTGGAGTTTGGTGTGAGGTTTGTTTTGTTTTTATTTTATTTTTTTAGCATTTCTTTATCTCCTAAAGCCTATTTATTTCTTTCCTCTTTTCCTTCTTTCCTCCCAGCCAAGCCAACCAGCTAGCCAGCTATTCAAGAATTTTGTTGTTAACCTCTTGCTATGGGCCAAAAACAATGCTAGGTGTTAAGTATACAGATGGCCAACCTAGAGATCGCCTGTGTTTTCATGAAATTCAACCAGTAGTTGAATACTTAATTACAAATTACCTGAAAGTCTAGAAAGCGTAGAGGGGACAGAATGCTGTGAGAGACTTAATAATAGGGACCTACATTCAATTGTGTTGAGTGAGGCTTCTTGGAGGGAAGTGATGTTTAAACGAAGACATGAAAGTTGGGAAGAAACCATCAGGCTAGGAATGGGGAGAAAGAAGGTGAGGAATGCCATGGCAGAGAGAACTCTGCCATGTGTGCAGGGAGTCAAAGAGGCCTCCATGGAACTAAAGCAGACCAGTGCCACCGAAGCCCCTGTGAGGCTAACAGCTCAGTGGAGGATGGTATAGTGCCACAGAGACTCACAGCCCACCCCCGGGGTCTAGATCTGACATGTCGTGCAAGTCAGTGGCATAGCTAAAGGGTTATACTTCCATTTTTAAATGGTTCTGGTTGCTTCTGTGGCCATGGCTTTGGAGGGGGCTCATGGCAACACAAGGGGACCTAAAGGCTATTGCAAAAGTCCATACCTCTGTGACCGTGTTTAAGACCACTGAGCCAGTTTAAAGACTGGTTTACTTGGTTCTTCATGTTTGCATCTCTGGGACCTAACATACTGCCCAACATACATACAGTAAGATATGTCAGAAAGCATTGTGGGGGGGATGGATGCCTAACGTTAGTATAGTCCAGGAGGATTTCTTCTCTTGTCTGATTGTCTAAACTGCTCCTAATTCTGTGGTCCTCCCCTGCTGTCTCCTACTTACGACACATGGCGTGCGTGCTGCCTAACTCCACAGGCACCAGTAATCAAGTAGGACATCCCTTCCTAGGGATCACTGCAGTGATCACTGGGAGGTGAAGGTCACTTGCTGCTTCTTCCCTAGAGCGTTGCTGTGATTCATGTTCTTTAAGGACCTTGCTATTAAACACAAATACGATTCTGATCATAGTGGGTTTATACTTCTGTCCTACTTTCTCATTTTTACTGTTTTCAGAAGATAATTTGCACAACTTCAGAATAAGATGTGCTATATGGTGTGTTGGGATGAAGCATTGAACGCAAATGACAAAAATACCTGCCCTTACAGCACTTCTTTTCCAGGAGCAATTGTATGAGATGATGAGTATTAAGAAGGGGTGGGGTAGTAAGGGAAGGAATCCTGTGGCCACAGTCACGGTCACAGATGGTTTCACTGAGGAGGCACCATTTGAGCAAATACTTGAAGAACAAGCTATGAGGATATTAGGGAAGAGCATTCTAAATAAGGAGAGCAGCTAGTGCAAAGGTCCTGAGGTATAGTGTGTCTGATAAGTTAGAAGGGCAAGGAGAGGCATGAGCTAAGGTGACTGGTAGAGGGGATGCAGTGGTGAGACAGATGGGGAAAGGCCCACTCTAGTGGTCCACTAGAAGGACTTAGTTTTTACTTGGAGGGAAACAGGGTGCCAGGGCACAGAATCGACTAAAGGAATTACAAGTGTGTTGATTTTAACTGCTCAGTAGGTGGCAGAGAGAAAACAATCTACCACATCCATTTGTCTCAAAATTGCTGTCCCACGTGTGGAATAGAAATTTGCTGACACTGGCCTTGAGTAAGTATGACATATTTTCATTGCCCGGGTAATTTAATATCCAATAATGGAGCGTCAGCTCTTCTCTGATGAGGTCCTGGAGCTCCTGCTCCCTGCTAGAGAAAGGCAGTCTGGGTCATGAGGAGTAGGTCTGTGCAGCAGAGACCCACGATGACAGAAACTACCGTGAGCAGCTGGCCGTTAGGAAGAGACTCCTGCATCCCTGAAGTGGAGAGGCAGCCAGGGCGGTGGGTTAACGGTGGGATCCCTGGGCCAGGCTGCCTGCCTTGGAATCCAGTTCTGCCCTTTGCAAGCTGGGTGATATCAGGTAAGCTAACTTCTTTGTGCCCCGGTTGCACAATTGTGAACGGCAATGATTGCGGTACCTCTTAGAGTGACCAAAAGGAGTAGTTACTATGTGCTTTGTCAGTGTTTTAAATAAAATCCACATAGACTCCTGCCCTCTTGGGGGTTTTATGCATCATACCTCCAGGCTCAGGGAAATGAGCTTGTTCTCTGCAAAGCCCTGTTGGCTCTTCCGTGGCTTCCTGGGTTTTCTTCTCTGCCTTTGGAAGGTCGAGAGCTACGCAGTTACACATCATTCGGGCCTCTCCTCCAGTCCCAACTGAAAGTGGAACAGCAGGTTTCCTTTAAGGCGAACACCCTGTTAGAAGAAAATATGTTGGCCAAGTCATCATGCTAATTATCTGAGGCTCAAAGGAATTAATTTTCTGGTAGTCGCTGAGCTTACTGCCTTTATAAAAAAAATAGTTTATTAAAATAATGTGATATAAGAGGATTTGTATGTAAGTAATTGGATAGTGCCTAGAATAAGAATGAAGGCATATTGAGAACTAGAGGTACAGGGTCAGCGGGCAACAGCCTGGAACATATATTAATTCTTCATAGGTTCTCAGGTTTTTGAGGGATTGGTGCTATGCCATGCTGAGAAGAGTGTCTGATTCTTTTTTAGTCTAGAATCAAGTAATTATTGAGAGAGAATGTGACCAAATGCTGAGTCCTGTTCTGTTGCAGGTGCTTTTTAAAAACTATCCCCTTTTCTCCTCATTTGGTGAGGTCAGAAGAATCCTCTCTAACTCACAGTTTGAGGAAACCAAACTAAGTGGTTCACAGCTACGAATGACAGAGCCAGTTTTCAGAACTTTCTATGTTTGTTTCCCAAGATCCCATTCTTTCTTCTGTTCTCTGCAGCCTTGGTAGGTCACTACTAGGCATTGGGAGTCAAAGGACTTGTTCTCTTCTATCTTGGTAGCATTAATGTTTCCACGTCAGAATGTTAGACCCTACAGCCAATATTGTAGAACCGGCCTGCGAATATGTCCCTGGGTTTATCCTGTTCCTGGTGTTCACTGGGACTTACAGAGTATCAGCTGCTGTTCAAAGGCTCACCTTAGTCATTCCTCTGAAGGTCTTAGTTATTCACATAAAGGCGAAAGATGAGAAAAATGACGAAGACCCTAGCTCAAAATAGAGAAATGGAAAAAAATAGATAATTCGAGTTCAGTATCTCTAGGTTACGTTCCTACAAAGACTCTCTTATCAGCTATTAACTTTACATGGCTGCATCTCCGAGGAGGAGCGGAAGTGGCTCTTTGAGGATTACGAAGCGGCCATCATGAATTGGGCATCAGACAAACCACAGAATTCGATTGTGCCCTGCCTTGGGTCTCGAACTCCTCCAGGTGAGGAGAGAGGCCTGCTGACACATGCAGGTTCAGAAAGTGATGTGTCTAGGTGGGAGCCAGCTGATGACAGGGTCCCCAGGAGACTTGTGTTTGTGTCCTCACCCGCAGTCGGGTAGAAACATGGGCCATTGCTCAAGAGCTGGCAGAGAACCACTTGAACTCGGGGAGCAAATGCCATTTCTGAGCACTAAGGTTTCCTGGCAGAAATCTTTGATATTTAATGCTGCCAGGATAGGGATGAGGCCACAAAATAATTTGGGTATTTATTTTTAGTAATTGTAAGAACATGCCTGGTATGGTCTTGTTCCTGGAGCCAACTGTTCAGACTTGGTGAACAGGGAGAGAAATGAAGTCAAGCCTCTTTGGTTTCCTTCCCTCTCGCTTGGAAGCCCCCCACGTGATTTCCATCCATCCACTGTGTATTTGTGTGATGGCAAGATCAGCCAGGGAGTGGGCTGAACTGCAGGTTGGGGGCTTTGGAACTACTGGAGGGTCTGGCAGAATTAAAAGTGTCTTGCCTTCCTGGGCTAGGCTCTACTTAGACCCTTTAGGCCCATGAAATGAAAATGTCAGGCACCAGGAGACAGAAAACATCACAAACATATTCATTCTTCCTTTATTCCCCTAAAAAGTAGAGTGCCCAGCAAAACTCAGAAGTTACCCACACTGTTCCTGACCTCTGCGTCCAGGTGAAAGCCTTCCATTATCTACATGGTCCAAGGCAGGAGAATGATTCACCCAGACTGTGGGGAGGGTGATGGAGGGCACACCTCTGACATGCCGCTGAGACTGTGCCATCCCCAGGGGGTGGCCATTCAAGTGTGGGGACATGTTTTGAGTCGATTTTTCACTCTCAGGTTAGGACCTGAGGACTATGGTGGACCACAGTGTGGGTCACTGGTAACAGGTCCCAGTTGTCTTGATGGCTTTGGGAGCAGATATAATGGTGACACCCAGGCAGAGCCTTTGTCTACGATCTGGGATACCAAGTGGTGAATGTTTTATACTTGAATTACTTTTACAAAATGGAAGGACTTTTCACAAGAGGCTTTCACACATTATATTGTCTCTGCCCACCCTGTTGCAGATTCTGTTAATTTTCTGGAAAGGGGCTGCTAGGAAGGGAAGCTCCACACAATGCCTTGCTGGAGAATATTGAATAACTTGTTAATTCATCAACCCCATCAGCTTCTCATGAAAAGGAGAAACCACGTGGTACGTTAGTACTTCAGAAAGTGGGATTTTCCAAAAGTCTTCTATAACCAGACTTAACTGTGTCTTCCTGTCTTTGCTTCCCTGATACCCAATTTGACAAGTCCATGAGCATTCATTCATTAATCCAACAAACGTAAATGATGCACCCCTGAGAGGTACTAGAGCATGGAAGCCACGAGTACAGAACGGAGCTAGGCTGCCTGGGTCTCAGACCGGGCTCTGCAACGAGCTACTTACACAGTCTGGTCAAGTAATCCTTCTCTGCCTCAGTTTCCACATCTATAAGATGGAGGCAAAGTTAGCATCTGTATCATTGGGCTGGTGGGAGCAGTAAATATATCAAAAGCACTAAGAACAGTGTTTGACACGTAATAAACACTGCTCGGCAGTTTGTTGGGTGGTGGTGATGATGATGACAATGGTATTGTTGCTGAGAGGCTGAAAGCAAAAACACATTTCTGTTATCAAGTGGCTAGTGATCTTGGATGGGGGTACAGCCAAGTCAGTCAACAGTTTCATCACGGTTTGGTGTTGTGTTTGGGTAGAAGCAGAGAGGAGACTTGGTCCAAGGAGATGGAATTAATGCCAGACGGTTCAATATACTGGCCACAATGAACAGGGGTTAGCGAGGAAGAAAGCAGTGCCTTCTAGTAGGAGAACCACACGTGTGCAGGCAAGTTTGAGAATCCCAGCTAGTTTGGTTAGTGTGCACGTAGGGTGCAGGTGTGGGAGGGGTGAGAGATTGAACTGGAGAGAGAAATAGGAGCCAGATCACAAAGGAGCTCCTTGTCGTTGGGTTTCATCTGGAAGGTTTGAAGCCGGAAGAATGACAGAGCGAGCAAATGAAGGAATTGAAACCAGGTGAAAACCTCAGTAACTCTTAAAGCATTTTTAAATTTCATCTTTAAAATCGGGGACTGTGGGACTGCTGGGTGTTCGGTACAGAATGAGTGGACAGAATGTTCTCTTTTTGGATTCTCTATCAATAAGGCAGGAAGCAGATGGCATACTCATGTAGAAAAGAACGTATGAAAATAAATGTAAAGGAAGAGGCTACTTAGAGGTGTGGGTGAGTGGTCGCCATAGAAGGAAGCCTGAGGGACATGAGGCAACAGTGTGACAGAGCCTGGTTCAGAGCTGAAGCTCTGGACGAGGGGAGGGCAGAGAGGAGTGAGGAGTCGCTGCTAGGACTTCTGGAAGAGTCAGAGAGCAAGATCCCCTTTCCCACACACTTGTCCCCTCCTGGTGGCCCCCCTATCACTCACCCCCACTGGAAGCAAGAGAGTGGTGTGTAGAGGTCAGGAAAATGGGACAGGACAGACCATTTGAGACTATAGTAGGTCTTTTCTTTGTTTTTGTTTTTGTTTTTCCTGTCAAAATCCGCTGTAAGACAATAGCTGTGGGTACATAAAATTGGAATTCATGAAATTTTTCACACCACCTTCCTATTCTGAGTCAGAAAATTGGACAAGGCTTTAGCTATAATCAGCTACTTTCTTCTATGAGAGCATTCCAATGGGAAACCACAGAATGAGTACAGTAATTCCACCTCCTCTCTGTTGAAACTCATCTGTGTGACAGATTCCTGAGACCATCACCCATCCTTGCAACAATCTGGAAGATGCTTTGGATTATTCATACTTTACAGATAAGGAAACTGAGGCAGTGATTTTCCAATGACACTACAGCTGTTAAGTAATGAATTTGCGATTCCAACTCAATTTGGGTTTTTTGTTTATACCCACGGTCTTTGGGCAATAGGGGTCCTATAGATAGGTTCAGCGCCCTCCTTTGCAGAGGATACTGGGTACCTGGGTCTTTGCCATCATCGTCACTAACAACGAAACAGAGGCAACAGACCCATAGAACCAGGGGTTAGCTTGATGGACACTGCACCTGAGGTTTTTTTGTTTTTTTTTTTTTTAAGATTTTATTTATTTATTTGACAGATGGAGATCACAAGTAGGCAGAGAAGCAGGCAGAGAGAGAGGAGGAAGCAGGCTCCCCGCTGAGCAGAGAGCCCAATGCGGGGCTCAATCCCAAGCCCTTAGATCATGACCTGAGCTGAAGGCAGAGGCTTTAACCCACTGAGCCACCCAGGTGCCCCTGCACCTGAGCTTCTTAAGGAAGAGTTACTTTTTGTCTGTTTCAGTGTTGGCTTTGTCACGGGATTTTTATGAGATCCCTTCTCACAAATGCTTTCAGTAGTGACATACTGGTTATAATTTGGTGCCATGAAGTGGTTCGGTGGAATTATTGGTCTAGCCATGACTTTAATACTATTTTGATGAAACTAAAATTTGTGCAGCATAGCATAAGAATAAATTGCTTCATGTTTGGGACTGTCCTTCTGCTCTCATCCAAAATGGAGGTGGCTGAAAGTCCTTACAAGTGCAGACTAGGTAATTGAATAATTTGTATACCAAATTAAGGTCCAAATGATGCTTTTAATAGCATAATTACTCATTATATGGAAAAGGTCAGCATTCACTAGTAATTATCTATTCTCTATAATTTTTAAAACATGAGAAAAATGCTGTGGCCAGCACATCCAAAGGGGAAAAGGCACTGGAAAGCATCCCTGGTATGGGAGAACCATGCTTTATTAAATTAGTAATTTCATTTGAGAGACACAATGTATAATTGATCAGCTAATTTGCCCGAAGCCTTTCATTTAAATACTGTATTTCACAGATTCTTCAATACACATTTTCACATTTCCAGAACCTGGCATCATCGTGTAACATAGTTTCTGTAGCACCTTCCTTTTTCTGTCGTAGTGGGCGCATAAAATAAACACCCGTCTTAAAATCTTAACATTAGATCCAATAAAATAGGGATTCAGACCTTTTTACTTTTATGTTTTGTCAGTGAGCTATCCCTGAAAGACTCAAACACCCTTTGGAAGGCGCTAATGCCAAAGACTAAATTCCCATATGCTAACAGAGTCGTTTTTCTGATTTACGTCACGTGCCTTGTCTGTGGGAGACATTGCGCTAATACTTTATGGTGGCGGGGGGCCTGGGTGGCTCAGTGGGGTAAAGCCTCCGCTTTCGGCTCAGGTCATGGTCTCAGGGTCCTGGGATCGAGCCCCGCATCAGGCTGTCTGCTCAGCAGGAAGCCTGCTTCCCTCTCTCTCTCTCTGCCTGCCTCTCTGCCTACTTGTGATCTCTGTCTGTCAAATAAATAAATAAAATCTTAAGAAAAAGATTTTATGTTAGTAATAATCACAATGACAAATAGTTATCTTTTGCCTTTGGATCATGCTCTATCGTTTTAAAAGGCCTGTTGTATGTATCTTCTTATTTGCTCTCAGTTACCTGAAAAGATAGAGATCATTTCTACATTCAGGCTAGAGAATCAGCGACAAACCTTCTAAAGTTTGGGTGATTCCGCTAAGCTTATCTAGGTCACCGTTGACAGAGCCAGAACCTGGGGCTTTCCACTCCAGGTCTAACCTTGAGAGCAGGGGCTTCTGAAGCAGCTAGGCCTATGTCTAGCTGTTGCCCTGCACACCAACATCTTGGTAACCTGTTGTGGGTTTTTTTGGTTTTTTGATTTTGTTTTTTTGGTTTTTTTCCTGACGTTTCAGCATCTAGGCAGCCTCTTTTCTCATGCTAACTTCTTAATTGCATAAGTAATACATGAACATAAACTCACTGTGAAAAAAAAAAAAAACTTGTAAAACATGGAATAAAAGTGGTATATCCCTAAACAACAGTCCCTTTTCTAGCATATACTGTGTGTATGTAAATAGCTTTTTAGAATAATTGGAGTTCTATATGTAGTGTTTCGTGATTTGCTTTTCTTACTCACAGTACATCTCAGAGATGTATTCATTCTACAAATATTTACTGTTCTCAGCACTGAGAAATCCTCACGTCAGGATAGGTACTTGTATCTCTCTTTTTTTAATTGAGAAAGAACATCCCATTCTATGTATTTACCATCATTTCTTAAAGTATTTCCTTGTCCCTGGACAATTTGACTTGTTTCCAGTGTAATTTCCATTACAATTAATGCTAGAAATAAAAATAGAATAATTCTGGCACATACCAGTTTGTGATGTGTGAACACTTTTGGCCTCATTCCCTGCATGGAAAGCTAGAGGATAGGGATACTTCTATTTTAGTTGATTTTGCCTAACCATCCACAAAGGAAGCTGAAAACATAGTGTGTCAGAGTAAGCAGACTGAACCTCCATGAACTTCTCTATTTTTTTTTTTCATTTATAAAAGGGAGGAAATAACAAGCTTTGTAGAGTTCTACCAGAAATCCTATGGCGTTAAGAGTTGAAGCAAAGTAATGATAGCCGCCCTCAGGATTTCACCCTCTTTCATGGGCAGGATAGAGCCACAAAAAAGTACACAAGACGACAGTAAACTCTGAGGGCATCTGGATGACACGGGCAGTTTTAAAGGTCAGAGGAAGACAAGAGGACCTGTGGCTGCCGTGGGATGGGAGGAAAGAAGAGTGACTTGTGGCCTGCTTGCTGGATGGGTAGAAAGGCACCGGGCTGCAGCACTCCAGGCAGGAAGAATAGTGCGGACACAGGCAGAGAGAGGAGAGGAGTGATGGCAGGTGACTGGCGAAGTCCAGCGGACTTGACATCTGTGGCAGATGGAGCCGCAGAATCTCACGGGATTGAAACTTGGCGCTTCCTGTCTCAGTGGTCATGCAGCAAGATAGGCTACTTGGCTTTGTCCCCCACCCCCGGGTTGGCTATTGCATTCTGCACCCCACTTCTCCGCAAAGTTACAAGACTTATACACCCATGGGTAGGCAACCAAAAGTCCTGCATATTCCTCTAGTAGGGAACCGTGTTCATGAGAATTCAAGTGAAAGAGTCAGAACTGGAGAAATGGTCTTGTTTATTGTCATGATGAAGCTGCACTTTGGTTCAACTCCCCTGGCCTGCTCTGTGCCTAGCATTCTGCCAGGCACTTCTGAGGCAAGGGGAGGACAGAGAAGAGTGGAGGAGGCGAGAAGGTTATGACACTTGGAAGAAAGAGGATATTGTTTCCTATCAACAAAGCCCTGTAAAGTACCAAGTACCTCACCTGAACTCCCTTTGCAGTGGGTTATTTTCTGAAGGCATCTCTGAGCCAATGGAAATAATACCAGGGTCGTCAAAGGACATGTTGGCATTTTTTAAAAGGATTTGGTTTTAGAGAGAGAGTGAGAACATGAGTGGGGAGGGAGCAGTAGAGCATGAGGGAGAGGGAAGGGGAAAGAAAGACTCTATCTGCACAGAGCCCGATACAGGGCTCCATCTCACGACTGAGGTGATGATCTGAGATGAATCCAAGAGTCCGATACTCAACCTACTGATCCACCCAGGCGCCCCACATGCCGGCATGTTTTTAAGAGGATGCTTCTGCCTCTAGGAATGGATTTTCTGTGAGCGTGGGGATGACAGGGTGGTTTTCAGAGGCAGTTGGCAAAAACCCATCTGTCCCTGTAGTTCATGTTACCACGTGGGATATCTGCTTAAGATCATGACTGTATACTGTGGCCGGCTAGCTGCAGCTGTTGGCCCGCCATCCACTACCAGGCCATACTGTTAGGACCTGGGGCTGGGTGTGTGCATGTGTGCACGCTTCCCTGCTAGGGTCCACTGCTGTATGTTACCATTCACTGATGGTCACATTTGGACTCAGGACATACTATCGTGTAAAGGCCATGGCTTCCAGGGAATGGGTTTACCAAAGGAGAGAGACGTGGTGCCTTATAGCAGGACTCAGTCTCCCACTATACCAGCGTGGTGTCACCCTGGCCTCCATCCTGAAATGCTGGCAGGGCTCGGGAAGCCACAAGCCTTGTGATCTCCTCAAAGACTTTTGGGGTTTTGACTTGGAAGCAATGTCTTGGTGATTGGAATGCGTAGTCTAAATAGCAACACTGAGTCATAAATACATGGGCCCTGTCATTAATTGATTGAATCGTGCCCCATGAATTATGGTCTGAGACAAAATTGCAGAGTGGGTGGTTCTCAAACAGATCCTTACCGACTAGACTGGTTGGCCCATGCCCAGCTGGTCAGAGCTGCTTGAGCCCAAGGCTGTCCTGGATGGGACCTCCCAGAAGCCTCTAGGGTGAGTGGCTGCCGCTGAGATGTCTGACTCCCGTCTGCTTTTTCCTGAGTCTCTGTGACAGCAAAGATCCCATCGTTATGTTCCTCTGCAGGGGAGCACAAAGGTGGTTCTCCTACTTTTCCAACTGAACCTGGATCAGATCCTAACTTTTAAAGTAGAGATAGCACAACTTTTGAACGAGAAACCAACAAAAACAATAACAAAAATTGGAATAAACCTTCATACAAATTTTTCCGTGGAGCAGACGTTCCTCCAGGCACTCTATAGGAATATCCTATATCCCTAGGTACCCCTATACCCCTGTATCCTTCACCAGTCCTGTGAGGCATACAGACAGTTACTTGCCCTTCACGAGCAGGGAGCCAGAGATATGCTAAGAGGATGCTCTGGTGGTCCTCAGCTGTTGACTGGTGATTCGAGACCTGGCGGTCTGACTTGAGGATCCCCAGGCTTTCACTGTTGATCGGGGTTCAAAGCGGCCCAGAAGTAGCCATCTGGACAAAGAAGTATAGACAGGGGACAGTAGCATGTGGTGACTGGCCCATTGTCTCTGAATAGATGACTCAAGAAAATGCAGTCCTGTCATTTCTGTTTCCAGCAGCCTGGTGTCGTCTTTTGTGATTCCTACTAGGAATCATTGATTACCGAAAATGGTTTGTGAAGCAATCCAATTAAGTGAGCCAAGAATTACATGTCAAGTGTTACCATCTTTATTTGCTTATGTCAAGTGGAGTCAGAGCCCTTCTGTGATCAGCAAAGCAAGTGTAAAGTGGTTGATTAATTTCCTTTAAGTTTTTTCAAAATTTGTGGGCAGGGAATCTAATTTTCAGTTTAATTTTCCTTCCTGACATACACATTCCATTCTTTTTTTTTTTTCCTTTCTCCCTATTACTGCTAGCCAGAACACATCATTTGTAGTTTCACTTTACTTGAGTGTTGGGTTAATAATATTAATCTGGATCCTTCTCCTTTCTTATCTCTAAGTAATTTGTAAAGGATGACCAGTTACAGGCCTGCTTAAGTGGATGTCAGCCATTTTGCAGAATGCCTGGGAAAAAGCAAAAGATTTTTATTAAATTGACTTAAAATATTTATGCTTACCACACTGTAATTAGGGGTGTGTGTGTGTGGCTAATATTTTTATGTGATGCTATATGCATATTATGAGCTGGAAATACAAAAGTGATAAAATTCATATAGCTTGAGTTTTGCCGTATTTAAAGAGGAAGACAATAGATTTATTTCCTAAAGATCTGATTAAATGACATATTTGTAATGTCTTAGTCTAAGTACTCAACAAATGTTAGTTAAGACCACAAGTCTTCGAGGTTGTCTTGGCTTTTGATTCTGGACTTGGGGCCATCTGACTGTCCTGGTGTGAGATCTTCCCTTGATCTCTAGGCTCTCACAACTGTTTTGAGACTCCTGTATACTCTTTTCATGTTGCCAATAGCTGACCTGTGCCTATTTTCAATCCTATACCTAGATTTCATCCATAGAAACACTGTGCCAGGTCTTAACTCTGAGCTGTGCATTGGAATGTTTGCAGCTTTCTCATTCTTACTGTTGAAGAATTGTGATGTGAGATGGAGAACGCCTTTAATTCCTCCTCCAATCTGTTTGTTAACCTTTAGTTATCATTAGGTGATCGGTGAAACCTTTTTGATGAAGTAGATCCATCCTAGAAAACTAAGGGTGTGCATGGGGTGACCAACTCATCATCCTGTATTTAACTTTGAAAGTCTTGAGTTCAAGGAAACACCTACCCAACGCACCCCACCCAAGAGATTTTTTTTCCCCCAGGACAGTATCAGTTTTAAAACCGTGAAAAGCCCAGCTTCCAGGAATCTCCTTGGTTCCAGGCAAACAGACTGTTATTTACCTTAGGTGTGGAAGACCAAGGCAATCAAGAATGCATACCTAACATCTTATTTGTATATAATTATTTTGCCCTAATTAAAAATAGAAATTAATCATTCCCTTTGAAATACAGTAACTGCCTTCAGAGTTCTTTCACAGAGATGAAGCTGTTTATTACCTAGCTCTCCTAAGGGCAGCACCTGAGAGAGTCAAGGAAGATCCAGATCCAACCCTCCATTTTGTATGTATCTGAAGGCACACATGTTTCTTCCTGTCTGGTTAAACAGATTCTGGAGATACTGTAGGACTTTTCAGAATAAGAAGACAATAAATGAGAATCTCTTTCATTGATTTAAAGTAAGAATGGTAACTGGCAAGCAGGCAGATTCTTTGGGTCAGCCGATCACCTGTTGTAAGCCCTTATAAAAAAGTCAGCCTAGAAAATCAAATAACCTTAAGAACGTTGCTTATTAACCATGGTACCAGAGCAAAGGAAGTTGAGTAATTGTATTAGAAAGCCATCAAGTTTTATGAGTTCCACTCCCCCACCTGAAAGTATATGTCAATTCCCAGCCCTATCTATGAATATGAAATATAATAATTATTTCCTAGGTCTGTCACCCCATCCCCCAAGATTCCAATTTAACTTGATGGGGGTAGATCTCAGACATTGCTCTTTTTCAAAAAACTCTCCAGGTTATCCAAATTTTTATCCAGGGTTGCAGCCAAGGGTGTAGGGAACCTTGTCCTCTGCTCATATGTGGGGACCCTCTTAGTGGGTAGTACCAAAGACATGGAAAATCATGTACTTGGTTTCTGCTTTAATTCCGTAAAGATCAAACCATTCTTTTGAGACAACACGGCACACCGTAACGTCCATGACTTTCTGTTTGTAATTTCCTGGGGGAAACGCCACATTATCCCAACAGGACTGGGGGCCGTTTCCAAACTCTTTCTCATGATGGGATAAATTTTTGAGCATCCATTGAAAATTGATGAATATAGCTCCCATTTTAGATAATGCTATTTGCAAATCTTGCCCCCAAAGCTTAGAAGGGCAGCCCTCTGGGAGTCTTTAAAAGGCACAGTATTAGCTCAAAATAAAGAAACCAAAATACCAAATAGAACCGTTCATGTGTATCCTTTCCTGCACTTTCAAAAGACTTTCTTTGTTCTGTCTTGACTTTGGAAGCTTTTGGGAGAAGCCTTTTATTCTTAGCTAAATAGTCAACATTCCCCTGGTTAGACTCCAAATTAGTAACCATTTTCCCAAGTCTAAACAGCCCTCTCCTCCATCTGATTCTTTCCCTGGTTCTTACTGTGGTCAGTCTCTAATACCCTTTCTCTGGAGCCACTTTTTCTCCAAAGTGTTCTCTGTGGTGGTTCCGATCCAACTTTCATGGGCCGGCGGAAATACAAAGTCACTTTGTCCTTGCTGTTTCTCATCTGCAGGTTTCTTCAAGGCAAATGGTTCAGTTGTCTTATACCATTTTACAGCACGACCAATGCAGGTTCAGCAAAGCTAACCCCGCGACCTATCATAAATACAAAGTGAGTACACTTCTTTGCAATGGTAATTTGAGGCCACTTCTTCCAGCTTTCCTTTATTTTTTTTTGCAAGGCCAGAGGGTGAAGGGCAGGGTATAATTGAAGGATCAGCTGAAATCCTAATCCTTTTAGCAATACTGTTACTCTTTAGGGGGTTCTCCTGTAAGCTGCCTCTGAAATATTTTCATTTTTTCTAGATGTGGAAACTCAGACATAGTCTCCTAGAGAGATTAAACGACCTCCCCAAGGACATTCATTGCTAGTCAGAGGTTGATCCAGTAATCTAATTAAGGCCTTAGAATTCCAGCAGTGTTGCCAAAACCACACTTTTCCCTCCTCCTTCTGCCAAACCCAGTAATTGAGTATGATGACTTGCCTGGCCCCTTGCCCTGGAAGCCCTCTGATGCCCACAGCTGAAGCCATCTGACCACATTTAAGGGTTCTACCCCAGGCCAAGGGTGTAGGATGATTAGTGGTTGTTAATCAGAGGGAATTTGAGGAGCCCCCTTTAAGAGTCGGGCCTTGCTACTGGGGTTTCTTTGGACCTGATCTTCGTGGCAGTGACACAGCCCAGTGTTGGAACCTGGTCCTGGTAATAAATAGGAGGACAATTCTGTTCCTGTGGTTGGAGTCACCTGTTTGTCCTTCAATCCCTGGAAGACTGGGATGCCCTGTCTTGGTGCCTGGCCTACCTTCCCATCGTCCGTCTTCTTCCTGTGAGCCCCTGCCAGGAGGTGGGAGCCCTGCCTTCTCCTGCGCACTCACCACCTGCTCGCCTTCCCACAGGACACTGGCATTCACGTTACATTCCTCCCTGTGACTCCTGGATAAATCCTTACCTCGATTGCTGACCTCCTGCTCTGTTAATGCTGCCTGCCTGAGCCCGTGTGTCTCGCTCTACGCCCAGCATCTGTGCCGCCCCTACCTGTCTGGGCATCTCCCTCTTGCCTACAGCTAGGCCTGCCTTGATCTGTGCATCTGTCTACTTTCAGGGTTCCAGTCTTATCCCACTGCCTGTGAGGTTCCTGTTTCTTGGCCTGGAAGGGAGCCAGAGGTTCCCTCTACCAATTGAAGATTCTGTTTGGACTCAGCACTTTCCTCTACTTTTCATTTATTTCTTGTAGGACTTAACCTTTTATTCTGGCCTCTGTGGGTAGCCAGAAATTGCCTATTGCATTTCCAAGTGATGTTAGACCTCTCTGCTTTTGATTTTGTAAATTGTTCTCATTTCTCATTTCCTTATTTTCAGTCGTGGTGTTTCTTTTTGTTCTTCTTTTCTTCTTTGATTTCATGGAGGGTTCTGTTGGATTTATCTTTTCGCTGCATCGATCTAGCCACATGTAGATGGATAGATGGACAGATGTGTAGACGGACAAACAAACAGACAAACCTTCCACTCACTTCCTTTTTAATACCATATGGCTGCCACCTCAGTATCTGGTACGTGTGAAACAGAGTGATGTGTCTTTGTGTTTTGTCACCATCCCTCCACAATCCCTTAAATGTGGTTAACATTCAACACATGCCTAATATTAATAATAAAGCAAAAACTATTGTCAAATTCAGGTTTGGTGTCAGAATGAAGGAGAGGCTTGTACAGGTTTACCAGAATAACCATATCCTTCACTTTGTGTAGGAAGAGAAGCAAGACAAGGCTATTAAAATCTCTGAAAATAAGAAATGGCTCTAAAGGAATCCCATTATAAGATGTACTCATAGTCCTGAATTGCAATATTTGAAAATATTAAAGATGAGAGACACTTGAAATAAAACAGCCTTAGGGGGCACCTGGGTGGCTCAGTGGGTTAAAGCCTCTGCCTTCGGCCCAGGTCATGATCCCAGGGTCCTGGGATCGAGCCCCACATCTGGCTCTCTGCTCAGCAGGGAGCCTGCTTCCCTTCCTCTCTCTCTGCCTGCCTCTCTGCCTACTTGTGACCTCTGTCTGTCAAATAAATAAAGAAAATCTTTAAAAAAAAAAAAAAAAAAAAAAACAGCCTTAGGAAGGGACAGATGTGGGTCTGGAATGAAGTTGGGTTCATTTAATCTCATAATACAAAACTGAATAAATGCTGGTATTCCACAGTTTAAACCCTTATAGATGAAGGTATTTCCAAGTTTCCACTAGCACACCTGTTTATGCTCTTATACATACGATGTGTGTTTTTTTCAGGATAGAGACCTTACAGTGGAATTACACATTACAGACTTCTAAAAGAATATAACTTTGCACTTGGAAAAGGCAAAACTAGTCTAAGAGCAACTTTCCCACTGAATATTGTCCATCTTCTCCATGCTTGTGTATTTCTTGAGTGAACACACTCAACCACGGTTTTCCTTTGCACATCTTTTTACGAGGGAACAGCAATCATCGAAAATGGAGTCACTGTCTATGTTTTAGGGTAGCAAATATTTCTCAACCTATTAAGTAAGAACAAGTTGAAAAGCAATGCATATGGCACTGTCCCATATGTAGGAGTGGGTGGGGCTCATGGAAAACTCTATATCCCTATTTTACATATACAAGTGTGAACTACATTGAAAAGAAAATGGCACCAAGTGTATGCTGTCCCTCAAAGTGATGATAGTTTCTACCCTTGCTAAGAAGAATGAAATTGGGGAAAGTAGTATGAAAAGACTATATGTGGTTCCTTATTTTACATCTGTATTGATTGAATTGTCACAGAATGCATTCACGAGTTACTGAGTATAATTTTTAAAAATTTAAAACATGCGTAGTATATTTTTTGTCTCTGAGTATCTGAGCCTTTGTTAAATGACTGCTAGAATAATCAATTACATAAAAGGAAACATTTACATAATCAACACCCACTGTATGGCAGACCTTGTACTGAAGCTGTGAAGGGTAGAAACGATGGGTAGAACTGTCAGTACCCTTGAAATGCTCATGGTTCTGTGTGGGAGCAGATTATTTAGACAGATAATTAAGCCTCACTGGGAAAGAGACTCTCATTGGACAGTGTTGCCAAGAACTATGGGAATAAGGTAGGGGAAATTGGGAAAGGCCTCCTGTGAGGTGGTTTTCTGTTGTTGTTGTTCTTTGTTTATTTGTTTTATTTAGAGCTTTAAAGGTGGGCAGAAATTCTCCAGGTAAGGATGGCAGAAGTGGCATCCTAGCAAGATAAAACATGATGTACGAGGGCACAGAAGCATAAAAGGGACAAGTGCTAATACGGCTGGAGAGAGAGTTCTGGGGACATGCTGAGTGTCAAAGCCATGCTGGGTATGGTTGCTGTCAGTTTTGCCAGGCGGCTCTGTAGGAATGGGTGTCTTTCCCCTGTGCTTCACCAGGAGCTTGCCTAGCCCAGTCGGAGAGAAGGCGTGAGTGCATACCGGCAGGCATCCCTCCTTTGGGAACAGCCCTCCGTCGGGGTTCAGATGTTCATGGCGTCGTAGTCCCCAGCCTGGCCCAGCTGTTCTGCCATCCTGTTCATTTCTTTATCGATAGGTTTCTCAGTTGGCTGGCTCCTTTTTTTCATCGCGTCAATATCCCCGTGTGGCTCTGTCCTGCAAACGCCCCCTGTCGGTTCTGCCTCCATGTCCTCTTCACTCCTGCAAGCTCCGACTGGCTGCCTTCTGGTGGGTGTCCACATCAGCCTCTGGATGTTTCTGTCTTGAGCCTCTACCACACACTGCCCTGACCTCTGGCCTGACCTAATTCTCTTTCTCTCTGTTCTTTTTCAAAAACCTCAACCTCAGCCCTGATTTTTTGTCTTCCTGTCCCCAGCAGATAGCACAGTACCCGGCAGACAGTAAGGGCCGAATAACATGTTAAATAAATGAATCGAATAAATGAATCTTCACCCCCCTTAATGGTGGGCTGTTGATGGTTTGTGTGTATTTTTATACCTGGCCCATATGACATGCTGTTCTATGTGTGCTTGTTGGACAGTGTAATTATGTGGTTCCACGATGATGTAAATCACTCATGGAAGAAAAAGAGTAATGAAGCTGGAGCATTTGGGAGCTGCAATATCCTTTGAAACTTCCAAGGGGCTGGGAGGCCATGACAGGACCGGAAAACATGTTTCTTTTGTAAAATGGAAGCTTTTCAATAAAATCAGTGTTGTGAAACAATTTTTAATTTTCATATTCTCATGCTGAGGTTCATGTATTTTAATTTACAACAACAAAAAATCCAAGACCTCCAACTTAAAAAAAAAAATACCTCCATCTTGTGTCAGAGTTTTTAGTTTACAGACTAGTTGTTGTCTGAAATAAACCCACTCACCCTAGCCAAAAGAGCGCTCCCCAAGGTTCCTAGTTCCTCTGTCCTGGTCAAAGGCTCTCCTCACCCAGCTTTATTCATGGCAGCCGCCGCCCTTGGTTGACTTACGCAGTGTCTGTCTCTTACACTAGAACACAAGCCCTGTGCGGGCAGGTGTCTTTCCACTCTTCCTCACCAGTGCATTTCTAAGTGCCTTGTCCACAGTGGATGCTTGATCGAATATTTCCCCAATGGATGGTTCTTCTAATTATTCTGTAGAAAAAACTATCTCACCATTAGCCTTCTGCATGATATTAAAAACTCATCATATTTCAGTTTTCTTCTTTCAGATTTCTAGGAGTTAGCAGGGGTCACTTATTCTGTAGATTTAAAAACCTTTGCATGCACCTGACACAAAGTAGTCACCCATAGTTTTTAATAATTGTTTGCTTGCTTCAAGCGGCTCTAAAATAATTTGAATTACAATAGGCAGAGGCATTTCCCTGCTTTCAGTGCCTCCCTTCTGTCCAGTCCATCATCTGGGTGAACAGTTGACTTGTTTAAGGTAGAAAATAAAAATGTAGAAGTGCTACTGAGTAGTTAACCATAAAAATCAGAACCCTTTGCAAATAGGTGCAGCAAAGTTAATGGGATAAATTATAAGTTATTATTTGATACCTTTCCTGTGTTGAAGATTTTTTTTAAAGAGCTATATATTAATACTGTAAAAACTAGAGCCATGAACTGAATACACACACACACACACACACACACACACACAGCTGGGGACTTAACTACTATTTGCTTTGAACAATGGGGCAAACAGAGCATGAAATTAAGTGTTGGGCACATTAAATCTACAGATTTCAAACTTTTTATATGGTCACTTTTCAATGAGTAATAGTAACTTGGAAACTAGTTTGACTCTAAAAAGAATTATGGAATAAAATACATTTGATGAGAAGAAATAATATGATTGAAAGGGTAGCTAGGAGAGAGGCTGGACTCGCCCTGCTTGCAGTATGAAGGATTTCTGCTGCTTCATAATCAATAATCCCAAATGACTCTGAAGGGCTCCACTGATGTATAAAAGGTACAGAAAAATAATGTAATGGACGAACAGAGAATCAGTGGAAAATTAGTTTGGAATCCTCTTCTGGGCTTTTCTTTAAAGGATCATAAAAATGTCCTGCACTCAATTCTCTCTGGTGTATATATCAAATGTGTAACCCAGATATTCTTATTATTAAGGTAACGTGCTTTCGAATCAAAGAGGTCAAGAAATGCAGAAGATACCTTTGAACCTCCAGCCTCTTTTTTGCCCTGCTGAGAATGCCAAATGACTAAACATTCAGAATTAGGCCCCAGAATAGAAATGGGAAAATATTGTGCGTGCAAAGGCAGAGAATGAAGGTTTTTTTTAATTTAAAAAAACCTGCGTAAATTCAAGGACAAAATGGAAATGGAATGAAAAATGAAAAGGGGAGCTTATTAAAAAGGACTAAACAGGAGATAGGAAAAAAACGGGAAGCTGGTAGAGGATTTTCAATGATTTGTGGGGAAATGCAGTTTTAGTTCAGTAGGGAAACTATATTTGTGCTGTATCATTCAGTGTCATTATTCATTCCCACAGACTGGGTGATGCTTGTTGAGCAGGAGAGTTTTTCTGGTTTTGGATTTGTTCGGCACTTCCATAGGAAACCAGATTTCATTTCCACAAATAACATTCATGAGCCAAGTAGGCATGGCTCAGTGAGAATCCAAATTTCTGTGCATGGCCCCCAGTGATCCTCCCTGGAGAAGGTTGGGAGCCACCCAGACCCAAAAGATAAGACATATTGGAAGAAGACTGAACAAATGAAAATGCTTCTCTTGGCCCAGGTGTGTGTGTACTGATCAGGAGCTGTGGCTCATGTTCAGCTGGGTATTTGTGGCCAGAGAGAATGTGGTGATCTTGTGCATGAATAGTAAGTGTCGGTCTCATGCCTGGATCAGAGAAATGACTAGAATATGATGGCATGTTTCCTTTCATGTCGTTTTCTGGGAAAGAACCATAATATGGAAGCCATCAAATCCTTTGCATTTTTGCCATTCGATGGGTCTGAATAAATTATGCCACTGGAAAATAACTAACATGGTTTATTATATACCCCTTGATGAGTATGTCTAAACATACATTTTAACCTTGATTTTCACCTGACCCACACTTCTTCAGTAACTAGTAGGGAGAGTAATGGGAGTAGCAACTGTAGCAGCAGCTGATGTAATAATAAAATAACAACAGGAGAGACTACCATTTATCATCATTAGTGCCAAGGACTAAATGACATGTTTTGTGCTTATTTTCTAATCAAATCATCATAGAAAACCTATGAGATAATATATTATCTCCCTTTCCTTCATGGTGAAGCAGAGACTTGGAGAAATCAAGTCATCTGTTTAAAATTAAATGGCTAGTCAGTAGAAAAATCCAGATGCCAACCTAGATCCGTGGAACCCATTTGCTAAAATTCCATTTTAGCAAAGTTAGGCTGGGTGCCCATCCATAATGTCACACAGTCTGCCCTGTTTAATCTCTTGATTTGTCAGGCTTATGTTTGTGGATACAAAGTTATTCCGTTCCCCACACGTAATATATTAGGCATTGAATAAGTATCCAGTAAATATATTTGAATGAATGAGAAGGGAAGAACCATCACTCTTCAAATTCGAATGCACAGTCCTGCTCCTGGGCTTTGCAGGTTGCTTCATTGCTTCCAGTTGTCTTACCACAGAGCCTTATTCTACTATCCCCCTGGGCAGGAAAAGACACAAGGAGGGTTTCTGGTTTCTGGTTGAGTATGAGAGAAGCTTGGAAGTTGCCCCTCTGTCCTAACAAGTAAAAAAATGGAACAAACTGAAAAATCAGTAACTCTTAGATTCATAAGAGAAGTGAGGTATCAGAGAAAATTGTTGTCTCCCAAACTGGAGAGACCAGCAGGTGAATACAGAGAATCACAACTTACTAGAGCAGAAACCTCCATGGGATCAGTGCCAGGGTGGGAATGAACTGTAATTGATGAATTGCTGGAGGCTCAGTGTGCATAACTCTGGGAGAGAAACTCCAGGAGGATCCAGTCTTTGGGGGATATTACACTTCTGTGACTTTTACCTTCTGAAGCTCTACTAGGCTCTCACAGTGAATATCAGAGATGAATCCCCTTGTGCATCCAGCAGAGAGGGGGGAAGAGAGTATTTGAAATACAAGAGAGTATTCTTTTTTTAATAAGTTCTGCCCTCATGAAAACCCATTTAATCAGAGCCTAACTGACCTGGGAGAAGAAAAATACCCAACCCCAGCCCATTCAGGCTATCTTGTTCTACCTAAAGGTCCTGGGCGGGGGTGAGGGGGGGCTGACAAACATGTATGAAGTTCATAGTGCAGAGGCATAGGCTTATTAAAATACTGAGCTCTAATCAGAGGGCTCTAGAAATCTTTATCTCCCCACCACACCTTATCACCATATTACTCAAGACCTATTTATAGCAGTTACTTTTGCCTGGTACATCATGTCTGGCTATCAGGAAAAAACTACAGGACCTACTAAAATTGAAAAACCATCAGAATCAGACTCAGATAGGGAAGGAATGTTGGAATTATCAGAAATTTAAAATGATATAATTTATATGCTAAGAGACTTAATGGATACGCAACATGCAATAACAGATGGGCTATGTAAGTAGATAGATGAGAATTCTAAGAATCAAAAAGAAATTCTAGACATTAAAAATTCCAAAAGAGATGAAGAATGCCTTTGATGAACTTATTAGATGAGATAGAGCTGAGGAAAGAATCTCTCTGTTTGAGTGTATAGCAATAGAAATCTCCAAAAGTGAAAAGCAAACTAACAAAAACCCAGAAAATATCCAGGTAGAGTGCCTAGGCGGCTCAGTTGTTAAACATCTGCCTTCAGCTCAGGTCATGATCTCAGAGTCCTGGGAACTATTGAACAACTACAAAAGATGGAACATATGTATAATACCAATAGAAGAAAGAAGGGAAAAAAAGGAAGAAATATTTGAAACAATGATGACTGAGCATTTCCCCCAAATTAATATCAGATACCAAACCACAGATCCAAGAAGTTCAGGGAATACTAAGCAAGATAAATGTCAAAAATATATATACCTGCATATATCATATTCAAACTACAGAAAATCAAAGATAAAATTCTGAGAAAAGCCACAGGGAAAAAACATCTTGCTTGTAGAGGAACAAATATAAGAATTGCATTGACTTCTCAGAAACCATGAAAGCAAGATATTGGAATGAAATATTTAGAACATTGAGGGGAAAGGGGAAATCACCAATCTAGAATTCTATACCCTGCAGAATTATCCTTCAAAAATTTATGAGAAATGCATTCTTAGACAAACAGAATTTGAGGGGATTTATTGCCATAATCCTGTCTTGTAGGAAATGTTCAAAGAAGTCCTTAGGGAGAGAAATGACATAGAGCAGAAACTCAGATCGACATAAAGGACAAATTTCAGAAAAGGAATAAATGAAAATAAAAGAAAACCATTTTTATTACTCTTTTAAAAAAATTTTTTTAAGATTTTTCTTTATTTATTTGACAGACAGAGATCACAAGTAGGCAGAGAGGCAGGCGGAGAGAGAGAGAGGGAAGCAGGTTCCCTGTTATGCAGAGAGCCCAATGCAGGGCCCAATCCCTGGATCCTGGGATCATGACCTGAGCCGAAGGCAGAAACTTAACCCACTGAGCCCCCCAGGTGCTCCCATTTTTCTTACTCTTCATTGATCTAGCAAATATGTCAAAGTAATACAAAGTGTTCAAAATTATGCATATTCATATGGCTTGTCTGTAAGTGAAATGAATGACAGCAGTGACACAAGGGAGAAGAGAGAGGAATTATTTTGTTAAGGTAAGGTACTTATATTCCTTATGAGTCAGGATACTGTTACTTGAATGTGGACTTGGATTGGTTATAAACATATACTGCAATCTCAAGAAGAACCAGTAAAAAACATTTTTTAAAAAAGAAGTACAGGGACACCTGGTAGCTCAGTTGTTAAGCATCAATCTTCAACTCAACTTTTGATCTTAGGGTCCTGAGATCAAGCCCCACATCAGGCTCCCTGCTCCATGGGAAGCCTGGCTTCTCCTTCTCCAGCTCCCCCTGTTTATGTTCCCCATCTCTCTCTCTCTTTTTGTCAAATAAATAAATAAATAAAGTGTAGCTGATACGCTAATAAAGATGAGAAAAGAAAATCGTATAAAGTGCTCAGTTAAAACCAAAAAAGACAGAAGAAATGGAAAATAGATAGGGACAAAAACGTGCAACAAATAGAAAAAAGTAACAAATATGGTATAAATCCAGCTATGTCAATAATCACTTTGGATGTCAATAGTCTAAATGCATCAATTAAAATACAGATTCTCAGCATGGATCAATAAATAAGACCCTAATATTTGCTGTTTGTAAGAAAACCCACATTGTATATGAGGACATAGATTATAATAAAGAAATAGAGAAGGATAAATCATGCTGACACTAATAAAAAAAAAACGAGTAGCTATGTTAATTTCAGAGCAGTCTTCAAAGGAAACTGGGAGAAGAGGAACATTATATAATAGGAAAAGGGTCAGTTTTCTAAGAAAACATGATAATCCCTAATACGTATGCAACTAACAACAGCATATCAGACCATGTGAGGATAAACTGATAGAACCACAAGGAGAAATGGATGAATCCACTATTAGAGCTGGAGACTTCAGTACCTGTCTACAGAAATGGGCAGATCCAGCAGGCAGAAAATCAGTAAGGATAGAGTTGAACTCAACAATGCCATCAATCAACTGGATATAATGAGCATCTATAGATGCTTCATTCAAGGACAGAAGAACACACATTCTTCTCAAACGCACATGGAACATTCACCAAGATACATCACATTCCAGTTCATAACACACACCTTAAGGAAGTTAGAAGAACAGACATCATACAGTGCCTGCTCTTAGACCACCACAGAGTTAAACTGTTGGAATTAAATTTTAATTTAATTAGAATTAATAACCGGGAAAATCACAAAATATTTGGACATTAAATGACATACTTCTAAAGAACAAATAGATCAGGTGCCTGGGTGGCTCAGTGGGTTAAAGTCTCTGCCTTCAGCTCAAGTCATGATCTCAGGGTCCTGGGATCAAGTCCCAGACTGGGCTGTCTGCTCAGCAGGGAGCCTGATGCCCCCCTCCCCCACCTACCTCTCTGCCTACTTGTCATCTCTGTCTGTCAAATAAATAAATAAAATCTTTTAAGAAAAAGAAGAAAGAACATATGGGTCAAAGAAGAAATCTTAAGATATACTGAATGTTTTGGACTAAATGAAAGTGAAAATAACAATTTATCAAAATTTGTACTATGAAATGAAAATAGTTCCTAAAGGAAAAATGATAACATTGAATGTGCATATATTAGAAAGTAAGATCTAAAATCAATCATCTAAACTACCACCTTAGGAAACTAGGAAAAGAAGAGCAAATTAAATCCAAAGTAAGCAGAAGAAATAATCAAAATTAAAGAGAAGTCAGTGAAATTGAAAACAGGAAGTCAGTAGAGAATATCAAGGACACCAAATACTGGTTCATTTAAAAGATCAATGGAATCAATAATCCTCTAACCAGGCTGTGAAGAAAAAAAAAAAGACACAAATTACTGATATCAGAAATGAAAGCAAAGACATGGCTACCAAGCCCCTGGACATTAATTAGATAATAATATGAACAACTATGCCCATAAATTTAATAACCTAGATGAAATGGACCAATTCCTCAAAGACAATCTACCAAAACTCAAAACTCATAATATAAGAAATAGGTAATCTGTCAGGCTTGTATCTACTTAAAAATTGAGTAATCAGTGACTTTTCAATAAAAAAGCACCAGGCCCAGAGGGTTTCACTGTAAATTCTGTCAAACATTTAAGAAAGAAATTTTGCTAGTTCTCTACAATCTCTTTCAGAGGGTAAAAGCTGGAGGAATATCCTACCTCATTCTGTGAGGCAAGCATTACATAATAACAAAACACATAGACATTACAAAGAAAGAAAACCAGACTGCTATCACCACAAACTTAGGTACAAAAAGCCTCAACAAAATATTAAATCCAACAATGTATAAAAAGAATTACACACTTTGACTAAATAGGATTTATCTCATGTATACAGGCTGGTTCAACATTTGAAAATCAATGACTGTAATTTACATCACAGGCTAAAGAAGAAAAATCACATGATCATATCAATAGATGTAGAAAAGTGTTTTACAAAATCCAACACCCATTTAATGATAGAACCTCTCAGTAAACTTTTGAAAGAGGGGGACTTCCTCAACTTGATAAAGAATATCTACCAAAAAAATCTACATCTAATATAGTTAATAGTGAAAATCTCAAAGCTTTCCCACTAAGATGAGGAAGAAGACAAGGATGTCCTTCTCACCACTATTTTTCAACATCATTCTGGAAGTCCTAGCTAATGAAATAAGACCAAAAAAAGGAAATAAAAGAGATGCAGATTGGAAAGGAAGAAATAAAACTGTCTTTATTTGCAGATACTGTGATTGTGTGTGTAGAAAATCAATCTAATTGACAAAAAAAAAAAATTCTGGAACTAGTAAGGCAGTATAACAAGGTTGCAGAATATAAGGTAAATACACAAATTCAATCAATTTCCTTTATATCAACACTAAGTGGAGTTGAAGTTAAAAACATTATAGCATTTATATTAGCACCCCCAAAATGAAATGCTTAGGTATAAATCTTACAAAATATGTACAAGATCTCTATGAGGAAAACTGCAAAACTCTGATCAATGAAATCAAAGAAGACTAAGTAAGCAGAGAGTCCATATTCATTCATAGGAAGGCTCAGTGTTGTCAAAATGTTAGTTCTTTCCAACTTTGGTGTATATTTTCATTATAATCCCAGCAGGTTATTTAGTGGATTCACGAACAGATTTCACAGTTTATACAGAAAGGCAACAGACCCAGAAGAGCCAATGCAATATTGGAGAACAACAGAGGGGGAGATCAAACCCTACCCAAATTCAAGATTTAATTATAAATCTTCAGCAATGAAGGCAAAGTGGTATTGGTGTAAGAAGAGACAAATAGATCAATGAAACAGAATGGTGAGCCCAGAAGTAGAACTGTATAAATATAATTAACTGATTATTGACAAAGAGGCAAAGGCAATACAATGGAGAAAAGGTAGTCTATTCAACCAGATGGTGCTAGAACAACTGAGCATCCACATGCGAAAACAAACAGAAACAAGAAAACCTAGACTTCAACTTTACGTCCTTCACAAAAATTAATTTAGAGTGGATCGCAGGCCTAAATATAAAATTCAAAATCATACAATGCCTGCAAAAATAACAAGAGAAAAGCTAGATGAGATGGTCTTGGGTTTGCCCATGGCTTTTTAGATAGAACACACTAAAGGCATGATCCGTGTAAGCTGTAATCAATAAGCTAGATTTCATTAAAAGTAAAAATTTCTGCTGTGCAATACACTGTCAATAGAATGAAAACAAGCTACCATCTGGGAAGAATATTTGCAAAAGACATTTCTAATAAAGTACAGTTATTCAAAATATACAAAGAACTGTGAAAGCACAACAGTACTAAAACAATGCAATCAAAAAGTGGACCAAATATGGTGCCTTGGGTGGATTCAGTGGGTTAAGCCTCTGCCTTCAATACAGGTCATGATCCTCAGGGTCCTGGGATCGAGCCCCGCATCAGACTCTCTGCTCAGTGGGGAGCCTGCATTCCATCCCTCTCTGCCAGCCTCTCTGCCTACTTGTCATCTCTGTCAAATAAATAAATAAAATCTTTGAAAAAAAAATGGACCAAAGATATGAACAGACATCTCAGTAAGGGAGATACACAAATGGCAAATAAGCACATAAGAGGATGTTCCACATTTTGCCATCAGAGAAATAAAAATTAAAACAAGATACCACTGCATCCCATTAGAATTGCCGTAATTTTGAGCACCAATAACACCAAATGCTGGTAAGAATGGGGAGCATCAGGAACTCTCATTCATTGCTCCTGGAAATGCAAAGTGGTACAGCTACTGTGTAGGACAGTTGGGCATTTTCTTACAAAACTAAAAATACTCTTACCAGGTAATTCAATCACCATTGCTGATGTTTTCTCCAAAGAGTTGGAAACTTCTGTCCACACAGAAACCCGCACATGGAAGTTTCTAGTAGCTTTATTGATAATTGCCAAAACTTGGAAGCAAGCAGGAATTCCTTTAGAAGATAAATGAATTTTTAAAAACTGTGGTACAGGCAGTAATTTCTCCAATATCAACCATAGAAGCAATTTCCAGATATGCCACCTAAGGCAAAGGAAACAAAAGCAAAATTAAGCTATTGGGACTATATCAAAAAGATTTTGCACAGTAAAGGAAAACAACATCAACAAAACAAAAATGTGGTCTAACGAATGAGAGGTATTTGCAAATGATATATTTAGTTAGGGGGTAATATCCAAAATATATAAAGAACTTTCACAACTCAACAGACATACACAGTTTAAAAATGGGCAGAGGACCTGAACAGACATTTTTTCAATGATCTACAGATGGTGCACAGACACATGACAAGATCCTCAACATCACTCATCAGTAGGGTAAAGCAAATCAAACCACAGTGAGATATCACCTTAAACCTGTCAGAATGGTTAAAATCAAAAAGACAAGAAATAAGTGTTGGGTGTGGAGAAAAATGAACCATCATGCACCACTAATGGGAATGTAAATTTGTACAGCCACTGTGGAAAACATTACGGAGGTCCCTCAAAAAAATTGTGAATAGAAATACCATATCCCCCCCCCAAAAAAAAAAAAAGAAATACCATATCCCATAATTCCACTATTGCATTTTTATCCAAAGAAAACAAAATATTTATTGCAGCATTATTTGCAATAACACAAGATATGGAAGCAACCTAAATGTTTTATGGGTAAATAAATAAGGAAGATGTGAGTGAGTGAATGTGTGTGTGTGTGTGTGCATGCACGTGTGTGTTGGAATATTATGTGGCCATAAAAAAAGGTTGAGATCATTCCACTTGAGAGAGCATGAGAACATGGATAGACCTAGAAGGTATTATGCTAAGGGACATAAGTCAGACTGAGAAAAACAAATGCCATGTGATTTCACTAATATGTGGAATCTACAGAAAAAAATGAATAAACCAAAAAGCAGAATTACACCTATAAATACTAAGACCAAACTAATGGCTGCGAGAGGGAGGGTGTGGGAAAAATGAGTGAAGAGGAGAGGGAGATACAGTCTTCCAGTTATGTAATGAGTAAGTCAGGGGAATAAAAGGTCAATGATAGTATAGTAGCGATGTATCAGGACAGATGATGGCTACACTTGTGAGCATATGATAAGGTATAAACTTGGCCAATCCCTATGTTGTACACCTGAAACTAATGTAACATTGTATCAACTATACAGAAAATAAAATGAAAAAATAATAAACTGTGGTATATGCAGGCAATGAAATATGATTCAACACTAAAAAGAAATGAGCTATCAAGCCATGAAAAGACATGGAGAAAACTTAAATGCATATCCCTAAAGTGAAAGAAACTAATCTGAAAGGACTACATACTGTGTAATTCTAACTGTATGACATTCTGGAAAAGGCAAAATTATGCAGACAGTAAAAACATCAATGGTTGTCAGGGGTTAGGAAGGAAGGAGGGAGGAATTGCCTGAGCACAGAGGACTTTTACAGCAGTGAAATTACTCTTTATGATACTATAATAGTGGATACCTGTCATATGCATTTGTTCAAATCATTAGAATGTGCAACACTTACTGTGAACCCTAATGTAAACTGTGAAGTTCGGGTAATAATGATACGTTGGTGTAGGTTCATCACTTAAAGAAATGTACCTCTTTGGAGGGGGATTTTGATAATGAGGGGGACCGGGCATGTGTGGGGCAGAAGTCCATAAATCTCTTTACCTCCCACTGAATGTTGCTATGAGCCTATTACTGCACTAAAAAAAAAATTTTTTAAAGCTACGGGAAAGCATAAGGCAAAAAATGATTCTGTCATCTTCTAGAATTGATATATCCTATCATCAAGAAATCAGTCCAAAGGGTGGAGATTTACTATAGTGCCTTCATAGTCCATTCATTAAAGAGTAGTTATTTTGTGTCTCGGTGCTAGTTACAGGGAATATTGTAGTAAATAAGTAAATGTAAAACTATCAGATAATATAAATAAGGGCTATAAAGTGTCAAAAACATCGTGGGGAGCAGTTACCGTCTGGTGCTCAGGAACGACAGCCCCGAGGAAACAACGTTCCAGCTAAGATGTGAGTGACAAGCCAAAGCTAGTCATGAGGCTGTCTGAGAGAAGGGCTAGCTTTCCTTCGTCACCTGCCCTGAAGTAGGAGAGGCTCCTTGTGTTAGAGGAAAGACAAGAAGATCTTAGCCTTAGAACATTAACACCAAGGCAAAGAGCAGTCGGAGATGCACGAAGAAAGGGCCTTACAGACCGGAGGGTGGAATTTGGATTTTCTTATTAGTGGAAGGAGAAGACAATGAAAGACCCAGTGAGACCTACAAATTTAAAAGTTACTCTGAAGCGATGGAATAGATTATAGGTGACAAGTGCTGAAGATGGGGATTTAGGTAGGAGATTATTGCTGGAGTCTAGGTGAGAAATGGTTGCCTTTTGAACTGGCTTGGAAGCAGTACAGGGGGAGATAAGCACTTGAGTTCTGGACACGTTTTCCATGCAGACACTGTCCCGTATGGACCGTATTGATCATATGTATTTTTGTGTTAGGAATGGGGAGAGGGAAAGCTGAGGGGAGACACCAGTCGCTTTGCAGGTAAAATCTCAGGCTCTAGACTTGGCGGTAGGAGTGAGAAACAGTATATAAAATGGGGAACTAATAAGGAAATGTTAATCAAACAGTCTTTGCCTTGCCCTCTTCTACTGTAGGAACAAAGCCCTGTAGCCAGATGATTATGCTTCAAGTAAAAAAAAAAAAAAAAAAAAAAAGAAGTCTGTTTCTTAAAAGTTTTTGTTTTTGTTTAAGTGTCTAGATTGAATTGGAGCATATTCATGTATCTGCTCCCCGGAGTGACGTCATCTTTATTGTGGCATTTGGGGAGCATTCTGCGTAATAGGCCACTCAGGCAATGAGCCCAGTGCAAATCCACAGAAATCCTAGTCTGGTCTCCATTGCCTAATTGTTTTTAATAGACAAATCTATAAACCCAGATCTTTAACTTAACAGATAAAATTAAATGTGCACATCAAGAACATTTGAGAAATACCAGCCCTTCTTTTAAAAACTTTAATTAGTATCCTCAAAGCAATTCAAAACAATATTGCATCCACTGAAAATAAAAATTCCCACATGCTTTGAGAAAGGAACACATCAGAGAACAAGACGGCCCTTGGAAATTAAAACACAATATTGGAATAAATTTTAAAATTTAGTTGAGGATTTGGCAGATAAAATTGAGAAAAATCACCCATGTGCGGAAGAAAGGTTAGCAAACCTTTGCTATACAGAGCCAGATAGTAAATATTTTTAGTTTCGCAAGTTGTTTGGTCTTGGTCACAATCCTTCACTCTGGCTTTGTAGCATGAAAGAAAGTAGGCATGGCTGTCTTCCAGTAAAGCTTTATAAACACTGATGTTTGAGTTGCAGGTGATTTTTACACATTATAAAGTACTGCTCTTTTGATTTTTTTAGCCCTTTTAAAATGTAAACACCATTATTAATTAGCATGCATATATATATATAGAGAGAGAGTATATTTATGTGAAATATATATTAATGTGACATGCAGTGGGCTGGATTTTGTCCTTGGAGCCAAGGTTTAATGAACTCTCATGTAGAGGAAAGGTATGGATGATGTGGGAAAAGCAAACTAAATTATGGCATGAGTTTATACAACTGATGGAATAGAAGAAAAATTCTATTCGATTTTTGTCTTGGGAGACTTCTTTGAGATTCTGAGCAGATGTGACATTGGACAGCTGAGAATGTGATACAAGAAAAATAATGGAAATCAGAGTAATTGGCCCAGCATTTGAACAGTATTTTATACAGTCACAGTATAGTAAATGCTACTTATCGATGTTTGTTTGTTTTTGAGAGTGTGCACGTGTGGGTTGGGGAGGGACAGCTGGAGAGAGAGCGAGAGAAAGAACCTTAAGTAGGCTCTGCCTAGCTTGTAGCCCCAAACAGGGCTCAATCTCATGACCCTGAGATCAGAACCTGAACTGAAACCAAGAGTCGGACGCTTAACCAACTGGGCCATCAGGCGCCCCAACTCCTTACTGGTTTTTTGTCTTCAAATCAGTGCACATAACATAATCTAACGGAGTTGTAGGATAGAAAATATACGCTGTTATCCTTGACAATATAAAAATAATGCTGCAGGTGACAGAGGTGGGTTGTGGAAGGAGGTGGATGATTACAGAATTGAGTCCTTATTTGAAAAGTCATACAGATTTAAATACATTACTCAAGGTTCGAAAAACAACCAGTTAAGAACTGAAACTAATAATCCTCAGCAGCAAACCAAGGGAAAGAGAAGAGGAAGCTAGCATTTATGTGCTGATCCTTCTCTTAATAATATCCAAAGATAATTAATTCTCTAAATCTGATCAGTTAAAGAGACTGAGAAGAGAAACCATCATGAGGTTGCCCCCAGAGATTGCAACTCAGGTTAGAGAAGGGAGATATTTGAGTTCGATCACATGTGCGTGCTACTTTGAAGAAATAATAGCTTCTGGTGAGAACAAATGGGACAAGGAACTAGTGTTTTTCACTATTCACCCTTTTCTTTAAATTATTGTTTTAAACCATGCACATGCTTTCTTTGATAGCAAGACGACGACTCAGGATGGACAGGATGATGAGAGAAGCGTAATAATTACTTAAATTGTTAAATAAGGATATGGAATTTTTTTTTTGTTTCAAGGGGCAGGGGGCCATAAAGACATGGGCAGGGACATGAATTCCAGGAGAATGGTTATTATAAAAATATAATTGGGTTAATGAGATAAATTCTAGGTATTTATAGATTTATAGATCCTAGA
The DNA here is from genome assembly GCF_011764305.1 of Mustela putorius furo. NCBI lineage: Eukaryota > Metazoa > Chordata > Mammalia > Carnivora > Mustelidae > Mustela > Mustela putorius. The sequence continues at coordinate 20,858,096 of NW_025421322.1, read as the reverse complement.
TTTATAAAATCTAGGTAGATTTTCTTTAGTTGTATAAAAGTCAGTATTTCAAAAGTAGATGTAGGAGTACCTGGGTGGCTCAGTCAGTTAAGCATCTGCCTTTGGCTCAGGTTAAGATCTTCGGGTCCTGGGGGTCAGACTTCCTGCTTCGTGGGCAGTCTCCTCCTCCCTCGTCCCCAGCCCCTCCCCCTGGTCCTGTGCAACCTTGCACGTAGGTACATGCTCGCTTGCTCTATCTCAAACAAAATCTTTTAAAAAATGTAAATGTATAAGAAAAATTTGCTTCTTCTGTTGTCTTATATTTCATCTCCCTTCCATTGTATCTTCTTATTTAACGTATGTAGTAAGATTTTTCCAAGTTTTATTAATTGTGGATTGTCAGACTATTTTGGAAATTGACAAGTTTATCTGAACCAGAGTTTGGCCCTATATTAGCTTGGGTTGCCATGATAAAATACCATAAACTGGGGTTCTTAACAGAAATTTATTTTCTTAAAGTTCTGGAGGCTGGAATTTTAAGATCAGGATTGGCAGTACAGTCAAATTCTGGGGAGCGCTCTTCTCCTGGCTTACAGATAGCTGCCTTCTTGCCCTGCGCTCATGTGGTGAAGAGAGAGACAAACCCCACTTTTTGACCTCATTTAACCTTAATTACTTTCATAAAGGCCCTGTCCCCAAATACAGTCACATTGTGGGGGTTAGGGCTTTAATATACGAATTTTGTGGGTTACGAACTTGCATAACAACTCCCACTGAATTGTCATTTGGCTGAACTGAATAAGGGACAGATTGTTTTGCCACCAAGAAGTCATTGAAATGGGATAGTAGCATCCTTCATGTGGGCTTAACTTTTAAAATCCAAACGCGCTAATCTTGGAAGCAGAGACTGACTTCCACCCTCACAGAGTCTAGAGTTTTTAGGCTCTCCAAACCCCAGGGTCTTCACCCTGCCCTGTTAAACCCAACTAGAACATTTTCTCAGTGCCTTTGTTTTCTCTGAGTGCCAACAGTATGGTAGCCCCAACTTTCCCAAGATCCACCAGCCCTCTCTTTTCTGGAAAATCATCCACAGCAACTGGTCAGCCTTTTGATTTCCATTTCACCTTTACAAAAACATCTGTAAGATGGACCAAGAAGCTGTTTCTGTTCACATTTTGCTGGTGGATGTAATCAGAAGACTGTGATTAGTACTCCCTTACTGTACCCAACAGAAAATGTGCTGCTTCCCATAGCCAAGAGCGTGGAAAGAGCCCTGGTCTAAGGGACGAGGTATTGGTGTTGATCCCAGCCGCACCCGGACCATACCCAGGTTAGGACAAAGGCAGGGTTGTTTTTAACAGATTTATCTCCGTTGATTCCATCAAAGGAACAAACCAGCATGAGGAACTTCCCGTAAGATAGCTTGTCTTTTTTTTTTTCCCCTATGACCATCAAGCCAGAGTGATATCATGAGCCTCATATTTTCTTGCACATTCATCAGGCTAGAGTGACGTCATGATGTAAGCGTGGACATTGGAATTTTTACAGACCTGGACTGAATGCAGCTCTGAAATTCATGAACAGAGTGACCTTGCATGAGTTACTTTAGCTGTCTAAGCCTGTTCCTCTGTCAACTAAAAGTAATAACTACACTGTAAGTTGTGGGGATGATTAAAGATGATTTATCTAAAGTGCTTAGAACAATTCTTCCTCTCTGCTGTGTTACAAAATTAGATCTAATGCTCTGTTGGGAATGGCATTAGTAAGTTCTTCTGCCGTGTTTCCAGACCTGAAAGGGTCAGCCCTGAGCAGGCATGTCCTTGTAATGATTTCAGAGGAGCGAGCTTGTGCAACAGCCCAAGAGGCCTCGAGAATGCTCCTCAGACCCGGCTCTTCACCACCTGTGCCTTGTTCTTTTGGGCAAAGCAGATCACAGGGCTTCCCTTCCCTCTGTCCCCGTCCCCTCGAGTCAGGACAGGGAGAAATAGATGCCACCATGTGCCTGAGGGACCTCCAGCTATATTCAGAGAATCATTTCATCCTTGGGACATTTTTGTTATCAGTCCACCGCAGTGCCCTTCCAAGGGAATTGCCACAGAAATATGAAATGATCAGAACCATTTTCAGGTTCAAATTTGTTTTCATTTTTGCTGTAGCATCTTTTCACTCAACCGGACTCCACCCGGGGGTTTGCTCTGAGCACATGCATGTCTCTGTACCTCACAGCACAGCCCTGCCCATGGCTGTGCTCCCTGAGGCAGACGAGTAATGGGTTTACCTGCTGTACCGAGATGGAGCAAACACAAAGTATAGTGTGATCCTCACCGTCCGTACGTATCTTGACCAGCACAACAGTCTGGACTTACAGGAGGAGGAGGCCTTGATAAACAGAACCATCCAGAATGCCACAGACATCGTGTTTCCTGTTGACGGCCGAGGCGTGTCTGTTTTCTCACTCCTTGAGGTTCTCACATGTGAAACTGTTATTCCCAGCAGCGCACATTTGGAAGCCAGCAGATTGTCACCAGCACAACAGGCAGCTTGGGAACAGCAGAGCCCACGCATCTGGGTGGTATGCCTTTATGAATAGTTCCGTCAGGTGCCTAGGGAGGCCAGGCTGTAGCTCTGGCATTGGACTGGGACACTTGGTGCATGACTGTCTCTGGTTCTGAGTCTCAGAGAAACCAGCAGCACGACTTATCACATGAAAACACAGGGTGATGTTTGGGTAGTGACTGCAGAGTGGGTTCGAGTAAGGGAACCACCACGTAGGCTCCCCTAATTGGGTATCTAGACCTTTCCATACTTCCTTTTTCCTATATTTTCTCCTTTCTTGTTCCTATGCTTGCCTTTTTTACTAGTGCCTTTGAACACTCCCCCTTTCCTCCAGCTATCCCTCTTCGAGTTCACTAATCTTAACACCACCTCCCAATCGCTGCAACTCAGCTCGAGACAGCTCGACTCCAAAGATCTCCTGTGTCTGCTGTTCTGCAGTGGTGCTTCCCTAGACAGGGCTTGGGAATCCAGCCCGAGAGTCTATCACTGACATTCAAGAGCTACAAAGATAGAGTTTCCTGAATACATAGTATGTGGCAGGCACTCTTCAAGTGCTTTGGATAAACCATGTCTAATCTCCACAAATGACAAGACACGTTTTATTTTCAGTGTGTTGAGGGACATGTTGAGAAAGGTTCAGTGACCTGCCCAAGGTCACAATGCTAGAGAATGCCAGGGCCAGCTTTCAGCCTAGATCTGCATAATTCCAAATGCCAAGCTTGTTTCATTACATCACTCTCTGTGTCAATCGGAAAAGAAAAATCGAGGATCAGAAATGTGAGCTGCCGTGCTAAGAATTATAGCGCTAGAATGTCTGTGCATATTTGGCTCAGTATAAGAGAAATCTAATTGGAGAAAAGGCTGTTGTAGTTCTAACCTGGGAATGTCAGGAGCACAGCTGCGACTTGAATCATCTTTCTGACACTCAAGGATATAGGAGCTGTGATCTATGATGACGGACCAGACAGTTCTTCCTTCGTTCAACAAATAATTATTGAGTGCCCGCTAGGTGCCAGGTACTGTTCTAAAGTTTGGGACTCTTCGTGAAATAAGAAAGATCCCTGCCTTTGTGGATGTGGCAGGCCAGAGGGAAAAGACAGAGGAGGATGATAATGGGCAAAATAAGTGAACTGGGTAGTACGGTAGAGGGTACTTGATCTTGAGAAGGGAACACTGAAGCAAGGTGGAAACACTGAAGCAAGGTAATGAGTTTCAGAAGTGTCATATGGAGGAGGCTTGCATTTTTAAATAGGGGGATGAGGGTAGGACTTGAGCAGAACCTGACCGAAGGTTTGAAAGAAGTGAGGTAATTAGCACTGTCCATGTCTGGGAGGGGAGCCTCTCCGGCAAGATGGGAAACGGATGTAGTTGACATTCGTGAGCAACAGCAAGAAGGCTGAGGTAGTAGGAGCAGTAAGGACTAGGGGAAGGTAATAATGATGGCCATCAGAGATAGTGGGTCACCAGATTGTTTGAGGCTTTGGAAGGCATTTCCAGGATTTAAAAGAAGGGAAAACCAGACCCATTAAGTGCATGAGGTACGTAGACGGAGTAGTCTAGGTGTGACATGATAGTGCCTTTGATCAGGATTATAGCCATGTTGGTGATGAAAAGAGATTGACGTGTGGATATATTTCAAGGTAGACCCCTTAGGTTTTGCCAATAGATTAGATGTGGAATACAAGAGAAAGAGGGGAGTCTGTGGTGAATTTAAGATTGTGGGCTTCAGCAGCACAAAGTATAGAGTTTACCTTAGATGAGGTGACAAAGGCAGTTGTGAAGGGAAGCAGAGGAGGCCAGTTTTGGACATGTTGAATTTGAAATGTTTACTAGATCTGCAAATGGAACTGTGACATCATCAGTTTTAAGTTTGGGGAGAAGACTGGGCTGGAGATATAATTTGGGATTTATCAGCAAATACCACGGTTAAAGAAAAAAAAATAAATAAAGCATGAGACCCAATGGAGAGCACCAGTATGATGGGCAAAATGGAAATCAGTGCACTGGGCAGTGAGGAGATTGGTCTTGCCTTGCTGCCAACGCAGGACTCAGAACTCATGAGAAAGAGGATAGAAGTCTGACTTAGGCTTCAATACAAAAAGATCATTTTAAGCTCTTAGAGCTTATTAGCAATGGAATAACCCATTTCATGGGATGCATTTTTTGATGCTACAAATTTTCAGGGAGAGTTTTGTACCTAGATCATTGTTTTTCCAAACTTTGTCCAGCTCTAAAAAAAGAGAAGAATAGTAATTATTTTCCATTAGGTGGTTAACGTTGGTCTTTATCCAAATAGTTTACACACTCACATAGCTTGTTATAGTTGTCATAGTCCAAACTTACCACCATTTTAGATGTTGTAAGGTAGATTAGATTTTTGCCTTGGGTTTAAACTTGAACCTACTGACTGTTTGGAGTCCTCTAAAATTTGAGTTTCTCTGAGACTGTGGTTCTGAGTATTTAGGAATGAAAAAAGCCATCACTGAAATTCGGTATGGACAAATTAAGGGGAAAAATGATATCAGACCAAATTTTGTATTTTAATGACACTACTCTAGTAATGTCTTAGAACAGTGGTTCTCAAACTTTTATTCCCAGGACTCTATTATACTCTTAAAAATGTTTGAGTATCTCAAAGAGCTTATGTTTACATGGCTGGCATAAATACGGGAGAATAGCCAATACACTGCTTAATAAGGATTCCAGACAATACACTGAAACCTGCAAACTAAAGTTGAAGTTCTTAAAAATTTGCTTTCGGGGAAAAAGAATCCCTACTTTGATGGAAGTTTGTTTGAAGAATACTCAAGACTGTAGATTTCCTGTAAGTTCAGTGGAAGCCAATGATGTGACTTTGAAAAAAAAAAAAAAGGTAGGTTTGGATTTCAATAATACATTTCTTTTTGTCGTCCCTCCATTCAAGATCCTGCCTTTTGAAGTCAACACTAACAAGCTAGAGTGCCCTGTGGAGGAGACTGGAAATTTGAAGGTCTCAGACAGATGCCCTGTGAAGAACAGTTGAATAAGCTCATAATGCCACACTGTTTACTTGGGAAAATTCCCGAAGGTGCTTACCCGTACAGCTACACTGGTTAGGAGAGATGAACACCACAGATGAGGAAGCTGAGAGTAACCACAGTGATGTTCAAGCAATGGTTAATTAAAGACAGAACAATGTGGGAGAACACTACATTTCTCTTTCATTCATCTAAGAGGTTTTACTTTTATCTGTAAACTTTCCAGCAGTGAGATGTCTTCTCTTTGAGAGGCGTGAAGTTGAAGAGCTTCCTTCAACCTATTTTCCTCTAAACCCAAGAATGACCAAGTGGAACTCATGAGCTACCCTGGGAACAGAATAGGATGGGAGAGAGAATCATTAAAACTTTCTAACCACCTTCTTAACTCCTGTAAGAGTTAAGGTGGCAGAAGAGGGCATGATTACTACTTGAAAAAAAAAATGAATTCAAAGCCAAGGATTCTATGAACTCTCTCGTCTTTCCATTTTGGGGGGTGAATGAGCTTCAGAAGCTGTTAAAGGAGACATAAATGCATGTTTGTCTTTCTCCTCCTCCGCTCTTCTTATTCCTTTCTATCCCCTCTGCCCCCACGGTCTTGAGTAAGATTTCACAGTGGTTAACCTCATGGAAGAGAAGACCGGGACCTAAAGGAAATTCATTGCAGGATGGTAAGGGAAAGCTTGCCAACACCTGCTTATAACGAGAGGCTGCAAGTTTTACCACTTCCTGATATTCGGGCACAAAGCTCACTTTGACCTGCCAGTGGATTTAAATGATCTCTGAGTTCTCTGCTTTCCCCCAGTCAGCCCACTGGGCCTGGTGTAAGCTTACGTAGTTGAGCTGATGCAACCACTGGGAGCTCAAAACTGCAGTGTTCTCTTAGAAATCAAAATCTGGGGCACCTGGGTGGCTCAGTGGGTTAAGCCTCTGCCTTTGGCTCAGGTCATGATCTCAGGGTCCTGGGATCAAGCCCCGAATTGGGCTCTCTGCTCTGCAGGGAGCCTGCTTCTCTCTCTCTCTCTGCCTGCCTCTCAGCCTACTTGCAATCTCTCTCTGTGTCAAATAAATAAATAAAATCTTAAAAAAAGAAATCAAAACCTAGTAAATTAAAGAGATTTTTTTTTTTTAAGATTTTATTTATTTATTTGACGGAGATCACCAGTAGGCAGAGAGGCAGACAGAGAAGGGGAAGCAGACTCCCCGCCGAGCAGAGAGCCTGATGCGGGGCTCAATCCTAGGACCCTGAGATCATGACCTGAGCCAAAGGCAGAGGCTTAACCCACTGAGCCACCCAGGTGCCCCAAATTAAAGAGATTTTATATTGCAAAACAGATTCAAGGGATAATTCAATGGTAAGATAGAATTTAACTTGAAAAATATTTTGCAACATGTTCATTCAATATCAAACTTCTTTAAAGCATTTAATTATTTTATAACTTAGAAAAGCTTCAGGTTTACCTCAAAGAACTCAAAACATAAGAGTTCTCATTAAAATTCAAATAAAAAATTACCATAAAACATGGCTGAAACTGTTGAATTAGGGTAAGGAATCATTTGCCAAAAAAAAAAAAGATAATTTGCAAACAAACTTCCCCCCAGGGATGTGTTTTCTGAGTCAAGTGAGGTCTCCTTATAAAATAGACCCTAAGACCCTAAAATAGACCCTTTGAGGTTGTCTAGAGAAAGGACGGGACCATTTCAGAAAGGAAATGCCTGGGATTCTGTTTGGAGTCACAATGCTTGGGGTTAAGATAGCAAACAGCCTCTGGCTTCTTTCAGGGCAACAAAACAAACTCAGATTGTCTCCAGGGTTGTCAATCCCGAGAACGGTTTAGTAGACCTGAGCCAGGAGAAGGGGAACTGGGGCAAATACTTTTTTAATGTTTGTCTGTGGGCAGGATGGGTTTCTGGTATTTTGTTTTTGTTTTTCCTAGTTTACTATTTCTGATAAATATGAAATACTATTTATTTCTTTTGTGAACCCTTTTGGGTTTGGCTCCCACCGAGGGGGGTGGCAGGGGTAGAAAACAGCGTATCAGAACATTCTTGGCTGGAGCTGCACACAGAGAGAGCTGTGAAGAGAGCCAAGGAAAGGAGGGCCGTTGAAATAACCCTGTGGAGCTATTAAGTTTGACAACTCTGCCCCTCTCCGTGGGACAATGGTAGGGGATTGACATGAGCTTAGTGCTTGCTCCTCATTGTTCCAAATTGCACGTGTAAGCTCTTTAAAAGGATCAGGTTATGGCACTCCCTCCCCCAAGCTGGTTGCTGTCAGAGATGGGGCAATCATGAGAAGTGACTGAGATTCACCTGGGTGCTGGGCAAAGAGCAGTTCAGACAGAAAAAATAAAAGTCGGCTCTCCGAGTCCCTACGCAGCGGCAGACTGGGGCAAGTGGAGTCATTATGGCTCTTAACAAGTAATGTGTAGCAAACTAATAATAATTTCATAAGGAAGCCACGGCTGAGAATCCACAAATGAATGGGGCCAGTACTTCCATCACCATCTGATTAAGAAGAGACAAGCGGTGCTTCATGATAGAAGCTTTCTCTCTCCCGTTTTATTTATGTGGGTTTCTGTGGAGGCAAATCTCTTTAGGTTCTTGCAGTCTTAAAAATCTGTACCTAAAGCTCTGAGTCAATTGATGTCCAAGCAAATGATGGCAAGTTACTGTTTCCTAAGAGTATACTCTGAAGGAAAAGGCACCTCCTTGAGGACTGGCTTCAGAACGCCTGAATTTATGACAAAGGGAAAATCTATAACTGAAACGTCCGGGGTGGGCTGATGAGGAAGCCTCTTGAGTTGACCTGGCAATGTAGGGGTTAATCTCTGTCTGAAGCCCAGCTGAGGGGGCTTGTCTTGGTGCTGAGGGTCCTCTGTTTCCGAGGAAATGAGCAGGTTAAAGAGGATCTTCCTGGAAGCCGAGTATATTAATATACGAGCAACTTCATCCTCTTGTCTCTCCCTGCCTAATTTACAACCATCTGTGACTGGTTTATAGGAGTTTTCAAAAGATGTGATTAGCTTTACTTGCAGGAAACTTGTAAAGGGTTTCAGGGTAATGATGTGTCAGCTATGAACTCATTCAGCTAATCTGCAGAGAAGTTTTTAGAGCAGGAAGGAGCCAGATTCAGAGGTGCTGACTTGTGAAACACCACGGCGAGTGCATTTGTGGCTAAAAGAGCCAGGATTCTAGTTTCCTAATCATGTAAAGGGAGGGAGGTAATGATGAGCAAAAGGGAAGAAACTGAACAACAAAACATTCACTCATTTGCACCATCCACACCGGAGGTTGTCCTCGCTCATCAGAATCAGGGAGGTATTTGAGATGGTTGCATAAGGAGCTTCCAGGGAACGTGGCCGGCAGCCTGTGACTGGGGGTATGAGGTGGAAGGAAGGGGCTGACACGTTTGACTGGAAGCCACATGAGCACAACACAGTAGGTGGAGAGCAGCGAAGGGCTACACTTGAAATTCACTGACAGGTTATTTCATTAATACATTGACTTACTCATCGTGGCTGTGTAGCGCCTCTTAAATGCAAGGCATTCTGGGACCACAGTCACAACAGATCTGTCCTCACCAGCATGGAACCTAGTGTTCCAGTTGTTACTGGGGTTGCAGAGCAAATTATCCTGCACTTAGTGGTGAAAGACAACCTTCTATGATGCTCATGGGTTACATGAATCAGGAATTCACTCAGGGCATAGAGGGGCGCCTTGTCTCTGCGTCGTGGGGTTTGGGAGTCTCAGTAGGAAGAGTCCAAGACTAGCGGCTGGAAACATCTGCAGCTTGTTCACTCATTTGTCTGATGGTTGGTGGTGGCTGTCAGCTGAAACACTAGTTGGGGCCTGGGCCAGAATTTCTGCATTAGTCTCTTCGTGTGGTCTACGCTTCCTCACAGCATGTGCTTGGGTTCCAAAGCGGAGTGCCAAAGAGGAAGAGCCAGGCAGAAGCTGTCTCTTTGTGACCTTGCCTTGGAAGTCACGTAGATCACATGGATTCCACTGTGCTCCACTGGTCAGGACCATCACAGATCTTGTCGAAATTCCAAGAGAGGGAGCATCAACCCCAGATAGCAGTGTAGGAATGCCAATCAAAATGAAGGAAAGGCAGATAGATATATGTATGGTTGTGTGTATAGGGACATGTATACAATCATCTGTCACAGTAAGAGTGAGAAAAACTACTGCAGCATCAAGTAAAAAATACTGTTTGTGAGGATTTTGTAAGTCATGGCCCAAAGAACCCTCCTATTGGAAATACACTAATAAAGCCAAGAAACACCTGAGCACTACATTTCCCAAGTATGAATCGTGCATGTCACTTCTGTTATTATTGTTACCATCTATCTGTACAATGTTCTCTTCATTTTTCTATAATTGACCAACTCTTTTAAAACTCACATTTGTTTTAAAAGCAAACTAGGTATTACTACTGAAAATTTTATTTTTTACCGTAATTTATTTACCATAAAACCAAAGCAGACTTAAATATAACCAAAATAAAACTGAACAGTTGTTAGATATGTTGCTTTCCGATGAAAATTAAGAGACTGAAGCAAGCCCTCTTTGTCAGAAATGTTAGCAGGTGTTTGAAAGATAGTGAATCATAGTCCTACAATACTGAGGCTCTCCCTGGGCCTTAATCTGAAAGACTGAAAGAGAAGTAAAAACAAATGATCCCTAGTGAGAAAGTCAGTGATATTTAAGGCCTAACATCCTTTAAAGAATTTTTGATATTATAATCCTATTTTGTTGACAAACAATGATCTGGAATGATAAAAATATAAACACATGTGTTTATATTTTTATCATTCCAGATCATTCCATATATATTCCATATATATATAGCTAAGCTTTCGTCCTACATCCGCCAAATGGCTGGGATGTATGCGAAAGACCAGCACTTGGCACAGAGCTGACACCTGTTAATTAATGAGTGGATCTGTGACCTGCCTTCTGTCACAGGCTGGGTGCCTAGCACCTCTGATTTGTTTCCTAAACCCATGCCTGAAAGATCTAGTGAGCATTAATAGGCCTTGATGAGTTGGCTTCTAGATCAGGTTTAGCTACCCTGTTATGTTATTACCACTCTTCACGTATGGGTGGAATTAACTTCTTGCTTCCCCACTGTGGCATAATACCTAGACTTTACAGGACCACCACCACCCCCAGGCCAACTTGCCTTCTTTATGGTATGTAGGTATCTAAATCCAACAACACGCATTCCAAAAATAATTACTAGCACCTGCCAGGGCCCATGTTGCACTAGACACTGGAGATCTCAGAAGGGAACAAGAAATGGACACTTTCTTGGAGTACAGAGAAAGGCCACTGGGGGGCAGCTGTCTTACCCCTAAAATGTAATTAATTGCTTACAATAGCAGTGTCTTCTTGTTGAAGTATTGGTCAGAAAACACTACTTCCTGGGCATTTTTTTTCCAGTAGAGATGATCACTTGAGAATAAGTAAAATTTTCAAGGTCTTCTCCATCTAGACTTCTGGTTTTCAGGGGTATGGAAAAAGGTCTGTAGAGGTTAGAAGGAAGACAGCCAGAAACTTCTCTCCAGGGATTCCAGCCTATAACCTTGACCACACACGCTAGGACTTCTAACAATAGTGCCTTTCTAGACATAGGGCTGGCATTAACAGACCTTTTCCTGCTTGCTTCGTAGTCGGCTACGGTGAAGCTGTCGAAACCAGTGGCTCTGTGGACTCAACAGGATGTCTGCAAGTGGCTGAAGAAACATTGTCCGAATCAGTATCAGATCTACAGCGAGTCATTCAGACAGCATGACATTACTGGTAAAGTATGCAGCATCCAAAATATTTGATTCTCTCTTCCTCTCCCCATCACGGTGGCCTTTCCCACACCCTTACAGTGAAATGCATCTCCCTGCTGAAATTTTCTGGCGTGGCTTTACTTTAAAAGGGAGGATGGATTCCAGATCCATGCGAGCTATGCTGCTTAATAAACATAAGCAGTTAGAGAAGCACAGATTCCCAGTGTCCAGGACAAGTACGTGGGAATTGGCGTAAAGGGTTGGAGAACTCTGGAGATTGATGTGTGTACCAATCCTAGAGAAAAGAAGGGGAGAAAGTCTTTCGAATTAGCTAGGTTGTAGGATCAGGATTAGATGTTCTAAGTAGGAAAGATTTCAAAATGAGAAAGTTCTGGAGTGAATATGATAATGCTTACTTACTGCCCCTGGGAGGAATGCCTTCAAAACAAAAATGAGGATTCCATTCAGATGCAAGTTTGAATATTATATGTGGAGGTCAAGAAGCACTTAGAAGCAGAAACTATGACAGTATAATGAACTGCAAAAGCCCATAGGATCATGCATCCCAGTGGGAGAAGAGGGTAGGTAAAAAGGAGTGGTTGGGACCACCATGGAAGCCCATCACAGTCAGAGGGTCTTCCCCAGACCTCGCCTGGCCTCCTGCCCTGAGGGTGTGTGGGGATATGGCAGCATTCCTCCCCCTTCGCAAGCCCTGAACGTTTGGACTAAAGAACACACTCTGTGCACCAACACTGTGTGTCAGAGAGAAAACATGTTGAGAAGTCCTGATTCAAGTCCAGATTCTTCCCTTTCTCTAAGAGAAATCTATTCTTCCAGTGGGAAAGTGACTTGCTCTTGAGTAGCCCAGCCCTGTGGGTCTAGCCGCCTTCTCAGCTGAGTGGTTTTCAAAGTGTGTTCCTTGGCACCCTTGGGTACACTAAAGACTGCCAAAGGGACGAGAGAGGGTATGTGCTTTGGGTTGATATGGGTGTGTCAACTAAAGGAGATCCCTTTATGTCTGTTCGACATATTCAAATTGTGCAAGAAAGCTTCATTTGGAAAAGCAGGTTTTAATATAAAAGAATGGTGAGCAAGGTTACCCTAGATTCCTGCTGATCAAATTGGTAATGTTTTAAAATGTAAGGAACACACTCAAGTATAGCTCAAGATGAGTTAACAGAGAGTGAAATCCTCCTAACTTAAGGATTAAAATTGTCCTTAATGCATTTTTGCTTCCCCTATTGCTGACTGGAATAATGGCTTTTTAGATGAAATTCCTAAAATTGTGAAGGCAGTGTCGGAACGTTGTTTACATTCTGAGTGTCTAATTTTTTTTTTCTTAGTCTCTCCCTTAAGAATATAAGAAAATCCCATCCAGGGTCAGTTATTCCAGCCCTAAAAGCAATCAATCAGTTAGTCACCATTTGGCTGATTATGGTCGTTTTCATCCGATAATGTGTGCTTAATGTTTCTTAATACCTGTGTGATAGAATAATGGCAAAGGCTTTTCGTGATCTTATTTGAAAGTAGTATTATCTTTTATTATGAGCGGGAATTGCGAGATGCCCTTGAGGGAAGGGTAGGCATTTATAGTGGTTTGTAGAGGAGGAGCGTTCCCTCCCTTAGAAATAGAAATCTCATACTTCGTGGCTTGGAGTCCATGGTATACCACTTCCCAAGGCTTTGGGCTACGTGACATGAAGAAGGAGGATGTGGGCTGAGATACAGGTTTCGGACAGCTGTCCTATGGCTTTGGTGGCCCATTGGGTCTCCAGGCAACACCACAGATACAGTCAATCTGAAGTTCTTGGAATCTTGGGCATGCTGCTTAAGCTAGATGAGCTACTCAGCCTCACTCCCCATTTCCAAAACAAAGATAATTACCTGTCTCCGGGAGTTGTGAAGATTAAAATGAAGTAACATTAAGTGACCCACTAAGTTGGCCATTGATTGGCACCATCTACCTGCGAACATTTTGCTATTCTTGTCAAGACTCATCTGGAGGCGTCTAAAAACATACTATTCATTCTAAGGGCAGCCTGGTTTCAGGCAAGAAGAGAAAGCAGAAAAGCATTGGGGGCTTAGGGAGCAGAGAGAAGGAATTCACACGAACATCCAGCCTACACCTTTTGACCTTTCACTATCTGAGGCTTCAGAAAACCACTCTCTTCCCCTGCTCTCTGCCCCCACTGCCTCTCCAAGAATGAAAGTGAAATACTCAGGTGGTCACAAGTGCCAAATGGCCAGAAAATAGGACTGGAGTCAACCAGCAGTTCCCAGCCCCAGGGCACTGGAAGCTGGCAGGGGTCTCTGCACCCTTTGGAGGCTAGTCTGTGAAAAACAGAGCAAAGAGGTTTGTGAAAAATTAAGACCTGCGGTGACAGGCCAACTTCACCAGGCCTGGTAAATAGTGGATGCTGAGAGTGGTGACAAGTGCCAGGTCGAAGCCCGGAGCTGCAGCTTTGCCGTGCAATTTCGTGAAGGTTCCTGGTGCCCTTCAGCTTTCTTTTTCTGCAGAAGGGAGATGGTACCTGCCTTCTAGCCTCGCTGTGAAAGTAGTCCATGGTCCTAGGAAACTGGCGTTGAACGTCGGCTGCTGCTGATCTCCTAAGTGGACCAGTTTCCAATCTCTGTGAAAACGAATACCACATATAAACAACACATATAAACAGTTGACTTCATCTATCTTTGTTATCCTGAGAGCTGGAAACTGAGAACCTAGGTGGGGTGGAATGGGTTGGTGCTGGGGTGTGTAGGCTGGGCTGGTCAGTATCCCGTGCTTATCTGCAAGCTTGCAAAGAAGACATTCAGTGTCTCTTCCTTATGCTTAAATTCTCTTGAGTGTTGCTGTTCATTTCTTCTTCTCAAAGCAAGATCTCCAGTATCGGGCTTATCAAGCAAGCGTGTTTGTTACAGTGTAATCTATAAGCAGTCCCTTAACTTAGAGGCAGGTGACAGAGCCATGGCAAATAAAAAGGACATATTAAATGGAAAGAAGAAGGGAAAAGGGGCTTTCACAGACCTGAGTCAGATCCTCCCTGCCTGTCCTCCACCCCCAACCTTTGACAAGTAATAGCTGTACAACATCGCACGAGCTGGTTTTTCATCAGTGAAATGAGAATAATTATTTTAAAGGGTGTTGGGAGAATTAAATGGAAGGATGCTCATGAAGAGCCTAGCTTAGTGCCTTATACATAGTAGACATTTATCCATTTAGCAGGTATTTATAGAGCATCTACCTGGTACTGGGTTTGGGGAATACAGCAATAAATAAGACGGTCAGCGATCTGTGCAGGGAAAAAATTGTTCTTCCGTGAGAAGTTATGCATCGTCAGTAGCAGAGCATTTGGGGTTATCTAATTCGACAGTGCTGTTTTTACAACTTGGTAAGTTGTAGCTAACTGATAGCAATACAAAATAATCCTCGTTGTAGATATATAAATTCTGTCCCATGGAGATTCAGTTGGCTTTCCTAGCCACTGTGGAAAAGGTGAGTTCTGCCTGCCATTTATGCATTCATTTTACCCTCCGTGATTGATGAGTGTGTGCTGTTAGGATTCTCCTTCATGGTATCTTTCTCCTGGTTTTAAGAGTTACTGGTTTCTTCACTAAGGAGTTAAAAAAAAATCTTAAATGTGTTCATTTTTGTATTTGATGAGAGTCCAGATTTAAATCTTTTTTTGAAAATTCCCCTGTTTTAACTTCAGTAGTGTTGTTTTTTTGTAATGATTTTGTCCGCAAGTCCTCTATATTAATATTTTTTATGCCTTCTTTGGAGGACATTAAATTCTACACAAACATTCCCCCATGTTCTCTGAAGTCTAAGAAACATTAAGATATGTTTCAGTATGTGAGCATTCAAAACCTCTTGCAAGTTTCCTGGTGGAATTTGAGAATTTCCTCCTGTCCAGACGGCACCTGCTATCTTGTGGCAGTTGTGTTTAATCAGAAGAAAAGCTACTAGTGTTACCTCCCTGCAGAAGAGCTCTTAAAAGGCATAAGATGGTTAGAACACCTGAGAGGCATTAGGATAGATAGATTTAAATCATCAGATTAGGCTTGAAGGAAAGAAATTTGTCTGTTTTCCTGTGCTTGCAAGATTCTCTCTCCAGCTTTCTGAGGCCGGCTCGGAATGTTGATGAGGAAGCTCTGCTGGGGCCAGGTGTAAGCTCACAGGCAACTTTCAGATTCTCTTTTATGCACAGTTAAGAATATTTTCAGGTTGGAGGCGATTTCAGCCCCTGGCTGTGCCTTGTGTTGTTCCCGTGGCTGCTAAAGTGAGTTTACCTCCTTCAGCATCAAGTTCTCCATCTGGAAAGGGTTCTTACCCCTGCCAACTTGAAAGACGTATTTTTATGGGTGAAGCACTCAGAGTTCCCCAGAATATAAAATATCTTTAAAAGCCATTTTGAATGTGGAAAAGGTTTCCACGTAGTCTGCTTTGTGGCACAGTGATGGACATGCTTTAGATGTCCAGGGTTCTGCAGGAATAGTCATCCTATGAAGTTCCCCTGCAAATGGTCAGTATTGATCTGTACTATTTCCCAGTGGCCTCCTGAGAAATAAATGAATATATTTCTGGTTCATTTTGTGCTTCAATCACCCTCTCACCCCGCCCCACTGCCTCTTTCCCCTTTTCAGAATATTCTGCTGAGATGTAGCACCCTGAAATTGGGCAGCTCTGCTTATGCTATTGAATACAAGGGACACCTCTCTCTTTTAGACCTTTGGATTGTGGATCTGTGTGTTTACTAACATTATTCCCTTCCAAGATATGTTTCTGGTTTCTCTGAGCTTTCCACACCTTTACCCTTCTGCTATTGTCTTCCTTGTCTTTATTATGTTACCCATAGAAAGCAGTGGGGTATGTAGTTATCAGAATTAGTGAAATGATTGGTTACTTTATGTGATCTACCTGTGAGCATCCTACTTATTAGAATCCAGTGTAGCCAGATGAAGCACCGCAGCTGTGCATTTTCTTGCCATTGTTGGTTTCCCTCCGGATATTGTGTTTTCTCTGTCTCTGTGTTTTGTTACATTTCTCATCTGTATGAACTGCTCTACATTTTTTATTAAACCTCAAACAGCCTAGATCTGCATAGCAAAGTTTCTGACATCATCAGGGCCTGTTTCCTGCAATTTCCTAACAATAGCATTGATTGTTTTTAACCCCTTTTGATGGAAAGCTTACTAACATCACCTTGACACTCCTCAGCTTTCTTTTTTTTTTAAGATTATATTTATTTGACAGAGAGAGATCTCAAGTAGGCAGAGAGGCAGGTAGAGAGAGAGGAAGGGAAGCAGGCCCTCCGCCGAGCAGAGAGCCCAGATGTGGGACTCAATTCCAGGACCCTGAGAACATGACCTGAGCTGAAGGCAACGGCTTAACCCACTGAGCCACCCCGGCGCCCCCTCCTCAGCTTTAAACTGGGGGTGCTGAATTGGACAGTCTTGATGATTCAGGATAATAGATTTTTAAATACTGAAAAGGGCTTTACAGGTCATCCCGGATTTTATGAGGTCAATTAAAAAGAATACCCCTTTGAATGAAAAAGTATAAATGGAGGCCAGAATATCAGCTTTATTTCTGATAAACCTTTTCGGAGAACATCATTTAGGTCTGCAGACAAATTGTTTGCTACCCAAAGTGAGCCCTGTTGTAGGACTTGTCACCTCGATAGGTGAAAACTTTAATGATGAGAAAGCTCTGCTGAGGTTTAACTGAAAACCCACTTGTAGGTCCCATTTAGGTTCCCATGTTAGAAACCTTTGCTGAGAAAAGCCCCCAGGAAAGATTATTGCTGCCAGGCCCAGTGGAGCCATGGCACAGCCCCCCACCCCGCATCCTTTCCTTTATCCCAACAGGCTGTTGTTAGGAGACCTCCAGATACCTGCTCCCAAGTTCCTTCCATCTTTAAAAGATGTCCTCCTTTGGCTACACTGAGAAAGTATAGACCATCTGATGGGATTTCCCTGAATATTTTTCCCCTCCACCCCATCTTATCTGCTGCTTCCTCTCCTTCTAGAAGGCATGCCCTAGTTCTCTTTTACAGATTACCTTTTCTAATTCTGCTTGCATCAGTCACCCCATTTAGCTGGGTACTTGCTCCCTGTTAAACAGTCCTCCTGTCCTCTTCAGTCTGGCTCTACCAGCTCCCTCCTTGCTCCCCAAAGAGTTCCATTCTAGCCCCTTGGCGAGCCCCTTTCTGTGTATTTGTTAAATCACAGTTACTTCATATATTTGAAAAAAAATTTACATAGCTGCTACCACATGCCAAACAGAATACTCTGCCCCCAAAACTTCACGATACACATCCTTTTCAGGTTCCTGAAAATTATCCACTGCAATGTACTGCACATAAGGGTATAAATAAATCTCAACAAATTTCAAAGCACTGAAGTTTTCCAGGGCATATTCTCTGACCACACAGCATTAAATTAGGAATCTTTTACAAGATAGCCAGAAAATCCCAAATATTTAGAAACTTCACACACAACCAAGAACCGCATGAGTGAAGAAAAAAAGCCACAGCAGAAATGAGAAAATATTTTGAACGGAATAATAATAGAAACATGAATATTCCAAACACTGGTGTTGTGCAGCTACAGTACAACTTAGAGGAAAATTGCTTCACTAAATGCCTTTATTAAAAGAAGACTTGAAATCAGTAAATTAAATGTTTACCTTAAGACATTAGAAAAGAGCACATAATCCAAAAGAGCGAGCTGAAATTGGTGAGACGAACATACAAGCAGTAAAGAAAACTAACAAAGGAGAAATTGATTCTTTGAAGAGAAAACAAAATTGGTAAACATCTACCTAGACTGAAGGAAGAAAGCAGACAATGTCAGGAAAGAAAGTAGGGGGCATCATTAAATTTTCTATATACATTTAAAAGTAATAAGAGTATGAACACGTTTATGCCAATACACTTAGATGAAATGGACAAATTCCTTAAAAACCATAACTTAGTACTAACTAAAAGCTAGAAAATCTAAATAGCCACATAGCTCTTAATAAATTTTGAGTTAGAACTACACACACACACACACACACACACACACACAACCTAAGCCCGGAAGGCTTTTCTAACGAATTCAAATAATCATTAACCAAACCTATGCAGATTCTTTCAGGAAAGAGAGGGAAAGGGGAGCACTTCTAAACTCCTAAGGTCAGAATAACTGTAACACTAAAACTTAACAAAGGTACTACAAGAGTGGTATGGCGTAGACCAATATCCTCCATCAGCCTAAATCTAAAAACCTTGACAAAATACAAACAAGTTAATTTCTAGCAATTGATAAAAATGAAACTCTGTCGTGATCATGTGCACATAGGAATTCAAGGTTAAGTTTTTGAAAATTCAGCTTGATTCACTACGTTAATAGAATAAATGCAGAAAGTCATCTGATCATTTCACCAGATGCGGAAGGCTTCGCACTTTAGCTCTGATAGGTGAAGAGAATGGATGTCATCACCACAATCTTTACAGGAAGAATAAGCTGGACAAAAACATGATTTTGCCGGGTCCCATCAAAAACCTGATTTCCCAAGACAGATCATCATCCTGAAACCTAGACGAATAGATTTATTTATAGATCTATTTGTATTCTTCTATTTATAGAAATATAGATTTATTTATAGATCTATTCTAGAAGAATAGATTTCCAATAATAATGGACAGAAGATTTGGGCAATTTACAAGGAAGATAAAAGAATGGACAATAAATACTATAAAATATGAAAATATACTAAGTAACATTATCACCAGGAAAATGCAAATAAAACCACAGTGAGATACCACTTTGTACTCCGTAAAATGGCTAAAATTCAAATGACCGGCAGTCCTAAGGCTTGCCAAATGTGTGTAGCAGCTAGATCTCTCATAGACTGTTATCAGGTATAATGTGGTACCACCCGATTCAAAAACTATAAAGTTTTTACGTGGTTAATCACACAATTATTAAATGATCCTGCAGTTCTACTCTGGGGTATTTACACAAGAGAATTGGAAACATAGATTCATAAAAATTTCAGTCCAGTAATATCCAAAGGAGTGTTACTCAGAGTAAGACAAAAATTCTAAACAACTCTTAGGTCCCTCCAGAGTAGCGTGGATAAACAAAGAAGGCTGTATTCACATCAACACTACTTGACAGTAGAAAGGAACCTACTAGTGATGCGTGCCACAGGAAAGGACCTCACGCTGTGCGGAATGGAAGAAGGCAGGAAACAGAGTACTTACAGTGCGACTCCGTTGTGTGAGGTTCTCAAACAAAATTGGCAGCGATGGCCATCGGGTTCCTTGGGTTGAGATGTGGAGCAGAGATGGTGCAGAGGACCAAAGGAACTTTCTGTGGTCATGAAAATGCTTTATATCTCTGTCAGTAGTTCTCTATGTGGTGCCTCAAATGTGTGAAATATGTTGTATGTAAATCATATTTCAGAGTTGGTTTTGGGAGACTTGTGTGCTTTCCAAATTTTCTAAAATGGCAAAGTGTTTTTTAAAAGGAAAAAATGAAAATGTCATCCTGTGTCTTTCCATACGGGCTGTAGGATCACTTATATTAGAGACGATGAAGAGGGGCCCCCGGGTAGCACGGTCGGTTGAGTGGCCAACGATGGGTTTGGGCTCAGGTCATGATCTCAGGGTCCTGAGATGGAGCCTCGAGTTGGGCTCTGTGTTCAGTGTGGCGTCTGCTTGAGATTCTCCCTCTTGCCCACCCTGTGTGCACACATGCTCTCTCTCTCTCAAATCTTTAAAAAAATGAAGTTAGACGGGAGATAGGTTTTATATTCATCTACGTTATAAGAATATAGATATAAATATATAACACAATCTAATACAGCGTAACAAATATATATATAAGGAAATGTATATGTTCTATATAAAGAAATTGAGTGTGAAAATCCACTTTATGCATTTTTCCCTGAAAGAATAATCTGAAGATAGCAGAACATTCTTACAAAGAGAGATAGGGTTTCACCAGCTGGTGGAAGATGACACCAAGCAAGAGGACAGCTCCGTTGTCTGTGATTCTTCTTGTCTGAGCTACACTTGTGCACCAGGGCTTTGGGGGTTTCACAGATGAATTAAATTTCAGGAGATATTTTTGCAGTAGCATCTAGTTTCCACCTTAGTATTTTACTCATTCATTCTTTTAAATTAAAAATATTACCCCCACCACATTTTTAAAAAGATTTATTTGTTTGTTTGTTTGTTTGTTTGACAGAGAGAAATCACAAGCAAGCAGAGAGGCAGGCAGAGGTGGGGGGTGGGGGGAGCAGGCTCCCTGCCAAGCAGAGAGCCCGCTGTGGGGCTCTATCCCAGGACCCTGAGATCATGACCCAAGCCAAAGGCAGAGGCTTAACCCACTGAGTCACCCAGGTGCCCCTCCCGCACCATATTTTATAAACCAAACGAATCTTAACACACAAAATCTCATTTAGAAATACTATAAATTGGGTGCCTGGGTGGCTCAATGGGTTAAGCCTCTGCCTTTGGCTTGGGTCATGATCTCAGGGTCCTGGGATCGAGCCCCTCATCGGACTCTTTGCTCAGCAGGGAGCCTGCTTCCCCCTCGCTCTCTGCCTGCCTCTCTGCCTACTTGTGATCTTTCTCTCTGTCAAATAAATAAGTAAAATCTTAAAAAGAAAAGCAATACGATATATTTCACTTTAAGAAAAATATTTCTCCCATTTTCATCACAGAATGGTGCCACTTTGCAGGCTTGTGTATGGAAACTACTGCTCTTAAGGGGACTTTGATATTCTAGATACAGCATTTATTTAATATTCTACTTGAAAAGATAAGAATGGGGTTTGTCACCAAGTGAACTATTTGTTTCATCCCTCAAAGAACTGGAAGGATTTTCTTTTTTAACCAGTTGCATCGACTTAATTAAGACGACTCCTGCAAGGGCGAGGATTTTTACTTGCTACGAGATTCAGTTGTTTTTTGGTGATCTCTCCTGCCCCTCACTACTTTTGTAGGTTCTGTGGCTTGGGAAATGAGAGTTGGAAGGTTTGCCCAGGTTATCACAGCCAGGGAGTGCAGGGCTGGGGTCGGGAGCAAGCTTCCTGCACCCTTATCCAGCCGTCCCCTTGCGTGCCAGATAGCCTGCTCCTTCGCCCGGCCGGCACCCTCTAACAGTCCCAAACCAAAGGCTTCTGAGACCTGCAAAATGCCAGTGCCCACCAGGGGTTCTTAATGAAGTTGAAACTTACGGGACCGTCCTGCTTTAGGAAACCCCTGACCCCTTACCTGTGTGTCTTGGAGGCTTTCTGTGTGCCTGAGACTTCTCCTGCAAGCTGGGACCGAGGGGAAGCCCAGGTAGGAGTGTAGTGGTGAGGCAGGGTGAGTGTGGTGGCTGAGCCCTTCACAGCAGCAGGACCTACCGCACAGGCTGGTGGCAGGCGAGAGGAGTTCCACCTAGAAAACGCTTCTGACAGTGCCTGACATGTGGTGAGGGCTCCGGTAACTGCTACCTCTCGCTGTCAGATTACTAGGGGAGAACAGGAGACTGTTCTTACGGAAAGTCCAGCCGGTGGCCTCACAGATGGGAGGCGGGGGGCAGAAATGAGCAGGGTACACCCTGTTGGTTTTTTTTTAAAGCTCACCCTTTTAGCTTATTTCCTACTCCAAATTCCAGGAGCTCAATGAAGTTTTTATAGCCACAGACTCAGTGTCATTCTCTCTTTCAATCAGGTTTTCCTTCCTGTCTCCCTCTTACTCGCACCTTTCTAGTGCCCTCTGAGACAGTCACGTTTTACTCAATATGACCAAAAGTTCAGTTTCCTTTGTCACTCACTCTGAGCGCGGAGCTTTTTGCTCTGCCAGAGAAGTGAAGTTGATGAAACACAATCTGTTTGGAGAAGTCTGTTTGCTTTTTAGATTCTGTGTCCATTTCATTCCTTTTTTTTTTTTTAATTGATGACTCTATTTTGTTTTGTTTTGATTTTGTTTTATGTTGTTGGGGAAGTACTGAGGTCAGGTTGCAAAATGGGAGATCCCCTTCCCTTGATTTTGCCCCCAGTCCCTGTTTGAACATTATTACCCTGTGTACTCATCCTGTCAAGTCAAATTTCCCATCCTCAAGACCCCCGGGGTGCATGGGCAGAACCTCTGTCATGACACTCCATGGGGGGACTGGGAAATACGCCCTTTGGAGGCGATCCACTATGTGGAGCAGTGGTGCTCATCCTTCATATGGCATCACCGACGGTGACTGTGGCACCATATTTCTTGTTAGAGGAAATGGAAGTCTACACATATGGGATTGGTTATGTTCAAGATGCTGTGGTACTGTTTTGATGAAATTCAATTGTCTTTGAGGTCTTGGCTAATATCATTCTAGGCCATTGTGTTTGGGCTCTCATGTTCCTCCTTCAGAGTCTCATTAAATATATTTCTCAATTTCCGTACCAACTTTGGAATAATGTGAGTGTTGAGTGTTTAATCGCTCTTGGCAGGTTTCCTGTCTTGGATAGTTATGAAAGATTAGAGAAAGCCTAGACTGTAGAGACCCATGATGTAGTCCCCGCCACTTCTTAGTCACTGTGTGTGGCCTTGGCAAAGTCTGTTTCACCTCCCTGAGGATCAGGTTCCCTTTCTCAAAAATATTATAAAGTGTACCTTACAAAGTTGCTACTAATTGTTATTACTGGTCTGTGATTGTATGGACTTCATACATAGGTTTATAAGAAGCAAAGGAGAGTATAGAAATCACTTTTCAAATAGGAAAGCATTATGTAAATGTGTGTACATATATATGCATATATACATGTGTGTAGTTTTGTTTTATTATTTAATAATATAAATATGCACCCCTTGGATTGCTTCTAAAGGGCATGATTCCCAATCCCCCCATGGAATGTCATGACAGAGGTTTTGCCCATGCACCCTGGGGCTCTTAAGGGTGGGAAAAATTAAATAGAATAAATATTTATGTTTACAAATATATGCATATATATGTATATGCATGTATATAGTTTTGTTTCATTGTTAAATAAATATAAATAAAAATATATGGTTGAAGAAAACTCTTATTTTAAAAAATATTTGAGTGTTTGCATGTAAGGCACTTAAGTAAGTACTTTGCGTACATTATTTAATTTATTGTCACAGTAACCCATGTAGTATTTCAATTTATAAATGAGAAAAATGACTCTCAGAAAACTTCAGTCTTGGGGCTCCTGGGTGGCTCAGTCGTTAAGTGTTTGCCTTCGGCTCAGGTCGTGATCCCAGGGTCCTGGGATGGAGTGTGGCCTCAGACTCCCTGATCAGCAGGAAGCCGCCTCCTCCCTCTCCTACCCTGCTGCTAGTGTTACCTCTCTCCCTGTCTCTCTCTCTCTCTGTCAAATAAAATCTTAAAAAAAAAAAAAAGAAAAGAAAAGTAAGAAAAAGAAAACTTTAAGTCTCTTGTCTATGCCATAAAAACCTAAAAATAGCAAAGTCAAGGTTTTCCTCCAGGGCCATCTGAATCATGTTCTGACCTCTGTGCTATGAAAGATGGCATCTTATAAGTACAAGTGAGTGATGACAGAAAAGAAACATGGGGGTAAGCACCAAAGAAGTCTTCAGAAGGAGCTCCTATCCAGGAGCCTGGTCCATGGGGAAGTCTGCTTGGAAAAGGCTGGATTTGTCCTGTGTACAGTTTTAAAAGAGAAAGTCCCTGAAATCCCAAGTTGTATTTGTGTATTTTGCTTGACCCGAGAGAACAAGAAAATGTAACCACTTTTAACCCATAGGCCTCGCCACCCCCTATTGCTTGCAACGCTGCATCTTCCCACACTGGGGCTCCTCCATTCCTGAGCCTGAAAGCCTTTGGGGTTTCTTAAGCTGAGCAGGGATGAGTGATGGGAGTAGAGACAGATCAGTAGAGTAGTCTGAGGGCTACATGAGTGTCAGGCTAAGGAAACTAAATTTTCCTCCCTTGGAGGTCATTCACCACCCATCAGTGATAACAGCATCACCAATGGTGAGTGGACTGACAGGCTCAGAACACTCTTGGAAAAAAATAGAATGTGCGGATGAGAGAGATCATCAATGTATAAGTTGTTGGCCCAAGTGGATCCTCGGTCCGGATCTGCTGGATTATTGCTTTTACAGATCTCTGGCTTTTCCATTTTCCCAGTCTCCTACGGTGGTGCTACATATGCGTAGCTCTGTTTCCGCAAAGCCACCGTTCTCTCCCTGTTCATGATTCTGAGGAGTTACCAATGGTGGCAAATTTTCTTAGCATTCCTCCCTGCAGTATTACCTCTATTTTTACCCCCTTCTTATTGGTCTCCCTTATATCTCTGAGGAAGAGAGATTCTCTCTCCCAAGGCCAGTCCCCTAACCTGTGCTGCTTCTCCCCACCTGCATGACCCTCCCTACTCCCACATCAGAATTCTCTTTGTCTCACTTTTCCTTCTGAGTCTTCAGACTTTCCACCTCTACTGTGGCATTCCAGTTTGAAGCCCCGGTGCATCCAGTCTACGTGCCCTCCTCGCTACTCTTAGGCATTCCTGCTCTAGGTTTCCCTAGTCTCAACATGAATGGTCTCCTGTGATCCTACACCATGGCTCTCTGGGAAAGCATCTGTTCTTTTGTCTCTTTAAATCAGACTTGACAAGGTCTCTTCCTGTTTAAACTAAATGCCTACTGGGTAAAGTCCACATTCTTTTTTTTTTTAAAGATTTTACTTATCCATCTGACACAGAGAGAGATCACAAGTAGGCAGAGAGGCAGGCAGAGAGAGAGAGGGAAGCAGGTTCCCCACCGAGCAAAGAGGACGAAGCGGGGCTCGATCCCAGGACCCCAAGACCACGACCTGAGCCGAAGGCAGAGGCCCAACCCACTGTGCCACCCAGGTGCCCCTAAAGTCCACATTCTTAAGCTCCGTGTATAAGGTTCTTGATAAACACCCCTCAGGTTCGTTTGCAGCCATTCCTTGTATCCGTCCTATCCCGAAACTGCAGCAGACAGACCACTCTCATTCCTGCCCCACTGTTCACCTAGTGAACTTGAACGTCTCCAATGATTTCTCTCTTCCCTAACCTCCCTGGGCCTTTCTAAGCAAAATTAATTTTTTCATTCTGTATTTCCTTGGCATTTTTTTTTTTTTTGCAGTGAATGAATAACCACTGTCTTGTTAGAACACTGATCACGTTACATTAACATTATTTGGTTACATGTCTATCTTCCTTCCACCAGCCCAGAAACTCCGATAGGGTAGAAATAACATCTGGTCTCTCTTACTGTCTCTAGCTGTGTGAACCCAGTGCCTGGCATAAAATAGGCATTTAGTAGGTGTTGATTGGATTAAACAGAGTTTGTTCTTTCTTTGATAGGCTTAATACTGAACTTAAAGCCCTTCTTCATCTACGTTGAAGATGGGACCAGGGAGGGAGACAAACCGTAAGAGACACTTAATTTCAGGAAACAAACTGAGGGTTGGTGGGGGGTGGGGAGTAGGGATAGGGTGGCTGGGTGATAGACACTGGGGACGGTATGTGCTGTGGTGAGTGCTGTGAATTGTGTAAGACTGATGATTCATGTAAGACCTGTACCCCTGAAGAAATTAATATATGTTAATAAAAAATAATAAGAATTTAAAAAAAATACTTGATTTGTCCTTCAGTTTCCCAATCAGCCCCCTTTCCAAAGCTCATTTTATACTTTTCTACCTGCAGCTTCTTATAATTTCCTTCCATTAATGTTCAAGTGTCCTTCTCTCTCATTCTTGGAGAAGCCCCCTTTGGTTCTTTTGTTTTGTTTTGTTTTTGCTTTTTGTTTTGTTTTGTTTTTAAGAACTCCTATGTTGGATCTCTACTAAGCTCCAAAATGCCGTCTTTAAGTACACATGTGAATGACAGAACTCTTCAAATTTTGTGGGATCCCAAGTCCCCTGTTCCCTTCAGGCAGGTCTTCTGATGGATATTATGGCAGGAGATGTCTGGATTTCTGCTCAGTGCCAAGAGTGATTGTCACAGCGTTGTGGAAGCTTGCTGGGTCTGCTGAAACTCAAGAGACAGGTGTTATTTTGGAGGATGGGAAGACTATCCTTTATCTGAGAAGCTTCTGTTTAGGGCAGCAGGGCAGGAGCCTGGAATCTGTCATACCGTGTGTACATTTAGTGCTAATTTGCCAGCGTTTCACGAGTATCAGAGCAAAATACACATGCAGCATTTTTGTTTCAGACATCCACATTGTTTGGATTTGGATGCAACGGTGCTAGGTTTCTATTCTCATCTCTTCCTGGCAAATTAGCTAACCCCACACTGCCTTAATGACACTGACACCATCTCGGAGATTACGACGTACACAGGAGAAGTGAGAAGAGTGAGTGGTGAAGTAGGGTGACATTGAACCCGATAAGATTGCCAGTGTCGAACAATTTCAGCAACAAAATGGCAGTTTCATTAGGTTTAACCTAATAGTGGAATAATGTACCTTGTTTAAGAGGAAGTAGGTAATAGGTAGAATAATGTTTTTGAGCGTTTCTGAATGTACCAGGCACAGCAGTAAGTACTTTTTATGCATAACTCATTTAATCCTCAAGACAACTCTAAGATGTATTATCCTTCTGCTTAGGTGAGAGGAAGCTGAGACCCAGAGGGTATGACTTCCTCACAGCTAATAATGTGCATTGGATATTCCAGTCGCAAAGAAAGGAATCTTCTCACCCAGGGGTTGGCAATCTTTTTTTTAAAAAGAGCCACATAGGGCCATTTGGCCTCGCAGGCCATCTGGTCTTTTGTACCAACAACTGGACTCTGCCTGTGTGTGTAAACGAATGAAGTATCTGTGTTCCAATTAAACTTTATTTATAAAAGTAGGCAGTAGGCTAGATTTGGCCCATAGCCTGTGGTCTGTAGATCCCTTTTCTGACCTCTTCCTCTCTGTACCCAAGTATGTTTTTTCAGTGATGGTGATAAAAGAAATTTAGAAGTCATAGTTTAAAAAAAAATGTATGTTTTTCTTTTTTATATATTCAATGTAGAAATATTAGAAAGTATACATGCACCAAAAAGGGAAACATGCACAAATCCCCCCACCCCCGGATTCTAACATTCCAGAAGTAATCCCAAAGATTTCGATGTGTATCCTTTCATTGTTGTGTGTGTACACTTACAAGAACAGAGTCATACCTTAGAGAGTGGCATAGCCTGAAAATTATATGGCAAATATGTTTCTATTTTAGTTCAATGCAAAATATTTTCTTGGGCTGTTATCCTCTGGATGTTGTATGTAGTTATGCTTTTCAGACAACTTGTGTAATGTGGTTTCATATGCTTCTCTTTTTCACACCCCCCCTCCCCTCCTTGGTTCTGTGCATCCTACGTTCTTTGTTGTATTCTGGAGTCACGGTTTTCTTTCTCTAGTGTTTTTGCCTCTGGTATTGATCTCATCCCTTCACCTTTACCCTGGTTATAGCCAGCAACGGTAGTGAAACCAGCCCGGTAGTTAAATGGGCACCGGAAAAATAATACATCTCCAAGTCCCTGTCACTGTCCTCTGTAGATGCCACCCTTGGGGGCAGTGTAATTTCTTTGAATGTTTTCTTTCTGTCTGCTTCCCTCTTCCCCAAGGCTCCTCCAAAAGAGAAGCTTGCGCAGCTTTTCTTAAATTCATTAAATTTTCAGTGTCTTTCCCCCGTGGTTGGTACGCGGCAGGCAACACAAGACAAGAGGACATTAGAATTCCTTCCGGGAGGAGAATATAGTGTGAGCAGTTTCGAAAGGTCGTGTGTTGCCACAGTGTCCTTCTTTATAAATCTTTCAGAGGACAGTGAGGTGTATTGGGGGGAGGGAGATGGGATCACTGTAGTCATTCCAGAAGGATCTTAGCCTCCCATCTACCATTTGGCAGTAAACTCCCTGTGATGTTCAGTTTGAGCACGTAGGAAAAGGGGGGCAGGATAGAGTTACCTCTGTTTTTGCAAAATATGCTCCCACGAAATTCGAGTCAAAGACTAGCCTCTCTCCCAGCGAGCGTAGACAGCTTCGGGGAAAAGGATGCGCCGATGCCTGGGTCCTGACAACTAGAACAGAAAAGGGAAAGCCACTTTGTATGTCCAGGCAATTTCCTAAATGTGTGTAGGTTGCCATTCTGTGACATCCATAGAATCTTAGATTGTTTTACTCATAAAAAAAAAAAAATTCCCAGTGACATTTGTATCACACTTAAAATGTGCGAAGTGATATTTCAAACACGTTCTCTAACCTCAGAGCCCTGTTGATCTAAGTGTGAGTCGGTCTTCAGATGAGGAATCTAAAAGCTCAGAGTGAAGAGAGTTGACCCAGACCTCGTGGCCAGTAGATGGCAGTACTCAGCTCCTGTCACCTAAGGCTATGTTCTTTGCTCCAGTCCAAGGCAACTTTTGCCTTCTTTACTCCCGTCATTTTGCCTGTTTCATGCTGAGTATTATCATATTTCTTTTCTTTCTTTCTTTCTTTTTTTTTTCTTATTTGACAGAGAGATCACATGTAGGCAGAGTCAGGCAGAGAGAGGGGGAAGTGGACTCCCCTTCTTTGTATCGGGCAGAGAGCCCCACGGCTCGATCCCAGGATTCTGGGATCATGACCTGAGCGGAAGGCAGAGGCTTAACCCACTGAGCCACCCAGGAGCCGCAGTCATATTTCTCTATTATAGAACATGCTCTGTTGTTCTATGCTGTAGAACACACACACTGTATGCGAGGATTTTTCACACCAAGGAGAAGATTGTCTTGGGAGATTTGGAACTCCAGAATGGTATGTGTCTATGCCAAGCACAGTTGTTCAAGACCATGTAATACTGAAGCTGTTATTCACCAAGAAATATTGTTACCTTTAGCTAGAAATAGAAGAGAAAGGAAAATGATACCAGAACCCATTTTTGAGATAATTAGCAAAATGTCAGGGACAGATGGACTAGAAACTATGGAAAAACATATGTCTTACTGATGTTTTCCCTGTGATCATATGTTGGATGCTATAATGGCAAAAGCCTATTTCCTGGCTGGAAAACTATTCTTTTTGGTTTTTTTCTGCTTTTTATTTAGGAAACTGGCTGGCTGGCTTGCTTTTAGAACTTCTTGTAGTCTGTATCCCTACCTCTTTATCACCTCTGACTACACACACTTGAGTTGGATTTTCTCAGTACATTGAAAAAGACTAAGAAATACACTGACTCTGCAAACAGAACTACTCCACTCCCTAGTGGCAGCGTCAGTAGAAACAATTGTGGCATACACCACTATGGGTCAAACCAGGTCACCAAGGTGATTGATAGTAAAAAAAAAGAAAGAAAAAGAAAGAAAGAAAGAAAGAAAGAAAGAAAGAAAAGGACAAGCGTGATACATATACTCACATTTATTTCCAATCCACTACCTCTCAGTTCGCAAAAAGTGGACTAGTGCAGAGAAAGGACACAGGGTAGTCACTGGAGAAATAGGGGTGGAGTGAATGCAGATAAGACAGAAGAAAAGAAGGTCTGGAAAGAAGGCCAGCAGTGTACTAGCCAAGTAAACTTGGGCAGATCGTACATCTGCAATTGGGGCTCAGATTTCTCATCTGCAAAATGGTGGAGTTAGAGTAGAAAACCCCTGAAGGGGGTTTTAGCAGTAAGATGCTATTGGGCGTTGAGCAGTCGGCTATTAAAGACATCTTTGTTAATGACGGGTGATGACGCAAGATGGTGCCATCACCTGACCTGCTCACAGTGTATCTGGTTTTGTCTGGGTGCCCATTTACAGTTTCCAGTACCTGAAAAAAAAAAAAATTTCTTTTTCGTAGCAAATATTCTGTAGTTTGGGCCTCGGATTTTTTAGTAGAATCTTTCTTTTTTGTCCTAGTAATTTGTTTCCTTACTGAATATTTATCATTACCTCAATTGATGTTTAATTATTTACAGATTAAATAATTCATAATTTATTATAAATTGCTAATTTGCAGATCATTCATTACCTACTAATTGTTCAATTATCTTTATATTAGTGCTCATTAATTTGCTCAATAAACATTTGCTGAGTAATCACTAAATGGCCAACACTACCAGAATGGAGACACAGAGAAGCTTGAGAAGGAAACTGGGCTTTTTTTTTTTTTTTTTTTTAAGATTTTATTTGTTTATTTGAGAGAGATCACAAGTAGGCAGAGAGGCAGGCAGAGGCGGGGGGGTGGAAGCAGGCTGCCCGCCAAGCAGAGAGCCCGATGCTCTATCCCAGGACTCCGGGATCATGACCTGAGCTGAAGGCAGAAGCTTTAACCCACTGAGCCACCCAGGTGCCCCGAAACTGGGCTTCTTTAAAGAAGGAATAAACTATGTGTCACTTCTGGGAAACTGGATCTCTTTTAGTCCACGTGCATATATCCATATCTCTTCATTAACCTAATTCTGTTTAGCTCCATATTAAAACAAATCCAAAAAGAAAAAGGTGAAATTTAGGAAATTTTATTGGATGCATTTTTGTTTACCCAGATTGGTCAAATGAAAAAACTTTTTTTTAATACTCTGGGAACACTTTGAAAAGTCAAAATGCACAAAGGTAATGGAATCATAAAGATCAGATTTTTGTATTATCAGAAATACAGTACACATAGTAGTCTTGGAATAAATATAGATGTTAAGTATTTGAAGGATGAAAGAGAGACGGACAGAGATAAAGGTGTGGGGGAGCCTGAAAGAGTCAAATGGGGCTTAAAGGTTATCCTTTGGTATCTTTATGCTTGTTATCTTGGGTGGTAGGGTCAGGCTAATCAAGCCCAAATGAATGAAACTCTGTACTGCTAGATGGTTTGATTTTTCACGCAGGACAATTCCTTCGATCTGAAATTTAGCAGCTGCAACATTCTGTTCAACAAGCTCGGTGTTATTTTAGATGAGACCCAGTCTTTGTTACTTGATTTTGCCCAAGTTTAAAGATTTCCTTGATTTCAGCTGACTCCTGAGGGTATATACTAAGTAGGAGTGTAGTATCATCAATTATCTTTTGCCAGAATTTTGAGTAGTACGCCTTGGTAGGGAAAAATTAATGCCCCTTGTCCTGAATTCTTTCCCTGGTCTGATTAACTTATCATTATGGTTAATAATGGTTCATGTGGTTAATATAATTATGAAGCTCCTATCCATTCGTACAACATTTGCTGCCTTTCCCTATGTCCAGCATTTAATGCCTTCATCCTGTGACTTAGACGGACAATACATCTCGTAGACTTCCTCCTTGATTCCACTTCAGTGGGAACTATTAAACTATTATTGGAACTGACCTGCCCTGATCTGATAGAAAGAAAACCCTATTCTTCTTTTATAACACCGAGCATTGATGTCTGTTCTTCATTGCGCAGAGGGAAATGTCTCCGAAAACTTTTTATAAAGGACAAGGGGTAAAGCTGCTGCTAGATAAATGGGGATTTTGAGTCAGCTTTCAGGGAAGATCTGTTGGAATCATCCGCGGCCCCAGGGGAGGTCGATCTGATTAAGTCCGCTCCTCAGTCCCAGCACTAACTGGGCGGATCCAGACTTGTAAGTCACCCCTTCTGCCTGTGGAATGTGCCCTGGAGGTTTGCTATTTGACTTCTGTGGGCAGATTGGATAGCTCATTCGGAAAACATTCTTGGAAAAGAAGCCTGTTTACCCTGGAGGAGAATGGTTGCTGAAGACACTAGACTAGAACATCACTTCATTCTTCCTCTCTCTTTCAAAACCTCAGCAGAGTCAGCTCTGGGCTATGCTGTTCTTGAACATAAAGCAGAATCTTCAAATACTCACCCAGCCCAATTTTTTCCCAATTACTTAACCTCTGGTCAGTAAGTGTTTGGGGTTTGTTGTTGTTTTTACCCCTCACATTATTCTCAGAATGTAAAGCAGTTACTGGTAGGAGTCTACACCCAAAAAAGTAATACCATAGAACAGAGTTGTCTTTTACCTTTTTTTTTTTCTCCGCATGGTTTTTCTCAGTGTAGGGAAGAGGGTGAGTCCTGGCTGGAGGCAAAACAAACATGGCGGTATGGTTCATTATATGAGTCTTCTTTCATGTTAGAGGAACCAGTTAAGTAATATCTTGGGTACAGGGGGAAAAAAAGTCTTTAGTAAAATAGTCTTTGGCAAGAATATATATGAAGGATTTTTCTTTCTTTGTCCTAAAGAAGTATTTAGCCTTTTCTTCGGAAGGACAAGAACGGTGGTCGATGTAATTTTTCTGTTGAGTTTTGCATTTGTTTTGAGCTCCTCAAGGGGGAGCTCTCCCACAAGCTAACTAATGTAACTCACCTCTCAGGTCTGACTTGGACTTTTGATGGGTCCTTTCTTACCCATCCATTTAGTCGGCCTGGGATTCTCCCTTTGATATGCAAGCTTTGCTCTCTTAATTGACACGAAGGAGGACGACAGCCAGCCAATTACAATCTCTAAAATAATCTTGTCAAGTTATACTTGGATATGAATTAATCAACTTCATTGTTAGGTGTCCTACAGGACGTAAGGGGAGTGGTCAGTCTGGTCTGTGTTCCCACTCAGGTATGAAAGCAGTGACAGCTGGGCCTTAGACATGTACTTTCCATTAGAACATTCTTTGTGAATAGAGTTATTCAAACCTACCATTTCATATTGCCACAGAAGTTGTGCCAGTTTATGTTTGGTGCAAAAGAGGTTGCTCATACCCTCTGCTATTCCCCTATCCCACTTCCAAACCCTGTCCCTTCAACATAAATCTATTTCAGTGTAGAATGCCTGTTTATTCTCATTTTTAATGTCTGGATGTAAGGACTGGTTAAGCTGACTCTTATATCCAGACTTTAAGAGACACTGAAAGCCGCCTTTTGCAAAAGCAAGAGGAAATATAATAACTGGGCTTCCTCTTATTGTAGTTGAAATGGAAGTATGAAGAAGACTTTGGTTTTTTTCCCATAAATGCTAGAAGATTATTTCCTATTGCTTTTTTTATTTTCAAGAAAAAAAAAATTCAGATATGGTAAATTGTCACTAAAATGTGGTTTTGAGAAGGTGATTCTTTGTCCTAATTTAGCCTCCCCGTTATCCTGGGGGGTTAATTTCCTTTGGGGGAAAAAGTGAGTAACACTTCCCTTTATAATTTTTGGAAAAATAATGCTCTTTCATGAGAAATACAATCTTTTACAGGAAAATGATTCTTCTGTTTTAACTCTAAATACAGTGGGAGGATTTCTGTGAAATATAAATATTTGCAAACTCTTTATGTAAGCACGCTTTAACCAAACACCTGGTAAATGTTGCATTGGCTATTAATGACTTGCAAAACCTCCAAGTTAGGAAATGCGGCTCTGCCATTATGATCAGTCATTTGGCAGATAGTCAAGCCTGACAACACTTGTTTAATACCTTTTTACCCATAAAGACTCTGATTCACTGAAAACATTCAAGATTTCAGCATATTTCCCTCCCACCCCTTGACCCTGTACCAAATTGCTCAATTATCTCCCATAAAGACTTCTATTATTCTTTCAGATTTGACGTATAGGTTTCCCCCTGTTATCTGAAAGTAGAAAGTTCCT
This sequence comes from Mustela putorius furo, assembly GCF_011764305.1. Classification (NCBI taxonomy): domain Eukaryota; kingdom Metazoa; phylum Chordata; class Mammalia; order Carnivora; family Mustelidae; genus Mustela; species Mustela putorius. The sequence continues at coordinate 20,824,257 of NW_025421322.1, read as the reverse complement.
AAGAAACCTTTCCTAAGCTGAAATGATGCAAAGTAGAGAGCAGTACCGTTAATTCGTACAGAAAAATTTTTGAGCGTTCTCAGATCCAAAGAAATCACCTCTTTTAGGCTTTCTGATATCTTAGGACACCTCTTCCTAATGGAGGCACAAAATAAATCATGATAAAGCACAGATGCTCACAGACACAAATCTGAGCTCCGGTGGCGTGATGCTGAGATGCTGAGCGTAGGTCCCTGAGAAGGAGTTGAGGGTGAGGGGGCGGAGCTCTATAATGACTATTGCAAAACCAACACTGAATGCTATTTTCACTTTTTGCCTTTTTTTTTTCCTGTAAAGGGAAAAATCCTCTCCGGTTTCTTTCAGTCTGGGAAACCAGGTACACTAATATAAGTCTTTCTTAAAAGCGAAGTGACTTAAATGGGAACTTTCGAAAAGTGAGGGATACCTGTGATAGGAATGGTTATAAGCCCGGTTACAAACTGTGTATTCTGCTGTCTCTACCCGTGCAAGAACTTTCAAAGCTATGTTGTGTTCTTGACTTCCTACTTAACCCCTATTATTTGCATGAAACTAAGCTATGCAGTGTAGGGTGTTGAGATGGATGGTAAGAAGCCGTAGGACACAAGATAACCACCCCTTCAGAGATCTCAAAATACAGGTAGGGAGAAATGAGGGAAGTAGCATTGCAAAGCAATATACAGTTAATTGTTGAGAAGATGGTATAGAAAGTGAATTCTACACGAATCCAGAAGTAAAGCTATTGTGGGGTAGAGTGACACCGATTGATTCTAGGGTTATAGAATTTTAAACCAGGCTGCTAAGAATATGCAGGATTAGGAGAGGCAGAAAGAAGGCAAAGGACATTCTGGAAGGAAGGGGAGTAAAAAAAAAAAAAAAAAAAAAGACTAGATTGAATATGCCAAGTATTTCAGGAACAGTGTGCAAAACTGTATGATTAGAAACAATGTGTTTTTAATAAAGAAGTGCCTCGAAATGAAAATCCTCATGGTGTTATCTCTTGCTACTGAAGGTACCTAACAACAGGCATACACACTTCCCAAATGGATGGCGTAGAACAATCCATTAGCTCACAAGTTTATGGCCTGGCGATTTGGGCTAGATCTGATGAGTGGTCCTTCTGCTCTTGGCTCATTCTCTGGTCTGTGAGCCAGCTGGCTATTCCTTTGTGTAGGACAGACTTGAGCAGGATGACAGGAACGACGGGGACCTCTGCTGCCATGGCTCTTGCCACCAGCAGACTGGCCCAGGCGCATCTGTCATAGCAGTGGTGAAGATGCGAGAGAGGGGAACTCCCGTCTTCTGCTTATGTCACAGTTATTATCATTCCACCGACCAAAGCAAGCCACGTGGTGGGGGCCACAGTGCCCCGTCATCGTAGCGTGGATCCCACGTACATGTAGTGAACCATTACAATTATTTATCACTGCTTAACAAAAGACTCCAAATATTAGTTGCTTAAAGCATTGGCCACTTGTAATACCTCTTTGAATCTGTGCATCAGGAAACCAGGAAAGGCTTGGCTGAGCTCTTTTCATCCTCATGGCCTTCGCGGTACTCAGCTGGTTTGGTGGACTGACGTGGACAGTCCAGGACCACGTCACTCATGTGACTGATATCTTGCCTACGAGTCCAGTTTCAGCCAGACCATCAAGAGGGGCTGAACTCCACTCCACTTGGTGAGGTCTTAGGGTAATCAGAGGCCTTACATGGCAGAGGCTTTTCCCAGAGCCAGTCTCCCAAAGGAACTAGGCAGAAATAACGTGGCCTTTTCTGACTTAATCTTTGGAATTTATGAAGTAAGCGCCGTTCTACTCTGTGGGACAGAATAAACAAAAGCCATCCCCAATTCCAGGACATGGGACACAGACCCCATCACTTTATGGGAAATACAGAAGAATCTGCAGATTTGTTTCCAAACCACATGCTCTTTCTGCAAGCCACGAATTATATACATTTACCATGTTGTGAATCAGACTCAACTCCTTGTAAGATCCACATCCCCAAAGACACGACCCATTATGATGCCAGGCTTAGGTGCATGATGCAGGAGCTTGTTTTCTAATCCAGGTGCCACTCATTGGGTATGGTTCCTTTTGATCTGGAAGGTAAGGGAGCACAGAAAGAAGCTAGGTATCTGCTCTCCAATGTAAAATGTTAGAACAGGAATGACTAACCTAACAGTCACAAGTTTCTATCAATTCTGAAATATAGCCAGGGCCATACTGCCAGTTCTGTGCCCTTTAATGCTCCCTGGGAATGATCCTCCATATTTCTTGGCATCTAATTCTAGGTAAAGGTCAGTAAATGTTTTCTGTAAAGGACCACATACTATATAGTCTTCCCCTGATATGTATAGCCTTTGTTTAGTTGTATTTTTTGAGCAGTCCTTTAAAAGTATAAAAACATTCAGAGTGCCTGGGTGACTCAATTAAGCATCCAACTCTTGATTTCAGCTCAGGAGGTGGTCTCAGGATTGTGGGATCTAGCCCCACATTGGGCTCCATGCTCAGTGGTGAGTCTGCTTGAGATTCTCTCTCTCCCTCTGCCCCTCCACCAACACGTGTACATGCGCTCTCCCCTTACCCCTCAAATCTTCATTAAAAAAAAAAATTAAAAATAAAAAAATAAAGTAAAAACAGTCACAGCTAACTGGAGATATAAGATCAGGCCACCACCCAGATTTGGCTTATAGACTGTAATTTGTCAACCTGTGCTGTATACTTGTGATTCTACCCTTGAGCCATTTTTTTCTTACCTACAGAAAGGAAATAGCCTGTGTTTATATTTGAGCAATTATCTCAGTGTGTTTCCAGCTCATAGAATTTAGGAAGTACAAGTCTTTATCTGACCTTTTAGGTCCAAGCTGGCAATGTATTCTACCAATACAATTCTTTTAAAAGCTTTGTGGGTTTTCTAGAGTCTTATTAGAATTCATTGTATTAGACAAAATTCACATGCATAAAAGTCTTCGAAAAATGTCCTTTTTAATTGTGGGTCCTCTGAGAGTACCGAGGAACAATGTCCTTAAGATTTCTTTATCAAAGAGGGTTTGGAATGCACAGCCGTAAGATCTTTCTGAAGCTTGGGTTTTTGTTGTTATGGTTCTTTTGTTTTACCAAAATGACTTAGGATACAGCACCTCAGATCTTCTGAGATGCTCAGAAGTGGTTTTATAGCCATGCCTTATGTTGATATATTTACTCTGAGAACACATCTTCCGCATAGCATTCTGGTTTTGGTCTTTGCATTTATACCTTCCCTTACTTTCTTACTTTGATAACGTTCCGCTGAGAGACACTGGGGCTGAGAAGTAGTTTTATTTTTGAACTAAGCAAGTCCTGACTCCTTTATATTTTCTCTAAATTCTGCTTGAAGCAGCATATTTCCTTTTTTAGTTCATCCCTCTATTTTTGTAACTTCTGAAACACAGTTAAAAGAAACCAGTTGAAACTTTGGATCTTCTGCTGGAAATTGCCTTAGTTGGGTTCTTCAATTCATTAGTACAGTTTGTTTTCTAAAATACCGCAGGCGACAGTGTTTCTAAGATTTCCACCACCGTGGAATGATGGTTTCCTCTCTTCCACCTGCCAACTATATCCTCCTCATTTACATCAGTGAGAACTTCCTTCAGGACTTTCTGTCTTGCCTACCACCTAGTCTCAAAGTCATGACGACTTGTTTACCCTGTCCCTTAGCACCTCACTTCTGGTAACAGGTTCCATTAGAGTTATCTATTGCTGTATTACAACCCCCCATGTTTTGTGGCCTTGAAAAGCCATTTTATTGTATCTCAGAGATTTTATGTTTAAGGAACTTGGGCAAGGCTCTGCTAGGTGATTGTTCTGTACCTTGTGATATCAGTTGAGTTCATTCACTGGTATTCTCCTGGTAGATAGGTTGATTCAGAAGGTCCAAGATGGTGTCCCTTATACGTATGGCTCAGAAGATTCGGCTCAACCTGAACCATTCACCTACGTGTGGCCTCGTAGGGTAGTTGAATTGTTATGTGACAGGTAGCTTCCTCTGTAGAATAGCAAGCATTCCAGGTGCCAAGAAAATGATTAATGGCTTTTACTGGTCATATGAGACACAGGCCCAGCCAGATCCAAGAGGAAGGGACAAAGCCCCTACCTGTCAGTGAGAGGAAAGTTAAAATATTCAAGTCCATCTTTTAAAACTACCATAGGGACCATTAACACAGATAATAAATACTTCATTTGAGAAATTTTTCATATCCCTTGCAGAAAGGTTTGAACTTGAGCTTGGACTGTCTATATTCCTTTGTACTCAGTGAGACATAGCACAGTTCTCCCTTTCAACCTTCATTTCCCCAAATCTTGCTTTCTTATAGTTCCAATTTTTTTTTTTTTAAATCACATATCCCAATGTAAAAGACTTTGGAACATGTATGCCCAATGTGTGTAAATACTCTCACATACACACTTCATAAGTAAGATTATGTTCATTATAAAACTAAATTAAAATGGACCTGGTAAATTCAAATATAAAATATGCTTAAATATCTTGATAATTATGGTGACTTTGTATTAACATATTTCAAGGGAGAAAGATGTTCTTAAAACAACATTCACAGTTAGCAATAGGGAGTATAAATACATATCTTTGAATTGGTCTTTCTCAATAATTTGGAATTCAGGAGCCATTTTCTTGTCTGAATAGTATATTATTATGGGTTTTACCTTAGAGTGCAGCTTAATTAAATGTTTTTCATTGGAGTAAAAGTGTTTCACCATTTTACTGGTTTTGCAGAACAATGTGAACTTTTTTGTCTTAAGTTTTAGGTAAGGCAGTTTAGTTAATAGTGTTATAAGCTACAAATCCGTGTCACCAGACACATGTCAATACCACACCTCCCACCACTGATCAGGAAGCCCCAAGTGGAAGCATCATTCCTATCCCTCAAGTCTATGGAATCTCCCTTTCCTCTAGGGGATACTTTGATCTTGGGGATACAACATGGACCTTCCCACTAATTTTTAACATAAAAATAAGGCAACCATCAGTTTGTTCTCTCTAGTTAGGAGTCTGTTTCTTGGTTTGCCTCCGTCTTGTTTCACCCTTTGCTCATTTGTTTCTTAAATTCCAAACTGATGGCTGCCAGAGTGGGGAGGTGGCCAAGGGTGATGGGGATTAAGGAGGGCCCATTAAGGATGGGCACCAGGTGTTGTATGAAAGCGTTGATCACTATACTGTATACTTTAAACCAGTATTACATTGCATGTTAACTCTGCTGGAATTTAAATAAAATTTTTAAAAAATTAAAAATAAAAAATTAGAATATGTCACCTCCTTACCACACCCTCAGGAGTCATCTGACACACACACACACACACACACACACACACACCACAGAGTGCAGACATGCCATGATGAGAGCAATGGACATAAAGGACCTTTAATAAATATGTTGCACTAATTTTAAAAAATGTCTGACACGAAGTAGACACTCAGTATTTGTTGGGTGTAGGATAATAGTCCTGTATCTGCAACAAAAAGAAAATTGAAAAAATCTCTATTGTTCTCAATAGCTCATCTCCTCCTCGAACCAGTCAAAACATTGTGGAAGATGAGAACTTATTTTCTTATAAAATACATTCCCACTGGAGGCCGCTTTGAAAAATTAAGTTTCTGTATCAGTGAAGATTAACAATTTTTCCTCCCCTTCACACCCTTCCTATTTGTAACTTCATCTTGATGTCTGATGTTTTACATTTCCTAACAGCCTCATAAATCATTTAATTTCCTTCAACAATTAGTAGAGTTGAATTAGTATTAATATCTTTTCCTTTACTATGGAAGAACTAAGGCATATTGGCTTGAAATTTTTTGCCGAATGCCTCACAGAGCATCCATAACCACGCTGGGATTAAATTTTTAAGTTTCTCGCTCGGAGGCTTTACCTGGGTTCCTTTGAGCCACTATGACTTTTTGATCTTTGCTTGAAATGAAAGAATTCTTGGTGATTAAACAAGTGGACTTTATTTTAGACCAGCAAATAATGGAGCTTTCAAGACTAAAAGCAGTTAGCAAAGCACATTCAATATGAATGATATTTTGTGGAATGGAGTTGCTAGAAGACAAGACAGTAGGTTGGAAAAACCAAGATAGCACACTGTTCTGGTGCTTTCAGAGTCCTTTCATGGAAGGTGGAAGATGAAAATTTGACTACTTATGTCCCACATTTGTTCATATATGTGCACACTCATGTAAACCTCCCTCAGCTCATGTCATAGACTATTTCTGTCGTTCCAGAGCACTCCCTTGTGCCTCCTCCCCAGTTTTCTGACCTCTACCACTATAGATTTATTTAATTTTTAATCAATCTGTTGGTAGGTGTCACAGCATAAAAGTAAAAGAGTTGTGCCACCTCCCGGGTTTCTATGCAGAGCATAACTGTTCCCTCTGATGGCAGTGTTGGGTAGTTGTTCAGTAAGGAGGCTGGGATCCTAGAGAGGGGGAATAGCAGTGTTGCAGAGTTGAGAACAGATTTCTGAGGGTCCAGATGAGGGTGGAGAGTATGACTTAGCTTGGAGTGGCAGGAGGCCACAAAGCAACTTCTCTCCAGTAATGGGTCAGTTAGGAAGGCAGGTGCTTGGCGTGATCTTTGAGTTTAGCCAGTCTTTTGCAACATAGGTACAAAGGGATGCTGGATTGGAGGATAGTGTTGAGGGAGTCTGGTATGCATTTGAGTGTAGGATTGGAGTGAAAATGAATACACGGAGAAATTGAGAGGCATGGGGAAAAGGAAGCTGCAAAGAACCTAAGTGTCCATAAAGTTGGGGGACAGGAATAGCTAGAGTGACGGAACAGCTGAACAGAGATGAGGTTGGTGACAAAGTTTAAACTTTAAGAGCTCAAGTAATTCAGTGACAACAAAGTCTAGAGTATGGCTATGAGGGTGGTGGTTGAAGTCGAGTAATACTTGGATAACCAATTCATTTATATGGTGGAAAGTAGAGTTTGGAGTAAAAGCAGTCTGGGATCCAGGTACCATAATCCTCGAGGGACGTGGGTAAATGAGAACTTGGGTCGTGATGAGAAGGGTGATGCAGTTGAAGGATGGCACCAACATCAAAGGGAAAGGTTCTCTTTTAAAAGAGCAGCGTAGTAATTTGTTATTTTTTTAAGATTTTATTTATTTATTTGAGAGAGAAACAGTGAGAGAGAGCATGAGAGGCGAGAAGGTCAGAGGGAGAAGCAGACTCCTCATGGAGCCGGGAACCCGATGCAGGACTCGACCCCGGGACTCCCGGACCGTGACCTGAGCCAAAGACAGTCGCCCAACCAACTGAGCCACCCAGGCGCCCCAGAGTAGTAATTTAGAAGCAGCAAGAGGAAGCTGTTGCCTACAGTGACCCTAGACCCACCTCACTGCCCCTCCAGTGACATTTGTCAATGAGGCAAGAAGGAGGACATTCCTAGGTGGTAATTTTTAAGATAATAAAAATTGTAAAATAAAATGGAGAATTTGATCCATGTGTCATCCTTCCTGGTTTAATGAATACAGAAATAGAGGACTGACCTCCATCTTCCACCTTCACATTTTCCCTGCTGAGTTTATCACTCTGCGATTTATTTTAAGAATGCATAGTGTTTATTTTAACCTAATTGTTGCATAAGAAATGTTGTAGCCCGGAATTTCAGGGAAAGCCTTGTATATTTTTCCTCTGTAAGACTCTTTTCTGGTCAGAGGGAAATACTTAAATCTGGTTCAATCCAGTTTCTGTATTTCTAGTTAAATCAACCTTCCCTGGCTTCCTGAAGCCATTGAACCTTGCATTTATCCAGGGAGATCTTTTTTTTATGACTGACCATAGAGAGAAAACAGAAAAGAAGTCAGCAAGATTTCCCTTGTTATCTGTGTGCCCATATGACTTCTATTGATTTTTAATATTTACTAACAAGATATTCTCTCCATCCAGGCTTTCTTTATAGTCTGGGAATGTGATGGCTAAAAAGAGCATAAGAAAATCTGTGAAGTCATTAGTGAAAAGGACCAAAGGGCTTTCAAACTAAACTTATTTTCCAGATTTTCAAATTCTAGAACAAAGCAGTTTATCTTTGTATTCTTTCTTCCTTCCTTCCTTCCTTTTTTTGTTTTTCTGGTGCAACTTACATACAGTGAAGAATATAGATTGTAAATGTACAGTTCAGTGACCTCATGTATACTTCACTCAGCTCGTCAACAGAGAATATTCCTATCATTACTATAGTCCGTTGTGCTTCTTCCCAGCTGACTATCTTCAGAGTGAACCACAATTCTGATTTACCACACCATTGCTTAGATTTATTTTCTTTCTTTCTTTCTTTTTTTTTTTTTAATTCTTTGTGTCTGGCTTTTTTCACTTAATATTTCCTCAATGAGATTTATCCATGCTGTCAAATATAGCTGTGGTGTGTGGTTGGTTTTCATTGCTGAATAATATTTCACTGTGTGACTATTTCCTAATTCCTCTATTCCATTGCTAAGAGACATTGGATGATTTTTAGTTTGGAACTACTTTGAATAAAGCTGCTATGAATATTCTTGTACATGTCAGTGGAAATGAACACTCATTTCCATACCCAGAAATAGAATTTCTGGGTCTTAGGTATATTCAAATTAATGGACACTTTGAAGGTTTTAAGAATGATTATTCCAATTTACACCCTGACCAGTAGTTCATGATAGTTCATAACATCCACATCCTTGTCAACACTTCGTATTGTTAGTGCTTTTAACTTTAGCCAGTCTAGGAGAGTTTTAAGAACAGTTTGTTCTTGAAGTAAGGGCAGTTTTAAAGTACATAAAAGAAAATTTAGATTCAAGCAAAGGACCATTAATCTTAGAGAGCCTCTTAGAGTACCACAAGCAGAAAATAGTAAAGGATTTGTTGAGCTGATATTTCTATAAATATAATACCCAGATTACTTTTCTCAGCCTCCTTCAGGGCACTTGGTAAGTACTTCTGGCCTCACCTCTGGTCCACTGAGTCAGAGTTCCTGTCCCAGAATTCAGAACCCCCCCTCGTTAACTCTTAAGGACATGAGGGTTTGTATGTACAATGCTACATATATCCTCAAATGACAGAAACCTCAAATGGCAACTGAGAAACATTGAGTCCAATCTCTGTCAACTGTACTTCTAGGCTAACATTTGAGGTTATCTAAAATCAGGACAGTCTCAGAAAATTTCAGCCACTCTTGGTATCACTGCTCTAACACACAGTTGGAACTCCAGAAGGAAAAGAAAAAATGAAGCCAAGGAGGTTTTTGCATTTTTTTCAGGAGGCTAAGAATTGTCCAAAATTAGTACAGGCACCAAACCATGCATCCAAGAGAGTCCTGGAACACCGAGTAGGATAAATACCAAAAATCAAACAAAGCCCATCACTTCAAGACCTATCCTATTGCTAAAGACCAAGTAATATATATTGGAAGCATTTTTGTCATTGATCACCCCATGGCCTTCTGAATTCCAGTTATTGGTTCTTGTAGAGGAGCATAGGTTCTTTTGTCTTTCATCTACCGCGCCTGAACTTCCTCTCCCTCTGATTTATTTCTCATGGTGCCCTTCACTGTCTTTGTTTACCATATGCCTGTCAGATGCCAATGTTTAAAGTCGACCCCTTAAAGTCATTTTCTCCAAATATTCACAACTTACTTTTTAGAAACTATTTTTCTTGTTTTTATTTTTTTAATATATATTTTAAAGATTTTGTTTCTTTATTTGCGAAAGAGAGAGAATGAGAGAGCATGAGAAGGGAGAGGTCAAGGGAGAAACAGACTTCCTGCTGAGCTGGGAGCCTGATGTGTGGCTCAATCCCAGGACTCCAGGATCATGACCTGAGCTGAAGGCTTAACCAACTGAGCCACTCAGGCGTCCTTGTTTTTAATTTAATAATAGCATCTCTTATAGGTCCTTTGTGAGGGTCAGATACTAGCTGTATATGTGTGTCATCTCATTTTATCCTCATTCTCATGGCAACCTTATTAAAGAGATATCATTCCTTTTTTAAATACATGTAGATATCATTCCTTTTTTAAATACATGAGGATAAAGGGACTTAAAATAATTGTTCAGATTTACCAAGCAAACAAGAGACAATTGGACTCCAGAACTGCTACTTCTTTTTCCCCTATCTTTATTGAGGTATAACTGGCAAATAAAAATTGCATATATTTGAGGTGTGTAACTTCGTGTTTTGATATATGTATGTAGGGGAGAAAAACCCCACTTTGAACCATTCTATAACTATATCTCAATTTAAAACCACCACCACCACCACCAGAGAGACTGTATACTATATGTAATATTTACAAAATTATAGCAGACTTTATTCCCCATTTCCATTGAGGATTATATCCCAATTTGCTCAACAGGTTAGGGCACATTTTATGTCTTTTCCTTTGTTTTCATTAGTCTGGTTGCAACATCGACCTGCTTGAAATGAACAAACTCTTGAATTCCAAGAGTTGCCGTAAAGGAATTGGTGGGCTGATGTAAAAGTGCAGAGCTCCTCTCCCAGGCAGATGCTGGCCTCGGTGTGGTGTTTGTGTGGAGAGATGCGACACCTCAGGAGGGAAGCTTCGGACCCACTCCCCAGTGCAGGATGTGGGGGTGGTCTCTCCACGCAGATTTTGATCAACTTTAGCAATTGTTTACCAGCAAGTTCTTTGTACCTCATTTTCCAACATTTTCTGATAGGCTTCTCCTTTTAGGTGGCCCATAGCAACTAGGTAGTAGTGCCGTTTTGTTGTTGTTGTTGTTTTCTTTTTAATGAAGAAAAGACAAAAGATCAACAAGATCGTGCCTCCCAAGTGGTTTGTGTCATCAGAGGTCATATGATGAAATCGGAAGACGCTTGAAGTTTTGCGGTTTTTCTGACCAGATTATCTTGGTAAATCCCAGCATCTGCTCTGTTACGTTTTTGCTTTTTGCTTTATCAGCCAGAGCCCTGCTCCTGGCCTCCCTCAGGAACATGTTCTCCCTCCCCAACACCCTCAGAAGAATGTGTACGAATAGCTTTGCTCTTTGCCAGAAGAAAAACAGAGCAGCTTTCTGAGGGTTCAGGTACATTCCTTAGATGAAAGGTTGGGGTCTCGCACACAACAATATCCTTTAGCCTTTGACCCCTCTGGCTTTCCTGGCTGTAAATTCCCTTCTAAGCCCCAATCTCTGGACTCTTTGTCAGCCTGGATGTCACAGGACTGGCATCTCCAAGTTTCCTCTCCTTGATGTTTCAGCCTTACTTCTCACTTTGCCTCTCGTCTTTGTCTTACATATTTCTCTCTGATATTTTGATCCGTGAGGACTTGCCTTTGATTACGGACTGATTCTTAAATGTTCTGTTTTAGTTTCTCCACTTTATCAAAAGATTGGAGGCACCTTGGGGTGACCTGATGTCTCTGGTATATTAAATCCGGGTCTGGAAGGCACACACTTCCTTTGATAAATGACCTAATAAGACTTTTCCCTCTCTAATTTCAGTGATTTTGTAATACTGAATTATTTCTTTCTGTGAGCAGCGATTTTCTTCTCCAACTTCTTCTTGTGTTGCCCAGGTTTTCATAATGACATGCAAAGGATTGTTTAGAATCTAATCTTGGAGATGCGTGCCTTGCCTTTTTTCTTATGGAAAGACAAGGAAGTGGAGCTTCATAAATCAGAGTATTGAGCTTAAAATATAATTTATAAGGAACAAATAAAGGAAATGTAAATCATGCTCAAGAAAGGCTTACTTTCATCTTGAAAGTTGGAATGAAAAATCATGTGGATACTTTTGTAAATAATGAAAAGACTTTATGAAAATAAAATTTCAAGGTTACATGTGGAAGCATATTTAGTATATATTTGAGCAATCCCAATATATTTAAAAGTTTTGTTTGTGTGTGTGTGTGTGTCTGTGTGTATTTGAGAGAGAGAGAAAGAAAGAGAGAGATCCCAGCAATGGATCTCCTGACTTAGCTCATCTGAAAGGTGAATTCTCGTGGGTTCTGACTTCTGTGTCTTCAAGAGTTTTTAACGTTTGATATTTTATTTTTTTAAGATCTATTTATTTTTTAGAGAGAGAGAGAGCATGTGTGGAGGGGGAGAGGGAGAGAGAATGTCAAACAGACTCCATGCTGAGTGTACAGTCCAACATGGGGCTTGATCTCATGACCCTGAGATCATGACATGAGCTGAAACCAAGAGTCAGGTGCTTAACTGATTGTACTACCCAGGCACCCCTGTTTTTGTATTTTAAATAAAGCCCAGAGCTGTAATCAATCCAGAAAATATATGGAACCTAAGGCAAAAAGCAATCTGGAAGACTGTTGCTTCACTATCAAAGAATATCTGAAAGAAATGTTAATAAATTCAAATTTTCAGGTGTATCCAGTTTCCATGGCACTCTATGATTAAGGGAGAACTCTATGAACATTCAAAAAACATATATGATCTTCTTGTCTGAAGCAAGATACAAAAATGGTCCATCTGGATAAGGAAGATGTGGTCCATATACACTCTAGAGTATTATGCCTCCATCAGAAAGGATGAATACCCAACTTTTGCAGCAACATGGATGGGACTGGAAGAGATTATGCTGAGTGAAATCAGTCAAGCAGAGAGAGTCAATTATCATATGGCTTCACTTATTTGTGGAGCATAATAAATAGCATGGAGGACAAGAGGAGTTAGAGAGGAGAAGGGAGTTGAGGGAAATTGGAAGGGGAGGTGAACCATGAGAGACTATGGACTCTGAAAAACAATCTGAGGGGTTTGAAGGGGCGGGGGGTGGGAGGTTGGGGGAACCAGGTGGTGGGTATTAGAAAGGGCACGGATTGCATGGAGCACTGGGTGTGGTGCAAAAATAATGAATACTGTTACGCTGAAAATAAATTTAAAAATTTTTTTAAAAAGGTTATATATGTACCCTTAAAAAAAAATGGTCCAGATGGCTTGAATTGTACAACCCAAACCAAGAGAAATTTGATGTTCAAGTACAGATTTATGATTTTAGACCTAACAGTTCTGTAAAGTCATATCTAAGGATGGTATCATCTAATTCTTCAGTTTAGGCACATTTTGAAGCTATTCTTTGCTGTAATAGTGAAGTTGTAACATTCGACATCTTTATGTAGAAGACTTAATTTAACCAATATAGTTTTCATTGAATTCAAGCTGTTGATGTTATGATAGCAATACATTTATCAGTTAAAAGGTGTTTTTTTCGGTCTCACTTCTGTTTTTAGTGGCTGTTCAGTATTCATTGGAATCAGCCCTTCCTTTGACAGAGGCTGTCTCCTGGTATGTGAGGGTGTTTGTTCTCACAGCCACAACATGGTGGAGTGTGTGTTGATTTACAGATTTCTGTAGCTGAAGGCATGTATTCTGCTATGCTCCATTACTCTGCATACAAAGGAAAACATTTTGATTGTAAATGCAAGCTTACTGCAACGGTTGAGAAGATGTAGTCTTTGCAAGGGGCAAAGGACAATGGCGCATTTCCTTGTGGCTCTGTTGTTGTGTGACTTTGACTTACTTGTATATCTAGGTGTGTCCTGGTTTAAGGAAACCCATTATACAAAACCCAGATTTATACAATGAAGGATCCGTGAGTCTTACTTTGTTTCTGTTTTCCTTTTGTCACATTCACAGATTGTTATAAGAAATTTGCTCAAATTAATATTCAGTATGGTATAGTGACTAAGGGTACAGAGTTTGGAAAAAAATCTAGTGGTCCCAGAAGTGACTCGAGGCATCAGCTCTTGTAGCTGGGAAGTCTTTGTCGGGATTCTTAATCTCTCTGGAGTTTAGTATTCTCATCTGGAAAATGAGAGGATTTCTTGTGAAAATACGATGAGTTAATTCTTGTCCGGCACTTATCACAGGGGTTGGCATCGAGTAAGCCCTCAGTAAGATGGATTGTCAGTAGGTTTTCGTGTACATGTGAAAATACTGTGTATGTGTAGACACATACATCTGTGTATTTTGTGATTTGTGTAGTGCTCAAATACAGTGTACACTATGATTATATAGTGTTACTTGTGTTTTATGGAAAATGAGGCACATTTACAAAATCAGTAGATGGTGCGCACAGAGCATTTTTAGCGGCAGATTTGTCTTACTAATTATATATTGCAGAGGCCACTATTAAAATTCATTTTCATTCCCTGCACATACACCTACTAACAATGGAGGTAGGTGACCTCGAAGCATGCTGAATGGCACAGTGCAGCCACCCGGGGTTGCTTGAAAATCACCACAGGCAACACGTAACATTTATGTCAGAGATTCGATCAGGTACCCCTTTGCCCAGTGAACCCCTGTCAGAGTTGCAGTTCCCCAGAAGGCAGACTCAGAGGAGATCTGCAAGTTGGAAGTATATTGGGTGGTGTCCTCAGGTTCAAAACCTATGGAGGAAGTGAAAGAGGCAGGACTGTACTGGGGGGTAAGGGGTCAGGTCGTGATTCAGTCATGATAAGACCATAGGCAACCCCAGCCCTGAGGCTGGGATTGACCTTTAGGGTTGTCCCAGGCTAGAGCTGGGTCACCTTGGGGGCCTGGATCTCTATACCTTCGCCCTCCACCCCTATCCACCAGGCATTGGATGCCAGCTGCTCTCAGGAAGAGGGGCATGACCTTGGGCAAGGTGGCTCTTTTCAGCTCAGGTTGAAAGACGGGTTACCAACTGGGAAGAGATACCAGGCAACAGTGCCTTCCAGCAGAGAAGTTCCTTAGTTCTTAGGGAGATCTGAGCAGCACAGCACAAGGTCTGTACCAGTCGGTAGAATAGCATTGATTTGGCCTAAGTTATCTGGTCTCTGCCCTTCTCCAGTCTCTCTCCTTCAGTGTTTGCCTTCTCTCCTACTCTTCCATCAGCCATTAACTGATGACCTACTATGCAGCAGGGACTCTAATGAGAGCTAGACATTTTTTTAATTTCCTTCTTTTTCAAAAGATCTGTTCATACGCAGAGAGAGCCCAGGCAATAGAATGGGAGGAGAAGATGAGTTTTGGAATTGAAAAATAATCATTGAACATTCTACCATCCCTTGCTATCCATGTGATCACAGGAGTTCAAATTGCCAAGTGCCGTTTTCCTCCTCTGAAAAATGTAGATAATAATTGAACCTGTCCCAAAGAGTAACCTGAAGAGTAAGAAATTATTCATTTACACCCAGCCCATCATAATTGTCCAATAAACTATTGATAGTGATGTTTTTATTATTGATAATGATGATGTCAAAGGTTCATGGAACCGTTTCCATGCAGCTCCTTTGTATTTGTCTTTTGGGTCAAGCAAAAGCTGTCTAACCAGGGAGAAAAGTTATTGAATGGCCTGAAGAGTTAGCACCTTCACTTTTCACACAATGTGTGCACCCAGGGCTCCTCTGCATGAGGGACCTTAGATCGATGGTATGTTCTAGTGAGTACACTTTGCCAGTCTTCCCAGCATTCAGCACAAATGGCCCCTTCTCTTTCTGGAACTACCCTCCTCCTGACACCTCATGCTCCCACATTTCTTTCCAGGTCTTCAGCCACCCCTTAGCCGTGTCCCCATTGGCTTATTTCACTGGTTTACCCACTCAATGCTAGAGTTCCTCAAAAGATCAGTCTTAAGGTCCCCCACCCTGTTCATGCTTCCATTCTCTTTGACTATGGGTTTACATCTGTGATGGTGGCTCCAAGCTCAACTCCAGACCTGACTTTTGATTGGAGCTCCAGTCTGTACACCTACATGCCAACTTTACATTCCTACTGAAGAGCTCATAGATGGTTCAGATGAACTGCATGTCCTAACCAGAGGTATTGATCTTTCCTTGAATTTGCTCACTCAGTATTCCCCATGTCTGCACCTGTACTTTCTTTTATTTTATTGTCCAAACCAGAAATAATGGGATCCTCCTTAACAGTCCCTTCTCTCCTGCCCCAAGTACCTAATCTACCACCAAATCCTTTCTATTCTACATGCAAAATGCACATCTTTCCATCACTACCTTTCTAGTAGAAGCAACCACCATCTGTGGATTCAACAAAAGCCCCAGTCTCCTGACCAGTTTCTCTGCTTCCAGGTGTCACTTAGATCTTCAACTGAGACTATTTTTATAGGCAGCCAGAGAGAGTTTCAAAATATAAATTGTATCATGTCACTGCCCTGCTTGAAGCTCTGTGCTGACTTCCTGTTGCACTTGCAGTAAATCATGAGATCCTTGATTTGCCTCCAAGACCATGAATGATCTTGCTGTCTGCTCCTCTGTCTTCCTCTCGAGCTTTTGGCCTCCACCCTTCCCACAAGCCCACCTCATTGGCCTTCTCACCTTCCCTGAAATTAACATTCTACAGGGAACGTTGCACAGATTTTCCTCTGCCACAGAGCACTTTCGCTCTTCTACCCTTGTCTTTCTCATCCTTCATCTGTTAGCCAGAAGATTCTTTCCCATTTGCTTTCCCCATATCTCAGCCTCACTTGGGTTTCTACTGTTGTTCTCATGAACATTTAGGGTTTTTCCTTTATGGAAAGTTTTATTTGTTAATTATTTTAATGTGTATTTCCTCACTAAACTGCAACTCTGTGAACATAGCAGCCATATGGGCTGGATCACGGCCTACACCCAGCATGTAGCCTCAGGGCTGACATGAGAAGACCATTAGTTGTGTATTAAATGAACACTGAACTTTTCTAAATCGAGACAGCATGAATCTGAATCCGGTGTCTTGATTCGGGTTTTTGCTCTGCCGATTACTAACCATGTGACCTTGAGCCATTCAATCCACTTTTCTGGGCCTCTTTTCTTTAAAATGGTGATAATAGCATTGTTCTCCCTCTCTCACAGGAGAAATCCGTTCATTCATTTAGCAACACTTTAATGAACATCATCAACTGCCGAGTGCTGGAGTTACTCAGTTAAATGAAAGCCATATTCTCTTCATTAAAGAGCCCAGAGTTTAGAAGGGAAGACAAGCGTGTGAACAAATTCATGATGATATTATAGTAAGTGTAATGCGAGAAGCCCATCTAAGGCACATCTTTATGTAATCTGTATGTTTAATTTGAAAGAAATGTGTTGAGTTAGATACCGTGCTAGGCACTTTCAAATGTACTACCTAATTTAACTTTCACACAGAAAGCTACAAGTGACTAAAACCAGCATTCTCATTTTACAGATGAGGAAACTGTCACTTGGTGGCATTAAGTAAGCTATCCAAGTGCATGGCATCCACAGTGTGGAGGCACCAGGCTTTAAACCCAAACATTCTGCTACAAGTTCAGGTCCCTTCCCCTAGAAATTAACACAATTAAAGTGTAAGTTAATATATTATTGTGAGAAGAATGAACGAACAATGAACTAAATATTTTATAACCAAATCTAAGTCAGAAGAAAGAAAATCATACCAAAGAGTCTCACTTTTTCCTTCAACTTCCTCTGCTTCTCCAACTTATTTGGGGCCCATTTTGATTATCATTTATAACTGATTGTATAGAGTTCATTACTGATCATAACATGTCTTTATTTGTGCCCATAGTGAACAAACTGGTACTTACAATGATAATTTGAAACCTTTTGAGAT
Organism: Mustela putorius furo; assembly: GCF_011764305.1. Lineage (NCBI taxonomy): Eukaryota > Metazoa > Chordata > Mammalia > Carnivora > Mustelidae > Mustela > Mustela putorius. The sequence continues at coordinate 20,806,679 of NW_025421322.1, read as the reverse complement.
TGGAGAGCCCTCAGGCACGGCCGTTTGGTCCCAGAACACTGGCTCCAGCATGCTTAGAGAAAACCCAAGTTGGCCTTGCTTTGCTTTTCTTTCCAAGTAATTCTTGAAATGTCTTGTTGTAACTTTGAGTTCTTTAAGGAAAGAAAAAAATCAATTTTAAATTACTTTGAATATCTGAGACACATATCCTAGAAAGTAGAATTATAAAATGGGAAATTGAGGGCAGCCCAGTGATGTGAGCCATTAAGCAGAGATTGAAAGGAACATTGAGTCAAGAGGTGTGCTATTTAAGCGTTGGTGTTTGTAATCAGCATGGAGGTTTCCATACATTTCACCTGTGGGAACAAAGGACCCTCCCCGCTGATAATGGGCTCACCTATTGCTAGTCCTCAGTTTCAGGACTGCTATCAGCATCCGTTACTAAGTTCTGTTCAAAGAGGCTTATGTGTCAGGCGTTGTGCTAAGTGCTTTCATGTATCCTCTCATTTATTCTCTATAAATATGACTGTGACAGAAGTACTCTTATCATGCTCACTGATAAGATGGGCATATGAACACTTATATCAGGTTAAGTAATCTGCTTGAGGTTGGGTGTCATGTTTGTGGTAGAGATGTGATTCGCGCCCAAACATCTGACTCCATAGGTTATGCCCTTAATCATCCTAAAGCCATTTATCCACGCTGTCAGGGCCATCCAGTGCCCCTTCTCCTTGTGCTGCCACTCTACAGGAGTGATCAAACTCATCACGGCATGACTTCCCTGTTCTTCCCATCTTCTTCCTGCTCTAGCATTTGTAATCTCTGAGATGAAAGAATAAGAGAAGAAAGCTGTTACCCATTTCATCTCAGGTCCTACAATCCTTAGCACCATCACCAGCGGCACTATTAGAAGGCTCTTGCGAGCCTGCGGATCTTTTTGCAAAGTCAAGGTATTGACATTACAGACCTGATAAAGCCAGATGGACATGATGGCGCAACGTGAGGCTGCTGTCCTTACAATCTGCCACATTCCCGAACTTGGGTTTCCTTTGACGGACACGGTCCAAATATCATTTCAGTATTTATTAAGCAGTTTCCTAGATGTTGGCAATGTATAAATGAAAAGGTATACCTTTGCTTTAAGGGTTTTTAAGTAGAGAAATAGAGACCCTTACTGGAGCGCTTACAACCTTCTATTTTACCTGTGCAAAGGTAAGGTTGCAAAGGGAGTCAGGGCACTTGCTGGGAAAGAGAGGCCTGAGCCGGTCCTTAAAGTCCATCAAACAAGAAGGGAGGGAAGGCGGTAGAAGGGGAAGCATGTATGGAGACACGGGTAAATAAGACGCTGAGAATCTGTTCATGTGGCCTAAGTAGAACATAACTTTTAGTGATGTAACCTGTTGACCTCACATATTGGGCTTCAGCCTTGGTGAGCTTATTTTTAGTCCCTTTTGGAGCACAAAAGAGAACATTATGTAGATGTGTATTTTGAATGTCTCTTCAGTGTTGAAGCAACCCCAGTGTCAACGTTTAGGGTCTCAGTTCCCTCGAATTTTGGTTACTTATCAAACAGGGAAACTTCAGTCAACTTTTATTACTAATGAGGCCCCTTAAGTTAAACCTCATTTGAAGTGCTATGCTTATGGGCTTGCGACAGGTCAAGGTCAAATGCGTGGGAAGTTTTACTTGTAGAACGAGTTGAAATCCCTGTTCTGCTGTTGGGTGCTTCGGGGCTTTACCTCCATGAAGTCTATTGTCCTCATCTTATAAATGGAGTTAAGAATGCTTTCCAGGGTGCTTTGTGGATTAAATGGGACAATGAGTGGGAAAAGACACACAGTAGGTGCTCTTCCCAGAAGTTAGTCTTGGCTTGGTTTGCCTCCTCAACCACCTTCAATGCTGAGGATTAGTCTGTGTCTTGGAAATTAGCATTTTGAGAATCTGTTGGAAGCAAACATCCAGATAAATGGTTCCCAACCAGGAGGATTTTGACCTCCAGCAACCCTTGGCAGAACTCTTGAGACATTTTGATTGGTTCATCTGGGAGCAGGTGCTATGGGCATCTAGCAAGTAGAAGCCAGAGACTCTGCAAAACATCCTACGATCCACAGGACAGCCCCCACCCCCCACAGCAAAGAATTATCCAGCCTCGAGTGTGAGTGGGCCAAAGTAGACTAAGCAGATGAGTTCCACTCTCCTTGCGTATCTCGTTGATGGCTTTTGACACTTGTCATAAGTAGAATTTCCTTTTCCTTGTTACCCCTCATTCCTGATAAAGCATTCTCACTCACTGTCAGGGTCCCATCTTTTCAGGGAACCCTGTCAGTTTTGGAGTGAGCTACACCACTCCCCATAGGATCTCATGTGGGTTCCTTACCTTTCTTTCTTTCTTTAAATTTCATTTTAATTTTTCAGTGTTCCAAGATTCATTGTTAATGCACCACACCCAGTGCTCCATGCAAACCGTGCCCTCCTTAATACCCACCACCAGCCTCACCTACCTCCCCACCCCCCGTCCCTCCAAAACCCTTAGCTTGTTTCTCCGAGTCCATAGTCTCTCATGGTTCATCTTCCCCTCCAATTTCACCCAATTCACTTTTCCTTTCCTTCTCCTAATGTCCTCCATGTTATTCCTTATACTCTGCAAGTAACTGAAACCATGTGATAACTCACTCTCTGCTTGACTTACTTTCTAAAAGTGGCAACGTTATTTTTGATTTGCTTACTTTCTAGAGTACTTAATCAGGACAAAATGGGAGAAAGGGTGTCACATCATCCCCAGTTCACCAGTTAAAAAACTGAAACTGAAAAAGGTGAATCGTCACAAACCAATAACCAGGTAGCTAACAACTAGTTAATCCAGCCCTGACTTTCAAGATCTCACGGTCCTCGTGGTCATTGCTACAGGTTTTATCACATAATTGTTTTAATGCTCTTTAATGTTTGCTGATCTTACATCACAGGTAATTTTTCATCTCCCTGAAGGCAGGAGTACTCTTCCCATGTCTTCTGTTGAATGTATCTGGACCAGGGAGAGCACTCCCTTGTTAATTTTTCTACTAAAAAAAAAAAAAAATCCCCAATGCTAATAAAGTTAAGCATTTAAAAGTTTAAGAAAAAACAAATCCCTAAGCATCAGGAAGAGGGAGTCAAAGTAGCTTTAAAACTTTTCTTTAAACATTATTTTGGCTAAATTGAGTCACTCGTTCAAATTAATTCACACAGAGAAGCCAGCATGCCTAGCGCCTGTCTTCAACACAGGAACACGGCATACTTGGCTGTTATGGCCATGAGCAGAATATCAAGGGCTGAGAGGACCCTTGTCGATAGACATCTTACAGGCTTCTTGGCAATTAATTTTAGAAGATGCCTGATGCACAGTGGGTTGCTCACCTTCCTGACACTCAATTAACAGAGAATCCCAAAACAATGCATACAAATGCTAATAAATAAAGGCAAACATACCGAGAGGTTGGGTCTACCTATCAAAAACAGAAAAGACCTTGAAGGCTGTTTATGATATCATAAATCTTCAACTCGAGTCTCTGTTATGTTGGTACTACATTTCTTTGCTTGAAAAATCTGCTCTAAGGTACAAGGGAAGTAATTACTGAGTCTTCCTAGGGACTAAAACAGAATCCCCCAACAGAATGTTTTAGGGGTTTCTTAAATTAATTTTTGAAGGGGATTTGGTAACTCTATGTACTACCAACAACATAAGAGGATTTAACCTTTAATTTACTGTTTGGAAGATGTGTATTCCTTCTTGAAGGACCAAAGAATCATGCAGGGCCACATTTGCACTCTGTTTTGAAAAGCGTTGTTTCCGATGGGAAATAACATTATTCTAGTTTCTTCCCGTTAACGTCATCAGCATCTGAATATATGCAACCAAAAAACTAGATCTGAGGAGGGGTTTGGGAGGAGGGGGTGATTGGATGATTAGCATTAAGGAGACACGTGATACAGTGAGCACTGGGTGTTACATACAACTGATGAATCACTGAACTCTACCTCTGGAGCTAATAATACACTATATGTTCATTAATTGAATAATATTTAATTTAGTTAAAATTTAAATTAGGTTAAATTAAAAAAAAAGTTGTCTAAAACAGTCTTTTTATCTCAGACTGGTTAAAAACAACAACAAAACAAAGCAACCAATACGTCCTGTTCCCATCAGTATGGTAAATTACTTACAGTAACAACAGTGCAAATAAATGTCCATGAATCCTTGTCTTAGCATTCCGTTAATGGCTAATCATTCTTAATGTAACCAAGTGAGTGACCAGGCTTGGCAGTGGGCTGTGCTATCAGGTAGAAGCGAGAAGAGATTTATTGGTCTTGGAAGGTTTTGCACCGGTTCTTGCCAACAAATGAGGCAACAGGTTGGCTAACCTCAGAGTCCTTGTTAGCTCTGGTATTGGTGATTCCGAGTCACCTTTAGGAAATCTAGCACTGGGGTGGGAGTTACTTAAGAAGATGGATTTGCAAGACACATCCAGGTCATAAAAAATAGAGGGCCGGTTCACTAGTCTTCAACTCCCCTTGGTCTGGGTTAGCTGTTAATTTGGAATAGTCTGTAGAGAATGGAATCCCCAAACTTGGAGTCTGTTGCTAAAGTCCCATGAAACCCTGAAGGCGAGGTTCCTGAAGCACTTTCCGTTGCAAGTGGGAGGGATATGGGGGCGGTAGGGTTAAAAGTCAGATGTTGCAAGTGGCAACTTGTGAGCTGACTAGGACCCATATGCATGAATGGTCTGGCTCTCATAGTGTGGGGAAAAAAAACAGGCAAATTTTAAATTGGGAGGCTTCATAAAACTTCTGGATTTTCAATTGTTCATAGAAGTAGCAACACTCAGCCTATATTCTGGCCTAGCAAAAACGGGTGGGAATTGCTCATTTTAGAAAATTTAAAAACCAAACTGTCCAACCTACTGTTGTCCCTTAGAGTGATTCTCTTCACACATTTGACAACATTTGAGTTTGTGACCTCCAGTCATAAACTGGATAAGGATTTGCCCCAGGTGCGCCAAATAGAAATACAGAGTCAGGTTTAAGGTATATTCCAAACAATTTGTAAGGAATAAAAATTAAAATACCAATCTTTGCCAATGATTAACTTTTTTAAAGCTAATTATTATAAGATAGGTTCGGATATTCTTATCTACCCACCATGATGGGCTTTCTTGAAAATAGGAATAAGAGAGACAGTGCAGTGCCTCAACCAAGCATCACACGTGAGCTTGGACCTGTAAGTCATGATTCCCTTGGATGCAAATGGTGTAAATGAGCTCAGCTTGCTAACCTGTCCCACCCCAATATTGCATTACATAAAGGAGAAACCCAGGGGTATCCGACTTAAGGCAAAACTATACTCAGGAAATCCTATATTGTTATCTTCCTTTCTCACTCCCCTTTTTTCTTTTTCTCTCAGCTCTGCTCTCTCTGCTGACTTAATTCTCTAGCAAATTCTCTCCATATGTTGGCATAGATAGCCGCTGACAGCAAGTCTAGGCTCATATTGTCCCTTGGGACATGATCTAAGAAAGAAAGAGAACTTCTCTCTTAGAAAACATGGCAACTCTAGCAAATTTTAGCAATTCTAATGAATTCTAGTGAACACCCAGCATTAATTTTACCAGTATTTATTTATTTTTTTAATTTATTCATTTGAGGGGCGCCTGGGTGGCTCAGTGGGTTAAAGCCTCTGCCTTCGACTCAGGTCATGATCTCAGGATCCTGGGATCGAGCCCCACAACGGGCTCTCTACTCAGCAGGAAGCCTGCTTCCTCCTCTCTCTCTGCCTGCCTCTCCGCCTACTTGTGATCTCTGTCAAATAAATAAATAAAATATTTTTTAAAAAATTTATTCATTTGAGAGAGAGCGAGCATACCTGTGTGCACCCACACATGAATGGGGGGAGGGGACAGAGGGAGAGCATCTTCAAACCGGCTCCCACTGAGTGCGACGCTCAGTGAAAGACATGATGCAAGATGCAGTCTCATGACCCATGAGATCATAAGCTGAGCCAGAACCAAGAGTCGGACGCTAAACTGACTGAGCCACCCCTAACCAATATGTATTTAGTGCATACTTCGAGTTCGGCTCTAGGCAGTGCTTGGAAACATTCCTGCAACCCTGCTTTTGTGGCTCTTACATTGTGGGAGGAGATGGAAGGGAATCAAAATGAAAAATAAACCTAATCAAGAACATTAAATGGGGAGCACCTGGGTGGCTCAGTGGGTTAAGCCTCTGCCTTCAGCTCAGGTCATGATCCCAGGGTCCTGCGATTGAGCCCTGCATTGGGCTCCCTGCTCAGCATGGAGCCTGTTTCCTCCTCTCTCTCTGCCTGCCTCTCTGCTTACTTGTGATCCCTGTATGTCAAATAAATAAAATCTTAAAAAAAAAAAAAAAAAAAGAGAGAGAAAGAAAAAGATCATTATATGGTACTTTAGAAGTAAAAGGTACCATGGGAATTTTTTTTTTTTTTTAATTATTAAAAGGCCCACTAGGTGAGGAGGACCAGCTCCCCAAAATCAAGAGAGATTCTTTTACCAGAAATGATCAGGGACACAATGTAGGCAAAAATGAGGAACTTATACTATTTATTCTGTAAATGGGACTATTTTTGTGACGGTGCACATGATCCCTTAGTGTTTCCTATGTGCTACTTTAGGGCAGACAGAGAAAGAGTAAGACTGGTTCCTCTATAGGGCAGAACAGCATGAAAGGGCATGACCCCTCCTCATGCTCCACGTGTGACAATATCAGGTTTCTTGGAGTTCCCTAAATGCACCTCCCGGTTCTCAGGTCCCTGTCTTAGCCTATGCTGTTCCTGCACCTTGAATGCTCTCCTTCCAACTCCTCACCATCTTGGCTGTTTTTGCTGTTGTTGTTCAAGGACCCCAGCTAAGTTAGGCGCCCCTCCTGTGGACTCTCAGAAGACTTTTGCTTGTCCCTCTGGCAGGGAAACCATCTTCTCTTTCTCTTCCCAGCTGCTAGTGGTCTATTCAGTACCTGGTACAGACCTAGATAATCTGTATGATGGAGAGGATGAATGTGTTTATTGGCTGCTCTCAAGGACCACTCAGTCCCCTGTGATCCTCTACGCAGTGAAGACCGAAGAGTAAAGGCCATCACAACCTTGTGTCTCCTGATGTTATACCAGTGTTTACACTGCTTGCCTTTAAGTCATCAGAGATGATGACCTTTTTCTGACCCTCAGTCTCTACTTGCTGTATTGGTGCTCCCTACACAAGAATCAGCAGAAATGGGCTTGGGGACCCATAAGGTCTATTTGAAAAATTAGGGCATGGCAGTTCAGTGGGTGGCTAAGAGCAGGGTCTTTATGTATACTGGTATCCCAGCTCTGTAGCTTAGTGGGTGTATGACCTTCAGCTGGGCACAGTCGCTCTTAATCAGGTGTGCAGAGTAATATCTTCAGAGAATTGTGGAAGGTAAGGTTATCCGTGTCTAACTCTCCAGTGTTTAATTCAGGGACTATTCAATAAATGTTTGCAGTCGTGATCATTGCCAGGAGGAGGAGGAATCATTCCCAGCCAGCCAAAGAACTATAGGACCCATATTGCATGATCTTAGCGCTTCCAGTTTGCAAAGGGCATGCGTATGTTTTATGTCACTGGATGCTCAGTCACCCTATGAAACAGTGTCATTTTCATCCCCGCTGCAGAGATGAGAAAGCTCAGACTCACATATGCTTCCCTGAGCATTTATCTAAACCTTTTAGCTTTTGTCGTTCTCACTCTCTCCCTATTTCTTTGCTCCAGATATCCCAGCTTTGGAATGATGAGGAGATGGGGACACAAGCGTCAGGCTGTGGGACACTGGCTGTACGTCCAATATTCATCATCACTCTGTTGCTCTTGACCGGTCAACAGAGGAGTAGAGCCAGGAACTTCTACCTGGTGCATGACACAGGCCCTTACCTGAGAGCAAGTTTGGAGCTAACCCAGGGTACAAATGGCCCTTTCTTGGGGGAACTGTAAGTGACCTCTGTTTCTAGCAACAAAGAGCCCCTGTGATCCAGCCTCTTCTCTGGGAGAAGAAGCAGTCCCCAACCACTTAGAGTGGCACTGAGACTTCCCAGTGGGGTAGGACCTGAAGCCACATCCTGGGCACCCCTGTTAGCTTACCCAGAAATGTCCCCTTGTGCCTTATGGCATACAGTCACTGATCTTAAGAAGCTGTGACAGGGCTTCTGTTACAATTCTCTGCGCAGAAGGTAAGGAGCACCTGAACTAAAGACCAAAGCCCAGATTGGGCCTGAAGGTCAGAAACACATGTCTAGACCTAAGTCTTCCCCCCGCCTTTTCCCTGTGTGGCTTTGGTCCACTCCCCCTCTCTGAGCCTCACTTACCTACGTGGAACACGACAAATCCTGTGCCAGACTCTGAAATCTCAAGAGATTCCTTCCAGCTTAGAGTCGTCTGCGTGAGGGCCACCCAGAGGTGGAAACGGTCAATGCTTACCTTGGAAGGCAGACGGGACTTCGAAGATGTGGTCTTCCCAGGAAGACGTTACCCAGGGTTATTTCAGCAGGCCCGACATCACATCACAAGCGTGCTTCTGAGAGAGAGGCAGAGAGGACACACACAGGAGAGAGGAAGGAGGTGAGGCGAGGATACACAGAGCAGAGTGACGGGGCCACGAGCAAGGGAGCGCTGGCAGCCAGCAGAAGTGGCAAGTTGCAAGCACCGACTCTCCCCTTCGGCTTCGGGGGGAGGGTGGCCTTGCCACACCTGAATTTCAACCCAGGGAAACCGCTGTTGGACTTCTGGCTTCCAGGAGAACGTGGAATTCATTTCTGTTGTTTCTAGTCCCCGTGTTTGCTGTTTGTGGCCGCACCTGCAGGAAACAAAAGCACTGCCCTCCGTGTCCCCGGCCCCTCGTCCGTCCTGTCCTTGCTGCCCATCTGCCCATCAAGCCATGCCATCTCAACTTGGTGCCTGTTCAAAAGAAGGACAAGACGCTTGTCTTTCTTCAAACCTGCAGGGAGGCAAAGTACTCATTTAGCGTCAAGTTCTCTGTTCCTTTCAACTTGGCATCTGCGGTCGTCCCCAACACAATACGGCCCCCGCCCTCGGCTATTTTCAGTTTCTCCTCATCCTGGGAGTCGGTTTCCAGCCAAGTCTCTTACATCGGGAAAGATAGTCAGTTAATGACCTTGAGATCATCAGTATGTGAGTAAAGAAGAGAACATTCATTTAGTAGCGCTAAGTGTATTCATTCAATGAATAGTTGAGCATTACATGCCGGCACGGGGACAGTGACAGGAGGGAAGCTGACAGGACAGATACTGATTCTTACGGAGTAGGCATTGTGGTGGACCACAGTTGATAAAACCTTTGTGTCTACACTCAAGTTTAAATTGCAGCAAAGTACTAATTTTCCAGGCCCGTTCGCAGAGCGTCAGACCCGTGTTTCTGCGGGGCGAGCTCTCTCATTGCCTATTCCCGGGCTCGAGCTTCTGCAGAGGGTCCTGGGAAAGCATTTTCAGCATGAGGACCACTGTTGGGGGCGAAGCAGTACAGAGGTTGGGTCATGACTGGTCCCTTGTATTTCTCTAAATTCCACCACGATGTGCCCCCATGCTTCCCTTACCCCAGTGAACTCAGAGCTTTGGGATTTGAGAAGAATGTTGAAGAGCTAAAAGCACTATGGGGAAGAAGGAAGACTATTTGAATCCTTCCCTGTTTAGTTCTGTTCTTTCCATTACTTCTCTATATCCCAAGTGACCTCAAGAGAAAAAATAGCACTCACCCTCCCGTGATCTCCTGCACGACCCACACTCCTCACTCGGAATTGGGGACCCAGCTTCCTGCACCGAAATAGTGCCCCCAGCCCTTGGAGACTCCAGTTGAAAAACTCATCATCTCTGAGGTCTGTCTTTTCTCACATCCCACTTTGAGGAATGAGGTACTGCAATTCAGAATTCTACTGTTTCTGGTGATTTCTTCCCCTCTACCCACATCCAAGCCACCAGCACCTCCTGCTTTAACTACTGGGACAGTGTGTGGACTCTGCCCACTGCTCCTTAACTTCCCACCTTATACCCCCAGTCTGTTCACATGGGGACCTGAGGGATTCTTTTAATACATAAGATCACGCCCACATCATCGCTGGCTTAATATTTCCCATGTTCAGAATAAAATCCAAAGTCCTCACCAAGATCTAGCTGCCCCTGTGTGATCTGGTACCTGCCTTCTTTCAGAACTCCTTTCTTTCTTTCTTTCTTTTTTTTATTTTTTTTATTTTTTATTTACTTATTTGACAGACAGAGATCACAGGTAGGCAGAGAGAGTGGGGGAAGCAGGCTCCCCACTGAGCAGACAGTCCGGTGCCGTACTGGTTCCCAGGACCCTGAGATCATGACCTGAGCCGAAAGCAGAGGCTTTAACCCACTGAGCCACCCAGGCGCCCCTAGACCTCCTTTCTTATCATTCTCTTGGCTCCTTGGCCCTGACACTAGCCTTCCTGCCCTTCCGCTCATTGCTTTGATGTTTCTCCGTGTTCCAGTGTGGAAGGAGGCCTCGCCCCATCACCCCACCTACAAAGTGCTGTCCTTCCCGTAGGGGTCCCTGTCTGCCCCCGCATAGCAGTTCCTTTGTAAATCGTTTGTCTCGGGCACTAAATGGTAAGCTCCATTGAGACGGAGAAGACGACTCCTCCCACAGCCTCAGTACCCAGAATGGTGTCAAGTACACAGTGGTGCTCAAAAAATGCTTAACAAAGGAAAGAAGTCAAAGGTCAGCCAGTGATCAACGGGGAGCATTTTAAGCTCCTTCCAGCTCTCAGAATCTAGGAGTCTGTGCAGGCTGAGCCGCCTGGATTCCCGAAATACCATTTATAAAACCAGGTGGGAAGATCAGGAAATGTCATTGGTGCTCTGCTTCTGAGACTGAACTGATTTCTCTCTTCTTGATTCCTCGCTGTGAGGACCGCTGAGGGCAGAGGAAGGTGCCCAAGACCTTCTCTGGAGATAAGGCAAGGAAGGCAAAAGGCGTCAAGGCGTGCCTCTCTCCTCTGTCTGCGGCAGCGGTCCCCCTCTTCGTCCACGTGGTTGCTGGACGTTTAAAGAAGTCTTTGCTTTATCCAGTGGTCTTGGTCTGACAACCTCTTATTCCTGAAGTCCTCGGTTAAATGCTCTTTACTCAGTGACAATCTCGTGGTTCCCAGACTGGGTTAGGTCACGCAGTTCTGCGATCTTGTATTTGCCCTTTCTTAGCGCTCATCCCGTGCCTGTCAGCTTTTACCATTAGCTGCCTGCCTTGCCATTCTGAAGGCACCAAGGTTGACCCTGTTCTCATTATACTCAAGGTGAATGACAAAGTGACAGGGACACAGTAGGTGCCCAATAAGTATTTGTTGAATTAACTGGATTTTTATGCTAAGCAACCAAAGGGACAACATAAATTACAAAAAAAAAAAAAATGTGATTGATGATTGACTACTTATCACTTCCCTGACCCCAGCATCAGAAGCACCACACTTTTTTGGACACTGTTTTGCGGTCAGCAGTAGGTGGTAGGGACAAAAGGTTAATAGGACATTTGCTGCTGGAAATGATCTGATTATTGGGCAGATTTTTCAGAGCCGTGGACCTGGGTGGCTCTGTAGAAACCAACCAAGAAGACAGTGAATCAGATTTTGTTCGGACCATCCTCAGGTGCAAATCGTGATCTTTTCTAGAAGTTATTTTATCAGGAAGTTCTTCTATACAATTTTCTCATAATCTCTTTTCTTGTAGTCTGAGCCCTTTATTTTCCTGCCACGGAAGATAAAGCCCAACTAAAGTTACAGGAGGAGGAATTAGGGAAGGCTCTCATGATCTGAATATTTTTCAACTTCTCAATTTTCCTTTCTACAAAATAGAAATAATACCTATTTTCTCAGGACTTGGATAGCAGCAGTTTGAGCAGCTGAGTATTTAGCGTGTGAAATGTTGATGGGCACAATTGTCTGCATCACATAGTCTCAAATGTGCAGATTTTTACAACTAATAGAATTTCCCAACTTGCATTTTTCAGCGCTAAAACTATTGACCCACCCAAGTGGGGGATAACATTCTAATAGGGCTTATGGTTCCACACATCGACCAGTCAGCTGCATTACTGGAAAGGCTGAGGCTAGAAGTTCTCAGGGGGCCACCAAACAGAGAAGCTGAGCCATGCCCCCTGAACAGAATCCTCATCCTGACTTCCTAGCGCTGGGCTCTGGAGACAGACCAGCCAACTTACCGTGACTCAGCTCCCGTGTGTCTTCCCAGGGCCTCAGTGGCACCAGCTCCCGAGTGTCACAGCTTATGAAACCGCAGCTCAAGTCCTGGGGAACAGATAGGAGGATGGGTGATCTATATTTTGGTGTTGAGAGGGATTTAGATCATCTGAACTTCAGGAAGTTTTTTATGCAGTAGTTTTAAGTTGAGAGCATGTATAAAGAGCTGGATGTCTTATTTGGAAGCGAATTACCCATATAAAGGATACCGGATCCCGTTCTGTACTTCCCAAATGAAACTTTAGGACCAAGGTCAGATGGTGAGGTGAGCCTTTGAAGGCAGGGCTTTGAAGGCAGGGCTGTCCTGACCTGGAACTCGGGCTCACCAACCCTCAGCTCTCTACCTTTGAGTATGCCGCTGCCCAGAAGTTAGGAAAGGGAATCTAAAACCATTGGTTGTTTTGTTTTGTTTTTAAATGTATTAAATTTCAATCAAAGGGTCAATTGCTGCTGTAACAAATGACCACATGCTTAGTGGCATAAAATCACACAAATTTACTGCGTTATAGCTGTAGAGATCAGAAGTCCAAAATGGGTCTTATGGAAAATCAAAGTGTTGGTAGAGATGCTTCCTGATGGGAGATAGGAGACAGTATGGAGATGGGAGTAGGAGAGAGAATCCATGTCCTTGTCTTTTTCAGCTTCCAGAAACCTGAATTCCTCGGCCTGCGGCCACCTCACTCTGACCTCAGCTTCCATTGTCCCTTCTCTCTCTGGCTCTCCTGTCTCTTCCCCTTACAGATGCCTGTGTGATTAGGTTAGACCCTCCTGGATAATGCCAGATACTCTCCCCTCATAAGACCCTTCACATAGTCACACCTGCAAAGTCCCTTTTGTCATGTAACAAATTCACAGGTCTCAGAGATGAAGACCTGGGCATCTTCGGAGGGGAGGGTATCATTCCATCTATCACAGGAGACAATTGGAACTCCTTGGAGTCTGTATGTTCTTTCCTTCCTTTCTGAAAACCACCACAGTCTTCCTCGTGGTGTCAGCTATGGCCACCTAGGATTCCTTTCCCCTACCTCTCCATCCTCTGTCAGGTGTAGCTTTTACTGACCCTTCAGACTGCCACAGCTCACTGCACTCGCGACCTTGCCAGGCCCTGGTCCAGAGCCAAGTCTGTATTGGTGTAGTTCTTATCGGTGTTGCCCGCCAAATATTTCTCTCCCCTCCCACCACCTTCTTGGCAGGTGATGGATGCACAATTCTTACATGTACACTTACGTGTAGGCGGGAAGGTTCATGTGATTAGCTCTGACCAGTGATTTGTCAATGACCTCTAGGCTGTGATGCCGTGAGACCTTTTAACACCTCTTTTCCCGTCAGTACAGTAATCAGCCATGTTCAAGGTGGGTGGACTTGCATTTGATGTGTACAGGACGCAGGAAATAAACCTTATTGTAGCCACCCCCATAGTTGGGGATCATTTGTTACTGCAACATGTTACCTAACTTATCCCAACCGGTGCATTTTGCAAGGCTTACCAGGGGGTAAAAAAGAAGAGCAAACAGCGCAGATCACTCCTACCTGATTCTTTCTGTTTGTCTGTCTCTGTTTGCAGGCCACATACACTTCCCTATATCTCTGGTGAAAATGTCCATTGACCCTGTCTCCTGGCTTGGTGGGGGGGGGGGGTTCTGAGGAAGCAGAGAATTTAGTTTCTGAAGTGTATGTGATAATATACCCAAGGCATTGATCACACGTAGTTGACTCGACATCAGCTGAGATGAGAAAGCTCTGCAAGTCTGATGACGGAGGGCTGAGGGGAGAGAACGGGGGTGCTACAGCATTGAACCGCAATCATACTCTGCATCTCTTGTGCTAAGCCCTCACAGTGGAAGTCTGCTTCTGTCAGGGCAAGCACAGAGTGGGAGAGAATTTGGGGATTTGATGGAAACTAGTAGGAAGGGAGTCACGCAGACATCCTGGGGAACAGGAAGCCATGCCAGGCACTCATTCCTGGAGGCTCCTTGTTTTGCAATCTTTAGATGCCCTCGCTCGCCCTGCTCCCCTCACTCCCAGTGCTTCTGCAGCCCTGGCCTGAGGCCCGAGATTGCAATCAAGGTTTAGTTCCCACCGTCTGGAAATGGAAGTCTAGCTCAGCGCTAGGGGGGCACCAGGCAAATGCCTGGATGCAGGTGACCATGGGAACTTTACATGCATGTTTCATGAAATGTTATTGTAACCTGGGTTAGACATTGGTCAGTTTCTCTATAACCGCAGCGACCACATCTCGGTCTTCCTCTGGGCTGTCCAGGCATGAGTTCCTACAGGCCAGCCTCAGGACCCATCGCCTGCCAAAGTGCGTTGGTTCCTATGGCAACCTGCAATCTGGGTCCGAAATACCCAGGTTAAAATTCTGCTATTCTGTTTGACTCTGTGTGTTTTCAGTGGAGGACGGCCAAAATTAGATAAAAAGAGGGGTTCTTTTCCAAATTTGTGCATCTTCTTTATGCAGATGATCAATTCTTGTCAGTAAGAATAATTGAGGACCTTCAGTCCTAAAGTGTCTGTTTAGAAGGAAACTACTGTTCCGGCAGGATTAGCCGAAAACGAAGGTGGAAATCCTTTCCAGCCATTGTTCATTTGCTTTTTCTTTTATTTCTGAAACCCTGCAGGGCGAGCCCTGCTGAGACTGACTGACAAAAAGCTTGAGCGGATGGGGATTGCCCAGGAGAACCTCCGGCAGCATATCCTACAACAGGTGCTCCAGCTGAAGGTGCGCGAAGAAGTCAGAAACCTACAGTTACTCACACAAGGTATCCTGCTGCTGCCTAGTGGGCGGATAGAAGGGGAGGATGGGAAGAAAGAAACCCTTGCCATCACGACAAAGGGGAGCCAGGGAGAGACTATTACTGTGTCTTTGCAGAATTTCTTTTATTAAAAAAAAAAAAGGTACATAGATTTAAAGGCCACTTCCCTCCTAAAACTCTTTTTATAGGTCACTGGGGGAAGGATGCACAACCAAGTAATGGAGGAGCAAATGGAATTATCTGATGACCTAATTTCAAGGACATCCCAGAGAGTTGTGCACTGCACAATGCCAGAGATAGGGATATATTTGCACCCCTAGAGCTGTACGGTGCAGCCCAAGCTCCCTTAGTCTGACCACCAATTCTGAGGGAGGCCTTGGAATCTGCGTGACTCCCTAGTTCATACGATCATGTTACAAGTGGGGTTTTTGGTGTGTTTCATTTTACTTTGCTTTTCGCTGACTAATGGGAGAAAAACAGTTTAAAGGTATGTGTCTGTGTATATCTATGCATATGAACACACACACTCTTGAGAGATTTTTGAGAACTCTATTTAGCATCCTGAAAATAGAATCATTCCTTAAAAATAGACTGTAAAGAATTTAAGCCCGGAATATGATGACCGTATAATTCTAAACAAAGATCATCATTAATTCGATATGTGGGGAGTACTTCAGAGACCTATGACAGGAAGTGGCCGAAAAAAGCTGGAATTTGCAGAAAACTTTAAGTTGCAATGTATGTAACTCATGTGTCTACAGAGGCTTTGGTTGCTACCAACCTCCACTGGCTATAGCCCTTTATTTATTTTATTTTCACGTCCATTACACACCATTTTAAGTGAAAGGAAGATAAAATATGTATTTTTGAGAGCCGAGGGTATTTTTCAACCTGTAGAATAGTCTGGGTGCGCACTGATATTGGAGAAATCTGGGTCAGCCAAGTTACATGGTATTGCATTTAGATTATAACTCAGTAATAGGCCATTTGCCTAGAGAAAGTGATGTACTGCCTAGAGATGACTGTTGTAGAAGGATGAAGGCAGACGTGGAGTGATGGCAAATTAGGGTGTTTATTTGATATGCATTATTTGCATTTGTCTCCAGAGGCTTCCAGTGGTAAATGTATAGGTACAAGTACTCTGAGTGATTTAAATTTGAATCTGACATACTGATATCCTTTTTAGTTTCTTTGAAGAAGTAAATAGAGATTCAAAGAGTTATTATAAGAAAGTCTATCCTCGTGCTGTTTACAAAACTGAAAAATTATGAACAGCAATATGGAAAGGAACAAATAATTTTTCTTAAATTCATAAGCTACAATATAATGCAGTCATTAAAATTAAATCTTCCAGGAATACATGACACCATGGGGAAGTACTGGAAATAAAATAGAAGACATAAAAACATAAAAAAGAAGTGGGGGTGGGTGGTAAAGACCATGTAAAAATGTTTATTTACAGTATGAACCAAATTTCTTAAAAAGAACATTTTTTTATATGTACACCGAAAAAGGGATGCCAGTGAATGTGCCAATGTTTTGAAAATGGTTCTCTCTAGGTGGTGGGATTGTGGGTGATTTTAGTTGTTTTCTTTATATTTTTTATATTTTCCAAATTTTCTCATTTGAATCTGTATTATAGTTATAATCAGAAAATAATGCACATGTTTTAAGCTTCAGCCACATGCATCTTTCTGCCAGGTTCTGGTTAGTGTCTTGAGGTTGTCTCTGCTCTTTTGTTTTCCTCCCGTGATGATATATAGAAAATGAGACCTAAACTCATCTCGTGTGCCTTAGACTCTTTTTTTCCCTCTGCTACTGTCAGCCTGCAGTGTGTTTGCTTTGCAAAATCATTTTCTACAGCTTTCATTGCCCTAGATGCATAATATATAAGGTTTTTCCTGAGATAGTACTCAAGTCTATTAAGCTAAATATATGTTTGTGTTCTGGGAAGGTAATGCTAAGTTCAGCCTTTTCAATTCGGTTGTTGTCACTTTCTTTAGCTTGGAAAAGCTGTGCATTTTGCATTCTTTCATTCCACTCCCTTTAGAAGAGATCACGTTCACTAGCTCTTGGATATTCTGTCTGCACTCATATTACCTTTTTTATTGCTTGTCCTTTACATGTTAATGTTCAAACTCATTTCATGCCAGGCAGACTTCAGAAAATCTATAGCCTTATTGAAGTGATGGTTTCTTTTTCTTTTTTTTTTTTTTTTAAAGTGAAACAAAAAAATTGACAAGTTGTTTTTATGACTGATAATAGAAGTTCTAAAGACAGCTGGGGTAGGCTTAAAATATTGTGGTCTGGGTTTGCTATGATAAAAAAAGGAATGCTGTTCCACCCAAGTAAGTGACTGGCCTAACAGATATATCATATGGAAATTCACCGTGGAGGTGATATGTGATTCAGTATTGAATATTTGATTCCTCAACTCTGCAAATATTAGTCAGTAGAAATAATGTGCTGAATAAGTCCAAACAAAGATTTTAGAATGCTACTTAGCTTCTGGAAATCCCTGAACATGCTTCTAAAGGAAACAATAGCTAAGCCTACTTCTCCAACTTCCCGATGGCTGTTTTAAAACTGGTCTATTAGTTCTGTACCAGTCATGTTCACACTGTTGGTCAGGAACCCCATGACAGTAATAGGACGAAGATGGTCGCAAGAGGACTGGGGAAGTTCCTGCTGACTACTGTGGGTCGTCGGAACACAGGGAGCATGGAGTTTCTACCCTGATTTTTCTTACTCTCCTCCTTCTGGATGCTGACCCAGAGACAAAAACCTATGAAGTACTTTAAAAATCTGCATGTGGACTCAGTAAATACATTGGTTTATAGGCACTAACAATGAATCATGACAAAAAAAAAAAAATCTTAAAACAGCTCATTATCAAAAGCCAGAACTATCCTTCAGTTAAAATGCTGGCCTCTGATTTCCCTTCTCTTATTCACAAGGGCCCTGTAACTACCTACATTTGCAAGAAACATAAGCCATGCCTGGCCCTGCTCTGAATGTTGTTCCCTTGGAGATCATTGAGGTGGTTTCTTCCTCCATATAGCCTCGTGGTCTTCTGTGTCTTGTCCAGGAGGTGGCCAGGATGTCAGTTCGGTGGGCTTGCTGGTTTGCACGTTCCTGCAAGACAACTTGCCCCCATCTCCAGTTGTCTTGGGGAGAGCGGTACGGAGCTGGAATCCTTATCTTTCTTTCCCACTTGATTCATGAGAGATGGGAGAAAGGTTCCTTATGTAACACACAGCAGGGGTGCAAAATACCAAGTTAATTCATAACCAAGCATATGAGGCATCTTTACCTTTTTCCTACAATATTTGTAGGAAGAAAAAGACCCTGAGGATACCAAAAGCTGACTGTATCTTATGTGGCTAATGAGTTTCAAATGTTATTGTATATACATCTCTGCACATTGTGACAATTGTCACATCAAGTCCCGACAGTTACCCTACCGGGATCAGTGCTGTTGTCAGTCCCAGCATACATCTGGGGATGCGGGATGAAGAACCGAAGTAACAGACCCAGAGTCAGACAGCTAGTAAAGAGCACAGCACAGGTCCATCTGACTTCACCGGAAGCTTCTGTCCATTTCGTTTCAGCACCTCGGATCCGTCGATGGGGCTAGTAATTCCTATTTCATGGTGGTGCTCTAATGGTTACATGGAATTTTATGTGGAAACCATATAGCATAGTTTATGGTATGTTCTATGAAAAGGAGTTGGCAGATTTTTTTTTTCATGGAAAGGGCCACATGGATGTGTTTTAATCTTTAAGGGCCAGGCAGTATCTGTGACAAGTATGACCTCACGTAAAAGCATCTACAGATAATCTTCAATGAATTGAAAAGAGCAGTACACCCAGGAGACTTAATTTACAAGCATCATTGGTAGGTCCTGGTTTGTGGACTCCTGTGTTCCAAGGGCAAAAATGCAAACGTTTACCATGGTTATCAAGATTCTATTTTTATTCTTAGAATCTTCCCTTTTGGGTTGTAAATGCTTCCCTCATCTCAGGAACATGATATATATATATATCTATGATACATATACATATCACACTCCTGGGGTGTCCTTTTCAATGTCTTCCTTGGCTATAAGGACGTGGATAGTGTGAAAATGTACTCACAACTGGGAGGGTTTCTTTGGGCAGTAGAAACCAGTATCCAAACTGGAGGATAAAGCAGACTCAGGCAGTAAACGGTACCAAATGCCTTTTTAATGAGTGCCTACAAAGTGGGAAAAAAAAAAAAAAAAGAAGAAGAAGAAGAAGAAGAAGACCACGATTGTTTACCAGGGCCGCTTAGAGCTCATTAAACATTAATGTTTCCCGAAGGACTTCTTCCACATTGTCCAAATATATGTGGCAAATTTTAGTTAAGAATTGCATGACCAGAGGACTTTCCTAGAGCTTCATCTTTTGGAAAGACACAAATTAGAAACACTACTTTCTAATCCAAGACGACTTTCCAGAACCATGTGTCCAGATTGGGTATTTTAGTCCCGTCACCCCCACAGTGATACTTCAGCAACCGAAGTAGGCCATCTGATCTGAAATAGGCCATCTGGTCCACCACATTGCTTAAAGAAGGAAGTCTTTGTAGCACATAGCAATAGACTCTTTGAGAACATTTTTCCGATCTCATTTTATAGTTTCAGCTCCAAGACCCAAAGAGGATTAGAGAATAGTTCATGGTTACACAGCTGGTTAGTAGCATAACTGAAACTAGATCCCTGTTCTCCTAATTCCCAAACTAGTGTTCTTTCTTCCTTATTGTTTTCAATTAAGGTTTAATTCATGTACAGTAAATGCACCATTTGTAGTGTACAGCTCTACAGCTTTGGACAAAGGCATATAGTTGTGTAACCACCACCCCAGTTAAGATATATTAAATAAAAGTTCTGTAATTCCAACAACTACTCTTCCTGGTTCCCCTTGGTTGTCAACCCTTTTCATTACCCCAGCCTCTGGCAACCACTGCTGTGTTTTCTGTCCCTTTAGTTTTGTCTTTTCCAGAACAGGCTAAGTGGAATCAGAAAGTTGGATTTCTTTTACTTATTGTGATTCACAGAGACTTACCAGAACTGTGATGTATATCACTAGTTCATTCATTTTAATTTCCTACTCTTCCACTGCATAGATATCCCACAGTTGGATATACCACATTCTCCAGGTGAGGGACATCCGGGTTGTTTCCCGTTCTGTAAATACTAATAAAACTGTTATAAGCACTCATGTACTCGCTTTCATATAAACATAAGTTTTCACTTCATTGGCTGAATATCTAGAAATTGCTGGGTTGTATCATAATTATATGATTATTTTCTTAAGAAACAGCCAGGCCAGTATTTTTAAGATAATAAAAGAAGAAGAACAGTGTTAGAGGCTGGCTTTCATACATACAAAAATCTTGTAAGTGTTCTGAAAAGCATTCCATCTTTGTAGAAGTCTTACCTAGCACTTCCTTGAGCTACCATCGACCAGCCCCTGTTTTCCTGAGAGTTTCTAGTAAATTGTCTCAGAATAAATCAAGGTCAAATATGTTGATAGTTCACTTGTTCATTTAACTAAATTTTTCTTAGCATCTCAGTTGTCATTAAGACATGCTTTCTTTACCAGGGCCCCTGGGTGGCTCAGTTGGTTAAGCATCTGCCTTCAATTCAGGTCATGATCTCGGGGTCCTTGGATCGAGCCCCACGTCGGGCTCTCTGCTCGGCAGTGTGCCTGCTTCTCCCTCTCCATCTGCCTGCAGCTCCCCCTGCTTGTGCTCACTCACTTTCTCCTTCTCTTTGTCAAATAAATAAAAAAGAAAGAAAGAAATGCTTTCTGTGTCCTTCTTCTGAGGAAGATAATTATAGTAATATTTCCAGCTCCTGGGAAAGAAAACTTGAGCCAGTCAGATTCCCTTTTATGCATATGTGAGGTATGTTTGATGGCCCCTTCTAGTATCTTCCAAATTACACTCTTTGAATTTCCAGTCTTCTCCGTGTCTTTTATTTAGTGGTGCCTCTGGTGCTACAGATCTGATGTTCACACATGTGTTCTCTTCAGGCTCAGCTCTTCTGCCTTGTCCTTGGTTGACACTGAGCTTTACCTCCCTGGTGCTCACCTGTTTGTGTGAGCCTGATGTCTCGGTTCTCCTCCTCTTTTTCCCATGGCTCCTTCTCTGATCGATCGCAAGCCCCCTTCCTCTCTCACTCCCTGAATGTTGATGCCACTTGGGGAATGCATCCCCTTAAGTCTCCTCATTGTGCATGCTCTCTGGAGAATCTCACCCACTGCCATTGTTTGAACCATCCCCTCTTTCACAGTGACTGTCAAATACATCTTAGACCACTATGAAGCTTCAGATCTTTAATCTCCCTAAAGGGCATGAACTCTGAATATTCTACGAATATCTCAAATTAAAAATGCTCTAAATCAACTCCATTGTCTTTCTCACCATCTCTCCAGCCCATTCTTCCCCCTGTGTTTCTTCTCAAGGCTAATGCCATTATTCATTCCATCACCTAATGTAGAAGGCTCAGAATCACCTGACCTGTGATTAGTCCTTCTCCCTTAGCACCCCTATGGAATCAGTGACCATATCTTTTGAATTCTGCTTGTAAAATGGGTTTCCCGTCTTTTCCTGCCTCATGACCATGCTAGCCACTGTTAAACCATTCCTGTTAAGCTCCTTCCCAGGCCATAAGAATAACATACTAAGTTATTTGATCTCTAGTCTCCACCCTGTCCCATTCGTTCACCTTTAATTAACTTCCTACTTCTGTTTTATTTTTTAAATATGTGCTGCCAAAGCAAGCACATCTTCCTACTTCTATTGCCAGACTTAATTTAAATATATTTCAGATGACATTATATCCCTCCTTAAAACATTTGATGGCTCCCAGCTGCCTGCAGAATAAAATCCAAACTTTTCACCATTCCATAGAAAGCCAATCTGGGCATTTCACAGATGTATTAACTTTGGGCAAGTTAAGTTAATACATCTATGAACCTATGAATCTATGATTAAGATTCCCCAGTTGTAAAAATGGGAGGAAGACCTATTTCACAGAGTTGTTATGGATATGGTATAGTAAAACTCATGGAAGGACCAATCTTGATGAGCCTCTTCTGAGAAGCCTTACCCCATCTCTCAGGCAGAACCAATCATTCTCTCTTCTTCATTAGTAAGTACTTTGTGCATACTAATAATTTATCTGTTACATAATATCTATTTAGTATCCATTTATTCTCCCATCCACTGGGCACCAGGTTTGGTGGTGTTAGGGATAAAAAGGAACACTCAGTCTAGCAATGAGGATAGACTGTGTATGCCCTTCTAGAAATACACAGATGTATAGTAACAAGAACTGGAACTTAACCTCACCTGGGAATAGGTGGGATAAAGGAAGACTTGTCAAAAGTATAATACATGCACTAGATCTTTTTTTTTTTTTTAAGATTTTATTTATCCATTTGACAGAGATCACAAGCAGGCAGAGAGACAGGCAGAGAGGGAGAGAGGAGGAAGCAGGCTCGCCACCGAGCAGAGAGCCCGATGCGGGGCTCGATCTCAGGACCCTGAGATCATGACCTGAGCCGAAGGCAGAGGCTTTAAACCCCTGAGGCACCCAGGCACCCCACATGCACTAGATCTTGAATGACATAAGTTGTGACAGATGGCTAAGGGCATGAGGCAGAAGGAAGACCCTATAAGGCATGGTAGCGAGAGGTCTGTCCATCTCCCCTGTAGAACACAGACAGCCTCATTGTCTTCTGATTTTCCTTTGCTCTCCTATCTCCTAGCATAGTGCTTAGCAGAGAGTGAATCTTCCATTTATTTTTACTGATTTCAAATTAATTGTTCCCCTCTTTTTCTTATTTACTAAGTATTCTCAACTTCATCTTCTCAGAGCAATAAATGCAATATCAGTTTTTATGGATTCATAACTTAAAAAAACCGAGTAGCTACAGAGCCCTTTGACATCATCCGTGAGCAAAATTGCCCAGAATCTCTTTTATTCTGTTGTGATGTTTTTGTATTATTTTGCAGGTGATGGCGTCTTATTTAAAGGTGATACTGATGGCTCTTAAATCAAATACACCTGTCACAAGGGCTCTTCAGTATACAAGCCACTCCTCCTTTGAGCTGTTTTCCCCACTATTTGCAATGTTAAATGATCTGAGAGATCCTCTCAAGCAACTAGAAATTGAGCCTTTTGTCCTAAGACCCAGGGAATTGCCTACTGGCTCATGGTAGGTGAGAATGTCAGAGCAAGAGTCTTACAGGACTTTGTGGTGATTATTCTTCTGCACGTGGGGTCTTTCATTACCACTTCCTCATCTGGTGCTACTTGATTAGGAGCGGCCACATGTCGTTTCTAAGTTGCATCCAAGATAGCATTTCCTCAATCTGTTACCTTCTTGAGCTTTTCCCCAACATGTTTCATCATCTCCGTTCCCTGTTATACAAATGGTAGGGCCAGGAATAGTTCTAATTTTGTCAAGTATTTGAGCCTTCAGAGAAATTCTCTCTGTCATAGTTTTATATTTAAAGGCCTAAACATAGACTTTTGGGGGGGGAGTGGGTATGGAGCTCCCACAAGAGTATGCCGGTAGGGGTTAGCATTGTGCCACGCCCACTCCAATTTCATTTTCATTGTGGGAGTTCGTTATGGCTGGATCACTCAAGAAGGTGTTTGCAGTGTGGCATCAAATGAACCTCTCTTATCTGCTGTGTTCTTCGTGGTAGAAAAATATCTATTCTGACGGCCCCAGGGGTTTGTCTAACCAGTACAAGGGAGAAGTATCCACACATCATTTTTTTTTAATTTGGACGTGTTCTTTCAGGAGTTATCCTTGCCTAACTTGTGCACAACTCCGTGTTTTTATGGCATTTTTCCATGCTGAGAAAGTAACTGTTAGGGACGCCAAATGTTTCGTGTCTGCCTCTGCAGAAATCACTAACCTCAGAATTCTTTACTGCTCACCTCTTTGCATTTCAGTGTTCCAGGTGAAATTAAAAATGTATTTGATACCTTGTGTTGGGACAGTTCAAGATGGCTATGCAATTGCATTCTTATTTCACCTTGTGGTTTGACTATGAATTTGAAGGACCTTGAATGACTGATACTGTACTGATGTTTGTTTTCCACAGTGGACACTGGGTTCCTTTCTTCAGGGTAAGGCTAGACCCTACAATTTTGGTTCAGATTTCCTATGGGCTTCATTTAGCAAGGCAGTTGTAATAAGACAATGGCATGTGGACCTGATGAGAGAAAATCAAAGCCATTTTCAGGGATGTACTGAGCTGCTCTGGCTTTTCTAGAAGGACACAGAGAAATATATCATCTGCATACTTTAGAATTTCATTCCCTAATATATATATTGCCTACTTTCTCTGTGGCCTTTTTCTTTGGGGCCACCAATTCTCAGTGCCTGGAGTAAAGTTTTATAAGGGATAGATTTTCAAGATTCTCGTTGTTTCCATGTGTCTACCTGCCAATTCCAGAAGGCATCACATACGTAGTCTACCTTGTGACTGCCCCAACCTTGTGCCCCCACCACGAGACAAAATCTCTCCTCTGAAATAAGACCTTTTTTTATTAGTATCCCTTTTTTAATCGCTTTATATAGGAGCAATTACACAGCTGCTGATTCAGTAATTCATCCAGAAAACATTTACTGAGATCCTACCATGTACCCAGCGCTCACTGCTGTGTGTTAGGGATGGTAACAGAGGTGAATATAATAATCCTTGATGCTGAAGTGAAGTGAAAGAGACATAAAAGAAGTAAACATAGAATTCAAGGATCATGTAGACATGCCTCTAAACCAGAAAGAATATGTCAGGAAGGGTTCCAGGAGGCAGTGACCTCTAAACTGAGCCAGATATTTAGTTAGTGTATGTTAACTTTTGATTTAGTCATCAAGCAAATATAAAATTGCCAAGATGATCAGAGCCTCAGAGAGATATACCATGCTGTAAAACTTCTATTTACTAAAAAAAAAAAAAAAAAATCTGTATTTACTGAGTGCCTGACCTTTACTGGGTGTTGGTGAAATTCAGTAAGAGAGACTTGGTTCTCAGATACACGGATTTCACATTTCCATGAGGAAGACATTTCCAACAAATAATCTTTGTAACGAGGTGAAAGGTGGTGATAATGATGCAGCAGGATTTCCCTGACTCTGAGTGATCAGGACAGTCTCCCTCAGGAGCTGTAGCAGAGAAGTAGGGCAGGTAGGGCTTAGGGACTATGGAAAGAATATGTCCCAGTTGGAGGGAACAGCCTGTTCTGTGGCCAACATTGAAGAAGGAGCTTGGTGCATCCCAGGAACATGTGGAAGGCCAGAAGGAAGGCTCATCTGGTTGGAGAGAGTGGGCGGGAGGAGACGCAGTGGTGGGAAGTAAGATGGGAAAGACTAAGTAAGGGAGGGGCGAAGTGAACACCTTCGGTGTTTGCTCTCCCAAGGGATTTAGAGACCGTGGGGGACCACTAAAGGATGAACCAGAGACCATCCTGATCAGCTTTGTATAACAAAAGAAGAGCAGATACACTGAAAAAGGACAAGACATGAGGCCAGACTCCAATGAGGAAGCTCCTGCATTAATCTGTGCGAGAGATGAGGACAGGCTGAAGGTGGGTGGTGGCCAGTGGGCGTGGAGAGACGTCCGCTCAAGAGACGAGGCAACCCATGAAGAGAGAGTGAGCAACAGTGAAGAAGAGGACTGTAAAGGCTCATCTTTTACATCTCCGTACCACATTTTTCTCTCCCAAATCCATGCTCTCTGCAGCAGAATTTTCTTCGTGCTTCTTCGCAAGTCTAGATTCCTAGACCTGTGGAGTTAGGCTCTCCGGCCCAGGCATTAGTGTTTTCCACAGCTTCACCTGCATTATGAGGCTTATGCAGATGAAAGTGTGAATGGCACTGCCCAACGCTCTCCAGACCCCACATGCACAGTGTACCAGGTGCTCTGCCCCTTTCCCAGCATGAGTAGAGCTCTCTTGGGCTTAATGAGTTTGCCTGCATTGACCAGGTAAACTCAGAGGAATGCTTCAGCCCTTGGGGTGAATGAGACTGTCATATTAAAGCCCAAATTGGAGTGGAGCCCATCCGCACTCTCATCTTACCTTGCAGTTGATGCCCTCAAGGTCCAAGAAAGTGACCCACCTCCCCACATTCCCCAGGAGACCGCCGCTGAAATCCTACTTCTCCCATTTCCCCAGGTAACATGAAATAGGTTCTCTTGGGTAGTCCCCTAGGGCAATAAGGAAGGTACTTCACACCAAGACTCCACCATATCCTGTGCAAGGCAGGGGAGAGGCAAGCCTGTCATGGTAGGACCTCCTCTAAAGATAGAAGGGGGAAGAAGAGAAAGAAAAGTGGTTCAGCTCCACAAGAAGCAATTTGGGATTCCAATTTGAAACCATCAAGGTTTTGTAGAGTTTGGCAGTTGTTTCAAAATCATTAATATCTAACATCAGCATTAGATACCGTATTTCTGTACAAAGGCACAAGTTACTAGATCTTCAATTTATTACACAAGGGAAGTCTGGAGCTAAGATTTATTGTGCACCTATTTGCACATTTGGCATTTTGAATTCTATATTTAGCCCCCACAATAATTTTGCAAGATGGATAACATGAGCCCCTTTCTGTAGATGAAAAAACTTGGCCCAGAGAGCTGCAGTGCTCATTCAGGGTCACAGCAGAATGAGTGTGACTATTAGTCAGGGTTCTCTAGAGACACAGAACTATTAGGGGATAGGTACTTAATGTTTTAATTATAATATATATCCAGAAAGAGAGAGAGAGAGACTTATTGTAAGGAATTGGCTCTCATAGTTATGGAGGCCTGAAAGTCCCAGGATCTATTGTCAGTGAGCTGAAGATACAGGAGAAGCCAGTGGTGGCCTAGTTTGAAAATCAGCAGGCGGAAAACCCAGCAAGAGCCAGTGTTTCAGTTCAAGTCCAAAGGCAGGGAAAAACCAATGCCCTCACAGGCATAAAGGATCCCCTTTTACTTGAAGGAGGGTCAGCCTTTTGTTCTTTTCAGGCCTTCAACTGATTGTATGAGGCCCACCGATACTGGAGAGAGCAACCTGTTTTACTCTGGCTACCCATTCAAATGTTAATCTCATCCCAGAACACCATCACAGACACACTCAAAATAATGTTTGATCAAATGTATGAGTACCCTGTGGACTGGTCAAATTGACCCATAAAGCTATCACAGTGGGCAAAAAATACAGTGCTCTTTCCTGGTGACCTACCTGCCTGTTGTTAAGTCTCTCTGCTTTCAAAGATACATTTTTTTTCTTTTACATAAAAAACTGTGACACTAATGTACTTTCTTTCATTCAATTAGCCAACATGTAATACATCATTAGTTTCAGAAGTAACGTTAGTTAACCACCAGTTGTATGTAACACCCAGTGCTCATTACGTCACATACCCTCCTTAATGCCTGTCACCCAATAACTCCATGCCCCCCACTTCCCCTCCAGCAGGCTTCAGTTTTTTTTTCCTGTAGTTAAGAGTCTCTCATGGTTTGTCTCCCTCTCTGATTTCTTTCCATTCCATTTTCCCTTCCTTCTTCTATGATCCTTTATACTGTTTCTTATATTCCTCATGAGTGAAACCATATGATATTTATCTTTCTCTGATTGAGTTATTTCACTCAGCCAGTGGACTTGGAGCCTGCTTAAGAGTCTCTCTCTTCCTCTCTCTTCCTTCCCACCCCACTTCTCACAAGTGCTCTCTCTTTCTCTCTTTAAAAAAAATAACTAATGCTTGAGACTATTTACATAAAAGGTTTCTCTTAATATCTTGCTTCTCACAGGTGGTTTTCACCCTCTATCCTCCATTTTCCATTATTCTGGGCTGCTAGGAATGGTATGTGTGTGGTTTTGCTAAGCTCTTCTTGTATACCCGAGATATTGGGATGCTAAGTCATTTCTCTCCCAACTTGACTACACAATGAAGCAGACATGCCAGCCCAGCATTTCCTGATGCCCCAAATATCCTGAGTAGTCTGAATCTCTTTCGATCAATTATACGAAATTTTACTAGTTGCCATTTTAATTGATTTAATTGAAATTGATTCGACATAAATGAATGCACAGAAAATTATTAAGAGTGACCTGAAAGGTTTCAGGTGTCTGCTATTTAAGAGGTGATACAGCTTTGGTGTGTACATCTGAAGGTTCACTCTATCCACATTGTATCAGAAACACAGGTGTTTAACACTAAAAACTATTAAACTTTGAACATTGATAAAGGTAGTATGTGGGGATTCCAAAAATATATGAGAAGCGTTTGAGTATATGTTTTGGTTCATCCCGTTTCTACCGCATTGGTTGGTTATGATCATTCATGTTGACTGTAAACTATAGATAGATAGATATTTATCCTTCTAAGTATCAGGAAATTTGATTTTTCTTTTGTCATTTGATCATGCCATGGAAAGGAGCAAAAGATGAAATAGTAACAACAAATTTCATTGACCTAGATTTGTATTGTTTTTTAAATTGATCCTCTCCTGAGACTTGACTCTTTATTTTGTTATACAGAGAGTTTTACTGTAATAGTGCTTTTGGTCTAGCAGGATTTGACATGTATTCAAGCATAAAGAAATGGTCTCTAATATCCTTTCTATTTCTAAAAGTTAAACATGCATTATCTTCTGGCTTCTCTCTCTCTCCTTCCGTCTTTTTTCCTCCCCAGTGTACTTTTCCACTAAAGACTGCTCAGCCCGCAGAAGAACTATTAGAAATTTATTAATTAAGGACCAGTTTCTGCTGCTTTGTCAGGGATAATCATTTGTTTTAGAGCTGATTTTCTGCTTTAATTAAATGAAAATGTCACTCAGTCAAATGAATTCATTTATATTTATTTATCCAGTTCTCCAGGCTTGAATTTCTTAGTAGGAACTTGGGCTCATCACATTTGTTCACACAATGAACTGAAAAATGTCTCTTTCAGCAATTTAAAAGGCTCACAAATGTTTACTCATCCCAGTAGAAGCACTGTATAAACAAAGCCGTGATTAACAAATGTGCGAATGGTTGTTTTCTTGTGTAGACATTTTCTAGGTGCGTATAGGGGAACATATTTGAGGATCTGTGTGTGCTAGAACAGGGTAGTGAGGAACCCAGCACCCAGTCCCTTCCGACTTTAACAAAGTGTCAAAGGCCATCCTTGAATCGTCTGTGTGTCTTTATTTGCCTCTTCAAAGTGCTAATTGGGGGTGCAAGGCTTAAATGCTGCCTAATCTTTCCTATTTTTTAAAGCATTACTTACTGACTATGGTCTACATATTTAACATTGTAATAGCATGTTAAAATGGAACAATCATGTGTGTTCACCCATTTGACAACTTTTGAGTACCTATTACATGCCAGGCTGGGTATTGGGACTCCATGATAAACAGTGTAACCCTTGAAACTGACGAGGGGAGTAGTTGCCAAAGTCTTTGTGGCTCCAGCAAATCACATTGTACTTCCAGAAGGCATACACACTGGTGCTAAGGTTCCCTACTCCACTTTCCCGGAATGCATACTGAAGGGTATCAATATTACCTTGAATTCTTTTCAGGAAAAAACAATGGCAGTTTAAGCAATTCCCTACCCTCTTGGGAGGGCGGAAATGGGCCCACGTGGCTCGAGGAGACTTTGATTGAGACTTTCTGGTGATCGCACAGTCACAGACATGAACATCTTAATCACCCACTCTGTGCAATATCCCTTGGGGTACAAAGAACATCTCTGAGGTATCATGCCCAAAAAATCGGTCCTGGAGAGTCCGGGTGGTTCAGTTGGTTAAGTGTTCGACTCACGGTTTCAGCTCAGGTCATGGTCTCAGGGGTGTGCGATGAAGCCCTGTGAGGGGTCCGTACTCAGTGGGGTTTGCTTGAGACTCTCTCTCCCCTTCTGCCCCTCCCTCTGCACTCATGTACTCCCACTCACTCTCTCTGTCAAATAACAAACAAATAAATCTTTTAAAAAATAAAATATACTAAAAAACTGTAGCCCTCATGTACGCACTGCTCTTGTCCGTCCTGGGCGACAAGCAGGTTTTTAACTCCATCCGTTTGGTGGTGATGTTGTCTGTATGTTTGTTGCCTTAAATAATCTGGAGGCAACACCAAGTTTAAAGGCCTTGAAAGTTGAGTTCCCAATGCTTAGAGAGTTACTCCATAAAACAGGCACAATTTTAATCTTTAAATAAGTCATCCTTTCGTTTTCGTCTCTGGGTCATAATAAGAGCTAAAATGATGATGGCTTAGCACATGCTGGGGGAGAAGCAGGTGTATAGGGAGTCAGGCGGGCTCCTGGGTTAGCCTGGCACTGGGATTAGGAAACGCAAGTGCTTGACTTTCTTCATCCTTAAAATAGCTCCTGCTAGCTTCTAAGTGCTGTGACAGGAAAGATAATGGAAATAACTATTACTTAGGCTCTAGGGAACCTATCCTATTTGAGCCCTGGGCTGAGAAAGAGCAGGTTGAAAAAGGGTTGACTTCTTTGTCCCTTGATAGGGACGTTGAGCGTGCTGACTCTGATGGAAACCCCACCTCCCAAGTGGAGAGAAGAAGATAAAGGGTATCTCCAGAGGTAGGATTGAGACCCTCCCAGACCCTCAGAGGGCCGTTTTTAGAGTATTTGAATGAATGTTTACTGAGGACTTATTATGTGCTAGCTACTATACGAGACCCCAGACAGCCCCTGCCCTCAAGGAGCCTTCAGTCCGATGACTATTCCAAAAATTTAAACTTTTACCCAAATCTTATAAGAATCGGTTCAGAGACCCAGGACATGTAGTCCCGCATGAGGCCAAGGTGAACAGCAACAGCAGCAGTAATGACCGTCTCTTAGCGTGTGCTCCTTACTGATCAGCACTGTCCTAAACAGTCTGTCTGCACTGTCATTTTATCTTTACAACAACCTGTGAGGCAGCAGCTGTGAGTGTCCCTATTCAGATCAAAAACCTGATACACAGAGAACTGAAGGGACTTCTGAACCGAGTCCCCCAGTCTGAAAAGTGATGGAGTGAGGATTTGAGCCCCCGGGGTTCTCCAAAGCGCATGGTCCTAGACCCCAGTGAGGTTTGTTGCTGTAACTCTGAGCGCTTTCATGGGATTGGGAAGAGCTGTCCCCACTGCCTAACGTCAGGGAGGTGACTCTGTAGGGGCTGTGCGGCGCTGCCCCTGCAGAACTGTTCAGTTAACACGGCCTTTTCTAGAGTCCTACCCACAGGCGATGAGGGCTGTGTGTGTATCCCACAAAAACTTAAGGGCAGTGAAGGAAGAATATAAAACACAAGGAGACGCTCTAATTTAGCCTGGGGGATAACAGTTATATTTAATGATAACAAGAGAAATGAGGGCTCTTAAGTGAAAACAGAGGACGAGCAACCAGGCAGGCAGGTGGAAAAGTATGTGCTAAGCCCTGAGGCACAAAAGAGTTTGGCGTTACCTAAGAACTGAGCGAAGACTGTGGGTGGGACCCCATAGCTCCAGAGAGAGTCCCATGGCCTGGATGCAGCAAGGGACAGACCCACAGGGCCTCCATGTCGCATGAAGGATTTGGAATTAGGGTCTCCGGAAGTGCAGTGAGAGGCCATTAACGGATTTTAAGTAGAGAAGTGAGGAGGTCATATTTATGTTTTTAAAAGATCATGTTGGCAGCTGTTTGGAGAATGGATTGGACTGGGGCAGAGATGGAACCAGGGAGGCCCGCCAGTGACTTTTGCTGGAATCCAGGTGGGAACAGGTGACGGTCACAACTACAGTGGCAGCCACAGAGATGATCGCCGCTGGATCTGCCCATAGGGGCCGCAAGGGCGTGTGGACGGATTAGAGGTGGCCAAGAGAGGGAGAACCAAGGGTGAGTCAGGATACTTGCTCTGAGCTGCTACAGAGTGGGAGGGTCTGTGCTCAGGAGGAACCTGGAAGGGGGAGCATGAGGCAGAGACATGAAGAGGTCAGGCTGCGCCATATTGTGTGTGCATGTTATGTTTGAGCTGCTGGTGAACGCACTTAGATGGGTATGACAGTCTCATGAGAGATTTTTCCTGAGCAGTAAACTGAGGAATTGTCCTAATGTGTGTTAGAGATGCCACGGGGGCAGTGCAGTTGCTTGGCCACTAAGCCTTCCTGACTTCGATTCACAACAGGTCTCGTTTAATGTTCAACAGGAGAGCTAGAAGGACAAGTGCCCAGTGCCCTGTGTCGGTTTCCTTCACTGAGCACTGAGCTGCCCGTCAGCTTCCATACACTACCTGCGTGTCTTCTGATGGTTTGTTCAAACGAACATCAGAAAAGGCCGTGGGAGGGACAAGAATGATGACAAAATGGTGCTCTGACGTGTCACCATGCTCCACCCTGGGCCAGGCTCCCCTTTTGCGACATCACCTCTGCCCAGGGTCCAGGGAACTATGACAAAGTGACCAAAAGCATGACCTTTGTAGAAAAATCGATGTTGTTCCCCAGCTCTGTCCCTCACTAGCTATCCAACTTTAGGCCAATGACTTATCCTTTCCGAAAGCAAGTTTTCTCCACTGTAAAATCAGAATAAAAATACCTAGCTCAGGGTTGCTGTGTGGATTAAAAGAGATTTTTGTGAAGTGATAATTAGCAGAGATCTAAATAAATGATAGATAGGAAGTGGACCCATGACTAAGAGGACATCCTTGCCGGAGATTGGCGTAAGGCTGACATATGGATTTCATAAGGCTATTCCAATAAGTCAGACTCTGAATTTTTGTTAAATTCTGCAATCGTCTTAAGGCAGAGAAATGCGGGAGGGCACCGTGTAGGATATACAGCTTTATCACTTCCATTAAGTTGCTTTTGACGGAGGCCAGTTTTTCAACCAGAATCACCGTCAAAAGTGTACCAACATCTAAAGACAATTATTCATTGTGAACAAGTCTAGAGGATGGTATGGAAGCTTCCATATATATCTGCGGATTGGGGTCCTTTTGATGACTTCATTTGATCAGACTATGTAGCTTGTTGAAGAATCATCCCTGATATTATAGAAAGGTTCTTTGTGCATGCATTGAGGGCATTGTCTGGGATGCTTGTGTTTTTGTGGGACTACAAGATTCCCTACTACCACTACCTGCCAGCTGTGGAGTGACACCCTTGTTTTATACCGTGGCTTCAATTATTAATACTTCCTTGTGCTTGAATGTTCTACTGAGAAAGAGTCATGGTCGTTACCCAAGTGAGCAACTGTGTTTACAAAGTGTCTCTTATGTGCCCAGCACTGCTGGGACTCAGAATGAAGATGGCCCACTCTTCTTTGTTAGTCCTTATTATTCTTGACTCTGTAACTAGAGAACAATACCAGAGATTTACAATTTAATACTCTTTGGAATCCTACATGGTTAAGTGCTCTAGACAATGCCATGCCATAGAACTCTCTGAAATGGAAATGGTCTTGGTCTGCACTGTTCTGTCCAGTGGCCACCAGCCACCTCTGGCTATTGAGGACTTGAAATGTGGGGAGTGTGACTAAGGAACTGAATTTACAAATTTAATTTGAATTGACTTTAATTGATGTAGCCATTTGTGAATCCTAGCTCCCACAATTCTGAGGAGAGATGGTTGTGGCCTCCAAAAATGCAGGTAGGAAATAGAGATTCAGGCAGAACTTAGAAGTAGGGAGGAAAGTAAAGGACACTCCATCGAGAGTAACAGCCCGAGCAAAGGGTGCAAGGAAGGGGGAAGCATGTGGTTTGTGAACATTACACAGGCAAGGGAATTGAAGGAGATTCAATGAGAAAGACTTTCTGAAAATATCAGGAAAGAAGTTTCTAGAATCTAGACTGTTCCCTCTATTTCATAAGTTCTATGTGAGTGTTTTGCCTGTGGTAAGCCTCCCATTATTTGGAATGGGTTACATAGTGTTGATTTTCTTATACTTTTTATAGACGAGTAATCTCCATGGAGTTATACCACAGAAGGTAGTAGTTGGTCATTGACACTTTCCATACCTGTGAGCGATAGCATTCTAAAGACGCTTCAAGGAAGCATTGTTGCAGCAGAGGTTAAAGGTACCTATAAGGCTTGAGTCCCCCAGGGACTAGCAAGAGCAGATGCTGTAGGGGTCAGAGAGCTGGAGTCACACACGGAAGCAGGGTAGCTGACGCAAGAACTTTGTGGAAAGATGCAGCCAGTGCCAGAAGCACCAGGTCCAAGTGGGGGAGGACAGTCAAACCTCTTGCCTGCTGCCTCCCACCGGTGCCTCACTAAACACAGCCAGAGACTGGACGGCAGGGGAATCACAGGTAGTCCAGTAGTCCAGTCCTCGGGGGTCAGGCTTCTGTAGCAGAGATGGACAGAAAAGGCAAGAACGGAAGTATGAATAAATAGCTTTTTTTTTTTAATGTTAAAGAATAGTACCTTAGTTTGGGCTGCTAAAACAAAAACACCATAGTTTCTGGGTAGCTTAAACAACACAAATTTATTTCTCACAGTTTTTCTGAGTGCTGGGAAGTCTGAGATCACAGCACCAGCTGATTCCATTTCTGGTGAAGGTGCTCTTCCTGGTTCGTAGATAAGTACCTCTTTGCTGTGTCTTCCTGTAGTGGGCAGAGAGAGACAGAAGCATGCTCTCTGTAATCTCACCTTATCAGGACTCTAATCTCATCCCTGAGGACTTTACCCTCATAACCTAATTACCTCCCCCTAACATCGGCACACTGGGGATAAGGGCTCCCGCAGATGAATTTTGGGAAGACACAAACATTTAGTCAATAGCTGAGAGTAAAACGGAAACCCTATAAATATTTAGTATGTTGGTCTAATTATGACAAAATTGTACAATTGAAAAAAGTGTGCAACATTGAAATTATTTACAATGGCAAGAGAAAATCCTCACTAGATATTAAGTGAAAAGAAGAATATGACTAGAGTGTATACAGGAAGACCCAAATCTTATTTGTTTATTTATTTTAGATTCATTTATATGTTTTTTAAAGTAATCTCTGCACCCAACATGGTGCTCTTGCTCATAACCCTGAGATCAAAAGTCGCATGTTCCACCACGTGAGCTAGCCAGGCACTCTCCCCCAAATGTTATTATTATTATTTTTTTAATTTTATTCATTTATTTGAGAGACAGAAAGAGTGTGAGAGTGGAGAGGTCAGAGGGAGAGCAGACTCCCTGCTGAGCAGGGAGCCTGATGTGGGACTCCATCCTGGGATTCCAGGATCATGACCTGAGCCACAGGCAGCCACTTAACCAACTGAGCCACCCCCCCAAATGTTATTTTTTAATAGTGTCTATACAGTAAAATATAAGTGGATATTATTCACACTCTCTGGAGGAAAAAACAGAAAACTGGAAAGAAATGCACCCAAATTTTAGCAGTGGTATCTCTGCATGGTGGTTTGGTTTTTTCTTCTTTGCATCCTCCTGGGCTTTCCAGATTTTCGAAGGCAACATAATTACTGTCTATTTCTGATCTGGAACAATGTTTCTGTTATTCTTGATCAGTTTGCAGGATAGATGGGCAAAGCGATACTCAGTAGAGATACATGACCAAGCTCTTTTTTTTTTTTTTAAAGATTTTATTTATTTGTCAGAGAGAGAGAGAGAGCACAAGCACAGGCAGAGAGAGTGGCAGGCAGAGTCAGAGGGAGAAGCAGGCTCCCTGCGGAGCAAGGAGCCTGATGTGGGACTCGATCCCAGGACGCTGGGATCATGACCTGAGCCGAAGGCAGCTGCTTAACCAACTGAGCCACCCAGGCGTCCCCCCCAAGCTCTTTTTATCAGTCATTCAGTTAGCTTAAGCTTCATCGCGTACCCTTTTCTGCAGGAATGACAGGCACCTGAGCATTTCTTAACCTTAAACTGGGATGAGTCAATAAAATGCTCTTCTACTAAAATATTCCACTGAGAAACTTCTAGGTCCTAGAGAATGGCCTGATTTTCCTATTCATATTTTTATTCATTCATTTCTTCAATCAAACCCGGTTAGTTAATTCAGATACCCACCAACCACCTTTCCTCATAATCTATTACATTTGGGTTTGTTACATATGAGTTTTTGGTGGTACTTCCGTTACTGAATTGACAGTCGAGTCATGGTTTATTGAAATTTGTAAGATGGAAGCATATTTCTTAGGAACCATGGTGACGGTGGCCAGGCTTTTTTTCAGAACCACCTAAGCATAGCCAGTTTTTCCTGCTCTTGTAAATTTCATCTTAAAAACAGCAATCCATCTGTTTCATTGTTTCATTCTTCCCTGATAGAAAAACATTTCCCTCCACTGTCTTACTGATCTACAATCGCCCAACCTTGATGGACTCTTGTAAGCAGAATTGTCGCCAGTGATTTGATGACTCCTCATTCTGGGTATCATTTCTGTAAATCCGCTCCCTCTCAATGGCTTGCTTTTTAACCTCCAGCTGCTATCCAATTATTAGTTCTTGGATGGCTGCTTCTACAGCATCTCTCTAGCTCTTGCTTGTAGCAGATATTAATAATAATAAGCAGTTAGTAAATGTGCACGGCGCTAAGTGCTTGTAAGGATTATTGTTGATAACTCTAATTGAAATCATAGTTTTGTGTTGGCTAAGTTGAGATTCTTGGGGTGGCAAGGAACAGAAATCTGGAGGTGGCGTCAGCCAAACAATAAGGCTTGGTGGGGTATTCATAATACCCAGACAGAAGTCTTTGACAGGACTTCAGAGCAGAGAGGCAGCAACAGCTCAGGAAGAAGAACTGTGAAAGCCAGCAAGAATCCAGACAATAGACTGCACCTTTGCTCTACTTTGTTCTCTATACCACAGTAGCTCTGTGACTCAAATCACAGAATGGTGGGTGATTTCTTACCGCTCTCGAGTTTACTGACTATGGCTTGAGGGCCCAGAATGTCCTCGAGTGTGCTCTCAATCTCTCCTTTCTCTGCTTCCAATTATTTTCTGCCCCTCCTCATTCCAAATCCATAATCCCTGGACAGAGGAACCCTGGGTGGCCCAGCATGGATGCAGTCAGCAACAGCCAGCCGCAGCGGGTGGTGCTGCCTAGGGACAGCAGCCCCTGCGGCCACGGTGAGACCAGCAGGCACCCGGAAAGGTGCTGATCTCAGTTACCATGTACTTGATGCCCTCATTGTACTTCATGACAATCACTGGGTTAACATGTATGCGTGCATATTGAGAAGAAGCAGCATCTAGCGCATAAAGTTGGGGCTGTGGGAAAAGTGAGTTTTCAAGACTTCATTCCTACATAGCAAGAAAGAGCAGTTTTGTGTTTTCAGCTGAAGGGATTGTCACAGAGTGATGTCAGGGAGATGATGGGATATGATCAAAGGAACGGAAGGAAGTATCAGGACTAACGACACCGGGAAAGTGAAACTAGCCCACAGGAGGCAAGCAGGTTTGCCAGACTGAAGATGCCTTCTTTGGGTGTCACATCGAAGAATCTACTCTGCTCTGTCTAGACAGCAGCCCACACGTGTTTTATGAAGCTTGCATCCTGGGAAGAGGAAAGGAAAAAAAATATATCTGTTTTATGGCAACCCAAATACAATTAGCTGTTCTGTGTGCGGCCTACTGCATCCGATGCCCAAATTGAAACAGATAGGTATTCATCTGATAGATGTTTATAGAACACCCACTAAGCCTCGGGTGCATCTTAGGCAGTGTGGTTATCAAACGAACCCTTCAGCGAGTGTTAGCTTTAGACAGACTGTGTGCGAGGCGCTGGAGTTTGTGCTTCATGTTCTTTAACTCTTTCATTTCTTACAACAGATACCATGAAGTCAGTTCTATACTTTCCATTTTAGGCAGGAGAAACTTATACTCTGAAGGACTAACATAATACGGTTGAGGTCACAAGGTTAAGATTTGGAGAGGCTAGAGCTCAAGCCAGATCTGACTCCAAGATCCTTGATTGATTGATTTCTTTCTTTTTCTTTCTTTCTTTCTTTCTTTAAGTGTTTTGAGTTGTGTTGTCATGAGTTGTTCAATCTGTCATTTGAGGAACTGTATAAGGGATACGCCTGCCCTGTCGCAGATAGCTCCCAGGCTGGCACTAGCGTGGACCAGTGAATGGTTACACCATGATGAGCCACAACATGATGGTGTGAATCCTATGACTGAGACCTCTAGACCAGAGGCCTCCACCATTTCCTAGCGAGGGCACCATGGGCGAGTTCTTTTTCTCTCTGAGCGTCACTGTCCTGCACCTGCGCAAATGAAGGGGGTAAAAAGAACTTTGTGGGTACTCTGTGGAGTACAAAAGTTGATTGGCGTGAAGATCCTAAAGCAGTAGCAGGAACAAAGTCAGGGCTCCCACGCTGGTACCTCCTATTACTGACCACAAAGTGCAGCATCCTGTGAGAATTGGTACTGCCTGGGCGTGTCAGGCTCCTAGGATTCAGAGACGAAACAGGCTTTGATGTATTGGATGCTGCCCGGTGGGGAAGCAAATGCTGGATGCTTGACGTGGAATCACCTGTGAGCAAAGGCCTTTGCTTCTTCAACCCACATTGACTGAGCCTACACAGGTGCCAAGCACCCAGCTCAGTGTTAGTTTGGGATAGAGAGGCATGGTGCTGTGGAAATATATGGAATATTCTAGATCCTAACTTTGAAAAAGAGATGAAAATGGAAAATGGCTACAAGGAATCATCTGTGAGAACCCTTGTGAATGTGACAAGCCTAGGATTGTCTCAAGGAGATTATCAAACTAATTTCTTCAGCAAGCCCTTAAGAAATTCTTCATTTGAGTGAATCTTTTTAACGCAGCCTAGTGCACGGAGGGGTCTTCCCCCACCAGTGCCCCCACCCCCACTTTTTACACCCACCTGTGTCCACACACGATGGAATGTCTCACTGTCTTTCAGTTTCTAGGATGACAATGCTGACTCTTCATATATCTCGGCGAAGGATTGTTCAGTTACACGGAACATTCCTTAACTGGAGATAGCTTGAGCGGGACAAAGAAACCGCGGTGAGGCATATTAAAAACTGGCTTTTTCCTGGTGGCAGTTTGTCATTTTTCAATTTGGCATCTTTCCCTGTTCTTCTCTACCATGCAGATCTGTAGGAGCCTTGAATCAGGGGGGATTTTCTTGCAAGGTGCTTTCTTCAAGCATGTGGGCCGCATTGCCAGGTTTAATCGAAGTTTGGTTAGAGTCTTGCTCTACTGACAGTTAGAAGCAGATCACTTCTGTTGCTGGCCTTGGTCCTAGACTCCCTGGAAATCCACAGTGCCTCGTGGCCTGTGACAGTCTACAGTTACTCCCTGGAGTGGCCCTGGTTTTGACCGACCTGGGTGTCTTGCCTTCTTGGGACCCCTCTGGCTCCCCCAGGCCGCCCTCCCCTGACATCCCATCCCCATCTCTGAAGCCCCTTGAGTCCGTTGCTGCACCTGCCATGACTCATGGCATAGAGCAAAGGATTGAAATTTCTCAAGCTGTAAAGAACTCATTTATTTTTTAAAAGGGGGGGAGGGGCACTTGGGTGGCTCAGTCGTTAAGCTTCTGCCTTCAACTCAGGTCATGATCCCAGAGTTCTGGGATCGAGCCCCACGTTGGGCTCCTTGCTCAGCAGAAAGCCTGCTTCTCCCTCCTCCACTCCCCATGCTTGTGTTCCCTCTCTCTCTCTGTGTGTCTCTCTGTCAAATTAATGAATCAGTTAATTAATTAAATCTTTTAAAAAATCAACAAGCCCATTTGGAGCTACTCATGTGTATGAAGCCCTCTTCTCCCTTCACAGATGAGGAAACCAAGACGCGCAAAGGTTAAGAAAGCGGATGTGTAGCCGGTAAGCGGCAAAGCCAGGAAAGGAGCACAGCTAAGTCAGGGTCTGCACCCAGAACCCCTGCTATACCGCTGCTCCAGGCTCACAGGCTGCCCTGGCCAGCCTCTCTTTCGGTCAAATGAGTTATTACCTAAAAAGCTGCTGACACACACTGAGAGCGATTTGTGTGCTGGCTCTTGCTGTCTGCATGTTTAATAAAGGGCGAAAGCTAAGACCATGGAAGGGATATAAGTCTATACATTTAGGCCAGGATTTCCCAAGCCGTATCCCATAGAATGCTAGGGTCCAGAGGATATAATAAATTTTCCATTTAAAAAAAAAAAAGTATAATGATCAAAAAGATTTGAGAAATGTTGGTTTAAAAAGTCTTTTAGGGGTGCCTGGGTGGCTCAGTCAGTTAAGTGTCCGCCTTTGACTCAGATCATGATTGCAGGGTCCCGGGATTGAGCCCCCATTGGGCTCCCTGCTCAGCAGGGAACCTGCCTCTCCCTCTCTTTCTGCCACTCCCCCTGCTTGTGCTCTCTCTCTCTCTGTCAAATAAATAAGTATTTTTTTTTAAAAGTATTTTATACTGCGGTACTTCTCAGATCCTTGAATATACTAAGGTGAATTATTTATTTTCATAAGGTGGCCATGGAACACAGGGTTCCCTGGACTTACTAGACCATCGTGTAGGGAAAAGTTCGTGAAGCAGGCCCAAGATTCTTTTCCTATGTGTGAGGCTGGCTGTTGCTTGTGTCTGCCGACTTTGATTTCAGGAGGGTTCCCAGCACTCCAAGCCCAGAATGGCCCCTGTGTGTACACTGGCTGAATGAACTGTCTCGTGGATGTTGAACACTGTGGTCCTTCTGGGAGTCTGGAGTCTGGGTCCACGTGAGGCCGAGGGGGTGCGTACGAACAGCCTCCAGTTAAGAATCCCGGGCAGGGAGCCTCCCGTGAGCATCCCTGGTAGACAGCATTTCACACAATGCTGTCACAACGCATTGCTGGAGGAACTAAATGCATCTTGTGTGACTCTCCCGGGAGGGGCTATGGAAGCCTGTGCCTGCTCCCCTCCATGCTTCGCCCTGTGCATCTTTCTCTTTGTTGCTCTCGCTGTGCATCCTTTCACTGTAATAAAGCCTAGCTGTGAATACAGGTATGTGCCGAGTCCTACAGGCTCTCCCAGTGGATCTCCAACCCCGGGGATGTCCTTAGGGACCCCATGTCACAACCAGAAAATCCCTTGGCTCATAATGTTTCCTAACATCCCCAGGCCTCGCTCCGGGGTCCTGGAGCCTACAGTGGGGGCCATGATGAGCTGTTCAGTCTCCTAAGTCAGAGGCTGAGATTGGCCCAAACCACCACTCCAGGCTTCCTGGTGAAAAATTCCAGGGTCCCTGAGGTCCTCATGGAGGTCATTACCAAGGAACAGTCTTCTTCCTGGCTGGGACACATGGATTAAATATATACTGACAGAGCAGAACTGACGGATACAATTTCATCGTTCTTTTGGAACAATTGGGTGGGAAGGGTAAGGATGGAACCAACGGCCTCCAGATCGAGCCATCTGTTATGTTCTTCCATTTTTAGACTTAGCTCTTTAGCCCAGGATAAAATTACTTGTAAACATTTATATAAAATTATATTAGCACTTAGGTGAAAATGTATTAAATTATATAAAATCATATATGTGCATAGGAGCTTTTTTTATATATCTAGACAACCCTACTATGAGGATTTTACGGCTTTTTGAACCCCACGGATCATGACTTTTGTAAGTTGGTAACTAGGCGTTCCCTGAGTTCGTTCTACAGAATACACAGATGCCCCGAGGGTCTCCTGAGGGCAGGGAGGCTGCTATGGTGCATGAGAATCCAACTGGAGAGGGTGATCAGCCCCAGCGTGTGTTCCTCCAAGACCTTCCCTGGTACTCTTCCTCCTCCACATTCTTCATGGCTGACTTGTCCTCCTCTTATGTTTTTCACAGCTGCCAAGAGTTATATTTGCATATCCTCTACCATGGGCGGGAACCTCGCTTCCTGCAATCCAGCCCACTCCAGCTCACTTCCCTACGTTGGGTGTCTAGACCAGCCTGCCCTGTGTTTCCTTTGACCTTGCATTCCCAGCCCTTGTGGACCCGTTCCCAGATAATGGCCGGTCTTACACCAAGGCCCTGCAAGGTCTGACTTGGCTGGCTCTTTGCCAAGCCGCCCGGCACACGGATAATCCTCTAAGCACTTTGCCCTCCTGTCTCAGCACAGCACCCCGTGCTGCGTCATGTCATCATTGATGTGCTTCCTCTGTCGTCCTTGCTCTTTTCAACTTATCTAAACCCCATGCCAGGTCTCAGTCTGTTTTCCATGAAGCGGGCCTCCGCCCTCATAATCCCCTCCGTGGACCTCCCAGGACCCTGAACCCCCACGAATCTCCGGGTCTGGAGTACCTACCAAAGCACGTACTTTGCCTGTACATCTAGCACCCACTGATGGATCACCTTCTAAGGGCCATCCATTGCCCAAGAAAATAGGGCCATAAGAAAAAAGAAAAAAAGAATGACACAGAGCTCCCACCCCCAAATAGCACCCAGTGTGGTTAAGCTTCCACGTGACGGGCCATCCCATTCTTTTTCATATGCTGGTCGTGATGCTTCTCTGCATCTCTAAACTCTCTGGGAAACAATAAATTCCTCTTGTGTTTTTTTGCATTTCCAGAGGGACAAGTGTTTATTTCTAAATAGTGGGTAGGAACTCAGGGAAAGATCTGGCTTCTCTTCACTTCTTCAGTTTAGGAGCCGTCTTAGCCTCTGTTTCCTCATCTGTAAACCGAGAAGAGTCGTATCTACTTAATAACACCAGAAGGGCTGACTTAAATAAGGGTCGTAAGTGCCTAGCACGGGGCCAACCACAGACCAATCGCTGAAGTGAATGGTCGCTGTGATTCTTACTAGGCAAGCCCATGGCACAAGGTGTGTCACTCTTTTTTCCCCTAGAAAAAGCCTCTGAGCCGCACCAGGAGACTTCCTGGGGGGGCAAGATCCTACCATACTGTCAGCCTTCCTGCAGCCGGTCGACCCTCAGCAGAATGGGTGGGTTTAAAAGAGAAAACAGTTCTGAGTCAGAAAGTCAACAATGCCTGTAAAGACCTGCCAGGCTTCCTCTGCACAAGGATGTGGATTTTTACATCCATTTTTGGCATGAAGTTTGCTGTCCCCGGCTTGCTTCATTTCCGGATATTCACCCAAGGCAGAATGGAGGCTGGAAAGAAAGAGAGAGAGAGAGAAAGAATGGAGGGAGAAGGGAGGAAGAAATGAAGGGGGAGGGAGAGAGCGAAAGAAAGGAAGGGAGGGGAGGAGGGAGGAAGACTGGAAAACTGAGGCATGAAGAGGTTGAATAGGCAGGCAGAGCTGCGTAGCTAACCCAGCATAGACTTGAAGCCTCTGCCCTTAACCTTGAATGCCCTTCAGGAAATTCGTGGGATTCCTGACCTCATCTGGCCTGATCTGTCTGCCCTGCCCCTTCTACACAACCCATTCCCAATGTGCCCAGTGAGTCTGTGGGAGACAGGACGGCGTCTCAGCGAGACCCCAACTCCGTCATTCTAACACCCTTCCTCAGGCTGGGAGCAGGTTGAGGCAAGCGAGGTGCCCGGTGCCAAACTTGAGGAGGCAGTCAACGCCAGGTTCATGTCTGAGCAGACCCACGAGGCTGCTCGGCCTAATCCCAACCCTGCTCTTCTTCCTGCTGCTGGTCCTGGGACACAGCGGCTGGGATTTGCTGGAGGCAGCTACACCAAGACCTCCGTCACCAAGATAACCGAGATCGGCTGGCACATGGGCTCTCCTACCCTTCGCAGATCCCATGTTTCCCTTTCTGGATGACTCCTGCGCCAAAACTATTTTCCCCCCTTCAGAACGATCTTTCAGGACTCCTTTTTGCCCGACTTTCCCTCCAAAACTATAACATGCCACATAAGCAGAAGAAACTACAGAGATCCTCCCCCACAGCTACTGAGTGGATTTCAAGCCCCGTGTCAGTGCCCGACTGTTGGAAGTATCTGGGAGAGAAGGCCCATGAGGCCAGGCCAGGGCTTGGTGGACGACATGGTGCTCTGGGTGAGAGCGTGTTGGTTTGCA
Organism: Mustela putorius furo; assembly: GCF_011764305.1. Taxonomy (NCBI): domain Eukaryota; kingdom Metazoa; phylum Chordata; class Mammalia; order Carnivora; family Mustelidae; genus Mustela; species Mustela putorius. The sequence continues at coordinate 20,762,751 of NW_025421322.1, read as the reverse complement.
AACCACCCCTTCTGCACAGGGGGCAAGGGGAGACCAAAGAAAGAGGCAGTCCAGTCTAGATTGGCAGGTAACAGTGTTAATAAGCAGGAGAACTTACACACAAGGCTTGTGTTGGGCAACTGCAGGACGAGTGGATCTCCACACCCACCCGCCAGATTCTTCAAGTCTATATAAAGGCCCTAATGGGGTTCAGTCACATCCATCCAGATGGTCTCAGCAACACCTTACTCTGTTAAGGCTCGGTCTTTGGAACAGCTCCCACTGAGGAGAGATGGTGGGCAGAACGCACATTCCAAGGACAGCGGTGGGGAGGGGTTATGAGCATTTGATTCCCTGGGTCTGGTTTGCGGGTCATGTCTTCTCAATGACCTCTCCCAACAACACGTCCCCACTGGGCACAGAATAGGGACAGTGGTACTTGCCCCTGTTGGAACCCAAGCCAACCCTCCTCATCTTACAGAAGAGGAAACTGAGTCCACAAGAGGGGAAATGACTTCCCCTAAGCTCCGTTAGCTAGCTCATGCAAGTCAGAGCCAGGAACCCTGTCTCCTGCTCCTCACATGTTTTTGAGACTGAGTCAGGGAAGCCGGGCCCACTGTATACATTCTTCTCATGTCTTCATTATTACCAAAGCTAGCACCACCTCATAAAGTGATTCCTACCGTAGCTGTGCCCAGTTTTGCTCTCCCTCAGAACTTATCGTTGTCATCGAGTCCCAGCGATGTGGGTCACAGACCACCTGTGTCAGAGTCATCTCAAGTATTGACTCAAAATGCTGAGGCGTGGGCCATGACCTGGTTCTTCTGAGGCAGGAGGTGCTTTGGTCACTAAAGTTGAGACACCTATGTGAAGCTTGTACTGTTCCTATCTGTGACTTCTTACTTGGTTTCTGGGCTCCTCTTTGGTTTTCTTTCCTTTGGGGCATTAAGTCAGTAACTCTATCATCTTGTATTTTTAGTTCTCAAATTCAAGAAATGAAAGTCATGATACTTTTCATCAAACCGTGATTTGGCTAAGATAGAAATGGGAGAAGGGAGCTCTCAGAATGGGAGAAATTCAATTTTCCCTTGTGGGTCATGAGTGTTCTATAGAAAGATCCCTTACTTGCCGACTGTTGTGTTTTCAGTAAAAATCTATTGTCAAAGATAGTCAAAAAGCTCTTGAGATCTTCATTTTTCAGTTGCAGGCAAAATATTTCCAAATGCATGTCAGTACTTTCTTAAATCTCCTTTATAAGAATTTGGTTTATGGCTTGAAGGAGAGGGGACATGCTGATGGGCATGGGCGGTATCTGCAAATGTGTGTGCCTGACATGGTTTTTCAGAAAATTTGAATCTGTTGCCAGCATTTAAAAGTCAGGAGATTGCAATTTAAATTAGGAAAAGAAAAAAAAAATTTTAAAAGAAAGAACAGAATAGAAAAGTCAGGAGATTGCAGGGTGGCCTGGATTGGCTCAGTCAGTTAAGCAACCAGCTCTTGATATCAGCTCTGGTCATGATCTTGGGGTCCCAGGATCGAGCCCTGTGGCAGGCTCCCTGCTCAGTGGGGAGTCTGCTTCTCCCTCTCCCTTTGCCCCTCCTCCAGCTTGTGTTCTTTCTGTCCGTCTGTCTCCCTCTCTCTCAAGTAAATAAAATCTTCTTTAAAAAATCAGGAGATTGCACATTTTTAAATTTAAATTTTCATCTTCTATGTTAAGTATTCCTAATATCTCATACTGGACTGCAGTCCCACAATGCAACAACCTGATATCTTGGTAACTACTCTCCGCAATAGACTAGGGCACATGAAAGATGTTTAGAAATTCTTTAACACTCTTCCTATTGACATGTGTGGTCTGGGTATCCTCCCCTTGAATATGGGAAGGGTTAATGACTGCTTTGACCAGTAAAATTTAGCAGAGGTAATACTGTGACAGTTTTTGGACCCAGGAGTTAAGAAACTGGCAGCATTTACTTCCTGTCTCTTGAAACACCAGTTCAGGGAAATGAGCCATCATAGATCACGCATAGCTACCCTGAGACCCTCATGCTGTCAGAAGCCCAAGCCACTTGAAGAGGCTCTTGAAGAAGAGACACATATGGACAAAGACAGAAGGTCGAGGAGCATCAAAGTGCCAGACACATGATTAAGGAGCCACGTTGGAAGCAGATCATCCATCCCCATGAGGGCACAGCGCATGGATAAGAGACGAATCACCCAGCTGAGCCCTTCATGCATTCTGGACCCACAAAATCATAAGCTAAATAAAATAATTGCTTTAAGCTGTAAATTTGGAGTAGATAACCAGACAGGAGCTTGAGTTTTGGCTTGCTCTATTCTAACCTCCATTCTTTCTCCTGGCTTCACTTGCTTAAATTATTTTATATCCTGGTTCCTGCAGGAATTTGGTTCATAATCTTTATTTAAACCATAGTCTGGAGATCCTTGAATTATGCGAACTTTTGAAAATTAAAATATTAAAAACATATATGAAAAATTATGTTCTGAAGGCAGGAGGGATACAAAGCAAAATGGAAATTTCCACTTTAAGTTCAATGAACCACTTTGCTCAAGGTGAGAAGAGCCTAAGACCAAGGACTGTTCAGCTGTTTCTTAGCATTGTCTTGCTTATCTTTAGAAGTAAGTCTCATTCATCTTGGACTTTCAGTGATTCCTAAGTAAGATAGCTCGGCTTTCATATTATTTATTTTGAGTGTGTATTTGTGTATCTTGTAATATATTAGAAAGTACATTTGTTCCATGGCATTCCAGCCTGTGGGGCAAAAGAAATGTCTATTTCTTTGTTGAAAGCTGTGCCTTTCCCATCTTGTACCCCCGGCTCTCAGTAAATATTTGTTGAATAAATGAATGGACAAATGAATGTGTGTTAGTCACCAAGAATACAAAGACAAATGAGACACAGTCCCTGCCCTTGAAGAGCTCACAGTCTATCGAACACAGGCAGAAAATTAAATACTCGTTATGCCTCCTGGGTAGCACATTCTTTTATTCAAAAACACCATTTCATCTGTGTCTAGCCTGCTATTGGGCTATTCACACCATAGCCAGATGAAACAGTAAGCTACATGAGAAAAAAAAACGTTGTAACTGTGTATGCTGACAGGTGGTAAGGAGACTTGTGCTAGTGCTCATCTGGCCGTGGATACAAGTATCAAATCCTTACTTTACACACCTGAAGCTAATATGTTACATGTCAATTACACCTCAGTTGGTGGGGGAGGGGTACATATGGTGGAGAAGCCTGGAATGAGACTGAGAGCTGCAAGCCACCTCCCCAGAAGACACAATCTCCACATGCTGAGTTTAAGGAGGGAGGGAGCTGGGTCCCATCAGGGCTGCGGGAAGCAAGGCACAGTTTCTCAGAAGCACCCTCAGGGGCCCATCAGAAAAGCAAGAACAGAATCACTGAGGCATCCTTCCATCAGGCTTGTGCTGCACACGCTGCAGAAACAGCGACGAGGCTGCTCGGCCAGTACGACTCCTCAAGGCTACCGCGAGCGCTGAAGGATGCAGGGCATACCCCGAAGTTTTGTTTTGTTTTGTTTTGTTTTCTTAAAGGAGATGGAGGAAGGCCTTAATCAGCCTGCCCCCTAGGGACTTTGGGGAATTCTCTTTTTTCCTTCCCAAGTCTGCTGGGCAGAATGTACATTTCCCACCTTCCTTCCTTTCTAATTGAGCACTTTGTGAAATTGGACAGAGAGCACCCAAAAGCATTTCTTTAATCTTAAAGATTCAAAGATGAAGACTTCTCATTCTTCATTCTCCCAGTGAGATTGAGCATCATTGTGAGCTCATCATTGAGCATCATATGATCAACATTGTCCAGAGTATTGATTAAAATGCTGTTGGGGGTGCCTGGGTGGTTTTCTGTAGGTTTAGCATCCGGCTCCTGATTTCACCTCCTGTCATGATCTCGGTGTCGTAAGATCGAGCCCCGCTATGGGCTCTGTGCTCAGAGGAGAGTCTGCTTGAGAATCTCTTTCTCCCCTCTGCCCCTGCTCTGTCTGCCTAAATGAATAAAATCTGAAAAACAAAAATAAAATGCTTCAGGATTTTGGAGGACTTCTTGTTGCTTATGTTAAAAAGCAATCATGCATGTGTTAGCATCAGGGGCGATGCTGGGGCTGTCGCACTGATTTCCAAACCAGCCACCTTTGAGCCCAGGGAGGCCAGACCCCATGGCGGGGAGTGACTTTCTGTCTGTGAGGTAGAACCCAATGAAATGCTTAACCAGGAGTTAATTTGCTGTGTTTGTTCAACAGACTCTAAGCTTCTCCAAGGAGAAATCGCAGAAGGAAAGGTGAGAGCCAGAACCAAGGGAGCCAGATTCCCCTCCAATTTCTTATAGTTCGGGTTTTTTTGTTTTTTTTTTAAGATTTTATTTATTTGTTTGACAGAGATCACAAGTAGGCAGAGGGGTAGGCAGAGAGAGGAGGAAGCAGGCTTCCCACTGAGCAGAGAGCCCAATGTAAGGCTTGATCTCAGGACCCCGAGATCATGACCTGAGCCAAAAGCAGAGGCTTAACGCACTGAGCCACCCAGGCACCCCCAATTTCTTAAAGTTTTTAAAAACCATCAATATCTTAACATTCTAAGGAGAAAATATCATCTTTTTCAAGGGTCTTTTTTTTTTCTTTTAAACATAACTTTTTCATCATTTCAGTATTGGAATCCAGAGTCAGTATAAATTCATTGTCTTAGAAATAAGGTAGAATTATCAAGACAAATCAAGGTATTATTCAAATTAAAAGCAAGTGCAGAAGTGGCGACTAGCTCACACAGGCTGGGCTGCTAATGGCCAGCTTCACCTAGTTCTGCCTGAGGGGATCCACCCTCAAATGGGGAAGGACTTTGTATCTTCCTGAGAACCCCCTTTACTCGCTAATTTTTGACTTTATTCTTCGAAGTGTCACTCGCTTTCTTTGATCTGTAGGTCAGTAGTCCATTGCTCTTTGCTGTTTCAAGTGTTTCCTACGTGACCTGCAAGCCCTGGTGATTCCAGCGCATTTAAATCTAGAATCTCCCGTCCCAAGATTCCTGTCTTTCCATAGGCAGTATGTTATTAAGAGAATGATAGTTTTATTGCCTTACCTGTGGGAGGTAACTGGAAGGTGAAATGAGGTTAAAGAAAGAATGTCAGGGGCACCTGGCTGGCTCAGTGGGTTAAGCCTCTGCCTTCAGCTCAGGTCATGATCTCAGGGTCCTGGGATCGAGCCCCGCATCGGGCTCTCTGCTTGGCAGGGAGCCTGCTTCCTCCTCTCTCTCTCTGCCTTCCTCTCTGCCGGCTTGTGATCTCTCTCTCTCTCTGTCAAATAAATTAATAAAATCTAAAAAAAAAAAGAGAGAGAGAGAGAGAGAAAGAATGTCAAGACAGCATGCTTGGTCTCCGGGCCTCGAAGGGATTACAGACACTTAGTATGTGGGGACCCAGGGCAGGAAAGGGATGCTCACTAAGCTAGAAAAACAGAAATGGCAAAGTTTCATGGATTACTGGCCCAAAGCCAGCAATTATGAGAGCCCTGCTTGGTTGCCTAGTCTTGTCCCCTTCATCTAGCGAGCTGAGCATTTAAAATGAGGACTAAATTTCTGAAGCTTGAGGCTCTTTCCTCCTCAATTCATGGAGACTGTTCTGTAATCATAAAAACCACAGACCCAAAAGGAACTTTTTTTTTTTTTTTAAGATTTTATTTATTTGTCAGAGAGAGCGAGCGAGAGCAAGCACAGGCCGACAGAGTGGAAGGCAGAGTCAGAGGGAGAAGCAGGCTCCCTGCGGAGCAAGGAGCCCGATGTGGGACTCAATCCCAGGACGCTGGGATCATGACCTGAGCCGAAGGCAGCTGCTTAACCAACTGAGCCACTCAGGCGTCCCCCAAAAGGAACTTTGAAAGATCACTTGTCCATGCTTCGGACTTCAGGTAAAACCATGCACATCCTGTCCATAAAGGAAAACAATGCACCTGTTTTTATGCATTCGAAAAAATGACACCAGTCAGCTTCCTTTGGTAACCTAGCCTGACGCTTAATTATCTTCCCCTGAAGGAAAGTCCTGGAATAGTATCAGAGTCACCTGGATTCAGAAGTCTGTATTGTCACTCTCTGGTTGTAGGATTGTCAGCTGATGACTGATCTTGGTAAACTGATTTGTAACACAGAATAAATAACAAGTCTACTTACATCACAAGGTGGTTTTTAGGACCTCCTGTTGCGTTCCTGGTGTCCTCTGGTTCATGGTGGAGAGACAATGTCAAATGTCTAATCATTCCCCAACCTAGTAGATAGCGTGACTCGGCATAGACTGGGAAGGGAAGCTGGCTTGCTACTACCTCCCAGAAAGCAAGATGAAGTGAGGAAGCGTTTAGCGCATCGCCATGTGTTCATTTACTAAGGCCACCATAATATAGTGCCACTGACTGGATAGCTTGGAACAACAGAGATGTGTCAGCTCACATTTCTGAAGGCTGTTGGCGGCAGATGAAGGGGTCAGCTGGGCCGTGTTCCATGTGAGGGCATCAGGGAGGGTCTGTTCCAGGCCTCTCTCCCAGCTTCTGGGCTACGTATGGCTGCACAATTCCAGTCTTCATGCAGCATTCTAGTGAGTGTGTGTGTGTGTGTGTGTATGTGTGTGCGCGCGTGCGCCCGTGCCCTCAGAGTCCCCATTTTTGTAAGGACACTTGTCATATTTGATTGGGGACCACGCTATTCCAGTTTGATCTCATCATCTTAACTAATTACATCTACGGCACCAAGTCAGATCACATTCTGATTTACTGGGGGTGAGAACCTCCTGTGTGAGTTTTGGGGATGCACAGTTCACTTAACACGCTAGGTTGTGAGGTAGCAGTTCCTAAAAATCTTTTGTCAGGCACTATTTGATGTTATATTTGGTACTTAGGACAGAGTAGCTTTGCAGCCAGCCCCGCACATAGTGCAGGAAGACCATTACTTAGAAAACCAAGCTCAGGCCCCTCGCGTGCAAGGAGAGCAGAGAAATGTCCCAACGGAGAACCCCCGAGTCACGTGTGAAGACGGAGGTGCGAGGAACCAGGGACACAGAAGGGTGAGACAGCAAGAGAGATCCCACTTGATCCACATCAGGAGTGTTACATGATAAAGAGCTCTAGAGACAGGGGCTGTGTGGTCTTCTCAGATCTGGGAGGTCTCTCTACGTCTAGCCAGGGCTGTGCCCCCCACCAGGGGTAGAAAGCTTCTGGCCCCCTGATTGCAACGGGATGCAAAGACGTTCAACAGTCCAAGGAGAAAATATTTTAAAATGAGCCGAAGATGGGGTGCCTGGGTGGCTCTGTCAGTTAAGTGTCTGCCTTTGACTCAGGTCATGATCTCAGGGTCCTGGGATGGAGCCATGCATCAGGCTCTCTGCTCAGTGGGGAGACAGCTTCTCCCACTGCCTCTCCTCCCTGCTTATGCTCACTCTCTCTCAAAGAACTAAATAAAATCTTTAAAAAAAAAAAAAAAGTTTGGGACGCCTGGGTGGCTCAGTTGAGAGTCTAACTCTTGGTTTCAGCTTAGGTCATGATCTCAGGGTCTTGAAATCCAGCCCTGCATTGGGCTCCACGATCTGCAGGGAGTCTGCTTGTCTCCCTCTCCCTCTGCCCCCCCACCACTTGCGCACACACTCTCTCTCTTTCTCTCTCTCAAATAAATTAATCTTTAAAGTATATAAAAATAAAAAGAGGTCTAGTCTTGAAAACTGGCCTCTGTGAAAAGAATAAAGATAACTGAGATTCTCAGTGCCACATTTTTGGGACGTTGGGACCAGCTGAGAAATGTTTAGAATAATTTTCACATATGTGAAGAGTGATGAAGAACAACATTTTATAATTTCAAAGCAAGGGGGAATCAGGAGGTGGCTTGAATTATAGGAGATATGATTCAGATCAGAGAAGACTTCCTGATAGTAATCTGTTTAAAAAAGAAAGAAATTGGGGCACCTGGGTGGCTCAGCAGTTTAAAGCCACTGCCTTCAGCTCAGGTCAAGATCCCAAGGTCCTGGGATCTAGCCCCGCATTGGGCTCCCTGCTCAGCGGGGAGCCTGCTTCCTCCTCTTTCTCTGCCTGCTTCTCTGCCTACCTGTGAATCTGTCTATCAAATAAATAAATAAAAACCTTTAAAAAAATAAAAATAAAAAAGAAAGAAAGTGAGACATCTCCTCTACGTATCTTAGATATGAAGGCACTCATGTCTCTGTGACAAGCATAGTCATCCCTGCATTTCAAAGAACGGGGCTTTATCTTCCCGTCCTTTTTTCTTGCACCAAGGAGATACTGTGTGCATAAGCTATGCCAAGTGCAGTGCTGAGGTTTAGAGCCATATGGGTGAAGGACAGAGACCAGGTCTTCCTGGAGCTCATTGGCCCCTGCTTCACGCTCAGTATGTAGCTGTTGAATAAGTACATAAATGGAGATGTATAAATAGATAAATTCTAACACAATGATATAGTACTAATAGCTATCCCAGTATTGAGATTCTGTTTCTAACTATGGGTAACGTAATTAGTGCTTTGCAAAGAGTTGGCCTTTGAGCATCTTGAAAGGTGACTGTCAGTCTGCAAGTTGTGAATGAAGGGATGGGGCACACACCTGAGGCATGACGTTGGGCTATTTGCCTCCTGGTTCCGTGTGACTGGAGGGGAGGTTACACAGTAGAGACAGGAGGACCGGTCATCAGAAAGGAGGTGGGAGTAGAATCAAGTACACAAACCCCAGTCCTTCAGAGTCTCTTGAGCGCCTCATGATTCTTAAGTCAAGTCCTACCTTATTTAATACTCTCCCGGCCTGGCCTGAAAAATAGGATAGCACTTTTTTGAGCTTCATTTGTAAACTTGTAAAGCAAAAGAATGGTTGCTTGCTCATATTCTAAAAATAGGCATAAGCAAGGTGATCCTTCAGTTTGGGAATATTTGACCCCAGCCTTGGAATTTGTCAACGTCCCTCCTCTTTGAGCAGTGACACATTTCATGGTCATGGTACAGAACACCGAAGAGGCCCGGCATCGGCGTCTTTCTAGAGAGTGGTGGGGCTTCGTGTAGGAGGTACATGAGAAGAAAGCACAAGCTAGCTGCGATTCACAATGAGGTTGGAGCCACAGAGCACAGAGAACATGCTATTTAGCTCCTGCCAACTTCTTGGAGAAACATCTCTGTGCACAGGGACACGGTGGCTCTGCAGAGCTCAGAAGTGCAGGGGGCAAGCTGCTGTGGAAAACGCTGCCTCTTGGATCCTCTCATTGCTCCCACCGAGAAAGGGGGTGTGTCCGCTCTGAAAGTACCCTTCCGTGCATGACTGTCTACTGACTACTGTCTCCTTTTTGGGCACCGTGCTGGAGCTGGGAGGCAAATACCATGCATTCCTGACCAGCAGGCGTCCCAGCTTTTCCTCTGGAGACAGACATTTCCGTTGCAAAGCAGTTGAATAAGCAGTCACCATACAACATGAGATAAAGAAGACGGTAAGCAGAGGACATCTCGGACCTTAGAGGGGCCCCTGACTCACCCTGAGATGGAAGAGAGCTCCAGGCATGGCAGCAAGATTCAAGAAAACCCGTGCTCAGTATGGCTGGCATTGGCTCTTTGTGGCTGAGACCACAGCGTAGATAAAAGTGTATGGTGCTAAGGGACTGGAATGTCGCCTCTGAGCCCTCATAGGGCAGAGGACCCAGACTCAGTGGGCTGTAAGCCAAGGTACCCCCATCTTCTGCACGCACACGCTCGCTCGGGCAATCATTCAAGGGCGCTTTCGTACCGTGGCAGTTATGTTGAGAAACCCAGAGAAGAGCACAATTGTAAAGAGTAATTAGTGTTGTGACTAAATAAATGAACACCACCTGTGCATCCTGTTTGGGGAAATGAGTCAAATTAGTGAAACAAGTTGCATAATCACAGCAAATGCCAATCTCAGCCGTTGCCGCTATGCCGGTCATTTCTAGCTTTAATGAGTGGCTTCGTGATCAGTGCTCATTCATGAACGAAGAGGAATTTTAGGTTTATGTTTTATTTTCAATCACATACGTAATTTGTAATCATTGCCAGAATTTTTTTTAAAAAATTTAGTTATACAAAAATAAAGAAAAGTTACTCTAAACCCACCAGGCAGAAATGACCATCAACATTTTGATGCGAATACTTTCAGACTTTCGTAAACATGTATATCTATGAAAACTGATTATTTAGCTATTTCTTATGTTGTCGTAGTTTACATTGGACTTTCTGTTGTTGTTGTCTTTGTTTCCCTCTTCTTTTTTTTTTTAAGTGGGGGCCGGTTTTGCTCTGTGATCTGAGGTTTTCTTTGGTTCATTTCCTCTTCCCCGTCACACTCCAGGGATTTGGAAGCTATGGTCCTAAGTCCCTCTGATAGTTTCTGATGAATGTTTGAATAACAGTGATGTTTAAAACCCACATTCTAAACCTGTGTTTCTCAAGTTATTACTGTCCAGAATGAAGCAGTGTCTGTTGACACACCGCTGTACACGAATGGAAGATGACCAGGGGCTCCTTCCTCCAGCTCCGCAGGCCCTGTACCCCTCCCACCCAGGTTCTGCTGTTCTCTGAGACTGTTCTCCCAGTCTGCAGTAGCTAAATCATTGATTCTCATGGATTGGACCTCTTGTTTCAAGAATGACAGTGTTTACATTCTTCATAGGAATAGTGCTATTTAGCAGGGTCTGCATTGCCCGTTTTCCGTGCTGCTGGTTAATCTCAGTTACCATAGACAGCATCAGTGTTCTAGAACCTTTTCCCAGCCAAAAATGTCTTCTTGTTCCTTTCACTTGGCACTGACAGCAGCTTGGGCAGATAATAAAATTGGGGAATCATAGCCAAGCATCATCCCTGTAAACTACATAGACAAATTCCCCCGACATCTTTTTCTTTTATATGGCATTTATTTCTTTTTCCTGGATTTGGGAAAGATTCTTTTTAGACTTAATATGCAGTGGATCAAAATATTTTCATGAAGTCCACAGTGAAAACCTTTTAAACTGGACAAATTTTTTCGTTTCAGGGAAATTTCCTTCAATATACCTTTCTTCGTCTCCTCCTCCCCCTCTTTTTCTTCTTCTTCTCCCCCTCTTCCTCTGCCTCCCCCTCTTCTTCTTCTTTAACTTCTTCTTTGCAAGGGAGAGGGGCAAAGGGAAAGGAGGAAGGGGCATCTTAAGCAGCCCTTGCCCTGCGTGGAGCCTGACATCAGGGCTCAGTCTCCCAACCGCTGAGACCATGACCTGAGCCAAAGTCAAGTGTCGGACACTTAACTCACTGAGCCACCCAGGTGCCCTTCAATATGCAATTTTGAGGTTGGTTCTGTTGCATTGGTTCTGACTGCTTCCTCATTTACTCGCATTAGGCATCTGCTACAGACACTCTGGCCTGTGATTCTAGTCCATCTGTTTCTCTTTCTTCATTCCACTCGGATTTTGTTTTTTCCCTCTGAACTCTGGGTGATTGTCTTCAATTTGCACTCACCTTAATAGTTTCAGAATCAGATTGAGTTTCGGATCCACTTCAGGGAATTTTTGTAATTATAGGTTTCATAGCTTCACCCAAGGCCCACTGACTCAAAATCGGCTCTATTTCACCCTAGGAATGTATATTTTAAGTGTCCCTCCCCCCACCCTTTTTAGGTAGGTTTGAGAACCACCCTATTTCACTAAGCTAATTCCATTTAATTCAGGAGTGATTCTGCTCTTTACTGCTTTTCATGCAGTTTTAAGTTCTGCGATGGAATTATTTGGTTGCTTGTATTCTTTTCATAAAATCCCTTTTTTATCTCTGTTTGTTGCCTCATTACCTCTCTTATAGCAACTTGGAGTGTTGAGTAATTACTTTGAGAATACAAAGTAGTTACTATTAAACTTTTGTCTTTGTCTTGTGGCAAATCTTTTCTCAAGGATGCTATCTTTTTCTCTTTTATGCATATGTTTAGTTCCTGATGTTCATATTGTGTTTATAATTTGATTGTGGAACACTTTGTGTTCTGGGTTGGGACCTGTTTGATGGCTCACTCTTCAATGGTGCCGTAGGTGACTTCTCTGCATCCCCAGGCCCTCGTCCCTTGAGGATTGCATGGTATGTCTCTAGATACTAAGTCCTGTTTTCCAGCTGGAGGACCATGGAGAGGAACCAGCCTTATGTCGAGACCCAGTGGTAGGATTTTGCCTTATTCAGCATTTCCTCCACATCTGGGAGTTCTTCCATCAAGACCCACCTCTTCATATCTTGGGTTCACTTCCCCGGCCCACCGAGGAAGTACTGAGCATGGCTGAGCATGGCTTCTTCTATTATGTCACATGAAATGTCTGTCCATCTGAGTTGGATAGAACTGACAGGAGTTGAGGCAACATCCTGCCTATCTCCACGATGTTTTTCCTTTTTTTTTTTTTTTTTTTTTTAGGAATGGCCACACTGGTAACATTTGGGTTAGAGAAAACGTCCCGCCTTCACTGGGATTGTGGGTTGAGCTTGTGTGCATTTCTTCCCCACACTGCATGTTCCACACTATTCCTTATCAGTGAGCCCCTCCACCTCCTGGTTACGCAGTTGGCTTCAGATCCCCATCCTCCATAGGAAGAACTGTTCCCCTAGATGTCAGACGAAGTGAGTCAGCCCACAGGAAAAGGCAAGTAATAACCAAAGCATAGCAACAAGCTCAATATCCATCTACAGTTATGGTTAGCAAATTCATGCAGCTGTACAACAGAATGCAAACCCAAGTAGCCACGGGTTATTTTGACATATAGACAAAAGTCAAAAACAAAATTGAATGAAGAGTCAAATGGAAAACACCAAGAGTGACTTATCCCTCTTGCTGTTAAAGACAGAAGCCGAATGGAGTCCAGTCTGCTCACTGTCCAGTACATCACAATGCCTGATGCTTCAAATCTACAGTCGACTCAAGCTGAAAGATACATCCAATCATTCACCAAGTATTTATTGAGCACCTATTATGTGCTGGGCCAGGTGCCAAAGATACAGCAATGAATAAGACATCTTTTCACTGCTGTCATGACACTTAAAATGTAAAATGGAACATGGACATTAAAGAATTGCATGAAAAACTATTTTTTTAGATTTTATTTACTTATTTGATGGAGCGAGAGAGATGGCGAGAGAGGGAATACAAGCAGGGAGTATGTGGGGCTTGATCCCAGGACTTGGGATCATGACTCAAGCCTAAGGCAGAGACACCCAATGACTGAGCCACCCAGGTGCCCCTGCATGAAACACTATTAAGTGACAGTTGGAAAGAAGTTACTGTATAATAGTGAAAAGGAGGGAACCCAGACTGGCACTAGGGGAAGGGTTTCTTAAGTGACCAATAATAGGAACCCCAATTAATAAACAAGTTAAACAAAGAAACCAGGAGAACTGCAGTACAATAGAGTCAGATCCAGCAGAAAGAGCCCAGGGGCTGGGAATAACTTGTCAAACTAAAGTAATTAGCATAAAGGCACAGTCAGGAAGGTCGGTAGTGACCCAAGATGGGGGAGCAACACACTTTGCAGAGCTGTGTAAACCACGATGACCAGGATTTGGGTGTTAGTCTAAAGTTAGGGCAAGTTCTGAAGGGGTTAAAAATTAGAGAGAGAACATGGTCATATCCATTGTAATATCTACTAAAAAGAGGCTGAAGAGAGCAGACCAACTTGTTCTTGAAGCCAAGATATCTTTGGGAATAGCTAATAACCTGTTACATTATTATAGATTTGCTTATAAATATATGGTATCTAAAAGACTCTAAACGGATGAAAATGTGTCACTCTTGGTCTACATATTAAAAATTGAACATACAGGTGACAAGGTGGCTCATTATTTAAGTGTCTACCTTCAGCTCAGGTCATGATGCTGGGCTCCTGGGATGGAGTCCCACTCAGAGGGGAGCCTGCTTCTCCCTCTCCCTCTGACCCTCCCCCGGCTTGTGTCACATGCCTTCTCTCTGTTTATCTCAAACAAATGAAATATTTTTTAAAAAAATGAACATAGATCTGGCCAACCTTAAGAGACATCCCTTGGGGCGCCTGGGTGGCTCAGTTGGTTAAGCAACTGCCTTCAGCTCAGGTCATATCCTGGAGTCCTGGGATCGAGTCCCGCATCAGGCTCCCTGCTTGGTGGGGAGTCTGCTTCTCCCTCTGACCCTCCATCTTCTCATGCTCATGTGTGCTCTCTCTCTCTCTCTCTCTCTCTCTCTCATTCTCTCTCTCAAATAAATAAATAAAAATCTTTAAAAAAAAAAAAAAAAAAAGAGAGACATCCCTGATGTTCACAGCTTTTCAAGTTGAAGATGTGTTTTTTGAATAGAAGTCAGAATCTTGATGAAACCCCATAGATATTGCCCCGGCCCACCCCTGCTGGTCAGATTTGCCTGCCCTCCTGCCAATGAAAGGTGGGGGCCTTGAACTAAAGACGCCTTAAGATTTTCAGTAGGCCAAGGAAATATGCCACATAGCAAAACGGATGGGCCTTCATTCTGAATCAGCATTTTATTTTTATAGATTCTCATTGAATGATGATAAAGCGTCCATTCCGTAGATCTTTTCTAATACCAGAGAATTAGTTTCAATATAACTTCATCGGATTGTCTGCCATCCCTCCTCCCAAGTCCACTTCCTCTGACATTTACCCATTGTTTGCTCAGATCCTGGGAAATAACTAATTACTTTCCAGAATAATATGACCTACAGTGATGAATGGTCCAATTCACACCTGTTTATTGAATACCAATGGCATGGAGGTACTTCGTCATACACTTCGAAAATGAGTGACAAAGATGAATGAGCCAGGTTTTCTGCCTTCAAGAGGCCTCTGGTTTCAGATGAGATTCAGAAGATCTCAAAAGACTGTGATCTAGGTGCTCCCAAGATGGCTAACCAACCCGGGATTTTCAGAAGCAAGAGAGAAGCCAAGAGGACTTTCAGTTACCTGGGTCTCCAGCAGTAAAGAATTATTTTTAATAGACTATTTTAAAAATATTTATTGAAAGCCCGATGTTCAGAAACTTGAGTATGTCAGAATTCTGGGCAGCCCACGAGTGTGTTCCCTATGTAATTCCTTTCACTGAGTCAAGCTTTTCAAACAGGTTTTCCCTAAACTAGCAGGGCATCCTTGGGGACCACTGATGTCCATGTTTGCAGGCCAACCTGGCTAGTTACTCCCTGGAAGGGATCAAAATAGCTGTTGTCTGGTTCTCATTTTGTATTTGCCTCACTGTGAGTGTGATGTAAAGCTGACAGTGTTAAGCAGCATTTATTTTCTGCTGCTAAATAGAATCATGTAGTAGACAACCCCCCCTTCACCCCGGAAAATGCAGAACATGGAACACTTAATTACAGTAACAATTTTTACATTGAGGAGGCACCTTGCTATCCTTCAGAGCTTCCTTGCCATAAAGTATCTGACTAGCCAGGGAATCACGCACAGGTCCCTACAGAAAGACATTGCATTGGATACTCCTTATAAATCCACAACAATCCTGAAGTAGCAGTACCTTAGTGGAGGGCCAGAGAAGAAGAGGTCATCTCCCTACATACCGGTTCCAGCACAAATTTATGAACTTTTAAACTCATGAACATACGTTCCTAAGTAAGCTAGAATGGCTCATTTGCTCTCTTCTTGGTACCTGTCACCCTCCTGGAAATCCGAAGCAACACAAAACACACATTCAGCAATCAGGGCAGGAAAAGAGTGGGACCCGGAATGTTCTTTGGGTATTAAAATACATCATCTTCCCCAAGCCACCCCCAGCCTGAGACCCTGAGGTTTTGGCCTCTTTCAGGAGGTGACATTTCACTGCTTACCCCTCAGTTAAAGTAGTTTTATGCCAGTCAAGGCCCAAGGATAATTACTCTCAAATTCTTTACGAGAAAATCTCATTTGCATTTGCATATTAGATCCCTCACAATGGATGGGCAGGCATCAAAGAGTAAATCCATCCTCTAGCTGTAATTCACACACACACACACACACACACATACCACTTTGACACAGTGGAGCAGGGTGCTGTTACTGAGAAATTGAAGCACCAGGTGTGATTAAATAAGATCACACATTTCATTCTCTCTTTAATTTCACATCACTCTTCAGCAGCTGAATCCACGAGCTCCCCCCGCCCCGTGCAGTCAGCCTGCACAGTGCATTCGTGGTGTGCCCAGCGGAGCGGTGGCAGAATGTTTCCAAAGTAAGCCACCCTGCTGGGCTGCTGTGAGTCAAATCTGTTTTGCCTCCAAATTATTCAGTATTGCTAGATCTGGGTTATTAATCCATTAATCTCCCTGGAAGGTTTCTGGTACTTCTGGTAAGGCTTCTGTTACTTCTACATCACGGAGGCTCAGTTGCAACTAAAAGTAGTTTCGAACCATAGAGAAGACTAGAATCAAGGATGGAGAAATGAGTAGAAGACTGTACCACCTTTCGTCTTAGCCCCATTCTCTGCCCAGCTCCCCTACATCTCTCCCCAGCCAGCCCGAATCTCTGCCTGTAGGATTAGGAATTGGAAGTGGCACTTCCACATTGCATTTGCAAACTTGTCCCGAGGGGCTACCTGTGCGGGATTCTGGATGCCATGAAAGAATAAAATAGAGGGAAGGGGGCATGTCTCAGACTAGGGTTCAGTGTTTCTGACTCTGCTATTTAGCAGTTCAGCACCACAAGGAGTAAAACAGCACCCCTGAGCCAAGCAGCAAGTGGGGGTCACGTAGCTCAGCCAGCAGGGCACAGGGCTCCATCACGGCTGCAGTCTCCAGAGAGAAAGGAATGGCTGCCCTTCGCAGCTGTGTGTGCTCTTCCTTTGTAACCAGCGGCCAGTCCCGGTGACCAGTGATGGGTCAGCTGTGTAGCACAATGTGGGTTAATTCATTCCACAAATACAGATGGAATGCCTATTTGCCGGATGCTGTCCCCGGTGGCCCTGAACGAGCACCATCACTGCCCCAGGGAAGCTGATCCACGATCGGCCTCATGATCTGCCCTCCCTTGGTCCTCCATTCTTACCCATTCACCAGCAGTGTGCTCTGTTAACGTCTAGCGGGAAGAATAATTTGCATTCCCAAGAGTATGGTGCTTTTTCTTGCTTCCATTCATTCTGGTCCACGTGCTTGGGGAGCCTGGACCACGTTCTGCCCCTTCACCGGCCTAACTCCCAGCCCCATGTCCTTCCTGTCTCATTGCCTCCAGCTCCTGCCCCAGGCCTCACCCCTCCTCCGAGCTCACCACAGTATGTCTTCGCGTCTCTCATCCCTGCCTTAACCTTTTCAAGGGTAGAGCCTGTGTTTTATCGTCCATATTCTGCTTAACATATCTTGGGAACTCAATAAATGTTTGTTGAATTCATGTATATCCTTGAAAAAGGTCCGTATCCACACATTTGCCCTCCATGTAACTTTAGTAAGGGCCTCAAGATAGCTCTTAAATCGCAAGTGGAGCGATTGTGACATTTGTAATCTTGATCACCCTAATTGTAGTGAGAATTAACACCCCCACATACTTTCTTAGGAAAATCACCTCCTCTCCCTGGTATACTTTTTAATAAGAATGGAACCCCTTGGCAAAATTAAATTGGAACTGTTAGAAGTATTAGGTGGTTTTTGTTGTTGTTGTTGTTGGAATCGCTTCTGGAAAATTACCAAGCCTGTGTTTTCCTTACCAAGGACAAATGAAAATTTATTTTGAAAATGAGAAGAAGAAACAGATTTACATCTATAAAAAATAGGCATGCATGTAGTTAGAAGGCAGTGTGTTTGGATGGAGAGATTAAGGGTCTCTTTTCCTTTTTTCAAAATGTTATTTAATATTTTATTATTTATTTTGATGGAAAAAGTATTATAAAGTAAAACAAGAATTTTCTTGAAAGAAGCTTATATCTAGTTTTGCTTTACTTATATGAGCTCGGGTGAATCAATTAAAGGTTCTCCCTGGCCAAACAAATATTTTGCCAATACTGCTGTGTGAAAAGAATTTTTTTTTTTTTTAATCTCGGCCTTTTTATCAGCAAGATGTTCATTCATTCAACAAATAAATATCTACTATGTGTCAGGCACTCTAATATGCACTTTTCTCTGTTAATAGCAATGACGATTTGCAATATATATGTGTATCAAATTGTTACATTGTTTACCTTAAACGTATAGTGTTGCTTATATTGTATTCCTTAAACGTACAGCTACATCTCAATAAGGCTAGGAAAAAAATAATCATGACAAACTTCCAGAGCCTTCGCTGCCTCTCAAAGGTCTTTCCTATACATTAGAACTACTCTCTCTCCCACAATTTTATAAAGTAAATAGGATGTGCATATTAGTCACAAATACATGAGCTGCTGTAACAAATATATTCTGAAAAGCTAGTGGCTTAATTCTGTCTGATTTAACAATCCTCGCCGAAGGTTGTAGATCTGAGAATGTCTATTTTACACAGTCATTTAGGGACCCAGACTGACAGCCGCTCTGCTACCTTGGATAAGCCATTTTTGAGTTTGCTCCAGTCCCTGCCATTCCAACCTGGAGGTAAAGGGCCTTGACCGAGTAAACACAGGTTTACAAGCAACACTGGTGCTTACATTCTGTTGGCGAGAGCTTAATCACATAACCATATGAACCTCGAGGGAAATTTGGAATTGTCGTCTAGCCTTGTGTTCAGGGAGAAGGGACAAATGGATTTTGCTTGGTAGCTGCAGTCTCTGCCACAGCAGACATTTTTTAAATTGCCTTATAGGATGTAAAAAATTAAGGCTTCAAGAGGTTGACCTGCTTAAGATGCTTAAGATCACCCAGTTAAACATGCAAAATCAGAATCAGAAGTCAGGTTCCTGAATGCTAGATGAGGGTTGTCTCGTCCATCACTTGTGTTGCCTAGAAATAACTGATCACAGATACCAGCTTTGTCGCCACATTGCCTGTGGATTTCCCCCTGTGCAGTCTACGGACGACGGGAGTCTGAACAGTCCTAGCATGGCCCAGAATTCGATGTTCCTGTGTTGCTTTATTTGGTCTAGATCAGAGAGGGGAATCCTCCTAAAGTTTGAAAAAAGACTAAATGCTACCTCGCAGACATATTACCGTAGGCAGTGTGTTTGGCTTTCCAGCACCTCCAAAACAAGTCTGAGAATGGTCTTTAACCCACTGAGCCACCCAGGCGTCCCAAGTCTGAGAATGGTCTTAATAAAATCCGCACCACACTGAAAGTCAAAGCACTGTTCACAAGTGCGAATATAGCCCAGGTCTCGTTAGTTGCTCCCTATCCAGTGGCTCATGTGAAGATGATTCATGAGAAGCACAGGGCTGTAGAGGGGATCAAGACAGACACAAGTCCAGCCACTATGGAGCTCATCATAGAGAATAATGGCAGAAAGCCTCTTTCCGCAGGGGCTTCTGGGAAAGCATTTCTGAGGAGGTAGTATTTAAGCTGAGTCTCACTGGATGAGGAGGAGTCAGCAATGTGAAGAAAAGGTGAGGGGAGACTTTCAGACAGAGAAACACTGTATACTCATGGTCTGGCAAGAATGTGGCACCTTCACGGAACTGAAGGTGTCCCTCCCTTGTGGCTAGGGATATTGAGTGAGTGACAGTGGTCAAGAGAATCACAGCTAAAGTTCACCCTTACAACCTATGAGGTGGGTTACCACCGTCATCCCCATTTTACATATAAGGAAACTGAGGCATAAAGAAGTTACAGGGCTAAATCACTTGTGTAATTAAGGTCACACAGCTGTTCAACAGGACCAAGATTTAAACTCAAGGAGTCTAGTTACAAAGTCTACTCCTATACTATTGCCTTATACTGTCATACTGCCAGAGGAAGGTTCTGAGGCTTCACTCTCCAAAAATAGTTTTTCTGTCCTTTAATTAAAAACAAGAGGCACCTGGGTGGTGCAGTCAGTTGAGCATTGACTCTTGATTTTGACTCAGATCATGATCTCAGGGTAGTGAGATCAAGCCTGTGTTGGGCTCCATGCTCATATGGGAATCTGCTTAAGGATTTCTCGCTCTCTCTCTCTGTCTCGCAAATAAATAAATCTTGAAAAAAAAATGAAAGTAATAAACCACCTCTTTCTCTTACCTAAATGCTCTGAACCTAAGATTTCTGGATCCCTCCCACCTGGAAGGGAACCATGGACAGAATTTAGTGGGACCAAAGAATTCAGATATATGTGTTGATAATATTGTACAGAATATATATTATATATAGGACATACTTTATTTAGTCAACTTTTTACTGAAATTTAACATTTCTTTCTATCATGAATATAACAAAACCTCAATATTCTTAGCAGTTTATGTGATTTGTCACTAGAATCACAAGTAATTCTTAATCACATAAGACTTGTTGAAGAATTCTTGAAACATCATTTGCACTCATCACTACTGTCAAATTATAAAAGTTAACTATTTCTGCCAATAAATCCTATTCTTAAATGCCTTGATTTAAAAAAAAAGGCATGCATTGTTCCATCAATAACTTTTTAAAAACTATTTTGATAGCTGTTTTTCAGTATGTTATTTATTTTGTAATCTTCTATATTTTCCTTTTTGCATTTAAATAGATTCTTGAGAAGGAATCCATAGGCTTCCCTAGACTGCGAGATAAATATGAATTTATAACACCTTGAAAATTCCTCTGTGATTTTAACTATCTTTCCCCATGCCACAGCTTCCACCAAGAGCCATCGGGCCAGGGCATCTGGGTGGCTCCATGGGTTGAGCCTCTACCTTTGGCTCAGGTCATACTCTCAGGGTCCTGGGATCGAGCCCCGCATCGGGCTGTCTGCTCAGCGGGTAGTCTGCTTCCCCCTCTCCCTC
Organism: Mustela putorius furo; assembly: GCF_011764305.1. Lineage (NCBI taxonomy): Eukaryota > Metazoa > Chordata > Mammalia > Carnivora > Mustelidae > Mustela > Mustela putorius. The sequence goes on along the minus strand of NW_025421322.1, from coordinate 20,741,955 downwards.
TGCCTGCCTCTCTGCCTACTTGTGATCTCTCTTGTCAAATAAATAACTAAAATATTTTAAGAAAAAAAAAGCCTTCAGGCTGACTTACGACTTACAATTCTAATTTGGTGATTCTTTCTTAGTGTGGCATAAGTTAAAAAGAAGTCCATGGCACACAAGGAGTAAGAATCCATTCCCTTTAACCTCTTCTGTGTTTCAACTTTTGCCCTCTTTTCACGTGTCACCAGATTTCTAGAATAGTCTATGGATTGTCTAGATGTTCTCATGTCCCATTGGTTCCATAGTTCCTCTTTCCTGGCTTGGTCTCCACCTTCTTTCCACAAGATGACCACTCTAAGATCACTGGAGTCCTCTGGTGTTAAATGAATACTTCCCATGTCTTTTTTCTGCATCTGTAGAATTCTGCCACTGTTGGTCCCAATTCTCTTCAGGGCACTCTCTCTTCCACTTCGGGAAAATCACTCTTCCTTTCTTACCTTCTTCACTGTGTCTTTACAAGCTACTCTGGTCTTCACTCCTCATAAAATAAAGTTCCAAATATTCTCCTTGGGAAAACACATCTACCCATGACTCAGACTTGAGCTGAGTCTATACATCGATTATTCTAATCAGAGCTAGTGCTTCTAAACTTCCTTCCGTCATTCCCAGCTACCCAAGGAAGGTCTTTCCCTTAATAGCCCCGAGGCACCACCAACACAGCACATCCAAGTTGAACTCACATACTGCCTCTGCCCCCAACCTGCTCTTTCTCGTGCATCTGTGTTTTGATTATTGACATCAGGTCTTCTGATCTGATGAGTGAAACATTTCAGGGCTGTATCAGTTCTCCCCCCCTACACCCCCACTCCTCCTTCTGCTGAACACGGGTGTACTCTAGTGAAGAAGTGGGGTTGATCTAGCCCAAGAATGATGTATAGTACTGGGAGTCAAGTGGATTCACTGGGTGTACGTTTTGTGAGTATAAGATCAATGTATAGCCCCTTGAAAATTCCTCTGTGATTTTAACGGTCTTTCTTTGGGCCCCAGCTTCCCAGTGGCCTGATGGCTGACATGACATCAAGTTCAGATTGTAATGGTTTTTCTGTCAGTGTGAACATGGGAAAACAGGCCACATTCTTCTGCCTGGCGTCCCATAGAACCCCTTCCCTTGCTGCCGAGAGGTCTCTAGCCTTTCCCTGATGAGAGCCAGGTGAGGGGGGGGCATGTGGCTCAGGAGTGTTCTTATATGACAGATACTGGTAGGCGCCAACTCTCACTCTTGAGGCCTAGCAGGTGTTTGGTCTTTGATGGGTTCTTAGGGGTTCTTTGGACACCAGCGCGCCCCACCCCCATTGCTCACTTGCAGTTCCCTTGACAAGAGAAAATGCATCAGTGTTCTTCCACAAGTCTATTTTTCTTCAACCAACAGCATTTCAGCAGTGCATCAGCCTTTCAGCTGGAGTGGTGTTTTCACCTTTTAAGTACCATTTTGGAGAGGTCTTAACTCCTCCACACCAGCTCTCTCCTGCAGGATGGCCCAGATCTGGCCTCTGGGAAAGGATTCTGCAGTCCTTGCCCTGAGAAACAAGGACAGACTGTCCCGAGCATCAGAATCTTTTGTTTGGTCTGTCCCCAGAGCAGTGAGCAAGCCACAGGCACTGGCTTGTTAGATGTCTCACTTCGTCCCCAGAGACACACGCCAGGTTAAGAGTTCTCTTGAAGCCTCCTTGCGAGACTTGGGATCAGGAAGCAGCCCTTCCTCTCTCTCCCCTACCTCCAAAGCACACAGAGGCAGGTTAGGCTGTCATGGACTCGTGCCCAGCTTTCTTAATAGAAAACCTCCTTCTAAAACATTTCCATTGAGGGGCGCCTGGGTGGCTCAGTCGTTAAGCATCTGCCCTCAGCTTGGGTCATGGTCCCAGGGTCCTGGGATCGAGCCCCACATCAGGCTCCCTGCTCCATGGGAGGCCTGCTTCTCCTCTCCTACTCCCCCTGCTTGTGTTCCCTCTCTCGCTATGTCTCTCTCTCTGTCAAATAGATAAATAAAATTGTTTCTTAAAAATGCCTTAAAACATTTTCATTGAATTACATATGTGTGCGTGTACACACTACACACACATATGTATCTATGTAATTTTACATACACACACATATATGTTTTTTTAACTGTATAGGTCACTAAATTTTCACAAATGGAGCACACCCACGAAATAGCGCCCACACCAAGAAACAGAAGATGACTTCTATCCAAGAAGCCCTCCTGGCTGCTTCCTTCCAGTTACTTCCCACCTCCCCAGAGGGTGAACTCTCTTCTAAATACTGATAGTAAAGAACAGCAGCATCTGTTTTTGCTCATTCTCTCAATAGAATCATTCATTATGTGCTCTTTGTGTCTGACCTCTTTCATTCAACATTATCCTTGAAATTTGTCCACATTGTTGTCTGAAGTTTTAGGTTGTTTATTCTCGATGCTCTAAACTGTTCAGCATGTGAACACTTCACAGTTTCCTTAAGTATTCTGCGGTTCACAGGCATTTGGGTAGTTTCTTGTTTGAGACTACTCTGCAGAAAGGCATGTTCTGAATATTATTTAACATGTCTTCAAGTGATAAAAGCATACGTTTCAGTTGGTTCGTATTAGAAGTAGATCCGCTGAGTCACTGGGGAGGTCTGATGCCTTGGTCAGCTGGGGCTGCCATCCCCAAGTGCCACAGACCAGCTGGCGTAAACAGAACCTTATATTCTCACAGTTCCAGAAGCCGGAAGTCTGAGGTAGAAGCGTCGGTAGGGTTGATTACTTCTGTAGCCTCTCGCCTTGGCTTGCGGATGGCTGTCTTCTCTTGGTGTCTTCACATGGTCTTTCTGTATGTGTCTGTGTCCACATTTCCTCTCTGCATGAGGATATCAGTCATACTGGATTAGGGCTCACCGTCATGACTTCATTTTGCCTTAGTGACTTCCTTAAGGTCATATCAACAAATACGGTCACATTGTGAGGTGATGAGCATCTGAACCTCCAACATATGAATTTGGGGTGTGGAGGCAGGGGAGACACAGTTCATCTGTACATACTCCTCAGCCTTAGAAGATCCTTCCATTGGGGTGCCTGGGTGGCTCAGTGGGTTAAAGCCTCTGCCTTCAGCTCAGGTCATGATCCCAGGGTCCTGGGATCGAACCCCGCATCAGGCTCCCTGCTCAAGTGGGGAGCCTGCTTCCCCCCTCTTTCTGCCTGCCTCTCTGCCTACTTGTGATCTCTTTCTGTCAAATAAATAAATAAAATATTTTTTTAAAAATGAAAGATTATCCTTCCATTGTCTCAAAGTGGTTGTACCGATGAACATACCCTCCAGGAGCATATGGAAGTTCTGGATGTTCCACATCCTCACCAAGAGTTGATTTTTTTTTTTTTAAGAAATTTTTATAAACGTAAGCTCCCAGCCTTGATATGGTCTTGATCTGACTGAGAGATAAAGGTAATGCGACAGGCTTTCACTCCTCTGTTGCAAACCTTGCGATATATATGCAAAGTTTGTGACATCCATTGCATTCCTGGAAAATTTCATCCCAACGTCACGCTAACTAGTTCTAGAATTTCTGTTTACTTGTCTTTTTACATCATTAGGCAGAAAAATAAGTTGGCAGTGCCAGTATCTTTATTGTGGTGATTACGATTATTATTTTTGAAATTTGGCCCTTCCACACCTATCCCAAGATTTTGATGGTAAATCACACCAAAAAGAAGAGGGTACCAGAAATCTCTGAGAAGTTAGAGCTCTTCATTCTGATGTTGGCCCTGCAGTTCTCAGAGTGAGCCTCTCAGTGGTTGTTGCCCTACCCCCACTCCGTAGCCCAGAGGTGTCAGTTGGTCCACACCCCCCACCCCCTGCCCCAGCCCAGAGATGTCAGTCCCGGCAGGGGTGGCTGCTCTCGTGTGGTCTGTAGGAAGTCTCCTTGACTCAGCTCCTCCTCCACAGCTGGGCTCTATGTGTCCAAGAACAATATGCCACATCTGAATCCCAGATAACTGCTAAGTGACCACCAGGAGTAATCTGTGTGGTATAATCTATTCTTTGTGGTTGCAAATTCTAAATATTTCTTTTCCTGGTTATTTCCCAGTTTGGTTCAGTCATCTTAGGAAAGGACAAGATCCCTTAGTAGTAATAGGGGAATATTGTTCTTTAATACCACACCAAGGTAATGAGCTTTCCCTGTGCTCATTCTGTGGGTCATCCGGGAGTCGAGTCTGGAAAGACCAAGAGTTTTGACACTGGCCTGGCCTTGGAACCAGGCTCCTGGGTGTGCCTCCTTGGGCATGTCATTTCAACTTTCTGAACCTCAACTTCCCCAAGTATACACTTTGGATAAAATCACCACCATAAATGTTGTATTTGATATGCTAAAAAAAACATAGAGCACGTCCCACCTGTTCATCCACTTTGTAAAAGGTTCAGTAGAGGCTGTAGTGGGAGATAGTCACGTAAGGGGCAGGGGGCAGTAGCAACTGTGGGAGAGGCATAGACATATTCACATGAAGAAGAAAAGACGAACCCACATTAAGGAATGTGCAAGGACAATATATCATTAAACATTACAAAGGCCCTAAGGGCTTGGAGAACAGAGCAAAGGTGAGGAAAATGTAGTCACACAAATATTCATGAGCTGAGACTTGGTCTGAGCCTTAATTAGGGACTGACTTATTTCACTTAGCATAATACTCTTTAGGTTTATCCATGTTGCAAATGGCAATATTTCATTTTTTTTTGTGGCTGAGGAATATCCCATTGTATGTGTATATACCACATCTTTATCCATTCATCGGTCAGTGGACGCTTAGGTAGTTTTCAAATAAAGCTTCAATAAACAGAGGGATGCATGTTTTTTTGAATTCATGTTTTTGGTTTTGGTGGGGGTGAATCCAGCAGTGGAATTACTGGGCTGTATGGTATAGGATTTTAGTTATAGATGGGATCTAAAAAACAAAACAAAAACCAGAAACAGACTCATAAACACAGAGAACAAACTGGTGGTTGCCTGAGAAGAGAGTATGAAATAAGTGAATGGGATTATGACGTACAAACTTACAGCTATAAGATAAATAAATCATGGTGATGAAAAGCACAGCATAGGGAATATAGTCAGTTTAAAGAATAGTAAGGATTGGCGATATGAATAGTAAGGATTGGCGATAAGTTCTGTAAGGAGTCACAGAACTGTGGTGAGAACTCTAAGTGGTTATTAAAATAATCTGGAGGGGCACCTGTCTAACTCAGTTGGTAGGGTAGGGGACTCTTGATCTCAGGGTTGTCGGAAGCCCTACTTTGGCTGTAGAGATTACTTAGAAAGAATAATCCAGGGGTTCCTGGGTGGCTCAGTCGGTTAAGTGTCTGACTCTTGGTTTTGGTCATGTCATGATCTCGGGGTCACAGGATCAAGCCCCATATTGTCTCCATGATCAGCATGGAATCTGCTTGGGGTTCTCTCTCTCTCTCTCATAAATAAATAAAATCTTTAAAAATAACAATCCAGATATGAGAGGGTGAATGTTTGTAAATGAGTAGTGATTTCAAGAATAAAGAAGAAATAGCATATAGCAAACCCTTTGTAAGGCAAATAAGATTGAGGAGGCCACTTGATTTCAAGGCCAAATAAGAAAGCACCATAGGGTTGTACTAAAGACAAAACACTGAAGAGAAGAAAGATCATTAATTGCCTTTTGGACATATTACATTTGAGATAAGAGTAAGATACAAAAGCAAAGATGATTGACACGCTGTTGGGCATTTGGTTGTAGATGTCAGAGGGAATGAACTAGAGAAAAAACCTTGTGATTCAAAACGTGGAGGAGATTGTTTGAAGTCGGCTGAAAAGGTGGCTCTCCCAGGACAGAGAGACGATGAGAGCTAAGAAAAGCAGAGCTGCACAGAGGGAGGGTCCTAGTCACAGGCGGGAGGAGAGAGATCATCCCACTAAGAAAACCAAAAGAGGAACGAACGTCTTCTGGGAGACTTAATCAGGGCTGAGAGGCTTCGACATCGATTCCAAGTACTCAGGAACCTCAGAGTTCATGTCTTATTTTCAGTCACCCGGGCTTGCCTTTATATATTAGAGCATTTGTTCTTCCCATCTAATCATGGAAACTGGGAGTGAATTATTTCAGAGTGAGGGAAAAAATGCAATAAATGAGGTCACAGGAGAGGTTCCTGATGAAGCTGTATTAGCTAGCCCTCTCTGCTTCATCCCATCCCTAAGCGCCACATTCTTTGGGGAGGAATCATATAGCTCTTTGAAATCCTGTCTGCAGACATCCTGTCTGCTAATCCCAAATGGTCCCAATATAACACTCTTTCTATAGAAAGAGACTGAATTCATCAATTTCCGCATACTTCTTGATAAACATTGGCAGTTTCAGGTTGCCAGTAGATTACCAGGTCTCACATTTAATATCACGGAGCAATGCCATAATGGCCATCTCAGTTGTTGTTTTCTATTTGGCCAAGTGGAGAAATATAAGTGAAGAACAGCCAGAATACCTCTCCCAACTTGTAAACTAGCAAATTACCAAGAGATTGTCTAATTTTCCTCCCTGCTGTTCTCACACCTGCACACCATCCGTTTTCAGAACTAATTAATATGTCAATACGGGAGCATAACGTGGTTTATGTTCTATATGGGCTTTCTAATTTGGGTGCATAAATGTTCACGATAGAAAGTGTCTCCCTTAAATCCCACAAAAGACATGTGACAGGAAGGAATCTCTTAAATGGTTTCGTTAATGGCTTTGTTATCAATGGCTCTTGATAAAGGGAAAATTAAAATTTTGGTATGTATCTCTAGCAATATCTTAGTTTTCCCCAAAATATTCTGTTGACCACCTGGTGACTATAACTGCAAAGGCATGAGGATGTGATAATATTCCAGGGAACACTATAGACCACTTCCTACAGTATCTTCATACACAGTAAGAAACAGACTATTTTAAGGATGTAATCCTCACCCTCAAGAGTCCAATTTCTCAGCCCTGTGATAGTGTTTTCAGTGAATCACTAAGGCAATCAGTCATATATTTTCTGTCTTTTCATGTGAAATACCTTTATCTTATAAGAAGGCAGGGGCACAGTAAAAGGAACAAGAATTTTGAGGACTGAAAAGCTCGGTTTAAATCTGGAGGCAGATACCAGGTCCTGTGTCAGATTCTTGGAGCAATTTACTAAATCTCTCTAAGCCTGTTTGTAACATGAGGCAAATTAGTCCCACCTGAGAACAGTTATGAGAATTAAATGGATTCATAGTTAGAGAATACTTAGCACATTTTTGGGCTCTTAAAGTACTTACACTGACATGCTTTAAAGTCTTTCTACTAGACAGCAGGCACTGTTCTAGACATGGAAGGTACAAAGATAAGACGTAGAGACCCTGCCATCAACAGGGTCTGGTAGGGATGTCAGTCAGGGCTCAAAAGTAGGAGATAAAAGCTACTCTAACTTTTTGATGCAGAGAATATTTAATTAGGGAAGCAGATCCTTCTAAAAATTGTTGGAAGAGCTGAGAATTCTAGAAATGACTCCCAAAGAATACCACCCATCTGGCCTTGCAAGGTCAGTTACTCTCTCTGCCTCAGTGAGGAAGGTATGGATTCAGGAGAGTACCAGGGAAATCATTGAAATTAAGAGCACATCGCCTTACCTGTTATCCAGAGATGAGCCTTGGAGTAATGGCTGTTCTAGGAGCTCTGACCCAAATAGGCAGTGTCCCCACCACTGGGGATATACAGCCTCCAACTCACTTTCTCCATCAAAATCTCAAGATAGAGTCATGGATCAAACTTATAATCTAGCTGCAAAGGAGTCTGGAAAATATAGTACTTTGGCTTCCCAGCCTCTGGAGGAGGATGAGCATGCTAGAAACAAAGCAAAATCGATATTGAAAACCTCCTACCCAGCACCAGAGAGACACGCAGGTAAACCAGCGATCCTTAGGACTGAGCCCCAAGTGGAACTAACGGAGACTATCCAAAGGAAATGGGCCCACAAAGGAGGGAGAGATTGTTTTCTAACCAGAGAGGCAGTTGCTGGGGAGGAAGGATGAAAAGAAACTGATGAGGCATATAGATACACGACAAGAATTCTGAGCAGAAGAAACAGCGCAGGCAAAATGTTAGCGCTTCTTCCCATCCCTGTTCCTGGAAGTGACAGCAAGCATCTGGAGGATAAAGAGTCGCTTTTCCTGAAGGAGAGCAGGAGAAGCTTCAAAGATTTCTGTCCTTCAAAAATGATTCTTTGAGTATACCTCCAGTAGGGCCTGCCACCAGAAAGTAAATTCTGTGAGTGCAGGGAGTGAGTCTGTTTCATTCCATGGGATGTGTCCCCAGCATACGGAGTGTCCCCAGCATAGAAGGGGCTCCGCAGATAAGAGCAGAACTACTTTCCTGAAGCATGAGCATAAATTGTGATAAGGCAAGATGATAAATATGGAAGTAATGTCATCAGAGACCCAAGAGCTGAGCAAAGGTGATAAGGGATGTCTCTCTGGCATTTTTGAGAGGGAGTGGAATTCTCAGCAAAGAGAACTCCATAAGCAAAGGCCCGTATGTCATAAGCATAAGACATATTCAAAGAGTGTGGCTTAATCATGAATACAGTTTGATTTTATACGCTTCTGGTTATGTAAGGGAGTAGTTGCATTCAAGGCTAGAAAAATAATTTGGCAGTCAAGAAAGATCTTACCCTAGAATTCTGGTTTATCTTAGCAGTAATCTTCGGAGTCTGTTGATCATTTATCTAGCACTGGGATAAGCAGGATGCTGAGGGATACAAGGACCACAGTCCCGGAGGGTGCTGGGGCGACCATCACGGCCCACAGCGTGTGCACTGGAAGGGTCTGCGCTGAGTTTTGTTCGACTAGGAAGGAAGAAGACGATCACGCAGCACCCTATTCCCTTTTGGAGTGAAATGCCTTTTTTCAGACTCAAGTCTGAAAAATAAGTGACACGGGCTTTTCTTTTAACATCTTTATTTGATAACTGTAACTCATGCACAGTTAGCGGGGAAAGTAACGTGGTGGTGCTGACACCCGGTAGAAGGGGGGACATCATTCATGCCCCGAGACACCGCCCTCTGCTGGCTTCGCTGGCTTCCATGACTTCAGCATACTCAGCAGCATTTTCCTCCTCTGTGCAAAGGCAGAACAGGGCCTGATGCCTAGGGTACTTGTGGAAATTAAGTAAGAATGTCTATGGGAAGCACTCAGCACCGCAGCGTGCCTGTTTGCCAGTAGCCCACATGGTCACTATTGCCATTATCCGTGGTGTCATCGTCCTCACCCCCCGGGGAAGGAGGGAGGCGGTGTAGAAGACTCTGGAGTCATTGAACTGTATCAGTCAGGTTCCTGGCAGGAAACAGATGTAACCCTCAACTGGGATGATTTGAAAGTGAATTTAATAAAGAAATAATTGTATTTACGAAGCCATGGGCAGGCTGTAGGGAAAGGGAAAGGTCAGTGTCCTACTTCATCCTCATTAGAAGAGGAAGGACAGCAGCTACCAACCCTAGCCCCAAAGGGGCAAGAAGAGGGAACAGTTACAGGAACTTGGAAAGAGACAATCCCAGGTAGGAGAGGTATGGCCTGCAGTGAGGGAGACTGGGGGATCTATACCCTGACCTCAGTCTCCGCCCACCTGCCCCCGTCGTCTCCCAGCATCTCCCATTGGCAGGACCCAGCCCAACTGGAGGGTAGAGGACCCTGGGATGCAGTCACTGCAGGTCAGCTCCTAGGACTACGGAGCATGATAGGGAGGGATGCCGAGCAAAACTAGAGGAATAAAGAGGATATATCCAGCGCACACATGGCCAGCATCAAAGCTACTTTGCAACTTTAGGCAAGTCCTTTAATTTCTCCGAGCCTCGGGTTGCTTATTATAAAGGGAGGATAATAATAATAGTCATTATTAATAGTTAAAACTATGCAGGTTATCATAAGCATCAACTAAGGTGACGTCTGCAAAATGCCTAGCGGAGCCCCTGGAGCATAGGAGACATCAGTTAATGTCCTCCGGCCCCTCCAGCAGCTGATGTCAGCTCTCTCCACTTGTGGCCGTTTTACAGCCTTCGTGAGCTCCTCGGGAGCGGAATTTTGCATCGTGTGGCCCACAGATCACGTGCTTTAGAGGCATCTGGGGTCCTTTTTAACAGGCGGGTTTGTGGCCCCCGCTTCAGACCATCTAAATCCCAAGCAGAAGGGAGGGATCCTCATTTCAGACAAGCTCCCCCAAGTGATTTTTACGCACAATAAAGTTTGAGAGCCATCATCCTAGATGTCCATATTTCTAATTGATGCCCACGGGGGTCACGTATAGGTGAGATTTATCTGTGCTTGGCAGCCGTTAGGTACAGTGACAGCCCATCAGCTCTGTGAAGAGGGGCCATCCGACCAGGACACTAACGGTCTGTCGTGCCGTGTTAGGCCGTGCTGCTGCTCCATTTTACGGGCTTTATTAATACTCGAGGAACAATGTTCCCAAGCTTTTAATTAAAAATTCTCTAACATCCAAGGCCCTAATCATTTTCTAGGTTGGATATGGGCTTGGTGAGGGGCTGGATTTTACCCTTCCTGCCCCCCACTGAGAAAATTTAATAAGCAAAGCAGAGGCTGTTAAAGAGAAGAAAGCTTTTTGAAAGCTTTGTAAATGAGAATAGGTCAATTCCAAGTATAAACAGGAGGTATCTGAGACTTAGAACAAGATCGGAGGATCAGGGACCTTGCTTTAATCTAGCAAGAAAAGGCGTAAGAAAATTCATCAGCAGCGTGGGACTGAAATTAAGTTCCTGATATGGGTTCTCAATTCGTAAGGGTTCAGACTGGCTGCAGTAAACAGAGACTCAAAATAGCAGTGGCTGAGACAAAAGAGAATTTTTTTCGCTTCTCATTTAAAATTGCAGAGGTAGACAGAGCAGGACTGTGGTGGTGGTTTTTTTTTTTACCCCCCAGGGGTTCTCAAGGACTTGGGCTACTTCCAGCTTTGGGACCTGCTCTCCCCCCCTGCCCTCTTTAAAGCTTTTTTTTTTTTTTTTTTTTTTAAGATTTTTACTTATTTATTGAGAGAGAGGTAGTGAGAGAGAGCATGAGCGAGGGGAAATCAGAGGGAGAAGCAGACTCCCCATGGAGCTGGGAGCCCGATGTGGGACTTGATCCCAGGACTCCAGGATCATGACCTGAGCCGAAGGCAGTCGTCCAACCAACTGAGCCACCCAGGCGTCCTCCCCCCCCCGCCCTCTTATTCCAGGGATAGAACTCTAGCTGTCATAGCCACGCTCCAGCCACGGGACAAGGGGCCAGACAGGATGGAGCAGATCACCGACAGGGAAGGTTTAGGATTTGCCACACAACACATCTGATTATGTCACTTTGCCCAGTTCTTGCTCACGTGGTCACATGGGAATGGAATCGCAGCTAAATCTTCTATAAGGGGAGGGTGCCCTGAAGACAGTGTGAGGTTGCTGTTGTAGATTCTGCGTCCTGAGAAATTTTAGATCTTCTTTTCCTAATAGAAGTCAGTTAAGTTCCTGTCAGGAACCCAGAAACAGAGCAGGCAAAGAAAAGTCAAGCATGGACCTGAAGTCCCAACAGGTGACTTGGAGCACTATCCAAACCCAAGTCACAGACGGGGATAAATGAATCATTGAGACCTTGCTGGATATTATTCCTGGATGAAGTTGAGAAGATTGCAAAGCAAAAGAGGGTCCTTCGGTTGAAAGCAGGGACTTACACTGATCCTTGTACATTCATATTCACAGCATTATTCACAATAGCAGAAAGGTAGAAACCACCCGAACGTGCATCAGCACACGAATGGATAAACAGAATGTGATGTGTATGTAATAGAGTATCATGCAATCATCAAAAGGAGTGGAATTCTGACAAATGCTAGAATGTGAATGAACCTTGAAAACATCATGCCAATGGAAACAAGTCAGATGTGAAAGAGCAGATACATATGATTGCATTTATATGAGGTACTTAGAATAGGCAAATTCACAGAGATAGGAAGTGGACTGGCGGTTACCTGTGGCTGGGGGCTTAGGGACAATGGAGACTGTCATTCAATGAGTACAGAGTTTCTATTCGGGATGGCGAAAAAATTCTGGAAATGGACAGTGGTGGTGGTTGTACAATATTGTCAACGTACTTAGCAGCAGTGGATTTTACTTTGGAAAATCATTAAATAGTGAGTTTTTTAAAACAATACCTTTTCACAGGTAAAGTATAAATTAAGAAGGTTCTTCCACTTCCCAAATATGTTTACTGATGGTAGAACTCTTTGTGAAAAGGTGGACGTTGGCCGTCAATCCACAGAAGCTGAATAACGGACAAAAGTATGGGATCAAAAAAACCATGAAGAATTTAAAAAACAAAACCCAAACTCCATTTCCAAGATTCGCTGTGAAGTTTTAACAGCACTTTCTGGGGAGAGAAATATCACTTCCCCCTCTCCCAAACTGGAATTGATAGGGTCAGAAAGCACAGACATGAGTCCAGATGAAAAGGCCAAGACAGCATCAGAGGTATGCAGGTAGAACAGGATGTCACCTATATATAGAGAGAGTGTGTACATCTGAAAACTCAAAAATAGGTAACCTCACAAAGGAGTAGGGGAAGAGGTAAGAACCCAGAAAGCCTGCAAGGGCTCCTTTGAAGAATGGAGATACCTGGGGAAAGGTTCCATTTCTGGGTCACCTGGTAACAAGGAGTGGAAGGGGTCAGGCTATACTCAGCTAGGTCAAAGACAGCCCAGAAATGTCACTGAGGACAAGCACTTGAAGATGGCTGTTGGCGCTTGGACCTGAGAAGGTCATTGGCTGCTTGATGAAGGCCATTTCTGTGAACAGAGGGGGAATCTGGACTGAGATGGGATGAGCAGAACAGTCTTCTCTGTATTTCTCTATTTGCTTGCTCAACAGAAGCAGTAAACAAACCCTATTCCCAGAACTGTGCTGACAACATTGATGATGGCGGCACGCAAATTAGGAGGTAAACAAAAAGCCATGTTAATTTCAAGCTCCATTAGAAACAGGCTGGGGAGGAAAAAAAAAAAAAAAAAATCAACGTCTGCCAAATAGAAAAGGTCAAAATTGGAAGGGAAAGAAACTTTGATTTTGAGATCCTAAGAAGATACTGCCAACATTGAAAAAACATGGGAAGTTTCTGTTTCCTCTTTCACTTTTGTTAATCATAGAATTTTTTAAAAAGCTCTCTTGTTAATGTCTTCTCTGATCAGAAATGTGAGGTGGTGGAGTCTGAAAGGGAAACCATGGAGTGGTTTTCTTTCTCCTGGAAAGGGAAACCATGCAGTGATTGGAGTGTAGCCACAGGGTTCCATTCTAGAGTGTGCTGCTTTGTCTCATGATTTTTTAAAGAACCTCCAGTACCATTTACGGCCTTAGCATAATGCATGGGTAATATTCTTTTGCAGACTTCACAACATAAGTTGTCTGTAATGTGAAATTGGCATAACATAGTCTTGGCTAAGAGATCTTGGGCCCTTTAATCCCTTTGTAAAATGTGTTGCATACCCCAGATCAAGTCCAGGAAATACACACGCCTCTTCTCGTTGCTTGTGTTGAAGGGATGATACACAAATGAAAACAGCTATCTCCCTTAAGTTCTTTTGTATGTCTCGGCAGTGTTCATTCCGGGTCTTTGATGATTGATGAGTCTTCATTTGTAAATGTAAAACCATATGTATTAACTTAGTTTCCTTCCAGGCATTTTGTATTAGCGAACCTCACATATGGCTTTATAATGTTCCAATACCAGATGCCTTGCTGCACTCTGATTCAATATATGCAAGAAGGAAATATATACAGGAATGTCACTGTAACTCTTTGGCTAGGTAATCAGTGAGGAGTTCCATCCCACCTGGAGGCAAAGGATTGACCTTGCTGATTTCTCAGGCTTCTCTCTAGATTTTATGATCCCTATGACATCTTTTCCCAGAGCTACTATATTTGAACAATCAATCACCCAAGGCAATCAAATCCACCCTGCCTCCCCCTGAAACTAACTAGGTATTTTACACACATATAAACACACACACGTTTCAAGAACAACAGATTTCCCTTTGGAGAATGGAAATACAGTCATTGCTAAATTGTATTACTGGACTGAACTCCAGGTATTAGTTACAGTGCAAAGTACGAAATTGTAGGAGGCTCTTTTCTTAGAACCAAGGCATGGATTATGGCCTGAATTTAATTAAGTGTTGCTCATGGCACCGAGCAGGCTGGCACTTAATTATATTCAATTTATCTTTTTATATACCATCTTTGACTGTTCTCCAAATGGTTCGTGTATGCTCATCTTGTTTTCTCCATCTCTCTTTTAAACTCTTGGAGATCAGACCTAATGTCACACAGCAGACACTTAATAAATATACCGCAAATAAATTAACAAGCAAAGGCATAGTTGTGGCTACGGATTTAAGATGCCACCATTCACATGTGCGATGTGACCTAAGAAATGGAAGAACGGGGAAGAAGTGAGGATGTTCCCTAGTCTTCCCTGGAGGCCATTCCAGTGTTCCTCCTCTGGCTTCCATGAATAATATACAGGCTTGATTTCTTTCCCTTTGATCCCTTGCCCTTTTAATCTACCCCAGCAAAAACGCTCAACTCCATATTACTAGAAAGTATCATGAAGAGCTTTACCCACTTTCGAGCCTCTGTGTATGTATAAGCTTCATTTATTCTTGTCCTTAGCTTGAGATCTTGTGTTCTCTCAGTTTCCGCTGTTATTTTAAGTATGTTGTCTTTGCCTTATTTGTGACAGCTTTTTAAAAAGATGCCTATTTTTAAATGAGATATTCCTAAAATACAGGTCAGGGACTCTCTACCTGGAGAAGTTTTCCCTAAGAAGAACATACGGAACTAGTGGCCGTGGCTATTTGTGGGACATGTAGAAATGTGGAAGAGGACATGTTTACTTCTTATTCTGTAACCATGTGTGTGGATCATTTTTGTCCCAGAGCCCGTGTTACTTTTATTACTTATAAACGGATTAGGCATAAAATACCTACATTCATCGTGACATATGCCATTCTAGCAGGTGTTAAAAATGTGAACGAAATATTGGTGCAGTTTATATGTATATTGTAAACGAATCAGCAGTTTCATCATTTTAAGATACAAGGCTTAAGGAGTCCAGGGGTCCAGCGTGTGTAGCGTGTCACCGGTGTCTGTAAGTAAATACCAGTCAGTGATTTGTGCTGGGGTGGACAATGGCTGAGCTGCTTTTGAATCCCAGGCTTTTAGCTTTGAATGGCACGCCCCCCGCCCGGGGAACATTTTAATAATATAGAAGGTGTTTCCATCAATGGATCAAGAGAACCACATGCATCAAAGCTTTTTCATGTTGTTATTTCGTGTTTTATCGTGTTTGTAACACATTTCACATGGTGCGGGGCCGCCATGATGATTCCAACTTGCTAACTGTCCCCATCTAGTGGTCCCACCACAAGGCACTCTTCGCAGCTCCAACTTTTTCCTTTCTCTTGACGATTATGTCGTTTGTGTCCGGTGCCTTATTCCCATGCCAGTCTACCCGAGCGCGCTTCTAATTTGTCATTAGCCTTTCCACATGGGCTTGTTTGTTTTGGCTTGCTGCAGATGGCTCAACCATTGTTACACATCTTTAAATCTTTCAACCTTTAAGTAAATAAATGCTTCGAAATGCATACAATAGCTGGACTCCACCTATGAATGCTCAAAAATGCAGTCAGTTCCACCGAACATCTTTGTGTACTGTATTAAGGTCAAAATTGGTAAAATAGGGCACCTGGGTGGCTCAGTGGGTTAAGCCGCTGCCTTCGGCTCAGGTCATGATCTCAGTATCCTGGGATCGAGTCCCGCATCGGGATCTCTGCTCAGCAGGGAGCCTGCTTCCCTCTCTCTCTCTCTGCCTGCCTATCTGTCTACTGTGAACTCTCTCTGTCAAATAAATAAATAAAATCTTTAAAAAAAAAAAAATTGGTAAAATAGACTTAAGTTGGCCAAGTTTACTTCCTGGTCGAGTAAGTGTATAAACGCTTAAAAACCTATATAGTTTTTGTTTTGTTTAAGATTTTATTTATTTATCAGAGAGAGGGAGAGAGCAAGCACAGGCAGACAGAATGGCAGGCAGAGGCAGAGGGAGAAGCAGGCTCCCTGCTGAGCAAGGAGCCCGATGTGGGACTCGATCCCAGGACGCAGGGATCATGACCTGAGCCGAAGGCAGCTGCTTAACCAACTGAGCCACCCAGGCGTCCCAAAACCTATATAGTTTTTACAAACACTCACTACCTGGATGTAATCTGTAGCATTGACACATTAACGAAAAGCACATGAAAGAGACGGCCTAAACAGTCCCGTGCCTGTGGGCTTTTTCCAACTTCAGTGGCATCAATCACCTGAAGGGTTTGCGGAAACACTACTGAGCCCCTGACTCAGTCGGTGGTGGAGCCTACTTTTTTTTTTTTTTTTAAGATTTTATTTATTTATTTCACAGAGATCACAATAGGCAGAGAAGCAGGCAGAGAGAGGGGAGGAAGCAGGTTCCCTGCTGAGCAGAGAGCCCGATGCGGGGCTCCATCCCAGGACCCTGGGATCATGACGTGAGCTGAAGGCAGAGGCTTTAACCCACTGAACCACCCAGGCACCCCTGGAGCCTATTTTTCTAACAAGATTCCAGATGATTTTGATTCTGTTTTTCCGGGACCACATGTTGAGAACCATTGCTAGCCCAGTCCTGTCCCTGAGCACACAGAAACACTGCCTTTCCCCTCTGCACCCATAGTGACGTGGGGACAGATGGCTGTGTCCAGGCCAGAGGCATGCATACACCACTTCCAAGTCTAGACACAAAAACTCCCTGCATTGTCTTCCACCCTCTCTCGCCCCTTTCCTAGACCTTGTGGAGGCTACCTATTAAAGATGGTGGCCTGCCATGGAGGTTCCTCAAAAAGTTGAAAATAGAGCTACCCTATGACCTAGCAATTGCACTACTGGGTATTTACCCTAAAGATAAAACGTAGTGATCCGTAGGGGCATGTGCACCCGAATGTTTACAGCAGCAATGTCCATAATACCAGAACTATGGAAAGAACCTAGATGTCCATCCACAGATAAATGGATAAAGAAGATGTGGTATATATACACAATGGAATACTATGTAACCATAAAAAGAAATGAGATCTTGCCATTTGCGACAACGTGGATGGAACTAGAGGGCATTATGCTTAGCGAAATAAGTCAATTGAAGAAAGACAACTATCATATGATCTCCCTGATATGAGGAAGTGGAGATGCAACATGGGGGGGTTGGGGGGTAGGAAAAGAATAAATGAAACAAGATGGGATAGTGAGGGAGACAAGCCCTAAGAGACTCTTAATCTCACAAAACAAACTGAGGGTTGCTTGGGGGAGGGGGGTCAGGAGAGGGTGGTGGGGTTATGGACATTGAGGAGGGTATGTGCTATGGTGAGTGCTGCGAAGTGTGTAAACCTGACAATTCACAGATCTGTACCCCGGGGCTAATAATACATTATATGTTTATAAAAATATTTTTTTTAATTAAAAAAAAAAAAGATGGTGGCCTGCCGAAACAGAAGGTACCTGGATCTGTGAGTCTGTGCATAGAGGAAAGCTGCCCTACTCTCATAAAATTGTCAAGTGAAAGAGGAAAACACCTTTGTTGTAGCAAGTCGCTGAGATTGGGGGCAGCATTGCCTAACTTACCCCATGTACATGACTTTCCTGTCTCGGGAGATGAACCATGCCCAACTCTGAGGACACTTTTATTATGTAAATTTGAGTGGAGATTACATTAATCTACCATCTACTCTCCCAATCCAATGTATATATATATTTAACTTTGTTTATGCATACTTAACCGGAAACCACATGTCAGTAGGCCACTAAGATATTTTTGCCAGTCCTTCAGGACATCTCTTAAATCTACCTTAATACATTTTGGGTGAGCTTTCATGTGAAATTTTCCACCTGCTTCCGCTTCTGGAACCCCTGTATTCTTGAATTCTCAAAATAGTTACGCCCACCAAGTCCTTTGCCTCGAGTTGGATGAGACCAATGCACTTTTCCCTTCAAAGTCCATTACAGGACAGCTCTGCCCTACTCTGTCCTTCTTCCTCCCCTACCTAGCTCTCTGAAAGGGATCATCCCAGAATTTCTAACTCTAAGTTAATTAGAACAGATTTTCTCCTCAGGTATCTTCAGAGTCAGGCCATGGGCCCCAAATGACCCACCTCTTTCATCACAGTCCTAAGCCATGAGACCTCCAGAAAAATCGCTTTCATAACTTTACTGCTGGTACTACTTTTGGTGAATGTGATGCACCCCCCTTTCTCTGAACCCTGCCTAGACATGCCTGTCCCCCCTCCTGCACATGCCAGGTGAATCTGACCACTTGCCTACTTGGGTTTCTGCTGGCCGTTGGTAGCCCATTCGTCGGGTGGTTCTCCTATGTAGACCTCCACGTACATCGCACTGCATGACTAAAGTAGACTGTAATCAAACTCTTTTCCTTCTGTTGTGCAGATGCTATATCATCGCCCTTGTTACTATGTTTTACACACACAGAATTGGACCAACAGCAATGATTTCTCCCAAATATGTCTTATGAAAATATGCACTTCCTTCAACTTTTCTCACAAACTGCCCCCCGAGTCCATGACATAAAATCAGAGTCTCAGGATTACAGAAAAGATTCACATTTTATTTTATTTATTTATTTGAGAGAGAGACATCACAAGTAGGCAGAGAGGCAGGCAGAGAGAGAGGAGGAAGCAGGCTCCCTGCTGAGCAGAGAGCCTGATGTGGGGCTCGATCCCACGACCCTGGGATCATGACCTGAGCCGAAGGCAGAGGCTTTAACCCACTGAGCCACCCAGGTGCCCCAAGATTCACATTTTAAAGCAGTGTATTATATGTTGGCTGGTTGAATTTAAATAAGGAAATGAGAAATATAAAGTAAAGCAGTGTCCATTTTTCTGATTATAAGAAAACGTACATTTATGGAAGAGAATTTTGAATTGAAAAGAAATTAAGAGAAGTAAACAAAGAAAAATTCATCTTTGATATCAGCCTCTACCCAAAGGTAATCTGTTATGTATTTATGTAATTTATAAGTGTTTTTATTGATTGCCATGCTATTTATAGATAAGTGGATACTGAATATTCAGTTGTATGTTTAGGTCATGATTTATTCAAACAATCCAAACAAACGTTGCTTCTGATTTTTTTTAGTATAAATAATAACAGAATGAACATCCCTGTATCTAAATCTTATAGCCATTCCTGGTAATATTTCTAGAGTAGATTCTCTGCAAGGAAATACCTTGGTAGAAGTGTATGAACAGTTGAGGTACAAAAAAGAGCTAAGATGTTTAAAAGTGATTATGTCTGGTAAGAAGTTTGCAAGGGTGGACAGAAATGGGCAGGTTAATGCTGTTTTCCATTTTAAGTACTACATTTTACTTTTTCTGCTTTTGTATTATGATTAAAAATAAACATCATATTGTGAAAGTTATTTTTTCCCACGTATAACACAATTATGCCTCAAAAAAGGGTATGGCTTTTTTAAAAAGTTCATGTAATATCCCCATATGAACAAGCTGACTTTTTGAAAATTTATAACAATTTATCCTCCCATCAGGAGTGTGAAACAGCGCCCTTCCTGTAAAAGTCTCTACAAACTAGATATTTCTTTTTCCTTTTAAATATTTCCTAATTAGGTTTAAAATGACATTCAATTTAAATTTGCATTTATTTTACTGATAAGGCTGAATTGCTTTCCTATCTGATTTACTGGCCATTTAGATTTCTTCCTTTGGCTTTAAAATGAACATACCAAAGCTCATACATTTGATGTATGCAGTTCCAGTGAAATCAGTCACTTTAGAACATGGTATTCTTCTACCAGTGACTAGGCCATGGCTTCAGTATTTGGATAATTCCTTCTTTGAATGACCATCAAAGTCAGAGTGACATTCTTTTGGATCTCCTTAGCATCAGTTACCTTGTCAGGTTAGGGACGCATGGCAGAGCCCCTGCGTGATGATAACCTTAGTTTTCTTTGTGTTCCTAAACCATCCGTGAAGATAACTGTCCTTGGAGCCCTGAGAACATGAGCAGAATAAACACCTGGCTGTAGTACAGCACCACAGTCATTTGGATAGACCTTTTATGGATGGCTTCTCCCCACCTCCACCTCATTTCATAGACTTCATATTTAATAGGGTAATTAAAAGTTGTCCATTAGTAGACATGTCAGTGTGTCATGCAGCCTTATACACATCTCCTAATACATGGTAGACACATAAAAATTGGATCGAGATTGTGGACTAAGCATATTTTTGACTAGAATGTCATTCATCCTAACAATTTTTGTCTGGTTTATTCAGTGTTCTATCCCAGACAGCTAGGAGAGTTCTTAGCACACACCAGGCAATCAACCAGTATTTCTTTCTTTTCAAGATTTATTTATTTTAGGGGCACCTGGGTGGCTCAGTCAGTTAAGTGTCTGCCTTCGACTCAGGTCATGATCTCAGGGTCCTGGGATCGAGCCCCACATCCGGTTCTCTGCTCAGCAGAGAACCTCTCTCTCTGCCTGCCTTTCTGTCTACTTGTGATCTCTCTGTCAAATAAATAAATAAAATCTTAAAAAAAAAAAAAGATTTATTTAAGAGAATGAGACTAGGGGGAGAAGCAGAGGGAGAGAAAGAAACAGAGGATCTCAAGCAGATTCCTGCTCAGTGCGTAGCCCCATGAAGTGCTCAATCTCACGACTGTGAGATCATGACCTGAGCCAAAACTGAGTCAGGCACTCAACTGATTGAGCCACACAGGTACCATCCTCCAACCAGTATTTCTGGAGTAAATGAATACATGATGAGAATATAAGTGAATGGATGAACCAACCAGCACTTAACCACTGGACTTCAAGAGCCAAGCCTCGTTTACCTTATTTTGTAAGATAACACATGATGGCACATTATTCTCTCGAATAATACTGGTGAGAAATACATGACGAAAGCTGAGGGGACGGACAAAGACCAAGCTTCCGTTCTGACCGTAGCTCTGTCGGGGAGCGGCTGTTAAGTCATTCACTCCATCAGTGTTTATTGAGTACCTACTATGTGCTCTGCACTATTTCTCTTCAGCTTTATTGAGGAATGACTGACAGGTATAACTGCCTGTCCTTAAAGTTGTGCCCGATGATTTGATAGACATTGTCAAGATGAAAACAATTAACACATCCATCATCTCCCCAGGTGACTCCTTGGGGCGGGGGGAAAACGCTTAAGATCTCCTCTCAGCAAATTTCAAGTGCACAGTACAGTATTATTAACTATAATCACCACGCTGTATATCAGATCCCCAGAAATTATCCTCTTATAATTGAAAGTCTGTTCCCGTTGATCTACATCTTCCCATTTCCACACGCCTCGTCACTGGCATCCACTTTTATACTATTTATATGAGTTGAGCTTTTGTTCGGATTCCACATAAGTGATACTGTGCAGTTTTTGCCTTTCTCTGATCAGCTTATTTCACTTAGTACTGTGCCCTACCGTTCCAGCCACATTGTCACAAATAGCAAAATTTCCTCCGTTTTACAGCTGAGTAGTAGTCCACGCTTTCTTTTTCCGTTCACTCATCAGCAGACACTTGGCTGTGTCCATGTCTTAGCGATTGTGCCTGGTGCCGAAATGAGCTTGGGGCACAGTATGTCTTTAGGATACTGATTTCATTTCCTTCAGCTATAGTCCCAGGAGCAGGGTTGCCAGGTCATATGGTAATTCTATTTTAGATTTTTTGAGGAACTGCCACACTTTTCCCTATGACAGTACCAGATACATCCCTGCCAACAGTGCACCACTGTGCTGGATTACAGCATCTCTGCTCTCGGGAAGAGCACAGAGGCATACTCTCCGTGAGGGTCCATCAAGTTGAGGTTAATTTTGGAAAATACTGGGGGCTCCTCAGTGGCCAAAGCTGCAGGCATCCTGGAGGTGTCTGTGGTCACAATGGCGGGTAGGGCTCTGGAGGTCCCAGGAAGCAGTGGTGGCCCAAAGCTGCACAGGCAGGGGGCAGCAGCAATGCACCCCAGAATGGCAGTCTGACCCTGACCCCGGGCCTCAGGGGACAAGGTGCAGAACAGTAGCAGCTCGGCCCTGGTGATCATGAGTGGGATCTGTGACTCAGGACCCAGAGAGCAGCACACAGCCGCAGCATGGCCCAGTGCTGGGATGTCAAAGCTTTGAAACGGGGCCGCATGGCAGGCAGATCAGTGCTCAGACTCAGGACCAGGGAGTGGGGCTCAGAGCAACAGCCACACATCCAGGTGATGGCAGCTCAAAGCCCTGACCCCAGACTCAGCTCTGGTTCCTGTAGATGGCAAAGTTCTAAGCATCCCAGTCCTCTAGAGGAGGGCACAGTGGTCACTCAGGCCCCTGAGGGCAGGGCTCTCTCCTCAGTGACAGCTCCAGCCTGGCGAGGACTACAGGCAGCTCCATCAGCTGGGTTATCCTCTTCCTTATGGGGTGCAATCCCCTGGGCCCCAGGGATGCCCTCCTGGTGCGGAGGTGCTCGGGTCCGTGGAAGGGAAGACGTGGGGTGAAGTAGCTCCTGCACGTGGCTCCATGCTCTCCTTCAGTCAGTGACCTTCTCGGGACTCTGGGTGCTTCTTCGCTGCAGTCCTTTGCTTTCCCAGAGCTGTTTTCATCCATTTGAAGTTCTGGTTGATTGTTTTCACTGGGGAGGTGCACCTTGGAGCCTCCCCATCCGCCATCTTACTAATGTCAGCTTTGCCATGCACTTGGCGGAGCACCTGCAAAGCAGGATGACCTGCGCGCCCTGCCCCCGGGAATATACCATCTGCTGAGAGATGGATAGCCATCCAATGTTCTGGAAAGTTGGGAATAAGGGACACTGCTGAGTGCCTGGCCTAGAACAGGCTTGCTCAGGGAGAGCTCAGGGAAGCTGTCCTTCTCGGGAGAAGGGATATTTGAACTAGACACTAAGGCAGAGGGAACATTTTGAGCACAAGTTCAAAGACAAAAAAAAAAAAAAAAAAAAAAAAAAAAAACAACTCTGTGCATTGGAGAAATGGAGGAAGAAAGGTTATAGGGAAGCACTGAGAGGGTGGAAAGCATTGAGGGATGAAGCTGGAGAGAGGGTCTTTACTGCTCTTTGCTGTGGGAGGAGGGAGGGATACCCTGACCTTTGCCAGCAGCGTGGGCTTAGTAGCACCTCCCTACCTGGTCTATCATGAGTATAAAACATATGTGTACCTCTTTGCTTAATGTCAGGTCCATAGGAAATGCTCAGTTAGGGTCACTTTTTTTTCTTTCTTTTATTACTCATATTCTGAGTTCATGAAAAGCAAGAATTTGGTCTTATATTTCAGTGGCTCCCGTTTGTGCCCATGCTGGCTGAGAACTGCTTGGTGAGTGCTCAGTACGTGACAACTGGGTTTCCAGCAGTTAGGTTTCTAAGCAGTCCTTTGCATGCCAGGATTTTATATATATTTTCTTACATGGGTTTTTACTTAATAAAAAATTACTTTAGATTTGTAGTAATAAATTGAGTTTCCAGCATCTGATACTTCCGTATGTGGAATTATGCATCTTTTTTATCTGCCGCCATTTGGGGTTTGTGTAGTCTGGACATGGTTTTATTTTCCAATAAGTGGAGTATTGGTTATTTCAGAGCTTCAAAGCATCTCTAAGATTTAAGATGATGAAAAATGTAATCTATATATATTGAATTGCAACGTGTTATTTGCATCATAGCATCTTCTGATGGCATATAAATACAGAGATTAAATGAATGCATAAAATAAAAATATCCTTTCACCAATAATGTGCCTCTCAGACAACAAAGCAATAATTTAGATCTCTGACCTTGTAATTCAGCTGATTAGAGAAATCTAATTCTCTTTTTATTTCATGTTATATTGTATCTAATTGATGGAGAAGTCTAAGTGGATCAATACTCCAAAAATTGACTTGGACATACTCCATTTCTTTTGTGTCTAGATGACTTGTATGCCCTATTTTCCCAATTTTCAAATGGAGAGAGAGGGAAAAAAAGGGTCTTCTTTTTTATAACTGCTAAAACGGCCAAGTAAACTGATTCTTTCTCTTTCTCTCCCACATAAGCACATAGTAAAGTTTCTGCCCTTTACACTTGGCTGACAATTCCAGTGACAATACACAAGCCAGGAGAGAATGCACCACTGACCCCCATCTTCCTTTAGGGGATGAGCCTAAACAGTTGTAAAAACCACCTTGAATCAGATGCACGCTCTTAGACCCAACCCAGCTGCTCAGAGAGCAGATCAGAGGGGAAGGTACAAAGTGTCACCTTCTGTTACAAGAGCCTACTTGGGTCTTTTCTTTGCCCCCCCCCATTACTGATGGAAGAAACAAGGTAATATTTACACCTTACATTTACCTGCCAGGGCTTATGTTCTTGTCTATTTCATCCTTTGGCCTTTATTAAGAAGTTAAGTTCCTGTCGAGTCCCCCTCTTGGTCCCTCATACAAGTACAGTTCTGCATACTGGCTTGTTCGTAAATTACTAATGTCACAGGGTAAAGTCCCATTCGGAAACAGGCCCTCCTGACATGTAGCTTACTGGTAATCTGAGCTGAACTACAGGGTGCCGGAAGCAGCCCCGCTCTCCCAGTGAAGCAAGGCTCCGAAGCTCTTCTCGTGCCAGGGAAACAATGAACTTCATGTTCCGTTTGCCCACAATGATGCTCGCGTAAGTCAGTCATGTTTGTTAAGCCCGTGTCAGTCCGTTCAGCCTGCTCGGCTCGGAGAGAGTCGTAATGTGTAGTTGGGCTCCAGAGATTGTGGGCAGAAATGAAAAGATTTGCACTCATCGAACAAGAAAATGGCATTCCTGGCTGTCATTCTGGAAGGAAGAGCTTTTCTCTCCGATGTTGCACAGCAGGCTCTGCTCATGTCCCCGAATGTCAGCTCACGCCTCAATGCTGAGTGAGTCTTTTCCCCACCTAACTTGACAGGCGGATGTGTCTGACATAAAAGCAGACTACCCTCCAACTGGGAAGCTAGGACACCCCAAATCTGGGGCCAGTTCTGTTCAACTGAGGAGATTGTACCGAATCTTACTTTGCTGTGGGATCTATGATCAGCTTGGAGAGGTGCCTCTGATGCCAAGGAAACCAAGGGTGAGAGTGTTTGGAGAGAGTTGGCTTGTGCCTGCAGACCTGGTGAGGGGCCTGCTGTCTCACCGCACAAGCCCTCCCCTCTCCCTGTGACACCTCACACACGGCTGAGGACCTAAGTGTGCCCATCGAGTGTTGGGAGAAGGTGTTTGGATTGCCTGCAGAAACGGCCTCCGAGCCCCAGGGGTCAGAGCTAGCGTCTGTCAGCACCTATGGTCTGACTGCATGTTGGGGGTATTTTGCATTTCACATCTTCAGCTGGTTTCTAGCAGTGCACATCTGGCCCTGATTTTCCCCAAAGTGTTAAAAAAAAAAAAAGAAAAGAAAAGAGGCAAACTGGCTGTGGTAGTCCTAAGAAGGATATAATTTCCTGAGATAAATCTGCAGAGAACATGTATTTCAAAACCAAATGTAAATTGACTTACATGTTTTCTGTTTTCAGTTTTATATATTGGCTTTTCATTCACAAACATTGATGAAATGCCTAGAGCGTGCTACCACTAAAGGTGAGCAAAACAGACATTTTTCTAGCCCACGAGAAGCTCACTGTCACAGTCCCATTCCATTCAAGTATCATGAGTCATCAGACTTGACTGTGTATAAATCTATAGCCTTAACACTTCAAACCCACTATTCTACGTCGTCTGAATACATTTGGGCTCTAAATTTCAGCATCTTGTGTGTCAAAGAAGGGGCCTGCATCTGGGGAACGCTTAAGGTACCTGGAAGACATTCCACTGGCGTTGGCCATGAGCACCTGTGTGTTCTTGTTTGGAAGCTGCTTCCCATTTTTGAGTCACGAATCCTGCCGAAGTCAAACAAAATAGTCCCCAATCTGCAAGGGTTTATGTTTTCGTGTTTCTTAATGGAATGAAGATTAAAGTCCAGCTTGGCCTAACAGTGTTGCAGAGCAGAAGTAGCTATTATTGTACTGTTGCTATTTTTTTTCTGTGAATCTGTAAATACTGCTTTTGATCCAAGGATTGCAGAATGTGTTTTATTAGATTTATCGAAATCCACTGATTCTGGCATGCCACAGCTGATAGTAGGCAATAGATTTGGGTTTCTAAAGCATCACCCAGTAGCATTTTTCTTTTTCTATAGGCCCACATGCAAGAGCATAGATAAAAAGAGATGCACATTACTTTTGCGTGGTAGAGCAGGGGCCACTGAGGGTCCATTGCCATGTGCCCAAGTAGCTGTCATCGGAGAGTCAGCTGCTCGGCGTCAACCTGACCGTGTTGCCGGCTCCCTGTTCACAAATTCTAAAGTCACACTGTTGCGGTTTCAAGAAGCAAAAGGCATGACAGTTGGCGTAACATCTTTGATGTTCCTCTAGCATTAGGAAAGTGACCAACATTTTTCTGGGAACTAAATGGGAATAGAGGATAATAAGGAAACTTCGGGAAGTTATTGAATATTTTCTTTCAGAGCCCAAGACACGTGAAAATCAGGCCTCTGAAACATCAAGCCGGAACCTGGAAACTCTCATGATTTGGTTTCATTAACGATACCAAAGAATAATTAGACCATAAGGGGAATTCTGTTTTCCATTCCCCAGAGACCATGATTAGTAGGTGACTTTCCAGGTCATTCTTTTTTCCACTTCCTGTTTTTTTTCCCCCTTTAAGAAAATTGCTCATGATGGGAATGAGTAGGGTGGGGTACTCATGCGTCCTGAGCTGGGCGGCTGACCCCAGGTTGTGCTGCTGGGTTTTTATTTTGAGCCAGGAGGCCCAGGCTCTCCTGCACGCCTGGACGGGGACTGTCTGTTCTCTTCATGTAGGCAGCCAAGATGATAGAAACTGGGGATCTTTTCTTTGCATTGTTAATCTGGGAAAGGGAAAAAAAAAAGTTGGGGAAAAAGGAAAATAGAAGATATATGTTTGTAGATAAAGGAAGTTACTTTATTTGTGAGTGTCTCTAGCAAAGAGACACAGTGAAACACTGTCACAAATGGGGAAGACTTTCAAGGTTTTCATTATACCAGGAACTGTACACAATTAACTTGAGATATAAATATAAGCCAGCATTTCAGTTAAGCTGCTTATTAAAATAATTAGGCCAGTGAAGCGAGGAGCGTGTAAGCCAAGGAAATTGTGAGGTTTGGCTAAAACGCTCTCACTGCAAGCATACACAGAATTGAATGAAAAAGTTGTAAAGCTGAGTTTAATAGATAAAGTTGAGTTTAATAGATAAAAACTGTCCTACAGTAAAAGTCAAAAGACAACCAGAAAAGGACCAAATGTGTGTGTGTGTGTGTGTGTGTATATATATATATATACACTTTTTTTTTAATAGATTCATAGTTATAGAAATCCTGAGCTGGAAGGCATTTTTGAGAAACCATTTCTAAACTGGCCACCACCAAGTCCCCCTTTAAAACTTATTCTTGCCTGTGAGTTTTACTTTTTGAAAGATTCCCTTTACAATTTGTGCTTATTAACTGCCAATTAACTCGATTTCCCACTAAGTAAAAACATGATCCTCCAATTAGAGTATGGATTAGCACGAAATAATGAGTGTTAACTCTTTCAGTTAATATAATTTAAGCAAAAAGCAAATAAATGTGACATTTTGATTATCCTGTGTAATCTTATTATGGGTAAATGTGTGATTTCTGTGAGTCTTTTTTCTGAAAAGTAAAAATAGGGCAAGAAGGCCCAAGGCCACCTTTGAGGCGAATGGTTGGAAGCCACTGTCTCTTCTGGCCCCTTTATTGCATGGTGGGTTTGATAGCTCAGCCTCAGGCCATGCACTTTTGTACAAGGTCAAGGCAAAAATACAGGTCTCCCAATTTTTCATCGAGCCCTCTCTGCTGAACCGCACCGCCATTTTATAAACTTGTGAGGCTGAGGAGTTTTAAGTACTGTTCATTCCAATTTTAGAAGTGCTACTGCGTTTGAAAGACCATAGAAATAGCCCGGGGGTAACCCATTTTTCTTCTCAGGATTTTTCATTAGGTTTTTCTTAATATCAAATTGGTAACTTTTTTTGAAATTTTTGGACTCCTGTGCTGTGCTGTTACATAAGGGCCATCCTTTCTACTCAGCTGCCCCACTATAACAGTTTGC
Source organism: Mustela putorius furo (assembly GCF_011764305.1). Lineage (NCBI taxonomy): Eukaryota > Metazoa > Chordata > Mammalia > Carnivora > Mustelidae > Mustela > Mustela putorius. The sequence goes on along the minus strand of NW_025421322.1, from coordinate 20,713,660 downwards.
AGATCAGTGCATCTTCTCTATTTGAGTCCTTTAGTATGAAAAGCACCACCCCCAACCCTTCTGTTTGCTCATGTAATCAGGTAAGACCAGGAAGAGTCAGAAGACCCCGCTCTTCAATGACCAAGTGCGTTCAGATTGCTCCTTTCTGCTCATGGTTGCATTTACCATCCAATTCCATGCTCTGTATTGCAAAGCAAGCCGGCCAGTAACTCACATGTGCTCCTCAGGGCTTAATAACAATGATGTGAAATGTATTGAAGTCATGCTAAAGTATGTTTAGAACTGTGTCCTTCCACAACTTTAAGGAGAATAAAGTTGACATTGGAAAAGTCAACACATGAAAAAAAAAAAAAATTGCCACGCGGCCAAGAATTAGAATGGGTGACAGCAACTTAGTGAAGCGTCCGCAGCCCCTGAGTCTGGTGAGCTCTGCTGTAGGCTGGGACGCCGTGATGGATGGCTGGTCCATCACACCTGGCGACATCCTATTTTTAGACTGCCCGAGCCCACGATGAATGTGTGGAAGGCTGCCATGACTTATTAAAACCCTTCGTGAAATGTGGGCTCGCTGAATGTCACATGAGCCCCCCATATCAGTCAAGTCACATTTGGAAAACAGAATGTTGAGCTGCCTGCCATGTTGAGCTGCCACCGCCAAGGCACCTCGGGTATCCCGAGGCGGCTTCTGGGGGACAGTTGCGAGATCTAGCAGTTGTCTCTCTCAAACTATCAATTAGGAAAAGAGCAGAGTCAGCTGTGATATATTAGATGGCCCTAAGATGGATCGCTCTGAAAAATCTCATATTGGCAAGAGTAATTCAAGTTGCCAGGAATCCGGAGTTTGCCGTGTGACATCTCTAGAAGTCCGATGAGGTTTGACTGGTTTACTCTGCTAAATGAAACTGCTGAGATGGCTGTCGGGAGGTGATTAATAAAGTGCATAAATCTTAACTATGGGAAAAGATGAATCGATGCTTGCATATATTGGAAATGTAATGAAGCCAAATTGAAGCCACCAGGATTTGCTAATAGATTACAGGAAAACAATATCATGTTTCGTGTTCCTCACTGGTCGTCTTTGGTTGGTCTCCTTTTGAAGATGACCAGAAAGACGGGTTTGGTTTTATTTTTTATTTATTTCTTTTTTTAACACATGAGACCTGAAGGGGCAACAGAGCAGGAGAGTAATCATGAGTACTCTTAAAACCCCACCCATTCATAACTTCATGAAGTTCCACACTGGTATTTAACATTTGTCATTTATTCCCACCATGCTAATGGAGAGAGAGAGAGAAAGGAAGGAAGAAAGGAAGAGAGAGAAAGAGGAAAGAGAGAGAGAGAGAGATTGGTTCATCATCCCTCAAGGCTGCTATTGAATGCTGTTAGTAATCATATACAAAGTTTTGGTAGTTTTCAAAGTAATTAGAACCCCAGAGCACATAAACTCTAGATGAGCTCTCATCTTTGAAGTTCTTTTTTTCCAACTAAATAGCTCTGTTCTGCTACAATTATATACTGGTCATTATAAAATTAAAAATCATTTTAAGTGAATGGATTTTTTTTTAAAGAAGCATTTGTTTCTTGCTAATTATTGCAAACTAATTGTAGTTTAGGATGGTCTACTAGAAATCTGAAATCACTGCCCTAGAGCCCCAGTCCCTGATGGCTGCAAGTTGAATTCCAGAAGGAAATGCAAGTGATGGAAAAGAAGGTCTAAGGCCTTCAAAATCTGAATTTTCATAACTTTGAAAAGATCTGACTTTCTGAAGGTCATTATAGACAGCTGTGCAGGGAGATGGCCTAAAATACCTTTATTGTCACATGGACCTGAATTTCATTCCAGCACTACTAGAACCAAACTATGATCCCTGGAATGTTAGTTAATGTCTCTAACCCTCGACTTTTGCATCTGTAAGTGGGGATGCTATCTACCTTGCAGCCTTATTTTCAGAATGAAAATAATATTTGTGAAATTTTTAGCACAGAAGCTGTCATCATAGTAACTGTTGTTATCATTGCTTATCATCATTTCTATTGTTATTTTTGTGATAGGAAAATGTACTACTGCTTAGAGGCTAGAGCTTGGTCTTAGGACAGTTGGTTCCTGGCGTCCTGTTTCAGTGTTGTTTTCAATAGCAAGCTTGGATCTTCCAAGAACAAGGGATTTAAGTTCAACAATCCAGAAAAGCAGAAGTTTTCCATGTTTCTTTCCTATCCTTGTGATCCAACGCCAGGATAAGCATGGGTAGAAAATATGACTATACAGGCTGTATATCAATTAGGGGCTTTCCCAGAAACCAACAAGTTCTTAAAACCCCACCCATTCATAACTTCATGAAGTTCCACACTTTGCCAACATCTCCCTAAGACAACAGGAAAATAAAAATATAAATAGCAGTAATAGTAAATCAGAACATTGAATAACAAGAAAAACCCCTACCGATGTGCATTGTCTGTGACCCTTTTCCCCTAGTCCTCTTTTTCTCACTGTTTATTACAAATTAATATAATGAGTTATATGGTAAGTAAAAACTGGGCACCAGCTCTTTTTCTTGGGCGGTGGTGATGATGAATGTCAAGGTCAAGGTTTCTTCGGACTCCTTGCTTTATCCCAACTCTTCATCGATAAACTATTTCTTCGTTCTGTCCTTAACTCTTTTCTCTGGCTGCTCATTTTTTATTTTGTTGTTGGTTTAGAGAACATTCTTCCTCCATTTCTTGGTTCCAGATACTGAGTTTACCGATCGTTTCTTATATTCCAGACACAAGGTGCTTCCAATAAGTCATCTTAATTAGTCTTTAAAACAGCTCCATATTAGAACTGAGGAAAAAAAAATTGTAAGGTCATAGAGATAGTAAATGATAGAGCAACAGTTTCAGTGAGTAATTTCAGGTTCGTGAAACCAGGCTACCCTCCTGGCCTTATTCAGGAATCTGAATGGTGGTGGGCAGACTGGTGGTTTCAGATGGAATACCCACCAGAGAAACCAAATTTTGATTCTGAATGTAGAGCTTACGATGGATACTGACACTGGGGATCCTTAATCGGACTTATCCAAACCTCTCTTACCATTCTCATAGAATCTACCCAAGTCTTCTGGTACATAGGTTGATCAAGAATCACAAATCTGGCTGACACCCAAGCTTTCTTCCTTCCCCCCTTGATCCATCCCCTTCCTACTCACCACCTTCTGGTCCCATTACCCTGGATTCCGAGTTAAAAGGAGCAGGAGAACCCTGCCAGTGCATGACACATCGCCTCAGGGGTAACAGAAGAAAATGTTCTCATCACTGTAGAGTAAGGGAGTGGTAGGGTTAGCCTTTATTACTTTTGTTAAAGATACTGGAAGGAAGAGGTTGGGTGGATTTCAGAAGAGGGAAGGAAGAGAGATTGATGAGAAACAGGAAACCACATTCAGACACGAACAGGCCCCAACAAAGACAAGAAAATTGCCATCCCTAACTGCATCTTGGACAGAAAAGCCCAACACATCTTTCTAACATATGCTTGCCCCCACCCACCAACCCCAAGCATTACTGTTCTACAACCAGCCATTCTGTGTCTTTCTCCAAGTATCAGACAAGGGTTCTCACAGGGTCATGTTTTTACAATAGAAATTGCTAGCAACTGTCGTGCACCCACCCTGCGCCAGGTACTGGATTAGGTCCCATTCAGTCTCTGCAGTAACTCTGTGAAATTGGTAAATCACTGTTCCCAGCTTACAGACAAGAAAGCCAAGGTGGAACAAATGTAAGCACGTTGTCTGCTGTCACACAATTGGGAAGGAACAGATCTGGTGTTGAAATGACGCCATGTTGTCCCCAAAGCCTGTGTCCATTTCCACGATGCCACATTACCTGTGCCAAGACAGTTTTCCAAACATGCCATTCTAGATTAATAGGTCTTCTGGAGGGCTAGCAGTAGAAATGGGAAAAGGGTTTTAGGGAAGTTTGTTGATGCTGCAGCAACCTGAGAAAATAGCATTGGTTTCTTCTTATTATTTTTTTTAATGGCAGCATTCATAGTTCATTAAATACAACAAAATCTTCAAGCTACTATTTGGATTGTTTGGCTTTTTCTGCTTACCTATGTCTTTTAAAAAAAATTCCTATGTTCTCCCAAAGTGTATTTGATCACTATTACATGGGTGCTATCAGATTTCTCACGGAAAGATTCAAGACTCATGAATGCCCACTGGGCAGTTTGGGAAAAAAAGATTACAAACCACTCAGAACTGTGAGATGCAGTCCAGAGGTCCACCCATGCAACTCGTAGTCCAGGCTCTTTCTTGCAACCATTTCTATCACCAAGAGAAGATAAATTGAATAGGAAAATCAGGAGAATCCTGCCTAAGTATAAGAGGATAAGCCAGCACATAACCCAGATTTCTGAACTTAAATGAAAATTAGAAGGAACTTCAGCCAGGTCCCTTATCTGCCTGGAATCATGTAGTTTCAGCATCAGATGATTTTTTTATCCACTCCTTCTCCAAGATTCTGCTAATGCCCATTTTCTAGAAAAATAATGATGGTGAGTGTACATCACCTTTGGTAATTGCAAGAGATTTAATGAATTTTACACCACCCTTTCCAGCCAGTCTTGATGCTTCTTTTTATCTAGATAGAAGGGGTAAGAGGAACTATTACACACTTCTCGTGGATGAAGGTTAGAAGGAACAGCGATATGTTGGGCAATCACAAGCATTCACTTGTCAATCTGCTTGCTCAGATGTTCCAAACAGGATATGCAGATTCTTGTCCAATTCAGTGGGAAAATTTATAGAATTCTGTCACTTGGAGTAATGAAGTCATCCTAGCCAGTTCTGCCTCAAGCAAGGTACCCGCCCAAACGGCCAAAGACAGAGGGATTGGCTTCTTTCATCTACCTTTAAACAGTGCAAGAAAGCTAGTGCTTTCCTCATTTTATCATAAAGAAGACAAAAAGTGACTATCAAGGTCACCTCTAATGCATCTAAAGGAATATATTTGGAAAGGCTTCACTGAAAGAGCTTGGTAGGGGGAAAAAAAAAGTTTGGTAGGTAGAAGATTTGGCAAACTTTTTTTTTTATTTATTTTTTATTTATTTTCAGCATAACAATATTCATTATTTTTGCACCACACCCAGTGCTCCATGCAATCCGTGCCCTCTATAATACCCACCACCTGGTACCCCGACCTCCCACTCCCCGCCCCTTCAAAACCCTCAGATTGTTTTTCGGAGTCCATAGTTTCTCATGGTTCACCTCCCCTTCCAATTTCCCTCAACTCCCTTCTCCTCTCTAATTCCCCATGTCCTCCATGCTATTTGCTATGCTCAAGTCACCTTTATTTTACCCATTTTATTGACATGAAAACTATGACTCAGTCATCTTTGTTCTTTGAAAGTGAGCTAATACACCTTCTAGAATGTGATACATAATGCTTTAGGGTGCCACTGAGCATCTATAGATCAGGAAGCACTAGGTCTCCGTGCTTAGACTTTATGGATCAGAACATAACCACAACAGGGGAAGTTTCTGAATGAAGCTCCTAGATGATGAGACCAGAATGGAACTCTGTAATCCCAAGGCAACCCCTATACCATATTCATTTTCTATATTCATCTCCTCTACCCACACATTTGCTCTCTTGGAGTCTGTTACTTCTGTTCCACTTCATCTCTCTAGGTTCTAGCCATATTGACAAGACCCAGTGGAAACCCTCTGTCTTTACAAAAGGCCCATCACCGGAGTCTAAGATATACCTCCCTTCCCTAGGGATTCAGTGCTTGGTTTTTCTTACTTTTGTCTTTAGTTTTGTCTCACAGATTCGTGCAGGTATGGCCAGTGGGTTCTTCTTCCCATTCTTGACCAATTCAGATTGGATATAGCTGATTAGATGAAGATTTCAAGACCATCTACCAAGTCTGTGCAAAGGATCCTTGGTGGATTAACAGCATCTTTATTGGGTGTACAAGTGAGGAATAGGACATTTGGGTCATGTGTCTCCCCTTCCAAAAACTAGCCCTTAAGTACCTAAGGAATAAGAATCTCTCTCTCTTGCCTATATCCTCTGCATATCTGGTGTGTTTCTGACCTCATGGTAGGGACTTACATGGTATTTGTTGATCAACATCCCAAAAGTTGCAATCAACACAATAGGGAATAAGTTCCAAATGAGTCTGGAAAGTAATATCTTGTTTTTAACCAAGAGACAACTCTTCCCCTAGAAGGAAAGTGCCAATACTAAGTATTTTTCTTTGTGAGTCCTAGCCAAATATAAAGTGAAACTCCACATGCAACCACACTTAGAACTAGATTTATTTGTAATATGTTTAGGCTTGTTGGAATTTCTATTGTTTGTATATTTAATCCATGGTACTTTTTGTCCAGTTCCTCTCCCTGGCTTCATTTGGGCTTAAATGGTATGCTTCAAGGGAAAAGGGAACAAATACAAAATATATCTGACTGATGAAAAAATAAAATGAAAATATGGCGGGGCACCAGGGCTAATGAAAACAGCCTGCCTGATAAAAATAGTCATATTTGCTTTGAAAACTTGCACCTCTTCCTGAGCTTCTAGAGGGAACAACTGGGTGGTGTCCACGGAAGCATCCGAATCCTGATCTCTGTCGATTTTTAGCAAATTCCAGGAACATTCAAGATTCATTCTCATTTCATTAAAAAAAAAAAAAAAAACCCTCCCTATAGTTATAGTACTTACTACTGGGGTTAATTGGAATTTCAACTTCAACGATTTCTGAAAGCTTAGAGCAAAATGTATGTTTGAAAAATAAGAGAAACTTGCAGAGGACAGACAGGTTGGGTTTACAGAGGAGTTTCAGGTTCTTTAGATCATAGGAGAAACAGGCAGCTGCAGGAGCCCAGCATTTGACTGCTCAGTGGATACCTGGCACCAAAATTTCTGGGGAGATCAGAGACGGGGGAGTCCTTACCTGGCTCAGACCTCACATCCTTAGGAAAATGGAAAGGACAACGGACATGGAATGAGAAGGCCCAAGTTCAAGTTTCTTCCAGATGTGACATAGCCTTGCTTTTCCCTCTGAAAAAAAAGAAATAGTCATTTTAACATACACTATGGGGGTCATGATGGCCAGATAAGAAGATGGAAGCCAGAGGACTTGATAAACTATAACCACGGCAAATTATGCTGTTACCACCCAGTGTCACTCCAGCCCAGTTGCTTAACCCTTTGTCCCAATAACCTGCTTTCAAAGAGAGATGGTTAAAGTCTTTCTCCAGGGATATGGACCTCATTTCCACCAAGAACACCTGAGGGATACAACTCCTGTGTGAAACAGTGGCTTTCTATACCTAGATGGTGGAATAGGAGATACAGTTTGACAGGCCCCCCTGGTGAGAGTCCTAGCCTTTCATGTATTTTAATGGATGTTGAGCAAACTTTAGGGAGGGTAGAGGAGATATGGGTGTAGAAATTGGGGACTGGTTTCTAACCTTCCCTGGAATCCTACTCAGTAGGGGGTCTCCTGAGTCAAACTAAGGGAGTCTATGACTGATTACCCTACTGACATCTCAAGGCCTGAATCAGAGCCCCTCCTCCTTCCAGGGCAGATTCCTAAGCTAGTTCTAGATGTTTTGTGTCATTTACAGAGATGATTGGCATATAGATGAGAAACTGTCTCTGGTCAAGAGATTGTTAGTTTTTACGAAACGTCAGCAATTTATTCTCAAAAATGCCTCGTATCTACTAGAAGACATCCATTTATTCACCTAACATCCCAGAATGCTTTCTGTGCTAGGAATTCACAATAAAGTGGTGAGCAAGACAGAAAGAGTCCCTGCCTCACAGCATTTGTCCCTAGACCCACAACCACTACACACAGGAAAGCCCTTGAACGAGAGGGACCTCCCATCTGGACATGTGTGATGCTGCGTTTTAAAAGAGCACTGGATTCGGAGTCTTTGTGGAGTGTCAGTTCTTTCTCTCTTACTAACTCACCATCGGGACCTTTCTTTCTCATCCTCTGCTTCCTAATCTGTGACACTGGAGGCCGAAATGGAGTTCTCTTAGGACCCTTTCATTTCTCGAATAAGCTAATTGCTTTACCTTAGGAGAATCTCTGCTTTGCTTTCCCATATATTAAAGAGAAATAATGACATTCTCCCCACCATCACCACTAGCTGTTTTCGAAACCGAGTTTAGGTAATAGGTGAATGTGTTTGAACTATGTGGGGGTCAACATCAGGCGCTACGAAGACTCTTAATTAGGATGTGATCACTAAGCTAGGAAGGAGGAGGACAGCCTTGTGATTTCTTGGGGACCCAGAGTGTACACACCTGTCACCTAAACTAAAATCTTGGAGACACCTGCCCTGTACAGGTGGCTGACATAGCCTGCAATTATTAGAAACTCTTCTGTCTAGAGGACCTAGAGTGCTTGAGGCTGAGAAGTCTCTGTTGCCTAATGAGAAAATAGCCTCCTGCCACCATTTATGTGTGTTCCTTAGGAGCTAGGCTCAAACTGGCTTCTTCTTGTTGCTAAAGAGCACTTGAACCTTTTCTTTCCCTTTTGCTGCTGTTTGGAGCTTGCTTTTATTTTTTTATTTTTATTTTTTTTTAAAGATTTTATTTATTTATTTGACAGACAGAGATCACAAGTAGGCAGAGAGGCAGGCAGAGAGAGAGAGGGGGGAAGCAGGCTCCCTGCTGAGCCGAGAGCCCGATGCGGGGCTCGATCCCAGGACCCTGAGATCATGACCTGAGCCGAAGGCAGCGGCTTAACCCACTGAGCCACCCAGGCGCCCCTGGAGCTTGCTTTTAGAAGCCAACCTACGCCGTCTTTATTTTCCCTAAGCTCGAGATTCCAGAAGCATAGCCCTCTCTGCCCAGGTCCTTGAGTACCATCAGTGGCATGCAGACCACCTTTGCCATATTTCTATTGAGGACTGCACTACAGAATCACCCCAAAGGTATCAGTGATGCTAATTTTGTCCTTGGTTCTATCTCAGACTTGAGTTTACTCTGCCCTTGTAGCCTAGAGTGGGTGATGCAGCTGGTTGGAGATCCGCTGTATGGGCTCTGAGTGACCGTGCTCCTCTCGGAGTTGCTTGGCTACAAGGTGGCACTGGGGGAAGGCTTTCCATTTGCCCTGACACCATAACAACCAGACTCAGAAGTGTATTTTGACTAAGAATGAAGACCTCGTGCTAGCCTTTACACAGGGATTTGTTTTCGGAATTCCTCGTTCAGCTAAAAAATTGTTATGACTATTGATTTTGTGGTTTATCTAAATGCTTGAAACAGAATAAAGCCTACAAGCATTTATTGTACTTCCCCCACCACCATGGCCCAGTCCCATGTGTGAGTAGAAAGAAAGTACAAGGGTCAGCTCTGAATCTCCACAGTGTCCTTTAGAGGGGAATTATTTGCAAACGAGAAATTTGCCAAAGTAAGTCGTGCGTCCATGTGTTGGAATGCGTGCTGCTGTCTGGGCTCAAGTTGTCTGCTTACCTAGCTATCTCTTTGGTAAAGTGAACCTCACAGGGCCAAGCAGTACATCTCCCCTTAGCTGCCCCAGAAAGAGACAAAGCCATCTCAGGCACACAGGGAACAGGGTTGTGCTACACGGAAATCAGCAAAATACATCAAATATGCTTGTCTTAATGAGAGTGTTAAAATAGATATTTTACATATTCCCTCTTATGTATATAAAACACTGACGATGTACCCCACAATGTCAGAATGAGGATATGGTGGGGGAATTAACTATTTCAGTTCTGCATCTCATAGCTATAGTCTTCACTACAGTTCAAAGCATAATTCAAATGTGGCAATGGGTGATTAAAATCAAGTTTAGAAAGATACAATGTTTGGTTTTTCTTTAAGGTTTCCCCAAGTCACTCTGGCCCATGGAAATATTCTCTGTCTTTAAATAAGATATTTAAAGAAGATATTTCCATCTTCTTTCTCTGAGCTATTTTATGACCTTCAGTTGGAAATTATGTACTGCTTTAAAATACCTGGATGGGAAGATTAAATTTGCTTAAATGTTAAAAAAAAAAAAAAAAAAAAGATAGTGTTTGCATCACTTCGCATGTAACCATTCCCAATTAATGTTAATCACAAACATTGTGTATGATCATTGCCCAATATTAAAATACACAAGGCACACCCAATTTGATCTAGATTTCCTCCCAGTTAGAATCATGGGAAAGTGTTAGGATGTTTTTCTTTTCATGTGTACTCAATAATAAAAGACTATCAGTCTGATCAGTAAAAAGTCTTAAAAATAATAAAACCACCAGCAGCTGATTGTAATTTATCTTTCAGAAAAACAGTTGTTCTATTTTCCATTCCAGGAAGGGAAAAAATTGTCAGGGGTGAACTCTTCTGCACGTTTTGATCACTTGGAATTCATCTTCATTTTTGCATCAGAGGCTGAAGCAGCCCCAGACCCAGATGTGCAATTGATTTTTGTTCAATTTCAACTCTGGGGAAAATTACACAGAAGTGCGTAATTTTTTCCCTGAATGCCCAGATTATGTAAACACACCCATTTCATTTTAATAACAGAACTAAGGACATCCACTGGGAGAGCATCTAATACTTTTCCCCCCTAGAAATCATATTTTGGGGCAAACCTTGCACAAAGAATGATTTAGAACCTTTTATAACCCAGGGAATAACATCTTACGAGCCACATTGCAAACACATATGGCTACATGTAATGGAAACAATGTACCTTTACTTCTTTTCACTTTATACTGCCATGTTGGTCTCTTTGATCATGTATGAAGCCTTGAAATAGAAAACTTGCCTGGCTTGGTTTGCATTTGTGATCACTGACCTCTAAATTAAAGTGATTCAAACTCTAACCCCTTCCCATATGGCTTGAGCATGAGTTGTCTGAGTATGTTGCTTCCAGCCTGATTTTGAGGAGAAATGGTTATGCTGGCGAGGCAGCCCATGACCCATGGTCCGGTGACATGACTGGTGAAAATGGGCCCATGTGCCATCTTTCTGGTTTTTTCTCTAAGCTGCCCAGATGCTGAAGCTCTTCTTGGACCCACTTTAGACATTTTGAGTTCTGCTGGGGAGAGGGCAACATATAGAAAGAAAGGGAGAGAGAGCCTTTTCTTCAATCCTTTGCCTCTGGTGAGTTCCACAGTGATAAAGCAGAGAGAGAAAATAAGATTAGCTTATCTATGGCACTCTTGGGTCATCCATTAGACTTGGCAATGTGGCCTTCAGTAACAGCTTAGGCTTAGCCTGCAGGGCTGTATGGGCTCTTGAATAAACAGATATATATATATTTTATGAGATTGAGTATAGGAACTGACATCTCCAGATTTTATGGAGGGCTTAATTACTCTCAGAGGTTTAAAGAATGCTCAATGGGAGATACTTGGTCATTTTTACTTTTAAAAATGAATATTAAAAATAAAAATTGCTTGACACTAGGACCCAAACAAAGGCTTGCTTTGAAAGCATTTGTTTGTGTTATCACTGTTTATGTTTTCCCACAATCTGGACTCTTTCTGGAGTCAACAAATACCATGTTTGCTAACAGAATGAGCGCTAGCAATTAGCAGAGTTCTAAGTGATGCCGGGTAAGTAGCTGCATTGTTTGCTGTGAAAATTACCAGGGAAAGACTAACCAGGATTGCTTTTACCAGCTCCATAAAAAATCCCCCAGAGCCTTCCGGAGAAATGCAGCATCATTCAGGAAAGGGTACAGACCGTGGAATTAGACAGGCAAGAGTTTGAATCCCAATTCTGTAATTTAATAACCTTAAAATGTGGTCTCAGGTACCTCATCCATAAAATAAGGGTAATAATGACTATTGCATGGAGTCGTTCTAAGGATTAAATAAAGTGAGTATATGAGCTAATACACATAGTGGAAGGAAATCATTTTATTAGGGTTCGTCCCTTTTGTTTCCTTAATTCCCTGAGGAATATCATCTGAGAGTTTATTTCTGCCAATTTGCAGGAGATATACAAATCAAATATAGTACTTTATCCCCTTTGTCCCAGGCTTGCATAAACCTGTCAAAACTACCCAAGGAAATTATTGCACCAGCACCAAAGTGTGGTCTTCCATTTCTAGCAAGATAAATGACCAGATGTTTAGAGAAAACCTTCCCAGTTTGCACTTAAATACACATACACTAGATGATAGATAAATAGGCAGACAGATACAGAGATTGAGAGAACAGTCCATGTCAAGAAACATCCAGAAATCTCTGCTTCACAGGGGTAAGCAAGTCCTACAGCTGCCATCTTGTGGTCTAGGTGTTAGAGCTGTGACCAGTGTGGGAGAGAGCAGGACAGGAGTTAAAGCATCCCTAAGCGGGATGGGAGGTGGAATGTTTACAAAAAGCCAGGACCCCAAAAGAAGACATTCTTGGTAGGTGAATTAGGAGAGGAAAAAAAAACCCACACCACCGAAGAGTTGCTGTTCACGACTCAAGTGATAGAGGGTACCTGTAGTCTATAATTTCTAAACTTGGAGATGAAAAATTGGAAAGAGAAAAACTTCAAATACAAAAAACTTCAATAAGAAAGAAAAGTGGTAATAAAAGAAATATTGAAAAGTGGAATAGATACCACAAAATAAAGTTGTAAAAATGAATCCAGATATTTTAGTAACCGAAAATCAATGCAACTGTATTATCCTTCCCTGTTAAAAGACAATGATTATCGAACTAGATTAAAACACACAAACACACAAACACACACGCACACACACACACACTCTCACAATCTCACAAAATCCAGCCACATGTTGTTTATAAGAGGCACAAGATGGTTAAAAGTAAAGGTTAGAAAAGGTATTCCAGGGAAACATTAACCTAAAGGAAGCCTTCATTAATATAATAATATCAAACAAAAGCAATATTAAATGCAAAAAATAATACACTAGAGATAAAGAGGTGAATTTTCTCGAAAGTTAACATTTCTCAGGAAATATGTGTTGAGTTTATAGGTAATGAGTAGTATAGCTTCAAATATTAAAAGTAAATTAACAGAATTACAGTGAAAAATATACAACTCCACATCATAATAGGAGATTTTTACTTAACAGTATTCAGTAGAATATGGAAAACTAGAATGACACAAACAATAAGCTTAACCCTAAGGACATACATAAAACACTGTTCCAACACTTACGAGTAGAAATTCCATTGAGGGAGACACAGAAAATTTATAAAAATTTAATCATATTGTAAGTCATAAAGCATGTCTCAACAAATGGTAAAGAACCCATTTTATCATTAGAATATAAACAAATCAGTTATAAAAATAAATGGAGACAGGGAAATTTTAAAATCCACTTTTAAATAACCCATGGGTCAAATAATAAATCATAATAGAAACTATGGGAATGATAAGTACTACTTAACAAAATAGATGAGATGAAGCTAAAGTAGTTCTTAACAAGAAATTTATAGCCTTGAATGTTTATATTTTAAAAAATAGCTATCGACTGAAAAATTTGGAGAAAGAGCAGAATAAACCCAAAGATAATGAGGAAAAATTAAGATAACAAAAACTAATGAGGTAGAACACAAAAATAGAGGATCACCGACATCAAAAGTCCATTTTCTGAAAAGAATAATGAATCAATAAGATTGAAAAGAATGAAATTGCACAAATAGCATAAAGGATGTAAAGGCATCGTTAATTACACATGCACGTGAAGTTAATTAGATAATAAGGCAAAGTTATAAACTAGGCAGATAAATTTGAAAATTTATATACAATGGACATTATAAAAATACATATTTATTGTCAAAACTAATTTGAGAAGAAAACTGAATGATCCTTTAACCATGAAAGAAATGAAATTGGTAATTTTTTTTTCCTACTGGAAAACACTGGAGCAGAAGGTCTGCCATAGGAATTCTGCCAAATAGTCAATCCAAAATACATAAAGTCCTTTAGACAACAGAAAAAGTGGGAATATTCCCAGACTTACTCTACAAGGCCAATATTAACCTTGGATCCAAAACTTGACAGAGTATGAGAAAATAAAAGTACACACCTTTCAAAAATCTAGAACACTAACAAGTAAAAAGAACATTAGCAAGCCAAATTAAGCAATGGATTTTAAAATGACATACCATAAATTTCGGTTTATCCCTGGAAACAAGGTTAGTGCATTATTAGAAAATTATTTAATGTAATGTATCATATCTACTAATTAGAGGAGGAAGCCATATGTCATCTCAGTATATACTCAGAAAGAAAATCATTCAGTAAATGATCATTCAGTAAATTTATCCGTGATAAAAATTCTTAGCAAACTAGGAATAAAATGGCACTTTCTTAACCTGATAAAGGATACCCTCAAAAAACTCACGGCAAACATCGTATTCGATGGTGAAATATTTTTTAAAACCCCTTTAAAATCAGGATCAAACTGAGGATGCTAGCTCATGACTTCTATTCCACGTAATTCTGGAAGTCCTAAAGACACATGACCTCGAAAATAACTTTGTATGCGAGGAGACAGGCAACCGGCATGTTCATAGCAGCTTTGATTTTAATAGCAGAAAGCTGGAAATTACTCAATTATCCTTTGACTTAGAATGGATAAATCAATTGTGGCATCTTCATACAATGGCCTTCTATACAGCAGGAAAACAAATGGACCGGATCTATGTGTGTCCACATGGATGAATAATATTAAGCAGAAAAGCCAATCACAGAATACGTGTACAGTATCATTCCACTTACATGAAGTTTATGTAAATTTCATAAGTAGGCATATTTCATCGGATGAAATATGTATATATATGTATATTTACATATATGTATATGTATATGTAAATATATATATTTACATATATGTATATATGTGTGTAAATATACATATATATACTGTAAAGAAAAATAAGGGAATGATTAACACAAAATTTAAAATCTTGATTACATTGGTGGGGAACAGGGTGGAAAGGATCCAGGAAGGGCTTGTGATAATTTTCCATATCTTGAGCTGGTAACAGATGTGTTGTTGATTCCAACAAAGAATCATGGCTTCCCAGACTGGTAGGAAAGATGTGATAACTTAACCCCACTCCATTTGGCTTCAACTTGGAACGCCTGTGACCCCTCCCCACCCCACTTACCCAATAATTATATTCAACTGATGCAGTTACTCATTGGCCTGCTTATAGTATAAATACCTCTTCTTTATCCTTGTTTGTTTTCTGGGTTTTTTGTTTTTGTTTTGTTTCGCTATGTGTCCTTTCTATAATCCAGGACTTACGTCAGAGTTGTTGTCTTTTGGATTATAAACTCAAGTGTATGATCTAAAGAGAATGACCAAGAATGTACAGAGGAGATTGCAAGGAAAGACTATCTTATATCTGTATCATTTATTTCCCTTTTAATAGCCAAGCTCTAAAAAGTAATAAAATTCAGGACACAGTATGTACTGTGGCTTCCTAACCTCTCAAAAAAAAAAAAAAAAAAAAAAAAAAGAAAAAAGAAAAAGAAGAAAGAAACAAATAAAAATGAGGAATGTTTCCATTCGGTGTGCTGCATGTACAATGCAAAAATTGTAATCCAAATAAACATTTAGAAAAGAAAGATGAAAACTCAAACAAGATCATTCTACCCTCTGGGAATTCACCATCTAACTATGACATACACATAGAGTGAGATAGGAGGAAAGAAAGTGGGTGGTAATGGTATTGCTGACACTAATGTCTGTTCAGGAAATAGAAATATATAGAAAGAAGAGTCAGCTAGTTCTTGGGCATTGATCAAAGGAAAAAACATATAGAGAGAGAGGAAGGTCACTTTATTTTATAAAATCCTCCTTCTGACGTTAGGTGGTTACACAGCTGGTCCACCTCCACTGCCCCCAGGGTCCTGGGGTATTTTGGCTAAAGCCATGGGCATTGAGTTTGCAGTGCCCATAAACTCAAAGGAGGTTAGTGCTGGAAGGGATACGACAGAACAGTCATGCGAAAAAACTCAAATACATTTAAGAAGTGGAAAAGTCATGGGATTTGGGGAGGTAACCTAGTGATGTAACCAGAGGAGGAAGCAGTGATGACTGCAGAAAACTTTGGAGGACTTTCCCTTTCCCCACTCTTACTAAAGGCAATCGCTTCCAGAAACTTCCTTTATCATGCCAGCCACACTAAATATGTCTGCTGGCCCATGGAATACCAGTTTGTGAACTTTAACAACTCCTATTGCACAGATGGGAGATACCAATAGAGATAGTGATTTACCCAAAATCACGCAAAGAGCAGAGGTGAGTCTAGGATCCAGAGCTGTTCAATATGGTGGACAAAGTCTGAAACCATGAGGGAGGAAGCAGGTGCATGTGTTTTTATGCGAACAATTTTTGTTAGCTGGAATAAAACGAGAGGAGTATAGAAGTTTTGTAAACAGAGAAGTTTTATATGGGGGGGGGGGTTCAATAAAAGAGACCAAAAACTTGATTGAATAAAACATCTTGCTTCCAGCTCATTGCATCCATGTCCATATTGATCGGCTGTAATAGAGCATGACAGAGGTATTGATTGACTGAAGCAAGTCTCAGGTATTTGGGACCTGAAACCAGGTCCCAGGAAGGCAGTGCTCTACAGAAGCCTGCAATTAGGAAAGTGAAGCGGGAAGGGGACTGGGCATGAAGTGATCTATATTTATATCAATCTATCAAGTGACATATTTGAAGCAGAAAGTGCCTCATTTTCTTCACCTATAAGTTAACAGATAAGCATATGTTGGTGATTGTCTTGTAAAAAGCTGTTGATGAAATGCCTACTTAAAGTATGTGCCTGCGTTTTTACTAATATTGATTTCTAAAACATTGTCAAAAACAATGACAGCAGGGGCGCCTGGGTGGCTCAGTTGTTAAGCACCTGCCTTCGGCTCAGCTCATGACTCCAAGGTCCTGGGATTGAGCCCCACTTTGGGCTCCCTGCTCGGTGGAAAGCCTGCTTCTCCCTTTCCCACTCCCCCTGCTTGTGTTCCCTCTCTCGCTGTGTCTCTCTCTCTGTCAAATAAATAAATAAAATCTTTCAAACAAACAAACAAAAAACAATGACGGCAGATTGGATACACACTTCTACATCTGTCGTCCACTTAAAAAAAAGAAAACACAGAAAAACAACAGCAAAGGCAAACGTTAAGCACACAAATCTTATCAAGATCTGGGAAGCAGCAGGGGAGATGGCAGTGCACACATTTTGGAGGCCAGAAAGCAGACAGGCCCGTGGTCAATGCATTAGCAGACCCAAGCTATTTACAACTGAGCTAAAAAGAAGATCGTTGAAAAGTTAGAGAAACAACCAGATCCCCAGACCTCGTCTCCCACTCCTTCCACTCAGTTCAGGAGACTGCCATGCTCCCAGCCGAGCGGACGGCTGAAGCTTTATTCCTGAAGACGATAGAACAGTTTCTGGGAATGGAGTGCACCAGGCACAGATGAGAACAAGGGTCCGGAAGCGACTTCTCTGGGAAGAGGAAATTGACCGAGTACCTAGTAGGAGACGTCCTAGCAGGATATTTACATAAGTGGGAAAGAGTTTGGGCCTAAGGGAGCCATAAGTATTTAGAAAACCAAACACATTAAGAAACAAGATAATTTTACCTCCCGGGAAAAGTGGGCAGGCAGGGGAGGAATCGTGATGGTAGTTTACTCCGGGCTCAGTTTTGGGTAACATCTGAATACTATAATAATGTAAACATTGCATCTTGATTTAATGAAAATGACCATCGTGGGGTGAATAGGGGATGGGAAGAACATGTGCCCTAGACGTGGAGAGAGGAAAGAAGTTGTCCCCTCTTCATAGTGTGAAATCAGATTTTTTTAAGTTGGGACATTTTAATTTTTTATTTAAATTTAAGTTAGTTAACATTTACTGCATTATTAGTTTGAGGGGGTAGGATTTAATGATTCATCGGTTTCATATAACACCCAGTGCTCATAACATCACATGCTCTCCTTCATTCCCATCCCCCAATTACCCCATCCCCCACCCACCTCCCCTCTAGCAACCCTCAGTTTGTTTCCCAGAGTTAAGAGTCTCTTACGGTGTGCCTCTATCTCTGTTTTTATCTTGTTTTATTTTTCCTTCACTTCCCCTATGAACATCTATTTTGTTTCTTAAATTCTACGTATGAGTCAGTCCATTTTTTTTTTTTTTAAGTAGGCTCCACACCCAGTGCGGGGCTTGATCTCACAACCTTTGAGGTCAAGAGTCGTGTGCTCTACTGACTGAGCCAGCCAGGCACCCCTTAAAGTTGGACACTTTTTTTTTTTTTAAGTAGCAATGTAAGTACGTGATTTAGAGATAAAAGAAGTAAATGCCAAAATAATCAGCTGTGGGAGGAGGGAAGAGGGTGGAGGGCTCTTGGAGGACGTTTCTCATAACAAATCTTGTAGAACAATTCAATTCTTTAAAATTAGGCCTAGAAAACTTCGATTTAAAATTCACCCAAAAAATAATAAAAATCCATATATTATTTCTTGATTTCAAACCGATTAATAAAAATAAGCTGGACGTATTGCTGAAAAGCCAACTTAGTGTTTGTTCCCACAGCCAGAGGTGAGGAGGAAAGAGAATGATACTCTTTCCATCTTCATGCCTCTCCTAGCAAACCCACTCCGTCCACATGCTGTTCAAGTGATGCCCTTGGTGTGGGGCGGATGAAATGCTGGATCCTAGCTTAAGGATAATGGGAACCAGATGGCCTCAGCCTTCTCAAAACATCTCATTTCCAATTGCTTTTATTTATCTTCCACTTTTGATTATACTTCTTTAGGACACTGTTTGGGTCTTACAGATAGTTAAGAATTATTTTCTGAGAATCGTAACATCATTAGACTTGAAACAGTCTCTCTTACCAACTTCCTTCAGAATAAATCAGACATATGCCTTTTACTTAAGAAGCCCGAGTGGGGAAGGGACCAGTCGCTTCTCACTTTCCCTGGTGTGTCTTACCGCCTCGGATGCGGAGCTGTGTGTCTCCTAACCTTTTTTCAGTCGGGAGGCTTTTAATCTCATTAAAGTGGTGGGCTGGCTCTTGAGAAAAATTCCTGTAGACAGATTTTACATACACTTGCAGAGAATTACAGAGTCCCTGATGCCTATTCATGGATCACTTAAGTGTTCATGAACTTGTTAGGAGTCTGATCCGTATCACTGGCTATACTAATAGATTCTAAATAAGTGTTGAATCAAATGAATGGACCCAAAGAGAGGAACTCTAGTTCCAGCTGACTTGGTAGGTGAAAACAAGGACACACAATCAATGCAGTGTTTTATTTTATGTCTTTGATTTTCCTCTTGGAATATGGAAAATTGGTTTTGAATCTCTTTCTCGCCTTGCTCTTTGGGCTCTGTCGGTCCTTGTATCCTTCTCCATTTATCCCGAAGCAGTACAGAAAGAGTGTCTTCCCTATTACTTAGACTCCCGCATTTCTAGCCTCAACTTGTAAAAACTACTCTCAACCGTACGTGTTGCTCTTCTAAAATCAATCAATCAATCAAGCTCCATTATGCCCAGTTTGTCCCACATATTCAAGGCTGTCATAAGGCTGCAGTAGATGTCTGGTGAAAATGTGTTTCATATCTCATAAAACCTACATCAAGATGTCAGATGCCCATAATTAATGACGAATTCCTCTTCAAGACATTGCTTTACCTATTAGCCACCTGGAGCCGTCTGGCCAAATCCTAATCCATTAGGCAGTTGCAGACATTTTGAAGATGTACAAGTCCTAAGGAGAGTTGAGAATACTTGGCAAGTTGAGTAGTGATGAGAGCTCTGGGACGACCTGCGCCCCGGATGTTCTCATTAGGAAAATGTCCATTTCCGCTCCATCGGGTAATCAGCATTGGCGGGAACGGCAGCCTTACCTGAGCCCTGCCTCGTGCAGGATAATAAAACTTGCCGTGGCCATGGGAAGAGCTATATAGTAGAGGTCATAGGAAGGTACTTGAGGAATTAACCTTACTCTGTTGCTGGTCCTTCCCATTCTCCGAAAGGCGGTCATGTCTCCATTGAAGTCCTCACCTCGCCGTGCTGCCAACCCCATAAAATTTCATCATCATCCCCTTCTTCATCAGCTGGTTCTCCAGCCAGGTAAGAACAGCTGTGGGGAATGTACACTGTCTCATACCTCGGGTTTGCCCTGGAAAGACTTGGAACGCCAGGCAGACGCCCATGGCACAACCCCAGAGATTCCGGTTGTCACTCCAAATACGTTCAGCTCATTTTCTTCCTCTGGCCTCTGCCTTCACCTGTTTCACCCCCGTGCACAGGGCCACCGTCTGACTTTCATGCTAGTGGTTATCCTAAGCGATCAGCTATGAGTATCCCGAAGACTGTGATGGGTTACCAAGTTGTGTAGAATGTTCGCTGTTTTTTTTTTTTTTAATTTAAATTCAACTAGCCAACACACAGTACATCATTCGTGTCAGATGTCGTGTTCGGCAATTTGTCCGTTGTGTGTAACGGCCAGTGCTTATTACATCACACACCCCCCTTGATGCCCACCCCCAACGCCCCTCCCCTCCGGCAGCCCTCAGTCTGTTTCCCATAGTTAGGAGTCTCTCATGGTTTGTCTCCCTCTCTGATTTCTACCCATGCAGTATTCCCTCCCTTCCCTTATGGGCCTCTGCCTTGGTTTTCTATAATAACAATTTTGTCTTCCCTTTCTGGTTCTAAAAACCCAAAGACAACTCCAGTACCTGGTTATTGGTGCCATTACATTGAACCACAAGGACACCTGTTAGGGTGGAACATTCTGTAAAGATGGCCTGAAATCCAGGTGTGAGCATATCCTTTAGCGGCTCTCAGGAAGGGCAGGGGGGGCAGGAGGTGGCATGAGTGCTGATGTCACCGAGACCCCTCTAAGGGTGGTGGAGGCCCCAATGGAATGAAAGCCAGCCGCCGGGGTGGTCACCCATGAGCCACTTCCCTTAGGGACAGCGAGTTCACTAGGAGATGGTGTTGATTTCTGTAGGGCGTTCTTCAGAAACAGAGCAAGAAAGTCGCACTCACCCCGAAAATAAAACTGAAACTTACGTTCAGAGACAACAGAATGCGGCACTATTTCCACTGCCACGGAATCTAGCTTTAGCTTTCACAAAGTAAAGGAAGTTTCAAATTACATGATTAAAACCATCTTCTTGGGGTTTAGGAGAGGAGGGGTCCATGTGTTTCCATTTCATGCAAGACTTTTAAGGAGTGTTTATGCGTTGGCTGTCAGCGCCTTGACGGAGCATACCCTCTCCTTTCCCACCGCCTCTCGGGCTGGGCCTACTGCTCTCCCCTGTGCCGCACTGCCTCTGGGCAGGACCCGCTACTCGGCATCTCCTAAGCATTTACACGGAAGATCCTTCTGGAATATTCTCACATGTGCTTCTCTTTCTCTTTCCTGGGGTCTTTCTCGTGAAGGGCTTCCGCTCTGGCTTCAACATAGAAGTCAACTTCCTCTAAGCTAGCAGCCATTTCCCCTCATCTTTTGGTGGCATTTGGGACAATACTACAATACTACAACTAAAAAGCCAGCCCTAAAACCCGTGGATTTTTTTTTTTTTTTTTTTTTTTTTGAGCTCCAGGCCTATGCACCTTGGAACGGAATTCCGTTACTTTGCTTAAACGTGTGTCTGAAGAGTTTCACACTTCCCACGAGCCAATGCTTGAAACAATGTCAGAACATAAAAGCATCTAATAGTCCTTCCCTGTTTTGTCCCCACACTTGACAATGAAAGTCTCATCTTTCATACCCTGTGCCATCATGTCCATATATAAGAATTAAGATGAGCATTTTGAGTATTTCCTTTTGCAGAATTTCCTGCTGAACATCTTACAGCCTTTCTCCCCAACATCAACTAGAGGAAGTAGGTACATTTTACAAACAGGGAAACTAAGACAAAGCATTTCATCCAGACCGGTTTAAAATGACCAAGAAAGCGGCACCTGGATGGTTCAGTGGGTTAAAGCCTCTGCCTTCAACTCAGGTCATGGTCCTAGAGTCCTGGGATCGGACCCCACATCAGGCTCTCTGCTCGGCGGGGAGCCTGCTTCCCCCTCTCTATCTCTGCCTACTTGTGATCTCTGTCTGTCAAATAAATGAATAAAATCTTTAAAAAATAAAAAATAAAAATAAAATAAAGTAAAATTACCAAGAAAAATAAGTAGAGAGGGAGTAAAAAAATGAAACAAGAGTGGCAGACGGCGACGGTTGTGGAAACAGAGTGGTGATCGCAGTGTGGTTTCAAAATACTATTCTCGCTACTTTTGTGTATGTTTGGAAAGGTCTGTAAAGTAAAAGTGTTAGAATTATAAAAATAAGACTCCTTAAATTTAACCCTTGGGAGAAAGAGCATCTCTTCTGTATCTACCCCACGGTTAAGATTACTGCCCAGCCCACCCCCCGCACTATAGAAAATGCTCGCAGTAGCTGAGCTCTCTGCTAGAAGTCCATTGAAACCCTGGGTTGTGCTTTTCCAATTATTAGCACCTGCCTGTGGCCTTCAGTTGTTCAGATTTCCTCCTGAGCGTTCCATGGAAGCCTGTGTTGTACCCCAGGAAGACATAAGGGGATGTCATTTCGAATGCCATGAAATCATCTTTTTTGCACTGTTCCATTGTGATAATGTGTGTGTTTCCCCGCAGCTTCTCTCCAGTGTACGCTGCTCCCTTTCCATGTTATCGGTGCCGCCACCTCATTCTCTTGTTGTTAACTGCAGAATTGTTCGTCTCTATGTAGGCTTCAGATCTGCATCTGCTTTATGTGGTTCCATCTGCTCTGCATTGTAGTTTCTTTGTAATATATTAGGTGCTGGGAAACATTTAAAGAGACAGTCAAGTGAGCATGAGCCTTGAGCTTTCTCCGTCTCTCTCTCTAGCTCTTCTCTCTTAACAGAAATAAAAATGGTGTTTGTCACCGGGTGGAAATCACTTTACCTTTGGAAATTTGTGAACCTGCTTTTTAAAAATTCTTTTTTTCTCTCTCTCTCTCAGTCATTGTAAATTTTTTTTCTCTTTCCCTTCTTCCTTAGCATCATTCCTACCACTCTCTCAGAACTCTCAGAACTAAGTGATTTGGTCTTCTTGGACAGATTGAAATGAAAGTTAAACACTCCACACCAAAAGGACTGGTATATAGTGGACTGAAAATCCAAGGTCCCCTTGGGTCTGTGTGTCTCTCTTTCATACTCTGGGTGAGCAGCTCCCAGTCAGGAAAGGGCAGTGTCCAAATTCTGGCTTCTGAGTCAGCAGAGGTGGCTTAAAACCCCACCTCTGCAAGTGGCCTTCCCCTGGCTTAGCTGGGTCCCCTGTAGAGCAGCAGGATGGTACCCACTTTGGAGTATTGTCGTGAAGATCACCTTCCCGAAGTTTCTAGCACAGAACCCATCATCTATTGCCAAAACTTCAGAAATGGTCAGTAGCTATAATTACTATTAACTCTACAAGTCACTGACAGCATGGGAAAGTGCTAACTATGGACCGTAATAGCTACAAAAAAAATAATGTGTTTTCTTGGTTGCCAAATTAAGTTGAAACCAATTTTCACATTAACAGCAGGCATTTGCTAACTTAGAAAACACAGCTACCAACGAGGCTCCAAAAGAAGGTCTTTGACGCTGATGCTCATTTAATGTGTCATATTTGCTTTGGGTGAAAACTTTTGCTGAAATGTGAGAGGCTCGTTGGATTTTTTTTTTTTTTTCCTTTCTTGTCTACCCAACTGTCATTATGTGTATCCTCAGAGGTGGAAGTCTTCTGACCGGGGCTTGGTTAGGACAGGAGTTTCGTGCTTTGATTTTGTTTTGTGTTTGAGGTTCGTAATGAAGAGCTCAGAAGGAGAATTGTTAGATGCTCTAGGGGAAACACAGACGTCACCGTCTTTCTGTTTTCTGAAAGTTGAAAATGACAAAGAACAGCAATGCTAATAAGTGGTACTATGTCTAGTTGAGTTCAAAAATGTAATTCGCTACTTCTGAGGAAATCGAAGCCTTTGATGAGAGGAGCTCTTTTGACAAATGAAAAATTCTAAGAGTGACGGTAAAAAAATTTTTTGGTAACATCTGTATTCGTGCATTTGCATTTTTAGCAAACATTTGTTGAACATCTTCCGTGGGCCAGGTATATTGTTAGGTACTGGGATGTTAAAATGAGGAAACTTATTGTAAAAGGAGAGAAGTGGCTTGGTTAAATTCTGTAATTTTAAGAGTGTTTTCAAAAGGAGCTCATTGTGAATGTATGGACTGGGTTTAGATAAAGTCACAGAGGATGGTGCTGTACCCCAGCCATCCTGACAGTGGGGAGCCGTGACCGCCCCTTGGTCTCAATGATCAAGGGGAAGAAGGAGTAAAGCCTGGAGCCTGGAGAGAGGCTGGTAGGCAACGGCCACCTCTAGGGCACGCATAGGCCTCATGCAGTGAGATCTAGGCAATCCAGAATGGCCTGCTCTGGAGGCAGCTAAAGAGGATTAAGCCCCCCACCCCCACCCCCACCAGAGGGGAAGAGAGCGCCCTTGTGTGTTTCACAGAGGTCAGCCTCCCCAAGCACAGACCAGAGTGGAGAAGGATCTGGAAAGGGCAGAGGGGAAAATCAGCACAACGGGACCTCCTTCGAGAGACTCAGTGTAACGGTAGAAGGCACAAGTGGATAAATTTAATACCCATAATAATTAACATGGTATGCTATTTACAGAATAATAAGAGAGCGCAGATGACAAAGCTACCAGCTCTGGTCCTAGGGAACATTCAGTCTGGATCTCAAAAAAAAACGAGTCCAAGTTCGCCAGATGACAGAGGAAGGAGGACTAGCACAAGGGGCAGAGGAAAAGGCCAATCTATAAATCACCCAAATATGCAAAGCCTGCCTAGAAATCAGGTGTGACTCCAGCGTGAGGTATATGGGACCCAGGGAAAGATTTGGGATTCTGCAAGGCTTTGTTTGCACGGGTGGAGAACATGGCCCCGAATCCCTGCAACAGGTGATTCTCGTGCCCAGCAGGCTGTTTGAGGGCAGGTGTCTCTGTGCGAGCCGCGCCAGGGACAGCACTTGGCACACGGCCCGTGCTCGAGAGCTCTTTGGAAAATAAAGGAACAAGTGAACCTGAGTCCCAAGACTGCATTTTAATTTATTACAATTAAATTTGATATTGATTAACAGGGAGTACTATTTTGAGTCTTCCCCTTTTGGTCCTGGAAATAAGTAGATCTAAAGAGCAGCAGTTTTGTGGGGCAGGATGAGGAGTCAGGACGGCTGTTCTTTGCTGGAAACACTGTTTCACCCTCCGCATCTCAGCCACCCAGTCTGGAAAGTGAAAATCGTGCTCACTGCACGATAATCTCACAATAATCGTGAGATTATTGTGGAGATCAAACAGATCAAAGGTGCCTTGACAGGTATAAAGAACTTGACAGGTAAGACGCAGTGATGCCTCCTCCTCCCACATAAGTGAATTTTTCAAATAATGCAGTGATGTTCCATTAACAAGGGTTTCTCATTCTCAGCTCTATCTGCATTTGGGCCCAGAATACCTGGGGGGTGGGAAGCTGTCCTATGCATTTAAAGATATTTTTGCAACAGCCCTGGCTTCTGCCCATCAGCCATCGGTGCCCACACCCCCGATTCCACCCCAACGACTGGTTGTGATAACCAAAAATGTCTCCAGACGTCCTGATGTCCCCTAGAGGGCAAAATTGTTCCCTGGTTGCGAACCACTGCCTTGAACATTCCTTTTCCTTACCCATTCTAGATGGAAATCTTTCTAAAATATGTTGGTCACATCCTTACCCGTTAAACACAGGCTCCTGAGTCACTACAGGAGAATACTGGCTGCAACCATCATAGAATCTTTAAAATGGCTTAGCAGTATTTGCTCACGCCCCTGGTCTGCAGTGTCGTGTCGTTCCTCGTGCCTGCATTTCATGCATTTTTCTCTTCCCTCCCTCTCTCCCTGTGAGGCTGACAGCTGTCATTTTCCCGTAAGCATTGAAGTGTACGAATTTGCTATTTCTAATCTGCTCAGGATTTAAAAAGCAGTTAGCCAGCTTTCTTAGAACGCATCTAAAATGAGAATCAACAGTCCCTGAGTTAGGGTGTGCAGGAGCCTGCCAGATGGACTTGGTCCGTGGGAGCCTTGCAGAGGCCTTCCTGTTCTCACTTCCCAGCTCCTCTGCCGTCAGGGACGTCTGCCAGGTAAGCCTGGTGTCATCCTGCTTATTAGAATATGACTGGAGGATGTTAGGAACATCAGCTTTCCCATAGCCTCGATTTCGGATGAACTAAGAGGGGGTGGGTGTCTGATAACAGTTGAAACCTGCCCGCCAATTGCAAAGCAACATTTCGAAGAACAATGAGTCTTGGATTTTTCCCACCACCTTCCTCACTCCTTCCGTCTAGAAATTATAGGGAGGGCAGTACATCATTCGGTTGTCTACGAGGCCGCACAGAGCCTGGTATCGCGTACTCGATAAGACATCGGTGATACCTGAAACAAAATAAGTCTAGGGTCTGAGCCCTGGTTTAGTGGGGTGGTCCTGAGCACACAGTAGGCCATGTTTGTGGGAGGAACCCCATCCGTGAGGAACAAGAACAGAACCCCACTTTCCAGTTGTCTGTGGGGAAAAAAAAACTCCTGTGAGGTGTGGCAAGCCAAAGATAAGGACTTCAAAACTCCAGATGAGGCAAGCGGTTTGTCGCAAAAGCACAGGCTAATCTTTCATGTCACAGATAAAGAGGGAGCCCTAATAGGCCCAGAGACAGGAAAATAAAATGACTGAATGTCAGCGTGTTTCCTCTTCTGCCACAGCTCTCTTTAAAGAGCACTGATTGGGGATGGCCGCGGGTTCTGGCTCGCAGCACCAGTCCGCCTCGCAGCACCAGTCCGCCTCCCTTGATTTCCTCCTTTGCCAGTGCTCATGTTTTTCACTGGGCGCGAGGGGAGGTTAAGACTCTCCGTGTCTGCCTGACACCAGCGGGTAGCATCTCAGGGGTCTCTGACAGCTCACTCGTCCATGTTGTTAGGCTATTTCTGTCTCCTATAGCACGGAGTGATCCGTCACACCAGCATAAAGCAACCTGTGGGAGAACTTTTACCCGAGTGCTATGCAAGGTCTGAGGAAAGCATCCCGGTTCAGAACGGTTCTGTGCATCACGAGAAAGCGATCAGTGTCCAGTAGGACTCTAAACACCGCCGGAGGAATGACGTTCGACTTGCTACATTTTCTCAAGGTCATGACTGGTCTTAACAGTCCCCAGGGGTGACAGGTTTCCAGATGGTGATTCTGGACCAGCCAGACCCTTGAGAAAGGAGGCCAAAACTGCCCAGTTTCCACCGGAGAATATGAAACCTGAGATCATGCTGATAATGAGATCACCCTCAGAGCTTGTCCCGGGGTCCATGCTAACCCCAGTGTATCTCGTCTCCTGAAGGAATGAACCCAGGGATGCTGTGACTTTCAGATTTTATCCGTCACTTCTGTAAGGAGTTCCGCTGAAGCCATCCAAACAATCCGACCAGGCCGAAGTCAGGAAAATGGCCAGTCCTCAAAATACAAATCTTACAACAGAGTAACCATCTATTTGTATTTTCAAAAAGGCAATGAAAACATCTCTCTATTTGCCTTGGGTTCTGCAGTCTCGACATTTCAGATAGGTCACTGGTTAATTGGGCTGGGTTAATGGCTCTTTTCATTATGGTGACTTTTGCCCATCTTTCTGGCAGAAGGGGCCTGATTAAATCATGGGCGGCTGTGGGTGAAAGATATTGCTTCTGTGGCATTTAGCCTCCCCAGAGACTATAGAGCTTGGGGGGAGGGGGGACTACATGGAGTGACTTTGGAACATGGCAGAAACTTAGCTTTGTTTTGTCTACGTTCACAAGAAAGAGCAGCAGTTAGTGGTTCTGAGTGCCTTTTCTGAGGAGATGATTACACAGAACCTGCGGCAGTTTCTTGAGGCCAGTGTGTCTAGAGTGGGAGCGGACAGGGGAGTGGTGTGAGGTGAGTTCAGATGAGGCAGGGCGCGTAGTAAACTATCCGGAAATGAGGGATGAGGGCCGGTGCGTAGGCCAAGGTGGGAGCAGAGCAGCTGATAAATTCTGGGTTGAATTCTTGTGATCTGCTCGAATCCAAAGTATCCTTAAATTTACAAAAATTAAAAAAAAAAAAAAACTTGAACAATGAGTCTGTGGCTCAAAAGAGATGCAGAGATCTTAAAGAGATCCTGCTGTCCAATTCATAATCACGTAGAGTCCTTGCTAGGTGCTCACCATTTTCCCATCTGTGATTTAAGAGAATCTCTCCAAGCCTTTGAGATGTGTATTATTATCTTTATTTTGAAGAAGGACTGATGAGGGCTTTGTCCATGTTAGCCTTAACCTGCTTCGGGTTGAAACTTGACGTGTAGTAGGGCTTTATTTGGGAATGGGAGAACTAAAACTGGAAAAGGGGTTTTCTGATTCTGTTTTGTCCATTTTCTACTACATGAAGTTCTTCTTATCCTGCATAGGTTAAATTAGTTTTTGAGTTCTGGTCTAGGAAACTAACCACCAGGAAGAGGCCTGTTTCAATGAGGGAAAAAAAAAGAAAAGAAAAGTCTTCTCATAGTAAATGTAAAACATTGTCAACACATAGCCCATTTGTAACTTGTAGGCTAACCACATATGTTTGCACTAGTTATAAAGACTAAGTTCTCTGTATAGTAAGTAAATACGTGTGTATACGTATATGTATATAATTACCTATTTACTTATGTATCCTATAGCCACTAAACCCAGAAAAATTCTGAAAGAATAGATATCAAAACATCAACAAGAGCTATCTCCAGGATTTACGGTCCCTTCCTTTTATTTATGTATGTGTTTGTTTATTCCTAATCTAAAATGTCTTCCTATCATGGGAACGGAACACAAAGTGTATTTTTTAAAGACAAGAAGTAAAGAAGGCACACACCTGGCTCATTCTAGATTCAGGTGTATTTGATCTTCCCGCCTCCGGTTTGCTCCTCCTTTCGTACAGGTTTCATCACGATGATGCAGCTTAAGCGATCAATTTGAAGGTGACTCTTCCCAAAGTTTGAGCAGGTATCAAGATTACAAAAGCATCAACTCAATAAAACTGGGGCCCATTGTGATCCTTAGGATTGAGAGAACCTTTGGGGAAGTCACTGCAGGGAAAATATGAGAAACCAGAGGGAAGGAATAGAAATACCTGATCTTTAAGACCCTCAGTGGGAGGCATCATTTTGAAGGAGGAGATGAGCAAGGGGGAAACTAACACCAGAATTGTCGGTTACAGCCTCTGAAATCAGTCTGGGAGAGGAACAAGGGGCAAATCTCAGAGAAGGGCCCTCGAAAGACAGAAAAACACAGGCCAAGGAGACTAAGTAGACAAGTTCCGAGCTGTGTGGTGGAAAGTTTGAGGAACGGCACCCACATGCCCTGGGCCCTGGTGTGTTCGAAAGGCTCGTCACGTGGTGTGATCAGGTAGGAAGCAGAGGGACTCTCGTGACTCATTTGTGATGGGAAGCAAAGCGGTGGGTTGAGGGTGGCAGTTGTGTAGGAGGAAGGAGCAAGGCCCCCAGGACAGAAGGAATGGAAACAATTTAGATACGTGTTATTAATTATTGTCTCCAAAGAGCCTGGTGTGGCAAGACCAATGATGACATAGGGGATATTTCTTAAATCCCTCCCAACATAGCTCACTGTCTCCTTCTATGTGGCATGAATCATCATCTCTGGAACTTTCCTGTTTCCAGCAAGGAGGCTGCAGCACTGATAAAGGCTGTTGGCGGGATGTTACGTCACCGCCATTTCTGTACCTGTGGTTCACCTTCCTGGCAGCCCCGGCCTGAAAGACCCCAGAGTACAGGCATTCGATGCAACCTAATACTTGACATACAGGCGGTTGATGGGAATGATTTTTCAAAACCTGTTATATTCTGAAACGAGTGGTTTCTGGCCCCTGCTCCCACCAGCCTCCTCTACATTTTTTATCTTTTGCCCACAACAGATGTGGCCGATTTTCACATAGATGGAATCTCTTTGACTGGCAAGAGACTAGGGTTTTAGCTTTATGATTGTCATGGTGGTGGTTGTCATTATCATTTCAACTTCACCTATTTCTAGAAAGTGAGACAGTTTTCTTTGATACAATGGAAACCTTTCAATGAGATTGAAATGTAAGAACTTTTTAATAGAGGGGACAGTTATAAACTGTAAGCCCAACAGTTGTATTTTCCATTCTGGGTATTGTCTTCTTGGTGCACAGCAGGTACGCGATAAATGTTTTAGAATTAAGAATAGTGGAGGGTGCCTGGGGGGTGCCTTTGGCTCAGGTCATGATCTCAGGGTCCTGGGATCGAGCCCCACATCGGGCTCTCTGCTCAGCAGGGAGCCTGCTTCCTCCCTCTCTCTCTGCCTGCTTCTCTGCCTACTTGTGATCTCTGTCTGTCAAATAAATAAGTAAAATCTTAAAAAAAAAAAAGAGTTAAGAATAGTGGGTCTGATTTCACATAATATACCTCTCTATTTCCTGTTAGTGTCCTATCCATAGGTCAGATTATCTTCCTCTTCTGGGGCCTGGCCTTGGTTGACAAATAGATGAGTTGGTTAATTCATTTGTTAATTCAATTAACTGAACACATGCGAGACCTCAGAGATTATGTGGGGCTTGGAAAATGTATCCCCACTCTGAGCACACATCTCAGCCGCAGGAACATAAACATCCCCAGTTCCTGCTGTCACCAGTTATGAGTCCCAAGGCAAACTGGGGACCTACTATGTGCAAGACAACCTGCTAGGCCATGAGATACAAAGACTATATGGGATCGCCTCATAAGTACAAGAAGAAAATGGGGCATTTTAGTTTAAAATAAGAACACATAGCGGAGGGTGGGAGGTAGGGGAACCAGGTGGTGGGTATTGGGGAGGGCACGGATTGCATGTGGCACTGGGTGTGGTGCAAAAACAATGAATACTGTTACGCTGAAAGGAAATAATAAATAAATAAATAAATAAATAAATAAATAAATAAATAAATAAAAGTTATGAGTTTAAAAAAAGAACACATAGCATAGAACTTTATCGTATTTTACCATAGATAATTTACTGAACCATTTGCAGAAAAGTGGTACAAAATATGTCTTGTCATTATTCGCATTTTGGCACTGAGAAAACTGAGTTTTATAAGTTAATGTGTCATTCTGGGTTTTCCAGAGGAATAGAACCTATAGGAGCAGAGGTGGTGGTGGCGGCGGCGGTGGCGGAGGTGGCGGGGAGGGGGGGTGATTTACTATAAGAAATCAACTCACACAATATGAAAGCTGGGAAGGCAAGCTGGAAGCCCAAGAGATCCAGTGGCCTAAGTTCTAGGCCAAGTCAGGAGTCCGAAGGCAGGAAAAGACTGATGTCCCAACTCAAATGGATTGGATGAGCAATGTGCTCCCTGGGGAGGGCAGTCTCTTTTACTCAGCCTCCTGATTCACATGTGAAAATCTCATCCAGGCATACCGTCACTGACATACCCAGAAGGTGTTGAACCAAACATCTGGGCGTCCTGTGACCCAGCCACGTTGACTTACGAAATCAACCAGCACATGGGACTTAACCCGAGATTGCACGCCCATGAAGAGGAAGTGCTAACAGCCCAGTGCCCTTCCACAAGGCTTCTCATGGAGATAGCAGCCATTCCCAAGCACACACAAAAGACTGGCTATGTTTGTGTGTATGTGCGTTTCTATGATTGGCTCACAAAGAAATATCCAGCCGGCGTCCCCTCTCGCCAAAGCAGCTGCATTGACCAAGGCAGCTTTCCCACCTCCCTGATACGAACTTCCAGCCTCCCCCACCCCACACCATCAGGGCTGCCCGGAGGTGCCTGTACTTGGTTCAGCTTCTCATTCCATGGAGCTCCTCTTTCTTTCTCTGTGCTCCCCGTCTGCACACCCCAGGGCCACATTCCGTAGCAAGTCCCACAGGCCCAGGCCTGCGGTGGAGACTGGCAGAGCAGCCAGGGTCCCACAGAGGACAAAGGGTGGGACTTGTCTTACCTCTGAAGGCTTGGCACAGCCTCCAGCTCGGTAGGAGGAGGGGACAGCGTGGGCCGCCCGTGGGTTGCCCGTGCCTGGTACAGTCGCTGGCCCTTAAGAGGTGATCAGTATTTGCTAGATGAAGGGAAGAGAGGCAGGATGGTGTGGGGGAAGAGAAACTGTGCAAAAGGGAGGAACCGAGAAAAGGAAGTAGGAAAAGAGAATGGGTAAGAGAAAGGAGAGGGAAGGAGAAAGAGAAATGAGAAGAGTCAGAGGGGAGAAAGGAGCAGGAGCCCAGAAAGCAAGCAAGGCAGCAGAAGGGGTGCTGGAACTGGACGGGGAGGGAGGGTACCTGACCCGAATCCAGATAAAGGAGTAGCCCCCAGGCCCAAAGGAAATGACCCTGGACAAGTCACCAGCCTTTGTGGACCGTAAAGGAAGGAAGGCTTTAATGTGTGTCCGGAGGGGATCGGACCTGAGCCCCTCTCTGCATGAGCTCCCCTGCCTCCACGGTCGGGTCTGGTCGTCCAGGGATCCACAAAACCGCCGGGCAGCCACCGCCCTGACCCAGCCCCTCTCTCTCTGTTCGTCTTCTCTAGTCTTTACCTCTTACCAGGTGCACGAGTGCCCTGAATGCACAACGTAGGGAGGGGAACAGGACTACAGTTTCCATAGGAGCTGAATGGCAGCACTTGGAGAGACGTGGAGGACAGATCTTCATTTAGCCTCTTCTTTAAAGCCAAGATACATGCACACGCGGACATCAGGGTCCGCCCTCTGCAGTGCCCAGGCAGAGCCCGGCTCAGAAACTTCAGAAAGGAGAATGTAAAATGAAATATAGATATTTATAATTGAAGTATCTCTCCCCCTCCTCTCTCTCTCTCTCTTTAATGAAAATGCAGCCAACTGAATATTTAGTTCCCCAAGGAAGACTCCGCTGTCGATTACACTGTGTGCATGGGGAGACACTCTAACAGAAAATGATGCCGGCTCATGGCTAATGATCACCTTGCTCAGGATCAGTACAAGACAAGGTCTTTGAGGTCGGCCCCTTTTGAGTTTCGAATTAGGTATTAGGTGCCGAGTAGAGCTAAAAGCATTTCATGTGAGCCTGCAAACGCAGTGGACGCTGGGTCCAATTTTATACATGTACAGGTATATCAAATACACTTAATTTCCCCCATTGAAGGTGCTTGCTTTTAATTCTGCGGCTGGCAGTGCAGAACAGGTTTGAAGACTAAATTTCCATTCCGCCAAAGTAGTAGTTGGGGATAGAACTTCTAAAGCAGGAGTAACCCAAAAAGCAAAGGTTTTTGGCGCTCGCAGAGAAGGTGGGGGTAGTAAGATCCAGGGAGCAGTAGACAGAGGAGACCCCGTAACTCTCAGTAAACAACACAGGGCTGGGGAGCACAGACCTGGTCTTTGACTCTAGAGCTGAGCCCAGCTTAGCAGGAAAGACAGTTGATTGACTGACTTGCTCTCAGTGTTTTGCCTGACCAGCATTCAAGCCCTGGGCTATTTGGGGGGGCACGAGGGGAACTGAGCAAGCTAGGTTGTTCCCATGCATCGTGCGCCCGCTGCGTGATGCGTGTTGTTCCAGGTCCTTGATATAAAATACTCTACTTCATCCTTATGTAACCCTCTTATTCTTTCCAATCTAAACGTTAGGGAAGTGAGACTCGGAGTTTAAACAGCAGGCTTAAGGTGATGAGCAGGTGTTTAATGAGCCAGGGCTCTAACAGGGCCCTCCAGCTCTGCACTATGCCCCCCTACCCCAGCCTCCTGCACGGACCAGGGACTGGACGCTCAGAGGGTGCGCAGGCCTCCCGGCGTGCCCCGCCTCCCGACCCAGACCACTCTCCGTGGGATCGAGGCCATTCCCATTCAGCCTAACTGGCTGTCCCTCCTGCCCCAAAGGCTGGACATGCCACCTAAGCTGAGACACAGGGAGGTCTGCCCAGCTTCTCCTGCAGCCTCCCTCAGGCCTCCCACCCCAACACCAGGAGAACGGAATGGCCTTTTGGCTAACAGGCTCTGGGTCACCCAGTCAGTGATGAGGCCAGCAGCAGGCTGGACCTCAAACCCCTTCCACCCATGACTCCATCAGAAGTTCACAGTGTGGTTGAAAAATCATCCTATTTAAAGTTCGCATTTCATCTGTGATCTCTGTCAGGGACTGGAGCTGCTGCTTCCAGCAAGAGTGAAGAGAGCCTGTGAGCGTCTGGACAGCACCAGAAATCCTGGAATGGCTGCGTGTCTTTTATTAGCAAGAAGCTAGCTGCCATTAGAAGGATCCTTCTTGCCTTCAAAAATACAAAATATTTTCAGAGTTGCTGTTGTTATAGGACTTCTAAAATGATTTATGAGAATAGAAAACTGCTGGTGAAGAAAAATATGTGTGTATGGATATATATGTGTATTCCTTTTTAATAAAATGAAATAACTGTCGATGCAAGTAGTATTTTGACAATAAGAGCAGTTCCATTCAACGGATGGTCCTTGAGCGTGAACAGATTCTCATGAATAAAGAGGTGCTCATAGCTGTATTTATCTTACAATGGATTTGTTTTAGTGAGTTGAGTATTTTAAGGAGAAGCGTATGTTAAGAACTTTAAAGGGTGTTTTAATAAGAGATTTCTGGGGCTTTCTGTTGGTACTGATCATATTTTAATTGGCTTCCATTTGTGGAGCTTACATTTCAGAAAAAGGCGTGTATCTTCTGATGTTTAAAAAAGCAAAGTCACCTACTAACTAATGGTGTTATCAGATAGCGGTCAAAACAGACACTGGGCTAAGACCAGGTTGGCCGTTATGCAGTCTGATTGCCATCAGATCTGCCTGCGCCCACGGCAGACATCAGAAATCAGTCGGAAGCACCTAACTAACGGGCACCTGGGGGGCTCAGTCGGTTATGCTTCTGCCTTCGGCTCAGGTCATGATCCCAGGCTTTTGGGATCAAGCCCCAAGTTGGGCTCCCTACTCACTGGGGAGTCTGCATCTCCCTCTTCTTCTGCCCTTCCCCTCCCTTGTGCTCTCTTGTGCACGCGTGCTCTCTCTCTCTCAAATAAATAAGTAAAATCTTCTAAAAAAATCAATCTGAGCAATCTTCACATTCTTCTCAGTCCCACTCCTCATGAAGCCACCAACCCAGTGCTGTCGGCCATCAATCTGAACCTGGGCTGAGGGTCCTTTTGCCTCTCCATAGCTGGAGCCAATGTCCATACAAGAGTAGCCAAGAGTAAGAACAGGATTCCATGTAGAATAATAAAGACTGAAATAGTCACTGTGGAAATCATACCGTGTAATCCCTGTATTACCAGCAGAAGTGGCTTTCAGTGTAGGAAAACAATGGTTCATTTGGAGTCAGGCTCTAAATGGGTAAGGTAAGGAAAAGATAGTTCCTACTGTGTATAAATTTCATGTTATCCACTGCTGAAATGCCCTTACCCCATCTATCTGCAGAGACACTGTCCCAGTCGGCCACTTACCATCTTACCTTAACTTCTGTAAGAATCTCAGCCAACAGTAAGCTTGGCAAGGGCAGGGACTGTGTCTGTGTGCCTTGTCATTCGTTGTAGTGAGTGCCTAGTACCGTTTGGTGTCGTGAGTGAGTATGAATGAGTTCATCCCCCCAAGGAGCTCCCCATCTCTTCTAATGTTATCGTCTACCTTACAGCTGTATGTAAATCAAGACATCACTCTCCTGCCTAAAACCTTATCTCCTTTTCACCCACTGAGTGAAACCCAAACTGCTGTCCAGCCACAGTGCCAACCAGCCAAGCATTGCACTTTATCATCTAGTAAGACTAAACTTTGACGTTCCCAGCAAAGATCATACCGTTCGTGCTTTTGTGTCTTTGCTTCTGAGATTCCCTCTGCCTGAAACTCCTTCCCCACCTAACTCTAGTTCATCCTTTAAAGCTCAGTTAAAATCATCAATTACCTTCATCGTTCCCTTTGAAATGCTTCCTTTGAGATGCCTGAGTGGCTTAGTTGGTTGAACATCAACTCTTGATTTTGGCTTGGGTCATGATCTCGGGGTCATGAGATAGAGCCCCATGTAGGGCTCCCCACTCAGCGGGGAGTCTCCTTCTCTCCCTCAGCCCCCCCCCACCCGCTAGTACTCTCTCTCCCTCTCTCCCTCTTTCTATAAAATAAATTAATATTTTTTCAAAAAGAAATGCTTCCTTCTATCCCAGAGTTGGAGTCAGTGCCTCTCCTCTAAAATCCCATGTCACTCTCTTCATATTTTTATTGTAGTGCTCACCTTATGATATTGGAATGATCTCTTTTTATATTTCCTTAAATCATAGTGTTTTTGCTGCATGATACAGAAAATCCAACTCAAACTAGAATATATTGGTCCACATACATGAAAAGAGGTAGCAGGCTTCAGGTATAGTTTGATCTAGAGATTTGTAGAATCACTGGGCCTCGTTTTTATATATTTCTTTTGGCCCTGTCTTCCTGGCTTTAACCTCAGATTAGCCCTTTATGGTATCAAAGTGATTGCCAAGTTTTCTCACTGGTATCCAGATGAGAAGAATTTCTGTTCTCCTCCCCAGCCAATGAAAGTTCTGAGGTTTCACCGACTGAGTCTGTGAAAAGACGGGTGCCCATCCTTAAACCGATCATGAGTACAAAAGAGGTGGGAGTCTGCTCACTGGCCAGAACTCTGTGGCTGAGAAGTTCAAGTCCTTGTAAGCAGGGGTAAGGGGAGAGGATACTTTGGAGGCCATCAGCAACATTCAGTGTAATTTCCAATTAGACTAGGCTCCCAATAGTCTTGCGTTCCCTGCCATAGTCATCTTTGGGTTCCCAGCATGTAGCACAGTGTTTGCTCTATGCAGCGTAGGTCATCAATCCGTATTCGCTCAGCTAAAGGAAATTGAGCCTTCCTGGAAGTAAAGACACATCTGTATCCATGCCCCTCTTTATCCATGGTCCTCTCTTCCGTCCTGCAGATTCCACCTCCATGCTGACCACCTCCTACAGCTGCTTCCCGCCCTTCCACTAGACGAGCTCTGCTTGAAAATAGTCCCCACTTCCCTTATCCTGGTTAAGTTTTCTCCATCAAATTCACCTTGAACCACACCCACCCCCATCCCAATTGCAAAAAGACCTTCCTGTTTAGAGGCTCTCAGAAGTTTCCCTTACAAGTTGAAGATTCTGTGATAAATGCACAAACATGTCACCCCAAATGAGGGAAATATCAAAAGAGAATGGTTTGTCAGCTGGTCCTTTTTTATTGAATATTCCCCGAAGGTAGCTGCTGTATACCTCCTGATTGTTTCTTCAAAAGAAGGAGGATAGCAGAGTACAAAGAGACTAGACTTTGCAAACAGGCCTGGGTCAAATGCTGGTGCCGTCACTTCTTAACTCTGTGCAATGTTGGGTAAGTGATTCAATCTTCCTGAGTTCAGCCCCCTCCTGTGCAAAATGGGGATAATAATACTCGCCTCCCAGGATTGTAATAAAGGTTAAATCAGATGAGCTGTGTAGTGGGGCTGGGACAGTGCACAGTCAATCGATGGCGCTTTCCTCCTCTGTCTGTGCCATCCAGAGTGCAGTCCTGGTACACCTAACTTCAGCTCCATAATTCTTTCCAGTTTTCACATGATGCAGGCTGTTGAGGAAGCTCATCATTACTGAGGCTTGGTCTGTCCTCCCAATGTCTATGCATGGGAACTGGAGATTCCTTACCAATCTTTGAGAATTCGTCCAGTCCCCCTTCCCCCAATGGCTGGCATCTGCCTACGTGGGCATGCCCTGGTTTTGTTGTCCTGGAAAAACAGAAAAGAGCTTGCCAGCTGTGGTCACTCTGAAGAAATAGATAGGATGGCATGAACGTCCATCACCCAGTAGTCTGAGGAGCTTTAAGCATCCTCAGGGTTTCTCCATCTCTAGGCTCTGGCTCCCACACATGCTGTCTCCCCGATATTAAACTCAGTGTCGTCTCCTGGGGCCAAAAATAAACTTTACTTAAAACTGTGGCAGGGAAGAGAAGTTCTTTATCGACCTCAGACAATGTCACATTTATCATTAGAGATCCTGTTTCTAGAACCCCACACAGGGCTGTTACCTGGTTATGCCTTCAGGAAGCTTCTTACTTCCTTTTGGTTCCTGTCTAGATCATCTCTTCCCACTGTTTGCTCCACTTTCCTTTTGGGAACAAAACAAAATCTCATTCAGGGTGTTTTATCATCCGTTTTTGTGGTTTTGACTACTAATCTCATACCCTGTAGAGCCCATCAAAAAATTTTATTGAACAAAGATTGTTCCCTTCCTCAGAAGAATTCTAATGTCAGCTATTAATAGTCATTATTAATAACATATTCATCTCATATATAAATGTGAGTAGATTTTTTTTTCCTGCAAAATATATAGAAGGAGCCATCCCATGGCAAGGACTGCAAATGTTCTAAAATTCTCGTGACTACAAAACAGAAGCCAGTGGCTTTATTTGATACCCGAAGAGGAGAAGGACAGATATCTTATGTGTTCCTTGCCAGTGGACTTCTCACAGGGAAAAAAGACTTGGCAGCTCATAGACTAAGACAACATTTTTCAACACTTGGGTTTCTTGGGGGAACCAAAAAAAAATCATTACCCCAGTGCGCCATTTTCTCTCTCTTCCTGCAGAATCCTTTCTTTTAGTAAATATACTTGCCGAATCTCAACTCTTCGAAGTTTTGCACCCTCTCCATTTTCATGAGGACAGCCAGAAGTGAGAACTTTTTAAAATTGTAAGTAATCTCTGCATCCAGCGTGGGGCTCAAATACACGAGCCCAAGATCAAGAGTCACATAATCAACCAACCGAGCCCCCCAGGCACCCTCCTTATCTTTAGGGAGTCTTAAGTCTCTTGCCTTTGTACAAACAGAATGTATCCTCAGAAGTCAAAAAATAGAACTACCCTACAATCCAGCAATTTCACTACTAGGTATTTACCCAAAGGATACAAAAATACTGATTCAAAAAGACACATGCACCCCAAGGTTTATAGCAACATTATCTACAGTGGCCAAATTATGGAGACAGCATAAATGTCCATTGGACGTCAATAAACAATGAAATATTAGTCATAAAAAATCTTACCATTTGCAAAGACGTGGTTGGAACTAGAGTATTATGCTAAGTGAAATAAGTCAGTCTGAGAAAGATCTACCATATGGCTTCACTTATATGTGGAATTTAAGAAACAAAACAAAAGTGAGCATAGGGAAAAAGAGAGAGAGAGGGATACAAACCAAGAAACAGACTCTTGACTGTAGAGAATAAACCAATGGTTACCAGAGGGGAGGTGGGTGGAGGGCTGGGTTAAACAGGTGAGGGGGATTAAGGAGTGCTCCTGTCTGATGAGCACCATGTGTGCTCATCTATATGGAGAGTTGAATCCCTATATTGTACACCTGTAACTAATATTATGGTGTATCTTATCTAACTGGAATATAGACAGAAACTTAAAAAAAAAAAGAAAGGAATATATGTCTATTATGGAAAGTGTAGAAGATGCAGATACCAAAAAGAAGAAAGTAATAGTTGAACCCCATTCCAGAAGTATACAGAAGTAACCACTGTGATTATTTTGTTGCCAATGCTTTTAACCTTTCGGGTGCATATGTTCACCTAGGTATATAATTTTTATATTATTTAACTATATTACTTGGTTCATGGCATACAGTGTTTTCAGGTCTTTCAAGGGACTCTTGTGGGGTTTACCTCTCCCTTCTTTTTCCAAATTTCATTTCTAATCCTACCTCCCCTCCCACTTAAGGAAAAACTGCAGTGTGTTTGACGTATTATGCATATAGACTGTTGTTTTGTGTGAATGTTTATAATCCATGCAAATGAGATTCTGTTATAGAACTCCTAGTTTCTCTTTTTTCCATTCACTACTATTTTTGATATCTCTCCATGTTGCTATATCTTCATCTAGTCCCTAGTCCTAAATGCTGCCTAGCATCCCGTCACAGTTTACTTAGCTACAACCCTACATAGGCTTGGGTTGCCTCATGTAAAGACTTGGGAAGAATTTTTCTGCTCTGGACCAAGGATGGAGATTCCTGGGTCATAAGGTACCTTTGTGTCTAACATCAGCAAGTGGAGTCAGATTCCTGAGGCTGAACCAGTGTGATTCCCTCGGGAGTGGTTGTCATAAGCCTGACTTCTAATTTTGGCCAATCTGATGGATGCAAAGTAGTATCTGGCTCTTTTAACTCACATTTTCTGATAACCAAGGAATTTGAGCATAGCCTTCCATACTTCTTAACCAGTTTGATTTCCCCATTCTAAGATTAGACGGTTTGAAGGCTTAGATTATTTAGGATCCTGCCTCTTGTTCTATTTATTTGCCTGACTTTCTTGTAGATTTAAGACAATATACTTTGGGGTGCCTGGGTGCCTCAGTAAGTTAAGCATCTGACTCTTGATTTTGGCTCAGGTCATGATCTCCGTGTCTTGGGATGAAGCCCTACGTGGGGCTACGCACTTAGTGGGGAGTCTGCTTGAGGTTCTTTCTCTTATCCTCTGCCCCCCCACTCCTGTGCACACACACTCTCTCTCCCTCTTGCTCTCTCTCTTTCTCAAATAAATAAATAAATCTTTAAGAAAAAAATGATAATACCTACTTTAAGGTTTTTGACATTGTTTATATTTTTACAGTCTGTCGTCTTTGTGTTAACTTTCTCTCTGTAGTGTTTTTTGCCAAACATAAATTCTTATCTTTTTTTCATCCTTAGAGCTTGATTTATATATATGGTACATATCTTTCCAATGTCATTATTTTCTGTTGGGTGGGAGGTTGCTGGTTAAACCTAGTTAATTTATTGTAGAGTTTCTTGTTATAACTGGAATGTTTATATAAGTGAAAGGCATTTAATTTATTTTCAGAGTACTTTTATTACTATCATCCCATTTGATCTTTCTAAAAACCCTGAAAACTAGGTGAAACAGGGATTATCCTCTCCATTTCATGAACAAGGAAACTGATTTGACTCGGAGACATGGAGTTTTCTACCCAAGTTCACGTAGCTAATTGGTGAGCAAGTCAAGATCAACAGTCAGACCTCTTATCCCTGAGCAATCTCCCTGTGAAGCTTATTAAGAGCTAGGATTGTTTCCAACAAAATACAGTCATCTTAAACTTCTCCATGAGATAGTCAGTCATTGGCAGCCTGATGAGATCGTCACATCAGAACATATGTTTTTAAAAGATCTGGATTGACCCGTCATTTTGGTCTAAGAAATGAGCTCCATGGTCTTCTCAAAAAAGGTAGAAGTGTCATGTGGGAAGGGGGTCACTCATCTCTTTGAACGCTGTTGCGGGCGATAAGTTGCCTCATTGAGTCCTGTTCCGAAGACGGTGACTGCAGATGAATCACGGTTTTCAGGGGAATCTGTCTTCCTCACCTGCCCTCAACTTAGAGACAGGATCTGCGCCCTAGGGCCAAGAAGAGCATAAACATGGGTACGTGGATGGAAGCAGGAAGAGTTTCTAATCACTGTCATGTCAAACAATGTCGTCCCAGAAAATGAGTATGTAGTTCATTTTGACCTCAGTGCAGACCATACAAAGACAGATTCAAGAGAAATGTTGGCTCTGGCCCCTACAATCAATGAATACTGTCCCAGGGACGGGACTGATGAGCTGGAGGTCAGGTGATTGTTTGTAGGAGAAGAGGAAGCCCAGCTCTGGGCTCCTGCGGGTGAAGGGAAAGGTGATGGAGTGAGGGGGTGATGGGGGACTCATTCTTCAGGGCGATCTTAATTACATTACAAAATGCTGTTCATCAGCACTTTGTGGACAAGGAGAAGAAAGTTCAGTTGGCTGCTGCTTGGTTAGAGCTTTTTTAATCTTGGCATGTCCTTCAGCACCACGGGCAATAGCAGGCCAAACCGGGGTTCTCTGAGCATGTCTTCCTCATTAGAAGGTTCCTTCTCTGTAATCCAACTAAGCAAATCTTATGTAGGTACTTCAAGAAGAATGAGTATTTCAAATATTTGCCAAAATGAGGTCAAAAGATTATAATAGCAATAATAATAATGACTTCCAAATACCGCTTGCCATGTGCCAAGCGCTATGTTGAATGAGCATCATTTTATGTACTCTGGGTGGGGGGCAAACCGTGGGCATCAGTACTTTTACTCTCCCCCTTTTGCAGATGCAGAAATTAAGGCTTAGGGAAATGGACTGAGTCCCCCAAAGTTTCAAAGCTAGTAACTGGCAGAACTGGAGTGCAGATCTAGAACTGTCTGAAGGCGAATTTCTGTGCTCTCAAATTTTGTATTCATTATTTCTGCAAAACAATTTGCCCCCCCCCCCCCAAAATTTAACTGTTTAAACAAAGGTTATTCTTTCTTGCAAGGGTTACAAATTTCAGAGTGGCTTGGCTGGGCGTGTCTGGGTCAGAATTGCTCATGAGGTTCCAGTAAAGTGTCCACCCAGTTCCTCTCCATGTGGGCCTCTCTGGGGAGCTGCCTGAGTCTCCTCCATAAAATAAAGATATCCTCAGGGTTTCTATGGCGATCAACTGAGACAACCTGTGAGAAAGTGCTGCGGAAGCTGAAGTAGCAATAATAGTGTATGATTTTAACACCATCTTGCACAGTGTATTTAGGGAAGTGGAGCTACCCCCGA
The DNA here is from genome assembly GCF_011764305.1 of Mustela putorius furo. Classification (NCBI taxonomy): domain Eukaryota; kingdom Metazoa; phylum Chordata; class Mammalia; order Carnivora; family Mustelidae; genus Mustela; species Mustela putorius. Next base: position 20,671,032 of record NW_025421322.1, on the reverse strand, counting down.
CTCCTGCAGAAGAATGACCAAGATCAGGCCTCATTCACTCCATGCCTTAGGCAAAAAGCCCAGCCCCTATGAAGGGCACGTTAGAGTGAAGAAGATAAAGAAACCAAACTTCTGCACACATCCCCCATGAGGCAATTCACAGTGGTCTGCCTGGGATTCCCTGCTTTCCCTGCTTTCCCTGGGGCAGAAGAGGGGAAAAAAGATGTTCTCATCTACAGAGACCTGGTAGGTGCTAGAAAGTAAGCAACCCCTTTTGCTTTCTAGCGCAAGATTATTGGGATTTAAACTCAGGTTGGAAGTAACAAGTGGTCTGGATAGAAAATGAAACCAGAGGGACGCCTGGGTGGCTCAGCTGGTTAAGCAGCTGCCTTCGGCTCAGGTCATGATCCCAGCGTCCTGGGATTGAGTCCCACATTGGGCTCCTTGCTCAGCAGGGAGCCTGCTTCTCCCTCTGCCTCTGCTTGCCATTCTGTCTGCCTGTACTCGCTCTCCACCCCCCCACCCCGCCGTCTCTGATAGATAAATAAAAATCTTAAAAAAAAAAAAAATGAAACCAGAGTTTAGCCTAAGAGAAGAGAATATAGATAGAAAGTCTTCGGTGTAAGACAGACCCATTTGTGCCCATTTTTGTGGTGGGGAAACTGATGCTCCTTGGAGTTCTGTAATCTGCAGAATGACATACTTTGTGTGTAAAGTTCCAAGAAGACTGTCCAGCACATAGGAGTTGCTCAAAACAGAAGTTTAGGGGTAGTTTTCGTTAGAACTATCATCATTCTAATCTCATGTTTTTTTAAGGAACTGTCTGAAGATGAATTTCTTCATCTTTGTTGTTTTAAGGATCAAGTGGCTCAGTTGGTTAAGTGGCTGCCTTCTGCTCAAGTCATGATTCCAGGGTTCTGGGATCGAGTTCTACATCAGGCTCCCTGCCCACTGGGGTTTCTGCTTCTCCCTCTCCTCTGCCTGCTGCTCCCTTTGTCATCCGTCTTCTCTCTGTCAAATAAATGAAATCTTAAAAAAAAGATAACATATCCTATTGCTTATTAGATTACAATCTCTGATGAGAATAGTATTTTGTCTATCTTGTGTATCTATCTTAGTAAAGTATTCCCAGCATCTATGAATGGACCTTACACAAACCTGGTATGTAGGAGACTCTCATCAACTATGGTGGATAGTAACTAGCATTTTCCGCATCATCAACACCGTCATTATCATCACCATCATCAGCACCCCTGTCCCCAAGACATAAAATAATTCAATAATGTTCTCAGTCTGTGAACATGAGACTTAATTCCTTTTTGCTTTCTGGTAACCTTCATTCACAGAGGAGTCTGTGTCTCTTTCCCATGGTAACAAAAAAGATACTCTGCCATATTGGTATTACGTTGTTATGACTCAAAGCAAAACAAAAACCAAAGCAAAAACAAATCCCTAGGAAACCTTAACAAGCCCTGTCACCAGCTTCATCATCGTATGTTGGAGTTAGAGCCCCTGGTATTGGATCCAATCTCTATTACTTACTTTGTGGCCCTGGGTAAGTTACCAACCTTGTCTGGCCCTCCATGGACTCATTTATTAAACTAAAAGATAAAAGCAACCAAATACCAATATGGCTGTTGTAAGGAATAACTGAGATTCTCTTCGCCAGATTTCTTGCATGCATCCTTTCCGTGACAGGTAGACGCCCAGTAAGTGTCTATAGAATAAATGGATTGACTGAGTGAATGCTGTAATTTTATTCCTGACTTCACTACTCATTGCAAAACTTGAGCCTGCATGAGAGGAAGAAGAGATCCTTCCAAACTCTGGGGAATTCTGATGGAGTAGAACATACAGGCTCCAGGACTCGGTATAGCTTTGGGCAGGTCTGATTCAGTCTCATGGGTCTTACCCACAAAGTGGGAGAATTGATGGCCACACTAAATGTGAATGTACTTCAGGCCCCTGGCCTACACATTGAAGATATAGTTAATCATATCCTTTTAAAAGACCTCTCCCCACTTTTTAGACCCCACTTTCTAGGATCCTAGAGTGAGTCCTTTGAAATGTAATCAAGGGAGATAGTGCCCCGACCCCTAATCCCTGATCTCCTTTTCTGGGAGAGGTAGGAGGCTAACTTCTTTGGTCCCTTGGGCATATTACTCCAAGTTGTAAAACTACCTCTTGTCATGAAAATACTTTTCCTTCCTTTGGGTAAGGACAATTTGCAAACAAAAATGGTCTATGATTCTATACCCAGCTCCTCTGACATTCTAGCTCGTAAAAACTCTCCCATTTTTGTTTCAGTGCAGTTGAGTTTAGACTGCCTTCTGGTCTCTCCATCCTATTCGGATAACCTTGAATAAAGTCATCCTTCCCTAAAAAAAATGTATATATATATATACACATACATGCATATATATATATATATATATATATATATATATAGTTTAAGATGGTACATTTTATTGTATGTATACTTTATAACAAAATGTAAAAAAAAAAAAAAAAAAAAGAGGAAAATCGTAACTGGCTGGAGTATTAACTTTCTGAAACTGGTGCCAAAGCTTGAGACAATATTGGCTAGCGTATCTGATCCTTTACTATGTGCTAAGCATGGTCCACATGTCAAAAGCATGATCTCATGTCACTCATAGTGCTCCTGTGAGATAGAATTATTACCCCCGTCTTCCAGATGGGAAAGCACAAGCTCAAGCTCATGTTTGCAGAAATGGGGTTTGAACCATTCGTAGATGCAGGCAGCTCAGATCCCGCCCACAGAGAACTTTAATAGAGAAGGTAATACCGAAAGCCCTGTCAGAGTTTGAGAAAAGTCTTGGCTCCTTCTCTTCTTTGAAGCTCCGGTATATTGGAAGGGAGGGTGAGAAGGGAATGAGGAAAAGGAAGACTCAGAAGAAAAAACAAGAGGAACACACAGTTACCAATAGTTTTCTGTTTTGTTTTTTTTTTAAATAGTGACTTTTAATTGTTATATTGGCATGATTCTAATGATAACAAAAATAGTTTATGGAACAATGACATCCAAACTCCCAATCAAGCCCCCACACATTTGGGAGGGCTGAGCAGTTTCAGCCTCTGCCTCTTTTTTCCCACCCCCCCGTTTTTCTTGTGGAGAGAGGCTCTAGCGGCACTGTGATGTCGCCTCTGGGGGCTCCTCTTGGCATACCTGTCGATTACAGACAGGACATCTAGGACCCCACAGCTGGAGAGGAACAGCAAGTCCAAGGTGGCCATCATATCACTAGTTTGACAGGATAGAGCTACCAGGACCGCATCTCAGGAAGGGTCGCTCCTCCCAGTCCCGTGGCCTGAACTTGATTGATTCTTAAAATAGCTGCAGTATTAAAATAAATAATTAATAAGTCATAGTCATCATAATAATAGTAGCAGCTAACACATAGAAGGTTTATCATATGTCTGATGATAAGCACGTTATATCTAGCTCATTCATTCCTCCCAACAAATCAGTCAGATAGGTATATTCATTAATCGTCATGTTCTTAAATATGAGGAAACAGCTGCACATAGAAATTAAAATAATTTGCCCAAGGTCACAGAGTTTTTAACGTTGCAGAGGCAGAATGGAATTACAGAGAGCGGAGCATTGACAGTGGAGTTGAATGGAATAATTCACGTAAACATTTCACCCAGAGCCTTCCAATAACCCTAGGAAGAAGGTTGGGTCTACCATCTATTTACCAATGGGGAAAGCATGGCTTATGGAAGGAAAGAAGCTGGCTGAAAACACACAGCTCAAAAGTGGCGGGGGGTGGGGGTGGTAGTCTGTCTTAGGACAAAGCACAAATGCGAATTCTGACCTCTTGCCTTCTTGGGAACTGATTAGAAACCGAGAAGGTGAATTTCTGACTCTGTTGTGTGAATCATTTTGCTCGCTTTCTGTGCTGTGAACCAATGTTTTTTGGATTTCTCATCCAAGTGAAGCTTAGGGGAGGGTTCCAGTCTTCAAAAAATATGTCTTTTCCTCTTAAGGGTCAGCTTTAATAATGAATTAAACAGTTCTAGTCAGTCCCTCTGTCGTATTTCTCATGGAAGATGGTGACTGTTTGTGGAGTCTTTCGTTGTCATGAGTTGGGATCGCTTTTTGATACGCTTTCCCTGGGGTAAGGCAGAACCACGCCAGGCAGCCCAGGCAGGGTTTTCCCCCTAATTGTGCCCATAATAATCCACCATTTTATATTTATTTCATCAGTTTCCACAGTTCACAAGAACACCCATAATCTTAGATGCAGTAATCAACTGTTTCAAAATTGCCCCATCCTAAATTTGGGCCCTGAACTTGGTAATTTAGCTAGAGAGCTTCACTGTTGAGTACCACTCTTTCACGGATGAAGGAAAGTGCTACTATTTGGGCTGTATTTAATTCTTATTATTTCGCAAGTTGAACTGGATACCACGGAGTTTAACAACGCGGGGTATAATTGCTTTAATGCTGGGAAGGCGCAAGGCCGCCTGACTTCCCCAGTCTTTGCTAGGACCCTCTCACAGATGGGATGCTGCTGCCCACTGGGGCTTTTCCGCTTCAATATTTTAATAATACAAACATGGTTGCAGTGCGGGATTGTCGATGGATCAGCCAAGGGTATGAAGTCGTCACCAAACAGCTTTTCATCACGGCTAACGTGCAATGGTTGAGCACTTCCCTGGTGTTAAGCCCTGTGGCATCAGCTTATTCAAGCCACAGCAAGCCTCCAAGGCAGATTCTATTCCTGCCACATTTACAGAGGCTCCAAGGGATCCTTTATAGCAGGTCACATCTTCTGTGGCTGGAACATCTGCTCCAGAGTCAAAGTGCACAGTTCCTGCTACGTTGTCTTCCCAGCATCAGCTGCTTTGTTCTTTTTGCAGGACTTAAGGAGAGAGTGAGGGTCAGAGGCAGAAAACACAACACATAAAGCCTTAGGAGGAATGGAGAGTCCCTTGTGAGTCGTGAATGCTGGGTGTCCCTTTGCCTGTCCTTCAGGTGGGCTGTCACAGCACTAACTGCCAGTCAGAGTTTTGTCCTTACCTCTGTGTGTCCCCTCTAATCTACTTTTTCAAAGGATTTATTTATTTGAGAGAGAGATGTGCACAGGGTGGAGGGGGGGGCAGGCAGAGGGAGAGAGAATCTCAAGCAGCCTCCTCACTGAGCGTGGAACCCCACGTAGCTCCCATCCCAGGACCCTGAGACCGTGACCCAAGCCAAAAATCAAGAGTGGGGTGCTCGACTGACTGAGCCACCCAGGTGCCCCACCTCCAATCTACTTTATTTTTAAATATTTCATTTATGTATTTGACAGACAAAGATCACAAGCCGGCAGAGAGGCAGGCAGAGAGAGGGGAGGAAGCAGGCTCCCTGCTGAGCAGGACCCTGAGATCATGACCTGAGCTGAAGGCAGAGGCTTAACCCACTGAGCCACCCAGGCGCCCCTCCAGTCTACTTTTTAAATATGACCCCAACACCCAAGAGCAGAATGAATTTTACCCTGAAGTATGAAATGTTTTATGAAGTATCAATTCCAGCTGCCTAGATCCCTTTTGCATTATAGTGAGACTCGCATTGGATTGCCCGATGAAAAGCCACGCTCCCTTTATCAAAACGTTTAAACCGTGTGGACGCCAGTACGCATGTGAAAAAATAGATTTTTGGTAATTGTGTTCATTTAAAACATAATGTGTAGGATTTTTTGCTAGTAGACTGAGAGTGACATCATACTGACCCTAAAATATAAGGCTTATGCTTTTGAGACAATGGAGCCAATTTTAAGATAAATGGTGGTACAAATGACAGCTTATTTGGATAATACCTTCTGATTACCAAGAACTGGGATGAATTCTAAAATGTAAACATATTTATCTAAACATAACTTGGAATTCGTTGGCCAAACCTTGAACTTTTTGATGATACTTACATGAGGAAAAGTGGTTAAAAATCAATTCTGCTTCTAAAAGTACTTATCAATCTAGAAAAAATTGGCTGTGTTTTCTGGAAAAGTATTTATAATGTCTTATTTTGTAGCAAAAGTTTTATTTTTACTTAATTGTCCCCCTAACCTCTGAAACTAAAAACAGCAATCACTATACACGACATATATTACTTTGCTCATTGCTTCCCCCGATAGATATTTTCGTATCCGGCATCACACACTCGGGATACGGTAGGCCCGCTGGATGAGTGCCTTTCGTCGCAGGTGCATTCCACTAGGGAAGACAAATTATGAACAGAAAGCCAAATCAATATGTGTCATTTTGGATGATGATAAATATTGTGATGAACATAAAACAAGGTAAGGATGTAGCTTCACTGGGGAGAGGAGCAGTCCTCTTGGAAGGCCTTTGACAGAGGTAACATGCCAGCAAAGACTAATGGATGAGAAAGAATGTTCCAAGCCCTTTCATATACAGACTTCTCACCAAAAATAATTGGACAACCACCAGTCCTACCTAAAGAAAAATCTATGTCTCCTACCTTCTTCCCTGCCATTTGTGTTTTGTTTTGTTTTGTTTTTTTCCCTGACTCTGTTTTCTTCAGAAAATATTCATCTATCTAAGATTAAAAGATCTCAGTTCATCTTCCCAAAAGTGAGGCCAGAGCATTTGCACTTGTCCTGCAGCTGAGCCACATCTGAGTGACCCGGCTGAGGGAGCCAGGTCTAGGAACTAGCTGGAAGCCTGTTTTTAAGGCCCTTATGTGCTTGGGTCCGCCTTGTCCTTGGGACTCTCCAGATGCCTTTCTCCCTGTGGGAGGTACCTCCACATTTAACCAGCCCACAGTATCCCCTGATCTGCCTCTTTTGCCAGGACTGATAGTGATGTCTGAGCTTTTGCATTCACCGGGCTGGCAGTGGAGAGTCCACATGCCATCGGGAGAAACGGTATTTGCGCCGGGCTGCTATCCGGGGCATCACAACCCTCTGTCTGCCTTAAGGAAGAGAAGGAAGAGAAAGGAAATTCCATTTGATAGGATTCTCCTAAAAGGCAGCCACTATCCCAGATTTTTGATACATCTTACTTTATCTTATCTTACCAACATACCTAGGAGGCAAGGATCCCAGCACTGCTTCAACCTTGTCTTCAAAGTCACCCAGGTCATAAGAAGTAGATCTGGGATTTGTTCCTATTTCAGGTTCCAGAACCATTCTCAGAGGGAAATGATGCATGGAATTCTCCTACTACTTGGCACATCCAAAAACCTTCTATCTCCTTCTCAGAGTCCCTGCCTGAGATACCAAATGGGATATCCAAGCTCCAAATTAAGGTTTCAACTAAATAAAATTGCAGTTTCTGGAATACAGTTTCCAGTAAGAAGATATGTCGGGCAGTGAACCAGCTACCTAAACAGTGGGTGCCAAAACCCTATGGGCGATTTATGGAGAAGTTGAAATAAGGAACAAAACAAATACATTTAGACTTTACTGAATTCCTTTCCGTTTGGGAGGAAGAAAAATATTATTCTCTGCAAATGGAAAAAATGGATTCATTTCTCTCTGCTATTACATGGGTCCAGCTAAGCAATAATGCACGGCAAAGCCAAATGCTCTGATCGGTTTCTCTGAGCTGTTATTAAAGTTTGCAAAATATTGCTCAGATTCTTCCTGGCAGGCTTTCAATATTGTCTGTTGGAGCTAGAATCAGACTGGTCCTCTTCATTTCTGTTAAGCTTGCCAGGACTGGTGATCCCACCACACTAATCTCCTAGTGTCATGGCCTTCCTCCAGCATAGGCTGGCGACCGCTTCCCCCACCCCCAGAACCAATACCCTCTGTTGCTGCTCTGATATGACTCAGTTCAAAATGACTAAATCAACTTTCTCCCCCCTCCCTTTTTTTAAACCAACGTACATGCATGGGCACACACACACATACACACACACACACACACACACACACACACACACTCTGGGCTTTCACGCTGGGCCTGAATGAGAATGGGGAACTATATAGAACAGTCTGACTTGTAAAGTATTCCTCAGTGAAGTTGGGGTCTGAGCCCAGGAATCTAGAAGGGACATGGGACTTTTTTCCTCTCCGCTGATCTGGCAGATAATCTGACCCCTACAGCAACATCCCTTACTGTTACCCAGCTTTGTCCCTGACCTCACTCTGGCCCCACTGCGCTTGTTGCATTTCCTCACACACCCAGTGGACTTTCTTGCTGTGGGCTGTGCTCTGATGGAAAGGTCCTTCCTCTCGCCCCTTCTGATGAATTCCAATTTACCCTCTAGGTCTCAGCTCAGATGGCATTTCTGCGATCCTCTAGGAGGACGGTGTAGAGGCCTCTGTCCTGTGCCGCCGTGGGGAGTTCGTCTTGTCACAGCCTTGATTGTGATTGTTTTCCCCAGGGCAGCTGGTAGCTCTGAGACACAGACAAGGTCTGTCTTATTCACAGACCTGTATGAGAGCAGGCTAACTGCAGTAACACGCAGTGTCATGGGTAAAAGCTCCAATGTGATAGACTTGTTTTTGCATGGATCACGGTGTTAGGCAAGTTTGACAGATGGGCAGGATGGCCATCCTCCACGCCGTCATCCAGCTACCCAGGCCAGAGGAGGCTCTGCCACCATCAGCAGGATGCTCTCAAAGTCTCCCGAGAGGTTTCTACTGTTTGGTCCAGACAAAAAGAACAAGAATGTAAGGAGTGCCTCCTGGGAGGCTTTTATGGACCGGGTCTAGAAGTTTGTACATCACTGTTCACGTTCTGTGGGCAAGAACCCAGTCACATGGCCACACCTAATTGCAAAGGATGCTGGGACCTATGGTCCCCGACTAGGCAGTAACGCCAGTGAAAGTTATACAGAAAAGAGCACAAATAGTGGTTAGGTAGCCATCGAACACACAGTAGCTAGTCAATAAATAGTCTCTAAATCAATCAACTGATGAGTGAAAAAACTAGGGCAAAAGACACCCCTCACGTATGCTGAGCTGTGGTATAGGACCACCCTCTCTTGTGGCTGCTTCAGATGAAAAAATCTACACACCACCATTGGCCGGAAGGCAGGTGGAAATAGGATTGTGTTAGTGGTGTTCTGTGTCCACCAGGAGACTAGAAGGGCCTGGCACAGTACCCAGCGTAGAATTGATGCTGCATGAACACCAGTTGAGTGAATTAATGGTTGGGACTCAAAGACTATTGAGATTAGAAGTGACTTAAGTATCACCATGTCTACACCGTGCTGGCTTCCAGGCCCCACAGCACAGGAAGCCCACTCACTCCCAAAGCAGCACCTGCCCTCTCACTGTTCCAAGCTCCTCTCCTTCACTAACCTGAAACTTGTGTCCCATCACTATCCCCATATTGGTACTGGGTCTGTCCCTCCAGAGCATGCAAAGCCTGTGTCCTCCCAAGGTACTCAAACTTGGATGAACATCAAAACTACCAGCGAAGCTCTTGGGAAACTACATTGTCCCAGATGGCATCCCTAGAATTAATTAATTTCTTTCTTTCTTTCTTTCTTTCTTTCTTTCTTTCTTTCTTTTTTTTAAGATTTTCATTTATTTGACAGAGAGAGATCACAAGTAGGCAGAGAGGCAGGCAAAGAGAGAGGAGGAAGCTGGCTCCCCACCAAGCAGAGAGCCCAATGTGGGGCTCAATCCCAGGACCCTGAGATCATGACCCAAGCCGAAAGCAGTGGCCTAACCCACTGAGCCATCCAGGCGCCCCATCCCTAGAATTTCTGATTCAGTATATCCTCTATACTGTTGAGGAATCCATGGTTTGAGTAACTCCCCATAATGATCCTGACATGTATCTAGTCTAGAAGACCATGTGTCTGGGAGTTCTCTCTGTGATGGAATCCTGCTTCCATCTCTGACTAGCTGTAGTCCCGTGGGCAAATCATTTAGCCTCTTTATTTGTCATCCCTAAAACTGTAACGAGAATTGTACCTATGTCATGGGGTTGTTGGGTGGACGGTATGAGCGCTCCCAATAAAGCCCTTGGTATCACGCCTGGATCATAGTAGGCCCTTTAGACAGAAATGACCATTACGACTGTCCCTCTCCTGATCCTTGTACTTTCTTCTTCTGCCTCCTTAGTGACTTCTTAGGGATATCAAAGCAACCATTACAGAACCCTTCTTCTCCAGGCCCTAGCCCTCTGTTTTCTTTTCTTTTTTAAAAAAATCCCTTCCCACAAGACAAATTCCTACTTCTTCTCTCACTAACAGATTACATCCCAGGAGGAAGTGTGGCATTTCTGCACCCCAGAATTAGCAGATATTGAAGCATCTGATGCAATAAGTGTGATAATTGGGCTTCAGCTCTGAACTTCAAATGACAGTCACCAGTGGTCATAAGAAAGCAGCCGTACACTCTCTCTTCTTCTAGGGAAGTCTTCCCATAGGGGAACCCAAGCTGGGCAAGCATCTGTGATGAAGGGGAAACCAGAGAGAGGAAATGGAAGCTCATTTTCTGAATGCTTTCATCTTCAGATGCTTAGTTGAGAGTCAGAGCCTACCGAGGTAACTCATGAGTTCCCAGAGTTTGTTGTGGATTTTTTGCTGTTAGTCACCATAGTCAACACCACAGGAGCAGAGGTAATGAAAATGGTGCCTGGGCGGGTCTAAAAGTCCAACGTGAAGTTAGAAACGAGGGGGGAGAACAGGCCAAATGTAAAAAGCAAAAACGAACACTCGTTAATGATGAGGTGTGGTGTGGACTTTGGGAAGACAGAAGTCAGAGAGAAAAAAGTCTGGACTGTGTACAGGAGACACATTTTTCCTAAGTCTTATTAGACTGTCATTGGTCCTTTCCTCTCCCTGCCCCCTGCCTGTGGTTAAAACCTGTCCTTATACAGTTGGGGAATGGAGAGGAGAAATTCATTTATAATTATAATAGTTCCATTAATGTTCTTTGTAAAGTACAGAAATGTTCACTTCCATCCCTGTGTGTGAGAGGTCAACTAAATATCATATACTTGTCTAATAAATGAGGACAGGAAGTCTCAGAAAGGCAAGTGACTGACCCAGTGTCATACTTCTATGTTGTGCCAGGCCTAGGAAGAAAACACACGTCTTCTGATTCCTGCTCCAGTGTCCTTCATTCCAGATGCTGCCAGTGGCTTCTGAAATGTTCCACTCATTCAGCCTCTCACTGTTCCCCAATTTTTGCACACACATTCAAAGCTGCCATGTTTTTCTAAGCAGCTCTCATCCTTAATTTACATGTCAGCCCTTCTGGAAGTTCTTGACTCCAGCATGCTGGACCTACTTGCTTCTCCCTCTGTGCACCCACAGAACTTTGCTTTTTCCTAAGATGGAACACAGATATCACTGGGTCCTTTTTTTTTTTTTTTTTTTTTTTTTGCAAGACTCCTCTCGCCACACAATGATGACTTTCTTGAGGGCTGGGACTGTGTATATACTTATCTTTGTATCCCCTGCGTCTTACACAATGCATAGCGTATAGTGGACCCTCCACGAATGTTTGCCTAATGGTTGATAGATAGATAGACAGATGGATGGATAGAAGGTCTTTCAAGGTTGAAACTTAAAGAAATATATGAGAGGCCAGCCTGCTGTCAATAGAGGGTTTTCTTGACTTTCTGATAAAGATAGAATCCTTCTGATGTTCTTGGTTTAGATCTGCTACCATAATTATTTATTCATATTCTGCCAGAATTCCCATTGCTAAAATATTCATTTGATATCAATCTTCGATATGGCCAAAAGGGAAAGAGCTTGTCCCAGGCAACAGTATAGCAGGAATAGCAGTCTTTAGACAACCAGAATTTGAATCCTGACTCATCAAGTTATTGAGTATATGGAATTTTTTTTAAGATTTTATTTATTTATTTGACAAAGAGAGAGATCTCAAGAAGGCAGAGAAGCAGGCGGCGGAGGTGGGGGGGGTGGCGGAAGCAGGCTTCCCGCCGAGCAGAGATCCCGATGCGGGGCTCGATCCCAGGACCCTGAGATCATGACCTGAGCTGCAGGCAAAGCCTTAACCCACTGAGCCACCCAGGCACCCTGAATATATGTAATTTTAGTAGTAACTTAGCCTCCCTATACCTCAGTCACCTCTTCTGTGAAATGGAGACAATCGTGGTCTGCCCCTCCACTCCCCCATCCCCCCGACCTGTACAAATAGTTTGTGAGGATTAAATGAGATAATAAATATAAAACACTTAATATACACCAGCACTTTGGGCAGTGCCTGACACAGAGTAAGCACTCGGTACAAGCAAACTCTTCTATTTTCCTGCTGCATGCATACGAATCCCGTGACCCAGAAAGTTAGCTGAGTAAAGTCTCTATCTGCAGTCCCAGAAAACCCAAAGGGGTGACTGAAGCTGCTCTGGGGAACCGATCAGCTGTAATTCATGGCCTCCTTAGCCAACTCCCTGCCCTTCTCCGAGCCTCGGTCCCTTCCTCTGTTCTCTCAGAGCTGCTTTGATGCTACATGAGCCTCCAGATCGAGCTTCCCCCTGACCTTAGCCCATCCTGTGGTATGACTTGGACTGTAAACTCCTTGAATGCAGGGATAGCTTTATACTCCAGGCCCAACATGTTCCCCTGGAGTCCCTTCAAAAAGTTCGGCTGAGTTGAAATAAACTTGCCTAAGTTGCTTAACATGCTCTTTTGGGGACCTAGTCAAACTCCTGAGCCCTAAGCTCTGGAAAGGTTCTGGCCCATTACCCCCATTCCCCTGCAAGCACTTAGTGAACTTAATGATCCTGCTGCCCCGCAACGTGGCACCAAGCCTACCCCCTCCCAGATCGCTCCCGGATCCTCCCTGGGAGCCAGCGGCCTCCGAAAGCCCTGGCAGCGCAGCTTTTCCAGCTGCATTTGGGAAGTGAGGCCAAGTTCTCTGTGAAATTAATGAAATGACTTTCTTTTAGGTTCTGGGCAATCCAGTCTCATGTTCATAGACAGAAGGCTGTCCCTGGAGTCCTGAGCTCTTTAGGTTTTATGTCTGTGCCTCCCAGCCCAGCACCCAAAACATTAACAAACATTCAACATCTGATGAATGAATGAATGAATGAATGAGGCATAGTTTTTTTGATAGCATCCGCCTCATAATGTGTAGTGTTTACCTAAGACAGGAGGAAGACCAGCCAGAGCTGCTTTAAGCTGTTTTCTGATTGCAAGATGCCTTGTCCCATGAGTGAGTTTATGACCTCTATAAGCAAAGGGTGGCGGGGGTGGGGGAGCAACAAAATCTTTTGGGCATTTCAATATATACTCTCTCCAACCCTCTGCCCTTTCCAGAAGTCTCAGTTGAGAAATATCCGTAATAGATGAGCAATGATAATGTCATTGCCTAACAATTGATGGAAACAGATATAAACCCAAAATGTTTTTAGTGCCAGAAATACTGTTTGCTCAACAATAAGTTACATCAAAGGACTTAAACATTTCCCACAGAGGTCAGCAGTTCTGTAAGCGAGGCACTGAAATTCATACCTCGGCCAGACAGGCGCTGTGTCTGGCATGAAAAAGAAAAAGTCAAGTCCATGAACGGCGATTCCCAGAGGAGGCAATTTTGCCTTTTCTGATCATTGTTCAGGTGTGTCATTCTCCAAAGTGACAGCCTCTGTAGGCTTGTTAGGCCTGTTATAAAATTTAAAAAGCTTTGTTTTAAAATTTATAAATCTTTTTTTTTTTTTAAACTCCTGGAACTAAAGACGCAGCCTGCAGGCGTCCATCCTGTGAATCTTAGAGCCATGACTGCTTCTGCAAGCGTGGCTGTTGCCGTCACTGGCTGTGTCTTAAAGCGAACCACGTGGACTGAACTTTCTCGTTGGCTTTCATTGTGATTTTTCAAGTATTGCCCTTTGTCGTGATAGCGCCTGTTAGCTGAGATTCATGATTTTGGAGTCAAAGTATTTGAGATTAGCAAGTATGATAATAAAAAAAAAATTTTTTTAAGGGTCACCTGGCTCCACAAATAAGTGAAACCAGATGATAATTGACTCTCTCTGCTTGACTTATTTCACTCAGCATAATCTCTTCCAGTCCCGTCCATGTTGATACAGAAGTCGGGTATTCATCCTTTCTGATGGAGGTGTAATACTCCATAACAAATAACACGGAGGATATGGGGAGATGGAGAGGAGAAGGGAGTTGAAGGAAATTGGAAGGGGAGGTGAACCATGAGAGACTACAGACTCTGAAAAACAACCTCAGGGTCTTGAAGGGGCGGGAGGTGGGAGGTAGGGGGAACCAGGTGGTGGGTATTGGGGAGGGCACGGATTGCATGGAGCACTGGGTGTGGTGCAAAAACAATGAATACTGCTACGCTGAAAATAAATTTAAAAATTTTTTTAAAAAGAAAGTAATAGTAACATTTGAGGGCTGATGCTTTTTCCTCTCCTACTTTGTTGAGTCATTACAACCTATAACCTGTGTATGTTAATGTTGACATGGTATGAATGAGGGAGGCATCAACTCCTGAAATACAAGATAACTTACTTATGTTGTGTATTTTTTATGGTCTCTCCTTTCATTAGAATATGGGTTTTAGGAATGAGAGAAATCTTTTTTTTTTTTTCTCTAATGTTCATTCACGTATCCCAAGCTCAAGAACAGAGCCTAGCTCATAGTACGCCTTCTATCCATGTTTCACTGGCGGGAAAATGGAGGTCCAGAGCCACACGTTGATTTACTGAAGATGGACGTGGTGTGCACATTGGCAAGAAAGACCAGGTCTCCTGACCGCCCGCCCAGTCCTTTGTCTAAACCCCAATTCAATCTTGGCGCACTTTTATTATGCTATAAAATGAATAACTGTTTATGAGTTCATTCCCAGGCACATTATTGCTTTTATATCACATCAAAGAACTTGAGACAGGGGAAAGATATAGCCCTATCGATTTTTCGCAGAAACTTAACTTTTCCTTCCTCCTTGGAATCCATGCTCAGTGCCTGCTTTGAGGACGGGAGCCAGTCGCTAACAGAAGACCGTCTCCAACACCTCCATCTCCGCATCAGGCCAGGGCTGTCTTAGAGTTTGGCTTCAGAAATGGTGAAATCCGTCATTGGAATTGAGGGCCCTTTTCTGTGCCTATCTGCCAGACTCCCATGGAACCTTAGAACCACCCAAAGTCAGAAAGCTGAGGGAAAATCCAGATGCTGGAAGAAGTAACAGGGGAGTGACAGACCCCTACCTGAATCAGGCATTGAGTCCATTGGTCTAGTGTAGGCAGGGAGAGGTCCTGAACGGTGGCTGAAAAAGGAAGTGACGATTTTAGAAGTAAGGGTGTATTAAAATAAAGGGACTTGTGTGTGACTTTCTGAAAACAGGAAAGACTTCCGAACCTGATGGGAGGGTATATTCATTCAAGCACGAACTGTTTTCTCATCACCAGCAACACACCATATATCCTTATCCTCGTATTAATATCTTCTCATTCTGTTAAAACTGGAATCTGTCACTCTTGTTAAAACACGTGTAGAGAGATTTTTCTACTTATGATGTGCCTAGACTACCCTGCTGTCCTACCCATCCACAAGGCCGAGGGCCAGAAGGGAAGGGCTTAGCTGAACTTTTACCGAGATAGGTCACCCAGGTGCATTAGATCTATGACCTTGAACTGATTAGTACCATACTCTATTCAGGAATGTACCTTGGTCTTTTAGGGTAATGATAATAAGTATGAGTCCTCATAAAGTTCTGTACCCTTTAGAAATCATTTTCTGCTGAAGTTTAGATTATTATAAATTCATCCTTTAGTTAGTTATAGCAGAGATTCTTATTTTCACTTTTTAAGTTAGAAATCTGAGTTAAAGTGAGTTAAGCTAAAGACATGCCTTAGGCCACAGAGCTGGTAAATGACAAAGCCCAAATCCAGGGTCCACTGGCTTCTCAGTTCTTTCTACCCAGACACTCTGCCTGCTACCCACACCATACCTCTAGCTTTTTGTCCTGTAGGACAGTCTCAGATATACGTGGAAACCACCAAATTCTCCCCCTCGCAACAACACCCACTTCTCTTCTTCCTGATTCTTTAACAACTGACCTCCCCCCACCCCGTCACCTAACCTAGAAAACTTGGAGTCCCCCTTTCATATCCATCCTGTCTCCTAACCTCTTAGAGCTAACCCAGCACTTTTATTTTAGACGCGTGAATCAAAATTCTTCTCTCGTCCCTGTTGTCGAAGATCCAGGCCTTCATCTTCTCTTGGTTGGCCAACGTTAATATTGAATGGTTTGATTCATTCAATGACTCATCATCGAAGCTGTGCTGTGTACCAGGCACCATGCTTGGTGATGGAGAGGCTATTCTGAGCAAACATGGACCTTGTTTACATGGTGTTCTGTTCTCTAATTAGTAGCAAAAAAATAATCACTCCAACATATATAAAGGACAACTGTGGCCATTGCTGCAAAGCAAATCTATGATCATCCTACCAGCAGTGCTGGTACAAAGTGGTATTTGTAATCCACACACAGGATTACGGCACGCCCTCTGCTCTAAGAGCTTCCTGACCACCCATTGTCTACATGATAAAATCCAAACACATTAGCCAGGTTTACGTGTCTCTTCATGATCTGGCTCTGAACTCTAGATTAAGTTGTAAGCCACTGCACCCCATTTCTCTTCCACCCCTCACCCAATTAACTTATCCTATGACTAAGCTGTTCTTCACATCTTGCCATTCCGGAAGCAACTCTGTTCCTCCATTCTTCCACATCGTGTCTGGAGCAAAACTCTCTTCCCAAAATGCTATACACAGTGATAGCCTACTCAGCCACCAGACTCCGTTTAAAGGCCCCTTTCCACTCCCTCGATGTAATTAATTATTCCATATGTTTCTAGCACAGTTTCTGCACCACTCATACAGCCCTTATCCCATTGGAATATAGTTAGTTCCTTCCTCTGTTTACCTTCACCTCACCAGATGGTGAACCACTTGTGGGCAGAGATTGTTTTAATCAATGTACGTCTGAATTTATTGTCATGTGACTGCATGAACCAGACCATAAACACATAATAGGGGAGACAAGGATTTTGTCCATCTGTTACCTCTCTTCACTATGGGTCTTCAGTTTCTCATGAGCACTCCTTTGTCTCCAATTTAGTTTGGTTTTTTTTTTTTAAAGATTTATTTATTTATTTATTTGAGAGAGAGAGAGTAAGAGAGCATGAGCAAGGAGAAGGTCAGAGAGAGAAGCAGACTCCCCGTGGAGCTGGGAGCCCGATGTGGGACTTGATCCCGGGACTTCAGGATCATGACCTGAGCCAACGGCAGTCGTCCAACCAACTGAGCCACCCAGGTGTCCCTCCAATTTAGTTTTGAAAAGTTTTCTCTCCTGTTAATGATTACAATATGTGTGTGGTTTGATTTTTGGGTTGTTTTGTTTTGTTTTGTTTAGAAATGGTGTGCAAATAATTCCAGAGGGTTTTTCTTAATAGATTTTATTCATTTACTTGATAGAGAGAGAGAGAGAAGGAGAGAGAAAACGCACACATGTGCAAGCAGGGGGAAGGGCAGAGGGAGAGAGAATCCCAAGCAGACTCCTAGCTAAGTGCAGAGCTCATCATGGGGTTCCATCTCCCAACCATGAGATCACTTTCCCAGCCAAAATCAAGAGATGGCCAATTCCAGAGGCTTTTACATCATCATATTCTACTGTTATCTTTTCCCTATGCGAGTCTCTAACCCCTCCTGCTTTTTAAGCCTCTGGCCCAAGGACAGCATTTGCATTCAAAGGACAGGATTTGCATAATCATTGGTTACATGATTATAAAGTGACCATATCAAAATACTGAAAAAGTGTTCTATGGGAACACTTTGATCTGTTTGTTTCATGGGGACAAATTATTAGGAAGAGATAAAGTGACTGTCAACTGTTTCTATTACCTTTCCAACCTTAGCAGAGTCTAGATCTTGTCTCTCTGTGCTTGAATCACCATTGTTGCCAATTGGTTCCCAGGGTTTCCAACAGGAAATTGAGAAATACATGAGAATAGTTGAGAACAGTTCTTTGATAAACTGATTTTACAACGTGATAAGGATGGCAGAAGAAAAATGTAGTGATTAACTAAGAACAGATTGTTGGGAAGGAGGTAAGCTTTTATCAAAAATGTACACTTCTTTTAAAGACCTACAGATTTCTAGGATCTGGCAACTGAAATGAACCATTTCCTAAAGACTATAAAAGTTTTATTCCACAACCTCACAGTCACAGAAACAAAGTCATAAAATGTAAAATTACGGCCAGATTATTTGTGTGGATCAAAATCATGGTTAGATATCTTTGTAACTTAGAAAATAAAATTAAAAAAAAAAAAAAAAGAATAGCCCAGCACAATTGCTCTAGAGACCAAGATATGACTTATCTTTCCATTACTGAAGGCTGTGACAGTGGAATTATACATCAGCAAGTACTCACTCGCACCCACATGTGTGCCAAGGGACACTCTCTCTCATCGGCAAAACTCCAAGGTCAGCCCTTCCCTCCTTGAGCAGCTTCAGCCACTTACCTCCTTGAGCAGCTTCAGCCACTTACCTAGAACACCAGACAGGCATTATCATTTTCATTGGAATGTTGTAACTTTCCAAAGATATGTAAGGACTTGAGTGTTGGTAATAAGGATGCTAGTCTGGGGGTGCCTGGGAGGCTCAGTTGGCTAAGCGTCTACCTTCAGCTCAGGTCATGATCCCAGGGTCCTGGGATCCAGCCCCACATCAGGCTCCCAGCTCAGCAGGAGCCTGTTTCTCCCTCTCCTTCTGCCTGCCATTCTGCCTACTTGTGGACTCACTTGAGCTCTCTCTCTCAAATAAATAAAATCTTTAAAAATAAATAAATAAATAAATAAGGATGCTAGTCTGGTAAACCGTGGAAACTCGGGCTAAGGAAACTCAGGCTAAATTCTGTTTCATGTATCCATCCCTGTGTCGTGTATCCATTGCTGTGTCGCTGTGTCATGTATCCATCACTGTGTCGTGTATCCATCTCTGTTTGCATCCACAACTTAGTTGCTCAAGACAATAACCACTTTATTGTATCTCACAGTTTTTAGTGTTAGGGACTGGCTCAGGGCTCAGCTAGGCAACTCTTCAGTTTCACATGGCCTTGACTCTGTTCCTATGTGGTGTCCTGCTGGTGGCTGGGCTGGCCCATGACAGCTTTCCTTGCTCTTCCTGGTGCCTTGGCAGGGATGGCTGGACAACTTGGCTCCGCTGGGCCCTCCCCCTCTCCACAGAGTCTCAAGGTTGCTCGACACCGTCTCTTCTACCGAGGAGTCAGACTTCTCAAGAGACCATGTAGAAGCTGCCCATCCTTTTCCAGGCTAGTCCTAGAACGGGCAGTCAGAGGCCAGCCTAGATTCGAGGGAAGAGGAAATCGACCCCCATCTGTCACTGGGAGGGAGTGTCAGGGAATTTGTAGCTTCCTCTGACCCACCAGAGAGTGTAGGCAAAATTACTGTGTGTGCTTGACACGGGATTTGTACGTTAGATGTATAACCTAGACAATACTGATCATTTGTTCATTTGGTTATTTTTATTTAAAGGTTTTTTTTTTTTAAGATTATATGTATTTATTTGACAGCAAGAGAAAGAGCACAAGCCAGGGGAGCAGCCGAGGGAGAAGCAGGCTCCCTGCTCAGCAGGTGATGTGGGGCTCAACCCTAGGATCCTGAGATCATGACCTGAGCCGAAGACAGACGCCGGGTGGCTCATTCGGTTAAGCGTCTCACTTTGGATGGGGCCATGATTCTGGATCCTGGGATGGAGCCCCGTGAGGCTTCCTCCTCCGCATCTCCCTCTGCCCCTCCCCTCCCACTCATGCTGACCTTCTCACTTGCTCACTCACTCTCTCAAATAAAATATTTTTTTAAAAAAAATGTTTTAAGCTCTTGTTGGTGTGAATAGCACCCTGCTATTTCTTGAAAGAGATTGAGAAGAAGTACAGAGCACGGTCTCTCCCCTCCAGGACTTTGCATCTAGGTGGGAACACAATACACACACACGCAGCAAGCAATTAGAATATGTGAAAATATAATTAAAGTGGCAGAAGGCGCATCACAGAATGCACAATGTGTCCAACACAAATGCCCACGGGGCTCGGGTGAGCACAAAAAAGAGAGAGGTGGGCTGTCTCGAGAATTCTAGGAGGTGTGATGGGAACTGGGGAGAACTGGGGAGTTCATGCCATATATAAGGAGCGGTCTGTTCAGCTCTAGCCAGTGACTGTCGTTTGAGAATGTAGGACAAGGCCACAACTGCCAATTTTTCAAGGACATATAAATCCAGTTTTTACATCTTGGCAATTAATTCGCATTTGGCCTATGTACCACTAGTTTTTAGCCTCTAAAATGGGTAATAGATGCTATGATGACTTACAAGATGGAAGAGACGGGGTTAGACTAGAGCAGTGCTATTTACTGTGGGTTACAGACCCATGGCAGGCTGTGGACTGTTTATTACTGATTCACCATGGAGTAATTGAGACTTGAGAAAAAGCATTTAGGCTCTCAGGGCAATTTAACATCCAAGCCTGTCATTGGTGCACTTGTCTTGAGCTCTGGTGTTGCAGAACGTGGACTGTGAGCCATGTTTGATGTGAACTGTGTGCTAGGCTTGCACAGTATGACCGCAGGGGACCATGTGCTGGAATGGCCCCCCAGATGGAAGCTTGGCCCTCAAGTAATAGGTCAAGTTGGGATAAGCTTGAGGGGACAAAAAGCTTTTCTAGGCATTAGGAATAGCATGCCCAAATATCAGAGTCCAGAAAGCACCAAGGTCTTCAGGGGAGAGGTTACTTATGAGGGATGTTGAGGAAGGTGGGTTGGTTGGATGGGTAGTGACTACAGAGAGCTTCAGATGAGGAATACAGGTGGCTTTGAACAGAGTCAGGTATCACTTATTTCCTAGACTACCTTTCCTCTCTAACTCCACCTTCTCCACGACCAATCCACAGAGCAGCCAGCATTTCCTTATATGAAATCCAATAAACCTTTTTTTGCATCATTTAATACCTTATTCTATAAATTATTCTTCTATAAGTATATTGTACTTCCTTCCTTAGATTTTCAACACTTTAGGAACAAAAATTTCCTTATCTCAGCTCTGAATCTCCTTCAGAATCTAGCACAATCTCTTGCCCATAGTGGATAGTTTTGTTTGGTATGTGCTGGTAAACAAAATGGGTAGTTTTTCTGGGGAGACTCAAGGGATGAGAGTGTTTTGAAGAGATTAGCATAGAAGATTAAACAGTTAGAAACCAGATAGGAAACTACTGCGGGGCCAGAGAGGAATGCTGAGGCCAGGAAGTAGAAAGGACAAACCAACGCAGGGATGCGGGTAGTGAAGGGATATTTACATGCAGTGCACGGGAGCCTTAGCAGTGGGGTCCTGAAGTCTCACACCACGTTCATGTGTGCCTGATACTGTATCAAGAAACAGTTAGAATACACTCCAATACTTGGAAGTTTTCCAGATTATCAAAATTCACTCTTTCAAGTATCTAAATATGTTTTTTAAAATCTCTCATTGTGCAGGTCAGTTTAGTATGTTAGTTACTTGTATGAAAAACTACACAGTAAATATTTTAGGCTTTGTGAGTCATATGATCTCAGGAACAACCACTCCGCTCTCCCATTGCAACGGAAGAGCCATCACAGACGAAACGTACATGAATGGGTGTGGCTGGGTCTCCATAAAACTTTATTTACAAAAACAGGGAGGAGGTTGGCTTTGCCTAGGAGGTGCTAGAGTTTGCCAGCTCCTGTTTTAGATTATTAACATTGCCAGAGCTTAACGTCTGAAGTGGAGGAGTTTGGCTGTAACTTGGCTTGCAAAACAAAATTGTTCCTGGATAGAGAAGTTCGATTCTTCTAGCCCTATCGTTTTTCTGCAGAATTGTTTAAATGCTTCAGGCAAATTCTCCTTGCATGGAAACAGCCAGAACCCCTTGTTGAACCTCTCCTCTGAGTAGTGGTCCCCTACAGCCTCTGGCTCCACCTCCGGCCATTGCTCACCTACACTTGCCACTCCTCTCTATGACGTCCGTGTGCCACAAGGCGCTGTCTCCTACGCCTCTGATGTCATTAAGAAATGGGAGCTTTGCCATCAGCCGCAAGCCATGGGGAAGAATTACAATTTCGTAAGTGCTCTAGCTTGAAAGCAAAGATAAGCAACAGCTATTTGTATTGAATTCAGCACGAAATGTATGTTCCCTTCCCCTCTTGATTTCCAGAATAAATTAAACACCGCGTTTCTCACATGCAGACCCATGGTAGATAGCATCCTACAGAGACGCCTGTTGAACGGCTTCCCGCTTCAGTGATACTCAGGGTTTCTCTGACACAAAGAAGATCCATCTTCTTAAGCCCCTTTCGTTGAACGTCGCACTGCAAGATGAAACACTTGACAGCATGGCCTGGTTCGCCATAGCTGTCGCCACCAGGGGCACACACTCTTCCCATGAGCTTTCATGGGCTGTGGAAGCCATAGCCTGCCCATACAGGCTGTGGGATGTGGAAGCAGAAGACTGTGACATCCTGGCATTGAAAGGGCACAACAGTGTGAAATATACTCAGTTCCTATCTAAAGTGACATTGGATCAACCAGACTTCTCTCCCGATGTGGAGCCTTTCTGTCATAAGGATGTGATGGATTCCACTCCCTGTGTTTTAGTCTGTCCACGAGGTAATCTGTGTCTACTTGAGATTCCATTCTGAACAATCTGTGACCGATAGGAACGAACCCCCTGAGACTCTAGCTTGTTTCCGCTAAGAACAATAGTTCCTTGAGGTCACTACCACATGTGTCAAAGAGCTTGGGAGTACCGCAAGCACATTTGCATCTAATTCATAATGTCCACTTCCAAATTCCAGCTAAGCTTTAAGATTTTGTGTGTGTGTGTGTGTGTGTGTGTGTGTGTATGTGAGAGAGAGAGAGAGAAAGAGAGATTGAAAGACTGAATGTTTTCCACTCTTGAGTGTTCTTTTTTTTTTTTTAAGGATTTTATTTATTTATTTAACAGAGATAGAAAGAGACAGCAAGAGAGGAAACACAAGCAGGGGGAGTGGGAGAGGGAGAAGCAGGCTTCCTGCTCCTCAGGGAGCCCAATGTGGGGCTCAATCCCAGGACCCTAGGATCATGACCGGAGCCGAAGGCAGACACTTAATGACTGAGCCACCCAGGCACCCCATTGAGTGTTCTTTATTTCTTTCCTGAACCCACCAGAATTGGCGTAGACCATTTGGCTCTCATATAGTTAGATGAGAGCTAAGGAGTAAGATAGTAAGAGCCCTGTTTGGCCCCTAATTAACTCCATTATGCCAAATAATTATGCAGGGGCCTCTGACCAAGGATCAGAAGATCGAGTTCCACTTCCACATCTTACTCTTTGAGATTCTAGAACAGGTCTTGCTCAGGACATCTGTGAAAATTAACAAGGTAGTGAATTTCAATTATCTGTTGCTATATAACAAACTGTTGCATATTTTAGAAGCTCAAAACTCAATAGTCATCATTTGGATATGATTTTGCACGTTGGGCAAGGCTCAGCAGGGACCTCCTGTTTTCCCCCACAGGCTCCCAGCTGGGGCTGGAAGATCACATCCAAGATGGTGCGCTCAGTTGGCTGGCAACTTAGTCCAAGCAATTGGTTGGTCGCCCAGCTGGAGCGTCTGTGAAGAGCCTCAGTTCTCCTCCTCGTGGGCCTCTCCATGTAGCAACTTGACTTACGTATAGCATGGTGACAGGTCTTAAGGAGGAGAAGAAAAGTTTCCAGTCCTCCTAAATATTATACCTAACTGGCCCAATGCCATTTCTGTCCTATTCTGTTGACAAAGCAGCTATAAGCCTGGCCGAGATTCATGGGAGTAGGACAAAGACCCCACCTCTCAGTAGGAAGTAGGGAGAGGGGATGCAACAAAAAATTTGCAGCCATCATGTTTGGAAAAATACTTTGATTTCTATATAAATCCTTCATGATTTTGTGTTTCTGGAATGTAAATTGTATCTATCAGGAATCAGATTTAAATCCAGTATCTAATTTTTTTTTGCAAAAAAAAGGAGGTCTAGCCTCCTTGAACCTTTGAGATTCACCACATTCTCCTTCTTTATTTAAAAGGGAAGGTGAGATTTGTTGGGCGTCTACTGGTTGTGAGACCCCTATGCTCTTTCATTTACCATGTTTCACTGATTCTGAAATGCACTTTTTCATATCTCCACATTTCTGAATTGTACATTTTACAATCTAGGCAGTCGTATAATCATTATAGGTCAAATGGCGATTGTACATGCATGAATTTGGCTCTGATTGTTCACATTTTCATCACTCACTCAAGTTATATATACTGTTAGTACTTCACCTGTTGAGTTTAATTGCTATTTAAAATGTCTTTAGAAATATTACACTACAATTTGGCACTGAAGTGAAAATTTATCTTGTAGGCTGAACATCATTGAAATAGGATACCACTAGGGAGGCAAATGTTTGACATCAGAAAAATGGCCTTGATTTCATATATTTCTGCAAAGCAGCAATGGTGAGCTCTCACTACCATCTCAGATCAGAGCATATCACAAGTAGATGAAAGCACATTGTGTTTTATTACTGGAATGCATGCAGAAGGATTGCCTATAATACACGAAAGGCAGAGAAATTACCGGGTTCTTCAGAATAAATGAAAGAATTTCAAAACAGCAAAAGGCTAATCTTGTTCCTTGTCTAGGGCTATCAAAAATCATTATGTCATAATTTAATAAGCAGGGGTGGGTTCTTTTGTTCTTTTTAGTGGTATGTTAAAAATTGCATCTTGGGACACATGAGTGGCTCAGTAGGCTCAGAGTCTGCCTTTGACTGAGGTCCTGATCCCAGGGTCCTGGGATCGAGTCGCACATTGGTCTCCTTGCTCGGGGGAGAGCCTGCTTCTTCCTCTGCCTGCTGCTCCCCCTGCTTATTCTCTCCCCCCCCAACAAATAAATAAAATATTTTTAAAAATTGTTTCTTTTGGGGTGCCTGGCTGGCTCCATCAGGAAAGCACATGACTCTTGATCCTGGAGTCATGAGTTTGAGCTCCTCATTGGGTTAGAGATTCCAAAAAACATAAATAAGCTTTAAAAATAATTGCATCTTGGGGCACGTGGATCGCTTAGTTCATGGGGCGTCCAACTCTTGGTATAGGCTCCAGTCACGGTCTCATGGGTTATGAGATAGAGTCCCATACTGGGCTCAGTGGGCCGTCTGCTTGGGGATTCTCTTCCTCTGCCCCTCCCCTCCCATGCCTGCAAGCACACTCGCTCACTTGTGTGCACTCTCTCTCTCAAATAAATAAATCTTTAAAAAAATGTATCTTGTATTCGATGAAAAGTAATAGTTCCCACAAAAATGTCTTTTGTTGCTGTTCTTGTTCACTCCTTTTATGGGTGAGGAATACACGACTTCCCTCCCTTTCCAGATGAAGTAGCTGTGGCTTGGTTCGGTCACCAAAGCTGTGGCTTGGCGAGGTTCAGTAACATGACCCGTCTCAAAACTAGCAAGTGGAAGAAACCATTATTTTTATTATTCTACACTGACTCCTTCAGATTGTTGAGCAACGCAGGTTGGTGATTCTGGAAAGAGAGGCTTGTTGGGCCATGACACCCATCCCACCTCCTGTCTCCAACAGATTTCCGGAATATGGATGAAATGCTGTTTGCAGTTCCTCAAAACCAGACTTGAGCTCTCTCTCGAGAGGGCTTTCCTGGGGCTGGGCTCGTGCCCAGGATTCCCTCACATTCCTGCTGAGAGGAGTGAGTAATAGAAATAGCTAATTTGTACAGAGAATTTTAAATGCTAAGTAATGAGAGGAACTGCTCTAAAATGAGAAAAACTTAAAACAAGAACTATTTCCCGACATTGGAAGACAGGAGTTGGTTTCGGGAAGACATGCCCGCACTCTGGTGTTCAGGCTGTGTGTTAAACATCCTTTGACCCCTTCCTAACGGGCGCCATGGCTTGGGCCCCTGATGCTTGCTGACCTCTCTCCCTCCCTCCGGGCCAAGCACCCCTGTGAGGTGTGTGCGGGCCTCCACAAAGACCTACCTCCCTCTTCTGCACTTCCACTGGAAAGAGGGGAGGTGGCAAGGCTATGCCCCCCACCATCGTGACAGAAACCCCATCACTTCTAGTACAGTCCTAGCATTTGTTGTATATTTGCTCAGGTTCAAGACTGTGCTGAAGGCATTGTACACAGATGCGCGGAATACGAGCCCCGTGAACGTGAAATTTCCCCAACTATGAGGGGAGATGAGGCTTGGGCAGACTTTCCGGCCACATCTGCCAGCGACATGGAGCACGCCCCTTCTTTCTGCTCCCCTGGAATCTTGTATGGCAGCAGAGAGGACATTATATGGCAGTGGTTTGCCTGGGTGCCTATATCCGGGATGTTGCATATCGGGCCAGGAACAGCGGTCCAGAAATGAAGTTGTTTTTCCCATTTGTTCATCCATTCATTCAGCAAAGTCATGTGGAGGTTCCCAATGGAGAGAGATAGGCTTTGTGAGAATATGTGAAGCCTTCCTAAAGTGGCCTGTGAGCTGGCCTTGCCGGAAGGGGAGAATCTGAGCAGGAGGATGGAAGGAAGGAAGGACCCTACAAACCAGTGCAGGACAAAGGCCACCGGTTCCTGTGTCAGGAATGCAGAGTGGATGAGGCTGCAAGGACTAGCTGAAGCGTGACTGCAGGGTCTGGAGTAGTGAGCCACGCACGGTTTCCGAATGGGATGCCATGGAACAGGATCTCCCTCCTCCCTCCGAGCATTCTGGAAGCAGCACTGCTCTGGAGAGCAGGGACGGGGAGTCTAGGCCGCTTCTCCTAAGAAAAATCTGCCTGGAGGGTTGTCTTCTCTCTTGGGAATGATGGACCATGAATGGTGCAGTAGCGACAACAGATTCTAGTCTCCTCTGCGATGCCACCAATACTTCCTTAAGGAGGTGGCCGTGCATCAGAACTGGGAACCAGAGTGCCAGCTTCCAGCCTGGCATCAGTTACTAAGGTGACCCAAATGCCCCAGCCCTTAGTTTGCTGGGTTTCCAAGTGTAGCTGATAATCCTATCTGTCTCAAAGCTATGAGATGGCTTAAAGGAATGAGGTCCAGAAACGCTATGGGAACAGTAGATCTTGTCACATAAGCGTTCCACGACTGTTAGCTATTACTATTCCTTCTTTTCTGTGTACCTTGCTTGGTTTCCTCATCCAAACAGAGATGATAATACCAGTCCCAGCCCATTGCTTCTAGACCCTAACAGAATAAAATGCAATTAAATGTGTGAAAGCAACTTGGAAGTTAAGTGCTGTGCAGTGGCAAGGTGGTGGAAGGGGTGTTAATGACCATAGCTTTGGCTGGAAGGTAATCCCAGGGGCAGGAAGGTAGGCAGGTCGGGTCTCTCGAGGCTGCTGGCGGCAGGTTCGTTTGGTGAATGTCTTTTCTAGGTGCGGTATGCCATAATGAAGGCCTGAGCATTCGACTGGTCCAAGATGACATTAAGATGGGAACAGGAAAATTTACTAAGCAAGAAATAAATAAGGTTTAAGCCCCGAAGCCTTGCAAACGTAATTTCAAACATCATAGTCTTAGACATCTGGGCTCCATTACCTGAAATCCCATTAAACCTCCAGTTTCATAATTCTGTGTAGAACCTGGTCAATTGCAAGATCCTGCTGATGGCCACCAGCCAGTTCAAGCAATTAATCACAAGGGTCCCCGAGCAGGTTTGCGACTCATGCCAAGCGGATTCTTTAAGTGGAAACTGTGTACACAAAAGAAATAGCCCAATCCATGCAGTTTCATAGCAACGCACTTTGTAGCTCTGCCAACACAGAGAAATTATCTATTATCATTAAGACATCCAAGCCTCATAACTTTTTCCTCAATGGAAATTAGTACTTACCAACCCAGGGAAGATCCCCCAACCTCGTTAGCTGTAATATAGGCTGTAACCTGGTTAGAGCTGATAAATCAGTTTAGACAAAACTAAGCCCTCCTGTTCCCCGACCCTCAACATTTTCTCATCTGGGGGAACTCAACTTGAACTGAGCTCATTTTCTTTTTGAACTTTTCTAGACTCCGTGTCTGTTTCCATATGCTCCGATGTTCCAGACCAAAGGTCCAAAACACACGTAAAGAAATAACCTGGGAGCCTGTATTCAGAATCCTGCTAGGCGTACCCGAGTTGAAAGGACCTGTAACAAAAGAATGATTTCTTATAAGACTCGTTGCTTGGTTTTGCCAACTCAAAAGGGTTTATGTAAACGAGATAATCCTCTACACTTCAGAATGTTTATAAAGTCTTTCCTAATTACACTATTTTGTTTATAGAATGATTCTGGGAAAATGATGGAGAACAGAGAGGAAGCCCTGAGCCCTTGCAACAGAAAGCAGAAAGGAGAGGTGGAGATCAGAATAAATTTACAATATGGGTGAGGGGATCTGTAGTTTCACCTGGTTTCTTAGTTTGGGGTTTTTTCTTTCCGAAATTTTTACTACATTTCTCAGGCTCTTTTCTACGCTACAAAGCTGCTTTCCAGTAGAGTAGCCACCGGGCACATGTGATCATTTAAATTTAAATGAATTAAAATGAAATAAAATGTAAAATTGGTTTCCTCTAGGCGCTAGCCAGATGTCAAGTGCTCAGTAGCCACATGTGGCTAATGGTTACTATATTGGGCAAAGCGGACACTGAACATCCCCATCCTTGAGGAGAGCTCCGCTGGGCTGAGCTGCTGTAGATTAAGAACTCTATGGTTTGCTGCTCACAATGTGGTCCACAGACCAGCAGCACCGGTATCACCCGAGAGCTTGTTAGACCTGCATGATCAGCATTTTAACAAGATACCCAGGTGACTCATACGCACATTAAAATGTGAGAAGTACTGTTGTAAAATACCCTTCCACGCTAAGACTCTGTATGGTGAAATCCATCATTATTATCAGCACTACATGTTAATATTTATTTAGCTTGTATGGCATTAATTCAAAAAGACACTTTTTGAATTAATGCCATACATGCTAATGCCATACATGCATGCCCCTTGAGACTTGGCATGCAAAAGAAGAAGCACTAAGTATACCTTGTATACGCCTTTAGAAATGTGCTTCTCTCGTCTCTTGTAAAAGCTAAGGATCTGGAGAATTATTTTAAATATGTTTTTTCTGAAGATGTGAATCTTAGCATTTTTCCAGTGAAGAAACTACTGGATTGCTCCACAGAGAAGCCTTTGGGATTAAAATAAGATTAAATAGACAAAGAGGGATATAGATGAACTTAAGAAAAAAAGGAAGGACAAGAAACTTGACTTACTCAGTTGACGTCAGCCTCTGGGAGTGAGGTGGGAAGCAGAAGCAACGGGAGAAATTAGGAGACAGTCCCTCAGAATATAATCTGCCAACCGCTCCTGCCATTGTAGAGATGGAGGGGAATGTCAGTGGCAACTTGGATGGAACCTCAAGGCATATTTTCATGCTCTCGCATGACATTCATTATTGTTTGTGCCAATGGTAGAGTTTTCTTCTGGAAGGTTCTGCGGGCTTTTACAGTGGCTGTTGGAATTTAATGACTTGAAATGCTTACCTCTGTCCAGTGCAAAGAATGGAATCACTGGGCTACCTCCTACTAATTGGCTGTACAAACGCATCCCTGCTGAGAGCATCTGGCCTGATGATACTTTTTCCCAGAAAAGCATCAAATCAGATCCCTATGGTGCAAGATGGCAGCCGCTGTTGTCAGCAGTTCTCATTTCAAACGGTCATAAAGTGGGTGAGGTTTTTGTCATTTTCCTGGGGAAATCATGCCCTGAGAGCCTGAAGTTATAGGTGTCCTGGGTTATCACAGAGAATTTGTGGAGTTCAGATGCATGTATATACTGAAATTTCTTTTTTTTTTAAAGATTTTACTTATTTACTTGACAGAAAGAAAAAGAGAGAGGGCACAAGAAAGAGGAGGGACAGAGGGAGAGGGAGAAGCAGGCAGCCCAACACAGGGCTGGATCCCAGGACCCTGGGGTCAAGACATGAGCTGCAGGCAGATGCTTAACCAACTGATTCCCCCCCGCCATGTAACCCTACATGGAAGGTCCTGAACCAGCTCTCATTAGAGAACAGTACTATGGCGCCCAAGCAAATTCTGCCCCTACTTTTAAGTAACTACTAACCTTACTCATGTAGCTTAGACAGTACGTTCATTCAACAAACATTTCAAGAGCCCCTTTGATATTCTAGGCTGTCTTCCACACACTGCAGAAGGAATAGAAGACATATTCTTTGGCTGAAGAAGCTTGGGGTCAGGAGCAGGGGTGCTTAGAGAGTGGTCCTAGCAACATCAGTGTCCCTGCAAGTTTGTTAGAAATGCACATTCATAGACACACTCCAGAGCGACTGAATCGGATTCTTTCCATGTGGGGCTCAAAAATCTATGCCTTACCAAGCTCTCCAGGGGATTTCTTCATAGAATAAAGTGTGACAGAGCGCCTGGGTGGCTCAGTGGGTTAAAGCCTCTGCCTTCAGCTCAGGTCATGGTCCCAGGGTCCTGGGATCGAGCCCCACATCGGGCTCTCTGCTCAGCAGCGAGCCTGCTTCTCCCTCTCTCTCTCTCTGCCTACTTGGGATCTCTGTCAAATAAATAAATAAAATCTTAAAAAAAAAATAATAAAGTGTGACAAGCATTTGTTTATAGACAGACACATCATCAGGTGATTCTAATGCAGTATGATACATACAGTGATACAGATATGAAACTCCACGAGGCCCAAAGCCCCCCAGGCAACACTGGGTATTTTAATAAATACTCAATGGAATGAATGTTGCTTGCTTGCTTGCTTTCTTGGTGCATGAATCAACCTGTACAGATGAAAGAAGACTGGGACAGTGGAGCATGCCTAGGTTCTGGGACTTTGAGTGGGCTGGATGGCTTGCTCAGGCCTCACGGCTCCTGTCTTGTCCCATTCTAAAATCCGATGTTTGGATCGCTGCCCTGGATTCTAGCCACGATGGTTGGTATTTTATTACATGAACCAAACAAGACTGTAAACCAAATTTCCCTTCGGTCTACACACTTTTCTCTATCTGAAGGACAAGTAACTGCTGTGTAAGTGTTGGGGAAAGGGCATCGTGCTTCCGTGGAATTGTGCCCGGCGGGCCGCAAGAGAATCATAGAGGTCTGCAGACCTCCCCCTGGACATTCTGAATCCGTGGAAATGGGGAGAGGCTGGACAAGATTACGATTTTAAGAAGCTCCTTAAGATGAATCTGATGCAGGCAGGTTTGAGAACCTGTGGCCGAAATGCCAACGTGGCTAAACCCTGGAATCCAGAGACTCAGTTTAACCCACAGGAACCAGAGTTGACTTCTGTTCGGTTTTCAGCTGTGTAGGGTAGAAGAGCAGCTTTACTTGTAGCAGAGACAAATACAGTGTCTTTGTTTGGCTGAGGAAAAGGAGAGGGACAGCTTGCAGACAAGTGCATTCTTTCACTCGTGTGTGTGTGTGTGTGTGTGTGTGTGTGTGTGTGTGTGTGTGTGGCTTCATCTCTCGGCTTTCTAAAACCCCAGAGAGAGGTGACAGCCCAAGCCAAGGAGGACTGCAAAGCCAGCTGCAGGAAGACTCCTCTTCCAGTATTTGGAGCCACTAGAGGGTGGGGGGGATGGAGGCCAAGGCCTTGCTACACCATCTAGCTATAAATACTTGCCTGAAAATGTTCCCCTGGGGTCTGGGAACTGCACATTTCCTGCTTAGCACTTCCAGAATCAACAGGCCCTGACATGTCATAACCAGATCAGGGGTCATAGCCTGGCCTAACGCACAGTGTGTGTTCACTGACTTCCTTCATCTGTGGAGTGAGGTCACACAGCATCTACCTGCTTGAGGTGCTACACAGTAGCTGCAGGTCGTTAGCATGAAGCCAAGCATGTGGTCGGTAGTCGGTTAACCTTGGTGCTTATTATTATGGGCATTGTTGTCTACAGACTCAGTGTTAGTGTTCTCCAGAGAAGCAGAACCCGTAAGAGGTCTTGGTTCTTCAACAGCAGATAATAGCAATCTATCTGTATCTACCTATGTCTCTAATTATTGAGAGATAGATAGATCTATCTCTCAAGTGCACATGGGGAGAGAGAGTTGTCGGATGAATGGATGGATGGATGGTTGGACGGATAAAGGAGTTGTTATAAGGAGCTGGCTCACACAGTTATGGAGGCTCAGAAGGCCCAAGATCTGCAAGCTGGACACCCAAGAAAGCTGATGGTATAAGGTATAGTTCACATCTGACTCTGAGTTCAAAGTAAGAAGACCAGTGTCTCAACTCGAAGACAGAAAGACAGGCATAGAGAGTGAATTCTTCCTTTCTTGGCTTTTTTTTTTTAAGAATTTTTTTCTTCTTCTTTTTCTTTTTTTATTTTTTTAATTCCAGTATAGTTAACAGTGTTTTATTAGTTTTAGTTATACAGTATAATGATTCAGCAGTTCTATCTGTGACTCGTGACTCAGTGCTCAGCAGGGTAAGTGCACTCTTAATCCCCTTCACCTATTTCACCCATTCCCCCTCCCCCTCTGGTAATCATCAGTTCTCTCTAGTTAAGGGTCTGTTTTTTTGGTTTGTCTCTTTTTTCTTTGTGCATTTGTTTCATTTCTTAAATTACACATATGAGTGAGATCACACGGTATTTGTCCTTCTCTGACTTACTCACTCAGCGTCATCCTCTCTAGATCCATCCATGTTATTGCAAACAGCAGGATCTCCTTCTTCCTGGGGAATCCTTACTCAGCCTTTGTGCTCCTCAAGCCTTGCACTGATTGGAGGGGACCACCTTGCACTGATTGCCCTCAGTCTGCTGATTCATATGTTAATCTCATCCTGGAACGCCCTCAACAGAACACACCCAGAATAATGTTTAACCTGATATCAGGGCTCCCTGTGGCCCCGTGGGGTTGACACCTACAGCATCGCGGTAGTTTCCCGTTACTAGGGTTTACGAGAAATTACAAGCTAGTTTGTCCGCATCCTCTGTTTTCTCACCCGTAACCCGAGTCCTCTGCCAGGCTGATCCTCATTTTGCCCAAGATTTGGACCTCGATTTTCATGCAGTCAGGGGGTTAGAGTTAATTTCTTAGTCATACTCTCAGGGGTCAAACACTCCCCCCAAACTATGAGGGTGGGGGGGGGGCGGGGGCAGGCAGTGGCAGCAACGAAAGGACCCTTCGCAGGGCTGAGCTTTATTGCCACATAAATCCCCCTTTGCTCTTTTCTCTCCTGACTTCTCCCCCACATGCTTACTCATTAATTGAGCATACCTGTTTAAATCATCCAATCTTGATTCGTATAATGGTGTACCTGCAAGGGTTCTAAAAGTTAGAAATGATTTAGTGTTAGAGGTTTTGATTACACTGAATATAAAATTAAATAAAGTGAGCAAATGATGAGTAGAAGGAGTGAGGTTTGAACTCAGCCTTACATCCTGTGCACACGGCAGGCACGCTTACGTTGGTTTTATCTTGGCCTATTTGGGGAGTGATATATTTGGCTCACAACCAGGAAGAGAAGATAAACAAGGACCTGTATTCTCTAAACCAGCCACAGCACTATTGGCAGGTTGGGCTGGATAGTTCTTTGATGGGGGTGAGCCAGTTGGGGGACGTCTGTCCTAACGCAATTCTAGGAGGTTTAGTAGGGTCTCGGGCCTCTACCCACTAGATGCAGTAGTTACCCCCTAGTTGCAAGACCCAGAAGTGTCTCTGGACAGTGCAGATGTCCCTTTGGGGTGTAGGAGGGATGGCACCCAGTGGAGAATTACTGCGCTAAACCTGGGAAAGATTTCAGATTGTTAAATAGGAATGCACCAGCTTTCTCGGGGTCAGACCTCTAATTTATGGCATTTTATGTATAGGTTTCCCATTTGATGAGCTTTCCTTTTACACACACACCCAACTACTTTCTCTCCAGCATTCCTGTTGGGAGTTAAGGAATTTGCTTTCTTATTGAGTCAGGAAAGCGTTGTGGTGAGAGCAGATCTAGGTTCTAGTCTGGGCCCTATACTCTCTAGAGTTAGGACTGTGAAGAGTTAATAAACCTGACCTCATTTTCTCCAGTTGTATTAAGAAGATCTTATACTTCAGGCCTCAAAGATGGTGGTGAAGAGCCAGGAGTGACTGCGTGTAGAACTTTCGTTGGCCCACTGTACCGGCTCAACAAATGTTAGTTCTGCTAACGCAACTGTGGCTCTCACAACCTTGGAATGTGCCTCTCACACCTGACACATCCGAATGCAGTTTAGGTCCACTCCCAAAGTCCTCTAACTTGAGTCACATAAAAGACGCTTTCAGGTAGAGGAGAGGACCCTTTTATTTATTTATTTGTTTGTTTGTTTGCCTATTTTATGGGTCCTCCTTTTGAACAGAGGACACTAAATAACCCCTTTACGCAATGGTCTTACTGCTTTCCTTCAGCCCAGGAGAGGTAAGGCTGCCTGTGTACCGCATCTTTTCCTCCCGCCAGCCTCTTGCGGCTGGGGTGGGGAAGAGGTGGGGCTGGACACACTCAGCCCCATGTCTGTTCTTGAATCCTCTGCCAGGCTGACCGTTGCCTCTCTGGCCCTTCCTGCCTTTGATGTGAAATCTTATCATGGAACTGTCCATCAATGTCTGCACTCATTTAGGGGAGAGTGGAAGCCAGGGAATGTTGATTGTGGTCTTGGCAGGCGAGGAGAGTGTTACCCTTCTCCTGAAGGGTGCAAAGGCTTGACATTACCCCCCCCTACCCCCCCACCCCCCCCACACCACCCTCCATGGTGTTTCTTTTTCCCAGCCCCCAGCTGTGACGTTGGAACATTGCCTTATTTGTATTTCTTGTCGCTCTAAGGAATTTGGGGAATGTGTGGTGATAATAATAATAAATAGTAGCCATCACTCAGCAGATATTTGCTATTGGCCAAACACCATGCAGAGTGTTTTTTCTGTGAACCCCCGTTATCATTCCAGCAACCCAGAAAGGTGGGGATTCTGATCACCATTTTAAAGGTGAAGAAACTGAGGGCTGGACAAATTCATGTTTTCAACATAGTATGGCTGGAAAATGGTGAGCCAGGGACGTCAACCCAGATCTGCCTGATTCCAGAGCCGAAGCCCTTAATCACTGGACTGAAATGCTTCTCTGCTCATCCCAGACTCTGGAGCCACTGGATTAGGAGGTGATTAGTTCCCAGAATGCCTGAATCGTCACGATGACCCACCAAACAGAGATCTGAGAAAGAGCCCTTTACCAAGTGTTAGCTGCAGAGCCATACAGAGCCAGCACTGCCACGCACACGTGTCTTCAGTCCTTAGGGGGCAAGAAAGGAACTGAAGTGATCCCCCTCTCCATTATGCAGACCTGAGCTACAGGATGAAATGTCCTATAAAACTAGGCATTGATTTAAGCCAGAAAGAATGAAAAGGGAAAAAAAAAAAAACTTGTCTTCTCCAACATCATTCCTTTCTTCATTAATTTCACTATTCATGTAGCACTCTCTGTACACCTGCTGCTTTGCCCTGGGAAGACACATGCTCAAAAGACATGGCACCAACTTCAAAAAATTTAGGAGAGATGGATACAGTAAAGTGTTCCTGGTGGGTTTGGTTTCAGATGCCATGCTGGCTGATGGGGGCTGCTGTCAGCTACATGTAGGGGAAAGATGGCTTCATAAAGAATGCGACATGTAAGGTGGTCTCGGAAAAGGCTGAGCAAAGGCTGTGAACGAGTCTGTGTATATGGGGAGCTGGAAGGAATCTGGGATGGCCGAAGCCCAGGGGATGGAACCCAAAAAGTGCACCCCTTCCTCCCCTGAAAGAGCCAGAGCCATCAAATGCAATTTGATGTTGCCA
This sequence comes from Mustela putorius furo, assembly GCF_011764305.1. Lineage (NCBI taxonomy): Eukaryota > Metazoa > Chordata > Mammalia > Carnivora > Mustelidae > Mustela > Mustela putorius. The sequence goes on along the minus strand of NW_025421322.1, from coordinate 20,635,247 downwards.
ATTTGCATGTTGACCTCAGGTTGCTTCCCTATACCTGAAGATACCATTCCAGTTGCAGACCAAAGAAGTCTCGAGCAAAGGGATGACAGCAGAGCCCTTACCTGTCTGTACCTCTGTGATAGGAAGACAGTGGCTCAAGCCTTGCCCCTAGGCAAACACCTTTTTGGTGTTTGAGTCAACAGAGGCCCCTTGCTGCCTCATAAAGCCCAACTCAATGAGGTGACACATTCAAATGAAAGACAACTAAGCACAACAGCATCAAAGAGCATTGAATTCTTTACTGATTCCATGGAAAGATGGTCAAGGGGGCATGATGCCATAGCATGCTCTTCTCCTTGGCCAGCCCTTTTCTGAAGGCCAGACTCACAGGGCAGCCTTCACTTTGAGTCCCCTTTGTCACTCCCAAAACTCCCACTTTGTTTCTCAGTGGCTTCTACTGCTGTGTGTGTCCATGCCTTAGAGGAGTAGCCCTCTGTTCTTCCTATCATCTCTGTCTTTGTCGTATAAATTTAAGTCTTCAGTTTTCTTCTGTATCCAACAAGGCCCTTTATTGTGCTGAGTGGGCTTATGGTTGTGGATAAACACAGAAACCTACTTAGGAGAGAGGAGAATGGGAAAGGTTCTGAATATTTATACTTAACATATGTGTCCCAGTCATTCCTGCATGTCACTAGCATGGGAAATACCTAAGACTGAGTACAGTACTTGGGTACTGAGTACAGTACATAAGCTGTGTGACCGTGGTGAGTAATACCTCTGGGCCTTAATTTCCTTATCCATAAAATGGGACTATTCCTACCTATCCTAAGAAGTGCACAGGGGAACCACAGTTGAAAGAGCTTTGAAATACAATGGGCTCATCTTATGTTCATGTAAGGTTATTAGAGCCTCAAACTAGACACATCCACTTTCTAAAGGCTATTACAGGTTCATGTGAAAAACGTGGCTATTTAGAAAAGCAACAACTATGATAAGCCTCATTATCAACTCCTGATTCAGGATCCAATATAGAGATCCAATATAATTAATGAGGTTCCCTATTATCAGTAATTCACTTCTAAATTTTATGGTTACTCTTAAAAATAATTTTCTAAAGTCACACATTTTACCAGAGCTGATTTTTTAAAATTAGTTTCAGAGGTAGAGCTTAGTGATTCATCAGTTGCCTGTAATACCCACTGCTCATTACATTACGTGCCCTCCTTAATGCCCATCACCCCACCTGCCTCCCCTCCAGCAACCTTCAGTTTGTTTCCTAGAGTTAAGAGTCTCCTATGGTTTGTCTTCCTCTTTGATTTTGTCTTATTTTATTTTTCCATCCTTTCCCCTATGTTCATCCGTTTTGTTTTAAAATTCCACATATGAGTGAAATCATATGATATCTGTCTTTCTCTGACTTATTTTGCTCAACATAATACCCTCTATTTCCATCCACATCTTTGCAAATGGCAAGACTTCATTCTTTTTGATGGCTGAGTAATATTCCATCGTGTATTTATATACCACATCTTCTCTTGGTAGACATCTCGGGCTCTTTCCATAGTTTGGCTATTGTGGATGTTGCTGCTATAAACACTGGGGTGCAGGTGCCCCTTTGAATCATAATGTTTGTATCCTTTGGGTAAATACCTAGTAGTGCAATTGCTAGGCCATAGGGTAGCTCTATTTTTTTTTTTTTTTTTTTTTTAGGAACCTCCACACTGTTTTCCAGAGTAGCTGTACCAGTTTGCATTTCCCTCAACAGTGTAAGAGGGTTCCCCTTTATCCACATCCTCGCCAGCATCTGTTGTTTCCTCAGTTACTAATTTTAGCCATTCTGCCAGTATAAGGTGGTATCTTATTGTGGTTTTGATTCGCATTCCCCTGATGCTGAGTGATAGTGAACATTTTTTCATGTGTCTATTGGCCGTTTATATGTCTTCTTTGGAGAACTGTCTGTTCATGTCTTCTGCCCATTTCTTGACTGGATTATTTGTTCTTTGGGTGTTGAGTTTGATAAATTCTTTATGGATTTTGGATACTAGCCCTTTATCTGATAAGGCATTTGCAAATATCTCTTCCCATTCTGTAGGTTGTCTTTTAGTTTTGTTGACTGTTTCCTTTGTTGTGCAAAAATTGTTATCTTGATGAAATCCCAATAGTTCATTTTTGCTTTTGTTTCCCTTACTTTTGAAGACGTGTCTAGTAAGAAGTTGCTGCGGCAGAGGTCAAAGAGGTTGCTATCCATGTTCTCCTCTAGGGTCTTGATGGTTTCTTGTCTCACATTTAGGTCTTTCAACCATTTTGAGTTTATTTTTGTGTATGGTATAAGAAAATGGTCCAGTTTCATTCTTCTGCATGTCACTCCCCAATTTTCCCACCACTATTTGTTGAAGAGACTGTCTTTTTTCCATTGGATATTTTTTCCTGCTTTGGCAAAGATTAGTTGACCATAGAGTTGAGGGTCCATTTCTGGGTTCGCTACTCTAGGGCTGATTTTAGCAAAAATCCCAAAAGGATGCTATACTGTGTCTGGTTCCCAGAAATCCGTGTGGATCTTCTAGGCTGCACTATTTCCTGGCAGACTGACCTGGACAGAAGATTCATATTCATCTTGGTTTCTATTCCCACTTCAGTGTGACTGGAGTGTTATCTCTTAATAGAACTTCAAGGTAGTTATTTTGGAGTTCATATTAGTATTAGTATGGATGCTTAGGCTAGTCAGTGCTCCTTCGTCACATCTGCATTCTTGTGAACCTAATTTTTGTGGTTTTACAAAATATTTAAGGCAACAATAATAAAAATCCTAGTATCTTCATCATTTCACTTAGAGTTCTTTTCTACGCATATGTGTAAGTTTTGCACTGTAGTGTATTGTAACTGTTTACCACATAGCTACGTGATAGCTAATAGCTAATAAAATCATCATAATTATTACTTTGGTAGTCACACAGGCATCCATCTTGTTAATGCACCGTCATTTACTTAACCTACATTTCAACAATGGGAGACTCATTCTCCAATTTTTCCACTATTACAAATAACCTTTAGGTTATATATCTGTGCATATAGTTTCTCTCATCTTTTTAGATTATTTCCTTAGGATACACTTCTTGAATGGGAACAGTGACTCAAAGAATGTGAATTTTTAATAGTTTCTAAATAAATTGACATTGTTTTCCCAATTTACAATGCCATCAGCAATATATTAGTATTCTACTTTCATTATAACCTTATCAGTACATTATTATTTTTATATTTAGTATGCTTAAATAGTACCTTACTTTTGTGTTTGCATTTTCTCAAAAATAGCAAGTTTTAATCAGACATTTGCTTATAAATTGTACATTCTCTCAAAAAGCCTCAGTAGTTTATTGTTGTTGTTGTTGTTATCTTTTTTTAACATCAAGAGCTCTTGGCTTTCTTTCTCTCCCATTGCCCAAGAGTTTTGTGTATTAAATAAAGCTGATGTTGGTATGTTTCTAACAAAACATTCAGTGGCACTCCCATATCAATAAATAAGCACTTGTGTATAAGGAACTATGTGGAGACTCAGATAAAATGATAGGAAATTTATAAAATAAAGAGTTGCAAAACCCAGAAGATATATCTGCACCAAAGTCAAATGCAAGGTTGCCATACAGGTCGTTCAATCTCTGGTCAGACTTTGATGACTTTCTCTGGCTCTGACGGGCTGCTCAGCCAGTCTCACTTTTCAGCTAGCAAACTCAGGAGCTCCAGCCATACTGCTTCCAATGTTTCCTTCTAAGTTTTATCCCAGGAAAGCTGCCTGATAAAGAAAACCACTATTATCACCCCACCTCATACACACACACACACACACACACACACACACAAATGTTTTCATTCCACTCCCAATCTGATCCTGTTCCCAATCAGGTAAATACATGAAACTCCATAATGTGCAAAATGGTTTCCCAAATCACAGACCAGTGAGGGACGAAGCCAGTTCCAGAGATCTGATTTTGCCTTGCCTTCCAGGCCCCTTCGCCAGTCCCTGAGACAGATGTCTTCCATGTCCTGCCAAATGGTGGAAGAACATTCCAAGAAGATAGACCACCCTAAATTTGTCCTGGAGTTGAGCAACTATTATCTCTGTTCGAGATCTCTCTTTGACCTGAGGATGTCAGAGTTTGTTTGAGTAGGATAATTGCTACATACCAGTAACTGGGAACATAAAGAAATGACTCACTGTGTTTCTCCCTTTTCCTCTTACAGCCTCAACCGAGGGTTCTCCATAAACGTGGTTAGCCTTCCAAGCTGCTGTCCTGCCAGTTGATATGAACGTGGCCTGTTCCTCACAGAAAGACTAACTCATGGCACTGCCAGAAGATCTCCATGGAGCACTGACAGATTAACCAGATTAACTGAAAAAACTCCCATTCGGTCAAGATCATGGGCTTTGGAAAATCTTAGTTTGCTGTGGATTTTAAAATGAGGTGCATAATACACAGTGCCAACTTGCTCCAAGTGGTCATTGGCAGACCATTAGCTGGAAAATTGCTTCCAGTTTTCATCACTGTGCATAACTCAAGCTCCCTTAGGGGAGCTGTCTGTGCCCTTCACTAGAAGTCCTATTTTAGCATGGCAACTACTGGATTATTTTATTATGTGTGCAGATGGCATGATGTGTTAGACAAAAAAAAATCACAGCAGTTCTGCAATCTCAGTGGAAGCGTTCACGATACTCTGCCCTGGTAGGAATGTAAACATGTCTTGATTATGTTAGTTACGATGTCTAAAGGTATTCTCTCCAACTCTTAAGCACTTTACATGAGAACACGACACCAAAACCAATCAGCACATCCAGTACACGTGGGAAAACAAGTATTCTCTCTCTCTCTCTCTTTTATAAATCTTGTCTTCTTTCTGGCTCAGACTGTCCAAGACAAGCTCCGCTCCCAACGTATCCGCAGTCATCTGCAGTACATTGGGGTAATCATGGCCACGATATCGTTCGACTTAACCTGTTGATACTTTAGGCAACCAGTTGGGTTTCTTGCTGTGCCAAAGGGGAGGAGAAGAGGTCTGGTGGTTGAAGTATCTTAGGTCTTGGTTCCTGGTACTGGGGCCCAACTCAGCACATCTATACTCAGACAAACACAGGAGGCTTCTAGGTGGCCAGGGTACACATTCACTCCCTCTACAGCAGAGTGTTTTCAAAGAACAAAAGGGGGTGGCTCTTTAATCAAAGACTGTGGTAGGTTGAGGGAAAGGGCAGCAGAATACAGTTTACCTGTGTGGTCTGACTTTACAACTTTAGAAAACTTTTTAGGTCAAATTTAAATCACAGCTCTCAGAAGAGGAGGAATAGCAAGTGTCCCCCTGCGAGCCTGAAGAAGGAAAAGGGCCCAGTCCACCCCAGGTTGCTGCCTCAGTAGGGAACCTACTAGTCCCCTTTAATCCTTTCTGGGATTATATCCACAATTAAATTTTTTTTTTTTTTTTTTTTTTACTATGTCTTACAACAAAGCACAGTCAACCCAGTTATTGCTTGTCTTTGGGCATTAGAGAGACGCCCATATTGGCCAACCCTACCTAATGCTTTAGCTTTTTTTTACCCCCTGGAAATAGAAACTTGGCTGAATGGAAAATTCAGCAGATATGTTCTGCGTAGCCACAATCCTAGTCTGGGACTGACAGGTGTCGGAGGCTTTTCTTTAAACATGTGTACCCACACTAGGATCCTGCTAGCACAAGGAAGTTTGGCATTTGGGGGGGTGGGGGAGCGGCTGTACGCACACTCATGGTCTGCTCTCCCCTTGTGGAAGGGGTTGGATCTCAGGAAATGCACAGCACATTGGAAAATGCCCCCAGCTGAGATCTGGAAAGTTGACAGGAGAAGAGAAAGAGACCCAAATATGCAGGTGAGTCATCCCGTAGGAGTCATCCCTTCAGGCTGTGTTGCCGAAGAAGGGGGCTTCCGAGAGGGAACTCGGAGGAGTGTCAGTCACCATCAAGATCCGGCCTTTCATGGGTCAGCACCAGGACCGTCAGGCTCTCACAAACCATAATTCTTTACAAATCCAGAATCGGGCAGCCAAACCGTGACTGTAAGAGCCCCTGGAGAGAACGCTCCGCTCTCTCCTGCACACCCCCTGAGCATCTGTTCCAACAGCAAGGCTTCCTTCTTCTTTCATCCTTTCTTTTATTTAGCTCCTTGCTAAATAAAAGTGTTGAGCACCTACTACGTGCCAAGCGTTGCATTGGGATATCAGTAGAGTACAAGGCCAACTCTCCATGCCCTTCTGAAATGGTATCTGCTCCCCCTAGACAGTGCCCCCATCCCGGCTTTCCCACAGAATTCAGACAGCATTCACCCCTCACCAGAGTAGGCTCGCAGAATGCACATGGCAGCAGGCAGCCCTCTTGGCCAAGGAAGGAGACAATGGAGGAAGAGGTGGTACAGCATCAGGTCACATGTTACCATCCTCGTGTACAGCCAAGCCTTCCTGGGCCCAGCCTTGTCTTCCTAAATCAGCTTTCAGTTGAGCTCCTGGCTGTTCACCCTGGTCATCCGTGTTCCCCTCCTCCATACAGGCACAACCTGCTGGTCATGATGCTGGGTTCTTTGAAGCTCCAGTTCTCAGCAGGGTCCTGGAGACCCAGAAGAGGGCCTCCGGAGTCCAAAAGAACTGTCAGGTGCTGAGGTCCTATAGCTGAGAATTCATTGGTTTATGAGTTCAGGGTCATTCCGAAACTATGACTAACAACCCTGAAAGACTGAACACATCTTATGGTACAGATGGTCATTAAATGATGGAGGTTCATCCTTCCTTCCTTTGGCTTTCGCAAAATATGTTCTGAACAATTAAATAAGGAGAGTTTCCTATGCTTTTTTTTTTTTTCAGTCGAAAGTGTACTGACAGATTATTAAAGGGTGATGGGTAAGGGTGGAGATGGGGAACGGCAAACTTGAAGACCATGAAAGAACCCAGTTGAGGACGGCATCTCTATAAATGCCTTAATTCCTGACGTACCAGGTATTTGTGTATGAGCTGCGACGTGTTTTCCAAACCGTCAACCTCATTTTGAAATCATCTGGTGGGGGTGGGGGGGATGGTTTTGGAAACATGGCGGGATAAGAATCTGAGCGGTCACTTGTTAAACCAGCAAAATGGAGAAATGACCTCCTTCCCAGCCTTCGGGGTCTTAGTACTGTGTTGATCCAGTTTCCCCGTCATTACTTCCTGCTGTGCTGTCCCTTCTTCCCAAGATATGTGGAGGAAATGTTACCTCCCAGAAGTTCAAGAATGTCTGTGAGGAGTTTTGTTTAAGGAGGCAGCGGGAGACCAGGAGGTAAGGGATAAATATTTTGATGTCTAAGGGCTATAAACTGTTGATGCTTAACTTTTCCTTTTACTTAAACCTCTGCTACACCTTTTATTGAAAGGCTGACTCCCATACCTGTGCAGGAAAGACACTCTTGGGAGTGAACAGAAATGAATAATTATCAGACTCTCTGGGGTGCCAAGGGGATTAGCTTGTTGCAGCTTCAGAACCGAATTTAAAATAAATGCAGAGCATCGGTGGTTCTGCGAGGGCAAAAAGCAAATCACTTCAGTAGTTTAAGACATACGTAGGGGCTAGAGATCCTATAAACTTTCTTCTGGGTAATGGCGTCCCTTTAGACCCCTGCTCAGGCTCTATGAGCTGTGTAACTGCACATTTGACTTCTACCTCCGGAACAGGGGAAGCAACCCCAACTTCTCTCCAAAGTCACTCCTCAGCTGTTCAGACAAGGTTAACAGTCCTTATTCTGAGGGAATTCTGCCGTTTTTTAACACTCAAGGGGAAAAGGAATATCAACTCTACTGAAGTGTATAACCTGAGGAGAGACTCCTCTAATGGATTTAGCCCAGTGTTGCTTGCGAAGGCTTGCTTTGTCTGCAAATGTCACACGATTGATGTTGGAAAGGAACAATAAAAGTCTCTCAGAAAAGCTTCCAAGACCCCCTTAGCATTTTAGCTTTACCCAAACCTCCTCTTTTCTGTGCCATAAGCAGCTTCATTCTTTGTGATGTTTTCCTCCACATTCTTTGGAGTAATTTTGTTACTTGACAACTAGACTTAAGATTGCTATAGACTCTTTTTGAAAAATCTAATGTTTGAAAATGACAGAAATTCTTTTACGCCTTAAAGGCTGTTTTTATTCACCTCTCCCACAACCCTCTCCACTCCACTTTTTTGCTTTTTTTTTTCTTGCTTTTTTTTTTTCTTTTAATCTTTCCTTTAAAAAAAAATTCCCTGGGTAGATTTTGAGTATTCGCTCAAGAACTCGAACGGAAAAACTTAGCATTCCTCCTTTCCCCCAGTACTGACTAATAATTCCTTCTTCTGCTTGATCTCGGTGAGGGCTTGCTGTCCAAACAGCAGTGGGATGTGCGTTCCCGTCTCTAGGGAATGACCGGTCAAAGCTGCTCATCGAAACAGAGCCCATGAGATTATGAGGGAGGATAGACCAAGAGGTGCTTCTGCTCAGGGCACAGCTGGGGACTCTATTTCAAAGACAACAAGGTCCTGCTTCTCTGTTTCTTTAGCTCTGCATCTCATCCCAGAGCCAGAGAACTGTCTTAGGAATTCTGCTTCATCAGTGTGCGTGATTCCTGGTACCACTGCACACCTTCGGGTCAAATAGAGCCCCATTTCCATTATTTTGCTCGGTGACTTACTCCTGTGGAGAGATAGAGACATTCTTTGGACAGTGAATCAGCTGTGGGAAGCTTGAGGAAAAAGTTGGCCACATGCCCATGAAGGTTCTGCCACACCTTAATGAAAAAACAAAGTAGATCCTTCCCTGGAGATTCTCGTGTGGGAAGGTGTCTAAGAGGGATGGTATCCATTCTGGTTTTCTTCTGGCCATCACCTTGGCCCTGCAGGGAATGTTCTGGGGGTGGGGATAGGGTATGGAGCACCATTTCTAGGATCTAAATTGGAAGAGGAAGTTCACCTATAAGATAAAAGTTAAGGGGAAGTGCCAGTGAGTATGGGACCAGTTTTAGACCTCCTGGCCAACAGCACAAAGATTGACAAATGACTTCCTCGGGATAGCAGAAAATGGGTGTAAAAGGCTTTGTAAGATTAGAGTTTCGAGCACCATGTAGGGCGATTTTACAATCTCAAAGAGCTCCAAGCGTTCTAACTTCAGAGCCTCCCTTCCCCAATTACATCAAGCACAAAAAGGCACCAACAACGTACACCTAAAAAAATTTCAAAGTAACCCTATAACTTGCACCGAATTGCAGTTGACTGGTTGCCATAATGTTAAGTGTTGTAGATACATTCTTTGATTCTACAGTATTCTTTTCATATTTCAGAGCCAATGGTTCTGGGATTTCATTTCTTTAATGGCTTGTCTTGTTGCTGCTGTCATTGTTCCAAACCTCCAACATTTCCAGGAGCCTTGGGAAGGCTCTTAAACCCAGGCCTTTTTGCCTCCAGTGCAGAGTGACACAAACAGCCCTATCGACGTGAATGCCGCTGAGACTCCGACTTTAATCCAGCTGGAGACGCTAACCCCCAGAACCAGGAAGACACTGAAGACCCCGCTGGTTGCTTTCTGCGTTACTTAGAACCTTTCACAGTTCCATTGTTTGGATCAAAGGAAATAAACAGGCTGTTCTCCACGTGGCTTTGCCCTGTTAGCACACACAGCACGATCATGTGTGGAATTCTAAGCTGGGTGTACAAGCAAGAGCTTGCAGATCTGTTTTGTGTGATTGTATCTAGACACCACTCTCCCCAAATTCTACAGCAACATATTCACGAGCTTTACTCTGTCAAAACAAACAATTCTAAAACAAGAGATTCTTATTAGGTCATTATTTCTCCCGCAGTGGGAAGACTGGTTTTGTGACATAACTCTGAAGAAATACTTGCCTGCCATTAAACGCGAGGGTCTGGTGGTTGCCCTGTTCCACAGATTGATGCGGTCCTTCTCCTATCCCACAGAGGAAGTTGGCCTGGTCTCCCCCGGAAATAGCACAACGACCATGAAGCTCTGGGTAGTCTCCCTATGCATGCCTAATTTTAAGAGTACGATTTGGACTGAGCCTGGCCATGGTCTTTGATTATGTGACCCCCTAAATCAATTTGAATTCTTTACACAAATATAAATATATATTACATATATTTTTCTTTTTTTTTTTTAATTGCCCACCATCCAGTGCATTTAATGCGTCTGCATGGGAGCTGCCTGCTGACACTGGCAGCTTTGAACAGTTCCCATACCTATTTCCCATACAGGAGAGGACCGAGAACATTTCCCCACACACCAGCTGCAGAAGTTTGGAAGTGTGTGACCAAGTTCTTTTCACATCAACAGGCCTCGGTTTATAGGAGGTAAACTAAAAAGAGAATGGGATGGGGTGGAGAGGTGGGGCGGGGCTGGAGGGGCACAGAGTGGTGTTCGAACACGGGAATCTTTGTCTTTTCCATTGTGTTGCAACTCTCCTCTCCAGCCACGAGAAAGAGCTGCATTAGCCTCTCCAGTGAGTGTTGCCCCCCCCCCACCGGGGGTGGGAGGTCATTGGGGTTCCACTCCCTTAAACTCACATGTAGGCAATTTGAGGTTCTCTGGGTCTGGGAATGGTTTGTCCACCACTACTTTTCCTCCGCCAATAGAAAAATGCTATCCCTACAAGGCCGTGTTTGACGAGACCGTGGATTGGCTAATGAAATTCACAGTGCACTGAACTGAGTAACGTTAGGCTCTGGACTTGGCACTGTAAGTCCCAGTCATGACTGACCCAGAAGCAACCAGTCCGCTGAAAAGCCAAGCCAGCGCCCATGTTTTGGAACTAATTCCACTAAAACTCTTGTGCCGTTAAACCATACTACTGTAGTTCCAATTAATCTAGCTCTTTAATATCATCAGCCACTAAATGAAATAACTGTACCCAAAACTTGAGAAAAGATCAATATTGTAACAAAATCACATTATTAGCAGTAAATCGCACCTGAGAAAAGAAAATATTGACCTGTCGTGGTTTATACTTGAGTTATTCTTAGGCCTTTGTGGATCTGGCACTGCTCTGAGAAAGGGGAAGAAGAGGTTTTGAATTCAAGAATACTAGGATTCCGTGGAAATCAGCCATCTCTCTGGGCTTCTGCTCATCTGTCCTGCATCAGCAGACAAGGTGGTTCGCAGGCTGGAATGAGCTAAGGGAGGGTATCCTGGACCCCTAATAGAAAGCACAGTGAACTGCACTTTAATTGTGAGCTCTTTCTCTTTCTGTTTTCTCCTGGTAGCTGGTATTCCTGAGAGCCCATCCTGGGTTTAGAAAAGAAAGAAGGATAAGAAAGTAACAATCAGCTTATTGCCTATGCACACAAGCTTTTTCTAATACAGGGAAACTGGTCTGCAGAGCCCACGGCCTAGGTGCCCATGTATCTCCACTTCTCTGTTACCGTTGACCTAACCAAGGGAGAGAGTCTCAGGTTCGGCTTAGTGCAGGGGAAAATTGCCAATCTCAACGTTGGGGAAGACCAAAGAAAGTGTGAGGTTGACAAGCTGAGGTTCACAGGAAGCAGAGAGCCTCCCTGAATGTCATTGATGAGCTGCTGTATATTAGTATTTGTCCTAGGCAAGAAAGAGTAAGAAAAATCACACGATGTGAACTGAATGAAAGACCGGTGCTCTCAGTAAGGTGTGAGGGGAGAAAAAATCTCATGAAAAACTGGTTCACGGTTTTACAAACACTAACAAACATGGCTATAAAAGCACATTTCATAATACAAAAGCCTATATAGAGGGTAGAAATTTTTATAGCTTCCTTCAGTGAGTAGTTAAACCAGCAGTCTGAATTCTCTTGGTCCCCAAACAGTGGTTAATTAAATAAGCATTTTCCTTATCCATTGCCCACATCTGTGGATTTTTTTTTTTCCTCTATGCACCTTACAAAAACTCCCAGGACTAGGCTTAGGAGAACTCAAGCAAGTTACATGGTAAAATCAGAGTGCCTTTTCTGTTGGATGTTCACTTTGGTTCCCTGGGTTCCCAGGGCATACGATGTTTAGAAACTTTTTTCTCTAAACATAAGAATTATTGTGCACCACAATCGTGAACCAACAATTTCCATATCTTAAGCAGCTATCAACTTGCCAATTCCCTCTGGGTTTCCTTTATATTTTCTTATAATGTTTCTTTCTGTTTTGGGTTGTTGTCAAAAAGAGTTGGGGGGCATGCTTCTTTTTAAATTGATAGAAATGAAACTGTACAGATTTTTTGCCCCCTTGTATCCGTAAGCATGATCTCTATCGGGCTTGAAAATCTGCTTTATCATTTTGTATATTGGACTATTTTGTATTCAGCATTACTTGATTCCTTATGTGCATGGCAATGTATTAAAATATGGGATTTCTATTACCGTGTAAAAGTGTTTTGATTCTGATTTTCAACATATATCCTTGGAAAAAAATTACATTAAACTTTTTATTTCTGTTTTCTTCAGCTCATCAGCTCTGCAGAAGGAAAAGAAAAGTTAACAGCATTTCACTTTCCCTGTGTTAGCTAATGATGCAATTCATGGTGGAAAATTGTCCTCAATTATGCTGTGTTTCCTGGAGAAATAATATATGTGAAATGAATTGGTGGCCTCCCTCCAGCTCCCAGCACACAGAATCCCCCCAGCAACAAATCCCACCAGCGTGATTACTGTTATTGTTGAAGGCTTTAGTGTTGAGCACAGCCAGGCAAAAGACACAGTTCTCTTGGTCTCCAGATATGGTAACACCCTGGAAAGCGATGGGACAACAGAGCTTGGCCCACCAATTCGCTCTCGCCCCAGAGAGTCTTGAGTGCCTATAAAAGCATGATTGATGGCATTCCCCAGCGCCCCGGTGCCCTCTGTCTCACGGAGTGGCCCACTAGAAGCTCTCTGTATTTTATCAGTAGAAATACTGACCTTCAAGTAACACCCGCCCAAGAGATCTGCGGTCCAAAACTAGTTCTCCGACACAGATGTGGCACGGCCGGATCTCCATTTCAGCACACATCTGGATACACTCCAGTCTTGACCACGTAGGGAAAGGATGCCAAATATTTTTTCTCAAATGAAAACAAAAAGATTCACTGAGTAATACAAGCTACCAAGTAAAAACAACAGACGCTTTTACCTACTCTAAACTACCACGTTCACCCTTCTTTTTCTCAAGCAGACACCCTAATGCGTACTTAGAGCCACTGTGACTTTACAGAATATGACGAATTGCTTCCGCTTGTACTATGGAAACACTTCTTTCCCGAAGGAAAAAGCACTTATATGTTGCATGAAGAAGAAAGGAAACACCCATTGCCTCTTTTATTGCATGTTTGCCGCAAATATAGTTTTGGGGGTTTTCATCCCTCCTCCCCCCCCCCCCGCAACACACACACACACACTCACCCACCAGAAAAGTTCTCTGAAAGCACAACCTGTGATAATCTTTTTGGTTGGCTTGCTGACTCCATGCGTCAACCTTCTAAATCTGGCTGGGCACCTTCTAACTCTAAAGGCACCATCTTCCGCCACTCTTAACTCACACATTAAGAGCATTGGATAAGAACATGGAAAATGGAGCAACACTTCGCCATTTAACCTCTCGAGCAGAGGGGGAACTGGGGCCCCAAACCCGAACGTTCTCTTTGCCTTGACCGCTCTTGGCTCATTTCGGACCATTCCCTCTCTTCTATTTGTCTCTCTTCCCACCGTCATCCTTTTTCTCTGCCTTTAACTTCCTGCCCTCTTTCCATGTCCTTGTCTTGAGTCTTTCTTCTGCCTTACCCTCCTCGCCATCGCATCGCCTTCTCTTTCCCTTCTTTGATCCCATCTCCGTCTCTCCTCCAACCCATTTTCCCCTTCTTGTTTTCCTGGCCCGTAAGTAGGGCTGTCATCTTCTTGATTTGTATCTGCATCTCTCGGTACCTAATAGTTGCTACACAAAGCTTAGATTTTGGTGAATTAAACTTGGTGTCCTGTTCTTCTCAGCTTGCTTCCCTCCTTCCTACTGAGCCCAGCAAGCCATGCTAACACTCCAATAAGCTAATGAACTCAGAGTAATAAGGACTAAAACCAGGTGTCCCTTCTGAGGTAGGAGAAACTTTGGGTAGCAGATCACCTAGGCAGCTTTCAGAAGCCCAAGCCAGGTGTAGATACTCCCCTAGATACCATTTTGCCAATACAAAGGAACATTTCCCTGCCATCTCAGTGTTTTGGGAACTCATACTTGCCCTGGCAAACATGGTGGCCATATTTGGATCAGGTATAGTGATGTCATGAGAAGCTCAGTTGAAGCCACCACAATCATTTATTGCCCTAAGATTATTCAGAATTATCCAATTCCTCCATGAGACCGAGTACATGTATACTGCGGTGTTGGATATTTTATCTCAGACAAAGTTATCCCCGGCTGACGGTTTTATTTCTGGTGATTATGAAACCATAAGGATTATTAGCACTTTCCCCCTTCACATATACGTATTTTTATGGCATATAGCTATACGTATACTGAAAAATAGCTTTCCATTACTTTGCCTGATTTTGTACATATATTGAAAAACCAACTAAAAATAAGCTTTAAGAAAGGCAACCACATTCTCCTGGTTTTGTATGGCACTGGGGAGGTGTAAGGTGGGAGTAGATAGTGAAAACTGCAGACGCTTGTTTCCCAAATGAACATGCCCCCATATTCTCATGAGAAATGGAAAACTTGCTGGGCTTCTATTTTTCTCTTGTGTCTCTGTCTTTGGGGAATCTGAATATTCTTAGCCTCCCCCCACCCCGCCGCCCCACTGCCCAGTTCCTGCTAGGAATTCCAAGAGAGGAATACAAATATATCTGAAAGCATTTCCAGACTTTAGTAGGTCCTTCATGAAACTTCCAAAGTGGGATGTGTGGGTGTTGGTATGGGTAAGTGTTACACAGAAAATATCTTAAAAGTCCTTCTCCCCGTCTATGCAGCCCTCATCGTCCATCCGTCCATCCATCCATCCATCCATCCATCCGTGCCTCCCTTCCTTACCCCAAATCCTTTTCGCTCTGCCACTCTCAACTCCCAGCCAAGAACTCTCCCAGCTACAGGAAGTCTCTGATTCTCACCTCCTTCTGCACCCTCTTTCCTTCTATTCCCATACTTCTCTTATAATCTCAGCCCTTTTCCATGCGATTTCCCCATTTTGCCTCTCCTGCTCTGTTTTTCTCTATTACCCTGATTCCGCCTCACAAAAACTAGTAAGCATTGGATCATTTTTTTTTTTAAGTGAACAGGGGAGGGGAAAATGTGATAATACAGTATTTTTCTTTTTAATTTTTTTTTATCAGCCATTGATGGCTCAAATTCTACCTCCAGAAAGTAAGTCTGATGGCACTTTAAGGTTTCTTTTGTTTGTTCCTTTAACAAATGTCAGTGGATCTTGTGCTATTTATTTGCCCCATGTGCCAGGAAACGTGTATGGTGCTGGGCTAAGTGTTGGTGACTCAGAGACAAATGTATTTTTTCCTGCCCTTAAAGATTTATACATCCTAAGAGAAATAAAAAGCTCAACATATTATTTCTTCTTTAGGAATCCCTTATTGAAATGCGGCTGTCTCTGGAAGGATAACTTATACCCCACTCATTCTCAGATGCTGGGATTGGGGAAAGATGGAAAGTTCCACAGTCAAGTAAGCGCTAAAAATATGATTTACGACTTCACCCCACACCTAAAGACATGTGATACACATTAGCATATTAAAGGCTCTGAGAAGTCTTGTAGGAAATAATCATATACCTTTGTTTGGTGCAGTATTTTCCAGATTTGTTCAAGCATTAACATTTTCCCTCAGAGGATACTAACAACCCATAGAACAAGCACTTTTTGAAATGCTGACATGTGCCAACATTAACTTGATAACAATATGTTATTTCAACCAGGTGAGTGTGAAGGCCCTCCAAAAAATAAATGGTACAAGAGATGGGGGCCAGATAGTGGGCTAAAAATGAACTTGCTAATGTGTATCAATAAAAATAATTATAAGGGCACCTGTAATTTTTTTATTATTATGATTTTAACCTGGTGGCTCAGGTTAACCATCTGACTCTTGATCTCAGCTCAGGTCTTGATCTTGGGGTTGTGAGTTCAAGCCCTGCACTGGCTCCACACTGGATATGGAACCTACTCAAAAATAGTAATTATTATTATTATAGAACAACTTGTGAGCCTATCATATCCTAGCCCTGCCATTACTCATGGATGGGAGAGAGAAAAACAGTGGTGTGACTTGGACCAATACTCACATACCTCTCAATTTTAATACTTTTTTTGGAATAATAGGGTTTTGGAATAGGTGAGCTCCAACACGGCTTCTACACCATAAAATTTTAAGCCCAACGATAACTTTGCCCTGCCTTATCTCCAATTTTGTTTTTAAAGAGAAATAAGCATACATTTAAAAATCTAAACACTCCCGTCCACTGTAGCTGACTTTCCTTCTCAAGATTGAAAAAGATTTTGGGGGAGGGGGTGCTCCTGGCTGGTTCAGTTAGTGGAGCTTATGACTCTGGATCTGGGGGTTGTGGGTTTGAGCCCCACATTCAGTGTAAGGATTACTTAAAAATAAAATTAAAAGAAAAAACTATTTTTAAAAAAGCCTTTATTTTTGTCTCACAAGCATTATGCAAGATTTTCAAAGGAAACAAGCTGGAACATAATTTGAGTTACTGGGCAAACACACAGGCCCACAGTTGGCAACCTCACCAGCACGAAAAGGTATTGATTTTGATTGGTTAAGCAAAAAAAAATCTTTAAAAGATATTCTTGGACACAATGGAACTGGGAGGGGGGTAGTCAAAGAACTTGAAAAAAAGAGTAAATGGTATCAAATTTGACACCTTTGTTATTCTTCCTTTTATGACACCCTATTCAAAATTAAATTAGAGGAGTTAGAGACTGAATTCAGAACTATATTTTAAATATGGATACAGAAAAACTCCCACTAGCTCCCGAGAGGGATTTCTTGAAAGTTTCTGTATATGAGCGTACATGTGTGTATGCGTGCGCGTGCACGTGTGTGCGTGCGTGGGCGTGCACGTGTGTATGCGTGTGCACATGCACGTGCATGTGTGCGTGTCCACATAGTCCATGATGGAGACAGGAAGTGGAAAGGAAGCGGTAAGGAGGAGGAGATCAGGAGAATTTCCAACAAAGGCCAGATTCTCCTTAGGTCAGATTGACTTCCTCTCTAATCCTGGATAAGACAGGTGAATTCCTGCCCTTATTTTTCCTTTGCATTTGTCTCTATTACATTCCAAAATCATTCGAATAATCTTTTAAGTTTTTAAAATATATTTTATTTTATTTTGAAAAATAAAAATTGTTAATGAGAATCGGTCCTGATGAGTATGTGATAATTGTGTCAAAATACAGTTTAACTGACAATAACAAAAACAACGGCTGTCTTGACTGAGTCCTCACTACAGGTCAGGCATTCTTTGTCTTACCTCATTTAATCCTTAGTACATTCTCTTAGGTATTATTATTCCATTTTAATTTAACAGTAAAGATTCAAGGCATTAAATTCTCAGACATGACCCTACAGCTAACTTAGCTATTTCTGAGTGGGAAGTGCAGAATCTCAACTGTTAGACATACACACATTTACTGAGCACATACTGTATATGAGGCACTACGCTAGACAATGCCTTGCCCCAGTGGTCCTTGACATCTTCAAAATCACAAGTGTTTTTTAAAATCTGCTGAGAATTATACAGGCTGTCATCAAAAAATGTACCCAACACACAAATCTATACATTCATTTTCAGTAGGGTCAAGGATCTTCTGGACCCCATCCCATTGTAAGAACTGCTTTACCTGAGAATGTTGTTCAGAAGAGGAGACACGTAAGTAAACGGGCATTAGGTGCATTGCCCTCATTTTGCATTTTGAAGCTTCTCCGTGCTTCCAAGGGTGTCCAGAAGGCCAGCTAACTCCATTCTGGATGTACGTAGTAAAGGTACTGCTTTGCCCAGTTTCTGTCCCAGTGTGTGAAGTTGAAAATGTAATGAGCATATCTGTGAACAAAAATATTTTTTGTTATTGTCCTTGGTAAAAAAGGAAGCAAATAGACACACTCTTTCAAATGCTGATTCCAACATCTGTCCTCCAAAATCAGTATTAATGTATTCTCTTCAAATTAGGGACTTTTGATTTTCCATGGATAACAAGAATATTAGCTATGCCTTTTTTGTGCCATTTCTGTTAAAATTTTAAACACCCTTTCGTTCAATGCGTTGTTCAATTCAGCTGAGGTTGGGGGGTGAGATGTCTATTAGTAGGAAACCAAGTACATATCCTGTGTCCTCATATGGTATCATTTCAAGCTTGTCAATTCTTTTTTTTATGTTTATATGAATGCTTTTACTTATTCATAACCCATTTACTTCCACAAAGTAGTTGAAGCAATTCACAAGAAAATATACCATAAAATAGAAAGCTATAAATAAACTATAATCAGGATCAGAGAAATTGTAGGGCAATTAGAATATCAAGACAAGGATGTAGGTTGTAGTCTATATACTTTGGGCATCATTATTAAAGAGGAATCATAAATTTCACGTCAACCTTGGAGGCAATCAAAGAGATCTGTTGCGGGATTTATAGCATCCATAAAAATAAACATGGGTGTCGAGTGGAAAAGAATACAAAAGTTCCGTGAATTTTTAACATAAAACAGAAGAAATTGTACTCACTGCTTAGGGCTATGCCTCCAACTCCCCCAGGAATATGAGTGTCGTCTTTTCTGATGATGAGGGTAAAAAAAGTTGGTCAAGTACCACCTTGGGGGAAGTCAAATTTTCTTTCCCACATAAGTCTGAGAAAATTTTCTTAATGTATTTTTCTAGATGAGACACCGAGTGAAGCAGTAGAAGTAGTAGAGTGAAGCTATGTCCCTATAGCATATACAATAAAGATTTTCAAATAGTTGCTTCTCAGGATGTCCCTCAAAGGCAACAAAGGACACAGCAACTGTGTGCAACTGTGTGCAATCCAGTGGAAGAAATTCTGTGGCCCCAAATCATGTGGTTTCAGTTTATGAGCTCAAATCTTAAAATTGCCCATAGGATTGAGAACAGGGAATGAGCTAGAACCCTTAGCAACCAAACTCCATCAAAACAGCGTCATGGTTGGAACGCTTGTCATGTGGCAGGCATTCCAACCACGATGCTTGTTTGAATGAATTGTTTTACTTTTTACAATGACGCTCTAAGGTATGGGCAGTGGTCACCACTCTTGGTTGCAGGTGATCAAAGTCCAGCTCAAACTACCCTATGGAAAAAGGGAGAAGGAAAGAGAGAGAGAGAGATTTATTAGAGGGTTGTCTAAAAGCCCTGGGCTAGATGGAGCCTGTGGGTCTATCAGCAACCACAGGGGATACTTTCTTTTCTGAGTGGGAAAACGGCATCCCAGAGTACCAGGTTTCTCTTACACAACCATCAACGCCAGTTTAGAGAGGAGACTCTGATTAGCCATTTGGGGCTCTCTGGCCTTCTCTTGGCTCAGTCAGTGTGTCTACGAGGATGTGGCCCTCTGATTGGGTGGCCTGTTGCGGGGGAGGGTGAGTCCCTCCACTGACAATATCACAAGAATCTCCTGGAGTTGGGGGAGAAGGAGAATTGCAAGAAAGAATGGATGCAGGGCAGACAAAAGTGCCACACAGACTCTGCAGTAGGTGTTATGATCCTCACTTTACAGATGAGAAGATGGGGGCCAACGACATCAAATGGCAAAGCCCAGATGAGATTGTGAATCCTGCCATAGGCATAATTGGTTAGGTTATGATGTGGTAACCAGAAATAAAACCCCAATGTAATGGCTCAGTGCATCAAAACTTGAGTTCTTACTCCCCTTACAGGCCTGACTCAGACTAAAGTTTGGAGAGGTTCTGCTCCCCACAGTACTCAAGGACCCAGGTCAACAGTGAAGGTTCTAGCATCCAGAAGACCTGGATTCAAGGCTCATACAGCAAAGGAAAAGAGATACATGAAACACACAGACTGTGCTCACTCCCCAGGATGCGGCACATGCTTCTGCCTAACAGCAAGATGGTTAGGGAATGGGGGGGGGGTGGGGAATAGAAAGGCTCATGGGATGTACATGGGTATTTGTGAGTATTAAATATCTTCACCATTGAGTTCTGTCTGACTCCTTTGTGTCTTATATATCGTACGTCAGTTGTATATTCCTTAAGTGCCACAGAAGCAAATGGGAGTAGGAAGAATTTCTGGGCAGCCTCTCACCCTAGCAACCATGAATGAGAAAGAGACGGATATACTAGACCCTCCTGTGATCCTGCGAGAAAGAATTGAGAACACAGCAGGCTGACAGAGGCTGCCCAGGCCCCTGCCTTCCCTCCAGGAGCCACAGAGAAGGGGGCTGGCGTGGTAACTGATTGCTCTGTGGGACTGGCCAGAGCCAGTCCAGCCAAGAGAGAGCCTCCCTCAGGCTGCCAGGTTCTGGCCTAAATCTCCAAAGCCATTGTGCTTTGAAGCTGCAATTGTGTTTCTGAATTTAGCTTTTTACATGATTTGAATTCCTGTCAACAACAGCAGGCTGTGATGGTAGATGCAGGAATTCAAGGGCATCTGGATTAATCTGGAATAATCTAGATAAATCCTTGCCTTATTAATACCCACTGTTTTTATGCCAAACGCCTACTTAACTCCATATCTGCAAGAGCCAAACAGTGAACCCTGAACACACACTTGGCCTCTTCTGGCCTCAACCAGAATCTGACTGAAGAGGGGGTGTAGGAGACCTCTTTCACCTGGACCCCACCTAGGATGGGGTCTTCAGAAGGTTCAGGAGGAAAGCTCAGGCCAAGAGGAAAAAGAAAAAGAAGGTTTCCAGAAGACAGTGCTAAGAGAAAACAGGACTTTTAACTTCTTGGCTTCTCTTACCGTGAACCCTACCCTCAGTCTCATGGCCACCATCTGAGATGTTCCCAGAGGCTTCATTATTGAGCACCTCCTATTTTCACATACGGTATCTGTGGAGAGACTACAGACTCTTACTGACTATTCCTAACACTCCTGGACATTGTGCAGGGTGAGACCGGCTGACATCTAAGAAGTGTCCGCAGAAGTGACGATAATCCCCCGGTGCTTGGGGAAGAGCCAGAAACAGCCAGTGTCTTCTTCCATCCTGCTCTTCCCAGCATCCGAGAGCACTCCGAAGACCACCTGTGCCAGACAGGGAGAGATGTTCCACGTCATCAGACTTTACATGTGCAAGAAATAAAATCTGATTGTGCATGCTGAGACTTTCGGATGTGTCTGCTGTGGCCGTTAGCATTCATGAGCCTAGTGCAATGTGTAAAAAATCTTCATGTTTAAAAAAAAAAAATACGGTATTCTCTTTGGGAAGGTACTTTGTTCTGAAGAAGCTAATACTTTGTACGTAGTTCTTACCTGCCTCTCCCTTTCTCGGGACTCTTCTGTTACCGATTCCCAGCCCGGTGCAGGTAAACTTCAGTTTTCTGCTTTTCCTTCCCCATGGAACATGGCGTCATTTGGCTTAAAAGAAGATGTACCACTTTGACATTGATGATAATGTCAACTCTGGTATGAACGACATTAAACTTACCGTGCTTATGCATCTTCACTCTCATCTCAGCACCCTTGCTGTTTTGTTAATATATACGTATTCATATAAAATAATAAGATAAAAAATAAGAACATATTCATGGGCTTTCCTGAACATACCTGCCCATCCCAAACTCAACCACCGGTCGACAAAAAGGTTCGATGGCTTCGTGTTTTCTGATTTGTTTGAAAGTCTGAATTCAGCAGAAGTCCGGGGCTTGAGGGGTTTGGAGAAGACTGTCTGGCAGTGTGATGACACCAGATGGAAGCCCATAAACCTGTGAGGATATGCCTCCTGGGCTTCTGCGGGGGCCTTTCCAGCCTTGCTGTTCCCCACGCCTCGCAGGCTCACATAGCAAACCATTACCTCACTATCTCTTTCTCAACATTTGGTTTTTTCCTGAAATGTCACATATGTAGAGAAGACTTTTTTCATCACCCAGGTAACTGCTCTCCCACACAAACAACAACGAGAACAAAACAGTGATATAGGATTTCGGGGGGACAATTGAGGCAATTTCCAATTTCACATCACATTAAATAATGTTAGTGTCTATTAGTGACTTTTTTGTGTGTCATCATGACATTGTGGTTATAGGGGTACATACCCTGAACTTGGGGAGTATTTGCTGGACTGTTCAGAGATAAAGTTACATGATGTCTATAGCTTCAAAGGTTTCAACAAGAACAAACACGTATGCAAACAAAGACGTGCACACATCTGGAAGAGGGACAGAAGGAAAATGGGGCATAACAGTGTGGACTTAGGCAATGAGAAAAGTGGGTGTTCGTTGCATCTTGTTATTTTAGCTTTTCCACAGATCTGAAATTGTTCGAAAGAAAAAGAAAAAACAAAGAGTCTCCACTCCCATTTTCTATCCTTTGTCACTGTTTTCTGTAGAGCACCTCCAGCTCTCTGAAATTATGTTCTTATTTATTTCATCAGTAAGGATCTTTTTCTTCCACTAGAATGTAAGCCCCTGGGGGCAGATTTTCGTCAGTCTGATCAACCAGTTCACCCCAAGCACCTAGACCAGAGTAGTGCTCCACTAATAGTTGTTAAATGAGTGAATGAATGACCCTCCAGATACGCTTGGCCTATGTCATGTCCCAGCCTCCTTAAGGACAAATCAGGGGAAAGTATCTTAAAACACCTCCAGTCCCCTAACAACCCAAGGACCCCCAAGACAACCAACCCATCAGCAAATCTGACCTGAGTGTCCACACACAGCCCCGAGGAACTACAAGAACAGGGATATTTCAGTCTCAGTGAGAACATCACACAGGCCCACATGCAGCAAAGAGAACTGGGAGGGCCCTTTCACTCTACAAAGACACTTTAGCGACATCACCCACTAAGCCCTCCGGTAAATCCTACAAGACAGGTGGAATTCACAGGGAACCAGAACACAGAAGGGCTTTCATGACTGGCTGGAGGTCTGACAGTTTTCGGTGGCAGAGCTAAGATTTGAACCCTGCTCTCTTGACTTGGAGTAGTTAGCAGTTTTCACTGTATATCAGACCATCTGAAAATAATAGTTACTAACAGGAAGCCATTCTAATTGCCAAATGAGTTAGATATATATATATAGATATTTATATGCATGTGCATATAGATATACAGATACATATATCTGTATATATAGAGAGATAGATGTATGTATATCTATATCTATAGATATGTTTATCTGTATATATAGATAGATATAGATATGTATATCTATACACACATATACATACACACACACACACACACACACACACACACCCAAAACACATCCCAAATCAGGAGGGAGACAAACCATAAGAGACTCTTAATCTCACGAAACAAATTGAGGGTTGCAGAATGGTAGGGTATGGATAGGGTGGCTGGGTGATGGCCATTGGGGAGGGTTTGTGCTATGGGGAGTGCTGTGAAATATGTAAGTCTGATGATTTACAGACCTGTACCCCTGGGGCAAATAATAAATTATATGTTAATTTTAAAAATTTTAAAAATCTCATCCCAAAATAGTTCATTACATAAAAGAAAACAGAGATTGCTTGTCTTAAAGGCAGACCCTTGCAATGTACAATAACAGCTGCTTATTTTGTCATTGAAATGGAGGTTCTAGGGACACGAGGGCCCTGGTTTTGAGCTAAGCCTGGGTCCTTTAAGGCAAGTGCTTCAGTTCCTTAATCCACCAGCTTGCCCTTCTGCACTTCCGCCTCCATAAAGGCGGTCAGCCTGTTACAATAGTGGCCTCAGAGCTCTAACATCACACCCAGACAACACCTGACACCTTGTAAGCTACACAGAGCCCTGTCTCAATCAATACTTGAATGGAAAGCAGAGACTGAAAAGAAAATTCAGGCATTGCAGGGAGTAGAGCTGCTCACTCAGAAGGTTGCACTCTTAACCGTGAGTCAATCTGCCCCACTTGCCTGATAGGAAAGGGTGTCGGGGGTGGGGGGCAGTGTTTAAAAGCATTGATCTGCCTGGGCGCCTGGGTGGCTCAGTGGGTTAAGCCGCTGCCTTCGGCTCAGGTCATGATCTCAGGGTCCTGGGATCGAGGCCCGCGTCGGGCTCTCTGCTCAGCAGGGAGCCTGCTTCCCTCTCTCTCTCTGCCTGCCTCTCCATCTACTTGTGATTTCTCTCTGTCAAATAAATAAATAAAATCTTAAAAAAAAAAAAAAAGATACATCTGTATCATTTAAAAAAAAGCATTGATCTGCCTTATTCAAGGAACGGAGAGCCTGACTCCTAGGAGCCAACACTTATTAAAAATCCAGTAGGACCTTCTGGTTAGACTAGAATGCCTTTTGATCATGGTTCAACTCAGGTAATTACATTCCCATCCAAACTTCCATGGGTCTCCAATTAGCTCAAACAGACTTGCAGAATTTGCTATAAAATAACGTCAAGCTTAATCAATGCAGTGATCAAATAGATACTTTATATTTTAGAAACCTATGTGGAGGAAACTGACTTATTAGAAAGTCTACATTTAAGGTCTGTTTGGAGTGTTTTCCTTTCTTTCTCGTTTTTAAAACTACCCTATTAAGATATAATTAATATACCGTCATTCACCCATCTGAAGTCCACACTTCAATGTTTTTGAATACATTCACCAGACTTTTCAACCATCTACCACAATGTAATTTTAGAACATGTTTTATCACCCACGAAAGGAGCTCTGTAGTTCGCAGTCACTCCGCATTCCCTCCAAACTTCCCCTTCCTCCAGGCCCCGACAACCACTAGGCTATTATCTAACTCTATAGATTTGCCTATTCTGGACACTTGGTATGTATGAAATTATACAATGTGTGACATTTGTAATGGGCTTCTTTCACTTAATATAAGACTTTGAAGGCTCATCTGTATCACTGTGGGTCTCAATACTTCATTCCTTTTTTATTCTTAGCCAGGGTGCCAGTGGATGGATATGCAACACTGTGTCTAGCCATTCACCAGGGGATAGACACTGAGGTCGTTTCCACTTTGACCATTAAGAGTAACGCTGTTATAAGAATTCATCTACCAGTTGTGCTGACATAGACTTTTGTGTACACCAAGGACTGAAACTGCTGGCTTATATGGTATCTCTATGCTCCACTTTCTCAGGACCTGCCACACTGTTTTCCAAAAAGGCTGAAGCTTTTTACATTCCAGTTCCCAGGGTGTGAGAGCTGCGGTCTCCCCACGTCCTTCTCCCTCCTTGTTACTATGAGACCTGGTTGCAGCCCTCCTTGGCAGTATGAAGCGGGATCTCAGTGTGGCTTCGACTTGCATTTGCTAGTGACTGATGATGTGAAACATTTTTTCATGTGCCCATTGGTCATCCATGTATCTTCTTTAGAGAAGAACTGAGGGTTGCCGGGGGGAGGGGGTTTGGGAGAAGGGGGTGGGATTATGGACATTGGGGAGGGTATGTGATTTGGTGAGTGCTGTGAAGTGTGTAAACCTGGTGATTCACAGACCTGTACCCCTGGGGATAAAAATATATGTTTATAAAAATAAAAAATTAAAAAAATTAAAAAAAAAAAATGTTAAAGTTCAGTGTCGTCTAATTTATCTCTTTCTTTCGTCACTAGTACTGTTGTTGTTCAGAACATTGGAAAAACTCACTTTTTCTCCTGTGTTTTTCTCCTTTACTTTCATATGAATACCACATTCACAGCATTTCTGACATCAGATGTGTGAGTGGGAGGAGCGGTTTCCACAGCAAACATTTCTCTGACGCTAGCTGGCTGTCCTACCATTCAACTCACTTCTGACACTATTGCCGAAGAGATATCATCAGATTCCACAAGCTAAGGGCTCAGGCCCACAAGACTGCCCACTCTTCCAATACCAGTCACAAGTTCATGGTGTTACTTGTACTTCTGACTGACTGACCATAAATTGCAGATTCCCATGATCCCCTCCTTGGGGTCAGTTAATTTGCTAGAGATGCTCACAGAACTCAGAGAAACCTCTATTTGCATTTTCCAGTTTATTATAAAAGATTATGATAAATGGAGCAGTTGGTTGAGCGTCTGCCTTCGGCTCAGGTCATGATCTCAGGGTCCTGGGACTGAGCCCTGTGTCCGTCTCCCCACTCAGCGGGGAGTTGGCTTCTCCCTCCCTCTCACTGTTTGTACTTTCTGTGGCTCTCTCTCAAATAAATAAATAAAATATATTTTTAAGAAGATTATGATAAATGATACAGGTCAACAGCCTGATGAAGAGATGCATTAAGTGAAGGCTGTGAGAACCCCAAGTGCAAGGGCATCTGTCTTGTGGGGTTGGTGTGGGTCACCCTCCTGGTACATGGATGTGTCCACCAGCCTGTGTGTCCACCGACCAGCCTGGAAGCTCTCCAAACTCTGTGCTTTGTGGATTTTTCCTTACGCTGGCA
Source organism: Mustela putorius furo (assembly GCF_011764305.1). Classification (NCBI taxonomy): domain Eukaryota; kingdom Metazoa; phylum Chordata; class Mammalia; order Carnivora; family Mustelidae; genus Mustela; species Mustela putorius. The sequence goes on along the minus strand of NW_025421322.1, from coordinate 20,608,768 downwards.
TGGTTGACCATTAATTCAATTCCCAGCCCCCTCTCCTCTTCCCAGAGGAAAGGGGATATGGTTGAAAGTTCCAAGCTTCTAATCATGGTTTGGTTTCTCTAGTGACCAGCTCTCATTCAGTAGCTTACCAAGCATTTCCTCATTAGAACAATAGATGATCCTATCACCCTGGAGATTCCAAGGGATTTAAGAGCTCTGTGTGAGGAGCCAGGGTCAAAGACCAACATTAGAACCAAAGATGCTCTTCGTGCTCTTATCACTTAGGAGATTACAAGAAGTTTTAGAAGCTCTGTGTCAGGAATAAGAAGCAGAGACCAATATATTTTTTCCTTTTATTTCATAGCTATCTTATCCAAGAAAATGCTACCTAACTCAAGGTCATGAAGATTTACTCCTGTGTTATTTTTAAAGACTTTTATAGTTTCAGCACTTACATTTAGGTCTACGATCTGTTTTAGTCCCATCTTTGTGTATGATATGAGGTCAGAATCCAACTTCCTTGTCTTGTGTGCGAATATTTGGTTGTCTCAGAACCAGTTGCTGAAAAGATTACTTTCTCCCATTGAATTGTCTTGACATCTGTGTTGAAATCAATTAACCAAAAATGTAAAGGTTGGGTTTATTTTTACACCAGCAAGCCTTATATACTCCCCTACAAGTTCCAGTCAACTAAGTTGACTTGTTTTACTCTTTGGGAAATATCTGATATGTTCCTAGAAAAGAGAATTTGCAAAGTATACATTGACCCAGAGAGTATGACATCTTAGACTTTAAGCCAACCCCTTCCATATTTTATAGGGGATATTAATTTTCAAATCCCAATATTAAACTACTATGTCTGTAGTAATTATCAGGATAATAAGAGTCAGCCTATGTTGGCCCTGGGACTGTGCTGAGCTCTTTGAGTATCTCTGGCATTTAATCCTCCTGAAAAGATAATGAGTTCAGTGCACACTCATCTCCTCAGACAAGGAAACCTGGGCTTCAAGGGGGTTTGGTTAGGTTTTGGCCTCACACAGCTAGGAAGTCACTTCTGCATTTCCAAATGTCATAAGAGTGGACCACTCTCTGTATAATGGGTATAATTGTAGAGGTTGCCTACAGGTGACAGAAAAAAGTTTCAATGTTCCCTCAGGGTCTGGGGCAAAGACCCACAGTGGCTAACTCAGCCCTGAAATGTCCCTGAAGGTCCCCTGTTTCATCTTTAAAGTCATGCAAAATTTTCCAACTCCGTGATATGGGTATTTATTTAAACTACCTAACACATGTGCCTATTTAAAATAAATCTGGCCGCTGAAGGTAATATATAGAAGTAGGAAATTTCTGTGTTGATGTCTCATCCTCTTTGTTCTTTTAATTACAATCAAAATGTTTCAGAAACTGTACATATTCTGTCTTTGGAAACCTTCTAGAACTATCCTTAGGTTCCTCTGAAAGAGCCCTTAGGGTCACAGGCTTCTGCTGTGACTGATGGACTCCACGTGCTCCTGAAGCTTGTCTATAAAACAATTTCCTTTAAGCAAATCTTATTTTCATACTGACTTGCTTTATACCAGTGAAGATGTATTCCCACAGGAGCAAAGAACTGTAGCCCCAACATGTAATTTTGAAACAATTGCATCTGCAGGAAAAGCTTTCCAAAATCACATATTTTTTTTAAAGTGTATCATTTTTGAAAAATAATAATAAAGCCAAACTAAGTTGCAAGGAGAACGAATCATGTGCTAAAGCTCGAAATACTGTGCCAACATCTGCATTTCCTTGAGGAGTAGCTTCCACAAAAGGAAATCTGTCTAATGTGTTCTCTGGGCTTTTAATCAATCAGTTGCTAGTTTTAAAAGATTTTTTAAAAAGTTTAAATGCTGGGGCGCCTGCGTGGCTCAGTGGGTTAAGCCTCGGCCTTCGGCTCAGGTCATGATCTCAGGGTCCTGGGATCAAGCCCCACATCTGGCTCTCTGCTCAGCAGTGAGCCTGCTTCCCCCTCTCTCTGCCTGCCTCTCTGCCTACTTGTGATCTCTCTCTCTCTCTCTGTCAAATAAATAAATAAAATCTTAAAAAAAAAAAAGATTAAATGCTGAAAAAATTTTAATGCATTAATTAAGGGTGATCTCTTCGGTAATCCATGGTTAGAGCCATTGATGTGTTTGTTTAATATTCCCTGTATTTTCTTCATAGTGAGAATGGGTTTGTTCTGCAGAAGTACATCTGCATAATCAAATTCTTTTCTCTGGGACTTAATTTCCACAACTGGTGTGCAGTTTTCTGATGCAGAAGAGGAAAGGAAAGACTTCTCAGTCAGCTGATCTTGAAATTTAACGATTTCTGAAGGTCTTTCCTAAACCTACCAATTAAGCTTGCGAGGGCAATGAAAGGGACAACTTGTCGAAGCAGAATTGCCCCCGACCTTGGAGGGGCCTGGCAAGCTAGAGAAGCAAACAAAGCAGCAATCTGTTTGGAAGAGGACTGAAATGTGTCTTAGGAGGAGCACATCCTAAGAGAAAAGAGTCAGAGCGTAATAGGAAGGCTCCATTAAGAAGGTTTGGGCCCAGCAATAAATTGACAGTGCTGGCAAATTAGAGAGCAGAAGAGCTTTTAATATAGTGACTATTAACAAATGTGCCATCAGAATGTCGGAGACCAACAGGGCCTGGTGCAGTGTCTCAGGGCTAACAGCACAGGGGAGCCTGTGTGGTCACTGGAATGTGGACAGAAAGGACAGGGCTTGTGAGAGGGAGATTGATGGCGGCCGTAAATACTATGACCTCATTCTCTTCTCAGCCTCTTTCTTTTCCTGGTTCTTCTCATTGGCGGAACCCAACAAAATACCAGAGGCCAAGGGAGCCCATTGTTGTGTCCACTTGGATGTCGATGCCCTCCAGCCAGAGATGTCCAGGAACACATCTGCTATTCAACAATTAATTGGGTTTATTGCTCGTTACTACGGAGAAGAATGCGGGCCATGGAGGACACTGCTAAGTCTTAGTAAGGGGACATTAGGACTTATTTCTAGGATGGGGGCAGCTAATAGGTAATCTGGGAAAAGAATGAAGAAGGAAGAGGCGTTGCTCTGGGCTGGATGCTAAGTAAGGCAAAAGCAACTCACTTACAAATTACAGTTTCAGATTCCACTCATCGCTTCCTAATTCTAGATAAGATTTATGCAGATACCCCTTCACAGAATTATCCCCACTTCCTGACAGCATCCCCTTCTTCTAACTAAAATGGTGGGCCATTTTTGTGGCTTAGACAATATTCCGATTTTGTCTGTTTTTCCGTGTGATCACTGAGTGGACTCGCTGTCTTGGTCCATCCTGGTCCCAGAGGGGCCTTGTCTGATGTCGGGGTCCTATGCTAGTTTCCATGCTCAGCTTCTCCACACCCACCCTGGTGTGTGCTCTGGGAGGCTGATCCACAAGCAAATCAAGCAGTCCCTATTTATTCTCCAGAACCCAGCCTGCTAACAGTCGACTCGGCCTTGGGGTTCTCTTGTTGAACGTAAAACTTGCACAGAACCTCAACATCAGTTAAGGCCATGGAAGATGCAAAGTTCTGAGTCCACTCTGATACTCGTCATCAGCACACGTCTCTGAGCCCAGCTCTCCATAGGGAAAAGTAGAAAGCGATAGAACTTTGGAAAGAAAAGCCACTTACAAAACAGTAGACCTACAGAGGTTTGCCTGGGACTGTCTTCTACCAGAATATGACACAAAGGGGAAAGGGCCTTCACCCCCTCCTCCCCAGACCCCGGCAGGTCACTGGACATGGTGCAACCAGGCATTTAGAGGGTACAGGTGCCTTTGGGACGGTGTCTTGCAGAAGAGCAGAGGGAACTGCATTCCAGCACATGCTGGGGAATGAAAGCTCAGGAAGCAGAGGAGCCTCAGCAGGGACGGATGGTCCATGAGCATGGAAGGAACGCCCTCTGGGGACACCCAGCTACAAACAGGAGACTTTGCAGGAAGCCAAGGTCTTGAACTATGTAGGAGAGAAGGACCAGAGGAACATGGACTCACCACTATCATAACTTTTGTCAGTATCCATGGGCTGGTGAGGCCTAGAGGAGCTTCGTGTACATATTTTTAACCACGAAGCAAACTCATTTTATATGCATTTAATTAGAATGAGCCTCTTCTTGAGTTTGGCAATGATGCACAATGCACTTTTAACAGCTTTGTGCATCATTCCCAACCTGTAAATGTGAATAATCATGCTTACTTATTTATAAAGTTCTTTGAGGTTTTTGGATGAAAGGCTCTTTTAAAGTACAAAGCATTAATTTTTTGTGACAGAGCACGATACAAGAAACGAACATGAAGCGGTATAAAAATTTTTGTGTTCTTTCTTGCTTTAAGTTTCAGCTGCTTTCTTCATGGGAACACAAAAGCCAGTCTCCAACTGGAGATCTGGTGTTTGAGATAACAGAGCTTATAAAGGACTATACGTATAAAATCCTAGATAGGCTTGAATTGGCTACTCCTTTTGATAATGCAAGAAATAAATGGATAGACAAGGTATTTTGTACAAATGAGCTCATTTCAGTTAAGTTGCACTGATAATCTTGAGTATGTAAATGGCCATCTATTTATAGACTCGTTATATCCATTTTTGACCAGGGCGAGCAAGTGAAGCGGTAGCAATAGTCAATCATTACAAGTAACTAGACCACAAGAGAAAAATGTTCCAGTTGCTAGGTGATGACTTTCAATCTATCATTTTAGGCAATAAATATAAGATGAAGTTATGAGGAGAGAAGCTATTCATAGCTAAAACTCTAGCTAAAATGGCTATTATTTATTGCACGGAACTGAAATCGGATGAAGTTGAGAAACCCAGCGTATAAACCGAAGCCAAGATGCTACACGAGCGGACATACTTCAAGGACGAATCCAAAGGTAAAGAGAAAGCAAGGATTTAGGGGAGGGTAGAGAGGATAAAAGGTTTAAAATAAAAATGGACTCGGTTCTGTCACGTATTATCATTTTCAACCCCTAAAAATAAAAGTGGAAAAACATTTTTCGGAACTTTCCCATTTCTGAAAAAGAAGAAGTCTTTCATCCCCTCTCAGTGACTTAGCAGGGGGCAGTAATGTCTCTGGCACGATGGCATATGCAAATGCTCTGTAAGACCCTGTGGCCCTGCCCTCCGAGAGCACAGAAATTGGTATGGAAATAGAGGTAACGCAAACAAAATGGTCAGAGAATAATGCGGGCATTGAAAACATTTGGTTAAAACCTATCTTGCCCTAAGACAAGCATTTAATCAGCAAGGAACTGTGGGCTCTATTGCTGGTTCTAGAAGCCTTCGCTGTCTCAAACACAGCTGAGAATTACAAAGCAGATGAAAAAGCCTCCCTCGTTACCCATTTACTTTAGCAAGCCCAATAATCTAGAACAGCGGTTCTCATACTTCCGTGTGCATCAGAATTACCTGGAGAATTTGGTAAAACACAGCTCGCCGGGTCCCACCCACAGATCTGAACAGGAAAATTTGCATTCGTTGCATATTCCCAGGTGATATCCTGCTGCTGATCCCAGGAGCACATTCTGAGAATTACTAGTCTGAAACATTGTAAGTAAATTTAAAAGCATGAAAGAGGATACTAATAACAGCTAGCATTTACTGTGTACCCACAATACCACCGTGCTTCAGGTCCTCCTGGGTGATGATAGGTAGATAGATAGGGAGGTAGGTAGATTGATAGATGATGGATGGATAGCTAGCTAGCTAGATGGCTAGATGGATGGATGTCTGATGGATGAGCGGCATGGTTTTATGACTTGGGGTGACCCTTGACAATGGTGCTGGTAGCTGGGCCTCCCGCACGGCTTCCACGGTGTTGCAGCTGAAGCGGAAACTGGCTGGCATGACCTTCCAAGTCCACAGAAGGGACAAGACGACATGCTTCAAAATTACACTTCCTCTTTGAAAGGCTCCCTTTCCCCCCATTGACCTTCACCCCAAATAATAATGGTAAGTGGAAGCTGAAGGGGTAAGAGCCCTAGAAAGTGCCTCCAGACCCTAACAAACACCAAAGAATGGGGGGCACGGGCTCCTCCCTCCCTCCCCTCTCCCCACGTGAAGCGGGGTGCTTGTTTCTTAAGCCAGTCAGTTTCTGCTCTCACCTTTTTTGTAGAACCAACATATCCATCAGTCACCCAGAGCTGGAAGTCAATTCTCATTTCTTTCATTCCTGCCAATAAGAGCATATTCCCTATACCTATGCTAACACCTTTACTGAGGTGAAGTTGACAAACAATAATTGGGCTCCTAGTGTGTATACTTTGATCAATTTTAACACACACACAAATACATATGTATCTCCATGGAACACCCTAGATAGTGAAAATCACCATAACCCCTGAAAGTCTTCAAAGTTGTCTCAGAATTGGCTTTCCAGCTGTCCCTGTTCTTGTCATCCCAGGAAACCACTATCTGCTTTCTATTACTAAAGGTTATTTTGCACTTTTTAGAGTGACATAATCTTTTCCTGTGATAATTGCCATTTATGTTCTTTTGTGAAGCATCTAAGTCTTTTGCTGAAAGTACAATTTATTAAATGAACTAATGACAATAATCATTATTAATCATTTATTATTATTATTGAATTGTCTACATATCCTATATAAGCCCTTGGCCAGATATATGATCTGCAAATGTTTCCCCTCAGTCTGTGTCTTGTCTTTTCATTCTCTTATAGTGTCTTTGAGGAGAGGCTCAAAATTTGGTGGAGTCCGATTTACTTTTTTAATAGATCATGCTTTTGGTGTATCTGAAAGTTTTTTGCCTAACTGAAGATGACAAAAATTTTCTCCAATATTTCCTTCCAGAAGTCATACAGTTACAGGCTTCACATTCAGATCTGTGACTCATCTTCAGTTAACTTATTTTAATTTATTTTTTATTAATATATAATGTATTGTTTGCCTTAGGGGTACAGGTCTGTGAATCACGAGTCTTACACAATTCACAGCACTCACCATAGCACATACGCTCCCCAGTGTCCATAACGCAGCCACCCTATCCATCCCCACCCATCCCCCAGCAACCCTTAGTTTGTTTCATGAGATTAAGAGTCTCTTATGGGGGCGCCTGGGTGGCTCAGTGGGTTAAGCCGCTGCCTTCGGCTCAGGTCATGATCTCAGGGTCCTGGGATCGAGTCCCGCATCGGGCTCTCTGCTCAGCAGGGAGCCTGCTTCCGTGTCTCTCTCTCTCTGCCTGCCTCTCCGACTACTTGTGATTTCTCTCTGTCAAATAAATAAATAAAATCTTTAAAAAAAAAAAAAAAAAAAAAAAAAAAAAAAAGTCTCTTATGGTTTGTTTCCCTCCCTGGTCCCATCTTGTTTTCATTTTTTTCCATCCTTTCCCTCTGCCTCTCAACTTCCTCATATAGAGAGATCATATGATAATTGTCTCTCTCTGATTGACTTATTTCGCTCAGCATAATACCCTCTAGTTCAATCCACGTTGTTGCAAATGGCAAGATTTCGTTTTTTTTTTTGATGGCTACATAGTGTTCCATTTTATGTATATATACCACCTCTTCTTTATCCATTCACCTGTTGATGGACATCTAGGTTCTTCCCATAGTTTAGCTATTGTGGACATTGCTGCTATAAACATCCAGGTGCACTTGCTCCTTTGCATCACTACATCTGTATCTCTAGGGTAAATGCCCAGTAGTGTGATTGCTGGGTCATAATGTAGCTCTATTTTCAACTTTTTGAGGAACCTCCATACTGTTTTCCAGAGTGGCTGCACCAGCTTGCATTCCCACCAACAGTATAGGAGGGATCCCCCTTCTCTGCATCCTCGCCAACACCTGTTGTTTCCTGACTGATTAGTTTTAGCCATTCTGACTGGTGTGAGGTGGTATCCCACTGTGGTTTTGATTTGTGTTTCCCTGATGCTGAGTAATGTTGAGCACTTTTTCATGTGTCTATTGGACATTTGGATGTCTTCTCTGCAGACAGTATTTCCTGTAGGGCTGGTTTAGTGTTTGCAAATTCTTTTAGTTTTTGTTTGTCCTGGAAGCTTTTTATCTCTCCTTCTATTTTCAGTGACAGCTTAGGTGGATACAGTATTCTTGGCTGCATATTTATCTTGTTTAGTGCTCTGAATATATCAGGCCAATACTTTCTGGCCTCCCAGGTCTCTGTGGGTAGGTCTGCTGCCAATCTAATATTTCTGCCATTGTATGTTACTAGCTTCTTGTCCCAAGCTGCTTTCAGGGTTTTCTCTTTGTCACTGTAAGTTTTACTATTAGATGATAGGGTGTGAACCTATTTTTATCGATTTTGAGGGGGATTCTCTGTGCCTCCTGGATTTTGATGCTTGTTCCCTTCCCCAAATTCGGGAAATTCTCTGCTATAATTATTGCTCCAATATACTTTCTTCCCCTTTCTCTCCTTCTTCTTCTGGGATCCCGATTATTTTAATATTGTTTCATCTTATGGTATCACTTATCTCTCAAATTCTCCCTTCGTGGTCCTGTAGTTGTTTATCTTTTTCTCAGCTTCTTTATTCTCCATCATTTGGTCTCCCATATCATTAATTCTCTCTTCTGTTTCATTTATCCTAGCAGTAAGAGTCTCCATTTTTTATTGTACCTCATTAATAGTTTTTTTTTTTATTTCAACTTGGTTAGATTTTAGTTCTTTTATTTCTCCAGAAAGGGATTTTATTTCTCCAGGAGGGAATTCTCTAGTATCTTCCATGCTTTTTTCGAGCCCAGCTAGCACCTTGATAATCATCAGTCTGAACTCTAATTCTGACATCTTACTAATGTCTGTATTGATTAGGTCCCTAGCCATCAGTATTGCCTCTTGTTCTTTTTTTTTGAGGTGAGTTTTCCCACTTTGTCATTTTATCCAAATGAGAATAGATGAGTGAGAGAACAAAGTGCCAAAATGACCCCAGTGACCTCAGAAAAATATATACTAACCAAATCAGAAGAGATGCAAAGCTGGTAGGGAGAAGAAAGGAGAGGGAAAAAAATATATATATATATATATATATTAGTCTAATATATATATTAGACTATATGTATATTAGACTAATATATATATATATATATATATATATATTAGACTGGTCTATTAGACTGGTGAATAGAACAGAGCCACACACTTGATTTGGGGTGTATTTTGGTCTGTTAGAAGAAACTGCCTCCCGAAATTTAAAGAAAGAAAAACATATATATATACACACACAAAAATAAGGGTAGACACAATGAAGGGATGGAATACTACTTTAAAGATGAAAACTAAAAAAAGATTCTAAAAAAGGAATTGAGAAGATAAGAAGCTGGTTGAAAAAAAGAAAAGAAAAAAAAAAAAAAAGGAAAGAATGTGACCAGGCTGGAGACCAGAACAAAGCCATGTGCTAGACTTAGGGTATATTTTGATCTGTTAGAAGAAACTGTATCCCAAAATTTTGAAGAAAGAAAAGGCTATGTGTATACAAAGAATAAGGTTAAATATAATAAAGGGATAGAACATGACTGTAACAATGAAAATTAAAAAGGATTTTTTTCAAAGGTATTGATAAGATAAAATAGTCTAAAAAGGTTAAAATAGGAAGTTTTTTAAAAATTTTAAAAAATAGGGATGCCTGGGTGGCTCAGTTGGTTAAGCAGCTGCCTTCAGCTCAGGTCATGATCCCAGCATCCCGGGATCGAGTCCCACGTTGGGCTCCTTGCTCAGCAGGGAGCCTGCTTCTCCCTCTGCCTCTGCATGTCATTCTGTCTGCCTGTGCTCGCTCTCTCTCTCTCTCTGACAAAATCTTTAAAAAAAATAAAAAAAATTTTTAAATAGAATAAGAAAAAATTAAAATTTAAATTTAAAAAATTAAATTAAAGAAATTTAAAAATTAAAATTAAAGAAATTTAACTTTGTAAGACTAAAGAATCACAGGGAAAAAAAGCCATGAATTCTGTATGTTGCATTCCCCTAGCTCTGAAGTGCCACAGTTCTCTTTGAATCAGTGAAGTTGGTCTTGGCAGATGTTCTTGCTGATCTTCTCTGGGGAGGGGCCTGTTGCAGTGATTCTCAAATGTCTTTGCCTGAGGCAGAATTGCACCCCTTGCCAGGGGCCAGACTAAGTAACCTACTTGGTCATGCTTGGGAGTTTTTGTTCCCTGAACGCTCTCTGTAGAGCTTTGGAAGACGGGAGGATGTGGCCTCCTAGTCTCCAGCCTGGAGGAACCAAGAGCTCAGGGGCCCACTCCTCAATGTGCCTTAAAAAAAAAGGCGGTCAATCCCTCCCATCTCCTGGTCTCCAACCACACTCTGATCACCTGGCCTGTGACCAAGCATTTCTATCTCTGGAGCACAGCCCTGTTTGGAGTCTCCAAACCTAGCAGATTCCTGCTGCATGTTCCTGCACCACTCCTCCTGGAGGAGGAAGGTGAGTCTCCCTGGATCTGCCACTTGTGGGGTCCCTGCTCAGAGAGCAGTGGTCCAACTGTGCCTTGGAACACAGTTTAAGGTAACCCCAAGCTGAGAGCCCCTCCTTGGCTCCATCTCTACCGCTGGCTTCTCCACTCTGATACCTGGGGTCTCTGCTAAACCCAGATGACCCTGGTCTTTTTGTGTCTCCATGGGTCCTGAGACCACACTGTCCCCATGAGGATACCACCCACCACTTAACCACTGGAGAGCGATATCCCTCAGTGGAGCAGACTTCTAATTCTGATTTTGTGTTCCGCAGCTCTATCACTTGCCGGGAGCCAGCCCTCCCCCACACCACTGTCTATCTTCCTATATATCACCTTGGATTCACTTCTCCGCACATCCTACCTTCCAGAAAGTGGTTGCTTTTCTGTTCCTAGAATTGCTGCTCTTTTTCTCTTCACTCTCTTGTTGAGTTTGAAGGTGTTCAGAATGGTTTGATAACTATATAGCTGAACACTTAGTTCTCCTACTCCTCCACCATCTTCCAGTTAATTTTTGTAATATGGCTCAAGATGGAAATTCCTCTTTTTTTTTTCCTTTTGCATATGGTTAGAAAATAATTCCACACCATTTAAGAGAAAATCTGTCTCCACTTTTTTGCTATCAGTTGGCCACAGGTGTGTGTCATTGGTTTCTGGACTCTTCTATTTTGTACCACTGACCAGTTTGTCTATGTTGATGTCATTATGATACTGTCTTGATCACTGACTCCATGATATGTCTTGAGATCAAGAAGTATAATGTTTGTTCTTTACTTTGAAAGTTGTATTGGCTATTCTAGGTCCATCATATTTCCAAAGCTTTTGACTGGGATTGCATTGAATATATAAATCAACTTGCAGGAAACTGCTATATTAAAATACCAAGCCTTCAGATCCATGGGGATAGTATATCTCTCCATTTTTCAAGTCTGCTTAAACTGACTTTGGCAACATTTATGGTTTTCAGCATATAAGTATTATTCCTCTTCTGTTAGATTAATCCTTAAATATTATAAGTTTCACCTTGTTGGGTTCTGTATATTTTTATATGCCTATAAATATTTGGAAACTTTGTTCTGGAATGTAGCTAAGTTACTTGGAAATTGGAAATGGTTTGATTCTTTTGGAGTTTGCTATAAAGCTTTGTTAGGCAGAACCAGAGCAGCACTCAGTCCAAGATTAATTTTTTCCCTACCAGCAAAGTGAAACCCTTCTGAGCACTCCACATTATGCCTTATGAATTATGACATTTTCTATTCCTTGTATGATCACTCAATCTTCCTGGTCCTAAGTGAGATCTTAAGGGCTTCCAGGTGGTTTTTTCCTGGCTACAGGGAGCTTCCTACATGTACTGGCCATTACTCAGCTCAATACACAGGAGGATCATCTACAAATGCAGAGTCCTCTCTGCCCAGCCCGCTCTTCTTATCTGTTCTCCCATGCAACTGTAGGGGCTTGGGAGACTGGCCCTATTACTGCCATCTTTGTCTTCCCAAGTCACAGATACCACTGGGATCTACCAGAGTTCCCTTCCCTACCTCAAGCCCTAGAAGCTCCTTCCAAGCAATAAGTTGGGGCCATCATAGAGTTCCCCTCATTTGTTTTCCAGCTTTCTGAGAATCCTCCCCTTCATTGTCTGATGTCACCTGTCTTAAAAAAAAAAAAAAATGTTTCATGTATTTGTCCATTTTTTCAGTTGTTTTAAGAGGGAAGACCAAACTAGTTCCTGTTATTCCATCTTGGCTGTAAGTGGAAGTCCTCTGTGCCCTATAATTTTATTGTGTTTCTCTTTTATCCTGTATTTTCTATTCCACTGCCCCCATTGTTGCATTGTAAAAACAACAATGAAATAGCTTCCCTTTATGAAAACCTGCTATGTGCCAGGGCCTGTATCACACACTTCATAAACATTATATCCAGCAACCATGACTACAGATTGGGCTTATTTTTTTATTTACAAAATATCCCAAACATTTACACAAGTTGGAAGTGATAAAAATATTCTCACCACCTAGAAGTGAAAATGCTAAACTCTTGTGGTATTTGCTTCAGTGAAAGCGAAGTTTCCTTTGTGATCTATTCCCAGGACCAAGCCCCAACCTTCCGTCCCTTGAAGTAGCCAGTGTTCTGGAGTCGGTATTCTTCATGTCCATGGATTTGTACATCCAGTGTGGGTTTTCTATGTCCATTCACTGTTGAGGAAGCTGAGGCGCAGAGAGGTTAAGGGACAAACACAGGGTCGTTCAGTGTGTAGCTGGAGGAGTTAAATTTGGAGCTCGGATCCCTCTGGCCCAAAGCCACATACTTCCCAACAGGTGTGCATTCGTTTTCCTGAAGGCCTGTCGAATCATAACGGTTCCCAATTTTGATTGCTATCCCTGCATTAAATAGAAGTTTCTCATCTTGACTTTTCAGCCTTGGCAAGGCATGAATCGCCTGTCTCCAAGACACTAATTCCATGTAAACGTCTTCAAATCATACAAAACCATTTTTTTTTCCCCCTGGTAGTAATGTGACTTTTCTTGTGTCATTGTCTGTATTTTCCCCTCCATCTGGAATGTTCTCCTCTCCTCCTTTCTATAGGCGAAAAACCAAGTGGATTCTTCATAGCTCATCTGAAAAAAAACATTGATACGGTCATTTTTCGTATCTGGTATCAATGAGAGAAAGAGCGATGACCAGTGGCTATTCGAGTCTTCGCTCCTTCCCTTCACCTTGGTATTGGTCATTCAGAACCCTATAGCAAAGTATTTTTCAAATCTCTTCTTTCAGCATTTTTCCATATTTGTTAGTATTTTGTATACGTGTCTTACCTCTTATATGTTGTAACTTTATCTCTAATACTATGAATGTCTAGTGTAGAACTTCTATACATAATGGGGCCCAAGAAATGCTTATTAAATTAAATTACACACTCAAAATCTGGATATCCTGGGAATTGACAAATATTGTAGTATTTGTTTTGAATTTATGTCCACCTTTAAAAAAGTGCTGGGTATAAGAGATTTCTTACATGGGTACATACACAGAGTGCTTTTTTTTTTTTTAAGATTTTATTTATTTATTTAACAGAGAAAGATCACAAGTAGGCAGAGAGGCAGACAGAGAGAGAGAAGGGGGGAAGCAGGCTCCCTGATGAGCAGAGAGCCCGATGCGGGACTCGATCCCAGGACCCTGAGATCATGACCTGAGCTGAAGGCAGAGGCTTAACCCACTGAGCCACCCAGGCGCCCCACAGAGTGCTTTTTAAACATCCAATGGTTGGGCCCACATGGTGCCTTGATAGCCAATGTTTCTGCAGTGAACCTCAAACACACGAAAGGAAATCTCAGCTCTGTCCTTCCACCCACAGAAAATGGCACAAACATCTTAAAACAAGTTGGCTGAAAGACATTTGGATCCAAGCAAGTGGTGTTCAGCCAAAGTTTCACACTGATGCAATGTGATATTATCTTATACCACAGGTGTCTTGTTCTGGGCTGGCCTGAGTAACTGTATGCTGTTAACATCATTGCCACGGAAAGGGCCACTGAAATGAAAAGGGTTGCCATCCATGGGTCTTTTCCTGGTTACCAAGTTGTGGAGTAAACAGCTGTTTGGGCTGAAATAATGGATACAGTGGATTCCCCACCTAATTTGGTGAGCGTTGACTCCCATTGTATAATTCCCCTGCTGGGATACTGGCTTTGAGATCATTCATTACATAAGACAGAAAATAAGTCTTGTATTAATGCTACATATTATGGGGCAAAAAGTATGCTTTTTGATGCAAAAAGAATTTGGTGCTGGAAAGCAATGCTTGCATTTACTTCTGGGCTTGTGACACAGAATTTCCCTCAGCTAGTGGATTAACGAAAGAATGAGAAGGAAACAAATACCTAAAGCCAGAATAAAAATTCCAGATCGCTTCACCTTATTCAACTGTGTGTGCATGGACACTGCTGATTCGGACATGTATGATTTCCTTTTCATTACTCAGCCTCCTAGAAGCTGGCCGGACTAGAAATGTGCTACAGCATGTTGGGAAAAAGTAATGAACTCTCTGCCTTAAGGACTATCCCCATCCCATGCTCTACTGACTGGGGATAGCCCCCCAGGAGTCCCTTGAGGCCCTAGTCCCAGGAGCAACTTAGTGTCATGCTCCTGGGAGCACATCTGTTTTCAGTCCAGACTGGGGTGTATCGGCGGCATCCTGCAGGTCCCAGGGCTTGTAGATGAGCGAGCACTGGCTGTGGAACCATGGTGTGCCAGAACCGACCTCGCTGGGCTCTACAGTAACTAGAGCAGGATGACTGCTTTGGCAGCTTCACAGCTGAATAGAACTGTGAAGAACTTTAAGATAATCTGTGAGGAACTGTCTTGAGGCGTGGCCCACCCAAAAAAGGAAACACATTGTTTCAGCCACCCTGTTCCGAAATGATGTGTCTGGACTACGTGCTCTGAAATAGATTGTTATTTTAATTTAGAGCTGGGTCCGTTCTTTCTTTTTATTTTAATTCATTTCAGAGAGAGAGAGAGGAAGTAAGAGCATGAGCAGGGTGGAGGGTCAGAGGGAGAGGGAGAAGCAGAATCCCCTCAAGGAGGATCCCCAACATTGGGCTCAATCTCAGGACCCCAGGATCATGACCTGAGCCATAAGCAGATGCTTAACCGATTGAGCCACCCAGGTACCTCAAGATGGGACCATTCTAACTTCAGTAAAATGCTCTAGTGTTTTCTATTCAGAACTTGATAACATTTTTAAAAAAACGAAAAGAATTAAATAGCCTTTTTGAACCCATACCTTAAAATAGATTAGATGTAGGGGGCACCTGGGTGGCTCAGCCAGTTAAGCATCTCACTCTTGGTGGTCCTGAGACTGAGCCCTGCGTCAGGCTTCCCTCTCAGCAGGGAACCAGCTTCCCCTCTCCCTCTGCCCCTCTTCCTGCTCATGCACACACGTTCTCTCTCTCAAATAGATAAATAAATCTTTAAAAAATAGATTCAATATAATACACAAATAGATACTAATAAGTAAATATATGTGTGTTGATTATTTATGTATATATAGTATTACAGTTTAGTAACTAAGCTATAACTAACACACAGAGCTAACTAAAACCCAATTATAATGTGAGCCATCTGGTTAATGGTGTCACCCAGTGGGATGTCACCATCATGGTGAGGTCTAGCTCTTCTCAGTTTATCTCCAGATTCTAGGTCTGCTTCTCAGTCCCTTTGGTGATTGGAACTGGCCCCATGCTAGACCATTTGCTTCATCTTTTATTCCAAGGCTGACATATTATTACACAGAATTGTCACTCTCTTTTTCTGTTATTGCTCTTAAGGTTCAGGTTTTAAATTGTCACTAGATAGTTCCCTATACCCCAAGCTATTACTATTCCTAATTTACTATTGCACATATGCGTGCAGAGCTGGACCATAGGATGCTCACTAACCTCCGAGGCCTGCTCTGCACTACTGTCTGTTACACATAGAAACTCTACTGAAAGGTAGTGGTATAAGGGATCCTAGAGGACACGCTGGACCTCGAGAAGGGAAAGAGCAGCTTCCAGGCTAAGTGCTCTCTGCAGAGTTTTCTGCATTGTGCAGGAGTTATTGATGCTCTTCTTTCTTCCTGGGGTTTCTGTGAGCAATCAATACATGCACATTTATGTGTGGCCTGCACTATGAGAATGTGATGAAGAAAGCACCATGGAAACATGGAGAGAATGATTAATTCTAAAAGGACAGTGATGTTTGAGGGTAACAATTAGAAATTTTGGTCTCATAAAATAAAGTAAAATGAACAAAATGCATTGTAAAACCTTCAGAAGGAGGGGAAAAAAAGAAATTTTGGTCTGGCAGAGGACATATGAAAGGGCATTCCAAGCATATGGAACAGCAGGGACAAACATATTCAGTTACTGCAGTGAGCGGAATGTTTAAAGAATGTGTGGCCCAGTGTGATTGGGGTAGAGAGGGTTGAAGCTGGAAAGTGAGCAAGATTTCAGAGGTCCTTGAATGCCATGATAAAGATTTGAAGATTGTCCTCAAAACAAAACAGAACAAAACAAACACCTATCCTTCAATTTTTCCTTAAGCAGGTTTGGACATAATCTAATTTGCTTTTTCCAAAGGAATTTGACTGCAGTGTAATAGATAGCCTTGGGAGGTGAGAGACGGGACAGTGACAGGCAGACCAGGTAAGATCACTGTGGTGATCCACTCGAGAAACAAGAAGGTTCTCAAAGAAGGCACCTGAGAGAGTGAAAGAGTATGTCTTTTCAGGTTAGATCACCGAGACTTCAAACAAATGGGATAAAGGGATTAAAATGAAAAGAAGAATCAAGGGTGAAGTTTAGGTTTCTGAATCAGATAACTCTGTAGGTTGTTGTATCATCAATTCATATTTAAAATAGAAAAGGTGGATACATTTTTGCTTTGGAGGAATATGGAGGAAGGGGAAAGGTAGAGATTCCACTCTTGCTTAGAATCTTTGGCTCATGGCTGGCCTTTGGTCATCATCCTTCTAAAGCAGTAACAAGAGGCAAGGCAAGGTCATTTCTGTGGCCAACATGGGGAATCAAGCATAGTTCAGCCAAAGCAAGGCTCCATGAACCACTCTGGTAACAACCAACACCTTAGTATGAGTCCTTTTAGGTCTAAGCTACCTGAGAGGATTGACCTTTCCTCTCCTGTTAGGAGGGAGATACTGGCCCCAATTCTTCACTCATTTCTGTGTTCATACCCTTTGCCATCTATCTTTGCAGTGCCTCCTATAGAAGACAGAGTGTGTCTTCTCATGACTTTGAGTTTGATGAATGAGAGGTTAGTAGACAGGATGCAAGCAAAGACCTGAGATGTGCTTGTGCAATGGGACTTCCTTGCTCTTTTATATTTTACTTTTCACCATTAAAAATACTTTTCCCTGGGTGGATATTTCCCCTTTACCCAGGTTCTATGAGAAATATTCAAGCAACAGAGCCAATTAGGCCACTGCAGCTTGAAGCCAGACTGCCTAAGCCCACATGAAGAAATAATTACGTTACACCACCATTTTTCGGCGTGTTTTGTTACACAGTGAAAACTAACTGATACAGCCATTGGGTGAACTATACGGTTATGGGTGGTGATCCTCTCAGCTCCTGTACCAACCCTTCAGCCAGCTGGGGTGAGAGTCTGGCAGAGCCCCCAGCACATCAAATCCTGTTCTTCCGAACAGAAGCTGCAGTGGTAACAACTAAAGTTAGATCTATTCACATTTATTTTGTGACCTTTCATGGATTTTCAGCCACCATTTAAAGAGCATCCATTTCTGCAAATGAATGGCATTTTCTTATATTTTACAGATGACTGGAACAGAGCTTCCTCTACCAGGAGTAGATTTTTCCATACCTTTCTTACTTTTGAATCAAGAAATTCTTCCTCATTTGAATCTCCGTTTCTTATTCTATCCTAAGCCTTAAATTCTTTAATTTTGTGTGTTGGTGGAGGGTTGGTAGGGAGGTGGAGCTTGGGCTTGGCTAGTCTTGTTTTCCAAAAATGTAGAATATCTGGTCAGATGCCAACTTTCAATTCTTGAAGAGAAGTATTAAGTAAACTTTGGCCTTTCTTTCTCTGGGTAAACAAGCCAAACTCATTTAACCTTTCCTCAGAGGTTCAATTTGCTGATTATTTGACTGTTTCTTTGCTCTTTTCTGAACCTTTTCTACTTCGTTACATCTCTTCTAAGTTATAAAGACCAAAATTGGACATGGTCTTTACATCTGAACTGGTGCTTAGTACCTTTACTCTGGGGTCCTTGAGAACGTGCCAGGTCAGAAATGTCAGGGATTTGCTCTCGCTGTGCTGTAATGGAGGGTCTGTGCTCTCTTTGGGATATCTGGCCACCCCTGGTAGTCCCCAGCTTGTGCTTTTGGCAATGGTTTTTGATACCCAACGTCTTAATCTGTATTTGGTCCTTGCCAAGATCCCTCCAAGTTGTTGATGATTGCTCTTTTTAATTTTTTATTCCTTCTGCTGAGACTGGGATCTGTAATTGAGTTAACAAATGAGAGCCACATTAAATAATTAGAATGAACACACAGCATTTGTATAATACTAGTCAAAGATAGTATCATATTTAGGTAAGCACTAAGTATAAATAACTTACTAAGATACATGAGAATAAATATTAAGTTAGGTACTAAGTAGAGATACTACACTAAGATAGTTAAATACTACCATAACTTCACAGCCTGCCCAAAGGAAAACTGCAGACTGACATAACTGGTCACTTTCATAAAGGGAGCTTCTCAAAAAATGAGGTGAGGAAAATTAACAGCAACAACAGTATGTAAGAATAACAGCTAACATGTATTGATTGCTAATAGTATTGCAGGCACTATAATATTTGCCTATCTTAAGTTTGGTTCCCCACAAAAAAGACTCATAGACAAGGAATTAGTGTGAATGGTCAATTCAGTTGTGTTCCCAGAACAAACCAAGAAGGGAGAGGAGAAGCAGGACAGAGAAGAAAAAGAAATCAAGTAAATATGCAATTTCTGGCAAATCCCACTGTGGAGCAATGTCACTTATAGTTGAGAATTATTGCTATAAAGTCATCAGGTTGTTGTGGTATTGGTGGCGAAATGGACAGATAGATAAATGGTAAAGAATAAAGAATCCAGAAATATATACACAAATGGCCAACTGATGTTCACCAAAAGGGGAAAGGTGGTTCAGTTAAGAATGATAGTCTCCTTAACAAATGATGCTGAGACAAGTGGCTGTCAATAAGCAAAAAAATAAAATAAATGAAAATAAGGAACTTCAGTACATACTTTTTTGTACAGAAAAATAACCAAAAATGAATTGTAGGTGTAAATGAATAACTGAAAACTATGAAACTTCTTAAAGAAAACAGGAGAAAATCTTTGGAACCTTGGACTGGACAGAGCTTCCTTAGATAAGCACAAAAACACAATCCATAGAAGAAAAATTATATTGTCCTTCATCAAAATTTAGGACTTCTGCTCTTTGGAAGACTCTGATAAGAGGAAAAATCAAGTTACAAATTGAAGGGAAAATATTTGTAAATCACATATCTGATAAAGGACCTGCACTCACGAGATATAAAGAACTCTCAACATTTAGTTATAAGAAAACAAAATTTTCTTTTGTTTTCTTATAACTAAAAATTGACCAAAGATTTGAAGATATATAGATGGCAGATAAATGTTCAACATTACTAGTCTTCAGGTAAATGCAAATTAAAACCAGAAGGAGCTATTGTTTCACATCTACTAGAACAACTGTAAAAAAATACACACCATCACAGGTATTAGTGGGAATATGGAGAAAATGTAACTCTCATGAATTACTGGTGGGAATGTAAAATGGGACACCCACTTTTAAAACTGCCTTGTGATTTCTTGAAAAATTAAGCATGCATTTACCATGTTACCTTGCACTTCCATACTGGGACTCCGAAAAAAGAAACAGAGGGGGTGGGGGAAGGAAGGAAGGAAGAGGAAGGAAGGAAGGAAGGAAGGAAGAGGAAGGAAGGAAGGAAGGAAGGAAAGGAAGGAAGAGGAAGGAAGGAAGGAAGGAAGGAAGGAAGGAAGGAAGGAAGGAAGAGGAAGGAAGGAAGGAAGGAAGGTAGGAAAAGGAAAGGAGGAGGGAGCGGAACATATGTCCACACAAAGATTTGCACACAAATGTTCACATCAGCATTATTCATAAGAGCTAAAAAGTAAAAGCAATCCAAATGTCTACCAACTGGTGAAGAGGTAAATAAGATGTTTTATAACATATAAGGGAATACTCTCCAGCGCATAAAACAACAAACTATGATAGATGCTACAGCCTGGATAAATTTTAAAAACATTGTGTTCTGCTAACTGAAAGAAGCCATATGCAAATGGTCACATGATTCCATCTATATAGAATGTACAGAAAAGGCAAATCTGTAGAGAAAAAAAATCTGTTTCATTCAGTCCACTATGGCTGGGGGTGGGGGGTAGGAATAGGAATTAACCACAAATAGCCATGAGAGATTTTTTGGTGGGAGGGGGGTGATGGAAATATTCTAAAACTGGATTGTGGTAATGGTTGCATAGCTGTAGCTTTTCCAAAAAATCATTGAATTGTACAGTTAAAATTGGTACATTTTATGGTATGTAAATTATACATCGGTGAAGTTGTCTTTTAAAAAGATCATACTGTATATATAATTTTGCATTCCATTCTTTTCACTAAAAACCATACCATCAATATTGTTAGTGTCATTAAAGACAATTTCTTGAAACATCTTCCTCATAATCGCTTAGCATTTTTTAAAACACACACACACCCCAAGTTTATGTAATACTTTCGCTTTAGATTGTAATTTTTAAAATAATGTTTTGTTTCTTTTTTTTTTTTTTTGGTGCATATTAACTGTGTGACCTCAGTATGTTAAGCTCTCTCAGCTTTCATTTTCTGATAGGAAAATGGGCATAAATAGTACTATTCCTACTTCTTGGGTACAATATGGTCATTCTAAGCATTGTATAAAGTCAAGTATGAAGCACTTAGCCTGATAATGGCAAACACCAACTAGAAGTTAGCTATCATTACTGCCATCAGCAATCATAAAACCTGAAATTCATGGTTATTCTTCAGAATAGAATCATAGAAATGAAATTTCAGGAGTCATTTTTAAAATCACTGTCCTTGGGGGGCACCTGGTTGGCTCAGTTGGTTAAGCATCCACCTCTTGATTTCAGCTCAGGCCATGATCTCTGGATCATGAGCTTCAGCCCCACCTGGCATCTGCACTCAGTGGGGAGTCTGCTCAAGATTCTCTCTCTCCCCCATGCACCCTTCCATGTGTCGTTTCTCTCCCTCTCTCTGAAATAAATAAATCTTAAAAAAGTAATAATAAAAGCTCTGCTCTCTAAATTAGAAGTAAGCAAACACATTCTTGTTTCTGCCCCTTTTTTTCACGGATACTGGAAACCAAGAAGAGTTCCTTGGATTCTTGCCCTGATGCTTCTGAGAGTTCCATGATTCTAAGTGTCTCAATCTCTCCAACCAAAACCCATCATTGCTGTGATTTCTCTCCCAGTGGGGGTAAACTGGTGACCTTGGATAAAAATATCGGACAAAATGACAATAGTAAATTATATTCTTCCTCATAGGGAACATAATTGCATTTTCATAAGGATCACTGGTGTCTCAGTAAATACAGAGGCTTGGAACATGGGGTCTTTGGGATTCTCTACTGATTGGGAGAAACATTATATATTCCAATCATAGACCATTTTGCATGTGGTTATTGCTGCCTGAATTCCTTAGCGCAGTGTCCAAGACTCTTCATCTTCACCCCTTCTTTACATCTCCAGCTCTCTTTCTTGCTACCACCTCCCTCCAGCGTAACACTAAAATCCAACCATAGGCCCTGTCTTAGCCCAGAATGTACTGTTTCCTGTCCCACAGAGCTCTGTCCATGAGGTTTCCTCAGCCTGAACCCAACCTAGGCATCTCTGCCCCCTTCGTTTGACTAACTCCTACTTGTAATTCTGGCTCCATCTTAAATACTACATCTTCTTGGAAGCTTTCCTGTCCCCGAGTCTGCATTTGGGGCTCCACCTTGAAAGCTCTGGTGGCACCCTATCATTACGCTTGCTGGATTTAAATTGCCTGTTTATTTGCCTTCTTCCTGATCACATCACATGGCAGCCGTGGGGTTGCCTCACTTTGATCTCCCTTCAAGAAAGAACTTGCTATTTAACTGTGAGGAGAGCAGTTAGCTGAAAGCCTCCAGCTGTTAGTGTCTTCGAGATCCACCTCGACTTTCAAGTTGAGGCTTTGGTGTTTCGGGGCAGCGCCAACCAGTAACTGAGCATAAGGGGGTACTGGGGCTAACACAGGGCTTCTGGTGGGAAATCTATGGGCTGCCTGAGACTTTGTCAGCTCTACGTTGTGGTCTGAGGCTCTCTCTCCCTCAGCCAGAGGTCAAAGACATTGATTGTAGGAGAGTCTCTGAACTTTCTTCACCCCATTCATGGGGTAGAAAAACCCTGATTTTGAGTCTCATCTTCTCAATCTCTCTCTCTCTCTCTTTTTTTTAAAAGAATTTATTTATTCGTTTGACACAGAGAAAGAGAGAGAGCACAAGCAGGAGAGTGGTGGCGGGCAGAGGGACAGGGAGAAGACTCCTCACTGAGCAGGGACCCCAATGAGGGAGCCAGTCCCAGGACCCAGGGATCATGACCTGAGCTGAAGGCAGATGCTTAACTGACTGAGCCACTCAGACACCCCTCTGTTCTCTTTACTTATAACACAACAAGCAGATTTTCCACTGGCTAGAGAGAATTTGCCTCACCATACTTCCTCTCTCCTCCTTCCTTCTACGGTGTCAACATCTGCTTTTGGGGAGAAAGGTTTTCCTCACCCTTTCAGTTCCAGGGTGTTACTGTCCAATACCTCTTGCTCCCCTCACTTTATCACTGCATCTACTCTCTGGTTAACCCAATTAACACAGACTACAAACACTTTGAAAGTGAGGGCCATATTTTTATGCAAATTTTATCTTCAACTCCCAGAACCATACACAACAGGATCTCAGTAAATAACTATGATCGAATGAATGCTCAAGATAGTGTTCAACACAAGGTAATGTCTTGATCTTGTACAGTTCACACATGCTGATCAACAGTCAAGAATATTCTGATTTGGGGGCTCTTGGGTGGCTCAGCTGGTTAAGCGTCTGACTCTTGATTTCAGCTCAGGTCACGATCTAAGGGTCATGAGATCAAGCCCTGCATTGGGCTCTGCGCTGGGTGTGGAGCCTGCTGAAGATTCTATCTCCCCCATCCTCTGCCCTGCCTGCTCCCCAATGCACTCTCTCTTTCTCTCAAAACAAAAAAGTCCAAAAACCAAAAAAGAATAATCTGATTTGAAGACTCAGATTCATATATGAAATGCATTGCTGCAGGAGTGATATAATTGTGCATTTTCAAGTAGGTATTTTCCAATGGTTGGATTTATGCCAAATATGTAATTTACCCTTTAGGATAATCCCATGGGCTAATGTAGCTGAGTATGAGTCATAATAGATATTTGTACTTAAAATTACACAATAGCTATAAAATTGTTATTTATTATCAAAATAGCAAAATTTAAATATTATTGCTTATCCTTGGAAATCTCATCTAAATGTTGTTTTATAGAATAAAATCTAAAGGCATTAAAATCTTTCAAAAGCCAGGCCCTATTCATTTGGTACGTATCACGCTACCATCTGTATGCAGTGTGTAGCTAGCTGGCTCCCCCAGTAGATGGTGAACTCCTTGAGGGCAAGCATACAGTGCACTTCTCTATACCCCGTCCCTCCCACCCTCACCTAGCCCCCCGCATCTACAAGGGCTGTTTGTACTGAATAGCAATGCATTTCACATACAAGCTCCATTACTTGCTGATTGTGACCTTCATCTTCCAAAATTCATCCTTGTTTCTCCTACCTTTACCCCTCTCATAAGAACTAGTAGAGAGATACGGAGAGATTTCCTCTCTTCTCTGTCTTTGCACTCATTTCGGTCCCTCCTTCTCTCCCCCAACCGTCCTTCTTCCCACCAATCTTCCCCCCCTTCCTTCCTTCCTTCCAATCCCCAAGCATTTATTAAATGTCTACTATGTTCTGCACTATGCTAGGTGCTCTGGAAGCAGCAGTGAATAAAGCAGACCAGGCTTATGTCCTCCTGGACTCTCATAGTATTATCAAAAATAATAACCCAAATATCAAATATGTGCAATAAAGTTAGAAGTGAAGGGGAGTAATGGGCCAAAAAAAAAAAAAAAGTCTCCTTCCCAGACGATATCCATGTAAATCCCTGAAGCCTGTGAATGTGACCTTATTTGGAAAAAGGGGTCTTTGAAGATGTGATGAAGTTAAGGATCTTGAGGTAAAGAGACAACACTGGGTTATCTGGGTGAGCCCTAAATGTGGCCCTGCCAACATTGTGATTTTGGACTTCTGGTCTCCAAAACTATGAGCAAAATCACTGCTATTGTTTTAAGCCAGAAAATTGGTCATAATTTTTTACAGCAGCCACAGGAAACACACACAAGGGGATGTATAACCAAGGTCCTCTACACTAGGCTGGGGGACCCAGGAAAAGATTGAGCATAGACTATCCTGCTCATGTCTTCCTGCCTTCTGCTTCTATAGCACTTTAGAATATTGTCTCATTTTCTGGAAACGACGTTCTTTCTTCTCTGGTTGGCACACTCCCACCTTTCTCTTGTCCAGAAATTTGGAAGTTAATTCTTATAGGCTTGATCTGAACCCCCTTTGCTATATAGATTCTCTGAGGTCTATATTCCACATTTCTAGAAAACCAACACAAAACTTCTTTAGCCTGGGTATCTGTAACACAGATAGACGTAAATTGTTATGGTACACTTCACCAGCAGGTGCTATTCTGTAACTCAGCACACCATGATATGGTGCAAGGGGCATAGGTATGCATCATGGGTCCTACATTTCAATTCAGCTTCAGATGCCAGTTGGTCATGTGATGAATGGTCAGACAGGTTATTTAGGCTTAAGTGTCCCTGTGTGTGAAACAAGGGCTTGGGAGGGGTTTAACCTTAAAGTTCTCTTCTGGCTTTAAAAATAATCATAATTCTATAGTCAGATCTTTTTACAATTGTGAAAAAATCTTGTAAATTAAGTTAGGAGTCCTATAAAACTAATACTGTAAATAGGAAGTGTACAAAGGGGCACCTGGTGGCTCAGTCAGTTAAGCATCTCAGTTAAGCATCAGAGATCATGACTTTCTCCTCAGCTCATGATCTCAGGGTCATGAAATCAAGCCCCACATCAGGCTCTGCAGCTGAATGTGGAACCTGCTTAAGATTCTCTCTCTCTCTGCCCCTGCCCCCTCCCACTGATGCTCTTGAAAGAAAGAAAGAAAGAAAAGAAAAGAAAGAAAAGAAATCTGTAAAACATATGACCTAAAAGGAAGAGGACTTGAACTCATAGGTACTGGGTGTTTGTTGGTTTCAGCCAGCCCAAATGATTCCCAATATCAGATATACAGGTAAACACAGGTCTTGGATGTGCCCTCAACACACACGACTCAAAGTCAACCTTAGGGAATTCACTGGTTTTTGTTCTTAATGTCATGAGTTTCCTAGTCTTGTATCCATGGGTATGCTAAAATGAGTAGTATGAGCTAAGTTATTCAACCAGAAGTGGTTCCATATCACACTTCTTAAATGATATTGGCAAGAAACAGGGCCCAGTCCATGCCTGCTATGGATTATTCATCATTCCAACAAATATCTGTGTCTGTGCTCTAGGCAGACCAAGTCTAAACATGCCTCTTTTTCCTTCACTGTCCTCTCTCTCTGCACCCCCCACACAAGGTATATGACACAGGATAGTATTAGTCACTTATGTGTATCAGTAGAAATTCATCAAGCAACTCACTTCTTTGCCTGACACTGCAGGAATCAGAAATGTACAAGGCATATATGGTCCTTGCCATCAAAGAGCTTCCTTATGCAAAAGTAGCCAAGCATTGTATTGTAAGGGCCAATACAGGCATGCTTGGATTTGTCATAGAAGCAGAAAATATGAAATAAATACTCTGGTCTGTTACACTGGAATCTAGCCCAGATAAGCTGTCCAATTTACCATTGTGTTCCTAGTACCTTGTCCAGTTTGCACAATAAAGTAAGCACTCAACAGATGTGAATTTAATAGATAAATGTATGGTCTGAAGTGGGTAGAGATGGTCAGGGAAGGTTCCAGAATAAGAGAGACTTGAGTTAGGGTTTGAAGCATTGAGAGACATTAGATGTTACAAGGCAAGAGGGCTAATCTAGAGGAATAGAAGTGAAGTTGCAGAAGCAGACCCGGCATAGAGATAAAAGTAGGATTTGGCTGCAGAGTTAATGCTGAGATGGGTTCTTCAAAGGTTAGTGTCTTTTCAGTTCATGATTTCTACACAGTTGGAGTCAGAGTCTGTGTCTAACATTTGTTAGTTTGGGCAGTGGAAATGAGAGGTTCAAGGACCTAGGAAAAAATGCATGGCCTCCCACTGTGGCTGACTTGCAAAAACTTTCCAATTAGGTGCCAAAGTTTTTATGTGCTTCTACAATCTCTGAATATATAGTGAAAATCTTTAGTTGGGTGACAAGATTGCTATGGATCTCTGCTATTGCCCCTAAAAAGGTCTTGTTTCATGAGGTTGTCATCCTAGAACATATACCACTAAGAACTGTCCAAGGAGAGGCTTTTTCCCCAAGTTTTCCAGCAACAGTCATAAGGGATGACCTGTACCATGTTCAAGACCATGACTCTTTCTAACCCTCCTTTATTCTTCTCCTTAGATATGGTTCTCTAGATCTGAATGCCCAAATATGGTCTTTCTTCTTTGTTCACATCCTAATAACTTCCATGGAGTCAAGTGGAATCACAAAGATAGATTAAGTATGATGATGCCCCATTTAAGATCCATATGGTTTCCTTTACTCACTGAATTGGAACTAACACTCTTACTCTTCATGCCAAAACTACCAGAGTTTTTTCCTATCTCATTCCTGTCCCCTTAACCTACATCTCCACTTCTGTGTTTGTATTTTTGCCTCATGGAAAGTTAAACAACAGGTTATCTGTTGGAAGGCAGCTTGTTGTACAGGACATTGGCTCAAAAATGAAGACCATGGTTTGCAACTAGTATTATTACTGAGGAGCTATCTGGCCCCCTCCTGCCTAGGCTTTTTCCTAGGTAATAATTTTCTCCCTGGTAATACAGGAATAATAATACCTCACCCATCATCCTCACAGAGTTATGAAGAAGAATCTAATGAGATCATACACCTGACAGCCTTTGCAAAATGTAAGACACATTAGATGTAAAGATGTTTTCATTTTTGAGTCTTCTCTAAGCATATGGCACTCTCAATTTACTATGTATTTCTGTTCCATTATACAAATTGCTACTGAAATCCCAAGACTTTCATAAAACCTTAATCAGGAAATATTGACAATATCTCTTGAGTTTCACAATCTCTTCGAATTTCTAGAACTTATCTTTTATGCCAGTCCCTAAATTTACTCTTGCCCCTGTGATCAACACTCTGGGGAACTCAATAAATGTCTGTGGAAATTAATGCATGAATTATTCAGCTTCTGTTAGTCAGGAGTATCTAGGCTGTGCTGCAGTAACAGGTAAGCCCTGAAATCTCACTGGGGTAGTCCATCAAAACTCATGTAAAATCTGATGCAGATCAGTGGGGCAAGACAATTTCTCTGATGACTCAGAGGTTCAGAGTTCTTCTGTATGTGAATCAAGACAGGGTTTCCAAGGTTTCCTGCAGGGAAGGAAGAGAAAGATGGAGAAATCTCAGTGCTCTTAACCGCCCTGTCCTAGAAGTGACACATGGCATTTCCACTCATAACCTGTTGGCCAGAACTAATCACACAGACCAATCCAAACTGCAAAACAGGCTACAGAGTGTAGGGGAGCAAATGTTGTGGGCTGACTTCTCTGTGACACAGTGCCCTCCATCACAATAGGTCATTGCCTGCTCCATCCCAGATCCTGTCCTCGGCACAGGGAAACTGCAATACACAAGACAGGGAGACCTCCAGATGCTGCAGAGGGGATGCTGAGGTGGGAGTGTGGGAGAGTGCGAACCCACTGGCTGGGCTCTAGTATTCCAGCACCACGCACTATCTATCCTTCTACTCCCGTTGTTCATTCTTCTACTTCAGCTGTGCTGTTTTGGGGAGTGTCCAAGTTTTTTAAAAGCATAGGACCGGACCATTCTAATAGACCTGTGCTCGTCCCTGGGAAATGGGACTTGCTTCTCTTGCTTTAGCTCATGTCTGTTTGTCATGAGATTAAGAAGCCTCTGTGGTTTCAGTTGGGAGGAGGAGGGAGGGAAGGCAGCGCCTTCCAGCTGGACTTGTTTGGGTTGGCACAGTCTCTGTAAGCAGCCGCGACTCCAGAATTGCTGGAAAATGTGCTTATCACCCTAGGGGGTTGAGCAGGAAGGGAAAGGCCCCAGCTGATAGAGTCTGAATGAGAACTAATGGAAAAGGGGCCTCAGCCTTTTGGTGGATAAGCAGGAGGAAGACGTGGGGGTCTGGCTTCAGGGTATGAGCAGGCTCTGATATGGTCTTCTCTATCCTTGCCAGCAGAATGGAAGCCATTGTTAGTTTCCATTGGATGAATGGAAGAAGCATGCAGCTATGTTTCCTTCTCCAGTTTCTTGTGACGGTCTTTTTCTTCTATCACTGAAGTTTCCTTCACCTTCAAGGAAATATTTTTTATTATTATTATTATCTACCAAGACCCTGACACCAGTCTTTGAGCTGACTTCACCCAACATTCCTTGGTCCTCTCATGCAGACCAGTGTTTCCTGAGTCCCTGCACTTGTACTTGATACTTTTACTAGAATACAAGGTCATCCATTGCCATTCCTCTCTCTGTCTCCAGTTTTTCTTATACCTCACGGACCAGAAAGCTGAAAACTTCACGCCCCAGCCTGTCCTCACTGTTAAGTCTAGATGCACTTTAGGGTTTGCCAATGAGATGTCCTCTCCTGAGGCTGGTCAGTGGAAAGAAGGAGGCCCAGTCCTCTTCAGTGTGGGTGTTGGCTGAGGCACATTCTCATCAAGTGGGAGCATTTGCAGGGACCAGCACAGCTGGTCTGGGAGCCAGATTTGACGCTGTGGAGCAGTGGTGACAGTGAGAGTGGTTTTCCTGCAGCTTCCTCAGTTGAGGGGCGGGCGGCTGCAGGAGAAGTCGGAAGCCTCTCCGTGGCCCCAGTTTTTTAGTTCCTGCCTTCCTTCCTACAATTTCCTGACCATTTATTTCCCTGTTTTAAATCCGGTTCTGCTTGAAATACCCAGAGTGGTTTCTATTGCCTGCACTCATTTCCTACTCTATGCAGTGCTCTTATACACTCTCTCTCTCTTGGATTTGCACGGACAACAGACTGTCCCAAGTCACCCACTCACAGGTGATCACAATCCGTGTTCCAAGACCCATGCTCTTCCCACTACTCCATGCCCCCTTCTCCCTGATTGTTTATATTCCAAATCAAGTTTCCTTCCATTCACTGTGTCCCTGATTCCCGTATCCCAAGCAGATGTCCATTCCATACCTCTTCCTGTTGGCTCATTCTGTCTAACATCGATATTTACATTTTCCCTCTAATCTTATCTCCACGAGAAGAGAGGAAAGAAGTTAGCTTTTATGGTCAAGAGAAATGCTTTCTATACTTTTGCAATCACTGCTCATGTGTATTCTTAATATTTGTTGAGGGGGGCACTGTATTAACCTATAGAGTATAAGATCACAGTAAAGAAGGGAAACCTTTGTTTCTAAATTTAAGCTGATGCTTCTTCTGACACCCTCATAATTCAATAAGGCTATAGGGTAATTATTAAAAGCACTCGTGGGAGATGAGAGGCACATTCTGGTGGAAGAGGAACCACCAAAGAAATGAGGGAGGAAGGTGGGAAGAAACCATATAAGAATTTACCCATACAGCAAGCCCTGGGTTTTCTTCCTTGAGACCTTTGCAAGGATCACCCCTTTGTTTTATTTTCTTTTATGAGAGAGAGAGAGAGAGCACAAGCAGGAGGGAGAAAGAATCACAGGGCTCCATCCTGAGATCCTGAGATCCTGAGATCAGGACCTGAGCGGAAACCAAGAGTCAGACGTTCAGCCGACTGCACCACCCAGGCGCCCCACCCCTTAGCTTTATTTTCCAGGTCTCTAAAGTCTCCTGCCGTTGTTCCCCAGCAGACATAAAAGTGAACTCCCCCGACACACACACACACACACACACACACACACACACACACAATTTACACACCTGCAGCCAGGCTAGAAGAATGAGATCCAGGAGCAAAGATATCAGCTGTGCATACCACCAGTTTTCCTCAAAGGGAAACTTCTAAGTAATTTTCAAAGTTTAAAGGAAACTTGCCAATCTGGAAGCTGCTGGAAAAATCCAACATTACACCTAATTTCTTTTCAATCTAAGGGGAGAGACTTAAAGGATGGAGAAGCTATGGTTCACTGGATGGAGAACACCAGGGAAATCAGAACTCAGTCTGATCAACAGGAAAAGCTTCTCTAGGTGGCAAAGTCTAGTTTCCCTAACTTTCAGTAGATCTGTTCCCAAGTGCTGGCCCTGGTGCCCCCTTTTCAGTTCATGAGGACTGGTGTGAGGATCCACAAAGAAGCCAGGTTCCGACTGGAAGCGGGCAGGTGAACAAAGTGCAGGTGGGGGGGTAGAAGGAAAGGGAGGGAGAGGGTGTTGTGTGGGAGGAAGGGGGGGGAAGGAGGAGTGAGGTCCCAGGAAGCACAGCGAGAAAGAAAGCAGACGTCAAGCACATTTCTGCCAGGGAGAGGTCCCATCCGAGCCCCTTCAAATCCTGACCTGATAAACACTTCTCCTATTCAGTTCTCAGATCTCTCCTTTTTGCACTGATCAACGGGCAAGTCCTTTAGAACTGTTGGCAGTTGTTCCTGTGCCTACTTGGTTTCACGGTTAGGTCCCAGCCCCTCCAGTCTCTGTGTGGTCTCTGGACCCAGCAGCAGCCCCTAGGAGCTTGGTAGAAAGGCAGACTCTCGGGCCCCACTCTGGCTACGCTCAATCAGAACCCACACATTAACCAGATGGCCCTCTGATTCCCGGGGGCATGAAAGACCGGGGAGGGGTGCCCTTCAAGTCCGGAAATGAAAGAGGAGAAGCGAGTGACAGTGGGTGGGAGAGGGAGTTTGTGAGCAGGAAGCTGGTATAAAGGAGTGTGCCCTTGCCATAGGCTCTACTTTTCGAGAGCCCAATGGAGGTTAGGCAGTCGATGGGCTGGCGGTGGGCCAGCGCAAACCAGGAGCACCTGGTAAGACCCTAAGCCCGTGGGTCTGAAAGTTCAGCATGCCTCAGAGTCCCGTGGAGAGCCCGAGACAACATAGATCACTAGTCCCTCCCTCCCTCTTCCAGAATTTCCGATTTAACAGTTCTAGGGCGGGCGCAAGAATCTGAATGTTTATCCCATTCCTAGATGATGCTGACCGTGCTGATCCACGGACAACACTTTGAGAAAAACTCCCCTAAGCCATAAAGATAATCATAACAGAATATCCCTTCTACAAATTATTTGGGATAATTATGGTCTCCAACCCCCTATTGAATTTGCCATTGGAGACCAGACCACTTTACAATGACTTCCAGAAAGGGCCCCTCGTGGGAAAGCCCTGATGCATTTCGACCAGCTGTGTTGGGTTGAGAGCTAATGAGGAGGGAAGCTAGCTAGAATGGTCCTACTTTCCCAGCCGCGGTATCCAGCACACCCAGAGACAGTGGGTTGGTAAAGAAAATTACACAGATGCAACCCGGAAACTGCCATTTCACTGGGGAAGGTTTTGCCTTTTCATTACAAGAGAAAGCTAACATTTCTCATCCTTCCTTCCACCCAAAGTAGGCACACATATAAAACCAAAGTCAATTTCTTACAATTTAGTAACCTCAGTACCAGCCAATTATATTCTGGGACATGAGAAACAGCTGTTGTAACATTAGAGCTCGAACAGTTCCATCTCAGCTATTTAAAGGGATAAAAGAGCCAATATTTTCATTCCCCTGTGATATTATGAAGACATGATAAACAACCAAGACTATAGTATTAATTACATTAATTTGGAGAGGAGAGAGACCACTTTAATTGCTCCAAGCTGGAGAATAATTTTTTATGGGCAGACAATCATTCCATAAATTCACATTAGAAAGGGTACTTTGTCTTTTTTCTATCAGCAGCAAAACTTCTGGAGGCAAAAAACAACCACCGTCCCCATTTAAGATGGATTTCAATAGGAAAAAAATGCTCACTGTTGCTATGTATTATTTATTGAACTCTGACACGTTGAGCTATCTGATAGAAACAACCATAGGGAAGGCATTTGTCTTGAAATAATTCATAATCTGAAACAGGAAGTAGGATTAACATAGCTAGATTTAAATACTTGTTCACACATAGAATGGGTCTAGAACGTGCCGCCTTCCTGCCAGGGTGGAGAGAACCAAATGAATGAGGGACATCAAAATGCTTTGTAAGCTGTAAGGGCAGAAAAGGAAAGAGAAATAGCATTTATTGAGTGTCTTCTATGTGAGGCACTGAGCCAGGTGCTTGACTTATATAATCATATTTTCATATTCATAAGAAATCTTAGGAAGAAGAATAAAAACATTAAAAAAGAGACTGTAATAAATAGTTAACAAAAATGCCAGTTTTGTCAGTGTGGAAATCATTCCGATAAATCGTATGACTCCGTCTAATTAATGGAATGTGCACTAAAGGTATCCTCTCTCATCCCAAAACACACACTAAATATTTGTTGATTAATAAGTGATCCCCTCCTGAAATCACCCGAACATATGCTGTAGTTTTGGTAATGAAACTATACCTAAGTACATCTGTCTGCTAAGGTTTCTGGGTTAAAACCTACTTTTGGCTCCGGCAGTTGCAATGGAAGGGGAGAATCTGAGATGGTTCCAGGATATGGCTCCTAAGAGCTGTTGAATGTAGCAAGCGTTACTGTAGATTTGGACTAGCCATTTGTAATTTTGTTCCCAGGGAACTCGTTCCCGGTTTCTAGAAGTACTTGTTCTAGAAACTCTCTAAAAACACTGCCTTTTGCCAGGCCCCCCCACCCCACCCGCAGTTGCTTCCAGAGTTGCTATGGAGCCGTGGTGGAAAGAGGTCTTCCACTCCTCTGAATGCTCTGGAAATATTTGAGGATAAGAGCAATTCAACACCCCATTAGTAATACACTAAAGAAGAAGGGATCGGAAGAAATTGCAGGAGCACGCTTGGACTGTGCATTCCTCAGTTGCTGGAATTGGGGACACTGCTGTAAATGGGAGCACTCGCCGGAGTGCGAGAAACTCCGAATATTACAAAGTTCTGAACCCTAAGATTTCTTTTTATGTAGGAAGATTTTCATAGCTTACATGTGCAAAAAGGGGATTGTTTGGGCCAAACGGGGAGCAACTATCCAAATACAAAAAATCATGCAGTAAAACTGTGTATATCAATATGAAATAATGTGTGAAATAGACGATTTCAGTGGCAAAGCAGTATTATTCAATATCATCTCACTCCTATTCAGAAATGCGAAAACATGAATGGGAAGATGTTTGATGATGGAACTGCCTGCAGGTCATTTGTATCAACTCCTTGCTTATCTACAGTTTCCGAATTTTCTACAGTAACATGTAACTTGTAAAAATAAGCTTTTTTCTGAACAAGTGTTATTTTTCTTAGCATAAGAACAATAAAACATAATATTTTTTGGAAGCTTATGACTGTGCATGGTGCATTATTCTTTTTAGGTCATTTTCCCCTCATAGTGGCATTCTGAGGGAGTTCTTTAATAAGAAGAGGTGTTCCGCCCAACAAAGCAAACGGATCGAGATGCTAATTGCAGAATCCATTTCTTTTTACCATGCTTCGGTCATCTGGAAATTCAACTCTTCCTAACTTCCACCTGTAGCCTCCATTTTGGAAACAGAGAGTAAAATTAGGAAGGATTGTCCAGGAACGTGCTGGTATAGAAAAGATAGTGACTGTAGATATAGATACGACTATGCTTACACCTGCCACAGAGTCCAAGTTACTGAAGCAAACAGCTTTTTCTAAGTGAAAGCAAATGGAAGATCATACAGATAATAGTAACATTGCTTTCCAATAAATACCTTTAATTTTAGTTTAAATATACAAATGGGATGGAATAGGGTATACTCAAAAAGCTAGACACACTGTAGCCCTGAAAAGCAGCTCTACCCCAAACCAGTAGATCTTCCAGGCATGTCCATACCCAAATGACTCCTCTCCCTCCACGTACTATTTTCTCTCGCTCTAGGAGACCCCAGGGAGACGACAATATGACCCACATTTCTTTTGGGTTTGTTGTTAACCTGCTTTTAAAATCTTAATTTTCATAAACAGAAAAATAACTGCAGAAGAAACTATCTGAGGCCTATCCACTATCCATTTTTCTTGCCTGCTAACATAATTCATATCTTGTCTGGGTATTGAGCAGTAACACACTAGAGAAAGTAAGCTCCGCTTCGGATAGACTATTCTTAGTCTGAGTCAGTGTGATGGTTCAGTTTGACTGGGCTGCGGGTTGCCCAGATGTTTGAGGAAACTGGGTGTGTCTGTGAGTGAGATTAACATTTGAATCAGTTGATTTAGTAGAGCAGATTGGTCTTCCCAGTGTGGGTGGGCCTCATCCAATCCATGGAAGGACTGAGAGGAGCCAGAGGAGGCAGAGTAAAAACAAATTCTCTCTGCAGGACTGTCTTCTCTTGGCGTTCAGAATCAGGCTCGGGGCTGTGACTGGAACATACACCATTGGCTCCCCTGCATCTCCAGCTTGTTGACTGCAGATCTCGGGACTCGTGAGCCTCAGTAATCACACGTAAGCCAATCCTTAGAAGAAATCTCTTTATAAGTAAATATATATTTTAATATAAAAATTATATTTTATATAATAGTATATAAATATAAACAATATAAATATATAAATATATATTTATTAAATTATTTTATATTTATTTATTATATTTATATTTATTTATTAAATTATTTTATATTTATATTATTATATAAATAATATTTATTAAAATATAAATATATATTAAAATATATATTTTTAAATATAAAATATATCTTCTACCGGTTGTTTTAAAATACACATATGTAATCTTATATATATAATATATTAAAATATATATTTAAATATAAAAATATATCTTCTATTGGTTCTGTTTTAAAATATATATCTATATCTCTATATATAGATATCGTCCATTGGTTCTGTTTCTCTGCAGAACCCGGATAAATACAGCCAACCATGGTCATGGTATTCTCTTTTGCTGGTCACTGGAAACCATGTAACCTGTTTCTGCTCAATGAAATGTAGAGAGAATGCTGGGGAGGAGGGGGATGTTCTGGAATAATTGTCCTCTTTACCAAGAAAGAGAGCGGCAGAGACGGAAGCTGCTGTGGTTCCCCTTGCTTCCTGCTCCTGGTTGAGGTTATGTGAAGACCAAATGCTTAGAGCTGGTGTAGACATACTGTAACATTACTGCAGATTTCATGGACACGTTAAAAATGCCAAAATGGTGGCAGTGGCGGGGCGGGGCCAGACTGGCTCAGTCTGTAGAGCATGCAACTCTAGATCTTAGGGTCATGAGCTTAAGCTCCTCATTGGGTATAGACTTTACCTTTAAAAAAAAAGTCAGGAAAAAAGAAAAATAATGGCAGAGTGGGAAGCCAGAAAACCCTGGATTCTTCCTGGTATTGCTGCCCTGCTTCCTCCACCAATGCCAATTTCTAGACTACCTGTTAGTGAGAAGCTAGTGGTAAGACTTCCATTCAAGCCCTTTTGAGTGTGCTGTTACTTGAATCAGAAACTAGCCAGGGCACAGAAGAGTGTAATGCTCTATGACTATCATATTTTGTTAGCCTGTTTTTTAAAGTTTGCTCTTGATCAATCATTTCAAGCTACAAAATTACAAACTTTAAAAAATATATCATTTATTGATTTGTTTGTAAGACTCTGAAAGTCATCTCTGCAGGAGAATAAGAAATATATAGAAAAGTGGATCCCTTCTACCAGTGAAGATGTGTTCACGTTGTGGTTGGCTAGATACACACCTGTAGTGGGAGAGGGGGCCCCGGGCGAGGGACCAGGAGAAGACTCCTTCTTTTCTGTTGACCGTGGCCCTGTCGGTGCCTCCAGTTCGCTCTCAGACTTCAGAGTTATTGAAGGAAACATCCTGTCAGCTTCGAAAGGGTGAAACTGGTTTTCTTTGGAAGTATAGTTTCATAGTAAATTTCATCTTTTCTTGTCCAACAAGAGAAACCTTTATTTTAAAAAGTTTCAAGTGGAAAAGCAGTTTATTGATGACATTGGCCATGAAGCCAGGGTAGACAGGCACGCACACCCAGCACCGGGCTGTGGCAGCTTGCTGCGGAGCCCAGCCACCCCAGACTCCTGGAGCAGGGCCAAGAAATGGCAGGATGCAGAACTTGGTGACCAGGAGGCCACTTCATTACTGTAGGCATATTCATTCTGGGAGAGTTAATGACCTCTCCTTAGAGCCAAATAAATTGAACACTTGGGTGAAGAACTTACTCTTGAAAATAAGGCCTAGCCAGCAATAAGCCTAGTGGGAATCAGGCAAATGGGTTCACAGAAAGAATGTAATAATCCTAAGTGCTACCTTCTACTGATTCTAAGCAACTCTGAAAAATGAGCGAAAATCTACTCATTATAAAGAAAATCCCACTCTATTGGCGGGTGTCATTTCAAAGATGATTATCAGGCTAATTAATTTTCACATGCTATTTGTTTCCAACTCTTTAAAAACATCACTTAAAAAACTATCTTTTCTCAAGACACTTAGCTGGCTCAGTTGGTAGAGCGTGTGACTCTTGATCTTGGGGTTGTGGGTTCGAGCCCTAAGCTGGATGTAGAGATTACTTTAAAAAAAAAAAAACCTTTTTTTTTTTTTAAAGATTTTATTTATTTATTTGACAGAGAGAAAGATCACAGGTAGGCAGAGAGGCAGACAGAGAGAGAGGGGGAAGCAGGCTCCCCGCTGAGCAGAGAGCCCGATGCGGGGCTCGATCCCAGGACCCTGAGATCATGTGACCTGAGCCGAAAGCAGAGGCTCAACCCACCGAGCCACCCAGGCGCCCCATTAAAAAAAAAAAAATCTTTTAAAAAAGTTTTTTTCTCTTCCTAACCCTCTTAGTATATTGGCATTACATTAAATTAGGGATTCACTCCGTTCATTCATTCAGCATGAATTTAAGGAGCACTGAACAGTGTGTCAGGCCCTGTGCTGGGCGTCCAGGAGACAGTGAAAAGTAGATCATTCTTGTCCTTCTGAGGCTTCTAGTGGTAAATCAACAACTGAAATAAGATGGCAGCAGCATTACTACAGCATCTTGGCCAAGCAATGAACTGAGTAACTGACCTTTCTTAACAGAAACATCCCAATCACCATAATGCTAATGATCTGATTTAAGGCCCTAGTTCCGCACACACACAAATGTCATACACATATAATACATGTCATATGTCTATCGTTTTCTGGAAATGGATTTATGATGGAGGCAGGAATGACAGAAGGCACTAACTTGGGGATAACGTGATTGCATTTTAAAGAGACTCCTTCCCTGGCGGTCTCCGGCACGTTCTCCGCGACGTGCCACCCTAAGAAAGGCGGATGTTGAAAACAAGCCTGGAAGTCTAAGGGACTAGGACACTGAGTCGTGTATGTAGTGGGAGTGGTAGAATACACCAAAAGCTGTCGGAATGTGACAAGAGGGCATTTATTTTAAGGGCGTGG
Organism: Mustela putorius furo; assembly: GCF_011764305.1. Classification (NCBI taxonomy): domain Eukaryota; kingdom Metazoa; phylum Chordata; class Mammalia; order Carnivora; family Mustelidae; genus Mustela; species Mustela putorius. The sequence continues at coordinate 20,570,930 of NW_025421322.1, read as the reverse complement.
GGAGAAAAATAAATTAGGCTGCAACTGGATTCTTCAGTCAGGGGCAGGAGTTGAGAGGTGCACTGCGTTTGTGTGAGGAGTTTTTTTTTTTTTTTTTTAAAGAACACCCAAGTGGAGAACAAGGAGATATAATTTTTCTTGACACGCCAGTGTACAATAAGAACATATATTTAGTAACATTCGCCTCCCTGCGCCCTGAGCAGCTGTTCAGCTCCGGCAAACACTCCTCCTTCCAGGCTGGGAAGGGGAAGTGTGCTGCTCGAAGTTTCTGGAGTTGCCAGAGAGCCCGAGGCTGTGGCCCTGGAGCTGCCTCCTGCCGCTTGCAGGCAGCAGGGGGTCAAGCACAGCCTTGGGTTGAGAAGCAAGACTAAGTTGTTCCAAGGGAAGGACCAACAGAAGAGGCCAGTTTCACTTGGGCGGGAAAAGCCAGTCCGCTCCATTGGGCAGTCACTCTTTGGTCGGGCTCTTGAAGACCCCGGTGGGGTTAAGGTGCATTCCTGTCATTGCACTTTCTTAAAAGCAGGGATCAGGAAAGAGAATCTCTAAAAACCATCTCTCTCTGCTCTGTGACACTAACTCACTAGGCCAGGTTTTTGGCTGTCAGGGAAATGTTTTCTCTCTCTTGGCGGGGAGACCCTCGGACACGGGAGACGGGCTGTACCCACTTCAGGTCAGGCCATCTTTACCCGAGGAGTGAGAGTGACATCCCGGACATCTGGTTTCCTGGGTTGATAGTCCAGGTCTTGATGCTTTTTGACAGAGCCTGGGGGCGGGGGGCACAGGTGGCCATGAGGAGGTCGCATTTGGCAACAAGGACCGGGGTGGAGAGAAGCCTTTTGTAAGTAAATGTGGTATCGGGGATAGGTCATCGCTGGTTTGCTCATTCCCTCCCTCCCTGTATAGCATACTGGCCACATCATCATGTCTTAAGAGCTTGGTAGAAATACAAGTTCTGGGGTCCCACACCACACTACCGTGGGAGGCAATATCTAAGACAAGGCAAAGTGATGGGATGTTACATTCTAGAGGAGGCTGCAGAAAGACCTGGCTATAGTCCTGGACGCACTCTCTCCCTCACTTTGACAGAAGCCAGCTGTCTTGTTGCAAATAGCTTTTTGAGGAGGCCCATGGGGCAAGGAACTGATGTCTTAGGCCAACAGCCAGTGAAGACCTGAGGTCTACCAACAGCCATGCGAGTGAGCATGGCCTTGGACCTTCCCCAGTCAAGCCTGGAAACGGACAGCAGCCTCTGACGTCCCCCAGCAGCCTTGGGAAGGACTCTGAGGCCAAGAACCCAGCTAGGCTGGGCCTGGGTTACTGATTCACGGAAACTAGGAGAGAAGAACCTGGTGGTGTTTTAAGGCTCTCTTTTGGATTCATTCGCTCTGCAGCAACAGACACTAACACAACTACTGAATAGGAAACTCTGGGAGGTGGGGGGGGGGGCTGAAATGTGTATTTTGACATGTTCTCCAGTTGGTTTTCGTGCCCAGCAGTTTGAGGAGCACGACTGTGACTCAGTGAGGAGTGGAGGCTTTGGCGCCCGCCTGCCGGGGTTCAAATCCGAGCTCGACGACTTCCGGCTGTGAGAGCTCACGTGGGTTACATAACCTCTCTGGGCCTCCATGTCTTCTGCAAAATGCTGTTAACCAGAGTACATATCTTTAGGTAATATAAAGAGGATTAGTTGAGTTAATATATTTAAAGCATTTAGCATATTGCCTGGTAACAGTGAGTACAACATAACCTTAGGGAAGATCCGTTCAACAAACATGTAAAGGCATCAACTAAGGGTCAGGCATAATTCTAGATGTGGGAGTGACAAAGATAGTAAGACATGGTCTACGTCTCCTGGGATTATTGCCCCAGAAGGGACACAGGCATATAGAGAATAAACACAATAATGGCTTCAAGATGCTGTGCTTGACTTCCGGAGCCCAGCAGATGTCAGTTCTGTCGTGAATGAGGGCAGGAAAGAGAGGGTTACTAAATGGGGTGCTTGGAGGGTCGGAAAAGAATTAAGGATACAAGCTTCATTCCCCACAGCGCTTAGCCTCAGTGTTTCTGAGTCTCCCCAGCTTCCATTTTATGTGCAAAACTGACAAAGCTGTCATCCAAACAGCTTCCTTTGACAGAAGCTGCTTGAATGCAGGGCCCGGGTGTCTTATTCACCAAGTTCCAGCAGCCTAGTTGATCTGGCCTTCAGATGTTGGCATCTGCTCTTCATCTCTCTGAAAGCTGCTCTGCTCACCCGCTCCCTCCGCACCCACCAGTCCTGGCAAGTCCTTCATGCATCTGCTTAAATGCCTCCGCAAGGAAGTCTTCCTGGTCACGCTGTTTAAGTCACGCCTCCATTTCAGGGCACTTTGTGTTTCCTGGGCAGCCTGTTTATTTTCCTGTTCACCATCCTTTCCCTGAGCAGCTTTTACTCTAAGGGCCAACACGTGGTCTGTTTTCCTCACGTGGTGCATGCCCAGTGCCCACCCTGGGACATAGTAGGCATTCAATAAATATTTATCGAGTGGACAAATGAATGAATGAACATGTCCTTTCCCAGCCACTGGAACACTTCAGCATGATTTGCCGAAATGCCAATCTTAGTCATGAAGGACATTAATTCAAATTCTGGGAGACAAAACTGCTGAAAAAACAGAATGTGAAACCAAGTCACTTTTACTCTAAGGGGCTGCTAGGGCATTGGGAAGGGAGGGGTGGGGAGGAGGCCATTATACTAGTTACCATTTACTAAGTCCTTTCTCCTAGATGCTGGGCACTGAATTGCTTTAGATAAATTATTTCGTATACATCTGAAATAGTTATTATCATGGGGAGAGGTACAGATGGGGAAACCAAGGTTTAGAACCCTTAATTAATTTGCCCAGAGTCCCAGCCAGTCTGGTGTAGACTGTGATTGAATCCAGGTGGTCAGACTCCAAAGCTCTTGTTTCCAGGCCTCCGTTTCATTCCAACTTCTCTACTGTCCTGCGTCCAATGGAATGTAGCTCATTAAGTAACTGTTTTGCACAAATAGAAGTGTTTACAGTTGAACAACTGTGAGACTGACGCTATAACACCAGACAGACAAGGAAATATCAGAAAGATTCTCCAGGTCACAGCCAGGAGACAGTCTTCCATGAGCTCGGGAACTGGACTTGGCCAAGCTGGAAGCTCACTCTCAGTGACCCCTTCCCCCATCCGGGGGTCCCCCATGCCACTTACGAGAAAGGAGGTCAGGACTTCAGGGGAGGGTCCCACCACCTCCAATTGATGTGAGTGACCTCACCCTCAGAAACAGGTTTGGTGGTCTCTTCTTAGACTCCAAGGGATTAACATTCTCCTTGTCAAGGCAGCATGTAATTTATAGCAATGGCAGTTCCTGTTGCAGGAGTTCCAAGAGCAGACAAGCCAGTGGGGGGGTGACAGGTCAGATCTGAGCTTAGATGGAGAAGTTCCTGGGGCGGGGACGGAGGGGACCAGAAGTAGCAGAGGAGAGAAGGTTTACAAAGCAGTGAGGCCTGTCAGCAATGTGCCTGGAGCAGTCTTCATCTGGGGGTTCCCAGTAGTAACAAGTCCCCACAGGCCTCAAAGAACAAGAAAGGAACCAGGCTTCTCCAGGCTTAAATGGGACTAAAGTCTGCATTTTTCCCACGTGATAAGGAATTACTGGGCCAGCAGCTAAGGTAGGCTAACCCAGGCTAAAATCCCCAATAGGGGAGAATAATTAGAGAAATCGTGAATTATGCTTCTATGGGCAATTCCCTTCTCAAGGCTTACTCAAAGCCAGAATGTATATTTTTAGTCTGCTCTGTGACATTTAAATATTCAGATTTTCAGAGAGACAAAGCTTACGCTGAAATTTACATATAAATATATCAAAATATATTTCAACACGAGTCTTCTTTATACCTTTTTCTGATAGTTCCTGAGCTATCTGCACGTCCACAATGCGATCAATCTTTGGGAAATGAAGAACACAAGAGTGTAAAGAGACAGAAGTTGTGGCAGACTTTCTGGGAAGTTGATGTCTTAGGGTGGACCTAAAGTTGTATAGAGTTTATAATTAGAGGAATGGTTTTGTTGGTTCAGACTGCAAGTTTTTAGAAATCCCCAGTCATGCAGACTTTTGTAGATGCGTGTGTGCATTTTTACTTATTTAGAAAGGTTACAGTCTCCCTGAAATTACTTGGAGACTTCCCCTTAAGAAGACCTCAAGAATCTAGGGTTCATAGATACTGGAGAAATTTGATCAGACTACCTTGGAGTATCCAAGACACCAACCAACCATTCAGACCACTACCTCTAGAGTTCATCTTCTCACCGTGCTAATAACAAGTTACCCCATATACTATACATGGATCACCACCTTTAAATGATTTTTGACAATCATGAAATGCACTTCAATCACTGATATAGGACTAGACATGATTTAACCTCCCTCCAGCGAGTTGGCAATTACCTTAACATCCTACAGGGTCTCACAGTTATCATTGTGGGCATCAGTAATTATTGTATAGTAACCTAGAAGCTCCAGATGATTAAAAAGAAAATCTGCTGACAGAATGTAAGCAAACTTGATTCTACTGAGTTGAAAAAGAAAAAAAAAAGGAGTCAAGGGAGCATTGACAGACTATTGCGTAACAAAACGCATTACTGTCTAATGGCAAAAATTGGCTGGAGTCGTGGGTGACTTCCTGATTTCACCATCTTCCTGGGCTGGCATTTCCATCTCTCATTTTCTCTCCGTTGCTCATCTATAAATGGATCTACACGCAGTTAATAGGAACCCACACAAATTTAGCCACTTCTTCCTCTAGTTAATTACACCATGGGGCCATTATATTATGGTCATTTCTGTCCATGTTTGAGTCTGTGGAGGGTAGGGCCCGTGTGGCACATGCGTGGCTAAAGGGATCCAAGTCTTTGGAAGAAGCAGAAGCTACCAAGACCAGCTGGCAGGGCCAGATGTCGGTGTCTTCCACCAGGGGTCAGTAAAACTCCTGTAAGACTCCTGGGATGGCATCCAAACTTTGGCAAGGCCAACGTCTGGGTCACTCTGTCCCTCCAGAAACATTCACCAAGAGGATGTCCTATCACTGGGAATAGCAGTTAGTTCCAAGTCGGTAAACACATGCAAAAGGCACAGCCAAATATAAACATCTATGGGTTGGACTCTATCAAGTACTGGAGTAAACATCAGAAAGAGAATTCTCAATTTAAATTTGCTGTTTTGATAAATACGAAGGAAAGCTATCTTGCCCAATGAGAGCTCACAGGCTAATTGTCCAGTGACTAATTGTCCCTTCCCGCCTCACTGTGCTGGCATACAGTAGTTGTTATCACAAGGAACAAAGACTTTCAAAAGTCTGACTAGATACATCAGCTTGACTCCGTACCTCCACTTTCGCCTTCCTGTCAGCTAGAGGGAGCTGTGAAAACTGGAAATCACATCATATTCTTTCCCTGTTTCAAATCCTCCAAGGTCTACCCACCCTGCAGAAAATAAAATCCCAATACTTCATCCACCGGAGGGCCACGGCCCGCTCAGTTTCCTGCAACTTCTCTGATCTCTTCTCCTGATCCTTTCCCTGCACTCTGCACACCCCAGAAACAGTAGCCTTTTCTGCGGATGCTCTAACTCAGTGATTCTCAAAGTGTGGTCCCTGGATCTGCGGCATCAGCATCACCTAGGAAGCTGTTGGGAATGCAAAGTCTTGGGTCACGCCGCAGATCTACTGAATCAGAAACTCTGGGTTGGGGGGAGTGGGAAGCCATCTGTGTTTTAACCAACCCATCTGGTCATTCTGATGACTGCTGAGGTTTGAAAACCAGCTCTAATTTTTCAAACTCACTTCCGCCTCCAGACCTTTGTGCTAGCGAGGCCCTTTACCTGGTGCACCCTTCCCAGGGCCCTCGCCTCTTCATTGAGACAGCAGCTGAAATGTTAGCTCCTCGGAGAGACTTTCCATAGCCTCCCTAGCCTCCTATTCAATGTGTAGCTCCCTGCCCTTCCTCACCCCACTCTATGCCATAATCCTTTGATTCGAACTATCTGAAATTATCTTGCCTATTTCTTTACTTGCTATTTTATTATCTCCCCCATTAGAATGAGAGCAGACACCTTATCTACTTTTATTCCCTGGATCCCAATTGTCTAGAAATGTGCCTTTCACATATGAAATTCTCGATAAAAGTTTCTTAAATTCATGTCTATGAGTTTTTTTTTTTTGTTTTGTTTTGGGTTTTTTTTTTTGATCAAGCTGTCTTGAAAAAGGGAGATAGATTAAATTCTCTAAAGGAAGCTGCAGTGTTGTGGCAATACCCAGGGATGGCGTCAGAAGAAAAAAGTCAAATTCTAAATTCTCCACTTGAAAATCAACTGACCTTGGCTAAGTCCTTTAACTCGGTTAGGTTATTAACTGCGGACATTTAGCAGTGTCTAGAGATGGTTTTGTGTTAGCTGGAGAAGCAGGTGGGAGTGGAGCGTGCTGTGGGCCCAGATGGGGAGAGGCCAGGGATGTGTTAAATAGCCCACAGGGCAGGGGCCAGCCTCCTGCAACGAAGAATTATGCTGAGCACAGTGTCGGCCATGCCCAGGCTAAGGGAGACCAAACTAGAGCCCTTCTCATTAGTAAAACAGAGATCATTTTCTCTTTCTAATCCATGGCGTGCTCATGATGCTTGAGGATAAGTCTTCTCATGAAAGTGTTTTATAAATGACAAAGGACTATAGACAAGTAAGCCTCAGTGTCGAGCCCCATGCCTTATGCAGAATGGATGCTCCAAAAGTATTTGTTCAATGAATGAATGAACGAATTGCCAGGAGTCCCTTCCCAAGATTGAGCTTTGGTTTTCTCATTTGTAACTGAGGAAAAGGATAGTACTAGTGCGTTGGGGCCCTTATGAGGTCACAGAGACACTGTGTATTGGTCTACGCAGGGCATCTTAGACTGTTTCAAGTAGTAAGGTATCACGAGGTCCTATCCTGTGTTTTCTGGATGGGACCCTCAAGGCCTGGTGTTCAGAAACAATATGCTCTGGGTTTCCCCAGGTTCTGGCGCCGGTTTCGTCGTCAGGAATCTCTCCAGTCGTCCACAATGTCCCAAATCTTTTTGCCCTGCTTGTCTTTTCTCACCTTCTGCAACCAACATATATCCAGCAGGGTTTCCAGCCTTTTTAGGAGCCGGGAATACCTACTGTCAGAGACCCCACATCACCTACACATGAAAGTGTGTGGACATCAAATGAAAAAAAATTTTTTAAAAGAGTATATAGCTTTATGAAGATTGGATTGTCTCATCAGTCACCCTAAAGTTACATTTTAGATAACTTAAACATGAATTAACTTCAGTATTTTAGTTTGTTTTTCCATTTTGGAGTTAGTTATTTTCTCTGATAGCAAATATAATTATAGGCCTTTAAAAAGCATTTGTGTCTTGGTGCTTTATACACTAAATAAGTCTTCTTTGTTTTTTGTCCATTGGTGGGTTTCTATTCTTCCCTTTTCCTGTTTCCTTGAAATAGTCAGTGACCATTCCGGAGTCTATAAAGCATCTGGAAATAGTAGTGTGTTTGGTGGGTGATAGTTCATGTAATTGAATGTTGTCAACTTACAAACATGATCTTGTATTCGTATTTGTCCAAGAATGTGATGACCAGACCTCACGTTTGCTCTGTGCATTGTGGACTGCAAAGGGCTTTCTCATACATTATCCATTTGTTCTCATTTGATTCTCACAGTGGTCCAGTGAACTGAGCATGACAGATATTAAAGTTACTCTTGATTTTACCAAGAAGAATCCAAAGCTTAGGAAAGTGTAGGGACTCGTTCAAGGTTATAGAGAAAGTGTCAGAGCCAAGATGATAATCCACATCTCCTGAATTTCATGGGTGCTATGCTATTTTCAGGTCTTTAGTTGGCTGTGGGGAAAGAATTATTCCTGGAAAAGGAGATTAAGCAAGACTTGAGCACTGGGATGACTTTGGGTGGTGTGTGTCTGTGTGTGTGTGTGTGAGTGTGTATGCATGCACGTATGCGCGTGTGTGTGTTATAATAGAACACTAGCCTCGAACATTCTCTATTTGTTCTATAGACAATGAGATCAAATTAATTAATTAGTTCAACACATACTTATTTAGTGATGAGCACTGTTGTGGGTGCTGGAGGTATAGCAGATAACAAAAAGACCACATCCTTGACTCATGGAGCTCATGTATAGCAGATAAGTGATAAATTATTAATCAAATATAGTATGATGGGTGTTGATTACTGTTAAGGAAAAAAATAATAAAGCAGGGTGGGGGGGTTGGGAAAAAGGGGGAGGGATTGCTATTTTATTTAGGTAGGTCAAAGGTGGCCTCAACAGTAATGTGGCATTTGAAAAGATACTTAAAAGAAGTGAGAAGTGCTAGTCATGTGGATACTGAGGGCACACTGGGAGAAATGAGGATGTGCAAAGTCCCTGAGGCAGCAACTTGTTTGTACACATGAGAAACAGCAAGGAAACCAACCAGCCTGGGGGAGAAAGAGTAGATTGGGACGGAGGGAGAGTTTTTGGCAAGATATGAGGTGAGAGGCATCTGAAAAGGAGAAAGAGGACAGGGAAGATCCTGAAGGATCTTACAGGTCACTGTGAGGACTTTGGTTCTTATTCTAAGAGAGACAGGGATGCCTTGAGGACTTTGACCAGAGGCCTTACACGATCTGATATACAATCTTGGAGGATTTCTGATGTTTTGATTGGCCCTCTGTTAAGATACTCCTGGTTAGTAATATTTCTACGTTGAGCAAGAGACTCGATCCTGCCATGGGGCTTGGTGGTGGGGTGCGGTTTCTTTTCAGTCATGCTCAAGTGCTGTGGTGAAGTCAAATTTTAGTAATTCATTCATTGTTCTGATCAGTGGTTGAGCTCCACCTAAGTGCTGGGAGCCACCTTGGGCTTTGGGGGTTCAAGAGTGAGACAGGGGCCCTGCTCTCAGGGAGCTTCTCCCACAGTGAAGAAAGACGGACAGTGAACAAGTGAACCAGTAAAAGATTTGAGCTAGTGAAAAGGGCCACGAAGCAAACAGAACAGAGGGAGTTCAAATGATGATGCCATTGTAAGGGTTCCTTTAGATTTCAGTCTGATTTTGAAGCGCAGAACTTAGGCAAAAAAAAAAAAAAAAAAAAAGTTACACATATGAAACAATTTACAGTTTACAAATTCAAAGGTGGCCAAAAAAAGTGTGAGTTATTCTGACTTTTTAAACAAGAAGCTGAGGTTCCATGAGATTAGGCCACATGCCCAAGGCCCTAGTAAACGGCACATTTGGGATCTGAGTCCAAGTGTTCTCTAATTTTCAGTACCAAAATGTTTCTCACAGTGTGCACCACTATGAAATAGACAGTAGGGCCGGGTAACCCTGGGGCATGGGATGAGGGAGTGAATGAGCCGTGGTTAGGCAAGACAAGAAGCATGTGCCAAAGCCGGAAGAGAATGTGAAAGCATAAGGACGGTAGCTGGCTCCTCCTAAGGACACAGAGGACCACGGACAGGATGTAGAGAGGGGCTGACATCCCCACCTGCCCAGCTTCCCCTAGGACCCAGATAATGTGCACCCTGATCTCAACAGAAGGATCCCTGCCTTGGATGGCTGCTCTCAGCGACCCCAGGCTGGGTAGAGCCCAGGGTCCCATGAGGCTTCACGCACTGCATTCAACTGCATCATTGTCACTGCATACGGGAGACGACTGAAACCTCATTTCTGTCCCAGGCCTCTCCAAATTGTGCAGGGGGTGCAAATCAAACCTGGAAAAGCTACCTCATCTTTGGCCATTCAGAAATAGGGAGAGGCTTCAGGAACGTACAGTAATGTCCCGCCCATGCCCTTTCTCCCCTTTATTAAAACAATCTAAAACAACAAATGTCTAAAATTTTCCACTGGATCATTTCACCCTGCCTTGTTATAACCATGCCCTTCGTCCACGCCCTACTGGAGTTTTTTTGCAGCCTGAGGGAGGCTGGGAAGTGTCTGTCCCTAGCTCTCAGTCACTCCCATAATAAACAATCACTAAACAGCTTGCTGCCCTAGGCAACTGTTTGTCCAGCTTGGCCAGACCCTGTGGACTTCAGCTAGGGAAAAGAGGGTGGGAGATGTTCTCTGTAAAGCAAAATTCAGGCTCTGAGGCCAGGGAGCTTGGCTCTGACCAGAAACCTGGTTTGGGAACTGGCGCATCTTTGTGGGACTGGAGGACACCTTTAGGGAGACTGCGGGTCTTTCTCTAAGCTGTCTAATGAAGTTCCCTGGGGGTAGCTGACGCTTGGGGCTGCAGTGTGCGAGGACAGTTGCAAGGACCAACCATATTGCACTAACTGGAAATAAGGTCATTTCCTGCCTCAAGTTTCCCGTCTACAGCTGGGACAGTTGGCAGTTCTACTAGTCATCCATTCCTAAGGGACATCTCCTTAGAAACCACCACCCCACCACCACAAAAAGAGAAGCACATCACTTTAGGGACTGGGACCAGCTTAACTTAACCTGTTCCTCTCCAGTCATCAGAAAAATCTCTTTTTTCTGTGATTGGAACTCTTGGAAGCTTTCTACAGAATAGACGAAGGGGCTTCAGGGGCGAGGAAAGGTTTGGAAGCTTTCTACAGAATAGACGAAGGGGCTTCAGGGGCGAGGAAAGGTTTGCACACAGATGAGGATTTAGAATAGATGTCTCAGGACAGAGACACGAAGACTTGCAACGATTCCTCTTGATTGTAATATTTCCTCTGTATTTGGGGGAGATTGGGGCGTGTCCTTGGGGGCAGAAAAAGCAAAGCTGGGCTTTGTAGGGAACCAGGGACCCGTTTAAACGCTTGATAGGAAATTAAAATACTGATCCTCGGAGGGGCGAGGGTGGGCAGGGAGAGAGGCTGCTTCTGGTCGGCGGTCGCGTTCTATGAAGTCTCTCGCCTCCCACCCCTCGGGCTCGCCACGCCGCTCCATTTCGAACATCTTTCCCCAGAAACTCGCACACTCCCTGCTCGGGGAGGCGGTCCCGGCAGGCAAGCAGGCAGGCAGGCAGGCAGGCAGGCGAGGAGACGGCATTCTCGGGGGCGCCCTGGGAGCGCCGGCCGGTCCCCGCTTCCCCAGCCGCCCGGTGCCCGCGGGCGCCTCTGGGCGGCGCTGGCTCCCGGCGCAGCAGCTGCTGGCGGTGCGGCCCAGGCCCGGTCCCCGTCCCGGTCCCGGGCCCTCGTGTGGCCGAGCTTCCCAGCCTCTGGGCCGTGGGGCTCGCACCGGGACGCCCCGCGCTCCGCCCGCCCGCCGAGACGCCCCGGGCTCCCCGCGCCCCCGCGCCCCCGCGCCGCGCCGGCGCCTCGGCCGGCGGCCGGGGGTTATGAATGGGCGCAGCGGAAGCACCGCCCCCCCCGGACGTGACGCTCGGCCAATGGCAGCGCGGGCTGCGTGGATGGATGAGGTCAGCGCTGTCGTGTCGGGAATGGAATGTGTAAGTGTAACATTCAGAACCGGGTAACATTCGGCGACCGAACGCGGCGGTCGGCGGCGATCGCGCGGGGGCCTGCGAAGCGCCGCTCGGGGCCGGCACTGCCCGCGGGGAGGACGCGCCGCCGCCGTCACCCAGCGCCGCCGCCGCCGCCTCCAGCCGGGCCGCCGCGCGTCCCGGGGGCCGGCCCCGCGAGCGCAGGAGTAAACACCGCCGGAGTCTTGGAGCCGCTGCAGAAGGGAATAAAGAGAGATGCAGGGATTTGTGAGGTTACGGCGCCCCAGCTGCAAGATGCACTAGCCGGCTGAACCCGGGGATCGGCTGACTTGTTGGAACCGGCGTGCTCTGCACGGGAGTGTGTGGATGAGTTGAAGTTGCTTTCCCGGGGCTCGTTTTCCACGCTGCCGAGAGGAATCCGAGAGGCAAGGAAATCACTTCGCCTTGCCATTGATTGGGCATCGGGAGCTTTTTTTTTTTTTTTTTTTTCTCCCCTCTCTTTCTTTTCCTCCGTCTTGTTGCATGCAAGAAAATTACAGCCCGCTGCTCGCCCGCCCTGGGTGAGAAATATTCAGCCCCGCTTTTTCCCGTCCATTGTGCAAGCCAAAGATGAAAGACCGAAGGGGAGAAAGTTAAAGAAATCGCCCACATGCGCTGGATCAGTCCACGGCTTGGGGAAAGGCATCCAGAGAAGGTGGGAGCGGAGAGTTTGAAGTCTTTACAGGCGGGAAGATGGCGGACTGGAGCTGAAAGTGTTGATTGGGAAACTTGGGTGATCCTCGTGTTTATTTACAACCCTCTTGACCCAGGCAGGACACATGCAGGCCAAAAAACGCTATTTCATCCTGCTCTCAGCTGGCTCTTGTCTCGCCCTTTTGTTTTATTTCGGAGGCTTGCAGTTTAGGGCATCAAGGAGCCACAGCCGGAGAGAAGAGCACAGCGGTCGGAATGGCTTGCACCACCCGAGTCCGGATCGTTTCTGGCCCCGCTTCCCGGACGCTCTGCGCCCCTTCGTTCCTTGGGATCAATTGGAAAACGAGGATTCCAGCGTGCACATATCCCCCCGGCAGAAGCGAGACGCCAACTCGAGCATCTACAAAGGCAAGAAGTGCCGCATGGAGTCCTGCTTCGATTTCACCCTTTGCAAGAAAAACGGCTTCAAAGTCTACGTGTACCCGCAGCAGAAAGGGGAGAAAATCGCCGAAAGTTACCAAAACATTCTAGCGGCCATCGAGGGCTCCAGGTTCTACACATCGGACCCCAGCCAGGCGTGCCTCTTTGTCCTGAGTCTGGATACTTTAGACAGAGACCAGTTGTCACCTCAGTACGTGCACAATTTGAGATCCAAAGTGCAGAGTCTCCACTTGTGGAACAATGGTAGGAATCATTTAATTTTTAATTTATATTCCGGCACTTGGCCTGACTACACCGAGGACGTGGGGTTTGACATCGGCCAGGCGATGTTGGCCAAGGCCAGCATCAGTACTGAAAACTTCCGACCCAACTTTGATGTTTCCATTCCCCTCTTTTCTAAGGATCATCCCAGGACAGGAGGGGAGAGGGGGTTTTTGAAGTTTAACACCATCCCTCCTCTCAGGAAGTATATGCTGGTCTTCAAGGGGAAGAGGTACCTGACAGGGATAGGGTCAGACACCAGGAATGCCTTATATCACGTCCATAACGGAGAGGACGTGGTGCTCCTCACCACCTGCAAGCATGGCAAAGACTGGCAAAAGCACAAGGATTCTCGCTGTGACAGAGACAACACCGAGTATGAGAAGTAAGTGGCTTGGCTGTCAGGCCTGCGCCGGTCCGCCCTGGGCCCTGCCCACCTCTGCCAGGTGTGCGGTGGGGGGATGGGGTGGGGCCGAGGGGCCCTCTGGCCTCTTCGCTCCGCTTCCCAGCCTGGGACTGAGCAGCCTGCTTCAGGCCTGTGGCTAGGAGCGGGGGACCGAGAGTTCGAGCTCCTCTGGCAAACCCAGGAGCCCTGTCCTGGGCCAAGTAGGCGACCGTGCCTCCCTCTTGCTTGGAAACCCTTAAGGGCCATGTATCTTCTGTGAAAGGTGTGGGTTTGAGCCGAGTTCGGAAACGGTGCTTCACCAGTGGGCGCGGGAGGGTGTCTGTGAGGGGGTCGAGGGGCCCTGAAGGGTCTCTGAATCCACCCACGGTCTGGAGACCTTCCCCCCTCCAGATTGGTAATTTATTTGCTTTTCTCAGGAGCAGGGGGACTGCTTTCCCGGGAATTTCCCAGCCTCCAGTTGTCAGATTTCCGTACACCTTAAATTTACGTTAGCGGTGGAAGTGTTTTAATGTAAGGGACTAAACTTTCTGTGCCTGTCTTCTCCCTACCTTCCATGGCATTGACTTTTGCAAAGGGAGACCTTAAGCTGATCCTGGCCTGTGATCTTTCATTCCTTCGTTCATTCATTCATTCATTCATTCATGTATATGTGTTTGTATGTTTGTATCCTATATCCTACCTAGGGAGAAGCTGTTTTTAAAATCTGGGCCTCAGCCCCGCTTGCTGTAAACTCCAGTTGCTAATTTAGATTTCCCTTTCCCTTTTGTCTTTATTATTTGCATGTCAATCGGAGACTGTTACTCTTTGAATGGGCTGGAGATGCCTCCTTACCCTCTGTACTGAGGCTAGTTTTGTCCAGTTGCTAAGTAACTGAGTCGGATACTTTGTAGCCTTTCTTTCTCTTCCTTTTCCTTCCAGTGGCAGAAAGTGACACATGGGATTTGGGGTCAAAGCTAGTTTCTACAAATCTGCTTTAACCTGAGCTTGGCGGGTCTGCTTCCGAGTGGATGGGGTCGGAGCCCTAGACTCTCACTTATATCTGGCTGTGAAAGAGTTAGTGAGCTCCTACAGTGCATTTCCACGTTACGCCAGTTAAAAACCAGAGCAGCCTTGTGCTACCCAGGGAAGGAAGGGGGAACCTCTCAGCTGAGTACAAGAGGAACTGGCAGAGGTTGGCAGATTTTGCAATTGATTCATGAAATGCAGAATAGGGGAAACGCTTTGCAGACCTGATTGGCACAGGAAGGACTGTAGTGGGAAGGCAACCCTGAAAATGAAAGGTTTGATTGTTGTCTGTGGATTTCCTCAGACACTCAGGCCTCTGTAGGAGTGACTGGAAGGGAAATTAAAGTCCTCCTATACGGGATCATAGACACCAAAGGAGAAAGTATCAAACACTTGGATTCCCCAACCCCCAACACCTCTTGGCCTTCCAAGAGTAAGAGAACCCGAGGCTAGGGTCAATTATGAATTCAGATTTTACTCTTCTGAATTCAGGGGGGCGGTTATGTGTGAATGTTGAGTGCAGTTGCGGTGGATTAAAATTTTCTCATAAGAGAAACAAACGATGGTTAGTAATAAACCGCTTTGTTTACACGACATTTACATTGACCTATTGCTGTGGGTGCTTGTAAGAAAAAAAATGCTTATAGCCTTTCAGGAATTCCTTTGTCTGGCTTGTGCTAGAGTAACTCGAGACGAAGTCTCACCTTTTGGTGTCTTCTAAAGCAGCCTCACCGAATTTTGTGGAAGGATCGCTGTGGTTTTCATTCTTCTAAAGGAACTGGAACTGAGTTGTCAGTGTAGGAAATCTGAAGGATACTTTTATTTGGGAAACACCCTTGATCCCATAAAACGATCATCTTTTTTTACCCTCGTATTCCCCCCCAATAAATATTTAATCTCTACATTCCCTGTTGAAGCTTTTTCTAGAGCTTGGCAATGGAGGAAGGAGGGGCTGGTTTTGTAGAACCTCTAATTTTTGCCAATTAAATCTAACTAATTTTTGGCCTCTTTGGGATTGGGCTAGGAAATCTGACACCCACGCTCTTGTTTTGGGTTTAAAGACCACTAGGGGTCAGGCCCTTAAGATTGGGGCTCATCGGAAAAGTGGTCTTTAGTTAGCAAGCAAGTTTGGTCTTTTATCCCGAGCAGGGATTTCTTCAGCAGAGTCAATTCTGGATGATTTTTCATGTTTCCCTTTTTTTTTTTTTTTTAAGATTTTATATATTTATTTGACAGACAGAGATCACAAGTAGAGAAGCAGGCATAGAGAGAGGAGGAAGCAGGCTCCCTGCTGAGCAGAGAGCCCAATGTGGGGCTTGATCCCAGGACTCCGAGATCATGACCTGACCTGAAGGCAGAGACTTGAACCCACCGAGCCACCCAGGCATTCCTCATGTTTCCCTTTTGCACACTTTCCAGCTCTAACCTTGTTCAGTGGGTTGGGATGGTGCTGTAGGACGTTCATGTTCATTAGCCTGGTCTACCTGAAGTTTTAACTCATTCCTCTCATTGGGTTATCAGAACCTGTGATCATTGAGAAATGGTACTTGCAAACATGATTGTCTTTTACTTTTGACTCGGAAGCCCATGAAGATGAAGACTTAGCCTGGAGGGACGCCTGGGTGGCTTAGTTGGTTGGACGACTGCCTTCAGCTCAGGTCATGATCCTGGAGTCCCAGGATCGAGTCCCGCATCAGGCTCCCAGCTCCATGGGAAGTCTGCTTCTCTCTCTGACCTTCTCCTCGTTAATGCTCTCTCTCACTGTCTCTCTCTCAAGTAAATTAAAAAAAAAAAAAAAGACTTAGCCTGGAAACAGAGCGGCAACGCTCATGCATCGTGAGCAATGGCGTGCTTTGCTTGGAACCCACAGCAACCCCTTTCCACCCCGTTTGTTGTGTTCTGGAAGTGAGTCTTGCATATATGTGCAATGTAGAACTCCAGCCTGGCGCTCCTCTCTCTCTTCAGGGTCTTTGAGAAGGACGTGATAGTGACGTTAGATCTGTGCAAGTCCGGGAAGTCTGACTTCTCATACTTGACTTTTGATTTGTTACCTCGGACGTTAGTTATCCTTCCGTGGAATGAGTTTTCGAGTCCTTCAGGGATGCTCTGTGCATCCATTTGGCAGTGGCTTTTAAGAACACCATCAGTTTCCATCCGCTTCTCTTCATTAGCAGGTGCCTCTGAGAAGTCTTCAGTGTAATTTGCAGCTACTAGCAGCCCACAGTATAAGTTTGCTTTGGACTTAGGAGGTCTAATAATTAGATTGAAGATTTATGGCATCGTGGCCTAGTTCGGGTCCTACAGAATATACACAGGTGTACCAACAGAAAAAAACTAGTTGCCCTTCATGATTTAGCCTTATGTGATGACGAAGATGTCGCGCTAAGTGGTTGAGGACTTCCATCTCACATGTGCTTTCTTGGAAATTGGACATTTATTACTGAAAGTATAAGAGTGGCATGGAATGAGAGGAAATACTTTTCTCTTGTAATAGCAACAGTTTTGAGCCAGACCTCCAGGATTATATTAAAACATCCATTTTCATGACACCCATAATTAATTTTCATCAGTTGCATATATATATATAATTTTTAAAAGATTTTATTTATTTATTTGACAGGCAGAGATCACAAATAGGCAGAGAAGCAGGCAGAGAGAGAGAGGAGGAAACAGGCTCCCTGCTGAGCAGAGAGCCCAACACGGGGCTTGATCCCAGGACTCTGGGATCATGACCTGAGCCAAAGGCAGAGGCTTTAACCCACTGAGCCACCCAGGCACCCCATCAGTTGCATATATTAACAGATGTAGGTGATAGTGGCTAAAAAAAGTCGCTGCAGTGATTATATGATTTGGAATAAGGCTTTAGAGCAATTCTGTTTTTTCACTCCTTTGAGTTTCTTATGCGTCCTTACGGGAACTACTCTGTTTTTTTATTTTATTATTATTATTATTATTTTTGCATGAACTTCATAGTTCAAATTCCTTCAAGGGGCATTATTGTGAAGCTTCAAATTTGGCTTTCTGAAATAGAAGAAAGAGAAGGAAATGAGAGGTGGCTTCTATCTTTGACCCCTCCAAGGAGAGCAGTGGTGAATAATTTAAGCAACTCTTCTGGGAACAGGCAGGATTTTGTGCAGGCCTTTTTGATATCTTTTTCCATGTTTGCTGAAGCTCTGTCTTACAATCTTGGTATTTTTAAGGGTCCTGAAGCTAAGTGATTGATCATTCAGCTTCCAGGATCCTCATTTTACAGTGTGAAAATGGAGGGGTAGAATGTTTGCGGGACTTGCATTAAGGTTAAAAAACTGATTGGTAATAAGGGTGGGTAGCCCTGGGATGCAGGCCATCCAAATTTTCCGCATTGACATATAGCAGTTCATCGTCAGTTACAGATACACTTGAAAGCTCTCCAGCAGCTAGGAGATCCTTTCTATAGCTGCTTCTTGGTGGGGGGGGGGGACTTCTCTTGGAATACTTTGGGGAGATGAGGAAGACCTTGGACAAACTTTGATAGTAAAAACAAACAAAAATGACATGGATGCACCATTTGTCCTAGAATTTCAGGGGTTGATACACAGCTCCATCCTCAGACTTTCAAATTCTTGCTCTCAGTCCAAGCTTCTCCTCTTCATTGCTGACCAAGGAGTTGGTCCCTGGAGCTGTTGGACCTGTAGTTAAGGAAGGAGGTTTTTAGACCTTTCAGTTTGGCCCTAAGGGACTTAGGCAATAGAGTGCGGAATTAAGTGAATGATAAGGTGAATAGAGGTGTGTTCATAGAAAAAGAAAATGTGAACAAGTGGGAATTGTAAATGATTATTTATTTATTTCCCGTCATCCCAGACTGTATCAGCAGACCCCTCGAGCAAGTTCATGATGCAGCAGTGAACCTTACGGTGAATGTTTTCCTCCTCTAAAATGAAAGGTGGAAGTCGTGCTTCTTAGGTTTTAAATGTAAAATATGAGTGCCTCCCCACGCCCCCCACCCCCCAGTTATATGATAGCACAAAAGCCTTTCTAAAATAAAGCATACAAGCACAGTTTAAAAATAAAGATAGGGAACATTATGCAGAATTATGAAATTGGCAAGTGTGTCTTGCACCCGTGTTCTGGTTCTGTCACCCCTTTCTTAACCTCCATCTGAACTTGCTTTCTGGAGAGGACCTGGGAGCCTCATTTACAAGGAATCCCCCCAATAAAGGGAGGGGTGCTGGGTGCTACCTCTGGGGACATTTACCTGTTGGTTGAGTCCAGTTCAGCAAACGACTTGGTTTAGAGTAGAATCTGACCTAAACTAGGTCATGCAGTGAATGGCTTGCTAATAACGCCTGGACAGGCCCTGCCAAGGGGAGGCCACGTTGGTTCCCCTGACTGTGCCAGCAGGTCTAGGTGGCACACACTTGGCAGAGGGGAAGCTGTCACATCCTTGGTGGTGATTGTTGTCTTTGTCTGAAGGCCTATAACTCTGCCTCCCCAGGATGCTGCCAGAAAATGACCTTGAGTATACTAATACCACACCAAAGGTTGCCCTTGGCTGTCCTGGCTGCTTTGCTCACAGCCACCCTGCAGGGTGTCCTGCCAGGCCATTTTACAGGCGTGGACACTGAGACCAGCTCCGGGGAGGTGGTATGTGTCCGGCGACACAGCTTTGGAAGCAGCTGAACTGAGGCTACAAGCTGAGCTTTTTCATGCCGGTTCCCGTGTTCTCACGGAGGCCTGCCGCCCTCAGAGTGAACCAGGTCAGGCTTCGTGGTCACTGGCATCCCCGGTCTCCCGAGTGTGTTCTGTATTGAAACACGAACAGTGGGCTCGTGTTGCCATGAGCTCGATGACTAACTGCTTTTGCTTAGAAACTCTTCCACTTGTGACCAAGTTCATATACGGAACAAGGGCGCCCTCAAACCCGGGAGATCTGTTGCGTGCGTGTGATTTGAATTTACTTTCATTAGCTCATCTCAGCCTTTCCACAACAGGGTG
This sequence comes from Mustela putorius furo, assembly GCF_011764305.1. Classification (NCBI taxonomy): domain Eukaryota; kingdom Metazoa; phylum Chordata; class Mammalia; order Carnivora; family Mustelidae; genus Mustela; species Mustela putorius. The sequence goes on along the minus strand of NW_025421322.1, from coordinate 20,551,683 downwards.
AGGTGGGATAAATCCTCTTTTCCCGGGTTACAGTGCAGGCCTGGAGAGGGTAAAGGAACGTATCTGCTGAGTGAATCGAGGCGTTCTAACTGGGGGCCTTGGGTTCCCGAGTTTGTTCTTTTTCCCTCTACAAAGTGTTACCACCTTAAAGAATCGAATGAAATTTCCACCTGTTCCCATGTTATTTATTAGTGAGTTTGGTGTGTTTCAGGTGTTTGTGTATCATCTTTTTTTTTTTTCCCCACTGCTTTTTATTATTTTATTTTAAAAAAGATTTTATTTATATATTTGACAGAGAGAGAGAGAAGGAATACAAGCAGGGGGAGTGGGAGAGGCAGAGGGAGAAGCAGGCTCCCTGCTGAGCAGGGAGCCTGATGTGGGGCTCAATCTCAGGACCCTGGGATCATGACCTGAGCTGAAGGCAGACGCTTAATGACTGAGCCACCCAGGCGACCCCCCACTGCTTTTTAAATAAATAACATGTTTCTCAAGGAAAAACTTTGGCTCAGAGGTGTGATCAAGGCGGCCTCTAATTTTGAAGCATTGAACTTAAACTCTTCCCATTATAACTTGGCCTGTGCAGATTCTGATTTTAATTCTCTCCTAAGCAAAGTGAGGAAAAGGACTGTGTGTGACCTTTGCCCTCACGCATTATGTGAGCCTGCAGTTTGCCCCCCTGGGTTGCAAGTGAGCTGTGAGCCAGGACACTCGGAGCGACTGTTGCCCTAGGTAGACAGGTAAACAGTGTGTTCCGGTAGCAGTGGGAGACCCAATGGAAGATTCCATTTCTGACAGAATGGGCTGGGATTCTGGAACACACCACACACCACGGCTTCCAGTTCCTCCAACTCCCTAAGGAAAAACAGTGCTTCGAAAAGTATAGAAGTTAGTTCCTTTGTGGAAAATTGGGAAAAGAGAGAAGGTACAAATGTTAAAATAATTTTTTTTCTCTAATCCCCTTGATAAGAGCTCCTGTTTTAAGAACTAACCAGTATGATTAAGCTTCCGTGTCGTTGGCCTGTTAGAGTGTACATCTGTGCCTTCATGATTATATCATTCTGTCTGTGTATCCAAGTACCTTGCATAGATGTGATAATTATCATTTAATTAATAGTAAGTAAATAATGAATCCAACACACTTACCATAAGAGCCTTGTTTGTGTCAGACGCACAGGCATTGGACCTGGGGCTGTAACACTCCTGACCCTTCTTCCCATTCTGGTCTGTCGGGTTTGAAGTCAGACTTCAAATGTATTTTTGCATGTTGCTTTTTTCTTACCATTATCCAAGAACATTTTCCACTTCTACTAAATAGGAAAATCCTATTAAAATATTAAAACAGGATTAAAAAAATAAAATATTAAAATAGGATTTTAGTGGCTGCATGTTTTTTTTTTTTTTAAACAAACCCATAGCTTGTATCATGGTTTATTTCACCATTTATGTTTTCTTAAGAGATTTGTTGTTTCTTATTTTAAATTTTGTTATTATATAAATAAGGTTTTTTCATGGTTTTATTATTATAATTCTTTATCTTTTTTATGATTGTAAGTAAGTCTGTGAAGACGCTCCCTTGAGTATTGGGTGTTTGTCTTTGCCCTGAGTTAGGTCGCACCCCAGCCCAGTCTTTCTGAGAGAAACAGCTATTTCTGGGGTGAGGCTGAGCACCCATTCAGTGAAGTGCCATCATGAAGTGACTGCTTAGATAAACATTTGTAGGTGTTAATTGGTCCTGCAGGGGGTCTTTGAAGCTCCCACAGTTTCTGTTCCCTTTGAAGTTTTGTTTTTGCCTGAGCCAAAAACCTCCCTGTGTCTCTTCGAGTGCCCCCTCAGCCTTCTTTCTCCTCACACCGTGTGGCCTTCCCGGGACTGCCGAGTCTGCAGGCCTACCCTGTGGAGATGTTGCTCCCTCAGCCAACTCTTCATCAGAGCCCTGGTGCCATTTTCCCTGTGGTATTTGACTCCATGGCGCCCCTGAGGTGAGTTGGGGCAGGTCGCTTGAGCTCTGGGCATCCAGTTCAGGTCTGGACTCTTAAGTGAGAACGAGCTCTTCTAAGTAGTGTACACACCGAGACCTAAACCCCAGCAAGCAGTTCATGCCTCGTTGAGTTCTGGGCTTACTTCGCATCTCATTGCTTTGAGCCGCCAGGCCCTGTGTGGGGATACACATCCCTGTTCTGTATCCCCTCTAGTCTTCTTGGAAAACCTCTAGAAGACAGCCGGGGACCCTGGGCCAAGGAAGGAAGGGACCCCCACAGATTCCTGGACGAGGTGCTTAACCTCTGCCTCAGTTTCCACATCTGCAAGTGAAGATCGAGACGCTTGCCTCACGGGGTCGTGAAGGGGCTGCGCTGAGGTGGCCTGGATGAACATTCCTTGTCGATGCCAGTGTATTCGATAGGGTGGTGGTGGTGTTAAAAGCCATCTTCTTGGGGCGCCTGGGTGGCTCAGTGGGTTAAGGCCTCTGCCTTTCGCTCAGGTCATGATCTCAGGGTCCCGGGATCAGACCCCGCATCGGGCTCTCTGCTCAGCGGGGAGCCTGCTTCCCCCTTTCTCTCTGCCTGCCTCTCTGCCTACTTGTGATCTCTCTCTCTGTGTGTCAAATAAGTAAATAAAATCTTAAAAAAAAAAAAAAAACATCTTCTTGCTTTTTTCTAATCAACCACAGTGGTTTGCCTAGTTTCATAACTTGGCTCTTCTTAACGAAGCCACAGAAGTAACTCTGTTCCTCTCTTCCTTGGTGCCTAATCCCTGGGAAACCGTGGTCAGGCCCTGGAAGCATTTGTGTCCTTGGGCCTCGGAAAGACCTCCAAGGGACCTCCTCAGGCTGGAGCTGGCACGTGGCCTGGAGCAGGGAGAGGGTGGCCTCTGGGGTAGGCAGGCATTTCCTCCGCGAGCCCTGGTCGGCTGCTCTTAACAGCGCAGGCTACCCTGCTTGCAGTGGACTTGGGCACCCTCTCCGAATGAGGGTGACATTGGATGGCCTTGTCATATGAATGGAGCTCAGTTCCTCATTAGCCTCCCTGGGCCCTTTCGGCAGCCCCTTAGGTGGCAAAAAGCAGAAAACTACGCAGGCCACTTTCACAGGATTTATGTGCGGGGACGTGGAGCAGACACCTGATCTGGAACCACTCTAGCAGGTTTCAGAACTCAGCACAATACCTTTCTTCCTGCTCTGGGCCTTTATATCGCCCTTGGCTGGCACCACTGTCCCTGTGTGAGTCTGCCAGCTACTGCCCAGTCTTCTCTGAAAACTCTTGTCCAGGCCCAGGGAGGAACCCAGCCCGGTAGGCTTTACTGACTGGCCAGCTTGACTCCTTCTGGAGGATAGCCATTCCTCTGAGACCACATCTTGGGGATGGTGGTGATCTCACCAGTTAAAAGACTGCCCTGCTACACTGCCACTTGTGATTTCATTGGCCATCCTTTTGCAAAGAACAGCCTAAAGTTGTTTCCTGGAACGGGGGACTGTGGTTAGGGGAAGTTGGCTGTGGCAGGCACTGTTGAAGCCATATCCTGTTGGCATGACAGAGTTGAGCCCGGTTGATGATCATGATAATAGCAGTAGCAACTAATACTGCTTCAGAGCGTTCGGTGTGCCTGGTCCTGAGCAGTGTCTTCTTCAGGCTTTCTCCCCTCCTAGCAGCAAGGTACGCATTTTAGGGGCATACCTGAGACGTAGGATCTTTGCAAGTGACTTACCTAAGAGCGCACAGCTGGGCTTAGGAACCGGGCCCAGCCTGGCTGCTGAACCTGCATTTCTTCCCATATCAGGTACCTGATGGTCTCTGCGCAGCCGGACTGGATGTCCCGAAGGCCCCACACTCACAAGCAATAGTAGGTTGGAGCGAGGAGCACTTGGAATTCTCCCCTAGGATTTATTGAATCTTACTGTAAAGGGACAATTCTTTCTATTTCTTTCTTTTTTTTTTTTTTTAATTTAAATTCCATTAGCCAACACAGAGTACATCATTAGTTTGGGATGGGGTGTTCCATGATGGCTCGGTCCCTTAGAACACCTGGTGTTCACTGAGTCCCGTGCTGTACAGGCATAGTTCTCTCCCGTTCGGTGATCTGGTTTCTCAGCCCACAGATCAGCAGCAGGACATGTAGAAAGAGAGGAATTCCTACAGACAGATCTAGGAAGAAGGGACAGCTGGCGATCTGAAGGAGAGGAAGTAGGCCAGGAAATGATAACATGTTAATGCCCAGAAGGAGTCAAGAAGCATCGCCATTTGCGAGCCGCTGGCCTGGTGCCCGGGAGCGCGTCCTGTTGAGGTCCCCCCCCACCCCCGAGTGTGGCTGCCAGCCGAGCCCTACCTCCTAGCGCCTTGCCTGTCCCCTCCCAGAGCTTCTGTAAGTATTTGATGAGCTGCACCACAGTAGGGCGGTGACCGTGAGCCATGGTTCCCGTGCCCTGTCCTTTGTTCGAGAAAGTAGAGGAACAAGGAATGCATTTTATAGCTTTTATAACCCTGATGGTTGGAATAAAAATAGTTCGCTGCTCCTAAGAATAAGGTCTCCATTTGAACACTTGTCTGCTAAGCCCAGCAGGCTTCCCAAGGGCTCTAGAGAACGTGGGGTGTCCTCTGAGTTAGCACTGGTATTGGCTGCTAACTCAGATTTCTTGGGTTTCATGACACATATCAGGACTTTAAAGTTATGAGAAACGAAAAGTTTCCTGGTATTGCGGTGTGGGCCCATGACGGGGGCTCCTTCTGATTGACTAAGACCCAGAATGACTTGGGCCGTGGGCTCAGGTGAGAGGGTGGCCCTGGGCCAGGGCTGGCGCTGGGGGTGGCACATGCAGGTTGGAGTCTGGAGAAAGGAGCTGCCCAGGGGAGGGGAGGGGGCGTCAAGTCTCTTCGGGTTCGTCCTGGCAGGCACGTTGGAGCATATAACCTTACCTTGCTTTGCTTTTTTCCCGCACTCCTGGGGGTGCCCAGGATGGGAACTGATGGGTGGAGGTATAAAACGGATATCACACTTCCTACATACAGTCTAGCACCCTGACAGATTGGTGGAAGTCATCCACAGCACTGACAAAAAAACAACAACAGGACCGTGCCCCTAGCCTAGCCGAACTTGCCTTGGAGGCTTCTCAGAGTCCATTCACTTGATAATCAATATGGGATGGTCCAGTTCCCCCTGTGTGGCCATCCCTGGCTCGGTGGCTGAGCCCTGTTTCTCCTCCTTCCTCTCTCCATATACCCTCTTCTGCTTTTCTTGGAAAGCTGTCTCCCTGCTCCATTTTTCTTCTTCCAAAGTTGTTTCCTGATGCCTCAGTCTTGGTGCGATTCTCACGATACTGTGTTCTTTTTTTTTTTTTTTTTTTTAAAGATTTTATTTATTTATTTGACAGAGAGAGATCACAGTAGGAGAGAGGAAGGGAAGAGATCACAGAGAGAGAGGAAGGGAAGCAGGCCCCCCGCCGAGCAGAGAGCCCGATGTGGGACTTGATCCCAGGACCCTGAGATCATGGGCCGAAGGCAGCGGCCCAACCCACTGATACTTGGTTGTGGCTTTGGTTTTGTATTCCTTCAACTATTTTTCTCTTTCCTCAGTAGATGATACAGGGGAGGATTCGTGTTTGTTTTTCCTTTCCTCGACAGATACCTACTGAGTGTCTACCTTGTAGCACTGGGGATTCCACAGCGAACAAAACATTCCTCCCCTCTAGATGCTGGCTGTCTCGGGCCACCAGCAATGGCATGTATTAGAAGGTTCTAGATGCTGCCAATGAATGTAGCACATGGAAAGGTATAAGGCCGTGGGTCTCAACCTGGGGAGTTTCTGAAAATGGGGTCTGGGCCCTTCTTGTGGCCAGGTAGACCCTCGAGAGTTGAAGTTCCAGGTTTTTGAAAAGCTCACTAGGTGATCTGAGGGCACCGTGAGTGTGGGGGTGAGGGAGGCTTTTGAGTATTAAATACGGAGGGGAAGGAAAGCCTCATTGGGAAGGTGGCATTGAGTTCAGTGGTCCTTCTGTCTTCACAGCTGAGCAGCATGCCTGACCTAGCCACATCAGGCACTCAGATTTTGTTGGGTACGTGAAAACAGTTTCTGTTTACTTGACCGATAGAACTATTACCACAGCTGACTGTGTATGCAGAGTACGGATTCTCTAGCAGAAACGCTCTGGTGTACCCCATAGGCCTCCGCACACGCCCTCCAGGTTCATTGGATCATTTGCTGATTTATCCGGAGTTTCTTTTCATTTTCGTTATCTTTTTTTTTTTTTTTTTAATTTTTAGGAAAAAAAAATTTTTCTTTTAAGTCATCTCTACGCCCTACATAGGGCTCAAACTCAAACCCAGAAATGAAGGGTCGCACGCTTGGCTAAATAAATGAGCCAGCCAAGTGTCCCTTTCATTTTCACTTTCTTCCAATAAACTTTTTAACCCCCAAGGTAGTTTTTTTCCTTTTCCTTTTTCCTTCCCCTTTCCCTTTCTTTCCTCGCCTCCTTCCTTTTCTTTCTTTCTTTCTGGTTTCTTTTTACTGTTTTGTTGGATAAGAGCATCAGTGAAACCAAATTAAAATGAACTTGAAGGGGTTTGCTGCCTAATACGAACCCAAAGAATTTATTGCTATAGGGGAGACCATTATGGTCTTTTTATTATTTAATACTAACAGTCTGTAGATATTGGGACTTTCTGTCCCTCCTTCATTGCAATTTTTCTCCCTAATAGTTGGTTGAATATAACTTTTGGCTTGCATTTTTTTTTTTTTTTTTTTTTTTTTTTTTTTGCTCAGGTTACATCCAGATTCTGTTAACTGCTATTGAAGCATTGCCCCAGAGTATATAATAACATAGTGCTTAATTGAACTATCAGGCTCCTAATGAATTCATACTGAGATTTATCATTTAATTAAAGAGCAAAGGGGGAAAAAAGCAAAGGGAAGGTGTACGATTGTTTCTCCCTCTGGCCTCCATTTCCTGTGTTTAAAATCTCCAGGTTTGTTTGTGTTAGCTTATCTATGGGAGATCACATGCAAGTGCTCAAGGTTTGGTTGGTAACATGGAGGCTGTACTCTATTCCAGTTACTTCTGATAGGTCTTAAAGATTTATTCAGGTTTGGTGGCAGTCATACGGCACTTGATTAAATATGAGTTATGTTTTATGTTTTTTACAAAGCTCGGTGAGGTCATTTTCCAAAATTATTTCTGGATCTCTGTATGGAAGCCAGTCTGAAAATCTAATCACAGGGAATCTGATAACTGAAATGCTTTGGCTTTACCGAAAGGCAGAGAATAAATTTTTCTTGAGAACACCATATCTTATATGCTACATGCTCCCTTAAAATTCACACTGTGTTAAAGAAACTACCTTTAACCAATACCTTTCACGATAACTGCATTTTTAAGTACGCAGGTGTAATATTGCAAACAGGCAGATGTAGGACAGTGTTTTATTGATTCAAAGAGTAGAAATGTATAATATTTTCTGTATTTAGGTCATAGAGTTATAGTGCATTAAAAAAACAGCATTTTATCTTAAGGTAAAACTTAAGTACCTCGATGTTTAGTATAGTTAAAAAACAGTAGTATTTTCCTGTATTTACTTTAGGTTTAGCCAGGTGTAAGAAGTGACCCAAGTGGGATAAAAGAGGCCAAAAGTATTAAATATCAAAAGAAATCCTTTCTTTAAAAAATTGAGATATAATTGACATCTAACAGTGTATTAGTGTTAGGTATATAGCATGACGCTGTATAAGTTTCTTTTCTCGTGATGAGAATTTTTAAGGTATTTCTCAGCAGCTCTCCAGGATGCTATATGGTACTATTAACAGTAGTCAACATGCTGTATATTGCATTCTTGGGACTTACTTACCTTTAACTTCCAGTTATAGACCCCCTTCGTTCATTTTGCCCATCCCCCACCCCGTCTGTGGTTCTCTGTATCTGTTTTTGTTTTTTTTAAGATTCCACGTGTAAGTGAGATCATACTGTACAGTATTTGTCTTTCTTTACCTCACTTCTTTCACTTAGCATAATGCTGTCAAGGACCTTCAATGTAGTCGGAAATGGCAAGAGTCTCTTCTTTTTTGAAGGCTGCGTAATATTCCGATGTATAGCTTTACCACATTTTCGTTATCCATTCATGTGTCAGTGGACACTTAGGTTGTTTCCATGGCTTGACTATCATAAATAAGGCTATCAAACTAAATCTTAAGTTTCTATAAAAATAAGCTAAGAATTGAGCATCCTTAAATCCTAAGTACAAAGTAGGTATTCTGTGGGGGAATTGGTGACTGTTTCATCCTCCTTGGGGCTCAGTTTCCCTCATCCGGTTTTCTTATGCAGAGACGTAGGAGCTCATTGCTGATTGTGACTACAGTCTTATGTCTGTACATTGGCCACATGTTTGTCTGAGGAGACCAGCTTGGTGTTCAGTCATGGTATCAGATGGTTTTGTCTGGAGGGCGAACAGTAAGATCATGGAAATACCTTAAAGCTTCAGTGTAACTCTTGCATTGTATAGATAAGGAAACAGAGATCCAGGGAAGTTGGGCAGTTTCCCCAAGGTCATGTAGTCCGTTGTGACAGAATGAGGAAGGGAAGATACATCTCTTGACTTCCAGCCAAGTGTCCCATGGAAATTAGGCATGTGGGCTCTGGAGAGTAGTGGCTTGATTTCCAGCGGTTGCCTCTGCCACTAACTCTGAAAACTTGGGCACCTTTCTTCTCTGCTTCAGTTTTTGCACTGATAAAATGAGAATAGTAATAATTCCTCATAGTGGTGTTCTTATGAGGATTACATGAATAACATACATATTTGCTCAGAATGGTGTTTGGTACACAGTAAGCTCTCCATGAGTAATCACCGTTCATCATTGTCATTGATTTGATCCATTAAAATGCGTTAGACTGGTATCATTTCAGACTTAGCATATGTGTTTGTCATTGTTTTCATTTCATTTCTTTTATTTGACCTGTTTATAGCTCATTGTATCGTAGCATGCCATGTGATACAGTAGCTTGCCAGTCATATAGATGCTCAAAGTGGTTTGGACCAGAATTCTAGCCACTTGTTGTAACTGTTGCCAACATACAGTGGATTTTCATTTCAAGTCATTAGTATGACTTTGTGTCTTTAAAAAAATTCTTTCTCCTTTTACAGAAGCATTCTGTTTCCCACTAGTTCTGTGAGGCCAAGCAATCACATGGGTCTTCTTGTTCTTGCCTCTTGAAAATGCATTAAAACAGTGACAGATGTGCCAGTGGGATCACCTGAAATGACTTTCAGGTGATTGTCAATGCGAGATAGAGAAGATAAAACTAGTTTTTCTTCTCCAGCAATTCAAGTAGCCAGCGGAGGGATCCCATCATAATGGGGGAACTTAACAAGTCAGGAAGCAATAGCAATGATTAACTTTCTACTTGGCTGTTAACAGTTGATGACTTTTCCTTTAGGATGGCATTACCAACAGCAGCAAGGCCTGTCCTTGATGATAAACTTCTAAAGGCGCTCTGGGTAAACATTAGGGAGGAAACCGTAGCCGGTGTTTTGAAGGTTTGGGAGGGTTTAGACACAGTGTAACTTGCGTGTTCATCCTTTCTCCCAGGGAACACAGATGCCGTTGATAGACAAACACATCGCAAGAGCTTTTCCATAGTACCATTTTTGCCACCAAATCCAGATGTGATCTGATTCCTACTGGATTCTACATGGTAGCTGTGATTAGGATATACCGTGGGTGATATCCAGTCCCTTGGAACTTCATCATATCAAAACAAACAAACGAATGTGTTAGAATGGTATTATACCCTTGTCGAAAATCATAGAATAACACAGAGACTTCTCTAACAGCAGCTTTTGCAGAAGAGACTCTGGTGAATGGCTCACTAAGTGTGAGTAAAGCAAGGCCTTCCGCCCGCACCCCAAATTTGATATTGCTTAGTCCGACAAAGAGCAGGCATATATTTCATGCACAGTGGTGACCGTGGGCCTGTATTTATATATGGAATAAATATTCAAAATCCAGATTTTTTTTTTTAGAAATATTCCTCAGTCAGGTGTAGGATATGGTTTTCCGCTAAGAATCACGATGCTCTTTTTAAAAACACTACTTCTTTCACGCCCCTTTTCTTGTCCCAATGTCTTCTTATCTCCTCTCCACAAAATAAAAACCGCCTTTCTCCCAGGAAGCTGACTTGTAGATTCAGATAGCAGAGAGATTAAAAAAAAAAATAACCGTATTGTATTTCCAATTAACTCATTTAATTAGATGAGGTGAATTAATTGGATTTTTTTTTTTTTTTTGACATGTCTCTGAAAGTCTAAAATACTGGCTTTTGGATTTCCCAGGTAGGGTGGCTTGGATGCTTTGTCACTTGGCTCTACTCAGGACCTGGTGTAAGACCTGTCATTTGAAGGCTGTCATTTGAGTCCCCCTTGGGGGTATAAAAATGGTCTAGTGATTTTTCGGATAGCAGAGCATCAATCAGCGGGCTGTTTGGCCTGCCCTTCCTTCAGCCCAGGGCTTTCTCTGGTTATCAACAATCTCATCAGCAGAAGGCTCCATTAAGCATTTCTCTGTCCACATGGGGCAGGTGAGATGATCATCTAAGGGACTCTGAAGTTCTTCTCTCTCCATTCCCATTCTTTTGCCCTATGTAATTTTAGCGATCTGGGCACGCAGGCTTTGAGGGTCCTCCTCCTGTCCCGTCATGACACGGCCTAGAGAAAGTCTAGAATTTAGATTGGGGCAGTTTTCAACCTTAGGTCATTCTCCCTTGCATTATAACTACCTCGTTTTTTTTTTTGTTGTTGTTGTTGTTGTTTTTGTTTTTTGTCTTTTTTATTTTATTTTATTTATTTGTCAGCGAGAGAGAGGGAGAGCGAGTGAGCACAGGCAGACAGAATGGCAGGCAGAGGCAGAGGGAGAAGCAGGCTCCCTGCCGAGCAAGGAGCCCGATGTGGGACTTGATCCCAGGACGCTGGGACCATGACCTGAGCCGAAGGCAGCTGCTTAACCAACTGAGCCACCCAGGCGTCCCTAACTACCTCGTTTTTATCTCTCTACTTTTCTATACCTTATGGGGCATAGCCGGCTTATTCTCTTCTGGCCCCTAGAGTTCACCCCCCCGACAGCAGCTGTTTGCTTGACAGTGCCTAGTAAATGTCACCGTATTTGATTAACTTATCCTCCTTTTTTGAAGTCTAGAAATTACTGAACCAAAACGGATGGAGGAAAGGCTATGGTATATTCTGGAATTCTTCATCTCCATTGAACGCTTCTTTTAGCACATGTCTTTTTCAAACACAGATCGAGGGCCAGACCCCTCCATGCTAAACAAAAAATTGGGATCAAAGTATACAGCATCTCCTTCATGGTGGAAAAATGCAGCTGGTAGGCTCTTTCTCTCTACCATGTGCCTCTAAATAGCTTTAATCACAAAGCTGTTGGGCTATTTCATACTTTATATTCTACTTTGAATCAAATTGGTAAGTCCGCTGTAAGTTGTAAGTTAGTGGTAGTCAGATACAAATCAGGTAGGTCATCATCCCAAATGTCAGTCGGCTCCTGGAGAACGGAGACGGCGTGTTTTTCTTTAATCTGTTTCCCTGGCATCAGCACAGTTCCGAGCCCGTAGTAGATCTTCAAGAAATACTTGTTGATTGAGTGTCTTTTGGTTATGGTGGTCTGTTAGTGCAGACTAACTGAAAGACTTCTGGAACTGAATTTCTTGAATTCTTTAATTTTTGGGGGAATCAACAAACCAAAGGGGATGTTGAGTTTTAGGAAAAAACGTTTAGACGAATTTGTCCTTGCTGTCCTCCACCTTGAGGTTCCACCTAGTAGGAGTAAAATTAGAGACTTAGCAACATCAGGTGATGACTTGCAGCTTTGAAATAACTGGTGTCTTTGATGGTCGTTTTAGCTGTGAGTAGGTTCCTGATTAGAATTCTGTAATATCCCCGAAAGCCTGCTTTATGGAACTTGAAGTGCCGCGCATGGTCTAGGAGAAGCCTCAGTTTTTGGCCAGCTTTCGTTCCTGTTGCTTCGAAACTCGCTTCGTTTTGGGGGAGCAGACGGAGAGCGTGAAGTCATTGTAGAGAGTCGCGGTGGGTCCGGGCACCTCCACCGGGAAAGGACCGGCGGCACCTGCCATCTCCCACTGCACTCGCAGGATGGATTTTTTCCCCCATTCTTCCTTTCCCTCAGGGGCTCTCTGGCTGTTATCGGGGAACCAGCAGAGGGACGTTGTGGCTGTCTGAAGGCCTTGCCCCCGGCCGGAGTCACACCACCTACGTTGTGCTTCTTCCTTTCCGTTACTTGTTTTTTTTTTAAAGATTTTATTTATTTATTTGAGAGAGAGACAGTGAGAGAGAGCATGAAAGGCGAGAAGGTCAGAGGGAGAAGCAGACTCCCCATGGAGCTGGGAGCCCGATGCGGGACTCGATCCCGGGACTCCGGGATCATGACCTGAGCCTAAGGCAGTTGCTTAACCAACTGAGCCACCCAGGTGCCCGCTTTCCGTTACTTTTATTTTAATAACAAACTCTTCCTCCCTCTCGTGACGGTTTGTACTCACAAGCATGCCCAAGCACACGTGTGTACACACACACACACACACACACTCACACTCACACACTCTTCCTGTCCTGTCTCCCCCTTATCCTTTGTCAGGCTACCTCCTGCCATTCAAGTCAGGCTGTTCAAGCTTCTAAGAGTTCTCATCTTGGAAACTCAAGTTTACATTTAACTTTGAAGATAGATCCACTCAAGGGTGACAGCGTAAACCACAATCGGGTGATGTTTTGGAGAAAAAAAAAAAATTCTTTTAGAATTTAGATTGCAAGTTGTAGAAGTAATACTTGAGCAGTGTTCCAAGTTCATGTGTTATGGAGAGTGAAAGTTACCTATAACACGTCCCCCATTTCCTCCCTTTATATACATACATATAATTCTCTTCCTAACTTCTTATCTTACTTAGTTACATAGCAGGCATTCGTATCGGTACACACAGATCTCTCACTTTAACAGATGAAGGTTAGATATAAAAATCATATGCAGTTTATTTTTTTTTTCCAGTTAACTGAGAGACCAAAGCCCACTGAGAGTAAAGACTTAGTCTCCTGGGGAGGAAGGATTGAAAGCTTTGCCTTCATCAGGACAACTCTGAGATTCAGAAGAGAGTTGGTGGAAGTTGGGGCATGACCCCTTCAGTTAAGCATGATTGGGAAAAGCTTTGTCAGTATTCTTTGTGGAAAGTCAGTAGCCCCATACAGTTGCAAGCCGTTTCACATTCCTTCACATAGTGCTTTCAAAGTGTCTGTTTATTGTCTCTCTTGGCACTTGCGCGTGCAAATCAGGACTGGCCGGACTCTCGGGAGAGCGAGTCTAGCACCAGGGCTGACAGTGGGTCTCCAATTTCAGCAACAGCCAGTAAGAAGACAAAAGCAGGGCACCTGGGTGGCTCAGTGGGTTAAGCCACTGCCTTCGGCTCAGGTCGTGGTCTCAGGGTCCTGGGATTGAGTCCTGCGTTGGGCTCTCTGCTCAGTGGGGAGCCTGCTTCCCTTCCTCTCTCTCTGCCTGCTTCTCTGCCTGCTTGTGAGCTCTGTCAAATAAATAAATAAAAATTGAAAAAAAAAAAAAGAAAGAAAACGAAAGCAAAGGGGGAGAAGAGTAAAAGAAGGAGAGCATTTGGGGACCAAAATGCTGGTGCTGAATTTTCACTTTCTGATTAGAACTGACAGTTGAACAGATATGATTTATTTCTGAGGTTGTGTGTCCATTGCAAGAGGAAGAAGCTGTCAAATTTTAGTTTGTTCTTTTTCTCTGTCTCCCCCCACTATTTTTTTTTTTTTTTAAGCGTGGCTGTATTAATCAGATATTGGCCACTGTCTGACATGTCCTTCTCTGGTCAGTGTTTGCAGATCAAGGCTGCCAGAGATCACCATGCCAGAAAGAACCACCCCAGAAATCACTTTGCATTTTTCTGATGGAGCAGAAATGAACCTGGTTCATTCCATCTCAACAGCTTTACCCAAAAGGCTCAGAATGGACCACTGGTTTCATAAAAGAGGGCTGAGGTGGAATCTGGTTCAATATGATGCCATTAAGACATGTAGATTCCCCCCACCCCCACCTCCAGGTTTTATATTTCCATGAACATTGGCCTTCATTTCCCCCCAGATGAGTCTGTGATAACCTTGTTTCTATCCCTTGTTGATTTCAACTCTCAAGTAATAAGCAAGGGATAGAAACAAGGTTATCACAGACTCATATGTGGGAAGGATTCTGGGAATGTCCTTTTTCTCAGCTCAGCGGGAGAAGAAGGGGTGTTCCACAATTGTGTTTGATACATTTACTTTCTACCTGCTGGCTTCAAACAGTATTAATTTTTATGTGCTCGTTGTGCATTGTGTTTAATTAAAAGCAGTTCTATTCGCAGAGGTACTTGTAGGGTTTTTTCCCCCTGAAATGAATAAAACAAATAGGCATCTGGTATTTGTTTTGTATAACACAATCCCCATAAAATGAAGAGTAATAAAACATAATTATCTGTAAAGGCTTGTTTTATAAGCCTGAGAATGGGCTTGTTTCTACCAGGTTTTTAAATTCCACTCATACGATAAAGACTCTCTTTGTACATTAATCCATAACAGCAGTAACAACAAAAGCTTCCCAATTACATGTGTGAATTCAACTTATCTTTTATTAAACAAATGGGTTTCTTTTTTCCTGTTACAGTGTGTATGATAAAAGTTTGTAATCACATTTCTTGTATACCGACACACTAGGTCGAAGGAAGGTTCTGTATTCTGTTCAATCCGTATAGCTTTAATTCTGGTTTTTCCCTATACTTAAATAATTTTGTAGTCTTTTATTGAATTTTTTAGGTCTCAGACCACTCTGTGGATTCCAAGACCTTTCAGAGAAATATACATCAAACTTCTGCATATAGGAATAAAGTTTTTTCATAAAGTTTGTGAGCATTCTGATCCTTGGTTAAAGGATCTGCTAATTATTTTGAGAAGTGTGCTTATCATCCGAAGCTAAGATTTTAAGCTTTAGTGTGTGGATATCTGATGAAAGAAATCTGGCTTTGTAGCATTTGATTTAATTTCAGGGTCGGGCTCCTTTCTAGGAATGAAGGAATCCTCTCATCAGAGACGAACAATAATTCAGAATGTGCGAAGTATAAAAATTCAGTGGTCGTGTTGCTGTCCGATTAGATGGCAGTGCTTACATCCCTGGGGGCTCCTGTTCCCAAGACTGTTTTTACTGTTTCTGTCCAGCGCCAGGCACGAGCCTTGAAGTGGCAGATTCATCCTCTGAGGTGGTGTGTCCATTGCTGCAAGAATGAAAGAAGCAGTAACAAACCCACGCAGCCCTGTATTTCACGATGACAGTTTTATGCGGTTGTATGATGTTGCTGAGTCTCGTATGTGATATCGACCCCTTTCTTTTGAATCAAAGCACAAGAGTTTTAAGAGAGGAGGAAGGCTTCGGCGAGAACGGAGTCGAACACAAAATCAAGCCCCTGCGTGGTCATCTCATCCTGCCTACTATTATACTCACGGCTCACAGGAAGTGGAAGTACCTATATGTGATATTTATATCCAGTTTGACGAGTGATTTCTAATTTTAGATTTCTAACCTTTTTTTTTTTTTTACATGATCCTTTTCATTGAAATCGCATCGAGACGTTCGTATCATTATGAACGCACGCCGAATAAAGTAGACACAGCCACTTGATCTCTCCCTTCGTGTTGGCATCTGTCGGAGAATGGATAGCTGAAAATAAGAGCATCAGTTCCTCCTCGGAAGGGAGGCTGAATATTCCAGCTCGAGATCAGTAGTCACTTTGTATGCTTTATTTGAAATACCATTTTTGAACATACTTGGCAACTTAAAGTGCCCAATTAAAAAGTGCTATGGAAAGAGGAAGCCTGTGGACATGCAATTAGTCCTTGGGATTTAGAGCGTTTCCTTAATGTGTGGAAGGCCGTCGTATGAAATCGCTGGACACAATAGCTTTATGCCAGGTGCTTAGAATAGAAGGTTTTCAGGATGGATTATTTCTGTCCTCTTGGTCCTAAAATGGCTTACCTAAAGAGACTCCCAGCTCCATAAAAGTACTGGTGGTGTGAAAAAAATTCGGTGGTGTGCTTTCATAAAATTTTAGGCAGTTGATGACTACAGCTAGCCACCTAAGTGACAGGTAATCTTGATTATACAAGAGTGCTTGAGTTGGTGGACTCTGTTTTATTTGATCCGCAACCTCCTCCCGCCTTTTATTTTATTTCATGTTTTTCAAGAGATGAGGGTTGGGTGCCGGAGAATTGGTCAGATTCTCTGCTGTTCCTTACTAAAAAACAGAGCCTGCCTGAGTAGAGCCCGATGAGCTGTATATTCTGAGATTATTTATAGTGTTTATGATAGACCCCAAAACACAAAGCACTTAATAGCTTTGCTTATTTACAAGTCAGATTCATCTAAGGGGTATTATTCTTTTATTTTTCTGGTGCTTGAAGTGGTCCTTTAAAATAGATTATTGGGGAGGATACACAGGGACACAGATTTGTTGGCTAGGAAAAGGCAGAACGGATAAAGCTTTCCCTTCTTAAAGCTCTGTGACAACCAAAAAAGGTCCATTTTATTTAAGTACAAACACTGCTTTTTTGTGTAAGTGAAGTCACTCGCACACACACACACACACACCTAACATAGGTTAGGTGAGTGTACGTGAACTGAGGCGCTTATGTCCCAATTATATAATAGATGCATTCCATTAAAGTTTGCAGTCAAGTGAATGTCTGTTAAGTGAATTATTTTTCCCTAGTGACTTCTGTAAAAATAGCGCTGTCTTCCACGAGGCTGTGAATATCGTATGTTCTCATGTTCGACTACCAAGAAGAAGGAATAGAAAGGAAAAGCCCTTTAAATACCATAAATATAAAGAAAACACTAAGTTTCTGATAAGGCTTCTAATGACACCCCAAATATTGCCCGTGGTCATTAAGCGGGAGTGTGTGACTTTAAGACAAAAGGGCAAATACGCAGTTAGCATCCCAGCTCAGAAAGCGGCACTCCCTTCTCTCCCCCTCTTCCCAACGATCCCATGGGGGAGAGAACAGTCACCGAGGTTCTAGCAAGGAGGTTATTTTAATAGTCTCAGCATCCTGTCTACGTAGAAACCTGACATCCAAGTTTTGTTTTGTCAACTTAAAGATGTGACTTGAAAATAACCTCTTATTAAACATTTCGTCCTATGGCCTCATCAGTCTGTTACAATATCTTTGCAAGAGGAGTGTTCGCTATGTTATTTAATGCTCCACAGCGGACACATCCACACCCCCTTCGCAGTAAAATGTTTTTCTCCAGTTCCGTTCGGTTATCTGCTGTCGTGAGGCCACATGGATTGTCTGAGGTGCTGTGCATTGGGTCCCCTGCCTGAAGGCCGGATGTGTAGGAAGCACTAACCGTATCCTGAAGGTGCTGTGCTTGACACACGCTCTGTCCTCAAAAGCTCCACGTCTCCATTTTACAGATTTGGACAGTGAGGCGCTCAGACTTGCTAGATGACTTGCCTGGGGTCACCCAGAGAGTGAGAGTCAGAGTCGGCATTTGCCCTCCACTCGGATTGGGTCCTGGAAGCTGGGCACTTAACCTAGTGCCGTGATCTCTGCTGAGCCGTGTTTCCAGAGTCACCCGGGACTGTGCAAAACACTGCTGCGGGGAGACTCAGCCCCTTGAGGAGCTGGACCCTGGGCATCCGTGTCTTGAAGCTTTCGCAAGTGACAAGCCGGACAGTGACTGAATCCTGTTGCATGCCCCACACAGTGTCTGGCTAGGGTATTGAGGGCCTGGATGATCTGATCCTGACCGCCCGGAGCCCGCCTTCCAGTGAGGGAAACACGTGTGCTGCGCACACCCCGTCCTGAGCAAGGTGCATGAGGATGGGCGCTGGGTGGCCTCTTAGTCTGTTCCAGCTACTCTTACAAAAGGCCATAGCTCGGTGCCTTATAAACACCAGAAGTGACTTTCTTGTGGTTCTGGAGGCTGGATGTCCACGATCAGGGAGCTGGCATGGTCAGGTTTCGGTGGAGGGCTGCTTTGGGGCTGAAGCCTACTCCCATCTCCCCATGTCCTCACATAGCAGAAGGCGGGGGTGGGGGGTGCCTCTTTCTTAAAGGCCTGGATCCCACTCAGCAGGGATCCACATTTGTACTTTAATCGCCTCCGAAAGGTCTCTGTCTCCCAGTTCCATCATCTTGGGGGTTAGGTTTCAACGTACGAATCTGGAGGGTGTTGGACACAAACATTCAGACCACAGCAGGAAATAGCGACTGTGCTCTGTGATGATTCTGATGAGAAGGCTTACAGCAGAACAGGCAGCATCTAGAACATAGTCACCTCAGCAAGCGCTGTGGATGTTGGTTCCAAAGATGGATTGCGTCCTTCCTCTGTAAACCCTACAGTCAATTACCAGAGAGCCTTGGTCCAGGTTCTCGTGAAGATTCTAGTCAGGAATCTTGAATCTTCTCCCTTCAGTGTGTCTGGGACAGCTTGGGTGATAAGACCGGTCACTTTTCTATTTCTTCGCTTTTCTCCTTAGATAACCGCTGTTGAGTTGCTTGCTTCTGTTCTGGGCAGTGAGGACACCAGCGTGGGACGGGTTCTTCAGGGGCTAACTAAACGAGTCTGGGTTAGGAAGACTCAGGTTGAGGTATCGGCGAAGGCTTAGGCAGAAGGCTGATCTAAATCATGATTCTGGGATTTGGTTCTTGAATTCTTTGTACTCAGAATATGAATTAAGGCCAGGCTGGCTTTGACAACCAGAATCATTCAGCACTTATGGTGACTGTTGGGTGATTGGCCGCATTATAAGATATATTCCTAACAGTGGGCACCTGATGGAGGGCATTAAGTAATACACTGTTCTCTGTAAGTATCTTTTAATTGGGAAGAGAACTGTTTTGTAGATTTATTCATTGGTGCATTGAAGATACATTTATTAGGTGCTTTATGTATGTCAGACTCATTCAGAAGTCTAAATTTCAGACTTGGTTCTTTGATCCCTAAGTTTAGAGCTTAGCTGAAAGTATCGTTCTCTCTCAAAAAATAATTCTATCAAATTATGCCTAAAAGGAGACGGAAACGCTGTCTCTCCATCCCCCCCCCCCCCGCCATTAATTGGTCTTGTCAGTTTTAGGAGATATAAAAATTTCTTGAGCTGAAAGTACCACACTCCACAGGCATATCCTAGTAACACAGATGGAGACGCCGATTAGAAGACAAGTTTAATCATTACCGTCAGCCTCACTGTTCTGAGATTTCGGGTTTCTTTCCCTTACCACAAACTTAATTCTTTCATCTCTGTTTTCAATTTCGGAAGAACTTTAAAATGAGTGAGGGAAATTAAAAGGAAGTTGGGAAGACCAGCAAAGATGTCATTGGTGGTGCGGGTAAGGGTGACTTGTGACAAAGTTATTTGAAGTTGGATTTAAAAAAAAAAAAGAATGTGGTCAGCTCAGTATGTAATGACTTTTAGTCAGAAATGGTGTTTGGGGTCACGTTATCTGTGCTCAGAACTTTTTTGATTGTGGAGAACACTGGTACCTTACATTTTCTTAAATTAGCTCATCCTTTTCTTGCTAAAAGAAACTGCGGGCATTTGCTGAAATATCCTCATTTTAGTAGAGATGATCTTACTGTGACTTTACAATGGTTTCATTTCTGCAGAACTTTATTCACTTTGGTGTGATTGAGAAATTCCCGGCAGATCTTATGGCAAAATAAAGGTAGGATTTTCCAAAAAAAAAAAGTCAGAGGGTTTCCAGTTGTTATCTTTTTTTTTTTTTTTTAAGATTTTATTTGTTTATTTGATGGACAGACATCACAAGTAGGCAGAGAGGCAGGCAGAGAGAGAGGAGGAAGCAGGGTCCCTGCTGAGCAGAGCCCGATGCGGGGCTCGATTCCAGGACCCTGGGATCATGACCTGAGCCGAAGGCAGGGGCTTTAACCCACTGAGCCACCCAGGGACCCCAAGTTGTTGTCTTTAAGATGCAATCTCTTGGCATCTAGTTTCAGAAACACATTTTGCCCCCAGGTGTGAGAGACCGTGCTACTTGGGACAGCGGCAAGACTTAATACGTGAGAATTGTCCTCCTAGCCTTGGGTTTATGGCGCATGATGTGGAGGTTTGGAAATAAACACACCCCGGGGCACAACAGTGTCTTAGTTAAGACATCTACTATTTTTAATACATTTTGCTATTTTTGGCCTGGTGTGTTATCTTGGGGTAAGGAAAGTCATCCACTTGCCTTCGTCTGGGGTCATCTGTAGCCGTCAGTTCTCTGTAATGGACTCGATGATGTTAGGGGTTCAAAATAACTGAGAGTTAACATTTCTTGCCCTCATGATGGTGGCTGCAGCCCTCTATCGTTTTTATGCTATTCCTCACACTCCTCTGTTACGAGAAGCTCCTGGCCCCTCCCTCTCCCCCCCGAAGTTAGATCTCTTATATAATTTAATACACCTAGGTAGTGCCTGGCCCAAATCCTGTAATACTTTGTTTTGTCCTCAGCTTTTGTGATGGTGTTAAGAGGAAGGGGAGTAGTGGAGGGATTGGGTTAAAAGAGGAGAAAAGGGAGCCGGAGCCGTTGTAACCCCCCAGGGACAGGGTAGGAGATTGTTACTACATTAGTGGTAGGAGGGCTTCTCCGGAAAATAGGATGGTAGAATTAAATGGGGCTATTAAAAGCGTGTCAGCATCAATTCATTAAATCACGATGGCAATTTCTTTATGAGCCCCTTTGGTCTCCTCTTGTGACTCTGTATTTTCAGGGAGTATGGAAGTACTACCATTACTTAGATGCCTACTCTGTTCTTCCTTCTTCGAGAACTGGTTCTCGGATGAAAAGATTTATAGAAGACCCCCCAAATATCCGTTTGCACCTGTAGACATGGGGACTGGAAATGGGGACGACCTGGTGCCACGTTCCCAAGCAGTCCTGACCTTGTTAAGCAGGTACGAGGGAGGAGACGTGTGCTCGAGGGTACAACAAAGTGAGTCTTGTGGAAAATTTTGGGTGAGAACCTTTTTATTCTGAAAGACTACTGAATTCCCATTTGACAGGCTTGTGCAAAAAACTGCAAAAATGTTTCCATTTAAGGAAAACAAGGTGTTTTCAAGATCAGTTGGCATCTGCCTGTCTCCTGGTTTAGTGAGGACTTCTCAAGGCTTGAGTTGAGTGGGTAAGCATGTTTGATGTCAAACTGTGTGGTGAGGGGTCAGATCTGGCATCTCCGGCCCTGTCACTTAACTGTGTCATCCCCTTACTTCTTCGTCAGGAAAAAGAGGATTCTAGTATCCATCTAATTCTTGCTCCTCTGTTTGATTAAACAAGACACCAAATAAAAAGCATTCAGCACAGTGCTTGGCACAAGGGACTCACCCCCTCAATATTAACAAGGTTTATTATCAGCTTCATTTTAGGACCAAAAAAACCTCCCAACCCACCCCCCAAACATAGTGATCTTATCTGTCTCTTGAAGGGTAAGCCAGTGAAGGAAGCTGAAGCCAGGAGAAAGGGTATCTTACTGGTGGAACCTGAATTAGGATCAAGGTCTTCTGCCTTTTCCCTGGAGCCTGGTGCTTCCCATAGTAGGGGGGTGGTTCTCCATTATACAAAGGCGGGTGTGCCCCTAAGACTTTTGCCTGGTTTTCCTGGGTATCACATAGCTCCTAGGGGTCATATGAACTTTTCCATTTGGCCTCCATACCTTCTCCATCCCTATTATTATATATGGGGTATGATTTTTATATATTTAAGAATGAATTTTTATATATTTAAGAACCTCGATTGCCCTGGTTCTTTTGGTGGCAAAAATTTCTGCACTTTTGAAGGTGTTATCATTGTCTGAGTTTTCAAAGAACCACCTTCAGAGAAAAATTCACAGTTTCTGATTATGCTTGAGGACTGCAGAACAGCATTTGAACTAGAAGTGAGAAAGAAGAGCAAGTATTTGATTAAAACCAATTTCCCTTAAAGACTAATGTTTCCGTCTCTGTCCGACCTTCTTCAAGGGAACTTCGGTGTCTGCTGCTGGTCAGGTCCAATTTATCGGGAGGTAAAAGAAAAGGCAATCATTTTCTTAATTCATTTATTAGCTTCCAGACTTGATAGAGTGAATCTAAAAAATGGCATTAGATAATAGAAGAAGTTTAAGTGCTTAAAAAATGTCTGGCGCGTCTCGTACTCGCAGGAAGCAGCTGTGATCAGAGTTCAGGATGGTAGGAAGTTCTCCTTGATAACAGGCGGGTGGTATGTGTCCACTGGGCAACTCAGGAGGCACAGGGGATTTGAACTGCCGGAGACGGAGACACATCCTCTGTGCGATTTTCTGCCTTGCTTTTGTGATTATCTGAGTTCTCTACTGAACAGACAGACATTTGTATTTCCAGCTCCAATTCCAGCAGGTGCTTTTTCCTGGGGCATGCACTGCCCCAGGCCATACCTCACCTGACTTTGTGGCTCACTTTGATTTTGAAGAATGTGCTACGTATGGCACCTTCTTGCCTTCCTTGGCCTGTCGCGGGCCAGGGGCCCCTCTCATCGGGATTCCATAGCATCCTTCTGGCCATGTGGTGCGTGTCACAGGGGCACTGTCGTCCTCTGTTCAGTGCTCTCTCTCTCTCTGGCTGCTCTGTGAGCTCTGTGGGGACAACAACCACTTTCCGTCCCGCGCCCAGCAGGGTGCGTGGAGCCCCCAAGTGAATGTTCATTGACTGAATGAATGAATCCCTTTCTGCCAAAACCTGGCTTCCCTGAATTTATATGGCCTGTAACCTTTTGTAAGTGAAACCATTTCTGTACCATTAGCCATTTCTGCTCTTCCTTTTCTCCTGAAGTCGTTTTTTATTTTCCCTGTAAATCTTGTTGTACCCACTCCCCAAACCCCTACAACCAGTGCGGCTCATGCTTTTTCCTTTCTTAAAAAAAAAAAAAAGTTTGGAGAGGTGTGAAGTACAAGATAGATAATGTGGGCTAAATCCAGGGCTATTCAACTTGACTAGACTCTGAACCTTCCAGAACGTTGAGAAAGTAATTAGTGGGAAGGAAAGTGTTAGAAGAGATGGCTTCAGTTCTTTGTATGGCGAAGAATGTTTCTCCTTGGTGATGAGGTGGACATTGTCACCCTTCTGAATAAATCTTAAGCGAAGTACAAAAACACCAGCAGGCGAGACAATGGCGGGCCGCTCTCCCTTTGGGATGGCAGTACCTCGTGTGGGTAAGTTTAGAATTGGGTTTCCTGTTCGGGGGTTTTGACGAGTCATAATGTTGAGTGGCAGGCTAACCTTTGAACTTTCTGTGTTTTTCACATCAAAAGGAATTCTGTGCTGTACCAAAAACCTTTTATGCAAGGAATTAATACTCTTAGGGTACAGAGAGAAGTTAGCAGCAGACTCGTGGAGCAATGGTGGAAAAACTAGTATCTTTCATTTGCTCAGTTTATTTGGATTATAGTGGATTTTTTTTTTTTTTTTTAAGATGGGGAGGTCACATTTCTCCAGTCTTTCAGCATGTTGCTTTTAATATCCTTAAAATTATTTTTCTTACACAAGCCTGAAGTTGACGAAAGGTTTTTGTTTTGTTTTGTTTTGTTTTTGGTAGCTTGTTGAGTCCCCTGATTCTCCAGTATGTCTCATTGTGTCATTTTAATCATGAAAAGGTTTTCCCAGGAAGGGCATGTTTTTAGTAACATTTCTGAAGTCTGTGACACCTTTTAGAGTAAAAACATGAATCCGTTAAGTGGGTGCATTTTGCATGACTTCTCTTTTAATGGAATTAAAAACCTTAACTTGTTTTGGCAGCAAATTTTTGCACGTAGTAGGTTTAAATATTGAATTGAATCCCCTAGTCCTTGTATTTTCAAAGTCTAATGTGTTTCATTTTGTCTTTCACTGAGAGTTGCTGGGGGAGGGGAAGGCGGAATTGTTTTTGCTTTTTTTTTTCCTTTGCCCATGTGTTTGGTTTTCCTGTTCTTAATTTTTTAAAACTAAATACATCCATTACTCAGTGTTTCCCTGTTTATGAATAAGAGTGATTTAAATCTTTCCAGCATGGTTTTAAGTGATGTGTATTGTGACTGGCGGTCACCACTTGTTTGCCTTTCTTTCTTTATTCACCTTTCATTTTTGGAAAGATGACTTACATATTTATTAGGTTCAATGTCTTCCATAATGATTTTTGGGGCTGAGATTCCCCCCCCAAGAACCCTCCCCAATTTTTTTTTTCTTTTTAACCTAGGAAGGCTGATGATTAAAATTTTAAAATGAAAAATCTAGTCAAATGCCCCACATTCTTTAATAGATAAATATATAAAGAAAGGCTTGGAAAGGGAACCTGTGGAGTTACAATGGCATAAGGATATAACAAATTTTGTTTTAAAAAATGTGCAAAACTAAATCAGTGGGAGACACATTTGGGTGCTAAAACTATAGAGATGTAAAATATTACTATTAAAATTAGTCTATAAATATGTTGCCGAGCTTGTACGGAATGACCACTTCATTTATGACAGAAAAGCATTTTGGTATTTACAAATGTTCTTTAATTTTTTTAGAAACTACAAATAAAATCAGATTATAGGCTGTAGCACAGTGTTAATTGTAGCTAGTGTGAAAGCTCTGAGTTATTGGGGCACCTGGGTGGCTCAGTGGGTTAAAGCCTCTGCCTTCGGCTCAGATCATGATCCCGGGGTCCTGGGATCGAGCCCTGCTTCGGGCTCTCTGCTCAGTGTGAAGCCTGGTCCTCCCTTTCCCACTCCCCCTGTGAAGTTCCTTTTCTTGCTATGTTTCTCTCTGTCAAATGAATAAATAAAATCTTTAAAAAAAAGAAAAAGAAAGTTCCGAGTTATTAATAAAAATATAAGGAAGTATGGGCCTGGCAGGAATACAAAGTGGAAAGGTGCCTGTTTCTTTTTTTTTTTTAAAACTGTGAAATAAATTTATTGTTATTGTATTTGATATTTATTACCAGAGTCTCTATGTTAATTCTGGTTTTATTGCTTTTCAGAATAATTAAGATCTAAATCATCTCCTGAATTCTGCTTGATTTTCCGACTTCTTTTGCTTTGTTCATTTCGTCCTACAAATACTGGTTACTTTCAGGAGGCTTTGCCTCCTGCTGAGGCTACAGTGAGTAAATAACCATTGATAACCCTGCTTTTAGGCCTCTCCCAGGATGGGGCCTTGAATAGGAGGACTTATTAGTTTTGCTGTAAAAGTTTATTGGGATCCATCCTACAATGCCATTACTGGGGTATATGGCTTTTCTGTTTTGGTTAAAATACACATTTTGCCCTGTTTTGTGAGAATTTATTTGCTCACGGTCGTCTCTGCGGAATCATTGTTAGGGAGGCTTCTGAGTTCGATCCTGGGGATTGTCCAAAGCCTGGTGGTGGTCTGGACGGCATGAGAAGCCCGCAGCCAGAAGCTCAGTGCTCACTGGTGACCTCTTCTGTGGACAGCAGAAGCCTGGGCATTCCTAGCGTACCCCCTTGAAAGACGGTTCATTGCCTTCTAGGAATTTTGGAAATTGTGGAACCATTTGTGTCTGTTTTTTTTTCTTTTTTTAATCAATTATTTACTTACTTAAAAAAAAGATTTCATTTATTTATTTTTGCGAGAGAGATGTTATTTTTCAAAATAAAACCTAAAAACGCACTTTTGGGAAGAAAAACGAACATGTTTTAGTGCAACTACTTGGACTTTTCCATGTGTTGGTTCCTTAAGTAAAAATTCTGCCAGGAAACTGGTTTACATTCTCCTTCCCTTCTCTCTAGTTTCCATTGGAGCATTCCTTTTGAATTATTTTAACAGAAATGACCCCCTTTCCAAATAAAATCTATGTAAAGTCTTTTATTATTTTCATTAGTACTCTATTTTTATTTTCCTATTAATTTTTTTTTTTAATTTGCTGCCCGTGTGAAAGCAAACAAAAATTATGAAAGCAAAATTTCCATGTGGTCACACAATTTTAGATTCTGAATACAAGGTAAAAATAATTTCAGGAAATAATTGATTTTTCTAAAGGAAGGATCTGTGTCTCCAAAAGTTCTATCAAACGTTTATTCAGCAGACACTTTTTTACAATAGTAGCTCATGTTAATTGAACATTTGCTCTGTGCCACACAGTGGGCCTCCTGAGGGATCTACAAGGTCCCCAAACTTCTTGAGCACCATGGTAAGTAAAGCCCTTGGCCTCCAACAGCGTGAGATGGAGGGTGCACCACTGGGGGAGAGAGGGAGGCAGATGGTGTAAAGGAATATTTACTGAGTGTTCATAGAAGTGCACACAGAGGTGCTGAGAGCAACAGAGACGTGGAGACATTCTGAAAACTTTTTAGTGTTTATGTTTACATTTGTTGTTAAAACTCATGGAAAGCAGCCAGCGCTATCTACATCCTCAGGAATGAAAGTACATGAAGATCATAATGGACAGTGTTCCAAACTCCACAGTTGACACCATTCCCTTCCCCTTGTAGAATGGGAAAGTAAAGGGGAAAGTGAAATTTGTTCTGGGAACCTTATCAGAGAGGAGAGCTTTTACATTTGAAAGCAGCCAAGTTTGTGTTTTATGGACTCTGAGATCATATATAATCCTTGTGTTATCAACTGGTGACTTTTCTCTAAAGATTTTTTTTGGAATTACTTGATGTTTGGTTTCAGGGATATGCTTCCCTCTCCCCTAAGTTATAATAATGGGAACATTTAGATCTTCCCCCAACCAAAAGCATAACCTTGGTTGTATTTATTTTCTTTTTTCAGTATATAAAATGTAAAAGAAAACAGAGTACGTCTCCCCTACAGTATAAATAATGACTCCTTCTCTCCCAAAGGAACTTATTTCTTTGTTTAAATAATGAGAAACTTGTGTCCTTAGTAACATTGTTTAGTATACATTGTGCCTCCCAGTGTCCTCCCGACCCTTCCTGAAAATGAATAAATTAGCTTCTCTTCCATTTGTACAGCTGGAGTATGAGATGTGGAGGCAACACACAACCAAGATTCCTAAAGGGACAGAGGCTTGGGTCAAGCCAGGCCTTGACCTCTGAGTTCCTCTCTGTCCTTCTTCAGGGACAAATACTATCCAGCCTGGTCTCTCAGAGCCCAACACTCTGGGTCCTTTCTGAAAGATATTCTTACAGCCACCACCAGAAAGATGTTTCAGATCAAAGATGATTGGACCTCCCATTTCCTTAGTCAAGATAGATGATCTGTGTCAAAAATTAGGACCCGTGGAGTGCCTGGGTGGCTCAGTCATTGAGCATCTGCCTTAGGCTCAGGTCATGATCCCAGGGTATAGGGATGGAGCCCTGCATTAGACTCCCTGCTCAGCGAGGAGCCTGCATCTCCCTCTCCTCCTCCCCCTGCTTGTGTTCCCTCTCTTGCTGTCTCTGTCAAATAAATAAATAAAATCTTTTTTAAAAAAGAGAGAGAATTAGGACCCATGTTTAACCATGACTTTAAAACAGTAACATCTGTAAGATGTTAAGCGTGCCAGAGTAAGTGAGGGGAAAATTTTTTTATGAGAAAAATGTCCTTTAGGAGCGTGGGGGTCATTGAACACCCACTTTCTGAGTAGTGTTTTATCACAGTCATTGGAAATGAATAGGACTGGTATCCACACCCACTGGAATGGTTCTAAATAAAACCGTGGCGAGCTCAGCTCTCCTGGAGCCCAGCCTCCTGTGGTCTAGATTTTCATATTCTTCTCAATTTGCCCCAGAGCATGCTGTGACCCTCATCCATCTTTTCTGCATTTAACAAAGTTGTAAAGGGATTTATATGCTTTCCATTAGCCTTAGCAAAGCTGCTGTCATGAATATTTAATGGCGAGCGCAGTTTGTTTTCTTTTTCTTTCTTTCCCAGCGTCGGCCCTCCACCCCTCACCCCTCCCGTAGACTGCCCGGAGAAATGTAAATATCTCAGCCCCGGACCCCTGGTCGGGTCCCAAAGGAGCGCTGGGCTCGCTCAATTCAAAGCCTTGACCCCGTAAGGCAAAGTTTTTTTGTTTTTTGTTTTTTGGTTTTTTTTCCTTTTTTTTTTTTCTCTGCACCGTTTCCCCCTCCTCTCGGTTCCTCTTTCTGCAGGAGTTGGGGTTCCGTGGCATGGTGGCCCACAGCGGCGTGGGGACAGCCTTGCGTGGGGCTCTGCCTGCGCGGGGTGTCCTGAGCCCGGCGCCCCAGCTGCCGCCCGCCCACCCCTGGCAGTCCCGGACGGTCCTTTTCTTTGAACTTCACTGAAACACAATAGCTACCCCGCACCTTCGCTGGGGCTCCCGCAGATGCATTCCTGACCCTTCACGGGTCGCTGGTCCCTTTCTCTTTGCAACAGCAAAAAGGGTGAATGTCTGGGACAGAAGATGACTTTTGAAGACACTGAAAGATTTACCGTGTCTAGAGCAACCTCTGAACTTTTGTGGTTGTTATCTCAGAAAAATGCGCTTTTCCGATTGGAAGCTTAGATCCCCCCTTCGCCTCCCCTCTCCCCTCATCCCTGCCTTCACCGTGGCATTTCTCTATCCCCCCCCCCCCCCACCTCCCAACCCAGCTCTCTCTTTCTCCTTTGAGCCTGGGCTGCCCTGGGCCGGCAGAGCTAGAGGATTCTACAGGTGAGGATGGAAGGGCCCCGAGGAGCCTAATCCTTAACCAAAGGGGAAGGTCAAGCGCAGGAAAGCTTCCTTCCCCCATTGAAGTCAGACTCCTTTGAATGCCTGATTCCCCAGGTCCCTGCCCTGAAGGATTCCTTGAAAGAAGCTGCAAGAAAATCCAAACAAAACGTTTAGCACAGTATTTGGTGATAGTAATTGCTCATTAAATGTATATGTTCTAATTAATATTACACACATTTACTCTTTTTCCTGAAATTCTTCAGTGTGGTCTCAAACATTCA
Source organism: Mustela putorius furo (assembly GCF_011764305.1). Taxonomy (NCBI): domain Eukaryota; kingdom Metazoa; phylum Chordata; class Mammalia; order Carnivora; family Mustelidae; genus Mustela; species Mustela putorius. The sequence continues at coordinate 20,522,765 of NW_025421322.1, read as the reverse complement.
TATGGGTTCTAAATCTTGCCCACTTAACTAATTGTAGAGTGGAATACATGTTAGAGCAACTGAGCTGGATTCTTTTTTTTTTTTAGTGTGTACAAACATAGCTTTCTTTTTTGTACAGTTAAATGCAAAGCTAAAGAACGTGAACACGGATTTATCTTTACCGGCTTCAGACGTGCCCTTTTTCCGTGTATTCTGGGCCTCTCTCCTACTTCTATCTGTTGGATCAGAGTTTAATCTTAGTTTATTTTGGTGTGATTTTACCAACTGAGCACCTTTTATAAAATCTCAAAAGTAATACTCTTCCTGATCCCGAATGCAAGGTCTTGTATTGGCACCTCCCGCCAGTCTCCAACCCTCTCCCACTTCCTCTGCTTAAAACAGTAAAAATGCACGGTGTCTCCTCCTCCCCTTTAATTGCAGACACTATTAAAAGACGTTGTAACATGACAGCAAACACCGGGTCCCAAGTGGTATCTAATCCTATTATGCTTCCCGGTGAAACTTAAATTGTAAATCTCCTAGTGAGCTAGGCCTGTGTGTTAAGATTTATTTTGGGATATCAAGTGGCTGTTTCTTATAGGAAAGAGTAAAAAAAAAAAAAAAATTGCTGCAGCTTGGGGGAAAATCGCCAAACAAATGTTAGAGGAGTCTGCCTTAGCCTGCCCTTAGGCATCGGTGTATAGTAGGATCATTCTGTTTGCTTGCCAGTGAGGATACCGGTAGTAATTGTTAACCCCGTGAGCTCAGTGCACTAACCCGGTGAGCTCAGTGCACTAACCATAGCGATGCATAAGGCTGTTGAAGGAACTGAATGGGAATGTGAGTACGATTTCTCTCCTGGGAGCCTGTGCACCTGCAAATCCCTAAAAATGTATGACAGGCGGCGGAAGTGAGTGGGTCCCTCTCTCTGAACGAGTTCTTTTTACTAGATCCTTACGTGCTTATCTATCTCGGATGAACGCCTTCCGCTGTGTGCTTAATTGATGGGAGTGTTGTTTCATTTCTCTTCGGGTTACCGAAAATTAATTAGTTAGCGTGTGGGTAACCTTATCTCACTAATTCATAGTGTAGTTACAATCAATGAGAATCTCTGAAAGATTTCTACACGGGCTACTAATTACACATCTCCTCTGTCCTGTTCGGTAGACTTAACCACAACGTTTACAGATTTCTATGTTAAATTTGTTTGTTTTTTGTTTTATTTTATTTTAAGATTTTATTTATTTATTTGAGAGAGAGAGAGCACGTGAGCTGGGGTGCAGAGGCAGAGGAAGAGGGAGAAGCAGACTCCCCAATGAGCAGGGAGGCCAAGGTGGGGCCACATCCCAGGACTCTGGAATCACGACCTGAGCCAAAGGCAGACGCTTAACCAGCTGAGCCACCCAGGCACCCAAATCCATTAAATATCTTGTTAATGGACTTGGCCTCAAATTCCAGCAGATGAGATGGCTTTGGATTCTGCCCCTGAAGTCTGTCACATCTTTCTTGCTCAGCTTCAGACTTCCCTCAGATTTGGTAAGCATGTGCGCCGTGTCTGTGATGGCTTTGTTGACAGACCAGTAGCAGGAAGAACCCTTTGGCGCATCTCTGTGGACCTGCTTGCCTTGAGTTGACTTAGACCCATTAATAGGTCCCTTGGGGTCAGAGTTCCCACTGACAGTATTTTCCTCTCCATTTCTTTATCATGCTATGAGGCTGACTGGAAAGATCTTGTCAATGTTTTGCTAAAATCCTGACATACTTGGGAACAGATGTTGGTATGATTAGGCTGGATGAACAGAAAACACGGATAGCCGGATCCGTTTCTCGAATAAACCAATGTCTGTGTTGCCTTTGATTCATCCCGTTATGTTTCCTGTAAGTAAGACTTTCAGTGCAAATATTAATTGATGTTAAGTCAGCAAGTGCTGAGGGTCTGGTCACAGGGGAAAGACAGGGAAACAAAAGGGAGCTGTACCTGGGGTAAGCCAGAGCCTTGCTGGGTCGGACCATTAGGTAACAGTGTAAGGTAATGTATAATAAAATGCTAAATTATGTGGAACAGATTATAGGTATTATGGAATGGGAAAATAGACTTACATTCTTCTGTCTTGAGCGGGTCTCAGAATTGTTTCATGCAGTCTCTCTTTATTCTGAGGCAGTTCACTGTCATGGAGACTTCCCTTTCTTGAAGCGATGACAATTGTTCGTATTTTCTGAGCACCTCTGGTGATGTGTCAGGGGGCTAAGAATTGTCGTGATACCAAATATTTGATCCTTACCACCCCCCTCTGAGGTGGATGTGATTTTTTTTCCCCTCCATTTCACAGATGAGGAAAGTAAGGCGAGGTGGCTAAGGGATGGCTAATCGTCCCTCAGAGTGAGTTCTGATTCATTCCTTCCTCTTTCTGCTGTGGGGAGCCTGCAGTGAGGGGAGCCAGGAGAGGCGGTGTTGCCTTCTGTGAAGAGAGTCTGGATTTGTATTCTGGCTCCTTTTTACCTACTTCCCTCTGTAGGCAGGACCTTGGGCAAGTTGCTTAACCTGTCAGAGCTTCTCAGCTGGAAAGCAGAGCAGGATTGTTCTAAGGATTTAAGCGCCTCCTATGCAGTGGGTGTGCAGTGAGTGGGAGCTGCTGTTGATGACAAGTCCCGATAAGAATATCATTATCACATTCTCCACCCAAAGAGACCTGTTAGAATTGTACAGAAAAGGAACCTGTCGGTCTTGACAAGTTTTTAAAACCCCTGGACCAAGTACAGCATTAGTCCTTTGTGGAACATTTGCAGAATGGATGGCTGGAAAGACAGACTAGGACAGGGACCAGGAGACTTCCCGGAGCAGGCAGCCGCAGAAGCACCATCATTTTCCAGTGGGGTCATTCTCTTCCTGACTCGTCATTTATTAATTGAAACAATCCCTTTCTTAGCCTTACCTTCCGCCATTTTGGGACGGTCATGGTCACCACCGGACTAATTCTCTTTGGGAAACACAAGCAAACAAAGCTCTCTCTCTCTGTCGTGGAGGTGGAGATTTGAATAGTAAATACCCACTGCCTCCGTACTCCTGCCTTGTATTCCAGAGAATACTAAAGGATGTTGTACCATAACGGTGTCAACACAAACAAGAACTATGTAATTTCACCCCATATTAATACATTGTCGCCTAGCAGGTACTGTCCTTAGCAATCTATAAAAATGGCTCCTGAGACCAGGCGCAGGCACAATTATTTATTCTTCAATTATTTATTCAGTCCGAAGGAAGGGAAAGCTCACAGACACTGCAGAATGCACTACCTACCAATTTACAATAATTGAATGACGGAATCATTTGCAGACTGAAGTAGCTTTTTATTGACACTATTTTTATTTACTTAAATTCTTACTTTCACAGCTTAACTGTGTTTACTACACCCACTTAGACGACCCAAATGAGAGCCTGTTTTGTTCATAAAAGCTACTTCTAAACAAATAAATTAGCATTTAGGCTGAAAGGGTCAGATCGTAAATGGAGGTTTTAAAACAGTCTCAGGAACATTCAAATCACCGTCTTAATATTTTATATGGTTTTGTATTTAGATTGGATATTTTATGTAAAGTCTTTTTTCCCTTTTTAGTGCTCGCGCCTCTTGAGATCCCTTTTCTAGCTGGGTGGGAGAGAAAGTTACACTAAGGCTCCGTTTGCATTAAGTAATTTTAATTCAATTTATGTCAGGGGGGATTACCAGAAAGTTCTTGCCTTTGTCTCTTTCTTCTCCACTTAACTAGTATCGATAGGTGCTGTTCTGGTGATTCTAATATGTTATTTGTATGTGAGAAAAGAGAATTCACACGAATTTGTACGTAGCAGTTATAAAAAGCATTAGTTTGGACTTCCTCTGAACTTTCAGAGATTATCCATGTTTATATTGATACTGGAATCAAAAAATGGAATCTTTCCCCAGATGGTATAGCTTTCTTCAGAGATCAGTTACAATTTTTCTTAAATCAGTTATTTTCAGTTTTGATTTTTCAGCTCTCAGGTAATCCCCAGTTAATCCTGCCTTCTGAGATTTCTGAAAGGAAAGTAACTTTAATTTACATTAATTTAAAAAAATCCTGGGGCGCCTGGGTGGCTCAGTGGGTTAAAGCCTCTGCCTTCAGCTCAGGTCATGATCTCAAGGTCCTGGGATGGAGTCTGGCATCGGGCTCTCTGCTCAGTGGGGAGCCTGCTACCCCCCCCCGCCCCGCCCCCGACTCTCTGCCTACTTGGGATCTCTGTCTGTCAAATAAATAAATAAAATCTTAAAAAAAAATCCTTATGTGAAACTCTAATTGATTTGAGAGGATTGACTACATAAAGAGAAATCCTACGAGAGAGAAAGAACTTCCAGTGTTTTAGAGATATTTTTTGAAATAGCCATTGCCCTTACCCTAGGTGTATGTGTGTTCACTTATGAATACACATTTATAAGACACACAAACACATAGACAAATTTATGATGTGCTTTTAGAATCTTGGGTCTGTCAGAGAAAAGTAAAGTAAGTAAAATAAAAGTTTTTGAAAACATATTCCTGGAGTAAAAGGATATCATCAGGGTTTCATTTCTTTATAAATTAAATTTACTGAAATTTGAAAAGAGTCCACATTTTTTATGGTTACTTTAAGCTTGGACATAACCAGATACATCTGTTGACAATAGTGAGAGTATAAAAGTGGTCACATTTTTTTTGCTTAAAGCCTCATTCCCATGGGTGAAACGGGTATGTGAGGATAGTTCGGTTCCTGAGGGTCCTGTCAGAATTAAATTAGCTAATATAGCACAAACCTTTCTAGTGGGCCTGGATGACAGGTAGCCTGTACGGAAGGATCACTAATTATTACATTACTAGAGGCGGGCTTCATGCTGGGCCTTACCATGAATCATTTTGTAGTACTGCGCATGGTACAGACTGGCAGATTAACAAAACAAAACAAAAGACAAAACCCTTGCAAATGCCCATGACATCTCTCCAAAGTATTTTTCAGTTCTTCTTGGAAAGCTGTTTCCTGGAGGTAAAGTTGGCCATCTGGATGACCTATCTTGGTGTTCACTTGATTTCTGCGATGCCGCTCAGCCTGTCCATCTCCACTAACTCTAAATCTGTCCTCCTGCCAAGTACACACTGGGCCACTTGCCGAAACACCTCTTGCTTTATTTTCAGTGAAGCGAGAGAATTCTATGATTTGCAAGAGGGAGAGAATGTTAGGTTTGCAGTGCTGGCCTCCAGCAGGAGTTCCGGGACAACCAGCCCAGAGAGGAGGAAATGGAATCCCAGTAACAAAACACAAGCAGCCGGGACACAGCCATGGGTCACGTGGGCAGGTGGCCGTTCATGATTGATGCCATCAGAGTGCCAACTATGAGGCTCCCCTTTGGTTCTGTGTGAAGCAGCCCTAAGCTAAAAATGGCAGGTTCTTGCCTCTCTTTGTGCAAAATATTGCAGGTGGGAAGTTGACCTCTGCCACATAATACCGACAAAGACAAGTCGTGGGCAAGTGGAAAGATCTAAGTCGCTTATTTTCAGCCTCCTGTGCCCTTTCTCATTGTCTTGGGTTACCTCACACTACTTGCTTCTTTCAGCCTGTCCAAGCTGTGTTTATGTAAGTAAGACCTGCCATTGAACGAACACTTGCTATGAGCCAGGCTTTGTGCTGTGGGGGAGGGCGGGGGTTGAGGGGGAAGACTTTTCCAGCAGGTTAGCTGGGCCTCCCTCACGTGCCCCACGTTCCAACATGGCCGGAGTGGAAGCCACAGGGCTTTTGAATAATCCCAACAGCAGCAAAACAACAACAGGAGTAGTAATAATATAAAAGGTGCTCCTGGGAAATGTGAGCCAGATCTCTTGTTCATTGACTTATCAGAAATATTCACCCTTTAAGATTACATTATAAATTGAGTGTTTGTTGTTTATCAGGCATGCGCACTTGGAATAATGTGTTTTTGGTAAGTGTTCTGCCTCCTAAAGAGGCAGTATTTATTCAGATGGGTGTGTTAGGCGACTTTATCATATTCAGTGTTTCTTTATCTGTAATGTTACATTAGCCAGTCATGTTACCCTATCACCCAGGTGGATGCAGAAACCAATGTACTTTTTCAAGACAGGATTTGGGAAGTGTATCAGTATTTTTCACGAAGAGGCTGACCACTTTGCTTTAGGAATTGTGAAGAACTCGGACCCCGGAGCTGGAGCCGTGGTCCCGGTCCAGCTGTGGCACATATAAATTCAGTGGCTGCACAAACTTGCTGCACCGATTTACTGAGCTACAAAGTGAGAATAATAGTATCTCCGTACAAAGATGAAATGAGAGCGTATTTCTAAAGATCTGAAGACATTGCAGTGAGGCGCTCTCTCAGGTGGTCAGAAGTGGTAGAGCAGATGCTCTGAAACCAAGCATTGGTGGCCCCTTACAGATGGTGCCACAGGCTTACCTTCCACAGGAAGAATAAATGACTTCCTTCCCTTCCAGAGTGGGTGCTCGGTTGCTCCAGCCTTACAACCCTGACGGCACGCGGCCTGTGAATCATGGATCAGCACAAATATTAGCAAGTTGGGAGAGAAGCAGAAGTAGGCCCGTCTCAAGATAAGGTCTCTGACTTAATACGCAATTTCTAAAAACCAAGCCAGCATTTAACTGGCCTTATCCCTGCGGAGATAAGATCTCTGGGTAGTTGCTTTGCAGTTTTAGTAATTAGGGGAAGATAATTCCCCTAATTTCCAGTTAGTATTGATCTGACCGCTGCTTTGGGGTGAAACCCCTTTGTGTCAGTGTGATGTCCTCAGCTGCGGTGTGTGCACTGTCCACACCTAAGATGGAACTCAGTTTTATGCTCTGTTCAAACTGGAGTGAACCGGGCAGAGAATAGGGAACAAGCCAAACAGTCATCAGCCAGTGAACACGGCAGAGCTCACGTCCCTCTTGCTAGCGTGTCCTTTCTCATTCTTTTGTGTCACTTCCCACTACTTGCCTCTTCAGGTCAGTGCACGCTGTGCTTGTTCAAGTAAGAACCGCCAACCAGTGAACACAATGTAGGAGCCAGACTCTGGTTGCGGGGGCGGTACTCCAGGGGGAAGGCCTCTCCAGCAGGTTAGCTCAGACCTATTCCTGTGACATCAGTGTCCCAAGAAGGCTGTAAGTGGAAACAGCCAGGCTTCTCACAGTTTAGGCCCGAAAGCCTTGCCTTGTCATTTCCAGCACATTCTTTTGGTCGAAGCAGGCAACCTGACCCAATCTGGAGTCCATGAGGGAGGGGACCAGTCAGTGTCAGGCATATAGGGAGAGAACTGCCATGGTCATGTCACAGACAATCTCCCAGAGGCTTGGAGATGGTACCTTTTCCCCATTCGGCTTCATCATCTAGGAGCAAACATTGGTCAGACAAACACTGGATGGCGGAGTGTCTTGGTATTAGGTTTAAGTGTTTTGTTTTGTTTTTTGACTATTTGTTCAGAAAGTTTAACTCCCATCGGCAAGGAGTTGATTATCTAGCATATTGAGAATCTCTGAATTTCAAACAGGTACGGCGGCTAAGCAAGATGAACTTTTAAGACTGGTCAGGACAGTAGGCTTAGTAGAACTAGAATGGTCTTCAGACTCTTGGGTTCAGTTTCTTCTCATCTTCTTCTCATGAGCTCATTTTTTTTTTCCCCCACCAAATGTGATTTCAGACCCAAGTCCAAGGTCAGGTAGGTATTTAGCTTCAGCCCCTTTCTGCAGCCCCTCGGCCCCGTGGCAAGAATCGAGACGAGTAGATGGAAAGCATGATGGAGCACTATATTTGATCTTCCTAATTTCTGCCACCGCCCCCCCCCCAGATGTGCTCAAATTCTTAAAAGCCCATTCTTGTACTTGGTTTGCAGAATGCGTGATTAGAACCACCCATTCTTGAGCGAATTCCCAAGGTGTAGGTTCAAACGTAGAGTTTTTCCCACTGCCCCCCGCAGATGCTTCAACAGTATGCAGTTTTACAACACATCCAAGATTCTTAGATTCATTTGGTAAAGATTCTGATTTAAAACCTTTAACATTTTTTCTCATTTGAAGCTGGAGAAGAAATAGAGAATGGACACTTTTTTTTTTCTTCACACAGCTTTGTGAAATCATGGTGTTCTTGGCTTTTCTGGTCTGTTTCTGGCTACCATTTTGTTCCCCACTTGATCTGTCCTTGTGTTTACTTGAGAGAGCTTCTGGAATGCAATCCATTGGCTTATGGAGAATTGAGTCTTTTCAAAGACTCCATCTGGAGCCATATTTAAAAGCGTGTAGCCCCCGTCTTCCTAAGTGTATGATGTTTGTCTCTGTGTGAATGATAGGAACAGAAGATCTGAGATGTTAATACTTCAAGGAGAAACTTTGGTCTTCTGAATTGGGCTTGTGATTGCCCTGGTGAGTCTGGGGGCAAACTCAAGGCCAGAACTTCTAAGGAGGACCTGCAGTGTTATTCCGAAGGGGGTATTTGGTCTGTCCTGGTTGAACAGACTCTTCCTTATGCCCACTGAGAAATAGTAATTTGTTTCCAAGACTCCAGAGAGCAAAACATCTGCATGTGGTGGGAATATTCGCAGAGGTACTAGGTGGTCACATCAGTCCGTTGCCATGTTTCAACTCTGTCCACAATGTGATCCTGTGATGAGGGAGCTTCAGCAAAGCTTAGGAAAATGCCTCATCCATTTTTGCGCGAGGTAGAAAAATAACCAAGTAGCTGCTTTCAGTGAGCCTCGCCAGCCTTACTGAAGTGTACACCTTTCATACAAAAACCTCTAGATGAACTGCGATGCAAAATACGGGTTTGTGATAAATTTGAATGATGTGTGATTGCCTTGATTAGCACTATAGTTACGAAGCAGATATGCGCTTCTTTGTTTTAAAAGGGAACTTGAATTTTTTTTTTTTTACTATAACTGCCAGTTGCTTCATCTCTACCATCTTTAATATGTTCAAAAAAATTTTCTCCCACCTCCTCTGTGCTTGTCAGTGATGTCAAGTTTAAAAGTAACTGAAGTTTAAAAAAAAAACTATAGCAGCCATCAGCTGTCAGAAAGTTTGCATTTAATTTTTACTTTTAGGTAGGGAAGCAGACTTTTTTGGCTTCCGTTTTCCACATTTGCACTTTTGAGTTCCAGGAAGCTTGGCGTCCCTATTACTTTGAGTTTATGGATTTGTTATGACCCTAGTAATACTTATGAGGTGGTTGGGGGTGGGCGACATGGGTGAGTCATGGCAGAACGTTAAGCGGAATAAACTGTGTATTCTTATCTTTGACGGATAGTCTAGTATGCAGTTTCCTGCTTTCTTTAATCCGCATTTAGAACTTTTCTTTCTGAAGCACTGATCCGATTAGGCCATTTTCTTGTTTAAAAGCTTTTTATATCTGCCCCTTTGCTGTGGGTAAAACACTGCAGCTCCGAGACATCGTTCTTCCTAAATTGGCCCTAATCATCCTCGCCAGCTCGGCCTCACTTCTGTTACTCATGAGTGTCTCATATCCCTGGGCTGATAATATGCTATTCCTTCTGCTTTGAATACCTGGAAAACCCCCTCCTTCCAGCAGCTGGGAACATTCCCTTGTTGATGTAGATAGACTTAGGTCAAGGGCCTTCACTTTGTGGAGTCTTGTCATAATGCCCCAGGTAAGGCTGGGCAGCCCAGTTCCCCCTCAGCTTCTGGAGCCCTTGAGCCATCCTTCCGTAAAGCAACAGACGCCCTGCGCTGAGAAGTCTGGGTCCACAATTCTGTCTCCCTCTCTGGACTGTCACTTACTCCTCTTTGGGCCTGTAGGCTAACCAGGGCTTGACATGTCATAGGCTTCTGCCTAAATATTGAGCAAGTCTGTGAATGAGCCTTCATTGTAGGTTCCCAGGCACCAAAAGATCTTTTCATAGAATCTGAGTTAATTGGGAGGGATTGTTGAGATGCAGAGCTCATAAAGATCAAGAAGCTGGAAAAAAGTCATTGAGCACGTGATGTCTCTTCCGTTAACCTCTAAAAATGAGCAGAAGCTACCCGAGGTTGGGTGTCTTTTACAAAAAACTTTTGTTAATGAAGCTCTAGCATTACAAACCATTTCCTCCTCTCCAAGTTTCTCGTGGCATTTCTTTCCTTATGATGGTAATAATATCTTGGAGTTCTAAAATCTTAAATTTATAAATCTAGTCAAAGCATTTTTTTTCATTTTACCTAGTTACCTACATTCTTGTCTTTATAAGTGGGGATAATGTCCTTGCTATTAATTTATCTTGAGGGGGACAGAATGGAAACACAAATCTTTGGAGGTGAACAAAGATTTGTCTGTCTACCAGAAACCAGCCTGTGCTTTTAAAATCTCGGAATGCTCCTTGGCTGAGTATCTCCCTTAGCTTGCCCCTCTTCAGATGACTTGTCGTTGAATCGTGAGGTTCCGGTTAAACCAGGTCCTTTCCAAACTTCTCTAGAGCCCTAGCCAGTCCTCCCCCGATCCCGGGGTGTGCAGAGCCAGTCATGGGGGCATTTGTCTTATTCTCTATTGGAACGTTTGGGTAGAAAGTTGAAGGTATTAAACCTTGTGAGTTATGAAATGGTTTTAGGTGTCTAATGAGCCACACCATGTTTCTACACAGACGAACAGTTTTATTACCCCATTTTCTAGCAAATGTATTTGCTGGTTACTCTTGAACCAAACTAAACACAAACAGTCTCCAGACTTCATCCCAAAGAAGCCCCGAAGTAAAGACTCTTGATTTTCAAACGTCTTGATGTACAGCCACTGGAGTCCCCTTCCCGGTTCGGGTTCAATGTGCTTTCCATTCTGGCGTGAATTGTCTTTGCTGATCATAATAAAACAATAACGGTAATTGGAGCCTTTCCTGTGCCTGGCCCCATCGAGTGCTTTCCCCCGCCGCGTTTGCTTCTCTCTCACTACAGTGCTCTTCTGATGCCTGATTGTAGGTCAGAAAACCAGGGCAGCGAGGAGGGCCGTCGCTTTCCCCGGTGCCGGGCCACGGTTGGCAGAAACGGGCCTTTCGAGGAGCTTTTGCTTGTCTTTCTGATGCTCCTGCCTTCTCCTCTCGGGCTTGGGCATCCGGCCTGCAAAACACTTTGCTTGAGAACAGCCCTTGTGCAGCTGTTTCTGCTTTTTCCTTTTGCTGTCTCCTGATGTAAAGAAAGAAAACAAGACTGGCCAGTATTTTTAATAATCGAAAGCGGATATATAGATCTTCCTTAAACAGCTCTCCTTGGGGGAGAGTAAGAGACGTGCTCCACGGGCTCTGACAGGGTGATTCGTCCCCAGAGCTGCTGAGCTGGGCAGTGTTATGGCCTGCTCTGGGACGTGTTGCTACAGCCCCTTAATTGCTCAAGGTATGTGCCTCTTCTGAATCACCTCTCCTTGAACATAAGATCTGTGCTATACTGTGACCTGGAAAACGTAGGCATTTCTGGCAACCCCAGATGTAAATGGCCCTCGCCTGCGGGAACTGCTGAAAACCCCAAGTCACCAGCTCAGAGGCATCCCAGGATAAAACAGTTGAGGGAATGAAGGCATCACACAAAGGCTGTATGTCTTGGAGCCTTGAAGGCTTGAAGGCCCCTGAGTACACACTTCCTAAGAATGAATGCAAGTTGGTGGTTGCAATCTCGAATGTTCTCAGGGCCTAAGCAGGTAGGGCATGGAGTGCGCAGCGGACACTGAGGTGGTTGCCACGTGGGAAAGTGGGACTGGGGTGGAGAGGGGGCAAGATTGTCCAGTCTTTCAGGAGAAGTTGGAAATGTGGCATCTTAGGGGAAATCTCGGTGGTTCAAATGCTGGAACCAGTCTGAACCTTTGGAGAAGTCTGAGTGCCAAACCGAACAGAACTGGGCCAGAATCAGCTTTCAGGAACCAGCTGTTGACAGCTGGTTCAACGTATGTTGATAAATGAATTTATTGGTACTTGGGTAAGTAGAATCTGGGATGATTTATCTTTGGGGTAAGAACAGAACTCACAGGAAGGAAGTCAGTTGTTCATCATTACTCAGGAGTTCTTTGTTCAACTAGCATGATATTGGAAACTTAGCCATTTGGGGCCCTTGGTGCACAGTACAGAGCTGTCTGCCGTGATGGTCAGATTTGGCACAAAGACCTGCAGGGCTCAGTGTGGTGCTGCTGTGCAGATGGGTCATACGTGTGGGACTCTAGATGCACATTCGTTAGCGAGCAGTTTTCTGGTCCTTGGGTGTCATTGCCCGAGATTCCACGTGACTCCACAGGTGGGATTAGTAGTATACACAGGCGTGTGGACTGAGCTCTTTTCTCCAAACGATCCTCTTTATTAGACATGTTTCAAAGAAGCAGAGCCACGGTGAGTGTTAAGGTTAAAGTGTTAAGGTTAAAGTGTTAATTTATAGAATTTGGCCCTTCATCGAATATGAGAGGAGCTGGGGAAGTAAAAGTCTTGGTGCGGGGGGTGGGGAGGCAGTGTCAGAGGGTTAGAGTTAGAGAAAATTCCATCTGGAGGCTATGGAAAAGGGACGATGAAGGGAAGCACATGAGCGGTGTCTGAAGGCCATTGCCTCCGTGTCTGTCATTCCTGCCTCTGCCATCTATAGCCAGGTATCTGGTGGTGGGCTGAGGCCACCGCTGGTTTGGCAGGGCTGTTATTGAGAAGACAAGGGCGTGAGCAGAGGGAGGCAGGGACAAGCGGGGACCCGTTAGGCACCTTCCACCTGTTTTACCAGCTGTCAGAGAGTCTGGACTGGACTTCACTTCCGTTTTCAGATCTCACACACGCTCCTCACCGGGCTAGCAATAGCTGGACGCCAGGGGGAAGGGTATTCTGTTAAGTGGAGTTCCCAGTGAACCAAGTTGACAGTAGTGGCTTCAGCGTACTCTCCGAGTAAGAAGGATTCCATCCTTAGAGCCGCATGTACCGAGAGCTGCTCGATTCTCTCCCCTGCTCCTGAAAGCCTTCCCCCTCCGAAACACAGAACTTGGGTAACAGGGTTTAGGACCCTGGCCGTGGTCAGGTCAACGTAGGTGTTTCTCTGTTTGGGATCCTCTCCACATTCAATTAGCCATTTACATGCACATTAAGGGTAATTATTTTATCAGATCTTTCTTCCTGGAAAATTTAGGTCTGGTGGGTTAGAGCAATGGGGGTATTGAGAACCACTGTGCAGAGAAGCAAAGGGGAGGAAGACAGAAGCTTTGGAGGTTGGTTTAAGGGAAGCTGAATGCAATTTTGCCTTGGGTCCAACCCATGTAAATCTCCAATCTTACCCTTTTGTCCATCTGCCTATCTGTCTCTCAGGCAGTCCATTCATCCATTAGTCCATATGTGTATCTGTTCCTATCAACCCATACACAAATGTCTACTCACATATTTATCTACCATATTTTTATCTAATCTATATCAGGCTATATGCATGAAGATGAGAAGTTTTACAATGGAAAGTTTTAGGGGTTTTGACCCTCTTATGTGAACAGTGTTCTGTATCGGGTAAATATAATGATCCTCTTTTTAGAAGGAAATTTCAGTTCTAGAAATGGTCACACAAAATAAAGCAGTCTTCGATGTCTGCTCTTTTCAGCCATACGGCGAGACAATTGGTTTCTCTCCATATGAAGAGATGGTGGGGTAATTAAGAACTCCTGCTCCCAAATTCGTTCTTAGGGAGTTCTTAGGGAGCTACACCTTGGTGCTGAAGGGAAACGTCTTTGTAAGTTTATGGCCAGAGCTGGCAGTTTTTGCCCAAGTATGAGCCGTTCTTGGGTGATACTTCAACGTTTTATTGATGTTTTGGCTACTTGTACTTCTCGACTGGCAGCCGTGCGACTGCTGAACAAGAGGAGGTAAGTTACTTGCAAACCTCGGTTCCTTTGGAAGTCCTGGAGCCCAGAATTTGGTTCCCCTCTTATTGTGGCAACTGGACTTTATCACCTGACTCCCAATTTCGTATATGTTTCTTATAAGTTTTCCTTGCCACAAAAAATGACCAAACTCCATTTTCCCTCCTCATGTTCTATGTCCCTGGTGTGTATTTATGTCTATGTATGTGTGTGGGTGGGAGTTAACGGGGAGTGGAAGTTTCGAGGGAGATACTGTCATCAAGGAATATTCTGAAGCAGCTAAACATTCTGGGTAGTCATAGCCTTTTGCTCAGGTGAAGATCATTTTAGATTTTTTTTTTTTAAGATTTTATTTATTTATTTGTCAGAGAGAAATCACAAGTAGATGGAGAGGCAGGCAGAGAGAGAGAGAGAGAGAGAGGGAAGCAGGCTTCCTGCCAAGCAGAGAGCCCGATGCGGGACTCGATCCCAGGATCCTGAGATCATGACCTGAGCAGAAGGCAGCGGCTTAACCCACTGAGCCACCCAGGGGCCCCATCATTTTAGATTTTTTAAGAGCACAGACATTTACTGAATTCCTCCTCATGCCAGGCACTTCCCCGCGTGCCTGGCCATCGTAGGTACTCGGTAGGAAGATTGCCTCCTGGTCATGCCCAGGTGCGGAACAAAAGAATGGAAATTAAACATTCATGAATTCAACCCATTACATTCATTAATTTGGCATGCATTTATTGAGTACCTAATATGTGCCTTAGGCATTGGCCGAGTACCAAGGATATCAGTGGGGAGCAGAAGACTAGTCAGGTTAGAGCTTGCCATGTGGCTGGAGAAGAGATAATCAAATGACCACATAGGTAAGGATATTTACTATGGTAAATGTCTGAGGGGACCTAGCAGGGGCGATGGGAACATGAATTGGGGACCTCGTCATGGGGGGTTCGGAAAGGCTGTTGAGAGAAGGCAGGGGTTTGAGGAGCAGATGCACTGGGAAGAGAGACGGTCCTTTCGGCCATGTCTGCGTGAAGCTGTCCCACAGCCCTGTGCATACTTTAAGCGGTAAGCAGAGTACCTTGAGGGAGTTCCTGTTCTGCTTCCTCCGTTTTGGGAGCTTAAGTCACACCCCCAGGGCTTTTAGGAAGCAGGACAGAGCTGGCTCTCACTCCAAGGAGCTGTTCTCCAGGCTGACCGGCTGCTTCCTGAGCTCTCCAGGACACCTGCCAAGCCCACGGGGCACTGCATTCCAAGCGGGGGTCGGAAACCCACACAAAGTTCCCCTCCGGGTTCTCTCCTCAAGGAAGATTCCTTGACACTGTGCCCTGTTGCACTGTTCTTCCGATTCCATCAGTGTCTGTGCCCTGTGCCCATCATCGCCTTGTGGGAAGTTTACTTTTCTAGGTGAGGCCGCCCCAGTGCAGGGTTCCCTCCTGGCGGTCCTTGCAGATGGTCACTCCGGCTGAAATTATAGAGCACGTTTCTTCTCTGCCCAGGCCCGCTTGCTTGCCTTCTGAACACTCCCTTTTCAGACTTGCCTGCACATGTGCAGGGAGGTACGCGCAGTGGATGTTAGGGGCCGGGCTGATGGAGGGGGCGGGTAAGTAAACTGGTGTGCGAGAGTTACTCATCAGAGCCTTCCTGGACACCAGTTGGGTTTCACCGAATCCATTCATTTCCTTCTTTCTGATGAATGAACAACCAGGTGACTCAGAGTGAGCCTCTAGTTAGGGGATCGTCGCAACATGCCCTCACGAGTTCTATCCTATCAGACCTGGGGGCAAAGCTTGTATTTGGTGTGTTTTTAGGCACAATGGGTCAATTCTTCTGAGACTTTTATTAATTAAAAGCTGCCCCCCCCGCCCAAGATGCATGTCTGAAAAAAGTTTAAGAAGCACGGTGTTAGATCGTCTTCTGTTTGCGGTCTGATTTTGAAGTGGTAGTGTGATTACTTTTACGTAAAATCACTGTAGAGGAATTTGGCAGAAAGAATAGGAATTTCTGTTACAAGGCATGGAAAAGCCTAGTCATTTTTCTCAACAGAGACACTCATATTAGCAGTGATCATATCACAGAGTTCTTGAACACTGACCCCACACCGGGCAGGAGGTTAGGATTGCGGACGGCTTATCCTCATCATTTCATCTTTATAACAGCCTGTGAAGGAGGGTCTGGTGTCTTGATTTTACACGTAAGGAAAGTGAAATAAGGTTAAATTATTAACTAAGGGAAGAGTCCAAATGACAAGCCAAAGCCCTCTGTCCCGGAAGAACATGCTCCCCGCCCTTTCTGCGGTGTGCGTCCGAGAGGAGAGCGTGCTCGTTGCTGGAAAGAGGGTTCAGGTTGAACACGGTTGTATGATCTGGCAGAATTTTTCTTTGGATGCAGCTGTATTTAAAAGAGAACGGTGACTTGTACACGAATGCGCATAGCAACTTGCCGTATCCCTAAACCAGACACAACACACATGGCCCTCACCGTTTGGATGGCTGGACTGTGGCATGGCCGGCCATACAGTGGGATAGTATCCAGGAGTAAGAGAGAATGAACTGTCGAAGAACCCTAACATGGGTGAGTCTCAGATGGTTATGCTGAATGAAAGAAGCCAAAGGAAAAAAAAAAGTATATGGGCTATATGATGCCTTTTATGTAAACTTCTGGGAAATACAAATTAATTTACAGTGACATAAAGCAGATCAGCCATTGGCGGGGTGTAGTTGCAGGGTAGATGGGGTTGGTGGTAAGGAGAGGACCAGGAAGAAATTTTTCAGGATGATGGGTATATCATTAACTTGATTTTGGAGATGGTATCGTGATCACGTATACGTCAGACTTACCGTAGAGCACATTTTAAATGTGTGGTTTATGGCATGTCAGTTGCACCTTCGTAAAGCTGTTAAATTTGTCTGTGTATATGCAGTGGGGGGAAATCAAGGTGAATGATGTGTTTATGGGTGGGGGTAATAAAAGAGAAATTTGTACGTTGCGAACCTCCTTCTCAGAGTGATCTCTGAACCTCAGGGATCAGTTTCTCAGTGGCTGTTTATTGAACACTCTGCCAGAGATACTCTGGGAGAATGGAAGGTTTGTGTGAGACACGAGCATTTCCTGTGCCTGGCACTGCGGCCCATTCAGAAAGAGCCTGAGCGTGGTGGTCAGCTGGAACTTGAATCCGGGCTCTCCCACTTCTGCGTTGGAATTTCTTTAACGTCTCTAAGCTTCAGATTTGTCCTGGGGGAAAATGGAGAGAACAGTGTCTTTCTCTGAGGTTGTCTTGAGGATATCAGTAAATATCAAATGCTTGGCCAAAGTGTGGAGCATACGGTGGGAACGCGGTCTCAACGACCAGGGTTATCAAACATGTGAGCCGGGGGTGCATTTTAACTGACTGACTGGAGATACACATTCTATGGGGAGGAAATACTTGCTGCAGACTGGTCTTCTCAGGCAACACTTCACTTGAAACAGCTTTTGGAACTTGAGCAGGAGTTAGATGGAGTAGAATGAGCTGAGTGCAAGTGTAGAGATAGGAGTACATCAGTAGTTAATTTCTTTGGGGGTCTGTGTGCAGGGAGGAAATAGTTAATTTCTTTGCGGGGGGGGGTGGTGTTTAGGGACCTCCCAAAGTCCTCTTTGGGAAGTGGGAGGAGAGCAAGAAAACCAGCTTTAAGAAAGTTGGTCTCCTCGGTAGTTTTGGGTGCAAAGAGTCAAGACTGCCAAGTGTCCCCTGGCGGTGGGGGGGCACTGAGGACCACTGCTCTGGCGGTTAGACCTGGCCTCACTGAAGACAATACTTCTTTTCTACATTGGAAGGTGGAGAGGATTGGAGCTCATACAATAACGGAATAAACCGTTCTAGCTGTAGAAGTTTAGCGTAGAGCGATTTCCGGCATCGATCAGGAGTCGGAACTGATTGAGATCCCAGTCCCGCCAATTACGAACATTGCCTTTGCCAAACAACCTCCTTGTACTTCAGTTCACTTATCTGTGAAATGGGGGACAGGCAATTATAGTACCTCCCAATAGGGTTGTTGTGAGAATAAATACATTGTGACTGAAACCATTAATTATTTACTTAAAGGAAGCAGCCTACCGTGTGTCCCCTTTATTCAAAAGACTTTGAAAAGCCCCATCTGGGAAGACAAGGAATCCTTTCTGCCTCGAGCAGTCTTCAGTTGATTTTTAAAATGCCCGTCTCTTGAAAAGACCTGTTAAGAATTAGCCTGAAATGAAGGTATTGAAAGAGAAGTGTGGAAAGTGGTACTTTGTCTCCAAGCTGATTCTTCTTCCGTGGACCCACTGAGAGGTCCTTATGTTACGAGGTAAGAGCCAGGTATCATGGAGCAGAGCAGAAAATAATACATAGGGCATGAAGTGGCTGGCTGTCATTGAAGTGAGTGGCTGTCATTGAAGCGAGTGGCTGTGTGCGGTAAAGGAACTTCTCGGAGTAGCCTTGGCCCCAGAGACATCTCTGTCTTCTCGGCAATGAAGGAAGACCATCCCAGACACGAAGAGCAGACCACGAAAGGGCCTTTTGTGCCAGTGGGACCGCTCAGGGTCACTGGAGACCTCGTGCAGTAGCCAGATTGTCTGCTGTGACCATTTCCCACTGAAGCCTTCTGTTGCTTTTACAACACCCTCGTTGTAGCGGCTGCTCAGGAAATGCTATTAGGGATGTGTCAGGCTTGAACAAATGAGAATTTCCTCCCCGCCACCCCAGCTACAGCGGGAGCAGCGTCGAGCCTGGCAGGATGACGGATGCCGTGGCTTATCAAGGTCAGGAGTGGCAGCTGGCCCCATTGTCCCACATTCAAAGAAGGATTCCCCAACACTGCATCACTCTGGGATTCTCACCCAAATTCCTCAGCTGCACACACACAAAGGGCGTGCCCTGTGCTGGAGCGATCTTCCTGGGGAAGGCAGATTATTTTAAGCCCTCATGGTGCTTTCACTACAGAAAGATGGGCTTCAGCTAGCCTCAGTAAAGGGTATTTAATAAAACTTGCTTCTTTTTTTACTCGCCTAATTTCACGAATCTAAGCTGCTTTGGAACATCATTTGAAATGTTCCAAAACAAAGTGAGAATCCTTTGGCCCCGTACTTCTCTGCAGAGGGCGACTGTTAAAAGGGTTTGAAGATTTTTCTTTTTTCCCCACCCTAAAGAGCTGAAGCTTGTTCTGTGGCCCGACATGTATCATTCTGTAAATACAATGCTTACGTGAGCCCAGTTAAGAGTACGTAAAATCCTTCCAACAATTTAAATTCATTTGACATGCTTGCTGACTTGATGAGGGCTAGAGCTGATTCAAAGGGGAAAAACGGTAGAAATACAAGTAACCCCAAACAAAAAAAGCAGGTAAAGCAGACAGTGAAATAAAAGCAAAATGTCTGTCCATGTCCCGTCATTCAGACCAGCTGATCGAGAAAAAGAAAGGGCACAGATTGAAAAACTTGAATGCAAATATCAGGAGGAAATGTTCTAAGGATTTTGGGGGGACAGCCCTTTCTAAACATTTCAAGCTGCTTGACAAAGGATCAGAACCCATCCCGTTAACCACTGGCCAGTGTTTTGTGGTACCTTAGTCTCTGAATTTTAGGACGTCGCCTTAATCACGCTCACTTGTAGGTCTCTTTACCATTGCTCGGGGTTGGACGATGGTAAGGGTTAGTCAACATGATTCATTTATGACTTTGATGCAGAAAGACCCTGAGGGCAAGGACTCCCAGCTTCTAAGTCTAGTCTGTTTATTCCCCTCAACGCTGTTTCTGACACTTAGCAATGCCCGCAATCCCGTGACATACATTTGCTTTACAGGAAGCATGTGTTACGGGAACCCTGTTTCCGAAGGCCAATGGGCAGGCCATTTCTGCTTCCAGAAGGTGGTTACACTTTCTGTTGGGAATGCATAGCAGAGAAGAGCCAGTCAGCCATGTGGAGAAACAAAGCCAGAGGAGACAGTGTATTTTCAGGAGCAATTTAGTGCATGATTGATCTTACTGATACTGTTAGGGTAGTGGTTACAGCTGACTGGGTCTACCCAACTGGTCAGCACTCTGTGTTTGGGAAAATTCTTGGGAGAAAACACATTGATTAGATGCTAAGTTAACTCCACACTAATGTTAGGAAATCAACCTGTCGTTGCTAACTTGGAAAGATGTTGAAGTATCCTGTGTCTTACTAATCTCTGGCCAGGGTCACCTTCTCTCTACTGTAATTTTCTTGTCCCGTCAGATCATCTCTACTTCTTTGATTTTTAACTGGTTTTATTTAGACTTCTTTACCCTCTGGAATATCTGAGGAGCAGTTGTGCCCAGGAAGCAAACTGATACTTTAATGATTCTTTTTTTTTTTTTTTTAAAGAATGAATTTCAAAATTGTATCCTAATGTGCGAACTAAGTTCGTTTTAATGAAACATCACTATATCTGAATGTATGGATTCTTCTTTCTCTGCTAGTGTCAGTGGCAGGGATATTTTATTTTATTTATTTATTTATTTATTTATTTATTTATTTATATTCTGTATGGTGTGATGGAGAAGACACTTGGCCTTTCAAGAAGTGGGAATGAGGTCTTAGACATTAAACAACACACAACCCCTTCCTCGGATTTTTCCATCTAATTCGTGGGACAGTATAATCTCCCTTCCTCTCCCCGACCCCCTTATCTATGAATGGGGGAAACTAAGCCTAAGGATGGTTCTCACATTTTTAAATAGTTAAAATACGCAAGAGAAGAAAAATGTTTTGTGATGTGAAAATTCTATGAAATTCAAATGCCAGCATCCATAAGTAAAGTTTTATTAAAACCCTCTCTTGCTCATTCATTTCCTTACTGTCTCTGGCTGATCTCCCCCAGCAGTGGAAGAGTTGAGTCATTACAGCAGAGAGAGACCTTATAGTCAGCAGAGCCGGGAGAGTTGACTCTCTGGCTCTTCCCAGAAAAGTCTGTCCTTCCCTGTATGGACACAGATGGAAAATTGAGAGCCTCAGGATCAGAGGGTACAGAGCCCGTGCCTTGGTTTCCTCAAAGGTAAAATGGCTACAGATTTTCTACTTCGAAGGTTTTGGTGAGGATGATATGAGATAGTGAGTGTAATGTAAATATATATATATATTTACACACATATATATACACGTAAGCGCGCACACGCACACACACACACACACACAGAGTTGGCTCTTGAATAGTGTGGATTTGTGCTCGCTTTGGCAGCACATATACTAAAATTGGAACGATATGAATAGCGTGGATTTGAAGTATGTGGATGCACTTACACTGATTTTTTTTGGATATGTACATCTAGTACTGTACATGCATTTTTTCTTCCTTATGGTCTTCTTAATAATAGTTTCTTTTCTCTAGCTGACTTTATTGTAAGGATTCAGTATGGAATACATATACAAAATAGGTGTTAATTGACAGTTTATGGTATTGGCAAGGCTTCCAGTTAACAGTAGGCTTTAGTAGTTAAGTTTTTGGTTAAGGTTATACATGGATATTCAACTGAGTCGGGTGCCCCAGCCCCCATAACGTTCAAGAATCAGCTGGGTGTGTGTGTGTCTGTGTGTATGTCTACACATACATACTTTATATGGATTTATTTTGTATACATATGTATATTATAATGGTATATTATATATATATGTATATATATAATGGCTATATATATATATATATATATATATGAAGTGGAATTATCTGTAATTATCTGTATCTGTGTAACAGAGATGTAACATGCCCTCCTGGGCACTCAGTGTTTGTGTCTTTCCTTTTCAGTGTTACCAACATTTCAAGTTCGTTTCCTTACCTTCTGTCCCGTGGTCAAACAGAGCCATAGCAGAAAATGCCTCTGCCAAGTAGCTGAGGAGTCAGGAACTCCTTTTTTCTTCCCACCCGCCTCTGTCCTTTATTCGGTGTCTTTCTTTCCTCCACAGAACTGCCAGCATTCAGCCCGGGGAGGGCAGCGAAATGTCATTTTACCTTGAGGCGAATGGGTATATAGAATTGGTCTTGACCTTGAATGAGAGAAAAGCCCGTCAGGCAGCATCCAGTCAGTGGGGCTTCAGAGGAGCCGCTGGGTGGCAGGAACGTGGGGCCTTGACCTCTGGTGGAGAGTTTCACACGTGACACTGAGCTGCAGATGGAGGGGCTCCCCCCGCCCCCAACACCCGACCCCGGGCAGACAGCGGAAGGCGGGGGGTAGCCCCAGCCATCACGTGGCCCCCTCCACCTCCGGAGCCCAGTTCTTTCTGTTAACACGCTTCTCGTTAAGCCCATGTGGTTGCTTTCTAAACTGCAGATCCACAGGCCAAAAAGAAAGAAAAAGCTTCTCCGCGTGAAGATGAAGGTTCTTTGGCACTATCTTCCTCTGTCTCTGAGGGAGCACAGCAAACAGAGAGCTCCCTTCTTTCTGACTTAAGTTACACATATTTTTTTTCCCTCTTTCTTGCTTTCAAAGCTGGCAGCCTCATAAGAGCAGCATTCAAGGAGCCCGAGCCAAGGATGTGGGGCGTCATGAAAGGAGCATTTCTTGTCCCCCTGGCCCCCTTTTCCCTTTGTGCGGTCTCTACCGAGTATTCCGAGGCACCTTGCGAGGTCGGAACCTTGCCAGCAGCTGGTCTCTGGATGCCGTGGGTCGCGGTCGCCATCCGCTCCCTGTCTGGCCAAACGAGTTCGTTTCTACCGTTTGTAGAAAAAAAATTCTAATCAGTTTGTCTCACACTCCTGTGGGTTATTAGTACCTATGGCAAGTCGCCTGCATAAGCGGCGAGGGATGCCGATGCTGGGGGCGCGTTCCAGTTTGGGTTTTAATGGGGATTTCACTCAGACTGAGGAATGGCGTGCTCACTTGGCCTTTCACTTCCCTTGCTGTTAAAAAGAAAAAAACCAGCTTCAACCTTCCTATCTTTCTCCTCTTTTAAAAAATATTTTCACGTGACCCGCCAGCCCCAATTAGTTGTCTGTAACGCGGGGTGGTAGTGTCATTCCTAATCTTTTATTATAACTTGGGAGTTTTCTGGTGGGGGGGAGGTAAATAACAGAGCTGCTTTAGTTCTTGTTATTGCCTTATGATGATAGTCTGGAATTATGTTATAGATTGTGCTTGGCTGCCGGCATGGTGCTTGGGTGTGATTAATTTGTGCAGCTTGCCGTTGGATAAATAATATTCATTCCTTGGATCCTTGTTCAGAAGGGATTAGCCAAGTGAACTGGAAAACATGCCTTTGCAGGAGAGCTTTTGCTGTTCGTGATAATCAATGAACAATCTAGTGGCTGATTTAATTCAATTCTTACAGAACTAGCTGACTCATTGGCTCTTGATGCTTCTTAACTTCTGGGGCAGTGTTTTAATCTTCAGTTTCTTACACATATACCCATATTATGGTGCACATAGTTTAGAACTTAACATTTCCCCAGGGACCTCGCTCTGAGAATTCAAAATAAATACCTTGTGAAGTGGGTTTCAAGAAAATTGTTTTTCTGATGGGTCTGTTTTTTCTTTCTTCTAATGGAAAAAAATGGCTTTGAAAAAGTAAAATAAACTTAGCTTTTGTAGAGGGAGGATTAAAACAAAGTAAAACATAAAGCACGTGACACCTGAGAGACTTAGGTGGCACAGAACTCTCAAAGCCTGTACCATGGCTTTGGGTTTTAGTCTTGCATCATTTATAGGGTTAAATAATTTATAGTTAAGCTTTTGCCCTGTGGGATGGCTGTAGCATGTTCCACCAGGAGGCAAGGGTTTCTGTTCAAATTTACAGTTCACTTGATTTATGTATCAGATGAGTGCCTGCAAAATAGAGAGGTCAGTTTAGGAAAGCTTTCTTCTTTCTGTTCTCCTTTGCCTTTGAATGGTTTCCTCCTGTGTTTTGTTCATCTGAACAATGCACTGACTTGCCCTGTGGAGGGGAGCTGGCTAGTTGCTTATAATTGTAGTAACATGTCTTTTGGCTACCGGGGAGTGACATGGTAAAGGTCCCAGGTACTGATACGTTTTTCTTTCCTTTTTTTTTTTTTTAAATGCTTTTATGGACCAGACCATTTCCCCACCTCAATTTTAGCCCAAGCTTAAAGGACAAGTGAATGTAAGGTTGCACGATCTAACTAATAAACATACAGGGTGGCTGGCTCAAATTTGAATTTCAGAGGCACAGCAGATAACTTTTCAATATTGAATATGCCCCTGTATTTTATCTGGCAACCCTAAGGGGATGTTGGGTGGTTAGGTTTCCTGAGGACCCTCAAGTTAGATCAGGGATGCAGAGATCATTGCGACTGGGATACAAGAACGGGAAAAGAGGGGCACCTGGTTGGCTCAGTCAGTGGAGCCTGTGACTCTTGATCTCAGGGTTGGGAGTTCGAGCCCCACATTGGGTATAGAGATTACTTAAAAGTTTTTAAAAAATGGGAAGAGAGTGCCATTTTTAGGTGTTTTTTAATATTAACTCCTGTGTAGCTAATTCTCAGCAAGTGAGATGAGTGTTAAAAACCGTTTATTATCCCTTTGGGGATGACAATAGCATACGTTCGTTGAGTGCCTTCAGGAACTTCAGTGTATCCTCATTCCGTGCAGAAAATAACCCTGTGAAGGTTGAGCGCTATTAGGATTCCCACCAGACGAAGAAGCAGCTGAGCTGAGGTCGTGGGGCCGATAAGGGGTTGTCTGGAGTAGAAGAAAAAGGATGCACGAGATAGGTCTTGCTCAGGGTCGCAAAGTTAGTAAACAGTAGAGCTAGGATTCCAATGCGGGACCCTTCCTCCCAATGGTTTTACTTTGGCTGCCCACTGGCCTCCCTGGGGGCGGTGGGTGGGGGCATCAGAAGCCACAGATAACCTGCCCCCCACCCCGAGATCTGAATTTACTTGGTCTGAGATTGGCCTGGCTCTCAGGATTTTTTAAAACTTCCCTAGGCGATTTTAATGCGCAGCCAAGGTTGGGACCAGCTGCTTTACCCCATTTTTGGAGTAAAATGAATGACTCTCCTTAGGAAATCTAGCTGCTCTATGTGGCCATTCCTTTACCTCCTCCCCGTCCTCCACAGAAACTCACCATTCCAAATCTGGCAGCTAATTTTTCATGGTCTTTGTTGCCTCAGAATTATTTTCAGGAAGTCCTGGTGAATATATGTTGGGGTATAAACAAACCACAAAGAAAGACCTCTTGGGGGTATTCTGCTGATGGATTTTTCTGAGCGATCTTTTCTTTTTTCATTCCCCCATTATACTTCCCGGAGGAGGGAATATCCCTTTGTTCTTCATTTAGCTCCAGCTGGCTGCCAGGCTGGGTATTTGAGGAGGTTTACAGATTCATAAAACTAGACCACGACCCTCCAGGAGTTTTCAGTTTTGGAAGGGAAGTATATAAGTGTAATTCTAGGTTTAATTTTCTAAGAGTCACTTCAGAGGCATACAGGATATGGGGGAATTCAGAGGTGGCGTGGAGAAGGGCCCCTGCTCTCCGCAGCCCTGGTTCGAATGCCCGCGCGTCCGCAGCCCCGGTTCGAATGCCCGCGCGTCCACTTAGCCTGTGCCCTTTCTGGCTCCACGCCCTCCTTGGCACATCAAAGGGAGGCCGGAGTCGGTCCGGGCCCGCGGAGCGCACACTGCCGCCGCCGCCGCCGCCGCGGGCCGGGGAAGGCGCAGACGGCGCGAGCTGCCAGCTTCCGTGCTGTCAGCTTTCCAGCAAGCCTTTGCTTCCACTGCCCAGCTAAATAAAGCAGGAGAGTAGGTTCCTAAGCTTTCCCTATTGTTTCTTGAAATCAGAGGGCCAAGAATTTTCCTGAATCTGGTAGCGGGTGGGGAGTCAGGAAGGTGCATGAATGGGAAACCAGACGTACGTCTGGAAGATAACCTATGGCCCCGTAGGAACTGGAGTGGGATGAAGGGACCCGGAGACCCTCGGTTGGCCAAAAAAAAAAAAAAAAAAAAGATTTTAAGTCAGAAGGCATAGGGGCCGTCACTGGCTAGAACCCAGCAGAAACAGGAAGGGGCGAAGGCTTTTGGTACAAGGACTCAAAAACATATTACATATGGTGAGTGGGGGAGAAAGGGTGACAGCTTTCCGCCTTGATGGTGACATTCACAGACAGACAGTACAGGAGGAGAATCTTGAAGGGAAGAGGATGGGGGCGCCTGGGTGGCTCAGTCGGTTAAGCATCTGCCTTTGGCTCGGGTCATGATCCCAGGGTGCTGGGATGGAGTCCGGCGTTGGACTCCCTGCTCATCGGGGGTCTGTTCTTTCTCTGCCTGCTGCTTCCCTTGCTTGTGCTCCCTCCCACCTCTGACGATAAATAAATAAAATCTAAAAAAAAAAAAAAAAAAGAGAGAGAGAGAGAGAAGAAAAGGGAAAAGGATGATGAAGTAGGTTCTGAGCAAAGTCCTCCTGCAACCTTCCTCACAAGCCAAGCAGCAGTGCCGTAGGATGTACACGCCGAGGTTGCCCCTTTAGGGAGAATGTTACATTTTGATAATTTATGCTGGTTTAAGAAAGGCCCATGCCACGGTTCCCGTCCCGTCTGTCCCTTATGTTGAACTTGGGCTTTCTTGCCCTGGTCTGTTTAGTGCAAGTATTAATACCTGGCAGAGCAAGTCATGAAATCTTCTATTGCCGTTTGACCGATGGGGCAGTTTCTTTATTACCAGACAATTCTGCAAGCAGCAAATACTTCCGGTGTCCTGAGTGTACTTATTTCTGGAGGGGAGTTAGAGTAATGAGACATTTACTAATGCCAGGCTCAACTTACAATTCAGAAACAGAAGGCAGATGACTCGGGAAGACGGCTCCCACTCATGATTTTTAAGGTCATTGGAAAGCTTCCGTTTTTGTTGCTAGCTCTGTACTTTGCGTATGATATGTTGAGCCTTTTAAAAGATTGCTAACACTTAGACATTTTATCTTTGCCAGTATCGCCTGGACCAGGGGTTGGCAAACTTTTTCTGTCAAGTGCCAGACAGTAAATATTTTAGGCTTTGTGGGCCCCACAGTCTCTGCGGAGACTGCTCAGCTCTGCTGTGGAAACGCGGATGCAGTCGCAGACAATATGCAAACAAACGAGACTTGCCATGTTTCAATAAAGCTTTGTTTACGAAAACATGTGGGAGCCTGGACTTGGCCCTCAGGCCACATGCTTTTCTGACTCCTGGGGGAAGAGCTTTCCATTTGATCTACAAGTTCTTAGCTGCGGTGATGGATCCTCCGTTTTCTCAGCTGTAAAATGGGATCAGGAGAAGAAGGAACCTCATAGGCATTATTGTGATTTTAAATGAGCTCACACGAGGAGCTTTGCATAGTGGCCAGAGCGCAGGAAGGGCACAAAAAGGTTAGCTAAAAGGGGGAAAAAAAACCCAACTCAAACCCAATCAGTGATGTTCCATTTTGGTTTGCATTATATACAATCCTGATGATTGATGGCAGTCGTTTTCAGGTAAGACAGAGAGAATACGAAGCAAAGTTTTTGCAGGGCCCTTTAAAATCCTAGCTCTGCCCAATGAACAGATAAAAACTAGTTATATGTTGGCTTTTTAACAGACTAGAAAAACTCGATGAGGTCATGGACGCACCACATGGCCAATATTGTTTATTCTTTGGATGGTTTTTCTTCTTGGAAATTCTGTGTCATTCCCTTTCTGGGAGGGACTTAGACTTTGACCCAATTTTTGGCGTACATTCAGGCTCCCCTCTCTTCCCTCACAACAGCACAGGTGTAAGGAATAATTTCCGGAAATGAAACATAACCAGCATATATTGGGCGCCTGCTGTATGTTCACCTTGAGTGTGGTGTTTTTGTTTATTCCTGGAGCTTGCTGTGGAGTGAGAAGGGAGAGAACATATATACAGGAACCAGCCGGGCACACTGTGGCTATATGTAATATTACATAAATACATGAGGGCTTGTGTGACACGTGTGCGTACATGTGCGCACGTGTGTGTGTGTGTGTGTGTGTGTAAAGGGCTAAGGAGATTCAGCCCGAGGAAAACAGTCAAATCAGATGGTGTTGCCTTGGTGGATGTTTCTTGGAGAAAATCTGGTTGGGGCCTTGGGAGCGTTGCATAGATACCATTCCTAGGAAGTAATTCGGCCCCGTGCCCCACAGGCATCAAGGTTGATTTTTGGGGCAAAGTGTCTCCCCATGGAACCACCAAAGCGATGACACAGAGCGTGGAACTTGGTGGTGACAGCCCATGGGGACAGTAATGACTTTAGGCCTTTAGTTTCCCTTCACACTTCAAAGAACCCCAAAGTGAGGGTGATTTATTTATTCATGAAAACATGCCACACGCAACTGCTCCTGGCACCTGGGATCCGTGTTGTGGGTGGTTAGGCTGATCTGGTGCGAGGATCGGTGAGGGTGGCACCGCCTAGAGCAGGCGTCTGGGGCTGCGGGGTTCCCCGCCGTCGGCCCAGCGTGTTGAAACGGCGTGTGCCCTAGAGTCAGAAGTTGGTATCTTCTGCGTAAGTGAGCAAAAGCAGTTCTTGAGGTCTGCCTGTTGCCCTGAATTTGGCTGTGGGGCGTATAAGCAGAGCAGCCGAGGGACAATTGAATAGACATAAACCAGGGGATGTTATTCCACAGATGGGGGCTGTTCAGGTAGCCAGACGTGAGAGCGTCCAAGTTCAGCAAGGATTCTGTCGTGGTGTTGTATGAACTTGATCTTCAAGTGTCGGTGGAGTGGTTATCAGCTGTACCAGGGCAAGGAGAAGAGGAAAGGGCACGCCTAGCAGGGCAGTAGCTGGGCAAGGATATGCTGGAATTAAAGACTAAGACGGCTCCGGGGGCCCTACAAGCCCTCTGTGCCAGGGTGGGGTGGGGTGGGGAGTAGGGAAAGGCTCATGAGAAGGTTCATTGATACATACCGGGAGGGTCATGAGAAGGGTCACTGATGCACATACTTCTTGACATTCTTTGGTGCAGGGACCACAGTTAGATTTCTTGGGGTCTCTTCTTGTGTTTTAAGTATCAAGAGACCTGTGGGTGTTCCCACGCTGCAGCTGGAAGGTATCTTCTTCATTAGGACAAACACAGGAGAGAGTAGGCAGGAGGTGCCCCCTCCATGCGGTTGGCCAGATCGCCTCACCTAGCACTGAGCCCCGGGAGGGACGAGAGGGACAGATGTGATATTCAGCCAGTGTACCCCGCATCCTTCTTTTTGGTAGGAAGTGGTAGGAAGTGACATTTTCTCCTTTAAATAATAGGTACCATTTCTTTGAGGCATGATTCATGTGCCAGATACCGTTGGAATGGCTTCAGCTCTAATCCTCATTTTGGAATTCCAACCTATCCCGATGAGATAGGTCCTCTGAGCCCTGCGTGTGACTTTGAGGTAGAGCCCTTACTTCTTCTGTGGCTTGCTGTTATCTCCCATGCCTAGAAAGGTGCCTGGCCCCTCGTAGCTGCTGAAGTTGGAAGGGTGGAGTGAACCCACCCACACGTCATCTAGCCACGCCATCCTGGTTCCATGCTGCAGTTGGAGACAGAAATGTATGGTTTCAAAGGGTGGCTTCTTCCTCTCTACGGTATCACCTCCCTGACACCTACAGGTGGAGATCCCGCTATTTTGTTGGTCCTGAGGACTTCTCCTTCATGGTCCAGTTGTGGAGAGCCCCACACAGACTTCTGGTCACTGTCTAATTTGTTATGGATAAAAAATTCATAACAAATGAGGTGATGTTTAGAAATGGCTTTGTAGTTCATGTGTTAGCAACAATGCTTGTGTGTGTGTGTGTGTGTGTGTGTGTGTCTTCCGTCCCCGTCTTCTGGCAATGCTGTACCCGAACTGGGTCTCTTGCACTAACGCATCGCCCAAACTGACAGACTGGGCACTTTGTGGCTTGGAGCGTGAACTCCGTTCCTGGCCTCTGGATGGGACCTAAGTCTGGGCTGACCCCAGCGCTGGAAATTTAATGGCTCAGCTGACAGAGCCCCTGTGAGCAATTAGCCGCTGCTCCTTATCAAACAAGGAGTTCTTTCCCTTCACAGGCCTTTTCTAAGGAGAAACTGGAAAGTTCTTTGCCCCAGGGATCTTGTGGTCTGCTGGAGGAAATAAAAATGGAAATGGGGCCGACTGGAGAATGTGGAGAGAGGACAGGAGGAGGAGTGCCGAGAAGAACGTTGAGGTCGACAGGTCGACCTTCTCGGGGTTTCTCTGTGGTCCTTGGATCTAAACGAGCACCACGATTTTCTGTCTTGTTCCAGTTGTAGCATAGGCGTTCCTGAAGGAAGCATAAAGGAAACTTCCATTCATAGAGCTGAACATGGCACTGGTTCCGTAGGCTTGCTCTCCGGCTTATGGAGGCAAAGCAAAAACAGACAAAGGGAAGGAGAAAATGCAGAGAGGTGTGTTTGAACCCCTCAGGAACCCAAACAACTGTGTCTAGCATCTCCTCCTACCCACATCTTCCAAGGTAACCACAAGATAGTGAAGAGAGTTCTCCACAACCTTCCATCACTTTGATGATGCCGGATTCCCATCTCTGGGGAACAAAGACTGTGGGGGAAGCGAGGTGCTACAGGGGGTTAGCGTGAATCTATAGTTTGAGGACTGGGAGTTAGGCCAGCAGTTTTTTTTTTTGTTTGTTTTGTTTTGTTTTGTTTTTTGTTTTTTGAACGATGGAGCAATTTGTTAAAAATAATGTTTAGGAAAAATACATCCAAATCTTGCTTCTCACCATAATGAGAAAGAAGGTACAAGAGGTCAAACACTGGCTCTTTCCGCTTCTCATTTGAAATGTTCATGAGCCAGAAAGCTTCTTCATTAAACAGCAATTTCAACATTGCAGGACTCTATGTTTTGGGGGCGGTTGTGCTGTTAACAGAATTTTTGAAATGTAGCCACACTTCAGGGTGAAAATGCAAAGCGAAAATGCCAGCATGGACACAGTAGATGTGCGTTTACCTGCCTTCCTACCTTCGTGGATTTGTTTTGTTTTGTGTGCATTTATTTTTGGAAAAAACCCATCAGCCTGCCGAGTCCCTGGTCTGATGAGCCCAACAAAGGTAGATCCTTTCAGAACCTTTCACCTTCACTCCTGGTTTAATGTAAACTTTTGATCCTGCTTCAGTGTTCCAGGAAAACAGTTCATCAGCAAGTTCTTGAAAAATTCTCATTTTTCTCTCATTTTTGACTAAATTTTACCAGATGGCAGTCTTCCGGTTGTGCCTCCTGGTTCTTCATGTTGAAACAGAATATAGCCTTACCCTCCGAGTAAAAGAAAGAATTAGCAAATAAATGATCTGGCCTGTCTAGCCCAATGTACTTTTTTTTTTTTTTTTAAGATTTTATTTATTTGACAGAAACACAGTGAGAGAGGGAACGCAGGCAGGGGGAGTCGGAGAGGGAAAAGCAGGCTCCCCACCGGCCAGGAAGCCTGATGTGGGGCTTGATCCCAGGACCCTGGGATCATGACCTGAGCCAAAGGCAGATAGATGCTTAATGACTGAGCCACTCAGGCGACCCCCACCCCTGTACATTTTTTTTTTTTTTTCTAAATGAACTTCCACTGCGTGGAGTTAAGACGATGCCACAAAAGCTGTTGAGTTATTCATTCATCCCTACCAATATTTATTGAGCTCAGATTTCCAGATGGCTAGCTACAGGGGAGTGAACGAGAAATTCAAAATCACTACCCTAAAGGGGGCCTCCATTCTTCTTGTCAGAGTGCGGGTGTAGAGAGAAGATGGATAATCTAATAAATTAGCAGACTGTTTGAGAATATAGTAAGTTCTGTGAAAGACCTAAGTGGTCCACGAGAAAGGGAAGAGGCTAAGAAGGAGGAATCTCATGGTCAGTGTTCAAAGGGTCCTTTTCTGAAATGGATGGGAGCCGTGGGTGGGCAGACTTATTAGGATCTTTTTGGGGTAGGTTAATGAGCGGCACTGGTAGATGAATGTTTGTCTCCTGACCCACCTCCCTGTTCATGTTGAAACCTGGCCCTCAGTGGGCTGGTATTCGGAGGTGGGGCCTTTGCAAGGCGCTTCGGTCATGAGGATGGAGCCCTGATGGATGGGACACCCTTAGAAAGGACACCCCGGAGAGTCCCCTTGCCCCTTTCCAACACATGAGGCCACAGCAAGAAGACAGCGTCTGTGAACCACGATGTGAACCAGACCCTGAACCCTGCAGGAACGTTGACTTTGGACTCTGCAGGCTCCACCACTGTGGGAACTACATTTCACGTGTTAGGAGCCGCCCAACCTTTGGCATTCTGTTAGCAGCCCGGGTGACGAGGTCAAGGAGCAGTGACTTAAAATGAGCCTGACTCTAGCTCTCAGCAAACAGAAGCAGTTGCCGGCACGGTTGCTAAACGGACCAAAGACAGACACGGCGTCCCGGGGCACAGTCCATGCTCGGTAAACAGGAAGGGCTGTTAGGAGCATTAGATGCCCTATTTAGAGGTCCTCCGTGAATTACAACTTGGGGACGTGGCTGATTGGAACCGTTTTTAAATTAAAATTAAATCTACCAGATTTAATTTGGGGTCAGCAAGGGCCAAACACAGAAGGTGGCTGAACGTGATCCCTCCTGCTTGATACGATGATCGCCCCCCCTCGCCAGGGTATGCTGCAAAGACCCCAGCGTGCGGCAGGTGCAGCCCCCACACCTTGCAGACCACTGTGGGCTTCTCTTGAACTGAGTTCAGTCCATTCAGCGGGCAGAGCAGCCTCCGATGGAAGTCGTTGTTTTGAGAACTTGGTCTCTTTCCACGTGTTGCACGTTTTAATACTGTTAGGATGTCTTACCCTCTCCCGCTTCAGAACAAAATACTTCTGGGACCCGACACTCCACTTCTTCTTTCTCCAGCTTATTTTCACTTCCTTTAAAATCTCTTCCCGATCCAAGGAGAGATCTCGCATTGTTTTGTAGGAGGAAAATGGTCAGAAGGAAAACTAACCCACCCAAGGATATGGAGCCCACGGGATTTTGAATCTTTCCGTTTGCAGTGGAGAACTGCTTTTTGACTTTAACCAATGTCTGAAGCTCCTAGGGCACACTCAGTAACATGTGTGTGTGTTGCCTAGAAGCAGTGGAATCACGAAGGGTGTGTGTGTGTGTGTGGGGGGGGGGTGTGTGTAAGAGAGACGAAACACGCGTTTCTCTTTTATGGTTTGCCCTTACAGGGGAATGCTTTCAAGAATGTTCTCATCTGGGGCACCTGGATGGCTCAGTGGGTTAAAGCCTCTGCCTTTGGCTCCGGTCATGGTCCCCTGGTCCTGGGATCGAGCTCTGCATCAGGCTTTCTGCTCGGCAGGGAGTCTGCTTCCCCCTCTTTCTCTGCCTGCCTCTCTGCCTACTTGTGATCTCTGTCAAATAAATAAATAAAATCTTAAAAAAAAAATGTTCTCATCTGAAAACTGTAAGGTGTTTGAGGGCAGACATCAGTGTCTTTAGATGCATGTGTGTGTGTTCACATGTCCGGGACTGTGCCAGCTCGTGCCTCACCTCTCCTGCCGTTACCTGCTGCACACCTGTAACTTTCTAAGGGCGGTGAGGGCTAGTTTATTTCACATGGACATTTTTTTTTTACTCTGGTTATCCTGGAGGAAATTCCAAAGAGTCATATGCATTGATCATGAAATTAGAAAATGTGTGGGGTGCCTGGGTAGCTCGGTTGGTTAGTGTCTGCCTTCCACTCAAGTCATGATCCTGGGGTCATAGGATTGAGCCCCGAGCCCCACGTCAGGTTCCCTGCTTAGCGGGGGAGTCTGCTTTCCCTTCTTGTGCTTTCTCTGTCTCTCAAATAAGTAAATAAAATCTTTAAAAACAAAAAAAAATTAGAAAATGTGACTTGTAAAAGGATGCCAACAGAAGAATTTAAATCCCCTTTCCCTTTTTCCCTTGAGCATTTTCGAGGCCAGTGTTTTCTACTGTAGCTCTGATACAAGTTGCACCTGGGGAGCAAAATTTGGTTTGTAAGTTTTTTTCCCGGATAATGCTGATTGATTCGGTCTGTACCACTGACTTGTGGTGATTCTTGGGATAAGGCAGATTGGGGACTCACAGGAAGATGAGAAAAGGGGACTAAGATATAAGTTGACTTGGAAGGGTGCTGCAGGAGTGAGCATTAGAGTATCAGAAAGGGGGGAGTGGTCCTGGGTGCTGCTGGGTGTGGGGGTTGAGGGTAGGAAGATAAAGCCTATGAAGGCCTTGACAGACACTCGCTAAAGGTGCCTGGGTGGCTCAGCGGGTTAAGCCTCTGCCTTCAGCTCAGGTCAGGATCTCAGGGTCCTGGCATCAAGCCCCACATGGGGCTCTCTGCTCAGCGGGAGCCTGCTTCCCTCTCTCTCTCTCTGACTGCTTCTGTGCCTACTTGTGATCTCTGTCTGTCAAATAAATAAATAAAATATTTTAAAAAAAAGAATTTTATTTCATTGTGGGCCCAGTGCTCTGACCTTATTCATCATACATATTTTTTTGTCCTTATTGTCACAGTCTTATTTATTAAATTGAAATTCATTAAATTGTTTATGAAGTTGAAACCTTATAAAATTAGGTTGACCCCTAGAGAGAAATTTTCCCGTAAATCTACCTGATCCGACGCAAACAAAATTACCACCATAAGGGGTTTGGTGAATCAGATGACGAGTGCTTTAGAATCACAGCTCTGGTTGTGGGTGAAAGGGAAAATAGTGGGGAAAGAGATGTGACACAATTTCAGCCTCCTGGGCAGGAGGTGAATGAGGCTCTGAACCGAGGCACCAGATGATCTAAAGCAAAGGAGGCCGCTGGGGGATGGTGGTGCGTTGGCGAGCAGAAAAGGTGGAAGGAATCCAAGGGACCTCTGAGATTTCTGGCTCTGGGACTGGCTGGATCACTTGGGCATGTAGTGGAAGATATGTGGCTGGGGACATGTCTCCTTTGCGATGTCCAGGGGTGTGTGTGTAGGAAGATGACTGTTAGCCTGCTGGAAATACAGAAGTGCAATGTGGGAGTGAGTTATTTAGAAATATGGATTTGGAAGCTATGGATATGTGGGGCAAAAATGAGATTTAGGGAGACGGAGGCATTAGAAACAATAGTAAAATGGGCTGTCGCTGCTTAAGTATTGCTCTTTGCAAGGCTTCACCAGCTAAGGGCTGGCATGTAGAGTTCAGGAGTGGAAGGGAGATGGGCGGCGTATCAGCACAGGGCAGAGACGGGGGAGAGGCCGTTCCCCCGTGGATTCACCAAATGTAGCTTCTCATGCTCAGAACTCCCAAAGGAGCCATCATATCGTGTTTTTTAGCTTAGGAGAAGTCCAAATACAGAATATTTACAAATTTAGGGAAACATTCAATTTAGATTCTGAGTGTTGTCATTCCCTTCGCTATGTGGTGGGAGAAATCGTGTTTCTTGAGGATACATTTTTAAATGTACCACTGAAGAACCGTGACTATGATGAATTTTGGATTTTTGATATTGGGTGTGTGTGTGTGTGTGTGTGTTTGAATCGAGTTCATAGAAGTAACATATGAAATCATTCATCTTCTGGGGTAAGTTTTGTTGAAATTATTAAATAATTGTGTAAATTATTTTTCTATTTATGTCTCTATTCTAGATTAAGAAGGCTTGCATCATAGTTTTATTTATTTATTTATTTACTTGTTTTTTTAAAAAAGATTTTATTTATTTATTTGACACACAGAGATCACAAGTAGGCAGAGAGGCGGGGGGGGGGGCCGGGAAGCAGGCTCCCCGCTGAGCAGAGAGCCCAATGCGGGGCTCGATCCCAGGACCCTGAGATCATGACCTGAGCTGAAGGCAGAGGCTTAACCCACTGAGTGGGCCTCCCAGGTGCCCCTGTATCTTAGTTTTAAAAGGCTGAAATTTTGAAAAGGGCAAATAAATAAATTTATTTTTAAAATTTAAAATAGTGGTGTTATTTATATGTACGTGAACTTGTTGGCAGATTCTGACAGCTCAGGTCTGGAAAGTGCTCTGACCTCCCATGGCTTTCCTGAGGGGACTCAGTGCCCCCAAGGTTCAGCCTCCTGTTTGCAGGTGAGGGTAGCAACCAGCGTTGCTCAGGATAGTTTGAGGATTAAGTTACACTGGATGAAAAGCCCGAGAGCAGTTGAAACCTGCCCAGGGTCGGTATTCAAAAAATGTCCTTTGCCTTTCTATTTTCTTCCTTTCTTTCTTCCTTCCTTTCCCTTCCTTCCTTCTTCTCTTTGGGAGGAAGACAATGGGAAGGGCAGAAGGAGAGGAAGAGAGAGAATGTCAAGCAAACTCCATGCCCAGGTGCAGAGCCCCAGGTGAGGCTTGATCTCACGACCCTGAGATCCTGACTTGAGCTGAAGTCAAGAGTCAGAAGCTTAACCGATTGAGCCACCCAGGCGCCCCATCATTCTCTCCTTTTTGAAAGAAATCATACTGTTTCTTTTCGGACTCTTTTGTAACGCTCTGTTTTAACATGATACTTACTATACTGTCAGTAACCATGTTTCCCAGTGTATCTAGTGGACTTTATAATTTCTAGTTCGGATTTCTCATTAAAAAATTTAAAGCTTTTTAGTTGTAGCAACTCATTTTTTGCTGCTGACCCCTGGCAGGGCGGGGATTTCTGTGTCTGCTTTTCTGGGGGCAGCCGAGTCCCTGCTGTCCAGTAATAAGTTGAGCCCCTGTGTCCCAGTAGAACATGACGAGGGCCATGTTTCGGCCGTTGGTGGCGTGATTTCTCCTGCCTCTGTGGCCTGCGGCCAGGGTAGACTCAGCGAGGCCCCAGTTTGACCGGGTGGTGCTTCTGAGTGTCACGGCGGCACCGACACACAGACCACACCAGGAAAGCAGCAAGCGAGAATCTTCTCCACGGCTCCTTTCAGAGATGGTCCTTTTCAGAGATGGTCATCAGGAGCTCTGTGGCTTCGCATGTGCGCATGAGGCGGAGGCCCCGTCTCCTGGGTGTCTGTGCGATCTGATGCCATTTGGTTTTCCACCATTGTCAGGGCTGCTGTTGTTTCTGTGTCTAAAAATGTAGCCTCCAGTAAACAGCCCACCGTCCACAACTCTGAGAGATGTTATCAGCCTTTATCACTTTTCTCTTTGAGGAGAAGGTAGGCTCTGCTCAGGTTTCAGAAATGTTGTCCTAAGATAGCTGGAAGGAAGTGTTTGAAATGGCACACAGGCTTGTGATTCTGGTAACCAAGGAAACGTGCCCCCGATCCAAAGCCGCCTTGAGAAAAAAAACTGATAGTACCTTTGGGGATTGTCTCAGAATCACCCACGGGATTCTAAGGGGATTTGAAATTAAACGAGGTCACTTCCAGAAACTGTATCTAGAATTAACAAAGTACACAAGGAACCGCCTCTTTAAAAATGTGCCATTCACAGGACCAGTCCATTCTACCCTCTGAATAATCTGATCTCGCATCCACTGTAATGGACGTTGAATAAAACTTTCCTCGGCTCTTGCCTTATTATTTGTATTATTACTATCATTGTTATTAGTTTGCCTCCTCTTCCCAATTGATCGCTAGATTCTCCCCACCCCTTTCATAACAGTCGGTGATTAAAATTACATAGTGATGGTTCAGCTCAACAGCTCCCAGCTTTCATAGGATTTTGCTAATACAGGCATCTTGGGTGGAATCGGAGAAATTGGAGTTGATTGAGCAGATAACCATATACAAACTTTTCTTTCAATAGATGAATAATGGAATTTCTAGGGAAAAGTTACTTGGAGACAGAGGTCATGCCTTGAGTCTGAATATACACCTTTTGGTCACGTTCTTGACACAAAGACCTGAGCATCGGTACAGATTGTGTCGTATGATTACTGACACCATTTCAGCGTTTCTTTATGTTAACGAAAGACTTCTGAGTACTGGACAGCAGGAAAGAAATACAGAATTCACAAACAGCCAAAGGAGGCGGAGGACAGTTCTTTGGAAGGCCAGGGTCTTTGTCTCATAGGCCGCAGTGGTCGGACATGCTTTACACTGATATAGACAGGTGTGGTGGTGTTAGAGGATACGGAATAGGCAGGTGTTTGATGAATTGCAATGGGCACAAATACCTAAAGTTACCTAACTTCTGGGAAGACTCTCGACAGCCGGATGGGTAGCAACCCCTGCCTTAGATTTCCTTGTGGTAAGCTGTATAAGCTGTAAATCGAAATCGTGCTGCCTTTTTCTAAGGAATATGTTTCACAATTAAGGAGGTTGAAATGGGGGAAAAGTGCACAGAGAATTTTCACTGGAAAGCACATTTTAAACGTGATGCCTGGTTATTAATTAAATTATATTCCTGGGATTAAAATTTCAGGTTAGCTCGAACATTACATTGGCCCTCCCTGTCAAAGACACTGTAGAGCCTTGAAGGGATTTTTAGATTCTGGATTACCAGAGTCCTGAGAATTCTTGAAACGAATCTGAAGCACTGGTTCACATAGTGCAGTGCCTACCAGCATCACCCCCCAAATTTCTGATTCACTGAGTCCAGGGTGGGGCCTGAGAATGTGCATTTCTAGCAAATTCCGAGGAGTTGTTGCTGCTGCTGCCATTCCAGGGACTGTGCTATGAGGGCCACGGAATTAAAGGAAACCCAGCTCTTTCCTTCAGTAAATAGAACTGTTCCATTAATTTATTTATTGAACACTTATGTATCAGCATTTGTCCCAGAAGTACTCCATTTAATTTGGCACTTTTTATTCTCAACCTGGTTGCTTAACCAGTCACCTACAGGCCGTTTCATCTCAGCTAGAACATCATAAGCAGTAGTGTGCTGATAAATATTTCACGCCTGGCTTTATGTTTGAGGAGGAGACCTCATTTCAGTGTTGCTGGTTCCTGTGGTATAAATACCCCCATCGTGGCCCATTTAGAGTTACCAGATATCATATCCACCAGTGTGTGAAAAATGCCTGAAATTTAACCATCATCTGTCTTCACACCACCGACTCCTAAGGAAGTATCCAAGGTCGTGTCGAAATGTAACCTTCAGAAGAAGGAACCCTTGTGCGCCGTTGGTAGGAATGTGCACTGCTGATGGGAATGTAAGTTGGTGCAGCCATTATGGAAAACAGTGTGGAGGGGCCTTAAAAAAAATGAAAAACAGAAATATCCCATAATCCAGCAAACTCATTTCTGGGTATATATCCAAAGGAAATGCAGTCAAGTTTCTCAAAGAGGTATGTGCACTCCCATGTGGAATGAGTCATTATTCATAATAACCAAGATACGGAAACAACCTTGGTGTCTGTCAGTGGATTGAAGGATAAAGAAAATGTGTTATGTATATGTAATGAAATATATGTGTATATATATAATATATATAATGAATTATATATAATGTATATATAATGAAATTCAGCCATAAAAAGAAGAGATTCCTATAATTTGCAAACGCATGGATGAAACTTGAGGGTATTATGCTAAGTGAACTAAACCAGAGAGACAGATACTGCATGGTATCACTTATATACGGAATCTAAAAAACTCATACTTTCCCCTCTTTTGTGCAGCTTTATTTTTTTCTGCATTTTTTTCTTCCATATCCCTTATTCATTCTTCTGCTTCTTCCTTCATTGTGGCCATTATATCCAGTGAGTTTTGAATCTCAGGTAAAAAAGTCATAGCCCTAGAAACAGAAAGTAGAACTGTGGTTGTCCTGGGCTGGGAGATAGGGAAAAGGGGAGATGTCAGTCAAAGGGTATATAAACTCTCAGTTATAAGAGGAATAAGTTCTGGGGACCTCAGGTATAGCATGGTGACTATAATTAATAATACTCTATTACATACTTGGAATTTACTAAGAGACTAGATCTCACATGTTTTTACCGCTACCAAAAAAAATTTAAAAAAGTATGTGAAGAAAGGCAACTAATTGTGTGGGGCAGACTCTTACCATCTCTTCTGAGGGGCAGGTATGGAGAAAGATGAAAAATAAGCCCTTGGTTATACCTGGGGGGGTTAGATGGAGAGGAGTATACTCAAGGCACAGTAGACACTACAGTTCAAAACTCAAAGACTGGCTGCCCACAGAAGCATCTTACTCGCTCTGAGGCCTTTTAGTTTTGAATTAGTTGCTGACTTTGAGATTTCTTGCCTTATAAAAATTACCCTAAATTTCTGTCTTTTATTGAATGAGACGTAAAGCAATGGCAACTCAAGGCCCAGATTCTTTCTCAACAACCATTGGCTGGAGCGGAGTGGCAGCTGCTTCCTCCTTCCACCTGGTTCAGACCAGGCAGGTTCTTCTGGGCCTTTCCCCAGGCCCTCAGCTATGCCTCATGTGTGGGACCTCCTTTTTTCATTTAGCTAGCTCTGCTGATGGGCACCTGCTCCTGTGCCAGATGCATCATTTGAGGAGAATATGCATTATTCTTTCCTGGTGCAAATTCTGGTGGGGGCAAGGGAAGCATTTGATCATCTTGGAGGACCTTTAAAAATTTAACAGTGAAAGCTGTTTCTTTTGTTCCTTCCTCAGTGTTGTCAGGATGCTGCACCCCCCCACCCCCCGCCAACCCCCTTTACTTTGGGGAGTGGGAAGGAAGGAAAGAGGAATTAGCCTTTCTAGAAACAGAATCCCAGACCCAGAGAACCCTCTTATTTCTCTTTCTAAGAGACCTGGGATCTACATGAAGTTCTTCCCGATAAGAGAACACATGCTCCTGGGTGGTTTAATTATTGTTTATAAGGTAGAAACACTTTCCAAAATCCTGTTATTTGTCACTCTACAGTTTCTTTTCCCATTTTTCTCTCAGCATCTTGAGTCTGCCCTGCCCAACTTGGCTTTTCTATCCTTAGCTTTTCTCAGTATGGGAAAACCCAGGTCAAAAGAAATTTCTCACACAATCTGACCTGCCTGAACTGCTCTGTGGTGATTTTATTTGAGGGTGATGCAGTGAGGGAGATGGCGGAAGATTCTCCGAAAACCATGGGTTTAAATCTGATCATTATCAGATTGAGAGCTAAATATTTTGGCAACTTTCATGAGGAAATATGCCTGGGAATTTTCTGGATAAATATCATTCTTAAGTTTTGACAGCATGCAGAATTTAGGCCACCCACATTGTATGGGGCATAGAACTGTTCAGTGAAGTCTAAATGATGTGTTTCAAGAGTTGGGTTGAACTTGTAATTTAACCTAGGGGAGAGCAAACAAATACTTGTGGGAAAATATTTGTGCTGGGAATCAATAAGGAATGTGCACAGAAGTTGCCTGCACTGTGGGAACACTGGTTTGCTGTTGAGATTAGTGCCGGATGGCGTTGGTCGGTAGCAAGCAGGGAGGAGCAAAGATGTTGACTCTTGGTTAGGCACGTTGACCTGCGGAGAAACCCTGCCACTCTTGGCTTATCACGTACAAATCAAGTCTTGTCACAGACAAGTGATCAGTAAGATTTGTTAAGCATTCTCTTTGTGCTACGTGGTACAGTACAGGAGTTTAGCAACCATCACGCTGTCAAGATCCTCACTTCTGAGATGGGGGAACTAGGGTTAGGGGTCTCATACATGAGTGTGAAGGAGGTAGGATTGGGTCCAGCTTTGGCTGACTCCATATTTTGAATCACATGTTATGTGTACATGTCATGGTCCTTAGAAGAGGATTCCTTGTCAGTTTTATTTTTTATATTCATAAATGTTGAATCTACAAATTCATCCCTGCGTTTCTTAGTTTAAACTGGGTACACATAATTCTGTGTGTATTGCTTTTATACACTCTATCCAGTGAGGCATGAACATACTTTAATTTTATTTCTTTAAAAAAATGTATTTATTTGAGAGAGAGCATGCGCACATGCACACACGTGTGTGGGGGGAGGGGGAAGGAGAGTCTCAAGTAGATTCCCCACTGAGTACAGAGCCAGACCCAGAGCTTGAGCCCACGACCCTGAGATCGTGACCTGAGCTGAAGTCAGGAGGCGATGCTTAGCTGACTGCACCACCCAGGTGCCCAGAACCTATTTTTATTCTTAATTTTAAAATGTATTATTGAAGTGTCGTTGACATCATTGTTATATTTCAGGTGTACCACATAGCGATTTGACAAATCTGTGCATTACTCATTGCTCCCCATGCTAAGTGTAGTCACCATC
The DNA here is from genome assembly GCF_011764305.1 of Mustela putorius furo. Classification (NCBI taxonomy): domain Eukaryota; kingdom Metazoa; phylum Chordata; class Mammalia; order Carnivora; family Mustelidae; genus Mustela; species Mustela putorius. Next base: position 20,480,960 of record NW_025421322.1, on the reverse strand, counting down.
TGTCACTCTGCACACCATTATTACAATAGTTTGGGTCATATTGCCTATGCTGTACTTTTCATCTCCCTGACTTACTTATTTTATAACTGAAAGTTTATATATCTTCATCTCCTGGACCTGTTTTGCCCATCTTCCCACCCACAACCCCTCTTTCAGATACCAGTTCTCTGTTTTAAAGAGTCTGTTTGTTTGGTCTGTTCATTTTGCTTTTTAGATTCCACATGCAAGTGAAATCGTGTGGTATTTGTTTTTCTCTGTCTGACTTATTTCACTTAGTGTAATCCCTCTAATTCCATCCATGTGTTGTAAATAGCAAGATCTTCTTCTTTTTATGGCCAAATAATATTCCCTTGTACACATACCCCATCTTTATTATCCATTCATCAATTGATGGATACTTGGGTTGCTTTGAGATCTTGGTTATTCTGAATAATGCTGCAGTAAGCATTGAGGTGCTTATATCTTTTTGAATTAGTGTTTTATTTTCTTTGGGTAAGTGCCCAGTAATGGAATTACTGGATCATGGGGTGTTTCTGTTTTTATTTTTTGAGCAACCTCCATATTGTTTTCCACAGTGGTTGCACCAATTTAAATTCCCTCCAACAGTTCTCTTTTCTCCATAGTTTCTCTAAAAATTATTGTTTCTGTCTCCTTGATACTAGCTACTTTGTCTTTGTTTTCATTATTTTCTATGAATTCATCATTTATTTAGTTTTCTGTTGGTTGACTTCTGGGTCGTTTGCAGTGTTTCGCTCTTCTAAATAGTACTGCTAAGAACTTTTCTGTGTCAACTTGTACCTATCTTCTGAAGTACATCTACAAGACTTCTTGTGTATTACTGGGGAGATTTAATGATCGTTAAGGTATTAATATCTTCAACATATATGGGTCTTATTCCTTGAAAAACTGTTGACGGGATGAAAGGCTTGTGTTCATCGTGCTTCAGAAAACTGAACATCACAAAAGTGTGAAATATACAGTGGAAGGGATAGACCTTAAGGAAGCTGGGCAGTGAAGAAATTCTTAACACCAGTCTCCTCTGAGACAGAGGACCCTGAACATGAGGGCAGCTCTGGTCATTGTCATGAAAATGGAAAGGAAGAGGTGGGTGTAGGAGACCTAATAGAATCACTAGGACTTAATAATTAACCATGTTGTAAAGCAGTTGACTTTAAAGGCAAAGTTTATTCATTCAGAAGTCTACTGTGGGGCGCCTGGGTGGCTCAGTTGGTTAAAGGACTGCCTTTGGCTCAGGTCATGATCCTGGAGTCCCATAATGGAGTCCCGCATGGGGCTCCCAGCTCCATGGGGAGTCTGCTTCTGCTTCTGCCCTTCTCCCCACTCATGCTCTCTCTCAGTCTCTCTCTCTCAGAGAATTAAATAAAATCTTAAAAAAGAAGAAGAAGAAGAAGAAGTCTGCTGTGGGTCAGATTTTCTGTTGGGCCTTGGTGAAAAGGGCACAAAACAGAGACAAACTGTCTCTCCCTTCCTGAAGCTGACAAATACTGAGAGTGGGAGAAGGAGAAAGTACAGATCAGGAAAGAGGCAGTTACGGCACAGGATTCTCTGTGGCATAGGAGATGTCCAAGATGTTATGTATGGAGCACCTAGGAGGGACGTGTAGCCAGAAGAGTTACATAAAAGAAAACTACTGCAGGAGTATTATACTTGGTATCTTTCAGAAGTGAAAGTAGTTTGGTGTGGCTGGACCACAGTTTTGAAGGTTACTAGCCATTTTGACTCTGTGAGATGATATCTCATTGTGGTTTTGATTTGCATTTCCCCCGATGATTAGGGATGTTGGGCGTCTTTTGATGTGTCTGAACAGATTCTGATTTTTGATGAATATTTATTTACACGGGCACATATGATGATGAACATGTCTTACTGAGTTACACATTGCTTTATGCCTTATCTTTCTTTTTCTTTTTTTTTTTTTTCCCTCTTATAGTGGATTTAGCCACCAACCAGCCATATACACAAAGAAATACATATTTTAATCTCCTTTCTTTCTTTTAGTAAATTTGGGAAACACCAGGTTTTCATACACCCACCTAAATAAAGTAGGCAGATTTTAATATTCTGTAAAAAAGCATAGCATCTGGTGAATGGAACATGCTGGGATTTTCATTGAGAATTCTCGTGTGCGTGCATTTTCTGGTGATAATTTGATGCTCCCCCACTTGACCGGAAGTGTGCTTTTTCTAAAGCTTGCTTTCTCCTTGAGGTCAGAAGTGTCCTTGCCCTTTCCGTGACACGGTTCTGGGCCATCAGTGGAGTAGGGTAGCTCTGCGAAGAGAGTGACTGCTTCCGGGGCCCAAGCCAAGGGGCCTTCACCATCTATCCAGTGTCACAGGCTTTCATGGCTTTAGATGTCCTCACCATAAGGGCCTTTGAGGGTTGGGGCCACAACTCTCCCTCTGACTCGTCTGTTACAGCTGCATAATTGGTTGTAAAACTTCCACTGGAGGTGAAAACTCATTTTGGCAACCATTACTTCCCACTGTAATTCATTTAAAAACTGCAGCGTTTTTATTAATGGAAGAGTGTGCTCCCGCGTCAAACCACCTGGCTCATATGTGTTGGTAATTGCATATTGTTGATAACCATAAACTCCTGGATTATACCCATAAAAGCTAATAGTTCCCCAGACAACCAGAAAGGGCACTGGAGAGTGGATACAAATTCAGCCCTTGCTCTTCTGCCATTCATTTAGCCATGTTTATTATTATTTTTTAAAAGATTTTATTTTATTTAGTTGAGAGAGAGAGAGAGCAAGTGAGAGCATAAGTGGGGGGAGGAGGGGCAGAGGGAGAAGCAGACTCCCCATTGAGCAGGGAGCCTGACTTGGGGCTCAATCCTAGGACTCTGGGATCATGATCTGAGCTGAAGGCAGAGGCTTAACCAACTGAACCACACACAGGCCCTGTTTAACTCAATTTAAAGTAGTGGGAACTGAGCAGAGTGTTGGTAATGCGTTGAGAAGTTGGTGGGGGCGGTTACTGAATAAGGGTGATTGGAGATTGCAGACTTTGTGTCCATGTGGGGACATGGGATGTGGCCTCTAATGAGGCCGATGGTTTCTTGAGATAATTGCTAGGCACTCAGAGGGTAGTGGCCAGTGCTTCCCGGAAGACCGTCGCCCAGCACAAACCTTGTATGGTCAAAAAGGAATCTGCTCGCCTTTTGGTTCCACAAGTCGTGTAAGCTGATACTCGGAGCACACGCTTGTAGAAAGAAGGGGATAAGGGTGATCATCAGAAGGAGGGGGCTGGCGTCCGGCTCTGTCCCTTAGCCGAATGCCTCTGAGCCCCAGCCCTTCCCTTCAGCGACCTCAGTGTCTGCCACCCGTGCAGAATGTAGCTCTAGCTTTAGCGCTATGGTGAGCGTTAACCAAGATAACGTATATATGGGAAACTCCTTTGCAAACTTGAAAGCGCTCTTTAATCACGAGGAACCTGGACACCTGCCCTTTCTTCATTTCCTGACGAGACAAATGGACCCAGGGGAAGTATCACTGTAAAAACCATTCTCTGTACTGGAATTTCTTTCATAACACCAGTCCTGAGTAGTGCTTGTAGTGTGCCTCTTTGGGGTTTAAAAAAAAAAAAAAATCTTTTTTTTTGGTTTAAAAAGTCAGTTCGTGACTCATTCCCTGGGGCTGGGAGTACCTTTTTTGGCAACCCTGATTCCTGTGGCTGTGCATTGAGTCATTAGTTTGGACAATGTGATGCCCGAGAAGATCCTGTTCTTTGTGTTCCAAATGAACCCTCTTGGGTTTAAAGGCAGCACCGTCCAGAATGTGTGACTAACGGGTCACTGAAGGTGTTATAGACGTGGCCCAAACAACCCAGTGAATCAGTGACTGACCGTTGTCTCCAGTGGCCAGCACCAGCTTTCTTCCCAAAGATAAAAGGCCCAGGAAATAATTAAGTTGACTGTAACAGCATTTGTGGCAGAGCTGGAAATCAAATGAAAATCAACTTAACTGCTCATCTTCAGGGGATTTTTTTTCCTGGAGGCTTAATGTGGGTCACACTCAAGGGGAGGAGGGTGGTGACTACATTCATGATTGCAAGGAGAGAGCTAGAAGTTTGTTTTACCCTTTTGCAAATTTAACAGTTTACATTAAAGACCTGTACGTGGAAGATGGGTTTGTTGTGTTTCATTAAAATAAAAGAAGTAAAAGTGGAGGAGCTGGAAGAGAAAAGAGTCTAGATCTTTTTAGATCATTATCAGGGTTATGCCACAGACTCTGAGTCAATAAAAAGTAATAACCCAAACTTTTCATCTTGAGATTCTGATGAAATAAACACCACGGATGGGTACATTGTTTTCTCTCCCTCCTCTACTCAACTGAGGGAGTCCTGGACAGGGCAGGTGAGAGTTATCTGTGAGCTAGTTGCTAGAAATTCTTTTAGATCAAGAAGGTAGTAGAGTTTGGCATTGGCCCCTGGGTCCCTCGTTATGCAGGTGGAAACCTCCATGTATTTTCATTATGGTAACAATGGTGGGTGGTGTTTCTTACCGTAATTTCTGAATAACCGACCCCCAGCCCCTGTAACTCAAGAGACAGTCCTGACAAAAGAGAACCATCTTTTGCCACCTGTCCTGTGGCACCCCGTTTCTGCCTGAGCCTTTGTCTTCGTGGTTTTGCTGTCTGCAAACCTCCTCCAGCCAAAGATTGATGTGCCTGGATGATTTATGGCAGTGATTGTCAGGGACTTTTGAAGCCCATCCAATTGCAAGATTCAGGTTCTCATTTCTTGTCATTTATGGCACATTTGATGAATTCTCACCATCAGCTGACATGTTTCATAATTGTCAAAACTTTGATTGAAGTGGTAGTTCTGAAAAAAAAAAAAGTATGAAGGGAAAAGAAAAACAACAACAACAACAACAACTCCTTCACCACATTTATCGTCCCTGTGCCCAAAACTGCTCTCGCTGAGGTTCCCAGCCCCATCATTTTCCTAAATGCTCAGCCACTTGCTGACCTTGCAAACGACTCCTCACTCTTCTTGTACAGTCTTGGGCCTGCGTTTGCTGGGCCTCGTATTTTGCTTGTTGGGGCCTTTTCTAGTCCAGATGGTGAAAGCTGTTGAAAGTGGCACTTTGGAGAAAATTTTGAAGCTTTCTTTAAGAGTCTTCAAGGTAAAAAAAGAAAAAAAAGCCTTTCAAGATACATCTGAGTGGGGCCTGCCTAGATAGTATCACGCTTTTTCCGTTATCTCAAACCTGGTGTGGTTTGTTTTGTTTTTGTTTTTATTCCATAAGCCAACATTCTTTGGCTGGAATGCAGGCTCTCAGGGTCTTTGGCTGCGTTTACAACCTAGAAAACTGTTCCGCACTTGGAGCTCTCCCTAAGGTTAAGCCGGCAAGATCAGTCAGGACTGGATGTGGTTCTTTAATATGTAGAGTGATTTGTCCTTGTCACATTTGTTCTAATAGGGCTCACCTCAGTCCTTCCTAATTCAGTGACAGGTTTTTTGTTTTGTTTTTGTTTTTTGTTTTGTTCTGCCTTTTTTTTTTTTTTTTTAAAATAGCAACGGACTCCTTTTCCTTCCCTCTCTTTCCCCAGGGTACAGTGACAATGAAGTCTCGCCTCTTCTCGTAACTTGTAGTTTCTTGGTTTCCTCCCCCAGAAGCAACAAATACCAGTTCTTTTTGCATCCTTCTAGAAGTATTTCGTGATATGTCAGGATTCACACACACACACACACACGCACACACACACAGAAACACACACAGAAACACACATGCATACAATATTCAAGGTAGGATTGGAACTCATACATCTGGACTTCTGACTCTACTGTTTAAAACAGATGAACATGTAGGGCTCCCGGGTGGCTCAGTTGGTTAAGCGTCTGCCTTTGGCTCAGGTTGTGATCCTGGGGTCCTGGGATCGAACCCCGCACCGGGCTCCCTGCTCAGTGGGGAGTCTGCTTCTTCCCCTTCCCAATACCCCCTCCCCCTTTTCATGTGCTCTCTCTCTCTGGCTTTCAAATAAATAAAATCTTAAAAAAACCCACATCAACACCTAGCATCTCCTTCCTGCCATTTTGGATGAAAGACAATCCCCGTAAACCCTGAAGTGCTGATGACCTCGAGTGATCTGGTTCCTTTCAGACTCTCTAGCCTCATCTAACGCCATTTCTCTCTTTCTCAGTTCCCTTGCCTGCCCCTTGTTCTGCTTGTTTCTCAAACAGAAGCCTTCCCTGGTTCCTCGTACTCCCCCGATTACCCTGCTGTGCAAAGCATAGTTTCGCGGACTGTTCCTTTATAGCACGTACCACGGTGTATAAATTCTGTATTTGTGCAACTCTTCCACGAGCACTTCCTCCCTTGTATTAAACTCCAAGTTCGATGAGGACAGAAACTTTTTTCTTTCTTCTCCCTTCCTTGTCTTTCTTGCCCTTTTATCCCTGGAGCCTGTGCATTGCCTGGATATATAGCAGGTTCTCCCTAGATGATAGTCGAGTGATGGACGAGTGAATGAAAAACAGTTGGGGAGCTGGGCGGGTGAATGAATCAGTGATGTAGAAGCTTCCTTCGGGTAGCAAGGAAATGCTGGCTTTTCGGGAAATAGTTGCGCTTCTGTATCCAAAAGCGTTTTTTATCTCTAGGTTCTAGACATATCTTGTTGCTGTTTTTAACCACTTGCTAAGAAGTCAGCCGTCCTGGAAAGGTTGATCATAAAGCACTGTCAGGAAAAACCTTGGCAGTCGTATTTGGTATTAACTCATAGTGCTTACACTCTCTCATCTTTCTTGATCTATTTTGTTTCAGCTGTGGTTTATTTTTTCAAACAGGAATACCCCCTCTTTTCATTTTGCAATTTCTCCCACATTGTTAATTCTCAGGGATGTGTCTAGGATCCCCAAAGGGGAAGATCTGAGAGAAGAGGAATGGGAAAGTGAGTGACTGGCGGCCAGACTCACAGCCCGCTGAAGGCAGGAGCCACGGTCGGATCGTCGGATTGGCTCGCGGGCCCAGCATCTGGCAGGAATTAAGTGCTTAATGTGAGGTGTGGAGCAGAAGTGTGACAATGGACAAACATGCTGGAAGGAGAAGAAGAAAGGGCACTGCTGATTCTGGAACCGCCATTATTAACGAGCCGCACAGTTGCTTTGCTCAAGTCTTGCTCTTCATGAGCTTCTAGAGCTGTGTGTCACTTACGGCTGTGGTCCATTTTTCTTCCAAGTTGATCATCGTTTCTTTCCTGTTTGGTGTTTTCTTTCTTTCTTTTTTAATTTTTAAGATTTTATTTATTTGAGAGCGAGAGCGAGAGAGAGCATGAGAGTGGAGAAGGTCAGAAGGAGAAGCAGACTCCCTGCAGAGCTAGGAGCTTGATGTGGGACTCGATCCTGGGACTCCAGGATCACAACCTGAAGCGCAAGGCAGACGCTGAACCAACTGAGCCATCCAGGCGCCCTTCCCATTTGGCGTTTTTATCTATAACACCTCAGTGTTCATCTTTGGGCTCTAAAACAGAAAGAAAAAAATAGGGAGAGTTTGGGGCTGGGGCAGGACAGGGAATAGGACTAGCTCTGCGTCTGAACTTGGTGTCCATTCAGTTTTGAAGGCTGAGGATTAGCTGTCAGTGATCACCACAGTTCCCTTGTAGCCCAGAGTCAGTTCGCATTTCTGTAGGTCCACTGGGGGCATCTGAAGTGGCGGAGGGGGAGGGAGGTGAGCCCTTCCTGCTTTGAGCTTTCTTCTAAGCACAGCCTGGGCAAGAGGAGTGTTTTCCGCCCTTTCTCCCTCTGTGTTGAGTGAGGCCGCACCGTGCTTAATTGCCAGTGGTTGGGGACATTGCTTCTTAATAAGAATTCTTGACTTTTCTTTAATTAGCCCATTGTTTGTATACCAGTGATGTTACTGTATGTGGAGGGCTTGAGAGTCATTTAGTCTCTCTTAAGTCCATGATTCTCCTTGTTTACCGGATTCTCTGCAAACTTCTTTCCTCAGCCAATGGGAACGTCCGCTTTACCGTGGTTCATCGCAAGTCATGAAGCTCTTTTGCTCTTTTATGGAACATTTTGAGTACGTGTTTAACATTCGGTTATTTTCTGGGAAATCATGGGACCTTGCCTTGAAATTCTGTGTGCTTTATGACTTGGTTTATGACACCAGACGGCAGCGGCAGACTTAATCCTCTAGCCACCTGGCTTTCTTTCCTCCTACTCTTCATTTGTTTGGCTTCTGACTTTTGATAAAGTTCTCACACATGAAGATATGCCTGGGTGCCAAGACTTAGGCTTGTGCACGTTACAGGGTTTCAACATACTTGACCGTCACTGGTTTCCCCAGGCTTTTTTGCCTCCGTCAGTGGTAGGACACTCTTTCTGTCATAAAAAGTAATTGGTTGTTTCTTTTAATCTGCTCAGCTGCATTCCAGAAAGTAATAAATCTTTGAAATCATTGAAATAATGAGCAACAATTATAGACATTGCTGGGGTGACCTTGGGAACTAATCCTGAGGGAAATTGAGAATCTGTCCTTTTTTCTACACTCCTCCCCTCGTTCTATTTTTTTGTTGTTGCCCTTATTATAGATTCATATATATCAACTTCCCAGATAACCAAACAAGTTACTGCTCTTAGGTAACGTAATCTGTACCTAATATGAAGGCTGTGCCTGACATTTCACGGATGGGTCAGTTTCCTTGGAATTTTATGAGTCGGGAGGCTTACTGAAATTCTTGGTTTTCAGCCAAGTTTCTATTTCACTGCAGGTAGAAAACTTGGACTTGACTCTACATTCACTTAAATAGGTTGATCAGGGCAACTCCAATGGTCAAGAGGAGAGTGTGGGTTCCAGAAAGCTGAGAGCAGAAGGATGAGGACTCTGGCGTTGGAGGATGAAGTGAGGCATGTAGAGTCTGGGCAGATGCAGCGTGGGGCCGTTCACCAAGCCCCAGAGCGCTGGCACGGAAGGGTGCCTCTCTGAGCTAGAATGAGGTGGTTTATTTCAAATAAAGGGAAATGGAAGGTCTTTGCTTAGAGGACAGCGAGCATATCGAGCTTATTATCCCAGGCACCTGTGCAGTCTGGCACGCCAGAGCTGCGCATTCAAGAAGGATTTAGGCAGATTGCAGTGATGGCTTCTCGACATCCGGGCAGCCTCCAGTCGACACCTCTGACCTCTGAGGACACGACCCATAGCCAGTTGATTCTGTTGCCCAGATTATGTTTTGATGCCCTTGTCCCACATAAAGTCTGGTGGAAAGCAGAGTTCTGGTCCAACCCAGGGTGACAGTTTTTAATGTTCTTAAACTTGGCCATCTTCCAGAAGTCTCCATTTAACAGTACTTATATCTCAGTACCCGAACTTCTGCAGCGAATTTTTATTTGAGTCATAAATTTTTAATGTCAAAACCTTCCTGACAATTATTAGCTAAATGTTTAGTCCAAAAGAGAGATTAAATACATATATGTTATAAGTTAAGCTACCAAATGACTCACCCCAGGGGGGATTTTCAGGTTAAAAATAGTTTCATAAGACTTTGGGGAGAGACACCCGAAGATCTCATATTTTAGTGGTCCCAGCAAAACCTGTGTAATACATTATCAGCTGCCTGCCGTATGAAAAATGTTCATAGAAGCAACTCAAAGTGTATAGTTAGGCAGTTCTTACCAATTAAAGCTTTCCTCTTAAAAAAAATTTTTTTTAATAAAAGTTCATATTTGCACAATAAATGATTTATAGAGAAATTTTAATGTGTAAGCTTTCCACCGAGTCTAACTGAAATTAGAAAGCTTTGAAATGAACTCATAAATATTGTTATAACATACAAAATATACTGAAAGCTGTAAAATGTACAGCAGTTTATCACAGAAAAGTTAAGCTACATTAAAGGATGTATATTTGGTTTAACTCTGTCTTCCCCACGTGGCTTGGCCATACCTTTGTGTGTTGCCGAACAATGTGCAAAGTACCTCTTAGGTATATCATTTTATTTGATCCATGTAACCAACCCTGTAAAGTCAGGGGGGTCGGTGTTACCATCCCAGTTTTAGAGCCAAGGGACCTGTGGTCACAAGAGGCTAAGGGACTTGTTGGAGGGCCACCGAATAGCTACGTGAGGGCTGGGGCACACCCAGACTCTGTGCCTCGCAAAGCCAGAGCTCTCTCCCTTCAGCCGTGCTAACCCATCACACAGTACCATTCGATCAGGCACAGAGGCACAGTCCTGAAATAACCTCAGACAGTGCTTAGCGCCGAAGGGCATATGCTGTGTTTTAATCAAAGAAGACGACGACAGCCAGGATTAGCTGCACTGTCCCTGGGTTTAATGCTGGGTAGCTGCGTATTTGAAAAAGCTCTGTATTTGCATCTTTGATCAGATAATACAGTAAGCATTGTTTTAGGGAGGATTACCGTAACATCTGTAGTGTGTTTTAGGTAACACAATTAACGTAGCTCTTGTTTTACCCTCTAAAACCACCTCTGACCTCGGACACATACATCGATCGCTAGACCAGGGTTGAATCGTAGCTCCAGCGTTACAGGCAAAGGTATATAGAGGACAGACCCCGACCTGTCTCTGATTCTAGCAACGGATGGAGAAATTTGTAAATAGAATCTCGAATGTCAGAGTGAACTCTGAGGAGTGTCAGAGGGCACTGTTTACATTTTATGTTGCTGTAGGAACTGAGACCAACCAGGTGGGTCGATGGCATCCGTCGATCATTTCCAAGTGAAATTTTATTAAAATGCTCTCCAGACAAGTGTTTTTTATGAGGATTACTAATAAAACCTAAAATACAGATTTCAGGTTCCCTTCATTTATGTCAACAAAACCGAGATTTTTTTCCCCCCCCAAAGCTGTTGGAAGAGCGTTAAAATGATAGCCGCCAATAAAGCTGGAAGGAAAGCAGAGACTGAACAATCCCTCAGATTGGTGACCGGGGCTGACCGGGCGGCCGGCGTTGCTGGGAGCCCTCTTCCAAGGCTCCAGACATGAGACTCCGAAGGAGCATTCCTCATGCATTGGATGTACTGCTTCTGGTTACTTAACCCCCATTTCTTAGAAAGCAGTGGTGGTGGGAGTGAACAAAGCGGGGTCTGGAACCTGGGTTCCAGATCCCCGATGGTTTCAAATCCTGATTCTGCCACTTACCAGTGAAGTACGTAACGTTGGCCAGTCGTTGAAGCTTTGCAACTATAGAAAGGGATACTGACGAGAATCCATATCAAGTATTTGAAGTAGTGTGTGGCCCCCAAGGCTCCCCACTCTGTTCAGATCCCTGCATCTGGTTGGGGATGGCGGGGAAAGCGAGATAAAGAAGCTGGCCCCTTTAAGGCATGGTGGGAGACCATTCCTCTGGAAGATTTAGGGATTGCTTTCTGGGTCCAGATGAAGCAGGCTGAGTAGTCACGGGAAATGAATCTTTCCTGCGGTGGGGGCCGGAACCCACCCTTTCCCTGAGGCTCTGCTCACAATTTAATGTTGGGGTTGCTCATTATTAATCATTATTCCTGTTCTGACAAGCAGGTGTCTGATTCACACACACACACACACACACACACACACACAGAATCCATCTCCATGCACACACGCACACACATGCACACGTATGCACGCACACATCTTTTTGAAGAGTGTAACAGTCCAGAGGACTATTAAGGGTTACATGCGCTCAAGACTTGAGTCTGCCTCGGTATGGAAGTTTGAGTCTCTCTCCCTCTCTCCATCTCCTTTTTTGTACGGCATCACCTGAACTGTTTCCTAAGTGAGGGGGAAAGGAATCCGTTAAAGGGAGAGAAACGAAAGGTTTCAGAAATGAAGAGCCGTGGATTTCTAAAGCCACTCACATGGTGCCAAGTGATCTTGCGTCTATTTCTTTAAGTTCCTTTCCCTCCTCTCTGCCTCCTGACTTCCGAAAGCACATTGATCACTTTTTACAGCTTTTCCATGATAGGTGCAGTAGTTGGTTTTTTATTGAACCATAGATTGCAGCATTATAAAACACACTCATTCAGAGGAGTAATGAAGGCCATTTTTAATTGCACTTGGGAAGCGGGGCGCTATTATTAAATTATACCTGCCTCTGTATTGGAAGGAAGAGAGAGGAAACCAGATCATGTTTCTCCCAGGGAGTTGAGGTTTCCCAGAGCTGAAGTGAATTCAGGGCTGCATGACAAAATTTGGAACTTCGGCCTTTTGGGATTGTGAGTCAGCATTTCCCCAGTGCTGTGATTAACCTCACAGACGCACAACTGTTACAGAGCTAACGACCAGGAGGTTCGTGATCTAAGGTTATTCACTGGTAGGTGACGGACTGCATACAAAGAGGACACCACAGCACACAAGTTTTTAGTTAAAAATTTTGTGTGTCTGCCCCATATTAGTTTGCTAGGGCTGCCGTAGCTCAGTCTATAAATCCGATGGCTTCAGCAACACAAACTGCGCAGTTCTGGAGGTGGGCGGGCCAAGATCAAGGTGTCAGCAGGCTTCCTTCTGCGGGCTGTGAGAGAGGATTGGTTCCCTGCCTCTCCCCTAGCAGCTGGGGGTTTCTGGCAGTCTGGTGTATTTTGGCTTATAGAAAGGAGGCCCCAAACTCTACCTTTGCCTTCACACGGGCCTCCCTCTTTCCCCTGGTCTCTCATTGTCTTCTCTCTCCCTGTGTGTGTGTGTGTGTGTATGTGTGTGTGTGTGTGTGTGTGTGTGTGTGTGTATCCTCCCAAATTTCCCCTTTTTATAAGGATATCATTCATTGGATTAGGGGCCCAATCCTGCTCCAGAATGACTGCGTCTTAACTAATTACATATGTCATAACCCTATTTCCAAATAAGATCCCATTCTGAGGGTACTAGGGTTGGAACTTCATTATATGAAGGAGGGGGCAATTTTGTCCTGTAACGTACCCGTAACATACACTTGTAGTTCTCTCTCTGTTGGGGTGTGTGTGTGTATATCTCACAATGTTCTGCTGTCGGTGTTGAGAATTTCTAAGAAGTGTGGGAATTAACTGCAAGAAAAAAAAATCTGTGCAATGAACAGCACTAATTTCCTTCTTGACATTTCAGGGAATCATTTTGGAAAGTGAAATTGCTCTGAGCCGATGCATGGAAAATCCTGTGCAAGCACTCATTCCTTTTGTTGCATTCCTCCAAAGATTCCTTTGGCAGTACTGCGTTCAGTCCAGATGCCTTCCACGTCCGGTGGTTTAGGCATGTGTGTACACGATTGTGTGCAGGGTTGTGCGAAGCCAATTACGGTTGGAAACAGTTGCTTAGCCGGCAATTAGGTTCCTCGCAGTCTCGAATTACACTGCTTTGCATTAAGACTGTGCAGATTTGAGTTGCTTTGGTAATTTGCAAAAGCCATTTTGAGGTTATAACTAGAAATATAATCTTCCAATTAGGAGGTTTTCTACCCAATACCTGTTTTGTTCATTCGACTGCAGACCCATTTTAGGTATTTTTCAAAACCAAGGGCAGGAGTGTTTGTATGCCAACCAGGGAGGTTGGAGATCCAGAGGTGGAATCCTGAATCCATCTCTGGTCCCCAACCCCGGATTTTTTGAGGACCCAGGTGTGGTTGTATTATTGTTTACTTTAGCAACTCAGGTAAAACTGAGCATCAAATAACTCTTCTGTTGCATATAAAACCTGAGGTTTTGCAATAGACAAAACCTTTCAAAAGCAAGATCTGTTGTTTAAATATGAAGCAGTATTCTATTATTAACCCGGGCCAGCCAAGACGCGCTCTTTCATTAGCATACAAAAGAAAGGAGATTGCATGAGGAGAATGAGGTAGATTTTACATAGTGATGTTCTGGAGTTTTAAAATTCATCCTAAGGTGATCAGATTCCCATACAAGCAGACAAAGGGATAGAAGAATTTTGAATTCAAGATGATGGACAATTTCTCCTTAGAAATGTGATCGCACCAGTCCAGGTGGGGTAACGGGATGCTAAATGTTGCATTTTCCCCCCCTCTTTCGTTGGAGAATTTATAAACATCTCGCACAGACAGACAAGTTCACAAGTCGCAGGACTTGGCCGGATGATTTTTCGAGTGTCCTCCCGTGTAACCAGCATGCAGGTTGGGAAGCAGAGGCCTCTGGAGGCTGCTGGGTCTCTCTTCTGGTTGCTAACTCTGAGTTTCGATTGTGTTGAAAACGTGGTTTATTTTCTACCGGCAGTAAATGTGATCGTTTTTGAGAACACGCTTCCATCGTGGGGTTTCTTCAGTTGTGGGTTTGTTTTGAGTGGGACTGTTTCCATGCGTCTCGTCCACACTGCCGGAGTTGGGGGTTTGCCCCGTAGAGTTGTGGCTTCGGGCCGCAGGACACGGAAATGAAGGTGGCGGCAGCGATGGGGTCCCCTTGGCTGCTTGTGCACCTGTGCCAGGATCTCGTCCCCTTTGCCTCACCACTGTGGTTCGTTCCAGAGCTGCTGTCACTGAGTCCCATAAACTGGGTGGCTTTAAATGACAGAAATTTGTTCTCTCACAGATCTGGAGGCTGAAAGCCCTAAAGTAAGGGGTTGCCAGGGTCCTGTTCTCTCTCAAGACCCCAGACTTGTTTCCATGCCTCTTCTGGCTTCTGGCGTAGCCCCAGATGTCCCCTGGTTTGTGGCAGGATGGCTTCAGTCTCTGCTTCCTCCTTCCTTCCCTGTGTCTGTGTGTGTCTCCCTTTTCACAAAACCATCTCCTCTCTGTCTCTTTCCTTTTCTGACAAGGACTCCAGTCATAGTGCCGGGGGGCACCTAACCTGCTCTAGTGTGACAGAATAGAATTAACGAATTCTATTCCCCATGAGCCCAGTTTGAAATAGGATCCCATTCTGAAGTATTGGGGTTGTGGTGTCAGCCTGGGGTTTGGGGACACAGGTCAAGCCGTAACATCTAGTTTTCCCTCATTCTTGGTTGACACGTCACCTTCTCTGGGAAGTCTTCTGTGATACGGCTTTGATGTCCCTTTTGACACCAGAACTTCCTCACTGTAATAATGTTTTAGCGCATCTCCAGATTAATTCTGTGTTTTTACTCTCCGTTAGACTCCGTTAGGGATCATTTAGGATTATTTTAGAAATATTTTTTCAGGTTCTTGTAAGTGTTATGTTACAGAAGTCAGGAGACCTTTATGCATTTTGATGTAACTCAAGATACTGGTAACAAAGTCATCTTTATCATTTCTCTTTTGGGGGAAAAAGGGATAGACAAGAAGTAAAGGCAAAACCATGGGTGAAACATGAACCCCTCTCCCAAGTTTTTGTCAGTGCGGACAAATAGAGTTTCTGAATCCTTGGCTAGAGATCACACGACTGTGGAACAGATGTGGCATCCAGCGCTTGGGAGGACCGTAAGCAGCTTACCGATCCGGCCGTTTAAAGACTGTTTACTGGCCATGGTAACATTACTTCTGGTTGCCTGTCTTAATTCGTTTTAGATTAATCTGTCTTGTAGTTCGAAGGGAAATGAATTGAGTCAGTAACTTCAGGAGTTATGTAAAATCTGTACAGTGCTAAATAATTGAATGGGGTTTTATGTACGGTCTTGAAATTGGAATGTCAGTTTGACACAAATGCTTCAAAACAGAGTGTTAGATGAGCTGATCCGTTCCTCATATAAAAGCTCTGAAACTTCCATTCGTGTCTCGCTCTAGAGCTTGTCATTCCCCTCCCTCACAGCGTCCTTAGGGCCCATTTTCATTTTCCTTGAGGATGTTAACTTTAGGAAAGCGGAGTCTGCCAGTGTGGCTTCGGGACCTGGAGTTGAGAGTTTGGGGTGATGGTGTCCAGACTTCGGGCGTGCTGACAGGTCACCCAGGGAGTTTGTTAAGAAGGACACTTTCTGTGGCCCACTCCAGAAACTCTGATTCCACAGGCCTGGGATTGGGTCCAGGAAAGTTCTTTGGAACCTCTAGTGGTTCTAGTGCTGACGTCCTCAGACCGCATGTAAAAGAAATGCTGGTTTAGGCGACCTGAGGGGAAGAGTGTGTGAACTCTTGAGAGGGGAGTCAAGATGATTTCCCTTTAAATATATTTATCACAACTAAATATTACCCTTTTTTTTTTCCTTTAGTAGATGGCGGTGTTTTGCCAACCCAAAGGAAATAAATTCTGGAGATTTCCCCAAGATCTGTGGGAGAAAAGCTAAAAAGTGTCATTCTTACCCCCCCTCCAGAAATGTGTGTGTGTGTGTGTGTGTGTGTGTGTGTGTGTGTAATTCTATGATCAATCCCTTTAATCCTGTTTTACAAATGCAAAATACTTAAGGCTGAAAGAGTAATGAAAACTAACCTTTGTTGATCACTTAAGAAATGAAGCAGCAGCAGTATTCATTGTTAACCATCATTATGTTTATTTCATTTACTCGGTAGAACAGCCCTGTGAGGGGTCACCACCACTTATAGGTAGAGAAAGTAAGAGGTCGTTTGGGTAATTTGTAAGGATAACACGTTTAGTTTGTGGTCAAGTTGGGATTCACACACAGCTCTGACTGACTCCAAAACCCATTGTCTTTTTATTACAATAGGTAGATTTAAGATCTTTCCATGTCTAGTGTTGGCAGATAAAATACAGGATGCCCTGTTTAAAGTGAATTTCAGATGAACAATGGATATTTTTAGTATGGCTCAGGAAGTATTTGGGACATGCTTCTATTAAAACTTTACTGGGATATACTTACACTTTTCAGAATGAGTGGGCATATACTTAAAAAAGTCATTGTTTATCTGAAATTAAATTTAACTGGGCATCCTCTAGTTTTATTTGCTAAATCTGGTCACCTTGTATATGACTACTGGGTTCTGTCTTCCTAACTTCTTCTTCTTTTTTTTTTTTTTATATTTTATTTATTTATTTGACAGACAGAGATCACAGGTAGGCAGAGAGGCAGGCAGAGAGAGAGAGAGCGTGGAGGAAGCAGGCTCCCTGCTGAGCAGAGAGCCCAATGCGGGGACTCGATCTCAGGACGCTGAGATCATGACCTGAGCCAAAGGCAGAGGCTTAACCCACTGAGCCACCCAGGAGCCCGTGTCCTCCTAACTTCTGACTCCAAGTCCATTCCCTCCTTTCTAAGTGCCACATTCTATCCTAGTATCCTGTGTTCTTCCTTCTCCTCTTGGGCGCTGAAATGAATAGTCTGTCCATTCTGGTCTTCTGTCCATAGGTAGGTAAATCACAGCTTAGGTAAGAATAGGATCTGCTGCAAGTCAGAATAATAGGATCTGTCTCAAGTCAGAACACCTGGATGTAGCTCACACTGTCTTCACCATACCATGGGTATTTTCATTTTCTTAATTTAACTTAATTTATTTAATTTTCTTATTATATTATATTAGTCACCATACAGTACATCAGTAATTTTTGATACAGTGTTCCACAATTCATTGTTTTTGTATAACACCTAGTGCTCTGTGCAATATGTGCCCTCCTTAATACTCATCATGGGGCTCACCCATCCCCCCACCCCTCTTCCTTCTAAAACCCTCAGTTTGTTTCCTGGGGTCCATAGTCCATCAAGGTTCATTTCCCCCTCCGATTCCTCCTCCCTTCATTTTCCCTTCCTTCTCCTAATGTCCTCTACGCTATTACTTTTGTTCCACAAATAAGTGAAACCAGATGATAATTGACTTTTTCTGCTTGACTTATTTCACTTAGCATAATCTCCTCCAGTCCTGATCATGTTGATGCAAAACGGGTACTCATCCTTTCTGATGGCTGAGTAATACTCCATTGTCTATATGGACCATATCTTCTTTATCTTTTCATCTGTCGAAGGGCATCTTGCTCTTTCCATAGTTTGGCAGTTGTAGCCATTGCTGCTATGAACATTGGGGTGTATATGGCCCTTCTTTTCATTGCATCTGTATCTTAGGGTAAATACCCAGTAGTACCATTGCTGGATTATAGGGTAGCTCTATTTTTAACGTTTTGAGGAATCTCCACACTATTTTCCGAAGTGGCTGCACCAACTTGCATTCCCACCAACAGTGTAAGAGGGTTCCCCTTTCTCCACAACCTCTCCAGCACCTTGCCTTGTCCATTTTTGTGTAAGGTGCAAGGTGCTGTCTCAATGTGGTTTTGATTTGAATTTCCCTGAGGTCTAAGATGAACATTTTTTCATGTGTCTGTTAGTCATTTGTATGTCTTCTTTGGAGAAGTGTCTGTTCATGTCTTCTGCCCATTTTTTTACTTGATTATTTGTTTTTTGGGTATTGAGTTTGAGAAGTTCTTTATAGATCTTGGCTATCAGCCCTTTATCTGTAGTGTCACTTGCAAATATCTCCTCCCATTCTGTGGGTTGCTTCTTTGTTTTGTTGACTGTTTCCTTTGCTCTGCAGAAGCTTTTTATCTTGGAATAGTCCCAAAAGTTCATTTTTGCTTTTGTTTCTTACCCATTTGGAGACGTGTTTTGAAAGAAGTTGCTGTGGCCGATGTCAAAGAGATTACTGTCTACGTTCTCCTCTAGGATTTTGAAGGATTCCTGTCTCACATTGAGTTTTTGAAGGATTCCTGTCTCACATTGAGGCTTTTCATCCATTTAGAATTTCTTTTTGTGTATGGTGTCAGAGAATGATCGAGTTTCATTCTCTGTACAGGTGTCCATCATCTACTTAATTTTAGAAGAGCAGGGGGCAGAGTGAGGTACTTCCTCAGTGACGATGGGAAGAATCAGGCCACCACTCAGTCCCAACAAATTTAGGGAAAGGCTTTTATTTGGAATATGATTAGAGTCAGAGCTGCAAAGGTGAGTTAAAAAAAAAAAATACTTCCTGCAGTCAAGTTTTTTTGAGAAAAATAATTGTTTTTTTGGTTAACGTTAGATTCAATGCCCGATAATCATTACATTCCCCGTTAATGCTAGATGAAGTGCCTGTTAGGTGCCAGGCAGTTTACAGACCTCCTTCTCAGGGGCTGCCCTGTGAGGCGGTCGTCGTTAGCAGTGCCAGGTGGAAAGGCGTGGAAGCTGAGAGAGACGCGGGGCGCCCCGTGGAATGGCAGTGACGTGCAGCCCCGTTCTTCACAGTCCTGTGCCACCCCCGCTCGCCGGGCACAGCCCCCTGCCTGTGGACTGTCCTGTCACGTGGCCTTGTAGTAACCGGTGCTCTGGCGGCAGAGTCCCCCAGCCCAGGAGGGTTTGGGGAGCCCCAGCTCCATGCGCTCATGAGGAAAGTGGGGGCGTCCCCGTGGCCACCAGCAGTTCGCTCCCTCTAGTAGCTTCCCAGGGATGGGGCCATGCCAGATGTGCCTTGGGACACCTGTGGCAAAATGAGAGGCCACTGTGACTTCTTCAGGATTTTGATGGTGGCCCGGGGGAATGGGGGAAATACTGTCAGCCGGGTCCTGTTCACAGAGGAAGCTTCCAGCAAGCTTCTGAACGCCGGATGATTGCAGACTTGCTTTGGACTTAAAACTGGCTTCAGGCATGCAGGAAAACAAAGGTTCCCAGCTTTTGGTGAGAGCTTTTGAAAGTCTGCATCTATGAGTTTCCAATTATTAGTAAATGATAACGAAGCACTTTGAAGAAAAGAAACACGTCCACGGTAGTCGTTCATGCTGTTGTGAAGAAAAAGCATGAAGATGGAGACTAGGACTTGAGAGGTGCCCGGCCTCGTGCTCCTGCCCTGCAGGTGTGGGCCTCCCCCCACCCCCCGGGGTCACCGGCTTCTGATGTTCTCTGGTCCTCTCTGGTTCTCTGATGGCAGCAGACATCCTCTCTTCTGGAACCATTGGTAAAAACAGACACTTCTTATTAACAAGCAATTGAAAGGCTTCCTTGAAATAGATCAAAGATACATTTTTTAAAATCAAAGATTAAAGACAAATCTTTAAGGTAATATTAACTGTGTGTCACAGGCAGCGCGGAGCAAAACCTGGTCCTTGAAAACTCAACCAAAAGCTTTCCGAATCAGAAAAGGGGGAGACAGTGCAGGGAATTTGGGAGTCCGACAAACCAGAAGCGATCACCACCTGTGATCTGTGATTGAGGGTAAATTGTCTGAGCTTTCCAGGACTTCATGTTTCCTAATCTGAAACCACACTGGGAATGCTGGTCTCAGAGAATCGTAAGAATTCAGCTGAATATTAAATACAAGATACCAGGCATAGGGACTCGGACCCATGATGCGCTCGGTACTTTTCTTTCTTCTCCACATCATAATAGGGTAGTGCGAAATGGATTTTGATTTATAGACACCTCATATTATAGGCTTTCTTAAATTTAAAAATAGCTATTGCATAATTCCAGATGTTCACTCATTGGTGTTTATAATAGAAGGATTCTGTCAAAGTATTTTGTCAAATACGGCAGTATTCCAGGTACTCCTTAAGCCCCTTGGGGATAATGTATTAATGGGGCAGGTGTCATTCCAGCTTCCATTCCAGGTAGGGAGATGGTTAATAGATCAGTAGATGGAGTGTGCTTTTTTTTTTTTTTTTTAAGATTTTATTTATTTGACAGAGAGAGATCACAAGTAGGCAGATAGAGAAAGAGGAGGAAGCAGGCTCCCAGCCGAGCAGAGAGCCTGATGTGGGACTCGATCCCAGAACACTGAGACCATGACCTGAGCTGAAGGCAGAGGCTTTAACCCACTGAGCCACCCAGGCGCTCTGGAGTGTGCTTTTAATGGCAGGTGTCATCGTGAGGGAAAGGGACATAAGGGGATTTAGCTCTGGTGGCAGGGAGGGCTTCCCCAAGGAGGTGGCTGCTTTGCTAGAGCTGACCACTAACCATGACTGCCGGACACCCCTTTCCCTCATGGAGACTAAGTTTTCTTCCGTGCGTCTTTCTGGCTCTCTCTTTCCTTACCCCTCTTCTCTCCATTATGGTTGCCCCCCCCCCCCCGTCCCCAGCGTCTCATTACCGGACAGCATAGAATTACCCGCAGAGAGCTTTCGTTAATGTTGCTCTGTGTCGGAGTGTCACCGGAAACCTCAGCACCATGAGAACCTGCCCCTACAGAAGCTTCTAGCAAAGGGAGAAACCGAAGCCTGAGACGATACAGAGTGAGAAAAAGGGAGATGCGAGCTTACAGAGTTCTTGAAACTTTCATGAGATTCCGTAGACCCATGACAACACCTGGGGGCCCCACTGTGTTGCTTGAGAGAATTGATGCCTTCAGCGGAGCTAATGGAAGATTCCTTGATGGTCCTGAAAGCTAATACCAGCGCTAACTGCGCTAAAGCTTCTCCTTTTAAATTAGGTGTGATGGATTTCAGGAGGTCAGTGCAACACATGCAAGTCAAATTTATGTTGGTTTTCTCTGTAAACAGCCACAGTTGGAAGTCTCCCCAGCTGGTGGTCCGAGTGTCTTCTTCTTGTTATTTTGCTGAGATCTGGGGAGAGGTGAAGTAGAGGTGGGGGTGGGGGTGGTCAATAAGCCAAGTGTGAAAATACACATGGATCCTGCTGACTCCGAGTCCCAGGAGCCATCTATCAGAGGCAGATCATGGTACCTAGGGGTAAAGCCTGCTCTGACTTCCGGTCTCTCTCGTACGTATGGAGCCTGCCCCGGACCTGCCCTTTCTGGTTCTTAAGCCAGTTCCTCACTCTTGACCACCTTCTGCCTCCTGATACACTTCACAGCCTCTTCCCCCCCTTTGTTTTCTACTAGACATGCTTCTGGTGCAGCAGACACAGCCCCAGCATCGGGGTGGTGTGTGCGATACTCTTTGCCATTCCAGAGTTTGCGAACGTTGGCTGGTGTCCGGTCGCTACTTACTTTGACCTAGTCTAGTCTCTTTCACCCTTTCCTCAATCTGCTCCTTCTGTGGACCAGAGCCATGAATCACCTACGGCCTCATTCTCTAGTACTGAAAATAGGGACGTGGGATCCTGGCCAAATTGTTTATGTTTCTTCCAGGATTGGAGAGGTAATCTGGGAAATGTAGTTTGGCTGCCAAGAATCTGGCATTTCCAGGACACTTTGGTGGTTCCTTAGAATAACAGAGGAGAGTATTAGAAACCAGAAGGTGTTGTTATTTTCCCCAAAGCAGCTCTGGAGGCCACTTGCACCAGAAAGGACTCTGAGGTTGCTATTGTGCTTTGGCCTTTGGGACACCTGGGGCTTCTGTCCCCTTAGGCTGAAGTCAGTGACCACCTCATTTCATGTGTTGATTTCCCCAGTCCTAGGGGATTTCTGCCAATAAACCCCTCTTCCACTTCTTAAATGTCCTGAAAGTGCTGCCACTAGGAATTTATTCTATTGATGTACGTACATAGACAGGAGATGACCTGTGTAATTAATAATAGTCACACCTGACACTTACTGAGTGCTTACCCCATTTCAGGAACTAAGGATTTAACAACTCAGAGAGAGAGCGCTCATCGAGTCTTTATTTCCAGATAAGGTAATCCAAGCAGGAAGAAGTTAAATAACTTGACTAACATTTTTTTTTAATACCACACTTCTGTTTTTAATAACAGATTGGGAATATCCTATTCACTGTGTGTCTGATTAAATATAAGATGCTTCAGCTGTGCCAAGGAATATTATGTAGCCAGAGAAAAATGGTAGTAAATACCTTCATGTGTTAATATGTAAAAATCTCCACAATATAGTGTAAGTGAAAATAAGGGCTCTGTATATAGAATATAATGCACTATAATTGTCTTTGGGTTTGGTTGGAGGGAAAATGATTTTTTTTATACTATCCAAGAGATAAATGGTAATATTTATTGTAGGAAGGGGCCAGACTGGCAGATGACAGACATGAGAAGAAAGGAAATTTTTGTTTCACCATACCTGGATATTTTTTTTAACTACATGAATGTATTTTCTATCCATGATTACCTAAATAAATGTAAAATAATAACAGTAAAAGTCTCTGCAGCACTATTATGGACAAAACATAAATGAAGTAGCTGACTTTGTTCTTAAAATAGCAACAACATGACCTGCCCCATATGTTTATTGACCCATGCACTTTCCATACATGATTTGATTCCAACACCCCTTACATGGTCTATGTTATTAGTGCTGTTCACAAGTGGGAAACTGAGGCTCCCTGGAAACTGCCGCATAAAGGCCCCAGTTCTGTCAGGAGGTCTGGCTAGTTCTGAAGCCCGATGCAGTTTGATTATTCCGTCTTTCTGGATCCTTTGCACCTGTTTCAAAGTGCACCTGGGCAAAGCAAGTTCAACTAATTTGATCAAATTACAAAACCCCATTTGACTAGGTTGGTTTGAGGGCTCAGTGATGAGTTGGTTATGCTTTAAAATGTCCATCTCAAAATATGAGACCCTTGATCATGTTCTTCTAAAAGGAATGCTTCTCTAGTATTATTTTATTCCTTATTCCTTTGAGATCTCATTTAAAAAAAATATTTTATTTATTTACTTGACAGACAGAGATCACAAGTAGGCAGAGAGGCAGGCAGAGAGAGAGAGGGAAGCAGGCTCCCTGCTGAGCAGAGAGCCCGATGCGGGCCTCCATCCCAGGACCCTGAGATCATGACCTGAGCCGAAGGCAGAGGCTTTAACCCATTGAGCCACCCAGGCGCCCTGAGATCTTATTTTTAAGAATAAGACTGGGGAGTCCTTTTGTGTGGCTTTTCTGCTCCAGATTGTTCTGGCAAGATTCAGAAACTGGGAAAAACGATATCCCAGCGAGGAGGTGGGGAATGGGTGGGCTTTCAAAGATTTGTGCCCCTTCATGAAACTCTTGGCAGACTTTTGTGTGTATTGATTCGCAGGGGGCCTTTTGGAGGGGGAGGTGAGGGGTAGTTGCGTTCCACGTTAATGGATGTTTAGGTTTCCCTGAAGTTGCTCAGGGCGACAATAACTTCATTTACCCTCAGAGGGCGTAATGATTCTTATGTGACAGGTCTGGAAACGTTTTTTCTGTGGCCATCAAACAGTTAAAAAAAAAAATTGAATTCATTACCAACTCTACCGATTGGGAGGTTTCACATAAAAGTCTGGATTCAGTGATTTGGTAGAAAAATCAGCAGGCCTGACAGTGCTAGACTTGCATTTCCACTTGGCAGCAGTCTTCCAGAGCCACGAGGGGTGTTGTGTTCTCAAGTTTGCCTCGGATCACACTCTGTGAGTCAAACCCAGTTCTAGTCTAAATGGCATCGGCTTGGCCTGAGGAGAAGTGTGTTCTAGTTTCTTTTCTCCCTAAAGCAGCTCTTAGAGTGCTGCATGTTTTGCTGATGATGGAAATGAGACTTGGAAATATTAAATGACTTCAGCCCATGGTGCACATGAAAGTGGGTTAGAGTTAATATGAAACTTGAACTTGGATCATCTGACTTTAAATTACTTTCTCCACCGAACCATAGTTGTCTCCCATTATGATTTTATTTGACCTTCATAGTGTTACTAGAGATAGGTAAAGTAGTCTATCCATTTTTCAGATGACCAAACCAAAACTTGGTACTGCTCTGTAAAAGGAAGGTGATGTGCCAGAAGGGCAGAGCTGGCTTCCTGGCCTCAGGTGTCCCGAATCCAGACACCGTACCCCTTGAGTTGGATCCACAAACTCTATAGATCTGTATGAATTCTCCGCTTCGTCGCAGCCGAGACGTTAATGATTCTAACATACCTGATTCCAAACAGAACCAGGAAAGGTGGAGGGAGCCTCATTGTTGATGCTGTTTTAGAACGAGAGGAAAGTTCCTAGGGTCAGATGTGAACAAGGATAACACATTGTTTTCTAGAGCCCTATGAAGTGGGATGGGGACCTCGGTGTACCCACCGGGAAGGGTTTACAAAGATGACACTTCAGTACGTATTAACGTTATTTTAACTGTGTTCTGACTTCTAGAGTGAAAGGGATGTTGTGCCCTATGATACCAGTTAGAGATGGCTGCTTGGTGGAGAGCTCTTATAAGCCCCTGTGTACTGATATTGGGATCGCATTAATTAAGGCCTGTATTTAAATTTGTAAGGTGGAGGTTCTTTGCCAGAAATGAAGAAACACAGAGTGTGCTCTTTACCTAGATGAGGTTGCCTGTTGATGAAGCAGCCTACAGTTTCCACTTAGTGTAATGGGGAGGAAGAGTGCAGAGAGGGGGCCCCGCATTGCAAAGATAGTAGATACCGTGCTGGAGCTCCTGGACTCAGAACCAGACGGCCAGCTTTAAATCCTGGCCCTGTCACTTACCAGTTGTGTGACCTTAGGTCCTTCATTTATTTGTCTGTCTGTCGCTTCCTATTTTCCCTCCATAAAGCAAAATTAAAAATTCATAGGTCATAGAGTTGTTGTGAAATTCAATGAGTTACACGTGAAAAATACTGAGGACAGAGGCTGGCACACCCTTTATAGGGCACAGGGATCCTGCTGCTGGTGTTTTTCATCATTGTTGACACGCCTGTTTTTGAATTGCTCTCTTGTAGCAAACAGAGCTTGGGATCTCGAGCCAAGAAGGTGGTGGGCACAGAATAGGCACTGTAAATGGGCCCCGTCTGGGGCTTCCTCCGCTAAGCCTTATTATGAGGACGTTAGATGAATCCCTTGTAGTCTGTCTAGCTGCAGATGAGTCTGGGATACCCTTCGATCACGAGAAACATTGTTAAGTGCTTGATGATCTGTGAGGCTGGGAGAGCCCCTTGCCTACAAACCCCTGGCTATCAAAAGGCAGGTGACCTTGGGGAGGAGCATGAGACTTGACCTTGAGTTCTGACCTTACCGTTCCCCAGCTCTAGGATCTCATGCAACTCACTTTTATTTCAGGGCTTGGTCTCCTTCTCCCCCCTCTGAGAGTGAGATAAAAATATCATCTTTCAGGATCTGTGTGGGGAATAAATAGATGATGTTTGGTAAATGCCCAGAGAGTGCGGTGGCCTTGGAGATGCTCAGTAAGTGGCCACGGCTCTCAGTGTTATTATCAATGAAAAATTCTGGTCTCAGATCCCGGAAATCAAAAATACTTTCCCCTAACTCCTTAGGCAATATATATATATATATTTTTTTTGCCTAAAATCATACAGATTGCATATTACTTGGAGAATGTGGGTAAATGAATTGCAGCCAGGCAGGGGGTGACGTGCTTGAGGTTAAGTCAAAAAAGAATTTCCTGGGTCTGTGAAGCGAGGGAAGTTCTCCGTGATCGTGGTGGTTAGAATACAGAGGAACCGAAACCCCGTCTGCAGGACCAAGGATAATGCTTGCAAGCGGTTGCAAAAGTAACAGATTGAGCGATGGACTGAGTTTAGTTCGACATCTCTACCCTGTGCTCTGGGTCGTTTCTTCCTTTCAGTGCCTTAAAGGTTGGGAGTATCCGAGCTCTTCCTCCCCAGCCAAAAACAGTTTCATTTTTTTGTCTGTATTTTGTCCACGCTCTCCTGCCTCCTTTTGCTGATTCATTCAATAAGCATTTAGCTTTAGGAGCGGCTGTCTGGCTTCAAGAGCACGTGACTCTTGATCTTGGGGTTGTAGGTTCGAGCCCCACGTTGGGGGTAGAGATTACTTAAAATCTTTAAAAATGCAAATAAATAAATATCTGGCTTCTGCTATGTGTTAGGTTGTGGAGGTGCAACAGTAAGACACACTTGTTCACACACACATCTACATCTATCTATGCATGTGTGCACACGCACGCCCGTGAATCCCTCCCTTTATAGAGTCTCCATTCTAGTTGAGAAGGACAGAAAGTTTTTTTTTCCAGAATTCGGTGATACATGTAGGTTGTTGTTCTCAGCATTGTGGCTGTCTCCTCTTTTTTTTTTTTTTTTCTTCATCTCTTATTTGGGAGGCTGTGTGTTCTGTTTCTCCTCTTTGAGGGACTTCAAGTCGGTGCAAAGTTCACAAAACGCTTCCACTGTTCCTTAGAGGGCACTAAAGGGTTTCAGGAAGCAAGGTGTGATCCACAGTTCATTCCAGATTTTGCTAACATATGAGGATACAGTGGTGATGTTGCTTTTCTGTTTTTTGTGCTAAAAGCGAAAGTAGAGATAAGCCCACAAAACATGAACATATCCCTGTTTGAAGCCAATAACTATGAAATGAAGTATATTATTAAGCGATGCTGGGGGGGAAAAAAGCTATGCTGGAGGTCAGTTTCACATGTATTCTGTGACTCTGTAACTCATGGGTTGGTATGTTGAGCAATATTAAAGTTGGAATCAAAGTGGAATAAATCTATATTGTGACCAGAACATGTATGTCGGATTATACGAAATAAAATTTGCTAACAATGGAATTAAACTTCAATTTAGATTAAATGGAATTAAACTTCAATTTAGATTCAAAATAGATAAGATCAGCAAAGTCTTTGAGCTTACCATGTGTTTGGCTGGCCGGTAAGAGAACTGGTAGTTTTCTTTTCCATTTCTTTGTTTCTAGCTTATTGACTCTCAACTTGAGGAGTCCAGATTCCCATAACCATTGTGCAACAGGTCTAATAGTATCTGGAAACTAGAAAAATCTCGTTTCTTAGTGGCTGGTTGGAACTTTAGAAAACATACAAACACATTTATTTAAGTCTCTTTAATGTGAAGATAACAGTTAGCAATGTGTTAGAAATGACATCTTTTTTTTTCTAAGATTTTATTTATTTAATTGACAGAGAGAGATCACAAGTAGGCAGAGAGGCAGGCAGAGAGAGAGAGAGAGGGAAGCAGGCTCCCCGCCGAGCAGAGAGCCCAATGCGGGATTCGATCCCAGGACCCTGGGATCATGACCTGAGCGAAGGCAGTGGCTTAACCCACTGAGCCACCCAGGTGCCCAGAAGTGACATCTTCTTGAATGGAATTCATGCTAAGGGAAAATGTTTTTGAAAATAGTTTACGGGTGCATTTCCATTGTTAGATTTTGTTACTGTGGAGAGTGAAGACCCCCTTCCCTCCCCCTCAAAGCTTTCCTATCTTCTCATTTTAAAACATTACAAAACGACTATTTTACTTTGTCTAAAAATCTCCCAGCAAGAATCTCAGTGGTTTCCTTTTTAGAACTCATTTGTTAAAAGTATAAAAATCCAGTTTCTTTGGTAAGTTTTCAAGAACATTAGGAAAGTAACAGTATATTAGCGAATCTCAGTAGACCCTTTTTTCTGAACTTGTTGGGTGGGATTTACTGTCTCAGTCATGGTTATTTAAGTGTAGCCCCAAATGCACTTCTCCTTAGATTTACTTTTCTTTGGTATTTTTTTCTTTCTTTCTTTCTTTCTTTCTTTTTTTTTTTTTTTTTTTTGGAGAGAGAGAGGGCTGGGGGAGGGGCAGAGGAAGAGAGAGAATCTCAAGCAAACTTCCTGCTGAAGGCAGAGCCAGACGTGGGGGTTCCATGTCAGGACCCTGATGAGATCATGACCTGAGCTGAAATCCAGAGTCAGATGCTTAACCAACTGAGCCATCCAGGCACCCCTCTTTGGCAGCTTTCGTATTGCAGCCATAATCTCATTAATCCCAAGTGTTGGGGGGGAAACTGTGAATTTCAAACCTTATCTTTAAGATAAAATTTATTTTAAAATATTTTTGTATCTTAATTTTGTTCTTTTTATTTTTGTACATTTCATAATACGTGTTTTTATTGGTAGAACACACGTATTACCTAAAAATAAACCGGTATATAGGAGCTGTATGCTCATTTTATTTTATTTTTTAATGAGGCACTGGGTATACAGTAGGAAATTAAGAAAAGTAGTACATGAGATGATATCCTATGAATGCCAAAGGGTTAATAATACCTAACTGTACGGTGTATCACTCACCTGGCAGGGACCTCCCAGGAACAGGCTCATTGGATGTTTTTTTGTAGATATTTTATGATGACATGCATTTTTATTATCAAGTGAAGAAAAACATATATGATAATGGGGAAGGATTTCGCCCATCTCAATCCATCTTTTCAGATCCCCTTCTCTAGGATATGCTGAACTCCCAGTTTTAATTACATAGACTGGGCGATTTTGCTATATATGGGTCAGATTACCTTCTTAGAGCATGGAGAGTCCCCCCCCCCTGCCCCCCTCGCATTCCTTCCCCCTCCCTTGGTCCCCACCCTCTCTCCCTCCCTGTCTTTCCTGGAAATAATCATGCAACCCCAATATCCATGATATGATGATTTCCAAGTGCTCTGTTTCTAGTTAGAGTTCCTAAGGAATTTTAAGGCGGCTCTGGGAAGTGGCACTTGGCCTCTGCTTAGCTTTATTCAGATTGGCTCCTTGCCAGGGACCCATAAGATCAATGATGCGTGTAGTGCCAAAGGGCGGCCGCAGGGTCGCAGCGTATTTATTGCTTGCTGGGGCATGTTACTGACCAGTTAGAAGTTAAACAGTGCCTTCTAACAGCAGCTGGGACATTGCTTCGGAGCCAGGAAGACAAGAGATCACCTCAGGCCACTTCCGTTTACACGAACAGGTGTGCACGTGGAAACAAGGCTTGCAGCTCTCAGCATCCTGTCTATCTGTCAGGATTTCAGCTTCCTGGGTCATGGTGGGAAGGTTTGCAGACATGTCTGTGATGCTCTACAGTTTCTGACTCAGCCTTCAAGGTGGACAGGGATTGTTCATTTTGAAACCTCTGTAGCTACAGCAAGTTCACTGCAAGGTTTTGCTTGCGTGAGATGTTCTGGTTCATGTTTCCTGATGCTGATGGATCCATCTCTATCTGCTGTTTATCTGTCTACTACTTCTATTCTTTAAATACACGAACCTGTTTGCAATTTTCTTTCCTTTGAAAGTATAAGTTAGCATTAAATGAGGGAGGGACAGGAGAGATTTTGGTAGCATTTACTGAAATATAAGCACACTTTGCCTGTACCTCAATGAATAAAGACTTCCAGAGGTGCATTAATCAGGAAAAAAAAATCAAACTATAATAATATAATATAATAATATATTATATTGCATAATAACCCTACATAATTATAGGTTAAATATAACATGATATATTTAACCTATAATTATATGTTATTATGTTATGACATAAAAAGATATATGTATTTCTATATATAAATACGTATGTATATGTGTATTTTTAAAAGAAATATGTAGTGAAAATGTCCTTTTCACTTTATGTTATATTCTGAAGCCCAACTCTAAAGATTTATATGCTGGCTGTGAAAAAATTAAAAAAATATATATATGAAGTTTTAAAGAACTTTTCTTCTCTCTGGGTGCCTGGGTGGCTCAGTAGTTAAACGTCTGCCTTTGGCACAGGTCATGATCCCAGGACTCATGGGATGGAACCCTGCGTTGGGCTCCCTGCGAGGTGGGAAGCCTGCTTCTCCCTTTCCCACTCCCCCTGCTTGTGTTCCCTCTCTCACTGTGTCTGTCTCTGTCAAATGAATAAATAAAAATCTTTAAAAAAAAATCTTCTCTTTTTTTCTTAAATGCAAAAAGTACTATTTTTGTGAATTATCAAAGGAGGAAGGAGAGGCTGGAGCAGGAAAAACATGAAGAATTCAGACTTCAGGGCCCCAACGAGGAAAAACCAGTGTTCCTCAACGTATCTCCCCTACCTCCAAAGTAAGGTAATAATTTCATTCTGGTTTCTCAAATTGAAATAGCATTGAGGATCAGGTTTGTGTAAGCCACGTAAAAGTTTTTGATTCGGGGGTTTTCCTAACCACTGGCCTGATAGTGGAAATTTTTAGCATGTTAGGGGCTCTGTGCTGTGGGGGGGTGTTGCATCGATGGGCATGGCATTAGGAGTGAAGAAAGAGTATCTAAAAATTAAAGCACAGATACATTTTGTATTCTGCTGTTTCATGACATTTAAGGAATCTATAATGATGACCGGCGTGTGTCTAAGTGAGGAAGGGGAGTCAGGGTGGGGACACGAATCTCTGTGACCACCCCATACTTTGCGCAGTTCTCTGGGAGTTAAGTAGTGGAGCATTTCATGTCAATTTAACCAGAGCCATCCTCCTGTAAAATTGGAGTCAGATATTGACTTGTTTGTTAGTTGGGCATTCTTTGGTCAAATTTTCATTGCTTCAGGTAATGAGGGGAGCAGAATCTGGTTGTTTTTAACCCTGAAGTTAGGGATTCTGTGAGTTATAAATAAGTCTGTCAAACACTAAATTAGAACAGCCAACTTTATAAATGATCGTACTGTTCCACGACCGTTGGCTTTTCACATTCTCCTTTCAATCTAGTTGGTTTTCTGTGTGCCAGTCTCTCATTCCAGAATTTCGGAGAGGATGAAAAGAAGGCAAATTAGCCTTTACCCAGGGCCCAGTCGGCCCTGGCCTTATGTCATACAGGGCATACTTTCTCTCCTATCTCAGAGCCCTGGGGTGTTAGCGATAAGCCCCTCCCTTTCACAAGTGAAGCAGGTTGGCTTCTCTGGGCCGGGCCACCTTGTTAGGGCACATAGTCAAGCTGGGATTGGAAGGTAGGGTCCTGCTTTAGGGCTGGACCCATTCTGCTTCAGTTTCATGAACGTGGGTTCATTTGGACTCCTTCGGGATTTCACCAATTAGTGTTTGGTCTCAGGGCCTAGAAGCCTTCATCTGTGTTTGACTCTCTTGTATCTGCGTGGCAGGCACAGACCACTTTCATTTGTATGTTTTTCTGTTTGCAAGATCAGCAGGATCCTACCAACAGAAGCAAACTCCCTCCCTCGAAATGCAGAATTTACCCATACGCGTCAATGACGGTGGGTTCCCTCTCTCATAGAAGATGCTTTACAAAAGCATCCCACTGTCAGTCACAGAAGGTACTGTAGGGAAGGGCTGCGTGGTCAGCGTGACTTCCCTGGGGACCGGCGGAGCTCCTTGGGGAGCAGAGGTAACCCCAGGTGAAGCCACCAGAACCCTAGGCTGAGGGGATGGGTGATAGGTGATGGGGAGGGAGTGCAATGCAAGCGTCCTGAGCTACGGAGGCTCGTTAGCTTGCTAAGAGACTCGCTTACTATCTCTTATTAAGAGATATTTGAGGAGGCCAATTGCAATAAAATAAAGGGCATCCTTTCCCAAGGAGGCCAGCTCAGGACTGCATGTGTGTGTCGTTTGAAGAGCCCTCTGGGAGAGCTCTCCCTTGGTGGTGTGTAGATGGCCTGTGGAAGGCTTGGTAGGGAAGACTGGCGTGGGAGGTCAGATTCTGTGCCACTTGGGAATAGTCACCGATGAGAGCCTACGTTTTGTGGAGTTACTTAGGAGGAAGAAGGAGAACCACCATTACTGAATTTGGTTTTCTTTTTTAATGAAAGTTTGGGGTCTTGAGATCAGAGTCATCTGTGGAAGGCATGAACTTTACTGTGGGAAAGAACTGGAAAAGCATATGAGCTCCCCAGTACTTGCTGCACATTTGCTCTGTGACTTTAGATCCTGTGCGATCACACGGGCCACTAGGATGTCATGGAAACAGTATCGGGCTGGGTTGGCTCTGTTCATGGATTGGCCAGTGTGTACCTTGGGGTACAGACCATGTGCTCCTCGTTTTGTCCTCTGTAAAGTGAGGATGGAAAGTGTTGAAATGCTTGCCTGACCCTAAGGTTGTGTGTGATCTGTTGCCTTTGCCTTCAATAAGAAGGGAGCAGTCCGGACAGTTGATTAGCCCAGTAACCATGCAAGCAAACTGCTTCCCTTTGTACATACTTGCCATGGGAGGGGAAAAGATTTAAAAATTTTAGGGCTTCATGTGGATTGGGCTATTAGTGGAACAGAAGTTGTGCTCATTAACTTATAACAAATATTGGAATAAGCTGCATCTTGAGCTCATGCTTTCAGGCAGAGGCCTGCATCGGCTCTTTATTATTCTGTGCCTCTACTGAATGATGGAAACTGTGTATGCCAGTTCAGCCAGTTCGGGTTTTAATTTTTCTTGGTCTCTTTCCCAGAGCAAAGTCTGTTTGAGTTCATGGTGTTAACCCCTTGTCTTTCAGTTTGCGTAAGGGATTAGGAAACTGTGACCCAGGCCCTTTATGGAAAAAGTTTGTCAATCTTGACCTGTGTTAGTGATCTTGGCTTGATTTTTCTATCTGTGCATTTATGGCAAATAACTGTAAGTCCTTCCTGAACACAGGTGGGATACATGTCTAAATATATGTCCCTTCCCAACTGAAAGTTGGGAATTACCCCTTCCCAGTGTGTTAAGGACGATTTGGAAAAAACAAACACAGAATGGCCACCAGAACACAGAGAGGGCCAGTGCCTAAATGGTAGGATCACCACTTAACTCGCACAGACAAACAGAAGGGAGCTCTCCCTCTCTCCTAACTGCGGCGTTGCATTGCCCTGCACCATGTCAGGAGGGGCACCATGTTCTTCGGATAGCCTTCCCTCTTTCAAGACTACCGCTGCAAAAGCCAGTGTGGGTAGGAACATGGAGAGGAAACTGACAGCCTTTTGGCGTCTTACCTCTCGGTGTGTGCAAGGGCAGGATAAAACCATAGCGACGTGTTCCAGAGGGAAAGAGGTGTTCCATTGACCTGCACTCCAGAAAAGCCCTGGTGGAAGTTTCAGCGGCTTCTCCTCTACCATGTAGATCCTCAGCCCGCTCGGGAGAGAGCAGGTAGTGACTAGTACTGAGTGCTCAGTTCCTACAATAAGCCATCTCACGATGACTCTTTGCCGTCTACCTATTGCTTTTCTTTCCCCTTTTTCCAGTCCTGCTTTATGGAATATAGAAAGAATGTAGTTTTGCAAAGGGTCTTGGAAGTTGTAATGCAGAAGATTGTTTTTCCAGTTACTGGGACTGTATCACAAATTACTCTGAAATGTACTGGCATAAACAGACATTTATTATGTTGACGGATTCTGTGGGTCAAGCATTAAGACAGAGCAGAGCAGAGATGACTTGTCTCTGCTCTGTGATGAACGGAGCCTCAGCTGAAGAGCTCAAAGGCTGGGGTTGGAATCATCTGAATCCGTGTTGGCTAATAAAACTTTCTGTGATGATGAAAATTTATCGATGCTGTCCAATATGGCAGCCAGGGACCACACAGGGCTGCTGAGCAATTGACGTATTGGCTAGTGCAGTTACGGCGCTGAATTTTTACTTAATTAATTCAGATTTATATTGCCACGGGTGACTACCATATTGGACTGTACAAATCTGAAGGCTTGTTCACTGAGCTAAATATAAATATGCACTGTCTAGTATGGTCACTGGTAGCTACTAGTTGAGAATTTAGTTTGGGCTCTCTCCATTGGAACACCTCTATGTGACCACTCCAATGTGTCCTGCTCTTCCTCGTCATACAGTGGTTGGGTTCCCAGGATGAGCTTCTTTTTTTTTTTTTTTTTTTTTTTTTTAAATATATTTTTTTCTTAAGATTTTATTTATTTTTTATTTGACAGACAGAGATTACAAGTAGGCAGAGAGGCAGGCAGAGAGAGAGAGAGAGAGGAGGAAGCAGGCTCCCTGCTGAGCAGAGAGCCCGATGTGGGACTCGATCCCAGGACCCCGAGATCATGACCTGAGCCGAAGGCAGCGGCTTAACCCACTGAGCCACCCAGGCGCCCCAGGATGAGCTTCTTGAGAGAAGGAGCTAAGGAACCCAGCATTGGAACAGACTGTATCGCTTCTACCATATTATATTCATCAAAGCAATTACAAAGTCCCATCCAGGTTTAAGAGGAGGGCCAGTAGACTCCGTTTCCTCCTGACAAGTGACAAGGTTCCGGAAGAGCATTAGCACTAGCAATACTGTTCTAGTGATTTCTGGAAAATACAGTCTGCCCCAGTGGTTCAGGGAACCATTCATTCATTCACTCTTTCAGCAGCCACGGAGCGCCTACTCTGTGGCTGGCATCAAGTTAGTTAGGGGATGACAGCTGAGCGTGATGAAGCATAAAGAAGACAGGGTGGGTGGGGAGGGCATATGGAAGTACTTCCAAGGTCGCGTCGTACATACCGTGACAATATGTAGAAAGCGGAGAAGAGATGAGTACCTCGGATGCATAAGAATCTCTTTGAAGAAGCAACATGGAAACTGGATCTTTAAGTCAGACTAGACTGACTTGAAGAGTTTACCAGAGAGAAAGATGAGTAACTTCGGCAAAACGTTGAACATATTCCAGAGGAGGAAAGGCACAAAGCTAAGCTTTTCCTGGGGATGCCTCAATTCTACAGTGCTTGTTTAAGAAATAAGACTTTACAGTTATCCTGCCAACCATATCCTTTGTGTTTGAGTGTGTGTGCCCACCCACACCATGCAGATGGAGGACCAGCCGCATACCTAGCAGGTTGCCAATCCAGAAAAATCCATAGCCCAAGGGGATATCATTGATGAATTACAGACAAGTTGCCTGTCAGCAGGAAACATGGATTGAATTAGAGAATCCTCATACCATGCTGGCTTTTCTAAAGAAGGACAGAGATGCCTGGACACACATGGTCAGCGTTGAAAACAAATATTGATTGGCCCCTGCTAAGAAGCCGAGCTGGAGTGGGTTGGAGTCTGATGTCAAAAAGTGCTGGGGTGTGGGAAACCATTAACTGTGCTGATTGACCAGAATAAAAGCTCCATCTATTTTTAAGATCTCAAAAATGAAGGTGAAATATTTAAACGAGCAGAGGGACAGAAGTGATGGTGAGAGCCCACGGCTGGGCAAAGGGCCTCCCTCCCCATTGGCCTCCATTACTCTGGCCAAGGGATTGGACCGCACTTCTGCGTAGCGTTTTTCTGGACCTCTATTTCTTAATGCTGTGTGAAGTCCACACTTAATTGAACAGGAACATCCCAAAAGCTGATGTTCTTCAGTGGCGTTCAGATTTAGGATTCCGACTGTCTGCAGGGTTCTTAATAAACCGGTAGCAAAATGGCCTGGCTCTATCTGATTGCATCTGACTGTCAACTGAGTTCGAAATATCTCCTTCACTGCCAGATGTACAAGATAACTGTAAACGGAGTGTTTTCTCTAGCAAATTAGGCTTGCTAGCTCCATGGATCTAGAGTGACTGAAACAGCTTGTTAATCAAGGGATAAGTCTGGAATTGGTTCAGCCATTTCTTTTAAATACAGGACTTTAGAAGTCGGATCTAGAGTCCTTTTGGTGAAGATTTTCAAATTCTGCTCCATTCCTTTGAAACCTGTGATTTGTTTGCCCTTCTGGAGCTGTATTCTCAATAGAACTTTCTGCAGCGATGAAATAGTCTAAACATTCCGGATAATCATTGACTGCATGTGGATACTGAATACTTGAAATATGGCTAGCACAACTGAGGAGTTCAAGTTTAAAATTTAATTTAATTTAAATTTAGCGATATGACGCAAGGGACTATCCCATTGGGCAACACGGTTCTAGGATCTGTTTTTAGAAATGGTATTTCCTGAGGTCAGCATAAGAGCTTTGCTAACTCACTGGTTTTTTTTTTTAAGTTTATTTGTTTATTCATTTTAAAATTTACTTTTAGTAATCTCTACACCAAGCATGGGTCTTGAACTTACGACCCTGAGATCAAGAGTCACGCACTCTTCCAACTGGCCAACTCTCCAACTTCTTAGCAGTATCTTAATTCAGGAGTCATTTCTTTCCCGCGGCAGCTGTCTCTGGAAGAAGCGCGGTGAGGGTGCTATTGGCAGGCAAGGGCTGGGACCTGGGGTGTGATGGGACAGGATTGAGAAAGGACTATCAGGCCAGCATAATACTCATTGTTTGCTGTAGCATTCACTGCAAAATAACCAGGGTATAGCTAGTGGGTCCAATAGCCAAAAAAGTTTGGGGAAGGCCTGGTTAATTGCAATTACGTAAGTGTCCTTTCCGAAGCTTTTCTCAGCCTTAAATATGCTGATATGGCTTGTGTCTCTCCAGAGGGCACCAGCTACATCAGTACCAAATATATTTGATCAGAACAGACCCCTTTTCTCTTACGCCGTTCTGTGAAGCCTGCTTTGGGAAATATGGATTTTTAGTGATGACTGCCACAATACACGATCAACTTAAGGTGTCTTATAGGCCATGAACCTGTCCTTTTCTGGATTTCTGTAGAGTTTAAAATCATCTTTTGTGTTTTGAGTCTGATTATTCCTTCACTGTGTTTGCGTTGTTGGTTAACTCTTCCAGTCCACAAATACCCAGACTGGCCTGGCTTCACTCTAGACCCTCTAAGGCCAAGGACAAAGGTGTGTTCTTAGTACAGCCTTCTCCATTAGACCCGGGGCAGAAACAACCAGTGTTTGGGCATAAGGCCTGACTGCAGGTGTCAGGGAGCAGGGCTGTCCCATTCCTTCAAAGTCCTTCTAGCTAGACTAAGTGTCAAACTGACATGAGACAGAAGAACAGGAAAAAAAAATCAAATTTAATTTTGTATGGACAGGGAATTCGTGCAGACATGCACACTGCAATGATAGTGAGGCAAAAGGAGATCTATATATATCACTCTGAACTCAAGAGAAGGGGCTATGGGTTTGGGAATGTAATTCACAGGAAGATGAAAAAGAGTAAACATTTGGTAAACAAATGTTTGCTGGTCCACTCGTTAGCAACGGGACATAGAGGACTTAGATCAATCAGGCCTTGCAAAGTTCCTCCCGGTTTGCCATACTTATCTCCTGGGATAATTTGGTTGTCTATGGCAGTAGCTCTTTTCCTGGCCCAGGTGTTCTATCTAAATTCTTTTTAGGCACTTGGGTGAGGGTTGGAGGGAACACCGAAGATTTCCTGAATCTGCTGGGTTTTGATTGCTTTTTTTTTTAAAGATTTTATTTATTTATTTGACAGAGAGAGATTACAAGTAGGCAGAGAGGCAGGCAGAGAGAGAGAGGAGGAAGCAGGATCCCTGCTGAGCAGAGAGCCCGATGCGGGACTCGATCCCAGGACCCTGAGATCATGACCTGAGCCGAAGGCAGTGGCTTAACCCACTGAGCCACCCAGGCGCCCTTGATTGCTTTTTAACTCAAAATCATCTGCCTGCCCAAGTGGCACATCTTGGGATGGCCTGCCTTTGGCCTCTACGCAGGAGGGCGTGGGACTTTGTACCTCAACTACTTCTATGCCTTTGCTGTTGACTTTCGGAATGGTCGAGTTCAGTTCTGGTCCCGGAGAGATGCTGGTTATCTCCTCCGGCTGTAATTACTCCCTCGCTCATCTTTTTTCTTAATCCTCACCTAGACATGTGTAGGAATACATGCTTCCTTCTCCAACTTTTTTTTTTTTTTTTTTTAAATAACGTGATGACCCAGCAGGAGACAAACACAGCAGAGCCTAGCTCCCTGTTCATTTAATCAAGTGAGTCCCTAAAGGTGGAGAAAAGAAAAAATGCAAAGCTGAAGATCTGTCTTGCCCTGGTCCTGCTCGCTCTTTCTCCCCCACCTCCTTCTTTAAAAACCGTCCAACAAGTTATCTGCCGAAAACATCTGTCTCCCAAAGAATCAATGTAATTTGGTTTCTGAACTCGGCGTGTCCCCCTCTGGTTGGAAGGAAGAATTTCTGCCACACGACAGAAGTGAAATCAGCCAGATGCTGTCTGGGAAGCTGAAATATTGAGTTTGATGAGATGACAAAGTGGCAAAAAGTGGTGGTTTTCTTCTTGACGGTGTCACCATTGCCGGGTAAGAAAGCATTTCGGAAAGGAGAGACTGGGAGACGCGGGGTCTACAGCTGTCTGTCCCCGTGTCCCCGTTACTGTGGGCATACTTCCCGTGGAGCTGGAGCCCTCTCTCCTCCCTCGGCCTCCAGCTTATCTGGCTGGCGCTGATTATCTTGTCAGGAGACAAAGGGTTTGCAAAGTAGGTGCCGGTGAGGGGTGTCAACAGCAGCTCTGTGGGGAGCAGGAACTCAGAAGGCCTGGGGAGAAAATGCCAGGCTAATGTATGAGGCCTGGAAGCTTCTTCTTTGTTAAGAAGATTCATGGGTCTCTGAGGAGTGGAGTAATCAGGGCAAGGGGAAGATTTGGGGCCAAGTCTTCATATCCGATATCCATCTGCTTAAAAAAAATTTTTTATACCTAGTCGAAAAGAGGAGGTCCCGTTGAGCCTTATTTGAACAAATATTTGCTCTCCCTAATTATGTACCCTGAGCAGCTCTCCTGAATGTTTAATGCAAACCTTAATATTTACAATAGCATAAGGAAGAGTTTATAATGTGTTTGGGAGGCTTCTGAAGTCGGGGCAATAATTCTTCTTTGCACTTATATGGGACTTTTCTTCCTGGAGACCTCTGCCGTATTTACTTTAGCCACTGTTCATAGAAGTGACGTAGGGAGATGAAGCCCCAGAGAAGGCAGGCACCCTTCTGGGCCGCGGCCAGCATGTTTTACAGGTGGTGAGATGCTTGTCTTTGCCAGAAGTTTTGTGTCAGTCACAAGCCTGTATTTCTGAGCAGGAATAACAGACAAAAACTAGAGATCACAGGTGCCTCCGGATACGAATGGCAAGTGTCCTGCACGTGGCAGGGTCAGACTGGGCTGTTGACTTTGATGGTGGTATTCTGGCTGTGTCCCTCCTCTGTGACAAGCGCCATCCATCTCTTTTTTATTCTCAAGATTTAGTGAGTTTGAGTAAGATAATACTTGAAGAACTATACTGGAGACATAGAGGCCTGGAAGAATTGAATTTGAAACCTTCTATTCCGTGTAGGGACCTTGGAAAGGTTGTTTAACTTCTTGGTACCTCAGTCTTCCCATCTGTGAAATAGGCCCAATAGACACCTCTTGCACATGTTTGATCTGAAGATTAGGAAGAGTTCGAGCTGGGCACCTGTCCCGGGATGGGCTCTTTTGCTGGAGTGGTACCTGTTGTTTCTGTCATCCCCTAAAAAGCTTCTTGTCACCTGCGGGCCACCCCCTCTCATTTTGCAGGCCGACTGAAAAGAGCTTCTGAAGTGATTTCCAGAGTTTTCTCTCCATGCGATTCCTGGTGCCCAGCACACCGCAAACTGGACAGTTACTCTGGAGTCCCCGCTCGCTGCAAAAGAGGAGATGAAAACAGGACAGGTTCTGCTTCCTC
This sequence comes from Mustela putorius furo, assembly GCF_011764305.1. Lineage (NCBI taxonomy): Eukaryota > Metazoa > Chordata > Mammalia > Carnivora > Mustelidae > Mustela > Mustela putorius. Next base: position 20,441,215 of record NW_025421322.1, on the reverse strand, counting down.
CACGTACGGTGGTGAAGCCACGGGGGCATGCCCACGGCCTTGGAAATCTGTAGGAAATCACACTGTGGGCAGGGAAGACAGAGTTTAAAATGCACCTGTGTTATAGTTGTTATTTTAAGTAGTTGCATGAGAACAAGCCAATTTTCGGGGGACAGTCCTTGTCTTCCTTCTGCGCGGCCACTAGCTTGGCTCTGCGTTGGAGCAGCAGGAGTGTGGGCTGCTCTGTCCACAGGGAGCAGGTTGGCCTTGGGCGGGAGGCAGGAGCTCCTCCCATCGCCTGGTCTGCAAGGGAAGAGGCAGGCCTTGCTGTTCCTGCTGTTGCCAGCCTCTGCTTCTGACCCGCAGGTGGGGTTTGGGAGGAGGGCAGCCTCCCTCTCCATAGTCAGTCCTGCATTCTCTGGCAGCTGCCACGTCTTCCTGATAATGCAGTGCTTACCCCTTCAGCAGCGGTTCTCGTCCTGTGGTTTGTGTTTCTGGTGGAGCAGAAACCCCTGGGGTCATTGTCGAACCTGCCCACTCGGGGCCTCACGCCTGACCTCCTGCATCAGCATCACTGAGGCTGGACCCAAGAGTGTGTTTTCTGATGAGCTCTGTGTGCGAGCCTTGTGCACTCTAAAGTTCGGGGACGTCTCCTTTTCAGGAAATTTGATTTTGTTTTTGGAGTAATAGTCACTCGTATTTGTTGTAGGTTTCTTATCGGATGCTGCTCAGGGTTCTGCATGTCATAACCATGTGGGATGGATTCTGATAATATACTTGTCTTATCAGTGGGTAAACTGAGGCATAAAGGATTTCAGCAGGTTACTCAAACACCGATTAAAGAGTCAGGATTTTGGGGGCGCCTGGATGGCTCAGTGGATTAAGCCTCTGCCTCATGGTCTCAGGGTCCTGGGATCGAGCCCTGCATCGGGCTCTCTGCTCAACAGGGAGCCTGCTTCCTCCCTCTCTCTCTGCCTGCCTCTCTGCCTACTTGTGATCTCTCTCTCTGTGTCAGATAAATAAATAAAATATTAAAAAAAAATAAAGAGCCAGGATTTCAACCCCCGTTCCCAGCCCTTGTCTTTCCCTATTTCTCTTCAGCCTGTCTTACTAGTGAGATTCCATGAATGAATGCATCTTCCAAGTTTAAACTGAGTGCAGAGTGATCTCCTGTTACGCAAAAGCTAACCAGTTACACACAGACTATTTTAAAATCGAGCTTTGATTTTACATTTTACATTAAAATGTAAAATTTACATTTTACATTAAAATGTAAAATTTACATTTTACAATTAAATTTACATTTTACATTAAAGCCTCGCGCTTAGCTGGGGTTTTGACGTCAGTGTCCATCCCGAGTAAGTTATTTTTCGGGAATATTCTCCCTTGTTCACTTTGGTAAATCAGACCCTGTTATGTGGCTGTGCTTCTCTTGTCAACTTTTCTCTGCTGTGTTCTTGCTGTGCTGGGCCAGCTCCTGGAATGTTCTCCGCTCAGAGGTCAGCACCCCTGCGGTTGATGCGCCCTGTGCCTCCCCAGCCTGCTCACCGCTGTTCTGCTTCCTGGGAGGCTGTGTGAGAAGACAGAGAATCTGGGGTTTTCCCCCGGTGTCTGGAGGTCGCTGAAAGCATTTCTTTTTCTTCTTCATGATTCCAGGTTAGTGTCTGAGAAAAGTTGGCCATCAAAATAGGACCAGCCTAAGCAGGTTTAAAGATAAAAATCAGTCATTCCATTCATAGTGCTTTCTTCAGGTTCCTGTTGCTTCCAACACGCCAGCCCAGTGAGGAATTTGCTAAATAAATGACCTCACAGGTAACTTAAGGTGGAGAGAAATTTGCAGTATGTACGGACCCAGGGTTGTTAGAGAGTATTATTGAGGATAGGATGGGCCGGTGGAGGTTTCTACCAGCGTGTTCTCCTTGCATCTCGGGGTCTGAACCTTTACCAAAAAAGCTCTGCTTGTGGGGCGCCTGGGTGGCTCCATGGGTTAAGCCTCTGCCTTTGGCTCAGGTCATGTCTCAGGGTCCTGGGATCGAGCCCCGCATCAGGCTCTCTGCTCAGTAGGGAGTCTGCTTCCCTCTCTCTCTCTGCCTGCCTCTCTGCCTACTTGTGATCTCTCCATCAAATAAATAAATAAAATCTTAAAAAAAAAAAAAAAAAAAGCAGCACTGCTCAGGCCTCATGCTGACTCACAATCGCATTTCTGAAAGTAGCTTTGTTGGCTTAAACTTCACCAGCATCGTGACCACATTGAAAATCCAAAGCCTAGGGCTCGCTGTCATATACTGAAAATCCAAAGCCTAATCTTTATTTAACAGTAATTTTAGGGGCGCCTGGGTGGCTCAGTCGGTTCAGCATCTGACTCTTGATTTCAGCTCAGGTCATGATCTCAGGGTGGTGAGATCGAGCCCACAATGGGCACAGTGCCTGCTTAAGATTCTCTCTCTCCTTCTGTGCTTCGCCCCCACCTTGTGCACAGGCTTTTTTCTCTCTCTCCCTCAAAATAGAGAAGAATCATTTTTAAATGACTAGTCGTTCACCCTACACGTTCGCAAGTTAGGTTTGTTTGTGGCAGCGTGAAGATTGAAGACCAACTGTCCCATTAACCACTTGCCAGATGTTCCCCGTGTCTTGCTGTGCATTTTACAAGTTGTTTATATGAAGAACTCTTCAGATTTTCTGCCGTGTTTTTGGAAAATGAACCCTTGATCAATATGCAGTTTTTTCTCTAGAGCTTGTATCTCATCGTTATTTTGCGTTTCCTCCCTCTCTTGAAAGGAATGGGTATCGAACACTCCTCAGAGATGTGCCATGTGGAGACTTTATTTCCATTATGTTCTGGATTGATGGGGCTTTGGTCTGATTTTTTGGTCTTATTTTTAGTCTTAAAGTTATTCTCTACGAAAGGAAGAGGTAAATAAAGGCACTTTTGAGGAGAGACAGGGACACCAGAAAGTTTGACTGTTACGGAAGACGAGTGCAGACCAAAGAGAAAGACCAGTTTCTAGCTGCCCTTTTTTTTTTTTTTTTTTTTTAATTATTTATTTGACAGAGAGAGACATAGAGAGAGGGAACACAAGCACGGGGAATGGGAGGGGGAGAAGCAGGCTTCCTACTGAGCAGGGAGCCTGATGGTGGGCTGGATCCCAGGACCCCAGGATCATGACCTGAGCCGAAGGCAGATGCTTAACGACTGAGCCATCCAGGCAGCCCAATTCTAGCTTTCTGTCAAAAGCAGAAAGAGGCAGCTTTGAGCAAAGCACATGCGCGCGTGTGTGTGTATGTGTCTGATCTGCACGAACATGTGTACATACATATCTCTTTGTAGGATTTATCTTAGACATTGCAGAAAGACCTTGATGCTCTTTTAGTCCTGGAGTGGATGTGGGAATATCGACTGTGAATTGCTTTCTTTTTATTTTAATTCAGAATACTTAGGGTCACAAACTACTAAACTATTTAGTATCTCTATGAAAGGACTAGCATAACACTCAGGGGCCCCCTTTCCTTTTTCCGCAAGAGGAAAGTCCAGTAGGTTTGTGTTCAAGAAGAAATGTACACTCCAAATCGCAGAAATGAGGACACAGCATCATGTTATATTGTTCAAGCCGAGGAAGACTCGGCGGGAAGACACCCAGAGCTGTCCTTTATTCCAGTATGATGGAAAAGAGATTTGTGAGTTGACTGAAACTTTTTAGAATTGTTTAAATCATAAAAATGATAAATTAGCCAAGAAGCCAACAATTGACGTCATCTTATGTTTGCATAAATTTTGACTAAAATAATACAAATGTCATCAAGATGCATCATTCTCCCCCTATCAGGCCATCTCTATATAATTTATAAAGTTAGAAAAAGTAGCTCAGATGGACAGTTTATTTCTTTAAATTATCAGCGCAAGTATTTTCTTGTATTCTTCTTGAAATGACCTCTTCATTTATGTCCTATATTCTCATTTCTTCGAAGGCAAAGGATCTCTTTGTACTAAGAGCACCCTGAAGGTACAGATTCAAAGGCATGTTTTCTTTTGGCTTTTTGCCTCACTGGGAAGACTTTCTACTTCCAGGGGCCCCATTCTAATGCTCTTCATGAATGGAGAAGTCTGCAAACATTGGGCTGTACGGAGTCTCCCTGAGGGACTGGGTGACGGGCGCAGTGCTTCCTAGGGGCTTTCTCCCTGCTGTCCCGGTGGGGACAGCATGGGGACTGAGAGGGCAGCCGCCTGCAAAGCCAAAGGGAAGTTACGGAGAGAGATACATGGCTTGTGCTTTTGGGAGCTGCCAGGATAAATGAGCCCAGGCTTGGAGAATGTTCCAGAATTATCAGACCACTCCTTGTCCCCCAAAGGTTTGGTTGGGCACACATGGGTTCTTTTTTTTATTAATTCCTTCGTTCAGTGGTTCAGTGTTCCAGAGTTCCAAAGAGTGGTTCACAGAGTTTCTTCTGATGCTTGGGGAGCCCGGCAAGCAGGCACCTTTCTCTCTTAAACGACCATCTTGTGGACCATTCTCTGAGAGGTGGGGAGTCAGAGCTGTGGGGACTCACCCATCCCTAGTGTCCTCAGTGTATCACAACATCCCCGGTAGCTTTACTCCACCTGTTCCAGGCTTTTCTGGTTGTTGGGGGCATTTTTGAGGTGGTGGAGGGAGGTTAGACAAACATTTATTTATTTATTCATTCATTCATTTATTTTTTGAGTGCAGAAGAGAGTCCCTCAGCCAGTTTCTAATCAGCTTCGTGTCTCCTTCAGATCCTTACTTAAAAGACTCTCTTTCAAATCCCATGTGGCCTCTCTCCCTGCATCCCGTCAGAATGTTCTTTTTTTGTGCGTTCAGCCAGATCACGGCGTTCATCTGTTGAAAACCTGTCAGTGGCTTCTCATCTGGGAGATGTGCTTCCTGCCCCTCAGGCCTCTCTCCTTACCCTACTGCTTGCTCAGCTCACTGTCCCTGTAGACTCGCTTCCAAGGTTTCCAGCCTCCTGGCTCCCTCCTGGACCATTCTCCCCAGGACATCTACATCTACAGCACCCTTCGGGCTTGCCTTGCACCTCAGTCACCCAGAAGCATTCCCTGATGACCCCGTCGCAAAGTGTCTGCAGCCCCTGTGGCCACCACCCGGCCTTATTTTTCCTAATTACCATTTGCTTATTTGTCTTTCCCCCTGGAATAAAGGAGGGCGCCATGAACGGAGGGTAGTTCTCTGTTTTGTTAATTAATCTCTCCTTAGCACCTGGAACAGTGCCTGGCACGTCGGAGGAGCTCGGGAAGTATTTATTGCAAGGTGGTTTTTTGGTTTTGTTTTCCATTTCTCAATTACATACTCTCTGAAAATTACCATAGGAGGGGGAGCCAGAGAAGGCAGATCCCGTAAACAAAGGAAGGCAAGATAGATAAATTCAGGGTATAGAGGACCAGGCAGGATACGTAATCATGACTAAAAAAAAATACCTCTAACTTAAATATTATTGTTAGGTCTAAAAACAAGAATACATCTCTTTCTGTAGCCCTTTGCAATAAAGACACCCATATATGAAATCATTTGATTTCCCCTAACAGGCCCTATTAAAATGGTATTACTTTATTTTTTAATTTTTAAAAAAAGATTATTTATTTGACAGAGAGAGAGAGATCACAAGTAGGCAGAGAAGCAGGCAGAAAGGGAGGGGTAAGCAGGCTCCCCGCTGAGCAGAGAGCCTGATGTGGGGCTCGATCCCAGGGCCCTTGGGATCATGACCCGAGCCGAAGGCAGAGGCTTCACCCACTGAGCCATCCAGGCGCCCCTACTTTTTTTTTTTTTTTTACATGCATATAATGTTGACCTTGTTTGAAGTAGGACAGCATCTAGTCCTACTTTTGAGGGCAAGAGAGGGTATTGTAATCACTGGTAGACATTTAGAACATGCAGGTGAAATGGGGGTTACCGTGACTGAGTTTTGCATGTTGATATTTGCAGTTTTCTGATTTTTTTAATTATAATATTGAAGGTGGATATTCATGACTCCTTCTCCCCTGCCTTGCGTGGTGTTAACTTATGTGGGAGAAAAGAAAAGACAGGCCTTATTAGCTTCCTTCAAGGTAACTCCAAATCTTGGGTGATGGGAGGTGTCTTAAAGTAAGACTATTTTATATGGCCTTGATGAAGTGTCGAGAACACTTAAGTCAAAAGCAGGAGACTGGTTCTGGCTGGGGAGCACATTTAAATTTGTTGTTTTTTTTTTTTTCCCCTCATGAAAACATCATTAATTTTTGAATAATGGAGTGGGGGGTAGGCAGAAAACTAAAATGACCGGCGAGATTTCCAGGCGCTGGCACCCACACATCTTATCCTAGCTGTCTGGTCGAATGTTAGTGTGGGTGTCACCCTGAAGAGACGAGTGCTGATGTAATTAAGGCCCTAAGTAGTCGGCCTCATAGGAAGGTAGGAAATTATCTTAAGTGGATCTGATCTAATCAGATGAGCCTTTAAAAAGGGGCTGGACGTTGACTTATGATAAGATGCCAGCCGTGAGAGGGATTCTTCCTGAGGGAGCTTCTCCATCGCTGGCTTTGAGCATTGGGGGGTATGAGGTGTGAGGGATTGTGGCAAGACATGCTTGTGGCCCAGGAGTGGCTCCAGACCGGTGTCCGGCAAAGAGATGTGGACCTCAGTCCTACAACCACCAGGAACTGGATTCCACCACAGCCTTCTGTGTCGGAAAAAGACCCCAGGCTTCAGATCAGAGAGGAGGTCTGACACTTTGTGAGACCTGCCCCCCTACCCCCCTACACCCGGCCCTGAGCAGAGAGAAACCAGTCATTTGGGGCTGGGACTTCTGACCTACAGAACCGCGCATTAATGAATGGGTGTTATTTTAAGCCGCTGTGTTGATAGTAATTTATTATAACAGCAATAGAAAACTAATATAGAGGGAGATCTCATCCATATAAATCTTGGTGTGCGGGGGGGGGGGGGGGGGGAACCCTGGGACTTTTAGAAGCAAAATGCAGTTTGCTTTCTGAAGGAAAGTACTTCTCCCAGATAGCTAGCCCGCGCAGCTGGGCCGGTGGGACCAAGCTCATGTCGATTCCCTTGTTCCTGGTGGAATGAATAGATAAAAACACTCTTGTAATTAGTAGATCAGCTGTTTATAAATTAATGGGTAGCTCCAAAGTACTAGAGAAGACCTAAAATAGTTTCTGCCAAGTGTTTTATCCAATCTTGGAGTAGCTTTATGCATGCATTATAATTCAGCAGTTTTTTCTTCATAGACAGTACAGGATTTGTTCCGGACCCCCCTCTGTCTGAATCCTGTAGTTTCTGGATGAGTAGGAATAGAATGGATTGTGTTGAAGGAAAAAAATCAGTAAATAAAGCACCGCAGCTTCCCAGTGTTGCTGGTTTCGCATAGAGAGAGCCTCTGACGACCATCGTGAGGTTTACAGGTGTGTTGCCACAAGGCACATGAGGCCCCTTTCCTAAGACTTGGGCAAAGCTTCTTTGCACAAGATGGTGTGTCTCTGCAGGCAGAAACCTCATGCTGGGAGTCCCTCTGAACCGAAGCCGCGGCCGCGACCGTGGGCTGGCTTTTCATGAATGACAGCGTGGTCACAGGAAGGCAGACAGCTGCTCCCTGAGACGCCGCACGGGGCTGCCCTCCCAGCAGGAGTGTGTGTGTGTGTGTCCTGCCGGCTGGGGACTGTGGTTTGGCCTTTTTGTTTACAAGAGAGAGGACAGCAGCCTCTGTCCTCCAGCGGCTGTAAAAACAGGGTTGGAAAACCAGAGCGAAGTTTCCAGTCAAGAACTTAACTACCCTGGAAAAAAACCTGCCCGCACCAACAAAGCTTTCTTAATGCAAGGCCATCTGCGTTCGCACACAGCAGCCCTCTGGGTTAGAACCCAGGTGACAGGAAAAACGTCACGAGAGTGGCTGTGTGTTAGCAACCTTTCCGAGTGGGATTTCCATATATTAAGTTGGCAGAGGGCCTAGTGGTGAGAAACCGGAAACTGACTGAAATGTGGTTTGTAGGGTTTGTGATGAAGATTTTTGCAGTGGGATTAATTATGCACGCTGGTTAAAGGAGCCCCATCTCTGAAGGTCTCCCCAGAGTGAAGTAGGTGCTGGGTATCTGTCTGGCTTAGTATGACTTGAAACTTAGGGGGGTTGGGGAGGAAGGGGAGGGGTTCATCGTGTCTTGGGAACCAGGCTTCGGTTCTCTGGGGAGGACTGGTGAAAATATACCATGATCTCCGCTGTCTTGGAGCTTGGGCTCTCCTGGGGGAGATAGAAAATACCAATTATTTTAAATTGGAATTTAGATATAATAATTGCGCAGCGTAACCTTATCATGAGAAATTTTGCTGTGAGATGGAAGAAACTCACAGAATGTAGTGATACGGGGTGGTGGGGTGAGCATGGTGGGGGAGCACGGTGACAGTGAGACACAGCCATCAGAGAAGGCCTCTTTAAGGAGGTGGCATTTAAGCAGAGACAGGAATTCAGGATGAATCAGCGCGTGAAGAGTTAGGGAAGAACCCTCCAGATGGGGGGGCGGGAAACAGTCAGAGCCTGACTGGGGAAGAAGTCTGGTATAGTCAGAGAACTCCAAAGAGGCCAGTGTGGCTGGAACAGTGATCGATCCCTCGGAGGATGTCACCAGATGGGGATAGAGAGGTTAAGTTGGGTCTCCTCGGCACATGGTCTTCAGAGTTTTACTTTAGTGTCAGAGTGCTGGGGAGCCATTGAAGGTTATACAGTAGGGGAGTGCCCTGCTCTACTGTGCATGTCAAACCTATCTGCCTACTTTTATGAAGAAGGGACCATAGATGGGAAACAGAGGCAAGAAGCAAGGTGACAGTGGAGGCAGATGAGGATGGATTGGACCAGTCCTTTGACAGAAAGCTCAGCAGGACTTGGTGATGGACTGCTGTGGGAGGTGGGAAGTGGGGGAATGAATAGGGGTGGGGGGTGGGCCAAGATGATGATGCCCAGGCCGCTTTTTTCCCTTTCACTTTCCTCCTGTCCTATCTATTATCATCTCAGGAAAAATAAGAATGGGCTTATGAGATCATTGCTTTGATCAGTCAGTGCCAGAACCCAGTGATCCAGAATTCTGTGCAGAGCTTCTTAAGGCCCCTGGACATAGATGGAGAGTGCCGACCCCCTGTGAATTCATGCCATAGCCACGCCGTCTAGACAGGCAACCCCAGTCAGCACCGCGGGGCTCTCCTCATTCAGCTTTGCTACCTTCTCCATCACATCTACAACCTTCCCATTCAAGACTCTGGTCCCAGTGCATACCTGAAAACACTTGCAGTAACTCGTGGGACTCTGGGGGAAATGGTGGGAGGCAGACGTGTAATGAAACAATTTAGTTAAGTGGGAATTTATTTTTCTAGCTTTTGTATGTCACTCACTAAAGGTGTACAGCGGTCCAAATAAAGGTTGTTTTGTATGTATGTTTCCCCATGGCACTGTGTTTTATTACAGAGCTTTGGAAAGATGAAAAGAGTCACTTTACTCATTCAAAGGTAGAAATTAGGGGTGGAAATTTGGAACATTTTGTTGTGGAGATGATGCATTTACTGTTAACTACGTGTTGCCTGGTCTAGTTATTAAACTGTGGAGGGGCGCTGTCTTTGTCATGTTTTTGTGTTACTCCCTTTTCCATAGTCTGCCATAATACTGTGGTGTCTTCTCTTGTCTAGAGTACATTTCTCTCTCTTGTCTTTCCTTTTTTTTTTTTTTTTTTTTTTTTAAAGAGAGAGAGCATGTGCGTGCGTGGGGAGAGGGGACTGGGGGAGGAACAGAGTGGGAGAGAGAATCTTAAGCAGGCTCCGTGCTCAGCACGAGCCTGATTGGAACTCAGTCTCACAGCCTTGAGATCATGACCTGAGCCGAAAGCAGTTAAGAATCGGACGCTTAACTCTCCGAGCCACCCACGCACCCCCATTATTTTTCTCTTTTGGTATTTTTTAGGCATCAGAACTTCACCTACCTGCTTCACTGTGACTGCCCCCCCCCCATTATCATAAAAATATGCCCTTGGAATCAGGAATGAAGGGGACTGGAGACTAAGTGATCCCATTTATTTGTTTGGATTTTGTTTTTTAATTTTTTAATTTTTTCAGTGTTCCAGGATTCACTGATTATGCACCACACCCAGTGCCCATTTGGTTTTTAACCCATCCTAGTCTTCTCTCCCTCTTAGGACCGGGACCTGGGGGACTTAGCCTGAGATGGTGAGGAAAGCATGTCTCTTGAGTCCACACTGAGCTTTGCCGGTTACCAGCAGTGGGACCTGAGCTTAAATCACCCCAGAGCTCTGCTCTGTTTCCTCCTGTGGAACGCAGCAATGACGCCTGTCCTGCCTCTATCGCAGGTTTGGGGTGAACACGAAGTGGGAGGGGAAGGTCAAACATGGGGTTGGCTTGGTTGGCTGTATAGGCTGTGTTAATGACACCCGTGGTGGTTGCTGTCCTTTTCCACTAGCTGGGGGACTCTTCGACGTACTGCAAACCAGACCGAGCCTTCTCAGAGTCTCTTTCTTCCAGGGGTAATCACCACTTTCCAACAAGCCGAACACTTTCCAAAGGGCGAAAACAAAGTGGGAGTGAATGCAGCTGTAGCACAGTGGAAGGAAGATAAACCTTTCTGGACTGTAGGACCAGTGGGACCAACTGTTGGACCAGTGACTGTGGGAAGGTTCAGTTAATTGTTTATGTATCTTAGTCCTCCCGAGGAGATCTCTCCCCACCCCATCCTACCACAGCCTCATATAGAAATGTCACTCAGGCTGGTGTGCTCCCCCCCCTAAAATAGTTTAGACAAATTGTGATTTTTTTTTTTTTTTAGGGAGAGCATTTCAGATAAGAAGTACTTTTTTTTTTTTTTAAAGATTTTATTTATATATTTGACAGACAGAGATCACAAGTAGGCAGAGAGGCAGGCAGAGAGAGAGAGAGGGAGGAAGCAGGCTCCCTGCTGAGCAGAGAGCTCGATGAGGGGCTCGATCCCAGGACCCTGGGATTATGACCGGAGCTGAAGACAGAGGCTTTAACCCACTGAGCCACCCAGGCACCCCCAGATAAGGAGTACTTTTACGGAGTTGAATGTGACCTCGAGATTCTTTTATGTCTCCTAGCATTTGCATTAAAATTCCAGAGGAGTGATCTGCTAGCTGAGGAAGCTGACACGGAGGGGATGGAGCAAGTCATTAGCTCATTATTCAGTTTTTATTTTGTAACCACTTGGAATAAGTCTCTGTGCAAAATCGGAGTGTAATGATGTGGTTTTAGTTCGGGCCAGATGTGGTTGTTCAGATATCAGTAAGCGAAGGGGGGTTGCCAGACGTTCGTGTTCCGCTGGGCTTCCTGTGTTGTTGCTGTTGTTGACTCAATCGGACAGCACGGCCCTTGACGCGAGGGATAATATTTCCATTTATTCCATTGCCCCTATACCTTTCATCAGCAAAGAGGCGCCCACACGGCGTGGGACCAACTGGACGTTGCCTCGTTTGCTCTTTCGTTAGGTGCCTGGGTTGTGCCTGGTTCATCTTCAGGAGCTGTCAGTGGGGAAAGAAAACTTAGTGGCTAACTTCAGATTTGGGGGTTTTCTTTTGTATCCTTTACTGTATACCTACCAGGCCATGGATCTTGGATATTGACTACAGAGCTGTTGACATGGATCTCATACCCTCTCTCACCTCATCATTCATATGATCAAGGCCAGGCCGTGATGGAGAACCCAAAAACCCAGCTGAGGGACTAATGGGCACTTCATTTCATGCAAGGATTTCTCTATTTCTTCTACCACCTGTGCTCCTTGCCCCTTTTATATGTGTTATTTGTATTAGGTCCACAGATTTAAAATGGCTTGTGGGCCACTGTGAGCCCCACATCATTTTTGCCTCTCAAAGTTATCATCTCATTCTAACGTCATCCTAACATCAGGCAATTTCTCTTCCTGCAAGTGCTTTCTCTTACTACTTTGCCGTACTGTGTCATATCCCTAATGAATAGGCAGGCATTGGATGTGTGAAAAATCTCAGGATGAAGGGTTCTTATAAACCTTAATGCACTGTGTAACAATGTGTTACCTGAGAGATCAGTTCTGAAAGGTACCGCTCACTCTATCCAGGGATAACACTAGATAACACTAGAACCGTAATATCAAAGGCCACTCCCCACAGGGTCATGCCTGGGATACCAGTTCCCTGACATCTTTTTTGCTAGGAGTCCTCAGCGCATCCAAGAAAGTCCCTATCCCTCTCCCCCACATCAGCCACCTCTCCGCCACCAGCCCTTCTGCTCCTACTGTGCTATTTCAGGATTAAGTCTGCCATTTGAGTTGTTAAATGTATACTGATCAAAGCCCTCACTGAAGCATAAACCTTATGCAATGCTGTGCATGTATGCACCTATGTAATTACCACCAGCTTCAAGATCTAGAACATTCCCAGCACACGGTAACAGCCCCCATGCATTCTGTTGATACTATCTTTTGCATGATTTTTAGATTTCATAGAAATGGAACCATGCCACATGGACTCTTTTCGCTCTAACCTTTGTAGTTTGGCGTCATGTCTATGAGATTCACCCATGAGGCTGTGTTTATCCCGGTTTGTTCTTTGCTCCTGCTGTATTCCATTGTACGAATATGCATGTTTACCCATTACTATTAGGGGTGAACATACCTCTTGTTTCCAGTTTGGGGCTCCATATGACTGTAGCTTCTGTAAACATTATTATATATTATCTTTTGACAGAAATACTTTTCCCCCACCATTGGCTGTCTAGCCATAAGTGAAATCGCTAAGTAGGAGGTCTTTCATATGAGAATTTCAGGAGAGAAATGCAATTTGATATTGAGAGTTATGTTTCATAGTAAACTTGGCGCGATCTATTTTTCCATGAGTTGGGAAATCGCTCTCATAGAGTTCTGAATGCCTTTGGCTTGATCCTTTGGAGAAACCATTTCTCCATTTTGAACTCGATGCCGGGTCTGTTCACGATCTGTCTTAGGCACTTCTTTGAGCTCACGTTACTCTTTTCTCTGTTACCTTCCTTTCCTTTCCAGGACTCAGAGTCTTTTTGAAAGAAATAATAACATATGGCGCCAGGGTCAACCCTGCCAGAGTCTTTCGTGTAAAATTACTCCCGGGTTGACATTGAATTGCAGAGGACAAGTTTGCCGAATTATATGAAGCAAAACGAAAACTAAAGCAAAGAGGTTAATTTTTCAAATGGGTTTATTTGGGCAACAAGCATTTATGGAGCATTGTATGAAGCCATCACTCTGTCAAGTACCAGAAAATACAGCCATTATTTGTAAGGAGCTGGCAGCTTGGTAGTGGGAGGTGAGGGGGTGTGCAGAAAACAAAACCAGTGTTCTTAATGTCCTTTACGTATTGCTCTGCCCATGAGAGGGGAGGGTGGCAGTGTGAGAGCAGCATCTGCATCAGCCTGGGGACTCCGGGAAGGCTTCCTGGAGGAGGAGATTTTGAAGGAAGAGAAGAATTCGAGTATTCTGGGAGACAGGGTGGGGACGAGAAAGTTGTACTCCAGGCCAAGGGTCCAAACAGCATATATAAAGGAATGGAGGCATGAAACAGTATTAGCCATCTGGCAGCCATTTTTAAAAACAGTTTTCATTCCCTTGATGGTGTTACTGCTGTATACATTTCTGAAATACCTCTTTTGGAATGGTTTTCAGAGCTGATTTTCAAACCACACCAGAAAATCATTGTTGATACTTTATAGCTTTAACCCAAATGGTCTGCCCCAGCTGGATGTCCACCAGAGTTGTCTCCTAAACACTCTCGGCTCATTCCAAAGAAATATAATCTGTCTTCAGAAGGTTTTAAGACTTAACCACTATTAAGAACATTCAAAAGCTTGCGTGTCTCAGGACTCAGGAATCAATTCCAAAACGTCACTTGTGTGCAAAAAGCACTTATCATTAGAACAGGTCTATAACCTCCACAGGTTCAGGTTCAGGTTCAGGTTCCCAAAGACTCGGCTTTCAACCAAGTTTCTATTTGAGAGTTTTTCCTTAGTCAAAATTGGATCATTTTATATGGCGAGAGATGTTGGATGTGCCTTATTGTAAGCCCAAGTGCCTTTTGAAGAGGAACTTTATTCTTGTTACATTTTAACAAGCCTTAAACATGGTGAAACTGGCTTGGAACCCATAGAAACAAGGGTCCTCTGGGAGTCAACAATGAGGAGCAAAAGCAGACTTTTGCTTTACAAAAGCAAAAACAGGTGATGGTCATTGGTGGTATCAGCCCGATTTCGGCCAGCAGGTAGATCCGTGAGGCCATGGAGCGGCAGGGGAAGGCTGAGGTAGTGTAATAGAGCAGAGGAGAGCGCCCAGGAGCCTGGTGAGTCCTGGAAGCTGGCCCAGCTCAGCAGCCATCCGTTAAATGTCTTGCCTCTAGCCATATATTTTGAGTCGACCTTTTCTTAGTTCATTGGCTCCTAGGACATGTAAACAAAAATAAACCAAAAGCCTTCCTACTGTCACTGTAGGTCTTATCTGTTATTTTTCCATGTTTTTAATCAGTCTGAGTTATTTTTGAAGATGGGGATTGTTTTCTGACCACGTGAGGTGAAAGGGGATGGGAAGAATGATAAACTTTTCACCGTATGTAAAGACTTGATTCAGTGAGAGGCTAAACACTGGGGCCACTCTGCCCCGGTCTCCAAGCTTCTGTGGAGTCCCGCTTGTCACATGTTTGTTTCCACTAATTCAAAAGTTGACTCGAGTTGTTATCTTTAACTTGGCTTGAACAGAAGCACATATACACCATGTACTTCCAAGTAATTAGGTTCCCAGACCAGTGTTTGCTAGCATCTTTCTTTCAGCTGTATTTGCAGACTTCTTCTGTAAGGTGTCAAGGCCGCATACTAAACTAGCATTACAACTGTTAATTTGCAAATAGCCAACAACACATTTGGGGATGGCGATCCTGAAGGCTGCCAGAGTTTTCCTCCATTCTTCACGCACGTTGCACATCTCACGCGGTGTTGGTTCTAGAATGACCCCGAGGATGAACCAATGCATCTGAGCCAAGACAGTTTTCAGTAGAGCAGATGTAGTGGAAGGGGGAGGGGGGGAGTCACCGGCGATCTTTACTCACCTGCCATTTCGTCTCTTGTCCTTGTATCCCATGTGGCCGTCACTCATTGTTTCATGAGACTGTCCACACCCCATCAAGGAGGAGCAGCAACACTTAATTTCTTTCTTTTCTTTTTTTTTTTTTTAAAGATTTTTTTAATTTATTTGACAGGCAGAGATTACAAGTAGGCTGAGAGGCAGGCAGAGAGAGAGAAGGAGGAATCAGGCTCCCCGCCGAGCAGAGAGCCCGACGCGGGGCTCGATCCCAGGACCCTGGGATCATGACCTGAGCCGAAGGCAGAGGCTTTAACCCACTGAGCCACCCAGGCGCCCCAACACTTAATTTCTTATAAAAGTGAAATGTTTCCAGTGGTTCTGCAGGTTCTCCTACCACATCCCCCCCGCCCTGCCCCATAGGTTGTGTCTGAAAATGTCGTTAAGTCCCATGGCAACGTCAAACCAGGTCTTTTCTTGGTTTTCGAGATCTTTCTTTGGCATTCGGTGAAATGTATGAAAACAAGTGGAGCAAAGTTATTGGTATTCGACTTCACATTTGCCACCGTGATACGTGTGCGCGTGTGTGTCGTGTGAACACATACCTTCTTTCTCACCTGGATTAGAAAGAAAGTGCTTGGAGTATAATGACGTTGTTCCCTGACAGCTTTTCACCGCTTCCTGCCATCTGAATGAGATTGGTTTCATTCTCTCTCCCAGACATTGACCTTTCCTAGGTCTACCTGTTGGTTTCTCATTTTATTTGTGTCCAGCACCCCTGCCACAAATTTGCTTTTCAAGTAGAAAACAGTAAATATTCCTCTCCAGTGTTCTGTTGCTCTGCAGAAGAAATGGGCAGAGGCTGTAAAATATTGTGGACCACACGATGGATTTCTCTGCTGCTCTCCAGAAATCCAGGAGCCGCTTCTAGTGCCAAAGTTGATTTAATGTTTGTGTTGCTCAGCTTGTCACGTGTTATGAAGGGTCCTCTGGGTGATCCTGAACATGTTGGCGGAGACCTCAAGAATGTCTTTTTTATCAAAAAAATCGAGATGGGGTAGCATTCGCAGAAAGACCCGACCCAGATGATCATCAGGCATCTGGGATTTACATGCCTGTTCCTTCAGTGGGTTTTTGGGGGGCAGAGGAGGAATGCTGAGCAGTCTTTAGCTTTTCATCACTGATACTAATTTCAGTGGCTTTACTTCCTTGCAGTTAAATCATTAACAATCGTGAAGAGTCTATAAACTTTAGATTTAATCTTCACGAAAAAGTGAAACTCAAAGAGTAAAAGCCTTTGACTATAGACTGTTTCTCTATTTTATCCTTAAAACTGCCTTTCCCCCTTCAGGTTTTGGTAGTCCCCTTGGTACTTCCAAGAAGTGTGTGCCACAGAATGATTCGGATCTGGGAACGTGTGTCAGCAACTGTTTTGTGACTTTTAGCTCCAGCTGTGTTTTGTGGCTTGGCTGGATTTTATCCCGTAATTTCCACTCCACGAATCTGCCCATTACTCAGCCTCCGGGGGAAGGGGGGGGAATGGAGTAGTATTGGGGACGGGGATGCAAGCGAGACATTTTTCCTTTGACTTTCTATAGCAAGTGAAGCAATTTGGTTGGAAATTAGCGAGGTGGTTCCAGGCCACTCCCTTTCTAAACAAGACAGATGAAGGTCATTTTGCTCTTTCTGGGAGCTGAAGACAAACCTGCATGGGGTAAGGACACCTGGGGGCAGGGACTGGGGCCGGGAGAGGACATCACAGTGTTCGAAGACCTCTGTATGAAGGACCACACTCAAGGTCCCTTGCCTTTCCTAGAATCCTGTGAGGTAATTCTTAGTGCCTTTATTGAAAAACGAAGATAAGCCGTGGTGACTCTGTCTAGAAGTAGCAGAAAGTGGCCGAATGAGAACGCTTGTTTTTCAAGTAGAATCCACTATGGGCATGCCCTCTCGTATGTGTTCTCAGTTCATTTAAATCAGATTTGCAAGGAATTTGGGCTCCATCTCTTCCAAGTGGATAACCACCGTGTCATGACGCAAGCATCCAGATCACCAAGAACGTCAACTAAACCAATTTCTCAAGTGTGGTTGTGGACTGCTCACCCGGAAATCCAGGGTCGGGGTGGGAGTGGGGGTGGCTGGAGCGCCTTGAAAATGCTGATTCCTGGGCCCTGCCTCAGACCAGTTAGATCAGATGTTGTGGGAGTGGAGGCCAGGCATAGGCACTCGGGGAGAGTCGCTTGTGTACTGCAATGTGGGAGCCGTGCGATGCAGTCATTTTTTACAGAGTTCTCCCCTCCCCACCCCCGACAAAGGCCTTGGGGTTAAGGATGGCTCCCTGAGGATGTCTGCAAGCTGCCAGGATGTGAATTCTGCCTGAAGAGCATCTGTTTTTATCTCCTGCTTTTACATAGAAGGAAGCTGTGGTTTACAGGGTTTCAGTAACTTGTTAAACTTCTCATGGCTTCTTTGTGGTAGAGCGGGGACTAGAACCAGTGTTCCTTCCTTCCTCCCTCAAACCCTCTGCCTCCAGCCTTTTAAAAGAAAAATCAGCTTATCAAGGAGACTTGGATCCATTTCAGTCTTGTCGCTGACCCTACACTCCACAGAAAAGATGAGCCCTGTGAGAACCACCGTTCTGATTCACACTCATTTGAATGTTGAAAAAAAAAACACCAACTGCATTTCTTCAGAGTTCTCTGTAGGAGGTGGAAGGATTCGATAAGCTGGCTGAAAGGGGTTCCAGCTGGGCCAGGCGTGTGCCCGAGGGCACATGCACACACACTCACACACAACCCTGCAGCTGGGTCTGGCACATGTGCATCATTTCTGCAAGATGTTCGTGAGTTTTTCAGTATTTAGAGATGATTTCTTTTCTTTTCTTTCTTTCTTTTTTTTTTTTTTTAAAGATTTTGTTTATTTATTTGACAGACAGAGATCACAAGTAGAGAGGCAGGCAGAGAGAGAGAGAGAGAGAGAGAGAGAGAAGGAAGCAGGCTCCCTGCCGAGCAGAGAGCCCGATGTGGGGCTCGATCCCAGGACCCTGGGATCAGGACCCGAACCGAAGGCAGAGGCTTTAACCCACTGAGCCACCCAGGTGCCCACCCTGGCGATGTTTTCTTAAACTCGACTTTGAAACAGTCACCATGGCCTCAGAAGTAAGAGAATTTGCGTCTCTGGGGTCCCCTTGTATATTTTAACGTAGGCATTTCACTTTTGGGTGCACGGAGGGTCTCAGGCTGTGGTTGACATTTTTAGTTTACGGGGCTGAATACAGGGATTGCTGTGTGGTCCTGCAGGAACAAAATGAGGAAGAGATTACTTTAGCAACCGTTCAGTTAAGAAACAAATTCCTGAGTCCAATTTATGTATTCTTATTTGTGATTTCTCATTGACTGAAGAGCGTGAAGGATACTTCTTGGGTCGGGGGCCATGGGGAACACACCAGATCACATTTGTTTGCGTTTTTACTTTGGATTCCGAAAAATGGGGCTTCTCAAAGAAGGCTTGGACCCGGCCCCTAGGCCTTCAGTAATAAATATGGGTGCTTTGTTTTGTTCCCAGATTGTTTGGTTTGTAAGTGTTATCTTTCCATTGGAGGTGGTAAATGCCTTTGGACTAGGCCTGCTTTGTCCATTTTTTGTTTGTTTATACACTGTCATAGAACCTGTTTTCACTCAATAAATACTTTGGGCCACGAAAGGAGGTACCTATTTGTTTTTTTCTTTCAATACGGTATTTTTGAGTGCCTTCCGTGCTTAATGTTAGTTATACTCTGTCCGGATTACTGAACACAGTTGTATACAATAGGTAGTTGATAGTCAAATATTTATTGTTTTGCATAAGGTAGAATGAATGGATAGGGTTTAATTAAGAACATGCACTTTGGGATGAGGCGGGATTTCTGATTCCCAACGGTGATCCTTACTGCCCCTCGTATGATCTTAGACAAATTGCTGAATGAACACCATCTTGTCTTCGTTTCCCAGGAGTTAATAATCACTTGGCAGTGTGATGACGATTAAGTCACAGAATGCATGAGGAAGCGCTCAGTAAATGCTAAGTGCAATGGCTAGTATTATTCTGAGTAAGAATAACAATAGCAGTAGGTCCATTTTTGTTTTGTTGTTTAAATATATTTTTGAAGTTTTATTTATTTAAGTAGTCTCTACACCTAATGTGGGTCTTGAACTCACAACCCCAAGTACAAGAGTGACATGCTCTTCCGACTAAGCCATCGAGGTCCATTTTTGAAGGGAGTGATAGTGCCGAATTATTTTGGTGCTCATTTCATTTTGACTTCTGACCTTTGGAAGGAACAGCTAGGCTTAATTTCTGGGTTTAGTTTTGTTTTTTTTTCTTCTTTCAAAATTTTGTGGGTTCAGTTCATATCCGTATTTTATGATGTTTCCGTTTTAAACATATCCTCCCAAATTAAACCAAGCTGAACTTACAAGCATGGAAGCATCAAGATGTCCGCTCCTCTGAGAGAAGTTTGTTGTTGTTGTTTGATGACCGTTTCTTCTTAAGTTTTTGGTCTGAGGAAAGAGCAGCATTTCCTTGGCTGTGGGCCCAAACAAAGAAAGAATAATAGGAACTAATAACTGAATAGAAACGGGGAGTCTGTGAGTGAAGGGTTGGTCATCTCAGTGGCTCTCTTCTCTCAAGTCATTCCTGGTGCATTCTGGGAAAGTTAACTGAATTCAAAACACTCACCTTGACAGGGTCACCTTTAAGTGCCAGGCGCAAAACTATAATGAGCTTCCTTTCTCATAATTCTTCTTTTCATGATTTTCTCAGCTGGATTCTTCAAAGGATTATTTGTAAAGACCTTTATGGTGTGTTATGATTTAATCAGATGTAGCTCGAATTTCCCAAGATGTGTTAATTATCATCGCCACACAAGTGCAACAGAGGAAGCAAAATGTTTTTCATTTGGGCAGGTTGAGGGTTTGTTTAAAATGTACTTAGGGCCATTAGGATCAAATCAAAATATAGTGCATGGTAATTATGCATGAAATAAAAGATTACCTGCTGTTTAAGTAGCCAGTTTCCTGATAATATTGCAATAAAGTCTTGAGAGAACATTGGTTTCCCAATAGCAGTAGAACACCTTATTTAAGGGACAAAGTGAACTGTATTAGATTGAAAACTGAAAAACAGGGAAAAGAAAAAAAATCTTCTCATGTCCATGATCAGTGGATCTTCTCAGTGTTAAGGAAAAATTATTGTTTTAGTCTTTCCCTTGATCAAAATGGAGAACGATTTGTTTGCATTTAGGGAACAGTGAAGGTGTGGTGTATTTCAGGTTTGATTAAATCCGGGAAAGAATACACGTCTCAGGTAAGAAAGGGAAGGCCTACGTTAGCCTTCGTATGAGAGAGTAAGAAGCGTGACTTCAAACCAGTCCCAGAGTTGAAGCCTAGCTCCCGTGCTGGCTGGTTTCATGACCTCCTTCCCCCTCCGTACTTAACCTCCGTCCCTCAGTTTCTTTATGGTCTAAGTGGGCATGTCAATACAATAGACCTTTCTGTAAAGATTAAGCGGGACAAGGTATAGAAAGCACTTAGAAGCGCTTATTGTATAGTAGTGACGTTTATTGTATAGTAGTGCTTAAGTTACTATTAGATGTTGTTATCATGTCAGGTAGGGCTGTGGCTGATGAAAAGGAGTCTGGAGAGCAAGAGGGGAAAGTTTAAGCCTTGAAACCCTGAACAGTCATGTAGCACACGTCAGAGAGAGCACTCGTTCTGTGTTGGAGCTAGACGCTGCTTTGTGGTCCGGTCGTGAGGAGGTTGTTACAGTTTACAGCTGGTCACCCGTGGGATAATGATGCTTTTATACCTTTTTTTTTTTTTAAGGATTTTTTTATTTATTCATTTGACAGAGAGATCACACATAGAGAGGCAGGCAGAGACAGAGAGGGGAAGCAGCCTCCCCGCTGAGCAGAGAGCCCAACGCAGGGCTCGATCCCAGGACCCTGAGATCATGACCTGAGCTGAAGACAGAGGCTTAACCCACTGAGCCACAGTGGGTTTTACCTTTTAAGGAGAATTAAATTACCATAGACCTATTCGTGGTAATTTTGGCTAGCAAAATAGGTAGTTTCTGTTTGTTTTGTTTTGTTTTGTTGTTTTGTCTTAGACCTGCCCTTGATGGAGAAGAAATGCTTTTCTTGGTTATTCCTCCAATGGGACATTTGGACATTGCCCCTCTGTTCATGGTGGGAGGAGTTTCTATTTACTCCCTAGGTCTGAACCATCTGTGTGAATAGTTAACACATACTTAGGGTTAAAAATTAACCAATTACAGAAAGTCCTTTTTTTTTTTTTTTTCCTTTTCGAATTCTGGAAATGTTGCTCTGTTTTGAGCATTGGAGGAAGAGTTCAAGAGATTGATTAATATTTATTGAGCCTGTCCCATAGTTGGCAATGAGCTAGTGCTTTCACCATTTCTAGTTTAAAATAACTGGAAGAGAAGTGGAAGAAAAACATTCTTACTATCCCTGTATCCGGGAAGTGCCCTTTACATTCTGTGGTTTAGGTACGGTCTTCTCGATTGCACCATATTGATTGACTCTGTGGAACCAGAGGCTTCTGACCCCAGAATGCCAGCATCATCTTTGGTGGACTTTGGAGCTCATTTCCCCTTGTTTGCCATGTGACCATTGAAAACCGAAACAGAGATATTTAGTGCTGTGCTGCTGGGGGAGTCCTCTAGCTGGCAGGACTGATCTGGCTCTAGGATGTTAATTGAATAGCAGCAATCAGCCCTCGTGATCTTTAATATTCAAATGTGGCTGATGGATGCCCAGGATACCAGACCTTTGGTAATTGAATACAGAATCATGCTGTACTCAAAACTGAAGAAAAACAACACATAATTTAGACCATGTTTTATGGTCTGTCCTCAAGTTCCAGTGGACCTACTGGTTGTATCTTTCCACGGTCAAGTTCACTCTCAAGTACTCCATTATCTCAAGCACAACGTGAAGGATAAGGAGAGTAAATTATGGTGAATTCATTTCTTTCTGACTCTCCCCTTTGCTTCATTTGTTGAGCCAACAAATACTTAGCTGAATTGGCCCTACTCTTCTAGGCATCTGGAATGCAGTAGGGAGTAAAACAAAGATTTCCATGTGTGTGAACTTCACACTCCTGAATGCAAGTTGTTGCAATTCTTCAAGGTGTCTCTTGCCTCCTGGGGTTGTATTTGGCATGAAGAATTAAACTGGAAGGCAAAATACCCTACAAATCGTATTTTGGTAAACAGACCTCTCTGTCCACCCCCCCCACCCCCCCATCCCTACCACACTCAGACACACACACACACACACACACACACACCCCTTGGTGGGAGGAGGAAGGCAAGACAAGATAAAATATACTAAACATGGCAGTGTCTGCTGTGATCCTACCAAAGGTCTGTATAACTCCGTCTCCAGTCTCAGTAATCGGTATTTTATAGAATCAGCATTGACTCGCTCGCTCCTTGTTGCCCTCAGTGGACAGTTCCTCATCTCCCTGGTACCAGAAGTTCTACCTTCTCCATAAATTTATGATGATGGCACTTTTTATTTCTTTCTCTTTCATGTGCAGTTAAGTACCCTGCAAGCCAGTGTGGTGGCTGACCTCAGGGGATCCTTATAAAAACTCAGCAGACAAGAATTGTAAGCACTTCGTTGGAATTCTACTAATTCTGGAGTTGGGATCGACTGGGAGGGTTGTCTAGACTGAAGCTTATCTTTGCTTTACATTGCTATCTTCAAAGATAATGTAAATTAAGAGGATAGAGGGGAAATATTTAAAGTATATAAGTAAACAAATGATAAAAAAGCACTGTAATTCCCCAAAGCAGTTTCTTTGAGAATGCACAATGATTTTGTACTTAAAATTAATATTCCATATTTTATAGCTTTCACCAGCTTTAATCAGCGTAACCATTCAGTCATAATTATTAGGACTTTCATCAAATGAACCTGATTCCCCAGGGGTGGCAGGAGGAGGTAGGCTGTATGGAATAAAATCAGTTTATATTTGGGGTAAACAGCCATCTTATACTCTTGGGAATAAAGTAGTTAGCAGTGGCTGAATTTGATTTGCCACATTTATAGCTGCAACATAAGCAGTTTCTGCTGCTCATGGCGTCGATTCCTAGAAAGAAGAGTATTCCACATGGATAACGGATTTCAGAAGCCACGGGGTAGCCTGCAGTACATTCTGCTACCAGGAGGTGGCGACTCCTTCAATTCAGGAGCCCGAGACCCTGACCAAGATTGAGATTACCTGGTAACTGAATGAGGGCGAAACCAGTGACCAGAACTGACAAATGAGCACTCTATAAATGGACACGATTTGAGGCAACTGAAAGAAGGAATTGATTGCCTTGTTAGCTTTTTTCCCCTACATCGATCATTCTTAATTACAATCTGAGGTCTCACTTACAAAACAGATACTGAATCACTAATATATGGAGAGGCTACTGAGGGCGGAAGTCAGACTTCACTCAGAGAGTGGGGGAGCCATTTTTTAAATAGCCTGTATGCCCATCGTGGGGCTCGAACTCACGGCCTTGAGATCAAGCACCCCACATGCTACCAACTGAGCCAGCTGGGCACCCCTATGACCCCTTTCAGCTGTAAGATCTGTAGTTCTGTGCAAGGCAACCACAGGGGAAAGGGTTGTCCACACACCATTTCAAGCCCCCAGCAGCTCGCCTGCCATTTAAAGGGTCTGTTCCCAGGTGCATCTTGCTGTAGGGACTTGCCATTTCTCTTGAATGCTCCCGAGAAAGATCTTTCAGGTGCAAGGCCAATGCTTATTTTCCGTGAGAATATTTGTCCTCAGCAGAGTACAGCTGAATCTCACTTTATATATGAATTCTGAAACTAAGTGCATGTAAGTTGCATGTTTGCAAATAGCATCCAGTTTGAAAAACTTAAAAGCTTTTGGAAATTCACATGGGTAGACTCATAAAATGTCTGCTCACCTCCAGATGATTTCTTTTGGTATATTCAGAGTTCTGCATGCCAGGTTTGCTTAAACTCACTATAATTTTATTTTACCTTTTTTTTTTTTTTTAAAGATTTTATTTGTTTGACAGAGACAGAGAGTGCACAAGCAGGGGAGCAGCAGGCAGAGAGAGAGGAGGAAGCAGGCTCCCCAATGAACAGGGAGCCCGATGCAGGACTCAATTCCAGGACCCTGGGATCATGACCTGAGTCAAAGGCAGATACCCAACTTATTGAGCCACCCAGGCACTCTACAATTTAATTGCAAAGCATATTCAAGTCCATGATAAATGTCAAAGATACCTGTTTATCCTCAGGCGTGTAGGCCAGGGTTCTCCTCCTGCCCCCAATTCTGTATGCTCTTCCTTTGACATCTGCTTCAAACTCAAGAAAGCACTGGACAAGCAAATGCCCTGAAATTTCATCAGGGTTAGAGTCTTCTCAATACCAAAGCAAATTGTATTGAGATTATTTCCCCATTTAAAAAAAAAAAAAAAGTTTGCAATCATTAAGTAGCGTATTGTACCTCATTTGGCTTCCTTTTCTGGCGGCTAGAGTCACGGGGGTAAGGGCGTAGCCTAGAACATCTTGAGCACATTTCAGCGCTGTGGAATTCTTCCTCGTTATTATTTGAAAAACAAAGGATTCCTTGTAGCCCTTCAGTGCACTAACACTCGCATGATTTGCCCCAGGCCTCTCATAAGTAGCAGTATCCAAAATTAAATGTCTAATTTCATTGCTTAAACATCCTTTGTCGGCCCTGTATCCAGGGTACTCATTATCAGTTCCCCAAGATGGCTGCCTTGGGCAGTCGACTCTGTCAAAACCCAATTGTCATTACACTGTTTGAGTTTGGGGGCAGCTGGGTGGCTCAGATGGTTGAGGATCTGACTCTTGATTTCAGCTCAAGTCTTGATCTCAGGGTCGCGGCCTGGAGCCCAAGTCAGGCTCTGCACTCAGCAGATTTTTTGAGATCTTTGCTTGAGATTTCTATCCCTCTGTTCCTCCCCACATGTGTGCTTTCTCTCTCTCAAATAAATCTTTAACCCAAACAAACAAAGAAAAAAAAAAAACACCTTGTAGCTTTACACACCTGCCTTTACAATTTTCTCCATTTGTTACGCTTGGTGAAAATTCCTCGTTGCACAGATCTGGCTTCTTGTAATTATGTACGAAAGAAGTAAAACTGTTTTGTAAGATTCATTCATCTCCCTGATTTCCTTTTCTGTGTAATCTCACTTGAGTACCTCTAAGATGAGAGGTGGTGAATGATTTGTCTTTCACTTCAGTGAATAAAAACCAGAAGAGTCCATTCGGTTTGGAGCTTTTTGTAGATTTTTGAAGAACGCAAAGGCACAGTGGGGGTAAGATGTATGTGTGTGGGGGGATGCATTTGGGCTACTTACACGAAATAGTATTAAGTTTTACCGTGGAAAACACAAATTTTATTCAATGTGTAGATAAGTCCGTAAGTTATACTTTCTATTGTATTGGGTATTTATTATGTGTACCCACTGTGCTAAGTCTTGTGTTCTGGTCAGTGGTCATCATAGCCCAGTGAGGTCACATCAAAGCCTTGAGACTCTAAGTAACTTGACCATGGTTATAGAGAAAGTAAGTGGCAAAACTGGGCATCTAGAGCAGAGGTGAGATATGCCCTTAAACATCCAGGCTCCTTCAGCCTGGGTTCCTAACCGCTGGGCTCCGGTGCCGGGTTCAGTGTGACTAGACAACTGTATCGTGAGGAAACGTTGCAGTGCATTCGTATGAGCCTGGACTCTCGAGTCCGACAGACATGGGCTCAGTCTCCTTCTTTTCTACTCTCTGACCTCTAGTGTTCCCATCTGTGAATTGGGGACAGCGGCTGTTTCCATGGCAGGTAACTAGAGGGTTAAGTCAGAGAGTCGAAGGTGTTCATGCAGCATCTGTGTCAAGCAGGTGACAACGGTGACACGGTGAAGGCGATGAGGGTGGGGAAGGTAGCCTCCTCAGTGACATGTCCCCGGCCCGAGGTAGTGCCCCCACCTCTGTACTTACAGCTTGAGGGCACTTCTGACACAGAAGGATGAAACCTTTCTGGTGTGGAGGGAACCAGAAGCAGAGCGACATAATGGAAGGCAATGATGGGCACTAGCGAGGCCAGGGAGGGAGGCGCGAGGTGGGGGCCGGGCGCTGTGTGCCAGCTGTGAGTCCCATGTCTCCTACAGGAAGACGGCCCGTCCCTCGGCCAGCTGTCCGCAGTGCGTGACAGCAGACTAGCCCTTCTCCAGCCCTTCTCCCCTCACTCCAGGCACCACCGAGTTCCAATTTTCCCAGGTGCAAAGTGCTGCTGGTTGGAGGAGGTGTCGAGCACTAGACCCCAGAGTTCATTCATCCCTGGGTCCCTTCAGCTGATGACCCCAGCTGATCTGAGGAAGACCCAGACCCTTCGATCAAGGGCAGTAATGGGAAGTCAGTGTGGATAAGTCCGTCCTACTGCTGGTTCTCAGTGACTTCCATGAAGAGATTTCCGTGTGGAGTGAAATGGGGCCGCTTGATAGAGAAGCCAGAGACGGGGAGTGCAAGCCCCTAGATGGAAATGGTAGATACAGGCCTGGGGTGGGGGTGGGGGTGGGGGTGGGGGAAGATCGTCGAATCTATTTTTAACTGAATAATTTAAAGTTTAGTAAATCACTTCCTTTTGACTGGGTGCATTGAGAAGAGGGTTCTACTAGCCGGGACTAAAACTGGTGCCTGTGGGTCATCATGAAATGCTCAATAAATATTTGCTAACCAGTAGATCAAAGATTAGTATGTTGCTCTGATGTTAAGATTTTGAGAGTATACTTTATTATTGTTGCTGATTTAATTTGGAAAACAGATACACAGCCTGAATAATTACGTTAGACGTAACAGTTTCATTAGAGGGAAAGGTGAGGTTTTAGTCTAGGTTTAGTCTAGATTCAGAGACTATTTGGATGGCTTAGTTCTTAGTTTGTATGTGCATTCGGCATCTCTGTCTCTCCGTTACCCAACAGTGAGGCGGGAGGGGGAGTGACTTGCGTGGAAGTCCAGCGTGAGGCACACGCTTGCTTCCTTTTGGAGTTCATGTTCTCTTTGGAAGGTTTAGGGTCATCTGGGGAGCGGTGACCGCCTGCCTGTGCGGGTTTCACTCTCTGGGTCCTCTTCACACTCCGGCATTGTTTCTTACTTTGCTCCAACCTCTGTTCTCCGGTGTGCGTTAAGGTCTGGATGCTTTCCTGTGGGATTGGAATCTTGTTCATGAACGACCCTGCCCTCGAGAAAAGCCTCGAAGGATCCCCCCTTCTGCTTTAACAGACTCCCCATTTCAGTCAGCCTCTAAACTTTTGAAAATAAAGTACACCTGTGCAGAAGACTGGTTAGCAGGAGCTCTTGATGGTGTTTGGTTTTCGAGGGATCGGAAGCTGTCCTGTGTCCTCCCTTTGCAGAGTAACCAGAGTTCTGCTTTTACTAGTCTCGGTTTTAGAAGGAGCCAATTTGGATGGCTGCAGAGATCAGATCAGTTGAGTACCTAGTGGTGATAGTCTACGGAGGCCCATTTCAACAGAAGCGTAGTTAAGTTATCTTGAACGGCCCAGCCCTGCTTTCAACTTTAAGGTGGAAATGAGCGTTTTTATCTTCTTTAGAGCCTGGGCAGAGTGCGAAGGAAAAGAATGAACTTTTTACCCTCCTTCTACCCCAGACCCTTCATGAAAAAATAAAAAGCAAGTACAGATAGGCCCGCACTCCTTGAACGTGTGCGGTGTGCCCTGAAAACGTCTCACCCGTTTGCTCTGACTGTATCGTACGCAGGACAGAGTGTAGTTGTTTTGAAAAATTACCTGGGCGGGGGGTCCTTCAGGAGTTTGTGTTTCTATAACCACTGGCCTACACACACACACACACACACACTCTCTCACACACACACACACACACGCGCGCGCATACATGGAAAACTGCCTCCTTCAAATCTCTAATCCTTTCAGATGCGATTAGGACCTACAGGCCCAATTTTACGGTAAGACTCAGGCCTGACGAAAACGGTGCCTGCGTGGTACGTAGTACGCACTTGCCTCCTTTATTCTTTCAGTAGAAGTTTGGATTTTCTGTTCTATAGCGTGGTGGGTTATGCCCCATCCCAGAGCCAAGCATGGGTACAACTTGGGACTGGATTTCTGCTCTACAAGGCAAGGAACCAGAGGCCCAGGGAGTGGCGGGGACCTCTTCAAGGCAGGGCCAGGGCTGTGCCAGAGCTTTCTCCGATCCTGTCTCGGGGTCTGTCTCCTGAAGATCGGCAGTCTTTCTGCTCTGAGCCGGGGCAGCGCGAGCTCATTGGCATTCAGGGAATTATTGGCTGTTTGGATCGGAGGCCCTGGCATCTCTACAGACAGTTTAATTTGGTGGCACCGGGTGTTGCTGGTTGAATAGTCTGCAACTTTGTCAAAAGTAATGGATTTAACCAATTCCCTGCTTTTATCCTGGTGTCTTAGCTCGCAGGACGGTCAGCTATCATCAGGTGAAGCAGAATCCTCGTAAACACTTGCACGTGGGATTTTCTGCTTTGGGTACCTGCTCCGGTTCCTTGGTCCTCACGAGCCTCTCCCCTCGGTTTGTGTATCCCTCTTTGTGACTGCTAACGCACTGTTGTTGCCGAGACACAAAGCGAGGTGAGCCACTCTTCTGGAACTGTCCGATGGCTCCAGTTACACAGGAAATCATGACTGTGTTATCACAGCCTGGGAAGGGGAAACCGCCTGTTTCAGACTTGCCACTTCGTCTCTCGGGGTAGAAATTGCCTCGGTCGTGGGACTGAATTCTGCACAGCACTTGGATCTTGAGCCGCCCCCGTGTATTTAGGTCCCCTGGATTCCCCTCTTTCCCCATGGGAAATACACACCTGTTGGTAGGCAGCCCTCGCCCAGTCTGCGCATTGCCCCACACGTAAGAATCTTAAAGCTCTGTTCTCGGTCTTAAAATTCTTTCTTGGAATCATTCGTGCCTGCCCCTGGGCTGGTAGTTAGGGTCTTCCAGCGGTAGTAGGGAAATACGACTTTTATTTTCCATTTTGCTCTTTGAGAAAAAAATCCATACTTACAACTTCGGGACCTTTCTCTCTAGTGTCGTGATTTATTAAAAACCACACTTGAGAGGTAGAAGGTTCAGACTATCTATAAACAGCAGAAATTCTAAAATCATTTTTGAGGTACTTTTTTTTTTTAAAGATTTTATTTAATTATTTGAGAGAAAGATATCACAAGTAGGCGGAGAGGGAGAGAGAGGGAAACAGGCTCCCCGCCGAGCAGGGAACCCGATGTGGGGCTCCATCCCAGGACCCTGGGATCGTGACCTGAGCTGATGGCGGAGGCTTAACCCACTGAGCCACCCAGGCGCCCCTTGAGGTACCTTTTAAATGAGCTGCTTTTGTTGTTACTTGAGATTCCATCTCCTTGGAATATCGTTCATTGTAATGAGAGAACTAGTCATAACCAGGCTACTCTTGGGATGGAACATTGTTCTGGGTGACGCTGTGCTCTTGGTAGCACATTTGTTTTAAATAATCCACAGATGCAAAGAGTTTGCAGAACGGAGTTTTAAATTACAACCCTGCTGGGCAGTGCTGGTGTTGAAAAGAAGCCTCCAGATTCAGGCCAGCTTTGAACCTCCGTTCTGTTCATTGTTTGTCTCATTTAGCAAGAGCCTAGGTGGGTTAATGGACCTGAAAAGGAGCACAGAGGTAGGTGGGGAGCTCCACAGTTGGCTCATTCCAAGGTTTGGCCACCTCTGTGGGATTCCAAGTACTTTGTACCTTTCTGCTTTGCTAAGTCAGCACTCCAGTCTGGGCCATAAGCTAATTTTTCTCCTCTCCTCAGGGCATGGCAGCTGCTAGAAGCAGTGTCCTCCGTGGCAGACCCGGAACCCCTTGGCAGAGTCCCTCTCCACACCATCACTGGGGTGTGGAAGAGCAGCCTCCCCGACAGGCGGCCCCAGCCTGAATCAGTGGGAGCTGGTGTTAGCCTTCCCCCGAGCAGATGGCCCTGGAAGGGAGGAGATACTCAGTGTGGATTCTTCTAGAAAGGAGGGTCCAGGACAGCAGTGGCTGTTTTGGAGTGATAATCAAGATGCCTGCCACAGCCTCAGTGTCTTCAGTGCTAGAATAAGGATAACAATAGTGCTTAATAGGATCATTGTGAGAACCCGGTGGGTTAGTACATAAGGCACCTGAGAGCGTGCCAGGCACGTTGGAAACATTCAGTAAACGGTAGCTGTGGTTAGTACAGTACTGAAAGCCTTATAATCCCTTGGTTTTATAATAAACATTAAGTTAAAAAAAATGGGAGAGGAGTGAAACACTTGTGGGAATGACCCAACTCCAAGGCTGCATGACAGACGACGGTCTGGACCAGAAGCACAGGCATCACTGGGTCTGGGAGATCTGGGGCTGATCATTTGGCGTACTGGGCCAATAAGTATATGGGGGTTTCAGGAAGGCATTGTCAGGAGAAGTGTGCCCTCCCCGCCAACCCCGGATGGACAGGGTCCGCAGGAGCCGAGTGTGACCGCTGAGCGAGAGCTCAGACCAGTGTTCAGGCTGCGGCTTTCCTGGGGTTCCCAGCACTGGGGGAAGAAACCATTGTCAGAATCATGGGAGCAGAATGACTGCTCCTCCCATAGTCTGGGGAGCCAAGCCCAGTTACACTAACTGGATGGTTTTATGAGGAAAGGTGGAAGCAGAAATATGTATATTTGTGTAGCTTGCCTAAGTGACAGCTGGGTTAGAGCTGGAAATCAGATAAGCTACAAATCCCCGGAAGGCTTGAGAAACAAACGCGGGAATCATTATTTAGGGCACAGTGGGGACAGTGGGTAAAATGGAGAAAAGCGAATTAGTTAAAATGCACACATCACACATCTTTGCCAGTATTAAAAGCTATTTGTATTGGGTTTTCTAACTATCTTACTCAGTCCTGTATTCAATACAGCTGACAAGTATGTCCATCAGTGGGTAACATACTCTGAAATTGACCAGCCTCTTCGGTGCCCAGAAATCCGTCTTCTGTTCTGCCATGGTGGAACCTTCTTGAAGCCAGTGCTCACCAAACAGGGGGAAGAGATCCCGAGGCTTCACTGGAAAGTGTCTCCCCACCCACATTTTTGAGAGCTGATTGTGTTTTCCTGCTAAATGACAGATTCCTTTAAGGCACTGTTGCCCTTCCCAAAATTTGATCCCCATGAGCAGAGAACCTGGAATGAGGTCTCTACTCTGTCAGTGTTGACGGAGGAGGCTGGGAACGTGGGGACCAACGGTCTTTTAAATATGACGTTAATTTTGTATTCAGATAACATTTTACCATTTCACTATTTCTTACTTGCACTGCTAATGCACCTGCTATTGAATAAAGACAATGTGGCAATGTGTATTAAGAAAGAAAGAAAAAAAAAGGATTCCTTGTGAGTGACGTGGGGCGGGTCCTAGGATTATTCTCTGACAATCACAAAAAAAAAAAAAAAAAAAAAAGAAGCAAAGCACTGGAAGCCATGGGAGCCATGCTTTTGTTTTCTGAGAGTGACTTCATTTACCCTTGGATTAGGTCCAAACCTCCTAGACCAGGGGTCAGCAAACTTTTTTCTTTGACAAACCACATAGTAACTATTTCTGGTTTTGTGAGCTGTCCGGACTCGCTTTTAACTATTCACTTCTGCCCTTGTAGCATGGAAATAGCCAGAGCCGATACTAAATGAGAGAGTGTGGAAAACCATTTATGAACATTGAAATTTGATGTTCTCGTAGTTGACTTTCTCGTCTTTCTTTTAAATTATTATTATTTTTTCCCAACCATGTAGAATAATGTGAAAATGATTCTGAGTGTGAGGGCTGTACCGACAGAGGCTGCAGACCGGACTTGACCTTGGGGTGCAGTTTGCAGAGCCCTGATTTAGATGGCTGTCTCCTACTTCTTAGTAGGTGTGCTGTCTGCAGAGGAAGTAGTCTATTTAAAAAAAAAAAAAATAGCTAATTTGGGGCACCTGGGTGGCTCATAGGGGTAAGCATCTACCCTCTGCTCAGGTCATGATCCCAGTGTCCTGGAATCGAGCTCAGCATCAGGCTCCCTAGGGCTCAGCGAGGAGTCTGCTTCTCCCTCTCCCTCTGCCTCTCCCCTTGCCCATTCTCCCTCTCTCTCAGAAAAACAAAAACAAACAAAAACCACACAACTAATTAAAAGAATCAAAGCATCAGATTTCTTTTTTTTTTTAAAGATTTTATTTATTTATTTGACAGAGAGAGATCACAAGTAGGCAGAGAGAGAGAGGAGGAAGCAGGCTCCCCGCTGAGCAGAGAGCCCGATGTGGGACTCGATCCCAGGACCCTGAGATCATGACCTGAGCCGAAGGCAGCGGCTTAACCCACTGAGCCACCCAGGCGCCCCAAAGCATCAGATTTCTATATGCAAGAGCTGTTTCTGATTCCTGAATTTAGGAGGAAACTTCTTGGGGGCGGGGGGGGGGGCAAGAACAGGAGACCCACGGCACTGCTGGCATTTTGCCTGGAGGCTTCTCACTTTCATGCATGGGCTTTGCAGGACCTCTGGAGCAGTGAAGGGGGGGCCACTGAAGTAGGAAAGAATGCTAATCATTTTAAAGAGATTCCCATTCCTACTGACTCAGGTCCATTCCTACTGACAAGGTATTTCGGTTCTTCCCCTAAAATGATCTATTAATAATAGTACTATATAATGTTACCTTGTCTCCAGCTTTCCACTTAAACAGAGGGACTGAGGAAGCAACCCTCATGGAAGGTTCCCATTAGTAAAGGATCTCAAATAGGATTAGATTTTTTTAGATTTAGATTTTTTTTAAACTAGGCACCATCTTTTTATGTGTGGTGATACTCTTAGTTCTGACGTTGATTTAATTAACCCTTATCTTAATCAAGGCCGAAGGTTCAGTAACATTCCCCCCAAATACACATTGCCCTTTTTGTTAAAAGTAAAGAAATGCACTTTTTTTTTTTTTTTAATGTTTTCATTTTGGTTTCTCCGCGCACAGAGTGTGGGGAACTAGTAAAATCCTCCTAGTAAACATATATGGGAATAGACTCAGTATCCTTAAAGCTCTGGGCTGGTTTACACTAAAACAAAGTGAATTTGAATATTACTTTTGAGCACAATTCTTAGAGCATCCATTTAATGGTCCAGTATTCAGATTTTTTTTTTTTAACCTCTTTCAGTGCCTATTTTTTTTAACCTGTTTCTTACCCTGGTGTGCTCAGCCTGATTCCTTCATGTCAGGATTACGTAAGCCCCAAAGGGAAGATTCGGACCCGACCATGATGCGAGCCCAAGATAGCCTCTTGTCCTTTTCTGATCACTTTCATTTAGCTGTCCTGTTGTCCTATTTTGACAAAGTAAAGATTCATTGTGGCAGGAGCTTAAATAGGAATTGGACTCACACCCCATTTCCAGGAAAAAACAGGAACAGCAAGCATTATCTGATGTAATTAAAGTGTGTTGAACCCTGAACAAAGTACCCAGCGCAAATCCCCATTTGGCCCTTAGAGCCAGCTGGCTTAGAATCAGTGATATGAATTACCTGCTGCTTGGAAGGTCTGTGGCCTCTCCAAGGTCATGTTGTAGATTGGATGGCCAGCCTAATAGAGATTTCCTTGGTAATAATTTTAGAA
The DNA here is from genome assembly GCF_011764305.1 of Mustela putorius furo. Lineage (NCBI taxonomy): Eukaryota > Metazoa > Chordata > Mammalia > Carnivora > Mustelidae > Mustela > Mustela putorius. Next base: position 20,407,454 of record NW_025421322.1, on the reverse strand, counting down.
GAGCACTCAGATGCCCCCCAGTCTCCCCTCTCTGAGCCCCAGTTACCTTGTCCACAAAATGGACATAATTTCACTTCCCATGTGAGATAGAAGTTGGGTTTAAATGAAGTATTTTTAAGTATTTAGCACAGTTTCTCAGATTAGCATGTCCTCAAGACTGAGTGTTACCTACTGTTCTCTTTCCTTTTCTGAACACCCCCCTCAAAAAGTCTTAATTAGTAAAAGATTCTCTCTCTCTCTCTCTCTTTTTCAAACCACATTGAAATTTTTACCATTTAACCTAGTTCCTGTTTTATATTGTTGGGAGCTTTCTATCATATTATTACTTCCATATAAAAGAACTGAGCTCTAATTTCAATTCATTTATTTCGGTTTTGTTTTTTTTTTTTTTCACAGTTAACTCATGAGGAAGCCCAAGAGAACATTAGTTTTACCTGCAAATTATAAATGTAAGCTCTCTTTCCAGCCCACTGTGATTTTTTTTTTCTAATGCTCTCAAATATTTCCAAAGCTCTCAGTGTGTAGGCTTATGATGGTTCCATTGACTTCAAGTGGATGTTTGTTATTCAATCTAAAGGCTGTTCAGCCAGCTCAACTGCCTTTTCTTTTATCCAACTTATTTTTTTCTTCTGGCAATGATCTTAACAAATTGTTGACATATTTAAGATAATAAGGATTAGAAAATTGATTGGGAATTTACAAAATCATCTGCTTCTGAGGGTGAGAATGAGTGTTTGGGTTCTTTGTCTCCCAAGGATACATTAACTTATCTCTTAAACACAAAGAATATTAGCGTCATTAGACAACATTTAAAATTCAGGCCTCTCCGCCCTTCCAGATCCAAGTTGGAATGGAGCTGTCTTCCACTGGGGAATAATTTGTCTCCATTAATTGAGAACAAATGTGCATGGGTGTTTTAATTACACAGTAAATTAGGGGAATTTAAGATGCAGAATATGTGAAAGCCAAGAATTCAAAACCAACAACTCAAAAACATAAGTAGATAAACAGGGGGAATATCTCAGCATACGAGTGCAAGCAGGTCCCAAGATAAAGAAAGGGGAAAAAAAACAAGATCAAGACAAATTACTAGGGTTTTACTAAAGCTCCTTTCAAGCGGAACAATTCTGATTTATGATTACAAGCCGTTGTTGGCTGCGCGTGGCAGGTGGAAGAAACCGTATTCGCAGGGTTACTCCAAGGTGTCTGGCTTCAGTAAGTGGCCTTGTATGCATTCAATGGAGAATAAATATTGCGGAGTTCCTAGATGAATTTAAACTTTACAGAGCATTCCCAAAGCAAGTATACAGCCTAGGCCCGTGGAACCCTGAGAGTATCTGCAAAACTGTATGAGGATAAGCTGATGAGGGGACAGGGTCTAGAACTTTCCTTAGATTCTCACTGGAATTCACACTCCTAAAACGTAACAGAGGGGCTGATGAGCAATATGGCCACCGGTGGAGTTTGTTCCCTGGAGGTTTTTTTTTTTTTTTTTTTTGAAGGTTTTATTTCTTTATTTGACAGATAGAGATCACAAGTAGGCAGAGAGGCAGGCAGAGAGAGAGGAGGAAGCAGGCTCCCTGCTGAGCAGAGAGCTCAATGTGGGGCTGGATCCCAGGACCCTGAGATCATGACCGGAGCGGAAGGCAGAGGCTTTAACCCACTGAGCCACCCCACTGCCCCAGTTCTCTGGCGTTTAAACTAACAAGAAGTTGTCTTCTCATAACTTTATAGCTTCTCTTTTTCTCCCTCAAGCAGGGTTAAATGACTCCTCTGTTCCCCGCCCACCCCCAGCCCTGTCCTGAGGGCTAGAATGCTTTCAACCAAATGTGGTGCTTTTTAGCAAGATCCGCTAGTTTGTTACCGATTCAGAGCATCATTTTTTCTCTCATTCTTCTTACCATATCCCAATTTAGGTATTTCGCTTTATTCTCTTTTTGAAAAAAAAAAATGCTCTGGACATACGTGTATTTATTGTAAGCCATTGTAAATCTTTTCTGGGAGCAGGGAGCATGTCAGTGACAGGCCTCCTCAAGACCTCAGAGCGCTGGTTATTGATTACAGAGTAAGTAGGGTGGAGGCTGTTCTTCTGTCTGTCTTGAGGGCGCTGGGAATACCTACATCCTCTCATTGTCTTGAGAGCAACTGGGAGAAGTTCACTTCAAATGAGATGCCCAGGAAGGGAGGAACTGGGACTTTGACCTTTCAAGTGAAACTATGATAATTTCTGCCTTCCTAGTTCTACTTTAAGCTGAATATTCAAATATGCTTATTTACACTCTTTTTTTCAAGCTTTCACTCTGGGCTGTGTCCTCTGTTGCTGGTTCCCCGAGTAGACTTTGAGCTCCTAACAATGAGTGTTATCATGCCTGTTTATCGGTTGTTCTCCACAAAGTAGGCAAGAATGTGCTCTAAGTTAATGATCAAGACAGTAATCTCTCACCAGTGGGAGTAATCAACTTTTGATTTTCCTACCAAGGAGCCTGACCTCGTTTGCTTTGTGGAGGATCCTAACCTGAGCCCCATTGATTTGTTTGTGGTTAAAGTGTCATCAGCTTCCCCAAAAGTTTCGGAACTTAGTGACGAATCTGTGCTTTCCCAAGACAATTTGCTGGGCCAGCGCCTGAGAAACAGCCCTTTTTAAATAGAAGTGATCAAGTTTAAGTCATAGTAGCTGATCCCTGAAAATTGTAAGATGCGGATGTGTATTTTCCATGTAAACATTATCTCAAAGAAAAGGGTAAATTTAGAAAAATGTCAAGTATAACTTATGTGTTTGAGCTCTGAACTAAGGGCTAGATCCCGAGGCCCCTGAAATACAGAACATTCTACCCCTGCAACTGGGGCGCAAGTGTATTTACCCACAAAAGTGGCTTCTTGTCCTAGTTTATGTGGATTAAGCACATCTGTGTATCATCATGTCTGCTCTTTTTTTCTGCCTCAAATCCTAAGTGGAATTAATAACTTATTATGGCCACTTTCAACAAGACAGAACAGATCTCTGCTTAAAGCTTATTAGGAGGCTCCTTTGTAACAGTTCCTGGCTCAGGTAGCCCTTTTACTTCTCAAAAGTACGTCCTATAAATGTTGCGAAATTGGCCGCAGAGTCCTCCATGGTTTCCTCTGCAAAATGCTGATGAAGCAGTTGTGGAAGAAGGAAGAAAGATGGGTTCTGGAGGAGGAGCCAGAAGTCAGTTTCTTGTCTGTTCCCCCATGTAAGTTTCACTTTCCCCAAAGGGGTTGGTGGAAACTCCCTCAGGACAGTGCCAGGTAGCATGAGGGCTGGTGGTGAGGTCCACAAGGGAGCACGAGAGGTTAATACTCATGAAGCCATGGGCCTCCCACTGTCCCCCGGGTCAGTGCCTGTTTGCGGAAGCTAGCCGCAAGCCCGTTCCTGGTCCTCATGCCAAAGCCCCACTGTTGAAGCATTCGTCTGCTTTCTTACGATCCCTGTCTACACGTTGGCTTGTGGGTTGTTTGTCTCCCTGGTTGTGTCTCAGCAGGCCTTGGCCTGTCTGTACCTTCCTTCTGTGTGACTGGCTTCAGGAACAGGCCCCGAAGGGGGCCAGGATTAAGCACTGCGCAGCACTTACCTAGGGCTTTCCTGTATGCTAAACGCTTTGCATTCCCTTTTATTGGTTCTCACTCAGAGCACTGATGTAAAGTGAAAAATCATTACTCAGGCTTTAACGCCAAAGGGGAAACTGAGATAGGCACGTCAAATGTGCCTCACAAACCAGTCCTGGTTAAAATGGGCGCCCTCAAAACCCCAGTCCTACTTGCTTACTTTCGGTTCATTTCCTTGAATAGAACACAACATAGGAACCGTAGACATTGACCCTTGTCCAATACTTCGTACCTAGACTCTCATGGTGAAGTTCAGTATCTCAAAGGGGAGAGTGGAGGTCTCCCAAGTCTGCTAAACTCAGCGCCCTCTGTCCAAACGGCCTCTGAGGGGACTCTCTGGAGGGCAGCGTGGCCACAGGTCCAGGGCCTCTAAGTGCTGAAATGGAGCCTCACAGAGAGAAAGCCGGATGGCCTGACTGGGGACGGTAGTACACAGGGACTGGGAGCTCTGATGTCAGTTCCTGGCTGTGCCAACATGCCGACTGTATGCCCTTAGTCCCTTAACCTGTTCAAGCCTCAGTTTCTTCATCAGTAAAGTGAGGATGGTCAGTGGGCTCCTGTCTCTTATCATCCTGCATATAGGTCTGGTCCATAGAAGGGCACAGTGAGTTATGGCAATAGTATTTCTGTTGTTATTTAAAAAAAAAAATCAATAATTAGGGTGCCTGGGTGCCTCAGTGGGTTGGGGCCTCTGCCTTTGGCTCAAGTCATGATCCCAGGGTCCTAGAATCAAGCCCCACATTGGGCTCTCTGCTCAGCAGGGAGCCTGCTTCCTCCTCTCTCTGCCTACTTGGGATCTCTGTCCAAAAAAATCAATAATTGTACCTTGAATCTGGGAGAGTAGGTTTGAAAACAAACAGTATCAGTAATAAACATTGCCTGTCTTATAGTGGATGCGTTCTTAGTAGGTATTCCAGCCATGGTGTGCGTTTTTCCAATTGGAAAGTCAAGGGGTGGTTCTCTGTCTTAAAACCTTTCATGGATGTCTAAGTAGAGGCTCTGTTCACAGTTTAGCTGTAGTAGGACCAAGCTGTTATCTGATGAATTCTTACTTCTTCACATTCATCACGTGGGAAAAAGAAATCCCAAATCCACAGCTCCATAGAGTGGCAAGAGAGGTGTTAAAAGTAACTGAGGCCTGGGTTCCCATATGGTCTTTGGGACCTAGAGGGCTCCCTATACCCATTTCCTTTCCTGTAGCTAAAGTTAGAATTGGGGAAAGATCAACAGCTTAAAAACCACCACAACTTCCTGATCTCCCTTACACCACTTATACAGAAAGGAGCATTTCTGAGAAACTGGAACTGAACTGATAAAGGAGCAGTCATTGAGGGAACAGCGCGTGGAGTGGGGGAAGGGGCGTGAAGTCATACACGGGAGCTCGGTGAGGTTTGCTGGGGGTGCTAGAAACCAGGGCAGGGGTGACAGCAGGATAAGGAGGCATAAAGAAGCAGGCGAGCATCATCGGTGATAGGGCTGTCCTGTTGCAGCGACGACCCATCACTGGCCCAAGATCTGGCGGTTATTTCCTATGGCAAAACAGAAACCAAGTCCACAGGGTAATACACATGTAATAAATGTCAGTGTGGAAAGTGACTCATCATTTCACCTCAGATCCTCCTGTGCCTTGTGCCCTGCGTGCCCATGTGTGGGATATACACGGCACATGTGTGCGCATACACACATACATACTTGATTTTGCAAAAATACTACCATTGCTTCTTAACGTGCTTTTTTCGTCTCACAGTCCACTAGAAGCACTTTTCCATTCCAGCAAATACTCCTCTGCAAACGTAATTTTTTTGTATGTAGCCAGCTAGTGTTCCTTGACATAGATGGACTATAAAATGTACTTATCAAAGGACTTAGTGTTGTTTGCCATATGCCTCGTTCTAATCAGTGCTGTGATTATAATAAACATGGGATTTTTTTTTTTTTTTACACACCTCAAGTATTTCCGTAGGAATCGCCAAGTTGCGCCCCCACAAGAGTGAACTTCCCAGTTCACTTTCTTACCAGGAGCTTCTAAGGGTCTATTTATTATCGCTTCTCGGCCTTTTGGCTAAGATCAAGTGAAGGGTCTATTTATTCTCACTCTTGTGGGTATCAAGTAATTATCTTTAAGGAAAGAAAAAAATTCTTGCCAACCTGTTGGACCAAAAAAGGGAAACTTGTTTTCATTTGTGTGTTTGTGATTACTGGTCAGCTTGCAAATCTTTTCATATATTTATTCACCATATGCATTTTTTTCTTTGGTGAGGGGCCCGCTGGTGCCCGTTGCCTAATTGTCTATTATGATGGCTCCTTTTTTCTCTTATATGAATTCTCTGCATATTTGATCTATTATCTCATTGTTGGTCATAAATCCGGGTAGAATTTTCTCAGGACAAGAAGATGATCTTCCAGGAAAGGGAGTATTCCTGGGGACGGTAGGACCCTCTGTAAGCAGGAGAAAAAGAAAACCCACGTAGAGCACATTCCTTGTTTCTTCACAAATCGGAAGCTGTGCTTTGGAGACGGCTTGGGGATCGGTTGCTTTATAGAAAGTGGATAGGCTTCTACAAGGATGAGGTATATGTACTCAGCGGAGGTACTCAAGACCAAACAGTCAGTGACTACTTTATTATTAGACCATTAAGAGCAGCTAGTGATTCTCTACCTCTGCCTTTTAATAAAGACGGAGTCATTGAAAGCTGTCTCTGCAGAGCAGTTACTGTATAGTGTCGAGATACTCATCATTAAATCTGGATGGTTTAGGGCAGAATATCATGTTTACATTAAAGATTTCATAAAACCACTTTTAAAATTTGCCTAAATAAATGTTTCCTTAAATACTCTGCAAAGGAAAGTCAGTTAAGCTTTTGGTTAAATGGCTTAAAGCTTCTACATGAGTATTTTCCACAAATACACATTTAAGAGAGCCACTAGAAAATTAGATTTGCACTATCTTGTTCTAGCATAAATGTGTATATCAGTTAGTTTGGGAAAGATCTGTGTCATCACTGGAGATTCTGTGAGCCAGTGGCCTCATGTTCCTGTGATCCATGGGCCTGGGGAAACTGCGTATTTTCCCCCACGATCACTTGATTAGCATGTGCCTTGCTAGGAGTTAGACCCCTAGGCCGTCTGGCTTTATCTTCTGTAATTCTTGCTGTATGAGACTGTTCAGCAGAACTTGGTGGATTCTTGAGATTAGAAGTTTTCTTTTTAAAAAAGAAAAATGATACATTTATTTGAAATAGAGAGTATAAGCCAGGGGAGGGGCAGACGGAGAGGGAGAAGGAGCTCTCAAGCAGACCCCACGCGGAGTGTGGACCCCAATGCAGGGCTTGATCTCAAGATCCTGAGATCATGACCTGAGCCTAAATCAAGAGTTGGATGCTAATCGACTGAGCCACCTAGGCACCCGAGATTAGAAGTTTTCTTACCATGTACTCCTATCTGCTGCTGTGCTGGGCTCTGGGATAGCAAAGGAATGGACTGGATCTACCTCTGTCCTGAGCCATTACAATCTCCTAGGGAAAAACCCAGAAGAGCTGTGTGGTGAGTAATGTCTCAGGCGTACAGGTCAGTATGACTATGATTTATGGGCGAGGATGCAGAAGAAGGTGCGGTTCGTTGGGGGTAAAGTACTAGCCGTAAACTGTGAGCTGAGTTTAAGGGGATGGGGAATTGGGACTTAACCCATCAATGTGCCCTCTCTGTTAAAATGAATGAGTTTGGACATTAATGAAGTCGTGAGCTTTTGGACACAGACCTAAATACGTGAACAGTTAGGTCTGGCCCCTTGAACAGTTTATCGTTTCTGTGAGCCTCAATGGTCCCATCTGGAAATAGGAGGAGACTATGTACGGAATGTGTAGAAATCGGATGGTGGGACTAGCCCTGTGCCTGGCAGAGGAAACGGCGAGCGGAAGTGGGGGAGAGGGACAGTGGCAGCATCGGCAACACGGACTGACCCAGCAGGAGAGGGACGCGCGCCGCTCGTCCATCCCGTTTCTCGCCGCGTCCTGCACTGGGTGGTTGTGGGGTCTACCCTGTGGTTTCATGACAAAATGACCGGGGACTTGAAGGGAGGGGCCAGTGAGTTTTGTGTTTGGAGCTTTCTCAAGGACGTGCTATGGAATAACAGAGGATTTAGTCCGAGGGTGTGAAATTCAGAACAGAGCCCTTCTGTGCCAGCCCTCTCAGGAGGCCTGCGTGGGGTTTGCTGGACAAGGTTCATGGACGACCGGCCCTTCCTGCACGGTGTGTGGCGAAGGCCTGTGCTCGCTGCTGTTTCTCCAGCGGCCCCTTCTGTGTCCGCCCGCCTTCCTGGTCCCTTTGCCACAGCCCTAGATCCAGCCTCCCTGGAATTCACCCAGACCACCCGTCTTTAGGATGACAAGCCTACGGCCCAGGGATTTCTGCCCTCCGTAGATGATAGTAAGTAACCAAGTTGCAGCTTTCAGATTTTGCAAGTCAGAGACTCTGAGGGCCCCGTCCGCCTCTAAAACTGTCCAGTGGCTTTCCGTGGCTTTCGCAACAAAATGCCCAGTGTCTTAACGTGGCGTTCTGTAGGCTGCCTGTGTTTATCAGGTGCCACCCTGCCTGCACACCCCCCCCACACACACACACCAGAGGCAGGGCCTTAGTTGGGCATTCTCTTGCAAAGTGATTAAGATTGAGATAGTATTGTGGTTTGGTTTTTTTCTTTTTTTAAGATTTTTCATTTATTTTGAGAGAGTGCACATGCAGGGGAGAGGGGCAGAGGGGAGAGAGAGAGAGAATCTCAAGCAGACTCCATGTTGAGCACAGCGCCCCACGCGGGGCTCGATCTCACAACCCTGAGACACAGACCTGAGACAAAACCTAGAATCAAGACACTTAACCAGTGGAGGCACCCAGGTGCTCCCTGAGATCGTATTCTTTATGGAAACCAGGAAAGGCGTGAGGGAAGCAGGACAGGGCAAGACGAGAAGGGAGGCAAAGGTATGGGTTTGTGGGTTCAGCTGTAGTCTGCCTGCAGCCTGGGGAGCTCGACAGCCTGTAGAGGCCCGGCTCCAGGCTCCACTCTGGGTGGGGGAGGTAAACACCCAGGCCTTTCCCCTAGAGGTGACAAGGCTGGCTACCAGGACAGCTCTCTGAAGCCCTTAAGGGCCAACACACATGTCATAGGGAAGATTGTACTTAGTCAAGCAGAGGGGATCTGGGTAGGATGCCAGCGGCTTCCATTTTACTCACCCTTCAGACTCCTACTGATGCATCAGGACCCCACCTGTGTGAAGTTTTCCCTGGCCCGGAAATCTTCATTCTGAATTAAGGATGTTTTTGTCTCTGCCTTTGCTTATCAAGCTTTAACCGGGTGCCACCGTGGATTGGCTTAATGTCCCGCTCCCTGCTAGGCTAATGAATTTCTTGAGGGCATCGCATGTTTTACTTCGCCTTTAAGTAGACACTCTCCAGACCCCAGGACTGCTCCTGTGTAGCTGTTTAGTAAAGGTCTTTTGAATTTAAATGAGCTAGAACATTCTTCCAGGCTGCCTAGTGTTTTGGCTCCAAGGGAACCATTCCTCCAAGCCTGTCCAGTTTGGGGGTCTGTGGGTTTTTTCCCCAGTAATGCTAGCTGAGCTCCTGCTCTTTTCTCTGCACAGTTCCAGAGCCGTTGAGATTCTACCTCCCTGTCTAGGTTCTCTTTCTGGGCCAGCAGTTTCTCCCACCTGCGCTCCCTGCGCACGTCGCCCTACTTCCTCCCCAGTCAGCCCAGGCCAGCAGCTTGCTGTCCTCTACTGGCTGCATGGGCTGGGCCCCAAGGGAGATGAGTTGAAACGAGCATCACTTCTTGGATGACACTCTGGCTGCCACTTAGAGTCTGGCAGTGGGTGAATCTTGGCTTGTGTCATTGAATGTCATGGCTTATTGGTGTAGCTGTGAAAATCATCTGGAGGACAGTTGAGGCCTCCTTGGCGTACCCCTTTGGCAGTCACCATTTCTGGCGATTGAAAAGGGTTACCACTTTGTAGTTTGGTCCAGAACTAGATTCTGAAAGATGCGGTCCATGGTCAAATGGAAACATTTGTTCACTCATTCACTTACTCGGTCTTTTTATTCCTTGGCTTTTATTGTGTGCTGGGTCGGGGTGGGAAGGAATAAAATGTGGTCTCTGCATTCAGGGAATTTCTAATAATCCAAGGAAGGCGGTGGTTTGGAGACAGATGGGTACACAGTTTGCAATAATCAAAGGAATAATAGGATATGCGCCACAAGAAAAGAAACATACAAAGCATTGGTTAGGAGTTTAATCTCTGAAGCTGGAGGGCCCCGAGGTCAAATCCCAGCTCTGTTATTTATTAGCTGTGGGACTTTGGGCAAGTCATTTTTCTAGGCTTCACTTTATTCATCTGTCAAATGGCAAAAAACCAGTAGTCTCCACCTCACAGGGTTTGTGAGAATTAAATAAGATTATCTGTGTAAAGTATTTAGCTTGGCACAATTGATAAATGTTGGCTATTATTAAGAATGTTACTGATGGGCCCACTCTCACAGAGGGGAGGGGTCGACAGAAGAGATGGCATTTGATTGAAGGCTTGAATTCGCACAGGTAAGAGAGGCTGCCTAGGAGAAGAAACAGCAGGGGGGGGGCAGTGAGGGGGTAATTTATTAGGGAATTAGCAAGTGGCATGGACTATCTGGGAGGTGCTGATGAATGTTTGATGGGTTTTGGTGGGTGCTAAGGCTGCAGAGGTAGGCTGGGGTCTGGTACCCTCCAGAGTGTGAATACTCAATAAATACTGCCTCAGTTTCTTTGATCTGTATACCTTGAATAACTTCGTTGTGTTGTTCATGTGTTAACATTCATTTATGTTAAAGAATGCTAGTGGGCACTGGGTCCAAAATCATCTCATTACAAAATGAAAATAATGATGAGCGTATCTCCTTTATGAGGTGGGGGTCTTTAGAGATCGGTGGGCTTCGTCATCCGGGCGGTCCTGTGCACCAGCCCTAAATCCCATCAGGCCAGGAAGTTCTCAAAATGGGACTCATAGGACAACGAAACTAAATTTTAGATTTTTTCTAATTTTTTTTAAAAGAGTTTATTTATCCATCTGACACAGAGAGAAATCACAAGTAGGCAGAGAGGCAGGCAGAGAGAGTGGGGGAAGCAGGCTCCCTGCGGAGCAGAGAGCCCGATGTGGGACTTGATCCCAGGACCCTGAGATCGTAACCTGGGCAAAAGGCAGAGGCTAAACCCACTAAGCCATCCAGGTGCCCCGAAATTTTGTCTAATTTAATGAGTTAAATTTAAGTAGCCCCGTGGGGCTAAGGGCTACATAGTGTAGAGCCCCCCAACGTAGAAATTATTTAGGGTAGCCCTAGAGGGAATGTGCAAAGATAAAGCATTGGTTTAGGATTGGTGTGGGATAAGGAGAGGTTTCCTACAGAGGCTTCTGCTGCTGTGATTCCAAAAGGGAAGGGCCATAAAACGAGCTTTTTTTTTTTTGGATCCGTATTATTTTGGAGAATAGTCAGGCCCTCTATGACTAGGGTACACCCCGCTCAGTAGAGCGCCTTGAGGAGTTCCAGGCTGATTAGGGAGCCGCAGGAGCAGTTGTCATAATCCGGCTGTGTTAATAAACTACAGACCACAAGCCGCTGTGTGTTCTCTCCCCCTCCTCCCTGGCTCTCTCCTCGGCCTCTCAATCCAGTGCTCACTCTGCTACATCGTGCACCAGTTATTCTTCCACCCAGCCTCAGCCTCTAAACAAATGGGGAAAATGCGTTGAGTACTGGGGGAAACCTTACAGCCTTTATTGTGCGAGAACGGCTAATGAGGAAACCGTTTGACAAGTGCTTTGTGTCCTGGCTTCTGGCCCCCAGCCAGTTGATTTGCTTGCCGGGACGGCTATATTCAGGCAGGCAGAGTGGAGCAACTGGGGGTGGGGGGGTCGGGGGGGGGGGGGGCAGCGTGAAGAAACCCAGACTTCATAAATCAGGACGATTCAGCCAGATTCCATTTGAATTGAATCTGGGCCAGGGGCAGGAGCGCCATGGAGTGTCTGCATGGAAGCTGACACTTTAATGATTTGATTAGTTTAGGAAGAATATTTTTATGGGTTGTGTCGTCCATTACATGAAGTACTGAGTGAAGTTGTTACATTAGGATGAACCTCCATTACCTACCTCGGTTGTGTTCAAGTCGTCTACGCAGTGATTTCAGCCCAAGACCCTAAGGGTAATCTCGTGCAATCCTCTTAAAGAAAGCACTGTTTAATGACTAAAGCTGTTAATCATATTAAATACACAGGGCCGCTCTGGGAAAAAAAAAATGCCAAATAAGCATAAAGTTAAGAAAGGTTTTTGAATTGGCTAAATGGGGTTTTTTTTGGGAGGGGGTGTTGTGTTGGGGGAAGGAGATGAAGACAGTAAGAATAGCACCAGGGATGGCCCTGCTTGTTGACCGTCCCCAGGGTAGGCACTGGGTCGAGTGAGTGTATCCGAACGCTTTGGGCCGCCCAGTAGAGACTGTCCAATTCCAAGCCGTTTAAAAATAAGAAATTATTATGTCACCTAAAAAGAATTGAGAGAATAATAGATGGTTCTAAAGTGGCACGGCTTCTTGTGTTCCGTGTGAAAAGCGGCAGTCCTGAAAGAAGGGGTTCCAAGCTGGCATCTCTACGCTTCTCTTGGTTTTCTCTGAGTGGGTCTTGGGTGGTGACGTTTAGGTTGAGAAGTAAAAGTAGCAGCTGCCCCCATCCTTCTTGTCCAGGGCGGATTTCATCGACCAGTGAGGTGTCTGGGACCTGAGTATCCCATGTCGAGGTCCGGTGACGTGTCTGGGACCTGGGGATTTGGAGATTCTAGATTTCTTACCCCCCTCCCCGCTGCCAGAGGCACTGAGGAAGACCAGGCTCCAGCCCCCACCTCACCAGTGGCCAGGCAGGGAAATTTCCAGTCTCAGAGGTTTTTGTTTAAGGAGAACATGGATATGGAGGTAATCCCCTTGCCTCCACCACCTACCTGTTTTGTTTTCTTTGCACAAGTCTCAGTGGGATTAGGTTGCCAAGTCAGACCACCATTCGACTTGAGTAAATATGGTGCCCGGTTTTCCAAACAAAGCTGTGTAGGGTGTTGGGCTGAACTGAAGAAGGAACCACTCTTTCCTTAGCCCTTCTGTTGACCAAGGCAAGATTTTAGAAAAGCATCTTCATTCATTCCCCTCTTCCTGGTGTTCTCTAAAAACCAGAAGCAGGGAGCTTAGAACATAGCATTGAGCTGTTAGAGAGTGGGTTTCCCTAAATACCATACCTGCCTGTAAGGCTCACAACCTAGTGTTTTGACACTCCAGGCTCTCTTTGTGCCGCATTTCTGTGTTGAGACTAGTTCAGAGGTCCAAAAATTTAAAAAAAAATAAAAATAAAAATAAGACTGAGTTATAGAATTACATATTTGCATTAGGAAATAGTTGGGAAAGTAATTTGAATGGCACAGGATTGTATAATTGTGATGGTTGATGAAACAGGTTATTGGGCAGAAAACAGATCTGGGTTTGAGCAGCTGAGTAGAAATGGGCAGCCTGTCCGTGGCCGTGACCCTGTTGGTCCCCTGCCCACTTGAGAGCACTTGCTTCCGTAACCATCTTGTCACTTCACTGTCACCACAATCCTGAGAAGTTCACAGGTCCTCATGTCAGAGATAAATTGAGGCAGAGAGTTTAGCAAGCAGTAGTGGATGTGCAAGCCCAGGTGTGTTTTGGTAACGAGTGCTTTCTCCCTGCTGGTGCTCCTCAGGCCGGTGTTCTGCTGAGTCCTAGAGAGGAGGACAGTGGCATGTGTGCGATCGATTCAGGGACAAGGGCCCGGAGTGGCTTGGAGACTCCCAGCCTCCGCTGTTAATCGGTTTTTATCTTGAATTTCAACACACCCACTTCTGTGGAGGAAAGGATTCTGTGCTTTGATACAGAAGCAAAGAAAGGAGCACGCCCTGGGCTGCCCTCCGCCAAAGGGCTTGGAACAGGTGCATGGTGGTTATGGAGGGCTTCTGGTTTTTCTGGGGTCCCCGCTGGGTGGCTCCCTGTGAGGTCACTGCCTTCCAGCTTGCTTTTCTGTAGGAAGCTGAAAGGAAGGGGCCCTTTGAAGAGATCCAGGAGAGCAAGGAGGGCCATCAAGATGATAAGGAAGAGAAATGGAGTGTGACATTCCTTTGAGGGAATTTCCCCAGAGGGTACTGCCTCTACTTCCACACTAAAGCTTCATGGGAAATAGCTTTCTGGCTCTGCTGAGGCCCTGGGGGCCTCTTCCCGCAGCCTGCTGACTCCCCAGACTCCTCAGTCTCTCCTTCCTAGAGGCTCAGAAGCTTGCCTGCCTCCCTGTTCTCTTACAGAGCCGGCTCTGCCTCCCTTGGTCCTCTTTCTGAAGGCAAGTAACAGGGCTTGTCTGTCACCTAGGAGAGTAAGCTCGGTGCGGAAGCAGATAGATGAGAACAAAACAAGCTCTTCTGGACCCTGTCCCTCCTGTGTGTGTGTGTGTGTGTGTGTGTGTGTGTGTGTTAATAAAAATTTGCAGATGTGTCCCAGACCTAACATGTTGTGAAACATGACGCTGAAGCCATGCCCACTGGAGAAGGCACAGGATGTTCCAGGTGGGAAGATAACCTTTGTCCAGAGTCTGCATCAGGAAAGGAAGTCCTGCCAGCAGGCCTGGAGCAGAGGCTCTCAGAGCTGGGGCAGGAAGGGGAGGGATCATTGCAGGGTGAAGGGGGCGGCCTCAGGTGGGGCAAGGACCAGGGGTGGCCTCCTGAGCAAGGCCTGCGAGCAGGTCTGGACTTGGTCATTTGAAAACAAAACAAAGCAAGCAGAGGAGTGTGATGTGACAACACTGAGAATGGGGGGTCGTGGACAGAGTCAAAGACAGGGACACATGTGCCCGCCTGCGAGCAGGTCTGGACTTGGTCATTTGAAAACAAAACAAAGCAAGCAGAGGAGTGTGATGTGACAACACTGAGAATGGGGGGTCGTGGACAGAGTCAAAGACAGGGACACATGTGCCCTCCTCCTGTGCCCTGTGCCCGCTCATTTTCTCCTTTCTTCTTTTGTTCATTCAGAGGTGATTATTACTTAAAATGGAAGCCATGGTCCAGGCACATGGGACACAGCTGTAAATGAGACCAAGAAGGACCAGTTCTCATGGGGATTATGTTCCGGTAGACGGAGATAACCAAATCAGACAATCCCTAGAATGAAGTATCCCAGCTGGTGAAAGCTATGCAGAAAATCAAAATAGGTTTATGGTCATGCTAGGAAGTGACTGATCTGCTAAAACCAGGAGATCTGTCTGAGGGGGACTTAGGGGTAAAACGTGAGTATGGAGTGGCAGTCTGTGAAGGTTGAGGAAGATTCTTCGTATCAGCAAGTGAGAAGAGCCAGTGCAAAGGCCCTGAGGTAGACAAAAAAGTAGTATGTTCAGGGAACAGCAAGAACACCTCCGTGGCTGGAGTTGAATGAACACGGGGAAGAGTGTTCATAGTGTTTGTTTTACATCCCAGGTGAGTGTCCTTGAGCAAATTTCTCAGCCTCTCTATGCTGCTGTGCCCTTGGGCTTCACAAACTCGAGTTTGGGTGTCCACAGATGTGAATCCAAGTTCTCTTTCACTTTATGTTGTTCATTTTGATCATAATCTTAAGAACAGTCATAAAAGCGTTTTCTGGGTCATCTTGATGATCCCAAGTCTGAGCAAAGCTGTGGATTTCACAACTGTTGGTGTTTGTCTTTGCGGTTGGCTTGTGCCAAAATGAAGTTTGGGCACGCTTCGTGCAGGAAGATTTTCTCCATAGTTTGAATACAAAAAAGGGCAGGGCAAGTGAGTGAGCCATCCTAGATACTGAGGCGTGTGCACGCCCCACTCAGGACCCCAGGCCAGGTGGTTGGTACACGCACATGCCCTGAATGGGGTCCACTTCCCCATCTGAGCTTGTGCCATGTTGGTTGGAAACGGGCTTAGCAGTCAGATGCTGTAGCTTCCCCCCACCATCCCCACTCCCGGGCTCAGTAATTGGATCAGATACCATTTAAGGCAGCTTTCAGTGCCTCAAAACTAGCCTTGTCTTCATTTGAACCAAATACCTTTTCAGATTTACCCTAGTGACTGCTCAGTAAAATCAGCAGGAAAAGATTGCTGCCTGGTCTACATTAAGTTGAAGTCTGATTACCTTGAAGACCTGCAAACAAAACTTTGAAGTTCTTAATAACTTTGTCTTCGATCTGTTTCTGTAGAAGGAAGCTAAAGTGCCCAAAACACAAAACAAAACAAAACAAAACAAAACACCCTTAAATACGGAACCCAGCCAGAGCTCTGTCTTGCTAACTCAATACGGACCCGCGGGTTTTAGCAAAACAACATGATTTCAACAAAAATAATTTAAATTTCTCTGATTTTTAAAAAATTTGTATTTGTGCAGAAGGAGGAAAGTTTCAGTTAAAATAATGTAAGTAAATGCGTCTACTTAATGCATTCTCCATGTGGGCATTTCCTTCTGCAAATAGGGTCCACAGTTCTTACAAACCAGCTGCAGAGCATTTCAGGTCAAAAATCCAAGATCCAGATGGGATGAGTGCCAACCTTTGGGCTTCTGACTTCCTCTCCTTGAGGGTTGCATGCAGTTACTGCTGTGATATCCCAATAAAGGAGTGGGTGTGATCAAGGAATGGGATTTTGCAGCGAGAAGCTGTTGTTCACCCGTGTATCTGGAGTCAGGCCCCTTTGGAAGCACAATTTTGAAAATCACCATCTTCAGCCTCCCTCCACCTTTTAACTTGGTTCCTGAAAGACTGATAAACTTGGTGAAACGATCCCCTTTGTATCTAGCTAATAACCACTCCTCTAAGTGGTTTTTCCTCTCCCCTCCCCCCCTCCTCTTTTCTCCTTCTGTTCCTCCTTCCCTCCCTCCTTTATACACCACACACACACACACACACCTGTAGTTTGTAGTTCATAAACACGTATCCATCTCTAATACGTCTGTTCCCCCCGTTCCTAATCACGAGTCCTCTGCAGCCCACGCACAGGAAATGGACCCATGCGTCAGTGTGTTTGGCTTTTGGAGAAAACTTTGTCAACTTGTCATGTTGCTTATATAAATACAGAAATATATATTTAAAACTCAGTGGACATTTGGCCATCCCCTTCTCTTATTCTCTCCCACATCCTCTAGCCCAGTCCGTTTTTAGAAGTGATTTGTTGGGGGTGGGGGGTAGACCAGACGTGGATATCCAGAGATAAGCCTCCCAGTTTTCCCGAATGAAGAAGTCTGTGTGGTCTTTGACACCTGGATTGCGCGTGGCACTGTGCTGCTCTTTTGGCTGTACGGATAAAAGAATTAATTTGCATTTAATTGCCTAAATCTGTCTTCATAGCCTGGGGAGAAATGATGGTTTGTCACTTGGTGTCACTCTTTCCCCCCCTTCCCCCCAGTTTCATTTGGTGCTTCGTCGTTTCCTCTCAGTGCCGGAGCATCTCAAGGAAAATGTTGCCTGGCCCACGGGTGGGGGTGACAGTGAGTGACAGGTAGTCTCACGCGGCTTGATTAATGACAAAAATCGCCCATTTGGCCAGCTCCTCCACGTTCCTAGCAGACGCGAAATGAGAGAAGCATGTTAATGGCCATGCAAACCTGGAAGTTTGGAATTGCTGGGAAAATCTTCATCCTTGATGTGTTACTTCAACCTGACCCCTAGGACCCCAACAGGAGCTGTCCCAGGAACTCCGACATGGTGACCTACTAGAAAAATCTGTTGGGCCTACTTCTTATTCTTTGCTTTTTTTTTCTTTTAAAAGATTTTATTTGTTTGACAGAGAGTGACACAAAGAGAGGGAACAGAAGCAGGGGAGTGGGAGAGGGAGAGGGAGAAGCAGGCTTCCCGCTGAGCAGGGAGCCCGGTGTGGGATCGGATCTCAAGACCCTGGGATCATGACCTGAGCCGAAAGCAGATGCTTAACAACGGAGCCATCCAGGCGCCCCGTTGTCATAAGTTTTCATGGGTTCATTCATTCGACAAATACTGAGTTCTGAGTCTGTGTCTCCTAATGGCTTCTCCGGCTGGACTGTGAGCCTGACAACAGAAGGGGAGTGTAGATTGTTTGCTCTCGTGTCCCCTGTGTCTTTTCTGTTGCGTAGCATGATGGCGGTGCTCATATTCATACCCGTGCACCGAGCGATTGGGGAAGTGCTCAGAGCACTTGAAGCGTCCATATATTTAGGGCCCCTGCCTGCAGATCGTCTCGTTTGAGCGTATGTCCGGGATCTTCGCTACGTGTGCATTTCCTCACCTTCCTGGCATGCGTGTCTCTTGAGTGGAGCCTCGCACGCACTGCAGTGCAGAGCAGAACCTGGGCAGGCTTCACCCGCAAACGGACAGCACTAATGGAGCTCTTCCTGTATACCCTGCACTCTGTACACACGGCGCGTGTACGTCCGCACTCATTCCCTGCTCTCAACGACCAAAGAGCTCTATGCCTCGGTTTGTACCCCATCTGGCAAAGCCAAGGATCAGAAAGAGTCAGACCCAGCTCACGTGACCCGCCGAAATAAAGGAGGCTTAATTAATCAACCTGTGGCTCAGTTATCTCCGTGTTTGTTTTGGCCTTGGGCTTCTGGGTCGTTTTAATGGGAGCATAACTCAAAGTCTTTGCCCTTTTCATACCTACTTTAATCTGTGTCACAGGGACCTGCTCCATAAAGAAATAGTCTCACTTTTACTTTAGTCTTTAAAATAAAAAATTCCTGCTCTATAATGCATTGGCTTAATCTTTGCGTGGCTGAGTATGGGCCGTTGTCCCAAAAGACCCCGTGGGCTCTGAGTGCGGATGTCTCCAGTCCCGTCTGCTGGACACGCAGGCTCCGGCCAAGGTTTCCTGGATTTGAGGGTGACCAGGTGGAAAGGTTAGTGTAGCTCATTTCTGCTGGATGTGAGGTCGGAACCAGTTACCAGCGAGGTGTCTCAGCCTCCCTCAACTGTGGTGTTCTAAGTAAATGTGACTGCTACAGTTAAAATCACTATTACTGGGGCGCCTGGATGATTCAGCGGGCTGAAGCCTCTGCCTTCAGCTCAGGTCATGATTCCAAGGTCCTGGGATCGAGCCCTGCATTGGACTCCCTGCTCAGCGGGGACCCTGCTTACTTTTACCCCTCTCTCTGTCTGCCTGCTGCCTCTCTGCCTACTTGTGATCTCTGTCTGTCAAATAAATAAAATCTTAAAATAAAATAAAATAAAAAATAAAATCACTATTATTTTGTGAGCCCTGTTTGATATTTTTCTGGAGAGGCATTCCTTCCCTGAAAGATAAAAACAAACAAAACAAAACAAAACAAAAGAAACGGAAGGTTTTCAATAAAATTGAAATAAACAAAACATCGGAATTTTTAGATTCCGCACCTAGTGGGATATGGATTCTTTTATTGCCTTTTTGGTTTGTGTGTGCACACGTACGTACACAAACGCACTCGGGCAGCTCTGTGTTTCCCGCATAGCGACCGTGTGCCCGACCCTGCGCAGAGGCGATGATGTGTAGCAAATGAGCCAGCCAGGTGGACAGGCTTCTGCCCGAGCTTGTCGGGCTCAAGAGATAGGACTGGAAGCAGTCAAAACAGCAGTGGCCTCAGTTTTATGCTGTCTTCCACAAACTGTTTATTCTTCGGGGAGTCACCCAAATGTCCAGGCTCTTCACCTGCAAAATGAGGCTGTTGGCCTAGATGTTCTCGATCAGCTCCCAGCTCTGCGGCATTTATGCTGGGGCCTGTGCCCAACCAGCGAAGACCAGCAGGCGTCTTTGCTATCAGTCACGTTCAGTGGGGAAGCTGCCCTGGCTGCGGGAGGCCTCTCCTGAGCAGACAGTGCGCCCTGTTCTGCCTGGGGTAGGGTTTTGCATTTGACCATGGCTAATAGGAAAGGAAGCTGTTCCTAAACCAGCGAGACGAACGTTTGCAGGTCTTAGCCTGCAGGCAGGGCCAACTGCACGGTTTACAGGGTCTCACACAAAAGAAAAATGTAGACCCCTTGTTCAAAAAATCGTTAAGAATGTCGAGACACCACAGAGCATTAAACCAAGCACGGGATTATTCTGGAAACACAGAATTCCTGTGTCATTGCATCGTGTGCACAGCCCTGAAACCAGCCCAACCTGCGCACGAATCTGAGAGACGGGAGGCTCTTCCTCCTTTGGAAGAACGAGGTTAAATGGCTACGTTCCTGTTTTACAACGTGTTATTATTTTTATTCTTACTAGGATTATTTTAAATGACACCACCCCCATGCCCATCTTCTCTTATAAGAATATAAACTGCTCAAGACAGGGTCTGCAGTTTCCCTAATTTATGTTTCCTCCAGCCAGATGACTGGCTTGATGTGTGTGTGTGTGTGTGGAGTACAGTGAATGCAGTCTTCATTTGTCGTAAGGAGAGATGGTGATTCCCCCCCCCCCCCTGCAGAGATTCCTTTTTTTTCCCCCCTTAGGGAAATGGGTGTGATAAATCCAACTGAAATAAGGGAGAGTAACCTTGAGTGAGGGATCTGTGGAAACTGAGACACAGGCCATTTGGTGCAGTGCTCTGAAACCGAACCAACCCTGCCCTGGGTAACGGGGACGAGACCTGTGGACAGTGAGTTGCTCCGTCGTGTTTTTAAAACAGCCCTTTCGGTGCAACACAGACCAGTATTTTTGGTGCTGGTTGGGACTTCGTGAAAGATGGTAGCTCACTGAGGTAGAGCTGAGCAAATCAGGGAATGAGACGTACAGGCTTGCAGTGTTCGTAATTCTGCATTTATTCTGCGTGATATTGTAAATAAATGGTTTCCTGTGTAAGGGGTAGTTATCACCGTGTACAGCCTACCTAGCAGAGAACCCGAAAGAGGGCTCGCCAGAGGAGCTATAAATTTGCCCGTGGAAAGGGCTGGACGTTTGAGTGTTGGTCCAGGCTCTGTGCAGATGTTGATGAAATGCATTGTGGCATTTGGGGCTTTAGTTGCTAGTTTTCTTTTAGAATTTTTGGCAGGTCTTTAACCAGGAGACATCAGCAGTGCAGTTATTTTCAATAACCTGGACTCTCCAGGAAAATTTAGAAATCTGTCCAAATAGAAGGTAAATAAAGATGTTTGTAGGCAAAGCCTTTTCGGTAAAGCATTTTTGTGGGGCGTGGACCTTCCACACGGACAGAGCTGAACCGTCTACCCTATGTTGCTTGTTCTGTCTGACCTCCTGTGTGTGGCTTGGGTTTCAGCCACCCCCCCACCCCCAAATTTCCTGGAAGCAAGTCATCATTCGGAGCTAATGCATTTAGGTCCTTTGGATTTACTCAGTGATTTGGGGCACTTACTGATTTTTTATGGGCTCCATAACCAGGCCCCATCACTGTGGTCCTTTACCGCATCGGGACGGTGTACAATCACGATGAAGCCTGAAGGAGGAAACAGCAAGTGCGAGGAACTCGGGACCCATGTCTAAAGAGTAGTCATTGATGACGAGGCCTGATCTGGGGTGTTATCTAGTCTGTCTGGTTTGTTGTTGTTGTTTTTTGGTTTTTGGTTTTTTTTTAAGATTTTATTTATTTATTTGACAGACAGAGATCACAAGTAGGCAGAGAGGCAGACACAGAGAGAGAGAGAGAGGAGGAAGCAGGCTCCCCACCAAGCAGAGAGCCCAATGCAGGGCTCGATCCCAGGACCCTGGGATCATGACCTGAGCCGAAGGCAGAGGCTTAACCCACTGAGCCACCCAGGCACCCCTTGTTGTTTTTTAAGATTTTTATTTTTAAGTAATCTCTACAGCCAGTGGGGGGCTTGAACGTACGACCCCGAGATCAAGAGTCCCATGCTCTACTGACTGAACCAGCAGGTGCCCTACCTCTCACCTGGTGTGTGTTAGAAGGAACTGACTTGAGCTCAATCCCGAGGATTACAGGCCACGAAGCAGTGGTCACCTCAACTCCTTTTGGGGACCAGGAAATCTTTTGAGATTATTGTGACTATAGAGCAGGGAAAGGATAGAGACACATAAAAGTTCTACCACCTGAGTGACCTAAGGAACGGGGTCAGAATCTGCTGTGACCTTCCCCTTGCCCTGGGATTGTCCTGAGGTGGTGGACCTGTGTTCCTGTGGGAGGCTCCCCATTCTGCCTTAGTGCAGGAGCAGCAGCGCACCCCAGTGACGGGAAGGCTGGAGTGAGGTGGGAGCCAGCCAGCCTGGGTTCGAGGGCAGGCTCTTGGTGCACACGTGAGGTAGATGGCTTAACCCTCTGGGTCTTCATTTCCTTAGCTTTGAAAGGAAGCAAAGCAAGCAGCTCAGAGAGACCTCGTGTGAAATGACTGTTGGAAGATACTAGTTGACAGTTGGAAGATACTAGAAAACTAGTTGTTGTTTTTAAGTAATCTCTCTGCCCAACATGGCGCTTGAACTCAAGACCCTGATATCGAGTGTTGCCTGTCCTACTGCCTGAGGCCAACCAGGTGCGCCTGCAATTTCCTGTTTTTACGCCCAAACTGCCCCCGATGTATTCTCATTTACCCGGACTCCTGTGCCTTCCGGAGCTGGAGAAGGCTTGGCAGTGCTGGGAGCTCACGATACCATTTGCGGGCTTTTTGAGAAGAAAACAGGTCTCTGCAGACTTCACTCTGACCCCGAATATGCTGCCACGTTTACCCTATGAAATGCTGTGGCGAAAATGACCAATGAGACTGACGCAGCTCCTGTCCAGATGGCCCTAA
The DNA here is from genome assembly GCF_011764305.1 of Mustela putorius furo. Lineage (NCBI taxonomy): Eukaryota > Metazoa > Chordata > Mammalia > Carnivora > Mustelidae > Mustela > Mustela putorius. Next base: position 20,385,096 of record NW_025421322.1, on the reverse strand, counting down.
CAGCCTTGCCCTGTCACATGAGGAAAGCTCTAGAACACAGCTTGGGTGAGGGGGCGTGACAGGTATGGTAGGCTGCCCTTCTCCGTGGTTTCCATTGCTACGGATTCAGTGTCCTGCGGCCAACTGCCGTCCGGAAGCTGTTGATTCTCCTTCTGACGCACTCCCAGAAGGTCAGGAGCGGCCCAAGGCTACATCAGGTGCCTGCGTCAGTCATTCCCTCCCAGAGACATTTCATCATCTCCCATTGTCACAAGACAAAGGGTGAGTACAGGACAGAAAGATATTTTGAGAGGGAGACTCTTCATTGAACTTTTATGACAGTATAATATTAGAATTCTGTTTAATTATAAGTAATTGTTAATCTCTTACTGTGTGAATTAATCTCTATCATAGGTATGTATGTAGAAGAGAAAACATATTACTGAACTGTGTGTGCGTGTGTACACACACACACACACAATCTGTAGTTTCAGGTATCTTCTGGGGCTCCTTGTGGATAAGGTTGCCAGGGCGGGGGTGGGGTGGTGTGGAGAGCTACTGTATTTATAAAACATTTCAAAAGCGTTCTTATTTCTAGTCTAAAGATGTCTGCTGTGGAATTGGGATGGCTTTAATATAGTCCCTAACTACCTAAAAGATTTCAAATCTATCTTTTGGGTTATCTTCCTCCATGGAGACAGGTCTCCATTTATAATAAAAACCATTTAGGAGACAAAATAAACAGAACACATACTTAGGAGTTTTTAGATTATGAGAGAAATAGGTTGCAGTTTTGGGCCTCTTACAGGAGTAAGCCCATTACGTATCAAAAATTGTATATATTTCAAGGGCCATTTACTTAAATGCTTTATTTTAACTTCTGTCTCTGATATAAAATCACCTTTAAATTGGCGGATGCCAAGGTGCAGAAGAAGGGGGTGTTACCAGCTCTGGGTTAGGGTTTATGTCTTTGTAAACCTTATGGGACCAGATTCTACCCCCGTCTCACCAACCCCTTCCGGCGCCTCCGGCCCCTCCCTGCCCTTCTCGCTAAGGCTGTTGTGTAGAAGGCAGCGTTTCCCTGGATCTCCTACTTACTCTACCTGTTTTGGCCTGCAATGATAACTGTTTTTCTCTAAAATGCATGATGTAACCAAGGAGGCCAGTGTGAGGTCACTAGTATCCACTCGGCTTGGTAATTACTGGCAACTGTTGATTGCCTTTGTGCTCAGATTTGGAAAACTGTTGCATCAAGGTGTAAACAGATGATTTTCTTTTAGCTTCTGTTAGCCGTACAACCTAACGGGATTCTACTCATTCACCATTACTCCCATTGGCTTTTATACCAGCCAAAAATACTTCCCTCTCTCTTTACCCCTCCCAGAACTACTCTGGAGGATAGCTGATGACATATAAAGTAAATTTCTTAATAGCCTGGGATGTGAGCTATAGCTCAGATCAGTCCGTTCCCTGTAAATACCCCAGTAGCTCTAACCCGTGCCCGGCATAGAGAGGGCATATGATAAATATATCCCTAATAAAGTAGAAAAGGAGAAAAGAATTGTTTCCAAATCAGTCAGTGTTAGAGTGGGCTAAATGAATCACCTATTTCATTTCTTAAAATGCGGTTTGTGATTCAAGTAGCTTGAAGTCGTAGAGTCTAAAATTCCGTGTGTCCTCCCTGCTGTGTGATGTCCTGTGTGATGTCGGTTCCTCTGATCCAAGGACCTCCTTGAGTGCAAGCGAGGCAGTGCTGGGACCGGAACCCACTGTTTTCGCTCCCAGTCGGGGAGTCCTTTCCCACATGTCAGTGATGGGGAATGCGTGGCCCCGTGTTTTCCTTCTCCCTGTCACATTGGTCAGCTCGTTCCTGCTGAGTCCCCAAGGCACAGCGTCACCATCATTCACCCTGGGGTGCTTCACGCCCCAACTAGCCGCTTGAGTAGAGCTTTGTTCGAGATCACACTTGGGGGACGCGGCAGAGAGGGTCATCCTCTGCCCCGTTTCTCACGCCAGTCACTTAAACATACCGATACTACACAGCCCGGTCTAGCATCTGCGTTCGAAAATGTGGCCTCTGTCCTTTGATGAGTGCAGTGAAGGTTCCTTGCAACCAACAATAGAAACTGACTCTGGCCGAATTCACCAGAAAAAAGAAATGAGTGAGAAATACTGCCTAAGTTCCCAGCAGTAACAGGATGGTGAGGAGTCAGCTAGAAATACCGGTGAGAACCCTGCCTGAGTTCTTCCCAGCAAATCCCAGATACGGCAGATCCTGGACATTGTCCCAGCTGATTGTTGAAGGGCTGCACCTGGCTGGCCACCTGAGGTCCCATGTCTGACCCCACCCTGGCAAGGAGAGAGAGAAGCTGGCCTTTTCCTTCCTCCATAACAAGAGGCAAATCCCGCCCCTTCCCAAAGCCTCTCCCAGTGGAGAATTCCTCCATCACAGAAGACGGGATGGGTTATTGGGCCATCAGAAAGAGGACACATGTCCCCCATCACTCTTAGGCTCATGGTAGGTTACTTAGGGGTTTCTCAGTGAAACTTAAGTTGGCCACCAGCCAGCGCAAGTAGCAAGCAGCCTGCCCCTCTGTGCTTGTGAATTCTGACCGCTGCTGAGAGTTTCTCACTACACCATCAACCCTTTGGGAAAGTCGCATCTATGTGTGAGAACAAATTGCCAGGTTCCTTTTGCATTAGACCTTGCGAGATGAAATCAGTTGCCCTCATCAAATGGATGGAGGCGTGTCCCTTTCTTCTTGAGCAAGGGAGACCTTTGGGGATCGCAGGAAAGTGTTTTGGGCTGAGTGCTAAGGGCTGTGTAGTTCGGGTGGCCCAGGACAGTTAGGAGAAGACATGTCTCCTTTCCGAGAGCAGCCACCTCTGAACCAAAGTGGATTATTTCCTCCAGCAGCAAATCCAATTGGCAATTGAACATTTGCAGTTCTTACGGGGATTTAAGTGCAATTTTAAAGCTGCAATTTTTATAACTGGGGTGAAGAAAAGAAAACAAATCTGAATAAGGCTAGATAATCCTATGCAGGGTTTGAGCATACAGTCCTGTTTCTTCTGTCCTGAATGTTTTCCAGGCAGAGGGGGAAAAAAATTTTTGAATGTTGAATATATGCAAACATTACAATCAAGGATAATTGTTGTGTCTGTATGCTCTGACTCTGATTTTGCTTTCTCTTTTTCATCTCCTGTACCCTATAGGAAGATGATCACAGACATAGAAATAGAATTTGCATTTATATAAATAATGCCCAAGCTGTTCGGAGGACAGGCTCCCTGTCTAGGGCAAAATGTTTCAAGCTGGCATTTTCTCCTTTGAATCTGGGGCTGGCTTAGATCACAGAAATAAGGCCTTTCCTTTGTAGGGCATCAGAGTTTTCTCAGCACCTTTGCATCTGTTCCTTGATGTGGTCTTTACTCTAACCCCGTGAAGTCGGCCGGTCCGACGTTATTATTCTCATTTTGCTGGTGAGGGAAGGAGGCTCAGAAGAAAGCATCCAGATTATAGAGATTTCTAGGTAATGTTTCTAATGACGCCCTCCAGTAGATCTGTTGTTACCGCCTTCTAGAATCTGAACTGCTTGCCGTTTTCTCCCTCTGGTGGGCAGGGTGGCCTTTTATGTTCTGCGCGGGTCTCTCTCGGAGCAGCCTCATGAGACTTAATGAGTAGTGTGTGTAAGGTGCGCCAGGATCCTCAGATAAGAGGAGTCCCTGTTAGTATTTATTAGGAAGGAGCAGAGCCCCTTGAAGGGCCGCTGCCTTATTGTTAATGGCCCTAGCCAGAGCAACTCCAGGTTCCTGGGCTTTGCCTGAAGCCTTTAGTAGTCATTATGGTCAGGAAACTCACCCCTACTGAGATGTTACTTTATATGCTGTAAGTGCATTTTTAAGACAGAGAAAGGAAAATAGAAATCATCTTTTTGATGTGGAATGATAAAGGACAGCCTGGGACTGGGATGCTCTGGTCCATGAATTTGGAGATCGGGGCTTATTCTGAATTTTGCATCTCCCAGGCTTTAGGGCAGGGAGGTGGGGATGGGTCCATGCTACAGGTGGGGCCGTGCTGAATTTTTGGAGGCACAGACGGGAGCACACTGGGCTCTGTTCTGAACCAGCCACTCCTGTTATCCCAGGACAGCCATGGGTTAGTTGTTTAAGGCCACAGGCCTGTTTCCTCCTCCCTGGAGAAATCCCGAAAATGATAGAGCGCTGACCTACTTCCCCAGGTGTTTGGAAAGAGTCACTAGGGAATGGTGGTAAAGACATTTTGGATGTATAAAGGCACGCTGGAAGTACTAACTGCAGTAACTAATAGGAAAGCAGTAGCCGGGGCGCCTGGGTGGCTCAGTGGGTTAAATAAGCCTCTGTCTTCAGCTCGGGTCATGATCCCAGGGTCCTAGGATCTGGCCCCGAGTCAGGCTCTCTGCTGGGCAGGGAGCCTGCTTTCCCCTCTCTCTCTCTCTCTGCCTGCCTCTCTGCCTCCTTGTGATCTCTGTCAAATAAATAAATAAATAAATCTTAAAAAAAGAAAGAAAGCAAGCAGCCCCTCTTACTTCCCAGGAGATTTTGTATGGTGGTGATTTTCCCCCGTGTTTTCTTTGCTAAGTGAAAATGTTGGCGCTGCTTAGGAAATAACGCGGGGTGGGGGAAAACCCTCTAGGCTAGGATCCAGGAATGTGTTACTAATTGGTAAATAAGTCTGCTGTTAAAAATCTCACTGATGCAGCTAAAAAGTTGAAATTTGATTTTTCCCCTCTTCTGTTTCTTCCACTCCCGTCTCCTTTCCCTCCCTTATCGCTGTCACCACATCAGCCGTCTACACCGTGGAACGATTTTGCCCCGTACGAATCTGAGAAAAATGAACTAGACTGTAAAGACTCTTGATACGGAGGAAATTAATTTTTTTAACAACATCCATTGTTTATAAAATAAAATATTAGCCGACCTTCCAGAGAACACAGACAAAGTCATTTTGCCATGACTTTGAATTTGGACTTGAAACATAAAGTAGTTATTTCTTTAAAAGTCAGGTGCCCTTTTAATTTTCACTTTAATGAGCATGAACCTAAAGAGAAACTCTTTGATTCATTTTTCTATAAAGTGGCATTTTTGGTTCTCCAAGGACATGGGGAACAAACACAAGAGTGTCCACGGTGGAACAAAGGGGTATTGAATGTAGCAAACCTGTAGATTTTTTATTCTCAGGCACTTTAGATAGTTCACTTAGGGGGGCTGATTGTGGATTTGTTCTCATATTCTGCTGTGGGTCTAACGCATTGTGGTATGATTGTTCTCACGAGTAATAAGATACTTCCAAACATAGGCACTTAAAACAACAGTTTATAGTTTCTTAGAATCCTGTACATGGACTGGGATTTGGGTCCATTCCGTGGGGTGTCAGCTGGGGTCACTCGTGCAGCTGCGTTCCACAGACAGCTCAGCTGGGGCACCGTGGTTCACCTCTGTGCAACCTCTCTACAGCAGAACTCGGACTTCCCTACAGCAGCTCCCAAGGGCAGATTCCTAGAAGGCAAAAGCAGAAATGCGAGGCCACTTAAGGGCCACACTCAAAATAGCGTCCCATTTTCGGCAGTGCTGCTGGTTAAGGAAGTCACAGGACCAGCCCAGATTCAGGAAGAGGGAAGCAGATTTCAGTTCTCAATGGGAGAAGCAGCATGCCCGTTCGGGGAAGGGAGGAATTGACAGAGACTGTCAGTGGAGACGAGCGCATGCGTGATACCAAGGCAGCGTGGTCACTGCTCTGTACACGGGACCATATGTCTGGGCGCCATTGATAAATGGAGTTCCCTTGGGGTAGGAACCGTAGTATTCTTGATGTCGCTTAGAGGACCTGATAATATGACTCGTGCGGGGCAGAAACTCACTCCTGTTGAATGAAAGACCATGCTGTGACGTTTTAGCAAGTTGAGTATGATTTAATCAGTCCTAAGAAGTAACATTGCTGAGCAGTAGGAAATACCAAGTTCATGTTTAGTGTGGTGATGTGTCTCGTTCCACTCTCTCATGCTGCCGCAAGCTGCGTTACAAGAGCCTTTGAAGCCCAGAAAGGAAGTCATTTGGCAGAGAGCAGTGCTACCTGGTGGTTTCAGTAGCATCCCTGGAAAGAACAGAGGACTCCCCAATTTTGACATCCACTATGTCAAAATAGCTTTCCTATTACAAGATTGCCGTAGATCACACCAGAGGATGACAGCCTCGTTAACATGGATAAAGTTATTGTAATTTATGTATAAATAGCTTTTCTGTGTCAAGACGTAGTATCATTCAGTCCCTCCAGAATAACATCTCTTCCATGAAAAAAGCGAACTGCTAAAAAAAGCCATTTCTGTCAGAGGAATCCACAGAAGACAATGGTTTCCCTGCTGCCAGCCCCCCAACAGAGGGCTGACCAAGCCTTGGCCATAGGCGTATCTCCAGAGAGGTGTAGGACTCCTGCTAGGCACTCCCTAAATGCTAAGTTGGTGAGTGAGTGAAGAGAAAGGAGGGACCATAGGTCGTGTCTACAGGTACCGGCACCAGGGAAGGGCTTCTGGGATGGAACGCATGATTGTTTGTCCAGGCACAGCCTCTCCACCTGTTCTGTCTCCTCTACCGACCGAGACCATTCTGCTAGACACACAGAAGGGACATCTGTAGCATATTCTCCTGAGCACGTGCAACTGTGCGCACCTCCTATCCCATCCGCTCTGTTAAATGACCGTTAGACCATCCATCTCAAAACATCCAGGTGAGGAGTTTAGGGAACCCTATTAACAATGAAATCTTAGAGAAGGGTCAGTGGGTTTTTAGATTTTCCTATGAGTTTTAGGATAAAGATTTTTAAAAGGACTATAGCTACCGATGAAAAGCCGTCTTTTATGTTGTGGTAGCTTCTGAAAATCCCTTTCCTCCTCCTCCTTGTGTGTTTCTTCCCATCAATACTATTACGAAGGTCATTCCTTTGGTGTCGTCTAGAGAGAAGGAAGTGATTTTGATAAGTGTTCTTTTTTTTTTTTTTTTAAAGATTTTATTTATTTGACAGAGAGAGAGACAGCAAGAGAGGGAACACAAGCAGGGGGAGTGAGAGAGGGAGAGTTCTGGCTCCCTGTCGAGCAGAGAGCCCAATGTGGGACTCGATCCCAGGACCCTGGGATCATGACCTGAGCCGAAAGCAGACGCTTAATGACTAAGCCACCCAGGTGTGCCCTGATAGGTGTTCTTGAATTATGTGTATTCCCTCTTATTCATGATCCTCTGAGATAATGTTTTTCTTAATCACTATTGTTAATAACATTTGGACAGAAATCTGAATTCTTTGTTAAAAGTGCTAATTTCGTACTTTAATTCTCACTTTAACTTTTCTACCTTCTTGTGCCATTTTAATTACATACACATTGTCAATTCCAAAACCAGAGTGTCCAGACCCGTGGAGGCCTCCATCCTGATAACTCTAAATCTCTGAAAGAAAGAAAAAGAAGAGGTCTAGCTGGTTTCTGAGAAATCACTGTGTGTTTGTGTTTGTGTGTGTGTGTGTGTGTGTGTGTGTGTGTCTCCATGTGTTCGCACAGGTGTGCGTGTGTGCATGTGAGCTCATGCTCTGGGCCCTAGAGACTGGTATCAGAATGACTTTGACCTAAAAATGCACTCTAGATTTTAGCACACCTCCAGGAGAAGAGAGTAGAAAACATTTGCTGCATGGAATTATCTGTCCCATTACCACCCAGGTGTCAAAGAAATGAAGCTTTCCTATTACAAGATTGCCGTAGATCACACCAGAGGATGACAGCCTCATTAACATGGATAAAGTTATTGTAATTTATGTATAAATAACTTTTCTGTGTCAAGACGTAGTATCATTCAGTCCCTCCAGAATAACATCTCTTCCATGAAAAAAGCGAACTGCTAAAAAAAGCCATTTCTGTCAGAGGAATCCACAGAAGACAATGGTTTCCTACTATAAAACGAGCTTTGACACAGCCCACAGCGACTCGGCTTTATGGTGATAGGTTTTTGCCTTCAGCATAAATGGAATATTTCAGGTCTTATCTCAGATAGTGATTTGCTGTATTGTTGGTTTTGGTACACAAATTAGCTAGGAATCAGTTTAGGGCCAGACCAAGTATAAGGATCTCCTGGTGTTCTCTGGAAAAGGGACCATGTTGAGTGAAGAAAGTCTCCACTCTTGATTTTATACCCAACTCATGGTCCTAGTTAAGAGGATCTTCCATGCGTCTTAAGTGGCCAGAGGCCCTGGAATGGTTGAAACATCTAAGAGAGATCCTAAACTGCCATCAGTGTGTTGAGGCCCCAAGAGTGGAAGTGAGCCTCGTGGTAGTTACTGAGGCATTCCTCTGGTTTGAGGCTAACTCCTGGTGAGAGACAGGCAAACAAGGTGGACTGGGACCTTTAACATAGGCAGGGGTTCCCTTGGACTGCCCGACACCTTCGAACAGATGCTCCGTTGTCCCATTATCATCTTGAGCTTTACCGCCCCCATTGGGATCTCCTTGAATTGGGCTGTGATAATCTGGAACCTATCAGTTTTTACATGATAGCCTGACCTCTGTTATTATCATGGTTTCCAGATATTCATACAAATTCAGGGAGTGAATTTTTCTTAACATTGGTTTTGACTTTGGGACATTATATTTATATGCTTTCTGGTGGCCATGTTGTTTAGTGGTAGACATTTCAGTAGTTGGGGTCAGGGTTCAGTCTCAGCAGGATAAACTTGTCAGACTTTGCTGCTTCACCTTGGCCTCTCCAAACCAGGCCTCTGAGTGTGGACACGGTCGGTGCAGGAAGCTTAGAGAACCTTGAGGCCAGGGTTCACAGGCCTGTGTCCTGGCCCTGTAGTACTCTTGCTTATGCCCCTGGTTTTCTTCTCAGTAAGTGAGGCCAATGAAATGAATCGTTTTCAAGACCACTTCTCTGCCCAAAGGAAGATTATTTTTTTTCTTCATTTTTTAAACACAAAAGTAGTATTTGCTCATTGAAAGAAAGAAATGAAAGGAATCAAGTGAAAAGCGGAGGTTGCCCCCCTTCCTTAGGTCTAAAAATATAAAAGGAGAAATTGCTGGTCTTGAAAATTCTCGCGATCATCTCTAAAGATGGCGTCATGTGTCCCTGTAAAGTTGTCTAAGGTATCCTGTAGTGTGCTGTGCCACAGGCAGAACTATTCCTGGGGAAGGGCTCCTCATTCTAGTCTTTGTCTCTGTTGCGACTAGTGCCACCGACGGCCAGTGATTGGAGTGTCTCTGGTTCGGACATCTTGTCTTTAGCAGTCTTTGTTTCTTTTTCTTGTGTTTACAAAGTAGCTCTCTTATCCTCTTTCTCCTCTTCTTCCTTCCTGCTGCCCTCATTCTTCTTCTCCTCCTTCATTTTACTCCTCTGCTTGTCTCATAGAGTGTCCTAGAAATAACTAAATACCCGTTGGTAGCTCCCTGTGAAAGAGCATGTTGGTGTTGTAAACTGTTGGTATTTTTTTTTTTTAAATAAACTAATTCCACAAAGTGCTCACTCTATATAAGATGTCACACGGAGTCCTAGAGAAAGGTATGATTATGTGGTATTAAATTCAAATTTGTGGCTGGCTGGCTCAGAACGAAATGAAAGCTGAGGGAGGGTTCTGGTATTCTGGAAAGCTGGCACCCTCTGCTTAGTTGAGAAGAGGAGACAGATGTTAACGATGATGCTTTTTTTGCAAGCTCTCCCAAAGCGTATGGGAAATGTAACATTTGGATCCACCATTTGCCCTCTCCCCAAGGCCAATTCCCTGAGAGGGCTCCCCATTTGCTCTTGGCTCTCGATTTGCTTTCTGCTTTTTGTTGACAGTCATTTGCAGACTTTTGCCCTGAGTCTTCGTTTATGGTAGACTCAGTTACCTCTGGGGTAGGGAGTGTGAGTAGCTCATTCAGACTGCGTGGATTTCATATCTAGGGTTATTGCTGTTGGAGGAAGCACATCTCAGGGTCTCTGCTTTCTTCTGATGGTTGGTGGAACGTGTTTGCCTGCATTCCGGTGGCACCTAACAGCAAAGCTCTTTCTCAGGCGCGTGCGCACGCACACACACACACACACACACACACACACACACAGTACTAATGGTATCGTTCCACTAGTCCAGGGTCCTACAGATCTTGCCACAGTCTTGTAGGAAGGGTTCTCAAGGTAGAGTCAAAACAGTTGTATTACTAGACATTTCTAAGCCTTGGTTAGAAAGGCTAGTTGTATTACTAGACATTTCTAAGCCTTGGTTAACTCTAATGTCACATGAGAATTCTGACAGCTTGACAGGGTTGGTGTGGTAGTTGAAGGTCCAGAATGTGTGAAGCAGAGACAGACTCCCATGTCATTGGTTTGCGAATCATTTCCTTTCCTTTCCCCCACCAAGTCTTCTTCCTTCCTCTCTCTGAGACAGCTCTTCTCTCTTGCTGTCACAACAGCGCAGTGCTTCTACTGCTGGGCTGTAGTTTCAGGTCACAGGAAAGCCAGACTGGCTGGGTTTCTGGTGGCCTGCAGCTCTCGTAGAGGGCATCCGTGGTGTGGCCTCGTCATGGCCAGGGCCTACCCGTGCCTCACAGAGGGAAGCAGCCTGCTGCTCAACACACTCCAGTTCTCATGGCGCTCTGTTTGGGGTGTGATTTTCGTTTTCATCAGCTGTCCATCTTGACCCCCGAGGCTTGACTCATGCGGTTTCATGGGGGCTTGGGAAAACGGTGGCCCTTCTGTTGGCAGTCTGGCCGAGGCATTTAACCCACTACGGAGACATCTTCCTAAGAGGAATTAGAAGGCACAGTGCACTCATCTGAGGGAAAACACAGGAGGCTCCACGCTGGACATCCTGGAAATGAATTCATTTATATATTCTCTCCAGTAGGAGTTTCCAGGAAAGAAAAATGATCTGGGAAATGGTGACAGTGAATATAACCTCCTACTGTGATTTTTTTTTTCCCTTTTGGAATGATTAATAACATAATGTTATAGACATAAGAAATAAAAATAGTAGGTTTTTAGGAGATGGAGATCACCAGCAATTATAGGCTACAAATCAGTCTTTCCTGTTTTAACCTTTTATTTTGAAATAAAATAATGTTATCCTTATAGGAAAGTTCTGGAAGTAGTATAGAGAGTGCCTTCCTATCCTTCACCCATCTTTCCCTGAAGTATACGTATTACATAACCATAGTATAATTATCCAAACTGAGAAATTAGCATTGGTACAATACCGTGAATTAAGCTACAGACTTTATTTGGATTCCATCAGATCATTCCTTGCTTCTCTTTCTGTTCCCGGATCCCATCCAAGATCCCACACTGCAGTTAGTCCTCATGTCCCCTTCAACTCCTCCAAGTCTGTGACTGTCCCCAGTCATATTTCTCATGACATTGACGGTCACGCATTCATTTTAACGTGCCTTTTCAGTCCTTCTCTCTAATTTGTTTTCTAGTCAGTGTTATTGTACTGTAGTTCTGCTTTTCCATTTTTAACATCCCAATGTAAGAAACTTTCAATGAATGGCATGTTAAGTGGTTAGAATTTCTGTCTGCAGTAAATGTTAGGGTTTGGTCAGTGATTCGGTTCTTACAATCTAATAATCCCAGAATGAGCAAGCAACAGGACTGGTAGTTTTCTCTACCAGCCTGTCTTGCCCACCATGAAACTGAGGTTGATGGAGTGACGGGACATGCCAGGGATACACACAGACTTCGAGGGTTAATGGAGACCCCATGCCCCGGTGCGTTGATATGTGGGGACCTTCTTTCTCTATCCAGGCATGATCACAAACATAGCTCCCATCCCCAAAGTTGGAGATGGGCTTTAAAGGTAAGGGGAGCGTGGTGTTGTCCTTGTTTTAAAAACCTTCCTTAAGACCTGGAAAGTTTTCCCATTGTACTTGGAATTCAGTCCAGTCCTGTTGTCTACAAGGTTCTCAGAGACCTAGCCGTGGCTTGCCTCCCCACCACATCTGTACTCTTTGCTCACCTCCCTCATGAACTTCTAGATACAGGGGCCATTTCTCTTCCTCTCTTCCTCAGACATTCCAAGCTTATTCTTACCTCCCACCACAGGGCCCTTGCACTTGTCTTTCCCTCTACCAGCATAGCTTTCTGCCTAATCTTCACAGGGCTACTTCCATCCTTCTGCTCATTCTGGCCTCTCTAATATTCAAGGACAGGCTCTGCAGACAGGCCTTCCTTGTTGTCCTTTTTAATATGGGGTGCCCCCATGTCACTTTCATTTGCTACAGACTGACTTTCTTTCCTTCATCTTTTACTGTTGCAGATGACCTCTTGCTTGTTTGTCTCTATCTCCCAGTAGAACAGGAGCTCCATGAGAGTAGGAACCTCCTCCTGCTCCAGACTGTACCACTGGGGCCAGAACCCATCTCTGGGCATCTTAAAAAGCAGCTCAATAAACAAGTTGACCAAGTGAGTACGGTTTCTGAGAGCAGCAGTCACAAGAAGAGGAACTCTGTTCTTACCTCTCTTCTTTGGAATTTGAAAAGCATTTCCTGGGTCCTAATCAACAAGAATTTATTGGAGGTCTCTGTACCTCACAGCATAATAGCGCTTTTGTTAAAAATGCCCAGCCCCCCCCCCCTTTTTTTTCCTGTTTAACTTGAATAGACAGCAAAAATGATGAGCATTTCAAAGGCATTTAAATTAATGTCAGCACTGCCCTGGGCCTTTGGTGTGTTCTTTTCATGGAGAAGCCTCCCCTTCCCTTAAAGGTGTTTTAGGACACCTCTTTCCCAAACATTTCGAGTAGAATTAGGGTCTTTAAAGGATAATAAAATGCCATGGCTTAAACACATTTCTATTACTTTTGACAGCTCAATTATTACCGTATTGCCGTAAGAGTGGCAATCCTGGAGCCTTGAAAGGGCCTTTGCCAGCAGATCAAAAGAATGGAAGAGCCTTACTTTGGGATTCACAGTCTGAAACAAAAAGGCAGCTCTTCCCTTCCTCTGGCCTGTACCTCCTCCCCCCCCCCCCCACCCCTACACTTCGTGTTGTTACATCTGGGTGGAGACCTGTTTTGTTTGAGAGTTGGGCAGGCTTTTTATTGTTTAAATTTTTTTTCCTTTCTAATAAAGTTTACTTTGCCAACTCATTTGGCATGATTTACTGGGCCTACTACAGATAACCCTGCTGCCGCAGCTAGAAATGAACAAAACATAGGTAACGGTGAGCTATTCTCAACTAAGAGTAAGACATTAAGAAAGGCCAAATGGGGCCATTCAGATGCGATTAGAAATGTGAGACGATCCTTTCTTTCTTACAAGGAAAAAAAATCATTTCTAGCTAGTGTTACCAGTCCATTTTATGGATGAGGACATTGGAGTTCAAAGAGATCAGGTACTAGTAGGCAATGAAACGTGAACCCAAGTCTTTTTTTTTTTTTTCCTTTAAGATTTTATTTTTAAGTAATCTCTGTGCCCAGTGTGAGGCATGAACTCACAATCCTGAGATCAAGAGTCTTGTGCTCCACTGACTGAGCCAGCCAGGCCCTCCCCCTTTTAAAATTATAAACGTAAATGTTTGGGTCGTATTCGTGGGCCAGCAGGTGTTATCCTTGTTTATTTCGTGACCTGTATGAACGATGAGTAAGGTCGAAAAATGGTTTTGGGTCGTTGTTCCCATTTTGCACTCACATTTATTTCAAACGCACAAAACCACCAAACTTGGGCTGAGCATGAGCTCCTTGAGAAGAGGGACCAGATACGGACCCAGGAAGTCAGGGGTCCTGCCGCCTTCCCTTCTTGTCACCAACGAAGCCATTTGTTAGTGGAGGGCAGGAAGTGTCTCGTTAGGCCACAGGTCCCAGAACCTGGCTGGTTCTCAGGTTTTAATCATTGTCTGAACCTGTTGTAAAGTGAATATTTTAGGAACAGAGTTGTGCGAGATATAGAGCAGTTTTAAGTGTCATTTATTTCTCCCCCCAGGTTTGGAGCATCATTCCCTCAGTAGAAAAAGTACCATTTCCCCATTATTCTACATTACCGATAACATTTCTTTGTGTGGAAAGACTTTGTACATGTTCTTTAGGCTCGTTTGTGGATATCAAGCAGACATTGCCTGAATTACTGGGAAATTAATGTTGGCTAAAATGAGCCAGAAATTTGTTTCCTTGAAGTTCATACCTATTTGAGAAAGAGAAATGGCATCCACTTTGATAGATTGTCCCTTGATGTCACAGATGATGAAGAAGTTGGTGTTTGACTTCTTCCAAAATGTTTTATAATACTCTCTCTTACTATCCAAGTGTGTTTCAAAACAAACAACTGCACTATGTGGCTGGTGTGTTTTATAGGCTTATAAGTACCTGAATTTACTAATAAGCTAATCAGCAAACTTTATAGGTTGCTCTAAAAAGTGAAAATATCCACCCCCCTCCCCAAAAGAAGTGAGAACTTTCTAATCGTGGATAAATACTTGCCAGTTCCTTTGTTTAAAAAATGTCAGTTTAGGGGCGTCTAGGTGGCTCGGTGGGTTAAGCCTCTGCCTTTGGCTCAGGTCATGATCTCGGGTCCTGGGATTGAGCCCTGCATCGGGCTCTCTGCTCAGCGGGAAGCCTGCTTCCTCCTCTCTCTCTGCCTGCCTCTCTGCCTCCTTGTGATCTCTGTCAAATAAAATCTTTAAAAGAAAATGTCAATTTAACCAGGAAGACCAAGTGAAGTGTGGTATGACAGTGAACCTCACAGCACGTTTTATTAATTCGTACGTAATACGGCTGAACTAGTGGCTTCTAAAAACAGCAAAGCAAGAAGATATTTCTCATTCAGAGTATCTCATTTTCCATTATTAATAATTAATAGAGCTTTTCATTTTTAAGTGTCAGTACTGAAAGCACCAGTGTGCTCAGCAGTATGCAATTACAGAGTGTTATTTTAAGGTAATGGTGTTCCCACTAACAACAGAAGTCAGAGGATGGGCAGGAAACACACTTATTATCAGAAAGGAACATCGTCCTAAAAGAGGCTTTCTGGATTGTTTCCCCACCATTTGTACAAGATTCTGTTGGTAGGTACCTGGACTAAGCATTTTAAGTGTTTAAAACCTCTGGAAATTGGGGGTGGGGGTGGAACAGAATTGTTAATGGTGAAAATTGCTAGGCCCTTCCATGGGCTGGTGGGTATTGTTACCGGTCTCTGTTTGGGCAGAATCTGGCTATTGGTTGACTTGCCTATGTGAAAACATTTGCTTTGCTGAGGCAGCGTGTTTGGCCTGAGAATTATTTGGGGTGGGTATACGGAGGAGGATGTCAAGAAGAGAATGTTAGGTCTTCTATTAGAATTCAGGGCTGTTTTTGGGTGAATACATTATGTAGAGTCAGGCATGGTCTGGGGAATCCTAATACAAAGGGATGTGGGAGATGTGTTACAACAAGCAACCTGTCTTGTTTGTTTTCTGCACTTGGATTTCTTCAGATTTTGAATAATGATAGTTCTATATCAGCCAGGTAACAAAGAATAGGTTTATGGAGTGGGATAAGAGCTGTATGATATGACCTCTGGCTTCTGATCTCATAGCGCTCATACCTGTTAATGTCACCATCATTCTCCTTAAAATAGATGTAAAACATACGCTGTACTTTCCCAAAGAGACAGGGGTTTTCCCTGTAAAATATTTTTCATTCATTGGTTTTTCAGGTGCCCATGGTACACTTTTTTTGTTGTTTTGGTTTGGAGGTATTCCAGTTCTGTATAAAAAGTTTCACATACAGGGGCACCTGGGTGGCTGAGTGGGTTAAGCCTCTGCCTTTGGCTCAGGTCATGATCCCAGGGTCCTGGGATCGAGCCCCCGCTTTGGGCTCTCTGCTCAGCAGGGAGCCTGCTTCCTCCTCTCTCGCTCTCTCTGCCTGCCTCTCTGCCTACTTGTGATCTCTCTCTCTGTCAAATAAATAAATAAAACCTTAAAAAAAAAAAAGTTTCACATACAAAGTGTGAGTGTTTTGTGCTCTGAGGACTTCCATAGGAAATAGTACACATGTTAGGGCAGATTTTGGAAATGTGCTCTGAGGTTATAAGGTCTTAGAGAGCTGTCCTTTGGGAGGATGTTTATTTATGGGCTAAGTTGATAGATTTCAGCTGATGGCGACTCAGAACAATTGGTAGTGGCTTCCTGGGCTGCTGTGTTGAGGATTCTGAGGGCTCCTAAATTCATTGGGAAAGAATGCCATCACTTACAGGCATCAGTCTTGTTGTATGTTCTGCTACCACTGGTTTATATATTCTTCTTCCATGAGACCAGTCCAGCTGTGGCTTCGTCTAAACCAGTATTTAGATGGGTTCTGTACCAGTGTTCCAAGAATTGAATGAATTAAAACTCATTATTTGTCGAGGGAAAACCAGGACCCCAAAATGTTAACTTGCCCAAGGTCAGCCTGCAGTGTTAGATCTTTTTTTTTTAAAGATTATATATTTATTTATTTATTTGAGAGAGAGAATGAGAGAGAGAGCATGAGAAGTGGGAGGGCCAGAGGGAGAAGCTGACTCCCTGCCTAGCAGGGAGCCCGATGCGGGACTCGATGCCAGGACTCGGAGGCAGTCGCTTAACCAACTGAGCTACCCAAGCGTTCCCCAGTGTTAGATTTGAATCTAGATCTCTTGAACTTGAACTTCACAGGAGTTCTTATAGGTACGCTTGGATCAGGTGGTATATTTATGAACCTTCTTGATTTAAATTCTCCTTTGCTCAGAGCTGGAGATAGAATGTTCTTGTAGTTCTTTTTGAAAGGCATTTAAAAATGGAAGCATTTTTATGGAAATATAATATACATACAAAAAAGTCCACAAATCAGAAGTCGAGGACTTGACCTGTTTTCACAAAGTGAACGCACCCTTGGTAACCACCACCTAGAGGAATGTGCTTTGATATCACTTGGAGTAGAAACTCTCCATAGAGTGATTTTTTTTTCTGCGTACTTTCTTTCTCTCTCTTCCTCCTCCTCTTTTCCCTAATACCCCTGCTGCAGCCCCCGCAGCCCCCCATCCCTCCAGGCTCAAGTGTGGTTCCTTGGGCTTCTTGATCACAGAACTTTGTCTCAAGGACTTCCATGAAGCCATCTGAGCGAGTGGAGAGGACAGTGCCCTGAGGTGCCCCTTGTCTGGGTATCACTTATTAGAGAATAAATATGAGAAGTAACAGGAATCACGAGTGCTGATTTAATTCTACTTCAAGTCACATTCTCCTTCTATCATACACCTGGAATCTATTAACGAATATAGTCATTTCCCTCTACACAAGTAGATCCATACAAAGAAGCTGAAGTTCAAAGAGCTTAAGTGACTTATGCAAAGTCATACACTACCTCGTAAATGGGAAACTTCTTTAGACGCCTCCATTTTTCCTTAAAATACACCATAGCTGCCTGCTTTTACCTTCACTCTTTGCTAAACATAAGTTTGCAGGCTTAAAAATAAAATTGAATTAACAAAGAAGTACATCGACACCGGGTTTGTGATAGGACCTGCTTTTTTTAATTCCCTTTCTTTTTTAGAATAAGAACTGCGATTCCAGATAATTGCAGCCCTGGAAATAGGGCTAAGTCCCATATTTTAAGGAGCTGTTCTCACATTTCCAGCTCTCTTAAGAATGGGTCTTTGCAGCCTTGTTTACTAGCATTGTTACCTTAAAGCTGTTGCAACTGATTTTCTTAGCAGGACCAGAAGTTCCTGAGTGTGTCTCAAGTTGTAAGACTAACTTCTCTGTGCGAGGAGGGGGAAATGGGAGATTCAAGGTCATCAGAGATGGACAGTAAAGGTTAACACTGCCCCGGTCCTTCAGGAATGCCATTTTGATTCATGTGGAATCCATGATAAATCTTTACCCATTTGTGGGTTGTTTTTCATTTTTTTTTAAAGGTTTACTTATACATTTTGAGAGAGAACAAAAAGTCTTAGACTCCACGCTGAGCACAAAGCCCCATGTGGGGCTCGATCTCACGACCCTGAGATCACGACCTGAGCTAGAACCAAGAGTTAGATGCTTAACCTACTCTGCCACCCAGGATCCCCTACGCATTTGTATTTTTCAAGAGTCAGTTCTAACTTGGGTGATCTGACACTTAGGGGAAATTTCGAAAATGCTGCAATCTATTCATAATAAACTTAGAGTTTTTAAGTGGAAAATGAGTGTTTTCTTTCTTTCCTCCTCTCACTCATCAGGGCGTTTTGGCTCATCAGTGGAGTGTGTTCTAGGGAACACTTGTCTAGGGAATCCATGGAACTGAATGCACACCCCTCTCCTTCTCCTGCTCCTTTCCTTAACATCTCCTGGGAGTGTTGGAGGTTTTGTGTGGAGAGCTTGCTTCTTCCTCTTCTTAGTTTGAGCCTTCAAATATAACTGAACTTAATAAAATACCCTCAAATAGGCAAATACCACAAGGAAGATACATGGCCCATGCTTCCTTTGTGCTGGGCTTCATTGTAGACAAACACAGTGTCGTGTGCATATTAAGAGTTTAACGAATACCCTTAATGGTGTGAATGAATTCCCCTTTATAAAGTTAGAGATTTGATGGGAAAATCAAGGAACATCTTAGTGACTAAAGTAAGAAATTTCTTACTCCTGAATTGTTGAACGTATTTCTAATCTCCCTCCGTATGTCTGACAATGACAAGGAGTCTGTTGAAGGGTATGTGACATAACCTGAGCTCCTGGGCCTTAACAGAGGGGAAAGAAAGAAATGTGCAGGAGAAGATAGATAATATATTGTTTCACCCTCAGGAGTCCCCTCCATTCCCCACTTTGCACAGGGCTACCAGAGGCTAGAACATTCATGTGTTTTGCCACACGCCCTGTTGGGTACCTTGTTTCCCCTGTAAGTGCTGGGGAAGCTAATTACCCTAACAGTGCTTGGCCGAGTACCATAAAAAGCTCTGATCTTGCCAGGTAGTCTCTCGGAAGACCCTGGACCCAACACTTCTGGGTCTCCTTTCTGGTAGATCAGAATTCCAGTTTCATGAGGACTTCTTACAGAGGCCTCTCCTTCCGTATAGGACTGAGTCTTTGCGGAGTTTATTCAGTGTCTACATCAGCAGGATTTTAATGGTCTCGTGGGCTTTCAGGTCAGGCAGACCTGTGCCTGAACCATGGATGCTTCGCTCTTGAACTGTATGTCTCTGGGCATGTTACTTAACTTCTGACCTTCACCAGTAAATCCAGGGATGGGATTACCTACTTCCAGAAGTAACGACGACTTGAGGAGAAGTAACTACCCGTAATGGCGACCACTTTCCCTTCTCCTCTGCTTTCTCTTCACCCCAGTTCCAGGAGCTGTCAAATCTCTTACTGCGGAAAGTGAATCACCTGAGTTCAGAGGCGGTAGACTGTGTTGTGGAGGTCAGGTCTCCGGCTAATTCTAGGCTTCTGCAGATGCCAGGCCTAAGGAGCAGAGTCTGCTCTGCGTGGTGGACTGTAGCTCAGCCAGATGGGGTGGCTTTTCCCTCTTTGGTCAGTAATGGGAGTGACTCAGCGTAGAATGGATTTCTGCTCCAGAATGAGACTTGTGGTGAACACCAGCCTCCGACGGTGCATTCCATGGCATCAGCCCGGTATCCAGCCACTCTAGGTCTTGAACAGGAGTGAACTCAGTAAGCAGTCCTATTGTAGGTATTCTCTGCCAGACACGAAGAGTACAGTACAGCAGTTTTCAGCTTGCTTTTAAAAACAGAAAAGAGCTTCCTCATGTTTGTGATATGTAAAAAGTATGTAACATTTATAAAATCCCATGTTTTTGAAGAGGGACAGTGTTCATGGTGCCTTAGCCTTGGATCTGCTTACTGAGTGTCTCATCTCAGGTGCCCTCTCTGGCCATCTTAACTCATCTCCAGGTAGGTCTTCATCCTCCTCATGCCCCCATGGAACATGTCTCTTGTGTAGAAATGCACTGTTTAAGTGTTGGCTTAGCCCACAAGGCTCAAGCCCCATGAAGGCAGGGATCTTCCTGCAGTCTTAGTGGTGAATCCGTCTCTCTTCCCAACACCTAGTATGAAGCGGGAGCTGGATCTGTTTCACTGTGGTTGACCTAAACTTCCCCCCACGCCTTAGAGGGCTCCGTTCCTCTCGTAACTCCAGTCCGAATTTAGACCAACACTTACGAGCACATGTAGAGCGCAAGGGAAGATGCTTTGACATAGAGCATTCCTTGCTCAAATTGCCACATATAGAGAACCATTTTCCTCAGACATATACTTTCCTGATTCTCCGGCCCCTGAAGGCAGCATCAAGTACAAAACCCCGACAGCTGATAAGCTTTGACTTTATGTTGGTTGCATTTATCTCGCTGCGCCTTCGAAACATGGGGGCCTGCGTTGCCTTTGAGACATAATCTTTGGTCTCCCCCATCCCTCTAGATTGGATTAATAGATTTATGTGGCTCTTGAACACAAGCTGTCTCAGAAAGCTTGTGTTTTAACCCAGTAGGAACCCAGCTGATCCTTTCAAAAGCAACTTTTAAGAGAAACTGATGTCCTGTGAACACGTTAGCGAGCTGTCACTGTGACTTTGTCACCGGGCTCATCTCAGAGCAGCTGCAGACTCATTTGGAGATTGCCTGATTATTTATACACCCAGATTTCTCTCCTTTCCAGGGGTAGGCTGAGACTGAGCTGTCTCTAAAGTATGAGAAGACACGTTATGAATGCTCTGTCATTAAAATAGGTCACTTTTCTCTTAATGTTTTCCGAAATCTTAAAGCTACTAGAAAATTATATTTCTACCAGCTTCTAGAGTTGTGAAACTGTTCTTTAAAAAGCTTGCCTTTCTAATGTCTGCAGATGTGAGAACAGTGTGCTCCACTGCACTTGCCTGTGTGTGTGTGTGTGTGTGTGTGTGTATGTGTGTGTGTGTGTATGTGTGTGTAGACAGAGCATGTAAATTTAATCCTAGTAAATGCCTGTTCCGAAGACGGTCTTCTCTCCAGTGTAAACACATATTTATCAGTGTGGGATAAATGCATTCAAAAAATAGAGTAAATGGCCTTTTACTCAAATTGCATGTATTTTTTTTTAATAGTGAACACTTAGTATCAATCTCTTCATTTTTCTCCACCTACAGATTTGGAGGTTAGAGAAAGAATGCATTTGGGGGCCAGTTTTTCTGAATCAAAACAAATCAGGAATTGGCAAGATTGTCGTTCCCTGACTGGTTACTGACCTGATTGGTATCATTTTCTGAGCTTGGGAGAGCCGTGTTCATTCATTTTTATTTTCCTTCTGCAGACTGGGTGTAGTAGGTAATGTAGCGACCATCTACCATAAATAAATTGCTGCAAGATAACACACAGAATTGGGATCTGTGCTTGCATTTGTCTGTTTTGTTTTGTTTTGTTTGTTTCTTTTTCCTCCCTTACATCCAGCTCTGCCTGGAAAGGCCATTAGTGTGCTTTTTAGGAGGTTCGCCATTATAACTTTACAAAGCTTCATGTGGCCCTCAGCTGTTCACATATTTTATGGAACCTGCAGAGGTGGCAACCGGGGGAGGAGGTTGGAAGACAGCTTATCACGGAGATATAAGTTAACAATAGCTGAATTCAAAAGATATGACTAAAATCACACTTGGAAATCTGAGGACACCACGATGCTGTTCAACAGACCACGTTTCTGAGCGGCCTTGGTCTCATTTAGCATTTCTGTGTCAAAAAGTCCCAACCTCGTATGTCCACCAAACTTGCAAGATGGAAACTAGGAAAAAGTGAATATTCGGGACATCTTCGAGATGGTCACGTCTGGGACCTTGCGCCTGGGATCCCAGAGGGAGACATTTTCCCTGAAGAACTGGGTCTCCCCCTCTCCCCATGACCTCAGAGACAAAGGGAGTCCATGCAGAGACCCCCGCATGGTTAAGATTAGAAAAGACGCAGAGCCTGTGTGGCTAATTTGAAAGTTTGGTTGTTAAAGAGCCTAGATACCTCTGCATCTTGGTGTCTCTCCAGATGGTGTGGATTCATGAGGAGATGATAAGGTGTTACAGAAAGAGTACACACTTTCGAGTCAAGGCCAATTGGGAGACCATTCCTGGATTTGCCTCTTTATAATGTGGGTATTATAATAATAACCAGAGCCACCTAGAAAGCACTTTCTGTGTGCCAAGCTCTGTGATCAGTATTATTCTTACCGTCACCTTATGAGGTAGGTTCTTAATTCAAAAGGAGCAAACTTAGAAAGATGTCAGGTGACCAGCCAAGATGACCCTTTTAGAAAGTGGTGCCTGTGGGATTGAAACCAAGGTGTGCTTTAGATGGAGAGCTCATGTTCGCTCTTTCTTTTCCTATTATTAAATTTTTTTTTTTTTTTTTTTTCGAGAAGGAGCAGGGGGTGGGGCAGAGGGCGAGGGAGAGAGAGAACACAGCAGGCTCCGTGCCCAGCACAGAGCCGGAAACAGGGCTCCATCTCACAACCCTGAGATCATGGCCAGAGCCGAAATCCAGTCAGACTCTTAACCGAGTCAGGTGCCCCTCCCGAGCTCGGGTTCTTAACAGTATGACCACACAAATGGTTACAAGTGTTCATTGACCTAATAGTTGAACGGTGCCTGGCATTGGGTTCTGGCGCATGGTAGGCCCACAGCAGAGGTGAACCTGGAGCTTCCATTCCTCAGGGAAAGCAGTCGAGCCCTTCATTTGCCCCCGAGAGTTAAGACCACTATACCCTGTTGCGAGACAACCAGCCATTTCCAAAAATCACCTCCATTCAGGTGGATGATGGGCGTGGTCTGTGTCCTGCTGGATGCAGTTTAATATTCTCATATATATAGATATGGGGGGGGGGAGTTGTCAACAGGCCGTATGTTACAGGTGAAGAAGCCATGTGCGGCTGGTTGTGTCCTGAATGGAGAGAACAGCCAGCGCTGGTTGAATTATTTCCATTTTTAACTAGCTGCTGCTTTGGCATTGTTGAAACACAACCTTATTAGCCTCCTATTCTTTCCAGTTGAAAAATGTGCGGTTGCAGAGCAGAGAAATTCATGGACAGAGAGCTCGCCCTTGGGAGTTGGGAGGATGCTGAACGCTGCGGTGAACAGTCATGATGGGGACAGGAGCTGGTGGGTCGAGGCCAGTGGAGGGAAGTTCAGCACA
The DNA here is from genome assembly GCF_011764305.1 of Mustela putorius furo. Lineage (NCBI taxonomy): Eukaryota > Metazoa > Chordata > Mammalia > Carnivora > Mustelidae > Mustela > Mustela putorius. Next base: position 20,362,016 of record NW_025421322.1, on the reverse strand, counting down.
GAAGTTCACTGCTCTCCTTTGGGATAAAACTCTGTGAAAGCGAACCCTTGGTTTAAGGGCAGTGAATTTCCAATGCAGCTATCCTGTCCCCTGTCCTCGCTAAATGTAATTAAGAAGACTTTGAAGAAGCAATATTGTGCTAAAGTCTAGATAAGAACCGGCTCTCCATCCACTTCCCCAAATCCCTAAAGCCTCGTTTTATTTTAATATTGTTCTTCTAGATTCCACTTTGCTGCTGTGTTGAGGGGGCAGCAGGTTGGGAGGGTAAAGACGAGGCTTCCTGGGGAAGCAGAAACCCTTGTGGAAACCCGTTTTTAATCTGGATGATGGCTTGGTAATGTAAGCAGTGAGTTGGCAGAGGAACGAAAACTGTAGGATTAATGGCCTTGAGCCTAATTCCCAGATACCTTTTAAAAGGCCAGCTAACCAGCTGGCTTTGTCCTTTTGCTCTGCGTACGCTCCCTCCCACATCCCCGGTGTTTTCTCGTATGTTCTTTTTGGCCGATTTTTAACTCTTCTCTGAATCTGAATTTTAGCACCAGAGCATGTGTGAGAGAGCTGTATGCATGTCATCATTTGCATTGAAGATGCTTAGAAGTTAGTATACAAACAGGAAAATCGTCTCATAAAATAAGAGATGATTATTTGTGTTATAAAGTAATCTGTGGGATATGGGGATACAGTTTTTAGAAAATACAAACTCATACTGGGTCTGTGCTCACGTGCATGTGTGTTTGTGCCTGTGTGCACACAAACGTGAATTTCTATGTTTATACCCTGGAAACCTTGTGTTTTCTGTGTAAGTACCAGTAAGACCCAACAAACATCATCAAGTCTGGCAATGGTCCAGACAAAATATAAAGACATAACCTACTTCACATTTTAAAATCTTACTACTTAACTCGAGCGCCCACTTATAGGCCTCTTAGAAACCCAGGCCATCTTTAAGACAGAGAGGCCAGGATAGAGGGAAACTGTTACCTTTGGGGATGTGTGCCGTGTGAGCTCCTGAAGACATGCGTGTCCCGGCTATGAGCGTTGCTTTGGGTGTGAATGGAGACTCAAGGCAGGAAGCAAAAGGAGTGGGACTTAACTCCAGCAGACAAGAATGTGATTAGTGTTTCCAGCTTGAAACCTTTGAAGTGGGTCAGCAGGAAAGGAAAAAGCAGAGCCAGTCGGACATCAGAGAATAAGAACATTCCTTGTTGCTCGGCTTAATTCTGGAAGACTTTGAAATACCAGTCCCTATTAGTTTGGTGGGTAAACATTCTCATTATTTTCCGTAATTTGCATTATGATTGGAAGGCAATTAACGACATGAACGTTTTCATATAACACTTAGACCTGGGTGGGTCTTAATGACTTCCCTTCAGTCTTGCATGAAGTTGTTTACTGTTTGATTTCTGAGTGCTTGAAACTCCTTATGGTTCTGGCTGAGAGCAGACGCTGCTGGGCCGATGTATTTTACAATATGATTGCATTAAGATCGTCTCCATTCTTTCTGCACTGGCCTAAAGTCTGCCCAAAGCAGGCCCTCGATCAGTGAGAGCAGTTCTTAGATTTGTTAACCAAAACGCAGGAGTCTTTTTATAACTCTTGCCATCATGACTGGTGTATGTCTGTGGACACCTTGTGATATTTTTGGACTGTAGCGTGCTAGTCCCAAATCACAGATAAGCCCCCGTGTAGACTGTATTAGAGCTGAGCCCAGGCAAGCCGGGATGTTATCAAATCACTCTCTGTAACTTCACAGCCTTCCTTGGTTTACAACCATTTCCATCATGTCATCTGAGATTTCCCATCGGCAGTGGATTAGTTCACCCGTCCAGAGGTTTTCCCAATCTGATACAGCACGCGCACGGACCTTACAAACCTTGTGTTCGCCGGTCGGTGCCTGATCCCGTCAGCCTGTTGATATTCAGTTAAACTCACATCTACACACTTCCACATTTATTTTTAGCTCCTTGATCGCATCCGGTCATTTTTCTCTGCTGCCCTCTTCCCCTCCCCGGATACAGAGCCAGGATTAAGCTGGACAGTCCTGATGAAGGAGGGAGCATCACTGGGGGCCTGTTTCTTACTCTGTATTTAATTTGCCACCGTCAGGGATCAGCCAAGATGTCTCTGCAGGGGACGGAGGTGGCGGTCCTGGGTAGAAGCACAGATACAGTCCATTCTTCGCTTTGAACCAGGGCCCTGGACGAGGTGGGAAGGACGTAGCATAAGTAATTCATAGTCACTTTAAAGTCACTGCCAGCAGGGACATGCTTCTCCTGTATTACTTAAAAAGGAATCCAAGGCGAGGGGGGCGGGGCGGGCAGCGAGGACAGCAAGCCATCTAGGACCATAAGTTACAGAAAGGGCTCTTGTCTTTGTTCTTTTCTCTCTGGACTGATTCTGATCATTTTCACCGCATTGTGCGGTAAAGGTGGAACCAGGATGCCTGTGCCCGGACCAGTCCCCCCGCTCACCTGAGGTCGGCAGTCTCATTCATACCTCCCCCGGCCGCCACAGAGGGAGGTACCCCAAGGGGTGTCTGCCCTGCTGGGCATTGTCTCATTCCCCCAAATGCAAGTAGAAGTCCTACAAGGGGGCACGAGCTGTACCCGTTCAGAGCACAGCCAGGGTGAGAGCAGAAGGCACCGGGGATTAGGGTCTGGCTCAGATGTGAGGCACCACGTGCGGTTTCCCCGCCTGCTGGAGTGCAAATATCTCAAATTTATGCGTGATACCCCACGGAGGTCAGCCTGGATGCTTCTTGCCTCACTGCCCAAATTCCATTTTCACCCAGCAATCGTCAGAGGATTCCAGAGACCTTTTGTTTCTTTGTGCCATTGTCCTGGTGAAGCCTCCCATATGGCCTTGGCATGGGACCGGTTGATTGAACCCTGCGGTGGTAACAGCACAGCTTTGGCTGTTCTTGGAGACCTTTGGTTTGATCCAAAAGGCTTTTCTGTGTCTCACCTCTTGAAAGATTAGAGAATGCTAATAGTTTTCCTTTTCCTTCATTATACTTACACTCTTGATTATTTATTTAACATAGAGATCACTTAGAAAGAAGGATGGCGTATCAGAGCCATTTTCGTTCTGCAGGAAATGACCAGCTTGAGAAAAGAGGAGAGGAGAGCCTGTCATCCATGCATCCATCAGTCCATTCTTATTTTCAGTACACACACACATGCATGCACATACGTGTACATGGAATACACACATATGTATACATGTGTACACATACACACATGTATGTGTGTGTGTGTAAATGGGGCTATAGTGTGTTAGATTTTTTTTTTTTAGGAATGTCCAGAAATGAAACAGGCAACACAGGGTTTTGTTTTTGTTTTTGTTTTTTTTTTTGACAGAGATCACAAGTAGGCAGAGAGGCAGGCTGGGGGTGGGGGTGGGGTGGAAGCAGGCTCCCTACTGAGCAGGGAGCCTGATGTGGGGCTCGATCCCAGGACCCTGAGATCATGACCTGAGCCAAAGGCAGAGGCTTAACCCACTGAGCCACCCAGGTGCCCCAGGGAACACAGTTTTGAACATAGAAGATTATAATACGTCTTGGAATCGCATGTCCAAAACCAAGTTCTTCATGTCTCCCTGTTCACCCTCGCCGAGGTTCTGCCTCGGTAGTCACCCCATCTCAGTGGAAAGCAAGGATTTTCGCTCGCAGTTGCTCAGGCCAAGGCCTTGGTGGTGTCCTTCCCTCATAAACCATGTCCAACTCACTGCGACACCTTGTTTGCTGTCGAGTTTAACAACTTACCGTCTCCATGGCTCTCTCCCACACGCACGCTGTGGTCACCACCCCCGTGTTGACTGTTGCAGTAGACTCGGTCCCTGCTGGACCGAAACACCACACAGGGGACGGTCTACCAACAGGTCTGGAAGCTGGAAGCCTGAGATCAGAGTGACAGCGTGGTCAGGCAGGAGCCCTCCGGTGGGTCACAGATTTCTCACTGTGCCCTCACATGGTAGAAGGGGCTGTGGATCTCTCTGGGGCCTCTTTATAAGGACATTAATTCCGTTCATGACCTCATCACCTGCCAAAGACCCCACCTCCTCATGCCCTCACACTGGGCATTAGGATTACAGCAGGAGTTTTAGGAGAATACAGGCATTGAGACCAGAGCGGCTTCCTAACAGCCTCCCATGCCTCTGCCTCCCGCGTTTGCCTCTCTACAAATTCTCCTCCACAGAGCAGCCGCCAGAGAATTCTTTTAAAAACGTAAGTTGGGGGGCGGGGCAGTTGGTTTAAGCATCTGCCTTTGGCTCAGGTTATGATCTCAAGGTCCCAGGATCGAGCCCCGTGTTGGACTCCCCACTCAGCCTCTGCCCCTCTCTCTGTTCATTCTCTCTCTCTCTCTCTTTTAAATACATAAAATCTTTAAAAAATAATAGTATTCTTTTTTAAAAAGTCAGTTCTTCTCCCTCCTCTGCTCCCTCTCCATTCTCCTCGGTTTCCCATCTCTCCGTGGGCTCTACTTCCCTTCCCGTGACCTGCCAGGTTGTCTAGTCTGATGGCATCTTCTTTTTTTTTTTTTTAAAGATTTAATTTATTTATTTGACAGACAGATCACAAGTAGGCAGAGAGGCAGGCAGAGAGAGAGAGAGAGAGGAGGAAGCAGGCTCCCCGCTGAGCAGAGAGCCCCATGCAGGACTCGATCCCAGAATCCTGAGATCATGACCTGAGCCGAAGGCAGCGGCTTAACCCACTGAGCCACCCAGGCGCCCCTGATGGCATCTTCTGACGCTTCTCTTCCTCACCCGTGTTCTTCAGATGGTCAGACTAGCAGTGATAGTGGTAGTGGCGGTGATTTTCTACCAGGTTGAAGCTGACTCTTGCTGGCTTGAATCCTCACATCAATGAGCCTTGCGGGATCATTCACTTCCCCGGGTGGGTGCATTTAACGCCTTGCTCACGAGCCCAGAGGCAGCACCTAGCTGTGGGTTATATAGTTGGAGTGGGCTGGAATCTTCGTGCAAAGCTCAGGAGATGGTTAATTTGGAAACACAAGCCACTGTCAGGGGTCAGCCTCTGCGATCAGCAAACCTGTCTTAAGAAGGCATTTCTTGCTTAGGACAGCACTGTCAGGCCCGTGTCCCCAGGTTGGGGAAAGCCCTTCTGAATATTTTCTGTGTCTTGATTAATAAAAAGCCCAATAAGCACTGTGACATTTGGTGCTGCTACTTCATCCAAGAGCGCTCAGTGACTTCTTCTGACTCCTAGGAGGAACATACTTAAATATATCGAATGCAGGGCCATGGTGTTGATCACACCCACTCTGTCTTCCTGACTTGGAGCCCTTTTTTCCCCCCTCAAGGGCATTTCCAACAAAGGAGTATAGCTTTCAGATTTGTAAACTGCCACCTTATTATCCTATTAGTCAATTACAGCTGCTGAAGAGCGGGGAAAGTGACAGTCTGGCAGATTACAGCAATTTATTTGCCGTTCTCAGTCTTGTTCAGCATATCATCAGGCTGTTTAAATTTAATGATAAGACTTTCACATGTGTTTTAGAGCAGTTAAAGTTGTAATCAAAATGTTTAGGGAAACCCCCACTGACCCGCCAGAGAGCTGCCTTAGTGTGGCTCGTAATGCCTTGTTGTAATCTTTATTAGCAAAGCTGCCTCTAATTAGGAAAGGCAAATATAGGGCTTTTTGGTGTGCATATGCACAAAGCTCGGGAAAGATGGAGGGGATGGAAATTTTTTACTTTACTTTTAAATAAGCTGCATACAGATAGGCTCCAGGTAACTCGGTCCCCCCCGAGAAACTTGATCGAGCCTGTGGGAGTGGAAGGGATTAAGCTGTGAGGTCAGGACAGGTCTGCAGCGTGGGACTGGGAGTTACTTGGAGGAAGGCGAGCCTTGGGTCATAGAGGAAAAATAACTGCCCTTTCCTGTTCGGTTCTCTTTCAAGCTACAGGCGACAGTTTCTGCAGTAGGGGCTGCGATGAAACAAGAAAATGTCTGTAAAAAGAAAAAAAAAAAACACAGAAAGAATGCTTAGATAGAATCTTTGGATCTTAGGCGACAAGATGAGATATTGAAGGACCTGTTACCTTGAACTCGTTCACACCTCCAGCTTCAGTTGGTGGACGTGAGGAACTGTTATTAACTGAATAATTGAAAGACTCAAAATACACGCTGTGGGGTAGGAAGGAAACATGTGTACGATGGATTTGGCCCAGGGACATTCTGTTCTATGGCTTGCACTGATATTTGCATATCTTAATCCATAACCTACTAGATCATAATTTCCTTAAAAGCTGGGGTTTTTCTTATGTGATTTTACATCCCTGAACGACTTATACAGAGCCTGGCTCAGGGCAGCCCCATACATCTTTGATGAATGTCAAAGGTTGTACATTTTATCTCAATGGTGATCTGCAAGTTCCTAAAAGTCAGCAACCACTTTTAATCCCTAACTCCATGGCTATACAGAGGATATGTGCTCTGTAGACCCGTTCTGATATTGCTGACGTATTAGATGTGTTCCATCTCTCCATTTACCCCCATTAAAAAGGCATGTGGTGCATTCAGTGGTCCTTTATTATGGAAGGAACTCAGTGTCCCAAAGATATGAAATCATCATTAGGTCAAACTGCACAGAAAAGTTCAAACAACCCCACTGTTCTGCTTGACAGCTGCAGTATTAATTAGAGTGATAAATAGCTGTGAATGACAGAAAACTCAAGGAACGAGTGCCTCGGCCAAGACAGATGTTTGACTTTCAGTCGCCTAAATCTAGCCGCTCAGGACGGGCACGCAGCCTCCATTTTCATTAGGGACCCAAGCTCGCATTTTGTTTCGCCACCTTATTCATTAAACACACAGCTTTCACCTTGCAGTCCAAGGTGGCTGCCCCAGCTCCAGCTATCACGACTGTATTCCATCTCTTGGAAAAGAAAGGAAAGGGATTAAGAAGTGCCCCTCCCTTAACATTTCCTAGAAATTACATGTTCTACCTCTCTTGGAACTACAGGAGCTAGCTCCCTGCAAGCCACCAAGGCTCATTACTATGTGTTTGGATGGACCCAGTGAACATCATTAGATTAGGTTTTTGCCTCAGGAAAGAAGACTGGTTCTTTAATAGTAGAAAGAGAATGGATTTGGGCAATCTGAAATTCGAAAGTAGTCTGCATTACTTATTAGTTAAGGGAGCAGAAAATAAGCGCTGATTGACAACAGATGTTAACTAGAATTTAAAAGAAGTGTAAGATCAGGTGTCTTGGCAGTCAAGGAAGGCAAAGGCAAGGAGGTGGGACTTGAACAGGTCTTGGTAGAAAGATAGAGCTTGGATAAGCAGAGGAAGAGGGAACCCAGACAGAGTCCACTAAAAAGATGTACACCAGCTTCCGGTTTCTTTAGATGCATAGTTTAAGAGTGTTTCTCTAAGACGCAAGAATACGGAATGGACAGGTACCTGGAGGTCCAGCAGGTACTTGTTTTTTTCTAGACCATTTACATTTACAGGACCCTTATCTAACTCATATTGCCCTTTCTATATATAGCGTCTCTCTCTCTCTCTCTCTCTCTCTCTATGTATATATATATAGGCTGTATGTGGTGATGGCCTTCAGGATTTTGCCGAATGAGAAATATCATATTATTTGATTCAGCCTGTTCCCCAAGCTGTTAAACAACCAATTTAGAAGGTCTGAAACTCATGCTGTTTCCATCTACAAGGATCATGAATCTATATGAATGTAACTGTATTATTTAATCTATTATTATATCAGCTATTATTTTTATTATCACCATAATCTTAAGACCGTTTGTTACAGCACAAAATGATAACCTCCGTGCAGGTGTCTTGACATGTACTTCTAGCTTCATATGTGTGTCTCGGGACTACAAGTCTGCAGAATGTTTGCTTTCAGTGTGTTCTTAAAAGTAAGTATTCAGAGGAGTGGCATTGTATTTAAAGAGGATAGTCTTATTCTTACCCATTTTTGGACAATAATCTTTCAAACTGTGGATAGTTGGTAGAAAGAGAAGTCAGATAAGCAGTGAGAGAAAGAGAAATTGTTGCACGGAAAGAATAGGGAAGCATTTGGAGACATCCTGAAAACACGTTCTGCTTGGTGCTGAGTCCTAACAAGATTTCTGGAAGGTTGACTATGGCATCATCTGTGTTCGAGGAAGAATGAAAACTATCCAAGTCGTAGAAATAAGTATCAATGTGAATGAACCCATAGATCTGTCTAGTGAATTTTTGGCCAGTGGATGTCTTAAAATGTTAAGGTATAGACTGGAAAATGTAACAATATTTATTACACCTCACAAAAGTAAGACAAGGGAGACCTCTTTTCTTGAAGAGAAAGCTTTCTTGGTCGAACGGTAGAGCGAAGGCGGTATATCAGTGGCGCACGCTCCCCTGACGGACTTCATGCCGGTTGAGCAGATGTGTAGTTGAGGCACAGAGAGATCATTAACATGCCCAAAGTCACAAAACTAGTAAGTTGCAAACCAGTCAGCTTTCCAACTAGGAAGATGGAAGCCCTTGAATAATTTTACCCATTTAAGCACCACCTCAGGGCGGGTATGTTCACTTTGGGAAACTTAGTAAGATAAACATAATTGGCTCACTTAGCCTGAGCTTGAGGAGAGACAACAGAGGGAAAAGCAGAGACCTAGGAGTTTCTGCAGGGTCTTGCCAAGTGACTGGGGAAACATCTAGTTTCTAGCTCTGAGGTGTAACTTTCCTCTGGAATGTAACATTTTCTGTGCCAGCCAGTCTGTGGGTGAATCAGTCACCTGTGGTGAATAGGGCTGACAGTTGGGATGAGTAAATGTTTACGGAGTCAACAACCGAGGTACTTTGTCTTTAGGGTAGGAATGCTCACACTCCTTTTTGTGTGGAGGGCACAATAGGTAGCTACCAAATATTTGTGGAATCAGATTGACAAGTCGCTTGGGTAGCGATTCTGTCAGAGCTCACTGATAGGAGCTGGGAAAACCCGAACACGGAAGAACCCCCAGTGAGGGCAGTGAGGGTACGAGGTAGTCCATTCGGTACTACACCCAGGAGGATTCTGTTGCTAAAACACAAAAAGACCTTGATTCTGAGGCAAGCTCACCCAAAAGGTATAATTTTACAGTTAATGGAGTTGCCCCTTTTTTTTTCTTCTCTACATTATGTGACAGGTATTTAACAAATGCATCATCTCATTCATGGCTAATAACAACCTTACGAGGTGTGTATTAGTAGATCCATCCTATAAACATGGAAATTGAGACTCAGAGGTCATACAGTTGAATCTGTACACAGTCACAATCTTTAACTGGTGTTTGAAACTGGGTCCAGTGGGCTCATACTTCTGAGTTCATTCCTCCATTCCCTTGGCATCTCTTCCCAGTAGTACACGAAGGACCCAAAGGCCAGTGTCCTGGAGAAGACTAGGAATTGCATCTTTAGGGAGATGGTGGAATTGGGAAGTCCCCAAGTATACATGGGATTAGAGTGGCTGGTGGGGGAAGAAAAAAAAAAAAAAAGAATTCTTTCCTATTTTAGTAACTAAAAAAAAAAAATCCCTGATTTCTTTGAATATGTGAATGGCTATCAAAAACACAGCGTCAAGACGGGAAGGAAAGTCTTGATGGTACCAGTTAGTTGGGAAAGAGTCCTGTGAAGAATTACCAGGGCTACGCGTACCTTCCTAATTATGAATTGATAGTCTAGATGGTTTTCTTCTGTTTTCTATTTTCAGGAAAAAAAAATATTATGGGGTTCCTTTTCTTTCCTCCACCAGTAGTCATGTCAATGTTGCTAGAACAACTTTAGATGATAGGTATTAAGAGACATTGAGTTAATATAACAATTTGATTTTACTATTTAATTTACATGTAAATCTCTAGGTGAGTTCTCATCGTGTAATATTTACCTAAAATATTTACTTTCATACATACACACAGCACTTTGTAGGAATGCATTTAAGATGAGTATTGATTTATTTGGTTTGTTCTTTAGTGGATAAGCCGTTGGTATTGGAATGAGTTAGAAGGGGGTCATTACGTTAGCTCCCTCTTCATCCCAAAGAGTGTATCGATGCCATGCCTTGACACCATTTTCTGTACTTTGATAGTGTGTGGCAGCTGGATGTTGTCAAAATAAATAATTATTCCTAGCTGGTTTTTTAGATTCATCTCTAATGTAGCACTCAGAGGTTTAAAAAAAAAAACAAAAAACAAAAAACCTCAGGAGACCTGTATTAACTGGGAAGCCACTTTTGTGTTGCATTTCGATCCATTTAAGCTAAAGCTGATTAGCACTTTTTGAAAAGTGAATCTAAATCCTTGTGCTAATCAAAGGACATTGAGCCCTGTTGTTACTTTGGAAAGCCAGAGGGAAGAAGGGATGTAATGGTAAGTTTCTTTCTTATTAATGATGTACATAGAGCTTGGTTCTGTGCCCACTCCCTTCCCCAACAAACCCCTCTCCTAAGTGCTTGTTTAATACAGTAACCCAGCAGGGGAATATTTAGGTGTTCCTGGGATTCAGGGTACTTTCATTTCAGTGCAGCAGGGAAAACAGAAAAGAAGGGAGGCAGGGGCTGTTTCCAGCATGCTGTCAAGGGAAGTGTGCAGACCATTATACATTAAGGACACAATGGTAGTTTAAAGCATGATGTGTTTGTGAATTTGGTGCATATGTTTACTGTAATTAGGGGCTGTTCATCCTTGGGTGCTGTTTTAAAATGCAGCTTTCATTATTATTCAGGTGTGGTGGGGCCCACGGGGGATTGCAGTTGCTGTTGAAAAGATTGTTTGGTACTGACCATTCCCAAGGGGAGGGGCATGCGCTGCCCCTCAGGGCCCTATGGGGAAGCACCTGGTTGGTCAGGAGGTTGAGGGAATGAGGGGGGGAAACCTCATTAATAGACTTTATTGTGGCTGCTGGAAGGAAAGGGTGAGGCAGAGTAAACAGGTTTGGGATTGGCTAATTTGAATAATTTCAGCAGACTCCTGAACACAGGGGCTGCCTAGTTGTCTGGTACCCTGGCCTGGGGTGATTAGGGCAAGGGAATGGTGGCAGGCATGGGGGGTAGGAGCCTGATACAGGAGGTAGTTGGGGGTATGGGCTCTGGACTGGCTGCTTTGCATATGAAAGACACATGCAGACTTTTTCCTATCTGTAGGCATTAGCAGGCTGCAGACAGTAGAAAGGGGCAGCCCTTCTAGAGTATGTAAGACCCCAGATGTCAAAAGCATTGGAATCAATCGACTTGCGTAATACCGGTGGTATGAAATTGACAGCTCTCATACATTTGGGGTTGGTGATCACTTCTAGGAAAATCAGTCATCTGCCTCTGCCCCCTCCAAGTGGGTGTCAATGCCAGTAGCTGGACAGGTGCAGGTGAGGGGGCAGGGGCAGTAAACTTGACTTGTGACTGATTTCACTCTTCACCAAGCAGTGACAACAAGGAGGTACTTGCTAATCCCTTTCTTCCTTAACTTGGGGAGGGGGGAGAACTCTTGGGAATGCCAGACACCTCTGTTTTCCGGCTGTCTGGTATGGAGCAGCTGATGCCAGGAAATGGGGTGGAGAAGTGAGAGGGGCGTATGATAATATTTACTTTAATTCTTTTCATGCTTGAACAGATTTAAGGAATTTTCAGAGCAGAATCTTGTTTCACTTGTATGGCCATATTATTATTTTTTTCAATTAGAGTCACTTATTAACCTCTACTTTCATAAACAGAAGCTGCTGAGTTTCTTTGAAGGCGCAGAGAAAAGATTTATTGCCCCCTCCAACCCTCTCCAAGCCACCAGTGCTACTCAGAGCTGGTTGAGAGGGTTAAAAGCTCAGAGTTGTGAAGGCAGAAGCAGATTTGGACCTTCGTGGCATGAACACTTTGATGTCTTCTTACAGAGAATGTGCCGTGTGAATCCAAGATCTTACATGTGTGTTCAAGACTGACTACAATTTACCTGCTAATGCTCTCCCAGTGATGTCTGGCCTAGACCAGCTGATCTGTGGTCCCCAAAAAGAGCCCCTTAAAGCCTAGCCCTCCTAGAGACTTCTAAAAGGTGCATTCCATTGTAGCCAGTGCTTAGCTAGGGAACTTTCCTATGGGTAGCTCCAGTTCAGGTTTGTCTAGTTGTATGCTATGATGGTAACAGGAGCCAAGAAAGCCAGGAGGAGAAGTATGGAGAGAAGTACCTTTGGAAAAGAGCCTGAGTTGACTGAAATGTTAGCTGCAAGCTTTTGGAATGACCAGTGGGTGTTTCATTGCTGTGATGATTTTGATGGACTGTTATTGCTTTCATTGAGAGCATCATCCAAAAGCAATAAGAACATAAGCTCTGTCTGGTGAAGAGTAGTTCCTGAAATTATTTGAAAGTGGATTGTAATCTCAGGAATGGTGGTGCAGAGTCCAGAAAGAAGTTTATAAAGGAAGTAGATGTTGAGCAGATGATGCCAAACAAATGGAAAGTTAAAAGTTGATTTCTTTTTTTCAAATGCTGGGTGCCCAGGACCACTTTTTAAATGTTCTAATATTTAAAAGGCAAATCCAAGACTGTTTCTTATTTGGGATTGAGGACAACATGTGTATCTTTGGGTAGGCTAGTTGGATTAGAAGCCTTCACTGAAAATGGAGTGTTGTAGTATTTAGTTCATTGCTATTCTTCTTCCTTTTTTAGTCTTTGATATACCATGGGCTTTGACTTCTCTTTCTCCCAGACAGAAAAACCATTTTAAACAGAAGTTTAATGCCATATCATTTTTATACCCAGCTCATCTAGCCCAGTGACAAACACAAAGGACTGACTTTGTGTGGTGAGCCTGCCTCAGAGGAAATGAGTCGACTTACAGCACCTCTAAAGCTGCAAAGTAATGAGCTCTGTCCTTGTTTTACCCTGAAGACTTTACTGAGGCTACTGGAAATTGGTAGAAGGACTCTTTTTTTTTTTTTTAAGATTTTATTATTTATTCATTTGAGAGAGAGACAGAGAGAGCACAGGCAGTGGGGGTGGGGGAAGAAGCAGGCTTCCCACTGAGCAGAGTCCCTCACAGGCAATCCCAGGACCCCAGGATCTTGACCCGAGCCCAAGGCAGATGCTTAACCAACTGAGCCACCCAGGTGTCCCTGGGGTGAAGGCTCTTCACAGTGATGACCTTAATAGACAATAGGAAATTAAGACAGGTTGCTAGACACCTCTCCCCCTGCCCAACAAACAAACAAACTCACTACTTGCTACTTAAAACAAACTAACAACAATAAAAATTGAACTCCCCTGGTTTTATCTGGTTATAGTTTCCATATAGGCTTCAGTCTTGAGGTACGTATTAAGTGGCAAAAAAATTCACTTGAGTTTATCACTGTTCACCTTTCTTAATCGTATTTCTCAAGGGAATAATGTTTGGGGAAGATGCCTTATGCTAGGACCATCCCAGGGAAGTCTCTGGAAGAAGACCTGTATTTGTTCTATGCGGCAGCAACTCGAGTTCAGGAGGAGCGGTGGGCGTGGTTTTGTGGTTTCCTTTTTTTGCAGCTCATCACTTCAACCACAAAATCACTGCCAGCCTTTAAAAGGAAAAAGCAATATTGGCCAACCTACATTTTCTTTCCTTTTTTTTAAGGACAGGCAGTGACTTGGGTTTTAGAGAGCAGCCAGCTTAGTTGTCTTTGGAGTTCCTCAATATAGTCTTTGCAGAAATGTGGCTTAGTTTCCACGTTGCTACAAACCAGTCGTCTGGCGAGGGTTGGCCTCTGTCCTGGAACCACAGAAGTGGTTTGCTCTACCAGTTGACTCATGCCGCCTAACTCCAATGTCACCATCAAAAACCAGCACCACTCACCAGCTCATGCGGCTGCAAGATTGTGAATGCTGAATGAGTGGACAGTGTTGGTCAGCTTGGCTTAAAAAGCAAGAGTCATTCATTCATTCATTTGTCCATTTGGCTAGTATTTATGGAGCCTACCCAGATGAGCCAGGCATGGCTTGGGGAGCTGTGCATACAGTAATAAACTGAACCAGCAATTGCAGACTTTTCCTTTCTCTCAAGTGTCAGAGGGTCAATATTTTCGGCTCTACCATTTCTGTTGCAGCTGTGTATTTCTGCTGTTCTGCACAATTAGGAGCAGTGTACAAACAAGTATTGGCTATGTGTTCTAATGAAACCTGAACTAGACCATAATATTGTTGCCCTAGTTGAGCATACATTCTAGTCACCTGCATTTGACTTCAACTAGGTAGTTCTATTTTACAGGGAAGATCTATTCCTAAACCCCTCACCCAGTTCAAAGCAGAAAAATTCAAAACTTGACTGACTGAGCGAGCCAGGCACGCCATGAATTTTTAATCCTAAGTGATAGGCTCTCCCGTTTCCAGCTGAAAGAATACCAGCACAGATCTTTTTTAGGACTACATCTTTTCAGGAGGGACCAGAGACTGTGCTGAATAATGTCTGGTTCTCCTTTGTGTTTCTTGGGGAAAAACCATGAGATCTTCCTTCCCCCTCGGTGACACTTGCTCACTCTCACTTTCAGAGAGTTTAAACGAACCTTGTGTCTGCTGGATTTCTTTAAGTGTCACAGAACACCATCGCCAAGCCTTAGAGTACCAGAAATCAGCACCGAAAGTTTTATTGCAGGGTAGGAACCCATGCGGCTAAATGCGGAAGTTTATTCCTCAGCACGTTGCTAAGAAACCAGAAGGGCTAGGATGGTCTTTTGAATTGTTCGGGTATGTCTTTCCCCTAATACGATTCCATTTAATTGCTGCAGAATGAAAATTCAAGAGCCCCGTGTTGCCCGTCTCCTTCGGCCTGGCGGTGTAACGCATCACATGGCTCTCAGAATTTACTAGCTGCAAAGTAAAACGCAATCTTCCACACTGTAATTTCTCGAGTTCCTTTTCCTTCATGTGGAAGGGAATGATTGAGGGGGAAAAGAAATTGTTTGACATCTAACCACAGAAGGAAAAATTAGTCTCCTCTAACTTCTCCAGGTTCTGTTTTTGTTTCATTCTCCATCCTGTGTGCTTCTGGTCGGGCGAGGAATTACGATGTGAAAGGGAGTTATTTCCCTTCAGAAGATTCGGTCACAATTTAATAGTAATCACAAGTTTGGGAAAATTGAAGGCTTGGAAATGTTTTCTACATCTTTTTCGGTAGTTGGCTTCACTCCGATCAACGCTACAACCTACCCATCATCGATTGTTTTGTTCGCCACTCCTGCCTGCGGGATAATAATATATTCCTGCCCGGCTGACCTCATGCTGTGTTAGTGGCTTTGGCCAATGAAATGTCACCTGTCCCAGTCAGGAGGAGAAGCTGGAGGAGCCATCGAATGGCTCTGCCTGTCTCTGTGCTCCTTCTGCTGGGAAGACAGTCATGTCGTCGGGGCAGGCTGCCTCTAGCCTGGGTCCCCTGGATGCGGAGCGTAGCCCCCATGGGACAGTGTGGCCAACCAGCACGGGTCATGTCGTGGAAAACCATCCATCCAGGTGCTGAGGTCCTCTGTCACCTCAGCTGCAGACTTTCACTGAGGCTGATGGGTGCCACCCTTAGATGGCCCGGCCTGTTTGTCTTACTTCTCTGGTTCCAGAATGGAGTCATGGAAAGATTGTAAACCTGGACGTGTGTGGTTGTGGGATGAAGAGGAGGGGGGCTTTGAGCCAGTGACCTTTAGAACAATGGTTGTTTCTCTGTGCAGGGATCAGTGGCATTATTATCTTCTTTCCTTTTTCCTCATTTTCCTCAGACTCGCCCTTGAGAGAGTTTAAACTGAGTCACAAGCAATCTGGCCATCTTTATGCCAAGATATCTGATTTCTAGAGGATTCTTTGTATAGTTAATGATGAGAATAACAGCTCCATGTGGATGAGAGTTTATTTTCAGTGATGGATCTCTAGTACCTGGTAGCATACAGTAGGTGCTGAATTAATGAATTAATTCATTAATTAATTCACTAATGAATTAATGAACCCACCTCCAGTGGGTTTCTCTTTTGATTTGAGTGCAGTGTATAGTCAAAATAGTCACCTTCCTTAAGTGGGCCTCTAATAGAAAATCAAATTCTTGGGGCGCCTGGGTGGCTCCATCATCAAGTGTCTGCCTTCGGCTCAAGTCATGATCCCAGGGTCCTGGGATCGAGCCCCGCATCGGACTCTCTGCTCTGCGGGAAGCCACTTCTCCCTCTCCCACTGCCCCAGCTTATGTTCCCTCTCTCGCTGTGTCTTTCTCTGTCAAATAAATAAATAAAATCTTGAAAAAAAAAATCAGATTCTGGTTAATAAGTTGAGTATTTATTTTTCTCAGTAAAGTCCTAGACACTGCAAGGTTAACTCACCAAGATTCACAAACCTCAGTTGATGATAACCAGCGTATCATCAGTTATTTCAGATAGTGCCTTTGCCTCATTTTGGTGAAAAAGTTAAAAAAAATAGTTGAAAGGAAAAGTTGATTCTGAAGGAGTACCTTTCCAAAATAGCAGTTTCTGTTTGACTTGGGTGTTCCGATAACTGAACAGGATCGGAAAAGAAACGTACATTATGTTGTTTTGCTCATGGCCCCTCTGAGCCGTGCCTCCCATCTAAGGGTGAGGGGCTGGTGACTTTTTGCAGACGTAGCGCATTCACGCGTTTCCTCTGCTTTGTCATCGTTAGGCTGGCTTTAAGTAACGTTACTGTAAAATTTCCCACTGAGAAATTTCAACACGAAGAGGTTTTCTGATCTCTTTAAAATAAAATGGTTAAATATAGACCTTGTGGGAACAGTTTTCCACTTCAAGAACAAAATCCAAGCAAAAATGTTTTAATGCAGATTTGGGACCTAATTATTTTTTCTCACCTCTGCTTAGCTGTGGTTGTGCTGCAGTGGGAACAACAAGTCTCAATTTTATAGACTCTGGCCAGCGAGGTCCTCTACTTCCTGTGGTTTTGTATTGAGTTGGCCGGGGCTTACTTCCCCTACCCCTCCCCGGGGCTTTTCTTGGAGCAGTGGGGCCAACCTGGAAGCCCTACATCAAGTTCCCCATTAATTCACTGACCTCCCCATATGAGGCCAGCGAGGACCTCGCCATGTCGGCTGCGGTGGCCTTTGGTGACTGCAGATGTTGACATCTGTACTGGGCAAAGTTGAAGGACTGATAGGACAACAGCGTGCAGGAGAGACAGTAATTAAGATATGGATCCTCCGTATGCTGGGTCGCTGGGGCTGCTTAAATCAAGCCTCTGTGACTTGGTTAGTTTGCTACACCTGCAGAGCCTCACTCTGACTGGCTGTATCGTTTTCTTTTTTTTAATGTCCTCCCCTTAACCACAGCCTAGGAGCCCAGGGCCCGTGCCTTACAGTTTTCCTTGTGTTATTGCAGCTCTGCTACCTTAGAATAGTACCTGGGACTTACTACATACTCAGTAAATAGGTGTTGAATGAAGAATGAATAACAGACCTATAAATGAATCTCCAGCTACCGGTCATCAGTCATCTTTTTTTTTTTTTTAAATAAGATTTTATTTATTTATTTGACAGACAGTTCATGACAGACAGATCACAAGTAGGCAAAGAGGCAGGTGGGGGGGTGGTGGTGCAGAATCAGGCTCCCCTCTGAGTAGAGAGCCCGATGCAGGGCTGGATCCCAGGACCCTGAGATTGTGACCCGAGCCGAAGGCAGAGGCTTTAACCCACTGAGCCACCCAGGCGCCCCCATCATTTTAATTCTACATCTGTGTCCAGTTCTTTACTTGCTGTTGGATCTGCTTCCCGCCTGTACCAGGAAAAGGACTCCTAGAAAAAGTTTCGACTGTTCAGATCTTCTGCAATGAGATGCTTCCCCGTCACCCCTATTCCTCCTCAGTAATTTTTACCCCATGCCCCAACCTCTAGCACCAGGTAGAAAATCCTTTTCAAAAATGGCACAAGGATCCCAACTCTGTTTTCGTGTCAAGGAATGGAACACATTTCTCTTAACTCCCACTGGACCACATGTGTGGGGCATTCTTAAAAGGCAGTGTTACAAGAATCCTTCTCCAGCCTCTGGGTCTAGAGTCTAGCATCTTTTAAAATGAATTTGAATTTGAATGCTTCTGAAATAAATGGCTCTCTGCTTCTGCCTGTTTCTGCAAAGTGCTCGCTTCTCGTGTGCTCGTGTGCATTCTCTCCTACTGCACAAGTGTATTTCCTCCTTTCCCGCTCCTGCTCGTCCTAGCCCTTTGAGGTTCCTGTCCTTTCAAGTGTCAGTGCCTCTGGATCTGCCCCCTGGGAATGAGATGCTTCTCAGTCTCACTGTACCCTGATATATGGTGTGAGTACACTTCCAGCATTTGGTATTTATCGCCTTTTATTGCCACTGTTTGATTAACAGTTAGGTGGTTAGACTCTTAGCTCCTCTAGGTCAAGGCCCGAATGTCACTCATCTCTGTGTGGTGGGCATCTCACATCGTACCTGGCACGTCTCAGTGCCGAGAATACTTGTTGCCTGAATTGAATTGTTGATGTTCGGAAGAAAGCCTCAGTTGGGTCCTTATCATTTGTAGCATCTGCCTTTCCGTTAGGCAATTGCCTTCTTCACCACCTGGGAGGTTTGAATTTAGGGCTTGATTGTGGCTGCATAGCCATAGCCACTGCCCACCGCTTGTGTGGGAAGCAGCTCCGGACAGGCATTTGCTGAACTGGAAGCCTGAAATCCTGGGTCCTGATACACGTTTGCTCGGTTTGCTACTGTATTCTTCCCTCTCCTGGTTTTTCCTCCTCCCCTCCACTCCACTCCCCCTCCAAGTGGGGCTTGACAACTGATTATTTTGCTCCCTTAAATGTCATAGAAATATAGCAAATAAAAGAGTGACCCTGACCAGTCGCTAAACACAGTTGGAACATTGCCTAAAACAGTTTTGCATGTGGAATTAGCAGCGAGGGCTCTAAAATCCCAGCTGTTGTGTTAGAAGCAAGAGGCTGGACGGGACCCATACAGAGGCTTTTCCCTTCTTTATCCTTTACCGTGAACCGATCATCCTGGGTAGAGAGGGGTACCACCATGGCTGCTGACAGTCGCCCTAGATGTCTCATCCGTGGAAAACCTGACCAACAGCTTAATATTTCTTCTGCAAGCTGCAGTTTAAAATCGTTCCCTCTTGCAACTTCTCTATGCAGAAAGAAGGCTGACTCCGTTGTAGGATCTTTTAATGGACCACTGCAGAGAAGAAATTCAGGGAATAAAGCAATGTTAGAAGCCGGATAGAGAAATTTGTAAAATGCAGTCAGTCACCTGTATCTATAATTGGACACTAAGGAAGATGGAAAAGGAATGTATTTACTAGTTTCTGTGATCACTAGTATTGGAATCCATTTGGATGAGAGAACTTCTGAGGTTCGTGTTGTCAGTGAAGCGTGGCCTACATCTTTACCGACACGTGAGTAAGAGTTAGGAGATCGGTTGGAGGGAAAGTATGATCGCTCATTTAGCTAACGACCCAGGGTAACTGGGGGGGAGGGATAGTTGGATAAATTGTATGTATCCACTCATGATTATGCATTATGAAATAGTCAACCAAAACTGTTTTGCACCTCTGCATTCATTTCTTTTAGAAAATAATGATCATTTAAAATTTGGGAATTTCTCGCAGACTCAATTGGACAAACTCATTTCCAGCTTTACTCAGGCATTGACTGACACATAAATTAATGCTGAGGTGAACCAGGGTGAAGAGGACTAAAGTGTTTGGAGCAAAGGAGGTACCTGGGAAATTCACCCAGACCACTGCTAACCTTGCATTTGCTCCTTCCTGTGCTTCAGGACAGAGGGTGATAGGCATCGTGGGTTGCATTATCTTGGCATTCTGAACAAACAAACCAGAAATGCAAACCACAAGTACCAAATGAATCCTTTTTAGGTTTTGATGAACTATCACCTGTATACACGGATCTCAGAAATCACTCGGATCCTATGGACGTGCACATCTATAGATAAATTTTCGGTTCTCTTTTTACAAGTGACAGAGAGGTCAGCATTGGTCTTAACTGTGCTTGCTAATTTTCTCCCAGTTTAATCTCTTCCAGGTCAGCAGAAATTATAAAAATGTTTTGTGTTCAGAGATTTCCCTTTTAGGGAGCTATTTTGAACAGACCAACCCAAGTATTTACTGTAAAAATTCTAGGGCACCTGGGTGGCTCAGTGGGTTAAGCCTCTGCCTTTGGCTCAGGTCATGATTTCAGGGTCCTGGGATCAAGACCCACATCAGGCTCTCTGTTTGGCGGGGAGCCTGCTTCCTCCTCTCTCTCTCTCTGCCTGCCTCTCTGCCTACTTGTGATCTCTGTCTGTCAAATGAATAAATAAAAAAAAAATCTTAAAAAACAAATTTTAAAGCCCTCCTTCTTAAATTCTCCTTAGTCTTTGTACAAAATTCGGAATTATGTAAAATCCTATCTTGGCTTCCTCAACTTTAAGCTGGGTATTTCCTTTTGTTTTTTTCTCTACCTCAGTGTTTTATTTTAAGGGCTTAGAAGTCTTGGAAATGGAGTGAACCGTAGAAGAATGTGTATTACAGAAATTAGATATTAAATTGAATCATATGATACTGCCATTTCTTTCTTTTCCATATTGCTTATATTAAAAGCAGTTTATCTTTTGAATAAAATACCAATAACCAAAAAAATCAACTTTTTTTTTTGCCTTAATGCTACACAATTAGTAGCTATCCAACATCTCATGGTAAACATATTAAAATCCACACTCAAAAGGTATTTTTAGATAACAAAGTGTGCATTGAGATGCTCTTCCTTTTGTAAATGAGGTAATCCCCTTAACATTTGATAGTGTTATTCTCAATTCTTATCTGTAGCTATACAGTCACTGAGCTGAATAAAATGTTGCAATGTAGCAATTAAGAACATGCCATCTTTTTTTTTTTTCCTTTAATCCACAAGTTCAGTAAATTATGACTTGATTGTCTGAGTAAACAATGTTGCCCGCTGTGGCTGCGTTGTTGTAGAACAGAGTTCTGCATGCAAATTAACAGCAATTCGTAATTCCCAGTATGATGGAGCATACTTTTTCTATACCTTACATTTCCCTTCTCCCACCCCAGGAAGACCGATTCAGATAAACACATCGTTGCATTGTCCTTTTTCTCCCATTTCTTGGCCACTGGCAAGCATGCCCACCCTGCCAGCACTGCCCCGGGGGACACTGGGGGAACATGGCCAGGAAACACGCTTGAGTGGGCTTCATCACCCCTCCGCTCTCTCTCAGTTGCATTCAGCAATGCTTCACCAAGGCATGCACAACTTAATCAGGCTGGAGGAAATGCCGGCTCGCTTTCTCATTAGGGGATAGAATGTTTCCTGGACCCGAGGATGCATAGTCATGCTTGCATTGGGGTAACCTGCGGTATTTCAGTGAGGTCCTGCTCTGGTAGTACATATGGCTCACTGTCAGATAATTTAATACCCAAGAAAATCTTCCTCGAATAAATTAGAATATATTTGCAAATTAATTGGTTAATTAGATTTTAGACATCTCTAGGGGGACTGAGCTGAAACAGATGTGTGCAGAAGCCCCTCACAGAGGAGGGGATGAGAGTTTCTTGCTCAGATTTCTGAAGGAAGAGTTCTTCTATCACTCGATCCTGTCGTTGGGGTCAGAGTATTCCAGTACCCGCATTGATGCAGAAAACAGCGGAACGGCGATTCTTTCCTGAGGTTCATTGTTCCAGGGATGTGCTCAGATGGTCCCATACACCTCAAATGACTGTACAGTAAAATAAAGTACTAGAAGAGCTGACTCTTGATTGTGGTCAGAAAACCATACGGGGGTCCAGTATGAAGGTCTGAAGAAGGATGCTTTTAAATAATTCTGTAAGACACAGGCGATGCATATGAAAATGCCATTAAAAAGCAAAAACTTGAGCTCAGGCCTAGGAGTTAAGAATCAACTAATATTTATCCATTCCCTTTCTTTTTCTTCTCTATTGCTTTACTCTAGAATGGAAATTCAGTTGGCATTCCTCTGAGTCCTGTTTATAATATGTGATTTTTCTAACTGAATCATTAAGGTAGATTTCATGTTCTGTCTTTGTTTTTTTTTTTTCTCATGAAGCATTTATGGTGCACCTGCTGGGTGCTGAGATGGATGCAGGACACAAAATAGAATGACATAGTTCCCTACTTTCAGTAGGCTCCCAGTCTCTCGATGATTTGCAGAATGGTAAAATTGGTTTATATTTTCTAGCACTTGCAGTGGGAAGAGGCAGCCACTCTGGAACAGGTTGCATAACAGGGGGAAAAAGTGCAGAGCTGAAGATTGTTTATAAATGAGCCCCATGTCCACAGTTTGGAACTCAATGTTAGCAGAGTCACTCGTTGGGAACTCGTATAGACTGTTGGAGGATGTGCTAGAAATTGGCAACAAACCGTGTATCCGAGATATAAACATCAACATTGGGCCCTTCCTTCTTCTTTCTCTTTGCTGCCCGCTTGTTACATTGATTGTCAGCCCCCAGAGGACAACTTTGTGTTACCTGTGCCTAGAAGAGTCCTTAGCAAAGAATAGACTGGCAGCGAATGTTGAATACGAACAGATGCCCAGACGTAGTGATTCTTGGATGTTTGAATAAAGGAGACCCACACCTGGAAAATCATCAGGGCAGATTAGGAGCTGAAGGTGGATTTTTAATGGGACCGCGCATCCTGTTTTACCCTGGCTTGAGAGATACATCATACTGTCATAATTAATTGCTTCAATTTTAGTTTTGCTTACGTGTTAAGAAAATGAGTCATCACAGATATAATTTATAAATAATTGGGTCATCTTTGAATAAAGTTTTTCGTTTTCTAAATCTGATTTTTTTTTTTTTTAAGTAAGAAGCACAGCCTTAAAAACGCAAAAATGGGGGCACCAGGTAGTTCAGTCACTTAAGGGTCCGACTCTTGATTTCAGCTCAGGTCATGATCTCAGGGTCATGAGATTGAGCCCCATGTTGGGCTCTGCACTCAGCAGGGAGTCTGCCTGGTTTCTCTCCCTCTCCCTCTGCCTCTTCCCTTCTTTCTTGCTTTCTAAAATAAATAAATAAATCTTAAAAAAAAAACCTCAAAAATGATATTCTCATTTGAAATCAGATATGCTTTAAGCTTTGGGAGCCGTTGCTTCTTGCAGTAGGTATAATAATGTTACCTCATATTATTTTCTTTCATTCTCTCCGATGGTAACTAGTTTTTTTCCTACACCTTAGACAATTAATTCATAGTCTAAAGTACCATTGTATATATTTTTTTAATTTTAAAAAAAATTTTTGAGTAATCACTATACCCAACATGGGGCTCGAACTCATGACCCTGAGATTAGAGTCACACACTCCACTGACTGAGCCAGCCAGGTGCCCCAAAAGTACTGTTATATTTGCTTTTATTTTCTCAGAGCTGTATTATTAACAGCACTATTCACCTAGCATAACCTTATTTCAAGGAGAAAATTTCAGCATTCATATACTATATATTTTTTAAATGTGAGGGACAATAAATAATTATGGCAAAAGAATTTAAACTCCATTCTTTCTTTTCCAAACACAGTCCATTAAAATGTAGCTCAATCAAATAAGATTATTTTAAAATCAGAAAGCTTCGTGATCGCAGGATCTGGGGATCGAGTCCTGCATGCACTAGGTTCTGTGCTCAGCAGGGCGCCTGCTTCCCCCTCTCTCTCTGCCTGCCTCTCTGCCTACTTGTGATCTCTCTCTCTCTCAAATAAATAAATAAAAATCTTTTTAAAAAATTAAAAAATAAAATCAGAAACCTGTATGCTGGTGGTTTTTATCCTGACGTTAAGATAGGAATGTCATAAAATGCAATATTATATTGAAAATGGACTTTGTTCCTGCCGTGCCGTCCTTCAGTAAGAACCACTATGGTTCTTCATATTAATATTCATAAGAATATTGATATTGATGTTCTTAAGAACCAATAGGGCCAGAAAGAAAGGAAATTTATGAGATGTTTTATTTTATTTTATTTCCAGGCATGGTTTTTGAGGGAAGGAGATAGATGATTTGGAAGATTTGGAAGCTTAGGGTAATTGAATTCACTTGAGACCAGAACATTCCATGCACCCTATACTCTGGAATGAGAATTACCCTTTAGCCAGTCCTGAGTGGGTTGAAGAGATAGACTGCTGTTTATAGGCAAGATGGAACATCTTTGGAATTTTCTAAGCTTATATTTTTTTTTTAAAGATTTATTTATTTATTTGACAGACAGAGATCACAAGTAGGCAGAGAGGCAGACAGAGAGAGAGGAGGAAGCAGGCTCCCTGCTGAGCAGAGAGCCCGATGCGGGGCTTGATCCCAGGACCCTGGGATCATGACCTGAGCCGAAAGCAGAGGCTTTAACCCACTGAGCCACCCAGGCGCCCCCATCTTTGGAATTTTCTATTGGAATTTCCATCTGAATACTACGGATTGGCAAATTGGGTTTCTTTCATTAAGTTCTGCCTCATTCTGGATGTGGAGGCAGGCACGGACCACATTCTGGATGTAGAAACAGGTATGGACAGATGAGTTGAGGGTCACAGAGCAGACTAGAAGCCCTGCGCTTGGAGAGAAGCCTTATCCACAGGAGCAGGGCGGACCCAGGGTGGGCATCTTCTGGTGCTGGCAACAAGTCCAGCCCACCAGGCAGAACGTACACAGCAGGGAACTTAGAGTTGTGCAAAAGGTGAGATTGTTGGCAGGCACTTGGCACTGGGGAGGTCCTGAGAGCCCCAGGGCAGGTGAGTGGAAGATGTCTAGGAGCAGATGTATGGAGAGAACGCTTGGCTACTTTCCGTCATCTTTAATGTGGTCTGACATCGGTATCAGGCCTTACTTCCTGGGCTAGGATTTTGGCAGGGCTCCAGCATTTGTTCTGAGACATGTTTTCATTGTAACATACCACTTGTTAGTGAAGATGTGTGGAACGATATTTTATTTATTTGTGTGTGTGTGTGTGTGTGTGTGTGTATAAAATGGTTTTTTCCTACAGTACTGCAGATGCTACCAAATTAACTAAAAGACCCTGACCAGAGGAAGCAGTCATACTGGCGTCAGCCGCTCCTAGCACCATACCTGGAAAACTGCGCTCTAGGGAATGTGGTTTTGTGTTGGTGGCTTATACTTAGATCGCATAAGGTGGTTCATCCTAGCTCCATTTCCCGGGACCAGAAGTGCGGACAAAGATGCTGTTGGCTAGTGGTCGTGGCTCCTGGAGCCATTATCTTGAGCCCAGAATATAAAATACGGACTTGGAGTCTGGAGCAAGAGGCAAAAGTCCAGTTATAAGTAGTTGAGACAAATGATTGAAAAGAGCTAATGGCATTGGTTGTGTCGTGAATCCCTCAGCTTGAACCCAGGCTTCTCGGGGCTTCTCTCTCAGAGAAAGGACTGGTTCTAGAACCTTGGGTTGAATTAAATTGCAAATGTGGTGGTCCTGTGTTTGACTGTGGGGTTTTTGAAGACTGCAAGGCTAGGGGACCGGCCAAGGTATATGCTGGCGCATACCAATTGACCATTGTGGGTCTGGAGAAGGATAAGTATGGCTATGTTCAGAACAACAGCCTCCCAACTAGCAGGAGAGCTTTTTAAAAAATAAAAGCTAAAAGAGGAAAGAGAAGAAGGAAAAGAAAAGGATATGTTTAGACAAAGTAGGTAGGTTTGGAGGAATCAAAGTCTCTCTGAAGACCGTTACATCCAGACTTTTTACCTCCAAGCCTCCAATCCAGCCGGGGTGCTGGTGACTGAAAATCATTATTTTATGACCATTTGCTATTTGGTGGGGTGTTTGGAATCGCTAGTTAATCCCATTCCAATTCATAATGGGCAGGTAGCCAATTCATACAAAACACCTTGACAATCCATACTAATTGGTTTGTCTCCATGGAGCAGCCAGAATTGAATTGCCTGTGGAGACGGACGTATCCTTCCATCCAGCCCTTCTTTCAACTTTCCTCCTCTCCTCCACACACCACACACACACACACACACACACACACACACACACACACAAGCACACACGCACACACACATACCCACACATACACAGTCTGCTAGAGTGATTTTGCATTTAAATAGCATCATTTTTCCACCCATCTTCCTGGGCTATAAATATCCCCAAGCTTTCTTTGTAAAAGAGGGACTGGATTAGAGGTAAGGAAAAAGTAAACAATGTCCTTGGGACATTTTCAGGGTCATTTATATTGTCAGAGTTGGTTTCATTGCCAAGAATAATAGAAGGGAAGTTATCTGTGAACAAAACAAAATGCATTTCATGTTTTGGATGGCCAAGGAAACAGATTCCTAGACAGAGATTCATACCGCCTAGTAATAATTTCAGAAAGATCTACCGACCCACGAAACCTACGAGTCCACAGAATCATCTCCAAGGATGGGCTCACTATGTACTATTGAGAACCTCCCCCAAAGTATAAACATGTACATTTACATAACTTTTGATAGCTGGATCCTAAATAAATAATTTCCCTTTACACCTGCAAGTTGGCTTTATCAAGCACTGCCCACCTGCCTCTGGGCTGGTGTGCACCTTTCTAAGGGGCAGCTGGGGTTAATAGCATTCCCACCATTTTGTTAAAGGATCTGTTCAGTTAGCTAGCTGGGAATGCAGTGGTACTTCGTAGCAGTTCATTTGGGGCTCTGGAGCTGGGGTAAATCCTGGCGGTGTTCCTTACCAGCTCTGTGACCTTGGGCAACCATTGAACCTTCCTGTGCTTTCAGTTTTTCGTCAGCCATTCTTGAGAGAAGGTCTCTGCTTAATTGAAAATTATATCTTATAATTAAATAACATCTTTTTACTAATCTTCAGTTTTAAATGGCTTAACTTATTTATACATTTGGGTTTTACCTAAAAAAGGGAAACCTCCATATCATGATAACCTGTAATACTTTCTTCCTTTATTAATGTGATACTGCCCACACCTTTCTCCCCCCCTCCCACAACTGAGGGCAAATTAAAGCAGTATAACTCATGCAAACATTTGTCAGCCCAGATGCTTTTCTAGAGATTCACTGTGTACAGACGCCAGGTTATTTACAGTTTGTACAGTGCGTGCCATCATCTCTACGTACAATGAATTTCTGTCGAATACCTGCTCCTAGTAAGCCTTGCTGGGAGTTTTGACAGTCAGAAATACATACCCTTGCCCATAATTATCTCTGTTTGTGGCATGTGGCAGGTAGGAACAGTGGGTATGTAGCATTCCAGCCCCCTAGAGTCCAAGAAGGACACAGGAAACAAAGTTTTCATGAAGTGTAAGACAAAAGGAAGTCATTTCAAAGGAAGCCCGTTGGATACATTTCTCGTTCTGTAATGTGAAGGCTGGCCTGCAGACCGCTGAACGGAAGATGATCTGATAGGCTCACCCCTGTCATTGGGGAGGTTTGGTTTGAGCCCCAGGCCTCCGTGGAAAGTCAAATAGGAAGTGAAATTTACAAGGAATGCTAACAAAATCAACAAATGTTTGCGTGGGATTCACAGCGCAGCTCAAACACTCCACCTGGCCCTGCAGACCTTCTTTGGGCTTCTGTCATGGTAATTCATCTCTTACACAGAGGAATGAATACTAGAGGCATGAATCCATAAAGAAACCTCAGCTTCTGCTTCTTTTTTTTTTTTTTTTTTTTAAGTCCTTGTATCTTTGGAGAGAAGACTTCCCTAAACAAAACATATGAGGCTTGGTAACCAAGAACTGCCCTCTGGGGTTTCTTATCACCCATGTGCATAAAGCATGTCAAGGATACTTATAATTTAGGGTGAAAGGAAAGGGGGTGAACCTGTTCCTTGGTCTGGGAAAGAATGGAATTTTTAAATTTCAGATTTTTGTGTTTCTGCAGTTGGTTTGGAACCTGCACTTGAGGACTTTTTAAAAAAACATGTTGCTGTAATCTGTCTTTCAGCATTACTCCTCACCCTTTTGGAGGATGGGGTAGGTGTAGAATTGTCTTGCTATTGTGTCAGTGTATTAAATTCCTTGCAACTTGTTGCTTTCTTAAGAGCTTGGAATACAGTGTAGCCAACTCAGACTAGCCGGCAGCATGTTCAACATGCTTTCCCCAACATGTTCAACAACTTCATCTTTTGGAAAATTGTATCCAAGGAGGAAAGGCTGACTGTGATTTATGCTGACTCGGCTATCCTCTGCACTCCTTATAAGCATGTCTGAGATACCGCTGGGCTCCACCGGGTTACTTCCAGAACTGGCCTAGATCTCTTCGCAGCAGCCTTCTTCCTCAGCCTGCGTTGCTGACATGTCTGAAGTGTGATTTGAGGGTCTGCAGGAGCAAAGAGCCAGGATCTGGAGCCATCTGGAGCCTGGGAGAGTAAGCACAGAGCGAACATCTGTTTGAGACGTCGTGGAGATGTGTAGCGCACTGATTTACAGTCCTTTGGGGAGCCTGTGTACAGAACCCAGACTCTGGAGGAAGCTGGCGTCTGGCAGGAGTCGGGGTACACAGTTGTGCTTGATTATCAGGACATATCATGAGTCTGTCTAGCCTTCTATTGAAGCCAAATTGTAGATTCCTTATTTGAGGCGACATCAGTCATCCGTGCCACCACAAAACAAAAATGAGAAGAAAAGAAAGAAAAAAAGGCCTGGGCTCACACGTCAGAATATACACAGCAATAATGAAATACAATGATGCTTCTCACAGTCTTTAGAATGTAGACGTTAAGAGCACGCCCTTTGGAGTCAGACCACGGGGGTTCCAATGCAGGCTGTATACACAGAGCTGTGTGACTGTGGGGAGGTCTCTTAGCCTCTCTGTGCCTAGTTTTCTCTTGTAAAAATGGGATGGTAATAATAGTATTTACCATTTAGTGTTCTTTTGAGAAGAAAATGAGGTTTATTTATGTAAGGAATTTAAAATAAAGCTGGAAATAAAGCTGGTAAGTGAAGCTCTGTATAGTTTTTTGCCTAGAGGGCATGAGTTTGCATCCAAGTCTGGGACACCCACTGCCTTGTTAGACGGGTGCCAGACTGACTTTCCTTCTTCTGCCCTTAACTCCGCCGCCACCACCTGAACTGGCTTGGTCTGTCTCCCTTGTTCCTTGAGTGTGTCAGGAAAGTTCGAAGCAGGGGGCTCTGTAGCAACAGCTCCCACTTGCTGAACTGTTTTTTTTTGTTTTTTTTGTTTTTTTTTAATTTATTTGACACACAGATCACAAGTAGGCAGAGAGTCAGGCAGAGGGAGAGGGAGAAGCAGGCTCCCCGCTGAGCGGAGAGGCCAATGCGGGGCTCGATCCCAGGACCCTGGGATCATGACCTGAGCCGAAGGCAGAGGCTTTATTTAACCCACTGAGCCACCCAGGCGCCCCTGCTGAACTGTTTTTTCCGCACACTTTCTGGGACACTGGCTTGTCTTTGGCCCTTAGGCCTGGTTCCGTTGTTTCTTCATTAGAAAGGGCTTCCCTGACCAAATCATCTCCATTTCTGTGTCCCCTCCCCCCGTAACTGCTTTGATGCCCACCATGTCTTTTTTTTTTTTTTTTTAAGATTTTCTTTATTTCTTAGAGAGCAAGAGAGGGAACAGGAGCAAGGGGAGTGGGTGAGGGAAAAGTGGGCTTCCTGCTGAGCAGGGAGCCCAATGCGGGGCTCCATCCCAGGACCCCGGGATCATGACCCAGGGTGACTGAGCCAACCAGGCCCCTCGATGGCCACGCGGTGTGTGCATTTTAACAGAGTTTGTACCCACAGGAGAGGGTGGAGAGGCCCCATTTCTGTTTGAGCCCCCCCCGTAGGTTCGCATCTGATCCAGGATAGTGCCCGTGTTTCATAGGCATTTGGAAAATACTAGTTCAAAGTTTGAATAAGTAAGGGACTGAGCGAGCCATGTGCCTTACAGAATACATTCCCAGGGATGTGGGCAGAGCATTTCTTCCTCGTGAGCTGGCCAGTTCTCATTCCCCCAGTTCGACTAAACTCTGCCCCTTCTTGTGTACTTGGTACTAGACGGGACAGGGAAGCCCGGGAGATCATCAAATGCCTCTTCTGGAGGTGAGCTCTGGCCTCCCCCTCCCCGTGGATACTCTTGACTCTGGGGTCCAGGGAGGAGGAAGCACCATCCTCACCAGGCGAGTTCAGTAGGGACACTTGTGTGTGGCTCTGCCCCCTCTACTGGTTGAATGGGGCGTCTGCACCCTTCCTGGATGGCCTTACCCTGGTGCAGGGAGTGAGGCCGGCCTTGGGGCGGTGCTGGGGCTGATCCTGAGGGCAACAAAATGAAAAGTGAAACACAGTTTGTTCACAGAGCGCACATTTTGGCATCTCTCGTGCCTAGATTTCCATCGGCATCACACACATTCTGTTGCGTGGTTTTGCAAGGTTGAAGTTAGAGTTTCACGCTGGTGCCCACAGGTTAAAACCTGTCCTTGAACATTGCTGTGCACATTTCGTCGTTCCCCGCATGCACTACGGAGACCAGATTTGCAGCGTTTCTGGATACCTTCAGTGCAGGATAGCTCAAGGGGATAGGGTCATCGCACTTTTTTCGGTCTGATAGAAAAGTTGCAGGGAGAAAATAGAATCTCCTTGCTCTTCTTCTGTGCGCGCGCACACACACACAGAAGGGCTTAAATTGCTTATAAGGCCCAATAAATAAATTAGAGGGCACCTGAGTGGATCAGTCATTTAAGCCTCTGCCTTTGGCTCAGATCATGATCCCAAGGTGCTGGGATCGAGTCCCGCGTTGGGCTTCTTGCTCAGCAGGGAGCTCTCCTCTCCCTCTCCCTCGCTGCCTGCCACTCCCCCTGCTTGTGCTCTCTCTCTCACTGTGTCTCTCTCTGTGTCAAATAAATAAATAAAATCTTCAAAAAAATAATAATAAGTAAATTGGAGACAGTGGAATTTGTCGGTTTGCTTAAAGAAACATAATTATTTTAAAATGACAAACTGGTCCCTTTGTCAATAAATGTTTTATGTCTTAGCTCACATGCCTGGATACCGTGTGTGAATTATGAATTAGCTTATAAGCAGACGTAGCAAAGGGTGCCCAGCAGGGCTGAGGGCTAAGGGGGTAGCGTGTCTGACTCTCTCCACTGCTGTTGTGCTGGGGACGCAGCTGTGTGAACATGAATTTAGGAGGGTATTTTATAGCTTTTTTATAACTTGTGCTCGCTTACAAGGATTTATCGAACATCTCCATCAGGAAGTACCTCACGTCCCACCACCCCGCTCCAGATCTCCACCTCGACGTAGCGACAACATGAAGCTGTCTTAATTTTAAGTTTTAAGGTCCCTTACTCTCCATTAAGGTTTTTTTTTTTTTTTCCTTCTCAAAAATCATTAAGTAGTCGCTAACTTCTTCCTCCTCCTTGTGATTCTGTAGTGTCTGCTGAGTCCACCGAGGGGAAGGTTGTGAATGCTCGCGGAGTTTTGTGTCTGTGTGTTTCGTTCCTGGGTCATATATCGTGGAAGGATTTCATGATGTCGAGTACACTGAACAGACCAATAGCTTACTTCAGTTTTTCTTGGTCCAGGATGATCTCAAACACGTGAGAGAGTGCCTAGTACCGTATCAGAGCAGAACCCTGAGAGAGATAGATAGATAGATAGAGAGAGAGAGAGAGAAAGCCAGACAACAAATGCATTAACCTATCCAGAATGCAGTAATCAAGAAGAACCTAGAAAGAAGCCATTTTAAGGTCAGGGTACTTGGAAGGTCTGCATGTTAAGGTTTGGTAATACTTTGTTGGAATTACCTGTTGCAGCAAGCACCGCAGTCTTTACAGTGTTAGGGCTGCGAAGAGATCTCACCTGTGTCTCTTTCTTCTCAAGACATCAGGTACCGCTGTACAAAGCACAGCTGATGGTCCCGCAGGTTCTCCAGCTTCAGGTTTGGACCAGCCACATTTGATTTCCAAGGGTTGTTACGACCTGGTGGGGTCATGCTGGGGCCGAGTATCGAACCTCTGTTGGCCTCCGAGCTCAGCAGCGTAGGAACGTCAGGCTTTGATCCACTGGGCAGAGAGCCCTTGGCACAGTGCTTAGCATATCCCTGTGCTCTCGGCTGGGGCAGTTGCTCTGTTCTGAGCATTATCGTGGTTCCTGCATGGGAATTTCATTCATTCATTCATTCATTTTTGCTGGGAGCCTTTCCTTGGACTCTCACCATCAGCTTTCTTTTTCTTGGCAGGTTTAACTAAAAGAATGCAAAATGTGTTCTGTGAGGCTGGACTCTTGTATATAGATTGTCCCCCAATCTTTTTTTCCAGCTTTTTTTCCCCCCCTCAGGGATTAGCAGCCTTAAAGATCCAGGTGGTGGTGGCTTGCTCTGGTCTGGCCTCACAATACGATCTTTATTTTGCTGTGTTGGGGGTTCTTGGGTAGGGTCCTATAATCCCTAAATTAGTCCAGGAGGCAGATGCATGAAAGCCGCGTCTTTGTTGGGCAAAACCCAGTGATGGCTTTTCTTTAGTTCCTGGCTTCTATTCAAGCTAATGCCTTAATGTCTGAAATTCCCTCTTTCACCCCCTCACCTGAAGGAGGATTAAATCAGCAGGAAGGACACATCATGGGGGCAGAGAGATGCCTTCAAGGGGCCTCTCCCCTGCCGATGGCCCTGGGCCAGGCCCCCCAGCAGCCAGCCCTCAAGGCCCAGCAGAAGCCAGCCCCTGGGGGCTGCTCCCAGGCGTGCCCCCGCAGCAGGAGCCCGGGCTTCCTTCTCTCAGCCCACTTCCCCTGCCCGGTGAAGCTGCCGCTTTGTGCGATTATGTCATCTCTGCCTTTTCTCTCATGATTTCCTTCACCCTAGAGATGTTCCACGTTAGGGCAAAATACAGGCATTCAAGCTGCTCGTAGCATTTAGGGAGTTGGGGAATTTGGCTTTTAATTACTGTGAAAATATGATTATTTAGGGACTCAGCACCATCGCTACAGAGCTTGTAGAATTCTGTGGCAACAGGAAAAGGGGCGTATGAATAAGTGGTATGCTAGGTGAGTTGGCCGGCCCCCGGTGGGGAGAGCAGGGGAAGGGAACGGAGCCGCCCGCAGGAACGTCCGGTCACCCTCATCAACATGTGAAGGCTCCTTCCTGCTGCAGCCTTCTCATCTGTAACGTGGGTTCAGACCTGCTGCCTGGTGCTGTTGCTTCACATGTGTGTGGAATCTAGAATGTTCCGTACCATCGACATGGGTAACAGAAAGAGCTTATCCGTTGGGACAGGCTGACTTGCACCACACTCCTGTTTCCAGGCAGCGAGAAGCCTCCACCTTGGTTTTGTACCAACATTGTAAGAGTTAGTCTTGGTCACAGCAGAGTGTTTTTCTGACTCGGTGAGATGACTGGTCGTCGCAAGTGTATTTCGCTTGCCTGAACGTATTTTAAAAGTTGTCAGCAGTCTTTGCACCCCGGCCATCTTGGTGGCCTTTGATGGCCACTGTCAACTGTCAACACTGCTCACAGTGCTTCCTCTCAACCCCAGGCATGCTTGACCCTTAGGTCTCCCTTAAGTCTCAGCTCATGCCCCCCTCGTCCCGACAAGGTCAGTGTCTTCTGTGTGCTCTTGAAGTACCATTAGTCTCTCCTCTGAATACTCATTAAAAATTCTTTAAAATCAGTCTCCCCAACAAGACTGGAAATTCCGTAAGGGAAAGAAATGTGATGATGACGATGACGGATTTCTGCTCACCGTGTCTTCCCTGCTCCTAACAATAGCATGGCTAGTTCCTGGGTAGGTTCACCGTGTTGTTGGTAGATGGGTGGATGGATGAGTAAGTGGAGGTGTGGATGAGCTGTCAGTGTCTCCTGCAGTGATTATGTCTCTTCCCTGTCCTGTTCATATGGGACTGGGGATCTGTACATAGAGGAGCGGTTCCACATGGTTTTCTAGGTAACTGTAAGGTGGGTTGTGGGTCTTGGTACCAAAGCCTTGCAGTGGATGGAGAACATAAAATTATATAAATTCTTAGAAAGAGGCCTTGAGGTTTCTATGGTCTGCACGTGGTCCTGCCTAGGATAAAATACAGCAATTCATCAGCCATTTGTTTCTTACCTGCTCTGTCAGCTCCCCAGGATCCTGGAGAAATACTTGAGATGGGAGGTGACCCCAGGAAGGACATCTTCTCTAATTCAGAGCCAGATAAAAGAGCTGGTGCAGTGCCAGGCCTATCTCCAGCCAAAAGACCGTGAATCAGTCCAGGAGTTTCCTTAGGGGTTCTCATGGTGTCCCTCAAGACAGAGCTCACTTAGCGAGTCATGGGACATCTCCAAGAAGCATTCTAGAAGCAAGGCATTGTGCTACTGTATGATAATCCAGGCCCTACAGTCAGAACGCCTGAGTTCAGGTCCCACCTGCTTGCTTATTAAATGAATGTAGACAACTTAGATAAATCCTCAATTTCTTCTTCCATAAAGTAGGAGACATAATATTCCTTCCCTCACGGGGTTGTCAGAAGATTAAATGGCCAACTATCAATGTGTTTTGCAGAAGGTTGGGCATGGAATAAGTTCACAAGAAATGTTACTTCGAATTATTATCATCATTCTCACGGATAGCAAGAGTTTCCATTGCACTTCAAGCCAGTCCCTGAGAATGCCCGTCCGTCCTACCCCGTTCAGCCTACACGGGGACCCACATTGTCCCCCGCCTGCTCTGCCCACTCGTGTTGGGCTTGGACTTGCTACGGAGACCCAAGCACGGTGTCCAGGAATGGCCTCATTTATACTGATTTCGCCTTCTCATACTTTAACCGCTAGTGTAAAGGCCAGCTCGAACCCCCTGAAAATCCGTACCATCTAGTGATTCATGGGGAGTGTGTCCTCTGCACACAGGCATTAAATTAAATAGCGCTGACGGGGTGTGTGTGTCCTGCCAGACGGCCGTGCTTTCTGAAATCACGTAAGCACTCTTAATCTAATGGAACGTATTATGACCTCAGCAGCTTCTGCATAAAAGTTAGAAGAAAAAAGATTTTAAACGTGGCACCACCTAAAACCCCCATATGGTTATTTAAGGCAGCTTCAGCACTTCCTCGGAGACTGGGCTTCGCTAAATAAATAGCCACTCCTATAACGGAGTGATTTTTTTTCCCCCTTTTAAAAAAATTCCTTCTTTTATTTTTAGATTTTGGATGAGATTGGGACTCCAAATCTATTTTCAAGCTGTCTCTTTCTCCGCTGGCTCAGAACGCGCTCAAACTCACCTTTTTTATCGTGCTTCAGCCCCTGGTGGTGGTATCTTGGGCAAGTTACTTGACCTCTCCTGACTTTGCTTGTTTTCATCTGGAATGTTTGGAGTGGACGATCTTCACGGTGCCTTCCAGCTGTTAACTTTTTTTTTTTTTTAATTTCATGATTTCTCTCTCTCTTGTTATTACAGAAAGCACGAGTGTTTTGCCGTAAGCACGAGATAGGAAAGTATTCATTGATCAAGTTGAAAAACCTCCACTTTCCACATTCCAGGACTCAGACTTTGAGCTCAGAGAGTTTTAATCGTTTTCAGGCAGTTTTTGGTGCTAAGGGTGGTTTGGGTTTCACTTCTGTTTTTCTGGGGACCTTATTGGGCATGTGGCCATTTGATCTGAGTACAGATTACTCTGTCTTGACACACACCAATGCCCTTACACTTGGCCTGTTCGGTGAGCCCACAGGCAGGACCTCAAGGCTGCCTGAGTCACTCTTAGTGAACCAAACTGCCTAAAATTCTCCAGCGGTTGTCTTTTGGCACTTGGGCACGAAGTCCTCTCCATGTGCGTTTCAAGGTTGTCAGATATCATTATCTCCCAGTATTAAAATTTTCAAAGAAAGGAGGCAGTGTGTTTGATTTATAGAATAATTATCTAGCTTTAGCTCTCACTTGGTTTTGGCAGTGGTTTTGCAAGCGCCCGAAAATTAAATCCATTTTTTATGGCGCTACAAGGTATTATCTCACAGCAAATGATAATTAAACACCTGTGAAATCAATTAGCCCTTTAAGCAGGAAAAAAAAAAAGTTTTCCAATTATGTTTTCACACCTCCAAAACTTTTATAATCCCAAAACCAACTCTGGTGGAGAGGGATGTGGTCAATGGGAGTGGCAGGGTTAACTTCCCATAAGGATCATCCCTAAATGTTGATGTGACTTAGCCCCGAGGAAGGCGGTCTGGGGTACCCGCTCCCTTCCAAAGAGGACTCAGTCGCCTTTGGAACTGACTCTCAGTGGCTGTCTTATCTGACACACAGCTGAGTTGTCAGTTCCTCTACAAAGGAAGTTACTTGCTTTGTGTTTCGATGCCAAGTTTTACTTGACGGTTTATTTAAAAGCCAAGATACCTTAGTGGAAACTAAGCAACACAACGTTCCATGTGACAGAATTGCTCTCTCTTTAAGGGCCCTGTAGCCAAGAGCTCTGAGCCATCTTCATTACGGATGCATACCCAGAAAACGGACCGATTGGCTCATAGCTGAGAATTAGCACAGTGGAGCCCTGGAAATCGTGGCTGGCTTTCCAGACCCTTCCAAGGATTGTGTGTGTTTCATCATTGGCTTTGGTAACAAATTAGCTCGCCCAGATGCTTCTTTTGGAAAACAATCTGCACTTCTGAAGCACTGGATGGGTTTGGGGTATAGGCCATAATTGAGACTCAAAAAAGAGGGTAGGAGGGGCGCCTAGGTTTCTCAGTCAGTTAAGCATCTGCCTTCGGCTCAGGTCATGATCTCAGGGTCCTGGGATCGAGCCCCGCATCAGGCTCCCTGCTCAGCAGAGAGTCTGCTTCTCCTCTCTGCTACTCTCCCTGCTTGTGTGCTCGCTCTCTCTCTGTCAAAATAAATAAAGTCTTTAAAAAAAGAAGAAAAAGGACAAGAATCAAAATAATGCCTAGCCTTTGACATCGTCTACATCATGACCTCCTCATATACAAAGATGGTTCTGGGAAAGCGCTTTCCTTGTGCTCCCCCATATTCCTGCCCGCCTCCGTTTACATCAAGTTCTCAGGGGCACTTTAGTTTACATGTAGTTCTCATGTACTCTGTCCCCTTAGATCCCCAGGAGACCTTGTTTGATAGGCAAGGTGAGCATGATCGGTCCATGTTATAAATGAGATGGATTTAGAACCAAAGTGCCTTGCTCGCAATCAGAACCAGAAACTGTAGTTTCTAATGTTTGTTCACGCAGGTTTCCTTCTATCCTTCTGCATAAACCTCTCTTAAAGGCATTCTTCTGGGGAAAAAAAAAAAATTTTTTTTTCTCCAAAGACATTTTTAATGAGATTTTGCTTTCATGGCAGATGGCATTTAGAGCCGCTGATGAATCTCGACATTAACCAGAGAAATGAGGCTGATACTGCACACACAGACACAAAAAGACAGAAGAGGACTTCTCTGTGTTCTTTTAGAAAGTTGTCCCGGGGGTTATCCTGGCATATGTGGCCAGCACCTGGGACACTTTGTGACCTCATAGAATGAGAGGAGAGATCTGGCATTCATTCAACAACAAATATTTCTTTAGATTACTATAGTCCAGGCACAGGTCTAGGGGCTGAGTCCCCAGTGGTGAATAAGAACAGGTTAGCTCCTTTTCTCATGGCGTATGTATGACATTTAGGGAGAAGGCGAGTGAGCCATCAAATAAGCAGATGGGCGAGTTCAGACGTGGTGAATCCTAGGACGGAGAAGAAACAGGGCAGTGGGACAGTGAGTACTGGAAAGGCAGGCTGGTCTGTGAGGGCTTCTCCGAGGAGGGCCTGTTTCTCTGAATGCTGATTTGCGTCATGGGGCGGGTTGGCGAGAATATTCTAGGCAGAGGGCAGAGTGAGCACAAGTCCAGGAGATGGTGAAGAGCCCGCTGTGTGCAGAGAAGCTGCTAGCAGGAGATGGTGAGTGAGGAGAGGGGCAGTCTGAGCTGTGGGCAGGGGCCAGTTCTCATGCTGTCCAGTTGGCCACGGCAAGGGGTATGCCGTGAGGACCCACTGGGGGGGTTTCAGCTTTGGAGTTAACATTTTTTTTTTTTTAAGATTTATTTACTTACTTATTTGACAGAGAGAGAGATCACAAGTAGACAGAGAGGTAGGCAGAGAGAGAGGGGGAAGCAGGCTCCTTGCTGAGCAGAGAGCCTGATGTGGGGCTCAATCCCAGGACCCTGAGATCATGATTTGAGCTGAAGGCAGAGGATTAACCCACTGAGTCACCCAGGTGCCCCTGGAGTTAACATTTTAAGGGTATTTTTGGTGACTCTGGGAAAGCTGGATTGAACCTATAAGACTGAACTTATTCTGACCTGAAACTAATAGGAACCAGAGTATGCTTCTCATTGTTCTGTTCCTGTGGAGATCTAAAGGAGTAGAATTAAGGAGGTCTAGGAAAGAGGGGGGTGGGGAGACTGGGTTTCCGGTGTAATTACAAAAACCATTGGGTGTTTACACCTTTGTTTCCCCTCTGCTCAGCGTGCAACCTGGCACGTAGTTGCTGCTCAGGATTTTTCTGTCCAGTGAACAGGTATTAGAGCAAGAAGGCATCTTCAGGGCCACCTGGTCTACCCCTCCCCTATTAGAGCACTTAAATTTTCTTTGTTCCATAGGCCCGTCCCCAAAGGAGGCCACCTAGGAGTTGGCTCGTTCCGTAGCTGCTTCTTGGAGCAGCGGGCAGTGGGGGTCTGGGCTGAGCAGAGCCAGCTGGAGGAGGAGGGCGAGGTGACACGGAGCACAGACTCTCTCCCCCAGGGCACTGTTGTTCTTCTGCCAAAGGAAATGGCAGAATCTGGATTTATGGGCCTCTCCGGTCTCCCCGACCAAACCTTTATGGGAGGGTGATCTGGTAAATAAACATTACGTGCCATCAGGTCCCTAACCGCACACAGATGTTTACGTCCCACGGCCATGCACCTGTACGTTTATACATTCATGTACCCAGAAGGGAGAGGATAAACTTTTCATGGTCCGCCAGCTTCACGCAGCGTTCGTAGGATGTCACTGTCCCATCGATTCTCGAAGATGCGCCCTCTTCCCTTCCACAGACTTCTGAGGCCTCCTTCGATGCAGCGTGAAGGGCCCAGAAGTGAGCTGGCCGCGACTGTCCGAGTCAGAAGGTAGACCTCGGGCAGAAATCGGAGCGGAGTCAGGAGGGTGAGGTGGGCCGGGCCAGCTGTCCTTTCGTTAACTGTAATTGATTCTCAAGGTGTTCCCGGATCACCGAGGTGCCAAGACCAGACGAAAGGCTTCTGCGCTCACCAAGAATGCAGGGCACGTCCTGTTCACCGCTGGGGAGTGCCCGCTTTGGTGACGAGAACAGCCCAGCAGGAATTCCAGACATCCTCCTAACCAGGGCTGACTGAGTCTGAGTCTGGCCAGGCAGGAAAGAATGTCTTGGCTCAAGAAGGGAAGTGGTCAGAACGCTGGGTCGAGCCCAGTTTTCTTTGGGGGATGGGGCGTCCTTGCCACTGGACCAAAGCAGTGTTTATGCTCAGGAAGCCAGGAGGAGGTTTCTACCGTGTGTTTGCTTTTCTTCAGCTCAGACGTGGAGGAGAGCCAGGACAGGGTCCACTTTGAATGGCGCTGCACATGCATCTGACTCGATTGGCTCATAATGCTCTATATCGGGCCCGGGGAGACGCATTCCCCACCCTCACCGGCGTGCAGAAGGAAAACGACGCGTTTAACAAGCTGCCGGGCCTTTAGAACTAAAATGGAATACAAAAACGGGTACCAAAGGAAGACAAAAATAAATAAGTAAAAGACACTGTTGTCCGTTCTCTGACTTGGGCTCAGCCTCGACCCGGAAGTGAAGATCGTTCTAGAAAGATCAGGCCTAGCCATGAGCCCGGTGCACTGTTAGGGCCATCTCGAGGCGATCGTCGTGAAGAAGGGCTTGCGTCTCTCGGTCTGCCCTTGCTCTCGCAGCCCCTGCGGCACGGCGGAGGGCAAGACGGTGGATGGCGAGCGTCTGAGCATTTGCCGTCCGTTTTCTATTTTTCGAGGGGCAGCTGTGGGGGAGGGGCTGGTTCAGCAGAAGGTCGGGCTGTGGCCGTGTCTCCTGGAGGCCAGGGAGAGAGCAGGGTAATGGGCAGCTTAACAGAGCACGAGTAATGGACAGGTTAACCCTGGGGCACTGTGTGAGCAGCGACAGGGTCTCTGGCCAGGACTCAGGGGTCCGAGGAGGCTTCCTCCGGGAGTGCAGGAAAAGCAGAGGAAGGAAAAAGGGGTGTGTTGGGGAGAGGACCCCCTGCTCCCTGAGACTCATCCCATCCCTGAGGAGTAGCTGCTGTTTAGGACAGATGCTCCGCTCCGTGCTCATGTTCTCCGCTTCGGGCCCTGCTCCCCTTGGCGGGGCTCCTTGGCGCTGAGCCTGGTGAAAGTTAATGGTAAGATAATGACCTCGGGCTTCCCACTTGCCCTCAGGCCTGTCGCAGACACTTAGCTCCTGCAGCCAAGACCTTGGGGTACCTCTGACAGACCCATTTAATTCCCCTGAGGTCATTGTTGCTGCTGGTGTTTTTGGTCATCTCTCCCTTTTCTGTCCCCCCATACCTGGGTCACGCTTTATGTAGCATTTCCAGAAATGCTTTCTTTCTAGCCAGAGAATTGCTGAGACCCATGGGTCCTGGAGTGGCGTTGGTCTTGGGGCCGTTTGGAATTTGGCTTTGCTGAGCACAGAAGCTGGTGTGCCCGTGGCCTCCGTCAGCATCCTGAGATCAGCATCACCCAGCCCCGTGCAGCAGAAATCTTTCTTCTTCACCTTTGCTGCCACGATGTCACTCCTTCCTTCTCCGCAGCTCTTGAGAGACGACAAGAGAGCGTATTGTGGGTTCTGTACGGTACGTGCTCTCGCATGAGCCCCGTAAAACCTTTGTTGCTCTACTTCCCCACCTGGAAAGTGGGGCCATTTCACATGTTTTTGTAGAGCTAAAGTGCAATAACGAGCTCAGGTGGTTGCCCTGTGCCCAGGAAACGTGTAATCAGTGTAGGGGGAGCAGGGGGACCGTTATTGCAATTGTCACCTTTAGGGGCACCTGAGTGATTCCATTCATGAAGTTGAATGGTCTTGATTTCGGCTCAGGTCATGATCTGAGGTTCATGGGATCGAGCCCCACATCAGGCTCTGTGCTCAGCAGGAAGTCGGCTTGGGATGCTCTCTCCGTCTCCCTGCCTTGCTCCTCCCCACGTCTCTTGTCAAATAAATAAGTAAATCTTTTAAAAAATAATAATAATAACCATTACCCTAATGGCTGTCCTATTTTATTACTTGCTTTTACATAGTCGTTGTTGAGCTGCTATTTAATGAGCAGGAACCAAGATGGTTCTCTACCCATGTTGACGGAAGTGGTGCCCCGGCAGGCGCTGGATTCACTTGCTTACACAGGTGGTGATGACCATGCCGTGCAAGTCCGAAGTTCTGGGCTGTCAGTATGTGTGTAGATGCTCTGGGGGAGTTTTGACCTGATGTGGGGTTAGGATCCAGTGTATTCAGACGGGAGTGCTTGATTCCAGGTGTCTTTTTTTCTGACTCTCTCTTCCTCCCTGTGGGGAGCTGGCATGACCCTGCCTCCCTCCCAGCGTGGCTGCGAGGCTTCCACGGGATCATGTGTGCGTGTATGTGTGTGTGTGTGTGTGTGTAAGAGTTCACGCCTCCCCGGGGACCTCATGCCCCAGCCAGAGCCTATGAATGTTACCTCCCTCTCTTCCCTACACGGAAAGGGGCTTTAAATGGCCAATGGGAGGGAGACGGTTTTCTGTGGACAGCCAAGAAACGTGCAAGCCTGAGTGGATACCCGTCCCTCATCGCAGCCAACCGCTGCCCTCTGCAGTGCGCAGCTCGGGACCAGCAGCCGCAGTCCTCCTGGGGAGCACCATAGGAAAGTCCTCACCTGGGCCCCCTGAACTTCTAGCAGCAGGTGGTGCTCAAGGCCAGCATCGCCTGGGGGAAAAAGCACCAAGTCCACACAGCGAGTGCCTTCCGACCGCAGGCTGCTGGGTATCCCCAAGGCTGCCGCCCCTCTGGGCCACCTGGTCCAGCTCCACACAGGGGTCAGCGCTCAGCCCTTACCTGACACTGGGACACAGGGGCTCATTCATGGGCACAAAGGCTGTGCAAGTCAGTGGTGAAGACACTGAGGCTTAGCGTGCCCCATGAATTCTCAGACTCCTCGGGGGCCTGTACCTCTCTGTCGGCATGCTCGCAAGGCATCCCAGCCGAGCTCTGGGGCCGGCTAGGCCCATTTTCTAACTCCAAGGTATGTTTCTCTGTTCACATTTATGTCTTGAGCCAATTTCATGTTATCACATGTTATGGACTTTGGGTTTTCCCAAAAATAATGGAAATTTTATGCATCGAGTCTGTCGATTCCAGGAGAGGGTCTGCGTTAGCAAGGTTAATAAAAAACAGAGCACCGTCTTGGACTGAAGTGCTGGTGGGGCATGACACCGAGTTTTGAGTTGAGGAGAAAGGGCCCTCTCAGTGCTAGCCATCAGTGGCTCATGCTGGAAACCAGGTGAACGGCCCAGGACTTCGCTCCATAAGAAATGTATTTTCAGGGGCACCTGGCTGGCTCAGTCGGCGGAGCGCGCAACTCTTGGATCTCAGGATTGTGAGTGTGAGCGCCATATTGGGTGTAGAGATTGCTTAAAAATAACATCTTAGAAAAGAGAAAAAGAGAGAAAGAAATATCTTTGCAGTCCCTGCCTTTGTCTGAGCTGACCAAGAGGCAGCGTATTGTGGTGGAAGGCAGAAGCCCTTTAGAATCAGAAAGCCTAGAGTCGGAGCCCTAATGGCCCCGTTGCTGTGACCTGCATTGTTGGCCAGGTTATCAGTTTCCAGACACTGGGAACGTGTCACTCCTCTGCTAGGCCCTTTGGTGACTCACGACCACTGGGAACGTGTCACTCCTCTGCTAGGCCCTTTGGTGCATAGGATCGTATCTGAGCTTCAGGAGATACCACACAAGAGTCCTCCCAGTGGAACAGCAGGGTCACCCCCCCACACTCCCCAGCTCCCTGTCCCCCAAACTGTGGTAGGTCCTCTCATCTTGGTGTTTGTTCCTGCTATGCTGTTTCTGCCCGCCACCCCCCGAATGCCCACTGCCTCCTCTCGGCCCTGCCAAGCTGAACCTCGCTCTTCACTTAATAATCATCTCTGTTTCCCTTCCCCCTGCTTCTCAGTCTCCCCACCAAAGCCAGGTTGTCACTCTTGTTTCTCTTTGCATCATCCACCTCACGCCTCCATCCGACCGCTAAATACCAATCACTGATCATCATATCCCCTCACTGAATAACAACAACACATCTGCCTTTTCATGGGGCCGTCAGTTCCTTGAGTAGTGTCTGACATGCGGTAGGCATGCAACTAATTAATGTTTGTTGATTGAATAAAAGAAAGCACAGAGGAGGCGCTGAGGAAGTTATTTTATTTCCCTTCTCCCCGCGTACTTTATGGAACTACAGCAGTCATAAATTGCTTTTGTTTTCTTTCTTTTTCTCATAAGGGACGTGATTCAAACCTGGGTGTAAGCAAAGAAGATTAAGTGCTTATGAGGATGGAGACCGGAGGGAACAGATAGCATAGACGTTCAGTTACTTTACAAATAAATACTTGAGACAAACTGTAGCAACATCACGGGGAGACTGGAATTGTATGACTACAGAGATGAGAGGCCGGATCACTTGCTTCATGCCTACCCTCTTTGATTAGCAGAAAGCAGGCTCTCGTAGCAACTGTGCGCACTACAGAGGAATTGTGGGTCGCGCAGGAGGACCAGTAGGCACCCTGCACCAGCAGCATCCTTGTCTACGCAGCTTTTGATAATAAGGCAAAATCCTTTCAATTAGAAGCTGCTGCTCTGTTGTGATTCCCAGCTTCTGTTTGCTGTGTATTTTAAAGGGTCTGTTCCACATTTCTCTCTGGCTCTATCTTTAGGGAATCTGTTCTTGCTTTGCTTTCTTTTTTCTTTGTTCCTTTTTTTTTTAATGTTTCTGTTCCTCTCATCCTGATGTCATTCACAATGACCTGCAGTTGCGCAGGGCTTGGCAGTGTATAAGGCATGGACTTGATCTC
This sequence comes from Mustela putorius furo, assembly GCF_011764305.1. NCBI lineage: Eukaryota > Metazoa > Chordata > Mammalia > Carnivora > Mustelidae > Mustela > Mustela putorius. Next base: position 20,318,074 of record NW_025421322.1, on the reverse strand, counting down.
ACTTGACCTTCATGACTTTGACGCACAGAGAGCTCTGTTTGCACAGGAGCCCACAGAAAGTGGGAGATGGAGAACCCAGAGTCCTTCAGCCACATCTTCTCACTTTTCAAATCAGCTCTGTTTTCCTTTATATTCTGTTGATTTCCATGAGCCATAATGATAATAGCTGTCATTTATGGATTGTTTGTGATATGCCTGTGTTGGAGTTCAGTGGTATCATCTAAGCCTCGTACTAGAGGTGTCTCCATTTTTTGCCAACCAGGAAGCCAAGATTTAGACAAATACCTTTCCCAAGACCACTCAGCTTGTAAATAGCAAAGATGAAATTTGAACCCACGTTTGGCTGTGTCTAAATCTACTTACTCACTAAGCTTTGTATTACTAACCTCTTAACTCTTGAGTTTTTTTTGAACGCTTAGCACAGAATTTAGGATGCATCCTAATTACCCAGAGGGGCTTGTTAAAACAGGATTCTGGGCCCTTCCCCTAGAGTTTCTACCTCAGTGGGCCATGCTGAGGCTGGGAATTCCCATTTCTGTCAGTTTCCCAGGTGGTGCAGTTGCTTCTTCTGGTTGGAGGAACACATTTGGAGCACCCCTGCTCTCGCGTGCTACACCCCCACCCCCGGGTACACTGAATTACTGCCAGCAAAACTGTGTTTCATATGGAGGGAAGGACTTCAATTATGCATTATTACATGGCCCATTTTAAATGGGGTGTATCCCATCCATTATTCAGTACAACTTTAAGGAGAAAATTATTATGGCCATAAGTGGTTCCTGGCTTCTAGGTTAAATTCAGGTCATGTCATTTTATTGCATTTTTTCTTTGCAGTCATTTATGAAAACTGTTGTAACTTCTCTGTCACCGCCTATACAATGGGGAACTTAATGCCCATCTGAAAAGGGTAACAAAGCCATTTATTAATTAAAGCTGAGAGTTCTCTGAGATAAATTGCCTGCCTTATCTACTTACCTCCTTGCTTGGGATATCATGTGTTAATTATGTCTTTCTTTGAAGAAGTTTATGATTTTGATGTGATTTACGTTTCTAAACGTAATCATGGAGAATGAGTCCCTTCGAGAAGACGGGTCCCCCTTACTTGACCCGTCTTCTGCCTTTCTTCCTCCATCTCTAACCACCAATAACCACTCATCTGTTATCTGTTTCTAAAATTGTTATCTCATGAATGCTATATAAATAAATAATGCCAGCTATATCCTTTTGAGATTGGCTTTTTCACTTAGCGTGATTTCCTTGAGGATGTCATGTGTATCAATACTTCATTTCATTTTATTGCTGAGTATTAGAGGCTGTGGATGGACCAGAGTTTGGTGAACCATCCACCCAGCCAAGGACATCGGAGAGTTTCCATTTGGGGCTGTTGAGGATAAAACTGCTGTGAACGTTCATGGGCAAGTTTCTGCATGAAAATAAGTTTTCATTTTCTCTAGGATAAATGCCCAAGAGTGAAGTTGTTGGGTTATATGCTAATTGTAGTTTTAGTTTTAAAAAGAAACTGCTGAACTTTCCAATGGGACCGCTCCGTTTTCCCTTCATACCACCAACACATGAGGGTTCCAGTCCCTCCCCGACCTCTCCAGCAACCGTGCTCCCGAGCATAACCATCCTCACAGGTGATTTGCATTTCCCTAATGGCTCATAATTAATGCTGAGTATCCTTTTACGTGCTTATTGGTACTTTGCGCATTTTCTTCAGAACCATATCTAGTCCATCCTCGATATGTTTTCAGGTTGGATTGTCTTTTGATTGTTGAATGTCAGAATTCTTTACATATTATGGGCTGTCTTTTCACTTTCTTAACGGCTGCTGGAAGGAGAGGGAGCCCAGTCGTCTTGACTGAACTTGCCTGAGTTGGAGCTTCTAGAAGGTGGAGATGGGAGGGGTCCGTAAGGGAGCAGGTCATGGCTCAAATGTCACAGATGCTCACTGTTCTTGCCAAGATGGGGTAGGTTTTCTTGAACAAATGTTTTTCCATTTGTCATATCCTTAGGACCGTTTCCAAAACATATGAATGTTTTTGTCATTTTTACCCGTTAAGTTGTTGTTTTGCTTGGGAGGGTACCCACAGAGTTAGTGCCTCACTGTGCGAGGCCAGCCTTCTCGAATGTACTGTGTGATGTAGACACCTCTGGGAAACATGACACCCTCTGTTCTCATCTGTCTTTCTGAATTACCAGATGATTCTCTGGTAAGTCTCCCAACTAGAGTAGGATCTTCTCTGTACAACATCTACAGGACTAGAAGAGGGCCTGAAACATTGTGTTTCTTGAGAGAGTGACTCCAAAAAAGAAAAAAAAAAAAGAATGTTTTAAGCATCTAGAAGGAGGTGGATGGGGGGGTGTAAACACATCCAAATGGAGAGGTGCGTCCATAGCAGGGCTGAGCGGAAGGGTTCCTAATTCATGAGTGGCCCACCCAGAAAGACTGACCCCTTGCAGATTCATGGGCTGAGCATGGTTAGAAATCTGAAAATCATTGTTTGAAGTTTTATGTGTACATGTCCTGGGTGTGTCTTCATGTGTCTCTAGGGATACACAGCCATCGAACATATGTCTTACACACGTGAGCAGATAACTAGATACACGGACATACATACATACAGATACACAGACACTCATTTATACCATGGTTATGGAAGCCTTTGGAGCAGTGGGATATTCTGAAAGGACGTTCTTTCTTAACTACGAGTAACGATGGGGTGTTCAAACAATCTCTCGTCATTTTGCTGATAAGGAAACTGAGTCCCAGAGAACTTCTGTGTTTTGTTCGTAATGTCACAGCTACGTAGGGGCAAGAATGTTCATCCCATATCTCCCGTTACCTGTTGCGTGAAGGAACACAAGTTTTAGTCGTGTCAGCTTTATCCCTTGCATCAGCAAATCCTTCTTTTCTATCTCCACTTAAATATCAACACCCTAGCATGACTGTCATTTGAATTTCTGCCGTAAGTTTGCTATCTTCCCTCTACCTCCACGCCTTCCCTAAAGTAATTCTGCAGCTGGCAACTTTGAAACTTGTTACCATCCAGAACATTAATAGGGTTTTACATTTTTAGCAGCCTAATGATGAGGCTGTAGGACCTTCTGTGCTAGTCCCTCAGGGGTTTCTATTCTGGGCATTTATTAAACTTTGCTGTAGTCTGAAGTATGTTTGACCTTTTTATATTACAATTTGAGTTTAAAGTTTATATGAATGTGTGTGTGTGTGTGTGTGTGTGTGTGTGTACACTTATTTCCCTCTTCATTCATTAGGTAGAGAATCCAACCTTTTCAACAATTGAATTCGAAGATACTCATCAATTATTTCCCTGTGTTTGCTGAGCAAAGAAGAAGCCATTACCGTCATAATTTAATATTTCTTATTTAGCTAAATTTGAGCCCTCTTAAAAATCTTTTTTACTTTCAGGTCTATTTTGCAGTTTAATTAATGCAGCGAGGGTTTTTATTTTACTCTCAATGGAGATAATCTTAATCCATTCACGGTGACCTTTTCTTGTGCAAATTAGTTGTACAAGCTTGTTTAAGCAAATGGTCCTTTGCCTGATGTCTCTTCTTAATGACGGGTTTATAATTGAAAATTGGCTTACTCCCATATGCCTAGTTTGTATGAGAATATAAAAATAGATGTGGACTTTAAAAATATAAATGTATATATCAGTATCCCAAAACGAGGAGGGAAGAATCCGATGCCTGGAGGCTATGATTAAATTAGACTATTAGAGTCAGAAAATGCCAGTGACATATGCTACTGTCAAAGTCACACCTGTCTGCCGAGCATTGGAACCTCTTGAAAAATGAGAGTGATTTCATCTTAGCTCCGAGAATCCGCGCTTTCATAGGACAGGAGCCATTTCTGGCTTCCCAAGTTTGCTTAAACACATAATGAACCTGCAACTGCGTGTTTAGGAATGTGTTTGTGGATATCACTTTTAAAGTGATAGCCCTCCACAGAATGAAATGCTCCTTGCTTTTCCAGCACTTCGCCAGCAGAAAGAGACAGCTGAGGCTCATGTTATATTTTGCCTTTTTTCAAGTGCAAAACCCATGTGATAACTGCCAAGTGGTATTTGAGTAAAAGTCACAATCCTCTCTTGTGCACCCCGGTTTTCTGTGCCCTCTGTTTTTTTTTTTCCTCTCTCGTTATTTTTATTTCCCCATTTCTTAGACCTGCTCCTTCTGGCTCCCTTGTCTTACCCCTCTAGGTCTTGTCCGCCGTTCTTGTAACAGGAGTGTTTGTTGGGCATAGCTGAATATTCTTGGTTCAATGTAGGAGAGAGAGAATGTTGTTTTGTGCTGGTAATGGAGGTTTCCTGAGTTGGTTTTAATAGCATGGGGTGGGGAACAAGGACCGTCCTAGCTTTGCGGAATGACATGGCATTAAACAAGAGGGACGGGTTGTGATCTTTTTCTCTCTCTTTCTCTCTTTAAAAATAAAAAAATTAAAAAATTAAAAAAATAAAATAAAAAACAAGCGTATGGGAACGAGACATTTCATCAAGACACAAAAATCTGATTTTTGGAAGCCAAACCCAGGCAAGCCAAATTGCTCCTGGGATGATGAGACTCGTCTTTTATGTACTGCTTGCAAAAGACCCTAATTGCTTTGTCCCCCGTGAAAGCTCACATTCGCTCTCCCTCGTGCAGCAGCCCCGCTGCACCCAGGGAACGTGAGAACTGCCCGCCAGCCAGCGTATTTCCTGAGTTGCTCTGGGTAATTTCATGCAGGTGTGAACCCACAGATGTTCGTTCCTCCCCCCACTCCTAACGGGTCTTCGTTTGCTGATTGTTCCTCCTCTCCTTGTAGGTATGATTATCGGGAAATGCTGCACAATGCCACTTTCTGTCTGGTTCCTCGTGGTCGCAGGCTTGGGTCCTTCAGGTTCCTGGAGGCTCTGCAGGTAAGAGACTGAAAACTCCCCGGACTCGGGCCGAGGACTGAAGTCAGGCGGGGTGGGTTTAACCTCAGCCCTTCTGCTGGGATCTAAAAGCCCTGCAGGGTTTGCGTTGACCACCTGAAGTCTGTTTTCCCAAGAAAGTCTATAACACCTTTAACAAGGGGAGGGGGGCAGGAAGAGGATTTACTCCCTGTCTTCGGACACGAGTGGATTAAAGGGTTTCACCACCAGGGACGATGGGTTCTTCAGGGACAGGTTTGCAAAAGGAGGGCAGATCAGAGCGCCCAACAGCGGCGTCGCTGGGCTCCTGGCAGAGATACTGCCCTGCCTGGAAACCGGTCTCAAGAGTTGGCTTAAGAAAATGCCTTCTTGGTGGTGCTTCCTAAAAGCAAATTGTCTTTTCTGCCCACCTCACCAGTTGTCTCTTGGCGCCTCAAAATTCTGAGAGTGATGCCCAGGGGGTCACGCTGCTCCCTTTGGCCTGCCTATCCCAAGGCTCTGCAGCTCTGGAGCCTGTGTGGGAGTCTGTTCATTAATTAGTCCACTCTGCAGAGAGGCCTCACCCGCTCCGACACCTGTGCACACTTCCTGCCCCTTGGGAGTGGCACTCAGCCTTCGTGACCTTGAGAAGAGCCTGCTCTCAGCTGAGACTCCTCCACTCCTTGCCCCTGGCTTCTCTGTTCTTTCCCCCTCTACATTCTGCACCTTGCCAAAGTCCGCTTTTTTGTGCAGTGCTCCCTACTAGCATACGTCATTCTGTCGTGTCCTCCAGCGGAAGAGCTTCCTGCCCCTTCAGGCCCTTTCCATTATGTCCTGCGAAGCATACAGTCACGCATGTTCCCTTCGCCTCTGTGAGATGTCGCATGAAGCAGATCGTTCTCAGCTTTGGATTAGTTTTCTGGACCCTTAGCCTGGCGTTTCTTGGCTGACAGATCACTGTGGGAGCGGTACATTGGTCTGCTCATGGCTTGGCTCCCTCCACAGTGAACAGACAGGTTCCGGCTCAGATGTTTGCACTGCAGGGCCTCGGGAATACCCGGTAATAGCTGGGCCATGACACGCTTCATCAGGATTGCCAAGTCCCGTTCTGCCCTCCGTTCCTCGTCACGGTGGGCTAAACCGCTCTACAGCCAGGCCAGTCCCATGGACAAAACCATTTATATTCAAGGTTGGCTTTAGGCTAGGATGTTGTTGGTGGACGATTTTGTTACATCAGTCAAACTTCTCGAACGAGGCCAGTCATCTCCGTGGAAGGAAGGTCCGCCAGACCATGTGCTAGAATAGAAACGGGGTTTTGGCCTTCGAGGGCAAGACTGGGAAACATGAAAACTCGTGCGAGCTCTCTCTTCTTCTGGCCCAAGCCGCCTAGGATCCTTGCAGGGACCTCAGGCAGAAACCCCAGTGCTTGAGCTTGCCGTGATGTTAGCTCCCATCGGAAAGGCTCCCCCTGGCGCTTCCCTCACGTTCACGAAGCCCCCTTCTTCCACGCAGGCCGCCTGTGTCCCTGTGATGCTCAGCAACGGATGGGAGCTGCCCTTCTCTGAAGTGATTAATTGGAACCAAGCCGCCGTCATCGGCGATGAGCGATTGTTATTACAGGTAAGGAAGGGGCTCTGGCCTTCAGCCCGTCCGCGGATTACTGCTGCCCCCATCCAGACTTTCAACGAAGATGAATCCAAAAGGTCAGCTCTATAAAAGAAATTTTATCAGGAGAAAATTGCCTGTGTCATGGCGAATATGAAGTCATTTAATAGGACACTGTTCGCTTTCCCACACAAGACCCACCCGCGTGCGGGGAAGGTGTTTGCCAAAGGGGACATGGCAGGTAAAGGACGTGAACTTGAATGGTGGGACGAAGTGTATAGCCATCCTCTTCCGCCTCCTGAATTGTTAGAAATTGTACCAGAGCATTTTGGTACCACCCTGCCACTTCATATTCCTTTCCCCTGTTTCTGTGATTGCCTTCAGATTAATTGTCAGAAAGAGGGCGGTCTCTAGGGTTGATTCTTATAATTAGTGTTATCGTTGCTCAAGTGAACCAGTCTGGGGGCCCGAGCAGTGTTACCTTTAACATGTATATTTAAAAGAGCAGACTCTAATTAAAAAAAGATCGTTTAAATGTATTTTTTGCCATTTGGAGCTCTTTATTTTATTTTTATTTTATTTTATCGCATCAAGAATGTTTAGCATGGGATTTGCCTTCTTAATTTTTTTTTAAGGTTTTATTTATTTTTTGACAGATCACAAGTAGACAGAGAGGCAGGCAGACGGGGAAGCAGGCTCCCTGCTGACCAGAGAGCCCGACAAGGGACTCGATTCCAGGACCTTGACACCCTGACCTGAGCCGAAGGCAGACGCTTAACCCACTGAGCCACCCAGGCACCCATGGCCTTCTTATCTTTTATGCAGAATTGTTACTGTTGACTGTGAGGTCCATATGTTAGACATCTCTGGAGTTTATTCATCTTCTTTAACTAAACTTTGTGCCCACTGATGTCGTAACACCCCATTTCTTTCCCACCCCCAACCCTGGCATTCCACTCTTTAATTCTGTGAACTTGACTATTTTAGATACCTCATGTATGTGGAATCAGGCAGTGTTTGTCTTTCTGTGACTGGTTTATATCCCTTAGCATAATGTCCTCAGGGTTCTTGTGGCCTGTATTGCAGAAGTCAGACTTAATAATGATTAAAGTGACCATAGTACCCAAATTAATCTGTAGATTCCATGCAATCCCTATGAAAATCCTAATGGCATTTTTTTTTACAGAAATTGAAAAATAATTTTAAAATCCATATAGAACCTACAAAAGACCCCAAAACAGCTACATCAGTCTTGAGAAAGATCAAAGCTAGAGGTATTATATTTCTTGATTTCAGAATATATCACAAAGCTACAGTCATCAAAATATTGTACTGCCATAGAGAAAGACAGATAGGCCAATAGAAGAAAATAGAAAGCCCAGAAAGAAATCTGCTCATATACGGTCAACTAATGGCCAGCAAGGGTGTCTAAAGAGAGTCTGAACTTCTCATGAGCTGCCTAGGGAGATGGATATGATACAGAGAAATATTAAGGCAGCGATGGTCAGTCACTAAGGATTTCTTTTTTTGTTTCTTTCTTTTTTTTTTTTTTTTCTTAAAGAGCGAGCACGTGCAGGAGGGCTAGGTGGGGCAGGAAGCTGAGGGTGAGGGAGAAAGAGACTCACAGGATACCCACCGGGGTGGAGCCCGATGCGGGGTTTGAGCTCAGGACCCTGAGATCACAACCTGAGCCTAAATCAAGAACTGGACCTTTAACTGGCTGAGCCACCCAGGTGTCCCCACTAAGGATTTCTGAAGCCCTTTTGTGCGATAATGTTTTAGGTTCCACATAAACTGCCATACTCCTTTCTCTAAAAATTACAGAGTATTTTAATGTTTTTCATTGATGGTATTATATACTTTATCTTGAACTACCACAAATATAGAATGACCTTTTTTTTTTTTTTTTTTTTTTTAATGTCCTGGGCTTTTTTTTTTTTTAAATCAGGAAAATTGAGTTCCTAACTCTGTCATTGATTCTGCTTCAACTGCTGGCCAGTCTGCTAGCTGGCTGCTGTAACCCAGTTTTCTTCCTATAGTAACAGTGAGATACCTGTACCCAAGAGGGCTGTGAATTAGGCAAGCCAGGCTGAACACAGCCCCCAGACCATTCCTTCCCTCTGGTACTCAGGGATGTGATCTCCTTGGCCCCTGGAACCTCCAAAACAAGAGGAACACGTGATCTAGCAGAATCCTCCCTGGGCCAAACGGTATATGTCAATAACACCGACTCATGAAAGGCCAGACAAAAGGGAGATGTGTAATTCTTTTTTTTCCATGTTGCCTTTTTCTTTCCTTTTATGATTTTTTTAAATAAATGTATCATCATCAAAGGAACCTTGGGAAATAAAAGGAATAAAAACCATCAGCCATCATTTCTCTAATCGTACACCAGTGCTCCTGTGAATTTGATGGGAATGACTTGGAAGGAGGTCTTAGGAAATCATTCTAGGACACTTCATTGTAGTTGTCTGCTTTCTGCCATTTCACTAAAGCTGGCGTGGCTTTTGCCTTCTGAAGCAGTTGTTTGGGCCTGACTCTGAAGATTCTGCTTTCCGTTCTGCCCTTACCCAAACTTGCCGGTGTTTCCCGTTCTCGAACGCAGTCTGCCTTAGCACAGCTGCCTCCATGCTGAACTGCGACTGCGCATTGTTGACAACCGTTATAAAGAGCTGGCACAGAGCCCAAAAGTCTGCTCTGGGAGATGTTGTTGTTATGTTACAATTTTTCGTTTCCTGTTTTAGAACAGCTCGGATGTTTTTATTTGCATATATTCTTGTCGTTGTGTCACCAGGAGAGCTGAATGTTGCTTTCCTGTATCTATTTTGGGAGATTCCATTAGTTTTGTTACCAAACGTGACCTTTTATTAAGACTTCATTGAGTTCTGCAACGCAGAGCCATCCGGCCAAATTGGAATTAATTTATCACTCCCGCATACCTGTCTCTCGGGACAAGCAGATTAATAGGCAATAGCCAAACGCCACGAAAACCTGGAACCCTATCTTTTCAGTCAGTTGGAATTCTCTTCCAGAACACTTTCCAAGAGCTATCATTTATATTGTACGTACAAATGGGGCAGTGTATATAGGTCACTTGATGTCCTGATGTCAAATTGTGGCTTGTAAGGGGAGCGTATGGGTAGGTTAATGTGTGATATTCCCTTGGGGCGCCCAGCTCTCGGTTTCGGCTCAGGTCACGCTCGACATGCAGTCTGCTTAAGATTCTCTTCTCCCTCTGCCCCTTCCCCCCACATGCTCTCTCTCTGTCTTTCTATCTCTAGCATAAATTAAAAAAAAAAAAAATCTTTTGTAAAAAATACGTAATATTCCCTTTAGTCATTCATAAGCATAGCCTACCTCGTTTTCTGGAGACTGTAGTGACAGTTGTTTTGGGCATTTTTCTAATGGACTGGTTTCTTGCGCTCACGACGAAACAGTGAAGTCAACCTATATGACTCTTAGAATATGCCCCTGACATTCAGAAGAAGGCATGATGAAAATTGAGCAGGGTAACTTTTTTCTAGTCTTCTTTGGCAATGTAGGTAATTTTCTCAATAAATAAAAATAAATTGTCCTTGACTTACCAAGGATCCATGTGTGACATGGATAGTTTCTCTATCTTCTCCAAGGGTATTTTACTTCCACTTGACCTTGAGCTCTAATTTCAGGCTAACATTTGCCTGCCAGTGCTTCTCCTTTACCCATAGCCTGCATACTCCTTCAGAATTGGGCATCCAGATACACACTTGGGGCCACAGATTCAGGGTCTGCTTTGGGATATTGCCAAAGCAAGTGAGCTATAAAGCTATTTCATTGCTTCTCTGTGGAATAGTCTTGAGTCAAAAAAATGTGCTACCACCTCCTTCCCCTCCAGTGGAAATTCAGATACAGCCGTAGTCACAATGCCATAAGTAACTTTCTTATTAAAGCAGTTAACAGAGCATTCCCACTTCAGCCCAGGCCCCCACGTCTGTCTGATTAGTTACGCATTAGCGAAGCAAGCATGCAGAAAGAGGTGAGCGCAAGAGGGCAGTTGCTAATCACAAGGAATCTCCTCTTAGAGTATACAGACTCCATAAATGAAACAGACCTTGAACTGTAGGTGAAGATAGGGAGCGAGCTCAGCAAACTCATCAGAAACCCAGGAAATACATGTCCGAGCTCCAGATCCAAACAAGTTCACGTACAGATACTAAGCAATTGGTCCAACATTGAGTATCATCACCTTATGTCACTCTTCTTATTAGTAATAATAATAGCACTAGTAATAATTTGCTGTGTTAGGTAAGCTTCCCATGTTCTAGGCACTGTGCTAAGAAAGCACTTTCATAATCTCCATTACCACCTTCTGATGTTAGTACTGTATCCCCTTGTGGTTAAATGAAGAGATGGAATCTTTGAGAGATCAAATAACTTGTCCAAGAGCACGGCTAGTAAATGGTAGAACCAAGAATTCCCACCTTGGTCTAATTTCTGTGTCCCTGTGCTTAACCATTAAGCTATATTGCTTATAAAAATAATGATATGCCTAGGTGGGTTCAGCTGGCCATGTTCAGTTCAACTCTTATTTCTTGAATAACTGCTGTAACTATGTAAAAGCCATTCTTACAGCCTTGAACTGTGTAGCTGGATGGATAGGATGTAGATCTCACCTTTAGAATCATGTAGCCTGTTAGAGAATGGTGATGGCAGGACGTGTATGAAGTTTGACAGATCGTGGTAGATTAGGGTAAGTGCAAGAGCCAAAAAGACAGGTCGGGGAGCAGAAGAGTTGCAGGTGTGTACACTTAGAAATGACTGTCCAGCTACAGATTAAACGGAGAGGCTCAGAGACATTCCTTTAAAAGCCTCTTTGTAGATCATTCGGAGTCTCTGGCATGGCATGTCTTGGAGCGTTTGGGGGATAATGTCTTTCAGCCTTTCCCCAAAGCTGATAGCTCCCTTCTGGGTAGAATGTGGTCCTCCAAGTAGAGATTGAGAATCTGTGGGACCCTAAGCAACTGATAGGCTGTTACCAAGTCTTAGGGGGGACTTGAACTTCCATGCATTAACGGTCATTAAAGCTGATCGCCAGTAAGTACTGTTTGTGCCTGACACTTCTTAAGGGCATTTCAAGTTAGGGGTTGGTAAGTTTTAGCCGATCCATACATTAAAACTTGAATGTTAAGAAGTATAAAAGCCTAATCCAGGTGGGTTATTTCGATCCATTGGCATCTCATTGTTTGACAGTTATGGTTATTTTGTGTTCACCTTGTGTTACAGATCCCTTCTACAATCAGGTCTATTCATCAGGATAAAATCCTAGCACTTAGACAGCAGACACAATTCTTGTGGGAGGCTTATTTTTCTTCAGTTGAGAAGATTGTATTAACTACACTAGAGGTAAGTGAGACCCCTTGGCTCTTGGTCTTGAATAATGGTCCTTTATACATTTCTGTTGGCTTTCTCTTCTGTTATTGGTGAGGCGTAATTGGTCAAACCGAATTTTTTGTCCTCGGATGTGTCAATTAACCCTCTTTTACCTGCTCTACCGTGCCCAAACAAATCCCTCCATTCCTCACAAAACTCCACAGAGGAAAACGGACATGAGGAGGAATGACAGTCCTTGACACAGCAGTTGGCTCTGTCTTCCATCATTTCAGCGATATGTGGTTAATGGCTGTCCTCACGTCCTTCACACTCGGTGGCCTCAATCGGAGACCTGTTCCTGGAGCCTAGTTAGAAATTAGATAGTGACCGAGTAGGGGGAAATCTTTCTACCATTCTAGAAATACGGGCAGTTTACTGGGTACCAGCGGCATCAGAGGTACCCCAAGATCAGTCCTCAAGCCGTACCACCGAACCAACATCGATTTCACAAGGATGTGTTAAGAAAATTGGGATTACGCTTACCTGGTGCAGAAAGTGTTAAACCCTATGAAAGCAGAACATCTTCTAGGCCTATGTGTGCCCCTTGTTAGTTGCTTTTTTTTTTTTTTTTGAGGCAGGAGGGGAAAAAGAGAGGGAAGCATGGAGATGATTAAAACCTTTGGAAGTAGAACAGATAGTGATGGCCTGAGGCTACAGCACCGTAGCCCAAAATGCTAAGAGAAGAGTTAGAAAACTGCACACTCCTGAATTACAGACTCGCAGGAAGGAGAGCAGAGGTCCTCTCATGAGACACACACCATTAAGGTGATTCTGAGGGGTTCCCATAATACTGCAGGGCCATCTGTGGCGTCACTTTGGGGTACTTGCTTTGGAAAGGTGTTTACTGTGCCCAAAGCTAGTATTATAGGTAATGTAACCTGCTTAGATCTGGAGTCTGAGTAGTACCAAGAAAACTGAAATTTACCTGTTTTGTCCACATTCCTGTTCTCTTGTCATCCTGGGTACCAGACCCTGTGCTGCTCATGCCCTGGGCACAGTGGAGCATTTCCCTACCCCCAGCCGAGCCTGGGCTCCTGCTCTGGTCAGGGTATCTTCTCAGGAATGGTACGCGCTTTTTTTTTTTTTCCCATCCCAGAAGTAGGTGAAAGGGGCTCTTCAGGAGCCAGGCTCCTGCCATGGAGGGGACAAGGTCAGAATGGTCTCCGGGGGCTTCCTTCTTGCAAGCAAACCTGTGGCTCCTTAAAATCAGTTGCATTTGTTCATCTGTTCATAGCAGCAGGTTTGACAATGTAATAGATTTTACTCTTCTGTCCTGTCATCCGTCCAAGAACCTTCCTAGACCCTTCTTAAGGAAAGTTGAATGTCAATTGTTTTTCTTTGTGGAATGAGTGCTTTTTATGAAAAGAGTACATGTTCATTTTAGAAAATAATGGAAAATACTTAAAGCATAAAAATAAAATAATCGACGCATACAAAATATACCCATATATATTGACATATATATACACACAAACAAACACATACATGTTTGTTTTTTTCTAGGCAAATTGATACACATGTTATAATTTTTACAATCTTTCAGGAGCGTCTAGCTGGCCAGTGACTCTTTCACTCAAGGGTGTGAGTTCAAGCCCCATGTTGGGTGTGGAGCCCACTTAAAAATAAATCAGTAAATAAAGAGGAGTCTTTCTAAATTTAGTTTATAATGTGTTTTTTCTCCTTTAAATAATGTACTGTTAACATTGTCTCATGCTGTTAGATTTTTCTGCAATTATTTTAATGACTATATAATACTCCATTCATGATATCACTTAATTTCTTTCATTATCCTCAATTTGAAGACATTGACATTGTTTCTGGTTTTTCATTACTAGACACGTTGTTGAAGCAAATAGTCTCAGCACTAAATTGTTGCGTAGGTTCAAGATTACTTCCATAGGATTAATTCCTTGAATTCAAAGTCCTGGTTCAAAGAATATGACAAATGCTAAGATTTCTAATAAATTGTCAATTTTCCTGCAGTAGAATGAAGTTAATTTATATTCCTTCCAGCATATGTGAAAGGACTTGTTTTTATTATTTCTGATATTTTTCACTTTCACCAATATTGTATATTACATCTTTCAAAATGATAAATCATTATTTTCTTAATTTATATTTTCTTAGGATATTAGTAAGAATGATTTTGCCCATATTTCTTAGGCACCTCACAAAGAAAGAAATAGAAATGGCCATAGAGTTGTCCCACTTTCTCTCATTAATTTTTAAGAGCCTATTGTATTAGAAATACTAACCCGTTGACTCTTCTGCTACACATATTTCCTCCAACTTGTGGCATCCCTTTCTATTTTGTTTATGATGAGGCAATCTCTTCTGTGGATTTTCCATTTGCTACTCTTCAGAAAGGACCTTTTGACACATAATGTATACATACACATTCCCTTGTGTTTTTCTAGTACTTTCGTGGTTAACTCTTTAGATTTAGCTATTTCATCCAATTTACTTTCATATATATGACCTGTACTGAAGAGTCTATGTTTTTTCTTCTTTGACAGATTGTTGTGTAGTTTGTCCAGACATCCAAAGTTTTCATGCCTCCATCTTGTCACATGCCACAATTTTGCACCTCTGGGTCTGATTCTGGTCTTGTCAAGATTCTGGCCTATTAGTTGTCCACTCTAAAACACGAAGGCCACGTATTTTCATTTTTTCTCTCTTATCCCCTCCTTTGGTGGACCTCTGTTTATTGAACTAATCTCCTATTGTTGGCTGTTAATGTTGTTTCTAGTTGTTTGTTTTGTATAGATCTAGATACAGATGTCTTTATCTGAGCAATGGGTTTCTCCATGTATCTTAGGCGACATCTCTGTTTCTCTGAGACAGAGTCCTTAAAAGTGGGATAATTACTAGGCCAGAGTCTAGGTTCATGATCTGCTTGCCAAGTTACTCTCCAAGAAGGATGAATCAGTCTGGACTCTCATACACCATCTACGGGGAGACCTTGTCTAGCGGCCCTCGTGTTAGTCTTAAGGATCATAATTAAACCACACATGCATACCAATGACTGTGCACATTTGCCGGATAAAAGGTGGTATCTCATTAATTACATTCCTTTTGAGTATGGTTTATGGTATAGAGCTGGTCTCTTGCCTGTTCAGTTAGCAGTGCTCAGTTATCCTGTAAGAACAGTTAGATGTGTTATAGTCATCAGAATAGAATCTCAAGTCAAGTTGTTGTCATCTCTGTGCTGGAAAGGCCTTCTTCCCCTTGGATTTAAGCCATCCAGTTCTTAAGCGACACCATTGTTTTGAAAACAACTATGAACCATATACTTCATTCAAATTTATAGCAACTGTCAAATCTCCTTATATTGTTCCAAGATTGGATTGTAACAGTTTGACCCTTCAACCAAATTGCATGAAAGATACCATCCAGTTTCCCTTTTTAATTCAGAACTCAGATTACCCCAGAATTCAGTGTAAATAGAAAAGCAGAGAACATAGCAGAAAATGCCATCCGCATACATAAATAAAGCCAACGTGTTTATGAGAAAGACTTAAGTATCCCATATCAAAAATGGCTACCTGGCTTAGAACTTAGATGATATAGGTCAGTCTGTGCTGGAGCTCCTAAGTTATGAGGATAATTCAGAGTTACCCTTAGACCATGTAGATTTGAGGATCCTTTGCTTTCAGGATGTTCTACACTCAGACTCTGAAACACTGGGTTTTAATTCCTTGTTTGCTATACGGTAGGCTACAGGAAGAGGATGACTTGGTGTTTGGAGAATATGAGCCTTCATGTTGTAGGTGATGCTTAGACACTATTGGAAGCAGGACCCCTTCTCTCCAATGCCAATGTCAAGTACTCAGTACATTACAGTGCGCTGTACTCTGTCATACTTGGGACGTGGTCTGCTAGAAGCTTCCTAATTCTGCATCTTGGAATTAAGGAGTTACTGAGTCAGAGCTAGGCTCTTTGGAGCTCTATTTTTGTGTGTTTGTGTGTGTATGCAAACTGAGAAGTAATGATGGGGACAGTGATAAAATGTTGCAGAGACAGCGTTCCTTCATAGATCCCATTGTTTGTCAGAATATTCCACAGCAGCAGCCTGACACTAATGACTGAACCATGGGAGCTCAGTCAGAATCAAGGTGAGTGAAAGAAAAGTGCACAAGATTGTAATAATGTGTGGAAAGAACTAATGGTCGTTTGGACAGCACATTTTTAATGGAGTTTTGTGACGTATGCTCCAATTTTTTTCCTCTCCAGTTACCTAACAATGCACATTCCAACCTTGGTATTGCTGATGCTGTTGTGTAGTGGAATTTAAAGTCAGGGAGATAATGGAAAGAGAATGCTTTGGCTCAAAGTGAGGTGGCATATGGGGGCACCGCGTGTGTGGGGCAGCCTTGCGTTGGTCAAAAGACCAAGTCAGGGCCACCCAAAATGACAGTAACCTGTAACCAGTAGTCCATTATTCATAAAACACATGGCGCATAAAAAAGAAAAATAAGGAGCCTGTCATTCTTCCCTTTGAATTCGTATTAATGAGAAATACTATCCTTCTCAAGGGTGCTAGTTCCATCTATAATAAAAAGCTTTTGTACTGTGTGTGTACACGTGTCTGTGTGTATGTTGTTGATTTTCTTTATGGCCGAAAAGATGTCCAGCTTCTAAGTGTGATGTCTTCTTCCACAACAATGAAGAGTGAGCTCTCGTACTCCAAAAGGATCCTGGGAGCTGTCCAGGGTAGCATTAGGGAGAAGGGGACATTTGGAGGACAGAACAACTTTTCTGTTTGGTGAAATGAGGTCCATACTCTTTCAGACTTCTGAGAAGGCAAGTTGTTACAAACCCTTTAGAAAATGTTTGTCAGTACGTACAAACAGCCTTAAAAATATTTGTACCCATTGACAGACTCCTAAAGTATCATTTCTAGATGTGGAAAATTTTAATTCACAAATACATATAGCCATTGTTTTGCATGAAAAAATTACACTGTTGTTGGTCATTGAGGATAAGTAACCCACAAATACTATTAATATGGAAAGATACCTATGATAGATATTATCTGTGATATTATAGTGGTGTCAATTGGAAAAATCTATGCCTAGAAAATGAATGCAGGAATGAAAGTTATTTTTAAGGCAAAAAGGTCAAGTCTTAAGTGTAAAAACTTAGGCGGCTACTCCTAACAAATTCTGAGAGGTGATTATAATTTATGTGATATTTTGTTGTTTTATTACAAATGAGGAAAGTGAGACATAAAAGTGGCAAATTGCTTGACCCAGGTTAAATTAAATATTTGCAATGGCCCTTGTACCTTTGCTGATACCTTCCTATAGAGATTCATTTGAAGAGAGTGTGACATGCTCATTGCTATCTTAGAAGAATACCAAAACTTGTTGTATCCTTGAATTTGAAATAATAACAATGTTGTGCTGCTGAGCCAGAAAGAGTATGACAATGAGGAGGATTCTGCTGAAAGATGATAACCCGTTTTGTGGCATCCCTTAGATACTTGTCATTTGTATATGTGTCAGATTTATGATGCTGTCTACTTCCAATTTATTCTGTGTCTTGGTATCCGAATTCACTTAAGTGGCCACATGTTGGAAAGTACATAAATTCAGAAAGCCAAAAAAGTGGATCTAAATGAAAAGCTATAAGGGAAAATAGATAGTAGATTTAGAAGATGTAAATAACATAAAACTGGGATAAATGGTATTTGAAGTGAAATTGCTCGCCATGTGAAAACTCTTTACAACCACAAGAAGTTTCTCATAATTAATGCCTAGACAATAGCATTTTAACACGTCTCTGTTGTCCCACAGAAAGTAAACGTTACTGTTTTAGCCAGGTTCCTAAACTCTCCACCAAATTAGAAACTTCTACCTAGCCGCATAAACAGTTTTGATCTGGGGGAAAGAGAAAAATGCAGAAATCATTAAACTAAAATATTTGAGTTCTCCAAATTACCTCCTTGCTTCCTTCTTTCTCTCTCATTAAGAAATGTAAACATGATAAGGTTTGCAAAAATAAATGTAGCTCATTTTATTACTTACCTACCACTATGTGGGATGAGATGGTTGTATTAATAACCTTAAATGATAAAGCTCCATTGAAAATGGTCTTTACTGAAAGTCACATTGCAGTAAATGGGGCCCTGGAAAATAATGATTTAGGTCTTAAATCTCTTGAAGACATGGCAGGCTTTTTCTTTTTTTCCTTTTTCTTTCTTTCTTTCTTTCTTTTTTTTTTAGTACAGGAAAAAATCGCTGCAAACATGAAATCCTGTATCAAGTTAATTATTTGCCAAATCATATCTTAATGATTGGATGGTATAATTACAAGAGTCTGAAAGTCACAGAGAGAAATCTGTAAAGTGGACTAATCACATTCATCTGACAAATGATTCGGGATGGGAGAATGTTTGACTCTAAATGTAGAATTTAATGATCTGCGAGGTCCCAAAGTCCAAAGAAACTAATGAACTAGCATGGCTATTAGTCTTCATATGCCATGGTTCTTGTTCTGTTATGTGAGATGTTTTGAGCAATTGTTAACTCGCTGCTTTTTGAGAAGAAATGTAGAAAAACTTCAGCTAAGTAATACCCCAATGTCCTACAATTGACTTTCTAAGGAAAACGAAATATGACAGATAAGTCTGTCTCTTCAATGGAAGGAACAGATCGGAACTTCAACAGTTTCTAGAATGTTCCATGCTTTCTGGCCCCTCCCAGCCTGGTCTCTGCCTGCACATCTCTATGGACCGAGAACAGATCTTCCTGGCATGGATCTAGAACCACAGCTAAATGCCCAGCCATCAAGGAAGCTGTTCTACACACTCTGCTTTGAAATGAGAATGTACCTATTATCATAGAAAGACAAGGTGGAATTTATGCTAAAACTGAAGTTGAATTAGAAAATTTGATGAGCTGTCATTCATCTCTTTCTCTCTCCTGCTTTCTCCCATTGCTCTGTCATTCTGTGTCCGGGACACTTGTATCAGTGGGGAGTCTGGGGATAGATTCACTACTCTGAGGATTATCATTCCTCACACTGGAACTGAACATGCTGCTTACCAGATACCGTCAAGGTCTCCTCCTCACCACGTCCTGTGTTTTTACCTTCTAGATTATTCAGGACAGAATATTCAAGCACATATCACGTAACAGTTTAATATGGAACAAACATCCTGGAGGACTGTTCGTACTACCACAGTATTCATCCTATCTGGGAGACTTTCCTTACTACTATGCTAATTTAGGTAAGTGAGTTCCTTCCAGAGCGCCGCCCCTTGTTTGTCCTCCAGATGTTGTCCAGGGACTTCAAAGGCCCTTGGTTTCTCCATCCTGCAGCAGGGTCTTTCTACCAGCCTCCACTGGAGACGGCTGTCTAGAGACCGATCCTTACTGGTGTACCAGAATCAAAAATTATAAATGCAGCAGAGCATTGCAAAAGGAAAAAACTCCTTTCTTATCTGAGCAGCTGGACCTCACATACAGTAGACTCATTTCTTTGTGAGAAATAGGCTCCCCAAATTACGGATCATTTTGAACATGACAATGGGTCTGCTATAATTTCACGTCTCCTCGTATATGAAATGGAAGCAGGAGAGCACTCCCTAATTTTTTTTTTTCTGCAGTCTCAACTTTTCTCTCTCCTACCAAAGAAAAATTGAATTAATAAAGGGGAAGGAGAAAGATTGAAGAATGGACGACAAGAGACAACTCTGTGCATCCATTTAACATTTATTGTGCCTTGTCTTATGTGCTCCGCTAATGCAATGCAAGGTGGTAGAAATAAAACGTCAGATGAGATACAGTCTTTGCTCTCAAGAAGATTTTCTTTGTCTTTTCATAATGGGGTGAAGGGATGGACAGCGGGACTAAGCTGTCCAAAAGGCTACCATTACTGCCATAGACACTCTGTACACGGAGCCCGACTTGTGCTAGCATTTGGAAGATCTTTGACATTCCCCCCCATTCACAGTTCTGAACTGGAGAAACTCTGGGAGAGTAAAGCATCTTTCAAGTTGATGTGGGAAAAAGACTCTAGATTTTCCACCCTGTCTGGATATTCTCCATAACAATCTCACCTTTTTTTTTTTTTTTTTTTTGAGTTGTGCATGTTGAAACTGATAAAAAGAAACTTAAAAAGAAGTCATGGCCTAAAATACCAACCAGTGACAAAGAACCCTTTAAGCCAAACCAAACATACTATGGGGACTGTTTTAAAAGCATTGAATGGCCCACTTAGGGTAATGTATTTAGAATTTGGTAATTTTCAGAATAAGGCCATACTCAATAAAAATGCCTGCATATTTCCTGTAGAGCAGTGAGATCTCTATGTGGAGGGAGCATGTTAGAAGTGTGCACATAGTGCTTCCTAAACTAGTACAGGAAAATGTAGACGTGATGATTTGTCCTCACCAGGAGAAAGGAAACCCCTCCATCCTATTTCTTCTTCTTTGGCAAAGTTTTGCATGCGTATCTAGAAAGTGGAGAAGTCAGCTTCTTTCTAACATGCAATTAAGGTACCAAGTGGACGATTTCATTTGCTCTACAAAACACTCGCAGAATCCTTTAGTAGACATTGTCTGGTTCCTGCCTTTATTCTCTCGACATCAAAGCTTAACTCGAATGTCACTGCGCGCTCTTGTTTGCATTGACGCTACCAAAATGCGAAATTCCTGGGTCTGAACTAGTGAAGTTTTTAAAAAGCTTTTAAGTGTGTCTCCAGTTTCTCAGTGAGTTCTTCTGGAAAACCTCCTTTCCGGGGGAGAAGCCATCTCGCTGCTTTCTGTTCCGTGGCTCCTGCTTGTTTCACACGTTTCCACCCAGGGCTTCAGAGCGCGCAGCCGGTGGAGGTCAGGGTCCTGTGCTTTTTTCCTTCAGATTATGTCAGCGCCCACAAAAGAGCTGCTGCTCCAGAATAATGGTGATGGGGGTGAGGGCTACCTGCAAACACTTATTGAGCACTTACTGTTTGCTGGGTCCTGTTCTGGTGGCCTGGTATGCATTTACTCCTATCATTCTGTTCTCCTAGCGGCCCCATGGGTTTGATGCCCACTTCCTGGCTGTGGAGACCCGGAGGGGAAGATCCCACCACCAATGGGCACAGGGAGTCCCACCTAGACAGCAAGGCTCTGGATGCTGTTCCTTGAACCTTTGTCGCTTGCTGGTCATTATTGGAAATAGGATTAATCACGCCAAAAAAAAAAAAAAAAAAAGGGAAAAAAAAAAAACATCCTAACTCCATTATGAAGAATAAGAGCTATTCAGATACCCAGGAGAGATCCCGTTTCCTTAAATCCACCTTAAGACGTTAGTGGCTGGAGTAGATTCTGCTGGGAGTAGAGAGTGGTGGGGGGTGGTGGGGGTGTGTCCAGACTTGGGTCCTACAGGGAGATCAGAGGTGCATCCCCTGGGGAGGATTAGGCTGTCAGAGGAAGAACCTTGGGATGGACATGAAGCTGTAAATTATCAAGGTCTCAGGCCACAGTTAACTAGCTGCTTTTCCCGTTGTTTTTGTTCTGTCAGGACAGGAGAGGCGAAGGAAAAATACGCAAGGCAAATATGCAAGGCAAGGCGGGAAGGTTAGCTTCGGGGCGAGGCAATGGAGCGTGGAGGAATGGTTTTCTGAGTGTTTTCTGAGTGTTTTCTGAGTGTTTTCTAGGGTTTCATGGGGCTCCTCTCCCGCTTCTGTTTCAGGTTTAAAGCCCCCCTCCAAATTCACTGCGGTCATCCACGCGGTGACCCCCCTGGTCTCCCAGTCCCAGCCAGTGTTGAAGCTTCTCGTGGCTGCCGCCAAATCCCAGTACTGTGCCCAGGTGAGTGGGGGGTGGGGGGCGGACCGCAGCCCCCGCCGTCTCCAGCTCTGCCCACCGGAGCCCCCCCCCTTCCCTGCTCCGGCCCCGGGACTCATTCAGCCTCAGGCCCAGTTCCTCCCCTTTCGCTTGTCATGCCTTACTCCCTTTTCATCAATGGAGCCAGCGGTTCTTGGAAGTGAAATTCAGCGCAGGTAAGGGGAGGGTTACAGAGAGATGTTTCGCTGGGGCAAAGTTGAAACATACATATCAACACAGTCTTTAAAGAATGCGTAAAGGTGTTATTTTGTTGTTGTTGTTTTTAATTTTTTTTTAAAGATTTTATTTATTTACTTGACAGAGAGAGATCACAAGTAGGCAGAGAGGCAGGCAGAGAGAGGGGAAGGGAAGCAGGCTCCCTCCTGAGCGAGAGCCCAATGCCAGGCTCCATCCCACAACCCTGATGAGATCATGACCTGAGCCAAAAGCAGAGGCTTTAACCCACTGAGCCACCCAGGCACCCCCATTATTTTGTTTTTAAACATGCCATGGGCGCCCAGAAGACGAAGTTTCAACGGAAGCAGCAGACTTGCCGGTGTCAGGAGGTGTCTGCTTTTCTCTCATGGCACCCGTGACTTCAGTATAAAATCAGGAGAAGACTCTATCTATTACAGGATTTTCCCAATCAGTGTCCCTCCCATACGCTTTCCACAGTGGCATTGTGATTTGTAAATCAGGTTGTACAAAAAGGCTTACAAACTTGGAAACAGTTAAAACCTGTTGAAGTATGCCTTTCTAAACCGAACACATTTATCGAGAAGTCACATAAAATTAGCAGCCATTGGGGCACCTGGGTGGCTCAGTGGGTTAAAGCCTCTGCCTTCGGCTCAGGTCATGATCCCAGAGACCTGGGATCAAGTCCCAGGCTCTCTGCTCAGCGGGGAGCCTGATTCCTCCTCTCTCTCTCTCTCTGCCTGCCTATCTGCCTACTTGTGCTCTTTCTTTGTCAAATAAATAAATAAATTCTTAAAAAAAAAAATTAGCAGCCATTCTGGAGAATCCACATCATGAACTCACCATACCGGTTCCATCTTGGATTCTCTTCTCTCCCATAATGCCCGCAGGAGCACTGCTTCCTAGCCAATGTTCCAGAGCTCGTTACCCATTTTTATTTAATTTGGTCATTGTTCCGTTGCTCATCGAACGATGTCAGAATTAAAGAACCTACTTTTTTAAGATTCAGCAACTCTGAAATTGACTTTTCTCCCCAACTTTCTCCTGCCCCCCTTGATGTAGTTTTTTTCAGGTTACTCTTTTGGTCCTCTCTCTCTAGTTGTTGAGGTGACCAGGTTCTGGAGATGGTGTGTGTGGGGGTGGAGGGGAGCTCTCTTTAAAATTCAAGTTTGAGGTCTGCCTCTCTGCTTTGCTTAGGCCTCTTTCTGTCTCTGAGAGGAAATTGGGGTGGAAGCCTCACTAAAGCCAGCCTCACCAAGCCGAGCCGGCTCATGCCCCTTGTCTCTTTCAGATCATAGTTCTATGGAATTGTGACAAGCCCCTACCAGCCAAACACCGCTGGCCCGCCACGGCTGTGCCTGTCATCGTCATTGAAGGAGAAAGCAAGGTAGGAAGGGGAGGGCAGAACCGCCCGGGGCTGTTAGTTTCTCTGTGGGCGCGGGCTCTAGACGGAGTGTCTGGCTCTGGATTCCTTTTTCTAAAATTATCCGCGTCCCCGGAAAGCCTCAGCTTTGACAGCTGTCGGTTCTCAAATTGGGGAACCGTGGGTCCTAACACCGCCTCTGGAGGGGATCTGTGGTCCCGCATATACTTTCCTTCTCTGACCGTCGGTTTCCTCCTCGTCTACAGAACAGAAGTAATGACACATATCCCTAGGGCTGCTGCTAGGGTACGATGCCTTGAGGGCCTGGCATTAGTGATTCTCGTATGAATGATGGGAATCCAGACAAAGCTGCTGATGGCGGTCACGTCTGAGGTTTGTTTAGCTGGTTCGTCCGTGTCAGTTGTGTCTTTCAGAACAGTGGTTCGTCCTCACATTAATCTTGAAGAGGACATCTGCACTTTAATTCCATTTGGGTGTCTCCACCAGGGACGCGCGTGTGCTGCCTAGCTGGTCCCTTGCACATTCTCCAGTTCATTTTGCCTAGAACTGAATGATCTGATCATCTCTCAGCCTTAAGGGACTCTGTTTGCTAATGCTTAAAATTCACATTTGAGGCCATGTGTAACTGGCCTTGGGCAGTCTTACCAGTCCTGTTCTCTCCCATTGCTTCCCCCACCCAGACCCTGTCCTCTCACCAAATTGGATCACTCACACTTCTTTAAATTGTACTGTGTTCCCTCCTGCCTCTAATTCTCGTCTTTCCCTTTTGCTGTAAGTCTTGACCATCCGTTCTCAAAGCCTTTCTCTTTGTTATCAGAATGTCCATGCATTCTTGAAGCCCCTGTTTCCGAGCTACCTCCTTCTTCTGCTCTGGGCAGCCAGGGGTGAGTTCTTTTTTCTCTAGCTTCCGCTCGTTGCTTTCTTGTAGATCATATCTGTTGTGAAGAAATTAGCTGCCACTAAATGGAACAGATCGGTGAAGCATGTCCTCTAAGAGACATCCTTGGTCAGTACCCGCAAAAGCAGGTCTTGGGAGATGGTCTCTCACCAAGTAAAACATCTTCGAGCCAGAGTAAAATAATATCAGTTAGGGGAAACCATTCAAAAATCATCATTTGGGTTACTACAAGGAGCAATCTCCCATAGTTCAACGTGACGCGGTGAGAATTACAGCTATCAACGTGGGCCAGGGGATGAACATTATCTGTCCATTTCCAACGTATGCCCGGCTGCTCTGCACTGCGCCCCGCGCCGTATGTTGGAACACCGTGTGCGATGGGACCCAGAAAGCCCCAGCATTCACAGGGGCTGGAGTCGAGCAGCCTGGTTATCCAAGAACTGCTTCGTAAGCATTTCCTGAGTGAAGGTGGGAATTAGAAAATCACCTGCTTCTCAGTGTGGATCTTACTTACCCTTACGAAACCCGTCTCACTATAGATGTGGTTTCACTAAAGGGATGGCACACAGAAGTCTCCTGCCTATGATCCCATATGTCCATCTCTGCATTGCCAGTGCCCAAGGTCCCAGATCATGCTCAGATGGATGCTGTTGACATTGGACTTGGGAATTCATTGTGTGTGTGTGTGTGTGTGTGTGTGCTTCCGTGGGTGTCTAGATCTTCTTCTGGTAGATAAATCTTCCTTGGAATATGTCAGGAAATTGAAACAGGGTCTAGTTAGACTGACTGGGAGCAATTCTGACTTCTGTGGTTAGTATTGCATTTTTACACACAGATTCAATGACTGATTTTTTTTACTTTGATTCTGTGAGTAGTCCCAGTTTCTTTGTGTACAAGATGGGGGCTCGAATAGACATAGCTTGTAAGAGACTTCACATTCTCCCAGCCGTATCGATCTTTTCTCGGCCTTTTGGCTAAGATCAAGTGGCGTACATTCTTCTAGCCATAGCGGTGTCTGGGCTTCTGGCCATCTGCTGGGTCCTGGACTCCACGTTGGCCGCTGATTCCAGTGGGCCATTCCTCTTGCCTCACTCTCACTGCCCTGGGACTTACCACCTAGTAAAGCATTTGCGTTTAATGAAGTATTTCTTTAGGCTCTGTTTTTTTGGGAACCTTGGCACAGACTTGGGCCCTTTTGGAGGAGTTGGTGAGACAGTGCATTACAGGTGCTTAGCCCTGGGCCTGTGAGGCACCCAGGAGACACCAAATGTCCACTACTCTTCTGGGAGGCACTGGAACGTTACAGTTTGTATCATGGGCTCAAAAATGAGTTATTTAAGTCTCTGTGCCTCAGTTCCCTTTAGTAAATGGAAGCAATCATAATACCTAAAACAGGATTGCTAACAGATCAAATGGCACAACACTAGACTTGGAAATGTACTTAGAAATGTGGATACACACAGTGGGTGGTGGATACAAGTTAACTCTTCCTGTGCTTTGTATAATTACTTAGGGATATTTCTCATATTCCCCATTAGACAATAAACTTCGCGCATCTTGGTCATTTTCTATCCATGTTTGCTAATTCTAGAAGGGGTTGAGCTGGTATATGGTAGCTAAATATTTCTTACATGAGCTAAGAAGCAAAACCCATTTCACTCAGGATTGACTTTCTGAGTACACCAGTTCCTTTTCTGTTAAACCATCAACTTTCGGAATGTGGCTGAGGCAGGGTATTTGGAAGAGAGTGTCTAATTCAACACTAGAATTGGAAGTGGCTGGGTGATGGGCTCCTAACCTCTGTTGATAAAGCAGGTTCAGAAAAAGGAAATGGATCCTTTTATGAAACCAGCAGTTGGGAGCGTAATGGGGAGGAAGTCATAGGTCCTGCTCTTTCCCCATTGTATGTACATTTCCATATCTAGCCTTGAGTTTGGAGTGGATGTGTTCACTGCTTTGGCTGCAAAATTCTGTTTTGAATTTATAGGCCTCGTCTGTGCAGCTCTCCCCCATAGACTTAACAAGGGAAAGGTCAGGGCATCACTAAGCTGGCAGCTAATGGTTTCTGTGTTAGTCGGCAGACATGTAAACAGTATCAGGAGAGTTGCTTTGGGCTGAGATTTCTGAGCACCGTGTATATGGGGTTGCTGATCGCTTTATATTTTATTTCATTTTGAAAGCCTGAGAAAGGAAAAGAAAACTTGACCCAGCTGACAGATGTGTAGGAGCAGACCCTGGAGCCATTTCCGCTGTAGATACATCCCTGGAGCTCCCAGAGATGGAAAATAGTGGGCACTTCCCATCCTTTAATGTCAGAAGCCCTCCAGTAGCTTCGCGGGCGTGGAAATGGAGTCTCATAGGTCAGCTGTCTTGTTGTTGTAAATACAAGCTTGAGCTTCTTGGGGCTGGGGGTCCTCAGATTTGTGGAGAGCATACTCTGGGCAGCCTGGTTAAGGGTCTTCCTTTCCTCTTTGTCTCCCGTGTCTAACTGCTGACTTCCCTGACCTCTGTGCCTTGAGAGGGGGTGGTGGCAAATGTGCCTTTTCTCTCGGCCTCCAAGTGCGAATGTAGAGAGGCTATTGTAACTGTTGATAAAACTTCCAGAGTGAATATGAGGTTGCCTGATGTTCCCCCTGACCATTCACTTTTTTATTTTATTTTATTTATTTGAGAGAGAGAGAGCATGAGAGGGGAGGTCGGAGGGAGAGGCAGACTCCCCATGGAGCTGGGAGCCTGATGTGAGACTCAATCCCAGGACTCTGGGACCATGACCTCAGCCGAAAGCAGTCGCTTAACCAACTGAGCCACCCAGGCGCCCCGGGCGCCCCCCGCCCCCGGTTCACTTTTGAGGTTCCTTCTCGAACCTGAGACAGGTGTCACATAGTGGCAGACATGCTCTACAGGACCTCACCAACAGGGATGAAATGCCGGTGGGTTCATCCTGAGCAAGACACCTAAACTTTCTATGCCTTAGCTTGCTCAGCCGTAAAATGGGTTTATTATAAAGGAGAAACATGATAATGTGTATAAAGAACTTGGAACATGCCTGGCACATAGGAGATGTTTTTCCAATGTTAGTTCTTACCATTGTCAGGGTTAGTCATTCTGCAGTACGTTCAACACAGAGGCTCAAGGTGTGACGGTCACAGAGAAGTCTCTCTAATCTTTTTTTTTTTTTTAAAGATTATTTATTTGAGAGAGAGAGAGAGAGAACACGAGCAGGGGGAGGGGCAGAGGGATAGAGAGAGAGAATCCGAAGCAAATTCCACACTGAGCACAGAGCCCCAGGTGGGGCTCGATCTCAAGACCCTAAAATCCTGACCTGAGCTGAAACTGAGAGTCAGACGCTTAACCAACTGCCCCGAAGTCTGTCTGGTCTTAATTTCTCCAGTGGGTCCTCTCATCCCCAAAGCCCTCACCCTGGACACACCCGTACACACCTCACCATGCCTTATGCTGGAGTTACCAAACTTTATTCATATACTGCCTTCACGGTTTGCTAAATCCATATACCACATGTGCTATTTTGTATTTAGTATTTGGCTATAAATCGGCTTGCTTTTCGTCTCAGTGAAGTGATTTTTAAATAACTTTACTACTACTTGTTCCTGCTGTAGCTGCGGATACAGGCGTGTATATGTTTTTCTACTCTATGCTAACATTGATAACGAGAATTTTTGTAAATGTTTTTCTACACACCTCCTAAAACAACACAGCCTTCCAGTGGCATGTACGCCGCACTTGGACTCACAGCTCACAGCTCCATCCGTCCACTCTCTCCAGGCCTCAGAGTGCCGGTTCTCTCCCCTGTGCCTTCATATCCGCTGAGCCCTGTTTCTGCCTCACTTCCGTTTAAATCTGGTGAATTCCTGTCCATCCAGTCCTACTCCAGTGTCATTTCTTCTGTAAGGCCTCCATCTGCCCTTGCAAGCAGCTGGCCACTGCACCTTCTGCTGGCCACAGACTGTCTGCATCTGGACATCTCTGTGGACTGTGAGTTCCTCTGAGACCAGAGAATATGTCTTCCTCACCTTTGTGTACTCCCTTGGACTAGCAAGGTGTCTGTACACAGTAGGCGCCCAAGAACGGTAGAACAAATGGCTCCACACTGATGGGAAATGGACGTCTTCAACATTGAGGGGGGACGTGGT
This sequence comes from Mustela putorius furo, assembly GCF_011764305.1. Taxonomy (NCBI): domain Eukaryota; kingdom Metazoa; phylum Chordata; class Mammalia; order Carnivora; family Mustelidae; genus Mustela; species Mustela putorius. The sequence goes on along the minus strand of NW_025421322.1, from coordinate 20,289,720 downwards.
GGCAGAACATTCTTTTCGAAGGTGAGGATGGGGGACTTTTCCTGAAAACAGGTCTCTAAGTTTACCTCTCTTTTCCCCCATGCCTTCTCTGCTGCTTCCTTTCCGCCCGCTCCCAGGTTATGAGCAGCCGTTTCCTGCCCTACGACAACATCGTCACAGATGCCGTGCTCAGCCTCGATGAGGACACTGTGCTTTCAACCACGGAGGTAAGCGCCCCCGCCTGAGGAGTGGGGGGGTTGGGGGGTCTTCAGGCAGTTGCCCCAGGCCCCATGGTGCTAGCACTTATTTTGCCCAGGCCATGACCATTTGAAAACCTTTTTCAGAACTTCCTATGGAGGGTCGCCTGGGTGGCTCCGTGGGTTAAGGCCTCTGCCTTCGGCTCAGGTCATGACCCCAGGGTCCTGGGATCAAGCCCCGCATCGGGCTCTTTGCTCAGCAGGGAGCAAAGCTTCCCCCTCTCTCTCTGCTTCCCTGTCTGCCTACTTGGGATCTCTGTCTGTCAAATAAAGAAATAAAATCTTAAAAAAAAACAAAACTTCCCACAGAGTCGGTTATAATGAACCCAGTTCCTATGAGTGCCTCGCCACCACCTGGCTCCCGGAAGAGGGCATTTTCCCCTCCCTTATCTCTGCTAATTGGCTCCTCGTTCGCATGGCTGTGCCTGACCTCTCCCTCCGGCCTGCCCTCCTTTTGTTCTAAACAGCACAGCAGAACCCAGAAGAGTAGGGGGGCACCTGCTTAGCGTCATCTTGAGACCGCGGCGCAGAGCAAACAGCCCGTCCTTCCCCAGTGATCTGAATGCCCGTGGCTGTGTGCTGCCTTTCTTAGGGTACACTGTTCCGGGTTCTGAAGGCAGCCTCTCTGCTCGGTTTAAAGTGCTCATTTCCTTTCACCCACACGAGAGCAAACGGTTGTACTTCAAGACTGAGACGGGAGACCCTTGCTATTTCAGGGGTTCAGGTATTTGTGCCAAACATAAGATTGCACAAAGAACGTATGAGTGAGGAGGAGAGAGAGGAGGAGATAGAATGATAGGAAACCAATTTTTACAACTCGAAGGAGTATTGATTCTCAGAAACCTCACTGTAAACCATCGAGGGGACCAAAGACAGTTAGTTCTATAAAAACGTTGTATATCCAAAATGCGTTATTAACGGTGGCTGCTAAAAAGCGTGGCGTCCGAGCTACTTGTAGCTCTCCCTTTCACTTCCCCTCTTATTCATAATCATTTTCTCTTCTATTTGAACCTCTTTGCTTACCAGCGTGCCCTTTCCTGGACGCCAGCCCACGTGGCTGGCACTTCGTGTCTACCTAGGCTAACAGTCCCACCGTCTCCTTCTCGAAATCCACAACGTTCTGTGCAGGCCAAAAATGCCCTGGGCCTCCCCTGGGTAGAATGCCTTCTCTGCAGCCCAGGCTCTGTACACACTCAGTCAATGAATGACTGAAGGGCTGCACACTGTGGGAGCTAAAGTGTGGATGTGCAGCCAGTAGTGCCCAGCGCAGGTCCGCAGGAGAAAGGGGTTCGGAGTCGGGGGGGCGGGGGGGGCGGGGGAGAAGATAGGTCTCGTGTTCAGAGGGAACGGCAGCCAGGGACTGCGGGGTGGGGGACACTCCAGCTGACACGTTTCTGCTGCTTCCTGCCAGGGGAGCGGGCATCTGAGGAGCACATTCACTCCCCAGGTACCTGTCAGGGAATCTCTGTGTTCTAGTCTCGGTGCTGGGCTACTTTGACGACACTGTTCCTGCCCACCGCCCTCCGCGTCCTAGCGGCACTCGGCATTCAGGTCAGGTGATTCCAGCAAAGGGATTTCAGATGACTTAGGAGGATGGAGTTAAGGACCTCGAGGTACCTGGAGACTGGCCAGAAAACGCAGCAGCTCCCACCCCCAGCTCTGAAGGAAATTAGTGCTTCAGAGTTCCTGAGTGTTGGAACTGGGGACCTGCCCTACGGGACCTGTGACCACGGAGCGATGTGGTGTCTGCCCGCAGTTCTGGTGTCAAACCCGGATGGGGACAGGGGGAGAAATACTCCGGCCGCTCGCTCCCTGTCCCATCTCCGTTTTCCTGCGGGTGATTCCCAGTGACCTGACCCGGTCCGCCAGCAGCCTGTCAGGAAGCCTGGGCTGTGCCATGCACAGCCTTCCAAAGTAGGCCTTGGCGGGAAACACAGGGAGAGTAGCTCATCGCCAGAACAGGACAGCGATGGCATATATTTAAGTCCTTTTCCCATGACGTTAGGTCCTCACGCAGCTTATGTCTTCCCCTGGGCAGAAAGGAGGCAAGCAGTCCCCCCTTGAGAGTAGTGTTTTCCCCCGTCCCACAGTCAGATCTCTGTGATGTTTCCATGGGGCGGGTGAATTTCTTCACCAACACGAGCCATGCCAGCCACTGGGTACGCGCTGGGAGGAACGTGTGACCTCTGTGAAGTAATTAGAAGGCAGTGTGGATGGAAAGCGATATGTAGATTTAAGAGGCTGGTGGTCTGCTTCGATTTTGCCTGCTGATCCTGGAGTGATCGTTCACGTAAGATGGCCAAGGACAGAGGACTTGTCCTTTTTTTAAGTGAATAGATGGAGGTTCATTTTATTTCCTCTCTAAGGAGTCTCCGCTTGTTTAAATGCCTCTCTGTAGCGTTAAGGGTACATTTTTAAACAGCATTCTGTAAAGGGTATTAGATATAGTTGGTCACAGTTATTTACATTTATCTGGATTGCTGCAAACTCTCAAAAGAAAACAGATGTTGGTTTTTAAGAGAAAAGGCTGTGAGCTGACCTTTGCCTCCTTTGATGTGTTAATGATCTTTGGGAAAGCAGAACTATCACAAGAATCGGAGTTTTATCTGAATTTACTTTTGAGTTCTTTTGAAATGACTTGAAACAGCTTTGAGATAGTAAGAAATTCATGTGATGAAAAAAACCCCATCGGGTTCTCTAGGAGTTGCCAGGGCATATGTTTCCTTTTCAAAGAACCATGGAAAACCCCAAAGAGCGCTGACAACCAGGCTGATTGTTTGACGATGGGCTGCGTAAGATGCCATCCCATCGAGTCCCAATGATGGCGTGTGGGTTATCACAACCCAATTTCCATCTTCCGGCAAACACTGTCCACTCCCCTGCTGCTGGCTTTGAGATGCCCTGTGCCCCAACAGATTTTCTTCTTCTTCTTTTTTAAAGATTATTTATTTATTTATTTGACAGAGAGAGAGATCACAAGTAGGCAGAGAGCAGGCAGAGAGAGAGAGAGAAGCAGGCTCCCTGCTGAGCAGAGAGCCCGATGTGGGACTGGATCCCAGGACCCTGAGATCATGACGTGAGCTGAAGGCAGAGGCTTTAACCCACTGAGCCACCTGGGTGCCCCCCAACAGATTTCCTTAACGTATTTTCCAACACCCTACCTTTTTTCTGAATGTTTCCATTTGGGAGGAGGGCAAGCTATAGTCTTAAGGCTCTCTTATCTTGAGTTAGAGGGCCAAACTAAATTTTCATAAAAATTTGAATATGTGACTGTTCACAAAAACAGTGACTTCTAGACCCAAAGGATTCAGAGATAAAAGGACCTTCTCACAGATCCCTCAGGCCAGGGTTCCTGAAGGATGGTGTGTGCCCCGTAGTTTTGCATGGGTCATCACAAGCATATTTCAGCGATTATATTTACTGTTTGTTAGAAAACAATATAGCCAGCAACCAAACCTGTGGTTTCACTGACAGGTTTACCTAGGATGAGGCTAATGGGGGTGGGGGGGCAAACATGAGGAGTTGAAAGAACAATAGGAAAGAACTGATTGTATGGTGTGGGAATGTGGCAAAAACGGAATGATGTTGTGCAAATGGTGAAAGCTTGGGGACCAGTGATCTTGGCTGATTTGCTTCGTTCTTTTAATTGAGGTGACATTCACAACATGAAATTAACCATCTTAAAGCGAATAATTGAGTGACATTTACTGCATTCACGATGATGGGCAGTCATTAGTTCTGTCTTATTCAAAAACATTTTCATCACCCTAAAAGGAGACCCATATCCACTCAGGAGTCCCTCCCTAGCTTTTAGAACCGCGCATCCGTTTTTTTGTTGTTGTTGTTTTTTGTCTCCACGGATTCCCTTCTTCTGGGCATTTTCTACAACATGTGGCCTTTTGTGGGTGGTTTCCTTCAGCATGCTGTTTGCACTGCTCATCCCGTATTCTCAGTATTTCATTGCTTCTTGGAGCTGAATGATACTTCATCATATGGACATACCATGGTTGGTTTATGTATTTGTCAGTTAATAGAACCTGGGTGGTTTTCACTGTTGGCTGTCGCCAATGGTTATTGTTTTTCAACCTCTGGGAGGTAGGAACCGGAATTGGCACCATCACTATGTTCTCATCCACCATCACAGCGCCACAACTGGGAATATTTATGGAATAAATGAAATTTCCATCTGCATTGCTTATGGAGAAGAGATAAGGAAGTTCGCAGGCTGAATGTGTAACCTGTATAAGAGTTCAGTTGTTCTCAGTACTGTAGCAACAGTTAATATGGAGACTGCGGTCACAGTATGTGCCAACTTTGAAGCCAGGTGGCTTGGTTTAAATCTTGACTCTGCCACTTAACTAGCTCAGGAAAGTCACTTAAACCTCCATATGCCTTAGCTTCCCTCTCTGTACATTGAGACTATAAAATTACCTACTTCACAGGCTTATATTGTGAGGAGTACATGAGTTAAGATGTTTAAGTACTGTAACCAGAGTATTACATACATGAATATGAGCATTCTATGATTGCATTGTTACTGTTTTACTCTTCACTCTTTTGTTTCTGTTTTACTTACTGTGTACTTCTTTGTCATTCATCAATCACAGCAAGTCCAAAATTTGCTCGCATATTTGAAAACAGATTATTTGCTAATTTATAAATGTCATTTTTGAGCAGCTTGAGAAGTACCTACTTTGGGTTCTTATAAGCACTGGACAGTCTCTTACCTGCATTGCCTTTAAAATAATCTCACGTTGGGGCACCTGGGTGGCTCAGTCGGTTAGGCATCTGCCTTCGTCTCAGGTGATGATCCCAGGTCCTGAGATCAAGCCCTGCATTGGGCTCCCTGCTCAGTGGGAAGCCTGTTTCTCCCTCTCCCTCCATCGCTCCCTGTGCTTGTGCTCTCTCGCTCGCACACTCACTCTCTCAAATAAATACATAAAATCTTTTTTAAAAAATAAAATAATCGTGTGGCTTTGCTTGGTCTCTTCCCCACTTACTCTTCGTGATTTTTCATCGTGGATGCTTTTTGTAGATCTCCTTTTTACTGAGCATCTTCCAACGCTACGATAGCTGCTCTGAATTCCTGTTCGAACTTGTGTGGTTTTTAAACGTCTTTTCTCTTGCTCTTAAAAGGATGCTTTTATTTTAGTCACTTCAGCTTTGCTGTATGCTAGTCATGCCGCCTGCTGTCTGTTCACGCTCTGGATGTACATAGGAAATCTCCCGTTTATAAAACAGATGCGTTTGTGCCTCGCGTGAATCAGCGGTCACGTGCACCCCGGAGGGGAAGGAGGGGAAGCCAGCAACTGCTTTTTCGACTTGTGTTTTTGCTTGAACAAACTAGATTCTAAAGGACATATCAGCAGTTTCTTTTCTTCTTTCGTTTCTACACTAATCTGAAGTTTCTTCAACAGAAAACATTAAAATGTACATAATTACGGGGCAAAATGTCAAGCAGTCAGTTTAATTTGCTGATGAATACACGGAATTAATGTTTCGCAACAGTCCTGGGATTTCGCATCACGAATTAGCAGGGGGAAGGTAATGTTTTGTTGACATTTGTTAACACTGTTGATTGCTTGTTTGGCTTGTGTTCTGCCTGCAGGTGGATTTTGCCTTCACTGTGTGGCAGACCTTCCCCGAGCGGATCGTGGGGTACCCCGCGCGCAGCCATTTCTGGGATAACTCTAAGGAGCGGTGGGGGTACACGTCCAAGTGGACGAACGACTACTCCATGGTGTTGACGGGAGCTGCTATTTACCACAAGTGAGGAGTTCCTATGTCCCGCGCGTTGACTTTTACCTAGCTCCTTCTCTCGTAGCTTCTGGCTGTTGCATAAAGAGGACCTTGGGCCAAGGCTCCTTTACAGCATTAACAGAAATTAGTTTGCATCGCTGTTCACGTTCTGTCAGGGTGGCCAGCATGTGTCTTTGAAACCGATAAAACCCCCTGGCTCACGCATTTCCAGAAATAATGGTAGAGAAACATCTTCAGGTTGTCTGGAGTTGGACACACTCACGTGTATCGAGTAACTGAACATTGAGAATAACAGCAACAAAAGGACATACTTCATTGTGCAGCCCCGGGCGTTATTCTAAGTGCTTGGGATTTACCATAGAGTTTAAAAAATTTTTTTTTTTTTTTTTTTTTTTTTTTTGCCTAAGTAGGTTGTCCATTCCAACAAGGGAAGGACACGATATTCATAATAATTCTGTAATAGGTTAAGGGGGTGAGTTATAGAGCAGAAAGGCAAAGTCGAGCAGGTCAAGGATCACGAATGGTGAAGGTAAAGGGGAGGTGTGAGGGTGCCAGTAACCCCCACTGAACAGGTGAGATCAGAACAGAGACTTGAAAGAAGGAGAGGAAATCATCCAGGAGGATTTTTGTAGGAAGAGTGCTCTAGCATAGTGAACAGCGGAGCCATACTGTTGGATAAATGCCCTGAACCAGAGGGCTGGAGGAACAGCAGGAAGCACCAATGTGCTGAGCGTGGAATGAGCGGAAAGCGGGAGAGCGGGGTCATGGGGCCCCACATGGCAAGACCTCGCTGCCCATGGTGACGACTTCACTCCCCTTGGAGTGCCGTGGGAGCCAGTATAGGGCTCTGAGCAGAGTGGAGACATCTTTTTTATATTTTAGGGATCCACGCTGGGTGCTGTGTTGAGAGCAGACTATATGGGGGGGGCAGTGTAGAAGCAGGGAGACCTATTAGGAGGTGATTGAGATCTAGGCAAAAGATGATGGCACCTGGGAGCCAGAAGTGGTAAGTAGTGATCGGATTGTGGCATGTTTTGAAGATGCTCTAACAGATTGGATATAGAGTTTGATGGTTCAGGGTTTTTTTGGTTTTGTTTTGTTTTGTTTTGTTTTGTTTTGTTTTGTTTTTGACCTAAGGAACTGGAAGGATAGAGAGGCCATCCAGAGATGGGGAAAGCCTGTATGGGTGGATTTAGGTATTCGGGAAAATACAGGAATTCAGTCTTGGGCATGTTGAGACATCCGAAAGGGTATGTTGGAAAAACAGCAGGGTTGGAGATACACACTTGGGAGTTGTTGGAATATATTTGGTGTTTAAAGCCAGGGAACTTGGGTAAGACTGCCAAATTAGTGAGTGTAGATGGTTAGCAGTACTGACTCAGTCATGTTCATCCATTCTTCTGCCTAGTCTTTTTTAGTAAAGAATAGAGAATCTTGCTATCTCAGGGACAGAGTTGGAATGTATAAGGAATAAGCATTTAGGTGGGTTGAATCTTGATCTTAAGACGCTACCTTTTAAAAGTGAATTGTTCCCCCTTTCTTCTCTGCCACTAACACTCTGTAAATGTGATTCCTTCAAGTTATTTTTCCTATAAGTAAATGCTATTATGTTCCCTCTTAAAAAAGAGAGAGAGAGAGAGAGAGAGTAGAGTAAGAACTAATTCAACTTAATTTTGGGTCCTCCATAATGATTGACCATCAGATTAACTAGGGTTTTGCTCTAACAGTATAAAAGTAATATGGTTTATAGCCCACAGAAGTGGAATAGTATAGTATAGGGTAGTATTGAATATGGTTCTGATTAAGCCAGTAGTTAGGATATACTGATTACATGTAAGTAACTTCTCGGTTTCTGACCAACCATGCTGATACTGAAGTCGGGCTGGCCAACCAGTATCTCCATTTGTGTGGCCCTCTTGTGCCTTCTTTACTTATCTGCAAAGCAAGGATAATTATAGTACCTGTATCATAGGTTCCTTGTGGGGATTATAGGGGACATTCCTTGCAAAGCAGTTTCGAACATCACCTGGCATATAGTACGGACCAGATAAGTGATGGCTGTTGCCATCATCATCCATGATGTGTTTAGGGAATCAAACAATAAGTATAGGTTTCCTGCCAAAGAAGACCACCTGTGATTATACAATAACGGACACCTCTGAAACCTGTCTGACTTTTACAGATATTATCACTACCTGTACACCCATTACCTGCCAGCCAGCCTAAAGAACATGGTGGACCAACTGGCCAACTGTGAGGACATTCTCATGAATTTCCTGGTGTCTGCTGTGACAAAATTGCCTCCAATCAAAGTCACCCAAAAGAAGCAGTATAAGGAGACAATGATGGGGCAGGTAAGACTAGAACTCCTCTTCCCTGCTTTGCTCGAGGGTGGTTCAGCCTGGGGTAAGGAGGGTTCACTGCTCCTCTAGGAAGGAAAATGAGGGAATTTTAAGAAATACCTAAAAGCCCCAAGGGAGATATGTTTGGCACGTGAATGATTGGGAAGATGTAAGTCAAGGGTATCTTGCTGTCGAGAATGTAAAAGCTCTCATGTGGCATGAGAAATATCAACCTTCTCCAGAATGTAAGACCTACAAAGAATTTACGTGAATTTATTGTAGGGGCTTGATTTGGTGAAGAGCTCATAGTATTGTCCTCAAGACAGTCTTCTGGTGGTTGCCTCTTGAGTTGGGTGAGCATGTTGGTGACGGACCAGGAATCACAGTCCTTGATTTTCCCCTAGAACTAGCACAGAGGAGTATACACAAGTCGGCTACCCCCTGATGAGTGGGCTCATCTGCAAAATGGACATGGTAAAAATTGACCTGACAGGTTTGCGATACCAAAGTATCAAAACTTGTACAAGTATCAAAACTTGTACGAAAGTAAAATATTGTTGTCACGTAGGTTTCGTACTAAAGACACTTGGCAAGGAAATCTAATCCAACTTTCTCATTTTATGAGTAAGAAAACTCATAAAAGAGGTTTCTCTTTTAAAAGTAAGAATTGAAACATATATACTGTAAGTCATTTAGTATTAGAGACAGAAGTGGGAGTTGAATTCCAGGCTCTGTTCCTTCCACTGCTCCTTATTTTATACCCCCACTCCTGTATCAGGCTGATCTGGGTATGCCGAGGCTCCGCCACCTTCATTCGTCTTGGACAAAGCCTGCTTCTATATAAGAAGACATAAAAAACCTGTAGACCGTTTAGATCCACCCAAGTTAAATCATGGAGAATGCAGCAGCATTCGAGTCAGCCCGGAAGGACGTACTTGAGGGTTTAATCAGTTTAGTTCTTTGGGGTTTTCCATGTGCCTTGTTCTAGTCATTATTGAAAATCATGATCAGATCTAGCTTTGGCAAAGGGAAACTTAACCAGACCTCATGTTAACACAATTGACGGATTTTCATTCACTAAATTTAGGAAGAGCAGAAATCTTGCAGGATCTTAAGTTTAGAGAATTTCCTTATTCAGTGTTTACAAACGGGTATGGATTATGGGGCCCTGGCCCAGATGCTGGTTATAACAGAGCTGCTGTCCTTACTGAGCAATGAGTCTAGTGGAAAATTTTATTTCCCTCTAACTACTAATAGAACAGGCAAGAAGATTTACAAGAATTTTTCACCTTTAAGGCTAACAGACTATTCCAACTCAAGCAAGATGTATTGAGTGGCTACTGTGTGCCCAGACATTTTTCTCTGTGTCATTTAAGGATGCAGCATTCCTTTAATATTGTTTGCTCAGAGAGTTCTGTGAACTTCCCTGAGGTTATACACTCATTTCTTTTAATACAGTTATCAGAGTGAAACTCTGATAACACATGGTTCCTCAGGAATTTATTCTATATTGTTTTCATAGATTTGCCCAATTCTACCAAACCAGTATTTCACATATTTGGGGACAAACCTAAATTTAGCCTTAGATGTAACTCGATGAGTCTAGTTAGATGTGTACTGTATGTACCCCGCTTTTCTGTTATGCATGGATGATGTATGACTGGCTAAAGGAGATCCTGTGTAATAAGACTATGTTTTTATTACGTGGGAAATATATCTTCTCTCATGCGTTGGTTGACCCAAAATAAACGTTAAAATCTACAGGCAAAAAATGATCCTCGGATGATTCAAAATTCTTTTTCTTTTTTCCCCCCATCTGTAAAAGAGAATAAGGATAAGCGTAAACTCTTGACACTGGTCCATTTGCATATGTGTGCACTTGCCTGTGGATGGGGAGCCTGGCCCCATACCAACTTAGGAACAAAATGAGGTCCCTTTGGGACTGTGTGCTCTGATACGCACTCATCTGGTTAGCTTAATTAAGAACTTCCTCTGGCTTACCAAGTAGCATTCTCTTAGTATGAACGGTAAAGGATGGAACCTATGCTCTGCCCCCTTTCTAGCCTTAAATAAGAGTAAAGTAAGTTCCTGGCACCTGCTTCCTCGTCTGTGCGATGGGGATAGTGTTAGCCCACTGGGGCGGTCACTTGACCAGGTGGCTGTGATGAGGCTCAAACGAGCTTCACGGAAGCACTTGACAAGCAGTGTTTTGTTTGTTATTCTGCTGCTCAGAGGTAACTTGACATTCGTATTTGCCTTCAGTGGTTCCCTTCAAGCATGTTGACACTTAACGGTTTTTAAGTGACTCTGAGTGATTCGCACAGTGAAATGTACCTTCCTATGAAAGCATTTTCCAACAGTGCATGAGAATAAAAACACCTTGAACACACACACATGCATATAAACATCATTGTACAGTTGCCTATTGATAAAGGAGTCTGGGGGGGGGTGATATCCCCCCAAATCGGGTAGCTTCCTTTTTCTTTATTTCATAAAAATGTGGTTTGAACGACATGATGCTTATTTAAAGTTCAGCACTCAAGTTATTTAAGGCTTTCTTTTAATGCAGTGTCCTCTACACGATCTCAAAATATTTAACCAGCCTTAAGGCAAACACAGAGAGCTAAAGAGATGGTAGCCATCATTTCTGCTTACCCAGAATCAACCAAGTAAACCGGAAGGTTTTAGAAAACTGTCTTCGAACCATAAACACATTGTGAGTCATAGTATTTGTTCACAGGTACAAAGAGAAGTTTTTATGTGTACTGACCCTAGGAGTCGAGGCTCTCAACTCGTAAATCATTCCCAGACTGGAGAATCAGTCAGTGTGGAGCTTTGTTTGTATGTTTTTAACGTCAAGGAATGTAGCGTATCTTTGGAAAACCTGGCAAGGCTGAAACTCCCGATTGGTGCTCGCGTCTTCCCCTGTGCCTGGGAAGGCCGGTCCAGACCCCGAGCTCTGCCGCTTGCCCTTGAACCTGACTTTGATTATCTGCAGCGTTCGCATCGTACCTTGCACATCTCTCATTGTCTTCCTGGTTTGTCTCCCTTTTCCCAGACTTCTCGGGCTTCCCGCTGGGCTGACCCTGACCACTTTGCCCAGCGACAGAGCTGCATGAATACGTTTGCCAGCTGGTTTGGCTACATGCCGCTGATCCATTCGCAGATGAGGCTCGACCCTGTCCTCTTTAAAGACCAGGTCTCTATTCTGAGGAAGAAATACCGAGACATTGAGCGACTTTGAGGAATCCAGCCAAGTGGGGGAGGGGAAGCGAGAAGGGACGGGGTCAAGCTGCTCTCTCTTCCCAGTGCAGATCTGCTCAGCAGCGGAGCCAGATTGTGCCAAGTATCCAAATAATCTAAGATGAACAGAATGACAAAAAAAGAAGAAGAAAAAAAAGAAAAAAAAAATAGGCCAATGAAAATTCGACTCCTGGCTCCGGGGACTGCACAGGACTGCTCCAAACTCACCTCACTGGCTTCTATGTCCCAAGACTAGGTTGTGTACAGTTTAATTATGGAACATTAAATAATTATTTTTGAAATGATTGCTATGCAGGTTTAAACTTTTTTAATGATCAAAACTATTAAAAACCAGAGTTCTTTCTTTAATCAAAATTGTGTTGGTTGTGAATATTTCAAAGCTGCTCCTCTTCTTCCCACAAATACCCTTGCCATTGGTCATGCCGGGTCTCCTGCGGCTACAGATGCTCAGCCTTCATGGAAGACCCAGGAAGTCACTCCACCCAGTGTCAAGAAATGACCAGGCATAAGTTAAGATAAGGGCACTTTGTTCCACTTTGCCACTTTGAATTTGCAGACCCATTTGAATTTCTGTCTCTAATATGTTGCTGCATGAGAGAAGGTGTTATGACCTCCAGGTAGACAGGGGTAGCAGAAAACTTTACGTCTCAGAGAGACAGGTGGGATCATCTTTTGCCTTGTGGGGCAGTGGGGAAGAGTTAGGACTAAGAAGACACTAGGGTGATTAAGAATGTTCCGTTTACACAAGGAAACATTCAGAAAACCCACCAGCATTTTAGTGAGGTGGAGGTATCTACCCACAGCAGAAACCCAAGGCTCTTCAGGGATGTGGGCTCCATTATGCCTTGAACCATTGGCACAGGGCTGCTCAGCGCTGGCGGAAGGCTTTGGTTTAGAGACAGAGGGACCGTGAAGCTGTTGGTGGCAGACCAGGAGTCATGAGACAAGCTCTTCATCTTTGTGCAAACCTCGAGTTTCAGAGGCTTCTCTGTTGAGAAAGCAGTACTCACGTAGAAATTCTCCCTGTTGAGTGCAAGCATTGCTGAGAAGTCCCCAAGGGTGGACCTCGCCACTGGAATCCTGAGACCACTTTGGTTCAAGGCTTGTTTCCAGCAAGATCTTGGCAAACAAAAGAATCAGAAACAAACGTGACTACCGTTTTCTGTCGCTTTAATTTTTAAATCTTTGGAGAAGCCCTGTTGTGCTTCTTGTTAAAAAGAAAATTTCTATCCCTAAAAAGGCTGCTTTGAGTTTCTGATGATTGTAAAACTGCAAGTATAAACAGGAAAAAAAAAATACACACACACACACACACACACAAAAATATCCCTTAACTCCCTTGTAAAAGATAAAGATTTCTGATACTAAATGCCTTTTTCTACTTGGAAGAGACGAGAGAGAGCAGAGAGGTACATTAGTGGGTTCTACTATCTCTTATTCTGAATAAACAAGAAGCACTTTAGGATTTTTTTTTCCCCCTAAACTCTCATAGAGCTTATAAATGTATTTCTAGTGTTGGCTGGGAAGAAAATTCCATCACAGAATTGTGTTCAAATCACTCCAAGTGCCTGGCTCAGGTCAATGGGCGCCATAAATCCAGGAAACTTGAACTCATCTTGCTTTATAGACGTCTGGAAGGGAAAGGAGGAATAGCCCCATGGACAGGAGAGAAACTGGGTGTTTCAGAGGTCCGGAGAGGTGACACGGTGCTGCCTGTGTACAGAGCGAGGGCCAGCCTGCACATCCTGATACCGCTAGGAGTGGTGTATGGGCAAGGGGGCTCAAAGGGGGGCTGTTCTCTGCAGCCTCGTGACTCAGAACAGTTCTCAAAGGCTCTCTGTCCTCCAATGTGACGCAGCCTTAGCCCACTCTTGAACACAGGATATTCTCTCCTAAGTGGCTGTGATTCCCTCTTAGGTATCTGTTGAAAAAGAATTCTTAGGTCTATGGTCCTTGCACTGGTTTCTTCCTCTGAAAGGCCCAGTCTGATGGGTTCGATGTCCTCTAAGCTGCAGCTCCCAGTGACTTCAAGGCTTAGCAATGAATCCTCATTCATCTGGTCTTTGCAAGTTTGTATTTAATTTTTTAGGACTGCCAAAATATTCTCATATCTTCCTCCTTTGCAAAAATGTGAATGCAACGTTTTGTTCAACCCCCAAGCCAACTTTGAAACACCTGTTGTCACTTGGCTGGCAGAGCTGTGTCCCTAATTGTACCAGTCAGTCACATGAATAGATTCGGGGGAACCGCTTTGCCAGATTTACCTGTCACAAAGCTCACAGGGCATATTCTCCATAAACAGTGTGTGTTACGTGAAAGAAAGAAAAAAAAGGTAATTATAAATGAGAACAGGATCTGACAACTCAGCCACTTTAAATCTCCATGGTTTCATTTCATGTCATTGTCTGAGCAAATCTCTCCGGGATGATAGCTGGTGTGTTCTTTTCCCATTTGGAACATACAGCTGGGAATTGAACAATGCTTAGCACATCCGTGAGGCCCAATAGTGAGATGTAATTTTAATTCACTTGGGCAAGAGTTCTGTTTCACTGCAGCAAGTTGACAAATCAGAACCATCTCTGTGGGGTGTCATGAGTTATCGCTCAGTCAAGTTTAATGATAACCAGGTGTCCCTAAGTGGGCCAACATGAATTGGGAAGAAGCCACGGCCAGAGAGTGTGGTGCCAACCCTGTGACGAATTATATGCAGAAACTCCACAGAGGACTAGTCTGTATAACGATTTCTATGCAACCATCTTTTTCTAGCTCTACGTTAGTACATAGGATCTTAATCATTTTTTAAAGCTGGCTTATGTATTTATAAAAAAAAAAAGGCTTATAAATATCATATCAAGTTTGCTATCCATGGAGTAGACACCCTTGGTTGAAAACCAAGATGGGGACTGTAGAGCAAAGCCCGTGAAGTCATCCTTGTGGTCATGTCCCAGAAGATCACACCGCTGGGCAGAGCAGCCCACTTGCCAAAGGATGCTTCAGAAGAAAGTGAAATCTCTCCTACCTGGAATCTTAGGTGCACCATAGGTTCATTTCTTCTTACACATGATGCTCAGAGAAGGACCAGTCTCGGTTGCTTCCTTCCGTGTTCCTTTTGGAGTAATTCCGGGGTGGGGGGTCCTTTCCAGTGAGGTTAGCCTTTATTTTTGTGGTTCTGGATACCTGGTCACTTGAAGGACTTTTATGCCAGTGGCCTTTCAGAAAGGTTACTTAACTTTAATTGGCGGTGAGATGAATGAATAGGAACAGACCCATATACTGCCTTTTTTTTTTCCTTTCAATGTGAGCTCTTGATTAAAGAACTAATGAAATTTTAATCAAGCCGGTGTGAAGGCCAGGAGTGGGGAGAAGACAGAGAGCGCTCTGCCGGGTGAGAATCTAAGACTCTTGCCGGACAGGCTGAATTAAGGATGCCAAAACCAAGGCAAGCTACCAGGCCTGAAGGTGTCTTGCGTTCCCTCTGGTGTCTGAGAGCTCTGGTTTTAAAAGACCAGTTCTGGGGCGCCTGGGTGGCTCAGTGGGCTAAAGCCTCTGCCTTCGGCTCAGGTCATGATCCCAGGGTCCTGGGATCGAGCCCCACATCGGGTTCTCTGCTCAGCAGGGAGCCTTCTTCCTCTCTCTCTGACTGCCTCTCTGCCTACTTGTGATCTCTGTCTGTCAAATAAATAAAATCTTTAAAAAAAAAAAAAGGACCAGTTCTGACCATGAACTCTTAAATAAAAATGTCCCTGCCTTCTAACAGTTAATATAATTGACATGTGGCCCGTCCAGCAGGCCTTGAGTTGCTGAATTTATTTACCTAGTTTCCATTTTCAGATGGCTTTGTCATTCTTGGCCAGATTTAACCAAGAAAGTTCTTTTACTGCCGGCTTCATTTTCTCAGCCATGCTTGAGGGGGACGAAGCTGTTTTGACTTTTCAGTGCATAAGCATGAATAGCAGAGGTGCTAAACTTGTCTCCCTCAGTCTTAGAACCTCAGCGTGCAGACATTAGATTCTTCTTTCGACTCCGGGTCTACTTTTTTTTAAACAACGAGATCCAGCATCCTTAAGAACACAGTCTCCCCTATCACATCAGTAACCCTGTCCGGAAGCTGTGGTTGGTTAAAAAGGCTGCTACTTATGACAGAATCTCAACAATGAAGATGACTCCCGAAAACTATCTCCCCTTTTTGCCTTTTCCAGAAATCAAAGAATTGTATCATCATGGTTTTTCCTCAGTAGGGACTTGTCTGTAGTTGCCATTAAAGCCCACCGTGTTTCACGTCGGGTGCCGAGACAGGCTGTCCGCATTTGGACCTCCATCACCCCGTTAAGCAGGTGAGGAGGTCTGCGTTATCGTCTGGAACAAGAGGCAGGTAACAACCATCCAGGAAGCCCTCCGATTAGCGTGGTCTCACCCTTGTCTAAAATCAAGTCAAGCTAATATTTCAGTCATTCTAGTTTTGTCATCATTTGTCTTTTAGGCCTCAAGGGTCATTTGATTTCCGCCATAGTTCTCTGTCCTACAGGACTAGGTCCCTTTCCTTTGGGTTGTAATTATTACTAACTTAGGGCCGTGCAAATGAGTACCGTGTAATGAGCCGTGTATGTTTACTTTGAGAGAAAAACATGTATAGGAGTTCTTGAGGGGTAGAAGAAAGGCACCGAAAACTGGAACTATTTTAGGTGGCAAAGTGTAAAGCAAAAAAGAAAAAGAAGAAAGTATACCTTGTTTTGTATCCTATGTACCCTGGGACAATTTTCTAATATGCTGCCATTGTCTTTGTAGTAGCCCTACGGGTCTTCTCCCGAGTGTTTACCCCATTTGTGGTAGACTATTAATTACTTAGCGCAAGGAAGCCCTGACGTATGTTGGAGAGAGTGTGTGCGAGAAAATACAAAGCCATAGATCTTGATTTACTTCACTGAGCTGTGTAACTTCTGTCTGGGCTTTGCCATTCAAGATAGATTGTTTTATAGCGAGTGTCACCAAAGACTTTTTCCTTCCCATTTATAGAAGGAGAAAAGAGAAATTATTAATAAATGACGTGACTTTGCATCGGCGTGCTTCTCATTCCATCTTTTCTGTGGACCACAAAAAGGGGTCCGTTCTCAGGGGGATTCTGTGCACTGGGGAGCGGGGGTGGGGGGCATAAGGTGGAAGCACGTGTGCTGGGGGCAGGTCCAACCGTCCCCACCTGGATGCCGCCCAGCGCCCAGCCTGGCAGGGACCTCGGTGCTGCCAGCAACAGCCATCTTCCGGGCCAGATGCAGCTGGTGCTGTTGGAAGGAGGCCAGGGCGAGTGGTGGTGACATGCCCAGTTCCCAGCGTTCCTCCACACAGACGCTGGGACAGCGTGGCTGGGCCGGGCCCAGAGCATCTGGAGCCTGACAGCTGTGGCCATTACCCCCCTTTGGTTTCAGCTACTGTGGAGAGCTCATGAATTACTGGCTGGCGAAGCATTTATTAGACTGGCATTTCCCAAAAGAATTTATAAATGGTTCCAGGTGTGCACGCAGCGCCGAGCATCAGGACCATGGCAGCCAGGTTCATCCAGTAACGAACCTTCTTTCCAACCCTGCGTCCCACCTTCCCTTCCAGGGGCATCTCCTCCTTCTCTCGCTCGGCCTCTTCCACCCTCTTTCTTGGGGCATTTTAGAGAAAAAACATTCACCACCAAGGACACCTATTTGCAGGGGAGCAAATACGTCAAATTGCACTGGGGAGGGGGGCGGGGCCGGGTGTTGATTTTGTTTTCAGATCAAAGCTTTATGTTTTGTATTTCGGTTTGTCCATCTGTAAAATGGTGACTTCAGAATATTGGCAAGCATCTTCTCAACAACTACCGTCTACTTAGCCCTGTGCTAAGTGCATTGAAAAGAATTAAAAAAAAAAAAAATCCTACTCCCTGTCCTTAAGCAAGGGAGAGAGAAGAGAAGTCAGGGTTGGGTTGGGCAAGGCAAATCCTCCGAGAAGCTTCAACAAGGAATTCGCCAGGTCCCAGGTTCCGCCCTGGAATGGGGTCGTGTCGGCGCTGCATGTAGAATCTGGCCTCGAAGTGTGACTGATGATCGAATCCCCGGTGTGAGAACGTACTAGAAGGCTCGTTGGAGAAGCAGCTTTAAAATCCAGTCCAACCCTACCTCACAGATGTTTCAGTGAATGCCGTAGCATGCCAAAGTACCTTGAGCAAACCCACTTAATAAATGAACGATGGTGTTGCTTTCAAATCCGAGCATTTCCGCCAAATCTGCTCGCGACAAGTGTTGCTGGTGGACACTTGAGGCGTTCCATATTGGCCACCCTTAACGTGGTGCAGTCTTTCCGATTTGAGGGACTCAAAATCTAGGCGGAATGAATCTGGCTGTGTTGCCTTCTGTTTGGGGCACGACTACGCTTTGGAGGAGATAATCAAGTCTACTTGGGTCCAGCGTTTGTGGGTTGGGTCCTACAGTGGGTCCCACATTTGTGTTTACTTTTGACCTTGCTCAGATGAACTGCTCAAGCGTGATGGTTAAAGTCACAGTCTCTGGAACACGACTACCTGGGTTTGAACCCTGCTTCTGCCCTTGATGGTTCTGTGACCTTATGGAAATTTCCTGCCCTCTCTGTGCCTCATTTCCTTAGAATTGTACTGATCTGAACCTCATAGGGTTCTCCCAAGGATGAAATAATTGAATATCAAGTTCTTTAAGGAGCATCCAGTATGTAATAAGAAGTATGTAAGTCTTAACCTAGTATTAATAGTTAATATTTTGCCAAAATGGTTTATTTTAAGAATCTTTTCCTTGACCTGTTGAAAAGGAAACATTTTGAGTTTCGTGTTCAGGATATTAATACTGACCCAGATTAAACTGTGATCTTTCTAGTGTCAGGCATCTCTTGTTTGCAACTTCAATTATATTTTAATGTCTGTCCACATGAAATCATCCTAGCATCCAGGAATTCATCAGCAGAAATTACACAAAGTCAAGTTTTATTTTGTTTTGTTTTTAAGATTTTATTTATTTATTTGACAGATAGAGATCACAAGTAGGCAGAGAGACAGGTGGGGGGGGGCAGGCTCCCCACGGAGCAGAGAGCCCGATGTGGGGCTCAATCCCAGGACCCTGAGATCATGACCTGAGCCGAAGGCAGAGGCTTTAACCCACTGAGCCACCCAGGCACCCCCAAAGTCAAGTTTTTATAGTTGTGCTGAACTTCTTTGGGGAATGGTCTGGGCTTTTTTTTTTTTTTTTAAATTCTCATTTAATGAAATACAGTTAAGGTGTCTCAGGACTAAAATGAAGTTTAGGTGATAATTATTTGTGTTTCTTTCCTGATGGCTTTAATTACATAAAGAAAGAGAATATACGCTTGCTAGTATGTAAATGATTTGCCGAGTTTGAATTTCTTTTCCAACCTAAACTGCAAATAACCTGGTTTCCTTGGCTAAATCCACTTGTAAATCAAATCTAAAATGTGTCTTTAATCAGAGAGGCTCAGAGATCCCATTTCAGAGTAGAGAAAAAAGGTTAAGCTATGAAGAGGGGAACTTGGAGGCTATTTGAATGGCTCCCCAAAGACCCATATATACATGTTATTTTATAACATGCTTTTTAAAAACTTAATATATAGCGAACATATTTCTGTGTCATTACATCATCTTTAACCATCAAACTGTAATGAATGCATAGTACTCCATTGTATAGCTATTCTATATTTTCTTTACCTAATTCCTAACTTTTGGAAACTTAGGTATTTTTAAATTTCTTATGTGATAAATATTATAATCACCATTTGATTGGGACACCTGGGTGGCTCAGTGGGTTAAGCCGCTGCCTTTGGCTCAGGTCCTGATCCCACACTCCTGGGATCGAGTCCCCCATCGGGCTCCTTGCTTGGCAGGGAGCCTGCTTCTCTCTCTGCCTCTGCCTGCCACTCTGCCTGCTTGTGTGCATGCTCGCTGTCTCCCTAACAAATAAATAAAAATCTTAAAAATAAAAAATTGATCAATGCAAACCATGCTATGATAAATATTCCTAAAGAAAAATCTTTGTTCACATCCATAACCAGTCTTTTAGGATAAATGATAGACATTAAATTAGCAGGCCAAATATTATAAACTTTCTTTTTATGATTTTATTTATTTGTTTGAGAGAGAGAGAAAGCACAGAGGGAGATAGCGGACGAAGAAGCGGGCTCCCCGCTGAGCGGGGAACCCAGTGCAGGGCTCCATCCTAGGCCCCTGAGATCATGGTCTGAGCCAAAGGAAGAGACTTGACCGACTGAGCTATCTGGGCCCCCCTTACAAACATTTTAAAGACTTTTGTTATATATTCACAAGGTATTTCAATATATTGTAATGCCTACTGAATGAAAGGTAAGTTAACCTGATAAAAAGCTATCTAGAAAATCTCATAATTGCAGCTTGGCAGCTATAATGTTTTTAAAAATTGGGGTCCATAATGGCAAAATTAACAAAGGGTTGTCTTCAGTGGTTTAAAAAAAATTTTTTTGACATCATTCCTTTGGAGGGACTAAATTACTGGTGTTAGCCCTCTTGTTGGATGTTGGAAAATTTTTTCTAGGTAACATGTCCCTTATGTCCTGTCTTGAGGTTGCAATAGAGAGTAAAAATGAATCTCCCTTCTCCAATATTTTCTCTTTCCTTCTGGTAATCTCCATATCAACTGAGTTGTTTGTTTTGTTTTGTTTTAAATCTGACAGAAACGCAGTGAGAGAGGGAACACAAGCAGGGGGAGTGAGAGAGGGAGAAGCAGGCTTCCCACCAAGCAGGGAGCCCAATGCAGGGCTCGATTCCAGGACCCTGGGATCATGACCTGAGCTGAAGGCAGAGGCTTAACGACTGAGCCACCCAGGTGCCCCATCAATTGAGTTTTAATAAAGGCATTTTAAATATTATCATCCATGGGAGCTAGTGTCTCTCATTTACCAGTAACACCTGTTTTTCCTCTTTCCCTCTTCAGAGTCATGATTTCTATCCTTGTTCCATGGGTGGGTATGCCTGTCAAGTCATTGAGACCCGGTTCTAGATCTTCTGTTGGTACTTTAAAAAGAGGTACCCTCTTTCCTCAAGTATTATGTGCATGATACAATGCAGTAAGCTTCATACTAACAGTATAGCAAGGCCAGAAGTGTTGGAGAGTAGGCATTTCACATGTCTTAGGAAAGACTTCTTGGAAGATGTGTGTTTATGTGAGGCCTTAGGAAATAAGTAGCAATTTAACTAACAGAAAAGAGCGGAAAGGACACTGATTACAAAGGGACATGAACTCAAACACCCTCCACCAGAAGTATGTCCAGAAGGAAAAGTGAGCATCGGATCTGTGTGAAAGGCATCATCATCACCCAGAGACGTGGTTGGTTCGGTTTGACGTGACTCAGGATGACTGCGAGGCCAAAGGCAGGTGCTGTCAGCAAAAACTAAAGGAAGTAGCTAATAACAATAATAATAGCCGTAGCTTCATTGAATCTCATTCTCTTTTCTCCTAAAGCAAAATTTTCAGTGCAAAACACTGGAATTGTGGGTCATATCTGATTCTACTGCACTCACCAAAGTATGGCGAGGGTAGCAGAAAGCATGCTTTTCTCAAAATCTTTAAGAAAGGTCTGGCCCTGAAGAGTTTCAAAATGGAAAAATTGACTTCATTTTCTGGTTAAGATGTAGAAAGTTACAGGAGATTGTCATACTCATCCTTACCATGAATGTAAGTGCAATAAGTTACAGTATCATGGACATTTAAAGTCCAGCAGAGAGCTGCAGATGCAAAGAAATTTAAATGAGCTAAATCTTAGGAAGAGACGATCCATTCCCCAGAGAATATCCTATGGCTACTTTCATCCTAGCCACACCAGAGCCTTATGCCATCAGAGAGTGGGGTACAGAGACACCAGGTGAATTGCTAATGAACTTTGAGCGGCCCTGTACAGGCTTGCATGGGGGACTCAAATTCCGAGGTGACCCAGTCACATACTGAGCCACACCTACCTGCTGATTCTTTCCCGCAACAACCTTATAAAATGGATGCAGCAGGAAATGCAGGACAAGAGAACTCAGAGAAATCCCCTTGATACATACTAGGTCTTTGCTGGCTGGAGGACTGCGTCCACCCATATCTGAGGGAAGGGAAGGATCCTGTCCCGGCATGTAGAGGACCAGCACCGTGCAAGGCAGTGGCCCCTGGAGGTGGGGAGAAGAGCAGGAAAGCTAAGATCCCCCAAAAGCACACAGGATCGAGACCCCTTCAAGATTCACTGGACTCCCACCGCGTGCATGGCCATGACCAACCAAAAGCTTGTGTAGGACAAGAAAGTTAAGACAAATCCCTCTGAGTTTCATGGACCCTCACCAAATGAAGAGCAAGAAACTGCTCAAATTTTGGAAACAGGGCATGAAAGCCGAGATGATGCCTTCAAGGTACATAGGGCCTTTATCAAAAGCAAGTTAGTGACTTATGGGGGCGCGGGGGCAGGAGAGAAGAGAGAAATGTCCTGAAGTATGCAGAACCATCTGCCCGGTGAGAATGTGAAGAAAAGGGAACCCTTGTGCGCCGTTAGAACAAATGTAAATTGCCACAGCGACTATGGAAAACAGTATGGAGGCTCCTCAAAATAGTAAAAATAGAACTACCCTATGATCTGGCAGTCCCACTCACAAGTACCTGAAGGAAATGAGATCACTTTCTGGAAGAGAGATCAACACCCCCATGTTTACTGTAGCATTATTTACAAGTGCCAAGAGAGGGGAACCACGTAAGTGTCCATCAATGCATGAATGGATAAAGAAAATGTAATATGTGTACATATAATATATAATATTTTGTATGTAATATATATTACATATAGGTAATAATCATATATGATATCACTGATCTTAAAAAATAAGGAAATCCTGCCATTTGCAACAACATAGATGAACTTTGAGGATGTTACGCTAAGTGAAGTAAGTCAAGCACAGAAGACAAACACTGTATGTTCTCGCTTATATGTGGAGTTGAAAAAAACCAAACTCATAGGAATAGAGAGTAGAATGGTGGTACCAGGGATTGGGAGGTTTGGGGTAGGGAGATGGGCGAAAGTAATCAAAGGTAAAGACTTCCAGTTATCAAATGAATGAATTTAGGGGATATAAGGTTCAGCATGATGACTATAGTTGACAATACTATATTGTATATTTGAAAGTTGCTAAGAGAGATCTTCAAAGTTCTCACCACACACACATACAGAAAGGCAATTATGTGAGATGATGGATCTATTAACTAAATTTATTGTGGTAATAATTTTGTAATATACACATAGATCAAATCACTACATTGTACTTACATTACATCATACACCTTAAACTTACACAATGTTATATGTCAATTATATCTCAATAAAGCTGAGAAAAAAATAAGTTCAACATGTCAAAATCGATGGCTTTTAAGAAAAGATTGGAAGTGATCTTCTTGACCCTGGCATTAGAGTAAGCTAAAATTTCTAAGGATTAAAAAAATAATTATCAACCATAAAGGAAAAAAAAGTTGATCTTCGTTAAAATAAATAGTTCTTGTTTATCCAAAGACACCA
This sequence comes from Mustela putorius furo, assembly GCF_011764305.1. Lineage (NCBI taxonomy): Eukaryota > Metazoa > Chordata > Mammalia > Carnivora > Mustelidae > Mustela > Mustela putorius. Next base: position 20,266,550 of record NW_025421322.1, on the reverse strand, counting down.
TTAGGAAATTTTTTTTTTAAGATTTTATTTATTTATTTGACAGAGAGACAGCAAGACCAGGAACACAAGCAGGGGAAATGGGAGAGGGGGAAGCAGGCTTCCTGCCAGGCAGGGAGCCCGATGTGGGGCTCAATCCCAGAACTCTGGGATCATGACTGGAGCCAAAGGCAGATGCTTAACCATCTGAGCCACCCAGGCGCCCCAGGAAAATATTTTTATGAAGTTTGAAATAGGCAAAACTAATACTCTGTGATATAAACAAGAACAGTGGTTGCCTCTGGGTTGGGGCAGAGGTGAGAATAACTAGAAAGCAGTATGAAGGACCAGCCTAGGGTGATGAATATCTTTCCGTATCTCGAAGTAGGAGATGATTATATCAGTGTGTATAATTTTCAAAACTTAAGGGTTTATAGACCTAGTATCCATGTATTTTATTGTATGTTATTTATAGTACTCAATTTTAAAAAATGTTAAAAATATGTAAATTCGCTAGCATGAATAGGGTGTGAAGATTCCAACCCTGGCTAAATGGGGGCCTCAACTATTAGCCAAAAAGAAGACAAAGTAGGGCCTTTCCTAAAAGCAGAGTGGGTACATCAAAGTGAGACTTCTGGAACTTAGGAATGTAGGAACATAGGAATGCTGCTATGAGATAGGAAATCAATTGTTTTTCAACTTTTTTGCATCTCAGACTCGTTTGAAATTCAATCAGAGCTATGATCTTTGGCCCAGAGACATAGATAAGCTACACAAACACACACACACACACACACGCACGCACGTACGCACGCACACAATATTTGACATAATATAGAAGAGCTCCATGAACTCCCTGAAGGCTATCCATGGGCACCTGTGATTCCGGTGACACCAGGATAAGAAAGCTTCCCTAAATCCTCAAAGCCATTGAGAGTCACAGCACAAAAAGCCTACGTTTTACTAAACAAGACAGTCATGTTTCTTAAGTGCTCTTTGCAAATACCAGGTTGCAGTTCCGTAAGAACATTTTATCCTCCAGTTTATATGACATCTCCACTAAATATAACACATCAAATCCCACCAAACCTTCTGTGACTGTTTGCTATCCAAACTGGTGGGAGCGGCCAAGGTTAATAAAAATTATCAGTTACCTGTGGCCCTGAAATGGAGTTGAATTCATTGGCCTGAGGATTCTTGCTGGGAAAATGAACCCAATTCTATATTCAAGTCCCTCTGAGTCAAAGGATTAACCAAGGAGAAGATATTACCAAGAATACGATTCACGACACAGAACTGCTTAGAAACAAATGCCTGCGTGACCATGATACGTCAAACGGCTCCTGAAGAAGGGGGGAGAAGCCAGGGCTGTGGGCTGGTAGACATTTTGGATCTTTGACAGATGTGGAGAATTATCTTTGACTAATTAATTTATTTTTCTTAATGATCCCAAATGCTTGGACCAGCTCTGGTTTAGACTATTTCTGAATGGGTATTATCTGACCTAGTTTTTCCAGTAAATGGATATGATATTCCACCCCCTTCCTGAGGTGAGGAAGAGAACATTCAGATTTTTTAGAGTATCATATCCACAACCTGTTTCCAACTTTTTTGAAGAAAAAAATCTCTGAAGCCGAGCATATCTCAGAAGCATTTCATGCGAGTTTCTTCCTTTCACTCCCTTACTTCTTATTTATAGCTTCTAGATATTGGCAGGAACAAATTCCTACAGCTATTTTTTGCAGAACATTGTCTAAATGCTTTATTTTGAGGCCCCTTTTTCCTCACCCATCAACTCATAGTGTCTGTAAAAATAAAGCCTTAAGCTGCTGAAAGGCAACAGCTCTGCAGTATATCGCTGAATCGTTAATTACAAAAACAACTACCCTCACGTTATTTAGTTGAACACCTTAGGCATTCGACAGGGATGCTAAAAATTACTCCCAAGATGGCCGCCCAAAAACCAATGACCCTTACGTCATCCAGGTTACAGGTCCTCCCCACTACATTACTCCAGGTGGGTTGTGGCTATTACATGAAAACTGGGATTATCTTATTCGGTTATGATTATTCTGTTGTAATTTTGGAGAGTGAAACCACATTCTTCTGTGAGGTTAGGACCTCACTTGAGGGGAGAGGCCATGCATGATGTGAATAAATAAAAAGACACAGGAAATGGAAGCCTGTGGGTAAGTCCTGGGGAGACAAGAGTTAGGGCCTATCCCTCTTGGTCCTGACTGGTGGTTCCTGAATTTCTCTGGCTATCAGCTCTACCAAAGGAGATTTACAAACATACATATATTTTTAAGCCCACGCCCAGAGCCTGATTCAATAAGCCTGGGTTGAGTTCTATCATCTAAATATTTTAAAATATGACCAGACATGTCTTTTAATTAATTAATTAATTAATTAATTTAATGAAGGAGGGAGGCAAAAGGAGAGAGAGAGAGAGAGAGAGAAATCCTCAAGCTGACTCCCCACTGAGGACAGAGCCTGACACAGAGCTCAATCCCAAGACCACGAAATCATGGCAGGAGCCAAAATCAAGAGTTGGATCATGGCCGGTGCCAAAATCAAGAGTTGGACTCTCTAGGCACCTGCGTGGCTGAGTGGCTTAAGCCTCTGCCTTTGACTCAGGTCATGATCCCGGGGTCCTGGAATGGAGCCCCGCATCCGGCTCTCTTCTCAGCGGGGAGCCTGCCTCTCTACCAACTTGCGATCTCTCTTTCTGTCAAATAAATAAAATCTTAAAAAAAAAAAGTGTTGGACTGTCAACCAACTAAGCCACGCAGGCACCCCATCACCGTACATCTCTCACCCATGGTCACATTTATTATTACTTTCTATACCAGGGGCCATAATCCTTTTGTGTCATCAATACCTTTTAGAATCTGATGAAAGCTATGGGCCAATTTTATATTAAGAAAATAAAAATAAAAACATGAAAAATGCATATACACCCAAAAAAGTATGTGGAGTGGTTAACATGCCTAATCACATCTCTCTGCTGCCTAAAAGCACTAGAGAATTCTCTACTGCCTAGGATTTTCAGATTCTCAAACTCTTTTACATGGTTTTCTGGGTTTCCTATAATCTCACAACTAAGGCTTCTTGGGTCCTTCTAAGCTTCCTTTTCCTGTTTGTTTGTTTGTTTTTTGTTTTGTGGCCTTTGCTCCTGTTGTCCCTGCTGCCTGGGATCCTATTGTATCCTTCCTTTATTCTTTAAGGGTAAACTCAGCCAATACTTCCTCCAGAGTTTCTGACCCATTCTCGCCAGCCCCTTCTCCAAAGTGTTTCAGGTCCCTTCACCTGTTCTAACTTAGCAGCTCGTGCGTTTTTCTTTCACAGCACATACCACGTGATGCTGGAGCTTTCTGCTTAGGTGCCTGTCTGCCACAGATGGGGAGATAAGTGAGGGAAAAGAGGGTATCTTAGTCATTTGATGGACCACTGAATAGACAGAGTTGGGATTTGGGTTCTTGGTTGGACCTGGAATTATTTGTGGCACCTTTATCTTTTTCTAGGTTCTATACCTTCTCCTTCCTGGGCCACCTCCTTCTGCCCTGTGGAATCCCACACTTTTGAGTGTGACCTGATATATTAGCTGCTCAAGTGCAGTGGAGTGTGTGTGGAATTCTCTCAGTGGGCTCTTCTGGGCTGGGGCTCAAGCTTCCGTGAAGCCTGAGTATGGTTCTAATTTCTTCATTTGGCTCAATTGCTTTCCTGCTGCAAAACCTGAAGAGGATAATGATTCTCCGAGCCAAAGGATCAGAACCAATTGCCTGGAGGGCTGGGCTTGAAGAAAGCAGCCTCCGGTGCCAAGGCATCTGCAGGAAGGAGCTAGAGCTTCCCCGGAGTGTCCCCACATCGCCCCCAGAGACGCTGCGCAGCTGAAAGCACAAGGTTGGCAGTCGTGATGGCGTCCTCTTGGGATGCTTGTCAATAACTTACTGAGCTTTTGTTAAGAGTAATGTAGCTACTTTAAAGAGCAGAAAATGCAGTCTGTAATGAAATAGTGACTTCTAGTTGGAGTAGCCCCCGTTGTATTTAATGTACAAAAAGGGGGCAGAAGGGAGGGGATTTTTTTAAAAAGATTTTTCTTTCTTTGTTTGAGAGGGAGATAGTGAGTGTGTGTGCATGAGTGGGGGGAGGGGCAGAGGGTGAGGAGCTCGTAGACTCCCTGTGAGCCCATCTGGCCAATCCTGAGATAATGATCTGAACCGAAGTCAGATGTTCACCTAACTGAGCCAGAGGCACCCCAAGGGGATGTTTTTTTATACAGAAAGACCCTCTTATTATTAGTAACTTATTCTTGAAAGTTCTAGGAAAGTCAGAATTCCTTGCCACTTCTAATTTCTAGCAAGAATCTCACTGTTGGGGCGCCTGGGTGGCTCAGTGGGTTAAGCCTCTGCCTTCAGCTCAGGTCATGATCTCAGGGTCCTGGGATGGAGCCCCACATCTGGCTCTCGGCTCAGCAGGGAGCCTGCTTCCCTCTCTCTTTCTCTCTCTCTGCCTGCCTCTCTGCCTACTTGTGATCTCTCTCTGTCAAATAAATAAATAAAATCTTTAAAAAAAAAAAAAGAATCTCACTGTTGAAAGAAACTAAGCTACACTTGTGTAAGGGAAGAGGTTGTTAAGGTGGCTAACCATTTTCTCATCTATTTGGCTTGTAAGTTTTAAAGTATTTTCAGATAGGAAACAGTGAGGTAGCTGGACCCCGGTATGAGCAAGACCTTGTTCACGTTCTAGTTGGACCACCGCAGTGGTTGTATAGTTGGACCACTGTAGTAGTGGGTATAGTTGGTTGCCTATCTCATATTTTCTGACTTCCTCACTAATAGAGTAGCATTTTTGTGGTTCAGGAATATGATCAATTGGTTCTAGATACTTCTCTCTCCTTTTGCCAGTGATTGGTCCACGAATAGGCATGTGGACCCAAACTGGGCCTCTGAGAAATGAGGAGAGGTGTGCTGGGGCATTCTAAGAAAATTCTTGCTCACCCTTCATGGAGGTCTTCTTAAAGTGGCTCTTACTATTAAATGCGAAGTAGGAGCTACTATCCCATGGGTATGAAAGGCGCTGCCTTCAGGTGACCCTGAATTGTGAGAGTCTGGCACAAGGAACATGAATCCTTGTGCATACTTCAGAGCTTCTTAATAAAATAACCCAGATTATGGACCATTTCTGGACTTGCAGGTCTGTGAGCCAGTCAGTGTCCTAACTGCTTACAGCTGTTTCTGTCCTTACTACTATTGCTTGCAGCTGAAAGCAACTTAGTTGATAATAGCCACTGACCAGTTTGGGATTCAGGCAGCCTGCTTCACCACACTGGCCTCGGTATCCAAACCCAGAAAATGAAAAAAACAAAAGGAGTGGCGAGTTTGGGGAAAGATGGCAGCAATCCACCTGTCGAGTTGTGGGGCTTGAGACCAGCAACGTTGACTTTTCTCGTGTTGCATTTCCTCTCAAAGCCATGGATTCTTCCACACAGGCTGAGAAGTGTCTAGCTAAGCAAGACACAGTGGCGTGACCACAGAATTGGCATCTTTTGCTTTGGAGATGAGAAGCGGCCATCTTCTTTTTCTGTTCTGGATTCCTAAATGGCCCTGGTCCTGGCTTCTTCTATGGGTGTTAGACCAATTCTGTTGCTGGCCTATATTGTTGTCTCTGCCTCAGTGACTTTTCACACAAAGTGTTCTCTGAGACTCACTGAGGACAGAGAGCTGGGAGTCCCTGAGCTTCCAGACCTGCTCGTGTGACGAGTTTCTCTAGTCACAATAAATGTGTGCCTGGATGTTGTCTAAGACCTACTTCTATCAAAACCTACTTTTGTCTAAACTGCCAGCTGTTCCATTTATTCTTGGGTTCATTGAACAAATAATTACTGAACACCTACTGTGCGCCACACACGTTTCTAGGCCTTGGGGATCGTATTAGTTTGTTAGTACTGATGTAACAAAATATCACAGCCTGGGTGGCTTGAACAACAGAACTTTATTTTCTCATGGTTCTGGAGGCAAGAAAGCTGAGACCAAGATATCAATTGGCAGGACTGATTCCTTCTGAGGCCACTCTCCTTGCCTTGTTGGTGGCCATCTTCCCTTTCCGTCATCACTTGGTCTTTCCTCTGCATTGGCACATGTCTTTGTCCAAATTTCCTGTACTTAGGACACCAGTTATATTTGATTGGGGCCTACACTAAAGAACTCATATTGGAGCATGAAGCACGGGACTCTTGATCTCAGAGTTGGTGAGTTCAAGCCCCATGTTGGGTGTAAAAAGTACTTAAAAATAAAATCTTAAAAAAAAAATACCTCATTTTGATTTTATTACTTCCTTGAAGGCCTTATCTCCAAATACATTCATATTCTGAGATACTGGGGTTTAGGGCTTCAACATATGGACTTTGGGGAGGAACACAATTCAGGCCACAATGGATGGGATATGCTGAGCACAAGAAACCCAAGTCCTGAGACACAGCTTCTTTTGAGGGTGAGCCCATGATGCTGTCTTAGTTTATTTCCTGAGCCACCTCTCAGCGGAGTAGAAGACTGCAGGGTAGCAAACAGAGCAGCAAAAGAGGTCTCCCAGACGGGGTCTGAATCCTTCCCTCTTCTTTGCAGGAAACTCTGATCCCTTACAAATATATGCCATTACTCACTGACAGTACATCCTATTACTGTTTTTGCTGATTCTATGCAAAGTGGTAAATTTAGCTGAGGTCTTTCTGAGTTGTAGGTAAAACGCATTTAGAATTACAGATGAAGAAATAGCAAGCTGTCTGCAAAAATGTATTCAGTGGCAGGAAGACTATAATCCATGGCGATAATGTTCACCTGTAGCCATAACACAATTATAGATCACCTTCATTAAGCGTTTGTTCTATTCCGGGCTTTGTGTTCAATTTGTTACGTAGGCCACCTCGTTCATCCACAAACAAATGCCTTGACATCATCGTTCCCAGTTTTTAGATGGGAAAAATAAACACTTTGGGAAGTGAGGTTACTTAGCGCATATTTGGGCCCTGGTCTACCTGGTGCTATCATCCACGGAGCAGTATTGCTAAGGAAAGGTGGCACTGAGTTTTGTTTAAGGAAGCATGGAGGAGGAAGTGATAGCTAGTGATGTTTGCTGAACTTGAAATTATATAACTAGAGCTGGAAAGGACTGATGAGCTCATCCAGTCCTTGCTCAAAGACATACCTTAGGTGAATTAAAAAGTTAGAACTATAATTCTGCTTTTCTGATTCCAAATCTAGTATTCTTTACTCTAGCCCCATGAGGTCCCTCTGATTTTTCATCTACCGCATAATAATAACACAAAACCATATTGTAATTTTTAGAGTGGCTTGGTGTTCTCAGAATGTTTTCACCTACTTAAATTTAAGACAAAACAATGGGCTTTAATTGGCTAAGCAGGAAATGCCCTGGGCTCTTCCAGGCAAAGAGAAATTTAACCAGGCTGAAGGGAAATGTCTCAGCGGTCAGATTGCTCAACAACTTGGGGTTGTTTTTATCTCGGATCCCAGTTGGAAAGATTGACTAGGAGGAGCAGACTGTAACTCTCTTGGTCATCCTGTTGAGCCAGAGAACAAAACTTTGCAGAATCAGGAACACATGGATTCAGTATAAAGGGCAGAACTACAACCAGGAGGGGATGCAGTCCCAGGGCAAAGGATGCAGTCCCAGGGCAAAGCGAGAAACGAATATATCATTAAGACTACTTGGTAACAAGCAACAGAATCCTCTTAGGGCTAAAACGGGGCGGGGCGGGGGGTGGGGACAAGAAATGTATTATTCTGCCTTAAGGTACCTCATCGCTTGGAAAGAAAGGCTGAAGAAATCAGGCTTTGAACAGAGAGGAAGCAGGCAACTCCAGATTGTCTCCAAAACTAGAGTAAGTGAATAGAAGCCGTTCTTCTGCCGTGGTTCCATTTTGTTCTAGAATTAAAATCCCAGAAGAGGAAGTACAGTTGGCCAAGCTTAGCATCTGTGCCTGTTGCTGACCCGATGGTGTGGTTAACAAAAGTACCTATAGAGCGAGCCTCCAAGAACAGCTTTGGTTGCCCTGAGAGAGGGTACCTGTATTTCCCATCCTGCCCACTGAGAAGACAAAATGATCTCAGGACACCTTTATGCTCTTTAAAGTGACTGGGGACCCCCAAAGAGCTTTGGCTTATGTAGATATCGTATTAGAAATGAAAACTGATAAATATTTTAAAATTTATTTACTTACACATTTAAAAGAAAAGAAACCCCTTTCATTTTAATGTAAATGGTATATTTCAAAAATAAGAATAGCTGTATATTCTAAAGCCAGAAACAGTAAGAAGAGGAGTTTTGTCCTATATTTTTGCAAAGTTCTTTATGTCCGGCTTAATAGAAGACCGCTGTTGTGCTCACTCTGTTGTGGTAATTTATTTTGCTTAATGTATTTGGAAAAAAAAGGTGTCTTTGCACAGACAGCCGGGAACTCAGTGAGCCAATAGCCTTTCACATAATTTCGGAGATTCTTCTTTGTTATTATACCAAAACTCAACAAATAGTAGCTTCTCAAAAATGTAAAACTTTTTGAGGTGCCTAGGTGGCTCAGTCGTTGAGTGTCTGCCTTCGGCTCAGGTCATGATCCCAGAGTCCTGGGATTGAGCCCCGCATCGGGCTCCATGCTCAGTGGAAGCCTGCTTCTGCCTCTCTCACTCCCCCTGCTTGTGTTCCCCCTCCTGCTGTGCCTCTCTCTGTCAAATAATAAATAAAATCTTAAAAAAAAAAAAAGGTGAAACCTTTTTAATAAACTTTTCTTGCCCAGATACTTTAAATTCCATTAGTATCTCTTGCACTTTGAATGGGTCTTTGAGCCTCTCATGATTTTGTATCATCATGCATTGGTCATTTGGAAAATATTGGTTCACTGAGTGTATGCAGATCTTCCAAATATTGACATGCTTTATTTATAATATACAAAATCATAGTGATGAATATCACCACCAATCTCATGAGAAAAATATTTAAGCGTCGGGACATTTACAAACTCATGGTGGGGGATACTAAGATTTCTGTTAGTTTTTACAGGAAATCTTAGATGTTATTAGTAGCAAAAATACTATTCGCTATTTTCCTGGAATTGACAGACTCCCTTCATTCATGTTTTTGAGGAAGTGTCTGCCCAATCAGTACTCAGGTCTAAGTAACCATAGTTTGTCTGTACGTCATCCTTGTGAGCCAAAATGGAATTGCCTGGGGGGTTACGGGAAAAACCAGCTAATCCAGCTCCCACTCAAACAACTGCACAAATGCTTTTCCTTGAGACAATGATCATTATTTTGCCTGCAGTGGAAGTGTGTGATGGTGTTCTTTCCGTTTTCCCATGAAGAGTATTAAAATGATGCGGACCCAGAGGTCCGGGCTTATTAAGCTAACAATTCTCACGGCAACTTCAGTGATATATTTTAAATGAAAGTGGCTTTAAATATGTTGTTGCTGTGTGGTGGTGAAGAAAGCAATCCAATGGCCGTGAGAGCCGTTTGCGGGCACCCATGTGGTGGTGCGTGGAGGTACCAGAGGTTTGAACTCATTGCTTTTTTGCCACTTTTGATTTGGAGATAATTTTCAGCTTTAAAAATTTTCAAAAATCAAAGTAACACAGAGACCTTCCATATATTCTTGATTCTGATTCACTATTTTCAACTTTCCATTTCCTTTATTATTTGCCTCTTCCCCCCACCCCCACCCTTTTCTTCTTATTGTCAAATCATCTGAGGGTGAGAAACGTACATCATCACCATTTACCCCTAAATATTTCAGTTCCTATTTCCTAAGAAGAGAGTTGTTCCCTTCTATAACCACAGCACAGTTATGAACCTTATAAAGTTACATTAACAATAATGCCCATATTCCAGTTATGATGATTGACCTAATGAGGTTATACCTACAAGATCCAGTGTGGAATCCAGTATCAAATTTAGTTCTTTTGTTTCCTCCACCACCTTTAATCTGGAATATACCTCCACAAACTTTTTTTTTTTCTTTTAAGACACTGATCTTTTTTCTTTTTTTTTTAAGATTTTATTTATTTATTTGTTGAAGAGAGAGAGAGAGAGACAGGCAGAGGGAGAAGCAGGCTCCCTGCTGAGCAAGGAACCTGATGTAGGACTCAATCCCAGGACCCTGAGATCATAACCTGAGCCAGAGGCAGATGCTTAACCCACTGAACCCACAGACTGCTGAGAGTCCCTGAGACACTGATGTTTTTGAGAGTAAAAGCCACACTTCTCCATGTCTTCATGGGAAAAGGAGAAGAAGAAGAAGAGGAAGAGGAAGAAGAAGAGGAAGAGGAAGAGGAAGAGGAAGAAGAAGAAGAAAGAAAAAACAAACCCAGCCCCCAAACAAAAACTTCATTATGGTTTTGCCTAATGTTTCACTGCAATAAGATTCAGAGTATGTGTTCCAGGCCAGAATCCTGCAGAGTATCATTTTCGGGAACCACATCTGGAGGGCTGCCATCGCCATCTGTCTTTCATTGGTAATGTCAATAATGTTAATCGTGATCACCAGTCAAGGTGTGGCCCAAGCTCTTGACTGTGTAATTGCTATGCTTTATCTTTCTCCTTTACCACAGGAAGAAGTCTGAGGGGAGACACTGGAAGTCCATGCAAAGATCCTACTTCTCGTCCAAATCCCCTCTAGATTTGGCGTTTATTGGTGATTCCTGCCTGTGTTATGATGGTTGCAAAATGATGCTCTAACTCCAGGGCTCCCTCCTTGGTTCCCCATGGGCCATGGCACTCTACTGTAAGCTAGAGCTCTCTTTTCTCCCCCTCTTTTGTACGTATGTATATATGTCTCTCTGTCTGGCTGTTTCTCTGTTCATTCATCAGTCTCTTGTCTATCTTCCATCGATAGGAACTCATGAACTCTTAGTTTTTCAATTATTTATAATACATTCCTCTACCTCATTGTTTGGGTGCGAAAATTGACCCAGATTTGGCCAGAGGGAGCCTTCTAATCTGTTTCCTATGTCTCTGGGATATGTCCCAATCACTTTTTCTTTCTTGAGTCCTTTCTTACTTTCTAGCATAGGTGTCCCTGGCTCACCCCGTGCCTGCTGTGCACTCCCCTGGCTCAGTTACTTCTTCAAGGAGGCTAGATTCTTTCTGGATCCCTCTGTTTTTGCATCATCAGTGCAAATGTCAAGTGAAAGGGGCAAGTGGACTCTTCATGCTATTACAAAAATAGTTTTGACCTCTTAGACATTCTGAAAGTGTCTCAGGGCCTCTCAGCAGTCTGTGAACACTGAGAATTATGTCTGAATATAAATTATGCTTAAGTTAGCCAAATGATAAGGTATTCATCGTTTATCTTGTATAATATGGGTTAAATTCATTTCATTGAGGAGCTAAAGATCCCCTTTTTGTAGCTGTGAGATTTTGGTCACCTAACTTCTCCGGGCTGTATTTTTATCATCTGGAATTAGAGATGATATTACTTCCCAGGACTGCCAGGGATTAAATGAGATAACTTACCTAAATGCTTCCGTACAGGGCCTAATATAGAGTGAATGTTTAATAAACTATGTCTTTTTTTTTTTAAGCTTATTTACTTTTTAAGGAATCTCTCCACGTATCGTGAGGCTCAAACTCAAGACCCTTTGCAGTTCCTCCTCCTGCTGTCCTGACTCGTCCTCCTCCCATTTGACTCCAAGTGAAAGAACAGAACTTTGAGGCTAAGCAGGTCTGGGTCTGAATCCCCTTATTCATTACTTGACTTTGGGCGAGTCAGTTTCCCTTCACCCAGCTCCAGTCCCTGCTTCAGGGCGCGGGAAGGGCCCTCACACACAGGGAGCCACTGAGATGATTCACTGGAGTCAAAATCCTCCTTGCATTGCGAGGTACACCGAGATCCGCAGCCCAGACTCTACGTTCGTTTGCTTTCCTCTCCCTGACCCACAGCCAGAGTTTTCTCCCTTGCCTGCTCCAAGCTCCTTGGCCTCTGTCTGTAGGTTATCCCATTTCCCAGATGCTCTTTTGTTTCCACTCCTGGTTTGCTCTGCCAATGCCTCCAGCAGACCTACAAATTCCAGATGCTGAGAGAAAAGCCCTTGACTCGGGCTGAATGCAGAAATGATATTCGCGCAAATGCAGATGGCACATTAGGTACCTGTGGGGAGCTTGTGTATTGGATTGGAAACAGACAAAAACAAAATTTCTTGCCAAAAAATGGGCTCCCAGTATAGGGCAGGCGGGAAGAAGCAGGGGCTGATGAAGGCTCACCGATGGTGACCGAAGCCGGGATCTCTCGCCCACAGCCTAAGTGCAAAGCAGAAGAGGGAGCGATCTACCCGAAGGACAGGAGAGGGAGTGCAGCACCTCAGGGAGACCGTATCTTGGAGATACATCCACAGGATGTCTGATCACCTGCCTTGGTGTCAGACAGTTATGTGGGTTAAATGGGCCCAATCTGGCAGGGAGTGCACCAAGTCAGTGGGGAGTTCTGAGGGTAGATCAGATGCACCACTAGGAAAACTGTGGGCTTTGGAATCAAACATGGGCAGAGGCTGAGCCTGATGATATGCTAGGACACTGCATCCATCCAGACGTTTCTGAAGAACAAAAAACAGTCCAACAGGCAACTGTGTTCATCAAGACTTTGTAATAACCACAAGGTAGGATAGACGACCCCAGGCTATGGAGCGGGAGCTGTTTCTGTCCAAGGATCCTCTCGGACGGATAGGTACTTGTATTTCTGGGGAAATCTTTCCTTGTTGGCACTGGTTTCTATTTTCAAACCCTCAGTCCAAGTGCTCATATGGACTCACGGACTGCTGGGGCTAAAGAGATCCTTTGAAATCATCTAGTTCTATCCTCCCTGCCATTTCCTGGCTAAGTTTACTAAAGCCCAGAGAGGTATACTGAATTCCCCAAGGTCACACAGATAGCTAGAAGCTAGACTGCCTGACTTCCAGACCTGGACTCTTCCCTACTTTCTTTTTTACCTATCTTCTCAAAAATTACAAATTCTGTACTCCTATACCAAACACTACTCATGAAAAATATTTCTTAGGTGCCACCGTCGACATTTTTGCTCATGACATCAGTTCGCCCTTTGGGGAGGGTCCTACTCACCTGAAAGACAGGTAATAGTTTAAATACAAGTTATAGTTCAGCAGAAACTAGTTCAAGGTTATTTATACATTCGTTTAATGGGTGTTTATTCATCACCTACTATGTGTCAGTTTACTATGTTAATTGCCATGCTTTCAGTAATGAGGAAACAAATAAGCAAACAAAAAACCCACACACAACCATAGAGAACAGGGAGACTGAATGCATATGTATACAGTAGAGAAAGGCCTGGCATCCATGGCTGGCCATATATCTAATGTATTGTTGAGGAATAAAAGGAAGATGTTCTATGAGGGTGGGAAGTGGTTATTTTTGCCATAAATTAGTCAGATCTTTATAATGTCATAATTGGCTCATGAAAACTGTAGAAGAATCAGCAAAAAAGATTATTACAGAGATTTTAAAAATGACTCCCATACTTCTATAAGGACAAAAATAAATGAGAGTGAGGTATTTAAATTGGGATTTAGAAATCTAAAGATGACTTGAAACTCACTCATATATGTGCACTGGCCATGCTCTGTCTTCATAGAGAACTTTGCAAAAGAAAATGAACTTCAGGTGTAGTGGAAGAGACAGTAGTTGGACCTAACACTCAAGGTGAGAAATCTGGGCTCTGGAATCTGGAAGGAAACCATGGAGGAGGGGAAGGCTCCTTTTCTTGTTGGTCAGTTCTCTTTCCAGCTTCTTGGTCAGAAACTGTTATGGTTGGATCTTTTTATTCTTTTCCCCAAGTTTCAGGCAGATCCATGAGACCCCTGAGGTCTTGTGGTCCCTGAGCTCCTACTCTGCCTGTCTAAACCTGTCCACAGGCACGGACCCAACGAGACTTCCCATAGCAAGAGCTGGCCCCCAGGTCTTGGTGCCGTGAGTCTATCTGATGACCACCCCCAACCATGTTCCACTGCACAGGGGTTTAGGATCTCGAACTCAAAATATGATTCTGGGCTTCGCAGGATCAGCACAACCCAAGGCCTATTGAATCACAATCTACAGAGTAATGTAATCCCCACTGATTTCCATGCACAGTAAGTTTTGAGAAGCTTTGCTGTAGGATAGAGGGCACCACGCTAGCCAGACTTGACGTCAAAGCTTGTCTCTGCTCCTGTCTGACTCTGTGACCTTGGCTCAGTCACCTACTCTGAGACTCAGTGTCCTCATCAGAAAAATTAGTCCAGCAGTTCTTACTTCTCAGGCTTTCAGAAAGACCCTTTCTGGCTACTTTATTTTACATGGATCCTTCCTATTATATTTACCTCAGTAATTTATTTTTACTTTTTTTTTTTTCTGTGAGAGCAATTTTTACAACTTGAAATTACTGGTGTCTATATGGGTTTGAATGTCATTTCCATGAAGGCATGAACTATGCTATCTTGTTTCTTCTGATATCCTTGGGGTCTCACACAGTGCCTGGCCCTAAAGTCTGCCCCAGTACTTACGGAATAACTATTACAGGATTAAATTAGATAATGCAAGAGAAACATTCACTCAACGTCGACTTGGAGAAAATGTTCACAAATGGTAGTGAATGATACAACTGGCTGCACAATTTGTGGAGCCCAGTGCCAAATGAAAGCGCAGGGCCCCTTGTTAAAAAATTATTCAAAATTTCAAGGTGGTGACAGCAGAGCAGGAAACCAGGCATGAGGCCCTCCTCAGAATCGGATGCTTTGCAATTGTATGCTTTGCACACCCAGTAAGCTGGCCCTGGGTATTGACTGTCTTGCTATTATTGTGGCGATTCTGTGGGAGATGATGCCAGCCCCCAGCCCCCAAGGATGGGGTATCTCGTCTTTCTCCCTGAGGTGTGACGTCCTGGCCCAGAGCCCCACAGCCTCATGTGACCTTTCTGCACTCAGCTTTTCCCTCCTTTGCTTCCTCAGACAAAGAGACCGGGGGATCACATGAAACTTGAGAAAGGACAAAATGGACCCCGCCAGGTAGGGTAGGGTAGCAGGCTCAGTATTCCTCACAGCGAAATGCTGATTTACACCTGATTGGTAATCGTGGCTGTCCTTGGATCAGCGAAAGTTCTGCAAATGTGTGCTAACCAGAATCGTAAATGAGTTTCCAAAACGCACGTACACGTAATGTATGGCTTTTAATTTACTTGATAATGTAAAAATACAGTCTGAGATGAGGAAGGAGGCAGACGGAGTCACTCAATTCTAATGTAACAACTTTTCTTTATGAGAGACTGAAAATAAGGGCAGGGCTCAGAATATAAAACAGTCATGAGGAATTGAAGCTAAAAGCAGGAGAGATGAGTTCACTAGAAAACAACCCGCCTGGCCTGGTTCCAGGATCTGCTGAACTGTGGGGATGTGGTTACTAAAAGCAGAAGCGAGATGTTTCCAGGGGTCCCAACCCTGCTGGGAAGGGTTGAGAAGGACAACCTTGCTGGACTAACTTTGTCTTTTCAGAGGTTCAGTACCTTTCGCTGGGAAGCAGGGAACATCACCCACCTCCTGCCCATCCCACTGATGTTGAAAAGAGACAGAAGAACCCCACTCTTGGGAAAAGTGCTTGGTTTGACATTATGGAACACACAAACAAAATGTTGTACTCCGTAGACCACAGCACTATCCTGGCAGTCCAAACACCTAGTTTCGGACTCAAATTTTCTTAGTAATTGCCTATGGTCTCCACTTTGGAGCTATGCAGATAGAACTGGGTGAAATGTCCAAGCCTGTCACGATCTGGCTGTGTAAACTTGGACAAGGTCGTAACGCTCCCTGAGCCACAGTGTTCTCATCTGTCAAATGGGTTGGACTTGGTCCTGGGAGTATTAGCGCACCTGACATGTAGCAAGTCCTTAACAAGTCTTTCTTGGCTTCGCTTTTCTGCTGGTTGGGATAATAATACTTAGAAAATTTCATAGCACTCTCCTGCTGTAGGATATTCCCGTGGGCTGAATTTGAGCTGAGGAATCTGAATTTCCCCCATGGCCCCTCTTTCATGTTCCACTGGCCCTAAGTTTCCAGTAGTTTTCCAGTTTGGATGCTATGGAGTCTTTTGTTCCAAGTTGTTTGTTACCTACTCTTGCCAAGAGGTTAACTTGTAACTGTGGTAGCTCTCTTAAAGAAGTTTAGGCTTGAACTGAAAGACTTCAGAGATGCTTTGCCCTACTGGGTGTACCTCTAAACTGTACAGCTCAGGCAACACACAAGTCCGGGACCCTCAACACATATTCGGCTGGAAATGCAAGTATTTCTTAACATTTCTTTCAGCCTTAATGATTGTGCCATACTGATAATGACCCTCTATGTCTTCCATCTATTATTTTATTGTGCGTAATTCTCAGCATTACATGTAAATGCTTGGTGGACACAAAATCATGGTGGCTGCACAGTTCATGATATCCCTGGAAGCTGTGTGTGTAGTTTCCCAGATCTTTTAGCAACAGACACTACCCTACTCTAGCTAGCCTTGAAGACCCTGGACCTAGGTTGACCCAGTCACCAAAGCTTCCCCATCAGAGTGAGTGGGTCAACAGATGGCCATGTGACTCAAGGCAGGCCAATTTTGTCCTTTCTCTGGATTTTCCCAACAAACTCTTTCCTTGTTGGTGCATGGCTGTAGAAATGAGACAGATGGACAGTGGTACAGAGCACCCTGATGATATTCTAGCCAGATCCATTCCTACCCTTTCCAAGGTTTGAGTATATGAACCAATATGCCCCCTTCCCTCCCTAAATCTTTGAGCAATTTGAGTTGGTTCCTGTCACTTATAAACAGAAGTCCTCATTGTGTAATTGAATACAAACATCCATATGGATAACCAACAGAAGTCATTTCTCTTGGAGTTATGGTAACAGACATGATATTACAGAGGCAATAGAGCGAGGAGGTACAGTGATTAAACAGAGGCTGATGGGAAAAATTACTCTTGCAACAATGTTAGCGGAGAGAGGAAAGAAGGAGATCAGGTATAGTAGGTGTGATATTGTGATAGAATAAGAAATATGTATTTGGTCTTTCTCCCTGGTTCTTGGCACAGAACCTCTAAAACCCTCGAATTTCCAGAATCCTAGGGGTGAAAGGAGTGTCTTATTATTTGCAGTAAGCCCTTTTCCACCTTACCTGAGTTTGTACTAATGAAGTGACTCTCAGTAGGCTCCTGGATAGCTTCTGGCTGGGAGCTGGTTGCCATAAAAACCAACCCTGTGGTTAGAGGGTTGGAACTTTCAGCCCCACCATCTGACTTCTGGAGGGTGGAAAGGGACTGGAGATTGACTTAATCACCAATGACCATTGGTTTAATCAACTGTCCCTACATAATGGAACCTCTATACAAATACTACATGAAGGGGCTCTGAGAGTTTCTGGGTTGGTGAACTCATCTACACACCAGGAGAGTGGCACACCCCAAACTCCAGAGGAATAGAAACTCCTGTTCTTGAGACCCTTCTGAACTTTGCCCTATGTACCTTTCCATCTGGCTCTTTACTTGTATCATTTATATTATCTTCTAAAGAAACTGAGCTACTGAATAAAGTGCTTCCCTGAGTTCTAGCAGTTAATAGAGCCTGAGGAGGGGGTCATGGGCACCCCAGATTTATAACTGGCCAGACAGACGTATGGGAGGCCTGGAGCAGCATCTCAAGTATGAGTAGTCTTGTGGGTCTGTGCCTCTAACTTACATGGTCTGACACCAACTCCAGGTAGTTAATGTCAGGATTGAATTAAATTGTTGGACAACCAGTTGGTATCGGGAGAGTTGAAGAATTGGTTGTTGTTGTGGGAAAAACCTACACTTTTGGTGTCAGAAACGATCTGGTGTTGTAAAAAGAGTAAATCTTATTAGTAGGGTAGCAGGCTCAAGGGAAGGTATGTTTTTCGGGCTAGAGGAGAGCTTTAACTGCCTGAATTATCTCACTGCTCTTTCAGACAGGGAGGGAATAACAAATGGAGTACTATTCTAGGAGAAATGCAGAAATAACCAATTCTAGGAGAAATGCAGATCTCCGTGCCAGAAGAGGAGGCAATGTTGGTCAAGAGGGAGACACTTCTACTTTGAGAGCACTGTAAAGGAAGAGGTGAAAATAGAGAAAATCTGAAAGATGAAGGAAAGTCAAGGAAGCTCACACTGGGGTAGCCACAATTTTCTCAGTGCCAGAGAAAATTTCCAGAATTAAGTTGCTATTTGGACAGGGGTGGGGTCCTCTGGGGCTGGTGCTATGTTCCCCTTCTGGAACACCCCAAGAGTCAAGGAAAGGGAAGAATGGGTGTTAGCAGGAAGATACCTAGGTAATGGCAAGGACTTTGGGATTGATGTCTGTCTTGTAACTGATGGTTTGGCATTGACTGACGTTATCTCAAGCTCCCTCCCATGGCAAGGGTGCCTATTGAGACTGTGGAGATGTCTATGGCACATGGCTATAGACAAAAAGGTTCCTTCAGAGCAGAGGAAACCAATGGGCTGTTTGCCCATGTAATCTTCTTACACCTCCCAAAACATGAGGGACTGTGGACTCTGAGAAATAAACCAAGGTTTTGGAGGGAAGGGGGTGGGGGGGTGGCTGAGCCTGGTGGTGGGTATTAAGGAGGGCACATATTGCATGGAGCACTTGGTGTGGTACATAAACAATGAATTCTGGAACACTGAGAAGAAATAAAATAAAATAAAATTAAACTAAATTAAAAAAAAAACTGCTCTAGTATTACCAAGGGGAAATTTTCTGATATCCTGGTCCTCCTGGAATTCTGGTGAGTGACTGTCTTAGCAAATTCCCACTACTATGGCTCTTTATTATCATCTGGCCCCTGAGACAGCAGACTCATGTATCTAGTCAGGACAACATAAATGTAGAGGATAAGAGGTCTATTTATAAAGTCAGGTGGACCTGCCTTTGAATCTCATTGCTGCTTCTGATGACCTCCCATAACCAAAGTTATTTAGCCCCCTTAATATTTTCTTATTCGTTGGTGAAAGGAGAGATTAAAGTACCTACTTAGTATGTTATGTGTATTCAATGTGATAACATATGTAAAGTTCTTAGAATATAGCCTGGCACATAGCAGCTAAATTTAATTAGACAGCTAGTGAGAAAATCCAGAGTTCCTTATTCCTTCTTATATAATAAGGATTGGTTGGTTGTTTTTGATTTTAAGATCACAAAATTCCAATGTACTTGGACATTTCTTTATACCATTAATCAGGAAGGTCAATTTAAAGCATCCATTATTAGCTTAATTTTTTAATTCAGTTATTTGTCAAAAGGAAAATCACTAGCTCTCTCTGGTCAATAAGTTTTGTCATCTGCAAAATCTAATCCGTTGGTGGTGACCACCTGAGATGTGGTCAAGAGGATTTTCTCAGCCAAACTGAAAGGAATGGTGTGATTGATTAGTGATGTCTGTCATGGACATGGTTAAGGGTAGTGACTTCACCAGTTCCCTGTATGTGTTGACTCCGCACAAACCCAGATCATAGGTCACAGGTGCAAGTTATTGGCCAAGGAGTGTTATATAACTTCCACAATTGCCAATGCACAAGGTGAAGGTACTGGCTAATTTGAAAGGCTAGAGAAGCAGCTGTCATTAAACCCAAGGTCATGGAACAGTGGTTAGTAATAATGAGAAAAAAATATTGCAGTCTGCTGTATTGTACTTGGGGAATGACAGTGCAGCATGCATGTGTAAATCTGGAGCCTCTAGAATTGACAGGTTTAAGACTGTGTCTGCATGATCTCAGGGAAACTGTTTGCAAAGTTTAAAAAAAAAAATGTGCCAATCAACTGGTTGCTGATGTCGGGACTTGTCTGCTTCTCATCTGTTCCTTTCCCCAGCTAGATCTACTTGAGTTCCACCTGCAGCTCAGCTGGTCCCCTAAACCCTAAGCCGAATCCTTCCTGCTGTCAACAGGGATTTTAAGAACTCTAGAAGGCTTCCAGGTAAGCCAGTGCCACCCATTCTGGTATCTAAGCCAGTTCTGCCCTGAGTCTGGCCATGTTGCCTTGAGCTCTCGAGGGTTGGGATCCACCTTTCTAATGTCCTTGAATGCAGCTGGTTGCTTCCCTGAAGTGAGTTTTCTTTCTGGATTCTATATACCCAGGCTGTCCTGGTACCTCTTGCTTTCAAAGGTCAAAGCCTTTCTTAGATTAGAGCTGACATCTTATGAAGGAGGCTTTTCACTTCCACGGTGTCAGGATAGGCAATGGAGATAATGTGCCCTTTGAAATCAGCTAGACCTCGGTTCATTTCAGCTTGCCTTTTTCTTAATTACACAGCTTTGGACATCTGGATCATTTCTCTTGTCTGTAAAATGGGGATGCTAATAAATATGGCAGGGCGTTATATCTTGGAGGAAAATAGACAGGTATGTTGAAGGACCTAACATCCAGTAGCTGCTAACACATGAACAACAAGGAAATAATATTAAATATAGTTCTTACTTATTGAGAACTTAGCATATATGAGGCATTGAACCAAGTACTTTGCTTATTTTTCTCCCCATAATGAAATTAATACTGGGCTCCACATTTCATAGACAAAGAATCTGAGAGTCCGTAACTTACCCAAGATTACCCAGCAAAAAAAGGGCAGAACCTGGATTTGAGCCAAGATCTGCTTGTCTACCTCCAAAGCTTTACCTCCTTCTATCATACTTTACTGTCAAAAAATAATATAAGCATCCTCCACTCATTTGGATGAATTTTCCCCTGTTCTCTGAAGCTAGGTTTGTCCCAGCCATTTACTAGACCCTTCTAGACATAAATGATTGCAATTTTCCTCTTCCTACTCCTCCTGTTCCCATGGAGCATTTTATGACTGGCCATGTCACGAGTTATGACATCCTCCAGTCTATTATACCAAACAAATTTGAGTTTTAAAATATTGAATTGGTTTTAGATACAGCCATGGGAGTAATTTAAAAATCTGGGCTCCCAACCAACAAAGTAATTTCCCTTTATTAATGGGAAAATAAACATCTCCTGTAAAGAATGTTTTTTTCCTTCCATGGCCCTTGTCCTCAGAAATACAAGGCTGGGTAAGCATCAGTCATGCCTGAGGATATCATGTGAGACTAGGCGAGCAGGTTGTGGACCAGAGCAAAACTTACGTGTCTACTTGACCCTGCCCATTGAGTGTGTTTCCTGCTCCCTCAGCTCCTACTGAATATTAGCTCTGTCTTCTCATTCAAGGTCAGACTGGAGTCATGGAGGAACCCCCGTCTGGGGTGTTTTTAGAAATAAATGAATTGTAAGGAAGTTATTGAAATTTGGCCCCTTGAAATACCAATGACTATCAGGTTGGTCTGACAACAGAGAAGAGGAAAAGCTGTAATTTATTGATCCAAATATTGTTCCAAGGACTTTGTATATATTATCTTATTTAATTATCCAATAATCCTATAAGAGAGTCATTAGTATTTCCATTTTTACAACACGGTGGCTCAGAGAAATTAAATAACCTGTTGTAGATTAAACAGTTGCTAAATAATGGTACACCACAACACATTTGATTATAAAGGCACATCTTTTGAACCCAAGGTTCAAATAGTGAATAATAAGTGTTAACTCTCAAAACTCGTGTCAGAATTTCTCATTGATTCAATACCTATTATATCAGATGCATAATTAGAATCTACCCAAAACTGATGTGAGTTTACAGCCAGAGCCTGAAATTGAGAGACGCCGTTCAGCTATTTGCATACAAATAGACTACAATTATTATGAAGTATGGTCCATTATGGAATTCGGTTTAGCTTGCATTTTAGCTGAAACCATAAAGTCAGCTAGGAAAGAGTTAGCTTTATCAATTACATTTTTGTGAACCCCGTTTTGTTTTTTAAGGTTTCTAAATTGATATGCTCAAGGAAAAAATGCCCATTGGCTAAAATTACATAATCAGCATTGTGGGGAATGAGATTGAAGTTTCTGAAAATCTGAATTTCTTTCTAAGGAATAGGCCCCAAATCTCAACTAGTGTGTTGCTTTTGGCTCTGATCTCAAAGAGCCAAAGTGCTCTCAAGACCGCGCTTGACTGTCTACCCATGAGAAAAACTTTAGGTAGCATAATCTCCCTGGGGCATCAGAAGATTCCTGAACTCCAGAGTCATATTTCTGGTTCTTTCTCTTTTTGTTTTTGGACAAAAAATAGAGCCATTCTGCTCTAAGACTACCATAAGAGATAATGTGTGGAATTTGGTTAAACAGACATGGGTCTGAGAAACAACTAAATCATTACTTACCTGTCTGTCCAGGAGCAAATGCTTTCACCCATCTACATTCTATGGCCTCCTCATTCAACTATGAGGATTATAACTGATATCTCAAAGAGGTGCTGTAAGAATTAAATAAGATAGGGGCTCCTGTCAATGGACAGATGGATAAGGAAGATGTGGTCCATATACAATATGGAGGATTATGCCTCCATCAGAAAGGATGAATACCCAACTTTTGTAGCAACATGGATGGGACTGGAAGAGATTATGCTGAGTGAAATAAGCCAAGCAGAGAGAGTCAATTATCATATGGTTTCACTTATTTGTGGAGCATAACAAATAGCCTGGAGGACATGGGGAGATGGAGAGGAGAAGGGAGTTGGGGGAAATTGGAAGGGGAGGTGAACCATGAGAGACTATGGACTCTGAAAAACAACCTGAGGGTTTTGAAGGGGTGGGGGGTGGGGTGGGGGGTTGGGGGAGCTAGGTGTTGGGTATTAAGGAGGGCACATATTGCATGGAGCACTGGGTGTGGTGTAAAAACAATGAATACTGTTACACTGAAAAGAAATTTTTAAAAATATTAAAAAAAAAAAAAAAGATAGGGGCTCCTCGTTGGCTCAATTGGTTAAGAATCTGACTTTTAGTTTGGGCTCATGTCATGATCTGCGCTCAGCATGGGGTCAGCTTGGGGTTCTTTCCCCTCTTCCCTCTGCCTCTCCTCTTTACTCCTCCCCCCACACCCCTCTCTCTCTCTCTCTCAAATAAATAAAGAATTAAAACAATAACATCTTAAAAAAGAATCAAATAAGATAATAAATGTGAATGTGAAATCTTTAGTACAGTTTATGGTACACAGTAGCTCACTCTGAACACAAATCATTGCAACTGTTATAGGATTATTTTTAATGTGCATAACCTAACAAATTCAGTGACCCATGTGGTCCAGTCACAAGAGTGGTATGTCACATTCAAGGAAACAATCTAACACCTCTAACACCTAAAGGCAGTTAAAAACAACAGAAATCTTCTATTTGCATTTCTTGGAGAACATCAAAGAGAATCCCATTACTAAGCCACCCTAGCACTTTGTAGCATGACTTTTTCTTTTTTCTTCCAATTCCCTTATATCCTGTAGCTGTTCCAGTGTCTCTTTCTTATAAAGCTCAGCTCTAAGAAACCCTTCCTCTGTGATAGGCTATAAAGTTTTCTGATCTTTCTTCTCCTTACCCCTCTTTCTATCACTTTGTTATGTGGGTTGACTTAGCTTCTCTCAGTAAGCAAAAATCCTTCCCTAGCAGGACTGGGAAGGAGTGGGAACCGAGCAGGCAATGCAGGATTATTTTTATTGGACTGGAGGTGGAGTGGGGGTGGCTGTGATCTCAAAGACTAATAGCTTTAGTTCCACCACATAAATTCAATCTCCAGAGCAAGGAAAGTTCTGGCTTCTAAGCTGCTCACCCTACACCTGAAGCCCTACTTGATAGGAAAGTTGGTATGTTGGACCACAAGAGAGGGAGAGATGGGCAAGAAAATCCTATGACAGGGAAAGATCATTCTACATGAGAAGTAAATGAAGGACCTGGCAAAAGGGAAACTCAGGGATGATATGACAGCTGCCTCGTAGATATCCATAGATGGCCGAACTAGAATCAAGAGAATTTAGAGAGTGGACTGAAGAGTGTTCTATGGTCAAAGCTGTTGGAAGGCAAAATGAGCTTCCCTGAGAGGCAATGAGTTCTTTCTCACTGGAGCTATTTAAAAATAAGACTTATGATGTCCAACATCTGAGGAGGGTTGCAGAGATCACAAAGATCTCTTTCCATGCTGAGATTTAGAATTCTATTAATCAGAATGGAGTTCAATACATACTTCCAATGTCAACAACTGGTAGCTCCTAATCTGAAGTCCCATTCATTTATGGCAACAGAGGAGTGTATGTTTTGGTGGGATTCTGTGTTCTAGTGCCTTCTCTGGTCCTGTCTTTTCTTCCCTTGGTTTTAGTAGCATAGTTCTCATCCATATCCCAGTCCTTGTCTAACATCTATGAAGTGGTTGGTATGATTTTAAACCTCATTGCTCTCTTCTTGCCAATCTAGAAGGTTATAGGAGGCATGGGTCCAACAGAACAATATTATGGCATGGGTCACAGAAGGACCATTGGCCTGAACCTTAAGAGTTTTGGGCTCTTGGCCAGGCTCTGACACTAAATTCTGTAAGCCTCACCACATCCCTGGGTCTCCATCTCCTTATCTTTAAATGAGGTATGATAAAACTTCTTTCTAAGGTTTGCATGTTTCTTTGAATTCATGACACTAAGGGCCTAAACTCTCCTCCAGTGCTAGTGCTTGGAGAAAGCTGGAAATTAATCTGGGGGTCTGAACTTCAACTAAACAAAGCTTCCATATTATGATTCCTCCTAACCACAACCATAGCAAGACTGTAATTTTATTTCTAAAATCTGGTTTGGAATTCTCCAATGTTACAGGCATGCAATGAATGTAAGATAAACAATTACATATCTCATCAAGGGGTATCTGCTTTTTAAACTAACAGCAAACATTTTTTTTTTTCTGTAGAAAAAGGTGGCTAAAAGTGTAGTTTCAACCATCTAATGAAATCAAAGGAGAAAATTTTTTTTCTTCCATTCACATAATTACCAAGATCTATGCACACTGGGTAAATGTGTTCTGATTTTCTATAATTCTGCAGCCGGTTGCAACTTCAGAGATCAAAAATAGCCTTTAAAAGAGAAACTTTCAGGCTGATTCCAGGAACAGGAATCAAGCTGAAGGAACATGTTTAGTACCTTAACTCTTACTTCTAGGAAGGTTTGCTTCTTTCTCTCATTTAAGATGTCTGGAGTATTGACAAAAACTGATGAAGACATAAGAATTAAGCCAAGTTCTATAGTGATAGGTTGGGGATATTGCCAATTTCTCACTGTTTTACCATCAGTCACTGACTGTCCTTCAAGGACTAATTGAAGTTGGTGAAGCTTCCTCTCTTACATTTTTGCCAACTCCTCCTTCTTCTTATCTAGTTTTATTTCTGGAACATTTTTCTATTGTACTTAACTAATCCTAAAAAAAAATCCTATGCTATATGATTCCATATTGCCAACATCAGGCTGTAAGTTCTTTGAGGGCTGATCATATCTCAGTGATCTTCATATGTTCTATAAGAATATATATGAATACAAGTAACAGGAAAAAATTAAGTTAATGTAAACAGTAAGGAAATGTATGAGATTCTATAGCTGGAAACTCAGACATACAGCAGTGTTATAAATTGAGTTAATCTGTTAGTACTGATCTTTTCTCCCTATAGTTCTTTTGGCCCTTGCTTTTATATCTTCAGACTGGTGACACGACGTGAGCAGCAGTTAAGTACTTCACATCCGTGTAAGTCACATCCATATAAGGCCATAACCAGAGGGAAAGGAATGTGTTTTCCTGTGATGGTTTCTTCAGACCACGGAAGAGCTTTCCCAGAAGTCCCCAGCCAACTCTTCTTACTATCAATGACATGTAGGAATAAGTCACTGGCAAGATGAATGAGTGTGTCAAGACTGGCTTAAGTGAATCAGTTCCCCTAACCATATGGCTGTTATCCCAGGGAAGACTGCAGAGAAGAGTGGGGGACTATAGGGAAGAAATCACAATGCTCTCCAATGCTACGTCCAATGCCTAGCGCAAGATGTGGTACTTAGATTATGTCAAAATGTGTTTGTGGAATGAATAAGTGAATTATCAGGCCCCTCTGCCAAAGATGCCCTTCACAGCAATACTACCTTTGTAATCAGCTCCCTTTACTTAATTATATAATTCCTATAGCTCTTTGATAATTTCATATGTGTTAGTCTTGTCTCATTAGATACCAGCTACCTAAAGCAAGATCTGTGGCAAATAAGGATCAATTGATTGAATGAATAATGCTTTCTTGGTGTCCTTTGCCGTGTGGAGAACAGGAATGGACGTGTCATACATGTAGTACGTTATTTGTGAATTTTGCTCCCTAGTAAAGAGCAAGGCCTGTGTTTCTTTGATAAGAAACCAGTTAGAAAGGGGAAAAGTACTTTTTGTGTTTGTTTTAACAAAGGCTCTGTGAAGCTCAGTTTAAATAATCTGGAGACAACAAGATATTAATCGCTGGGTCAGAAATTCTTAGCACTTACTATAGTGCTTCACTCTTCAGTAGGGACGATGCTTCTGCATACTGAAATAAGTGCTCTTTTCTCCGTCTGCTGGAGTGAATGTGGCTTGAGTTTTCAGGTGTAAAGCACCTGGAAGATAAGCAGCAGGGAGAGGATGAGCTGTGCCAGGTTGACAAAAGTGTCCACATGCCCTAGAAGTGGTAGAAATATGCTTTGCAGCTGCTGACATTTACTAAGCAATTCTGTGATGCCACGCGTTGTTTTCATTGCTTTTCATGTAAGCCATTTTGTCTTCTCAACAATCCCAGGATGTTGGTGCTATCATGAGCACCATTTTGCAGTTGAGAAAATTAAGGTTTAGAGAATTTAAATAGCCTTTCCAAGGTCATACTGTTCATAAAGGGTGGTGTCAAGATTTGAATTCAGGGGAGGCTGGTTTAGAGTCTGTGCTCTCATCTACTACTGAAGAATGTCTCAAATTCGAGGCTAAATACGAGGAACAAGGAAAGGTCATCTATAAGAAGAAAGACTAGAAGGTTAAAACCAAGACAAATAGTCCAGGAAGCAAGAAATGATGTGTTAGAGCAAATGGTTCAGGACTTGGTTGTGAATAATACAAAACATTGAATGAAGGCCTTCTTGTAGATGAAGCCAAGTGTATGGTATGTAGAGAAAGTGAGTTTTAATGGCTTAAATAGTTCAGGAACTGGGTGGTCTCTTCCTTCATACAATTTACGAGCTAGCTGAGAAGATAAGAATTATATATGGAAAATATTAGTAAATTATGTACAAATGTAGATACTGAAGGACAACTGGATGGGCATTGTGGACCATGCCGAGATTGTATGAGAGGTCTCTCTTTCTCAGCTGTCTCATTCTGTGTTTAACACAGATTGGATTCACAGACAAAACTTGAGTGTTGTTTTCCTGAAATGGGAAGTTCCAAGTGCCAGAGGGCCTCTTTCCCTGTGGTCTATGGAGCTATCTTTTTGAGCAGTACTTTGAGAAAGCAGGAGCGGAACAGCTCTGGCTTGCCTGGTTGAAGCATGTCCAGTGGTGCCGTATCATGGAAGCCTTCTCAGCCTGACTGCTTGTTGGATGCTGTTCATGCAGGCCTTCTGCAAGAAGGCTCGTTTCCTTTACTGTATTTGGCTAAGACAGCACTCCTGTGGGTGGCTTCAGTATTAAGTTTGGAACAGAGGAAGTATTACAACACATGCCAAGAATTGAATTTTATTTTTAAAAGCTGCTTTTTACAGAATTGAATATATCTGTGACCCTCCCTGGTTACAGCAGACCCACACATGGGAATTGGTGTAGGGTGGGTGACTTGGGACTTTTTTAGTGACAGGTATGTACTCAAGAACTATTCTCAAGGGGGCACCGCTTCCTTTTGAGAGCCCTTACAAACTCTCAGGCTCTTTCTTGTGGCTTTTCTTCCTGTCTGTTTCTACCAGTGTATTTTAACATCATGACAAGTGTTGTGACAGAGGTATATTGCTTTGCTTTGTGAAAGAGAAGGTGTATTTTGTTGTTTCACACTTGAGTGTCCTGTTCCTCTACCTGAGCACCAGTATGGAATAGTTCAAATGTAAATCTGGGAAGTGGGATTGATGGAGCAAACCAGGACCTCCAACAGCTTGGTCTGTGGCCTTGGGAAATGCTTTCACTTATCCTCTGCTTCAGGCAGTCCCTGATAACCTAAGACGACAGTGTTCCCTGGGAGATCTTATGAGAGAAATGATGGAGCATATGAAACACAAGAGAAGTCTGTTTGAAGGCAGACTGAGAAATGCCACTAGGACCATTATCCTCCTATTCCACCCACCCTTTCTTCTCCCTTCATTTTTTTTTAGCTGTGACAGTGCCCTGATTTGGGGAGGATGAATGCCCTGTTGACTTAGTGGCCAATGGGTGGGAATTCCAGATCTCAGGAATTCAAAGGCAAAGCTGACCCCCTGACTCTGAGAGGAAAACACATGTCTGCTTCCTCAACTGCAGTGCGGGGATTCTCATCTACTTTTGTGAAGGCTGGAGGGCAAGATCAACATGCTAGTGTTGCTGTGGCATTAGGGAAGTATGACAAACTGCTATGGCTTATGGGTGGTCTACCTTCCCCTTCCTCAGCTTTGGCTCCTCTAACCGGAGGCATCTCTTTCCAACAAAACAGTGGAGTGCCAAGCTGACTGCTTAGAAGCATTACAGAGTAGTGTCTTCGTCAGACACCTGCCAGGACAAGCTTTGCTCAGGATTGCTACCCAGTTGGCTGTGTCCGCCTTTGAAATGCGCTTTTAGTTAAGTGATTGACGTATTTGATTTTTGACTTGGCTTAACATTGGGTATTAACTCAATGCTCTGTCTTGTCAGCTGTTAGTCAGTGCTCTGCAGAGAGGATTGAAGCGGCTTTGGAGGGAGGTCCTCATGGTAAATACTGCTGCTCAACACTTTTAAACACCAGTTTGAGACGTCTGTTCTTACCCAACTACTTGAAATGGGAGGGGTGTGAGGTGTAAGGAGAGGCACCTCTGCTTCTTCCCTTGAAGGCTTAAATCTTAAATCTTTCAAAAGTCTCAAGTGATTTCAAGGATACTTTAAGTTGATACAAAAATTACCGCACACACACAAATACCACAAAAAGGAAGGGCCTGAGTATGCTTGGAATCCAAAAATCATATTTACCAAATGAAGGCAAAAGGTTATGTGTTGTTTTCATTATTATTTGTATATGTGTGTATTAACTGTTTGATACCCAAGCCCTAGGAAGGAAAACATAAGGGGTTTTCATGCCAACACATGGCACATTCTTGACATGTCACGTGATCTAGCCTCGTTCGCCAAGAGTGATTACTGGCACCTGGGACCCAAGCCTCACTGGGTAAGGACTCTTCCTTTTCCTGGCCCTATCTCCTGTGAACGTAAAGGACTGTGACTATGACAGGATAGTGTGGTGTTTACCATGGTGATTCCAGATTTCTAATGGGGCTGAGGTGAGTGTGTGGCGGTTGGAGACAAACCAGTAGCAGGAACTCCTCTGAGGTACATTGTGTTGAAGAGAATAGGTTTCTTTTTCTTTCCTTCCCAGAGGAGAGACGTTATCTGATGTTTGGCAACTACATCCCAAAAGAAAGAAAGAAAGAGAGAGAGAGAGAGAGAGAGAGAGAAAGGAAGGAAGAAGGAAGGAAAGAAGGAAGGAAGGAAGGAAGGAAGGAAGGAAGGAAGGAAGAAAGGAAGGAAGGAAGGAGAGGAAAGAAAGAAGAAAAGAAAAAGTCTTGGGCAGTTGGGAGGACAATGACTAGAGACAATGGAAAGGTTAGTAGAATTCCTTTATGGCTGCTGGTAAAGAGACGCCAGGCCCAATCTACAGGCATAAAATTTCAGTTAAGCAAGTTGAATAAGCTCTGGAGATCTGTTGTCCAGCATTTTAGCTCTAGCCAACAATAATGTCTGTACACTTAAAATTTTGTTAAGGGGTAGGTCCCATGTTCTGTGTTCTTCCCATAATTAAATAAAATTTAGAATAAACAAATGCATAAAGACAAAGGGAAAGAAAAGGGAATGCAAGGCCCAGGTTATAGAGGTGGGGCAGCCTTGCCTTCCTGGTGTGGAGGCAGTGTACCATGGATGGATGCCTTGGTAGTTGAGGACTGATGGTGCGCTAATTCTACCACATATTGGCTGGAACCTCTTGGGCAAATGACTTAACTTCTCAAACTCCCCATTTCCCCATCTGTTATATGATGTTACTTCTTGTCTCAGAGAGCTATTATGTGCATAGAATGATATTCGATATAGGTAGACCTCAGAGGCACTGTGGATTTAGCTCCAGGCCACCGCAATAACACGAATATCACAATGAAGGAAACCATGAATTTTTTTGCTTCCTAGGATATATAAAATTTATGTTTATACTATACTGTAGCTGGCTAAGTGTGCAGTAGAATTACGTCTAAAAAAACAATGCACATACCCTAATTAAAAAAATACTTTATTGCTAAAAAATGCTAACCATCCACTGAGCAAAAGCGAAAGTGAGTCATCATCTCACAGATCACCATAACAAGTATTATAATAACAAGAAAGTTTGAAATATTTCAAGAATTACCAAAATGGGACACAGAGACATGGAGTGAGCAAGTGCTGTTGGAAAAACAGTGCCACAAGGTTGCCACAGACTTTCATTATGTAAAAAATGCAATTATCTATGCAGTGCAATAAAGCAAAGACAATAAAAGGAGGTATCCTGTGAGTCTATCCATATATAGCCGTTGGCACAGTCCCTGGCCCTTAGAGCTAAATAAATGATGCTTTTGCAGTTGTGGTTAAAGGATAGCCTTTTGGGGGGAACAGCAGGGCATGAACCAGGCTTCTTGAACTCTCAGCTTCTATCAGAGGTAGGCTCTCTTTCTCTTGATGGTTCAGAACAGTGGGTATTGGACTGGAAAAGCAGAGTTCACTCACAGCCTTGTTTGGTGCTGTGCTCCAATCACAGTTCTGATTATCTAAGGCTATATAACAAAGAGAGCCCCGAACAGTAGCTTAACATGGCGACATTTATTTATTTATTCATGATTCTGCAATTTTCATGGGATTTAGCAGAACGAGCTCGTCTCTGCTCTATGCAGCATTGGCTAGCATGGCTCATTTGTAGAGGGTCAACAGGAACTGGAGGGTCTTCTTCACTCACTGTGGTTCCCTCAGCTGAGATGGCTAGTGAGTTGATGCTGGCTGTTGATGGAGAGCTCAGCTGGGACTCTCAGTAAGGGCCTTACGTCTCCTCCATGTGGTTAATTTGAGCTGATCACAACATGGTGGCTGGGATTTGAGAAGGTGTGTCTCCAAAGCGAGCATTCCAAGAGACGAGTCTCTCTTTATGTCATGCTTGCTAATGTCCCGTTGGCCAAAGCAAGTCCTGTGGCCATGCCTGGTCAAGAGAGGGGAGGAGAGGGTGGGGAAAACAGGGAGTCATTCAGGTCCATTGCATCAGTATGCATGGTTTATTGGTGGCCACCGAAGTGAGGTTTATGGAAAAAAAAGTGAGAAGTGAGAATTTATCAGCAAAATTCTGTGAGTTTAGAGCAGGTTCTCTATCGACTAGCTTTTATTCTTTGTTATAATAGATTCCTATGAATTATTCTTGGAATCAATGCACACAGTCTTCAAATAGTCCTGGAAGGTGCCAAGCAGGCTCTGTTAACGTGCTGACCCCTGGCCCTCAATTTCCCTAAATATAAACATATTGTAGATTAATGTGCGAGGAGTCCAGGGCTGGGTGGATCAATGATTTAGGTCTAAACCATACAGTTTCTTGAGCCTGAGGAGAACCATCTAAAAATGTCTTCTGACCGGCTCACGTTCCTCTGTTCTCCCGTCCCTCTGCTCACCCTGCGTGAACAACTTCTTAAAAATATTTTATTGACAAGGAATGAATTTTCTGAAACCAGGAGCAGAACCATTGTATTTTAATGATAGGTGCGCATTACCTGAATAAATGA
Source organism: Mustela putorius furo (assembly GCF_011764305.1). NCBI lineage: Eukaryota > Metazoa > Chordata > Mammalia > Carnivora > Mustelidae > Mustela > Mustela putorius. Next base: position 20,234,639 of record NW_025421322.1, on the reverse strand, counting down.
ATCGAAGTCTTTATTTGCAAGAGGAAAAAAAATCCATTTAGTGATTGAAACAACTTGCTCTTTTATAGCTTATAATATTAATTAGCCTCCCCTTTTATCTCCCCTTTTAAAAAGAGCATGTTTTAATTGTTGCTTTTTCCATATCCCTTGTTTTATGTCTGCCTTTTCCAAATTGATACAGGGCCTGCTAGTAAGATCTTAAAAATAGGCTTGCATTACTTTTGAGAAAGACAATTTTCAATTAATTATAAATGATTTCATTTCAAAACTCAGAAACCTACTGTGAAGCCTGAACCTAATACTTATCTTCTCTAATTACATGAAGGAGAATGTAGAAATAAATGTGGTTGAAGAAGTAATTGGCATGCTCGTATCAAGGTTATTGTTTTAGCCCAGTTAGGCTTCCCAGGGAATGTGCTCAAGTCTCCACTGCCACCAAAAGCTTTTGAATTCTTGGGCATCATGCAGGTTTAGGGGTGGAAACATGCAGATGACAAGTGGGGCACCCACAGGCACACCAAAGGAGGGGAGGACAGAGCTGCTGTCCCTGGAGTCCACTCCAGATGTCTTTGTGTAGATCAACTCGTACTTTGCAAATGTTCCATGGCACTGATTTCTCCTAGAGCAAGAAGCAGGAAAATAACCTCAACAGTCCCATACAATCACAGTTTTGTTGCTTTCTCTCCTTCCTTCTTCCTCAGCCTCCATCTTTTGTCCTAGATTTGCCTCAACACATACAACCCCATAGCCTGGGCTCAGGAATGAACTAAGACCTTACAAAGTGCCTGGTACCAGGCAATGCTATTGACTCACCACACCTCCCACTCTAAGAAGGAGATGTCATTGATCTTCTTCCATAAATGAGGAAACCAGGGTGTAGAATGTTTATGTGATTTGTCTGAAGTCACCATGCTTGGTCCTGATCTCCATTCGCAAGTTCATCTTTCAATTATGACTCTATTGGCTTCCATGGAAGTAAGGAGAACATTACCAGGACACATGAGGCTAATTTCCCTGTGGTGCCTTCTCCAGGGAAAGACACTTTGGAGTCGGCAAGGGTTTTGAGAAGTTGGTTTTCAGGGCAGCAGATGCCACATGTTTTTGACTGTCTGTGTGACCTTGGGCAATTGATTGCACTTTAGTGAACCTTGGTTTTCTTATGTACAGAACGAAAATAAGAATACCAGCCTCAGATAGGGGCACAGTGTCATGGTTAAGATTATGGCCTATTTGGTAATAAAAAGAAATAGAATTCTAACAGAAGGTACCACATGGGTGAACCTTGAAAACATGATGCTAAGTAAAAGTAACTAGTCATAAAAGACCATACATTAATGATGTGTTTCTATTTATATTAAAAGTCCAAATGAGGAAAATCTATAGAGATAAAAAAGTAGATTTCTGGTTGCCTAGAGCTGAGGAGAATGGATGGAGAGATACTGTTGAAGGCTTTGGGGTTTCTTTTGGGGATGATAAAAATGTTCTAAATTTGATGGCGGTGATGGTTTCAAACTCTGTGAATATTCTAAAAACCACTGAATTGTACACCTTAAATGGTTGAATTGTATGGTGTATGAATTATATGTTAATAAAGCTGCTTAAAATAACGAGTGTGTCCCAAGAGACAGAATCCTTGTCTATGTTCCTATCCGAGCTCCCCCTGGTTGAATACCCATGTGCCTGCTGCCCCAGTAAATAAGTTTATGCCTCCACTTCCTCACTGATAAGATTGGGGTCATATTATCTACTCTAAGGGGCTATGGAGAGGACTTAATGCCTTAAAATATATAAAGAGCATGGAACAGTGCCTGACACCCGTAAGTTCTTCATAAATGTCTTTATTCCTGTTCTCACTATTCTTATGATCATTGTTGAGTGAGTGCAGCCTCTGGCCTCTGAGGAATGCCCAATAAGTGGTAGCTACTGCTAATAGCGACCAGGTAGGGGTGGGGGTTGTAAGGACTTCACTATTTAAGAGAATTACCTGACTTTTAGGAATTCCACAATGGGTCCGCTTTTGAAAAGTCAGGCATAATGAACCTAAAACACACTGCTCATCCTACCCGAGAGGCCAAGTTTTGGGTTCTAGTGCTTCTCTCTTGTCTCCACACCCTCCATCACGTCATGAGAAACTCGGTGTTTTACAGTCATCATCAGGAAAGCCCCTGTGTGACCTCCCTCTTCTTGTCAGGCCCCTAGAGGTTTTGCGTAAGGTGCAAGCTCCCACTCCTGGGCTGGGCAGGGGGGCACTTGTCCCTGGAGCTCCCTCAGGAAAGAGACTGTGAAGCCTGCCTCCCAGCTTCTCAATATTCAAATTCTTCAATGCTGACTTGCACTCACTTCCAATCTGTTCCTTTTCTCTGGCTTTGCTTCAGGAAAACTTTAAGGCAACATTTTGCCCAAGAATGATAATCAACTCAATTGAGGCTACGCATAACACTTACTGCTTCTGTTTCCTTCAGATGAACTGTTCTGTTTTATTCTTAAATGGTTAGCATTGTTTCTCAAATCCTATCAGGAGCTGGCGGTGCTAGAACCTTCCCTTAATGAAAATAAAAGCAAACTTAATCTTAACTAAATAATACTTGTACCTTGAAATTACGTAAGTGGGATATTTTTTAATGCCCAACATGAAGTTCATCTAGGACCCATTATGAATCACGCAACACCAAAGAAATTTGAAGGATGAGGAAGAAAGAAGATGATTAGACTCATGAGCCTAGTTTCTCCACTGTGTTTGTGAAACTTCTGGGAGATGGACGCGTCAGAGTCAGGGGAGGAAGTGGACATCCGTAGCTCCTTAAGAGCAGAAAGATGGGGAACCATGGGAAGACCATGGCTTTGGCAATGCTCATTGCTTTCCTCGTCCTCTGCCAGGGGGAGAAGTTGATTGCGGCCCACGATCGAAAGACCTGGACCTTTGACTGAACTGCATTTTCTTCTTTTTAAAGGGGCGAGTTTGTGTGAAAGTCTCCATTCCTCACATGGCAGGTCTGAATCATCACTGGAGCCGGATCCGTCATGGAACGCCAAGAGCCTAATACAGGCTGATGTGTTGTCTTGGCCAAGAAATCTGGGAAAGCGGCATTGTGATAAAGTTGCTTCTTATTTGACTGCCTTTCTTTTAAAATAGAAACTTCTGTTACTCACAGGAAGGTGCCAGAGGCTGTTTGCGTCTCCTTTTTCTGTGCAAAAGTGCTTGATTTTTAAGCAGCCTATTTTTATCATTCTTTCCCACACTTAGCAGGACTTCATATTGTTGTTTGGAGGACATTGGAGTAATGCCTTCTGAACTTGAACATTAGGGGTAGGCTATGAGGCTGAGGGTAAAGGGATGGACCGTGTGCTTTGCTTGGCTTTTATTCTATTTGGAAACTGGAGAAGAAAGACACATTTACAGTGAGAATATGAGTAGCTGAATGTAAAACCCGCTCTAGATTTCCTCTGAAAATGCATTCATTTCAAACACTTGGATTGAGTGCTTCCTAAGGGCTAGGTGCTGTGCTAGGTAAGCTCTTGGGAAACTGTAAAAATAATTAGACATTGTCACTGAGCTCCCATGAGGAGCTAAGAAGGAGGTGGTAAAGGAGACGAGCATGTAATCAATACTGGCAATGAATTTGTTATAGTTCCCATACGGGCGTTGTACATAAGTCATGGCTGGAGTACAAAGAAAAGGGTGGTCCGTTCTTCCTGGGAGGTGTCAGGGGAGTCTTTATATTGGAAGTGACACTTTGGAGCTTTAAAGAAGACATGTTTACCTCCTGGATGGGGATGGAGGGCATTTTTGCTCCACTGATTCATCCTAAAATGACATCAGGGAATTTGTGTAATGCAACAAGGATTTTCCACAATAAACAATGGTAAGGATAGTGCTTCACTATCATTGGATCTCTGCCATATCTGAGGATGGGAATCAAAGAGAGACAATAGGGTTTGTACATGGTAACAAGATAGGGCAGTGGCACTCTCAGCGCTTCGCATGGGATCATTTGTTATGGGGGGGCTTCCCTGTGCACTGTAGAGTATTTAGCAGTAACTCTGGCCTCTACCCACTATATGCCAGTAGTACCCCACCTCCTCGACTTGTCCTAACTTGAAACGTCTCCAGAGATTGCCAAATGTCCCCTGGAGGACAAAATTACCCCCAATTAAGAAATAATGGCCAGAAAGGCAGGTAGGACAACTGTGGACCTGAAAAATGGTAAACTCATTAAGAGAACTTTAGAAATCTCAGACACTGGCAGGCCTACAGAGGGTTGCCTGGGAGAACTGTTGATTATTTTTATATAAATAACTCTTAGGAGCTACTCACCTGGGGAGTAACATAAAGTATGAGAAGTGGCTTGGTGATAGATTAACACCCGTGATTCAAACATCTGAAAATCATCAGTAAATGACTTTCCATTTGGAACTCATAATTGAAACCAGTGTTGATTTCCTCTGTCTGTGGAGGATAGATCTCTCCCGATTGGCAGCCAAACCAGCTTTGCATTGTATTCCATACCAACTTCTCTGAAAGATACCAGGCTTTCTTTGTGAGGTGACCCCGGAGTCTCACCAAGTAAATTTGACTTCTAAGCCAGACCATCACAGACATACTCAGCAACTGTGTCCACATTCATCTGGCCATTTTTGCATGATTCGGTAAGATACCTGCAGAGAACACTTGCATTGTATTATGCAAACATTTTAAGGTCTGAGCACTGAGATAGATGGCTCTTTATTAGAACCCCGCCATTATGAAGCATACAACTGTGAGGGACACATAGTTCCTCTTATGCCAGAGCTCAGGGAGCAAAGATTAGAATTCATAGTGATCTTAAGTGAATTAACATCTCTAGGTCTCAATTTTTTTTCCCTTTGTAAAATGAAGTGTATAAATACATACCTTCTTACAGTGTTGGTGAGAACTGGAAAGAGCTCAACCAAGTAAGCCAGCAGCACAGTGCCTGGCCTTCAGCAAGTACTTTATACATGTTAACTGCAACTTATTATCATCAATATTTTAAATGCTATCACAATATGCCTGCATGCTCTGAGAGCATTGAGATGGGATCCATAATTGAGAATTGGCAATGAGAGCAAGAAAGTTGGGAGACACTCAGTAGGAGTTCTGAAAGAGGAGACATTAGAAGCTGGGCAGAGTGAGAGAGACAAGGGTCTTCAGCTCTGCTGTTCTCTCTGCTAAAATGACCATCTCTAGATATCTGTAAGACTTCCTCCAGCAGAATTTTGGTCATTGAGGTCTTCCATCCACATTCTATTTGAAATTGAACTTCTCATTGTATTATGTCCTATCTTTCCTCTTGCTCTATTTTTCCCATTGGCACATGTCACCATTTGACATCTTACCTGTTGATTTTGTTTATTGTCTGCTCCTAGGTAGGCTCCATGAAGACAGAACTTTTCTTACATTTATAGGGCTATATAATAACCACCATCTAGATTCTAGAACAATGACTGGCACAGAGCTGGATTTCAATAAATATTTGTTAAATAAATGAATTCCAGGCATGTGGGTAGAGCATGGAAGTGAAAGAGAACATCTGTTTAGGAAAATGACGGTAATTTGGTATAGCTTAAATGTAGACTATATGCTTTGAAAAAGTAAGTAATTGGACTGGAGAAGTAGGCTTGATCACAGAAGGCCTTCTTTGATCTTGGCCTTTGTCCTGAGGAACTGTTAGAAGGTTTTAAGGGACTAGTCATATTGTCATTCTGTGAAGCTCATTCTAGCATGGGTGTGAAGAATGCAAAGGAGAGGAAATGGGTTAAGAACAATGTGCGCAGTCACTTGACTCTTGACTGTTAAGGTAAAAAGGGATGAGGTCCTGAAACAGACATAGATGATATGGATGAGGAGACGTCTTTGAAATGAGGAGGTTGAAGTGGCAAGCTATAATGATCAGTGGATAAGAAATGTAAAGGAACAGCAAAGAATCCAAGATTATCGCAAGTCTTCAGATCGGGCATTTAGACAACCAAAAAGCAAGTATGTGTCCAAGACTTCATCCATCTGATGCTCTAGTCTGAGACTTTGGATCTGGAGTGAGGCATGCAAAGATAATGCAACTCTGGGATGTTTTAAGCCCCATGGTCAGCAGAAATGCCTATAGAAAGGCAGAGGTAGCTACCCTGATGCCATGTTTCTGATTGTTTTTCTTTGCCCTCTTACTGCTTATTTACCTTCTGGCTCAGCCTTTGTCTTGGTTTGGATTAGTCCTAGAAGCTGATGCTGAGCCTAGGAATTGAGTGGGGAACATCAAATGGAAGGCAAAGAAGACAAGAAAAAGTGTCCTATCAAGCAGATTACCACTGTGAGCAACTGGGGCTCCATTCCGTGGGGACTTCTGGGAGATTGGGTAGAAAGTAATTCCTAAAATAGGCTCCTAATGCCAACAGTGCCAGCATTACCTATGAACATGTTGGGAGTGCAAGTTCATGGGCTCCACTCTGACCTGCTGAATTAGAATTTCTGGGGGCGGCACCCATTAAACTATTTACATTGTGTTAGCCCCATACGAACAGCAAAATACTGGGTGTGGTTTCCTACTAACTAATTTCTTTGGGCCATTAAAAAAAAAGTAAATGGGGAATAGATGGTTATACTATAACCTTGAGTGAATTGATTTGGCATTTTAAGTATATAATAATTCTGTGCAATGAAGTGCTTTCCACAATTATGCCCAAATTTGGCTTCCAGGGTAATGCTTTCAGAGCACTGTGGGAAACTTCGAAATTGGCCTTATTCTATTTTTTTCCCTCGCTGGGACCCACTTCACCAGCTGTCACATATTTCTTCTCACACTGAGACATCTTTGCCTTGCGTTTGACCTGTGGTGAGTTGGGCACCATTTATGAGGATCATAGGAAAAAAAGAAAACAAGAAGAAGTGCATATTGCAGTTGGCCTACTTGAAACAAGCTGGGTGACAAAGACCAACTGGCTCTTGAAGTGAAGTTTTAAGTACACTTGGTTAGTTTCAGAAAACTTCTTAGACTCAGGGGTCTTGAAATGAAGATGTAGGTTGTTGCCTAAATACCAACCCAGGGACTGGTGTGGGAAGATTACTGTTTAGTGGTTGGCTCTTCCCTTTGTGATCTTTCACTGAATTTCTGTAAAGCATCTGCATGGTAGGATTTGGTAGGGGACCTGCTCTCTGGCTCCTCACACCAAGATTTCACTTGGTTAACCGGGGGTTAGTGCGAACATTAACACTACATATTTGCAGATGGCACTTGTGGAGAGAAAAGCTAATCCCCAGAAGTAAATAACACACATCCGAGAGAATATTTCTCTACTCTCACTTAACGGGGCTTCTAACATCCCAAAGTGCTGTGCTTTTATAGATGAATTTTGGAATCAGGAAAGGGAGGAGGAGATGCCAACTACTGGGGTGGCTTGAAAAGTCATAGGCATCCTCTCTTCCCCCAAATCCTAATCCTATCATTTTAATTGAAAGAAAATCTGTCCATTATTCTTTGAGCATCAAAGCCAAGCTCTCCCCAGTGATGGTTAACAGTAGTTAATTCTGTTGGCAACTGCATCTCACTCTCTCAATCTCTTATCTTTTTCATTTTCACTCTCCCTGGGGGATCTCCTCACTCACAGGGCTTTAAATACCATCTATATGTTGACAAATTCTAAATTTATATCTTCATTTCAGTCATCTTTTTTTTTCATTTCAGCCGGATACTCTGATATCCAACTGACTGCTGACAGCTCATGTGGACATCTCCTAAAACTCAACTTATCTAGAAGGAAGCTCTTGATCTTGAGATCCTGAAGGGACTGCTTCTTTGGTTTCCCATTTTTAAAAAATGACACCTGTATCTATACATTTAATCAAGTCAGAAATTTGGAAATGATCTTTGTCAGTTTCCTTTCCCTCCTCCTTTGTAATCTCCAATTGCTTAGGGTTGTTAATTCTGCCCCTAAGGTGTATCTTGAATCCACCCACTTTTCTCCATCTCTACTGCTCCCACAATGGGCCAAGGAGTGGCCTCTAGATTGGACTCTCAGCAGCCTCTCTGCAATCCATTCATATGTGGCTGCCAGGTACTCTTTAAAGTCACAGAACTGACCATGTACCCTCGCCTGCTTAAAATCCTTCAGTGATTTCCCATTGCTTTTAAGAACAAGGTCTAAAGATGGAGAAGATCCTCTATGATATACCTCTCCAGCCTCATCTCCTCTTCTGTGTCACTCACATTCTTTCTTTGTTCAAAGTCTTTATCTGCCCTACTCTCCATCTGGGTAATTCACAGCTCACTCCAAATGTGACTTTCCTGAAGGAGGCCTTCCATCATTCCATTGACCAGGTTAAAATTGTCTTGCTCATAATCTATTATTTAGTCAACTTTTCTTTCAGAGCATGTATCAAAAGTACAGCAAATTATTCACATAGTTATTTATTTATTATCTTTTGCCCAGGCCAAGCTCTAAGTTCACAAGGACACAGACCATATCTTTTGTTTACTGCCGAATCCCTAGGACATTTCATAGAACCAGACACTGAGTATTCATGTATCTGGTAAATGAGTGAATGCATTATATTAGCAATAGTTAAATTTCAGGATGTAGATGGTGGCAAGAGAATTGGTGTGTCCAGGAAGTCTCAGGAGAGAAAACTGGCATGATGAACCAGCATAAATAAGATGTTGGAGATGGAGAAGCTAAGACTCTTCCCTCTTCTATTCCGTACACCAAACTATAGAGAAGAGACAATAAGGATCACTAGTCATATAGGACAGAAGTGTCTACCTAATAATGCTGAGCAAGACTTATTCTTCTCCTATAATTCAGAGCTCTTGGTAACCTTGCTGGAGAAGCTTACCTACCTAGAATCTTGGCCTAATTCACACACCCCATCACTGGTATAAGATGGAGGTGGAGATGAAGGAGATGGAGGAAGAGGTTGAGTTGGAGGTGGGGGTGGAGATGGAGATGGAGAGAAATACATAAAGAGATAAGGATAGAGGAAGAGAGAGATCCTATATGGTAAGGAGGCCATCCCCACACTGAGACAAGAAGCAGAAAAGAAAGAAGAAAGTGTCTTTCTGCCTATAGGCCTAAATGTCCAAGTGAGCAAGAGCCCACTTTGAGGGGCTCCATGAAGGACAATTGATGAGCCTGGCTAATCTCTCCTGAGGAGAGAGTGAACCAGGAGCTGGTAAAACAAGAGAGCTAAATGCTTGTTCTTATATGACCCCCATTATCAGCAGACAGCAAAAGTTCTAGTGAGGACAAGTAATAAGGTTTCTCGCCTTATGGCCAGGAGATTGAATGCTATGAGCACCTATGGAGAGAACGCTAAGAATTTTCTCCTTTAATCTATGAATATGATGATATCTCTTTGCACCTTTTATCTGCGTTATTTATATCCCTGATAATATTAGATAGATATTATCTCCTTATGAGTCAATGTCTCCTGAAAGTTTGAGCTTTTGGAGGAAAGACCATCTTTTCATTGTTGTAACTCCTAGGTCTTTGCAGATTTGGGCATATTTGATACTCAATAATATTTGTTCAATGAATATGAATGTAAAAGAAAAATGGTCAGGAGCTGATGATGATGTGGTGGTATTTGTATTATTCATATATTAGGAGGCTCCCTGTCTTTGTTGGTACTTATGTAGCTCCCATACTGTTCTAATCACTACAGTTAGTCTCTGATCATTATAATACTGTAATTCTCCAATTAGTACAGGAGTATTTATTTTCATACCCCCCCCCAAATAATCCAGGGAGAGACAACAGGCAATCATGATTCTAGACATGCACTGTCCACATAGATTTGCAGAACCATTCTAAGCTTGTGAAAAAAATCTCTGGGGCTTCTTGTACTATTTACAAATAATGAACCAAAGTGACTAACCTCCTTGTGTGTGTCTAAATAAGAGTATACTTTTTATTTTCTAACCAAGACTTTTTGTGTGAGAGTGTAAGGAGACACTTTGAAATTAGAATAACTAGTACCTTGCTTTTAATAAGGATCTAGAAATAATAAGATCATAGAACCAGCATGAACTTGATGCTACACAGCTAATTTAGTCCAAGAATTTCTATGTTACATAACTAGACAAAGAGCTTAAGCTCTACTGAGGTCTCTCTCTTTCTCTCTCTAATGATGGATTTACCAAAACACAGTGACATATGTTGCAGCTGTTCTTGTTTTAAACTAAGAACTATGTTTTTCCCTTTGCTCTGTAATCAGTGAGATGCATCAGTCCCAGACAGGATCAACCAGTGTCAAAGCAGGAGTGAAATGTACACATTTTCCACATAACACTTCTTAAAACCAACAGGAAACTATTCAGAGATTTGAGACCAAACATTATAATAGTAAGATTTCTAATATGGGCCTGAGTTGTTATGAGGGTCACATCGGGGTGTTTGCAAAGTGGAGAATTTGTGCATGTAAAGCAAAGAGAGAGAAAAATATATATTAAGCTACTCAAAGTAGGGATCTCAGTTTTAGGGACTTATTGGAGATTGCTTTTAGATATTTTATTAGATATTAAATATTTTAAAAATTTATAGCTATTAGCTATTTTTAGATACTTAGATGCCTTAGAAATTAAAGAGGATTGGGGGAAGACTTGTGACACTGAGCTATATGAGCCTAGATTCTGTGCTTATGTGTGTAGGGTAAGGGATGAAGGTCTCAGAGGAGCCTAAAAGAAATTCAGGATACTTGGGCTATTTATAAAGTGGTGGGAGCAATAGGCTTCAGCTATCTATTTATCGGAAATGACTTGTATGAATTTAGGAGGGCTTCTTTTAAAAAGTGATTGATGCCTTAGTCTATGAAAGGCAACAGGGTTGGGAACATGAGGAAAATGTCTGAGTGTCTGCGTCCAGACCCATGGATTCATATTTGTGCCCTATGGTGCTGTGGGTGGTGTGCATACAAGGGCTACTTACTGCTAAATGTTGGTGGTCCCATTTTGACCAGTTAGACTTGAAAAGAAAATAGTCCTGTTGGAGAAATCAGGGATAATGATATGATGGTGACTGTGAAAAGGGGGTTTATCTCCCTACTTCAGAAGGACACTACTTTGACATTATAAAGATTTGCTTAGGATACAAGGAATTAAAACTTGGTGTGGACATCACTATTGACAAGGCCCTGGACCACTTGTTTAAGATGAAAAAAGGAAGAACTTAGTAGAGACCTGATAGTCTTAGAACTCTATGGCACATGAATGGCCTACAGTCAAAACTCCATCCCAGGACCAAGACAATTTGCACTGAGGTCCACACTTAGCATGTCACTATGAACATACTTTCTTTCATGAAAACTCTTTGTTTGTCTCCTGAAACTCCAGTGCAAAGGTTGAAAACCACCACAATCGATGCAATTTAGGATGGTCATTGCTGGTGATACTGGAGGGAAAAGATTCATCATGGAAGTTGAACAAATGTTCTACATAGATTACGAGTACGTCACAATATTGAGAAGGACCTCGGTGTTCTTCACCATCCTCTCCAAACAAGAGGATGTTGATGAAAATATTAAAAATGAGGGCAGTTAATGGACCACAGTGCTGGGTACACAGCCTCATTCTTCTTCTTTGTTTTAATTATTACTTTTTTAAAAATTTCTTTTCAGCGTAACAGAATTCATTGTTTTTGCACCACACCCAGTGCTCCATGCAATATGTGCCCTCCCCAATACCCACCACCTGGTTCCCCCAACCTCCCACCCCCTGCCCCTTCAAAACCCTCAGGTTGTTTTTCAGAGTCCATAGTCTCTCATGGTTCATCTCCCCTTCCAATTTCCCTCAGCTCCCTTCTCCTCTCTATCTCCCCATGTCCTCCATGTTATTTGTTATGTTCCACAAATAAGTGAAACCGTATGATAATTGACTCTCTCTGCTTGATTTATTTTACTCAGCATAATCTCTTCCAGTCCTGTCCATGTTGCTACAAAAGTTGGGTATTCATCCTTTCTGATGGAGGCATAATACTCCATAGTGTATATGGACCACATCTTCCTTATCCATTCGTCCGTTCAGCCTTATTCTTCTTTAGGAATGTTCCAACATACAGTACTCCTGAGAGAATTAACCTATCTAGTCATTAACATTGAAGACGTAGAATGGTATGGGAAAAAATGACTTAGGGGAAGGGAACACTTGATGAAGAAGAAAGTGCAGGAAGAGAAAGGATTGGAAGGATCCCAAATTTCACTGACATTACAAGTTAGCCTAGGGCAAGCTTTGCTCACAACCATCCTGTTTTCAGTGCTCACAACCATCTTTGGTGTTCCTCCTCAAAATGCAATGTTACCTTCTCTGACCTCATGAATTCAGAGTAAAAGTATTCCTGCAAAACTTGAAAGCAATATATTACAACACAGTGTGGATTTCACCACATGGTTGGCTCAGGGTTTGTGCAGGCCATTACATAGATCTTTCATCCAAAAATGACAAGGAGCTTTATACCCAGTCTATATTCTTCTCTACTTTTTCCAATGAGTGGAGAGAAAGGTAGAGATGGCTGGCTGGTTAGAAAACAGAGCCAGGGCCAGAAATAGAACCTAGAAGTCTTCTTTTTTTCTTCACACTCTTTCTAAAATTACGGAACTGTTTCCTTCCTTCTCCTTGTCCCATTGCTCTTCCCACTTGTGACTGTTGTTCACACCAGCGCTTCACGGAAATGACTTCCCTGGAAGTAAAAAAGACAGAATTGTGAAAGTAAAGTCCTGAATTTTCGACAGACTATATTCTTGGAATGCCAGAGTAGGCTATTTCTTGTTATATAGACAGATGTTCAGAACTCATATGAACATGTTACAAGGAGCGTTATACTCAGATCTAAGTCAGTTATCACCGGACTTAGTTTCCTTATTTTAAAAATTTGGTGTTATGACCTGAAGAAGTGGACATAAGATTACATTTGTGGTAGGGTTTTATTAGGATTAAATGAGGTGATTTACATAAAGTACTTTAGCTACTTTTTATTTTATGGCTGTAGACTATAGGAAAAAGAGGTACCACACTGCAAACTTCAATTTAACACAATTGAAATAACTTCAGTGTCATAAATATTTCCTGTGTAACTATTTAAGGAAATGCCCTCAATTCCTGGGAAGAGGAGATGATATTAGCTGAGTTGTATCAAGTTTTGATTTTATGTGGGTAATTCTGGGAACCACTGTGGAGGAAAATAATACACCAATAACAGTGTTGGTACCATCTTTATTGGATTTTTTTTTTTTTTTTTTAAACATAGTGTCTCAGAGCATGGATTCTAGAGCTAAAACTGCCTTGGATCAAATCCTGCCTCTGGCTCTTCCTAGCTATGTGATCTTGCCAAGTTTCTTAATTTCTTCAAGTCGTAGCTCCTTCATAACAGTACCTACTGCATAGAGTTTTTAGTTTTTGTTTTTAGCTCTGTTTTCTAACCAGCCGGCCATCTCTACCCTTCTTTCTACTAATTGGAAAAAGTAGAGAAGAATATAGACTGGTGATTTAAGACACTCAATTCATGTAAGACATTCAGAGTCATATGTGGTTTGGTGGTAAGTGTTCATTTTCGGTGTCATACTATTGCCTCATTGCCTTATTAGTTTGACAAGTCAGGATGCACTGCTCTCTAGAAGTTGGCTATCCATCACAGCCTCACAGGAAGAAGAACCTTGCTGGGTCACTGTGTTCTAGAATCTAGTTCTTCATTTACATGTTCAGACTTGCAGTTATATCAATGCATTGAAACTAAACATCTGAAGGCAAGCAATGCCTGGGTGGCTCAGTTAGTTAAACGTCCAATTCCTGATTTCAGCTCAGGTCATGATCTCAGGGTCATTGGATCGAGCCCTGAATCAGGCTCCACAATCAGTGGGGAGTCTGCTTAGGATTCTTTGCCTCTGCTCCTCCCCCGTCTCTTTTTCTCACTCAAATAAATAAATAAATCTTTTTTAAAAATCTGAAGGCTGATTTATTTTTATTTTTTGAAGATTTTATTTATTTATTTGACACAGAGAGAGAGAGATCACAAGTAGGCAGAGAAGCTGGCAGAGAGAGAGGGAAGCAGGCTCCCTGCTGAGCAGAGAGCCCAGTGCAAGGCTTAATCCCAAGACCTTGAGATCATGACCTGAGCCGAAGACAGAGGCTTTCACCCACTGAACCACCCAGGTGCCCTGAAGGCTGATTTATTAATTTGTCACAATAAATAAAACTATTGTGTAGTGTAGTGGTTAAAATATGGACTCTAGGGTTGTGTTCTAACCTTGTGTTTGTTCAGACATAGTTAGGTGCCTGTTCAGGGCAAGTTACTTATCTTAGCTGTTCTTGTGTCATCTCCTATAAGATTAAGATAACCCTAGTACCACTTTTTAAGGAATGGTATGAGGATTACATACTATATTTCATGTAAATAACTTAGTAGATGGGGAAAAATTATTTGGATCTCTCAGCTTGAAGGCTCTCCTTTTCTGTGTGCTCCTTTGTGAGCACTCAGAAAGTCATTTCTCAGCTTTTCTTGTAGTTAGATGTGACCATGTGCCAGAGTTCCAGCCACTTAAATGTGGACACACGTGATGCGCATCAATTTCAGATTGGCTCAGCAAACCTGCTCTGTGCTGTGTTTGCTCTCTTTCTCCACCTACCTGCTGAAATAATGTTTCTGCAGATGTGGGGGACAATGGTGCCAATGATAGGAGAGGCCTGGGTTCCTGATTGAACACGTAGATTAAAGCTTCCCTGCTCTTTCTCACCCAAGACCCATACTTGACAATAAGTGAGGTGCAAATTTTCAAACTTTTATTGGGTTAGTCCTCTGAGATTTGGGGTTTTTGAAGCAGCACTTTTAGCCTACCGCACCGTAGCTGATCCAAATGATTAGCAAATGTTACTTAATAACCATTGCCAGCAATCAGACCATCATGCTTAAGGTCCCATTCTCTCTCCTTCTGTGGTTCCACATGGGAAATTAAATAAGGCCTCTTTATATTTCTCAAAATATTTATGAGCACAGGGTCAGAGGAAAGGAGTGTTTGTACCCAAAAGCAATTTTATCCAGGCAGCAATGATACAAACGCCACGTCTCCCTCAGTAATGAACTCCTTTCTACTGACCATAAAAGTCAAGACGTGGCTGGGTCAATGTTGATACATTTGCTCCCTTTAGAACAGCCTTTTCTAGAAGACATGTCCGTCAGCCCAACTGTGTTTGCACATCCCTTCTTCCAATAAGATTCAATGCACCTGATGAGATAAAAGCTCTGAGCAAGTTACCAAGAATCAATATTTTTTTCCAAAGTTGGTTTGGGATATCCTCATATAACTTGTACTTGACAAGTACAAGAATAGTGTACTTGACACTATTCTCTAGTGAGCTTGACTGGAATTACTAAGAACTGATTGGTCAACATTGACAGATGTCTCAAGTCATATTTTAGGCATCAATTTTAGTAATGATATCTTCAGGGTAACCTCATTTTTAAGTTCTTTAAGTCACCTCAATTTTGTCCATACTATTGCCTCACTGTGTTGAATTTCATTTATATTTGTGCCCTTCAAGCTTTCACTGAGGCCAATTGACATCAATGGACATTCTTTTACATCTCAGCATTCCTAGGTATCTGCCAGCTCCCAGGCTTATTTGAGGTTGATGCTTGCAGAACCTTGACGATCTCCATGTGGTAGCTGGCATGATTCGTTGGCCCAACACAGTGGAAACAATGGATTCCTAGAGATTTGCCATCTGGACTACACCATTGGTTGAGTGAGAGAAATCTCTCTAAAAGGAGAAACATGATAAACTTATGCCCTCTCATTACTGTAATTCTGTATAATTCAAAAATTACATATTAAACACCTATGAGGTTCCAAGAAGTAAGAGTATAATTATGAATAAGTTGCTGTTTTGTCTGGGGGACCCACAGGGTTGCGGGGAAGAAAAAAGCTTATTATTATATTATTATTATTGTTATTACATGACTTATTTTTAATAGCTAACTTGTTTTTCTTTGCTTAAAGAATGCCTAATTAATGCACAACTTTTGTAGCTTTTAACTGAGTACAGCTCATATACAGTGAAGTATATGAATCTCAATTCATATAATGCTCAATAAATTTTTACATATACACACACTGATGAAACTATCATTCAATTCAAAGTATAGAACGTTCCCAGCGCCCCAGAAGGTTGGTTTCTTGGTATCTCTTATTAACCAAGACGCACCATCCAAAAGGATACCTCTGACATTATAGTTTAGTTTTGTGGCTTTAAATTTCAAAGACATGGATTTATATGAATCTGCTTGTGTCCAGCTTCTTTGGCTTAATATGATCTATAAGATTCATGCTACTGAGTATGGCCATAGATTCATCCATCCCGCTCTGGGATATTTTTGCTATTTCTAGTTTGGGGATTTTATGATTAAGAACAGTGAACATTCTTGTATAGGCATTTGTTGTCTATAAGCACTCATTTTGGAAATCTGTATATATAGGATTAGAATTGCTGGGTCATATGGACACATAGGTTTGCTTTAGTAGATACTGGTAAGAAGTTATCCAAAGTGTATCAATATTTCCTCCAGTAGTACCTGAGAATTCTAGTTGTTTTCTATCCTCACCAAAGCTTGGTTTTGTTAGCTCTTTAGTTTTAGTCATCCTCATGCTAGTGTAATGGCATCTTATTGTGGCTTTAATTTTCATTCTCTTGATGACTAAGACATTTATGTATTCATTGACATTTGTATATTATCTTATGTGCACTGCCTTTTAATGATTTTGCCTTTTTTTTTTTTAAAGATTTTATTTATTTATTTGACAGGCAGAGATCACAAGTACGTGGAGAGTCAGGCAGAGAGAGAGGAGGAAGCAGGCTCTCCGTTGAGCAGAGAGCCCGATGCGGGGCTCGATCCCAGGACCCTGGGATCATGACCTGAGCTGAAGGCAGGGGCTTTAACCCACTGAGCCATCCAGGTGCCCCAATTTTGCTTTTCTAAAAGTTGGATTATTTATCTCTTTTTCTTATTTGTAGGAATTCTTTACATATTTGAACTATGAATATTCTGTAGGATTTATATATTATATTACCCTTATAATGTCTGTAGGAGCTATAGTGGTGGCTCTCTTTTTCCCCTAATATTGTGTCTTCTCTCTCTCTCTCTTTTTGATAAGTATTGTTTGGGGTTTATAAGTTTTGTTAATCTTTTTGTTTATAAGTTTTCTCTTAGAAAACATTTTCTTTGACTTGGTTTCCTCAGCTGCCTTTCTGTTTTCTATTTAATTGATGCCTACTTTTGTTGTTATTACTTACTTTTTTCTACTTACTTCAGATTTAATTTTTCTTCATTTTTTAGCTTCTTGAAATGAAAAGTTACAGCATTTGTTTTCAACCTCTTTTTCTTTTCTAATATATGCATTGTTTTAGCTTTATATCCCACACTTTAACAAGTAGTAGTCTCATTGCCATTTAGTTCAAAATAATTTCTTATTTTCCTTATGACTTTTCTTTAACTTCACATATGGTTGCAGGTTTGCTTATTTTTCCTTTCAGTTCTGTCAACATTGCTATATATATCTGGAAACTATGTTAATTGTATAAAAAATTCAGAATGCTGTATCTTTCTATTGAGTTGTCCCTTCTATTATTATGAAATGCTCTTTTTTTTTTTTTTTGGCCTTAAGTCTACTTTATCTGATATTAATGTAGCATCAGCTTCTTTTGATTGGGTTTGCATTCTATAGCTTTTATTATTTTTCCACATTTTTTGTGGACTTTTATATAAGTTCTGTTTCTTACATACAATGTGTATATTTTTATTTAATCTAGTTTGACAATATATTCCTTTTAACTTGATTTTTGAAAATGATTTACATTTAGGGGTGCATGGGTGGCTCAGTTGGTTAGGCGACTGCCTTTGGGTTGGGTCATGATCACGACGTCCTGGGATCAAGCCCCACATTGGGCTCCCCCTACTCAGTGTGGAACCTCCTTCTCCCTCTTCCACTGCCTCCCACTACCCCTGCGTGTGTTCTCTCTCTTTTTGTCAAATAAATTTACAAAAATAAAATGTTTTCAAAAACCATTTACATTTAATATAATTCTTTTTTTTTTTTTTAAGATTTTATTGATTTATTTGACAGACAGAGAGAGCTCAAGTAGGCAGAACCACAGGCAGAGGGAGAGAGAAAAGCAGGCTCCCTGCTCAGCAGAGACTCAATCCCAGGATGCTGGGATCATGACCCTATCTGAAATCAAGAATAGGATGCTTAACCTACTGGGCCACCCAGGCATGCTGATGTAATTCTGATACAGGTTTTATACTTATCACCTTGCTTACTTTGATTACATCTGGGTTTTTTGTTGTTGTTGTTCCTTCTTATTTTTCTTTTGGATTAATCAAGTATATATTTTGTAAATATGTGACATGTTTTAGACTGTATAAGATATTAATATTGTTTGTACTTCAAGCAGTTATTATTAATTTTTACATTAATAGTTGTTGCCAGAATTCTTCTGAAAAGCTTCGGGTCAGGATGACTCCAGAATTAGTTTGCTGCTAGCAAAGGACTCTGCTTCATGCTTGATGAAGGGGGACATGAAGAAAAATGAGGAGAAGGAGAGGCAGAGCGGGAGTTAGTATGATGGCAGAAGGCCAAGGATTCTCTGATATTGTTGCTGAGTGGACCTAGGAGACTCCTGGCCCTGAGGCCTCCACCTCGCTTATCCCTAGGATGTTGCTGGAGGCTCTTGGTCTAGCAAGAAAGAATTCTTGGAGAGACCAGACCCAGCAGTTGAGCAGTGAAAGTGGGAAAGTTATTAAAGTGAGCATACAGTCTTGAGATATGAAAGCAGGTGAGCTCAAGAAAGAGCTACATGCCCTAGGATTTGGGTTGCTATCTTTTATTGATGGTTCTTAACTAGTGGTAGAATATTTATTATTTGGGAAAGGGATTTCTTGGGAGCCAGATTTCACACATTTTCTCCTTTACTTGGTCAGGGCTTCGGGCCTTATTTATCTTGGGCCTCTCTGGTTTGAGCCACTTTCTTGTGCCTTTGTTTTTGGAGTACTGCCAGGGCAGGTCTCTAAGTTTGCTGCTAGTTGACCCTGACTCCTCCTTTGCTGGCTTCCTCCAAGCATCCTGTTAAAAACCTAATTAATTGCTTACTCTAACTGTAGGCTTTCTCCTTGAAATTGCCCATTGCCAGATATTTTGTAAATAATACAAAAATATCAAAGTACTTGCTAAATGTATTTTTTCATAGGATTATTTATTTATTTATTTATTTAGTGATTGTTCATTCACGTGTATAAACCCTATAAAACAACTGACTATGTATCTAGGCACTGGGCTGGTTGCCTAGTATAAAATGATGAAAATAACGTAGACACAGTTTCTGGTTTCAAGGAACTTATAATCTAGAAGATAAAACATATGTCTACATAGAGATGAAAAAGTTCTTGTTTGGTTCAAACAAATGGTTTGGTAATTTAATTAAGTCACCAGCATCTCCAATATCTCCAATAGATTTCCATCAAATTTAGAAGAAAAATCTGAACCTTTTATACCATCTGCTACTACCTGTCTCTATTGTTTTCCTTTATGGTCACCACTCTCACCTTTTTTTCAGGACACACAACATTTGTTGCTAACTCAGACCTTTTGTCTTCCGAGATTTTTCAGTTTACAACATTGGTCTCAAGCTCATCACCATGCTGATTCTGTTACATCTTCAACTCTCAGCTCAATTATCACTTCCGCAGACAGTCCATGCCTGACCACTCTATCCTAATTTGTCACTGCCCACCCAACCAAGTAAATTTCATATCACTTCAACCTGAAATCATCTCATTTACTCATTCATTTTGTGTCCCTTCTATTAGGATATAAGTGTCATAACAGCAGAGCTCCATCTGTTTTTCCTCATCTCTATATCCCAATTTCCTCCCATATGGTGGGTGCGCAATAAATAATTGTTGAACACATGAGGCCTTAGAGTAGGGGGTGACCCTCCACCCTCGATAATCTATGCCCACTTCCTTGTGGTTCCTTCATTCCAAGGCCTTGATGGTTCCTGGTGCCAGGATTCTGGGGGAAATTGCTTTGCATCGACCATATGAAGAATTTGAGGAATTATTTGCTTATATGAAAGAGTCAGAAAGATGGAAGGGTTGGAGTTAAGAAGACAGTGAAAGGCAGAGTACTGCATTACCTGACTCTTTTTGATGCCCTAACTTCCAAATTACGAATGCATGTGTACCTCATATTGGTTTTAGAAATTAAAGAAGATGCTGAGCTTCATCTCAAAGTGGTAAGATGATGGACACACACAATAATAGAGAAAGGTGAAGCTTGAGAGAGCAAATCAGGAGATGCAAAAGCCTTGGGAATTAGCAGAAATATTGAGAAGTATACTGTACGTAATCACTAAGATAAATCTTGAAGAACCATTTGATGTTTTGCAGGTAGACAAAGTAGTTGTGAATGAAGAGTGTTTCAGGAAGAGAAAACAATATGTATAAGAGCATAGTGGTGTGAATCAGTCTTCATATTAAAAATAATAATTCAGCTGAACTTCACTGAGCACCCACTAACTGCCAGGCTCTGGTCCAGCAGGGAACAGCAGGAGTTCAGAAAGGCTGGGGTGCAGGCAGGAGCATGGGCTAGAAATTCAGACCATAGGCTCTGGTGTCTGCCAGACTTGAGGACAAATCTGTTTCTTCTACTTCTCTGTTGTGCAAACTTGGTCGAGTTATTCAATCTCTCTTTGCCTTGGTTTCCTCACCCATCAATTCTTGCTGTGAGGATCCACGAGAAAATGTATGTAGAGCATTTTGCCCAGTGCCCGGTGTGTGACCAGATGCCAGCCACGAGTACTTCTTCAACATTGTTAATGTGGTATAAATGAGTACTGTTATTTGTTGTGAGTATCCGAGATAATAAGCTTTTTGTAAGCACTGAGAGATCTTCCAGTGAATCATTATGAGGAAAGCGAGAAGCTTTTTCAAACTCCTCTCCTGGGAGCAGGGGTGGGGATTCGTGATCTCATTCTGTAGGTTACAGGAGAATTTTCACACAGAGACAGCGCACATTTGCCCCTCTCCTAAAGGGTGGGGATTGTTGCTGGGTGGATACATCTGCATCCCAGCTTTTTGGGGTAAAGTGGTCACTCCCTACTGATTTGTTATCATGCTAAATGTGTCTCCTCCCTTCCTTTCTGGAGCTTTTGCAGCTGTTCCTGGAAGGAGACCCAGTTGAAAGGGGTTGTTATGGATCAGGAACAGCTGGGATCTTTAATGATCTGTCAGCAGCTCCTAGCAAAGTTCCAGCACCCTGAGGTAATGGTGGGGATGGGGAAATCGTTGAGAGGAAGAGCTGATTATGCAACGAGCTGAAAGCCCCTTTGAAATCAGGTGACACAGCTATTGAGAGGCTCACACTAGAGAAGGCCCTGAGGAAGGCTGAGGAGAGAACTTCCTCTCAGAGGATGACCTGAGGCAAACAAATGAGATCCTGTGGGAGATTCCAATATGGGCAATGGGGGAGAAATCCCAGGGCCAGGAAATTACAGGCTCATAATTAGCCGGTCAGAGCAATCAATAGTCATGTCGATTGTCATTTGCTTGCAAATTGCACACCTGGTGTCCCTCAGAAAATCTTGGCCACTAGACTTACATTACTGCTTCTGATGGTTAAAACAGTAATTACTCTGTGTTCCATCAGTCAGCGCAGTATCAACCCAAAGATCTTTGCTATCTGGATTCCAAAACCCTACAGAGGCCTCCGCAAGTTAGTTTGGGATGCTAGAAGCAGAAGGGTAGTTCCTCTTGCATTGTCTGATGATCCCATGTGTTGGGTTTTCAGGAAGACTGATAAAAAGCTAGATCTCAGGCCCTGAGATTTAATCCTTGAAGGGGGTTGTACTTTAAAAATTTTCCCAATGGAGCACCTGGGCAGCTCAGTCAGTTGAGTGCCTGCCTTCAGCTCAGCTCATGATGCCAGGGTCCTGGGATAGAGCCCACATTGGGCTCCTCTCTACTTAATAGGGAGCCTGCTTCTCCCTCTCCCTTTCTCTCTGCCTGCCGCTCTGCCTGCTTGTGTTCTCTCTGTGTCAAATAAATAAATAAGATCTAAAAATACAAATAAATAAAAATTTTCTAAGACCTGAGATTACCACCCTAAGTTTTCAGCAACCCCCACTCACCTTTTTTGTTCTTGTTGCAAGCGACAAAAAAACCAACTCAGATTAATAAATGAAAAAATTTTTATGTCAGTGGAAATTTAAGTCAAAGGAGATTTTGTTTATTGGTAAATAAACAAAGGGCAAGCCTAGCTCAATCCAGAGACTCATGATGTCTTCAAGACTCAGTATTTCTCTATTGTCATCTCTTAGCTTTACATTTTTCTGTCTTGATCATTATGTGGGAGGTTTCCCCCAAAAGACGGCAGAGAGAGCTGCCTAAGCCTTTATTCTACAGCTGCACAAACACAACGTGGAGGAGGAACTCCTTTCCCACAGCTTTCAGTGTAAGACTGCTAAGGGACTCTCAGCTGAATGGCACTGTGTCCATCTGGGAATCAGTCCTGGTTCCTCTTCCTAGCAAAGCCTGAGTCATGTCCTTGAAAGGGGTCATAGGGTCATTCCCATATGAACTACATGAATAGAAGTAGGAGTGTGGTGGTTCCCTAATGGCAAACTGGGGTGCAATAAACAATGTAAATGAATGTATGCTGGGGAGGTAAAAATTACAGATACCTTACTCCATCCCTAACCCAGATTTCAGATCCATGTTGTTTTTCTAATCACAAGTCCCCCAGTAGAATGTCTAGGATGATTGAACAAATATTCAGCCAGTACTTAGGTGTCAAGATCCATGGGAGGCTCTGGAAAAGGAAACATGAGTGGAACTTTTGCTGTCAGAGATCTCACAGTTTGGTGACTGAGACTCTACTAGCATGGGAGTTTCTGTAGTGGTGAGATGGACAAGTACCATGAAAACACAGACGAGGGAATATTTACATTGACTGAGGGATGGCAAGGTGCTAAGAAGACTCCCTTAGAGGTCACTGAAGACTTTGAATCTTGAAGTTTGAGGAGGATTTTGTTGAAGGAACTGAAAGCAAGGGAAGTATTCCTAGCAGGGACACTGACTTATGCAAAGGTGTAGAGGCTCATAGTAGTAAAACACAGACGAGACAGGGCAGGGAAAGAGCACTTGTTAGATCGTAGCAAAAGTCATGTGAAGTTGTAAATTCCCAAATTTGAGCAGGGCTTTGTGGTAGGCAGATTCTAAGATGGTACCCAGTGATTAATACCCTTTATAATCTTCTCCTTTTTGAGTGTGGATGGAATCTATGAATATGAGGACATATTACGTAGTGATTAGGTCATGTTACATAGCACAGTTGACTATAAAAAGTGAGTTCTGGTGGGCCTGGGCTAAGCACATGAACCCTTTAGAAGCAGAAAGCTTTCTCCAGCTGGTAGCAAAAGCTAAAGATGGATATGGTCCCATGGGAAAGAACTGAGGGGAGCCTGTAGAAGCTGAGAGCAACCCCCAGTTGGCAGTCATCAAGGAAACAGGGACCTTCATCCTACATCCACAAGGAACTAGATTCTACCTACAACCAGAAATGAGCTTCAAGGTGGATTCTTCCCAAGAACCTAGCTCAGCCTATCTAGCGCCTTGATTTTGGTCTTGCAAGACCTTCAGCAGAGAACCCAGCTGAGTTTGCTCATTTTTTTGGCAATAGAATTGTGAGTTAATAAGTGGGTGTTATTCTTAACTGCTAAGTTTGTAGTTATTTGTTCTGCATCAACAGAAAACTAATACAGGAAAGAATAATGCAGAGTTCATCGTTAGATTGTACCTATTTGATTCTAAGACTCTCCCAGAGGTATAAGCTCCTCAGGGCTGTGGTTGTGCCTATTTTATTTATCAATGTATAGCCAGCAGCTATCACTCTGCCTGGTACATAGAAGACAGAAAACAAAAATCAGTTGAATGAATGGATACATGAAGAATTCATTCTAACCATTATTAGATGCAGCCTTCACTCTGTTGGTCCTCCAGAGATGCTAGTGAGCATATAGCCCATCTGTGTGTGCACTGCCCTGGTTGCTGGGCTGGATTCCCAAAAACAACTCAGCTCACAGCAGCCAGGTGCCCCATTGCCTCAGCCAACAAACTATTTTGAAATCCCAAACCTACACATGGCACTGTGCTCGGCTTTCTGCAGGTAGAACCCAGAGGCAAAAAGACGTTCATCCTACCTTCAAGAAGTTCACTGACTTACTGGGAAGACAAGATCATCAAAGAGAATATGATTGGAGTTGGTGTGTTATGGGAAGGAAAGCAAGGGATTTGTCACGAGAGGCCCTCGGTTGAGGAGTTGGCTCTGCCGCTTACCAGCCCCGTGACCTCCCGTTCTCACATTTTCCTTTTGGGCCTCAGTTTCCTCGTCTCTCAGGGCACAACAGTAATATCTATTTCTCACAGCTGTTGTGACACTCATACAAAATGCTTGGGAAAGTGGTTTGCAAACTGTGAAGTTTTTACTCCACGTTAGTAAAGAAAGGCGATCACGGGAATGTTAAAGATACCCTGGGACATGCTGGAGAGAAACCAGAGGAAGGCACTGACTTCAGGGAACACTCAGGCAAGGCAAAGCACTCCAGGAAGTTTTGCGCAAAGTCTGGCTTGTGCTGAGATTTTAAAGAAGTCATGGGTGTGGTTCTGTAGGAGGAGGAAAGAACATGGAAAGAGGTGGGATGACTCTGGGGCAGAGTTATATCTGGAATTTATTTTCTGAACCACTCAATGCTCAATCCTGAAAGGCTCTTTTCCTGCTGGGAGCCAACTGTGTTCAACAGGCTACAAAATTTGGCAAACTAAGAACACAGAGACCTTGGATTCTTGTATTATTCAAGGATTCCTTCCCCCCCCCCCCCCCACTGGCTGGAGAATCCAGTACTCTTCTGCAGAGTTTGGAGAATAACTCTGATCTAAAAAAAAAAAAAAAGCAAATTTCTTCATTAAATTGCCGAGTACTTTCTTGGAAGGCTGGTGGGGCCAATCAACAAAGTCAAACTGAATTTCTTTCCTGCCGGAAAGGGAGGCCTAGAAGCAGAGTCTCCTTGTATGGCATCACTAGGGACTTGCTCCAATTACCCCCAGACTTTCAGTTTGAGGTAGTCAGGAGGCAAAGCAGAGTCCTAAGTTCTTGGGATGCCAAGTCCTTTTCTGCTTGGTAACCTACTAACTATGCTAGTGCAGGGAAGTGGACAAGAGGGAGATACAGAAGAAATGTTTTAAGATGACTGTAGGATAATAACAGTGGTCAGAAGAGGGCAAGAAGATATCCAGAATGGTGTGGCTCCCAGGCAAAAGTTGGGGGCAGACTGAATCTAGGAAGAGACACCAGCTCCAGGATGGTGATGGACATCTGTTGGATTTTCTGTTTTATATTCCTTTCCTCTTCTTCTGGTAATATAACCCTTTTCTTTGTTGGGTCTTTGATGCAACTTAACTAGCTGTCCCTCTCGTCTAGCCACAGGGGGGTGGCCATGTGACCTCGTGTGTTCAGAAAATACCCAACCTTCTTAGCCATAGTGACTCAAGAATGGACACATGTTCTCGGGCAGGACCAATCAATCAAAACATTCTCTGATCCCCTTTTGACATAGATCTTAGGGAATATATATTTTTTGTTGGGCTGCTGGGGTTGCTAGGCTAGGTCTTGGGCTGCTAGATACCTTCATGAAGAGACACCATAGAGAGGTACATCTAAGACAAGGAGAGAAACAAAATAAGCTCTAATGACTTATTTTGAACCTCAGGGTCTAGCACTATCTGAAATCACTGATTTGATTGCCCTGTTACATGAGACTAAAATTTCTGTTTGGCATAAGTCACATTATCAAGCATCGACGCTTGCAATTGAAAATGTTTTAAACCATCTAAGTACCAAACTCAAAGATCAAAAAGCTTGGCATTAGCCACATTAATTCATTAGCCTAGAGCCATGCAGGCATTAAGTATGAGACAGCATTCTAAATGTTAGCAGGCGACCAAAATCCATTTATTCACCTATTAATAAGTAGTACTGGGGCGCCTGGGTGGCTCAGTGGGTTAAAGCCTCTGCCTTCAGCTCAGGTCTTGATCCCAACGTCCTGGGATCGAGCCCCACATGGGGTGTCTGCTCAGCGGGGAGCCTGCTTCCTCCTCTCTCTCTGCCTGTCTCTCTGCCTACTTGTGATTTCTGTCAAATAAATAAATAAAATCTTAAAAAAAAATAAGTAGTACTGCAGTCTATGCATGAATCAGATGCTGTGGACGCAGAAGTAACACTTTTTTTTTCCTTGGGAGGAAGTCACAATTGAAGACGATATGTAAACAAATCAGTAACGTCCGCACATGTTTTAAAATTTCTGTTCAGAGCACCATGCTTCATGGTGAAAGATAGTTTCCCAAATCACATAAAGATACAAAAATTTGATTCAAATGTCTAAAACACAGTTCTAGCTGTTAATGAGCTTGCTGTTAAAATACGAAAGAAGGGCTTTCCGCAAAACAAAATGAAAATCCAGGGGCTAGAGAGTTGTCTGGAGTTGAGACCCAGTGACAGTGGTGTGGCCAGCTGTTACGGAGCTCAGACAAGGGAGAGATCCAGGAGTGCTTACCATTCACTGAGGAAGCCTTCATAAACGAGATTAACCTTGGAAGAGGCTTATAAAACTAGGTTGAATTCTGATTGGTTGCTATAACGCAGCTGGGGACTTTAAATCTGCGGAGAATCAAGCCAGGAAGAAGATGGGCAGGCAGCACCAGCCAAGCAGATCAGCCTTGCCCGGTGCCTGGGAGCACTTCAGGGGAGGCTGAAAAAGTGCCTGAAGTGAAGATTTGTCATTAACAAGACTGGGATATTCACAGATCTCTTGATATGTCTGTATTAGATCAGATTTACTTTCATCTGCAATAACAGAGACTGAAAATATACGTGATTTAAATAAGAGAGAGGTTTATTTCTCTCTTGTCATTTTGGGGCCAACATGGTTTCTCCAGGGTTCAGGGACTCACGCCACTATTCTCTTGATGTCAGCTTTCCAGAGGGTCGTGCCCTTGCCCCTTGCCCAAGATGGCTGACCATTATGTCTGAGTCTTACACAGAGAGTGGGAAAGAAAAAGGGGAGGAAACACACTCCTTCTCTATAAAGGCAGGCCCTAGAAATACATTTATATCCATTGGCTAGAACTCAGTCATATGGCCACAGTTAGTGACAAGAGAGGCTGGGAAATGTAGTTTTCTTCTCAGCATCCATGTGTTGAAACCCAGGGATTCTAGCCTTGAGGAAAAGAGAAGCATACATTTTAGAGTATGACCAGTTTATGTTACACTCTCCTTCCCAGGAGGGCCTTGAAGAAACACATGCACTGAGATTCTTGTAAAGGGCTAATCTGCTTTCTTTCTACTGTCCAGCCTCCTGATGAGATTGGGGAAAATAGAAGGAGAAGACAGAATGTTTGTTAAGCACTGTCCTAGGAACTTTCTGCAGTACATTAGTCTTTTTCCACCATTATGAAATAAGCATCATCACCTGCATTTTATTTATTTGTTTGTTTGTTTGTTTTTCCTGGGAGGGGGGAAGAGGAAGATGGAGGGAGAGAATTTTAAGCAGGCTCCATGCCCAGCACAGAACCCAGTGGGGGCTTGATTTCACAACCCCGAGATCATGACCTGATCTGAAATCAAGAGTTGGATATTCAACTGACTGAGCCAACCAAGCACTCCTATTTTCTTCCACATATGGGGAAATCAAAATTGAGAAGATAAGCCTGGAATCTGCATTCAGATCTAACTTCAAAAGCCCAAAATATTTCCATTGTACAACCATATGTTTCCCCCACTATTGTCCACTACAACATTTTTTTTGGTGTGGGTTAATTACTTTAGTCACACTAATTAATCAATCAACCATCCCTTCAGCAAAAGCTTTTTAAGCACTCTGGATATGTCAAGTTTAAGTCCCTGACTTCTTAGAGCTCACATTCTAATTGGGGAAATATTCATTCATTGAAACAAACAAACACTTACTGTATGCTTATTATGACTAAGACTAGTGTTACAAAGACAAATACGCACAATGCTTGGCAAATAGTAGTATACAATGAATACGGAATTAATTAAAGACATAACCCTGAGGGACCTCAGAGTTCTTTAGTTCAATTTCAGAACAATATGGATTTGGGAAAGGATGTGCTAAACATCATTATCTTGGCTACAGCTGCAAACCAAAAGGCCATCTTTGGATGTTTGGGCTGTGGAAGAACTGCTGCAGTCAGGTCTGTCTTCTCAGTGTTGCTCATGTACATTCTCTTTCTCTGAGTGACCTGAAAACCAAGGACATACAGAACCCAGGCAGGAACCTGAACTTGGTACCTGAACTTGGAGCCAATGACTAGCAGATGCGTTCACTTCTTGGGCCTGTAGGAGTTTGCCTTTTGTACTAAAAAACCTGGTCATGATTTCAGGGTGACTAAGGACAACTTAGGAAGAGGAGAAAAGACAAGAACCCTTTAAATACATCTGTATCAAATCATCCATGGGTTTGATATTGAACACAAGGCATTCCTGAATTGGATGGGCCCAACATGGGGGACATGTTGCTGAATACTTCTGTTTATTACTCTCTTGTTTTCCATCCATCGCCTGTCTCCCTCCAGGGTGCTTTGAACCACATATGTAAGACTTATCTATGCTGGAGGCAAAGATAATGATGGTTTATGATGGAGAGTTCTTAAAGGAAGATATGAATTTTAATGTCTGGATGGGTGCCCAAGTGGGGAAAAAAAAAGTATGAAAAGAAGAAGAGAGCAGAAATAGAATGCCTCTAGAATGGAAAATGAAGTGGGAGAGTGTGTGGGATTCTCATTATTCTAGGCACCTCTATGGGGCTGCTGGCTTTTTTGTGGGATGATCACCATCTCTACTCCTATCTGATGGTTGAGCTGTTGACAGTTGGCAGGAGAATCTCTGATTCTGAAAGAGGGAAAATGGAGGATGATAGCAATTGTTGTGGAACTTGATGCCATCGAAGACCCCATCTTCAAATGAGATTGTATTTTGAATCAGAGGAATAACTATATGTTATTTCTGTAAAGACAGACATTTAGTCACAATGTGGGTGCACACCTCTGTGTGGGTGCCCATAATAGTATCAAGCTTGGCATATCTATAGAAGGAAAGAAAAAGATTTAAATCAAGTAAAGCAATCAATCCAGATGTTTGCTCCTAAAATCAATGCTAACATTAACTGAGTCACCTCAGAAAGTTACCTGTGAAGCGACCACTTAAAACATATTATGAGAATTTCTTTCTCATTTTTAAAGATTTTATTTATTTATTTAATTTGAGAGAGTGTGTGGGAGGAGGGACAGAGGGAAAGGGAGAGAGAGAATCTCAAGCTGACTCCCCACTCGGCAAGGAGCATGACTTGGAGCTCCATCTCACGAAACTGAGGTCATGACCTGAGCTGAAATAAAGCACTGGACATGCTTACCTGGCTGAGCCACCCAGATTTCCCCTTTCTCATTTTTTTAAATACCCTCATAGCCACAGCCTATGCCCTTCAATAAGGTAAATCTCTTCGCTTTCTAATTATTCTTTGTCATAAAAATATATCGGCACATTAGAAACAGTGGTAAGAAAATTAGAAAAAAGAAATACAGCTGATATGTTGGCATGGAAAAAAATTACTTGCATTCTTTGAAATATAATAAAATGACCTATGTTAATTGTAAAAAACTGAGAAAATTATGATAAATACAAAGAAGAACATAAGAATTTTCCTATAATCCCAGTACTCAATGAAAAACACTTTTAACATCTTTTTGTTTTATTACTTTTTTTTATTGAAGTCTAGTTGACATCTTCCAGGCTTTTTAATGGCAAGTTTGATTACTCGCTCTCACTGCTTAGTTGGGAGAGGATAAAAATGTAATTAATTCTCCTACTTCTACCATTTCATCCCTTCCATTTTTATCCTCTTCTCCCAACACACACACATACTTCTGAGAAGAAAGATTAAAAACCACTCTTTCCCCTTTGTATTCTAAGGTTTAAGCTTATCTGTGTGTGGGCTTGTGTGTGGGTTTTCGTGTGAGTGTGCATGTGAATGTAGATTCAGTTTGAGGAATGGAGAGTAATGGTTTATTTGGGTCTCAGGGGTCATTGAAGAAATAATCAACCAAGGCCTTATCTTGGAAGATTAGACTTATCATAGAATTAAGACAGAATTTTCCTACATGGAGAGGACAATAGAGCTTTAAGAATGGAGTGGTCCTAGAAAAGAGTTGAAGTCCCTAAGAGAGATAGAGAGAAGAGCACAGATGCCTTCAGGGTCAGAGATCTGTGCCCCTCTCACCTAGCACTCCCCCGCCCCCGAGTGACAAAGCCTCTGTGGTCTATTCCTGGAGACAGAATACTAAACATCAATGTTTTGGGATCATTAGTACCAGCCTCCCAAAGCCAAACCAATGACAAGTCCATTGCTACGAGCACACCCCCTCTCTCACCTCCAGACCTACAGTCCTTGTCAATATCAAGGGGTACTTTGAGAAGTTGGTGTTGGATAGCTGAGCATGGTCTAAAGATGGGCCCTTTTCCATTTCTTGGTACCACATAAGCCCCAGGATAGTAGGAGGTTGTAGAGGAAGGGGTGTGTGTGTGTGTGTGTGTGTGTGTGCTCGCACATGTGTGTGAGAGGGTGGGCAATAGTCCCTGACACAGTTCTTCCTTTCAGCCAGGCAGGATGGGACTCTTGGCCAGATTTCATTCCATTTAGAGAAATAAGGAAATGTGATAGTTCTTGCACCTGTATGGAAGGAGAAAACTCATGCCTGATATAGATGTGTTTTTAAAACACAGTAAGAATGGAATCACACTGTATAATGTATCATGATCATTCCATGCTGTGAAATATTCTTTCAGAATATAATTTAAAATAGCTGCATAGTAACTCACTGTGTAGCCAAAGTAGAATTTGTCCACTTCCCTAGAACTATTTATGTGGTTTCCACTAGTCTTATAGAAATTTCTGACACTGACAATACTTTTGCTGTATATCTGTGCTCATGTCTCTTATTTCATTAGGATAGTATCCCAAAGAATTTCTAGATCAAGGATTTTACAGAATTCTGAAGTCTTTGGACTCCCAATACATGTTGATAACCTGCCACAGAAAGAGAGCATAACTTACTCTTCACCAGTGGGGTAGGAAATGGCCCATTTCTTGGCACTTGGTTCAGTTCTGGGAAGTAACATTGTTCAAATGCTGGCAGTTGAACCAGTGACACATGATATTGCTAAATTTTAATGCCACTTTTTAAATTAAAAAGGCAATTATTTCTGTTAATCATTCACCTTTGGTTTCAGCCTTTTGACTGATTTGTAGATCTGATCCTCCCTAATAGATCAGCGTTTGCCCTGCAGACAAAGCATGTTGTCACCGGATGTGTTGTGGGCCTTCTGGTAAGATGGCTCCATCTGGATGCAAAGTCAGGTTGGGGGAGGGCCCTGGGGAACAGTCCTGGCTTGGCAGCCACCTCCCAGCTATGATTCTCCATCACAGAAGAAAAGACATGCATCTTGGGGGGCAGCTAGGAGCCTTTGTGACAACTACTTGCAAACTGTATGCACCTGGAAGGGTTACTTCACGTCTCTGGTTCCCCATGGTCTCATCTGTTAGATGAGAAGAGAATCTTATCTACTTCATTTAATTGTTGGAGGGCTACATGGGATAGTTCTTATAATGCATGGAGTACAGTGGTGACAGAGTAAGATTTCAGGAACTGTCAGCTGTTGTTATAAATATCAGGGTCTTTTTAAAAAAATAAATATCAAAGTCTTTATTTGGGGATTCCTATGTTGGGATTAACCTTTTTAAAATTGCAAGCATTGGGGCGCGTGGGTGGCTCAGGGGGTTAAAGCCTCTGCCTTCGGCTCAGGTCATGATCTCAGGGTCTTGGAATCGAGCCCCACATTGGGCTCTCTGCTCAGCAGGGAGCCTGCTTCCTCCTCTCTCTCTCTCTCTCTGCCTGCCTCTCTGCCTACTTGTGATATCTCTGTCTGTCAAATAAATAAATAAAATCTTTAAAAAAATAAAAAATAAATAAAATTGCAAGCATTGTCGGCTTCACTCATCCATACATATGAGTGGTGTGTTTATCCTAACAAAATTTTTGTGTTTAAGAAATGTACGCTACAAAAATGTTGAACGTTTGAAATAGAGAAAAAGGAAGAGAAAAACAAATCCTAAAATTGAGATTCTTTTCTGTATTCTTTCTAGTTCCTTATTGACATGTGTTGGCATGGGTACAGTTGTTATGCATGTGTAATTTTATACATATGCATATTTTATATGCATTTATATTAACTTCATATTGATATCTGATCTTTATATTTGTCCTTTTTCCTTGAGTGACTGTCCTATAGTTGCTATGACAATTCCATTAATACTGGATATTTGGAAGTATTTTTAATTTTTGATTATCATGAATACCATGACTATAAACATGATCTCTCCTTGATGTTTTCCATATTTTGATTTATTCAGCATTTAAGAAAAGAAATGCTTTGCCAAACTGTATTTACTAACTAACAATGCCACCAACAAACTAAAAATACCTTTTACTGAACTCCAAGCAGCAAGGCTTTCTAGCTTTTCATTATGTATATTATGGAAACTTGGAAAAAGTAATCTCATTGCCTTTTGATTTGCATTTCTTTCATGACTTGTGATAAACAGTTTTCTTTTTTACTTACTAGAGCTGGTTATTCTTCCTCTTTTGTGATTTTTTTTTTTTTGGACCATTATGATAACATTTTGAATTGAATTATCTTCAAACTAGTTTTTTTTCTCTACCTCAGAACATTATTAAATTGTCACCAATGATTAGTAGTACTTACCTGTGCGCAGATCTGTCCAGGCACTTGGTGCAGGTATGATAATGAGGGAGAGCTGGAATGGACAGCCACATGCAAAGGACTGGTAGAGAGACCGGGTTTGGTCAGTAGAGAAGATGCAGCCCAAAAGGAGGACATAAAGAAGCTGAACAACTTCTCGGATATTTATAGGCATTTGATTTATTTTTTAGTGAATTGTCCATTTAAATCCTTTGTCCATTTCCCTATTTTTTTAATGTTTTCTGTAGATATTTAAGGTTTTTTTTCTTTCTTTATTTTTAAAATAATCTCTATGCCCAATGGGAGACTTGACCTCATGACCCTCAGATCAAGATCCGCATGCTATACTGACTCAGCCAGCCAGCCACCCCTCTTTATATATTTTGATTATGTTTTGTTTTATATGTGTATGAGAGAGTCAAAGACATCTATTATATCTCTATATAGATTGGAATAGTTTTCTAGGGCTCCCATCATTAAATGCCACAGTCTGGGGGCTTGAGCAACAGGAATGTATTTTCTCATAGTTCCGGAGGCACACCCAAGATCAAGATATCTGTAGGTTTGTTTTTTCCTGAGGCTTCTCTCTCTTTGGCTTATAGATGGCTTCTGTGAAATAAAGAAGGAAAAAAAAAAAAAAACACCACACAACAAAACCAATATTCTGGCCCCTGGTTCCTGACACAGAACTCCTAAACCCTTGTAGTTTTCTAAGTGCTAAGAACACTAGGAGTATCTTTTGTTCTAACATTTGGTTTCTGACCCTGGTTTCTGACACAAGTCCCTATATCCTTTGGAATTTCCTGGGAGATAAGAGTATCATCTGTTACAATGAAATGACTCTTGGTGGGTTCCTGGATAGTTTCAGGAGGAGGGCTGACCACCAGAAAGATCAAATTGTGATTAGAAGGCTGGAAATTTCAGCTCTACTCCCATCCTCTGGGAAGGGTAGAGGGTCTAGAGACTAACTTACTGATTGACTATATCTACATCATGAAGACTCCATAAAAATTCCAAAATTAGAGAATTTGAATAACTTCCCAGTTGGGGAACACATGAGTGTACGAGGAGAATGGAGCACCCCCACTCCACAGGGACAGAACTCCCTGAACTTGGGACTCTTTAAACACTGCCCTATGATCCTTTCAACTGACAGCTGTATCTTTTATCATATCTTTTACTGTAAAATAAAAACGGTAAATGTAAATGTTCTGAGTTCTGTGAGCTGTTCTAGCAAACAATCGAATTAAAGGAGTGTGTGGTGGGAAACTCTCATTTGTAGCCAGCTCAACAGAAGTTGTAGGCAACCCGGGGACCAACTGCTTGCAATCTGAGGTCGAGGGTGGTCTTAAGGGACTGAGCTCTTCACCTCTGGGATCAACTCTAACACTGGTTAGTGTCAAAATTGAATTGAATTGCAGGTTGAATTGAATGAAATTGGTTGATATGAGGGAAAAAAACCCCACACATCTCGTGTCAGAAGTATTTTGTGTGGGAGTAAAGGAAAAACACAGAGATTTTTCCTGACAACTGCCTTTTCACAGTGTCTTGAGAGGGTCCTCCCAATAGGCAAGTATGCCCCTGGTGTCTGTGTTCGATTCCTTTCTATAAGGAAATAAGTAAAATTGGATTAGAGCCCACTCTAAGGACCCCATTTTAACCTAATCACCTCTCTTAAGACCGTATCTTCAAATACAGTCACATTCTTAGCTACTGGGCATGAAGACTTCAATATATAAATTTTGGGACACACAATTATACCCATAACATAGATATAAATCTATATGCATATATGTATACATGTATAAAATATCTTTTCAAATCTATTCATATCTTTCCACATAATACTTACTTACATTTTTATTTAGTTATATCAGGTATCATAGTTGAGGTACCCAGAAACAGAGGCTGAAATGGAAATTTGTCTACTAATGCTTTGTTAGAGAAAGACTCCGGAGAATGGAGATTTGTCTACTGATGATCTGTTAGAGAAAGACTCCAGAGAAAACTGCAAGTGAAGGGAGGGAATGAGGAAGGGGATGAGGAACAGGCAAGGATACAATTTGGGGTCAGGTCTAACCTCAGCTTCAAGAAGGTGAGGAAAGAAGCTCCCAGCCACTTTGACTGAAACTGACAATGGGCAATTCTCCAGAGAATCGATCACAGCAGTACTGCAGAAGCTGGGCTATGGCACGAGAGCAAAAAGATCCCAGGGGACATGGACCAGGTACCAATGGCATCTACCACACAGCTTTTGCTTCATTCTTCGTAACACTTGACTCATAGGTAGAAGAATGGTCTCCAACATTAGCTCATATTTTCTTCTAATATCTTTGTGGTTCATGAAAATCTACCTGGAATTATTTTTTCAGTCTAGTGTGAGGTAGAGATATAAAATGATCTTTTCCTAATGAGTTTTTTTGAACACCAGTCACTGAAATAGACCAGAGGGGCCTCATGGGGCCAGAAAAAGCTGGAAATTGCTGTTTGGTACCAACTTGGGTATAGAAGTTGAGAGCACGGGCTTTTGGAAAAGGTCTTATTTCTAGTTCCTTCGCTAGTTCTCCTTGGTCTAAGATTAAGTGTTCATACCAGCTCTACCCCCAGAATGAGAAGGAAATGGAAAGAGGACTGATGAAATTTGGCTGTAAAGAAGGGAGCTCGTGTTTAGCCTTGACTTTCAGCTCAAGCAGTGAGGTCCTACCACCATGTCTGATGTTTGTTGGCGAGAGGGAGTACATGATGTCTGCCTTCTGGAGTCGAGACTGAAAATATGGAAGACTAAGCCTCTCTTACTGGGCCTATGCTCATAACGGTTTGTTTTCCTCCTCAGGAGCACCAGGGATTCCTGGCTTCAGTATTCCCAAATGGACTTACACACTCTCTCTACTCTGGAGATGTCCTTGCCCCAGCGGTTGTCGCTACTATGTTTTTCTTCCTTAAGGAAAACTCTCTGCCTTGACTCCCTGTGCATTTTCTTCCCTGGCGGGTGCTGAAAACACACACCCACCCATCTTTTCTGAAACGTCTAACTCCTCTGACAAGTGACCTTCCTTCCAATCTTGGCAAACCCTGCTGAGTCCTTAGTTGGCCTCTTATTCTGTTTATATTTGAAAAAGAGTTGTTCCATTATTTATCTTAACTTCTCATAAAATCTTCATTTCATTCTTGACTTCACTTTTCTTATCATTTTGGTGCATTCCCTTCACCTCCAGCAAACTTCCCCTTCCTCCTTGGCAAGGATACCTGATGTGTATATTTTTATAACTCCTGTGGCTTTTTCTTATCTCTGATTACTTCATGTTAAATTAGCTCAGTCTGGCTGGGGGCACTCACACACATGATTGCTTTAGTAGCACAGCGACCTTGCTGGAAAGGTCTCCTAGTATTGCTGATGAACTATCTGAAAAATGCTGACTTCAGCTTAGTGTGCAACCATGTCAGGGATCAGAGAGGGACATATCCCTGACTTCAGTCCTGTAATTTGCTTGCTCAGTTGAGTCTCTCAGAAGCTAATGTCACAGGGAATAAGTCTTACTAGCAATAGTAAAGGAGGAAGAAGGGTTACTTTCCATGGTAAATTATAGCATATGACCCTTAAGTAGGAACATAGTCAGAGGTTGATGAATTTCCAGATTGAGGCTGAGGTTCCTTTGAATCAGCCTACAAATGACTTTGTCAAGGTCAGAGTCAAATGATCTTTGGATCCAGCCGGTGGAGCATTTTGGGGGCAGCAGGCAGGCATCTTTCCTAAAGCTTTCTGTCATGCAGCTCCAGTAGGTTAGAAATGTTTCAGATGAGTCCAATGTAGGCTGTTTGATCCAGTCTCTAACCATTTAAATCTGTTTTACTCATTCATTCATCTTTCGTTTATTTATCCTTATGTAACAAGTCCAGGCTAGCTCTGGGCCAAAACTGCAAAATCAGTAAAATCTTCTGTGCCTCTAACCTCCTCCTTAATTGAGGTGCTCTGCTTCTGTCTTCCATCCTCAGGTGCTAAGGGCTACCATATTTCCTCTCTCTTTTACTAAATGACCCCTCTCCTTCCTCCTAGGCATTGCATTGCTTCTCTTGACTCTTGCTCCTTTTCCAAAACATAACCTTCCTTGGGTTTATTCCCACAGAGCTCTGATGAGTGACTAGCTGGACAATCTGGTTAACCATTAACCTGAGGTGAATTATGGACTTAACTCAACTGTGAATGAGAATATGGGAATTTACAGCATCAGGGAGTGCCAACATGGCAGGCAAGTTAAGGGGGTTGATGAAGAGTATACAAGAGTCTGAATACTGTCAAAGCATAATTTTTTGGAAGTTGAAGAAACGAGTTTCATACAAAATACCATGAATTTATGTCAAAATGTATTCCGTTCATTAAAGAGGGAACCAATAATATGACAAAACTAATTTAAGGAAAAATAGAGGAACTAGATATTTATAGACCATGAACAAAGACACTTAGGATAAGATTGATAGGTTGGAAATAGGTTGCCAGATAAGATACAAAGCTTCATAGTGTCCTATAGGGCAATAGGAACGTAACCTCAAGCATTATCTTTACTGCTGGACAGAGATTGTTTGCATGTGGACTGGATAAAAATGTACATGTTAACTAGTAAAAGTGCTGAGCTCTAATCAATAGCAAGAAAAAGGTCAAACAGAGGCATATTCCCCTAGGCAATTAAATGATTTTTGGGTAGGCCTGTGAAACAATATTGTAGCATGACACTGGGAAGGACATATTTTCTTTTTTCCAACTGTTGGAAAATAGATGTTTTATATCCATGTATGTGTATTTTTGAGCTTGTATGTATGTGGTTATATATATATATTTTCCAAAGTCTGCCCTGATAATGACCTTTATCCCCTCTTCTAGGGGAGACTTTCTGTAAATGGGCAGAGAGGTTCTTTTAAGTCATGGGGAAGGAATCCTGCACCACCCTTCTGGATTCTTCAGGTTTCAGCACCCAGATTTTCTCTGGTCTCATTGTTCTTTGTTGTAAGGGCAGGACGTCCATGCAGCTCCTTCACTGGCTGCCTAAAATAGCAGAACTCCAAACCTGTGCAGAATCAGTATTTTCTGTTGGGAATCTGGTAGCCTACAAAGATCGTGTAGCCAGTCTGTAGAGGGTATGTGGAGGTGCAGGAGAAAGATCTTGTGTGTGCTGCTGGTGGCAGAAAGGGCATCTTACCAAACTCTGGGTTTCTCAGGCACACTCTGCACAGATGGCTCGACTGTTGGCTCTGTCCTTTATGAAGAGCTGTGGCTGGCTCTCTTCTTGGGAGCCTGGTGGCCACCTTGAGCCATTTATCCTGTAATTTCTCAGCTAAGGATGTTATTTTCACCTCCCTATCGTCCTTTCCCCTTGTCCATCCTGTTCTTCAATCCCTTAGTTGGTGACCAGCTTATTAGGTGACCCACAGGGACTGTGATGCATTGAATGCTGTCACTCAAAATTTATATATTGGGTCCTAATTTTCAGTGTTCCAGAATTTGACTCTATTTGCAAATGGAGTCATTTTAGATGTAATTAGTTAAGATGAAGTCATCAGTGTGAACTCTAATCCAATATAGTGATGTCCTTATAAAAAGGGGAATTTCTCCATATATACTATGGAGTATTATGCCTCCATCAGAAAGGATGAATACCCAATTTTGTATCAACATGGACAGGACTGGAAGAGATTATGCTGAGTGAAATAAGTGAAGCAGAGAGAGTCAATTATCATATGGTTTCACTTATTTGTGGAGCATAACGAATAGCATGGAGGACATGGGGAGATGGAGAGGAGAAGGGAGTTGGGGGAAATTGGAAGGGGAGGTGAACCATGAGAGACTATGGACTCTGAAAAACAATCTGAGGGTTTTGAAGGGGTGGAGGGGTGGGAAATTGGGTGAGTCTGGTGGTGGGTATTATGGAGGGCACGTATTGCATGGAGCAGTGGGTGTGGTACATAAATAATGAATTCTGGTACACTGAAAAGAAATTTTAAAAATAAAAAAATTTTTAAAAAGGGGGAATTTGGACACAGAGATGGACAGACATACAGAACTCCATGCAAACATGACGGCAGAGGTTAGGGTGATGCTTCTAGAAGCCAAGGAGCACTAACGATTGCCCGCAAACCACTCGAAGCTAGGAGCCTAAGACCCACAGAACAGATTCTCCCTCCTCTCTCTCAGAAGGAGCCAACAACCCTGCCAACACCTCGATTTTGGACTTCTAGCCTCTAAAACTATGAGACAATCTGTTGGTTAAGCCATTTAGTTTATACACTTTGTAATGGCAGCCCCAAGAAATGAATACTGGGACCATGATTCCTCTTCTGTCCCCCAGGCACCAGAGCAGTTTTCTCCCAACAGGTTCTGTAGAGCTAGAAGCTTCTCTGATAGACTAGGCCAAGCCAAGGGGGCCTTCAGGCTCTTCTTTCAACAGAGCAGCTCTGCATCTTGTGTTTCTCTTCCCTGAGCCTCCATGTTCAATTTCATTTGCCAAAACAATTCATCTGCCAATGAAGTTAGAAACCCTAGCAATGAGGGTTTCTAACAATGAGGACCTCTTTCTCCAACATTTTATGACCCCTCCAAATGTTCTCATTCTAAGTGTCTTCTTAGTCTGTGCCGTCGTACAATAAGTTCCTCTGATGACCAACTGTTTGTAAGGCTGAACAAGGGACCTGCTTGGGAAAATGCAGAGTCAGGAAGGGGGAAGTCCCCAGACACTGAGATAACAGGCCTGTTTTTTTCATGCTACAGAAGGCTGGGTTTCCACCAGGCCCTTCCCAGAGGGCAGGGCCTGTGATCGGCATGGCCTTGCAGGGATAGTTTCATGTGGCAAGAGGAGAAGGACAATGGCGAAGAGCCTCACTACGAGATGACGCAGCTCAACCGCATGTTGGTTTCTT
This sequence comes from Mustela putorius furo, assembly GCF_011764305.1. Taxonomy (NCBI): domain Eukaryota; kingdom Metazoa; phylum Chordata; class Mammalia; order Carnivora; family Mustelidae; genus Mustela; species Mustela putorius. The sequence continues at coordinate 20,194,801 of NW_025421322.1, read as the reverse complement.
AGCTGGCTTGGGGGTCTGCCTCACCCGACTGGTCTAGGGTCGCGCTTACCACCTTTGCTATCACCTGGTGATTGCCCTCCTCCCTCCAGAAGCAGGGGTTCCTTTGCTCCATCACGTGATGGATGCTTAGGGCCACTGCCACTGTGGGCTGCTTCGGACTTTGAAGCATACTCCGACCTTCCTGCTGGCCTCTTAGAAATCTTAACTCTTTTCATTGCTCCCGTGCTTTAACGACTCTGCATTACCCGTGTAGGGAGCCGTTTGTGAGGATTTCCAATTCAAGGGCACATTTGTAACTATACCTGTGACCAGGGGAGCCGGCAGTAACGAGCTGAGAAGTGATGAGATCAAAATTAGCACTTGTGCCCTGCGTGATTCTATGTGCTTTTATAACAACCCTATTCGGTGGGCGCTATTATCCTCAACTGACAGATGATGAAGTCGAGGCTCAGAGAGGTTAAGTAAGTTGCTTAATGTTGCATGCTCGATGAATCGCAGAATAGGAATCCAGCCCAGACAGCCTGGCCCCAGAGCTCATTCTGAAGTACCATGTGATACACCTTTAGTGAATATTCCCAGTAAGAAGGCCAAGTTACAAGCTCAGGAGACTATGTTTGCATGGGTTTCTGAGGTCTAAGAGAAAGCACTGAAAACAGTGAAGAAGGTGCAGGTTGATAGCAATTCATAAATTAACAGGAATGTTGCCCGTTACATAAAAAGTATAATAAAGACTACAGTGAGTACTGAACTAAATTGTCATCATGATATTTTTTACCAAAACACAGATAATTACAGCTTCCCCTTGGGCTTGGTCCAGCCTAAAGGAAATGTTAAAGTATCAAAAAGGACACTAAGGTGGTTCTACATCCTGAAAAAGGTGATAAATATTGGGGGGCTTGCGGGACTCAGTCTGTTAAGTGTCTGCCTTTGGCTCAGGTCATGATCCCAGGTTCTGGTCCTGGGATTGAGCCCCACACTGGGCTCCCTGCTCAGCGGGGAGTCTGCTTCTCCCTCTGCCTCTCCCCTCCCCGCTTGTGCTCTCTCACTCCCTCTCTCTCTCTCAAATAAAAAAATAAAATCTTTTTTTTTAAAAAGGTGATAAATATCCAATATGTTTTATTGTCATTTCTGTATCTAATTTTCCTGGGAAGGTAGAGCCTTTGCCAAGAATTTCCTAGAAATGAATATAAACAGAAAATTATTCCCTATACATAGTGCATATTTTTAGCATCATACTGGTAATATGGTCCTTCTTTTTTTTTTTGTTTTTTAAAGATTTTATTTATTCGACAGAGAGAGATCACAAGTAGGCAGAGAGGCAGGCAGAGAGAGAGGAGGAAGCAGGCTCCCCACCGAGCAGAGAGCCCGATGCGGGGCTCGATCCCAGGACCCCCCCATGACCTGAGCCGAAAGCAGAGGCTTTAACCCACTGAGCCACCCAGGCGCCCCAATATGGTCCTTCTTTTCCAGGTTGTGGGATTGAACGGCTTTGCTGGAATGATAGCCTTTGTCATTCACAGGGTTAGCTGTCCCAATTCCTCCTCTGGAAAGAGATTTTCAGTTTGATTGGCAGGATCCAGGCTTGACCTACATGCTGGGAACCCAGGTGACACTTGATTGATGGCCACAGCTGCCTGGCTCATTGTGTGAGGGTCCTTCCGGCTTCCCTGCCATGCTGGGCTGTATAACTTAGGCTTTATTGAATGCCATTCTTTGCTTATCCCTGGGTTGGTGGAAAGTGCAGTTTCCAGCTTCGACACAGGGTACGGTGAGCTCCTGTCTGGCCAGGCCGTGTGTTGGTGAAGTCATTGGAGCTCGAGTCTCTGCGGGACTCCCAATGCTGGGCTGACTGGGAGGTTAAAAGACACAACTGCTAATAGGCCCTGAGAGCGGTGGTGTCTCCCTGGAGGCATGAGGAGCTCGCACAGGAAATCGATATGGCAGAGATTATCCTGCATCTACTGTGGTCCTTTTCCACCAAGACCAGATAATGGGAGGGATGTCCCCAGGGTACACTATTCATTTTACTTGGAGAATTGGAGGTGAGACCAGAGAAGGCAACAGTCCCTCTTTCAGCCGTGGACTTTTGATTATAGAACTATTGCCCAATCTGTTCTTCCTCACGGGAGATCTTTAAAAAAATATATATCCTATGCGGAAATTCAATATGTGAAACAGAGAGGAGCAGACGTAGAGAAGCCATTGAAGTCTTGCTCCATATTCATTGGTCTGGCTTGAGTTCACCAGCGGGGACAGACAGATGGTGTCCCTGCTCCTCTGCCCAGGAGTTTTCTTCTGGAGGCTCTACAGAGGATTCCTCAGATGGCCTGCAGGGGTGCGTGGAATTGAGGGGTTTGAGACCCCCCTTGGGGCCACTCTCAACTAATGTGGTTCTAAGCACGGTGGAAAAAGACTCTAGTTCCCCACCACTCAGTGGGAAATACATGTGGTGAGTTCCACACCAACCTTCAGAGGTTCTCCAACAGCCTCTACTGTCCTCAGAGAAAATCTACTCATTAATACACGCTTTGTGGCTCTTTCTTCCTTTCCAGCTTCATTATCTGTATCTGTGCCTTAATCCTTTTCTCAGAGTCAGAATTTGGGGCAACCAAATCAAGACAATGGGACTTGCTCTGGTACAGAAAGGATGAGGAGCCCTGGGCAAGACCTCTTGGCTTTCTCATGTCCCTTCCTCATGGCCCTGGCCCCACCTTCCTCATGTAGTTGGTCCCTGAACTCTTATGGAGCTCCAGGTATGCTATGCAAGAGCTAACTATCTCCTTTTCAAACTGGAAAGACCCAAGACAGAATTGGTATATCCTTCCAAGTCCTGCCCTTTTTCTTTCTTTCCTGATCTTTGAAAATGGCCCCATCACTCCTTCCTCAGGGCCAGCAACTTGAGTTTGATCTTGTACTTCGCATGGCCCATCGGCTAAACTCTCCTGGCCCCTCCCTATGCAATTAGCTATAGGTCCTCCTAATCTACCATCTGAATAGTTGCTGGATGCCTCCTATCCTAACTCCGCTACCATACTTACTTCAGACACCACGTGTCGTGGGTTCTCCTTGGTAGATACTGTTGGTGCCACAGCGAGGGTCCCCTTGCAGCTGCGATGCCTACTCCCTCATGTGTAGTGAGTGTGGCAGCTAACAGCTTATATCTGTTGACTTCTGCAGAGAATTACCCTTAGCTCATGATCCATCTAACCCAGGAATACTGGATGGCTATACTCTCTTACTCCCTAGCACCTAACGACGGACTGAATCAGAGTACATATGAAGCCCATCCCCTTGCCTCAAAATGGAACAACTCTGTGGTGCAATTTAGACTCCAGCCCACCCTGTGGATCAGCTCAAGGATAAGCTTTATCTGGGACTATATCCTTGCTATGTGTCTGCTCTTTCCTTATCTTTTCCCTTCACTTATCTATTTTCCTAGAGAACAACCCCTCAGCAAATCATGCACCAGAATCTCATCTCAGGCTCTGCCTCTGGGCAGCCCAACCCAAGAATCTTCACAAACTAGACAGCAGGGAATCTTTATAAGACACTCTCCAGTAGGATCAAATGCCTGGAAAATTCTTATAGGCAATGTCATCATCACTTGCTTCCAACCCTCTTCTTTGGATTGAGTTTCCCATGTTTCCTTTTTGCTGCCCTTTCCTGAGTTTTCTCCTTCTCCCCTGCTCTTGTGGCTTGAAAACCGGGGGGGGGGGGGGCATAAAATTTTGCTGCTACACTGTTGTTAAGAATTTTGCTATCTATTTTCAAGATACTGATAGCAGTCTATAGTTTCCTTTTCTTGAAATGTCTTTGTCTGGTTTTGGTGTTAGAATAACGCTGGCCTTGATGAACAAAGTAGAATTGGTTTAAATTATTCCTTAAATATTTGGTAGACTTCACCAATAATGCCATTTGGGCCTAGAATATCCCTTAAATTCTTTTTCTTTCTCTTTTCCCCCTTTTAGTTAATGGGTTCTGCCCACTCTCTACTTTGTCTAGGTTCAACTTTAGGGTATGAAATTTTCTTAGCCCCTGGATGCCAGGGACTATGCTGTCCCTTTCAGGGGGACAGGGATATTCCAATTCTACTCCCATAGTGTTCCATATGTGAGTTCCACTTGAATACTCTGTAGAGTAAATAGTGGTAAGCATCTAGAACTCTCTGCTCTGGATTCTCAACTCTCTCTCACTGTTGCTGCCTTGAAGTTTCCACTGCCATGCTTGGAGATAACATTGGAGTACTAATGTGGCCCATGATAAGCTGCACCTGCCAGCTCTGGGCACTCTGTGTGCAGCCATAGCTGATGTGGTTTTAAGATCTGGGTCCAGAAAACCCATGGCTACCAGCACTCCTGCGCAGTAAAGAAACTCAGCAGAGAATATACCACCTTGCTCCTCTCTAGTGTCAGGAAACACTAAAATTTAGTTTTCAGTTTGTATTTCATTCTTGGGTCTTAGTGAAGAGGTCAGGGAGATGACGGTAATGACCCAAGTAGTTTGAAGACAACCTGCTATTTTGGAGAGAGGCGAGAAATACTTGGCTACCCCTCCAGGTACAAGGAATACCTACTACTGGAATATCAGTATTTTCTGTCCAGGGTGAAACACTTCCTAAGATGTGGTCTACAGTGTCAAAACCCTGGTTTTAACCACTGTGTATCTGGCTTTGCCATTCCTATCTTTTTCCCTTCCCAGCATTCAGCCTCCCTCCCAATCCAGAATGTTGCAATGGCCCTGGTGTAATACTCTGAGACTTATTTTCCACATTTATAAAGTGATAATGTTAAAATATGTGGATTCCAAAGTCCCTTGCCATGCTAACATTCTGCATTCCTGAGACTGACATGCATGTGCCTTACATTTTCACCTATTTAAAGAGGGGAATTTTCCATTTCCCTTGGTGACTGAGCCTTGATATTTCCTTGATTGTTATAACAGACTCTGCAGACACATGGCAAGGACATAAACATCAAACAAATATACATTTCTAATGAATTATTTACACCATGGATAAGCATTAGTGCAAGTGGTTTTGTTGAAATGGAATTATAAGTCAAAAATCAGTGCTAGATGAACAGAGGGGAATCTTTCTTCATTTCCAAGATAGTGGGAAGGAAAAAAAACTTGCTTGTAAGAGCAGAGGTTTTAAGGACTTTTGTACAGAGAGGGGAGGCAGCCTAAAGCCATTTTGACAGAGACGATCTCCAGATGCAGGATGTGGAAAAAGAGAAAGATTAAGATGATTAAGATGGAGTAAAAGGAGTGGTGCATTTGTTTGTATGGGTGGGCTCTGGATATGGCCTGAGCATAGCAAAAGCCACGGGACTGCTCACTCTGGGCCATGCTGAGTCTGTACTGACATGCTAGAGAAGGATGCACTTCATAAAGGTAGGGAGCTGAAAATAATAACAATGAACATAAGTATAGACAATATTTACTGAGTGCTTATGATATGCTGGATTTGGGGCTAAGTTCTCTAGGTGTATGATGTTGAATCATCCCAACATGTGGATGCAAAAGGTTAACATCATGGTTTCCCCTTTAGCCATGAAGAAACTGAAGTGTATAGTTGCTAGCAGTCTGTCTAGGGCCATGCAACTATTAAGTGTTGGAGCTGGAATTCAAATTCAGGTTTGTTAACTCTAATGTACTATACTGATTCTGATGTATGAAAATAAATTCTTTTTTTTAAAAAAGATTTTATTTATTTATTTGATGCATAGAGATCACAAGTAGGCAGAGCAGCAGGCAGAGGGAAAGGGAGAAGCAGGCTCCCCACTGAGCAAAGAGCCTGATGTGGGTCTCAATCCCAGGACCCTGAGATCATGACATGAGCCAAAGGCAGAGGCTTTAACCCACTGAGCCACCCAGGTGTCCCCCGAAATAAATTCTTATATAAATAAATGATATATGTATCTAGAACAAATTCAACCCTGAGGATATTCATTGAGCTCTCTGGCTGAGGTGACTTGAGTTCATAACCTTGAAATTTTCCCTTTTCTGCACGTGGACTATTTAGGTCCTCGAGACTTTCTGGATATACAATTTTCTCAGAAACAGACTATCTCCTTGCTGAGAATTTTAACTGGCTAACTTCATCTCTGATAGCCCAATATTTTGCATTGCCATGAGTCTGAAGAAATATTGATGCGGTTTTCAGAAAAAGAAACATTTTCTATTGTTTTGTATTTTTTCCTCCCTCCCCTTCTTTCCTTTTTCCTTCCTCCTTTTCCCCCTTCTGTGCCAATCTGAATAAAGTCTGACGTTGCTTTTCAGATGCTAAAACAAGTCTTGCCTTCCAGAAGAAATAACACCTACAAAGTTTCACCCTGAAAGGATATCAGAAGGGCAATTTCAAATAACCAGATTCAATACCATTTCTGGTGATAGCATTATCAACAATTGAGCTTTTTAAAAAAATGCATTGGACATTGCACTTCGCATATACATGATCTCAAAGCACCTTTTGGAAATAAGTGCTGTTATGATCACAAGTTTAAAGGAAATGATATTATTATCTTCATTTTAAAAAAGATAGAGGAGGGGCACCCGGGTGGCTCGGTCGATTAAACATCTGCCTTTGGCTCAGGTCATGGATCCCGGGTCCTGGGTTAGAGCCCCGCTTCAGACTCCCTGCTCAGTGGGGAGCCTCCTCTGCTCTGCTCTCTCTCATGCAAGCGCTCATTCTCTCTCTCTCAAATAAATAAAATCATTTTTTTAAAAAAAGATGAGGATAAGTCACTTGCTCAAGGTCACACAGCTAGTAAGTGGTGGAGGCAGGATCGAACCTAAGCTGCCTAATTTGAAGAATGGTGGCCTTCTCATAATATCATATCACATGCCACCGGAGGAAAAGCCAGTCCTGCTAAATCTACAGGTGACAGAAATAATGGTGAACTATTCGACATCTATCCATACCTTTTTGCCTTCTTTCTTCTACTCACTCATCCTAAAAGTACCTGTTATGTACAATTTATTGGCTTTCTTAAAGAAAAGGGAAGCCACTGCTTGGAGTTCGGCATCTCTCTTCCTCTTCTGTAATGTTTCTAAAGAGGATAGAACTAGGGGCAGAATGCGCTGAAAGAGGAAAGTGGAGAGCCTTGTTTCTCCAAGTAATGAAGATAGTATGTGGCACAAAGAGGCAAAAGATTAAGAGGCTGGGCGGGGCCTTACAAGTGGGGTCAGAATGATGCATCTCTTATTCTCTGCTTCTTGGCACTTTCCTTTAATGGGGACAGGAAACAGGGTATGAGTCACTAGGTTCGTCCCACTTTCTTCTTGCAGTAGCAGGCTCACAAGATTTCCCCTTGCAAACCCTTGCTTCTCCTGCTTCCCTCTCTCTGAAGTATAGTCAACAGCATTCTGTACTTACTATGACCAGGCACTGGGGAACACAGAGTTTCTTCTCTTAAGTAGCATTCAGTGAGTGATAATTTTCTCATGTTTACAGGACCATGCTTTCCACATGCTGGTCTGACAACTGGATTCATCAGAATCACCCAGAGAGATGTGCAACCATCACTTTATCTTTTTTGAAAACCATGCAGCAAAGCGATTGGAGACAGACTCTGCAGGCTCCCTCGCTGCCTGGGTTCAAATCCCAGCCGGACGCAGCATTGGTGAAGTTCCTTAGCTTCTCTGGGTTTTGGTTTTCTCATCATAAAGCATGATAATCATTAGTTCCTAATTCTTACAGTTATAATGAGGATTTAGAGAGTTAATAGTATGCATAAAATACTTAGACGCTAAGTGTCTGACAGAAAGTGCTACAGATTAGGAAACTATCAGCATTTAGGAAACTCTGCTCACATGGACTGGATGGCAACTTTTGGGCTGGGGGCCCAGGATCAGATTTTTTTTTTCCAGGTAATTCTGCCTCTAGGTCTTGTTTTAGACCCACTGATGTGGAGTGTCCAGGGAAATATTCTTAAATAGGAGTTCTGTGTCCTCTCCTAGTTCTCTTTCTCTCTTTGTAACCAATTGTCTTTACTCCTTTATGTCCTGTTGGAATCTCATTTCTTCCAAACATCTTTTTCTTGTCTGGTTTCTATTGAGGTCCCCCTCTGAAGATCTGATGTTGAGCTGGAGCTACTACTCAGAAACTAGTGGCTGATGAGGCCCTTCCCTGCATTTGATCCATCTCTGGTTGTTACTCACACAGTTGTGTTGGACCTGTGACATTATAAATGCCTTGGCATAGACCCACACCTATGGGGTTGCCCATAGTCAGAGCTCAATAAATATCAAGGTTGGTAATGACCGAGACACATGGTTTAAGCAGGTACTCTGTACCTGTCAGGTACAAAACTTTGCAAGGGCTCCATCCAACTGATAGATGAAGTACTTTCTTGATACCAGCTGTGATAAACAAGTATTCTACTTTAATAAGTCCTAAAAATATGAAATCAATGGGAAAAAAATCACCTCGTGAATAAAATGTCACGTATTTTCTTTTACTTTTATATATCTAGGACTCATTGTCTATGTGACATTAACCACACAGCCTAAATAAAATGCAGAATCAGGAGATAGTTCTAAGAAAGACAAGTAAAATAAACACGGTTGCAAAAAACTATAATCTTAATGACTTTTACAGGAAGGACAATGACTTTAGAAGATACAGATTAGCTTCCTGGACAACAGTGAGCTTCTTTTTTTTTTTTTTTTTTTAGATTATTTATTTATTTATTTGACAGACAGAGATCACAAGTAGGCAGAGAGGCAGGCAGAGAGAGAGAGAGGAGGAAGCAGACTCTCACTGAGCAGAGAGCCCGATGCGGGACTCGATCCCAGGACCCTGAGATCATGACCTGTGCCGAAAGCAGAGGCTTAACCCTCTGAGCCATCCAGGAACCCCAACAGTGAACTTCTTAAGGCTATAGAGAGTCGTTGCTCTTCTCCTGTTTTAACCAATGAGTCTAGAGGGGGTTGCCATCCTGATTTGTCCAGGGTATGGGCACAAGACCCATGCTGGGTGTTTGGGCTGGCTTATAAACAACAGATCATTGTTTCTCAGACTTCTGGAAGCTGGAGGTCCCAGATCAGTGTGCCAGGCAAGCTGGCTTCTGGTGAGAGCCCTGTGCCAGGTTGCAGATGGCTGACTTCTCATATCCTCAAATGGCAGGGGAAAAAATGGTACTTTTATTAGGGCACTAATTGCACTTTTGAGGGTTCTACCCTCATGACCTAGTTACCTGCCCAAAGCTTCAGGTGTTAATACTATCACACTGGGGGTTAGTAGTGCAACCTATGAATTTGGGGTGCACAAAATTCAGACCATTGCATTGGTTGAAAAGAGGCTTCCCCTGGGAGTTTCTGAATTGAAAATGCAGATGAGGATCATCTAGATCTGTTATGGCCATGACTAGCTTCACACAGCTGGTGGCTTAGAGAATAAATCCAGCAGGCAGAGAGATGCACTGATGGGGATAGCAAAAGGGAGATACAGGGTCATAGCAGCATGGATGCCTGGGTTAGTTCTTACAGCTTTACTCCATCCCCACCCTCTGCACTGTAGTATGTGAAGTTACTGCTTTCTATTTTTTGCTATGTTAATATGAATTAGTTTTGTTTAAATGTCATGGAGTTCTGACTTGGTAGAGCATAATAAGTTTAGAGTTCTCAACTCTAAACTCATTCTTCTATTAATATAGTTGTATCAGTGTAGATGTTGGGAGTCCAAACAGCACTACACTGTTGTTTTACAGGGAAGCAGAGGTTAACTAACATCCCTAGACACTTTTCAGATAAACTACTATCTAGTTATATTTCCACCTTTCTGCAATGGGCAGTTAATTCTTTTGAATAAATGTAAGAGTTCCATCTTGGTGGTTATAACTCCATATTTTAACTTAGTGAAATTTGAAAGTTGACTTTTGTCATCTAACATGTTATCTCTCCCTTCTGAGTTACTATAACCTGAAAATTTGGTATATGTGTGTTTTATGTCTTAAATGTATACAAGTTATACATGTTTAACATGAAAAAAGTTGAGTATTTTTGACTTTACAATGTCCCTTCTAGGCATTAATCCTCTTCCAGATGCTTAAGAAGGCAAGTTGAAGGGTGTCCTTTGCAGAATTATTATAGAGAAAAATGGGAATAACCATAATATCCCATAATTAATAGAGAAATAAACATGTGGTATATTTATGCAATCAACTACATGACTATAATTAAACTACAATGCTAAGTATGAACACTGTTCCATAGCATTGTTTGAACAGAGGCTGATGATGAAGGAAATGTGCAGAATGATCTGTATAATGCAATATTATAACAAAATGTTATATAAAAAAATGTTAAAAATGGCCAATTCTGGACAGTAGGATCTGGGTAATTATTATTGCTATAGACTGCATATTTACCCCCCAAATGTGTAGGTTCAGTCTTATTTCCCAATGTAATGGTATTTGGAAGTAGGGCTTTTGGGAAGTGGTAGGTCATGAGGGTGGAGCCCTCAAAAATGGGATTAGTGCCCTTATAAGAGAGATTCTAGAGAGTTCCCTTACTTCTTTCTTCCATGTGAAGTTACAGTAAGAAGATAGGCCTCCATGAACCAGGAAGCAGGCTCTCACTAGACACACAATCAGCTAGCACTTCGATCTCAGACTTTCATTCTCCAGCATTGGGGAAAATGAATGTTTGTTGTTTAAGCCACCCAATCTATGGTATTTTGTTATAGTAGACTGGATGGACTAAAACAGTTATATGATACTTGTGATTATATTTTTTATTAAAAAAATAAAATATAGTCTTTGGCACTTTCACAGCAGCGTCCACCAACATGATTCACCTACTTAATACATTTATCAAAAAAAGCAAATGAATATGACCAGTTTATCATTCTTTTTGGGCGTTAAGGGAGATTACATCTATCAAGGTCCCTTGTGGTTGAATCTGGGTCATGTGACTGGATTCCGGTCAATGGAATGTAAGTCTGGCCATCAAACTTCTTACAAGATCCTCTATATTATTTCCTCCCTTTCATAGTGACAGTGGAGGCCAATGGATGAAAGGAGTTACCACTCAAAATATAGCCATACAGGACAGCTGTCCCATCTACATCAAACTGATGTGAATGACTGATAAGCCTCAGTTGTGTTAAGTCATTGGAAACCATGGGATTATTTTTCAGTAATTAGTGCTCCTTTTGAAGCACTAACTTTTCTACAAAGATTTATTTCTTGAGATAGTATTAAAACATTAAAGGAAAATAAAACAGATAATGTCATACTATCCTAAATCAGCTTTTAACATTTTTCCCTTTTCACATTCCATTATAAACTATAGACATACTTAAAGAGAGTTGTAATGAACTTGTTGCAAAATAATTTGGAATAATTATTCTCTAAGGACAAGATTTCTGAAGAAATCTTTTTCCTTTCTTTTGAGCTTTTTTTTTTTTTTTCCCAGATACGTTCTTGAGGTATGGATATATTTAATTTTTTCTGAAGTGATTGTATCAATTTGCAGTACCATCAGCAATTTTCCTGAACTATTACAGCATTAGCTTTTAGCAATTTTATTTTTTAAAATGAAAATTGTTGCACCTTTCTATATTTAAAAATATTACAATCTGCTTTGGGAATTTCAGACAGTACAGAAAAGTTTAAGGAAGAAAGTAAAAATCACCCATATTGCTAACTGTCTGGTACCTACTGATGACATTTTAGTGTGGAGCCCTTGGATTGTATGTACGCGAACACCCACACCTGTGCATGTGCACAAAAAGGTTACTTCTAAATATTCTCTATATAACCTACCTTAGCAATCTATTATGGATTTTTTATGCCAACACATACAGATCTCTGTTATTTTAAATATGAGCTGATCTTTTCAGAAGTCACTAGGCAATGTGGCTATTTAAGTTCATTAAAATCAATTAAAATTATATCAAATGAAATTAACTTAGAAATTCAGTTTCCTCTGTCCCACCAGTCACATGTCAAACACCCAACAGCCACATGTGAGTAGTGACAACTGTACTACACGGCACAGATATGGACCATTTCCATTAACTCTGAGAAGTCCGTTGTACAGCAGTGTTTTACATTTATAAAAGTTTGCATAGGTTTATCAAACAAATCTCCTATTCTTGATATTAAGTTATCCCCAGCTATTTTTTTCTCAATTCTAAACAATATTGCAAAGAATATCTCTGTAGTGATCTTCAGGCAGATCCATGATCACTTTCTAAGCTTCAGGGTGGGACCGAACTCCAACATAATGGCATGCGCTGACCCAGCTCTTGCTACACTGAGTTCCTGATTTTCTTTCTTTGACTTTGCGACCTCACTGTTAATCACATCTGGATTCTGTCTTTGTGCTTTGAGACGGCTATCATCAAAATATGATTAATTGAGTGCTTAAGTAGTAAACACTTAATGCTCAGAGTTCTGGAGACTGGGAAGTCCAGGATCAAGGCACTAGCAGATTCTGTGTCTGGTGACAGTCTGTTTCCTGGTTCAGGAGTGCTGTCTTCTTGCTCTAAGCTCATAGGGCAGAAAGGGGAGATCTCTTTTTATGAGGGCACCAATCCCACTCATCAGAGCAGGGCCTAATCATGTCCCAAAGACCCCACCTTCAAATACCATCACACTGGGGCTTAGGATTTTAACATAAAATTTTTGGGGGGGATACAAATATTTGGCCTATAAGCAGATACTTTGTCATCTCCTGTTTTAACTGTTGTTTCAATAAGAGTTTTTAATCTTTATGGTCTCTATGTGTATAAAACAATTCTTATTTTCTTTCTTTTTACTCCTTTTTAGAAGTAAGTTTTCAAAAAACATCCTGCTCATTTAACTTTTACTTCTGTATAAGTCAGTATAGGCTAGGCTGTGCTACAGTAACAAAAAACACCTCAAATTATTAGTGACTCAGAACAATAAGATTTTTATTTTTCACTCATTATAGCAATTGGCTGGGGCTCACTCCTACAAGTGGGAGAAAGAGCTTGGCAAATTTATGCACTCTTTTTCTTAATAAATATTTTATTTATTTATTTAAGATAGAGACAAAGAGAGAGAGAGAGAGCATGAGCAGGGGGAGAGGCAGAGGGAGAAACAGACTCCCCACTGAGCAGGGAGCCTGACATGGGGATCAATCCTGGAACCCCAGGATCATGAACTGAGCTGAAGACAGACACAACCCACTGAGCTACCCAAGTAGCCCTCAATGCCTAACTCTTAAAATGGCTTCCCAGAAGGGATAGACTTGACTTCCCCTCTCATTTGAATGATCAAAACAAGTCACAACAACCTGCCTAACTCGAAAGGGGATGAGAAGTTCATGTATCTGAGAGAGCAACCAGGGTACTTGGTAAAAAGTAATAAGGATGCATCCAATATTTATTTTGCTAGGGAATAATAATTTAGTGAGGATAATAAGGCCTAATGGATACTGTGTACCAAATATTTTGGAAGTATTTTACATAGATGCCTCATTTAATCTTCATGATTTTCATTTTAAGCACAATGATCATCCTTATTTTATAAATGAGGCATAGAAAGGTTAGGTATCAAGGTTGCACAGCTACTAAATGGTAGAATTGGGATCCCAATTCTAGAAACTGCATGCCTAAATGCTTCCTACATTATTTCGTGTTATTTTTTCAATTCATACTGGTGGCTTTCTCTTTTCTCATCTTTGAATGGGCAGTATTTTATCCAGACCTGCTGTCCCAAAATAATGCATAGATAAACTTCCAACTATGGTTATTTGGGTGTGACCTGGCTTTTTCCCATAAAAGGTAAGTAAAGGGCTGGATGAGGCAATAGCCTATAAACAGTGAGTCCGTATTACCTAAGAAAGGTAGCAAGGCCCCATGAGCCATTACCATTGAAAACCTGAGCATTTTGCATAAATGTTCTCTGTTGAAACTCCTGCAGAAGCGGAGGCTTCACTGAGCTGGGGCAGTCTCCAGTCCCCTTGGGGAGATTCTTTCTAGTTGTGTATTGAGCTTCAGACTTAGGGCAAAGGAACACTATTAAAAAATAACTCAGTTAAGAGAAAAACTCGTTGAGCTGTGGGCTTTCTGCTAGATGTGACTGCAACTAGACACTCCCAAACAGCTGCCTCTTCTTGTTATTCCTATTGATTAATCCTTAATTCTCCTATGGTATGTCTTTGCTCTTATATCTTACCCCTTTAAATCAGGACTATTTCCCCCTTCAAGCCCATATTCACCTTACGAGTGCCAAGTGGTTTTCCAAATATGAGCAAATGACCAGGGGTGGCATGATGATTTCTCTGCCTTTTTTTGTCAACAGGTCTGTGCATGTCCCTAGTTATGGAGAGATTGACTCCAAGTGTGGTTATCCTCTATCTGCTCTTAACCTGCTTAAGGGCCCTCCCCTAATTTCCCATCCCCTTCCTTCCTAGAGCTGCCTTTGAGAAAAGGTAGTTACTTCTTTCCACTGTTGGTACTGGAGCTGGCAGGATTCCCCTTTGTGGTTCATATGTTGTTGGCACCATTCCCTGGGTCACAGAGGGTGTCTTTGTGTTAACCCCCGTATCTCTCCTCCTTGGTCATTTCAGTGACTTCCCTGGAGGGGGAAGTGGAGACTGTGTTTATATTGTCATCCTTCCTGTAAGTCTGGTTTTTATTTTTTTCAAAACTTTTTTAAACTTAGCAGATGTTAAAAAGTTGCTTAAATTTGCATTTCTTGATTACAAGTTAGTTTGAGCATTTTCTCAGACATTTGTTTCCTATTTGTATTTTCTCTTGTGTAAATTTTGTTTGTTTGATACTGGATCATTTGGCTATTGCAGTCCCATGGGTAGTTTCTAAAAATATATGTTGCATTCTGAGATCATTAAGGAAACATTCCTTTTTATCATGTTGATGCAAATATTTTCTTTTTAGTTATGCTTCTTTTGCATTGTATATACATTTTATAATGGCTTTCTGTCTCGTTATCACTCTCTCCAGAATTGCTTTCTTTCCTAGTCTGTTTACCTGCTTGGTGCCTGACTCTTCCCCTGGAATGTAGGTTCCTTCAAGGCATGGGCACAGGCCTATATGCTGTGTTCCGATTCACCTGTGCACTGACTTTCCAGTACCTAGAATAGTGCCTGGCACAAAGTAGTTGCTTAATAAATGTTTATTATATAAAAATAGGTTTTATTGCTTCAAATCCTCCAAAGTGACCATCTTTTCTTAATGGTATAAATGTTTAATCTGTTTTTTCCCAGATTGCTTGATTAAATGAAAGCCCTTAAGAGTCTTTCATTTTACTGGTGTACATCTACCTTGTTTTCCCTCAGACTATTGTCTTAACCCCATACATTATTTGACATTTCCTTCTTTCATTTTTTGGTACTATTTTAAAATCGTATATTAAATTATTATGTTCCACAGATTAAATTTCCTATTTTGAAATATTACCATATGAGTTTTATTATTATTGTTTAAAATAAGATTTAAAACAGATCTTTCAAGTCTTATTTTTCCTCGTAGTTTTTCTTTTAAGAATATTCCTTAATAATTGTATTTGTATTCCTTCAAGTTAATTTTAGAATCATTCAGAGGTCATTACTGATGGGTCCTCATAATTCCTACCACCTTTTCTAAGTGCCTACAAACTAAATAATTGTTAATTTGGTTATGGATTGGCATAATAATTCTTGGTTTCTTATTCCCAGCATCTATCTTTCCTGCCTTCTAAAACTGAACAGTCACTAGGTCTTGTATGTTAAGTGAGGAATCATTGAACTCTTCAGAAACCGACATTGCACTGTATGTTAACAAAATAAAATTTAAATAAAAATAAATAAATAAAACTCTGAATAGTATTTTCCCATTTCTGAACTTCTGAAGCCTCTTGCATTTATCATGATTGCTTTAATGTTCATAGAGGCTCTGAGATTGCACCTGTGAGTTTTGTTAGTGTCCTGGAATGTGATTCTTTAGGGATTATTGATTAAAACTTATTAAATGAATGAAGGGCTTTTATATGGTCTTCACTGACATCTTAAATTGTAATATCCACCCCATATACATTCCACCCTTCTACTTTAATGACTTTAACCATAGTTAAATCAGAAAACAAACTCCTCTTTTATGTAATCTATGTAGCTATCCATTCATTTTCCATATTATTTCTTTTTTAAGATTTTATTTATTTATTTATTTGAGAGAGAGAGCAAGCAAGGGGGTGGGGGGGGCAGTGGGAGAGGAAGAGAGACTCTCCAGCAGACTCCCTGCTGAGTGTAGAGCCTGATGTAGGGATCAGGTTTTCTTGATCCTGAGATCATACCTTAGCTGAAACCAACAGTTGGATCCTTAACAGTCTGAGCCACCCAGGTGCCCCTCCATATTCTCCCAATCAAAAATGCTTATGTTCCAGGTTCAGTACTAGGCTCTGTAGATTTTTTTTTTTTTTTTTTTTTTTTTTGCTTAGTGCTAAAAGGAAAAAAAAGGTAATGGTCCTTGCTTTCATGTAGCATAAAAGCTGAAGTTTTCTTTCCTTTCTTTAGCCCTAAAAACCACTAGAGGAAGGGAGGAAAAGGGAGAAAACCACTGGAGTTTCCTAGCCTTCAGATTTCTAATCAGAACTGGTGACTTTCTAAAGACACATTTGAATTCTTTTCCCCCAGCTTTGTCATTTGTTCCACATTCATCCAAAGTGGGTAGTAATTTGTGGGCTCAAGGAACCTTGTCAGACTTTCTGCCACATCGTGGATATACGTTTCAAGACCACAAACCTACGGCAATTGCTTTTCAGGTCTGAGGCCCATGGAAAAAACTGACCAGCCACCTTGATGAGTCACTTCCCTTTAGGGAACTAGCTGTGTTCTTCCCCGAAGTCTGAACCTTTAAATTCTTCCTGGCAGTCAGTACAAGGTAGTCCTACTTCATCTGGATGTTGGAAATTAATTTCTAAGAGGAAACTTGGTATGCTGTTCTCACTTACTTTTCCTTCAGTCTTATATTCTTCTTCTCTCCTGACACTGACCATTCACTTCTCTAGTTAGTACCAGTGGGTATGCTTTACTGCTTTCTGCACATTCTTTCTACCGTCCATTTTAAGAAGTTATCATCTTCTTTTAAAAGGGTAATGTGGCAGGTGCCTGGGTGGCTCAGTCATTAAGCGTCTGCCTTCAGCTCAGGTCATGATCTCAGGGTCCTGGGATCAAGCTGCACATCAGGCTCCCTGCTCAGCAGGAAGCCTGTTTCTCCCTTTTCCATTCCCCCTTCTTGTGTTTTCTCTTTCTCTGTCTCTGTCTGTCAAACAGACAGATAAAATCTTAAAAAAAAAAAGAAAAGAATAATGTGGGAGGGTATATACCAAAGAGCAGATAATAATATACTAGATAAAAAGGTCTGTGATAAAAAGAGTTTTATTAGCAGGCTGCCACAGAAATATATAGAAGAGTTATCAAATTTAGATGAGGTGTGTTGGAGAAGACTTCCAAGGGAAAATGACCTATAACCTAAAACCTGAAGCAATTCAAAGGTGGCATGAGGATGGGTCCAAGGTGTGGTTCTGGGCTGGGGGAACAAGGGAATACGGATATCATATACTATGAATTACAGTAAATCTAGGCTCTATTTCATCATGAATAAATTGAAGTGAAATCCACTTAAATTCTACATTTCTATCCAGCTATGTATTGGAATGACATTACCCTACAGACTAGAATACTCGAAGTCCAATACCCAAGGCTGTGTTCTCCCTCGACAGTACTTGGCTGGAACCACCAATATAGGTCTTGATGATTTCCTTTTTTGTTTTTATAAGTGACCAACTTTCTCCCTTTCTCCATCTCCAAACCTAAGACTTATACAATCTCAAAGCTATGATCATGCATTTAAAGACGTTACTTCAAAGTTCTGTTGGCCTGAAAGCCATCCTCCCCTCTTCAAGGGTATCTACATATGCATGTTCGAACCAATAGTGCTTATTTTGCAATACAACATTCGGAAGGCAATTTGTTTTTTCTGCTGCTGAGAATCACCTAACTGTGACTTTCCAAATTTGTGTACTTCTAACAGGTTTGCTTGCTTTTCTGTAGACAGAAAGAGCATACATTTAATTAGAAGTCAAAAGGATCTTCTATTAAAAGGACCACTATACAACAACAGTGGACAAGGACTGAAAATATCTAAACCTATCACTGAAAACATCCAAGCATTATTTGATGATTATCTATCAGAAATGCTATAAATATGATTCTAGCAGTTAAGGGGAAGTTGCTTCCATTTTACAAAGATCTCTTCAACCTTAGACTCTTGCTTAAAACTAGTGGAGAAGTCATCAGAAGATAAATACAAGTTGATACAGTTCAATGGCACATAATCTGGGGAAATGAAGATGAAAATGTTAAAAACAAAAGATCTTAGAGGCTATTGTTCCTACTCTGTAAGAAAACATAGCTTTATGAGATTCCTGGTTCAATAATACTGCAGAAAAATCAGGTCATGCCACACTTAAAAAACCCTTAGATGGCCTTTCTGGCCAGTCAGAATTAGTGGAGAAATTTTTAATAATACTCAGATGTATTGATGTTTTATGCACTGAACTTTCTTAAAGAAATCAGGAGACAATATACCATTATAAAGTATTAGTTCTACTTCTCTCTTACTGACATAAATTTTGATCACCCATCTTTTTTTTTTTTTTCTTTTTTTGGAAATAAAACCACTTTATAAAATGTCATCCTTGAGAGTTTTGGTCAATGTTTTCAGGGCCAGTCATTTTGGTTAGTCATTAGATGTCTCTGTGTCATTTATGTCAATATATGAGAGTAATTGACCAAAAAAGTTCATTGACCGATAATGTTGATCATTCATACACAAGTGTCTAGACATTTCTGCAGTAATATTTTTTTTAGAGGAATGATTTCCCTAACTTGCCCTTTTTAGCTCCTGAGAAGTAAGTTGTTCCTGAAAAATTACATGACCTTTGACCTCTCCCCAGAAGGGAGATGAAAAGTGACCTGTCTGTGGTTAACCACACAGTGGTTTTTTGGTTATGAACTCATTCAGAGTTGACTTGCCAATGTTTGGGTAATAGTTACACAGAGCCCCGAACACTGTGGGTGCACTGAAAGGTATCTGGGAAATGTAATGTGCTTTAAATTACCAAGAAGTAATTTGATCTGAATAAGGCAACTCCAAAGAGAGCTCATTATGTTTCACCAAAATGCAATTGCAAACTGTAATTGGATTTCTTTTTAAGATGAACAGCAAACCCAGGGAAGTGGTGCATTTATCATTTTTGTCAATCCCTTTCTAGAACTTGAGCACTAGGGGCGATAGCACACAGTGTCACCCCCTCAGGAACAGAGTGTATTCTGTAACTCAGACCGGGTAGGCAGATTTTGCTCTTGTTCCTCTCTTGTACACAATAGCCATTAATGGGTTTTAAGCAGAAGAGGCGTTACTCAGTGGACATTTTTAGAAGGTTAATCTGAGAGCAATATTTGGAGAAGACTGGGGGTCAGAAAAGAAATTGGAGGAAGACAGGATATGAGACTGTTGTGCTAGTCCAAACCTAGAAAGTTAGGGGTTTGGACCTGGATAAGGGTGGTGGGATTGGAACAAAAGATGTGGGTATGAGTAATAATTCAGTGCCACTGCACCCACAGCCTTTAATAACTAGTTGCATATTGGTGTATGCTGGAAAGAACCCTCGTCTACGTATTAGGAAGAAAGAGGTTTTCAGGGCAAGGTTGAGGCTAAGTTGTCGATTTCACGAAATAAAGGAATTGACCTAGCAAACTCCAGTTCCTTTCCAGGCCTAAGATTTTGAAAATAGGAAGATTTTAAGGGATTATAAACTTGCCCTCAGAAAGAGTAAAAGATACAGTTCCCATTTGGTATCTTCCTGTTTGGTGTCTCACTGGTACCCAGGCACCCCAAAAAGATCCCTGGCTAATGGAGGCCCTCAGTTTGAAAACCATATCAACATTTCTGATCCTTCTCTAGAGTCAAAGATTGTCTGTCTTAGATGTACTTATATTGGTAGATTGTCTCCTAAACTAACTTATAAACTATAATGCATTTTTTTCCCGAGATAATATTTATCTTTGTATAGTAGCCCAATTTCAGAAATGCATTCCGTTTAGACTTTTCAGGCACACTGTGAGGCATAGAAACATTGGGGGTGTCAATACACCTTTTCTACAGATGAAGAAACTGAGACCCACAACAATTAATTAGCTTGTACAAGATCACACAGCTGATAAGTGGCGAAGATAGAATGAGATGTAGGTTTTCGTACTCCAAACCCATTACATTTTCTACTCTATGCACATATTCATGGAAATTTTAAATCCCTGGACCAGAATATGAAGTATTTTGGGGCCAGGGGCATTTGAAACTATTCAAAGATCACCATTTGGCTTGCTTTCCTACTTTCAGATATAGTCCCTGCCACCATCTCCTTTTGAATCATTCTGACAATATTCTACCTAGTAATCCATAGCAATAATGATCATAATCACACTTTCTCCCTGACCATCCCAAAGAACGTTTAGTGTATTAATGTTGTTAATTAATCTTCATGACATCCTGGCAAATGAAGCAGATTGCAAGTCGGATGTCCCACTTGGCTGACTGGGAAGCTGAGGTAGAAAGCAAGGTTACAGAGCTGCCTCAAGGTGAGAATAAATCAGCAGAGCCAGTGAGCCAAGAATAGCCTTTTCTCAGCTGAAGCTTAAAGGTCTGTTGGGAAGGGGCTCTTGCTATTCTCCTTAGAAGATTACTGTTCAGACACCAGAAGAAAAAAAATGTCACTTTAAAGCCAAGCTTCTCTTTGCTTCGTTATTTTTTAGGGCTTTTGAATTCACTATTTCTCTTCTGCGGGGTTCCCACCCTTCTGCAACAGAGGTGACTCCCTCTTTCTGTCTTCTGGGAGCACATACCCAATCGTCCTGCAGATGATCATTTCCTTTACCCCTGGAGTGCCTCCTCCCTTCTACCTTCTCTCTGGCTTTTCGTGGTTTTTCTGGAATTTGTCCGTGGGTCTTTGTTTCCTTTACTTGGGCACCTAGAATGGAGTCTTGTCTTTGCGGCACACAATTCTCTGTTGGGAAGTAGAGTATTTATTTCCAATGTTGTATTTCAGTATTTTATTTTCATCAGATTGAATGACTTCATCTGTGTTAAAAATGATGATCGTGTCCATCATCACGTGCTCAGCCCAAGCTCTGCGTGGTTTCTGTGGTTACTGCAGCACTGGGAGACTGGCCCATGTAGCAATGACTGATTGCCCTGTGGTGAAGCTAAGGGGGAGAATGTTGTTTCTCTGTGGCAGGGAGTCCAGTTACACTGGGGGAAAAGGAACGGGATTCCTGGAGGCTGACAGGAAGATCATGGGTATCTGTGGGAAAAGGAACAATTATGTTGCTCTGTTGTTGGGAAATGTGGTTGTCTTTAACCTTGAGCTTGACCAAAGAATCCTTTATAATTTACTTTGACATTGTATTTAAATTCCCCACAATAATTAACTATCTTTCAAACATCACCAGGAAGTGGGTTATCAAAATAATATTACTCTGATGGTAAAAGTATCTTTAAAAGCTTAAGCCACTTAGCTCAGCAAAGATACAAATGCCAAACAAAGCCCACGCCAGAACATTACCAAAATATTTGCTGGTCCTTTTTTCAAAATCAACTGTGACATTTTCTGAAAAGTTTCATGTGATCCAGTTGAGTGGTATAGAATGGGAAAAAGCCCAAGTAATCTTTTTATGAAGTACTTGCTCAATACTTACCTTGTGTGACCTGATACAAATGAAATCATAGAGGAAGAGATTAAAATGCTGGCACAGTTCTGGCAGTTTCAGAGGCAGGAATAACAAACAAATGCTCTATGTGTTGCTACCTGCCATTCCCAAGTTCATGGCAGACATCACTAGTGGATCATACCCCTCTTTCCCTGATGAGCCCGTTCTCAGATCACAGTCTTTTTCATAATGGCACAACATAGTTGCAATGGAATGATGGGACTTGGTTCTCTAGTTGAAAACCGATTAACATCCCTGGTTTAGAGCAAGATGAATTGCCCCCATTTCTTCCAGAATAAAGCCAAAGAAACAAGGTTAGGGGAGTGGACAGGGGGCAAGTTGGTGTTAACTTAGTTAAAGTATTTTCCAAGAGATCTGGGCTAATCTGATGTCTTGGGCTGTAATAGAATTATCTCTGTATTTAGAACACTTAAAAATACTGCATCATTAACAAAAAAAAAGGTAATTAAAAATACCAATGCTTCACCTTTGGAATTAGAACCTTGATAATGCAAAGAGTTTGGGGAAGGTTTGAAGAGATATAGTCTCATTCATCTTGGGATAGTAGAAATTAGATACACCACAGTTTTGGTGGTCAATTTAGGGGAGTCCAAAACAAAAACCAAATGCACATATCACTTGTCCTCGTAATTCTACCTATAGATATGTTTCCACAAATATTTAAAGATATGTATTTTTAGGGTATCTATTGCAGCATTGATTTCAAAAATAAAAATAAACGTACAGTCTATATTTGTTTCACAAGACTACTCTGCAGACATTCAGAAGAATGGTAGATGGCATTGTTTCTTTATAATCATTCAATTCCTTTTCATCCTAGCTATGCTTCATGGCTCCATTGGCTTCAGGCTTGGCCATATAATATGTTTTGCCCATGAGATGTGAATCAGTATGCTATTTGCCACATTCTAAAATGTGATTGCCTAGCTTGGCTAAAGTCCTTGTGCTCCAACTTTTTATCACATGAGCATAATGTTACATAGTGGCTACTTTATCAGATTAGATTCCAAAATGAGAAAGTGAGTTGAACAGAGCTTATTGGGGAAGAGCTAAGTGAGCCCAGCTAAGTCAAGGGATGCCCTTGGAACTGCACTGATCTTTAACTATCATGTAGCATGAGCAATGAATAAATTATTCATTGTAAGCCACTGAGATCTTGAAGATGTTTGTTATACAGCACTACTGCAACAAAACCTGACTGATACATCTAACTTAGAAAAAGTGTCAGGAATAAGCTAAGTGAAAAAACTATATAACCTAAAAACATAATCAATATAATTGACATTAAAAAATCTGTCCAACCATCCTTCCATCCAGCCAGCCATCCCTCCGTCCACTCATCCATCTTTGCCTGTATATGTATAGAAAATATTTTAAAAAGATGTACAGAGAACTGTCAAATGTCTATATCTCTGGAGTGTTGAAGGCAGGAGGGATAGAGGGATAAGGCATTTAGTATTTAATTTGTCATCTTTGCGTTTTTTATCAAAATAGGTTACTTTTAATAAAAAATATTAAGGCAGGTTTTCCTTGTTAGTCTTAACTATTTTGGATATTTGTTCTAATTTTGACTATTGATTTTATTATGTCATTATACCTTTACTATGCCATTATATTGTGAGTTTTGGTAGGGATTCCACAGGAAGTGTTAAGCCTCTGATAAACAAAACAAAAATGAGTTCTGCATTCATTCCTTAGAGACATAACTTGAGATCTACCCTGAGACTAGTCCCCAATGCTGAGGAAGCAGGTAGACAAGAGTGAAGGGTTTTTGGCAGTGATGAGTTGCTGCCTGGGTTCGTGTTCCCAAGTCACCAGGACAAAGACAAACCAACGAAATTTGCAAGTGACTGACGAGTGTGTTCTCTCTTCTCTCTCCCTCACTCTCATCAGATTTTTCCCTTTTCTCCGTGAAAAGCAGGGACTCATAATCATTGTGTTTAACATTTTTTTTTCTAATTTAAAAAATAATTTAAAAAGCCTAATCCCAGACAAAACTGGGAAGGAATCCTTTCCCTAGTGTATCCCCGACCGAGAAAACCCATCTTCCCTTGGTACTATTCCTTTGTGATGCATATGTGGAAAAACAAAGATCTCTTTTCCCTTGAGGCAATGGTTCCAGCAGTTTCCTCTCCATGGAATATCCCTCCCTTCTACCTTTACCTCCAGAGCTCAGATGTCACCTCATCCAGACACCCGTTCTGCCCCCGAGGCCAGGTAGCTGCCCTTCTGTGTGTCTGGGTATCACAGCATATATGAGAGTAAAGCTATCATGTTGGGCAGTCAATGCCCATTTACTTGTTGTCCTTGCCATTGGGCATCATGGCCTATTTATCACAAGATGCCTAGTAACTCATCCCGTGCTCGGGTTGCAACACGTGCCCAATAAATATTTGAATATTTCTTCGATTGACAAAGTGTGCTGATTTGACAAAGTAATCTGTATTCAGATGTTAATGTCTAGTTTTTTAGGGATTTTTGCCTAGTAAAAATGGGCAGGAATTTTAGATTCTTCCATTAGCAGGCTCTTAAGGCATCCTATTAAAACAATTTTTAAATTTAAATTTAATTTAATTTAAAAATTTTTTTTCTTTTCTTTTTGCTTTTTTTTTTCCTCCAGAGCAGTCTTCTGACTCTTAGAGTGACCAAGTATCTTGATTTGGCTGGGGCTGAGGGGTCCTGGGATTTGGGACTTTCAGTGCTAATGCAGGAATAGTTGGGGGCCAGCTGGGATGGCTGGTTACTCTCCTGTTAGATCAATCACATAGGACCCACCAGTTCTTATGCAAGGATCTAGGCTGTATCGTCTTCCTCGCACAAGAGTTCAGAAAGAATAGCACGAATAATATGTTATTGCCAGTCTTGCTATTTCTCCTGCCCCGCAGGGGATAATCGCATCTTCATTTATGACACATAAAAGAATGTTGATTGAAATCTCCCATCCCTTCCTGCTGTGTCCGCAGAAGGTTGTCAATCCATGCAAGGAGCTTATTAAGAGAAGAGCGTAAGTACTTGGAGGGCAGGGGCTCTGGCTGTTTTTATAGCGACAGGATCGGCGGGCGCTGAGCCAGTGCTGCCTTCTTAACCTTCTCGTACCAGCAGCGGTGATGAGAGAGAGAAGAGTTTCAGGACCGTGAGCTATACTCCAGGTTTCTACAAATTATGCAATCTGGCTAAGAATCAAGGGCCCTCATGCAAACACACCTCAAATAGTCTTCCAAGGGATGCTGATGTGCTACAGCGAAACAGGCAAGCTCCTGTCCCTGCTGCGTCTGCAGGTTTCTACCAGAAGTCAAACTGCCTTCCCTGTCATGGGCAAAGGTTGGCTAAGGCCAGCTGGTGGGCACAGCTGTGACTTACGGGGATTTTCAAATCCCGACTCCAGCAGGAAATCAGTTCTCTGGCTGGCAGCTGTGCTCCAGCTGTGATGGGGCACAAAGGACTCTCCCAGAAGACAGCTGAGACTGAACCAGATTCCCCGCTCCCAACTGCTCAGTCTTCTCCAGAACACCGAAGTTTTCTCCGGAAGCATCAGATTACATCAAATAGGGGTGTTTTTCCAAACTGTGGCTTGGGAAAGCTTTGACCTCTTCGCGGTCTTGTATCTTCTCTGTGCTTTTCTTTGAGCTTCTGTTCAGGGCCAGTCAGAGGCTTGGGTGAGAAGGGGCAAAGAAAGCATCAATTCGAAAAGAGCAGGGGTGTATTACCATGTATTCCGTCAACAAATATCTTTACTGGGCACCTATCACGGCTGCGTTATTCTTGGTGGCAGTGGACGCATAATGAGCAATTATGTCTGCGATCTTTCTCATTTTTTCTGTCTACCAGGTGAGGCTCTGACAGCACCCTACCTATGAGGACCAAGCTGGTATCCACAAACGGGATGTCTTCAAAATATTTTTTAAAGATCACATTACAGGATAATTGTTAAAATTGATAATAAAATGGTAGAAAAATCAGTATAAAGGTAAGATCGTGAGATATAGGGAGAAGGGGGCAGAGGGAAAGACATCAAAGATTGAGCGTGTAGCTGGTTGCTTCTTCCTTTCCTATCCTCACCCTAGGCCTGCTCTCTTGATGTTATTACTTGGATAAGCCTCTTATTCTGGGAATGTTCATGATGTCTACCTTTGTTGGCTTCTCGTGTGGCTCTGGGTAGAGCTGACTCCTTAAAATGGGAGTGGTAACCTTGACTGGTGAGACTAAAGACACCATCTGTCCCCACAGAAAGAAAAGAAGGAATGTCTTAGCTACTATTACTGAGTAATAAGCCACCCTAAGACTTAGTGGGATAAGACAACTATTTTATTTTGCTCACAGATTCTGTGGGCCAGGAATTAGGACAGTACAAAGCAGGGTAATAGACGGAGGCTAGAATCATCTGGAAGCATCTTTGCTTTTATCTTTTTATTTTTTAAAAAAGACTTTATTCATTTATTTGAGAAAAAGAGAAGGGGGGAGAGAGATATGGAGAACATGAGTGGGGGGAAGGATAGAGGGGGAGGAAGAGAGAGAGAGAATCTCTCAAGCCGACTTTGTGCTGAGAGTGGAACCCAACAGGGCTCGTTCCCAAGACCCTGAGATCATGACCGGAGCTGAAACCAAGAGTTGGACACTCAACTGATTGAGCCACCTAGGCGCCCCTACGTTGATCTTTAAAGGCTGATGTTGGCTGTCCACTGAGACCTCAGCTGAGGTGCTGGCTGGAGCACCTCCCTGTGGTTTCCTCTCCCTGTAGTAGCTCTGCATAGACTAATTGGGCTCCCTTACGGCACGACAGCTGTTTTCAAAGAGCAAGTGTTCCCAGACAGTAAGAGGGCATGGCATTCTTGATACATCCTCCTGTCCTATTCTACTGGTTGAGGCCATAGCAAAGTTCTATCCAGGTTTAACAAGGAGGAGACATAGACCCCATCAGTTGATAAGGAGAATGTTAAGGTTACATTGTAAGATGAGCTTGTAGGATGGTAGGTATTGTTATGGTCATGTTTGGAAAATACCATCAGCCACATCTTTCTAAGTTAAATTTTGAGAAAAGAGGTTAGACTTTAGGTAAGGTTGGGGGACTGGAAGCCATTAATTTTTTTCTTTGGAATTCTTCTGACTTTCTGAATAAGCTCTGCTGATTAAGCCTCCATTCATTTGCCCCTGTAATTCACTAGGCCATGTATGTACTTTCCCATCTCTTTGTTAGGCATTCTTTGATTTGATATCCCAGACATAATTCTGTTGGCACTTCATTGCCAAAATCTCTTCTGATGAATCAAGATAGAAATAACCACACATTTCTCTGTTCTCCAAATAATGGCTAAGGCTAATATGTAATGAACATTTTTCTATGTACCAGGCAAGTTCCAAGTAATTTACATATTTTTTATTTATTTATGATTTTATTTATTTATTTTGACACAGAGGGAGAGAGATCACAAGTAGGCAGAGAGGCAGGTGGGGGCGGGGGGGAGGGGAAGCAGGCTCCCTGCTGAGCAAGAGAGCCCAATGTGGGGCTCAATTCCAGGACTCTGAGATCATGACCTGAGCCCAAGGCAGAGGCTCACCCACTGAGCCACCCAGGTGCCCCAGGTTACATATTCTAAATAATTTATTCTTCCCAGTAAGTCCATAAAGGAAAGGACATTATTATTCCTCATATTTTACAGGTGAAGCAACTGAGGCACAGAAAGATGAAATAACTTGGCTAAAAGTGATAGAACCAGGAGCCAGAACCACTATGAGGAACGACAGGGAGAAAGACTTCAAAATGATGTTTATAGAAAATATTTACCAAGTCATTTACCCAAAGGTAGGAAGTATGAGATGAAACTAAATTCCCAAAACCTTGGTCAATTCGGTCCTTTCGGTAATTTTAGGCACTCTTCCCAATAGTATGAGTGAATCAAAGATCCGATTAAGATCGGATATCAAAGTACTAACAGGAAAAGTTTTCTTGCAATGCAAACCTGCTTTTAGAAGAGGAACAGAAAAGAAGCCTGGAACACACAATTTAAAATCATTATTTTAGAAATGTTTCGGTGAGGTCTGGGAAGGGTTAAGGATATGATCGTCTCTTTTCCTTTTCTCCCCATGGTAGAAAAGTAGAATTTTAAATAGCTCCTCTCCCCCTGCTTGGCAGTATTCTGACTTTGGAGGATGCCTCTAATTGCTCAGAAGCACAACCTTCTCTCCTTGAGAATCCTGGCAAATGATTTAGGGATTTTACTGTTTCTTTGCAGCTTTGCTTGCCCTCCCTGCCATTCTCCCACCCAACACACATCTGTGCAGTCGCTAAGGATGAGTGAGGGTTTATTTGACCTCAAATTCCAGGCACACTTTTCTTTTTCTTTCTTTCTTTTTTCTTTTTTTTGGAAGAGTTTCTAAAGTGAAAGGGGCAAGGGCAATGTTTCAATGTCATTGGGTCATTTTAATTTTTCTTGAAAGACAGTAATGTTAACTGTAGTCTGATTACATGAGTAGTTACCATCAAATATGCATATGCCTGATTCATTTGGAGAGAATTACCAGTCAAGATGCCAGGGATTACAGAAGCTCCAGGGAGGGGAAAACTCAAACTTCTCAGATGCAGAGACTTCATCCAAAAGTAATCCTGGACTTTTATTTCCTGTAAGAGGCTTTCCGAAGCCTGTGTGGTTTCATTTTTCTGCTGCTACTGTTGCCCCAGACCTGAATTTCCCCTCTAAAGTCTAAGTAAGGTTATAGGAAACCATGAGCCCTTTCTAACTTTGGAAATTGAACACTTGCTTTTTCCCAAAGGTCTACAAAGTGACCCAGTATCCAAGAGGCAGGTTAAAATGCTTACTTGACTCTTATTGGAGGAGGTCATTGAGAGGACGTGAGGGCCAGTTAAGCTGTGATCTGGCTTGGGTTGATTAAGGCTCAATAGTGTCTGCACCACCCTTGGAACGGATGTTCTGCTCATTTTTCCCATAGTAGGAGCTGTTCCAAGTTTGTAGCCTTGAGAGAGTGAGGTATTGTTGATACCATCTGGATAGTACACTAACTGAACCCAGGTAAGACTTCTATATAAATGTTTAAAATTCTGGTAGGGAGGGTTAGAAATCTACCCATCTTATAGATGTCCAAAACAAGCCTGGGATGTAAGTGCCTCCATAAACAGGGGCCGGTTTATGAACCAACATTCCATGTGACCAATTTTCTCTCTTTGTCTCCTAAGCCCGAAGTTCTCAGGAAGGGCAGTCATCTGCATACCACATTACCTTATAATTCATCTTCTTATAGCTTTATTCTCTATTATTTGTCTGTGATCGGATGGTGGAAGTTTGTAGAAATAATGCTTGGAAGCAACTGCAGGGTTTTGAGACCAAATATGTCAAAATTTAAGATTTATAGAATTTTCAATGAATATTCCCTAAGGGGACCATTAGCTTTCAAAAGCGATCTTTATTGACTACCATTTTCTTCTTGGTGAGTTTCAGTCCAACATGGCTTCTCAGCCATTTTTGTGTACCTCCTTTTTGGCTCTTTGTGAAATGATTGATTGGAAATTTGTTCTTTGGGCTAAATATCATCGACATAGTTTTGTTTTCTGTCTTTTTTTCTGTTCTTTGGGATCTCAAGTAGAATTGCAGATATAATCACATTGGCTCTGCCTGTGGCTACTTCCGGCTCAAGTCAATCCAAAGATGTGCTTTTGGAGAAGGGAGATGTGGCATGAAACGTAAATTGCTGTGCTCTGCTCCTCAGCCATCAAACATCCTTTGTTAACATTCTCATTTTCCATTAAATGAGCTATTGTTGCTACAAGTCAGTGGTTCTACTACAGAATTTGTAGCACAATAAACAAAGTGTAAAATGTATGTAATGAGGACTGCCTCTAATTTCCCTTAATTGCACATTGAATTACAGCCAGCATGACCCTGACATCAACATTACTTCCTCAATATATAGCCTTGATGTACAGCAAATTTTTCTTCCATGACAGGTTTATTTCTTTGTTGAAGAACTGTTTAAGAGGTATTTCATTGTATGTTGCAAAGATGTAATTGGGCTCTGGCTGGTTTATTCACTTAATAGGTGTGATAATAATTATATGTCACTTTTTGGTATATGGGTTCCTCATTCCTTTCCAGGTTGATTGCTTTATCTAGGAGGCATCTAATGGGGTTGCTCCAAAATAATATCTGTGGGAAGATGAACTGCAGATTTCTTTCTCTCTGTAAGCTCAGGGCTTTGGTGTGTTCAGAAAAAAAATGGCAGCTTTATATCAAACAAGGCTCAAAAAAAAAAAAAAAGTGGAATGTGCACCTAAGATTACTTTTACTTAATATTTAAAGTATGTTTTTCTTGAATGGCAGGGAAAATCTCTAGAGGTATTGACTATTTACCAACCAACTACTGGACACAAAAGGAATGATGTGCTTTGAAATTCAGTTCCAAGACAAACGTTCGTGGTAGTAGATACTGTCTTCATTGTATTATGTAATCCAAAACTATTATTATTTTATCTTTTGTACATCCAACATTAGTCCTAACTGCTCATCCACTTTGAATATTGTTTTTCTTGTTCAATTTTTGTTTCTCCATTTGCTTTTTTAAAACTATATGTTGAGCCTAAGGTGTATTTATCATATCATTTAGAAATATCAACATATGTATTGAGAATGGGTAGAATTGAGGGTAGGGAAGATGCAAAAGTTTGGAAGGGACAGTTGATTCTGGGCAT
This sequence comes from Mustela putorius furo, assembly GCF_011764305.1. Lineage (NCBI taxonomy): Eukaryota > Metazoa > Chordata > Mammalia > Carnivora > Mustelidae > Mustela > Mustela putorius. Next base: position 20,164,341 of record NW_025421322.1, on the reverse strand, counting down.
AGCACAGTAGGACTCAGTGAATAAATCTCTAGCAGCAATTTGATCTGAAGGGTCATTGGCTTGGGTGATAACAAGGTGGCATTGCTTTGAAAAGCAGCAGGTTGGGTATAGTTACAATGACATTGGTGATGATAGAAACATGGTTGGCTATGGTCATCAATGGTTGGCTGCTTCAATAAACTTGTTATTCCATATATATCTTCAGTGGTGGGAGCAACAGCAGCAGTAACTGTCATCAGAACAAAGCAGTTGCCCTGGTGTCTTCAGTGGATACTGATGGCCATTGACATTTCTGGTGTCGAGTAGCTGAAGATCCCGCCATAGCAGTTTAAAGAGAGTGGGGAGGAAAAGAATTAAAACACTGTGGTTTGCAAGGACAATACCTACTGTAAATTATCTGTGACTAGGTCTTGGGTATGGGGTGGGGAAGTTGTTTTTCCCGTAGAGCTGATAGAAGCAAAGTCAGAGAGTAATAGTACATGTTGTATAAGACTGTGGTGTTAAATGCAATAGTAGGTATAAAGCACATAAAACAATGCCTGGCATATATTAAAAAATAGCTAATTTTATTAATACAATATGATGATAATATTATTATTACTATTCCCTCTTATTAAGCACTTATGAAGCCGGGGGCTGGACTAATGTCTTTACTTATCTAAGATGAACAAAATTTTTTATCACTCAACTTTAGTTTGTATTTGGTATGGACTGAATTGTCATTCTCAAAACCATATGCTAATTGCACTACTGGGTATTTACCCCAAATATACAGATGTAGTGAAAAGAAGGACCATCTGTACCCCAATATTTATAGTAGCAATGGCCATGGTCACCAAACTGTGGAAAGAACCAAGATGCCCTTCAACGGACAAATGGATAAGGAAGATGTGATCCATATACACTATGGAGTATTATGCCTCCATCAGAAAGGATGAATACCCTACTTTTGTAGCAACATGGATGGGACTGGAAGAGATTACGCTGAGTGAAATAAGTCAAGCAGAGAAGAGTCAATTATCATATGGTTTCACTTATTTGTGGAGCATAACAAATAGCATGGAGGACAAGAGGAGTTAGAGAGGAGAAGGGAGTTGAGGGAAATTGGATGGGGAGGTGAACCATGAGAGACTGTGGACTCTGAAAAACAATCTGAGGGTTTTGAATGGGCGGGGGTGGAAGGTTGGGGGAACCAGGTGGTGGGTATTGGAGAGGGCATGGATTGCATGGAGCATTGGGTGTGGTGCAAAAACAATGAATACTGTTATGCTGAAAATAAATTTAAAAAATTAAATAATAAAAAAAAAACCATATGCTAACGCTCTAAGCCCTAGTAGGACTATATTTGGAGATGGACCCCTATGGAGGTAATGAAGGCTTAATGAGGTCAAAAGTGTGGGGCCCTGATTTGATGGGACTAGTGTCTTTATAAGTAGGGGAAGAGACACCAGAGTGAGCACAGAGAAAGGGCCACATGAGGGCACAGGGACAAGGTGCTATCTTTAAGTCAAGGAGAGCGGTTTCACCAGAAATCAATCCTAGAAGGACCTTGATCTTGGATTTCCAGCCTCTAGAACTTTGAGAAAATAAAATTCTGTTGTTTAAGCCACCCAGTCATTGTTACTCTGTTATGAAAGTCTGAGCAGATTTCAAACATACATTAAAAATAAACATAAAGCCAATCCTTCCTCCCAAATCCTTTATTTCCCATAACTCCATTTATTTTCTATGACTTTACTTTTTGTTTTCCTACCCTATTGATGGGGAGAACGGTTAGTCTTGTCAATAAAAGATTTCTTGGCTTTCTGGTTTTTAACTAACTGTTTGTTTAGGTTACAGCCTCCCCACCACCACCCCCTCACCTGCTTTCCCAAGATAGTACCTGGGAGTAGAGGAACACTTACTTCTTCTTGAGGTTTTGGCCATGAAGTCATTCTGGTCTTTTCCTGGGGAGGAGTTCGTGCTGAATCCATTACTTCAGCAATGTAAGGGCCTGGTGATTTCCTCCATGTTTGACTTGGGCTTCACTTTAGCTACCTCTGGGATTACTGGTTCTTTGGAGCTGGCTATGACTCCTGTTGCATTGCTAGGTCTCCTGGGAACTTTAGATCCTCCACAGACCTTGGGAATAAGGTGGGGGCAGGTCTGAGGGTAGATGGTAGAAGAATGCTCTCTGGAGCACTTCACCTGGCACTTTCCTAGGTCATTTCTACTCTAACGATTAGATGCCATGTTTAGGTTGCTGCCACATACACTCAGGTCATCTGTAAAAGGCATGAGCTCTGGGGAGACAAGGAATAAGCACCCTACTTTGAAATCCCTGGCCCCCAACTAGAGGTTTTTAGATACCCCTCCAACATTGACCTTAAAGGGACAGGAAAACAACTTCACTTAGCTCTCCAATTTCTCCTCTTCTCCCATTCTGAGGCTCTATCTTTTCATTTTCCACTTCAAATCTAGTAACAGAAACTGCCCTTCAGTCCCATCTTCCCCTTCCCCAACTCAAGGCTTATGTTAAAACCCTGTGCTCTGGTCTTTCTAGCTTTAGCTCCTGGTACATAAAGCTCACTTTCTGGAGTTCAAAGAACACATGTCATCAAAATCATAGATTCTGAAAAGTAAGATACTTGTCTTTAGTTTATTACCCTACCATAAGCAATATAACTCTATCTTTTAAAACTCAAAGCCAAGCAATGATTTATTTGATCTAGGATGCTCTACCTTCCCTCTGGAACACTGAATGCTTCAAGGATGACAGGGAAGTGAACAATAATTAAGGGTTTAAAGAGAAGGCAATGTACTGGTTAAATATTTTCAAACATACTCTTCCTGCTATACTCTTCTCTTAGTAAATCTTTCCACACTCAACACTTCCCCTAAAATACTTTTAGCCTTATCTTGGTATCTTCCTCCTTTCAAACAAAGTGGGAGCTATGGTTTGTCTACATTCTATCTTCATCTCCCCTCCCTCTCTTTGAAAGAGTTCAAACACAGCAGGCAGAGCTTTTAGGGGCAGTAGGGGTAAGCCTTGGAACGACCTTGAATGACTAGAGGGTGTGAAGCAGTGTTTAGCTAGAAGAATCAAAGATCTAGAGGAAGAAAAATCTAGATCAAAATCTAGAGGAAGCAAAGGCTGTTACTCCAATCCTAAACCTCATCACTTCCCAGACTGACCATTTTGTCTCTGGTCTCAGAAAACCAAAGAACAGCACTGGCTGAACAGAGTCCACCAGAGAGCAAGGGCAGGTTCCAGGCTATGTACCCAAGCTTGCTTCTTTGTATTCCAAATTATGGGTTGTCTTTCCAGCCTGACTTTGGAACCTGGTTTCTGTCTCTAAAACATAGTCTGTCCGAATCACTGAACTGAAGATGTGACTTGTAGTTGCTAAATTACCCTTTCCTTTCCAGAAAAGGTTTTGGTTCTTTCAGAGATTTAGATTTTAAGAAATGGACTTTGAAATTGCCTCCCTTGCTCATCTTTTTCTTCTTTAATTTGATTATTTCTGCATACTTCTTCAGTAGGTAGAGAGAGCAGAACTTCAAGTGTAGAGTTTGTGATTAGTCTAGAGTCCCTACTTCACTACCTGGGGAATGACTGGGGAGATTGACATCCTCCCAGAGAAATCCTATTATTGACTATATTCAGTGTCTAGTATGGTAAAGTAAGTGTAGAGGAGAATTATTAAGGATGGGTATAGTTGTGAACTGTAGGTAGCATCCCAGGGTTTTAAGTATTCTAGGATGATGTAGATGCAGTCATTGAGATCTCCAGACTCCAAAGAGGGCTACCAAATTAAAGAGAAAACTGATGGACGGGAAGAGGTCAGAGGTAAGGAGAGGAAGGTAAGGATCTTTTGATCAGAAGCACTGGCTGGAAGTACACAGAAATCAAGATTTTGATTTCACAAAAATCAAGCAGAACCAGAATCTATTCTACTTGAATAGATACCAACTTAGGTTACCCAAGGCTTGAAGGACCCAACTTTACCAGAATAGAGGAGAAAGGAAAGTGGCCAGCCACCAAAGGCTAAGCAGAATAAGATGTTTAAAAGGCAAACCAGCAAGAATTAGAAGCCAGGACATTATATAACACTCTTCTCCACAAAATTATTTGCCCTTGGGTAGAAGGTGAGGTGCAGCAGGAGAAACTTTCGAAAGAGTGATTTTTTACCCCAAAGCATCTTAGATTTGAATGGGATAAAAATGGAGAAAATTATACTTTAAGTTGGCTTTATAAAAATCACTGAATAAGAATGGACTGTACTGGAATGTGATAAAATATATCTTCTTCTATAGACAGACTGGAAGTTTATACTTTAAGTTTAATTCGCTTATTTAAAAAAAAGCTACTTTTCCCCTCAAATCTGAATTTTATACTTACCCACTATGCTTCCTTGATATTTTAATCAATCCTATAAGGAAATTGGGCTCAGAGAGATGAAATACTTTGCTTAAGGTCACAATTAGCAATTGGTAGAACCAAGGTTTAATTTATTGGGTGCCAAAGTTTGTGGTTCTAACCACTGTGCCTAATCTCAGAATTATATGATTATTATTTTTATCCCTGTACTGTTTGTAATCCCTAGGAAAGTGTGCCCTGAAAAATAAGAGTTATAACTACATCTATTACAAATCTTCATTTGCCTTTGTCTTTTATTCTCTTCCACTTCTTTGACCTCTCTGACCTTGTCCCTTTTGTTTTATTAGTCTTCCATTTTGTTCTTCTCTTACCACTCCAGTGAGCCCCCATGGTTGACAATTGGTTTCTCCTGGGGACTTCTTTGCCTACAAGGAGCTATGTGGCCTTCAGGATATAAACAAACCATATCATATGGAGGTACCTAGCCTGGCATCTTCCCCCTAAAATAGATTTTTATAAATGTCAGATGGAACTAAAACATTTAAGACATATGGTGCATTAACTAAATGTTTAAACATTTGCCTTTAGCTGCGTGAACGTGTCATTGACGAGATGAGCTCAGTGAGCTATGTTGAAAAGCTTTGGCTGAATCACTGTCCGGTAGAGAATTCTATTTCTTGAATCTATTTAATATAAACCATCCCCAGATGCTTACAACAGATACCAAATATGTGTTATAATTTCACTGCTGAATGCAAATGGATATAAAAATGGAAGATCCAAATGGGAAAATGTATCTGTAATTTCAGTCATTACCTTTTATTTGAAATAAGTTCTGCAGGAGAAGGATGCAGAAAAGAGTATCATTAGAGCATCCCTACAGGAAGCAGGAAAAATTCTACTATTTTCCAGAAAATCTCAATACTTGAATGCATGGTCAGCAAATAGGCAAGTGTGGGATGTGCTCCCCCACATCCATAGCAGACATTGTTAATCAATTACAACACTTAATTTTCCTGCTGAGCCTGCACTTGGCCTGAGAATTTTTCTCCACCCAGCACTCCAGGCAACCACTGCCAATTGATTCAAGTCGGAACTTAAAAAGAAACCTATTTGCAATCTCCAGGCACAGAACAATGATAGAGCAGTGGGGTGTTTTTATATCTGATATATCTAACGGATGCGATAATTGGAGGTATTAGGCCAATTTACTATTGGGATACTATTGGGATTGATTCCTTAAATTTAAAGTAGGGATTTGGGGATCCTTGGGCTCTGAAAGAATCTGCTAGGGTTTGTATTTGTCTCAGTCTTGTTGGATAAAGGACCAGTGTTTTTGTCTTTCAGGCAAACTGCTTCCTCAGATACCTATATCCTTTCCTCCTTTATACTCTGAGTTTCACAGACTCATTGAAAATGCTGAGAATCCTAGACCCATTTGAAGTGGAATGTGTCAGGAAGAACCAGAGATCTTAAAACTAAGATAATTGCTTAGATTATGGATATTACATAGAACTTTCTAGAGCAAAGAGATGTGTGTGTGTGTGTGTGTGTGTGTGTGTGTGTTGAGAAGACTTGTATTTATGTTCTGATCTTATTTGCATTCATATTTCCTGCATAGACTGTGCATAATAACAACGACTGTTTATATACCTGATGAGGTATTAGGCACCAAGGAACATGCAATTTCATTAATCTTATGACATCCCTCTGACATGCCCATTTTATGGATGAAAATGAGGCTTATACTGCTAGGAAACTTATCTAAGATCACTTCTAAGTACAAGTCTATTGGAAAAAGTCTGGATGGAAACAGATGGCAGATTCTAAAAGATAATTGAAGACAGCTCAATGAAAGAAAAGATTACAGAGGTAAGGGTAGGATTATGGAAAAGTAAAGGATGGTTTCAAGGTCTTCAAAGATAAGAAAAATTGGAATTCTTTACCATCTTCAAAACAGTGTCCCTGAAACAGCAAAAACAGGTGTGTGGGAGAGATCCTCAGATGTGAGTTCTCTCTTTAAGAAGAGGATGTCCTTTACTGCCCAAACTAACCATGTCTAGGCTGGCTGGAAGGAATGGGGTAAAGGGGAGAGCCTGTACCTCCCAAAGTCCAGATCTAAGTAAAGTCAGAAGGTGAAGGAGCCCAGAGATGCAGTAGAGAGAGGTTGGCACAAAGTAGAAAATGAATCTGAGGGTGCATTGAGGATAATGAACTTGATGGTGGAGTGGCAATTAAACCCAATATTGTTCAGAGCCCATTCTCATGATGCTACTTTATATTTCACCCCTTGTCTGAGGCTTAGGGGTCCTAGAAATAACCACCAGTGCTTGCTTTCACTTCAGAGAAGAGAGGAAGAGACCTTAAACTTCCTGAGTACGTCATGGTAGTACACACTGTTCTTAGGCCCATAGCAAGTGCATGATGTATTTGTATTACTATTTCTTCCTCTTTCTTTGTCCAATTATCCATTTTTACACCTTAGTTGCTCGACTAAAATGATGGTACTTAGTGCAAAGGAGGTTGACTTGTAATTTCTAATGCTTTACTTACAGTACCTCATTTATGAGATATGAGGTGGGTGGGTATTTGTTCCTAGTTTCTAGAAGAGGAAAATGAGCTTCACTAATTTGAAAGCCAGTATTCTTCTAATACTTAAAGCTTCCACTAGCAAATGAGCAGCAGTAGACTGCTGCTATGTAAGAAAAAAGATGACTATTTAAAAAGATGGTAGCTATTCTAATAATTGTTAAATGTATGCAAAGATTACTTAAGCTATGAGCCATAGAAGGTTCTGGGACCATCACTGGCTCTGTTTGCCTTTCTCTTGCTCCCAATCCCTCCCTCTCTCCCCCAATCCTCCCAGTTCTGTCCCTCTTCCTCAGTCTTTCTCCGATGTTTCCCCCTTTATCCTTTTTTACTCCTCTTTCTATCATCTCCTACTTTTCTTCTTCACACAAGTCTTCTCTTTCCCATTGCCTTTCCCCATTATATATTTTTCTTCTGCTCCTCCTCTCTCAAGAGTGTTGAAGAGATCCAGCTTAGGGGCTTATGGCTGTAGGCTCTAAATACAAACTGCTTCGATTCAGGTCCCTCGTTGTGTCATTATTGGGATGTGACTTTGTGTAAGTCAGTTCATTGCTTTGAGGCTCAGGTTCCTCATATGCAAAATAGGATATCAAAATACTCATAGAGTTGATGGAAAAATTAATAATGAATGTAAAGGACTTACTACCACAATTACTGTGTTCCCCTCTTCCATCTTTCCAAGTTCCTTTCTGCCTTATCTCTTTCTTCCAAAACTGTGATCCTCCATGTCGAAATGTTTGCTGACTTGTAAATTAATAAAAAGATGGAGGACTGCTGAATTCCATGGCTCAGGTTCTAGAAGAAATGTTCAGTAAAGTTCAGAAATGTTCAGGGAGCTCTGGAAGGGTAGTAAGGAACGCTTCCAACTTTAAAGTTTGTTGTTCATGTGTATTTTCAAAATGTTTGGTTTTCTGGTTGGAGAGCCTTCCTGAAGGCAACGTCCCTGTTGCATTCAGTTGTGAGATATAAGCAGCAACCTCCAGGAATAGAGGGTATTACTGGAGAGGCACCCTTTTGGATGGGAGCCGCAAAGGCTCATGGGTTGACAGAAGAGTTGCATAATTGTTCGGTATTTAACTCTCCCTGGAATGGCTCAAAGAGGGAGCTATGTGAGAAGTGAACTTGTAGATAAATAACTCTGGCACAGAGCTCCAGACCATCTGCAGACATTGCAGAAATGAGCAGGGGAAGCCAAGGAGCTGTGAGTGACAGAGATTAATCTTCAAAGTCACAAAGGCATGTAGTTCTGTTTGGAATTCAGGCAACACTGGAGAGCGTCACAGCCCCAGAACATTTCTTTGAGGCAATGAAGACATTTATCAGCCATAACTCTCAGGTGACTGCGTGTCCTGGAATCCTTGATACCATCGAATCAAAAAGAACCCAGAAGAAAGACACTTCCTTTTAAAAGGAGGAGAGGCAGCAAGAAGATTATGTTCAATTCTTTACTTAAAACAGCTCACCAACATTCCTGAGATGAAGATGACCTACCACATCCAGAGGGCTGAGAAGGACACAAAGGAGGTCACCACACCCCACAGGCTATGCTTCTTTCGGGTGGCAGATGGACTCCCTGTTCAGGATGAGTTAGACTAAAATTGTTAGACTGAAAGGGGATGCTTCAAAATTAAAATTGTGCTTTTTGAAACATTTGCTTATTGATCAATATATTTGTTTTTATAGTACATGTCCTTATTTGTAGAATAGTTCTATGGAAAAACCATTTTCAAAAATAAAATTCTTTCTAAAACATAGCATATATCCATTTATATTTAAGCCAAATAAAAAGGCCTGGGTTATTATCTTGGTTATTATGTCTTGGTTTTACATTGGTTATTATGTGATTATACGAAACATTGAAAGTAATGTAAACAGGATAACTATGCTTGATGTACTTTATGTATATTAATCAATTTCTTGACATTATCTGTTTCCAATGTCTCTGGTACTCTCAAAAATGTATTTTTTCAAATGGTCTCATTTTAATTTTTTTTTCCACAAAATTGCTCACCGTCTTCTTCTAAGAATAATTTATGGCTAATAAATTTGAAATTATTAGCATACTTAATTGACTCATCTATGGACCATAATGTTTTTAGTTAAGAACATTCTCTTTAGATACAGAAGTACCTGGTGAGCTAAGAGAAAAGTTGCTAATGGAGTATATTCTCAACTTCATTTTAAAAATCGAAGTGTGTAAATATGTCATCCCAAATATTTTCAGATATATACTCTTTTTGCCTCCATTTAGAATATTTCTCTCTCTTTTTTTTTAAGAGTTTTATTTGTTTATTTGACAGGCAGAGATCACAAGTAGGCAGAGAAGCAGGCAGAGAGAGAAGAGGAAGCAGGATCCCTACCGAGCAGAGAGCCCAATGGCGGCCGGGGGGCGGGGCGGGGACCATCCCAGGACCCTGGGATCATGACCTGAGCCCAAGGTAGAGGCTTTAACCCACTGAGCCACCCAGGCACCCTATTAAAAAGTTTTTAAGAAGTTACCAAACAATACCATAAATAAAAATTTATACATTTTGAGCATGTAATAATTGCTAAAATCAGGGGCACTTAGATGGCTCCATCAGTTAAATGTCTGCCTTTAGCTCAGGTTGTGCTCCTGGGGGTCCTGAGATTGAGCCCTGCATCAGGGTTTCCTGCTCAGTCTGCTTCTCCCTCTACCTGTCTCTCCCACTTGTGCACTCTCTCTCTCTCTCAGTAAATAAATAAAATATTTTTTTAAAAAACCCCAAAACTCTAAAACTGAAGTAGTGGGAGCTATGCTCTACACATTCTGTGAAAGTACTCTCAGTCTTTATTTCCCACACATTTTACAAACACCTAATCTGAAGTTCCCCAAGTTTCCCTACCTCCGTGGCCTGGTGCTCTGGTGGCCTCAAGTCTCTTGCAGGCTGCAGCCGAGGCCATGGTGCCAATTGCACATGTGTTGCCTTTGCTTAGAAAGGACTGCATTGTTGAACACTCCTTCCAAGCCCCTAGTGTTCAACATCACATTGTTTCCTTCAAAAGGAGATATTATTGCATTGCAGCTAGAAAGAGTCAAGAGAAGAAAGAAAGGTCACCTCTGGTCATTTGCCAAATAGAGCCAAGTGTTAAATTCTGAACTCTCTTTTACGGCATGCATGTTCCACACATAAACTAGATGGAACTGGCAGAAGCAGGAGACCAAAGCAAAATCCTAGCAAATTCAGCATTTTTAAATGCAACTATTAATAATAATACTTTTATAAAAACAACAAAAAAAAATCCGAGACACATGCTAAGCCAGATGGAATGTCAAGATACTAGACATAAATAGAGACTGTTGGCGGCAAACCTGGTATATGCTTTCCCTACTTGGCAGTTAAGAGCTCAGTCTTCAGACCATCCTGCACCAAATTCTGGCTGTATCAATTAGTAGCTACATGATCCTAGGTAAATATCAACCATCAACCTTCTCATTTGCAAAATGAGGGCAAAATTATGTCTGCCTTACCAGGCTGCTGTAAGGAGAAAATGCACGAGAAGTACATAAGCAAGGACCAGGTACACAAGACAACAGCTCAGGAGATGAGACAGAACTGTTATTATTACCATGCTTCTCCTACCAATGACTTACTAGGCACCAGTGTCATGGAATGATTGCTCCTCAGGCGAATTTTTTCCCACAAAAAATGAAGTAGAATCAGAAAGAGTCAGGGCAAACAGAAAAGGGAAGAAAAGTAGGTAGGTGGTAACGTGGAGTAACGTTCTGCAGTATTGGTAAGGGGGTTTCAGCTCGTGTCATTAGCTCTTCAACACAGGGGGAGAACCACTGCTTATTAAACACTTCCTCTAAGTCCAGTTCTGGAGCAAGACTTCACTCCTTCGCTCTAAGAAAAACATAATAGCATTTTTACTGGTGCTTTCCCCATAGCTGTCACATTGGGGCAGTATCACCATCATGTCCGTTTTACAGAGGAGCAAACTGAGGCTTCATGAGGTTAGAGATCAAGAGCTCACACGAATGTCATCAGAAATAAAACACGTGCTCCTAAGTCCCTACTTTTTAACCACTGACTACATTTCTTTTCAGAAGTTAAAAAGGTCCCTAGTTTACCCACATCTAGAATGTCCAGTCAACACCAAGTCAGATTTTATAAACAACCTCAACAAGTCAGAAATCCATAAAAGCCCATCAGGGATGGTTCATCTCTAAGTTTATCTGAACACTACTCTGGGCCTATTTGTAATTCTTACCTATTGGTAATAGTTCCATAAATAATGTCTTAGCCATAAAGCAGAGAGTAGCCTATGCTGCAGTGTAGGCAGATAACTTCCAGATTTCAAGAGCTTAAGGTAACGAGGGACTATTTCTCGGTCATGTTGCCTGCTTATTGCAAGTTAGCAGAGGTTGACCCCCTGTGGGGGTAACTCAGGGGATAAGACCCCCAAGATAGTCGTTGCCAGTTACCATCCAGAGGAGAGATCTTGAAGGTCTCACGTTGTATGATCCAGCTCACAAGTAACACACCCAGGTAATTCACTGGGCAAAACTATCTCCATGTTCCCACCCAAGCACAAGGGGGCCAGGAAGTACAATTCTGACATGCGCACGGAAAGGAAGAAATGAAAATAATCGTCATTAACAGCAATCATCACTGCTCTACTTAAAATTATTGCAAATGTTGTAATTTATTATTCTCTCTTTTTGTAAAATGCCCCATTTCAAGCTTCAGGTGGTTCTCTCTTCCTAATACATTCTGTTATTAGATAAACAAATCCTTGTTCATATATTTTAATAAAATTCCCTCCTTGTTTCCAATGGAGGAACATGAGGTTTGAGAATCACTTCTGTCTTTTCTAAAAAGTTCTTTAAAAAAATGACATCAAGTCCTTGCTAACGGGAATTCCTTAAGGAAATGTGTCATTTTCTTGTCTAGAAGTCAATGAGCTCAAAGAAAAATAAGGGTAGGGCTGAAAGGATGTGGAATAAAAGACCCAGTTAATGCCTAAAAGACGCCAAATTGGAAAGTGTTACTGTTCCTTGTATCATCTATCACTGCAAATGGCTCAGCAGGAAAAAGACTATCTCAAGCTGGCAGTCTTGCCTTGGAAATAGATCATTTCAATAAGGGTGGCAGAACCGCAGAGCTCAACATGGCAGTGACATACCATTGACTTGGTTCAGAGCCGAAGAAAGGTAAGAATTGAGGGGATGGAAATTCAGTCAAGTCCTAATCAAAGTAAAGTTCAATAAACCTGGGGAATATTCTCGTGTTGGATTTTTTTGGGGGGGGGGGATTCCTAAATATTAATCAGTCATGAATTACTTCGAGGTTATCCATTCAGCTTTTGAAATGGATTGTCCTTGTCATAGAAATCTGTATTCAATGGTAAAGATGGAATTTAATGTCCTTGGCTTAGATTTACTTTATAGAAGTGAGCAGTCTTTCTTGGCTACATTCTTAGCACATCATAAAGAATGAGATTGCAGTGACATTTCGAGTGCATGGAGCTGAAAGCATGCAAGGTTGAAACTGGGAACAAATCCAGCTTTTAGGGCATTCAGGGCCACATACAGAAATTTCTTGATTGTGTCATTATTAAACTCCTATTTGGCAATCATGACGAAGGAGGATGATTCAATTCAACAAATGGTATTGAATACCTACCGATCTATTGGAAGGTGTTCTGCATAGATCAATGAAGTCTATGAGATAAAGGTACCATTGCCATTGGAATGACACCATACTTGAAATTGCAAGGACAACGCAGGTCAGCAAGAGCCAGGCAGCGAACTGTGATAAAATAACAAACTGATGGATTGAGGTTATTGATCAAGAAGGTTTATATTTTGCAGAGTGAACAGAAGTCCAAAGCAAGTATTGGTGAAAAATCAATGACTCATTTTGATGTCTAGCGAGGTCAAAGCACATTTTAACTGTGTGTAGGAAGGAGAAAACATTTCAACCTAGTTTTAAGACTGTGTAATTCTAATTTCTGATTAGAATCAGTCCGCTGATGAATTAAGAAGTTTCCCTATGTGATGTTAAGTAAGTTAGTGTTCTGAGGTGTCCTTTGAGATCTTTTGAGATGGGGACATGATTGTATGCTGGTTAGCAGCTCACGGTCTTCAGATGAGAGACTGACAATAACATCAGATGCTCTTGAATGAAGTATTTTGATGAAAAAAATATAAGGCTACATCTGAAAATACCTTATAAAAATTTAAAACCCCCCAATTATTATTTTAATATAACACATTAGTGGTATATCGAATATAAAAATAACTTTTAAAAAATTCCTGTATTGGATGAAAACATACATAATTCCAGCTAACTGATATAATTATATCAATAACTGACAAAATGCACTTTAAGGAAATAAGAATTACTAGAGCTAAAGATGACCACATAATAATAATAAAATATTCCATTTTCCAGGATGCTGTCATAATTCTAAACTTGTAGCACTTAACAGCCTCAAATATATACAACAAAAGTTAATAAGACTACAAGGAGAACATGACTATTTCACTGTCCAAGTAGGACCATAGTGCTTTGGGGACCCAATTTGTCAACCAAGCACATAAGAAAATCAGTAAAAGTGTTGACGATTTGAATGGGACCTGATAGACATTTATAGAGTACTATAACCAACAATTGCAGAATACATATTGTTTCCAAGCAAACATCAAAGATTGATGAAATTTTACCATAGGTAAGCCACAAACAGATTTTTCTGAACAGATTTCGGAAGATGGACATCTACGGCAAAGACTAACCAGATGTTTACTCATGGTACTTTCTCTTCCTGACGCCACATTTTTTTCTTTGCATCTAGATGGGATCATGGGATTCATTCCAGTTAGAGTAAAGCAGGTGACTGTGGTTATGGCACCGGCATACAGTCTACGTGATCCTGCCATATTTTCTCTCTTGACTTATCAGCCGGCTCAGTGTGGCAGGTTGTCCAGTGAGGCTGTGGTGGGCAAAGCTACTTGAGGGCTAGTGCCTGGCCCCCTAAGTTGTTGCTTAGAAGAGAGCCACTCTGGAAAGCCCAAATGACCGGTTGCCTTACGTGAGGAGGAAACTTCTGTGGGTCAAGCCACTGAGATTCTCAACAGCTCATCCTATCAAGTAGCTGACTGAAATAGAATTGGGCAAATTACAGTCTCTGACAAACCGAAGTAGGTTAAAAATCTAGAATAAATAGTAATGAGGAAAAAATGCTATATCCTTCAAAGTCTAAAAATACATTCTCAAACAACTCAAGTGAGCGAAAAATGTTGGAAATTAGAATGGACTTCAAACTGTATAATAATTACTAATTATCAAGATGTGTAGGTAATAGCTTAAAGGGTATTTATAGGAAAATGTATAGTCTTAAATGTTAACATTAAAAATAATGAGGGCTCAAACGGATTTGGCTAGATTTTTTTTTTTAAGATTTTATTTATTTATGACAGAGAGAGATAGTCAGAGAGGGAGCATAAATAGCAGGAACAGAGGGTAGAGGGAGAAGCAGGCTCCCCGCTGAGCAGGGAGACTGCTATGGGGCTGGATCCCAGGATGCTGGGATCATGACCTGAGCCAAAGGCAGACGCTTGGCCGACTAAGCCACCCAGGTCATTTTAATTTCACCATTTTTTAAAAAAGATTTTATTTATTTATTTGACAGTCAGAGATCACAAGTAGTCAGAGCAGCAGGCAAAGAGAGAGGAGGAAGCAGGCTCCCTGCTGAGCAGATAGCCTGTTGCGGGGCTCGATCCCAGGACCCTGAGGTCATGACCTGAGCTGAAGGCAGAGGCTTAACCCACTTAGCCACACAGGCGCCCCTAATTTTACCATTTTAAAGTGCACGTTCCCTTAAGTGTTCCGTACTATATTCACAGACATGTGCGCCATCATCACTAGCTAATTCCATAACATTTTCATCACCACTGAAAGAAATGCTATAGCTATAGGCAATCACTGCCCATGTCTACCTCCTCTCAGCCCCTGGCAACCACTAATCTACTTCCTGTCACTAAAAGTTTGCCTATTCTTGACATTTCATATAAATGGGGTCATACAATACAACCTTTTGAGACTGCTTTCATTTTGCCTAATGCTTTCAATGCTTTTCATAATGTTTTCAACGCTTTTTAAAAAATCTAGGTGATAACATATATTAGACCTTCCTCTTTCTTTTTAAAGATTTTTTATTTTATTTATTTATTTGACAGAGAGAGAGAGAGAGATCACAAGTAGGCAGAGAGGCAGGCAGAGAGAAAGGAGGCAGAGGCATGGTGGAGTAATACTCCACTGTATGGTATTTATGGTATTATTTATTCAGTCATCAGTGGATGGCTATTTACATTGTTTCAACCTTCCGGCTACAATGACTAATGCTTTCCCAAACTCTCATCTGCAAGTTTTTTGTGGACATGTGCTAATACCTCCATATATTCAAGGGTGTACATGGGTGTAAAGGATGTATATGTTTATACTTACATATACCCAATTATCTTGGGTACATACCGAGGAGTAGAATTGCTCGGTCTTATGGTAAATCTACATTTAACTTTTTTGAGGAACTGCCAAACGGTTTCTCAAAGCGGCTGTACCATTTTCCATTCCCATTAGCAGTGTCTGAGCGTTCCAATGTCTTCATATTGACGCCAACACCTGTTACTTCCTATCTTTTCTATTATAGCCATTGGGAGTGTTAAGTGGTATCTCGTGGTTTTTCCCCAGTGACTAATTATGTTGAGCATCTTTTCATGTACTTCTTGGCCAATTTGTGTATCTTTTTTGTAAAAATACTTATTCATATTTTAACTGGGTTGTCTTTTTAATTATTGAGTTGTAAGAGTTCTTTATATATTCTGGATACTAGGCATATAAAGATATGTGATTTAAAAATAATTTCTCCCATTCTTACTTAATTGATGGATCATTGGCAACACAAAAATGTTTACTTTTGATGAAGTCCTTTTTTTTTTTTTTTTTTTTAAATGAGCACACCATTTATGGATTTATGGGGGCCTGTGTGCCCAGCACTTACTGCCAGGGCCCTGTCCTGCCTCAAAAAGCAGCTAATCTTGGCCCCAACACCCTTAACCTGAGTGTAATATACAGACTCTGACTGGAGGCTCACACATGAAGCCAGAGAAACTGAGAAAGCCTCCCCACCGTTTCCCCAGGTGAGCAAGTAGCAAAAGTACAAAAGGAGACATGGGGGGAAAAATCTTAAGAGAAGAACCATTACACAATGAGAAATGAGAATAACCAAAAGCAGAGTGTTCTACATATGTAAACTCAAGTATTAAATAAAAATATTGCATTTTAAAAACATCAAGAAAAGGGGCTACAAACTTCAAGATGTTTTCATGTCCTGAGCCATGGGGTGTCCCCGTTTGGGCTGTACTGCTTCGGGGACCCTGCTGGGTCCAGGCACCATGCCCAACCAGTCTCTCTCTTCTGGGCTCCGCTACCAGGGGGTGGCCTGCCCAGGGGAGGCTGGAGAGAGGGCGGGCCTCCCTCGGTCCATCCTGGTGGTGCTCAGGACACACCGGCTGAGGCTTTGCGATTTCCCCTACAAATAACCCAGCTTCAAGCCCTGTGATCTTCCGTGGGGGTGAGCAGGGCGGCTCCTCCCCCGCGGGCCTGGTGGGGTAGAGAGGAGGCAGGGCGGTTCCTCTCCCAGCGCCCTGGCCAGGGGTCTGCTGTTGCACTTGGCCTCTGGGCGGCACAGCTGCAGCGTGCCGTGCGCTGCGTGTGCATGCGGTCCGCGTGCGCTCCGGCCTCCAGCAGCCAGTCCCGGGGGCCCTCGCCCGTGGAGCTTGGCGGCGCCGTGGGGAGCCAGATCTGCACCACCTGGGGCGGCGTCCTGCAGCGGACCAGCCCGCGGACCAGCGAGCGCCGCGGGACCCTGAGCAGCCGCGGCCCGGCGTGAAGGACGCGGCCTCCCATCCTGGGCGAGGGCGTTCGCGCCAGATCCCGGGCTGCGTGCCCAGCGCGCGCGCCTGCTGGCGTCCTCCTCGCATGGTGCGCCTGGGGCCCAAGCGCAGCTCGGTGGCCTCGAAAGTGCCAGGAGGACTCCCGCGCCTGGGCGCCGGGCCAGCAGCAGCCAGGTGAGCAGCGTCTGGAGGCCGCTCCGCAGGCCTCGCCGCGTGGTTGTAGATGGCGGCCCAACGGCGCCTGCTCCCGGGATTCGGGGCTGGGGCCGGGCCCCTTGGTCAGACACCCACAGATTCCATGAGCTCCTTGGGGTTCTGCTGGAAGCTCCGCCAAACGGCCAGGAGCTCGGGTACACTTGGTAGCGGTTCCTGTCCCAACGGGGTGGGCATCAGGGTGCCCTAGGCCATGGCCACAGCTGCCCCAGGCCGACAGCCGGGAAGCTTGGAAGGATGCTCCCGCAGGAGCAGAAGGGGTGGCTGGGCCCTCTGACTCCCGGAGGAACCGCTGACAGGGATAGCCAGGCCCTCCGAGTCCCGGAGGAGCTGCCAAGTTGGAGTTAGTGGGCTGCCTGTCAGCGGGAAGAGCCACCCAACCCACACTCTCTCCACCAAGGCCCAGTTTATGTATTTCTAATTTTGTTGCTTGTGCTTTTGGTGTCAGATCTGAGAACCATTGCCTAATCCAAAGTCTTGAAGATTTAGCGCTTGTTTTTCTCTAAGAGTTGTACAGTTTCAGCCTTTATATTTAGGTATTTTAGCCTCATTCTCTTGCATATGGAACTCCAGTTGTTTTAACCTCATTTGTTGAAAAGACTGTTCTGCCCCGTTGGGTAGTCTTGGCAACTTTGTTGAAAAGAAATTGACCATAAATGTATACAGGTCAGTTTCTGAACTGTGAATTCTATTGATCTGTTTGTCTACCCTTCACGGGCACCACACAGTCTTGGTTATTGTAGTTTTGTAGTATGTTCTGAGATTGAGAAGTAAGAGAGTCCTGTAATTTTGTGGTGCTTTTACAAGGCTGTTTTGCCTCTGCTGACTCATTTTCATTTCCCTATGAATTTCGGGGTAAGTTAATTTCTGAGGAAAAAAACCAAAACGGTAGCTGGTATTTTGATAGGAAATGAGAAAGAGAAGGGGCAAGAGAGAAAGAGATCAATTTCAGAATGGTTGTTCTCTCTGGAGGGGAGGAAGGGAAATATTGGGCATGGTCTCTCAGTACTAATGGGGTTATAATGCTGAATATCTCAAAGCTTTGGTGAGCACATGAGAATTTTATTATTTCTCTCTCAGAGGTACTTGTCTATTTTTACTCACTCTTGGGTACGTATATTTTATTGTAAAAATACATTCAGCCAGCTGTGAGACTATATTGTGTTATTTCCATGTTCTATTTACAGAGAGTATGGCTTAGGAATCAGGATAGGCTGTAGTCATTCTGGAGTTTTAAAGAGCGTCGTGAAGAAAATGGATATTTGCAGTGAACACAAAAGTGACTTTTGCAACTAAATGAGATGGTGTTTAAAAAATTTAGCTTTGAGAGAAGAAGGGCATGCTAAAGGAGATGCTGAGTGAATTACTGTGGTGGGATGAGAGTCTGAGCTCACCTTCCCAGGAGGATTTGGTCTTACATGTAAGACTGTGTCACTCTACAAGTCCCTGGACCCGTGCAGAATGATAACCAGTGCTTGATGTTAGCATGTTGTGGTTAGATCGCCGACTCCGCTTTCCAAGCATCTCTAGACAAGTGGCATGGACAGACACCTTGCAGGTTTAGAGAATGTTTTCAGAAGTGATCAGAACATTATAGACTGAGGCAAGATGTTTGTGTGATGTGGCCAAGAGAGCATGTACTTCCACATCCTGGGCAAATCAGGAACCCGAGGCTGAAAAAATTGAAGCCATGAGGAAGATGATTTCCTGAAGTGACTTTAGCAAGGAGAAAATAATTGAGATAAATGAAAATTTCAGAAAAAATATCCGAGATGGGTCAGATACATTTAAATTGATACAGAGTGCCTTTGCATTTTGCTTCTGAAGACCAGTCTCTGTTCAAATTCTTTTGACAGTCATGATCTAAGGAAAGAGATCCTTTGGCCAAGAAAGTTTGACTTCGGCACAATTTAAGAAATATCAGTGAGTTATTGGACGTGCAAGGTATAAAAAAATGAGGGCTACGGCTGAGCTTCAGCAGAGCTGGAAATGATGCTTACAAATGACACAGACCAGTAACAATCATCTCAGAGAGAATTGTGAATTGGGAAAAGAGAGGAACGAAAATGGAGGCTGGTTTCCAATCTGTGCCACAAATTAAACAAGGAGTCTTTAAATTTATTTATAATAATGCCTAGGGCAAGTCATTTAGATTTTTTGAAGGGAGAGTTTGGCGCAAATAATGCGAAATGACAGAAACTCTAAGTATCATATGGTATTAACATTGAGAGGTGGATTTCTCCAGGTTTCTGGGGGAAGGCACAGCATAGCCAAATCACGAGAACTGTTGATGTGCTCAGCACTGTATTAAGTAGTATGGCAGATCGTAGGAACAATAAGATAAGTTTCCTGCCCTCAAATGCTTTATAATCTAGTTAAGGGCATACCAGCAGGGTGGAATAATGAGATAAAAATAGGAGACAGAATAAGGGAGATGCCCTTATGGAAGGCTCTCGGCGGTGTTGCACTCCAGGTCCTGGTAGAGAACCAGGCGGCCGCAGCATCTGTTGCGAGGCTGCACTGGCAGCCCTTACTGATTCCTAATTGTGCCCCCCCCCGCCCCCCTTTGAGCTTATAGGCAAAAATGGAAATGACTCCTAGCAAGGCATTGTTGTGGAGCTTTCTACAAATGAAAAACAAGAATTTAAAGGAATGAAGAATGGCTTGGGGCAAGTGCATTGAAAACTGGTAAAAGGAAAATTGATAGTGAGAAAAGATATAAAAAGGCTTTCTTAGACCTGACTCTGAAGGCAGAAGGAGCTGACATTTCACAGCAAAGGAGCAAGCAAGCCTTCCTCTCCCACGCCGCCCTCTGCGATGTTGCCCTGTGCAGTGGCTAATAGCCATGTGCTAACTTTATCATTAAGAATATGTTAATAGCTTTTGTATATTTAATTCAGCTGGAAATTGTGTCATACGTTTGAGAAATCTTTCCATCAAAATTAGTTCAGATCAAACTTTTTGGCATGAGGAGGGAATCAGTCTCAGTTATCAGGACAAATCACAGTGGACCACCTCATTACCCAACCGTCCTGATTAACGAGGCTTTACTCTCTGTCGCTAAGTCTGCCATTATGTGGTCCAGAACGTATTTTTTATATTATAATAATAAAATATGATTTTTGCAATATTACAACTTAATAGTAGTTCCTAAGGCAGCAAATCAGTCAGATTTCAGGCATGGTAACAGAATGAGATGCTAGATCAAATGGCTTACGAAGTAGATAAGCTCCAATGAAAATAAGTGTACATTTCATGTAGGTCTTCTGTTTTAATATTTGTATGTGGGGTTTTCCAATGTTCCGGGATAGTGTATCACACATGCACAAGGCCATGGTAATGAATCTTGTTACCCACACATATTTGTATCAAAAAAGGAATACTTTGCATCTAGATTTTTAATCAGAACAGAATCTAAGGTGTGTTTACCATGATGGCAACACTTATTTTGGGAGGAAAAAAAAAGAAGGTGGAGGGAACAGCAACCCAAGCTTAAGCAACAGCAGATTTTTCTTTTATTGATTATCCATTTATTTTGTGGGATTTCAACGGTGAAAGAGACCTGAGAAGCCATAAAATCAATCCCTCAAATTGAAGTTGGGAAAGAAGCAAATCATCTCTCGCACCTCTTCTGATTGGTAGTAATTAACTTGGGAGCATCTCAGTTACTCTTCCATTAAATGGTTCTCCTAGGGATCGAACTTATTACAGTTTATTTATTGGATTCATCCTCAGCACTCAAGGTGCTTTTGAAGGATATGATGCAAATTGTTAGCATCGTTTCATATTTATTGAGTTATAGAGTCACATAACTTAACAGCAGACGCTAGACGTAATGAGGAGAGCAAGACATTATTCCCATTTTGTAGCAAGAGTAGCTAAGGCAGGTGGGTAGGGGAGCGACTCATCCAAAATAGGACAGAAGAATTTTCAGAGACTAGAACCCAGCTATCCTCAGTAGATCCCTCTTTTCGTTTGTACATAAGCTGAGTTTGCTGGAAAAATTTATCTCAGGAAGAAGCGAAATGTATTGAGAAAAGAAGACTTAATTCTTAGACTCTTAGAATGGAAGTGGGGATGCTTCAGCATAAATCTTTAGAGAGGTGGGGGGCACCTGGCTGTCTCAGTGGGTTAAGCCTCTCTCAGGTCATGATCTCAGGGTCCTGGGATCGAGCCCTACATCTGGCTCTCTGCTCGGCAGGGAGCCTGCTTCCCCCCCCTCTCTCTGCCTGACTCTCTGCCTACTTGTGATCTCTCTCTGTCAAATAAATAAAAAAAATCTTAAAAAACAAAAATCCTTGGAGAGGCAGTGGTTAAACATCTGTATTTACTTGGTAGTTACTCGGTTTGCATTTGCCAGTCTCTGCCAGTTGAAATCAGCCACTAACTAATGAGACAAGGAAGGGACAGGAAAGCAAAATAGTAAACCCAGATAATCTTTTTTTTTTTTTAAGATTTTATTTATATATTTATGCAAGAGAGAACATGGGTGGAGAGAGGTGGAGGGGGAGGGAAAAGCAGAAGTAGGCATCCCGCTGGGCAGGGAGCCAAACATGGGGCTTAATCCCAGGGTCCTAAGATCATGACCTGAAGCTAAAGGCAGATGCTTAACCGACTGAGCCACTCGGGTGTCCCCGTATTATCTTTTATAAGTGTGTGAATTGATGGATAAGATAAACTTTTTTTCCCCCCAATGTGGAAGCACAAAGTTCTGTGCCTAGTTTATTTCAAAAACCATTTTGGTTTTGTTAGTAGAGCCAGAGCCAGTGGGTTTGTTTAAAATCCTCTTTTTTGGTTGGAATGAAAAAAAGGGATCTGAGACCATCGGGGGATGTTAGCCTCCTAGTTGCAAACCTCCCCACACACCCAGCATAGACAGAGCTGACTCTGAGCTCTTTCTGTGCGGTCTCCATGGTCTTGGATGCCTACTACTCTGTCCCAACCCAAACTCTACTGTGATTTTGAACATGGATCTGTGGCTGAAGCAGGCTGCTTCAAAGCCTGGGTTGGGAGGAGGAGAAGGAGACCTATATCTCACTTTAGCTGGGCCCTGCCAGTCTCTTTGAAGGGAGGCATCCTAGAAAGTCTATAAATAGGGCTCTAATCCTCTCTTCTTCTTCCTGGGAAATTCCCACTTGGTCGGGAATTTTGCATTTTAGAATTTTCCAACAATGTAATACGTCTTTTGGCCTCCTATACCCCACCCCCTACATCTTGTTTTTATTCTTTTCCTTTATTCAAATAAAGGCATTTCTACTCAAGGAAGAAAGGGGGAATAGGGAATGACGAATACAGCAGGTTGATTAATATATTAAAAACAAAAATGATTATTTTTGATTTATGACTTCTGAAAATATACATGATGGTTCTTCATTACCAGGAAAAAGATGAACAAAGAGAAAGAGAGAATCTTTGTTGTTTTATTGATCTGCCTTAATTGTATTCTTTCATGTCAGAAATAAGCTTGCCTGGAAGCTTCTGCCTGTACGTGCTGGCGGGCTGGGTGTTTCTGTATCCCTGTGATTCCTGTTGGCTTTTGCCATTCCCAGCCCTTGTCAAAGGCGGTCTGTTATAATACAAACAAAATCGCACAAAACATCTAAAGATCTTTTGATTTCTAAGTGGATAAGAATTTGTTTCTGAACAGAAAGGAACGTTCCCCCCCCTCAAACAATATCTGATCATTTTATGATAAAACATATGATTGGTCAGTATTGCTTTCCTGGTGACAGCCCTGAATGGGGGTGACCTAGCAGAAGGATCCAGTGACAAATTAAAAATAAGAGTCATAACGGCTGCTGTGTTAAAGCACAGAAGTACGGGGTAAACACACCAGTCGTGACTATATATATATTTTGAGGATGATTAGCGTTTGCTTTGGGGACAGGATGAGAGGGGAAAGTAGTGACTATCAGGGGACTCAAGAGGACTTACTGGGGAAGAAGGTTTTAGGAAGGGTATAAAGAATGCCTAAAAAAGGAAACAGAATCCTGTAGAGCCACATGTGGAGTTGGTGGGGGTGAGTGTGTCTTTGGGGAAACTAGTTGTCTGACCCTGGGATGCAGGAAGGAGTGAAAGTCAGAGGCAGGAGCCAGACAGGCAGAGGGCCATTGTGGAGGTCTGAAGCATTTGCACTTGAATTGGTAGGCAGTGGTTTTAAGCATGGATGTTAATAGGTTTGGAGTTTAAGAAAATCGGAGTGTGGGCTGGAGAGAGACTGGAAGCAAAGTGGAATTAGCAATCAGGGGAATTTTGTAATAGCGTCCGTGAGCAATCTGGAGAACCTAAGCTAAAGGGAAAGCCCAGATTGCATTGGCTACATCTTCCTGGAGCCAGCATATGTAGTGATTGAATAAGCTGTCGATGCCTTAGAAAATATAATAAAAAATCTCTGGAAACGCTCCAGCAAAAATTGCATTTGCACATATTCATAAAATGTTGCTTGTAATTTCAGGGGCTTTACAGATCCCTGAGAGCCAGCGACCATTTAGGGACCCATGGGCTGCAAATTAAGCACCTGTGAATCTGACCAGTTGGACTGGCATTTAAACAATGAACAGTCAGTCACATAAGAAAAGTGGTGTACCATTTGGACATTATATAGATCAGCATTTCCCAGTACAGAGTTTGTGGTCCAACAGTTTTGGAAATTGCTACATACTGTTATCCTCTGGAAGGCTAATATTATTTATCTTCTTATTAAATGTTCTGCAGTAAAGAATACTGGCTTAACTGCTCAGTTCAGGACTTCCAGCCACAGACCTAATGCTTCTCGGAGCCCGTGCCTGCAGTCTTCACCCATGAATGCTCTCACAGTCTTCGTCGACTTGTTTATTTTCATTTTTAAAATTTATATTTTGTGATAATTTTCTTGAGATATTCACATGCCATCCAGTTCCTCCTTGACAGTGTATAATTCAGTGAACTTTAGTCTATGTATAGATGTATGCAAACCGTCATGACAGTCAATTTTAGAACATTTTCATCACCGTAAAGAGAAGCCCTGGGCCCTTTAGCTCTCACTGTCCTACCTCTTAATCCCCCCCCTTGCCCGAAGCAGCCACTCATCTGCTTTCTGCCTCTGTAATGATGCTTAACTCTGGATATGTCATATATAGATGGAATCGTGCAATATGTCACCTTTTGCATCTGGCCTCTTTTGCTTAACATGATGTTTTCCAGGTTTGTTCATGTTGTATAGTGTGTATCAGCGCTTTTTAATGGCTGAATGATTTTCCATCCTATGGGCGCGGCATTTGTCCATTCATCCAGTGATGGACATGTGGGTTATTTCCACCTGTTGACTTTCTTTCTTTCTTTCTTTTTTTGAAAAGATTTTAGCCATCCAGGCACCCCTCACCTTTTGACGACTATAAATAATGTTGCTGTTAATATTCAGGTATAAGTTTCTGTTTGAACACTGTTTTAATTCTCTTATGTATATAGCTAGGAGCGGAATTGCAGCCCGTGTGTTGCATATGACTTAACTCCTATGTGGAATCTGAAAAAAACGAACGCTCAGACAAAAAGCAGAACCAGCCCTATGAATACAGAGAACAAACCCATGGTTGCCTGAAGGGAGGAGGGGAGGGGGATGGGCAAAATGGGTGAAGGGGAGTGGGAGATCCAGACTTCTAGGAGCACGGCGTAACCTGTGGACTTGGGGGATCACGAAGGCGTACACCGGAAACTAATGTAACAGTGTCAGCTGTGCTGAAATAAAAACAAAGGAACACGATCTTCAGATATAAATGGGACTTGGACTGCACCTGCCTGCCCGTCTTCCAGCTTTCGTTCGTGTGCGCCAGGAGATAGATGTTCCGGTCTTTACCGACTAGCCATGTGATCTTGGAGAAATCACGTACCTCCTAACTCCTATCTCTAAAATCGGATGTGTACTGGGCTCTAGATAAGCACTTACCAAACTTGAACGCTAATTAGGGTCGCCGTTAGTGTCAGCAAACCCAGATCGTTGAGCCCCGCATCCGAGTTTCTGATTCGGAAGGTCTGGCTGGGACCTGAGAATCTGCATTTCTGTGCAGTTCCCACGTGGTGCTGATGGTGACGGTCCACGGACCCAACTCTGAGAACTGCCGCTCTAGCATTTTTGTGATCCCGGGAACTCGGACTCCGTCGTTTTTAAGTCCTCTCTCCAGAGCTGGTGGCTCACGTCCGGCGGCCCGTCTGTTTTGTGTCTGAAGCTGGACGTATTCTCAGGGCCTCGTTCTGTGTAGTGGTTGCCGTTGGTGTTTTCTGAGGCCGCCCACTGCAGCCGTCATAAATGTTTTTTAAAATTACACATGTGTAGATGGCATTAATGAATTGTGTTGCTGTGAGGCTGACGTGGTGTAAATGCAGACTTTTAAGGATACTACACATTTGATGAACCCAGAGCACATACAGATGGATTTGGTTGTACGAAGGACCTAGTCACGTGACAGTTAGGGGAACCCTGCTCGTTTTAATGTGCCCATTGGCGTGGGTGCTGTTAACATGCAGAGAGGACTCTGTTCGAAATGCAAGTGACAATTCCTGCAGAGCCAAGGCCAGGAGAAAATGTTGACATTGATGAAATTTGACTTCGGAGTCCCTTCCCTCCATGTTTACTCAGTTAATAAATACTTACCCACTGTCGGCACATGAGGCATTAAGCTAGATGCTTTGGGGGATACAGAGATAGATCAGATGAAATCCTTGCCTTCGACGGAATTTAAAACCCAGCATTACCTCCGTGGAGTCAGGGAGTGGGGCTGCTGTATCATCACCTGGACTCAAATGACAGTAAATCTGATGATTAGCATGTGACCTCACACGATCTATGTAACCCCTTTGAGCATCACCCTCCTAATGGTAGATAGGGAAAATAACAGCCGCTAAGACCAACTATGGCTTCCTCGTGAACACCCACATAAAATGCCTTCCACCATGCCCCTGGTATGTGTTCGAGAAACATAACAGTTTCTAAGTCATCAAAAAAGTGGAGAGCGATAGATATGATGCATAATTTTTTCATGCTCGTGCTGTGTTGGCTACCGAACAAACCTTTTGGTGTATTAGCTCATTAATCCTTACAACAGCCCCTCTGAAACTGATGGGGCAATTTTCTTCATTGTGTAGATGAGAAGCAGGACTCCGGAACCTTAAGAAATTTGCCAAGGGGACCACAGCTTGTAGAGGACTTAGCTGGTGTCTACCTGACAGCATTCTGGTTCCAGGGCTCATACTCCCCACCCTCTCCCTTTTTAAAAAGATTTTATTTATTTATTTGACAGAGCACAAGCAGACAGAGTGGCAGGCAGAGGGGGAGAGAGAAACAGGCTCTCCACAGAGCAAGGAGCCCGATGTAGAACTTGGTCTCACTGAGCCACCCAGGCGTTCCCGGGCTCGTCCCCTTAACCACTGCGTATATTGCTTCTTAATAAATGCTCCAGGAGAGCTAACCAAGGTATTTGGAGGAATCAGAGGTAGCAGTGAAAATTCTCTGAAGGGGACTGTTCTAGGGGACTTCCTTCTAGTTCTCTAGAAGGAACCGCTAATACAACAAAGGCTTTGAGCTGGGACTCGAAGGCTAGGACTATTTTGGCTCTGCACAATTTTCATCTGCCCTTTTCCTGTTCAACATTCTTCTTTGTTCAGTAAACATTTACCCAGCATCTGTTTTCACCAGGCCTTCTGGTAGGTGCCGGTGACACTGCTTAGCGCGACATCCCTGGTTCAGTGTCCGGGCTGGATAGAAACAAAGAGCCCGAGGCAGGGATGGTGGTCCAACGGGCATTTAATGAGTAGCGGCGAAGGAGAAACCTAGGATGCTGTGTACTCTGGGAACTGCACACCAAGGGCTGACTGAACGCCAAGCTGTGCTACCTTCTGTGAGGGCTGTGTGAATGAGTAAGACAAGATGCTGTTCTGTTCAGTAGTTGGACCCTCCCCGGGAGGTACTTCATGTACTTGCTTCACATTTCTTGCATCTGTGAATGTTGCTAGCTGCAGCGGAAATGTCTCCAGTTTGTGATAGGATAGCATTTTGTTAACAAAGGTCTCCAATGTGATAGGATAACATTTTGAAATTATTGTCCGGTCTCACCCCTCCCCCACCCTCGCCCTCCCCCACCCTCCCGCTCCCTTCTGCCCCCAGCCTCCATTCCTGCAGCTGAAGCTTTGTACACACATGGCCTAAAGAACTGGATATTATAGGACATTGAGCAGAAAAGTCAGTCTTTCTGGCTGTTGTTTATAAAAACCTGTGCCCTCAAAGGAGGGGATAGGACTCTTGGCATAACCCACCCTAGTTAGAAAAGGCTTCCTGCGCAGGGAATTGCTCTAGCAAGGTTGGGAAATGCCTGGGGTTACATTTCTACTGCCTTGAGGGTTGCTGGAGGGGAGGTGGTTGGGGGGTGGGGTAAACGGTGATGGGCATTAAGGAGACCCCTTGTCATGAACGCTGGGTGGTATATGCTCGTGACGAATCACTGAATTCCACCCCTGAAATGGATACTACACTCTATGTTAATGAACTTGAATTTAAATAAAATCTTGAAAGAAAAAAAAGTTCAGTTAAATTATACGGAAAATTAGAAGAGGTTAACACTTCTTGCCTCCTTGTGTTGGTGGATGATATTGGAATCTGTTGTACTGATTCATGTGAAGGCTCGTGATCCTTTCTAGATAATTTTGGCTTTCAACAGTGACTTTTAATACTGTAATCACTCATTCAACATATACATGCAGAGCATCTATTAAGTACCAAGTTAAGAGGTAGGGGCCAGTATTACAATGCGGAGCAAGAGTAGACACCGCTCTTGCCAAATAATCATTACCTTCAAGGTAGAAAGTCATTGATCAAGTAGATGCAAAATTACACATATGGGAAGTACCAGTGGGGAGAAAGAAATGTGGAACAGAGAGCAAGGTGATCTGACCTCCTCTGGGGGGATCTGAGATGTCTCTCTGAGAAGTGACCTTGGAGTTGGGACCTGCAAACAGGTGTTGACTAGTTAGAGAGAACAGAGAGCCCGCCTTCCGGACAGACGGAATCACAGTTTTTAGGCCCTTTCCTTGGCGGCAGAACCGCTAGAGAAAACCTCGGTTGCAGGGAGGGGAGAGAGAGACTTGCGATCCCAGAATGAGGGCAGCTGCGGACGTGAAGGGTTTTCCTGAGTGTGAAGGCATCTTCTGTGTGGGGTGCTGCCGGTGTGTATCTCCCATGACTGGGTATGTTCCCCGAGGTCTCTGAGCCCAGCGTGTTCAAGGCTAAGCCATTCGTCTCTCCCCAAAGCTGCTCCTACTCGCGGGCATCCCATCTTGACAAACGACCGCTCTGCCTTCGCGTTGTGTCCAAGCCCAAGCCTTCCACCTCATCCTTTCCTCATCCTTCTTTCTCATCCCCCATGTCCAATCCATCTCCGATTTCTGTCAATACTGTCTCATTAATATCTCTCGCATCTAATGCGCTGCGCTCTGTTCCCACTGCCACTGACTTAGCCTGTGGTCAGCCTCTTCCTCCGGCTTGGTGCACCCTGAGCTGCTCTCAGTTCTCTGAAGAAGCTGCACCTTCCCCTCGCCCCAGGTCTTTCTCTCTGCCCAGCATTCTCCTCTCTCCTGTATCCTCACCTATAATCCTCCTTTTCATACTGTAGGATGCTTCTCTTTGGAAGAATCTCTCTGTGATCACCAGCCACAGCTGTTGGGGAGATGAAGTTGGATTTTCTTCCTTCGTGTTCCCTCCTAGTATTTTGTGCTTATCTCTCTCCATTACCTGTTTACTCGTATGTCTAGACCTGGGCTCTCCTATATAGTGGCCGTGACCACCCGTAGTAGCTACCAGGTACTTGAAATGTGGCTAGGATGAATTGAGATGTTCTGTGAAGTATAAAATGCCATATATCAATGAACTAGTATAAAAAGTACAAATTACTTAGTTAGTAGTTTTTAAATACTGGTTACACGTTGAAATAATATTTTATAAATACCAAGTCCAATTAAATATATTATTAAAATTAAATTCACCTATTGCCTTTTACTTCCTAGAATGTGCCTACTGGAAAACTTAAAAGTATATTTATGGCTCACATTTGTGTCTCCCATCATTCTTTTTAGATGCTAGTGGTCTAGACTGGAAACAACTAGAGCAGGTCCAGCAAACTGGCCAGTGGGCCAAATCTAGTCTACCTTTTGTGTAAATAAAGTTTTATTGGAACACAGCCAGCTCATTCCTTGACATTATCTACAACTCTTTCCCATTACAGCAGCAAAGTTGAGCAGTTATGGTAGAGACTGTGTGGCTCCCAAGCCTAAAATATTTGCTACTTTTCCCTTTACAGAGTTTGTTGACTTCTGGAAAAGGCTGATACCACATTTTATGCAGTCATTTTCTCTCCAAATCATTGCATGATACCTGGCACACAGTAAGTGTTTGTTGATTGAATAAATATCTATCTATTGAATATTGAGTGAATACAGTTTTTAGCATTGTATTGCCAGGATCATCACTGAAATTATGACCCACAGCTTTGATGAGCATATGACTGGAACTAGAAACTGAGAAATACCCTGATAAGTAGGTGTGTAATTTGGGTAGTAATCTCATACAACAATTAAAATGGGAACTCTCTTTAAAATATGTGGCCCCCACTTCTGTCATCATGGAATATCTTGATTTGGGAGTGGATAGAGATATTTTAACTATGCCTTAAATGGGATGGAGAGTTGTGTAAGTGAGATGAGTTATCTCACAGGTTGGACATTTGGGTTTAGGGTTTAGGTCACAACAAGGGGCACCTGGTGGCACCTTCTGCCTTAGGCGCAGGTTATGATCCCAGGGTCCTGGGATGGAGCTCCCCATCAGGCTCCCTTATCAGTGGGAAGCCTGTTTCTCCCTCTCCCTCTGCCTGCTCGTGATCTCAGTCTCTCTCTGTCAAATAAATTAAAAAAAAAAAATGTTTGGTTCATAACCTTTGCTGTCCCATGTGACTGGTCACCCTGATAAGAAGCTGTAAGCTCTACTGGTTTGTAAAATGGAATCTGGAAACTAGGGACAGCGGTGATGGGGACTCAGAACCAACAAAGAAGAGACTCCTGGGAAAGAAATATTCCTGTCCTTTTGCAAGAGAGCCTGATCTTCTAGAAAGAATTCCTAGATGTAATTTTCCTGTAGGTTCTTCCCATACAGTCTTTCCACAGGCAGTTTTTGCCTAGAAATTTAAAGCAGTGATTCACAGGGAACTCTGAATCTGGTTTCTATGCATGGAAATTAATTCTTATATCTCAAAAATGGGACTGAGAATGAGTGTTGGAAGAGAATTAAGTACATCTTCACACTTTGATCCAAATATATGCCTGTCATTTGCTCTCTGCTCACAAATCTGCAGCTGTTAGAAGACACAAAATCATTTTCTTTTGCTTTTCTCTGTCAAATTGTTGATAAAAATTATTTCACAAAATTGAAGCAGCCAGAGTTACTATAGATGAGAATCAAATTCAGGTCTTGGTTATGAACATTATCTCATCTCATAAGAACCAGTCATTTAAAAAAAAATCATAACATGTCTCAGTGTTGAGTTGGATCTTTTCTTTTTTAGTAATTAAAGTTGTAAAAGGAACTCAATATATTCATTAGAGCAGGTAGATTCCACAGGGCTTTTCTGAAGGGAGGCAGAGAGTTTTCTTTTATTAGAGCCGATTTGGGAAGCAAACGAGAGAAAAAAAAGAGTAGTATTATGTGATCAATATAGAAAAAGAAAATTAAATATTTGATGATTTTTATTTTAGCTAGTTCAGAGAAATGAGGGATTATAAAGTTGATAAAATCACAGAGTTACTTCTTTTCACTCACCTTCCCACACAACTATCAATACACCAAGTCACTTTAAATTTATTAATTTACATTTATTAAATTAGTGTTTGTCCAGCTCTTTAGTAGATGTTATGGGAGCTACGAGCGAAAAAAAGTTCTATGAATCTAAGAAGAATCTTCTAGATGTGAAGATACTTTAAAGAGGATGTTACTGTAATTCAACATCCTTATTTAGAGAGAAGGAAAAAAAAATCAGTTGTTAGGTAATTTGCATACTGTAATACTCAAATAATTTTCTGATGGGCCACAGGACCCTAGTTTCTAGTCTATTAAGTTTTCTACTGATACCAGTTGGGTCAGACCTATCTACCCACCCACCAAGTGAGAGAATAAACTGTTGCAAGTCATCATGTAAGCAAGTGTAGGATATTAGGCATGCCTGATTTGGGGAACTTTGAAGAATATTCAAAAATGAGCCGGGTGAAAGGAAGATGGAAGGTTAGATGTGAGTGTGGAACTGGATTTAAAGGAAATCCAGAGCTTGGGCTCGTACATGGTGAAGAGAAGATACTCTGGGTGTGACCAGCAAGAGAGAAAAATGCAAAGGGAGGGGAATGAAGCAGAAGAGAAAGGAAAGAGAGACAGGGCAGACAAGTTTCAGCAAAGTGGTGGAGGTGACCGTGACCGGAGCAGATAGCCTCTGTGGGGAAGCAGGGGGCATGAGATTGGGTCAGTGAGGGGAGAGCCATTGATATAAAAAGGTTGAATGCCTGCTGGAGAAATTTTCATCTATTAGTAAGAGACTAAAATGTTAGCCAGATTTTTGGAAGATTTATACAGCACATTCCCACTCTAGAGAAAGACAAAGTATCCCTCAAGGACCCAGCAAGGAACCCCAAAGGAAAGAAAATCATTCTGGCAAATTAAATAAGTATGGTAGTACGTGTATCATGTTTCTTTTTTCATATCTTTATATAGTACACCACTTCCTGATGTCTGATCAAAATTTACTAGTTTGGTGGAAAAATCTAAATGAGAATAGTTGGGGGAGAAAAAACCATGAAAACTAATAATGTTAAAGATTTGCACACACTTATTTTCAGAAATAATCCGTTTCTACTCCAGTGGGGTTTGGATTTTTTTTTAAGGTTTTGATATACTGCTCAAATTATTGCTTATATAGGATGAAATGCCTCCTTAAACACTATGCTGTCACAGTAATACCTACAAATCACTCAGAATACCATCACTGGCAGATAATAAATATTTTATATCTTATTGAAAAATAATATTTTTCTTATAAAGTATTGGAATCCTATTCCTTTGATACGGTTCCCAAAAGTCTCCCTCGAGAGGCTTAAGCAATAATCTGCCTAAAACTCCATCACACAAATTTGCCCATGAATTTTTCAGGCAGGAGTTTTGGGTTTGGGCTTTAACTTCCACAGATTTGGTGTCCCAAATTCTGTTCCATGGCATCTCCTTGTCCTGCCTTTGCATGTGCTTGTGGAATTAGTATGGACAAAGAACCTACAGCATTCTACTTCTTTTTGATTTCTGGTTTCTTATAATGGAAGTAGAAAATTTATATCCACATAAATAATGCCAACCTACAGCTATTCCTCCAATTCCAATTTTATGAGTCTGCAAAAGATGACCAATAATTGTGATCAGGCTCTTTCAGCAGCCCAACAGTTTCTGCCTTTATGTGTAAGACGGACTTGCCTTTCAGGGAGCTGGGTTGGCCGAAAAGAGGCAGAACATGCACATCCATTGTTTGTTGTTGCTGAGAAAGTGAAGCCAGAGAGTGTCCATAGGGAAGAGATTATCTGAAGATGTGGCGCGAGGAACCGGCTGCCTTAACCCTTCCTTACCCATTCGTTCTTCCTTATTCTTAGTAAAGGACATGAGAGTCTGGTGAGGGAAACAGACACAAACAAAGAACTGGTACATGAGAGAAGTGTTGTAAAGGGGACTAAAGCACCACAAATGTGTGGGATTTGTCCCTTCTTCTGCGTTGACAGAGAATGTTGACTGTTCATTTTAGTGTTTGAGGCATACTCTTCTGAAAATAGACAAGTGTATTCTGCTCATTCTCGTCATCCTCAAATCTGGGCAAGGACATTCTGAATAGACGATTTTATGATGGGAAGAAGATATTCTCGTAGCTCAGGGTTGTGGGAAGGTGGGCACTCGTGTTTTGTTGGTCATCGGGTATGTCAGAGGACATTGTCGATTCTCTCCGGAAGCATTTTGGCAACATGCACCGCAAAGGCTTTGTGCATCTCGATTACTACGCAGCCCCTAATGCCTAAAATTCAACTTGAATAAATTAATAAATTAATAAATGCCAAGCTCCTGAAAAATTTGCATATGCTTTGATGCACAGATTTTAATTATAAAAATTAGAAGTTATATGAACCTACTATTAAGATTTATCTGTAAGAATGTACATTATGTGGTTACTTTATAATACTGAAAGCTCAGAACAACTCACTTAGGTTTGCCAATATGGGATGGAGTAAAAATTACTTAACATCCCTACTGTGGGTTATTAGGCAGCCATAAATGATAATGTTGCAGAAGAATATATAAGTGGTATCAGAAGATGCATGAGACTGTTTTGTAAGTAGGTCATAAAACAGTGCAGAGTCTTAATCCATTGCCATTAAATGATAAAATTAAGACTTTTTAAAGTCTGTCAGAGAAAGGCGTTTACTAGAGGCTTAGGCATTGCCTCTAACAACAGCAACAAAAAACTCTAAAATTACAGTGGCTTACCACGATAACTATATCACTGTGTGGCTGTGGTAAATCCCTAGGGAAACTCTGCCTGTCATGGTTTTTCAGGCTCCCAAGTGAAGCGAGCATCAAAACCAGTGCTGATCACTGTGCCATATGGAAAAGAGCTTTGGAAGCTTTCGCACCAGGAATTAAATGCTCTGACCTGGAAGCAAAAGGTGACACTTCTGCTCACAACTCATTGGCCAGGTCTAGTCATATGTCCCCCCCCACCCTAAAGGGGGAATAAGGTATTATAATCCTCCCATGCAGTGGGGGATGAGAGAATGAGTAGTACTCAGTAAGCAGCACTGATGCTACCACTCATGGCCATCACTGTTGAGCTCACTGTCTGGCCCTGGGAAGACTGCTCAAAAGTCCTGTTCAGTCAGAGCGTCAGATTCTGAGCCCATGATTTCTGGGTGATGGCTGATGGTCTGGACGTGGTTCTTTTTTATTTCCAAACCAACTGGGAAAAAAATAGATGATCTCTTTCTCCTGTACTTGTCCAAAAGCCTGTACAAACCTTTTTTCCATATTTTCCTTTTTGGGTGGGTGGGACATGTGACTAGACCAGGCCAATGAGTTGTGAGAGTAGAGTAGAGGCCAGCTATCTACAACATTCGCATTTGGAAAGGTGGAGTCTCTGATTCACAGCAGTTCTGAAATCTAACTTCAAGTCCCAGTCCCCTTTGGGGAAGAAAGCTTCTCAATTAGGTCCGGTTTTGGGCCTCTGGGAAGAGGTTTTCCAGCCATTTGTTCCCCAGTGACCTCGGACTCTCCATTTGAGGGGCCTTTCCCTTAATTTTATTTGGCTTGGCTACTTCTGGAAAGCACATTGTAGAATGTGTCCTCCTTCAAGGTGAAGAAGCTTTCTTAGCCTTCAGCTTGATTTTAGAAGCTCACACTGTTGTTAAGAAGCCCAACTGTTGTTAAGGTTTCTGTCTTTAGACTACACAAAACCATCACAAACCTTTTTAGAAGGCTCATAGTTTCTTTGGCTGCACAACTTTCTCAAGGATTTAATCAGATTCTTTGTTATAGTTGATTCTGGTCAGTTCCTTATGCCACTAGCTACATACACAGTTCTTTCCTGAGACACCCTTCTCTCTGTTTCGTCTTAACTGCCAGTGTATTCAGCCCACCGGGCTTCTTTGGAAGAACCACAATGTCAGTCTTTTTTCTTTGGGTTGTTTTGTCCAAGTGAAAGGCTAACTAAGTGCCATCTTAACTCATTCAGAAGTTTATCACTGGGTGTGAAAAACATACCCTTAATTTATTCTTTGACACGAGACTGTGTTCTGATCTTTCAGTTTCCCACCAAGTAGTGATAGGAAACAATGGTCCTTTCCAGTCCTGCAAATCTCCAGTTTTCTGGACCATCTCTCTTCTGTACTTGCTTACAAATCCTTAAGTCTATTCTTAGCTCATTGTTTTGATTGTTGTATCTCCTCAAGGGCAACCAGCAGCAATCAACACCTGCTAGAAAAGTTCTCTTTCCAAATCACTTCCTGTAAAGCTACAAGTTCAAGAAGTACAGTACCTTTTAAGTTATCAGGTGACAATTTTACAAAATTAAGTTAACAGGTGACAGTTTTACAAAATAGGTCATCTATGCCTAGATTATGATCTTTATGGCTACAACCAAAGATTCCTTGCTGCCTACCAGCTGAGCACTGAGCGAATGCCACACACTCTAGCTTTTTGGTACATTATTACTGCAATTCTAGGTACTTATTTTGGTTTGACAAGGATGGGAGGGCTCTCTAGTCCTTAGTTTTGTAGGTTCCTTTAATTTGATTGTCATCAAATGATTTAGTCCCATGTGACTAGAATGTATGTTCAAACTCATAAGAGATTATGGATAAAAGTGCTGCTATGTTACTTTAAAATTGAAAGTCTACCTAAGTGTTCTTTAGCCAGAACACATTATTCTCTGAGTCAAGAGATTCCAGAAACTAGTATTGCTCAGTCATGAATGGATATCACTGTGGGGTATTTCATTCAATCTCCATAGAAACTTGACCTTCTTTATTGCACCACTGAACTCAGACATTCATTGACTGGGACACTTTCTTTTGGACTAGGCTTTCTCCTTATAGTTTACATTCTGAAGGGCAGAGACAGAAAACAAATAGTGAACACAAAATATCACTTACTATGTAATATAAGTGCTTTTATATTTAAAAAAAAAAAACAAACAACTAGTTGATGGGATGTAGGGGAACTTGTGGGTGGGAATGGAGAAAGACATTTTAGCTGGAATGGCCAATGAAAGTTATTTTAAGGAGGGGACATGAGAGCCAAGATTCAGAAGAGGGGAAAGAGGTAATCATAGAAGATCTGTGGAAAGAATGTTCTGTGCCAAGGAATAACAGTTTCAAAGGCCAGTGACATGAAGGAGTGTGCTGGGAGGGTAGGAAGAAAGTGAGGGCAGAAGGCGAATGGTGAGGAGAGAGGTATATGGTCATGTCTGAGAGATTGGCAAGGCATGTATCATGGATCGCTTTGTTGGTGATGTGGAAAAATTTGTGTTTTACTCTAAGCCCAATGAAACCATTGGAAGCTTTTAAACAGTAGATCGATTTGACCTGTTTCATTCTTTAAAAAGATCTTTCTGGCTGGCTGCTGTGTGGAGAATGATCTCTGGCAGAGGAAGACTAGAAACAGCCCATTGCAGCCCAGTGTGACATATTGGTCGCTTGGGAGTAGGACTTCAGCAATGGAGA
This sequence comes from Mustela putorius furo, assembly GCF_011764305.1. Lineage (NCBI taxonomy): Eukaryota > Metazoa > Chordata > Mammalia > Carnivora > Mustelidae > Mustela > Mustela putorius. The sequence goes on along the minus strand of NW_025421322.1, from coordinate 20,127,958 downwards.
TCATGATCAGTGGTGGGATCTTGAAAGTATTTTGGAGATAAGAGTTGGCAAGATTTACTGATAGATTGTTTGGGAGGAATGAAAAAAAGGTTTTTTGGCCCAAGAAACTTGGTGGTGGTGATACCATCAACTGTGATAAGGAAGACAGCTGGGAGTAAATCAAGAATTTTATTTTGGACATACTAAATTTGAGATGTCTATTAGACAGCTAAGAGGCGATGTCAAGTAGGCAGTTGGATATATAAATCTACAGCCCAGGGGAGTGTTAAGAGCTGGAGATAGAGATTTATGAGTCATCGGTACAAAAGCTTTATTTTAAGCCATGGAAGAGGATGAGATCACCTAGAGAAGGAATTTGGAGAGAAAAGAGGGTGGACAACAGAGTTAAGGGTTAGCAGAGGAGGAGGAACCAGAAATGGATATTAAGAAGGGGCAAGGTTGAGGGTGGGGAAAATCAAGAGTGATAAAGATATTTCTGTAAGAAGAACGTCAAATGCTGAAATTTGATTAATGCCCTAATTCTTTTTCCTGCTTTATATTTCTTCTGAACAGACACAGTACCCTGCCCTTCTCCCTAGCGTTTGATTCTACTGGAATGGCGGTTATTTACAGAAGAGTCCTTGTTTGTATTATTATTACTGTTTGGTCAGTTATATCAAGAGGTAGATGAAGTGGCATCTTGATGGGTCAGGAGGGTCTTGGGTCTACACCGATGATAAGAATTCACTTCGTGAAAGAACGTGGGAAGGTTTCCTCATCTCTCAGAACTTTGTTCTCTGGGGATGACAATACCCAGAGCTTTGTTATGGGGGTTGTTAATATATAGAAGGCACGAAGCTCAGTGCCTAGAAGAAGATAAGGATACCACAAATGGTAGCTTTTCCTATTTTTTCCCCTGGTGCTAATTGGCTAACTATGGAAATGGATCACTGTTGAATAATCCTGGGAAGATGAGTTAATTATTTAGAACTACGTTGGAGAGAGATGTCTGCCCACTCTTACTATAGGGTAGAAGCCAAGCACTCACCTTATAAACAAAAGCTCCCTATTGCCTTTATCCGCACTACCAAAACTCATCCTTTTCCGAGTCAGGATGTGTAAAATTCAGATGAGTGATGTTCTAAGAGATGGAGAGTCAGTGATAGAAATATACCTCTGTGCTTCTCTGCGGAGAATTATCCAGGCCTGGCCATGAGACTGGTGAATCAGGCTGCTGTGAATGGATAGGGTGGGGACTGGGGCCTCCATAGAGCTAAGAGAGGGTCATGAACTCTGTTAAAATAAGCAGGCATTTCCCCACCTTTGGGCAGCTCACAAGCCTACCTTATCCTCTGAAGCACAACAGAGTGGGTCAGGGATATAATTGAGCAAGTGTCTCAGATTCATTTTGCAGAAAATGAGGTTGTTAGCCCTAGCTGCTCCCGGAGAGGTTTTTGTTAAACATAACAATTCTTCTGAAAATGTTACAGTTCCCTGTATCGTCCCTCTGTGCCAGTTACTTTCATCTGTGGAGGTGGTTGGGTGGCTGTGGCTGGCCTGAGTAGGGCAGGGACTCCATGCTGTTGGAGATAGATCAGCCTCTTCCTCTGACTAAAATTCCCCTCCACCCCCGCTGGTCTCTTTGAGAGCATCTCATCTTGAGTTTGGGAATGATAATCCATACCTACCCTTCCACTCACATGTCTAGTTTTCAGTTCAATGTAACCTGTTAAATTAATTTTCTCTTTAGGAAGGTTATTGTTTTGGCCTAATTATCAGAAAGGCAGCACACGTGCTGTGGAGTGGGACTCAGTTTGAATCTTGATTCCAGCATTTAAGAGCTCTGTGATCTTGATGAAATTGGTAAATCTCCCCAATCCTGTCTCCTCATCTATAAAATGGAATTAACTCTTGTATAGCATATTATGTAGATTAATAAATTCACACAAAAGTCTTCCTTAGCATTATTAACTTAGAACAGTTGACCCTTGAGTGGGAAGCGGGCCAAGACGGTGGATGAGTAGGGATACCTGTTTCAACCAGTCCCCTGAATTGAGCTGGATTTCTATCAGACCACTCTGAACACATGAGATCACCTGGTGATGTAAGAAGATATATCAGGATCTAGACCAACAGACTGTCTCTGGAGGCTGGCTTCAAGGTATGAAGCAAGGAGCCGCAATTCTGCGGGCAGATATCAGAAAATGAACAGAAGGGGGAGGGAGCCTCCATAAGGGCTGGCACCAGGCGGGTGAAATAACATGGAAGTGCAAAAACCTCCCATGCTGGGGACCGGGCACAGACTGGCAGAGACAGGTTTTAGGGCAGCCCTCTGGACTGAAACCTGGAGCTGCGGGGATACGCATGAGAACCGGGGAAGGCTGGCAGTTTTAGAAGCACAAAGGGCAAAGGTGTGTCTGAGCCTGGAAGTGAGGGTTGGGAGTGCTTCTGTGGGGTGCACAACCCAGAACACTATGGTTTTTAGCAGAAGAGGCAAAAATGAGTCAGTGTGGCCTGGAGGGCTTTCTGTAGAACAGAGAATTTGATATGGTCACTTCTGCTCTGACTCCTGGAAGAGACACAGAAAGCTGCCAGGGAAAGCCACCAGAGAACAAAAGCCCCCCAAAGCCAGTTTGCACTGAGCCCATCACCCCCGCAGGGAGCAAGTCAACTCTGCCAAATGGGGTTGTCTGAGTAACAGTGAAGCATGCCCCTCCCTCAGAAGACAGGCTGAAAGAACATGAGGCTGACAACCTATAAGACAGGTGCATCTTGCTTGGGTTGTGGCTAGTAGTTTGGACTCTGTACATTCCCTCAACCACCTCTTCCCAGAATGACTAGGAGGAGGATCCCCTAAAAGAGGAAAAATTCAGAGACTGTGACCTCTGCCACAGAACTAATGGATATGGATATAAACAAGATATCAGAAATAGACTTTAGGGTAACAGTTATGCAAACACTAGGTTGGAGAAAACCATTAATGGAAACAGATTCTCTAAGGGCAGAAGTGAGGGCTGATCTGCAGAACTTAAAAATGCTATCAGTGAGATCCAATCTAATCTAGATACTCTAACAGCTATAGTAAATGAGGATGAAGAACAAATTAGTGATCTAGAAGACAAATGTAGAAAAGAAGGATCAGGAGGATGCCTGGAACAAATAGCTTAGAATCCATGAAAACAGAATTAGAGAAATGATACCATGAAACGTTCCAGTGTCAGAATTATTAGGATCCCTGAGTGGGTGGAAGAGAGAGGACTAGAGGGTATATATTTGAGCAAATCCTAGCTGAGAACTTCCCTAATCTGGGGAATAAAATAGGTATTTGTGTCCTAGAGGCAGAGAGGACAACCCCCCCACCGACCCCACCAAGATCAAGAAGAACAGACTGACCCCCAGGCACAAATAGTGAAACTCACAAATCTTAAAACCAAGAAAAACATTTTAGGCAGCTAGGGGGGAAGAGATTCCCTATGTACAGAGGGAGGGACTTCAGAATAACATCAGACTTGTCCATAGAAACCTAGCAAGCCACAAAGGGCTGGCAAGATATAGTCAAGGTAATAAATGAGAAGAACGTGCAGCCAAGAACACTTCATCCAACAAGGCTGTCATTTAGAGTGGATGGAGAGATAAAGAGTTTTTAGGACTGGCAGAGACTGGAAGAATATGTGACTGACCACTGAGCCGGCCCTGCAAGAAATATTAAGGGTGTTCTATAAAAGGAGAAAGACCCCAAGAGTGATGTAGAACAGAAATACACAGAGACAATCTATAGAAACAAGGCCTTCACAGGCAACATGATGACAATAAAGTCATATCTTCCAGTAATCACTGTCAATGTGAATGGCCTAAATGCTCCCATAAAACGGCACAGGGTTGCAAACTGGATTAAAAGACAGGACCCATCCATATGCTGTCTACAAGAGACTCATTTTGAACCGAGGGATATATCCAGACTGAAAGTGAAGGGGTGGAGAACCATCTTTCATGCCAACAGACCACAAAAGAAAGTTGGGATAGCAATTCTCGTATCAGATAAATAAGATTTTAAGCTAAAGACTATAGTTGGAGATACAGAAGGATACTGCATCATTCTTAAAGGTCTAGCCAATAAGAAGATCAAGCATTAGAAATATCTATGCCTCCAGCATGGGAGCAGCCAACTACATAAGCCAACTGTAGGGGACCTTAACACTCCACTCTCAGCAATAGACAGATCATCTAAGCAGCAAATCAATAAAGAAACAAGAGCTTTGGGGCACCTGGGTGCCTCAGTTGTTGAGCATCTGCCTTCAGCTCGGGTCATGATCCCAGGGTCCTGGGATTGAGCCCCGCATCGGGCTCGCTGCTCATCAGGAAGCCTGCTTCTCCCTCTCCCACTTCTGCTTGTTCCCTCTCTCCGGTCTCTCCCTGTCAAATAAATAAATCTTCAAAAAAAAAAAAAAAGAGCTTTGAATGACCCACTGGATCAGATGGATCTCATAGATATATACAGAACATTCCACCCTAAAGCAACAGAATACTCATTCTTCTCGAGCACATATGGAACTTTCTCCAGATTAGACCACATACTGAGTCACAAATCAGGTCTCAAGTGATACCAGCAGACTGAGACTATTCCCTGCATATCCTCAGACCACAATGATTTGACATTGGAACTCAATCATAAGAAAAGATTTGGAAGAAATTCAAACACTTGGAACCAAAAGACCATCCTGCTCAAGAATGTTTGGGTCAGCCAGGAAATCAAAGAAAAACTTAAACAATTCATGGAAATCAATGAGAATGAAAACACTTTGTTCCAAAACCTATGGGATATGGCAAAGGTGATCCTAAAGGGTGAAATACATAGCCATCCAAGCCTCACTCAAAAAACTAGAAAAATCCCGAATACACAAACTCTCTTTACACCTTAAAGAACTGGAGAAACATAACAAATCAAGGCTAACCTATGCACAAGAAGGGAAATTATTAAGATTAGAGCAGAGATCAATGAATTAGAAACCAGAAATACAGTAGAACACAGCAACGAAACTAGAAACTGGTTCTTTGAAAGAATTAATAAGATCAATAAACCACTGGCCAGACTTATCCAAAAGAAAAGAGAAAGGGCCCAAATTAATAAAATTATGAATGAAAGAAGGGAGATCATGACTAACACCAAGGAAATAAAAACAATCTTCAGAAACTATTATCAACAACTATACCAATAAGTTAAGCAACCTGGAAGAAATGGATGCATTCCTGGAAAGCTATAAACTTCCAAGACAGAAACAGAAAGAAACTGACAATCTGAATAGACCAATAACTAGTAACGAGATTGAAGCAGTGATCAAAAACCTCCCCCCAAAAATGAGTATAGGGCCCGACAGATTCCCTAGGAAACTGTGCCAAACATTCAAAGAAGAAATAGTACCTATTTCTTTTCTGAAGAAAAGCTATTAAAGAAAAATAGAAGCTATTAAAAAAAATAGAAACAGAAGGAAAACTTATAGACTCTTTCTGTGAGCCCAGCATTACCTTGATCTCAAACTAGGCAAAGACCTCATCAAAAAGGAGAATTTCAGACCAATATCCCTGATGAATATGGATGCCAAGATTCTCAACAAGATACTAGCTAATAGGAACCAACAGTACATCAAAAAGATTATCCACCATGACCAGGTGGGGTTTATCCCTGGGAGGCAAGGGTGGTTCACCATTTGCAAATCAATTAGTGTGATAGGACAAATTAATTAAGAGAAGAGAAGAGACACACATGGTCCTCTGATTGATGCAGAAAAAGCATTTGATAAAATACAGCATCCTTTCCTGATTAAAACTGTTCAGTATAGGGATGGATAGGACATTCCTCAATTTCATAAAATCCATCTATGAAAAACCCACAGTGGATATCATTCTTAATTGGGAAAAGCTTGGAGCCTTTCCCTTAAGATCAGGAACATGATAAGGATGCCCACTCTTGCCACTATTGTTCAACATAGTACTAGAAGTCCTAGGAACAGTAGACATCAAAAAGAAATAAAAGGTATTCAGATTGGCAAAGAATTAATCAAACTTGCTCTCTTTGCAGTGGAAAACCCAAAAGACTCCACCCTGAAATTACTAGAACTCACACAGCAAATCAGTAATGTGGCAGGCTACAAAATCAATGCATAGAAATCAGTTGCTTTCTTATACACTAACAATGAAACTGTAGAAAGAGAAATTAGAAAATGGATTCCATTCCATAGCACTAAAAAACACAAGATACCTTAAAATATACCTAACCAAAGAGGTTAAGGATCTGTACTTGAAGAACTACAGAACACTCATGAAAGAAATTGAAGAAGACACAAAAAGATGGAAGAACATTCCATGCTAATAGATTGGAAGAATAAACATTGTTAAAATGTCAGCACTGCCCAGAGCAATCTGTGCTTTCAACACCATCCTGATCAAAATACCAACAGCATTTTTCAAAGTGTTGAAACAAACAATCCTAAAATTTGTATGGAACCAGAAAAGACCCTAAATCTCCAAGGAAATGTTGAAAAAGAAAAACAAAGCTGGGAGCATCATGTTGTTTGATTTCAAGCTATATTATAAAGCTGTGATCACCAAGACAGCATGGTACCGGCACAAAAACAGACACATAGACCAATGGAACAGAGTAGAGAGCCCAGAGATGGACCCTCAACTGTATAGTCAGATAATCTTCGACAAAGCAGGAGAAAAATATCCAATGGGAAAAAGACAGTCCCTTCAATAAATGGTGCTGGGAAAATTGGACAGCTGTATACAGATGAATGAAACTCAACCATTCTCTTATACCATACACAAGGATAAACTCCATATGGATGAAAGACCTCAATGTGAGATTGGAGTTCATGGAGGAGAACATAGGCTGTAATCTCTTCCATATCGGCCATAGCAACTTCTAAGACATGTCTCCAAAGGCAAAGAAAGCAAAAGTGAAAATGAACTTTTGAGACTTCATCAAGATAAAAACTTCTGCAGAGCAAAGGAAACAGTCAACAAAACAAAGAGGCAACCCATGATATGGGAGAAGATTTTTGCAAATGGTACTATAAAGGGCCAGTTTCCAAGATCTATAAAGGACTTTTCATACTCAACACCCAAAAACCAAATAGTCAAGTCAAAAAATGGGCAGAAGACATGAACAGATGTCTTCTTCTCCAAAGAAGACATACAAATAGCTAACAGACACATGAAAAAAAAATGAATCATCATTAGCCATCAGGGAAATTCAAATCAAAACCACATTGAGATACTACCTTACACCAGTTAGAATGGCAAAAATTGTCAAGGCGAGAAACAACAAATGTTGGAGAGGATGTGGAGAAAGGGGAACCCTCTTATGCTGTTGGTGGGAATGCAAGTTGGTGTAGTCACTTTGGAAAACAGTATGGAAGTTCCTTAAAAAATTAAAAATAGAGCTACACTGTGACCTGGCAATTGCATTACTGGGCATGTACCCCAAAGATACAGATGTAGTGAAAAGAAGGGCCATATGCACCCCAATGTTAATAGCAGCAATGTCCATAATAACCAACCTGTGGAAAGAGCCAAGATGCCTTTCAACAGACAAATGGATAAAGAAGATGTGATCCATATGTATAAGGAAATATTACTCAGCCATCAGAAAGGATGAATACCAACTTTTGCATCGACATGGATGGGACTGGAGGAGATTATGCTGAGGGAAATAAGCCAAGCAGAGAAAGTCAATGATCATATATATGGTTTCACTTACTTGGGGAACATAAGGAATCGCATGGAGGACATTAGGAGAAGGAAGGGAAAAGTGAAGGGGGGAGCATCAGAGAGGGAGACAAACCATGAGAGACTGTGGATTCCAAGAAACAAACTGAGGGTTTCAGAGGGGAGGGAGTGGGGGATGGGTTGGCCGGGTGGTGGGTATTAAGAAGGGCACATATTGCGCGGAGCCCTGAGTGTTATACGCAAACTATCTTGGAACACTACATTAGAATCTAATGACGTACTGTATGGTAACTAACATAATTAAACAACAACAAAAAAAGAAGAATTGTTGACTCTTGAACACTCTGGGGGCAGGGGGAGTTTAGGGAAGACACCTGCCCTGCACTGTCGAAAATCTGCATAGAACTTTTGACTCCCCGGTACTTATCTACTCACTGGCTGCTGTTGACTGGAAGCTTTACCAATAATCTAAACAGCCGATTAACATGTATTTTGTATGTTACATGTATTACATACTGTATTCTTATAATGAAGTGAGCTAAATAAAATGTTATTAAGAGAATCATAAGGAAGGTAAAGTACTTTATAGCAGTATATTGTGTTTATTGAAAAAAAAATCCACATAGAAGTGAACCTGCATAGTGAAACGCATTTGTTCAAGTGTTAACTGTACTATTAAGTCTTTTATAAATGTTGATGGGATAGTTAATCCATATTATGCAAGAACACTGAGAAAATCATTTTAAGAGACATTTTCATGTTGTTATTTTCACTAGTGGTATTTTATATGTCACTGGTGGTTTAAGCATTTTATTCTATCCCCTATGATGCTTAAAAAAAAAAAAAGAAGAAGAAGAAGAAGGAAATACCATGTTGGGAGGATCTAGGAAACCAGCTTTATGGTATAGTAGAGGATGACGGCACCTCCTCCAGTTTTATCTTTATGAGAATGTCTAACCCATCAAACAAAATGTCAACACATTTGGCTGAGTATGTTTATCTTTAGGGTATTTTCAATTGTATGTAATGGAAAACCTTGACAGAAACTGGCTTAAATAATGGAAGAATGTACCTCACAAAGCTCGAAGTCTAGAGGTGGGATCCATCGCTTCCACAAGGATGCCGTGCCATCCTCAAAGGTTTGTCCTTGCCTTCAGACTTGTCCCCTCTCTGGTCACAAAGTGGCTGGGAGAGTCCTAGGCATCACCTTCAGGTATGGTTGTGTCTAGTGAAAGAAGATCCATTTTCTTCATGTCTCTTTCTTATAGGATCCCACTGATGACTATAAGAAATTGCTAGCACTGGCAGCCTTCCTCAGGCAGGTAGATGGTCTCAGGAGTTCAGCACAAGATAGTTCGACGTCTTGCTAGTGCGGCATACCAGCATCCTCTCTTCCTATCTCCACCAGGGGTGAGACTCGTTCTAATTGTTTTTATCAATTTGGATTATCTGCCACAAGCAACAGAAAACAACTTTGGCTGATTTAAGCCGGACAGACATTTATTTAAAATATATTAAATAATTCCAGAATGATCTTGAATCTTCTTTCGTTATAAAGGGCACTATTGAGACACTAGGCAAATTTTGAATAAAGTTCTGCAGATTCATTAATAGTAGTATATCCATACTAATATGATGGTTTTGAAAATTTTGCTGTGATTATGTAAGGTAATTTTTTTTAAAGATTTTATTTACTTGAGAGAGAGTGAGAGAGCATGAGGGGAGAGGGTCAGAGGGAGAAGCAGACTCCCCACTGAGCAGGGAGCCCAGGGCGGGACTTGATCCCGGGACTCCAGGATCATGACCTGAGCCAAAGGCAGTTGCTTAACCAACTGAGGCACCCAGGCGCCCCTCTGTAAGATAATTTTTAAAATAAATACAAATGACATTTTAGAGAAAAGATATCAGGTCTATAATTTACTGTTAAGCTGTTGAGAAGAATTACAGAGAGAAGAAAGCAGTGCAGAATAATAATATTGGGGAAACTGGCTGAAGAGTGTCCAGAAATTATTTGAACTGCTCTTGTAACTTTTGTGTAAACTTGAAGTTATATCGAATTTTTAAAAAAATTAATGATGTAAAGAGATGGGGATTTAAGGTTGTAGTGTTTTATCACTTCCAACAATTTACTTTAGTCAGTCCCTAAAGAAAGTGAGGAAGATGCTTAGCAGTGAGCTCAAGAGTGGCCAAGATAGCAAGAAATCCAGGCCAAAAGGCTCCAGAACTGGCAACAGTGCTCTGAACCCCATCACGGAGCTGGATTCCTGCCGCAGGATGGCCACCTCTGTGGTGGGCCCATCGGCCCTTTGCCTGGCTGCTGTGGCCAGCGCTGGAAGCCACACCCTGCTCAGCACTGTTGCTGCTGCTTCTCCTAGAGGATGGGTCTTTTTCTACCACCAGCCCTGCCAGGGGGTGTCCTGACCACCTCTGCTTTTCAGCTTTGCCATGTTAAATTCAAAGCCCGCGGTGCAGGAGTGTGATAGAGCTCCCGTCATGGGCTTGTGCCGAGGTGCAAGTCAGGCCTATCACGGGGGTATGGAGAATTGGCAAGTCTCCAGTGTGACACACACGTTCTGCTTAGCCACAAAGGGAGGAATGCGCCAAGGAGGAATGAGTTTCAGCTACTGCACAAGAAGGACAGTTGTCCTCTGTTGCAAGGTAGTGCTTGTGGCTCCTTCCCTTGGAATGTCAAAATACACTTGTCTCGTTGAAGGTAGGAACAAAGGAAAAATCACTTTCTCTCAACCTGAAGGCAGTCAAGTCTTCACAGATGCTGAGTTCTCACTCTCACATAGTGGGGGTTGAGCTGGAAGAAGTTAGCCTCTATGTGATTTAACCTCTTTCTGACATTGCGCCGAAAAGTTGAGCCCTTTGTTGTCAGCCAGGTTGATTTTAGTCTGAATATTCTTTACTCTGGATGTTGGTACCTTTTTTGCTTTCTCTTTCACACTTTTTATAGTTTCCTCCTTTTCTGCTTCCTTCTGTATAAGTGATTGGGTTATTTCATAGGGGGTCGACCCTTCTGCTGCAGAAAATATTTAGTTCGTGTCTCTCAAGAAGAAAACCCAGCCCTCAGCTCTGGTCAAATATCTAATGCATAAGTGAGACTCAACATACTTACGTTTCTTACTCAAACTTTGTTTTATTAGGTAATAGAAATATAATTATATAACATAATATTGAGGTATTATTCTGGCCTAAAGTGTGTTAAGTGCTGTTTGTTCATTAAAATTATATATATATATATATATATTTTTTTAAGTATTTATTTATTTATTTATTTGACAGAGATCACAAGTAGGCAGAGAGGCAGGCAGAGAGAGAGAGAGAAGAGGAAGCAGATTCCCCACGGAGCAGAGAGCCTGATGTGGGGCTCGATTCCAGGACCCCGAGATCATGACTCGAGCCGAAGGCAGAGGCCTTAACCCACTGAGCCACCCAGGTGCCCCTAAAATAATATTTTTGCTCTTTGTATCTTATTAAGAATGAAAGGCTCATGCTTCAGTTAAGAAAAAACAGCAGTATCATATAATTCTTAAGAGCATAATATTTTTATAAATGTTCCCCATAAAAATGATTAAAAGGAAGTCGAAAGATATGAGAAATTGGACTCTGAAAGTATTTGACATCCGGTTGAAATTGTTAACGTTATTTGATTGTCAAAAGTCTCTTCAGAGGGGCTGAGGGAATCTTAACATTTCATTTGGCAGTCAGATAAGAGATGAATTTAACTGGCCTTCCATAGTGCTGGCCTGTTCCTGTGGGACAGGGAGCTGAGAGGAAGGAGGTGGGGTGGAGGGAAAAGCCTTTACTTACTCTCCTTGAGGGATGATTCAGGTGGACAGCCTGAATTATGGGACTTATTGGCAGCAAGTAAGTATTGCCTGAGTGCATTACTGCGGAATGCTTTAGCTGGGGACGGCTTTGAAAATCTCTCATCAATTACAGGTGGTCCTTGGTATGGTAGCATGGGTACCCTCGAGGGCTTTGGCCCAGGAAGTTTGAAGGAACCTCTTATCTCTGACCTCCTCTAACCAACTCTTCCTTCACAGTGACCTTTCTTACCTGAAGACCTCAACTGTTTATCACAAACCTACCACTGCACACTGTGCATCAAATATTAAACAATGCCCAGTGCACGACAGTGACTTCAAACAGTCTCAGAAATGATAAAGACCCACATGTGTCTTTGTTAGCCCACTGAGTGGTTCTTCGTCTCTGGTCATAAGTGAAGGGATCAGATTTGGGATTTCTAGATACCACAATCACATTAGGGTTAAGCAAAACTCCAGATTTTCCCAGAGTTACTTTGGCTATAGATGTTGCTTATTTGGGACGGGAAATAAGATGAAATGTCCTAATGTGTTTAAACATGGTAGGCAAGTGAACCTATCTAGGGACTGTAGGTTATAACTGTCCCTACTTGGGTCCGTGTAGTTACTCATGGTAACTTGGGTTCATGGATATCTGGAAGGTCCCTGGAAAGCTTTCAGGGTATTTGGGAGTCTGTTCAAAGTGTAAGCAACTTTTTTTGGTGTATTTTTCTTATGTGCATTAATTTTTCAGAGGAACATCCATACTTTCCATTGGATTCTCAAAAGGGATCCAGGTCCTGGAAGATTTTGGAAATACTGCTCCATAGTGAGTAGCACAAATCTGTGTAAATCCAGGATGTCTGTAGCCTCAGGCAAAGCCGGGTTAAAGGAAAGAATAGAGCGAGCTTCCTGGAGTGTCCTCTGTAAGGAATGCTAAGTCATTACTAGAATGAATTGAAAAAAGAAATGCAAATTCATCTCACTCCTGGACATTGCCCTTGAGTGAAATTAAAAACTGAAACTTTTCAGACTTTTGAGCATTTTTGGAAAGCACCCTTATAGTCATAGCCAAAATTCAGGAATTAAATAATATGCATAATCCTAAGTATCCTGGGGACCTAAGTGGCAAAGGAGAACTAAAGTTGAGCAACTGCATATAATAATAATAATAACTTGTTTTTACTTCCATCTCTCATATCCATGCCATATCGTATTTCTTATAGTTTCCACTGCAAATCCTCATTCCCTGATCCCAAAGCTGTTGCAAAGCCCTTCACACAGTACCCCTCCATATTCTCTATCTTAGTCCTGGCTACTAACTTTCCTCTCTAGCCTTCTCCCCATGGCCTGTCTGTATATTATGTGGGTCAGCTTTGTTGCTTTGGCTTCATCCTTTCTCCTTATCTTCTCTTCCGGGGCCTGTCCTTCCCCATATTTCCTATTCAGCATCACAAACATTCTAGTACCTGGTCTGGGAAAGTCTCCCTTTGGGAGCAGGAGAGATTTGGAAAACCAGGAAACACTCGCTCCTAAATCTTGTTCCGGTTGCACATGGCAGAGTGCTGATTACAAGCAACAAGTGATTTGTTTCATTACTTGATATTTTAAGCCATCAATATGCCTCCCAGGTGGTTTTCTGATTTGGAAAACCGCAAGAGAAAATGGAAATGTTTAGTGCTTTCCAGAATTCTTGTTTTAGAATTCTGCTTCAAGTTGTGGAAATGAATTTGTAAGTGAATCTGATTCTGGATGTAGTTTTCCTTATTTTATAATCTGTTTCCTTCTATCCCCACTCAGAGTTGATGGGCTTGTACAAATCTTGCTGCCTGTGCCAGATGTCATACCAGACCCCGGTGAAATGGAGATGAAAAGACCCATTTCAGCTCTCAAGGACTGGCTGTCAGATAAACGGGTGATTGCAGTATGTGAAGATAAATGCACCCACGGGGTTGTGTATATTGGGCAATGGGAACCCATCGTGGGAAGCATCTACATTTGTCTACAGGAGGGGAGCCTTAAGCGAACTCCTGGAAAATGAATAAGCATTAGGCTAATGTGAGAAGCACACCGTGCACGAAAAAATGAAGGCGTGAGCGGGCATAAGAAGGCATAGAAAGTGGAGCTGGAAGAAAAAAAAAAATTGAAACCAAAGGTGGCTTGGCAGATACCTTTAGTCTTCTCCATGAGGGAGCTTTGTTTTCTTCCTGCAGAATTTGGAAACTCGGAATCACTTTTCTGTATCCACCGCCACCTCGGTGGTTCTCAGCCTGGCGTGGGGACTAGCTGGGTAGGTTCTGAGATCAGCCCGTGGTGTTCTCTTCTTCTTGCCATCATTGTGGCCCTTGATAGTTGACCTGGCTTCTCCAGGCATCACCTTTCTCATCTCTAACATGAGGATGATACTGTCTCTACAGGGTTGCAGTGAAGATAGAATTAATCCATGTAAGACATTTAGAACTGTCCCTGGCATAGGTATTAGAGTTCAGAAAACAGTACCTGTCGTGCGCAATCCTTTTCACACATCAATAAAGGGAACATTCTGCAACATTCCAAAGTTGGATCTTCTAACAGGGTTGCCCCGGGAGTAGATGGGTGGATTAGACGCCTCGTTCTCTGTTGCGTCAGCCATTCTCTGTTCTGGAATATTTCCCCTGGTGGGGATGGTCATAATACCCACTGATTAAACCCTACTAGTATCTGCAGATAGATGATAATTAAACTGTTATTAGGCACTAGCATCTTGGTGTTAACCGATGAAGTTATGGGAGCTGAGAGCATAGCGTAGGAGGAATGGGTCGCAAATCTGGTGAGTCAAAAGCACAAGTGAAAAATGAAGGAATACAGATTAAATTTTGTCTGTAGCACAATATATAATTTAAGCCTTGTTCACAACATAAGTATTATGCTTATGGTTTATAAAACACTTGAACACGCTGTCTCATTGGATAGTTAAAGCTGGAGTAGGTAGAGCATCTTTTGCTATTAAGAATTCTTTCAGAATAAGGAAACCAAGGCACAGATGAAGACAAAGATGGCAACTTTTGTTCTTTTGCCCCTTCTCACCCCATCTTTCCCATCTAGCTCTATAGTGTTTTTATTGCGAAGGGGAGAAATATCTAAAATCCACTTAAGGGAGTTGTATGACTTCTGGTAGAGCCCTTGCTATATTTATCAAGAAGTCCCTGGTAGTATCCTTTACTGGCAGTATCTACTGCCTGGGGTGGAGAACTCGCTTGGAATATAGGTATTATTCATATTTACAGGCTTGCCTGTTATAACAAGACTTTAGAATTGCTACCTCATGTTTATAGACACATAGCAACAACAGGGGACAAAGAAATGGGCTTGGAATTTATCCCATGGATATTTTTATAACCTGTGCTGTGTGTAGAGTCACCATGGAGTGACTCAAGAAGCTTACAGACGAGTTGGGGGAGGTGGGAACTACAAATATAAAAGGTTAAGTAAAAATAAAATGAAGTTAAGAAATGAATAAATGAAAACATCCTTGGGTACCATGCTTCTGTAGGTACTATTGAGTAAGTGGAAATCAGCATGTGATAACCTCTCATGATCTCAATTGCCCCTTAAAAATGTATACCCTAACCTCATGAGCCCACCAGTCTGTCATGATTCAGAAAGATCCTTATAGAATAAACATGTGCAGAAAGAAGAGATTAAAGATGGAACCCAGATGGAGACAGCAGAGCCTATGCTCCCTGAGTTAAGGGACAAAGCCTGAGTTATTTATTGAATCCCCAGGGCTTAGTATAATGTTTTTGTAGATGCCCAATAAATATTTTCTCAGTTAATGAATGAATGGATGCATAGGGAAATGTTGGAGACTAGCCTAGAACTGAAGACTCATATTGTAATGTACAGTGAGGTGGGTGCAGTGTCTTTTCACCTTTATGCTTGGTGGGTAACACATACTAGATGTTCTATAAATGTGGAAGAAAGCTGGAAGAAAACGAGACAGGGAATTAGTATCATAGGATCATAGGACTAGAAAAAAATTAGTGAGATCATTGGTTTCTTCCCCAAAGCTCCCAGGAGAAGTCTGAGTATAGAGCAAAACAAAATAGCCAACCCAACCACCAACCAAACCATCAGTCAACCAACCAACCAACCAAACTGAAAACCTCAAAGAGGTGACATTTAAGTGTTAACCAGCCTAATTCAAAGAAGCAAAGGGCTGGAGTTTAGGAAAGACTTTGAACTGAAGTCAGTTGGGATCCTGGCTTTGCCATTTCTCCTCCTGTAACCTTGTACAACTTGCGGTCCTAGTTAGGCCTCACTTTTCTCACCTCTTCCAGGGGAATAAATTACTTAGGCTAGAATTTTTTATGAAGATTAAATGAGACAGTGTATTAAAATGTGCTCAATAGTTCAATAAATATTCCTAAAAGAAATTCCCTCAAATATGTTGAACTGCTAAATGTCAGTAGCTCTGCTAAGGAAAGCGTTCTCTCCAGAATCTTTTAAAAGGAGAGATGCTGACCCAAGTCACAGTATGTTTTGTTAAAATTTGGTTTATGGAAGAACCTACTGCTTTCGGTTGGTCGCATGTCCCAGAGGACTTGGCATACTAGACAAAGTGCTTTAAAAAGTAATCGAACATGGTGGTGTAAATTATTTGGCAATGGGCTGTCATCTTCTATCACAAAAATTCTTCAATATTTAATTAAAAATTCCAGCAACATAAAATTCAAGACATGTCAAGGACATTAATTGAGGGTATCGACTAGCTATTGGAGGGCTTTAGCTGTCAACTCCAAGGCCAGATTTTCTCTCTGGTTCAGATTACGGGGAAAGCTTTAAAGAAGTGGATTCAGCTGCTATAATGGATGCCTACGGTTGCAGCGGAAAGTGTAGATATCAGTGTCTGTTTTGATGTGCTGTCCCTGAGTTTGGGGAGTCAGGAATGGGAAGAGATGAGAAACCTGTCAGAGCTAACAGCCCAGGAGTCTCTTGGGGTGTGTGTGAAGGGTGGCCTTCAAATTTGCAGGGGTTACAGCTGTGCTGGGAGATCTGTAAAGTTTTAACATTAAATAAATGAAATCAGCCCTTTTCGTTTCTTATACCATGCACCGTGCCAGCTCTGGGCTCAGGGACAAATTTGCTGACAGGTGATTAATATCAGGGAGAACCACCCAAATCCAGAGACATACATAATTCTGCCTCCCTCTCCTGTTAGTTGACAGTCACTTGGATAAGGCATGCCATCTGGGTCAAGTGTGGTCACAGCAAAAGTTGAGTTCCAGTTTATCCTTGCCACCAGTGCTCTGTCATTTAAGGGATCCAAGCGGGAAGGAAGATTTGTTTTATTAGGCTCTGTCTTTGGGAGCTGGGAATGACCGTTTCTGCCTCTCTGCCCTTTAAAGCAGTTTGGTCAAGACACACAAGGAAATAGCTACCTTTCTCCCTAGGTCTCTTTCCATCTACTCTGACCTTAGGTAACCCCAGCATCTAACAAACAAAACAAGAAAAGAAAGAAAGAAAGAAAGGATTGAAGGAAGGAAGGAAGGGAAAAACAATTACAACCAGCAAGTTTCTCTATGATCATGCAGTTGTTAGGGTCCGTAATCAAAGCAGCTAGACTGATACAGAACAAAGGTCAGGCAAAGCTTTATTTAGCGCCAAGCATTGAGAATCAAACTGACTGGTCAGGGCTGTCTTTTGCAAAGAGGTGACCCCTCCCAGCCTCACGGACTAACTTTTATAGAGCAAAGGCCATGGGGTTGAGCCTGGCTACACACAGGTGGCCAATGAGATTACAACACACAGAGAAAACTGCACAGTCATGCTAGGTCACACACGGGCAACCAATTGAATTACAATTCACCCTAGTAGATATTTGAACTGACCTATTCCCTTGGTCAGAACTGGAAAAGGCGGGGCCCACTCTCCTTGGTAGCTAGGGACACAGTATGTGTGCCCCACTGACTGGATGTTTCCACCTGGTCTGACCTGCCCTTGCATCTGGGCTTTGCAAGTAAGTTCCTCTGGGAGGGGCAGGGTGAATCTAGGTTTACTGCATAGGGTCAATCTAAGTTTACTGCATAAACAACAAAACGGCTCCCTCTGGCTAAGTAGGTCCTTACACAGTCACCAGTCCACACCTCATTTTACAGGTGAGAGAGTTGAGGCCTTGGCACAGGAGATAATCATGTAACTAGCTTATTATCAGAACCCAATCTAGAGCCCCACACTCTTGACAACCAGGGCAAAGTATTTTCTGGTATTCATAGTTTGAGAAGCAGGATGCTCTGAAGAGGAGATGAATAGGAGAAAAGAAGGAAACGAGGAAAAACCTACAAAGAGAAGGTCTGTGCAAGAGACATTTGCAGGTTGAGTGCAATTCCAAGAAAGCAAAAGAATTTGATAGGCGTGTGAATAAAGGCCCGTGTTAACATTTAAATGTTAAAATTAAAAGAGTCCGTTAAATATTAAAGGGAGTGAGCACTGATGGCCCTCCAAGTAGATGAACATATGAATGATTGAATCAACCAGAGGTGATTTTGTCTTGATATTTCTTGTTCTGGAAAATCTGGCACTGAACCAGTCAGGTATATAAAAGAGGGAGGTCAGTGAAAGTCTGCGTGAGCCTGACATCTCATGGGCTTTATCCACTGGAGAAAGATCCATGTGCCATTATGAGGAATAGCTGAGCTGGAGCCAAAGCTTCTGGTCTGGCTGCTTAGGGCTTCTTTAATGTGAAGGGGGGGGAAAAATCAATGGAACTGAAAAGAAAATGGAAATTTTACTTTATGCTTACTAAGAGTTACTAAAGATTGGACTACAGGAGAAGTGCTCTGAATTCCCTGGGAATGGCAGATCAGTTGCAACATCTCAAGCCCTCTGGTTGACCATGTGCCTATTTAATCAAAGAGCCAATGGGTCAATCATTCTGTTAATGGGTCAGTTCAGCCCAGATGGTTAACCAATAGGCTATAATGAATATAGCCACTTTGTTTTCTCATTGATAGATTCTGGGCCATGCCAGCTTCCCTTATGGGATAAAGAGTCCTTTGAGGTTATGATGTTGGGATGTAGTGACTCGTTTGATACATCTACAGAGTGACTTTTTTAGATGAAGTGGTAAAATTTGGCAGCAGTCAAATGCAGAATAAGGAAGACCATTGGATGAGATAGGCTCCAGATTACACAAATCATGGAAAAATGTATTTTAGAATAATGCCTAAGACTGCAGGCTCCACATGTGGACTGCCTAGTGTAAATCACAGCACTATCCTTTATTGGGTCCTTGGACGAGTTATTTAACCTTTTGCTGTGTCAGTTTCTTCATCTGTAAGATGTAAGGATAATAATTCCCTTCTCTTCAGAATATTGTGAAGATTAAATTAGGAAATATTTGTGAAGGGCTTAGAAGAGGATGTAACAGAATATAAGTGCCCTGTAAATATTCATTATTATTAACCAAATTAATAGTAATTAATATTATTTAAATATAGACAGCTCTGTTGATATAAGGATGTGATGGATGAACAGGGCATTGCTTTAAGCACATATGTAGCAACATAACTGTGACCTAAGATTATTAATGGTAGTAATAATATTACTTGAGGCATTGATTAAGGGAATATTAGCCAGAAATCTTTTAGGTCACTTAATCTTCCTAGAATACCAAGTAAGAACCGGCTGGAAAGTTGGTAGGGTAGAGTTTTTATCTTGGAGTTTAAATGGAAGGTCACTGGCTCCTTGGTTCAATGGGCACAACAGAACAACTACACATATCATCGAGCTTCTACTGCAAGCTCAGATTAGAGAAATATGGATAAAATCTAGTTCCTGTCATCAAAGGCCAAATAGACTAACGGGGAAGAATAACATAGAATAACAGAAGCCACTAGCTCTCCTCCAAAGAGTAAGAGCCATATTCTTTTCTCAGAAAAAGCGCATCTTCGGTTCTTTAATTAAATTAATTAATTAAATCAATTTAATTTAATCTTTAATTGCTTCTGGTTAGCCCTTCACCCCCTTTATCTCTGTCCTCTGTCCTCTCACTTTCTCTCTAGCAGAGGCATCCATACTGTATACCCTAACACTCCGTGTTCTATCCTTTGTAGCCTGTATCATCATGTAATTTTAAAAATGGTTTTTGCCACTTTCCTTCCCATTTGACAGTAATCTCTTGAAACCCAAGACCATGTCTGCCCTTCTTCCTGCTAATTCTGCAGTGCTTAGCACAGCACCAGGCACAAAAGTATAAATCTCTTTAGAAAGAACAGAAGTGGAAGGTCCTGCCTGGCAGAAAGCTGGGGAAAGGTACACAGAGGAGGACCTGGGCTTTGAAGGGTACAGAAGAGTTCCATGGAGGAAATGCATGTTTGGCCATTTAAAACCCATGTGCACGCCCAAATAACTAAGCTGCCTGACCTGTCCCAACCACTCGGACCCACCATGGAGCTGAAATATGTAATCATTTTGACATTTTGGAGATTATATTTACTAAGCAAGATAAACTGACTGCTCTATCTGGGTCGGACATCTCCGTTCATGTTCCTTCTCTCCTCACATCCTCAACGGAGAGCTCTGCCCATACTGCTTAACTCACATGAGCCTCAGCGTCCACATCTGTATAATGGATGTAGCAACATTCATCTTCACTGAGCTGTGGTGTGCTTGGAGCCAGTGCATGAGGGGGAAAGCTTTTGGCAAGCATTGGTGAGAGCTCCTTATTGGTATCCCTGGCCATAAGTGTATTTGCAGAAGTAATAGCTATGATGATATGATGACTCATATGACCATAAAAGGAGGTCCCATGGAAGCCTCCAGAAGTGGCAGGTCAATGTGTTTTACAAACATATGTTCTCCCTTAAAGAGAACCAGCACATCAACAAGACAGGAGCTGGTCAGCTTTCCTTCCCTCTGAATCTGGGCCAGGTCCGTTGCCTGAACTTTATGTTAAATAATAAAAACGCTGACATTAAGTGTGTTGCCACGAATCAACAACCTATTCAGGGTAAGGTATTATGGCACAGCAGTCCCCAAGCAATGTGTGTTTTTAAAAATATGCTTAAAACTACAAGTGCTTTGTGTGGCTGCTTCGCAAAATCACTAGAGCTGAAGTATTTGTATTTTAATGTTTATCTCCACACTGGCCTGCTGTTTTCAAATTGCCCAGGAAACGAAATGTTGAAAATGGAAGGAAACCACCACAAGCTAGATTTAGAAATGCAGTGTTAGTAAAGCAAGCTGTGGGGTTCTGATACCTTAAGAGCACCACAAAATGCTCATAATTAAATAACTGTTTTTCTTAACACAGCTATTCCTATTTTTCCCCCAGCCACTTATGTAAAAGCATTTAATGTTCATTCTTTCATTACCAACCAGAGACTCTTGTAAAAATGCAACTGGTCGCAGAAATTGTTAAAAATATTTTAATAATGGTGTCCTTTACAAAGGGGGAAAATGTATTAGGAAACAAAGTCAGGCTCTAGCTACTTCCTGTGGTTATTTTTATTGGCAATTGGCCCACAAATGATTTCTGTGGAGGAAAATCGTGCCACAGAGCTGCTACCTGAACAACAGTGGCAAAAGCAATGACCAAACGCGCTCTGGTCATCGGTGTGGCAGACACAATGGCAGAGCGCGCGGCTACCAGCAGCTGGGGCAAGAGAGACAAGTTTGCTGGGGAACCATAAGACCGCGCAGCCGGGATTCCGAATAATGGGAGTAAGGAAGGGGATGGGGGCAAAAACCGGCTAGGATTTCAGGTTCTCCTAACATGCATCAGCGTGATTTATACAGTAGTCTGAAAGCCTCACCAACTGGAGGAGGTGGAGGTAATAGCCGAAGCTGAAGGAGCTTACGAAACTATCTCCAGGTTGCACAGGGAGGCGGTAGCAGAGCTAGGAGGTTGTGTAATGTCTGCGCACCTCTTACTCTCCTGTGTTCTTTACGAGTCAGTGAATGATACTGAGGTAGCAAGTGAAGGTATGCATGACATGGGGAACGGATCTGAAACTGGCAGAATCCAAGGTTGGTCAGTGGTATTTCCCCAGGTATGGTCCTGGCTCATCTGCCTCAGAAGCACGTCAGAGGTTTGCGAAAAATGAAAAATCCCAAGTCCTCCCACTTTAGACTGTGGAGTCAGAATCCCAAGGTGTGGGGCTTAGGGATAAAATGTTATTCATTTTCCCCCAAGAACCTAAGGTGATTCTCATGCACACTTGGAACCAACCGTGACCACCAAGATGTCTTAATTGTTCTCTGTGCTTAACTTAATGGAGTGTTCTTCAAGGAGATACCTCTCATAGCACTTTTGGCTAGTGAACACGTTTTGAGGAAAGCTGGTTCATAGTTCATCATCTGTTATGTGAACAGAGGATCCCTAGAAGCATGAGTTTGAAGTTATTGTAAATTTCGTTGCCATGGTATGATGGCCATTTCTAAGAGGCATTTAATAAGTGTTCATGTTCCTGTGCCCGGTGGGAAGTCTTTTTTCAGCTTAGATTTTAATCAGGAAGTAATTTTTCCCATGAATGACGTATTAGTTATTTATTGCTATGTAGCAAACCATTATCAAACTCAGTGGCTTACTACAAAAAAATAAATGTATATGAAGGACGTGCAGAATGACAAAGCTAACCTCAAAGGATCATATATTATATGATACAAACTATATAATGTTCACGACAAAGCAAAATTATAGAAATGGAGAAGAGATCAGTGGTGGCCGGGGCTTCGGGATGGTGTGTGGGATGGGCATGACTGACCACGGGTAGCGTGAAGGAGATCTTCATGGTGGTGGAGGAGTTCTGTGTCTCCATTGCTAGGGGAGTTCTGTGAGTCTCTGCAGTGGGCACGATGGCTTAGCACTCTACCCACATATGCTACTGGGTTTTTGGTTTTGATTTTGATTTTGTGCTGTGGTTTTTGTAAGATGTGATCATTGGGAGAAACTGCATGAAGTATACACAAGACCTCTCCATACAATTCCTGAGGTTTCCTGCAAATCTGTAATTATTTCAAATTAAAAACATTTTAAAAAGCTTTAAAAACCCCTCTCTAAACAGGTGTTATTGCATAGTCCCCCTTGGACAGCAATGCAGTGGTGGGTATGTCTGGCTCAAGGTCTTTCATGAAGTTCCAGGGAGGCCGAGGGCTGGAACTGATGAATCACCTGAAGGGTACACAGAAGAAGAATCTGCTTCTCAGCTCATTCATGGGGTTCTCGGCAAGATTCAGCTCCTCACGGATTGTCAGACTGGGGACCTCAGTCCCTCACTAGTTGTGGGCTTGAGTCCTCCCTCAATTCCTTACCACTGGGGCCTTTCCCTACATCAGCTCACAATGTGGCAGCTGGCCTTTCTTAAAGCAAGTGAGGGAGAGTGGGCGAGCTTTCAGATGGTACCCATAGTCTTTTTAGAATCTAAACTTGGAGGTGACATCCCATTTTTTTTCTGTCATAGCCTTTTCATTAGAAGTGAGTCAAAAAACCCAGCCAGCCCTCGGAGGTGGATGTTACATGAGGAACATTAGGAACTAGGAGTCATTGGGAGCCATCTTAGAGGTTGTCTGCCACCAGGGCCTTTAAAAAAAATCCTTCTTTTTGACACAATATGGGGAAATGATAGAATACACAGTGATCATATTGGAGGAGGTGTGAGACAGCTCTGGCATGGAGTAGCCATTCTGAGGCTAATAACTGAGGCAGCCAACTGGTATTTTTTTGGTCTATTAAAAGAAGCAAACTTCCATAGCAATAACAATGTCAAAGACTATACTGAGAGGGACATCAGTAAACTCATAGCAAATACCAAAGATTTCTTGCAAATGGTAGTAAAGACCCTGATACAAAGAGTAAATGTTATGGATATTTATTTCAAGTTATACCTGATTATGCCCTTACACATTGGGGAGGCTAGAACCAGGGTGAGGATGACCAGTCAGCAGTGTATTTCCATGCTTAATTTTCTGGGATTGTATTCATGAGGACTGGCGTCCCCAGTGGAGGGCACACTAGTTGTCTGCATTAATCAGATGAGATTAACGCCTTGTAGTCTTAGAGGCAAGGTCCTCTACTCTAGGTCCCACTGAGACATAAATCATCATTTGGTGTAGCCAGAGTTGAACTTGGGCTAAGAATTGGAATAGGGTGGTCCCACCACTGGTAGCCTAGATGGGCCCTTGGTAGTTACACGCTGTACATGTGGCCTCTTGGTATGTGGGCTAGTCACCAAAAGCCCAGACTCACAGTATGTCTACCCTATGGGCAATGTTCTGTCCAACTCTTTATCCCACAGGATGATAGATAACAGTGTGACAGACTCAGCTGTTAGCCTGCTCTGGAGTATTGAGCACTAAGGAATGGCTAGAGAATCTTCTCTAGAAATGGGTGTTTTGCCAGAAGTATTGGATATGATGTATTGATCTTGTGGTGCTCAGTGAGTCTTCTTGTCAATCAATAAATGCTGAATGCCAATGGTGAAAGGGACTTGCTGGCCAAGGGAGCTGGGATTATGGTGGTGATAATGATAAATGCTTGCTTCAATGTGTGTCTGTGTGGGCATGTGGTGTGTATACCCTGTGTCAGCCATTGTCTACCATCTCAGGTGGTAATAGTTGGGACTATGACCCTCTTGTTCATCATTATACTTTGGCATACGTCAGCCATTCAGTAAATAAATGGAACACATTCTTTTTTTTTTTTTTTTTTTTTGGAAGATTTTATTTATTTGAGAGAGAGAGTGAGCACAAGCAGGGGAGCAGGAGAGGGAGAGGAAGAAGCAGGCTCCCCACTGAGCAGGGAGCCCAATGTGGGGCTTGATCCCAAGATCCTGAGAACATGACCTGCGCTGAAGGCAGATGCTTAACTGACTGAGCCCCCCCCAGCCCCTAATTCCATTCTTTTTAACATACAAGGGCTAAAGAGTCAGTGCCAGGTAGATAATCAATGGTTGAGTTGTCTGTCCTAGTGTGCTTTGGCAATGAGATGGATAGAAGGAGTAAAACCAAATGAAAGACAGAGGGGAACCATGAAGAGGGAGGCTGGTATACGTTATCAGGGTGTTTTTTTGAGGCCAAAATGCAGGGTTCAGGCCTTCACTTCCCATGGTGGCAGACGTGATTGTGATGGGTACGTGTAAAGGCAGAGGTCAGAGAAAAGGAGATGACGGTTTAGGTAAATCAGACCATCCTCCAGGAGCAGGAACTCGTTTTGTATCACACTGTGTTGAAGCAGAGGTGCTGAGAAGAGCAGAGGTACTTTCTAATGTTGATGGCTGTGAATTGTGTTTATCGATCCATTAACAACTATTATGATCAGTGGCACCAAAAAATGTCATGGACTGCCAAAGCTTGAGAGCCTAAACAGTTAACCCATAGTGCTTTGTTTGGGGGAATGGTGAGTGTTAGAAACACCTGCTGCCTGTTGTCTCAGGATGAGGCAGTGAACTAGCTGCTTCCTGTCGCCCCTGGTAGAGAGAGCTGTGTGTTCTGGAGAAGCGGGAATGAGCTTCCCCGCAGGCCCCTCGTGCAAGGGGCTGTTTGAATGTCCCTGGAGGTGCGAGAGCCACAGCACTTAAGTGGGAATTGCGCATTGGCAGAGAGAGTTGGTGCTCACCGATGGCTCTGTTTCTTCCTTTCTACTCGGCCACAGTACTGAATGGCCCCAGACCCCTTCCATTTAGGTGGAGCCACAGGTTATATTGCAGGCAGAAGGGAGGGGTGCCATTTCCTGGACTGGCCCCTAAAATCCCCCACACATGCTTCTCCGTCTGCACTGTGAACAAGAAACAAAGCATTGCTGTGCTAAGCCATGGAGATTTGGGGATATTTGTGACAGCAGTTAGCCTTCCCTGACTAATACAGCCATTGTTCCACACGACAGGGTCTGAAATCAAGTATTTTTCCAAAATGCCTGATGTTACTGAGTTCATGCTTCATAGCCTAGAACGTAGAAACACACTACAGGACGGCCCCCAGCTCGCATTTACAAACAGAAAACGTTTTAACGTAAGTGAGTGAAAAGAGACAATTTACCCTTGAACACTGTCAAGTAACCCATGATTTCACTGGTGTGTGTGTGTGTGTGTGTGTGTGTGATGCCCAAGTATTAGCTTGATTAAAATATACACATTTCATGGTCTTCAGTTACAGGCTAGTTGGTCACAATATTTAGTGTAAGAGATATTGTCTCTCTTCAAGATGTCCTTTCCTCATTTCATACCCTGCTTATATGAAAAATGTGAAGGTGTATTGAACCCAGGATTCAAGGCAGTAGGAAGGCTGGGGGTAGACAGGCCTCCCAGTTCGTAAATGGATCAGTGGTAAGGGAAAGGGAATCGTAGGCACTTAGGGAGCACTGGAGGAAACAGACCTAGCTCCTCTTGCACAGAAGGGAAGGGCGACTGTCAGCAAGTCTTAGCTGTGGATCTTCTTGACAACTGTCATAAGAACCACAGGAATTTAGAGGTTGGTATCCTGGTCAGATGCCCTGGAAGCTGAGTTTGAGATACTTGTGCAGGTGAGGCTGTTCTTGGAAAGAAACCAGTCAGCAAGTGAGAGGAGCAAGGTCAAGGGGAAGAAGCTAAGCAAGATGTGGTTTAGGGTGAAGTCTAGCATCATCTTTATCTCCAGGAGAGCCCCGAAGCAGGAATGGTATCACAGATGTCTTCCTCCTTGAGGCACCAGTCTGGCACTTGCTGTGGACCCCAGACACTGCTGAACAAGGTCAGCCTTCCGCTTAGCCATCTAATATTCTTATGGGTTGTCTGTCTAGTTGGCTCTTACTAACACTATTCTTTTAGCCGTATCTGTAGATTCCTGTGGCTCAGGGACTCCTGGCAACAATTCCAGCCTGCATGCCATTTCAGGTAATTACGCCCGCCTTCTTTCTCATGGTTAAGTGCTGCCACCTGGCTTCTGTCGTCTGGACCCTTAACACCCCCACTGCTGCCAGGGAGCCCAGTTTGGTAACAACATGGCCAA
This sequence comes from Mustela putorius furo, assembly GCF_011764305.1. Taxonomy (NCBI): domain Eukaryota; kingdom Metazoa; phylum Chordata; class Mammalia; order Carnivora; family Mustelidae; genus Mustela; species Mustela putorius. Next base: position 20,101,478 of record NW_025421322.1, on the reverse strand, counting down.
CTGTCAGTCCTCCCCTGCAGAGGACAGACACTAATGAGCTTCTCGGTAGTGTTGCTGTCTCCATCACCAGGGCCTTGGAAAAACAGATTCTTCTCTGAGCCCTGCAGAGGAACATAGTGAGCTGATGGCTTCCTGCCAGGCACAGTAGATCCGTTCTTGCCTCCTCATTCTCTGAGCCTTTTGACCCTTTATACTTTGCTCCTGAAATCCTGGCATCTCACTTGCGTTTGAAGATGGCCGTTACTCTTTCCAGGCTTCTGAGAGCCATCCCTGCACTGTACCAAGAGCAGTGCTCAAGCTTCTACCGAGATGTTAAGTCCTGTGTCGTGAGATGTGTCCCCGTGTTGATTCATCTACCTAAATCTCCATGTTCTCTCTTGATGAAGCAGCTACCTGTTTCTACAGTCCTTGTAATCCCTGGCTCCTGAGTGCCTCTGAATGCCAGGGGTGTTGCCCAGAAGCCGGTGCATGCCCTTCTACCTGAATGACAGCCCAGTTCATCCAAGGTGAAACATGCAAGTACACAGCCACACATGCCAGGGACTTTCAGTCATCCACCTGCCCTGGGATTGGGCTCTCATCGTCATCTGGAACTGAAGGTGGGAATCTTGTGCAATTAATATATTCAGGGAGTGTTCTCAGGAGAAGCCTATAAAGAAGTGGAGGGGCAGAATATGACCAGGGATGAAACCCAGCAAAGATAAGGGTTCGGCTAAAGTCTAGTCTAATTCTGTTCCCACGGCGAGCGCTGATGACTGACGACACAGAATTGTTCCACCTTCGGGCCAGAGGACCACACTTTTGTATCCTTGAATCATTCTGTCATTGGCTATTTGGCCATGCCCAGGGAGGGGTTATAGAACTTCCCAGACCTCTGCGGTTGAGGTAGCTCTCGTCCACTGAAGACATTTTCTGGGAAATGCTGCAGCTATGTGCCCTAAAAGTGCATACTTACAGAAGCTGGAGGATGGGTGCACCAACCTTTCAGAGGGATCTGGGCAAGTTGCCAATGAATCTGTTACAGGGCGGAATGTTGCAGGCTGAATGGTGAAGGAAGCTGCCATAAATATGGAGGGCCTTAAACTCTACCGGAGAAGAGTAAGTAGTATGACCACAAGCCTTGATGTGCTAGTTTGGTGACGCATCATTCATTCATTCATGCATTCACTTATGCATTCATTCAGCAAATATGTATCGTGTGCTGACATGTGACAGATACTGCCCTTCTTGGCACTGGATAGATAGCAGTGAGATAGGATGATATGGTCCCCACCTTCAAAGGGGCTTACATCTTAGTTATTGAGGGAAATAATTCCACCACTATTACAATGGAATTTTACTTTGTGTGTATGAATCACCAGTTAAATCACCAGTTAAATTACATACCCTCTGAAGGAGAAAGATTTAACAGATTCCATGCGGTGGGCTCTTTGCCCTGCACCAACTCAATGATTGCATACCCTGAACTTAGCAGGAGCTGGAAGATGTAAAATAATGGTTTTCTCAGTCAGAACTTAGCCTGACAGAACCTAATGGCTGTGTTGAGTATTATTCTACAGACAGTAATTTTTAATTTTTTCAGTTGAATTTTTAAGGTTAGCTTAATCGCTTACCTACTGTTTCTAAAAAAGGAGAACGCAGATTGTGAGTGGAGGGGCACCCGTTTCTGGGAGCTTCTGAGTAGGTCTAATGCATGTAGCTAGATATAAAATTTAAGCTGGGTCTAGATGTCTATAGTCTAGGTTACCTAATTTTCTTAGGTGCCAGCCAGCCCCAGAACAGTACTGCATTGAGCTGCATTTTCCTTTATGTGGAGCAGTTTGAGCCCAGGAGTGGGTAGACCTTGGGGTAGGGGAAATAATAGTTTGCTTAAGAGACAGCGTTTAGAGAGAGAGCGAGCGTGTGCTTAGTCTTTGTATTGACTGGATATAGCAAGTTTGCGTTGGATGATGAGAAGCAGTGGCAGTATTGAGTTGTTGAGTTGTATTTGTGGCTTACCTAGACATGAAAGCTTTTTACTGGATTTTTTTGAGGATGGCAAGTAGCCATTGAAGTTACTGATGGCTTTGTGTTTGGAATCTCTAACCAGGGTGCACAAGGACTAGCTGATTTGCTGGATTTGGCCATAAAGTATGAGTGGGAATTAATTGGTGAAATGCTTGTCAATAGATCACCATGATGCATTCTTTCCTTGTCTATTGGAGAAAATTTCAGCCTTTGAAAAGGAATTTAGCGAGATCAATATTCTGTTTGAAGGATATTTTTATTAAAAAAAAAAAACCAAACTATCAGGGTCAGAGAAACTATGGAGTTACCTGACATCTACTGACGGTGGGGAGTATCACATTTGAGGCTGTGCTGCGAGATTATCTCCCCCACCTACAAATATTTGTAACAAATATGTGCATGTAGATATATGGTAGCTCCGGCCTGGGATCCCAGAAACCTAGTACAGAAGTTCCCTAGTCAGCTCTTACTCTTGCCAGGGATTGGGTGGGAAGTGGTTGAGCCCAGGAGCTAGTGTTCGATTTAAGTTCTCTTCGATTGAAGGATGACGCCAGCAGCCAGCTTCTCGCCCTGCCAGAGAGCAGCCTACAGGAGATTTGTGGGCCGTATTGTACATAAGAGCAAAACACATCACTGTCGTTCTACCAGAGGGGTGCTGCTTCCTTGCACAGGCAGGAATCTAGCATAACTCATAGAATTCTGGATTCCATGTCTAGGCAGAGAAAATGAGTTTCCCAGCATAGGAAAGGGATTAAGATTCTTGCTATATGTCAGTTATCTATTGCCACATTAATGCTGCATAGAAATAACCCCGAACCTCAGGGGCATATGGTAATACACATTTAGTTTTGCTCATGCATCTCTGGGTAAGCGAGGTGGTATTGCTGATCTGGGTCAAGTTTGGGTGACCTCAGCTGGGCTTACTCATGCATCTGTGGTCAGCTGGCAGGGTGTCTGGGGGCTGCATGTCTCGGGGGGGCCTCAGTTGTACCCCACGGGGCCTCTCATCCTCCCATGGACTAATCCAGGACTGTTCACCAGGTGAGGCAAAGTCTAAGAGACCTTCAAGGCCTCTTGAGGCCTGGCCTTGGAGCTGGCAGGTCTTTATCTTCTCTGCATTCTTGTGGCTAAAACAAATCACAGTGGCAACCCAGAGTCAAGGGAAAGGCGAGCACTTCCAAACCACACACACGCAGAGGGCATGGAATCAGGGTGGATGGAGAACTGGCACCTTTTCTGCAATCGGTTTACCACACCCAACTGTGCAGACAGTTTTAGGTAAAAGGATAATTTCTTGTTAAGTGGTACACGATAAGCCAGTCAAAACCAGACTAGCCCTAGATAAGACCAATTAGTATTTCCGTCAATCCTTCCTGAATTAGATTTGTAGACTGGCCACGCTCTGACATAGGTAGCTTGTCTTTGGCATCTCGCTCACCTGCCTTTGATCTACCCTTCAGTTACTTTCCACTTTTCCTGTCTGCTTTTCAGCAGTATTTAGGAAAGATGCTTATAAATTATTTCCCACTAGGTAAAAATGGCTGATAGAGGCAAAATGCATTGAGTCTTACTGGCCTTTTCATGGCGTGAACCAAAAGGAAGAGAGTGCAAGGTGTTAAGGTTTAAGCATTGGACATAAGTTGATGCTGGGTAGGAAGTCTCCTTCTTCTGAAATTGCCTCCCTATGGAAAAGCAGAGTTCTTCTGTCAGAGATCTGGGTTCTGGCGGAGTTAAAGAGCTAGGTTTTGGCAATTTACTTGACCTCTCTGAGCCATTGTACCTTCATCAACAGAACAGGATTAATAATCTGTATGTCAAGACTTACTGTAGAATTCAGTTAGGTAGTATAATGGACTCTTTGTTGTGCTGGGAAAAAGCAGACTCCCAGAAAAATTCATTCCTCCATCACCCCTTCCTGAGTGACCCTCTACCTTGGGCTTAATGTAAAGGTTGACTCTCTGATTCTGGCTGAGAGTCATTGCCAGGTAAGAGATAGCAGCAAATCTGTATTAGCTGTGTGTCTGTCGGTACCCACTGTATTCACTAGTCAGTGAGGATATGCATGTGTCCAGGGGATGGTCCCTGCCAGTGAGGCATTTATAATTTGGTAGTGCTTAAGAGTGACACTGAGAAGTTGAGGCTCAAACTAAAGAGTTCAATGTCTTATCTCTATTCATTGACTTTTCCATGACCTTCACTAAGGATCTGATTGTCTAGGAACAAAATGCTTCACAGTGAGAAACTGACCAAGTCCATTTGTGGTTTCAGCAATGGTCAGGGCCATAGAGCTGGAAGAGGAGAGTTGTTGGATAAGCATGATTTAATAGGGTAAAGCTCCTAGCAAGATGCCTAGTACATAGTAGGTCATCGAAATAATAGCTCTGTTCCTGGTAGCTTCAGCTGAGACTCAGGAACAGCAGCTTTCATCTCAAAATAACTACTCAAAAGTAAAAAAGTGCCCCATCATCAAACAACTAATTTGTAGGGCAGCAACTTTTATTTTTCTTCTGTGTGTCTTTAAGGCCTGCTTCACATATACATATATAAAAAAAGATGTATTATTCTAAAGGATAGCATGAGAAAAACCTTGCATAGTGATGAAATTGTTCTGTGTCTTGGTTGTAGTGGTTGTTACCCAATGTGTACAAGTGCTAAAATTGCATAGAACTATTCCCACAGATATTTAAATGGAAGCATGCAAAATAGGCACAATTTGAATAAATTGCATAGCTTCTACTAATGCCAGTGTCCTGGCTTTGATATTGTGCCATAGTTCTGTAAGATGCTAAGATGTGTGGGGGAGCAGATCAGACTTCTCTGAACTACTTTTGAAACTTCCTGGGAGCCTATAATTAATTCATAATGAAAAGTATTTTTTAAAATGCATTAATATTATCTATGTATGCTTTTATAGTAACTCCTATTATTTTTTTTAGTATAACTTAACTTACTGTTTGCATATCTTTCCCTTGTGAGGACCAGAACCAAGTCTTGCTTGATGTTGTATCTCCAGGTTTAGCCTGGCATTCAGCAAATAGTTAACAAATTATTGAACCTGCATGCAAATGAATGAATGAATGAGTGCATCTCCCCTTTTGAGTAATCTAAGGCCAATTAACTAAAATTTGTTTGGGTCACTTGTCCACATCCATATAGTTGGTAGTGGTTGGAGGGTTTTCTATACTGTCCAGGAAATGGCTACATTAGTTACATAATGTCCAATGCCTTTATATTAAACTGGGACAGAGTGCCCATCTTGACTGTTCTTCACGGGACAACATTCATCTACGATGAAAGTGAAGCAAATAAAGCCGTACTCATGCTGTAGATTTTCTCTTCCCCTAGAGTGGTCTGTATTTATCTACATACAGCAGCAGGACGGGATGAGCCGATACGGGGAGAACACCACAGCCGAAAAGCTTGCCCTGAGGCTCTGCCACCTGCTACTGCTCTTGTAGGGTCATTGTAATAATATTTCCCATTTTGCTTTCCACTCACAAAACTCTTTGCAGCCATTAACTAATTACTTTTGATCAGAGCCAATAGCTATCCAGTGTGTTTCCTTTAAATATTTAACTGTGTTCAGAAAAGAACAACAGAATCCCTAAATTGTCAAACTTACATAACATGACATTATCCAGTGGCAGCTAGCACTTTCCATTTTCCTCTAACCAGGATTATGTTGCTTTGGAGAACAAAGCCCTGATCGGATAGGAGACAGGAGATGCTCTAGGAAGCGGCTGCCCTGTGATCATCCAACTCCCTCTTTAAAACCTTAGTGGCTTCCCTTTGCTCTTAAGGTATAATTTATTGCCAAAGATCTCAAGGTCCTAAGTTACTTGGCCTTTGCTTCCAACACCACGTTTTTCCTGTGCCAAGCTCCTAGTTGTTTTCCATACTCCTGTCACGTCGGTCTTTCCTAGCTCTCACATTCGGCTTCCTCCTTCTCCCATCTGAACCCTATCTCGTGGCACTCTTCTGCTTTTTCCTTTTCTTCTTATTGCCTCGTCAACGTCACATTCCCAGTTGTACCAGTTTTCAGGAAAGACTTTTCTGTCCCATCCTGGTCTAGGTTAGGGTATCTTATACTCTCAAAGTACTTGATATTTCTCTTGTAGTCATTATTATAATAGTGGTGAAACAAATTTAATTATATAGTTCGCTGTTTATCCTCTGCCTTCTCTATGCTATACGCTCTGTGAGATTCAGTGGCACTAGTATGAGTAATAATTGTTGAAAATATGAATCACTGAATGAGCCGATGAATTAATGTCATGGATTAAGAAAGAGAGTGGGAGGAGGTAGATTACTCCAAAGTAACACTGCACACGGCCTCTTAAGCTACCGAGTCAGCCACTTACAGAAAAGTTAAAATGCGTACCCACTGAATGTGGAAATAAACAGGGTCAAGTAATGCTCAGCACTAGGAGGGAGTGAGCTGTGGAGCCCTGAAAACATGGAAGAAACTTAAACGTGTATTACCAAGTGAAAGAAACCAATCCGAAATGACTACCTACTGTATGATGAAGTTGCATGAGTCTAACTGTCTGATATTCTGGGAAAGGCAAAGCTATGGAAACAGAAAAATCAGTGATTGCCAGGATTTGGGGGTGGGAGAGGGAGAAATAGGCAGAACATGGGGTTTTTACGATGGTGACATTGCTTTGTATAATTCCATCATGATAGAAAGATGGCATTGTGCATTTTCAAGTGCAGAGAACGTATAACACCAAGGTGAGCTGTAAACTGTGGACTTAGGGTGATGATGATGTGTTGATACAGATTCATCAGTTGTAACAAAGTTACTCCACTAGTGGAGTATGTTGACAACGGAGGAGACTATGCCCATATGGGAGCATACATGGGAACTGTGTATCTTCCCCTCAGTTTTGCTGTGAACCTGAAACTACTCTAAAAAATAGTCTTAATAGAAAAAAACTGATTGGTTGCTCCAGAGCCTGGGGGAGGTGGGAAGAATGGGGACTATCTGTTAATGGTTAGGAGGTTTCCTTTGAGGGTGTTGAGAAGGTTCTGGATATAAAGGTGATCATTGTACGGTATTATGAATATACTTAATACCATGGAATCATATACTTCAAAAGGGTTAATTTTATGTTTATGTTATAAAATTTTACCTCAACAAATGAGAACGAATTTTTCCCTAGAATCTTTTTTTTTTTTTATAAAGATTTTATTTATTTATTTGACAGATAGAGATCACAAGTAGACAGAGAGGCAGGCAGAGAGAGAGGAGGAAGCAGGTTCCCCACTGAGCAGAGAGCCCTGGGCTTGATCCCAGGACCCTGGGATCATGACCTGAGCGGAAGGCAGAGGCTTTAACCCACTGAGCCACCCAGGTGCCCCTTCCCTAGAATCTTTTTTAAGAAAAATGGCCCATGAAACTAGTAGGCTGCAGCACACTGTGGTATATACAGAGATGAAGTTAACAACATAGTTTATAAATTTTATTTTATTTTTTTAAAAGCAGAAAGAAATTTGTTTTTGAACCTAACATTTTAAGGGAGGATTAAGGAAAATGCAGACTAAGCATTATAAGCAAATTCTCTGTGGCTTCAGGGCTCCTGATCTATTTCTCAAAGCAAGGTAAGTGGGCTGATAGTAGTCTCACAATTTTCTACTCAGTAAAAGAGATAATCTTAGGTGTAGGAATATAACTTTTTAACATGAGTCTTAACAGTTATTTTTATTTTGAATGAAAGAATATAAAGCATCTCAATTTTAATTTTAATTTAAAAATTTTTTAATTGAAGTATAGTTGACATATTATATTAGTTTCAGGTGTACAACATAGTGATTTGACATAAATATACATTATGAAATGCTCTAAGTATGGTTACTATCTGTCACAATATAAAATTATTTCAGTATTACTAACTATATTCCTCATGCTGGATTTTTCATCTGTGACTTATAACTGGAAGTTTGACCTCTTAATCCCCTCTGCCACCCTCTTCTTGCAATGATCAGTTTGTCCTTTGTCTTTACAGAGTCTTGTTGGTTATTTTTTTGTTCATTTTTCTTTTCGATTCCACACGTAAGTGAAATCATACAGTGTTTGTCTTTCTCTGATTGATTTTACTTAGAATAATACATTTACGTCCATCAGTGTTGCCACAAATGGCAACATTTCATTCTTTTGATGGCTGAGTAATATTCCATTGTGGATACATGTACCACATCATTATCCATCCAGTGAGGGAGATGATGCTTTATTCTGTAAATTATCTGCTGTGAATAATGCAGCAATAAACATACGGGTGCGTGTATCTTTTTGGATTTGTTTTTTTTGCTTTCTTTGGGTAAATATCAAGTCATGCAGTTACCGGATTGTATGGTATTTCTATTTTTAATTTTTTTGAGGAAACTTCATACTGTTTTCTTCATACTGCACCAATTTACAGCCCCATGAGTAGTGCGTGAGGGTTCCCTTTCTACCACATACTTGCCAACACTGGTTATTTCTTGTTTTTTCGATAGTAGCCTCCCTGACAGGTGTGCGGTGACATCTCGTTGTAAGTTTGATTTACATTTCCCTAATGATGAGTGACGTTAAGCATCTGAGTGATGTGTCTGTTGGCTGTCTGTATGTCTTCTCTGGAGAAATGTCTGTTCCAGTCCCCTGCCCGTTTTTAAAATCAGATTGAGGTTTTTGTTTTTGGCGTGGAGATATGTGAGTTTATATGTTTCAGGTATTAATCCCTTATTGTGTATAATATTTGAAAATCTTATCTCCCATTCAGTAGGTTGCCATTTCATTTTGTTGATAGTCTCCTTCTCTGTGAAAAAGCTTTTTAGTTCGAAGTAGTCCTAAATGTTTACTTTCACTTTTGGTGCCCGAGAAGACAGATCCGAAAAAAATATTGCTAAGACTGATGTCCAGACAGTTTACTGGCCATGTTTTCTTTTTGGAGTTTTATGGCTTCAGGTCTAAAATTCAGGTTTTTAATCTATTTTGAGTTTATTTTTTGTACGTGATGTGAGAAAGTGGTCTGGTTTCATTCTCTTCGCATGCAGCTAGGGCTCCAGTTTTCCCAACACCATTTACTGAAGAGACTGTCTTCTATTCTTGCCTCTGTTGTCATAGATTAACTGACCATATAAGCTTGGGTTTATTTCTGGGCTCTCTATTCTGTTCCATTAATTTTAATTTTCCTTGAATTGGCACTTATGTAAAAAAGACTGTTCACTAAACTCTGCGACCTTATATACTAGCATCTTCCTCATGGCGCTTGCCTTCTTTGTGTCTTCACTTTTTGAAATCTTGCACGGAGTGCTCACAGGGTCGCCTGTGTCACGGTAGACTTTTTTTCTTTTTTAAAAACTTCTGTGCATTTTGGGGCACCTGGGTGGCTCCATCAGTTAAGGGTTTGGCTCTTGACTTAGACTCGGGTCATGATCTCAGGGTCTTGAGATAGAGCCCCACGTTGGGCTCAGCACGGAATCTGCTGGAGATTTCTTTCTGCTGCCAACCCCCGCATGCCGCATGCATGCTCTCTCTCTCTCAAATGAATAAATAAATAATCCTTTAAAAAAAGGATATAATTTCTATGCATTTAATCTTCCTTCCCAAGTCTTGAAAATCTAGTTCTGCTCCCACAGAGGATTTTTATGACAAGAGTAGTTTCCTTCTCATGTTTATGCCAGCTTGTGTCTCTGAATGCTTCATATCCTCTGGAAAAATATAAATAGAAGCACGAATAATAATATTAACATATATGGATGTCTTAGTCTTCCCAGACTCACATAACAAAATACCATAGACTGGGTGGCTTAAATAGCAGACATCTATTTTTTTACTATTCTGGAGGCTAGAAGTCCAAGATCAGGTACCAGCATGCTTTACTTCATTTCCTGGCTTACTTCTTGCTGTGCCCTCAAATGGCCTTTCCTTACTGCATGCACACTTTCCTCTTTTTTATAAGAGGAAACAATCTCTTTTCCTCTTAAAAGACCCCAAGTCCCATCAGAGAAGGACCCTACCTGTATGATGCATTTAACCTTACTTACCTCTTAAAAGCCCTATCTCCAAACACAATCGCGTTGGGGGTTATGGTTTCAAAATACGAATTTGATGGGGCAGAGGATAAAGTTCAGTCTATACAGTAAAGAAGTATTTAAAGTTTCCCATCAAATTCTCATTACATTTTTATGTGATTTTACTTCATTAAACATACATTCTTTCATTTGATTAATGATTGATGTTAATACGTTTCAGATTTAAAACACTAAGAAGAGATAAAAGTGACTTTTCAAGGTCACATGGCCAAAAAATGGCAAAGCAGGGACTCAGAGTCAGGTTTTCTCATTTTTAGCCAGAGCTCTTTCCAGTACAGCTATGTTTCCCAATCTTATTTGACCATGGAACCATTTTTTCCCCTTGAATATCAATTAATACTTTTAGGAAAACACTTGGGATAATCTATGTCTAATCCCAAAGCTGTGGAATTTATGGGAAGAGCCTGAACAAAAACTCCTCCAGGACCATGAACACCTGAGAATCCCTGGTCTCTCAAGGACCATCTCTGTGTTTATAAGAAATTGGCAAATCCATTTCTACAGTGTCAGTTTGTGTTTTAGGGTTGGTATCATTAGTAGAAAGGTGTGACATGAGACCCTAAGGAAACTTCTTTGTTCAAAATCAGTGTTTTTTTTACTCAGCCATGCTGCCAGACATTCCACCAGTTAAAAAGATTCTACCCTCCAAACCAAAACAGAACAAAAAGAAATATTCCCACCCTATTCCAGAACTTTCTACACAAGTCTCCTTACTTGAATCCAGATTCTGTCAGCAGAACCCTTGAACTGTTCCTGAAATGCCCCTGCTTCCCATCATCACTCCATTTTTCAGCCAAGGCTCCTGATTGTCTTCCCTCGTGGATCCCATCTTTTCCTTCCAATGTTAATTCTCCGCACATCCAGTGAACATCTGGTTACAGACCTTTGCTCAGGGCAGAAGGTTCCCTCTAGAGTGCTTGGGGTTTCCTTAGGGACTAAGCTGCCCTCCTTTTCCAGGGGCATCTTCCCCACTTGGGCAACTTTTGCCACCCCTCCCCCTCTTCCGTCTGCATTGCTCTGTGCTCTAGAACTGTGCCTTTTGTCCTTTCAATGGGTGTTGGTTGACATGACTCAAAACATCCCACCCTATGGTGGAGATGAGCTCACAGGCAACCCTCGTCTGTTGGTGGCATTGAATTCAGTATTTTGTTTTGTTTTGTTTTTGTTTCTGTTTTTGCAGGTAGGTGTATGAATCTCATTTACCTATTCACCAAGAGTTATTGAGCACAGTTATGTCCCTTGCCCTTTGCCTTTCAGTTGGGATAAAATAAAAGTAAAATATAGGCTTTGTGGTCACAGTGGCTGAGTGCCTAGGGAGAGATGTATAGGTTACTAATTTAGCATTCACTATGCTGCAGAATCTGAGCTCTTTTGGGCAGGCGAGTGTTGTTGGTGGCACAAAACTGTAGGTCTTTTATCCATTTACCAAATGCATAGCGGGTAACTGATTTTTAAAAATTATTAATTACTTTTATTAACATATAATGTATTATTTGCCCCAGGGGTACAGGTCTGTGAATCGTCAGGCTTACACACTTCACAGCACTCACCATAGCACATATCCTCCCCAATGTCCATAACCCAGCCACCCTTTCCCTCCCCCACTCCCCCTGGCAACCTTCAGTTTGCTTTGTGAGATTAAGAGTCTCTTACAGTTTGTCTCCGTCCTGATCCCATCTTGTTTCATTTTTTTTTTCCCCTACACCCAACCCCCCAACTCTGCCTCTCAGATTCTTCTTATCAGGGAGATCATATGATAATTATCTTTCTCTGATTGACTTATTTTGCTCAGCATAATACCCTCTAGTTCCATTCACATCATTGCAAAAGGCAAGATTTCATTTCTTTTGATGGCTGCGTAGTATTCCATTGTGTGTGTGTGTGTGTGTGTGTGTGTGTGTATGACATCTTTATTAATTCTTCAGTTGATGGATATCTAGGCTATTTCCATAGTTTGGCTATAGTGGACAGTGTTGCTATAAACATTTGGGTGTATGTGCTTCTTTGGACACTACATTTGTATCTTTAGGGTAAATACCCAGTAGTTCATTTGCTGGGTCATAGTGTAGCTCTATTTCAACTTTTTGAGGAACCTCCTTACTGTTTTCCAGAGTTGCTGCAACAGCTTGCATTCCCACCAACAGTGTAGGAGGGTTCCCCTTTCTCTGCATCCTAACCAACATCTGTCATTCCCTGACTGGTTAATTTTAGCCAACCTGATTGGTGTGAGGTGGTATCTTGTTGTGGTTTTGATTTGTATTTCCCTGATGCCAAGTGATGTTGAGCACTTTTTCATGTGTCTGTTGGCCATCTGGATATATTCTTTGTAGAAATGTCTGTTCATGTCCTCTGCTGATTTCTTAATTGGATTATTTGTTCTTTGGGTATTGAGTTTGATAAGTTCTTTAAAGATTTTGGATACTAGCCCTTTATCTGATATGTGGTTTGTGAATATCTCCTTCCATTCTGTCAGTTTTCTTTTGGTTTTGTTAACTGTTTCCTTCGATATGTAAAAGCTTTTGATCTAGATGAAGTACGAAGTTCTTCATTTTTGACCTTGCTTCCCTTGCCTTTGGCGATGTTTCTAGGAAGAAGTTGCTGCGGCTGAGGTCAAAGAGGTTGTTGCCTGTGTTCTCCTCAAGGATTTTGATAGATTCCTGTCTCACATTTAGGTCTTTCATCCATTTTGATGATGTTTTGTGTACGGTGTAAGAAAATGGTCCAGTTTCATTTTTCTGCATGTGGCTGTCCAATTTCCCCAGCATCATTTGTTGAAGAGACTGTCTTTTTTTTTCCCATTGGACATTCTTTCTTGCTTTGTGGAAGATTGGTTGAGCATAGAGTTGGGGGTCTGTTTCTGGGCTCTCTGTTCTATTCCATTGATCTATATGTCTGTTTTTGTGCCAGTATCATACTGTCTTGATGATGACAGCCTTGTAATAGAGCTTGAAGTCTGGAATTGTGATGCCACCAACTTTGCCTTTCTTTTTCAACATTCCTTTGGCTATTTGGGGCCTTTTCTGGTTTCATATAAATTTTAGATTATTTGTTCCCTTTCTTTGAAAAAGTGGATGATATTTTGATAGGCATTGCATTAAATGTGTAGATTGCTTTAGGTAGCATAGACATTTTCACAATATTTATTCTTCCAATCCATGAGCATGGAAGGTTTTTCTATTTCTTTGTATCTTCCTAAGTTTCTTTCATGAGTACTTTATAGTTTTCTGAATACAGATTCTTTGCCTCTTTGGTTAGATTTTTTCCTAGGTATCTGATGGTTTTGGGTGCATTTGTAAATGGGATTGACTCCTTAATTTCTCTTTCTTCTGTCTTGCTGTTGGTGTATACAAATGCAACTAATTTCTGTGCAATGATTTTATATCCTGACACTTTACTGAATTCCTCTATGAGTTCTAGCAGTTTTGGAGTGGAGTCTTTTGGTTTTTCCACATAAAGTATCATATCATCTGCAAAGAGTGAAAGTTTGACTTCTCTGCTAATTCGAATGCCTTTTATTTCCTTTTGTTGTCTGATTGCTGAGGTTAGGGCTTCTAGTACTGTGTTGAATAGCAGTGGTGATAGTGGACATCCGTGCCATGTTCCTGACCTTGGAAAAGCTCTGTTTTTCTCCATCGAGAAGGATATTTGCTGTGGGTCTTTCTTAGATGGCTTTGATGATATTGAGATATGTACCTTCTATCCCTACACTTTGAAGAGTTTTGTTCAAGAAAGGATGTTTTACTTTGTCAAATGCTTTTTCAGCATCTATTGAGAGTCTCATATGGTTCTTGTTCTTTCTTTTATTAATGTATTGTATCACATTGATTGATTTGTGGATGTTGAACCAACCTTGCAGCCCAGGAGTAAATTCTACTTGGTTGTGGTAAATAATCCTTCTGATGTTATTGGCTAGTATTTTGGTGAGAATTTTTGCATCTGTGTTCATCAAGGATATTGGTCGGTAATTCTACTTTTTGGTGAGGTCTTTGTCTGGTTTTGGAATCAATGTAATGCTGGCCTCATAAAATGAGTTTCCTTCCATTTCTATTTTTTTGGAATAGTTTCAGGAGAATAGGGATTAATTCTTTAAATGTTTGGTAGAATTCCTCTGGGAGGCTATTTGGCCCCGGGCTCTTGTTTTTTGGGAGATTTTTGATGACTTCTTCAGTCTCCTTACTGGTTATGGGTTTGTTCTGGTTTTCTATTTCTTCCTGGTTCAGTTTGGTAGTTTATACATCTCTAGGAATACATCTATTTCTTCCAAATTGTCAAATTTGCTGACATATTGTTGCCATAGTATGTTCCTATAAGTGTTTGTATTTCTTTGGTGTTGGTTGTGATCTCACCTTTTTCATTCATGATTTTATTTATTTGGGTCCTTTATCTTTTTTTTTTTGATAAGTCTGGCCAGGGGCTTATCAATCTTATTAATTCGTTCAAAGAACCAGCTCTTAGTTTCATTGATCTGTTCTACTATTCTTTTGGTTTCTATTTCATTCAGATTTCTGCTCTGATCTTTATGATTTCTCTTCTCCTGCTGGGTTTAGACTTTCTTTGCTGTTCTTTCTCCATCTCCTTTAGGTGTAGGGTTATGTTGTGTACTTGAGTCCTTTCTTGTTTCTTCAGAAAGGCTTGTATCACTACATACTTTCCTCTCAGGTCTGCCTTTGTTGTGTCCCACAGATTTTGAACAGTCGTGTTTTCATTTTCATTTGTTTCCATGAATTTTTTCAATTCTTCTTTAATTTCCTGCTTGATCCATTCATTATTTAGTAGGGTGCCCTTTAACCTCCATGTATTTGAGTTCTTTTCAACTTTCCTCTTGTGATTGAGTTCTAGCTTCAGAGCATTGTGGTCTGAAAATATACAGGGAATGATCCCAATCTTTTGGTACTGGTTGAGACCTGATTTGTGACCCAGGATGTGATCTATTCTGGAGAATGTCCCATGTGCCCTAGAGAAGAATGTGTATTCTGTTGCTTTGGGATGGAATGTTCTGAATATATCTGTGATGTCCATCTGGTCCAGTGTGTCATTTAAGGACTTTATTTTCTTGTTGATCTTTTTCTTGGATGATCTGTCCATTTCAATGAGAGGAGTGTTAAAGTCCCTTACTATAATTGTATTATTATTGATATGTGTCTTTGATTTTGTTTTTAATTGGTTTATATAGTTGGCTGCTCCCATGTTAGGGGTATAGATATTTAAAATTGTTAGATCTTCTTGTTGGACAGACCCTTTGAGTATGATATAGTGTCCTTCTTCATCTCATATTATAGTCTTTGGCTTAAAATCTAATTTATCTGATAAAAGGATTGCCATCCCAGTTTTCTTTTGATGTCCATTAGCATGGTAAATAGTTTTCCACCCCTTCACTTTAAATTGGGAGGTGTCTTTGGGTCTAAAATGAGTTTCTTGTAGACAGCATATTGATGGATTTTGTTTTTTTTATCCATTCTGATACCCTGTGTCTTTTGAATGGGGAATTTAGCCCATTTACATTCACGGTAACTATTGAAAGATATGATTTAGTGTCATTGTATTGCCTGTAAGGTGACTGTTACTGTATATTGTTTCTGTTCCTTTCTGATCTACTACTTTTAGGCTCTCTCTTTGTTTAGAGGACCCTTTCAGTATTTCCTATAGGGCTGGTTTGTTGTTTGCAAAATCTTTTAAAAATTTTAAAAGATTTTATTTATTCATTTGACAGACAAAGATTACAAGTAGGCAGAGAGGCAGGCAGAGAGAAAGAGGGGGAAGCTGGCTTGCTGCTGAGCAGAGAGTCCCACATGATGCTCGATCCGAGGACCCTGGGATCATGACCTGAGCTGAAGGCAGAGGCTTTAATCCACTGAGCCACCCAGGTGCCCTGAAAGTTCTTTTAATTTTTGTTTGTCCTGGAAGCTTTTTATCTCTCCTTTTATTTTCAATGATAGTCTACCTGGATATAGTATTCTCAGCTACATATTTTTCTCATTTAGCGCTTCAAATATATCATGCCAGTTCTTTCTGGCCTGCCAGGTCTCTGTGGATATGTCTGCTGCCAATCTAATATTTCTACCATTGTATGTTATGGACTTCTTATCCTGAGCTGCTTTTAGGATTTTCTCTTTGTCACTAAGACTCGTAAGTTTTACTATTAGATGACAGGGTGTGGACCTATTTTTATTGATTTTGAGCGGGATTCTCTGTGCCTCCTGGATTTTGATGCTTGTTCCCTTTGCCATATTAGGGAAATTTTGCTCCAGTATACCTTCTGCCCCCCTCTCTCTTTCTTTGTCTTCTGGATTCCCAATTACTCTAATATTGTTTTGTCTTATGGTATCATTTATCTCTTGAATTCTCCCCTCATGGTCCAGTAGTTGTTTGTCTCTCTTTTGCTCAGCTTCTTTATTCTCCATCATTTGGTCTTCTATATCACTAATACTCTCTTTTGCCTTATTTATCCTAGCAGTAAGAACCTCCATTTTTTATTGTATCTCATTAATAGCTTTTTTGATTTCAACTTGGTTAGATTTTATTTCTTTTATTTCTCCAGAGAGGGGTTTCATTTCTCCAGAAATGTTTTCTCTAATATCTTCCATGCCTTTTTCAAGCCCAGCTAGCACCTTGAGAATCCTCTTTCTGAACTCTAGTTCCAACATATTGCCAATGTCCATATTGATTAGGTCCCAAGCCATCGGTACAGCCTCTTGTTCTTTTTTTTTATGGTGATTTTCTCTGCCTTGTAATTTTATCCAGATAAGAATATATGATTAAGAGAATAAAATACTGAAAGGGTGGCAAAGACCCCAGGAAGATGTGCACTAACCAAATCAGAAGAGATCCAAAACTGGGGGGAGAAGAAAGAGGGAAAAAAGAAACTTAAAAAATCTCTCTCTCTCTCTCTCTAGAAATATATTAGACTGGTGAATAAAACAGAGCCACCCACTTGATTTCGGTGTATTTTGTTCTCTTAGAAGAAACTACCTCCCAAAATTTTAAAGAAAGAAAAAAATATATATATAGACACACACACACACATACATACACACACACACACACACACACACACACACACACACACAAAATAAGGGTAAACACGATGAAGGGATGAAATATGACTGTAAAGTTGAGAATTTTTAAAAAATTCTAAAATAGGAATTGATAAGTTGGTTGGAAAAAGAAAAAAAAAGGGGGGGAATATGCTCAGGCTGGAGACTAGAATAAAGCCATGTGCTAGATTAGGATATATTTTGATCTATTAGAAGAAATCATATCCCAAATTTTTTTAGGAAAAAAAAACCTTATATGTATACAAAAAATAAGTTTAAATACGATGAAGGGATAAAATATGACTGTAACAATGAAGGTTTAAAAAGTTTTTTTAATTTAGAAAGGTATTGTTAAACTAGTTAAAAAACGTTAAAAGAGGAAAGAGGAAAATTAAAAAAAATAGAGTAAGAAAAAAATAATATTAAAAAAATTTTAAGTTTGACCTACCTATGGGCTGCAGATTATAAGGACGTTTAATTGTATCTACATTTCCTTCTGGAAGCTATGTTATTGACAGAAATGGTTTGTTCTTGTAAATTGCTAAAACATTTGTAAACTAATGGAGGCTCATGTCCTGCAGGATTGTGATCTCTATAGATCAACTATTTGTTTTTCCTTTCCTTAGCTTTAGGGCAGCCAGGAGTGCATGAGGAATGTCATATATATCCCGTGGGCAGGGGTGGGGGCTGTGGGGGGTCAGCTTTGCTTTATCCTAACCTTGCCTTCTGTTCCCTCATCAAGGGGAATAAGAAAGTGCCAGAAATAGAGTGATTAGGACCTAAAAGGGTGATAGAAGCTGAAAAAGGCATTCTTGGAGAGATATCAAAATAGGCAAGGAGAAGGGGGGTCATGGGGAACAAGGATAAGGGGGTGATTTCAACTGAAAGATTAATTTTAAGGGGCCCTAAGAGGTAGGTTGCAGTGGAAGGCCAAGGCTGGGTCATGGAATGCCCTGGAAACAGGAGACTTAAATAACGTGGTGTCAGCTAAGCACATAAGTGATGTAAATAAAGGAGAGTGTGGGAGAATTAAAAAAGAAATTAACTTTGAAAGACTAAACGATCATGGGGGAAAAGCCCTGAATTCTATGCATTGCTTTCTCCTAGCTTTGGAGTTCCACTGTTCTCCTTGATTGGTAAGCTTGGTCTTGGCTCGATGTTCTTGCTGATTTTCTGGGAGAGGGGCCTGTTGCAGTGATTCTAAATGTCGTTGCCTGAGGCAAAGAATTGCACCACCCATGCCAGGGACCAGGCCAAGTAATGTGCTCTGGTCTGCTCTTGGAGCTTTTGTTCCCTGAATGCTTTCCGTACAGCTTTAGAGGACGGGAATGAAAACGGAGGCCTCCCAATCTCTGGCCTGGAGGAGCCGAGAGCTCGGGGCCCCACTCCTCAGTGCGCCCGCAGAGAAAAGCGCTCAATCACTCCTGTCTCCCTGGTCTCTGGCCGCATTCCAAGCTCACCCGGCCTGTGACCGAGCATTTCTATGTCTGGTGCACGCCGCATTTGGAGTCTCCAAACCCAGCAGATTCCTGCCTCGCTGCTCCTCTGGAGGAGGAAGGTGAGTCTCCCCGGATCTGCCACTTGGGAGGTCCCTGCTTGGAGATCAGTGACCCGACTCAGATCACAGGTTAAGGTAACACCGATCTGAAAGCTCTCTCTTCAGCTCTGTGTCTGTAGTCACTTCCTGGTTCCGATACCTGGCAGCTGTGCCACACTCAGACACTACCGATCTTTCTGTGACCCTGCGGGGCCCGAGATCACACTGTCCCCGTGAGGGTTCCACACCCACTTAGCCTCTGGAGTGATGTCCCTCAGTACAGGAGACTTCTAAAAGTTCTGATTTTGTGTTCCACTGCTCTGCCCCTGCCAGGAGATGCCCCTCTCCTCACGTCTGTCTTCCCGTAGCTTTGGATTCACTTATCCGCTCGTCCTACCTTTCAGAAAGTGGTCGATTTTCTGTTCCTAGAATTGCTGTTCTTCTTCTATCTCCTGTTGAGTGTGTAGGTGTTCGGAATGGTTTGATACCTATCCAGCTGAACTCCTGCAACCTGATAATCATTTCTGTCTGCTCCTCCTCTGCCATCTTGCCTCTCAAGCCTCACAGACAACTGCTTTATGGCCCCGACTTGATTAGTTCATTAGTCTGTAAGAACACAGGGACAAGGGCCTCATCTTCCAGAAGCTCAGGGTCCTTTATGGGTGGGGAGGGGCTTACATGAATCTTGATTACATGGCACAAGTGGCACATGACCCTGCGAATGCCAGCACTCTAATCTGGAGGCTCAGGTTATGAATGTGAAAGGAATACATTCAGGGGAGTTTGTAGATTGTCCCAGGGTGATGCAGTGGTGCCCGGATGAGACACAGCTATTAGGATCGAAGGCTCTGAAGTCATTCTGGGTTCCAGGCCTGGTTCTGATCTTCACTGCTGTGTGATTTCAGGCAAGTGTCCTTTCTGTGCCTCAATATCTTTATCTGTAAACTGGGGATAATATGATCTACTTCATGGCATTGTGAATAGTCAGTGAATTAATTTGTATCTGGTGTTCAGGACAATGACTGGCCAGAAACAAGTCCCAGATCAGTGGGAGCTATTTCTATTAGTATCACAGACCTGGGCCTAGTCTCCAGAAAGCTCTCCAGTGCAGTGGGCAAGGATGCCCACGCTGACAGTGGGACTAGGGCCTTATCCACTGGTATTTGCTTGTATCTTTTCCTTTCCTAATCCCAATGACAGCCAATGTCAAATGGACTGTTACTTTTGCACTGATTTTTGAATATTGTTTTTTCTTTTTTTCTTGTTTCATTTGTTTTCTTTTCCAAAAGGATCGAGGGCTCTGGATTCTAGTTGGGTTTTCTCAGCATCTTCTATATTCTTAAACTCTTCAGTATTATCCTTTGTCGGACTCCACCCTCAAAGCCAAGAGAAGAAAGCTAACCTCCCTGTGAGGCCTGGAAGTGCTGTTTCAAACTCCCTGTTCAGCCTCTGCTTCTTGCCACTGGAGAGGCAGAAGTGTGTGGAGCCCTCAAACGGCCTGCAGCGGGGGGCAGTGGCCTAGGTGGCTGATACTCCAGGCTCTACCTGGGCTGCCCCAGGCTCATTCGCCCTGTCTCAGTTCCTTGACCTGGAGATTTTAAAAACATACTAAAAACATGCCTTTTTTTTTTTTTTTTTTTTTTTGGTTCAACAATTTATCACAAAGCAAACATTTGTCAAGAAATAGTGGTAACTATGGTCTTGCTTTCTTATTCAGCTATGGGTTTAGAAATTGATATTGACCTTTTCTCTGAAACAACTGTTGATTTAGTATTTTTATTTTATTTTCTATTTCATTTCTTTCTGCCCTTATATGTATTATTACCTATCTGCTTAATTTGCAGATACTGTGTTGTGCTGTGTTTTATTTTGTTTTAGCTAACAAGTGTTGTTTCAATATATTATATCACCATACAGTACATCATTAGTTTTTGATGTAGTGTTCCATGATTCATTGTTTGGGTATAACAGCCAGTGCTCCATGCAATACCTGCCGTCCTTAATACCCATCACCGGGTTAAATCAACCCCCCACTTCCTTCCCCTCTAAAACTCTGTTTGTTTCTAAGAGCCCATAATCTCATGGTTTGTTTCCCCCTTCACTTACCTTCATTTTTCCCTTCCTTCTCCTAATGTCCTCCATGCTATTCCTTATGTTCCACAAATAAGTGAAATCATATGATAATTGACTTTCTCTGCTTGACTTACTTACTTAGAAAATAATTTCCAGTCCCATGCATGTTGATACAAAGTTAGGTATTTATCCTTTCTGATAGCTGAGTAATATTTCATTGTATATATGGATCACATCTTGCTTATCCATTTGTCTGTTAAAGGACAGCTCAGCTCCTTCCACAGTTTGGCTCTTGTGGACATTGCTGCTATGAACTTTGGGGGGCATGTGCCCCTTCTTTTCACTACATCTGTGTCTTTGGGGTAAATACCCACTAGTGCAATTACTGGGTCATAGGGTAGCTCTATTTTTAATTTTTTTGAGGAAACTCCACAGTTTTCCAAAGTGACTGTACCACCTTGCATTCCCACCAACAGCGTAAGAGCATTCCCCTTTTTCCACAACCTCTCCAACATTTGTTATTTCTTGCCTTGTCAGTTTTTGCTATTCTAGCTGGTGTTAAGATGGTATCTCAGTGTGGTTTTGATTTGAATTTCCCTGATGGCTAATGATGATGAACATTTTTTTTCCATGTGTCTGTTACTATTTGCATATCTTCTTTGGAGAAGTGTCTGTTCATGTTGTCTGCCCATTTTTTAAAAAATTTATTTTTAATTTATTTTCAGCATAACAGTATTCATTATTTTTTCATCACATCCTGTGCTCCATGCAATCCATGCCCTCTGGTACCTCACTTGGTACCCTAACCTCCTACCCCCCGCCACTTCAAACCCCTCAGATTGTTTTTTAGAGTCCACCTAAAAAACACCTCCCCTTCCAATTTACCCCAACTCCCTTCTCCTCTCTATCTCCCAATGTCCTCCATGCTATTTGTAATGCTCCACAAATAAGTGAAACCATATGATAATTGACTCTTCTCTGCTTGATTTATTTCACTCAGCATAATCTCTTCCAGTCCCGTCCATGTTGCTACAAAAGTTGGGTATTTGTCCTTTCTGATGGAGGCATAATACTCCATAGGGTATATGGACCACATCTTCCTTATCCATTCGTCAGTTGAAGGGCATCTTGGTTCTTTCCACAGTTTGGTGACCGTGGCCATTGCTGCTATAAACATTGGGGTACAGATGGCCCTTCTTTTCACGACATCTGTATCTTTGGGGTAAATACCCAGGAGTGCAATTGCAAGGTCATAGGGAAGTTCTATTTTTAATTTCTTGAAGAATCTCCACACTGTTCTCCAAAGAGGCTGCACCAACTTGCATTTCCACCAACAGTGTAAGAGGGTTCCCCTTTCTCCACATCCCCTCAACACATGTTGTTTCCTGTCTTGTTAATTTTGGCCATTCTAACAGGTGTAAGGTGGTATCTCAATGTGGTTTTAATTTGAATCTCCCTGATGGCTAGTGATGATGAACATTTTTTCATGTGTCTGATAGCCATTTGTATGTCTTCATTGGAGAAGTATCTGTTCATATCTTCTGCCCATTTTTTTGATATGATTGTCCATTTTGTGTGTGTTGAGTTTGAGGAGTTCTTTATAGATCCTGGATATCAACCTTTCCTCTGTACTGTCATTTGCAAATATCTTCTCCCATTTCATGGGTTGCTTCTTTGTTTTGTTGACTGTTTCCTTTGCTGTTCAGAAGCCTTTTATCTTGGTGAAGTCCCCAAAGTTCATTTGGCTTTTGTTTCTCTTGCCTTTGGAGACGTGTCTTAAAAGAAGTTGCTGTGTCCGAGGTGGAAGAGGTTACTACCTATGTTCTCCTCTAGGATTTTGATGGATTCCTGTCTCACATTGATGCCTTTCATCCATTTAGACTTTATCTTTGTGTATGGTGTAAAAGAATGGTCGAGTTTCATTCTTCTGTAAATAACTGTCCAATTTTCCCAGGACCGTTTATTGAAGAGACTTTTTTCCACTGGATATTTTTTTTCTAATTTTTCAAAGATTATTTGACTCTAGGGTTGAGGCTTGTAGAGATGAGCCCATGTCTGGGCTCTCTATTCTGTTCCATTGATCTAGGATGCCCACTCTCACCACTGTTGTTCAATGTAGTCCTAGAAGTCCTAGCAACAGCAATCAGACAACAAAAAGAAATAAGATATTCAAATTGGCATAGAAGAAGTCAAACTCTTTCTTCACAGATGACATGATATTTTATGTGGAAAACTCAAAAGACTCCATCCCCAAACTACTAGAACTCATACAGCAATTCAGTAATGTGGCAGGATACAAAATCAATGCACAGAAATCAGTTGCTTTCTTACACACTAACAATGAAACTGTAGGAAGGGAACTTAAAGAATGGATTCCATTTACAATAGCACGAAAAACCATAAGATACCTTGGAATAAACCTAACCAAAGAGGTAGAGGATCTATACTCAAGGAACTGCAGTACTCATGAAAGAAACTGAAGACACAAGATGGAAGAACATTCCATGCTCATGGATCAGAAGAATAAACATTGTTAAAATATCTGTGCTACCCAGAGAAATGTGTGCTTTCAACACCATCCTGATCAAAATACCAACAGCATTTTTCAAAGTGCTAGAACAAACAATCCTAAAATTTGTAGGGAACCAGAAAAGATCCCGAATTGCCAAAGAAATGTTGAAAAGGCAAAACAAAGCTGGGAGTATCATGTTGCCTGATTTCAAGCTATATTACAAAGCTATGATCACCAAGACAGCATGGTACTGGCACAACAACCTACTTTCAAAATAAAAGTTATTTCTTTGTGCATAATGGATTATACCCTATAAGTTAAATATGCTCAAATTACTGAAAGTTGAATTAAATATTATGACTGGTTCTAAACACAGGCCATGGTATAGTCCTGGTTTGGTTGCCAGTGCTGCCTAACTAGGATAGGATCTGAGCCCAGTCCCTGGGACCTCTAGATCTTGAGTTGCTTCTCTTTTACCTTTGCTCCCTCTGTGTGTGTGACAGGATGCTTCTCCCCTCCCACTGGATTTACCCAGTAAACAGGTTTTTCTCTCATAATTGCTCTCATAATCGCTCCGTAGGGGCTCCCTCTCTTTTTGCCCATGCTCTGCCTCTTCTGTCATTGCCTTCTCGGAGTCTCCGCCCATTCCAGCTACCACACACCCTCTGCGTTACCTCATGGGACTTTGCTTTGCCTTTTTGCTTTGGTTCTGCTTGCTTTTCATTTTCTTCTGCTTCGCCCCATGAAGCTGAGCTTGACCTCAGGGCCCAGTGTTTATTTTCCAGCTTACTCTAAGGTCCTGCTTGGCATGAAGACTGACTCTCCAAAGAGAGCCATCTGTCCATCTGTCCCCCAAGGACAAGGCTTCTTTGCCAGATCCCACCCTAGTAGCCAGGCCACTTTGGTCATGGGTGACTTGTGTTTACTGTAACACTTTATCTTAAAGGGTACACTCATTCTTTGGGGTGGAATGAATTAGCTTCCCAAAAAGGGCCCTCCAAGAAAGCCTTTGCCAAGCCAAAGCACTTTATCTCAGATACCTATGATAGTCCTTAAAATACCTCCCTGCAAAAGGTTGATAGGAATCCCAAGTAACCAGGCAAGTTAGGTACGGTAATAGCACGAAACCCTCTGTCTCTATACATATAATCCTTTCATATCTACCTGGTATGGTTTATAAACACATTTTGGGTAAAGAAAGGAATATGAGAGTATAGTTGTTTTGTCCACAGGAATTCATATTTTTATGATAGTCGAATCACTTTTTGTGATGAGCACAGGGTGCTGTATGGAAGTGTTGAATCACTCTGTTATGCACCTGAAACTAATATTACACTGTATGTTAACTAACTGGAATTTAAATAAAAACTTAAAAAAAAAAGAGTTGAGTTAATTTTATCTTAATTTTTATTGAGATACAAAAGATTGCACATATTTAATGGATATAATTTGACAAGTTTGGTCATATTCATATGCCAACAAGAATCATATGCTTTGGAAGAGGGTACTTGGGAAAAGAGGGAGAAACAGAGAAATAGAGGAAATGCTTGAAAAGAAAAATGTAAGCATCATTCATCTGACTTTTGGCTCAGAAAGAGCATTTCTCTGCTTTGGAGAAAGTATCCATTGTTCCAACTTTCCATTCTTTTAAATAGGAAAACATTCATATATTCCATTTTGACCCAAGCCTAGTAAAAGGGAACAACTGAGTTGTAAGAGGGGCTAGCAATGTACTTACTGTGTACTTGTCAGTGTCCCTGGCCTTCCCTTCTTATGCAAGATTAAATTTTACTTGAAAGACTGCTGTCACTCTGGCTATGAGCTTAGTTTTTCTCACTTGACTCAGGTAGTCAGCAAAACTTCAGGGTGCTAACTGCAGAAATCTGATCATTTGCCAGCAGACAGAAGCTGTCCGGTGGGAAGGGGCTTGGCTGGGCTGGTGTACATTACTCTCAGTTTCCCTTGTCATTCACCTGGGTGCAGTATCGTGGAGTTCAGTCTTGCAAATGGAAGGCAGAACCAGAGGCCCAAGTTCCCAAGGTCTGCCAAACGCGCTATCCCCAAGACATTAAATCAAGAGAAACTCACTACGTGATCAGGAGAGACTTCTCTCAGTGGGTCCTGGGACGGACACTCATCCAGAGGCAGCTGGAAGCAGCTATTTTGGATTTGATGCAAATGTGAATCACAGTCTGTCAGGCACTTTCTGATTGTGATTGACATATCGACTGTAGACAATATAAGGTAAATCTGGCAGTCCTCTTAGATTCGTGGCTCTTTGCCTCTAGACAACATGCAGGGTGAGAATGGAACGTGGGATTTTGTTCCAGATGCACATCTGCCTGGGACTTTTAAAAAAAAAAAAAAAACCCTCTTGAGAATTCTCCAGGCTCCTCTTGACTGACAGCTAGCTCAAAGTCTTGTCATCTAAACATGTCAGTCTTCTGGCAGCTGGCACATGTGTTGTTGATAGAAGAGGTTTAAGATCTTGAGTGTGATGGTTCTGCCTAGCTGTTGGTTCCTTGTACTGTCACAGTTTGTACTTGTGGGTTCTTCACTGACTAATGGATACTGTCTTCCCAGAGCTGGTCATTAGAAGTCACCTTTCTGAAGTCACGGTAATAAGAGTTCATCTTTTCTTACTTTGGCCAGATCCAGTATATTCTATATTCCGGCCAATATAGAAATGTTCAATATTGTATTACTCAGGACAGGTGGCTTGGGGAATGTGGATAGGTGCAAAAATCCCCATTAAACTCTGTAGTGAAATAAGTCTGGCCCACTCTTGTGCCCTCAATGCCTCACTCGTGGAGTTTCATGATACACAGTACAAGTTGTGAGAAGCTCTGGAGCCAAGGTTCTTGTATAACTTTAACCTCATCACCCCAAGTGATTGATTTTGGACTATTTCCGAAAGCATCTCTTTGTAACACCTATCCCCATTATAGAGGGTGGATTTTGGGAAATATGTAGGAAAAAGGCTGTCATTCCCTGAAACATGGCTTCCCAAATGTGAGCAAGCTACTCTTAATTATGGAAAGAGAGGAAGAGAACAATGTGGGGTTGCCTGGAAGATGCAGGCCAGGGGCCTGTGAGCCAGTGAGAGACTAGCTAGCGATTTAGAGGCGTGCACTTTCTCTGCAAGGCTCAGCCCAGTCCCTTCCTGCCCATGGTATTTTCTTGGATGTCCGCATCCCAGAGTCACTTCTATTTCCTGCTCAGACGACTCACTGGCTGCATAACTACACTGCACTGAGCCCCGGGCATCATCCTGAGTAAGCATCTGAAAGCACCTTGAAAAACACAAAATTGACCCTTTAAGTTTTAAGCGATGGAGAGCCACAGTAGATATTCAGTTCCTTTTCTGCATGCATAGATCACTGTTGTGATCCCATGTCACTTCGTGACATTTTTGTCCAAACGTGGAATTACTGGGTAAAGGGCTATGAAGGCTTTGGATACCTATTACTCAACTCTACCTTTCAAAAAAGTTTTACCAACCAGTGCTTCCACTGGCCAAGGATAAAAGTGACTTTCTTTGTGGACAGAATGTAACCTCACCAATGGTCGTTATTATGTTCAACTCATTATGTGATCATTAGTTCCTAAGGATAGAAAGGAACAAATAGGTTCCCAGCACACACTAGAGGCAGCCAGAGGCAGTTACCACGTGGATAACTAGAGTTACCCACCAACCCGTGGGTAACTCTGGGGCTTTCCATGCAGCAGGGCTGATGGCCCCGTTTGGTGATGGCAGACTGTCATCAGCAGCACCCAGAAATTTCTGGCACTTGCAGAAAAGTGTCTTCTTGCCCAGTTCCTGCCCACATACATCAGCTGGGTCTGTGCCTGGCAGCTTGACAGGAGCCTTCTCTTTCCTTGTGTGATCACCTCTCCCTGCAAATCCAGGGGAGCTATCACCAAGGAAGGCATATCCAGGAGCCAGATCAGTCTGATCCTGTTATCAAGGTGGACGGCCCATTGATCACAGTCGTGCAAGCCCTTATCCAAAAACAGGACTGGGAAAAGGATTTGTACTGGCTTTGCTGGCCTCAAGATCTTGGTATTCCGCAGACCCTCAAATGTCAGTATGAAGAAAAATAATAAAAATAATAACTAACATTTATTCAGGTCATACTATATTGCCAGGCTTCTGCTAACTACTTTATATGTATTCTCCAGCAGCCTGAAGCATTACTGTTGAAACACAAGATTATGTCACCCCCTGTTGAAACTCTTCATTCGTTTCCCATATCACTCCAAAGACCAGTGTTTCAGTTGCTCTGTGTGGTTTCCCTACCCACCCTCTCACCCATCCCACTCTAACCTGTGTGAACTCCTCTCTTTCCCTGCTCCAGCCACACCAGACCTCTCCGCTGCTCCTCAAACAGCCAGGCACACTTCTGCCTCAGGATCTTTGTCTATGCTCCCTGCTCTGCCTGGGATCCTTGGACAACTGTTATTTCTAGGACAACTGTTATTTCAGCCCCTTTCTTCTGGTCTTAAAAGTCACCTTCTCAGTGTCCTAACCTGTCACTTCCAGTCTTCCTTTCCTGATTTATTTTTTCTTCACAGCACTTAACATGATCCGTATGCATGATTTCTCTGGTGTACTGTTTCCCTCGCTTAGAATGTAAGACCCCTGAGGGTGGGTGTTTATTCTTTCTTTGGTGGGGGTCACGGTTGTATCACCAGCACTTGGAACAGTATCTGGGCCACAGTAAGTGCTCAGTAAGTATTTGTGCATAAGTGAACCAACTCATCTAATTTGCATATCAGTCTGAAGAGGAGGGAGCTATTGCTTTTTTCTTTTCCAGGTGAGACAGCTGAAACTTGGAGAGGTAAGGTAATCAGCCCTGGAAGCTGGGGCCCTGGGGTCTGAGCCCCTGCTTTAAGCCACTGTTTTCTATCTCTCTGGGAGAGCAGTAATGAATGAAAATCCTCTGCGCACACGTGATGAGGCTCAGTGTTCAGAGCCAAGCATCCAGGCTGGCCACGCAGGCTGGCCTCCACCCCCCTTTCCAAACATCCCGTGCACCCTCAGCCGTCACACCCTGACCTTCAGCCAGACAGACATGGTGTTACCACCTCCGTGATTTTGCCTACACTGTGCCCTTCTTGTCAACCTATTCAAATCCTTTCCCCACTTCTGGGCTCAAGTCAAATGCCGCATCTCCAGGACGCCCTCTGATGATCCTTTTCTTCTGTCGTTCGTGATAGCTGCACGTAGGGCTCATCTCTTTCTACAGTTCGTAGGGTAGAGGCCATTCTGCTTGACCTTTGTCTTTTCCACAGGGACGTATGGAGACACTCTACTCAAAAAAAAAAAAAAAAAAAAAAAAAAAAAACAACTGTCAAAATTTGCATCTCCCAAAAAGTCTATCACAGACTGATACCTCTTGACACAATGGAATGACATATTTCAGAGTGGGGAATATTTCCTAACCCGGACATCCTAATAACCATGAAAATAGACTTTGGTGCTGAACATGAAGCTATGTTTAGGAAAGAGAACGATTAAGTGGTGTGTTGGTTACAATCCACTCAATCAACACAATTTAGAAAATCAATCAAACCAGGTATTTGGCTGTTTGACATTTGTAGGCAAAACAGCGAGTAGATTGAATTTCCCCTGCTTTATATGGTGGTTTTTGCTGTTATATAAAATGCCCTTAGATATTAAAGATACTCTACTGACATTAATCTGCTAACTTCTTTCAGAAATACGCCATCACTTAACATTTTGGGGGTGGAGGATATGAAACAGGAGAAAGAGAGGGCATATTCAGGACAGATATATCTGATGATACTTCACTGACCGTACATAAGGTAAAGCCACATGTTTTGGCTTTATTTTTGTGTGTGTGGTAACAGAATTTAGCATATTGGGTAAAAAGAAGGAAGTGGAGATGTACCCCCTCTCCCTTCATGACCTTGGACAGTTGACACATTGGGTAAGCTTTGTGATCTCCAGGACCAAATGAGGAGACGAACCATCAAATGTCACAGGCGTCTTTGAAAAATAAAAGATATTTCAAAACAAAATAAGTAATGATGGATATAACATATGAAAACCTTATAAACTTTTAGCATCAAAAATATGGTAAGAGTTCAACTGTAGTTTGTCCTGCCTAAGATGCTGCTTTCTGTCTTTAATTAATTTAACCAATTAATTTAATTACCTGTCACATTAATTCCATCTACCACTCCTGAGTGGTTCCCCCTTCTCCTTCAGTCCTTCTTTTTCCTGCTGTCCCATCTTTTGTCCTCTTGCTTCTTCCTCAACACCCAAGTGACAGGCTGGTGGGGGTGGGGGAAAAGGGGGGGGTTGAGCTGGGAGATGGGTGGCCCCCATAGACTAGGCTTCCAGGGGAGCCTACCACAGATCCTGTCTGGAAAAAATATCAAATCAGTGATAAGAACTTTTATGAACTGTGTTACTATTTATATCGCCAGCACTATTTTTAAAAACCCCGTTGTTCAGTGTACCAAAATATGCACTTGAAAATATCTTAGCAGAGGTCTTGTATTATAGATCAGGAAGCCATGATGACCAGTCATTTTCAACCTGAAACACCTCTGAATAAAGCCAAGGGTCTTAAATAAATCAGTGGGATCTTCTGCATAAATACTGATATACCGTAAAATATGCTTTTAAATTGTTTTCCCTTAGCTCTGGGGATCAAGGAAGCTTTAGCTTCTGTTTCTGAACCAGATTCAAACCTGGGTTCTTAGACTGTTTACCTTTGTGCACTCTTAATAGAGGTCCACGAGGAAGAGTATCTGTTGACAAAATTTATTTTTGAAATGCTCAGTGAAGCTAAGTAAACTAAGAGAGTTTTTGTTTTTCTTTTGTGCAAGACTTTCCAAGCCATTAGTATGTCATGCCGGGCATTGTGAATCTTGGAGGGAGAATTTAGCATGGAGTGTTTCCCACAGTGATTTCATTATGGAACCCCCAAACTCCTTTTTTTCCCAAGGGTATCAGTATGACTAGTTTTCTGGGGAGCACATTCTGGAGAACACTAGTGAGAAGTGTAAATCAGCGTGGATGATTTCTGTGTGAGAAACAGGAGTGTTACACATGCCTCTTACGCAGGATGCATCCGTGAATGGAAAGTTGAAGACACCCAGGATCTTTAGGGGGCAGATTTGGAATGGGAAATGAGAGAAAGCCGTGGAGAGATCCTGTCTTCCTTTACAGTGCAAGAGAGGAGACAGAACATCAGGTTCCATTTGATAATTGGATCATTCTTAACAGGGAGTTAATGATAATAAGCAGGGGGTCAGAAAGATGTGGTCATGAGGAAGAGAAGACATTGACACCATTTTCATGTTAGCAGGCTGGAATTAAACCTTTTTAATTCTTTGGTTCTTCTTTGATTGTTTTACCTTTTCAAACTTTGAGATGGCAATTCACGGAGTCCGCTGCGTTTGTAACAGCTGATGTGTAACTGCTAGCAGGTCTCCTTAGGTCCAGAGCTCAGCTTGCTACGAACACCTGCCATTTCAGGAAAGAGAGTTATTGGACATTAGCACAGGCTAAAGCAAAACTGCAGAAATCTCAGAGCTACGGCTTCCGAATCTAGATGAAGCTGTTGAAGTCTTTCTTGCAGAAATTGTTTACCCCTCACTTGCCATCCAGTCCTGGGTAAGGACAGCTGTAGGGATGCAGCTCCCGGGTTTCCTTACACGGGCTGCCATTGAGACTGCGGTCATAGCGACATCTTTTTGTGGGTTTCCAGTTGCAAGTGGAAACTGGTCAGGGCGACTGTTCTGGGTGCCAGGTGGAGCCCCGGCAGCTCAGCACCCGTGACGACGCGCTCCGATCTGCAGCTGGCTCCCATCACCATTCCCACTGCAGTGATTCTACACCTTTCAGTTCCCTATAAGTAACTGAACTAACTACTTAAACGGTCCTTTTGAAAATGGGCTCATTTATTGGCGTAATGGCTTAAGATGCATTTTTTGCAAATTCAGCCCTGAGGGTCCAATCGGAAGATGAACTATGTCTGTCTCGGCCACTGCAGGAATTGATTCAAGGTGGCGGTTGCTTGCTTGCTGGTACCCTGCGCGATAGGAATTAAAATGCAAACAAGATGTTGTCAGTAACTTGAGCGATTTTGATGGCGAGGCTTTTCTTCTTCTGAAGTAGAAGTGACTGAGGCCAGTTCAAAGGAGAATCTTAGTTTAAAAAAAAAAATTTTTTTTTAAAGATTTTCAAAAAGGTGTTATTTTGTCCCAAACCTAAGTGCTTCCAAATACATCTGCTTCACATGGGTTGGAACGAACATTATTCGGGGGCTAAGATTGTCTGGCCAGGTAAAGTTGGGCCAGGTTACTCTGGATCCTTTCTCCATAAAAATGTGCGGTGGGGTTAGATTATCTTGAAAGTATCTTGGCCACTGGGCTGTGATGGAAACTGCAGTGAGTGAGCTTTCTGTCTTCTTGTGGCTCCTAAGGAGACAAGAGAAAGGCGGAGCCTCAGGACTCCGTCTGGAGTAGGGCCCTGAAGACCCTCCCTTGTCTCTTCTGCAGCCTAGCAACTCTTCTGGGCCTGTGAGCTCTGCTCCGCTTCTCAGCTCAGTCTAAGCCCTGGTGTTTGCTCAGACCCGGGCACAGACAGAGCAGAAGTCAGGACGCTGTGAGTTGCAAATTACAGAAGCCCTATTCAAATTGACTTTTTATTTTTAAGATTTTATTTATTTGCTAGAACACAAATAGGGGGAACAACAGACACAGGGCGAGGAAGAAGCAGGCTCAGTGCGGGCCTCAATCCCAGGACCCTGGCATCATGACCTGAGCCGAAGGCAGATGCTTAACCCACTGAGCCACCCAGGTGCTGCTAAAATTGATTTTTAAAGGACAATAATAATAGTAATATTAGGGTACGGAGTCGACCACCCCTCAATTAGACAGAGAACACTCTCAATAATGCAAGTCACATAGCGAGGTTTATTTCCAGCTAGCTGGGGTGCAAATATCCGCCCGGTGCAGCGAGTTTCAACAAGGACCCCGAGCACTCAAAGCCAAGGGTTTATATAGCATTTTCAAGGCTCTTCTTCATGGCTACATACATATCTTGCGCCCCACTTTGACAGTTTAACGTTGTTTAACCTTTTGCCACCCCAGCATCACCCTGGCGCCATCCTGGCGGTTAAGTGAGATTTAGGTATAGAGGACATTGAGCTTTATTTACATTTCCTTCTGCCTCAGCCTCCCTCAGTTTTATGGTGGGGAGGGCGACCTAAGACCTTGAGGAACTGAGCCCCTTGTCTCTGGAAATTGGGCCATTGAAGAGATAGCTCTTTTTGTTGTAAATCACCAGGACATTTGCAAACCAAAGGAGACTCCTGTCTTGCAGGATTGTGATCTCTGCAAGTTAACTATTTGTTTTCTTTAACATCTGGTCCCTGTGGAGCCTTCGCCTAACCGCCCTGGTGGTATATGATTAAGTTGTTTCTTAGGTTTTTAGCTACTTTCTTTTATCTCAAGTTACATGCCCTGTGGGCTGGTTAGGAACGCTCAGTAAAATGGCTTCCTGGCCTTTAGGATGGCCATTCTTATGCTAACCCACTCTTACAGTGCAAGGTGCCAGCTTTTGCTTTGCCAAGATGGCTGTACTTATGTCAGGGCTAGACTCGAGGTGGGTACAGCCTTGTTTTTCTTGTCCTGCACACCTGGAGCTGGTTTCTAGGACTTGTTTTTAAGTCCCCTGGGGGAAGGGGAGCAGGGACAGTTTAAGGGTTAAACAACAAAGTTATTGTTTAACCTCAATGGAAGCCTCTGGCTAAAATAAAAATATAAAATAGGTCCTTACAGTAACAACAATGAGAGACAGAGAGAGAAATGTTATTGTCACTTGTAAAAAGCTTGTACTCAAAAGTACATGTGTAATTTCCTTCAGGCCTAGCTGTATCCGAGTGCTAAAATATTTTCAGGAACCTTCTTTTTTCTCCTGGCTTTTGTCCTCAGCTTTGGCTTCGTTCCCTAGCAGGCTCTTCATTCATGGAAGAAAAATGGCTGCCAGTAGCTCAAGGCTTATATTCCATAGGTTCAGCAACCCTACTGGAAAGTGAGTGTTTCTTTCTTCTTAGGTCCCCAGATTCAATGTTCCTCCAGCAAATGGGAAAAAAGACAGCAGCAGGCAAGGCGGGTGAAGCCTCTGCCCCTTCTGGTTGCCACCTCATTGGAGTAACTAAAGTGGGGTGTGTGTCCCCGAATCATTTGTTTGTTCAGGGACTGGAGACTCCTGCTGCCATCCAGCAAAGCTCATATATTGGAGGACGGCTCTGCCTTGTCCCCAGTATGTCTCTTTCTAAATGATACCTTCTATTCCTCTCTTCATTGTAAGGCTGTAACTGCATGGGGCAACCTCATCACCTTCTCCAGCTTAGGCAGTAATGATGATGATAATGGGAGTAAGTGCTTGTTGACTGTCTTTGCACACACGAACACATATAATCTGTATCACAACCCGTAGATTACATGAGCCCTTTATGATGTCCATTTTAAGGATGAATGAACCAAGGTACAGAGACGTAGGGGCGTTGCCTTTCTGCTCAGGCTCTAGGGAACTGTGAGGCTGGTACTTCCTGAGGATAACCTGATAGTTAGTACACCTCTCCCCTGCCCCCATCTGATTCCTATCTCTCAGCAAGGGTAAAAGGTGATCTAGCAAGAGTTCAAGGGGAAAAGTATGTCATCTCTTCTGAGTGGCAATCGCATAGGATGTATTTCATCTCATGTAATAGGTATGTTTCTGAGATAGGTTTGAACTCTCCCACAAATTATTTTCCCCTTTCCTTTTAGGATGTTCTCTAAAACACCTGAAGACCCTCATAGACTCTTCCACTGTAATGGAATTTTCTTGAGTGGACAATGACTTAAGGCAATTGGATCTGTTTGGTTGGGGTTTGGGGGTCTTTTTATGAGATGGTAGTTAATGATCCAATGTGTGCTCATTAAAGATGGGTTCTTACCTATAAAGCCTTCTAGCTCATCCCAATAGGTAAGTGGACTCCATTTTTATTACTGCTGTGCTTATTTTGAATAGAATCAGCTGCCCTCTGATCTACTTGAAACGCAAAGCAATAGTATTGCTTTGCGTTATTTGTTATGGACTTTTAATACTGTTTTTCTTAGGAATCATTTTGGTTTTTTCCTGGCCTATCTGTAAAGGTCACTTATATTCTTGTGATGCTTTTACTAGAATGAGCTTGAACTAAAGATTAATAAGTGTAAGCTCTTCTAGTTGGGTCTTGTGCAGCCGGGTGACAACACTGTCTTGAAGTGGCCAGTTACTGAGCCTTTCTACTAGTTGATAATGAGAAAATGAGAAGAAGATTGCTAGACACCCACTGGCTTTGACCTACTCTTTAAACTGTTGGTTCTAGCCATTGCTTTTCATACATTATTGATACAGTAGACTGTTTCAACGCACAGTAAGCCAATTGACAAATGTAAGATACTAATCCAAATGAGTAATCATCTTCTAGCACACGAAAATAATTTTGTCCTTCTTAAGACTTTTAGAAGAGGCAGGCACAGTTTTCAAGAAGAACTTATGTTTGTCAAGTTGATTAGAAACATGAACGATACATCTACCCTTCCTTTAAGAGTTGATGTTTTTCAAGCTTTTGAAACAGAAGATGAAATGCCCTTGACCATCAGGTCATCCATTTCAGAGGCTGTCATTCTCTGGGTGGAGTTCAAGATTTTTTATGTTTGGTGGTTCTTTGTAGCTTCCTCTGAGTAGAGTAGATTTTCAGATCGCAAATCACCAGGCAGGTAGCAAACTGAATGTGAAAATCAATGACCCATCATGGTCACAAGCATGTAGATGACTGTGCCTTGAAGAGTAGAGCTTTGCAGGGAAGGATGTGCTTGAAGAACAGACAGGCTGGCCTGTGCTCCCACCATTCTGATCTGCCATTGGCATGTGTCAGTGAAATTTAAGTCAAGGAATAATCTATGACTAATCTCTATGCAGCTTCGAAGTCCTTTCCTCCATTTTAGTTTAGCAGAGGCTTCTGCGCTGAACAGCCTCCCTCCTCCACAGAGATCCCTCTTGCTGTCCTCATTTACATAGGTTATGCCTTATATCTTCATCCGCCAACAGCGTCTTGTGACCCTGGAGCTCTGTGCACAAGACGACTAAACACTGTTCTTTAAGATCTTCTGCTAGAAGCCTGTGGCTGCACAGTGGGAAAATCTGTTTCTTTTATTATTATTTGTAACAAGACCTACTGTTTCTGGGAACACTTTCTATTTGTAGGCACTATGGTAGCATTTTTGAACCTGGTCTCATGAGATTCTCTGGAGGTACCTGTGAAGTGGGCATCATTACCCCTGTTTTACAGATAAGGAGACAGAACCTCAGAGAAATGAACTCACTGGTCTAAAGCGACTCCAGAACAGATCTGTACTCTCAACCACAGCACGAAAATAAAATTAGAACCTCACAGTTTTCACCCAGAGTGAAACGTACCTCTCAGAAGTGAATTGGAAAATCCCTCCTGATGGGATTTTTTAGCTTTTATTTAGCTTTTTAAAATAAGTTTAATGCTTTTTTTAAAAAAAAGATTTTATTTATTTGACAGACAGAGATCACAAGTAGGCAGAGAGGCAGGCAGAGAGAGAGAGAGGGGGGAAAGCAGGCTTCCTGCTGAGCAGAGAGCCCGATGTGGGGCTTGATTCCAGGAACCTGAGATCATGACCTGAGCCGAAGGTAGAGGCTTAACCCGCTGAGCCACCCAGGTGCCCCCCTTTTGAGCTTTTTAGAATAAGTTTTTAATTTTAGAATAGTTTCAGACTTAAAGTTGCAAGGATAGTACAGAGAGCTCCCATATCCCCTGAAACCAGCTTTCCCTACTGTTGGCATCTTACATTAATACGACACATTTGTCACAACTAATGAACCAATATCACCACATTATTATACACTAAATTTCTGTAATTTGTTTGTATTTCTTCAGTTTTTGCCTAATGTCCTTTCTCTTTCTCAGAATCCTGTCCATAATACCACTGTTTTATTTAGTTATCCTGTCTCTTCAGACTCTTCTGGACTTTCATAATTTCTCAGACTTTCCTTGTTTTTGATGACCTTGACAGCTTTGAGGAAAACTGATCAGGTGTTTTGTAGAATGTCTCTTAGTGTGGGTTTGTCTGGTGATTTTCTCTGGGATCTCTTTTGACTGTTAAATGAATGATAGCATCATCAGGAGAGTTTCTTGAATACATTTTTTTTCTTAATTTTTA
The DNA here is from genome assembly GCF_011764305.1 of Mustela putorius furo. Classification (NCBI taxonomy): domain Eukaryota; kingdom Metazoa; phylum Chordata; class Mammalia; order Carnivora; family Mustelidae; genus Mustela; species Mustela putorius. The sequence goes on along the minus strand of NW_025421322.1, from coordinate 20,064,979 downwards.
AATTTTTTAAATTAACATATCATGTATTATGAGCCCCAGGGGGGCTCGCCAGGTTTACACACTTCACAGCACTCACCATGGCACATACCATCCCCAATGTCCAGAACCCAGCCATCCTTTCCCTCCCCCCCCCCCGCACCCCCCTCAGCTGGGCAACTCTCAGTTGAGTAAGTTTTATATCATCAAAGCCTAGGCATGGCATCATCATGGAGATGATGGTACGAATTCTTCTGTGCTATTCCATGGTCAGTTTAAATGAGCCATTTAGGAAAAGTGTACACATGTACAGCAAGGACAGCTACATTGTTTTGGATGAATGAAGAGAAGAACATATTTCATAAGAAAGCCTTCACTGCAGAAATCTCTCCCTTTCTGTCTCTGTCTCTGTCTCTGTCTCTCTCTCATACACACACCAGGTATTTGTAAAGAAGTTAAAAATGATGAGGCCATGATTTGAGTTAATGGTAGAACTGTTTTGTAAATAGCATGATCATGGCCAACAAAAACAGATGTCCATGTAACAATTTGGAGCCATCCAATGCATAAAGCAATTTGTAGATAATCTCCTAAGCAGATATAGTATCAAAATGTATTCATTGTCAATTAGATGTACATCGAGGCTGTATGTCTAATTGACCAGTTAATTTCCAGGCTGTCTCAGGAGCTACTAAACATGGTTGAAAATGGAACCCTTGGCACCACACCTCAGAGTGACCTAATGTTGCTAAACAGAAGAACAGATTCTTCTGCTTGTTCAAGGAACATAGAGTTCAATGTGCTGTGTTCTGTATGCAAAATCAGGTGCCTCATCAAGCTGCTGTTGACTCAGCCTGAATCGGTAATAGAAAGGTATATTAATGTATCGTCCCCATTTGAATGGCTGGCAACTAACAGTATTATTTAAAAAAAAGCGTATTTCTCAAAAATTGAAGACATGGCTGTGAGATCCCAAATGTCCAATCACACCAAAGAAAAAACCTTATTGTTAGAGCTTTTTATGATGTTCTATAAAACCCACCTGATTTTGGCCATTTGAGTGAGGGACAAGGTCTGTCTTCCTCAGTTCGAAGCTTCCAGAAAATTCTGTCTCAGCTCTTGGTGTCTACTTAAAAGCTCCCCTCAACTTCACCCCTGGACCAGGTCTATTATCTCCCACTCTAATAACTGCAAATAAAAATAACTTATTCTAATTGTTTTTAAAAGAGAAAAGAATATGCATTAGAATAAATAGGTAAGATTCATCATGACAGGATTATGATACTTTTAAGCAGAAGTCAAGGGGATTTTCCTCAGCATCCTATTGACAGTGATGGAGTCCCCTCCGCATTTTGCTGCCACCACGCCCCAGGTCCCTTGACTCAAGGTGTGCCCATTTATTCTGAGAAGCAGCCAGAGAGAGAGAGAGAGAGAGTCAGAAGAGGTGGGGGCCTCTGATGGGTGAGCAATGTGAGGGCTCTAAATTTTCTTTATGGGACTTGGGTTTTGAAGCCCCTCATCATCTGGAAGCCTGCACGGCCTCAGAAGTTGGAAGCAGCTTGTTATTGATTGCAGCTGCGTCCCTGTTTGGCAGAGGAAGAAGGGTGTAGAAAGCAAATGTAGTCTCCTTTGGCAAGGACACATTCCAGGTGAACAACAGTCGGGAAGGATGCCTGAAGGCAAGGTTACCAGGCAGGGAGACAGAACTGACAGTCCCAGGATAGATAATAAGCACCTCGTCTTTTAAAGCATCTCCCTCTCCGAAGTATTGGGGACCAAAAACAGCTTCCTGTGTACCCAGATGCTCTTTACTTATTAGGACCTACGGCAAATGCGTGCGTGTGCGCATGTGTGCGTGTGTGTGTGTCCTTATGTGTTACAAGTCCTTCACAGGCTTGCCGAACCTCCACACACACACTTGTATTTTAGAGACCATTTCACACAGATTATCAATTGCTTCCTCACTTGACTTAGAGGAAACACGTATTTATGTGTCCGTGGTCCCCTACCTGTCTCCACATCTGAACTGGACTGATAGAATGGTATTTGGGCATGATTCACCTTGGAGGTGTTAACCACTCATGACACCCCTAAAATTCTTGATTTGATTATCTGTCCTTTGGGTGAGGCACAAATCTGAAGTTTTCCTGCAGGGTTTGAGTTCTTTATCTAATGAGAACTTAATGGCCAGCTCCGCACGCATCCTGTCACAGTGGATATGATTGCTGTAGAAGAATACAACTCTAAAGGAAGAGTCATGACTTGTTTTCTTTGTTAAAAACAAAAAATCCTGTACTGCATACCATTTTCTGGACAGGGAATGGCCACAGAAGTCAGGAGGACTTTGGGTTAAATGTGGAGGATTACGTGTGGGTGTGTATCATCTCTCATGTTTGAAATGTTTCTAAAATTGAGGAAAGCAATTTAGAAAGCAGAAACAAATCTGAACCAGGAGAACTAAGGAAGGGGCAGGAGGAGGCAGAGGATAGTAACAGATTTTGAAAAATGGTCCATAGATCAAGGAGTAGTAACTGACTTACAAAGCTGAGGAAGTTCTATGCTGTGCCCACAGATGCTGGTACTGCCTGATGTAGACACTCAGGATCTGGGCAAGTGGGCGAAAGGCACAGGACGAAAGGCAGATGGATTGATAGAAAATGTTGCGCTATGTGTCTGGATTCCCAGGTCCTTTCCCCTCAACTCTTACAGCCAGATATTTTCTCACTCACTAGCCCTTGACACACACACGCACGCATGTGCGCACACACACACACACGCACACGCACGCACACACATGCTAGAAGTTTATTCTTTAAAGAAACTTAACTACAGGACTAGCACTAAGCAAAACAGAACGGAACCAAGCATAACAGAAGAAAGTAGGAAGGCGAAGGTGAGCCTGGAAACGAGGAAGGAGGAGCTACACGAAAGCCTGCAGAACGAAGGGACCGTCAGCTTCCTTTCCCTCCGATCCTAGCATCTCCACAGATACATACACAACCACCAGTAAGAAATGCAAGGAGCTTTCAGTGGAGGAACTGAGCAGCTCTACAGAAAAGACTTAACAGATACCGGTACCTGTAATGCAGGAGACCCTGCAATGAAAAAGCCAGCTCAGGGCTCAGTCACATTACGGTAAATCCCGCCAGTCATCAAGCCCCACCCACTCACACACAATTGAAATTGTAGTGCCTCATCCATATACAGCCTGACGTTTGGCAAAAATCTTTGACATGAAAGACTGAGACTAATAAAGGAACTGAGATGAGAATGACACGAGTGGGCAAAGGAGTGCAAACTGCTGAAGAAAATGCTTACAGATTTCCCACAGGGAGATACAAGGATATGTGTTCCTGCTCTGGGCACAGCAGCAGTTAAAAAATAAAAAAGGGTTCTTGGAAATTAAAAAAAAAAAATGTGACTGCTAAAATAAAAATTCAATTCAGAAATTTAAAAATAAAGTTGAGGTAACATTCCAGAAGACAGAACAAAAAGATAATAAAAAGAAAATTCAAGAAAAAATGGAAGAAAATTAAAAATTCAATGTAACATTTAAAAAATCCAGGATGTAGACATTTTTAAAGAAAAGAAAAAAAGTAGGAGTCAGATTACTGAAGAAGTAATAAAAAAGATGCCTAGAACTGAAGAAAATGAGTTTCTAGATTGAAGTGTTTTGTGGCATGCCCAGCACAATGAGAAAAAGAAAACTCACATCAAATACATTATGATAAAATTTCTGATATGTGGATACTGAAAAGGACAGTTTTGGATACAGAAAAGATCCTCAAATCAGAATGGAACTGAATTTCTCAGGAGAAATACCAGAAGCTAGCCCAGAAGACAACAACAGGCATTGTGAAAATTCTGAGGGATATGTCTTTAACTTCAAATTTCAGAAAGTGCCAGATCCTGGTCAAGTGGGAACATACCATTAAAAAAATTTTCATATATACAAGGACTCAAATTTACCTCTCAGGCCCTATTTCTTAGGAAAGTGCTAGAAGGTGTGCTCTTGAGAAACAAGATAAGGAGCTAAAACAAAACAAAACAAAACAAAAACCAAAACAACAACAACAGCAACAAAAAAGCAAGACATGAAACGAAGGAACAGGCCATTAGTACAAAGATGAGATAAAGAAAAGTCCTGGAACAGGTAGTGAGCTGGCCTAAAAAGAACCTGCTCAGATTTGAGCAGGAGGATGAGGGATCCAGAAAAGAGTTTGAGCTGATAGATTATTGAATGCATTTGACCATGTGGAGAATAGTGTGTGTGTGTGTGGGTCTGTGTGTGTGTGAGAGAGAGGGAGAAAGAGAGAGAGTGTGTGTGTTTTGGGCAGGGAGGGAGAGTATATTTGCCAGAGACATAGGGAAGAGTTAATGACTGACGCCTAAGAAAATTAATCACATGGAAAAAAAACAAGACAACTGTAAACTCCAGGTAATACAAAAAAATAAATCTTGCTTAGTCATAAAACATAAACACAATATGACTTCATCAGAAAAGTGTGGACAGGGGCACCTGGGTGGCTCAGTGGGTTAAAGCCTCTGCCTTCAGCTCAGGTCATGGTCTCAGGGTCCTGGGATAGAGCCCTGCATCGGGCTCTCTGCTCAGCAGGGAGCCTACTTCCCCCTCTCTCTCTGCCTGCCTCTCTGCCTACTTGTGATCTCTGTCTGTCAAATAAATAAATAAAATCTTTAAAAAAAATTGTGGAGAGAAATATCATTAAAGGATAGGCATGTGCATGAGACTGTGTGGGTCAGTTTCTATGCGAAGGAGGAAAGCTAACCTTTATCTGCCAGAATGTAAGTAGTGAGTGTCTCAAATTGATACATGAAAAAATGGAATTAGTACATTATGAAATTATGGAGATATATTCTAGAGAATATGATTAAAAGTCAAAAGTGGTTGTTACTAGGAAGCAGAAGTTTTTTTTTTTTTTTAAAGATTTTATTTATTTATTTGTTTGACAGAGAGAAATCACAAGTAGATGGAGAGGCAGGCAGAGAGAGAGAGAGAGGGCGAAGCAGGCTCCCTGCTGAGCAGAGAGCCCGATGCGGGACTTGATCCCAGGACCCTGAGATCATGACCTGAGCCGAAGGCAGCAGCTTAACCCACTGAGCCACCCAGGCGCCCAGAAGTTTTCTTTTATAAACCTTTTACTACTATTTGACTTTTAAACAATGCTTATATATTGCTTTGATAAAAATCAAAATTAATTAAACAATAAAGAGCATTGATAAAATTTTTAGGAAGGTACTGAATGGTCTATGCAGTTGACTGGTTTCTATGAAAAAATAAAAAGTAAGATATACCGTACTTTAGAAAAAAGCATCTGAAGATGTCACTTACAGTATTCAGGTATACTTCACTGAATTTTATTGGGACAGGAGGCAAAGAATATATTATAATGACTTTTTCACATTTAGAAATTCTTGAAGATCTTTGTTTATATCCCTATGAATGTCAAAGATTTATCGAACTAAATCCAAACAAAGCAAACAAATTATGAATAGATTTTCGGGCATCAGGAAAGAATTCCTTTGTTTATTGATGTGTTTTTGAGGACTTTCTTTAAATACCAACCTCCCCTGGCCCATTGACATTTTAGTAGATATTAACCTCTAAGAATGAGTCTAGGGGAGATCAGAAGAAGGGGTAAATCTAAAAGCTAGGAGTTACTGCTGCTCCTTGATTTCTAGAGCTAAGACACAGGTCTCTGGCACTGAGGTGTGGGGTAACAGGAGGAGACTTCCTTCCCCAAAGTCTGAGGTCTGTACGACTTGCAAGGAACGGACCCGCTGCTTTATTAAGTAGGCGGCGTATTGACAGCTGTCGAACTCGAGGACCAGACGCGTGAACTCTCTCAGCTTGAATTGGAGACTGCTGAGATTAAGAAACTTCCAAATCACTGAAAACAGCCTTTTTTTTTCTTTTAAGGAAAGAAAAATCAATCCCTTTGAACAAAGTTAAAGGTGAATTTATGTCACTTTTGAGAAATTTCCGACCCTTCTTGTTGCAAAAATAATGGAACTGTGGGAGTCGCCTTTACTGGCTGGAAAACAGCAACACGGGCTAAGTCTTGAGGGGGTGAACATGAAGGGTAGGTCATCTAGCAGCCTCATTAGGCAAAGCTCACTGAGACTAAAGCCCCAGGGCTCTTTGAATGCATGGTGACATGCAGCCCCTTCTCTATCACCAAGCCTAAAATTTCATGCCCCAGTGACAGAATGACAGAGCTGGTTAAAGAGCAGAGAAGCACCCAGCTCCCTCTTGGTGCATTTGCTCATCTTTGTTGACGTCCAGAAAGACACCTCCTCTGCCATCAGGACGTCCAGCGCATCCTAATGACCAATCAACGTGTCCTCTCTGAGGTGGGGCCGGATGCATCTGGCTTCCTTCAGGTGTTTGGGGGATAAGAAGGTCAAGAACATCGAGACAGCCGCGTCTTGTGTTCCCATCCTAGAACAGAAGGACGTTTCCGTCTCAAGGCATCTCCTTGGGGAGAGAAGATTCTTGTGCAACAGGAGGGAGGCTGGCAGTGTTCTGTAGCATCTAGATTTATGCTGGGCTGGCGAGAAACAGCTGCTGCCACTGTTGGCGCTGGAAGGACATGTGAGCCACAAGCAGCAGCTCAGCAGCTTCTTCCTGTAGGGACCCTAGGAAGAGACCTCCCTGTGCTTTTCTCTCTGTGAGGTCTGGGTGGACCCTGCTCCTCCTGCTGATTCCGAAGTTCCTCACGGATGCTGAGGCCAGCCGCTGAAGGTGGCAGAGAAAACCTTGCAGAAGAGTTCAGATGATTCGGGATGACGATCCCTTCTTTGACTGCTGGATGTGAGTCCTAGTACCCCCCTCACGGGGTGGTTGTGAGGATTAAAGGCGTTCTTAATTAAATGGAAGGTATTAGAACAATGTACGGCTCAACAGTGTGAGCCATCATTCTTAGTGATGGTCACGGCGTCCGTATTTGAGAGATCAACAAGGACATAAGACTGAAGTGACAGTTCACGTAAGGAGGCAGCTGGGTGTTGGGACTACTAGATCTTAGTATCTGATAGAAGCAAAGTGGCACGGGTCTGAATGAGGACTTCTGTGCTAGAAGAAGGGGGTCAGCAGATCCCTGCCAACAGCTCATGGGGGTTACGGAACCTAAATCCGTCAGCTGGTGGATGTTGATTACGGAATCATTGGATGTGGGAGAGTAAACGTAATCCTTTTATTCATTTATGAACATTTTTGAGACTTTCCTCCAGAGCCTTCTTTAATAATTGAGAATATTGAGGCATGCAGAGGTTAGATCAGCCTTTTCTGAGACCATGTCCTGGAGAAAGTAGGAGTCTCTGAGAAAGCCTTTGCCCGTGATGTCACACTGTGTCCTATTGAAAAGAAGTTGATGGAATGGGAGGCCCAGTCTTCCAGGGCTTGTGGCTGTTTTTGCCAGTTCTACAGGGGGGACATGATCTGGCTCCTCTAAACAAAGGGAGAGCAGCTGATTCTCAAAGAGGCATTTGAGGAGGAGAGCAGGACAGACTGGACCTGCAGACCAGCATCTCTTCAAATCACAAGGGACAGTTATTACCGATGGTGATGATGATGTTGATAATGTAGCAAAGCAGTTCAGCTCCTTGCCTTGGCATTTTTGTTAGGGTAAGTTACCTAAAGTCTTTTAGCCTTGGTGTTCTTCTATGTGTGAAACATGGTTAAGTATGGTACTGACCTCAGAATTGGAAGGGTTGGGCCAAGAGTTAAAACCTATAAGGTTTGACACAGAACCGAGGTAACCCCCCAATAAATGTTCGCTCCTAAGAAGGATTCTGAGTTGTCCAATTTCCAACGGACACAAATAGTACTGTCAGAACTGGAATTTGAACACAAGGCTGTCAGCCTCGAAAGCCTGCTCCCAAAATGTCCTATAATGTGGGCAGCTGTGGTATAAAGCAGAACTGAGGTAGAGAGAGAGAGACGGCAAGAGGAGTGTAGGTCTGTGTTTCAGGTACCACTCAAGTGCTCCCATTCGATTCCGAACTTAGGACAGTGAGTTCTAAACTTGGCATTGCACTTGAAACGAGATACTAAATATGTTGCCAAGCCTCTTGGACTCCTTCCGGACTGGTCCCCTAAATTGCTGGAATTCTCCTGTTCAGGGCACATGGGAGCCCCAGGACAAAGGCAGATTGAGATCAGCCCAGGAGGGTTAGGAAGTGGGAAGTGAGAACTGGCCCTGGGCCTGTAGCTATGAGGCCCTAGGCAGTCACTAAGCATGTGAGAACCATGTCCTGTTTGGTAAAAGTCTTCTTTTGTCAAGGATGAGAGGGAGCAGCCCCTCTGGGAGAAGGCGGCAGCAGTCTAGTAGAAGAGGAATCAGGGTCCAGTAAGAGCATTTGCTGCCGGACTGGGCACTGATGAAGGAAAAGACTCTTTCATGGGAGAGTCGGCATAAACATCCCAGGGACAGGGTTAGACCCATAAACTTATGAGAACCTGATTCTGGAGATTTTGTGCTTTTCCTACAAAGGCAGGTGTTCCTCCCCCGCCTCTGAGCGCAGCATCCATTCAAGCAGCAAATACTTCTGCGCGCCAAGGGAGTTGTAGCTCCTGAGGGTACGGTCGTGTTTTGTGGTTGTTTTATTAATACGGACAACCTTGACTGTGCATACCTCACGGATTTTACATTCTAGAGGACAAGAGAGGCCACAAAAGAAACTAGCCTAAAATGCTGAGAGGTAGTGTGAAGAAAAAAATCAGGTTAAGAAGGAGAAAACGTTCTCAACAGGGCTGGCAGATGTCTCGGGTAGCAGAATTCCAAGCAGAGGCTGGCAAGTGCAAAAGCCCTGAGGCGGACACCTAAGGGTCCGGCAAGGGGGCCAGGGTGGCCACCGCAGCGAGAACAAGAGAAAGTGTAGGACAAGGAAGCAGAGCATGTAGGATTTTTTGACAGCAGGGAAGCTTCACTTGTATTCTGAGGTGAGAAGTTTCTCTTCTCATTTACGTTTTAAGGGTATTATTTCGTCCAAGACGAAGGCCAGAATGTTGGGCTCCTAAATGTTCTCAAAGGACTGGTCCGTCAGTGCTGAAAAGGACCCTGTGAAGAGGAGGAGGACCTCCTCTTTGTGTTTTATATTCATTCAAATTTGAAATGAAAGTTTTTTTTCCTGCACATTAGGAGTCTCCTTTAAAGCACAGTGAGGGGTCCCCTGGGTGGCTCAGTCGCTGAAGCATCCGCCTTCGGTTCAGGTCATGATCGCAGAGTCCTGGGATGGAGCCTCACACTGGGCTCCCTGCACAGTGGGGAGCCTGCTTCTCCCTCTCCCTCTGCTCCTCCCTCTGCTTGTGCTCTCTCACACACTCTCTGTCAAATAAATAAGCCAAATATTAAAGAAAATAAAGCACAGTAGCATAGCTGTCCATCAGCTCTTCTCAGCTGTGGGCATGGAGAAGGAGGAGGAATTGTGACACAGAGAATTGAGAAGGAGCAGACATTAGTTTGGCTTCTGCCTTAGAAAATCATTGAGGAGCTGTGAATATAAAAATTAATTCATGTTCACGGCTGGGTAATGGAAAAAGGAGGCAGGAGCCCAGTGTTTGGCCCAGGAAAGCCATGCCAGCCAGTGTTAAAAACGTCCTAGAAATGGCCCACAGTGCAGGTTGTCCATGTGTGACTCGCAGGTGACTGCAGTTCTGCAACAGCAAGACCGCCGTTGAGACGAAACAACCTCCAGAGCTTATGAAGTGATTTTGCAGAGGAAACAAATTAGCACAGGCCTCCTCAAACAGGCAAGTGTCTCACAGACCAGGCCGTAGCCTTTCCCTCCTCATTGTTCTGCCTGCTGGAAAAACATGTCCTCTGCATTGTTGATGACAAAACAGCTCTGTCTTTAACATCTCAGATGCCTCGTCATCCGGTGCCCTCGATGTGGAGGAACCCACGGATCTGGACATCTGTGGACCTTTGAATCTCTGCACCACCAATGGGTGTAACCCTAACACATGGGTACTTCTCTGTCCTCATTCTGAGTTGTGACACATGGGGCTGCAGAGCCTTGACTCTGGAGCCAGCCAGACTGCCCGTGTCTGGATCTTGGCACTGAATCCTGGCTCTTTTTTTTTTTTTTTTTTTGGCTTCTTAGGCTTGGATGGACCTAGATTTCCATAAAGGGAGAAAAAGAGAGCGCTTGTAAGAGCTCAATGGGAATACATTTGTATAAATACACAGTAGTGCCCGATGCAAAAATTCTGTAATCAGTGTTATTTATTCATATTAATGTTATTGGCGATAGTTTTCTTATTTTCTTTCATTCTTTCCTTCTCTTTTCTTCTTCCTCTTAAGATTTTTTCCTTCTTATTCATGTCTTCCTTTTCCCTTATTATCACCCAGGACCCTGGGATCATGACCTGAGCCGAAGGCAGAGGCTTTAACCCACTGAGCCACCCAGGTGCCCCAAGCACACTTTTTAATAAGCCCTTGCCCAGAAGGGAGGTGTATGGAGATGGGGGCAAGGGAGCGCAGGCATGGCGAAGAGGGGGGAGGGTGAGGAGGAAGAGAAGAGTGAGAAGGGCCATAGGCGGCCCTTAAGGGGGACACACCACGACGATGGTGTAAAGAGCATAAAGACGCAATCATCTTCCAGAGTGCTTTCTCATCTTGTGATGGGGGGAGTTTAGGCTTGCTCGAAACCTCTAGTCTGGTTAGCCCTAAAACGTGAATGCGGGCTTCTGGAAGGCTTTCTTTTGTGTGCATGAGGTCCTCCCAGGCTATAAGAAAGGCTGGGAGTTGTAAAATGCAGTGGGAAGTTGAGACTGAGAACAACATGGTAGCTCTTAGGAGACGGGATGAACCGGCTGATACAGCGTCAGCTAATGTGAATACAAAGCATTCACTTTGTCGGAAAATGCCCTCTTCCTCCCCATGACAAGCTGCTGTGGGTCTGGCCGGTGGTATGTTTTGAAATGCAGAGAGCATGGATGAGAATAGAAAATCCTTTTTATGGTTTTAGGTAACACCTGAAGAAGAGGGAAGTTGTCATCTGGAACGGGGGAGTTGCATCTGAAACCCAGAAAGGTCAACTGACCAACACCCGCAGTGAGAGGCTCGAGAGCTCTTCTGGGAGAGGTGTAGGGAGATGGCCAACAGGACTGGGACCCTGTCTTGTTTATTGCCCTGAGCACGGCCGAGCTCCATCGGTCGGAGGAGAAGAGTGTGCCTCACGCGTCTGAAGCCTGTGTTCCATGACCCGTGACAGAGAGCGAGTGAGTTCTGCCCCATCTCACCATGGGAACTTGGGCAAATGGCTTATCCCTTCGTGCACTCAGCTGCCTTAACTCCAAACGAGAAGAGTGACTTCAGATCAGGTCAGTGTTATTGATGGTGTCCTTTGGAAGCCACGGGAGGACAAAGGCATCAAGGGATGGGAAGCATGGGGACATGTTGTGTTTCAGGATTGCTCATAATTATGTCTCGTGCAGAACGGCTCTCTTACTTACACCAGCTATGCGATTGCTTTCCGGGCGATGTTAGGTCTTAAAAAGGGTTTCAGGGCTGAGGTTAGAAACCCATTGGTTCCGCCATCTTTAGATTGCTCTGGCTTCTTATTTTCTGTTTCTGTTTCTCATGAGGTGACATGAGAATATATTGTGCTGAAAACGTGGTGGGGAAAAAAAGGGCCCAGATAAAACTAAATTGGAAAAGACAAGGTGTGCAGGATACAAGGGCTTTGGCTCAGGCAACCCTTGGTTCCTCCATGGGAAGCAGCAGTGGAAAGGTTCTGCACCAGAGGAGCTGTTTCCTTATGCCTCCTTCACATCGATCTCTCTCCAATGCAGAACGAATCCTTCCTTCTTCAGCTTATGGGCAGAAACCAATTTGGAGCGATTTCTTGTTGGGCATGGGTTACGTAGTCTGTAATTTAATGTGTGTTGCCAAAGGCAGTATCATAAAAATAGGTGCTTCGAGTTTCACCTGAAGGGGACCTACGTCGTGGTGTTGGTTCACGGCCACGGATGGTTCCTGCGACCATCCAGCCCCCTTTATCGCCAGTGATACCAGAGGCTCGGATATTGTTATAAATGGGTTTGCATTGGTGGTGGTGCATTTGCTGGTATTCAAAATATGTGGGTTCTAGAAATAGTATATGTATTATAGAAACCCTAATTGTACTTGCATCGAGCGTAACAATCTGGGGAACCCGGCATTCTGTACCTTTCACAGCAGTGCCTGGAGTTTGATTCTGGAACCGTCCTTTGTGTGGCAGTCGATTCTGGGATCATCTGATTTCATCCTCTGAGGTTAACTGACTATCCTCTCCCAGAACGCTGTCACTGTTGGTTTATGCATAGGTATGGTGACAACCATGGAGAGGGCAAAGATCTGGGACCCCCTCTAGTTTCTAGAGCAGGTTGAATGACCGTCTCATTCTTTGGCTAATAAACTCTCACATGTGGGCAATGTTGCTTTGAGGTCTGTCTCCAGTAGAACCTGAGAAGAAAGTTGTGGGGGCAGAAACTTTCACCTTTGCTTTTCCGAATGTGGCGTGTGCAGCCCGCAGCGCAGGTGGCACCTGGGAGTCGGTTAGAAATACAGAATCCGACCCACCCCACACCTACTGACTCAGACTCGGTATTTTAATAGGATCCCAGGTGATTCATACACACATTAAAGTTTGAGGAGTTCTGTTGCAGCCTTCCTCTACCTCTGACTTAAATATTTGTGGATACCAAAAAAAAAAAAAAAAAAAAAAATCCAGTAATTGTGAAGTGTGAGATGGGTGTAAGCCACTTTGCAACAGAAAGCAAGAAGGAAAATTTCTGAGGACCTTACACTGTGGGCCCTTTGTGAAGAAGAAGCAGGGGAGGAAGAAAAATTTAGCCGAAGTTGCCAAGTCGCATACTGACAGGGACGAGGCCCGTGGGGGAAACAACTGCGGAAGGATGAGAGCCCTGCGAGCCAGAAAATTCATGCCTCTTTCTAAGCCAGCTCCTGTCCCTCCACCTGGACTATTGCCACATGGAAACATGGGCCCAGTGTTGCCAGACCTTCTGACTTTCTTAGAAGCCCAGAATATACATCGGAGTGGAAAATTTCCCGATTTTTATGCAGGGAGGGTCAGTAGACTGAATCTAATTCTATCAGCTAATAACAGCTGAGTTTACTTAGTCACCAACTCCTTACAAGGGTCCATGGCAAGTCAGTTTCCCTCTCCACATTTCTATTTGTGTGTTCCTTTCATGGGTTATTATTAGAGAACATGTAATTTCCCAAATCCATTAGAAAATAATGATGTGCTTAGGAGACCTGAACCAAAGGCTCTGAGAATACATTGCTGATTTCAGTTGGAGTTGATATCTGTGGAAGGCTGGCAGCCTGCAGCTTTCCAATGGGATCTTGATTTTCCAGGGCTGAATCCAAGGGTTCAAAAAACACCCTGCCTAACCATGCATGACTATCCAAACAGGTGGGCTACGGTAAGCTTTGCAATTCAGTGATCTGTAACTGGGTTCAGATTGGAGGTGTTTGATTAAAGGAGTTTTATTTGTCCAGGAAGACACTGGGCTTTGGGGGTGAGCAGTGGTGGGATTGCACAGAATCCCCAGGTGGATGTGGTGCCCTGCTTCCCTGGGGATGCACCCCAGAACTGAGTGATTTTCCAGGTGTTGTCTAAAGACAACCTGTCTTCAAATGACTTACAGTATGTTTTTCAAATGCAGAATCTCAGGGATGATTACAAATCTATGAAGTATCAACCCAGGGAGGGAAGCCATGAAAAGGCACTTTTAGCAGACACCCCTGACCATTTTTATGTATATTAACATTGTAGAGCTCTAGCGTCTGAATGAGCTGATATTAGCTGGTAACCAATTGCTCTCCATGTCTGCTGAGGACAGCTTAAACAGAAACGTGCTTGATCTATTGCCAGAGATTTAGAATGTTTTGGAAACACCAGTAGGATTGAAATGTAGGATGGCGTTATGCCAATGAGTGAGCCCCACTGACTTAGACAAGTTCTCTGCACAAGGTTCTCTGGGGCAAAGTGCTCCTGCTCATGGTGTTTTGCTAGTTCCATGGTGCACGGACTTGTGCCAGTTTCACGCACCAGCGTGTCCTCACTGAATGGGAAGATGCGAAGGACCATGAACAATTGTTGTTTTTTAACCAAGTAGAAATTCAATCCAAATCCCAGTGTAGTGCACAGTTTATAGACCTGGGCTGGGCTTCTCAGAATGTCCAGTTCCACAGTGTTCTTCTTCTGGAATGGAGTGGTTGGAGTAGAAAAGAAGACCTCTCTTCCTAGAGACCAGCACCGAAGAGCAGTCCCCTGCCTGGGTGGGTGTCTGAAAATGGGCATCTTTAAGCAAAGACTGACTCTACTTTACTAGATCTACTTTACTAAATCTACTTTACTAGAGATGATTACCAACATGATTACCTTGATTGCCCAGAGAGGCCATAAAGGACTTTGGAGGACCAGGGATATCCATTAAAAGAAGGGAGTTCTGCCTTATGTCCCTCTTTTAGCTGTACCACTTTAAGGTTCCTAAAACATCACGGAAGGGTTAGGACTGATTTTGGGGGTCAAGAAAACCAGACTTGTTATTGAATAAGTAAGTAGCTCCTTCCACTGTCTGAACAATAGAGTGTTCTTGAGCGTTTCTGGATGTTAAGCATTGTGCTGGATATTTTATCTGCTTTTTCTCCAAGTCCTCCACCAGTCAGGAAGAGTGGATATTCTCATCCCCACTCTCAAGTGAGAAATTGGGGCACCATGAGATGATAGAACACGGCTAATGCCAAGGCGTGAGTCGGTGGTAGAGCCAGAATTTAAACCCAAGTTTTTTCTGCATTTTCTGTGGATGTTTGACCTTTTTGCTTCTTCTTACCTTTCAACTTTTAAGAATAAGGATTACGCCCTTTCTTTTTGCTTTTACTTCATCCTTCAGTACCCAGGTTGGTGATGTGTGTACGCTTGTGTTTATCTACACAGAAAGTCTATACACGATGCTTTGTTTCTTGGGGCTTGATAACCGTGCAAATGAAAATAAAATAAAAATGTTAAAGCCACATTGCTTATATACGGATATGTTCATACAAGTCAATATGCTGCTAAAATTACAATACTATTTTATAATTATTGCGTATAATTTTCAGTGTGCAACTGATAAATGATGTACGAGACACGGGCATATGTGTGGTAGAAGAACACATCTGGACACTCAGGGAGAAACCAACAAACCCAACGGCAGAATGGAGTTGGAGAAACATTTTTCATTGTAGTGGGCACAGCACTGAAGTACATCTAAAAGCCTGACACGTGCCTTGACCTAGTGAGAAGTCTGAGTCGAGCCAGGGCAGGTTGGACAAAGCCTAGGTGACTTTGTGCAGCCCAAGGCGAGGTCTTCTTGGATCCCTGGAGAACTCAAATTCAAAGAAACTGTCAGGAAATGGAGTAAGATTTCCTAAGCTTTAAAGAAAGAGTCTTCATTCATTCATTCATACGGCTGCCAGAAGTCTTCCTGCTAGCCTTATCTTGCTTCTTAATGAACACAGCGCTGGTATTGAAGCTGTGGGCTACAGCTACCGGAGGAAGGGCAACCCTCACTCCCTGCATGCTTGGGAGGTGAGAGGTACATGGGTTTTGACGTGGGAGTTAGCGCTGTCGAGCTCAAACCTTCGTTAAGTGTGCCGGCCGCAGTTGGCCTTGGCCGGACAGCCGTTCTCCTTCCTGGCAGAGCCAAATGCCATGTATCCCCTTGTCCTGTGTCCCTTATGGCTGCAGGTGGTACGTGACCCATTTCTGCCAAATGAGATTTCAAGGGAAGTGTGGTAGAGACTTCTGAGTAAAATCTTCTTTCGTGATAAAAGGGGTGCTGCCGCCAGACCTGTCCCAGCCCCTCTGTTTTGTGTGTGGTGTTGGCAGCGTGAACACGTGATGCCTGCAATGGCAACAGCTGTCATGAAGTCGTGAGACAGGAAGCCCAAAGACGAAGACAACACAGCAGGAATGGAGGGGTGGAAAAATGGATGGAACCTGGGCCTATTTTTATTTTTATTTTTGTTCCAGGATAGTTAATGTACAGGGTTATCTTAGATTCAGATGAACAATATAGTGATTCAGCAATTCCATGTATTACACAGAGCTTGTCACGATACGTGCGCTCTGAATCGCCTTCACCTGTGTCACCCATTCCCCTCACTTCCCCTCCGGTAACCATTAGTCTGTTCTCCATAATTAGGAGTCTGTTTTTGCTTTGTCTCTCTCTTTTTTTTCCTTTGTTCATTTGTTTTGATTCTTAAGTTCCACATAAGAGTGAAATCGTATGGTATTTGTCTTTTTCTGACTTATTTCACTTACCATTACACGCTCTTAGTCCATCCATGTTGTTGCAAATGGTAAGACTCGTTCTTTTTTATGGCTGGGTAATATTCCATTGTGTATGTACATCACATCATCTTTACTCATTCATCAGTTGCTGGACATTTGGGATGTTTCCGTAATTTGATGTAGTAAATAATGCTGTTATATAAACATAAGGTGCATGCGTCCTTTCAAATTAGTACTTTTGTATTCTTAGGGTAAATACCCAGTAGCATGATACTGGGTCATAGGGTAGCTCTATTTTCAATTTTTTGAGGAACCTCCACACTGTTCTCCAGAGTGGCTGTACCAGCTTGCATTCCCACCAAGGGTCCAAGAGGGTTCCCCTTTCTCCACATCCTTGCCAACACCTGTTTTTTCCTGTGTTGTTGATTTTAGCCATTCTGACAGGTGTGAAGTAATATCTTCTAGTGGTTTTGATTTGCATTTCCCTCATGACTAGTGATATCGAGCCTTCTTTTCATGTGTCTGTTGGCCATCTGGATGTCTTCTTTGGAGACATGTCTATTCAAGTCCTCTGCCCATTTTTAATTGGATTCTTTGTTATAGCCAGGTTCCTTGATGTCATCATTAAGCTCCTGACCCAACCCTGGGGCCCAGACTTCTGGACGTTGTGCTCTGGAGATAACCGAAAGTGTTTTTTTGTTGAAGTCATTGTTCGGTATTCTGTTACTTGAGGTTCAAAGCATTCTGAATGATACACAAGTTACATAATCTCTCTGAACCTCAACTTTCTTATCTAAAAAGTGAGGCTAGCGCCACCTAGGAGAGTCTGGGATAATTAAGTAATTGGGTCTGCACAGGTCACCTGACATCATGCTGCCTCCCGGTAGGTACTCAGTACATTCTCGTTAAGTGCCGAGAAAAACTGGGAGTGGGAACCTCTGCTCTTAGCTGAATGTGAGTATTGCCACGGGTACTTGATGAGGCTTCTAATGTATAGAATGAACAGTACAATGATTTTTTGCTTCCTATTGTTTTATGTTAGTCCTTGATTTATAAATCTCTTGTGTGTAAAATATGTATTGTGTGTAAAAATATGCATTTGTTTGTTGTTATAATAGCCTACATTTATATATATATATTTTCTTCTCACATCTTTCTCAGTGCTTTGCTGGGGAGCAGACTATCTCCTCTTTCTCTGGAGAAGAAGGTTTATCACAGCAGAGTTTAAAGGCTCAGAAAATAATCTGTTTACTTACACTAGCTCTCCATTTAAGAACTCCCTCTACATCTGTCCAGACTGGTTTAAGCCTCCCCATATCAGATTTTCCTGGTAACATTTTCCAAGATTTTGTAAGCTTCTGCAGGCCACAGGCTTTACTAGGACCTTGCACAGAATGCTCATTGATCTAATACGAAAATATTGTGAAACCCATTTTCCTCCCAGATGGGGGAAATGCACTTGCTGGTAAAGCTGCCTCTCCTTTGTTTCCTCTCTCTTTGTCCCTTCAGCAGTGGCTGCTCCTGCAGACTCTTGGGTGGTTGCTGAAATTGGCTTTATTTTTCTCCTTCTTAGAAAGCAATCAACTTGTCTATGAAAATCATCTCCCATTGTCAGGCCAACAATGGCTCTGCAGCCTTCTCTCTGTCCTCAAGTGGAATTCAGAAAGTGTCGGTCTCCTCCAGTTCCAGAGGGGAAGAAAGCAGCCCAAGTTTTGCTCCTAATGTCTCTGAGTAAAGTACTCCTGTGTCTTTCTTCTCAAGAAAGTCTGCAGAATGGCCCATCCTCACTGGGAGATTTTCAAGAGGGGTTGAAGGAACAACTTCTTATATTTCCCTCTTTTCTGCGTTTTCCTCTATCTGCAGTCCATTCTGCTCTAAGACACAGAGGCCCATCTCTTTGGTAAAAGTGGCAGCTGGTCTGGCAGAGGCTGGTGCTGAGTTGGGCAAGGGAATCCTGTTACGTGCACCCACATTTGCCATGCAGATAGAAGTCATATGATTGTGACATCTCCCTAAATCCAGAACCCAAATATTACACTAAAGGTAGCTTTCACAAGTGGCGTCGACTCCTGGAGTCAGAGACTCAATTCTCGCTTTCCAGAACATTCTGGAAAGTACCTGGTCAAGCGGAATAACTCCTTCCGAAGTGGCGTGTGGTTCTTCAGAGCATTCGTCTTACACGATGATGACCTGAATGTGAATCTTCTGTCAGTTACCAGCTCTATGTCCCCAGGTCAAGTTCTTTCACCTCCATTTTGTGATGCGTCAAATGAGGGTTTTAGCGAAACCTACCTCCTTGTAGTGCCTGGGAGGAGGCGGCAATGGGTAATGAAGCAGTAGATAAATATCACAAGGCATATGGACTCTGAAAAACAACCTGAGGGTTTTGAAGGGGCGGGGGGGGGGTGGGAGGTTGGGGGAATCAGGTGGTGGGTATTAGAGAGGGCACAGATTGCATGGAGCACTGTGTGGTACAAAAACAATGAATATTGTTACGCTGAAAAGAAATAGAAAATTAAAAAAAAAATCCACAGTGCCAAATAATTCACCCAATAGGATCAACAGCTCTGTGATCACGTCCTATGCATGCATGAAATCAGCTGTACTTCAAAATAAAATTAAGGCTACCAAGGCCCACCCCCCCCCCAAAAAAAATCACAAGGCAGAGAAATCCACATCTCTTATGTACTGTTTTCATAAATTCTTTATAATCCCTGATGAATTGCCATTAATTCAACAAATATTCTCCAGGGCCTACTATGTGCTGGGAACTGTTCTGCCAGAACTCTCTCCTTCCTGCTGATGTTTGAACACACTGCATTTGCTTGAAAGCGTGTGGCTTACAAGCCCCACCGCTGGTCAGCTCTCCCATCTCTTCCAAGGAGCTGCTGTGGGAGCAGCATCCTACAAAAAGCATGGCCTTGGCTGAAGAAGCCAGTCCACCACCCCCTAGCGCAGAGTCAAGCACCTTCTCAGCTAGCTTTTGTGCTCTGTAACCAAACCTGAGAGTGTGTCAGATGTGCTGCGAGTTCTGGGAGCAGAGGCCTTGATGGATTTGTACCTAACAGGCCTCACTTCATGAAGGGCTCTCCTTGGCCGCCGAAGTAGAGCTTTGATTTGCTGGATGCACTTGGATCCCCTTATGGTGAAATGCCTCGAGTTTGCCTGGTGGCTTCTGAGCAAGAATGTAACCAGAGACAAGGAAAACAGATGAAAGGAAGTACAAAGGGTTTCTAGGGGCAGAAAATACAAGGGAAGATGATGTTAGCTCTCTTTTTCTCAGATATTATGTTCTTTTTCCATGACCCACCTTGTTCAAAGAGGCCTTTAAAACACTGCAGGAGGAGAAAATAAGAAAAAGGTATTAAATCCTTCTGTGTGAAAAGACCCTAAGAAGGCAAGCGAGATGCTGTTTTCATGTTGTAGGGAGCCGAAATTCTTAAGTGGTGCTGGTCGACCCGCAACACTGGAAGGGTGGATGGTGGCAGCCTTAGCAAGCGCTGGGATGAAGCAGACCTAGGTCAGCGATGTATAGATATTATCACATTTAATATTGTTTTCCCCCTTGGGTAACAGTTCAGCTGATTGCCAGGAGGAGTTTGAGGTCTGAGCAGTTTAAGTCTCCCGGGGCACTGAGATGATTGCGTAGCCCAGCTGTGCCACAGGCCTTCTGGTCAAGAGTGCGGACCTGGAGCCACGCTGGGTGAGATTTGAACCCAGTGCAGCTGCCTTGTGGCTGAGCGCCCCAGGGACAGTGAGTTCACCTGTCCGGGCCCCTGTCTCCCTGTCTCTATAGTGGGAGCAATAATAGTTGTTATTTTATGAAGTTACTGGGGCAACATGGGTTAGTCCCAGTAGTACAGGGCATGGCACACGACGTTTCTCACCTGGGTGGATCGTCTGGGATATCGTCCCCGAGGAAAAATGCATTCATGCGTTCAGTCTTCACCCTGTTTCTAGCAGGTATTAAGCCTCCCGATCTCTAGAAAGAGAATAATAGTTTTTATCTTCTATGATTGTTTTAATGATTTCCTGTCTTAATATACGTCAAGTATTACCCTCTGGACTATCTGTTCATAAATACTGTCTCTCAGTAAACGAGTTTGAACTTTTCAATGAATATATATTATATGCATATATATTCATATATAAATTACTTTGACCTCAAAAGAATTATTTCTTTTACCAAGTGTAATAAAAAAAAAAAAAAAACCAAAACCAAAAAATTGTGGGAGGCAATGTAAGATCATTTCCTCGCTGTGGGAACTTGTGAACAGCAATGGATTTTGACTCCAGCAAACTCAGCCTCTTCTAACTGATTATTTGTGACGGTTGTAGCATTGTGCTGGGTCGGGGAAGAGGGAGAATTAATCCTGACCCCAGGGAGCTTCCATCTCTCCGGACACACGGGGCACACACAGGAAAATGGAACATATGAGCAGAAGGCAGGGTACGATCCGGCTGTGAGCCCCCAGAGCTCGGAGATGTTGGAAATCCGTACGGAAAGAAGGGGTTTGCAGTTGAATCTCAAAGTGTGTTTAACGGTGTCACCAGACAGAGGGAGAGGACAGGGCATGAGGCTGCGGAAGAGGCAAGCCAGCGTTGGGTTTGCCAACAGTGAGATTAATAGGCTAAGCGCAGAGCATCCTGAACGGCAGCCGTTGTCATTACCTGGGAGCGTCTGGAGGAGGTTAGCATTTAGAAAACACATTTGGAATAAAAGATAAACTTGGAAACTGGAGGCTGACAGGGCAAAGGTGATAGAATGCCACAGATGTGATCAGGAAAGCTTGGGGTAGGGTGAGGAGTTGGGGCCTTGCCGACAGACAACGGCTGTGGGGATGCCTCTAATTGAGTTTTTGACATCCCACTGTGAATGCGAGGAACCTTTAGTGCTGCTTTGCTGAAGGCAGTTAGAGGGACGGTGGCTTCTGGAGAAAGAAATGATGATGAATTTATTTTTCAAAATCTTTCCTTTGGACGGAAGTCCAAGTAGAGATAATGAAATGTGACATCTGCGGAGTCCCCGTCTCTTCCCCATGGGGCAGATCCCATCTCTTCCCATTGGGTGCAGATCCTGTCTCTTCCCTGTGGGGCACAGACCCCTGTCTCTTCCTGGTGGGGGCAGATCCCCATCTCTTCCCTGTGGGGGCTCAGCCCTGAACAGTAATAAGCCCCTCTCATCTCATCCTTGCAAAATATCGAGTTGTTTGTTAGGTGAGGTCATGCTAGATGGTATTTAGCTCCTAGAAACATTAACTTTCCTGTTTTCAGAGCTGTTTAGAAATAAAATCTGTATGGGGCACCTGGGTGGTGCCGTCGGTTAAGTGTCAGACCGGTTAAGTTTCAGATTGTTGGTTTCGGCTCAGGTCATGATCTCAGGGTTGTGGGGTGGAGCCCTGAGCGGGGCTCCGCGCTCAGCTCGCACTCTGCTTCAGACTCTCTCTCCCTCTCTCCCTGCCCCTCCCCAGATCTCTCTCTCAAGTAAGTAAATAAATCTTAAAAAACAAAAAATGGATATGAGGGGGCCTGCGTGGCTCAGTCGGTTAATGTCTGCCTTTGTCTCAGGTCATGATCCCAGTGTCCTGGGATAGAGTCCCACATTGGGCTCCCT
Source organism: Mustela putorius furo (assembly GCF_011764305.1). NCBI lineage: Eukaryota > Metazoa > Chordata > Mammalia > Carnivora > Mustelidae > Mustela > Mustela putorius. The sequence goes on along the minus strand of NW_025421322.1, from coordinate 20,043,078 downwards.
GCTCTGCAGGGAATCTGTCTCTCCCTCTGCCCCTCCCCCCACTTGTTCTCTCAGTGACTGTCTTGCTCTTGTGCTCTCTCTCTCAAATAAATATCTTTAAAAAAAAATCTATATGCAAACATACAATTTGTCCCTTTTACAGAGGAGAAAGCCAAGTCTTGAGTGAGCTGAACAGTTTGCTCTGGGGAGCAGCTGGTAAGCAGCAGAGGTGGGATGTAGGCAGTTTGTCTCCAGTCCCCACACTTTCCCCCACTCTTCAGGACTTAGTCATGGAAGAGGGTGAGAATTCTCTGAGACCTGAGGTGATCCTATTCTCTGCCATCTGAGAGCCTAAGACCTTTCCCTCTCTACTCCTGTTCCCTCCCTTGCAAAATGCCCCCATACAGTGTTGTAAACAAGTAAATATGTAACCCAGTACCTGTACAAAAATCCTACAGAGGTCCTCCCCTGCCCACCCCACCAAAAAAAAAAAAAAAATAATAAAAATCAGATGCTCATAAAAGAAGCTGGCAGCTCTAGGAAGTGACCTCTTTGACCTTTCCAGGCCAATGGACTGTATTGCTAGAGCCTTGAATGGATGGGCAAGAAAAAACAAGGTGTAGGAATCCATCAAGTTGAGCATCATAGGAAAGCAACTTGCTCCTACTTAATTCAAGGTCTACTGCTATGACTGCTTTATGCCTTAATTATTTCTCACCTGGACTATTGTTGGTTCCTTGGCAAGACCTTTCTGTTCATCTGTCATGGTTTTACTGTCTATTCAAAACCCAGAAACACATTTATTTTTTTTTCCCACCAGCTGTAATTCTCAAATCAACCTTTACTGAGGCAATTATACCAGTTTCCTGTTTCATCAGAGAATTCAATTTAAAACTTTAGTGCCAGTGGTTAAAATACTTACTTCATACATAACTTCAAGTTTGTATGGTTTTAATTCACATTTATGTTTCTGTTCACACTTTGCATTCTTTAATTGATTTATTTGTTAGCTGTGCCATCTGTAGATTTTAAGTACTGAGCTTTCACAAATGACTTTTCTTCCCCTTCTGAAAGCTGTTTTGAAAACTATTTCCCTCACCTTATTGCAATTAAATCTGTGCTACATTCTCATCTTCCGGAGTTGAACATTTTTATAGCGTTCCCTTCTTGTATCTTCATGCTAAGTTAGAATGTTAAACAGTTCTGGGCCTACACAACAATAGAACTTTTTAACCCCATACCTATCATGTTTGTGTGATATCCCATGGGAAGGAGCTCTCTGACTTGAGCCCTGTAATCTGCTTTACAGGCATCAGGACAATGCAAGTCTCAGTGGAATAAGGGTTCCTCGGAGTTTGTTGGTTCTTTAGGTTGGTTGGCGATTGTCCATCTTGCAAATGTACAGAAGACCCTGACTAACAGAGTTTGTTCACATGAACAGCTCTCTTCTAGCTTATAGTCCATAGCTTTGAGTGAAGGGTCCTTTCCGTCTTGGTACACCCAGCTCCTACCCTGGTGTCTGGAGTCTGGATGTGATCAATGAATGACGTTAGTTGAGTAAGTTATACACCCAGGTTGGTTATTTTTAACAATCTAAAAGAAGATATGGCCATTCTCAGCATTGAACAGGGAATAGAGAGACACGTTGCCTTCCTCTGGACTTCACTCCATCTGGTCAAGGTCTTGGAAGTATTATGAACTATGAGGGTGGAAGGCCATGCATCAGTTCCCATCTTTCCCTTTGCATCAAAGCTGTTGACTGGATGGCATTCCCCAGTTCTTCTCTGAGTGGCAGTGTGCTTATGGACGATGAGAGTCAGGGTTCTTTGCCTCTGACATCCAGGTAGCCTTGCGAAAATACCTTTGAGTATAGGTGAGTTTTAGGATTTTGACCTCTGGAAGTACTTTGCTCCAAATGTTTATTGGTAGAAAAATCAAATCGCTCAAGATCCTTTCCACATATGGTACATATGAATCAACTTCTCACAACGGTTCTCACCTTGACAGCACACAGGGTCACCTGGGAAGCTTTACAACACATCGATCCTTGAATCTCATCCCAGAATTCTGATTTGATTTTGGGGTGTGGCCTTGACACAGGAGACTTTAATATTTCCCCAGTTGATTCTAATGTGCAACCAAGGTTGAGAATTGCTGATAATAGAGTATTAGTTTTAAATACTCAAAAAGGCTAGAAGTCTTAATAATGCATTAGACATTTTGTTTTACCTTAATATAGCTATTTTTGAACAGTTTTTTCATATAAAAATACTCCTAACGACTATCACTGGACTGCATAGAACAATATTTTTCTAGAGTCAGTGGTAGACCACCTGGAAAGTTTGTTTAATATGCAGAATTTTAGACCTTACCTGGGACATTCTGATTCAGTACATTTGTGGTCAGTCCCCGAATCTGCATTTTAAACAGTGCAGCCATGTGATTTTGTGCACACAAAACTAGAGAAGCGATCATGCCACAGAAAGACAGCTAAGTAGGTTGAAACAGGTTGTGGTAGTTCCAACAAGGAGTGTGCCCTTTGGTGGTCTTATGTCCCTGTGTCATAGAAGAATAAGACCTCAAAGTACTGAGAAAATACAGGTTCCCATTTTCTTTGTAAATGTCTAAATAGTCTAGTTGGGGGATGCAGATAAAAATTGACAACCGTAAGAATTTGTGGAAAAAAAAAGTGTAAATCATCTGGTGAATATCTTTCAATTTGTGCTTAAAAAAAAATCAGTCCTTGGTCCACAAATGTCTTCTAGGAATAGAAAAAATTTTAAGGCACCTAGTTACATTGGGCAGATTTAAGAACACTCAGAATAACAAACTCTATGAGCTGTAGGACAAGCACACATTTTAGTTTAAGGCCGAAAGACTCCTCTATCTGGCTTAAACTTCCTTGGGAATTTAAGGAAATAAAACGAATTACTCACACTGGAACTACGTCAAAATGTCAAGTTAACACATTTTGGCTTGTAATGGTGCCAAGGGATCTACTGTTTGAATGATCAGGGCCTTAGGTTTCCAAATCATTTCAAAGATCATTTTATTACCAGGATGCTGGAGTTTTCATTTTATCTTATTTTCTTTGTTCTTTCTATCTGTGCTTTTACCCAGGTGAGGCTAACCAAGACCTGACACGATCATACCGTCACTAATTACAACAGCTGCAGAGAAAGATGCCAACACAGAAGTCCACACATTCAGAAAACATTTTAATCGTTTTCCCATGGTAGTGAATAATGCATCTGGTTTTCTATAGACTCTTCTTGGGTTTTTTGAGAGTTGAATAACTCATTATTTAAGGTAGTAGGATAACTAAGGAAGAGTGAGAATCAGTGGACTGTGTTTGCCGTTGTTTGTGTTTCTGGCAAATTTTCCTGATTGGTGCCTTTTTTCCCTAATATTTGTTACCTGCTCGATAACTGTCATGAATCTCACACCCAGTTCCTGGCTGCAGAGACGTGCTCCTAACCTGGGTTAGTCTAATCTTAGTATCCCTGTATGCAACAGCTGGTCCAAAGGCTGGTTATAAGGCTCCAAGCTGTGTTAATCAGGTCCGTTAGAATTCTCCGTCTAGTGGGAGAAGTGGCCCAGCCTTGGGGGTCGGGATACAGAAAAGATGTCAAGGAGGAAAGCCTCTTTCCCACTACTTGGAGAGAGCCTATCTGCAGTAGCGAGAACAGAGCAGAGAGCCAGCAGAGAGGAGAGGAGGCGCTGAGAATCCTGGGCGTCGAACCTTGGTTCTAGTTCCCACGGCCCAAGTTCCTGCAGTTTCTCGGATCCTGTGAGCTCTCCTCTGGCATCCTTTCTTTGCTGCAGGAACTAATAAATCCCCTTTGGCTTAAGCCCATTTGAATTGGGTTTCTAACATTTGCAACTGAAATTCTAACACAGATGAAAATGCCGTGTATCCTTTTACAGACCAGAAAACGGAGATTAACTTGCCCAGGGCCACATGTCACAATGGAATTGTGGCTTTCTGGCTCTTCAGTCTACTTACTGGCTTGCTCTCCCTCAAGGAAAAGCTGGAACTCTCAGGGTTAGTGGGGTCTAGTGTTTAATAACCCCAAGGCAGTCATCATTGGTCCCAAGCAGACTTGGGAGTGATTGGGTACACCAGCCTCAGTTCTGAGGGCTGAAAGTGCACTCTCAGAATTTGGGGCCACAGCCCTGTAGCTGAGCGTAGCTGAGCTAGCTGCACTGAGTACTGCCCCAAAGTGGAGATACGCTGCATAGAACCGAGGCCCAAATGATGCAGTTTCCACGTTCCCTCCAAGAATTGAGTTTCTGGCACCTTGAATGACCTAAGGCATTGAGTGTGACAGTTAAAAGGACAAAAAACCATCTGGTTACAACAGTTTTTCTAACTGCTTTCTGAGTCAGTACCCAAGCACCAAATTTGCAACAGTAACCAGCACGCTCCCATGCAAAGAATGTACTAGTAATGAACATCTGTAACAACCTTGCATGTTCAGTTGGCCTTAGGCTAAATAAAATAGAATACCCTTAGATACAGCAGATGTCTGAGGTAGACTGAATGATCGGTCCCAATTCTTGTCCTCGTCCTAGCTTCGTGTGCTTTTACCTTTGCTTGAAATGGCAGCGCGTCCCAGTGTGGGCAGTTACCTCCTCAGCTGACTAACACTGGGCTTACTCAGAACCGCTTTGACGGATGTAAGCTAGAAGGTCTGATGATGCCCATGCACACGGTTAGGCTTACTCTCTTATGCCTCTGCCACCTGGTGTAAGTGGGAATCTCTATAACCTAAAAATGAAATTTCACGTCTTTTTTGAATAGGCAGTATTCACAAGACATACATTTCAAAGGTGCCAAAGGGCATACGGTGAAAAAGCAAGCATCTTCTTTACACTCATCCTCAACCACCCAGGGTCCCCTCCCCAGAGAAAGCTAGTTTCCTTCCAGGTGCTTGTGTAACCTTCCCAAGAAACTGTGTCCTTATACAGGAGAAGTTCAATAGCAGTATATATGGTTGAGTCAGAGCCAGGCAAGAGAGCTAGAGGCTTCTGGATCATTCTGATAATCTGAATCCCTTATGTGAGGATGCATTATGATGGGAGAGACTAGCTCCTATAGGCAGACCAATGAAGGGTGTGGGATAGACCAATTACCTGTCTACAAAAGCACTTGTCATTAAGTGCTATCGCGTTTAAAACTCTTAAAAATTTACTGTTTCCAAAAGACACTAAAAATTAGTGTAGGGTGTACCTGAAGAATCAGGTTGGGTGTTGCTTCTTGGGCTAAAGCTGGGAGCACAGAAGCACACAGCTGTGATTTCAGTTCATGCCAGACTCGAATGGTTTCGTTCTGTCCTGTTAGAGACAGTTCATTGTAGTTAAGACCCAACACATGAAGCACATGGTAAAAGTAATTTTCATCTATTTATAGAAATATACAGGTTAACTAATTTCTCATTCTACCCTGTTCTGGACTCTATATTTTAAAAAAACTGAGCTGAAATGGAGACTTACATGTTTAATTTTAATTAGTTTGAACCACAGATAGATTGTACTTGATATTTTCATTTGCAAAAATGTTTAAACCTTTAAGTCTCTTAAAAGGGTAATAAAATGAGCAAAACAACCGTTGATCAAATTGAAAAATTTATTTACAAAACTTAATTACTTTGCTTAAAAAGTTCAATTCATGAAGATTAACCAAAAACATAAGCCCTATCAAAGTTTATTATAATAATCTTTCATAGAATCAATAGCTTAAAAAAAAACTGCCAATGAATACTTTAATGTAAAATTACAATGTAAAAATAGGAACTTTAATTCTAGTGAGTGGAATAGAAGCAGATAAATAATCTTCTTCAAAGGGAAAAACACTTGGGGGTGGGGAATGGCATAACGAGTAAAGCAGGAAATTTAAATATCAGTTTAGTTCCTCATTGCCAACATGGCATTTATATCCCAGATGAGATTTCGTAATTGATCCATAATTTGCTTCAGCTGTTGATTCTTCTGTTTGAGTTTCTGTAGAAACAAAAGAATTTATCAAAAATGTTTCGTGAATTATAGACCATGAAGTTATGAAGATTAAAATGTCATAAGTTAGAACTTTAATGATCCAGACAGAAATTAACGTGGAAGGTCTCGATCTTCTTCTGGCCAGAAACCCTCTCTGAAAAACATGCTGAATTCTAATTCAGCCCACAGAGGCCTCTGGCTCCAGCTCCTGACCCTTCCTTTCTGCTTCCACTCCCACCATCAAAAGAAAGTAAGCTAAACATTTCATTGTTACAAAACCCAAGATAGAGGTTTTCCAAGATGCAGTGTGACATAATGGTCAAGAGTGTAATCTCTAGAGTCAGATTCTCTGTGTTTATACTCCTCTGCATCAGTAACTAAATGTGTGACGTTGGCCAAATTACATAACCTCTCTGTGCCTCAGTTTCCACACCAGAAAAGGGATAATAACTGAAACTATCTCACAAGAGTTGCTAAGAGGATTAAAAAATTTGAATGACAGAACTGTGAGAACTGGACCTGGCATATAAGGAAGCATTCAATGAATGTTCCTCATAGATACTGAATGTAAAAACAAAAAAAAAACCTGTCAGTATAGGAAATAAAGTTGAATGAAAAGAAAATTCCTGATGCAACTGGGCTTTCAAAGATGTGGCAGAAGTCACTGGCCACAGCATGAAGTGTGATCCACTTCTGACTCCGAAAACTACAGACCCAGCGGCACATTCCTGATGCAACTGGGCTTTCAAAGATGTGGCAGAAGTCACTGGCCACAGCATGAAGTGTGATCCACTTCTGACTCCGAAAACTACAGACCCAGTGGCACAGTCTTGCACATAGTCTTGTTCACAACTGAGACATGCTGGATTCCCTGAAGGCCCACAGCTCCGTGTCTCTGTATCTGAGCTGCTACTAGACCGCGGTTTATAAACTTCTCTTTAAGCATCCTTCCTTCAAATCCTATGTGGCAAATGTCTGCTTAGGTAAAACAAACCAGAGAACTTCTGGTTGGAGTACTTACTAGTTATTAGAATAATAATATTCACTAACCTTTTAGAAACATTACATTAGGAAATAATATCGTTAATTAGATAATTCTAAAGATACTATATTAAAATACCTCCAGATAAAGTAGTATATATGTTCATTATAGAGAGGCCTAAGAATCTTCATTTTGATTTCATTAAAGAGCCAACTAAGATGAAGTAAGTTACTCCTATTTTATCTAGAGTTAGACAAGTAAAAGGAAGTAGCTGAAAGGGAGGACCAAGAAACTCTTAATGGAAAACAGAAAAACAATTTACATAAGTTGTAATGTTCAGTATTAAATTTAATTCCTATTTGAGAAGGGAACTAGTACAACACAGATAAAACAACAGGCATATGCACAGTATACCGTTTCATGAAGCTCCCTTTAACACTGTTTAGGGGAGGAAGATACCGTTGGAATTTTAGTGACTTAGTCTCCTTGTTCAGGCTTCAGATGGCCCATCTTCTGGGCTCTGCTGTCAGAAGTATGTGGCAGTTACTGAAGTCACTGTGTATAGAATGTAATCAAATGGACCCTCGTAGCTGGGTGAGATGAGGGATGACCAGATGGCCAGTACCAAGCCCATGAGGTCCTCTGCATCCTAGAGAACCAGAGATGGATCCTTCTGCCAGCAGGCAAGGGTACCCACACAGAGAGGGCTAGAAGGGTGGAGATGCTCTATGGTTTCCTGGGAGGCTGGAAACCTCAGTCCCAGTTCTAACTTTGCCTCTAAAATTCCTCCTCGGTTTTCTCATGAGATGGCATCACATATAACTTACGGGGCCCCTGCCGGTTCTACTTTCTGTACACCCAGACCTAAGAGGACAGTCAGTTATGCAGACACATAAGTTGAGTGAACTAATTACTGGCGTCAACACGGTTCAGAGTCCGCTGCCCATCACACTGAGCCATCACTCGCCCCGCTAGCTGTGAGAGAGAGACTGTAGCTCCTGCGACCTCCCTTGTCAAACCCAACTTTTTAGGGAGAATGGAAAAGAGCTACTGAGTAAGAATAAAAGGAAGAGACAATATGAGATTTTAAAAAAAAGTCCCATTTGAATTCTTTTGACATACTTTGAATACGCTTAAACTTTTAGGTTTCACAGCTTTTGTTTGGAATGGATTTCTAAGCCTGTAACACTTTCTGTTCTACACTGAGGGTATATTATGTCCCAGGCTCTGGGTTAGGCATTGTGAGGAGAGGAAAATGAATGAGGAACAGTCCCTGTCTTGAAGAAAGTCTGCATCGAGGAGGAGGAAGAGAAAGCCCACATGACCAGATTGTCTAACCTGGTAATGCCGATGCTGTGTAACCCAAAGAGAGAAACACTACCTCTTGCTGGTAGGGTCAGCAAACACAGGGCCTAGAAAAACTGGTGGTCAGCAATAGTGGAAGGGGGAGAAACTTGAGCTTGGTAGTGGGCAATAGGAACCCATTAAAATTCTCAAAGAAAAAATATGATTTAATCTTGAATGAGAAAGGTTAACTGGACAAACGCACGTTTGTCAGGAGAGATTCTCCTGAATCATTTCGGTGGTGAAAAAAATCTGTGTCCATGGAAAAGAAGAAGGACTGATTTAAGTTTAAAAAACTGAAAACCATTCAAAGGCCAAATCTAGTGAAATAAGCTCAATGGTCACATTTTCGGTATAAATTATTAGAAGCAATAAAATTATATTTTTGGGTAGTTAAAAATATACTTTAAAGTCAATATCAAAACTGGTCCAATGGTTTCAATTATGGATGTATCACTAGCATAAATGGGTCATTTAACCAATAGGATTGCTTTTAAAGTAATACTCATTTGGAAATATAAATTCTAATATACTTGTTTTAAAAAATTAGCCTTATTCTTAAAAGAATTAAGAGAAATAAAAAAAAATGTCGGGTATTTTCAAGGTAATATTCAACTCTAGGTAATAGTAATTAAAAAAATATGTATTTTGCAGCACTTGGAAAGTTTTTCTCAAAGATGCCACAAAGTTTTAAATTAAAAAATTAGCATACAAGTAAGATACCTAGAGCCAAAACACATCATGACACTGTCAACAGCAAAGCTGACAGTTATGCTTATTAGTGGTTAAATTGTAAATAAATTTTCATGACATGATACAGGATTTAATATATACAGTCTTGTCCCTGATTGATTTTAACAGAGGTTGACAGCTGCTATTATCAAAATCCATCAGCTGTGCCTAATTTGTTACATTAACAGGTGAATGTGTAAGTAGAGCAGACACTTAAAAAATATATTTATGTTACCATGCCATGTAATTTAATATTCATATAAAGGCTGTGACCGTTGGTCAAAAATACTTTAATTTCTAAGTGCATGGACTCAATTATATGTCAGCTCTGTACAAAATACCCACATACCTCTTTCATTTTTCCATCAACAAAAGAGTTTAAGCAAAACAGAACTCATTCTGATCCCCTTCAAACATACATACAGTCTCAAACAAGTGTTTAGTCTTTTTGAGTATTAGGGTTTATAGATTCCAGAATGTTTGAAGAGAAAATGAGAAGTATTTAAATTAGCCAAAAATCTGACTATTGGAACTAGGACATCCTATAATCTCATGATTTCTATCAAATACTGATGACAAAATTTTATGCCTCCAAATATCATGGCCTGTGGTAAGTATTGGTGGTATGTATGTTGTTAGAAGTCAGACCATATCTTAAATAGTAAACACACTACACATGTGTTGTTCTATACAATTTTAAGTACACAAAGATGTAATGATATTTTGAAAATGAATAAAAGTTAACTGAGGGGTACCTAAAGCTACTTATTTTATGTAGCTTTTTTAGAATAAAAATAACGTATACATTGTAATACATTTTTGAGTATTTTTAATTGAATGCCAAGAATACCATTTTTTTTCCTGTTATACAGGTCCATAAAGCAACTTAATCATTTAAAATAAGCAAATATCAATGTATTAAAAAAATGGTCCGAGTTTTTTTAAAGTTTTTATTTAAATTCCAGTGTCTTTTTGGGGGAGGTTTTTTTTTGGGTAAATATCTATCACAACAAATGGGTACTCTCTGCTTGAGAGTCTTCTGGGTCTTCTATCCCCAGAGAAGACACTTACCCATTCGTGTGAAATGTGCACAGTGGCAGACAACACATCTGACTGATTCATGGCAGAAACTCCCACACTTACAATGATAGTTGGCACAGAGCAGGTACTCAAATATATGAATACTTCAATAATCAATTAAAAAAACCCCAAGAGCCAAATCAAAAGCTTTCTAAATCCCAGAAGAGAAAAAACAAACACGGGAAAAAAATGCCCCTAGCAATCATTTTTAAGCTTGTTCTTTGTTTTCCAGTTAAATATGGTCTGTTGGTATTAAAATATATATATATATATATATATATGTATATATATATATATATGGCTACCTTTAAAAATTATTCATTTTAATATTCTGTATCAAATTACTTTGATGTGTATTACTAGCTCAGATTGCTGTGAACCTTAAAGTTCTACCTCCACCTAATAATTTTAAAAATCTGCATAACAGGGAAGAGAATTGATAAAAATAGACAAAAGGAATATAAAAATTTAACTTTATGAATACAGATATTATTAAGTAGTTGAAAATTAAATCAAAGAATTTAAACTTTTTTTTTTAGTAGCATCTGTGTGATTAAATAGATTAGGACAACATTTTACCATCTGCAGGTAGTTATTAAGAAAACATACTTCAGAGAAACATTCGGGTATGTGAGCCATCAAGGCAGAAAAATATATCCATTGGTCATGACCTTACTCAGTGCTATAAAAATTTCTAATTATATATTTTAATCTTCTAGAAGGGAAGTACAAAGTTGGAAGAAAAGAATAAATAATGTTAGTAGCAATAATTTACATAACTTTATTAAGAGTCAAAATATGTGTCACGTTCAATTCACATTTCCAATGTTTTATTTAAGAAATGAGTTAAAAACATCTTTAGGTTAAAAAAATCCACTTTGCATGGTTTTTAGCTATTTAATCTCTTCTGTCTTCTTTATTTTTTGGATTTCAGTTTGTGTTAACCAAATCTTAGTCTTCCCCCTCCTTTTTTTTTTTTTTTTTAAAAAACCCTCTTGTTTACTATATAATTTTTTAGTCCTGTTTCAAAATATATTAACAGTTCCTAGGAAGTAAGAGGAAGCTATGAAGCCATCAAATGAGGACTTCCCCTGCCACTCAAGATACTTTCCCCCTAAATTCTCTGAAAAAAGAAAAAAATCCTGTAGAAATATAGGGCTAAGCTTTAAGTCTGTTCAATTAAAACATCTAAATAGATTCTTTCTTCTTTGTAATAACCTTCAATTCAATATGTTAACTAAAACAAATTTTACCCCCAACTTAGAAGCACTTGTAACAGCAAAATCAGTAGATTCAAATGATTTAATCAAAGAAAGAGTCCTTAAATGCCTGAAGTATAAATGGGAACACAAAATCTGAATATGGGCTTTAATTCCGTAAATAGACAAATCTTCAGAAATATTGTCTATGTATTCTGTGTATTGATATCAACTTACTGCTGATAAACACTGTGGACTAAATACATGTGTTTATCTCTTCTTTTTCTCAAAACCCTAATAAAACGGCAGGAGAGAAATGGAAAAACCTATAATCCTATGTGGAGAAAAATGATCAGAAAGGAGACAGTAGCAGATGCGAGGTGGTAGTTTAAGAGGAAAAGTAGAAGGGGAGTGCAGTGGTAGATGACTTGGGGGACATGACAGCCCAGGTGGATTCAGGGACAGCACCGCTGAGAACAGGGCTGCTCCTCCATGGAGACAAGACGGGTGCCATGGCAGCAGCACCAGCTGAGGCCTGGGTATAAAAACTGGAGGAACAGCAGAAAGCGCTCCAGGGACGAGCAAGAGCGCCAGGTGCTCACTCCTACTCCTCATGAACAGGTGACTGAGTGCTCTCTCCCTGAGCCCTGCCTCACCTCTAAGGATTAGGAAAGGTTTGTTTCCTGTGACACTAACCACAATGGCTGTGGATTCAGTGCCCCCAGCATAGCAGAAGGCAAGAAGACAAGAACATATCTCTCTGTGTAGGGCACTGGAAGATTCTTTACTGAAGAAACCAAACAGCCTTTAAAAAGAAAAGAACCAAAAAACCCTCAGAAAATGATATTTGGGGGTCCCCCTCCCCAAAAAAGCCAACTTGCTTCCGAAATTCAACATGATTAAGTCTACTCACAAAGCCTATTATTATTAGCACTTTCTAGTGTCTTATTCTTAAATATAAATGGCTCACGATGAAGCATTAGAGTTCATCAGATCTTTTAGAGCCTCCATCTGGAAAGACAACAAAATGAAGTAGATAGGGCTTGCAGTCTATGGCACATGACCTGTTTCTGTAAGGCCTGTGAGCTGAGGATGGTTTTTACATCACAGCAAAGATCACATTTGTCACACAAAGCCTAAACTATTTATTATTTGGTCCTTTAAAGTTTGCCAAACCCTATTTGAGAAGATTATGGAAGAACACCTTCAAACTTCTGAGGGAAATTAATCTGCAACATAGAATTTTATAGCCAGCCAAACTATCAACTGGACAGCTATGGGAGGACTACAACTTAAGTCCGTACATTCCTTCTGAAGAAGGCACTGATTTATGTCCTTTACCAATAAAGCAGCAAACCAAGGAAGAGAAGATATGAAGCCTAGGAAACAGTGAAGCCAACAGAAGGGGTGAAGGAATCCCCAGCACAGTGCTGAACAGCACACCTAGACAGCATTTAATCAGACCTAGTGAGAAGATGGAAGACTCTAGGGAGACTAAACTGCCTGATAATTTTGACTCTGTGGAAAAATTAGAAGAAAGTGCTGAGATGCTATCCCAGATGCATAGAGAACCAAAAATTTTTTTAAAAAATTACAGAAATTATTAACTCCAGGAGGACAAAAAATTGTTCAAGGAAATGTGACCCTAGTTTACTATGTGGCTAAGTAATAAACAATATTTATGTGCCTTAATAATACAAACAGAATATTTATTGAACCCCAATTATGATATGACTGTATTGAAAAGACGGGGGGAAAGGAAAGTATATAGGTGGGTCCAGGAGAGAGAGGCTGAAAGAAAGCAAAATCCTCAAGTGGGGAAAGAAATTTTTTTATACACCTTATCCTTTGAATCAATTATACCTTTCCCTTATGTCCAGTTTTACCCTTCACAAAATTCTAAATCAATAGCTAATGGGATTTTTTTTTTGATTATACATTCTCAAAGTATTGTTCTATTCTGATTCTATGAAAGATCTTTTAAAGAAAATAGTGAGTTATTTCTAAGACATCAAACTGGAAAAAAAAGAAAAACTCAGAGAAATAAAAGGTGAAATATTTATTTCAACTCAGAGAAATAAAAGGTGAAATATTTATTTCACCTTTTAGAAAAATTTTATCTTTCTTAATTTACACAGACTTTTTCCCCTAAAATAGCATAAAATCTTCTATGATAGAACTATGTCACATGCTCTGAAATCAAAATTGCCACTATAACAGTTTTATTTATATACATATTTCACTGTATCTTATACAAAATATCTTTATTATAGAGAAAAAATAACAGAGCACATCTATTGTGAATTAATGCATAGATTATCAACAGAAACCTGTAACTCTTAAAAGAATGCCTCATTCTCTAGACGACTGAACACCATTTATTCTTCAAGACATAAAAGTTCCCAATCCCCTCCTCATTCCCTACAAATTTCTTACTGTAAGTTCTTTATGCTCATTCACTACTGTCAAATTTGCTTGAAGTAGTCGAATTTGTACTTTTTCCTTTTACGAAAAAAATGAAAATTTTCTAAAATCCAGCTTTTTCCTTTCTCCTGTGTTTTGATATACATTTTTTCTCTTAATTTTCCAGTATTTTGTTTTTCAGGTCTATTTTCAACTCTGAATTAATTTTGACATAGGGTATAATATAAAAGCTTGATAATATCCTCCCAGAGTTTCATTTTTAAAGACAAATTTTCCACACAGTCTCTCTTCGGACATAATAAATTCTCATATGCAAGAGGAAGACTATTCGTCTCGCTATTATTTTACTAATCTGTCTATTCTTATATCATTATTTCACAATTATTGCTTTTTATAATATGCTCCACATGTTTTAATTTTTGAAGCAAAGGGTTCTGTTTTATTACTCTCATGAGCATTTTCTTTGATATTTTAGTATGTTTCACACTCATAAAAATTCCAGTTTGGATTTTGTTTTTTCATTGGTATTGCATTAAAATCTTATTATTTTGTGTACGTTCAAGAGAATTCAGACTCAAGACTGGCATTTTTTGAATATTTATTGCCCACACAAGAACTTTATGTGTTCTTTTAATTATTCAAAGGTTCTTTTATGTATCATAATAAGTTCACATAATCATTGATGATTCCTATTTAATATCTGTTGCTGCAATTGTGAATAGCATCTTATAATCTAATTGGTTTACCGCATTATAAAGAAAATGGTATCACTCAGATCAAGCCTTTTTGTCAAATTCTAAATGATTCTAGTTAATAAACTTTCTTTGAGCTTAAACCAGCCTGAGTTCTAATATTATGTATAAACTTAACAAGCTTGTGTATAATACTATAATCCCTGTTTCCCAAAGTTTGTTTCCATTTCCTGTCTTTTTCTTCTGACTATAGCTTCTAAAGTAATAATAAACAGTGGTGTAAGGCATCTTATTTTAGGCCCATTTTTAATAGAACTAGTTCTTTATTTCACCTGTATGAAAATGTTCCCCATTTATCTGAAGTAAGTTTCTTTAAAGACTAATAGTTTTAAGTGTTCTTTGAATCAGTAACAGTTGAATTCTATCAAATGTCTTCTAGATCTGAGAAAAAAATTTTTTTCCAATTTAATCTACTGACATTATGTATTATACACGTAAACTAAATTATCCTCATCTACCTCCAAAAACCCTTGTCAGCTGCGACGGATTAATTTTTAATACCCTGATGAATTCTATTAACTAGAATTAAGAATATCAGGATCGGGGTGCCTGGGTGGCTCAGTGGGTTAAAGCCTCTGCCTTCGGCTGGGGACATGATCCCAGGGTCCTGGAATCGGGCCCCCCATCGAGCTCTCTGCTCAGCAGGGAGCCTCTCTGCCTGCCTCTCTGCCTACTTGTGATCTCTGTCTGTCAAATAAATAAATAAAATCTTGGAAAAAAAATCTTGAAGAAAAAAAAAGAATTTCAGGATCAAAGCAGTGGCAGAGGGGTGTGTATTTGTAAGTGAGTTAGTGAGACTGGTAGTTTAATTTATTGTGCTCTTTGTTAGGTTTTGGTAAGCGTGGGCCATACTTCCATAGAATGAACTGATAACTTTCCTTGTATCTCTTTGTTTCACGAGAACTATCTGAATATTATCTACTAAATTTCCAAAAGTATTTATAATAAATACATTCAAGTTAGGAACTTTTGCAAGATGGAGGGTGGTGTTGGCTAATGCTTTGATAACTCTCAATTTATTATTCAGGTGTTGAGATACTCACACTTTCTATTTGTAAATTTTTATCATTTGCTGCTCCAAATATGCTTTAAGCTAGAAAGCTAGAATTCTGCCTAGAAAAGAAAAAAGTAAATGAGTTGTGTCTGAGTGCCTCTGAAGCTTTGCTAAGAGGTTTATGGCATGATTCTACGATCTCTCTTTTGATTATTCAAGCATCATTTCTGCTTACCTTTTTAGTTCTAAATAGGTTACATTTGCCACAGAAACAACTTCGTGTAATTCTAGAATCCAAACTATGTCTTTGAATTACACAGGCTCCCTAGTAATTTTTATCCATAATTCTGAAATATAAAATACACAGGCTAATAACTCACTTTATTTACTTCAGCAATTTCTCGCCTCTCTTCACTTGCAAAACGAGGTGGGCCGGCCCGATCATCATTCTTTGAGCCATCTTCTTCTACATATGGAATTAGTTGCTGGGAGTGACAGACAGGACTTAAAAGTCAGAAACATGATGCAAAGTTTCCAATTACACTAGTATACAAAGTCTCTCTGATTAAGGTTAATTTTTATCCTTTTCTTTTAGTAGTACATAAATATACTGTAATTCAGGTGATGGCCTAAAATAACAGCATTACAAGTTTATCATTTCAGTACCTACTGTACATTATTTTCAAGTTTCTTTTGCAAAATAGATCTTTTAACATTAGTTGTTACATGCAGTTAAATAATATCCTCCCCATTTAATCAGCAAATATTTAATTTTCAGATACTGGGTGAGATACAGCAAAAATGATGAGATGTGATACTTGCCCCTAAAAAACTTACAGTCCCTTGATAGAACAGGCTTTTCTTTTCATCTATACTAGAAAGAAAAGAACTTCACAGATGTGCCTTATATAAATGTCACTTACTTTGCTATCCAGAACCTCAGTGTTCATGCAAATTTCTAAGTTAAGAGGTCTTAACTTCTTTTAGTTGGGAGACAGTTTTTTGTAGGAGAAAAAAATTTATATAGCAATGGAACACCTAGCAGAATTATATGTATGGTTTATGATAAGGTTTATTGGAAGCCCCTCATAAATGTTAGATAGATTTCAGGAATCATTTGGTCTCTACCATCTTAAATTGACAATGCAGGAACAGGCCAGAGGTAAACAAATAGTACAAGCAGGAGTCATCTGGCCAAACCTCTTCAAATTCTTGGGACTAATATAAACTTGTCCAGACCACAACCACACTTTCTTCCTGTCAATACAGAGCTATCCTCCCTCCTGAAGATGATTAATCTCCATTCCCGTGTTCTGATTTCTTCATCCTCCTGTCTTAAATATTTATCTTCTTGCTCCCAATGTCTCCCCATGGTTTTCTTCCTGTATAATCTAAACATGTCTGGTCTCTCATTTACACTTTTTTCTCCTTTTCCCCTGTTTTTGCCTTTCTTTTCCCCAAAACCCTTGACACCAACCCTCCTTCCATCTACTGTTTTCCTCTCTTTATGAAAGCTTTTTGAAAGACGGGATATCCACTTGTTAGCTCCAGTTCCTTGCTGTGTAATCTTCAACCCACTGCAACCTAACTTCTTGTTGCTAACAAACATTTCAACAAAACTCTGCTCCTCTGTATCAATAATTTTCCTCTAGTAAAATCTACTGGACAATTTTCATTCCTTTTTTCCTTGCATCCTCTCCAGCATCTGATAATGTCGCCCACATTTTTTATCTTTCTCCTATATCTTTGACCACTTTTCAGGCCATTTTGCAGTTTATTCTTTCCTCTGTACATCCCTCACATGCTGATCACACAGAACGGAAGCACTTGGCACATGAAATTGTCCTCCATATGTAGTGAGAGAACATCCAAACCTTTCCTGCTACTTTTGTGGGCAGAGACAGAACTTGTCAACAGGAAAGGGCCATCTATTAAAAATATCATATATCTAGTGAACTAAAACATGTCTGTAAACCCAAGATTAAATTTAAGAAATATATTTTCAAACAAAAGTGATTCCACTAAGCTAGTCTAATAATGATGAAAACATAGTATTTCATCTGTAGAGAACTTCCTTGAAAACCATTTTAAGAGTATTTTCAATGCTATTAAAACTCTTAGTAAAAAAAAAAAAAAAAAAAATCATGCACTGATTTAATTAATTAGACCCTGGCAGCAATAAAAAAAACTGCCATAGACCTCTCTTTCCTCCCTACAACAAAAATTCACTACAGGGTTGGACGTTCAAATCTACAAAGTAGTAATGTGACAAGACAGTACTAATTCTATGCATACATATCATAGTTTCCTCTTCTCTCATCAAAAGTAAATAACCAATATACATCAACATCTGAAAACATTGTGAAAAGAGAAGGAGAAAAAGGAAAAAATTACAGCTGTCTGGCATCTTACATTCACCCCTCCTCTCCCACTACAACTTGCCTCCACTGGGATGGGGTCCATCCCTCCACAGTTTTCGTTGCATTTGTCATAGACCAGTCTCAGCTTCCTGAAGAGAATAGAAAGTTGGCGAAGATGGTCTTGGAGCTTTGCTAGCCGGTCTTGATACGTTCCAGTATGGTAAGTGACACCATTTGGCAGCTGATCAGGCAAAACAAAAACAAGAAAAATACGAAGTAACGACAATCAAGATTTTCTAGAAGTAAAAGCTAGCAAAGCAGAAATTCTTTTTAAGTACTGTGTAAAAGCAAACTGTTCTTTACAATTAATCAAGAGTAATTTTTGAAGGATTTAAGAGTAATACTCAGTCATTTGTTAGCTCCTTCGTGTAGTGTTTCAGTGCTGTAAGACAGCCACAGAAAAAACTTCACGATAGGACTCTCTGACCAGTCAAAATACTTTCCCTTCTAATTTTTGAAGTAATTATAACTTTAAAAATAACACCACATGGCCAACGATAAGAGACTCTTAATCTCAGAAAACAAACTGAGGGTTGCCGGGTGGGGTGGGGCTAGGGAGAGGATGGTGGGGTTATGGACATTGAAGAGGGTATGTGCTTTTATTTTTTTATTAACATATAATGTATGATTAGCCCCAGGGGTACGGGTCTGTGAATCGCCAGGTTTGTATTTCACAGCACTCACCAAAGCATATACCTTCCCCAATGTCCATAACCCCACCACCCCCTTACCCCCAGCAACCCTCTGTTTGTTTTGTGAGATTAAGAGTCTCTTATGGTTTGTCTCCCTCCTGATCCCATCTGTTTCATTTATTTCTTTACCAAACCCCCAACGTTGCCTCTCAACTTCCTTATATCAGGGAGATCATATAATTGTCTTTCCCTGACTTATTCTGCTAAGCATAATACCTTCTAGTTCCATCCATGTCGTCACAAATGGCAATTTCATTTCTTTCAATGGCTGCATAGTATTCCATTGTATATATATACCACATCTTCTTTATCCATTCATCTGTTGATGGACATCTAGGTTCTTTCCATAGTTTGGCTATTGTGGACATTGCTGCTATAAACATTCGGGTGCATGTGCCCCTTCGGATTACTATGTTTGCATCTTTAGGGTAAATACCCAGTAGTGCAATTGCTGGCTTATAGGGTAGCTCTATTTTCAACTTTTTGAAGAACCTCCATGCTGTTTTCCAGAGTAGTTGCACCAGCTTGCATTCCCACCAACAGTGTAGGAGGGTTCCCCTTTCTCCACATCCTTGCCAGTATCTGTCATTCCCTGACTTGTTAATTTTAGCCATTCTGATTGCTGTGAGGTGGTATCTCATTGTGGTTTTGATTTGTATTTCCCTGATGTCATTCACTCATATTCTTAATTTGAGGATTAAAGTGCCTTAAAACCAAGACATTAGCTACTATCCAATAGCTAGAAGATCAGCCTGTTTTTCTAAACTTCAGTTTACTCTTTTTTTTTTTTTTTTTGTAAACAGATGGGGTAGGAATGTGAACAAATGTGCATTGTAGAGTACTTGGGAAAAAAAAGAAAACAGGAAACACTATCATTAGAAGTAGATAAACCGTAAACATGAAATAAAGACTGGGAAGGCCTACATATAGTTGATAGGAGATATAACAGGAATATTGGCTTGAATAATTATTTTCTTCTTTTCTATCATTTCCAAATTCCCTGATCTAGAAGCTATAGCACAGTAATGAACATGAGGGAGACAAGGTACCTCTCAGAATATGTTATAATAGTGCCTAAGATCTCCTGATATAAACCCACAGTATACATGTTTAGCTGAAAAGCTCATCAATAATCATCTTATTCTTGAATCCTAATAAAGATCTGTAAACATATGATCACACCCCTTGACACCAAAAGGCTAAAATTCAATATCCAGTCTTAAATATCCAGTCTTAAAACAAATATAAAATACTGAGTAAAAATCCCTCAGCACTAAAAAATACATTTATCTCAGTTAAAAAGTCAGTACCATAATTAATGTGGAAACATTAAAAGCATCCTCACTGAAGTCAGGAATGGAACAGGAAGTTTACGAAGACCACTAATACTACTAGTGAACACTGTTCTGAAGGCAGTGGCCAAGGCAATTAGAAAAAAAAGAAAAAGATGAAATATTAAAAAGGAAGTAGTACAATCACTATTTATGGATATGATATAAATGATATGATAAGGTGCTATTAACAACAAAGGTAGTCAAGAGATGCTACAAATTTAATACAGAGAAAACAGCTTTGTGTTTAAATATAGAAACAAATGAAAATGAGAAAGGAAAAAGATGCCATTTACAAAAGCAGCAATAAAGATAAAATATCTAGTAGACTTTAAAAATTTCACAATATAGATCTTGGATATCAGCCCCTTGTCTGTAGTGTCATTCCTGAATATCTTTTCCCATTCTGTGGGTTTCCTTTTTGTTTTATTGACTTTTTCCTTTGCTGTGCAGAAGATTTGATCTTGATGAAGTTCCAAAAGTTCATTTTCGCTTGTTTCCTTTGCTTTTGGAAACATGGCTTGAAAGAAGTTGCTATGGCTGATGTGGAAGTGGTTACCGCCTATGTTCTCCTCCAGGATTTTGATGGATTCCTGTCTCACATTGAGGTCTTTTATCCATTTCGAGTTTATCTTTGTATATGGTGTAAGAGAATGGTTGAGTTTCATTCTTCTATATATAGCTGTCCAGTTTTCCCAGCCCCATTTACTGAAGAGACTGTCTTTTTTCCACTGTGTATTTTTTCCTGCCTTGTCGGGAAGATTATTTGGCCTTGGAGTTGAGGGTCCATATCTGGACTCTCTACTCTGTTCCACTGGGCTATGTGTCTGTTTTTGTGCCAGTACCATGCTGTCTTGGTGATCACAGCTTTGTAGTAAAGCTTGAAATCAGGAAACATGATGCCCCTAGCCTTTTCTTTTTTCTTTTTCTTTTCTTTTCTTCTCTTCTCCTCTCTTCTCTTTTCTTTTTCAACACTTCCTTAGCAATTAGGGGTCTTTTCTGGTTCCACATGAATTTTAGGATTGTTTGTTCCACCACTTTGAAAAATGCTGATGGAATTTTGATTGGGATGGCATTGAAAGTACAGATTGCTCTGGGCAGTACAGACATTTTAACAATGTTTATTCTTCTGATCCACAAGCAAGGAATGCTTTTCCATCTTTTTGTGTCTTCTTCAATTTCTTTCATGAGTGTTCTGTAGTTCCTTGAGTACAGATCCTTTACCTCTTTGGTTAGGTTTATTTCCAGATATCTTACAATTCTTGGTGCTACAGTAAATGGAACTTATTCTCTAATTTCCCTTACTGTATTTTCATTGTTAGTGTATAAGAAAGCAACTGATTACTGTGCATTGATTTTGTATCCTGCCACATTACTGAATAGCGGTATGAGTTCTAGTAGTTTGGGGGTCAAGTCCTTAGGTTTTCCATATAAAGTATCATGTTATCTGTGAAGAGAGAGAGTTTAACTTCTTCTTTGCCAATTTGAATACCTTTTATTTCTTTTTGTTGTCTGATCTTTGTTGCTAGGACTCCTAGTACTAGAAGTACTATGTTCAAAAATAATGGCAAAGAGTGGGCATCCTTGACCTGTTCCTGATCTCAGTGGGAAAGCTGTCAGGTTTTCCCACTGAGAATGATATTCGCTATGGGTTTTTCACAGATAGATTTTATGAAGTTGAGGAATGTTCCCTCTATCCCTATACTTTGAAGAATTTTAATCAGAGCAGATGCTGTATTTTGCCAAATGCTTTTTCTGCATCAATCAGCGGACCATGTGGTTCTTTTCTCTTATTGATTAGTTCTATCACATTGATTGATTTGTGAATGGTGAACCACCCTTCCATCCCAGGGATAAATCCCACCTGGTCATGGTGGATAATCTTTTTAATGTCTTGTTGGATCCTATTAGCTAGGATCTTGTTGGGAATTTTGGCATCCATATTCACCAGGGATATCAGTCTGAAATTCTCCGTTTTGATGGCTCTTTGCCTGGTTTTGGGATCAGGGTAATGCTGGCTTCATAGAAAAAGAGTTTGAAGTTTCCCTTCTGTTTCTATTTTTTGAAACAGCTTCAGGAGAATAGGTATTACATAAATTATTATTATATAAATATCTATATAAATATAGATGAAAACTTCAAATACTTCACAGGGACACAAAAAAGAGATTTGTGTTCTTGGTTAGTAAGACTCAACATCACACTGATGTAAAGTCTCTCTAGGTTCAATCAACCTAATAAAACCCTAACAGGTTTTTCTCAGAACTAATCAAGCTGATTCTAAAGTACAGGTGGAAAAATAAATAAGGACATCCAGGGAAACTTTGGAAACAAGTGTGAACACATTACAGAGTCACAATACATGTAAGAATGTTTGGGGTTACTACATAAAAGACAGGCAGCCAGATGGAATAGAGCATCCAGAAATAGATTCGTTTGTATAAAGTAGCATCTGAAATCAATGGAGGAAAGAAAGCTAATTACTCACCCTTTTAAAAAAAAGTAGGGCTGGGGCCATACCTCACACTTTATAGAAGGATAAATTCCACATGGATCTAAGTTTTAGATGTAAAACTTGAAACAAAACCCAGAAATCTTCCTGATTGTGGAATGGGAAAAGTCCTTCCTTACTAGACAGAGAACATGACAGTCCTCAGAGACTGATAAATTCAGCTGCCTTAAAAAGTACATATGTATGGCAGAACTTCCATAAGCAGGGCCAAAGGGCAAACAACAAACCGGGGAAAAGAAATACTTGCAAGTTCCATCACACAGAGCAAGTTTGTCTGATATGGAAATAGCCAAATCTTACAAAGATTGATCTATCTATCTATATAGATATGAACAAGCAGCTAGCAGAAAAGGAAATATAAATGATTCATTAATATATGAAGAGATGCTCAAACTCACTCAAACTAGAAGAAATGGAAAGTAGATTTTCATCTATCACATGATCTGAGGTCCAAAAATATAACTATTAGTCAGAGCCTAGTTGTTGGTCTTGGTTAGGACATGGTAGCAGAAGGTGGTACATGCCCCATGGAGCGCAGTTCATCAAAATTTACCTAATTACAGAAGCACAAAGCTGTTTCTAAGAATTTATCCTACAGGTATAGTTGCACACTTATGTAGGAGGTTATTCACTGCAGTCTAATAGTGAGAGATTAAAAGCAATCCAAATGCCTAGAGAACTGGTTGAATAAATTGCAGTATTTCCATTCAGTGTATTACTGTATATATACCTTAAAAGGAAAAATAAATATATTCTGGACAAATAGGAATGAACGACAAAATATACCAAAATGAAAAAAAAGGAAGGTGCAAAGTGTTGTGTATAACACACTATTGTTGGTGCAAAGAGGGGAAAAAAACGAAAGAACAAACATGCACTTTTGCTTAAGTGTGCATAGAATATTTGAAGGGATACATAAGAATAGTAAATAATAAAAAGCACTAACATTCTTTGCCTGTGGAAAGGGGTTAGACAGCCAGCAGACAGGGATGGAAGGGATAAAGTTCACTGTAATGTTTGCTCTGTTAATTTCTGAATTCTGATTATATATTAATTTTTTTTTTTTTAAGATTTAAAGGATAACAAAACCAAAGCAGTATTTTCTTATTCAGGGAATCTTAACCCAGGACCTAGCAATCCTTGAATAAAATTCACTCTCAAAATTGTCCCCCCTCAAATTTTACTCAGAATATATACATGGGCATTCTTCTCAGAAGAGAATCTATTACTTTTCATCAAATTCTCAAGAGGTTCATGGAGACCTAATAAATAAAGAACCATTTTCTCTAAAACAAACACTTAGAAATAATCTCAGTGGTTTGCATTTATGGCACTTCATCCTTCTGGATGAGTAATATAGAAGATTATTTAAAAATTTTTAATAGTTTAAAAATGTATTAAGGAATGAAGGCTCACACTGTTGTTCTTTTTTCAGCCAATAAAGACATGCCTCAAATGGTCTTATGTGAGTTAAACCACAGAATTCACAATGTTAAGAGGCCCAAAGAAGTAACTACCATAGTCCATTACAAGTTGATTTTGAATATATGTCCACATGTAATCAAGTTATTGATAATACTTTGTTGAAAGAGTTTGATTCTTTTATAAATTTATATATATATTATATATATAATATATATATATTATATATATAATATTTACATATTATATATGTGTAATATACAAATATATAAATTTAATATATATTAAATATATATTATATATAATATTATTGTATCTCTGTTAATCATACAAAGTGTTGGACAGCAAGTTAGTATTAAAAAGAGAGTAGGAAGGGGGTGCCTGGGTGACTCAGTGGGTTAAAGCCTCTGCCTTAGGCTCAGGTCAGTCCCAGGGTCCTGGGGTGGAGCTCCGAATCGGGCTCTCTGCTCAGCAGGGAGCCTGCTTCCCTCTTTCTCTGTCTGACTCTCTGCCTACTTGTGACCTCTGTCAAATAAATAAATAAAATCTTTAAACCAAAAAAGAGAGAGAGAGAGAGAGTAGGAAGAACCACCAGTTATATGTGTATTGGTAAATTTAAATAGAAAAAACATTTAAATTCAGTTAGCCAAGACAGAATACATCATTAGTTTTTGATATAACGTTCAATGATTCATTAGGTGCTTATAACACCCAGTGCTCATCACATCACATGCCCTCCTAAATGCTCACCAACTGAGTTACCCCATCCCCCCACACACCTCCCTTTCAGCAACCCTCAGTTTTTTTCCTAGAGTCAACAGTCTATATGGTTTGTCTCTCTCTCTTATTTCTTCCTCTTCAGTTCTCTCTTTAAGCCGTTTCCTCAGCTGTAAAATTGAGGATAAAAAGACTTCTTAGAACCATTCTTAAAACAGTGTGCCTGCCCAAGGAAAGTACTTGATAAATGTTATTGGTAAGATCGACTAGTCCTAATTCAGTTCTTTGCATATAGCAGGGTAAAAATAAATATCTACTAAATTCTGAAAAATCATTTAATCCTACTTGAGTCATTTTTAGATATTAATCTATTAATTTTAAAAATGACTGCTAAAGATTTCATATCTTCTTTTGGATCCCCTTTGTATTGTGTTTCACAACGGCATATTTACATGGTTAAGATTTGAACGCACCCGAATTACTTTTACAGTGCTCCCACTGAAATCAGAGTTGTAAGCATTCTGAAGACCTGGTTTCAAATTTATCCCGTCACTGAGTAGCTTTGGACAAGTCACTGCACTGCACCTCTCTCTGGCAGAACCCTCATAACACAAGAATGATATCCATATCACGTAGTAGTAAGATAAGTAATAAGATAAGCAAAATGGTGTTGGAACAAGTGGATATCCAAATGGATCTATAAGAAAATAAAGTCAATGCGCATTATAGAGCTAAAACTATACATCCGGAAGAAAAAAATTGAAGAAGTTTGTCACTTTGGGTGAGGCAACGATTTTTTAGGTACAACACCAAAAGTTAAATCTGTAGAAGAACAAATTGATAGATTCAATTCCATCAAAATTTAGAATGTCTTTTCTTCAAAAGGCCATGTGAACGGAATGAGAACCCACAGACTGGGAGATGGAATCTGCAAAGCAGAAAGACATTCGCTCCCAAGTGTTGTCAAGATAAGGAGTAAGTGGACCCCTCAAACACTGCTGGTGGGAATGCAGAATGGTGCGACCACTTTGGAAAAGTTCTTTAAAATGTTAGTTATTTGCCATATGACCCAAGAGTTCCACTCCTAGGCTTCTGTCCACTCTAGAGAAATGAAACGTGTTCACACAAACATTTGTTAGGCAGACGTTCGTAGCATTATTTATAATGGCTGCAAAGTTGGGACACAGCCCAAATGCCTATCGACAGATGAACAGTTACAGAAACTGTGACATAGTCACACAGTGGCACACTATTCAGCAATCAAAAGGAATGAACTAATGATGCATGCTGTGTCAAAAGAGCCAGACCCAAAAAACAAACAAACAAACAAAAAAAAAAAAAAAGATAAAAAACTACATAGTGTGTGATTCTACTTATACAACACTCTAGAAAGTACAAACGAACTTATGGTGCCAGAAAGCAAATCGGAAGTTGTCTGCGGATGGAAGGGCCAGAAGTAAAGATTTCCAAGGGGCACGCAGAAACTTTTTGGGGTGGTGGTGGTAGTTGATGGTTTCCTAAGTGTATACATATGTCAAAACTACGTAAATATATTTAATTGTATGTCATCTATACCGAAATAAAAATGTTAGCAGAAAAAAATTAGCAGAATCTAAATTCTTCGGAATCCTGAGACCCTCAGAAACTATTTTGCTTGAGAACAAGATGAAAGCTAAGGCAGTCTAATGAGGTTAAACGGTGAGAAACCCACCTTGACCCTGAAAGGTACAAGAGTTTGCCTAGGAGCTAGAGAATCCGGGCGAATGTAGAGAATGAGGCCTCCGTCTTGGAGAAGTCCTCTCTGGAAAACACCTTGGCATCACAGAATCGTGGGGACAGGCGCGTCACTGGGGAACACTTCGGAACGCAAATGGGGGCGATCCTATAATGAAGGCTTGCCCAGAACAGCCCCGCGGACACCCAGGGGCCCCACGGAACCACTGAACCAGCGCCCCTTTACTGCAAGAAGCATCCCGCTCTCTCCACGCACCGCCAGGAACGCGCGCCTTCCTTCCCACCTGCATGTTCCTGAGGAGCTGGAAGATCTCCATGGTGCGGTACACGATGTCCTGCACCGTCTCCTGCCCGATTCGGCAGAGCGAGGCCGTGTTCACCTCCCGGGCGGCCTGCTGAGCCTGCGGTCCGCCGAAGGGCCCCGGCGCCATCCCCGACGCCGCCAGCGGAGGGGTGGACATAGCGACGCTGCGGCCTTCGGCCAGCGCAGCCTGAGAGTAAGCGTCAGGGGTCTCGCCGGGCGCTGGGCTGCCGCCGGCCTCCCCGATGAAAGGAGCTTCTAAGACTCCGGCGGCCTGATTTCAAAACAGCGGTCGGGACTTCCGCCCACCGTGACGTAACGCGTCACCCTAACGTCACGGGGACCGCCCACTTGGCGGCCCCTGGGAACGTACCTCGGCACCAAGCTGGCCGCGATTGGACCGGACGCCCCCGTGGGGGCGGGACGGAGGAGTAGAGTAGCCAATCCCCGCCAGCACTTGTACCAGGGGGCGGTGCCCGTGCGGTGAGGCGGTTGGGCTTTCCCGGAGAGCTTTCCAAGAGTCTCAGACTGTGCTTGGAATTCCTGAGCGAGCTCTCGTGCTGTGCTAGTCTGCGGGCTGAGCTGGCCCTCGTAACAAGCCTGTGAGGTCTGCGCTATTTTTATCCTTTTACAGCCAGGAAGCCGACTCAGAGGGGCTAGTTTGACTTGTTTAGTTGCATACAGCTTGGAATTGGTAAAGCTGCGATTTAAATTTAAAAAACGAAATTCCTCGCCTTCCCCGCTTCCCTGTGACCCAACAGGGACTCCTCGTTTGCTGTTGGTCGCCGCTTAAGGGTCGGTTTATTGGAATAGTTTTCCCGATCACCCAATGGGTAGAATGAATGCAAACACACACCCACACGCACCCGCCTGCCTACCTACTTTTCTGACTTTGGTACTTATTACTGTCCACGTTCTATATAGTTTTCTGTTTGTTTACTTTCTGATTTCCCTTCGCCTTACACACATACTAGAATGCAAATTCCGTAGAAAGAGACTCTGCGTATTTTATTCACTTCCCGTATTCTCAGCGCTTAGTGATTGGCATATAAAAGGTGCTCAGTAGCTCCATGTTGAGTGACATAAATGTAAGAAAAATTAAAATAAACTCATTCTCCCACCTATCTTTTACTTCCCATTTCCAAAGTGGGAATAGGGGGCAAGTCCAGAATGTGAAAAATGGTGATAGACTCAAAAGGATTGCATTTAAAAAAGTATCTGAACATTCTATTAGTACTAGGACTTTATAAAAGAAATGGTTATAAAAATTACACAAGAACCGTTGTCGAGATTTTAAAGATAGTGATTTTCAGCTCCTGAGTGAGCAATTGTTACTTGACAAATATTATTTGGCAAATATGCTGTATGCTGTATGCTGGGAGTGGAGATAGCAGTAGTGGACAAGTAAGGCAAAGCCTTGTTCTCAGAGGAGCACAGCACTCATTACTATGATGAGTATTTTGAAGCAAATGTTCAAGGTCTCATACCAAGGTGCTAACAATTTAGTAGATCAGGAACAATCTAAAGGGAGTAAGTTGGGCCCTGATGGTGAATGGGGAAGGACGTTGAACACTGGAGCCTTTTCCATGAGGTGATCATGGGACAAGGAAGGTCAGTGGCAAGTGAGGAGGCCTCCAAATGCTTTCTAGGGTCTGAAGCTTAGTGTGAGGTTGAGTGTCAGGAAGCCTTGGTCCAAGGCTGGGGACCAAGGCAAACCTTTGGAGGATGTCCTAAGACGTGTCAAACAGCCTGGGCTTTATACTGCGTGAGACAGCAAGCCATCGAAGAGTTTCAGGAGAGAGTGATAATTACCAGAAGTACTCAGTCTGGAAGGCTTACTCTGGCTTGCTAAATGGAGAGTGGTGGTATGTTCTGTCTCCTTCCCTCCCAAAGAAAGATGGTGTTGATGATGATGAGCTGTATTAGAGAAATAGTACAGTGGGTAACTTTGAGTAAATGTTTATACATAGGATCTAGAGAACTTGATGTTGGCTGGACTGGGATGTGAAAGTGAGGAAAGAATTAAAGATAACATGTTTCTGCCTTGAACAGGCGGGTGATGTTTATGCCGTTTACCAATAGGGTACACTGCAGAAAAAAAATGTTTCAGTGAAATTATGACTTATATTAGTTTCCTATTGCTGCTCTAACAAATTACCTGCTGTGAACTTAGTGACTTGAAACATCAAAGCTCAGGGTGCCTAAGTGACTCAGTCAGTTAAGTGTCTGCCTTCGGCGTAGGTCGTGAGCCAGGGGTCCTAGGTCCAGTCCCACATCTGGCTCCCTGCTCGGCAAGGAGTCTGTTTCTCCCTTTCCCTCTGCTACTTCCCCTTGTGGTCTCTCTCTCTCTCTCTCTCTCTCTCTCTCTCTGTGTAAGAAAAATAAATGAAATATTAAAAAAAATCAAAGTCTATTACAGTTCTGTAAGATCAGAAGTCAGAAATGAGTCTCATGGTGCTAAAATCTAGGCGTTATCAGCTCTGTGTTCCTTTCTGGAGGTTATCAGGAGGAATTTGTTTCTTTTTCTTTTTCAGCTTCTAGAGGCTTCCAGCATTCCTTGTCTTGTGGTCCATTCCATGTTCTTCAAAGCCAGTACTGGTCAGTCAAATCTATTATGATGCTTTCTCTCTGGTTCTGAGTCCTCTGCCTCTCATCCTATTTAAGAATGCCTTTTTTTTTTTTAAGATTTTATTTTTTATTTGAAAAAGAGAGTGACAGAGAGCGTGGGGGGGGGTGTGCAGAGGGAGAGGAAAAAGCAGGCTCCCCTCTGACCAGGGAGCCTGATGTGGGGCTCTGTCCCAGGACTCCAAAGTTATGACCTGAGCTGAGGGCAGATGCTTAACACACTGAGCCACTCAGCCATCCCTTATGAACACTTTTGATTACATTGGACCCACGCAGATAGTCCAGGATATCTTTTTGTTTTAAAATAAGCTGTTCAGCTACTTTAATCCCCCCTTGGCATGTACTATAAGATACTCACAGGTTCTGAGGACCAGGACATCAACATCTTCAGGGTGGAGGGCATTATTCTGTATACCACATGCCTCTAGCCCAAATTGCCCCTGAACTTCATTTTTTTATTATTTAAATTTAATTAGCCAATATATTGTACATCATTAGTTTCAGATGTAGTGTTCAATCATTTATCAGTTGTGTAACACCCAGTGCTCATCACATCACGTGCCCTCCTTAATGACCCCAGTTACCCCATCCCTCCCACTCACCTCCCCTCTAGCAGCTCTCAGTTTGTTTCTTATACTTAGGGGTCTCTCATGGTTTTTCTCCCTTTCTGATTTCTTCCCAGTTTTCCCTCCCTTCCCCTGTCTTCAGACGCTGGTACCTAACAGTTATCTGACATTGTGACTTGAACAGCTAATTAGCATCCAGAACCCAACATGTCCAAAGGCAAGCTCATGATCCCCCCCCACTTTCTTCTGTGATTAGTTGCATCTCAGTAGCTGGCACCACCATGTGCTCAGTTTCTCCTCTGACTTCTCTTTCCCACTCTTCTTCCTCGCCATCAGAAACTACGGTGGACTCGAACTTTCATGTATATCCTCAATGCGATCACTTCTCATGCCTCTTCCTCTTCCACTTGAGTCCAAGCTGTCTTCTTCTCCTATTTAGATTGTTGAATAGCAATAAAAAAAATGCTCCCTCAGTGAACTTCCTTGCTTCTCCTCTTGCTCTATCAGTACACTGTCATGACAATACCCACAGGCGGCTTTTTAAAGGTAGAAGTCAGCCTGTGTGCCTCCTCTGCCAAAGCGCCTTCCCATCATGCTTAGAATATAATCCAAATCTCTGTGGCCCGCAGAGCTTCACATGTGCTGAACCCTGGCCTCTCCTGCTGTCTCAGTTCCTGCTTCTTTCCCTTTATTCCAAACACATCGGTCTCTTTGCTGTTCCTCATATATTCTAAGGTCGTCTCACTCCAGGTCATTCGTTTTGGCCCAGTAAGCTCTCCCTCCCCTCGCCCGGGGTTCTCGCAGGGCTCTGCTTAGAGCAGTTTTCCCTGATCACTCTACTTAAAATAGCCTGCATAACAAATCACCAGAATTTAGTGGCTTAAAACAACACAAATTTGGGTGTGTGGGTGGCTCGGTCAGTTAAGCTTCTACCTTCAGATCAGTTCATGATCTCAGGGTCCTGGGACTGAGCCCCGCTTTGGGTT
The DNA here is from genome assembly GCF_011764305.1 of Mustela putorius furo. Lineage (NCBI taxonomy): Eukaryota > Metazoa > Chordata > Mammalia > Carnivora > Mustelidae > Mustela > Mustela putorius. The sequence goes on along the minus strand of NW_025421322.1, from coordinate 20,012,289 downwards.
CTCTGCTCTGCAGGGAGCCTGTTTCTCCCACTCCCTCTCCCTCTGTGCTCTCTCTGTCAAATAAATAAAGTCTTAACCACACACACACACACACACACACACACACACACACTTATTAGCTTGTTCTATAGGTCAGCAGGCACAGGTTTGCCAGGCTAGCATCAAGGTACTGACAAGGCTGTGTTTCTTTCTGGAGACTCTGGGGGAGAGGCTATTTTCTATTCATTCAAGTTGTCAGAATTTAGTTCTTCGTGGATGTATGACTGATGCCCCCATTTTCTGCTTCTTATAAACAAAGGCCATTTCTAACCTCTATGGACTGCTACATTCCTTGTCCTGGCTCTTTCCTCCATCTTCAAGGCCAACAATAGTGGGTTGAGTCCTTCTCACACTTTGAAGCTCTCCTGACTCTTCTTCCATGGTCATTGTCACATTTCTCTGACTCATGATTCTGTCTTCCTCTTTTACTTTTAATGGCCCCTGCAATTTTACTAGGTCCGTTTACATAATCTTGGATAATCTACCCATCAAAAGGTCCTTAACCTTAATCACATCTGCAAAATCCCTTTTCCCATATGGTGAAACATATTTGCCACTTCTAGAGTTTAGTGGGTGAGGTCAACATCTTTGTGGGGCAATTATTCTTCCTACCACATGGCCCTCTCCAACTCTCTCCATCTACTTACTCTGCTTCATTTTTCTTTACAGTGCTGATCATAACAGATGCTGCTCATTTTATTCTTTGTCCCCCTAGCTAGACAGTAAATTTCATGAAGTCAGAGACTGTTTAGGTTATATTGGTAGATCCAGCACCCAGAGCAGCACCTGACAGACAGTAAGTGCTCAATAAATCATTGTTGAAGGAACTGTGAGTTTACTCTGGGCCATCCTGAGTTTGAAATGCTTGCAAGGTGGCCAAGCAGAGCTGTGCAGTAAGCAAGTGAGTATATACATGGAATATGGTGTTTTGTTTTGTTTTGATAGGTAGGATGTAGTTGTAAGCTCAAAAAATAGATATCCTGTACTAAAATGTACACCCAGCACAATCCAAGTGTGGCAAATCCCATCAACTTCCATGTAAAACATGGGAAAAACTGCAGCATCTACTTTTGGGGTTGTTGATAGGACTAAGGTAGATTCTATGTATAAAGTGCTTACAGTTCCTGGCATCTAGTAAATATTCAATGAGTGTGTGTTATACTTTCTTTCACCATGTGGGACCATGAGAAGGAAGGATAAAGCAGAAAATGAGGCATGAAGTTGCCCCAGGACAGAGCCAATAGGAACACTAAGAGACAGAGGGAGAGGAGGCAACAATAGCAACTACAGTGGAGAATAGCCAGGGAGACTGGAGGAGAATCAAGACAGTGTCACACCGTGGAAGTCTCAGGAAGTATGGATGGTTTCAGGAAGGACCTCATGGCGAGCCGTGTCAGATGCTGCCAAGAGGCAAAGCAAAATAATTCACACAAAGAAAGTATTACCTTAATTTAAAGAATGAGAATATTCATCAGAGAAATTTTTTTGCCCAAAGTCCCATAGATAGTGAGAGAGTGAAACAGAGACCATAATTTTTGGCTGGTCTTTGCTCTGCCTTCATTTTTTGCGAAAGAGCATCTGGTTTTCTGCTATTTTAGAAAGCCACCCATAGTAAACGTGTATCTCGGTCTTCTTTGCATGTTGGCAAAGCCACTTCAGTAGGTTCTAGCCAATGGGCCAAGATATGAGTAATATGAGACAAAGGGCAGTTATCTTTAAAATAAGGGAGGCCTCTGTACAGCAAAAGAAACAATCAACAAAATGGAGAGGAAACCTATAGGATGGGAGAAAATTTCTGCAAACCATGTATCAGGTAAGGGTTTAGTGTCCAAAATATATAAGGAACTCATGTAACTCAATAACAAAAAGACAAACAATCCATTAAAATATGGGTAGAGGATCTAAATAGACATTTTTTCCCCAAGAAAACACAAATGGCTAACTGACACATGAAAAGATGCTCAGCATCACTGATCATCAGGGAAATGCAACTCAAAAGCATGCTGAGATATCTCTCATACCTGTTAGCATGGCTGTTGTCAAAAAGATAAGAGATAACTAGCACTAGCAAGGTTGTGGATAAAAGTGAACCCTTGTGCACCGTTGGTGGGAATGTAAAATTTTGCCATAGAGAAGGTTATGGAGGTTCCTCGAAAAATTAAAAATAGTACTACCATATTACCCAGCACTTCTGAGCATACACCCAAAAGGATTGAAATCTTAAATCTGTGTCTGGGATTGATAGTGTACAACATCTCATAGTTGGAAGGAGTTACAGAGGTGTGACTCACTGCTGGGCCCAGATGGCAGGAGTAATTAACCAGAAGTCAACCTGAGTAGCTGCACTCATTTACTTTATGTATTTGTCATTAGAAGTGTTTGATTCAATTTATTTACATGTTAAAACATATAAATCAGTACCCCCATATTTACCCTATTAAAAAAAAAAGAAATCAGGGTTTCAAAGAGTTATCTACACTCCCGTGTTCACTACAACATTGTTCACAATAACCAAGATATGGAAATAATCCAAATATCCATCAACAGATGAATGGATAAAGAAAATGGGTGTGGGGTGTGTGTATGTATTCATTCTTTAATAAACAAGGAATCCTATCATTTGTGAGGGACCTGGAAGACATTATGCTAAGTGAAGTAAGTCACAGAGAGTCAAATACTGCATGATTCTTTTTTATATGACGCATCTAAAATAGTCTGATGTATAGTAGAATGAATAGTCAAATGTATAGAAATAGACAATAGAATGTTGGTTCTTGGGGATGGGGGAGGGGGAATGTGGGGAGTTGTTTAATGGATAACGGTTAGGGTTATACAAGATGGGTAAGTTCCGGAGATCTGCTGTACAATATAATGCCTAGAGTTAGCAGTGAGGTATTGTGCACCTAGAAATTTTTAAAGAGGATTGATTTTTTTAAAGAATTTTTTATGAGAGAGAGAGAGACAGCAAGAGAGGGTACACAAGCAGAGGGAGTGGGAGAGGGAGAAACAGGCTTCCCACTGAGCAGGGAGCCCAATGCGGGACTCCGTCCCATGATCCCTGGGACCATGACCTGTGCCAAAGGCAGACGCTTAACGACTGTGCCACCGAGGTTCCTCAAGAGGATTGATCTTATGTTAAGTGTCCTTGTCCCCCCCGCCATGCCAACAAAAAACCCCAAAGGGACAAAGGGAGCTTTTTGGGGGGTGATCGATACACTTATTGCCTTGATTGTAGTGATGGTAAAATGAGTGTTTACACAGGTCCAAACTCACCAAATGGAGACACTAATTATGTGCAATTTTTGTAAACTAATTATGTTTCAATAAATCTGTGGGAGAAAGGAGACCCTCCAGTTCCTTCTTTCAATAGCTGGGGTGTAGTTATCATGGCTGCTCTATAAGCTCCTGTTTGGGGGTTTTCTGTCACATGCAACTGAGTAGGTTCTCCTAGGAGTAGGTTCTCCTAACACAGTGATTTACCACGTCTGTTTTAAAAGACCCCAAAGGCAAACTGGAGTCCCTTCTGACCTAGTCTGTCTACCATCCCCAGCCATGCCCTGGGCTCTTGTGTAATTGTGGCTTTGGAGCTAGCTTTGTTCATGCTGTCATGGAAAACACTGGCCTTTCCGTTTTCCGGCATCTGGGAGGTGAGAACCGTTCTGGGTTGGGTTGGTGAAGTTAGAACACTGTGGTGGTTGAATTAAAGGCTATAGGCCACAGCTGTTAGTCTGAACCTAAAAAAAGTCAATATTTGAGAAGACACTGAGTGGAAAGCAGTGTGGGATTTTTGGGGTAGGAAAGGGAGAAATAAAGACTACAGAAAGATGTAGTGGGACATAATGGAAGAAAGACTTCTCTCAAGTCGGTGCCATGGGTACCAGTCTTACTTTGTCTTTAAAGAGCTGGGTGGTCTTTGCCTTATAATCCAGGTTTGTCCCTCTAAGACTCTTGTAGTTTTCAGTATATTGCACAAGCATGCAAATGCTTCAGGATAACGTAGGTACATTTGGAAATATAATTGCACAGGACCTCGCAGAGGAATGGGATGTGCGTAAACCATTACTGACATGACCTTGGCCTTCCAGGAGCTATGTTGAAATGCCCTAGTTTATGCACAATTTATTCATGACTAATGGCCTATATTTTTCAATTCAGCCATGCATGTCAGGGATATTCCCTCTGGACACAGATTATTGGATTTAAGCAAACACTTATTGGGCACCTATAATTGGTCAAACTAACAAGCATTTAGGTTGATTTAGACTATTGCCTACATCTAATTAGTATTCCAATTTAACAAACTGCGCTAACTGGTCCCTGAAGGTTCATTAGTAAAGGTTTCCTTTGCTTCACAAATGCTCACTTAGAATACCATACTTAAGAAATGCATGAATTAAATCACAACTTCACATTTAAGAACGGTTCCTCCCCCAAGTCTGGAGAATTTGTAGTCCCTGGTAAACTGTTTTGGACTATTTAGGCATCAAAGACCAGTATTCAGAAACACTTAGCCAGGATTGGGAGACATCTGTAAATACCATTAATGAAAACACGAGACTTTAATTAAAGAAACATAGTATAAGATGAAAGGAATCTGGCTATACAGGAATTTGCATATTGTTTGTGATTGATTCTCACAACACATGTCCCAGGAATAGATGTACCTGCATTGTGCTAGAAAATTCCAACTTTTCAGGTTTTATAGTCATCAAACCAGCTAATCAAAATTATTACAATTTTTACAATTATTACCTTTGTGATTACTGACCCTTCAAAATGGGTGGTAAGCGAGGCAGAAAAAAGCAAATAAAACCAATGCCAGAATTTCCAATCCCCTACTCTGCTAAAACTTCTCTTGAAGTTTTTTTTTTTTTTTTCCAAACTTTTTCATAGAGCCCTACGTGGAAATATCTTCTGCATCTTTGTTAATGCCCTAAAGAGTAGTCTTCAGACTTTTTAATACATTAGAATGATTGGATACTTGTTCAAAAATGTCAATATTACCCCTACTTCTCCTGCTCCAAGCCATGCAAAATCTCCTGCTTTGGTAGCTAATGGGCTGATGCCTGGAAAACTATTTCAGACGGTATCCATTCTCTCTCGTTCCCTTAGCCTCTGCTTTAGCCTCCCCTCGCCTCATGCCATATATAAATATATATTTGTATGCTGATAAAATTTTCTCCTTCCTCTCATCTCATCCTCTTGAGAACCTCTGATCGAAAAGACAGAGTAGACCATCTGTTAGAAAAAAAAATGTCATTGCTTCAGAGAGCATCATCTTATAACTGATTTTGTTGAGTTAGGGTGATGATATAAAGTGGAAATGACCTGTGTTGTAAATTATTTACACACATTCTGAGGTAAACAATAAAAGTCTGCTAAGTCAAGACATTTCTCTTAGGGGGACATCCTACACAGATTGAATTTTGAGCATATTTTTGAAAGGGATAACAAATGATGGTCAGGAGGGGGAGGACGGCATCACGTATGTTAGCAGAAGACAAAACAGAAAAATCGGGGATGAGGAACCCTAAGTGTTCAGGAGGGAGATGATGTTGAGGGAAAGAACTTACTTGCCACTCGCCAAATTTTCAGAATGTACTGGTTATGACAAACAGCTCCCACCTCTCACTCACACCTTCCCAAGGTCAGAGAGGTGATTGTGTGATGAGACCCGACTCAAAAATCTCTCTTTCTCTCCCTTGGTCTTAGGTTAGCCCTGCCACAGAGCGGTGCCTTGTCTTCTCCCTCAGGCGATGCCCCCACCAGGTCTGGGACTGGCAGGCAACTCTAGGGGAAGGCAAAGCTAAGCCATATTCTATGTTCTGTCTTCATCAATAAGAAGACCGGTGTGGTATCCTCATCCCTCTGAGTTCTGTATATATTTCTTATCACATTTGATCCGAGAGTTTAAAAGAAAGGCAATATTCTGTGACCTTTAAATTTCAATGGCTGGTCTAATGGGAGAAGAAGCAGAAAATTAAGATAAACTTTCTGTCTCTCTGAAACTGCTCTTATCATGTCAATTTTTGTTTATTCCTTCACATGATTTCACTGCTGTTAAAAACTTTCCATGTCTTTGACTTTTCAAGGCTTCCCATTTTTTTGTTCCTACTCTAGTGGAGCAGCCTTGTTTCTCACTGTAGGGAGCAGATCAATCACAGCTCTTGCCACGCTTATGGCCCTTCCTAAAGGAAACTGCTCTTCCTACTTCCGTGACAGTCTCCGGGAATCACTTCTGTACCATATAATCACTGGTCACAGCTCACTGGATTGGGGGTGCACGTGTGACCCCAAGGCAACCAATTCATAAGCTGTCCAGCAATGAATCATACAGCCTTTTCTAAAACTCTCTGCCCAGACAAGCTGAAAGTAATGAATTGTGTCAGTCAGGTAGTCTTTCTTGGGACTTTCAACAGGTAAAGAGTGAATCAGGTGACAGTCAAAGGGAACAGGGTGGTTGGGAGCTAGAGAAGTGAACCCCAAGAGAAGCAGAGACAGAGAAGCTCAGTGGTTTTAGGAGGGATGAGTGGAGGGAGCTTGCCTTTCCAGAACATATAACCTAGGGTGCCGTCTATCTACACTAATTTATTTGAGCTCAGAGGGAATGCTGTTTTACACCAGTTGGTTACAAATTTGCACATAAAATCTGGAATCTTGACCATGGCCAAGGGGTCCTGCCTGTCTTGTTCATATCCTGCCTTTTCTCAGCTCTTGCCTCTCCTCCAGCCATGCGCTGCCCATCGTCATATTGTCCTGGAAGCTTTTCCAAGGTACCAAGTTCTTTCCCTCCTCTGTGTTTTCATACCGATTCCTCTCTCTGTATGAGTTGCTCTACTTCGTCCTACTCGTTTTCAAACTCTGTTAATTTCCCGGCCACTTCCCGTCAATTAAGTCTCAGGTGAAATGTCACTTCCTTGGACCTTCCCATCTGAAATATTATCCCTGTTTTGTTCTTAGCACTTCATGTTCCATTCTCTCCTAGCGTTAGTCATACTTTTCAATTATGCTTTTATTTGTGTGTTTATTTATTTGACAATAGCTCTTTCCATTAGTCTGGAAGCAATATGTCGGGTAGGGATTACGCGCATTTTTGTTCACCAATGTGTTCTTAGCACTTAGTGCAGTGCCTACGACATTGTAGATTTTCATTGTTCATTGAATGAATGAATGAATGGTAATAAGCAGTTCCCTCATTTCTGCTCATTCCCATATACCTGTCTCAAGTCCTCCACTTCTTTATCTGTCTCATTGTTTATTTCTTTTCTAATCTTTTGCATTTATAGTTTAACCACTACAAGCACACTTGACATTTATTATTATATTATCTGTTATTCCTTAGTTGTTTTATGTGTGCGGGGTTAATGTTTGCATTGGTGAAGGCAGGGACAGTGGCTCTAGCCTTTCTCCTATCTCCTTCTTCCCCAAAGTGCCTCGCGTAGTACCAGACTTGTTAGGAAAATTTAGTCAATACTTGACCACCTAAAACAAAGTCCCTTTCTTTCTTTCTTTCTTTTTTTTAAAGATTTTATTTATTTATTTGTCAGAGAGAGAGCGAGCGAGAGTGAGCACAGGCAGACAGAGTGGCAGGCAGAGTCAGAGGAAGAAGCAGGCTCCCTGCAGAGCAAGGAGCCCGATGTGGGACTTGATCCAATGACGCTGGGATGATGACCTGAGCTGAAGGCAGCTGCTTAACCAACTGAGCCACCCAGGCGTCCCAACAAAGTCCCTTTCACCCAAAGATTTAGATGCAGGGTGTGTTGAAGTTGTAGACTTACTTTTATTAACAATAATGCCTTTTCAGGAGAAGAAGCTGTGCTTTCTATCTTCATTGTTCTGATAATTGAGAAGTAAAGGCCCTCAGGTGCAGAACTCTGGAGTAAGGACTGGGGAAGTTTTAAGGTCCCCTTTCAAACATAGGTCTGAAATGTTTTTCAATTAAAACTCAGACAACTAATACTTGCTTTGTGCTTTGAGTACTAATAATCAGATTCAGGATTAACTTTGCGTGAACAAAGTCATTAAATGGTAAATGGGCCCTGCTTATTCATCTAAAAATTAGATTTTAGATTGACTAGCATTAAATTCAAAAAATTACATCCGTAGCTCTACTGTTTGGTCCTATTCTGCCTTAATTTTGATTTTATTGTTTCATCTGTACTCATCTCCAGATCTAGATTATAAAAATCTTTGAGAGTAGACACCTATCTTTTTAAAAAAAAACAAGTGGTCTTTATTATTTTAGTTTTCCTCCTTATTAGAATAAAATTTATATACAATAAAAGATACATATGTAAAGTATACAATTTGATGACTGTCGACATGTACTTTTATACTCCTGAAGTATGACTGCAGTCAGGCTACCGAGCATTTCTAGCACATCCAAAAGTATGTTTGTGCCCCTTGTCGTTCACTTGTCACTTCATTCCTTGTGCCGTGGGACCACTGACCTGTTTCTAGCATTATAAGCAAATTTACATTTTAGAGACTTTTACACTTTAGAGACTTACAGAAATGCAAACATACAATATATACACTTTTATTGCCTGAATTCTTTTTTTTTTGATATGATAATTTTGGAAGTCATTCCATGGCTTTCAAGATTACTACCATATATTAAGTACCTTCTGGCTGTTGAATACCATTCCATTGTAGGATTATACCATATCTTGTTTATTCAGTGCTGATGGACATTTGGGTTATTTCCAGTTTTAGAATTTTACAAATGACAAATTACTATGAACGTTTATGAACAAGCCTTTATGTGGACATATGTTTTCATATGGAATAGGATTATAGATGATGGACACTGGGTTATAGATGGTCTATGTTTAACTTTTCAAGTCTGCTAAACTGTTCTCCAAAGTGTTTGTACCATTTACATTCCCAGCAATTTATGAGGACGCATTGCTCCCAATACTTGGTATTGCCGGTGTTTTTGATTCTAGCTGTTTTGAAGGGTGTTTAAAGGTATACCTTTGTTTTAATTTTTTTCTCTTGATGACAAATGATGAACACTTTTTTCCATGTGCTTATTATTCATTTGTATATAGTCTTCAGTGAAACATCTGTCAAATCTTTTGTCCATTTGTAAACTGTCAAGCTATATAAAGAGTTCTTTATATATTTTGGATTCAAGTCCATTGCTTGATATCATTTTTAAATATTTACATTTGATGTAGAATTTCAGGTCATTGAGGATGGGTTCTATTTTTCTGGTTCTTCATATTTTAAGTAATTTTCTATCATGCTCATTCTGAAAATTTTGTTGCATAGACTCTGCATTCTATTATACTCTTTGAGGAATTTTATTGATGTTTCCTTTTTTTTTTTTACATTATTAACCAGGCATGACATAAGTTATAACATTTTATTATTTTCTGTGGGCAGTGCGATAAATCTTAGTTCAACTCTTTACACTTTTGTTGTGTTGTTTTAAATCTGTCACTTGTATATGGTTAAGACAGCAAATGGAACCTTTTTAAGTTTTCATACAAAGAACTAGGAGGTTTACTCCTTTTACTTTTTCCTTCTGGGATTTTCCTTCTCACTTTCCAGGGGCAGCTGTGGTTGCCCAGGCTCTTCCCTTGGCTCTTCCATCCAGAAAGATGGCTGCGCTTCTCTCATAGCTTCCTGTGCCACAGTAGAGGTCGGTAGCTGCAGCCCAGCTGTGGAGCAAAAAAAACACAGGAAAACACAAAACTTACCCCCATTGCTGGTCGCTCCTACAAATTTCTACTTCCCTGCAGAATCTGCCTGCTTTTGTTTACTCTTCAAAATCCTTTGGATTCTCTTCTAGGGTCTGTTGTTGTTATGAGTGGGAGGATTGCCTGGAAAGGAGTTATACCATCTTGCTGGGAAGCAGAACTCTACCTACTGCATAATTATTTTATTTTATTGTATTTTATTTAAATTCAAGTTAGCTAACATACAGTTTTATTATTAATTTCAGGGGTAGAAGTTAGAGATTCATCACTTTCTTATAACACCATGTGGGTCTCGGGAAGGTTAAACACCACGTGCACTGTCACATAGTTCATAAGCTGTGGAGCTGGGCACCCAGGTCCTCCTTTATCGCTTTACTTCTTGGGCTCGAATTCTATGCCAGTGTCTCTCTGCCTCTCCATATTATTTTGGCATAGGCGCTGTTTACTTTTATTGACTTAGGAGGCTGATGATCCCTCCCCAAAGTATTACACCTATGCAGAATGTTTCCAGATTTGCACAAAAACCGGGGGCTGAAGAAGAAGAATTCTATTTGCATTACAAAGGGAAGCCCAGTCTCATTTCTCTAGATAGTTCTCTTCTTTATCAAAAAATACACTCCAGGTATTTGCTCACAAAAGCCTTCAATACATGCTTGTTGAAATGAATTGAGTCCTTGGGAAAGTGTTTAGTGAGATCAAGTGAATCAGTGAAATAACGATGACAGTTCAAAATCATATCGAATTTAAAAGATCTAATAGCACCTTTGGTTGTACCTTAACACATACATTGTAACAACTTGAAACTCATTAACAGCCTGTTCTCTGTCTTGTATGATCAATTGTCTGCTTTCACTTACTAGATTTTTTTCTCTTGCTCTGCCTCACAAAAGAAGAGATGAGGACTAATGGAGGTACATACTAAAATCGGAGAAGTTTTATACACTCCTAAGAAGTTTCTCAACATTTCTTAATATCTTTCAGAGTTAAAAAAAACACAGGGGTGTTACTCATGAATTCTTTTCTATCTATAACATTATAGTTCTGTTTATGTCTTTGGACTTGGTTATTTCTGGAAAGGGTAGGGCTTTTTTTTTTTTTTTTCCCTATGACTCAGTCAGTGTTCATTTCGCCAACATTTATTTAGTAGCTAGCATGTGCCAGACACTGTTCTAAGTCCTGAGGCTAAAGTAGTGAAGAAAATTAAAAAAATAAAAGAAAGGAAAAAAAAAAGAACTAAAGAAAGAAAAGAAAAGAGAAGAAAAGCATTGCTGGCCACATGAACTTCAGTCTTCTAGTTGGCGGGGGGGGGAGATGATAGACTAATAAATTAATAAAATAACAAACAGAAATGTGAAATATATACTATGCCAGTGGTGATAAGGGCTGTGGAGAAAAACAAGTCAGAGAAAGGAGATAGTGCTGTTTTAAATAAGACAGAGAATACCTCACATAGTAGATAATCCTCATGCCCAAACCTGAAAGAGATGCAGGATCCGGCTCTGGGTTATCTGAGTACAGCAGGCCAGACAGCTTGAGAGTCTTTGATGGTTTGTTATCTTTCTTACAGAGCAATGGTTTGAGGGCCCTGTGTAGGGCGGCCCTGAAAAAGGAGATACCTGGCACATTCAAGGCACTGCAAGTAGGCTGTAGGTTAGTGGGGCCAGCTCACTGCAAGCAAGGGAGTTGGGGGGACAGGGAGACTGAGGTCGCTACGTCACATGGAGTGCTGTCTCTGAGGAAGACATGGGAGTGGAGGATTGGCTTGAGCAGTGGAGGGAGATGGTCTTTTGTTTTAACAGGTTTCTCTGAGTAGAATGGACTCTCGGAGACCAAGATCAAAGGAACAAAATAGTAGAGACAATGAAAGTAATTCAGAGACAAGATCCTAAAGGATTGGGCCAGGGTAGTGACAGGGGAAGAGGAGAGAAGTGGTCACACTCTAGGTACATTTTGAAGACAGAGCCAACAGGGTTCGCTGAGTGGAATGAGAGAAAAGAGGAAGTCAAGGATGAATGCCAACTGGCGACCAGAGCACCAGGAACAATGTGGCTGTCCTGAACTGGGGGGGAGCAGGCCTTGAGAAGGGTATGTTGCAAAAGAATAAGAATATAGTTTTACATGTGAATCCAGAGTTTAGGGGACAGGTTGGGCTAGAGACATGATTGTGAGTTGTCAGAATATGGGTAATAGTTAATACCATGAATATCGTCAAGATTACAAGGGATCCTTGCAGCGCTATAAAATTAAGAGATCCAGGAGATGAAGGACAATAGGAATAAAAGATAGGGAAGGTATGGGTTGGTGAGGTAGGAGGAACTCAAATTAAGAAAATATTTCAGGGGGGCACTTCGGTGGCTCATCAGTGAAGGGTCTGCCTTCAGCTCAGGTCATGATCGCAGGGTCCTGGGATCGAACCCTGCATCGGGCTCTCTGCTCAGCAGGGAGTCTGCTTCCTCCCCTTCCCCCTACTCATGCTCTCTCTCTCACTCACTTTCTCTCTTTCAAATAAATAAAATCTTTAAAAAAATATTTCAGAGCAGGGAGCAATCAATACATCAGCTGTGGCTAACAGGTCAAGTAAGTTGAGGAATAACAATGTGGAGGTCACTGGAGGTCATGACCACATTAAAAACAGTTTTATGAGAGCAAAAGGGCCAAAAGACTGGTTGCAAAAATATTTTAGAGTTAACTGGGAGAGAGGAACTGTAGACAGTGAGTGTAGAGAAGACTATTTAAGAATTTCCCCCTAAAAGAGAGGCAGAGAAACGGGGGGTAGCTAGAAACAGGTACAGGGTCAAGAATTTTTGTCTCATTTTTTTTTTTTTAATTTAGTAAGATGGGAGAAATTGCCAGATGATTGTTTGGGTGCTCCTGGAAGTGATCCAATGAAGAGGAAGAAGTGATGATGCAGGAGACAATGTGGAGAAATGCTGACAAAAGCAGAAAGGGGACAGAGGTTATACCCCAAGGAAGGGCTGCTCTTAGATGTGAGGCTGGACAGCTCCTCCAGAGCAAAGAGGAGGGAAGATTGACACCCTTCGCAGATAGACAGGTGCATCTGGCCTTTGTCTTCCAGTTGCCAAAACTTTTGGTTGATGTAAGGGAAGATGAAAAAAAAAATTAAAATGATGTTGGCATCTGACATAAGGGCATAATAAAAATTCTGGATTTTACTGAGAAGAAAAGAAAGGCTGGAAAGGGTTAGCTTGTTCAGTGTCTTATTTCTCAAGGTGGGAAAACTAAGGCCAGGAAGTTATTAGCTACTTATTGGTAGAACTGATGCCAGAACTCAAGGTTTCCATCTAATCATTCTGTCCTTAGCTCACTACGTTGTGTTACTTGGTTATTTAAAAAGGTATCATCCCAGTTGGTAAACACAGTATTTTAAATGGACTATCTCTCTATGAAAGCAAATTATATCAATAAATAGTATATTACCAAGTAAGCATATAGTAATAGGGAATCGTGAATTGTAGTCTTTCACATTATTTCTTCCAACTGTCACAACAATCATGAGTTGTACAGGGCTGTGACCCATTTTGCAGGTAAAGAAATTGATACCTCAAAGCAATTAAGTAACTTATCTAAGGTTATAGAGCCATAGGTGGTAGAACCAGATTGGAAATATAGGTTTCCTGACTCAAATCTAATAAAATCTCTTATATATCATTACTAGTAGTGAAATATCAAATCATGCTCCTGAGTTGCCCAAAAGATTAAATTATTTTCAATATCTTCTATTAAGGTAGAGAAATAATTAAGTTACATGTAATTCAAGTAAGTGTTTTAATACTTTAGGAAATACATTTCAGTTGTCTGAAGACATTACTCATCAGAACTTCTTACTTCCCCAGGACAGATGAACGTGCAAACACAAGAGAACAGATGGTCAGCAGGTAGCTGATGAAATAAAACTTTTGGGGATGAGTACCACTTAAATATCAGACAACCTAGTTTAAAAGTCATTGGTCTTTTGAGATATAGAAATATTTTTCAAATTTCTTAGATTGTGAGATCGTTGGTGGGAAGAGAAGCTGATCTTTGAGAGAAGCTCCTGACTCGTGTCTCTTGCACAAGTATGGGGAATCCAACCTGAAAACCCAAACGGCATCAGGATCCCTTGGAAGACACTCCAAGATGTGAAAAGCAAACGTAAGACTGGCTGCAATGCCAGTGGATAAGAAAGGACAAAGGAGTCCCGAAGCAGTACCTCTGAGTGGGGGACCTAAGGGCATTGTCCCACTTTACTTGAGCACTGACACGCAGAGTCAAGGAAACCAACACAGTGCTTTCAGTTTGAGACAGAAAAGGGATAAGAACAGAATGTTACAGTTCATGTCAGCATGGGTTAACTAGGTAACTTTCAGGCGATAAGAAAGTGAACTATTTAAGATGTTCATAGAACCCAAATCATTTGATTTTGGACTTCTATTTCCTAGTCTTCATTTTTATTAAAGCACTGATGACAAAGCAGAGTGAGTTTGAAGCATCCATTGGTTCAAAATTATGATTCTCAACTTGCAGATGGGGCCATGCAAATAAAACTCCAGCCTTTCTCGGTGCATCCCTAAGCTGCTGGCCCCGTCGTAAGAATCCGCCGTCCAGGTCTATGGCGATTTCTAGCTAGAAGGACACCATTAACTACTAGAAAGTCTTCATTGTCAGCCTCGTACCTCTCTTTCCAACTTTTCTCCTAAGGTCTCTCTCATAAAAGCAAGAGTTCCAAGCCTTTTCTTAAGTCCCTTCACCCATGAAAGAATGTGCAGAGTCACATAAGAAATACTCACTAGCTGTAGGGCCCTGGGCAAATTACTTAACATCTCAACACTTAATCTCTTCATTTTGGCCAAATGTCATGCCTTCCATAGGTCTAATTCAGCATCTGCCTACTCTCCCTTCCTCCACTCTCATGTTTTGAATCCGGGGTCAGTTTCACTTGTGCAGCTCATTCATTCATTCATTCATTCACTCATTCATTCATTCATTCACTCATTCATTCATTCACTCACTCACGCACCCTTCATTTATTTAAATCAACACAGTTTTCAAGTGCCTTCTAGGAGCCAGGCCTTTTGTTATGTCCAAGGTATATATTGGGGAATAAAATAGACAAGATTCTTCTAATGTTGAGAAATTCCTGTATTGATGTGCTTGCATTTCTTCATGAAAGCCTTTGAGTTCTACAAAGTTTTGATCAGGTTGACTCTAAATGATAATATATACTGGTGTGTTTCAAGCATTCATAGAGAATCTTAAGGAAGCAAAGTTTACTTACAAGCACATTTCTGTAAAAAGCCAACTAAGTGGAAAAGTCAACTAAATAAGAAAGGTAAAGGTAAAGCTAGTTAAATAAATGCATTTAAAAAATTTTTTTTAAAAGATGTCATTTATTTATCTGACAGATATCGCAAGTAGGCAGAGAGGCAGGCAGAGAGGGGGGAAGCAGGATGTCCACTGAGCAGAGAGCCCAGCTCAATGCAGGACTCAGTCCCAGAACCCTGGGATCATGACCTAAGCCGAAGGCAGAGGCTTTAACCCTCTGAGCCACGCAGGCACCCCAAATAAATGCATTTTTAAGACTATTTTTCAGGTCTAAACATAGGAAAAGGTGCACATTTTCACAATTGCTTTGGATAAAGCATGAAACTATGGGAAGTGTTTGAATTCATCTTCCCCTGCCATTCTATAGTTATCCCACTTCACATAGTTTAAGGTGTTGACTCTTTTTAAGGAAGATTTATCTATCTATCTGTCTTTCTATCTGGATCAATCGATAAGTCGATCAAAAGGTAGATACATTTGAAAACATGTGATACTTAAGATAAGCAAGAACCCTATAGCTATGCTTGTTAGAAGTGACGAAAAGTAAATTAGGGGAACATCTGGGGACAGAACACACAAGTCTGTCACCAAAATTAAATAGCTATAGCAAATACATTTTTTCAAAAACATATTAATGAAGAACAAAAAGTCTTCGGTATTGTATGGTTAAAACATGCCTACAAGTGTGTGCGCACACACACATACACACACACACCCCTACACACACATACACACACACATTAAAAATCAGTGTCACTTGGGTAAATAATAATTTGATTTTTAAAAGACCTGCAGTCACGGCATTATGCAATTACAATTTTAACAACGACAAACTTTAATTAACGAGCTGTGAAATGCAAGCTGTTCGAAGTTACATCAGCATTATATGTTAAACAGAACGGAGCTAGCCAACTTAATTCTAGTAATCAAGTTAATACCTAAGAGATTCATTGAGTATTGTCCTTCCTACATTTTATTAATGGTTTCTGTGAAGCTCAGCTGCATAAAATGTAAAATTGCTCCAAAATTACAGGCTAAACCCCTAATTGGATCGAGAGAAAATAAATATCAATAAAAGGCGAACTCTGGGAAACGATATGTATGATTGAAATCTAGTTGTTTGCTGTGCATGGACTTTGTGCACTTTCTTCTTCATGTTCCCCTTGATTGTTGTGTTTATTCTGGAAGTCCAGAATTTATACTCTGGGAATAGTATACTTGGAATGGTGAATCTGAACTTAATGACTTACTGATTCATAAGATCTTTTACGTTTTCTTTAAAATATAATCTATGTATTAGTACTCAGGCATAACTCATTATGGTACCACATTTATTATGGTGCCAAGAGTATAGTAGGTTCAGCAAATGTTGGTGAAACTGAACTTGATCTTCCTAGTCTCCATCTGAATAGTGATTGTTCCTTATTTCCTTCTTCTCTTCTTGTCTGTGAAGTAAAGCCCAGGTGTGTTGTATCTACGATGTCCTGTGGTTTACTCAGAACTCATTCTCCTTCATCCATCCATCCATGATTCACGTGGTTAACATCTGCCTAATCGTGTAAGCAAGGAACTTGGAAGCCACCCTTTCTTTGCTCTCTTTAAACAACCCCCGTCCATATCTGTCAAATCATGTCACCACTTTTCCGCATCTATGGCTGCTGCTGTAGGCTAGTGCATCCTGTCTTTGTGTAGGCTGGAACAACACGCTTCAAAGTGGCCCGCTTGACTTCCTTTTTCCCCTATTTTCAGTCATTCTACACTGTATTACTAGAGTTACTTTTCCAAGATAAGAATTTCACCTCTTCTCTTTTGGAAATATTCTGAAGTATAAGATGGAGTCTAAACTCTTCAGCATAAGAGATAAGAAACCCCACTACAGTAGTCTACCTGTTTCCCTCTCATCAATGGCCATGTTCTCCAACACATCCTTCAAGCTTGCTGAAATTCTCTTTTTTAAAAAAGAGAACTATCAATGCATATCAACGCACCCACTGCATCCCACTGTCCTTCCAGAAAAGTTTATTTCAGGTCTCTTACCATGTGTTATCCAGGTATGAAGCTAGGCAGTAGTTCAAAGATTAAAAAAAAAAAAAAAAAAAGACAGAGGCCCTTTCTTATTTACTAGTTGTCGTTGTTTCCAAAGTTACTTGCTGTCTCCCTACAGCCTGGTCAGGTCTTCCTTATCTTATGGGAATAAAGATGAAAACCCTAAAGCCCTTCTCAAACTACTATGCTTTTTCTTTTCAATGCATGAAGGGTCTTTAGAACAAAAAGATTGCCAGTATGACTTGGACACAGTAAAAAGGGAATAGTGCATGAAGTGGGACCAGAGAAGACATAGAAAAATTCACAGAGAGCATTATAGGTCATAATACAAAACTTGGTTTTCTACCAAGTACAATGAGAAGACTGCATTATTAGCGGTATCTAAACAGCAGTTTTATCTATTAGCCTCCAGTAGGCTTAGCATCTAGACTAGTCTGTGAGTTTACCCAAGGCTTTTTTTTAAGATCTGGAAAAAAAAAAATTGTAAGCTTAAAAGTGAGAAAAAAAGTTATTCCTGGAAAATTAGAATCAATAAAAGTATAAATAAGTTTCTGTAGGATGTAATATCATGTGAAATAGTTAGGCACAGTTCAATCCAACTCTACCTAAATGTTAACACAATAAGTTTAAATCATAAGAACAAAATAATCTTTAAGAAAACTCAGATTTATAAAAATTACTTAAAAAATTCCAAAAAATTTTAGGGAAGTCATACTTAACATGTGATATGAATGTGTTTTTATATGTTTGAAATAATATCGGGTGGGGTCCTCCAAACTTTAGAATGCTGGGTGACCAAGAAGGTCTCATAACAGACATGGACATGCTTGCTAATATCTAAAAAGAATGGAGTGTCTCAGAGGACAAGAACCTTTCAGAAGGTGAATACTCTCCATATACATAACTATTGATAAATAATATCCTCAGATAGTAAAATGTGTATACATAAAATATTGCATATTAAATATAAGACATTATCTATTTTTTCAAGTGACTGCGTTTTTAAACATTTTTATATAAGAAGTATGGGCTCAAGACTTTAGCTATAATATATACACCACTAGTATATAATCCTGCCCCTCGAGTAAGGTTCAAGGTTTTTTTCAATGTCATAACAAGGTTTTTTTCAATGTCATAACAAGATGTATCTGGCAGTTCTGAAAACTAGACCCAATAAATATTTACTTGGTATTTCCCTTGGCATGTGTCTGAGAATGTATTTCCTACCCATCTAGTAGACTGGGTTACTTTTTTTTCCCTTCGTTAATTTTTGTCTCATATTGACTAGATACACACAAAAACACATATACTCATATGCACAAACACACACAAACATACATATAAACACACAATTATAAAGATCAGGCATCTCACATCCCCAAAGAAAATTGAAATAAGATTTTTGCTTTTTCTTTATGTTTCCAATATAACCTGGATCCCTGCCAGCCACGCCAGAATTGGATACCATCTGTGAAATTAATTTGAATTTCACTAAGTTTAATTTGCTTGCCTCTAAATCAGCCATGGCAACCCTCCAAAATTATTTTTCCAAGTTTAGACTTTAATTTTATTCCAAGATCTTTCTCCTGAGTATATTTTGGTCTCTTTCACTAGAGAACTGTCCATTTTAACCATTCATATTTCTTATCTTCCCAGTATTTGATTTAGTGGTTTGGGTCTGAGACTAAGCTCTAATATAGTTAAGAAGGAATGATGTTTGTTATTTCAGCTAAGAATCAAGACAATTGTTCCCAAGTCATTAAAAAAAAATTTTAGTTTTTAGAAATGTTCGCCCTGATTTGGAAGTTATATGTGGCAGAAAGGAGGGAGGTTGAGGGAGACCTCAGAGCAGCCTTTCTTACTCTTGTTATCCCAGAAGAACCCTTGAAATAATTTTCAGGTCTCAGGGAGTCCCTACATGGCATTATTATATCTTTAGTCCTCTATACATTGGTGTAATTTGTAAGTTTTAAGTATAATAATCCAACTAAACTCTCAGTGCTCTTTTGCATGTAAAAAGATTTTTTCCTCTAGATCAGTGTATTTGGCCAGCTTCTGAGATACTCTTTTTTGTAGGTTTCTTCCTTCTCACACGCTAATGTTAGCCAGTAGGGAAGGGGGAGGAAACATCAGTTCTTTTGGTTTTTAAATTCTTGCTTGACTTTTTTTTTTTCACTTCTTTTTTTTTTTTAATTTTATTTTATTTTTTCAGTGTTCCAAGATTCATTGTTTATCCACCATAACCAGTGCTCCATGCAATAGTGCCCTCCTTAGTACCCACCATCAGGCTCACCTAACCCCCACCGTCTCCCCTCCGAAACCCTCAATTGAACATCACTTCTTTTTTTTTAAAGCCCATCCAAGTAGGTTTGACGGTCTGATCACTAATTTCTACCACACAGTTGCTGAGGAGCTGTTGTATGTGATAGATGACATGTACAAGAATAGTGTTAGTCCCTACTTAAAACTAAGAACATCTTTTTTTTTTTAAATTGTCTTGTGTTAGTCACCATACAGTACATCATTAGTTTTTGATGTAGTGTTCCATGATTCCTTGTCTGCGTATAACACCCAGAACTCCATGTGATCCATGCCCTCCTTAATACCCATCACCAGGCTTACCCATCCTCTCATTCCCCTTGCTTCTAAAACCTTCTGTTTGTTTTCCAGAGTCCATAGTCTCTCATGGTTCATCTCCCACTCTGATTTCTCCTCCTCTATTTTTCCCTTCTCCTAATGTCTTCCATGCTATTTCTGATGTTCCACAAGTAAGTGAAACCATACGATAATTGACTTTCTCTGTTTGACTTATTTCACTCAGCATAATCTCCTCCAGTCCCATCCATGTTGATGCAAAAGTTGGGTATTCATCCTTTCTGATGGAAGCATAATATTCCACTGTGTATATGGACCACATCTTCTTTATCCATTCGTCTGTTGAAGAGCATCTTGGCTCTTTCCACAGTTTGGCTGTTGTGGACATTGCTGCTGTGAACATTGGGGTACATATGGTCCTTCTTTTCACTACATCTGTATCTTTAGAGCCATCGCTGTGTCGTAGTGTAGCTCTATTTTTTAATTTTTTGAGGAATGTCCACATCTTTGTAGCCAAACTTACTTAAAAAAAAAAAAAGCCAGGTATTTGAATCAATCGTCATATACCAGGAACAGAACATCAAATGACCCGATCCTAACCAACTCATGTATTCATCACATCCCTCTCTATCCCCATTCATTGCAGTTAGTGCAATATGTGGCTTTTGCCAAACATCCTTATGATGAAACTCTGGTGTGTTCTATTCCATTATATTCTAGTATATTATATTTCATGAAAAATAAAAAGCCAGTCAAGAGCTACTAAAAATATTTTTTAAAAATTGTAAAAAGCCAGGTAGGTAAGTAAACTCAGCTTACCTTTTTTGAAATTGTTCCCTTCTTTACTTCTAACAAAATCTTCGAGCTCCTAAGACAAAGATAACAAATTTCTGTCAAATAAATGACAAAAGGGTTTGGTAGGCTACCAAAGATTGGCTTGGTAGATTTAGTTTAAATGAAAGTTGCAAATAGATTTGAATAGATGTTTTTATGATATGAAAATTATTGATAGTATCATTAAGATGTTGACTTGTTACACAACTTGTAGAACCTATCAGGTGTGGTCCCGCATATATCCTAGCATTTTACTCACTTGAATATAACATGCTGGCATTATTGGGGTCTTAGCAATTGTGTTACCTTTACTTTTCTGGGCAGTAAGTTCTGCTGCTAAATAATTTGGCTTCTAAGCCTTTTCATTGAATGTTATGTTTTTTTGTTTTTCTTTTCTTTTTTTTTTTTTTAAAGATTTTATTTATTTATTTGACAGACAGAAATCACAGGCAGGCAGAGAGGCAGGCAGAGAGAGAGAAGGAAGCAGGCTCCCTGCTGAGCAGAGAGCCCGATGTGGGGCTCGATCCCAGGACTCTGGGATCATGACCTGAGCCGAAGGCAGAGGCTTTAACCCACTGAGCCACCCAGGCGCCCCTTGTTTTTCTTTTTTAATAAAATCTTTATTCTGTTTTGAAATTCCAGTAGCCCTTAAAAATAATTGTCCCTTTTATTTGTCAAATGGATATGATTTGTAGTTGTGACTTTTTCACTTTGCTGCAATTCTAGTTTTCTGGATATAGAGCAGGCAGAAAAAATCTGAGAACTTGGATTACTAGCCCATTTAAAATCATTGACAAGTAGCTTTCACTATAGTGCCAGACTATGTGTGCATCTGTGTGTTTCACTAGCACAGTGAAATGACGGAGAGGATTAGAGCTCATCAGTAAACATATCAGACTTGTTTGTAGGCCAAGGACTAGAATCCTTCTTTTCCATTGTATACATGCCCTAGAAACTTACCACGTTGTATCATTAGATGTGTTTCTAACACACAAACATTAACAACCTATAAAATGTAAGGGTAGAAAGAAGAACTAAATGAGAAAATTACCCAAAGTATCAAAACTTCTCTGCACAATTGAGTTTGAATTTACACAATTTGTATTTTGCAACCTTCACAAGCAACAGCCAAGTGGCGGGGCGGGGCGGGGCGGGGGCAGGCAGCTAAACCATGGCGTGGAAAAATTCCTTCTTTAGGATAGAAATTACTCATCAATCAGTTGATAGTACACGATGGGAGGCTGGGTGTAGTAAGCCGACAGTATCACTGTCGCATACTCTTGTCCTTCCTTTTGTGCAAAATTCTCACCAGTTATCAATGATCTCCTTAATCCTACATCAAAAACTGAAAATTGGCTTAAGCAAATGAACGTGGTCCCACCAAGCCCTGCCATACAGGACTGAAAGACTGCTATCTAAGTATACCTACCAGAGTCAGTCATTGTTTAATCTGTAAGCATTGAGAGGCACGTAAGTTAAAATGTGTATCTGTGTGTGTGTGTGTGTGTGTGTGTGTGTGTGTGTGTGTGTGTTAGGGGGGTTGGTCACAGTCTGCTGTGGAACCCCAGCCACAAATCTAGGATTCCAGAGAGCCCTCACTGAGAAACACCATCTTAGGATTAAATAGCACCAACCGTCCTTCTCTTGCTCTTCATTTTGATCAAAATGTCAAAGATTTTTTTTTTTTTTTGAGTTTCTACTGAAAACAATAATCACCTAGTGATTTTGAGCTCGGCCTGTCCAGTCCCCGAGGCATTTGCCTAGACACAGCAGACGCGGAGAAGTGCCATATATTCCCCCTTCCAGAAGGCACTCCTGGCCCCACGACAAAGGGTGTGGTTAGCTGACAGTCTCCAACCATTTGCTTCCTCCTGACCCACCTTGACCTTTGAGACAAGGTCTTGCTATTCTTGGGGGTGGTCTCAGGCCAATGGCTGAGCAAGGTGCTGTATGATGCCTGACCATTTCCACCCAGTGTAGGGCTCCCCCAGTGAGCAGTCCTTGCTCTGGAGTTTTCCTTTTGGCTGAGACAGACTGGTGAGAACTGTCCTGCAGCCTACTGGCTCCCCTGCCCAATCTGCTTCCTTCCTTTTCCTTTAATGGGAGTTTACTTTCTAAGAAACTATTTGCACATCAAAGTCCAACTCAGCCCTTCCTTTCTGGTAAATCCAAAATGGTACGGTTGTACCAGGAGTGGTCTGAAAAAGCAGGTGGTCAAATGGGGCTTTGGAATCCGACCACTCACTGGCTGGCTAGTAAAGAGGATCCCATCCTTCGCAGACAGCTCCTAGTACGAGGGGGTGGTCTAGTCGTTCCCGTGCTCACTCACAGTGGGCTGGGAGGTTGAGCTGGGATAGGCCATGTACTGCCAGTGCAATCATTCAGGGTTTAAAATGTACCATGAAACAATTATCAAGACAATGGAATTGGATGATTATTACTAAATTGCATTGAGTCTCTTGGCTAACTTTTAAAGAAGCCCTCACCTTAGGCAGTAGAGGAGCAGAAAAAGCTGAAAATCAAGCACAGGATGTGATAGAGTGGCTGACTTCAAAGATGACTGAATGTTCAAATGAGGCAGATCTGTTATGTGGAAGTCATGACTAGTTGGAAAACCTTAGGACCCTATACACAGGGTGGGGACATTTGGCTTGAAGGTTTGATTACCCAGACTTATCTGCTCTTCTGGCCTTGAAGAAGTTGCCCCCACTCCTCCCTCAAGAGCTAGTGTCCACCTCCCCAACTCCCATGCCCTGCCAAGCCAGAAGATACGAAAGGAGGAATCCCACCTCAGAAGCTGCCCACATGCTTTCCTGACTCCAGACCTACAACCAGAGATAAGTAACAGCAAAACCCAGCCAGGGATAAGCTACCTTAGAAGGGGGAACACAGGGACCACACTCCAAAGGAGCTACAAGAACCTGCTCGCAGGGATCAGCAGGGGCTGGGCTGAACCTCTGTGCTGGAGGCCGAGGGTGCTTGATCAAGGGAGTCCAAACATAAAAGACTGCTTGTCAGAGAGTTTACCGATTTGGGATGCTTGTTTGGGGGTAATATCCTGGCAAGGGCCCAAGGAGTCGGTGCAAACTTGTGGCTTGAATGGCTCCTAGAGCCTAGATAAGGCAATGGCTCACACCGAATGAAGTTGAAATACTTAACATTGCCTAGTGATACACACAAGAGAATGGAAAAGAAGACTGAGTGAGGGATGTGTGCTGGAATGGTCATATTACATGAAGCAAGAAGAATCGCCAGATGTTCTTATGTTCCGTGGGGGGAGTTCCCCACATCAAACACTGACCGAGGCCACCAGGAATTCACTGGAGAGGACATCAGTATCACCACGGTGTTCGGTGCTGTCACTTCTCTGTGGACCAGAGATAAAGGTAGAAGAGACTGTCAGAGAAACTGGCTTAGTAATAGCAACGGGGATAATTGGGTTCTTAACACCAGACCTAGGAGATCTTTGTTTCCCGGAGCACAGGTAAGATCAGAGTGGCAGCCAAGGGAGCCTAACCCCCAGAGAACTATGAAGATGGTTTGTAGAATGTTGTTATATTTTCCCACGGGAAAATACATGAATTGCCAACACAATCAAAAGAAAACCAGAATTCATGAACAGGAGTCAGGTCTATTGCCTACACAAAACCACATTCTTCTGCCCAGTTTCTGGATCTGAGCCAATTTGCAGACTAGGATCCACTGACTCGAGAGGATTGGGATCCTCAGGGGAAAAGACTCTATTATACCCTGTGATGGTTCCCCCAGTCCTTCTCCAAAAGAGCCAACAGCCTAGTCCAGTGCCTCTATGTTGGGAAAGGGGCGACACCCAAACACACAGAGGCCTATTGGACCCAGGATTTGTTCTGATACTGATATCAAGTGACCTGATGTGTTACTATGCTTTCTCCATCAGAGCGGGGCATACCTGGGAGTCAGAATAAGAAGGGCTCTGGCCATCTTCCAGCTGTGGTTGGGCAGCAGGTCTGTGGGTGCACCCACTGGTCATTTCCCCATTCTGTGGATGCTTATTGGGCATTAACACACCTGGTTTCTGGAATAGCTCCCACACTGTATGCTGGCTCTATGCGATGGAAGCTTTCATAGCGGAGTGGAGAGCTTCTGAAACTGCCTTCCATGCTTTGTTCAGGATGGGCAAGAGAAAACAGCATCCCGGGGGATGCTAGAGAGTCATGCTACTCTTAAAAATCTAAAGGATTCAGTGGTGGTAGTTTCTGTTTTGTCTATATTAATCGCATTTGCCCCTTGCACAAACCAGCTGGGTCCTGGAGAATGACTATAGACCGTGCCCCGATCAGCCAGGTTTCTGCGTGGTCTTCGCTGCTGCGTGTGATGTGGCTTTGTTGCTGCTGCCGGTTAGTAAGAGCTCAGGTACATCACGGAGCTACCGATTTGGCAACTGTGTTTTTCTATTTAGATGGGGGTGGGGGGGAAGGAACAGAAACCATTTCCCTTCATATGCAAAAAAAGAACCCTCTTTACTGTTTTGCCTCAAGACAAAACTCTCTCACTGTCAGTCCTGACACAGTCCGAGAGCTTTGGAGCTTGAGGACATCCTGCAGAGAGTCCCACGGATCCGTTCGTCACACTGGTGTGCCATGTGGATCCGCTGGAGGAACAAGAAGGGGCCGGTGCGCAGGGAAGGGTACCTGCGCTCCAGAGGGTGAGAGAGAAATCCTTGGAACACGCACGGATTCCCCGTTCACTGAAGATTTTAGGGGTCCCGGGGCTCACAGTTTGCTGGGTCACCCCTTTCCAAGTAAGTTGTGGCAACTGGCATCCGTCTTCCATCCCAGAGGCAGCTCTCAAACTTTTTAAGTGCCTGCTTGCCCTCTTCAGGTTCTGAAGGCAACGCGTTCTGTCCCCAGGAATTCTGCTCTGATCCTGAGAGTGAGTGGCAAGAAAAGCTGCCCACCTTGAATGAGGCCTCGAGCAGGAGAGGACTCTGGAGCAGGTGCAGGGTGCTGCAGCACCCTGGGCAGCCGGCCCTTTGGAACTCAGCCTCACTGGGGCCGCGAGCCCGTGGGGTGAGGAAAGGAAGTAAAGCAGGAAAGAGAGATACAGGAGAATGGGCCCGAGTCGAGCAGGGGGAGACTTCAGTGCTCCTCTGAAGTCTGCATGCCTTCTCCTGTGGGCAATTGGGATCCCTTCTTTTTGGTTTTGTTTTGTTTTGTAGACGTATAGCTTAACAATAGAAGTTTTAGAGAAACTTCGTTGAGGTTCCATGTACAGGATGGAGTAAAGGATGCTGGATGCTCTTAAGAGGATCATTTAAGCTTTTACATTTTCTTGTCCCTTCCCCCCTCCCCTTAAACATGCTCATCCAAAACATTAATCTTAACTAGGGCTTGGGAGGAGAGAAGAGGCAGGAGACTCAGACTGTGTGCGTCAGATGCTCCGTTTTGTCCCTGCTTGATTCGGGGCTCATTTTTTTCTCTTGCTTGTTAGTTTCCTGGAAAGCGGCTGTTTCACTCCCTGCTCCAGAGGACGGGGAAAGTCATTGCTATCAATGCCTTCATTACTACCTAGATCCACTACAACCAAATTGCATGTCTTGGGGAATTCATTACAGTGAGTTCCTACCTGTATATTGTAAGTACGACATTGCCTATAAAGGACTCTTAAGTTCCTTGGAGAATAATGTTATTTATTCTCTGCAGCTCCTTTAGAATCTCTTTAAAGTGTTTGACTTCCAGAGGGCTTGAAAATACTCTCCAACGGAAAAAAGAGTGAAACTGTTTCTAAACGTAAAACAATGAAACACTTGTAATAATCAAGCTTATCAAAGGGAATGTGGTCATTTCATTATGCTTCCACGCTCAGGGTAATTGAGTTAATTCTTGATTTCACTTGTGATAATAAATATTTGTAGAATTAATTATTAGTCATATAATTCAGAGTAAAAAAAACCTAACCGTTTGTCAAATATGCCCTCATTGAGACCACACACAAACACATACACACACACACACACACACTAGAGAGAGAGAGAGAGAGAGAAATTACACTTTGTTCTCTCAAATCTCCTTTTCCTTATAGTGAAATCTTGTACTGTATCGAACGATATGTAAACAGAGGCCAGGGGTAACCTTCTGGGTGAGTGCTTCCTGTATTTTTCTTTGGTGTAGGTAATCAGACTCCAGTATTTCCTTACAAGTGTGAGCGTGTTTCTCCTAGGAGTAAGGCCAAGTTCGTACTTGAGTAAGAGCTCCCTCCGCTGGAGTCTCAGCTTTAAAGCCTCTGCCTACTATTTACCTTCCATCAATAAGTTCCCCTTCCTGCATGTATCCCGCCCAGCACTGGCAGATTAAACCAACAGAGCATTGAATAATGTTGTTCAGAGAAGCTGCCAGGAAGCCCATTCATCAGTCCAAGGAGGCTGAAGTGCAGAGAAAAAGAAAAAAACTCCGTAGCGACTAGTCATTCTCAAATCCCATCGGCTGCACAGGATATGCTCTTGGAAGCTGGGAGCATAAACTGACTATAATAATCACATGCCTTCAAGGTCCTCGTCCACTTTTTCATCAAATGCACCTTTTCATGAATTATTGCTTTCGAGAAAGAGTTGGAGATTTACATCCCAAAAGTTCTACCCCAGGGTCACTGTGTTTTCTTTAAGAAAGTTTACAAATTTGGGCTATCTTTCTAAAAAAATAAAAACTCAGTTAACACTGTTTTAGGGCATTTGGGTTAATCAGATATTCTAGTTAATTCTGAGTGACTGCTTTTGTCATACTTGGACTGCATATTTTCCATGAACTGGAATAAAATAAGACCAGATAATTAGCACAAACTATATAGGCCATGTTCAACCATTCTGGTGAGGTCTAGGGTTCACTGTTATGAATATTCATTACTAGCTGTGTAACCTTTATTAAGTTAGAGAAGCATTTTGAAGATTTTTTTTTTATCCCAAAATGGGGCTGTTAACACATTACCTACCTCAAAGGTTTGTTCCAAACATTTAATGAAATAAAGAAGGCAAAAGTACCTTGCAAACTGTAAAACCTATTATAGGAGATACAGTTTTGAAGCCATGAGGTAGATGTTTTCAGACTGGCTGAACTTTGTAATGATATCTGTGAATGAGTATCATATGTGGGATTAATATCGTTAATACAGGAACATACTATGTGTCATAGCTTTATCATGAGGAGCAGCTGACCAAGTAACATTTGGCCTAAAGGAGAATGTTATCTTTTCACATAATAGAAACACACCAATTTTTGTTTGTTTGTTTGCTTGTTTTAACTGGTGTTATTTTTCTAAACCCAGTTCTCCATTTGCAAAGAAAGAGAAAAAGTGCAATTTCATCTTGGGGTTTTTTTTTGTGTGTGTGTGACTTTCTTTTTTGAGTGAGCAGGTATTTCTAGCTTATCATCATTCAATAGCGTCAGTGAAATTTGAGTATTTTTGCATAAATGGCAGGGTCAAAGTCAACATAAGCCAATTGACACACACAATCCTCCAAAAATTAATTAGATTGTGTGATCACAGGGCTGCCAGAATGTGTGTACATACTTACTGTGTTGAGCTCTGTCAGTATCTACTCCTAACCACATTTCTGCTTTCCCGCGTCACAAATCCAATCACATAAGTAGGAACTCAGTGAATCTTGGTTGAAGGCAGTCATTATACTCACATATGGTAGAACTATCATGTTCCCTGGAACAGTGTTGAAGTTAAGTATTATAATTTTTTGGACATTGAAAAAAAATCATAGGCAGCTCATTATGTGGACTACCAAAGTGTACTTCAGGCATTTTTCCATGCGGTGAGTGATCTTTATCAAGGAGAAATTGTTATATAATTGGCCTAGTAAATGTGTGCTGATGATTCTCATATTGAGCTGTTACAAAATTTATTTTGTTTATTGTGACCAAAGAAGATGAGAAACCATCTGTCCTTAAGGGGTCAAGTTTCGTTAGAGTTATGTACCGAGGACAGTTCTATGTCATTACGCACATCATTTCCTTCTTACCTTGTCTTTTCTGATAAAGTTATGTGCTTCCTTCATGTGTTCAAGTAATTCTTTGTGTATTTCACAACACAGTGTATTAAAAAAGAAATTCTTTCAAGGACTCAAGGACTCTGAACTCTTGGAGTTTTTGTGGTTTTTCTTTTCTTTTCTTTTCCTTTTTTTTTTTTTTTTTTAATCTTTAGTACCTAGCACAGCGCCCAAGATCCCCACCACAACGAATCTCACTATACTGTTGTTGTATAATAAGAGAATAACAAAAGAAATACTTCATGTTTTCTCTACCTTGTTAGGATCCTGGAGCTAGGACAAGGTGGTATCCTCAGAAAAATATTCGCAAGCATAGGGCCAACTGCTTGCTTGATTTAACAATTTGCCTATAAAGTCTGCTAAAAAAAAATCTGAACTTCCCAGGGAATACAAGTAAATGATAATTTGGTTGTTGTTTAGGGTTGGAGCATTTGAAGTGAGCAGCTGGGACTATATTCTCCTTGTACTTTGTTCATACATAAGGAGAAATGAAAATTCTGAAAAGACATCTGTATTGTAAATCAAAATACATTGCTGAAATCAATGTTGAGTTGACATTCTGCTTGCAAATATTCTTTTGAGATTGGTTCTTGTAAATCTCTTTCCCATCTGGTTTTTATGTCTGCTCTGGGACTTGTATGCACATAGTTGTCTAGGATCTGCTCAGAATGTTGAAATAAAAGTGTGTGGTTTTTAATAAAAGGTTAGCCGGGAGGGGAAGATACTGTCTTGGTCATATCTAAACTGCTTTATATCTTGTAGCTTGGCTTCACTTTCGGAAACTTCACAGAGTGTTTTCTTGGAATGACAAAACTTACTTGAAGTCATGAGATAACCCTACCCTGCAACTTATATCTTTGTAAAGAACGTTTGCTGGGAGGAAAAGTTTTATTTTTAAACACAGGAAGAATGAGCAGCTGAGAAGAGTCGGTGATTGCAATTTCCTCTCTTACTCCAACAGCACTATTTCCATTAGATTAATGATGGAAAAGAACAATTGTATATATAACTTCTCTTCCGTATTGAAAGTTAGTTAATTTGAGAATGTTTACCCCTTCTTAAAAGGCAAATTCAATGATGACAAAGGGGAAAAAAATCAGTCAGAGACGTGTCATGATAAAAAAAAAAAATGCCCATGATTGGAACTTCACATCTGGAACTGATATTCCTCCATGAATTTTAGGAGGAATTGATGTTCTGAATGGTCTTCCAAGGGAAAACATAATTGCCACTGTCATCACAGAACATCTATTCAACTGAAGTGTCTAATTACAGGTCAGTGATTAATCTTTACACCCCAACCAGTCTTGCATTCATGCAAAGGAAAAGAAATATCACCTTCTCTCTTGGAAGCATGAAACTGGTCCTTACTCTTTGCTCTTCTCAGTTCAGTGCCGTGTGTGCACGCACATGTGCATGCATGTGTGTAGGGGCACGTGCCTGTGTCCGCATGCACTTATATGTGCATCAGGGCATCTCAGAGGGAGATGGGAAGAAGAGAAAGCACTGAAAAAGCTCTGCATAACCTGGAATACCCTCCCCACCAAGGAAAGAGTTAAATAGATCCACTGGAGCCAGGAGCTTTCTCTCTGAGAATAAGGGCAAGGCTACTGACTTCAGTTGGTCATTTTGGGGGGGAATCCTTTTGACTCGAGTAATACAGAGTAAGAAATCACAGAAAGAATAAAGGGAATTGAAATGTCCCCCATTATAGACCTTTGGGGACCATTGTTGCGTCCAGTGGAGCTGTACGGGAAGGATATTAAGTCAACCTCAACACCTTCTTCATGCCAGTGACGTCCCTTCTTGCATTTCATGGCTAGCTCTCTCCACCCAAACCCTCAAACAGCAGATCCACACTGTACTGTCTTAATGTAAGGTTTTAGACTTCACTTTTTTTTTTTAAGATTTTATTTGTTTATGAGAGAGAGAGAGAGAGAGAGAGCGAAAGCATGAGAGGGTAGAAGGTCAAAGGGAGAAGCAAGCAGACTCCCCATCGAGCTGGGAGCCTGACTCGGGACTCGATCCCAAGACTCTGGGATCATGACCTGAGACGAAGGCAGTTACTTAACCAACTGAGCCACCCAGGCACCCTGGACTTGATTTTAAAATAGAATGGTACAAACTATTTCATAAAGCGGACTATTTTAAAATTCTCTATTGATCTCACTTAAACTAAGGATTTTATAATGATCCTCAAAACACAATGGCTTTTATGCCTTGACATGTGACTCTAGAGTTCTCTTTTCTTTCTTTCTTTAGTAGAGATTAGTCATTTTCAAACTCTGATATTTATAAGAAAGATATTTTTCAGTGCTAATTTCGTTTATATATGCTTTTTACTTGTTTACTTAAGACTCACATCTGTGCTTAAACGATCAGTCCCCTTACTACAGTCCTCCAGGCCTCCCTCTCTGGGTTTGTTTGTTTGTTTGTTTTTCCCCTAAAGTAAAATAGAAAAGGAAACCCAGTGAGCAGCCCTCGCAGCCTGCTTGCTGACCTGCCAGCTAATCCAGGATGCCTTAAGGGCACTGGTGAGCTTCCGAAAGAACAATTTAAGAACACTTCAGGGAGCAGGGGAACAGTAGGCCACCCGGGCCTGTATATTCTAGAAGCAGCTTAACGGGATACCTGTTCTGTGTTGGTCTTCAGAAGGGGTTTGTTGGCTGACACCCTGTGTGAGGCCACGTTCCTTTGTAACCTGACGATAGAGCCTCATTACTTACTACATGTGTGTGACTAATACTAGTTTCTTCCAAGCTCAGGAGTGAGCCCAGAGTGCAGTGGGCTCTCCTTTTGTAAACCTAAAGACGGCAGTATCACCACACACATTACATTCCTTACAATTATGTTACGAACGTGTCAGTTGCACTTGGACTTTATAAAGCGTCTGTATTACTTGACCAGTTGGACTCCTGTTAGGACTCCCAACCATTACATAACATCAAGCCAAACGGACAACACGGGGCTTTCCTTCCTGGTTTTGAACCACTTCCTCCAGCTAATCTTGTGAGACACATGTTTCCTTGTAGTTACCACTGTGTTCTAATTCTTCTTGATTGTTTACAAGTCCGTCTGTGACTTTGGACATTACCTTGCCCTTTTTTCCTAGGGTTCCGTCCACCATCTCACATGGAGCTTTCTTTCACTTTCTCTTGTCCATCATTAGAAAGTCATCTGCTCTTTGGAATAATTTGTAACTAAAGACAGGAAAGACCTACGATGAAATAGATGTTTCTTATTATCATCATATGACTGTTGCTTGATATAGGGAAAGTGCTTACGAGTTTGTGTTTTAACGGGCAGATGTTTAATTGTGAGTTGTATGTGCATGTGTGGTATGTGTGCACCATATGCAGTCAGTGTGTCTCGGGTGGTTTGATTGGTGTTGCACTGGAATAGATTCTGGTGGTCTCGGGAATTTGAGATGGAGTTTGCACAAACAAGTCATTTTAATGCCAGCCACTTTTTATTACACCACAACATAGGCCCATTATGACGGCTATAAAGACAATATAGGCTAACTTAGTATAGATCATGTCACTTCTGAAGTGGTCCCTCTCCAAGATAATTGAAACCTCTCTGGCCCATTGGGAAACACCGTCATGTAGGATAAATGGTGTCAGTGGCTTACCACTCTTCAGAAACTGATTTATTTAAATGGATTTTGTACAACAGGAATATATCTTCAACATAAAGACTTGTTTATAAACTAGATCTTTTTTGTTGTTGTTATTCCTAAACACCAGAGTAAGTAGGTAAATATTCTGCCCAGCTGAACGTCAGCATCTGGACAAATGTGCAGATTGGTAAGAGGCACTAAAAGATAAGCAATAGGGTAGTCATTCTCTTGAACAATCAGTTTCAAAGGACAGAGATTGACATCCAGTGGATGACCCAGCAAACACGACATTTATTTTGAGACAGAGTAATAATGTGGAAAGGGACAAAAGGGAGAATTTGTGGGTGTCTCATCAAGCACATTGACCAACACCAAGGGAAACAGTAGGAATGAAGAGCAACTGTTTACACAAGCTTGTTTAGCAGATCTGACTGCATCTTTTGGGACTGTATTGGTGAAGATGGAAAGGCCTCCCCCCGCCCCGATTGATCTGTATATTAAGGGAAAATTGAGCCCAGAAAATCTCTGTATCAACTCCTGGAGAGGATTTCATCTGTCTCATGTCGCAGAGCATGGTTTCTTTGAGAAAAGTAGGGGTGAGGGGAAAAGAGATGGTTGGAGTGGGAATCCGTTGATATTTTCTAGCTTCATGGCCTATCAAGATGATTAGGACTTTACTTTTTTGTTAGCGTTGTTAAGCCCTTACTGAAATACAAGTGAGGAGCTAAGAACAGACACTCCATATATAAAAAAAAATGAATTCCAGCAGGGTTTGGATTCACGCTGTGATGAATGTGTGTGTGTGTGTTTTCACTTGTGTGTGTATGAATGATAGTGTGTGTACACAGTTAACTGACCTGTGGATTTTAAAGTTTGTAAGATTAAACGGAAAGAATATATTTTTACAGAAAACATGATTATTTTCTAGTGAGACTTTGTAAGCATTCCCATTAAAATCAGAACAAGGCATTTAAATGATATAAATATCTTGTGTGTATTATTTCTTGTTCCAGAAACTGTAGCCTGTGTTTCTTGAATCCTGACTCTGTGAATAAGGACATGATGCTCATACCAAGTTTTGCAAAGGGAAAAAATTTTTTTATTTGCCTATTTCATATACACAGACAAAAATTCTTTGTAGGTTTTAGTATGTTTAGTAAGTTGGATTGTTTAGGGCTTCAAGAATCCTATGAAGACTTTTGGTATTCATAGAAATGTACAGTATCTTTAAAATGTTGGGGCACCTGGGTGGCTCAGTTGGTTAAGCATCTGCCTTCAGTTCAGGTCATGATCTCAGGGTCCAGGGATCAGGCCCCGCATAAGGCTCCCTGCTCAGCAGGGAGACTGCTTCTCCCTCTCCCTCTGCCCCTATCCCCCACTTATGCTTTCTCTTTCCCTCTCAAATAAATACATTAAAAAATCCTAAAAACATGTTAAGTAGGGGTATGAAATAATCAGATATTAATTTTAATACTGTGGCTCCTCGGTAGAAAATAGATTGGAACAGAATAAGAGTAAATAAAGCAGAATTGTCAGGAAGTTCTTTGGACATGATGGAGGCCTGATTTGGGGGACAGAGTGGAGATTTTGAGAAGTGAACAGTTGCATGGTGTAGCTAAGGGGTAGCAGGGACAGGACTCAGTGATGGGCTGTCCATGGGGCTAAGGAACAGGAAGGTGCCAAGCATGGCCCCCATGTTCCTGGCAGGAGCAACTGGCTGAATGGTGTTGAAGAACGGAGGAGGAATGTATTTGAGATGCAGATGGGTGTTTAGGAAGAAAAGAAGTGCAAGTTGGGGCATGTTCAATTTGAGAGTCTAGTGACACAGTCAAGTGGAGATCTAGGATGGGAAGCTGGTTGTATGCATCTAGAGCCCCAAAGGTGGTCTTGGAAGGACACACAGAATATTAATTGTACTTGAAGTTTTGAAGAGAGGGTGAGCTGGTAAGTGACAGTGAAGTAAGACGCAAATAAGGTGATTATAAGATAGAGTGAAGACACAAAGAGGACCAAGACCAAAGAGAATTTCAACATTTAAAATGTAGAGGGTGTGTGAGAAGTTTCCAAAGGGGACTAATATTGAGTTGTTGGAAAGGTCAGAGGAAAATCAGAAGAACATATAATGGTGGAATCCAAGGACAGAGAATATTTCTAGCAGAAGGAAGCTGATGAGAAACTGCCTAAGTTTTGGAAGGATTAGAAAAGTTTCATTGGATTTAGGAACGTGGAGTGAGGTCAGCTGTGACCCAAACAAGAGCAGGCTATTTGGGTGATGGAAACAGATGCCGGAATGGAATCATCTGAGAGTGAATGAAATGTGTAGAAGTGAAGGCTCTTGGCAAAGTTATTCTTTGGATGACAGTTGCTGTTAGAGGAAGAGATACAGGGGTCAGGAGCTTGAAGGGCATGTGTGAGTCAAGGAAGTTTTTACCGTTTTTATGCTGTTTCTGTTTTTTTTAATGAGAGAGACTGTAGCTCATCTGAGTGCTAATGGCAAGTGTCTAGATGTAGCAAGGATTTGAAGATATTGCCACAGTGTGGAGAAAGCACGGAGGCAGCTGGGCAGGGACAGAGGTGCTGCACACAGAACAGAAAGCTGGAAGACAGACCGTGTGCGCATGCGCATGCGCATGCACATGCACGTACCTACACGCACACGCACGTACCTACACACACACACACGTACCTACACACACACACACACACACGTACACCCCCCCCCCCATATCAGATTTCTAAGAAAAAAGAATCTGGCAAGAGGCATTTCTGCAGGACATACTGTTTATCATAATATACCAAATGTACCAGGGAAAGTGCTAATTTCTTTACTTCTCTCAGCCCAATTCCCACAGCACACTAAAATGGAAGTTCCACGAGGGTCTGGATTTTTCTACATCTTGCTCTTTGTTGTGCTTTCCAGTGCCTAGAACTGTGCTTGGCACATAGTCGGCCCTTAATAAATATTTGTCGAATAACTGAATAGCTAGATAGGTTTGGTTGTTCTACTTTTGGGGATGAGGGAAGTGACAATTAGGAGGTTAACTAACTTGCCTAATCTCAAAGGCAACAAATAAGGACATCTGAGTTTGTACCTAGTCAAAGGTCTTGATTAACATGTGAATTTGCCTCCCATTGGGAATCATATTTGATGAAGCAAATATTCCTTTTTAGAATTTCTGTGTTTCCACATGCTACCACCATTATGCCAAAGGATTTTGAAGTCTTAGACTCAAGCTTATTAGAGTTGCTGTTGGTGGTCTTTGCGGGGGAGGCAACTGTTTTTTTTTTTTTTATTATTATTAAGTTCAGTTAACCAACATATATTACATCATTAGTTTTTGATGTAGTCAAGCTTATTAGAGGTTTGAGAAGTATTGACATTGACATCTGTTTGATTACCTATCAAGTGAAGGCATTACCAAGTTCTCCGGGTCCTATTTCAAGAGTGATCAACAAGCAGCAGGCTTGCTTCCTGTCCCCTCACACTGTGCACCGTACTAAATTCAGGCATCCCTCTTGTTGCCACATTCTCCCTCCCTTTTCCCACCTCCATCCAGGCCTTCAAGATATCTTTGCCTGCCTCTCTTAATTTGTGCCTGTGATCACCATTGTCTTGGTTTTTTTCTTTTCTGTGTCTTTCCACCTCTGCCCCACCTATTAAATCCCTGCTTTCACCCAGTTTTTCAGGGAAGCTCACATCTCCTGAAATTGTTAGAGTTCCAGAGAACTAGAGGTACCGTCACATTGAGCAATAGACCTGATGATCATTCTATACTTAAAAAGTATGGACTTTGAGAGGCACAGTCATAGCAGATCTTGATCAATGCAGATGGCCATGTCAGCAGAGGATGAAATGAAAAGAAAATGGTTCAAAATCCAAAGCAGAGTGTCAATAAAAAGTGAGAAATCCTGAGAAAATGGAAAGAAAAATATTCCCTTTAGACATTTGAGGCTTATTTCTAATGAGGAAGACTTGGAATTCTAAATATTATTTATAGCTTATATAACTATATTTAAGTTACTTCTATAGTCAAATATATTCTCATTATCAAATACAGAGTTCAGTCCTCAAATAATCATTTTTCCTATTGATAAAGAACACTGTGTACAACAATATGCACTTTTAACAGGTTTATTCCAGGATGCTTGGGTGGCTCAGTTGATTAAGCAACTGCCTTCTGCTCAGGCTCTGATCCTGGAGTCCTGGGATCAAGTCCCACATCGGGCTTCCTGCTCAGTGAGGAATATGCTTCTCCCTCTGACCCTCCGCCCTCTCATTCTCTCTCCCTCTCTCATTCTCTGTCTCTCAAATAAATAAATAAAATCTTAAAAAAAAAAAACAGGTTTGAGTCCAAATGACTTCTGAAGTCAGGACACTGTTTAGTCCAGGGGACCATGTAAGTACTACCTACCTGCAAAATTCTGCATGCCAAAGTCTTATTTCTGTCTGGATGTACTATGGGCTACTTTAGACATTGATGAATTCATGCTTATTTCTTTTTGTTGGCTTAACTCTGTGTTTCTAGAAACTTCTACTTTAATGGCTATGCCTCCCACTCCTAGGTTATTACTATTGTGATGCTCATCTAATAAGATTTTTCAGTGAAAGGTCTTGAATCATTTGGAAGGGAGAAAAAACTGCTTACTCCCCCCTAGCTTTATTGAAATATAACTGACAAATAAAAATTGTATATACTTAAGGTGTATAATGTGATAATATATCACATTGTATATTGTGTGTGTGTCCATGTATACATATGGACACACATACACACATTGTGAAATCATTACTACAATCAACTTAATTAACACATCTATCACCTCACACAGTTTTTGTTTGCTTTTTCTTTTGGCAGTAGTGGTGAGAACATAAGATCTATTTATTCTTTTAGCAGTTTTCTAGTATATAATACAGTATTATTAACTACAGTCACCATGTTGTACATTAGATTCCCATGACTTAGTCATCTCATTGCTGAAAATTTCTATCCTTTGACCAAAAAACTGCTTACCTTTAAGAAGTGTATTAATTCTTTATAGTTGCCAGAGTAGAATTTACAAATTTTACAATTTATGTGTTCCTGTGCTCCAATACTCAATAATGTGATTACCTGAGAAAAGATTAAATTGCATTCTTAATTCAGAGGTTTCAGGCTGGTTAAATGCTGAGAGCTGTGCTAAATGCTATTAAATGGCTTGTTCTCACTCATTTCTGATGTGGTCCAACAGCAGTTCTTACCGACTTGCACAACAGCAGTTCTGACCCACTTGCAGTGGAAGTGGTCGTCAAGGAGACCTGGCAGAAAGATGACAATAGTTCAGAGTTTGAGATCAGGTCTACTATGTGTCTTTTAGACAAGCAGATTAAACTCTTGAAGTCCGTGTTTCATATTTTAAGATAAATAGATGGGGTAACATTCATTTATTTCTTCAAATATTTATTGTGTTCCTTCTACAGTCTAGTTACTGTGCTTCTTTTCTTTTCTTTTCTTTTTATTTTTTTTTTTGAGGTCCAACACTGAACAAGATAGTCAGTGTCCCTGCCCTCATGGGATATACTGTGTCCTAGCTGAGAAAGATGAACAACTAGGTGATTATAAAACAGAGAATAGATGAGACCAGTGGAAGCATAAGCACCAAGATCCTGTATTGCTCAATTTATTAATCTCTTAGGTGGATTGCTGCTGATCTGCATTTCTTTGAACTTGTCCTGCACTCTCCATTGTCTCCCCGTCTTTGGACATGCTCCTGCGCCCAGAAGAGCATTTACCCCATTCTTCACCTAGCTTATGTCAACATGGTCTCCAAGGTCCAGCTCAAACATGACTTCGCAGGAAAACCTTTGAACTTCTGAGTCTGGTTTAGATGATCCTCCTGAGGGCCCCTTGTCTTCATGGTCCTTCAATCACAGTAGTTTGACTTTGTTTATTTACTTGCCAGTATCTGCTATCAGCATTTGCACTCATTCATTGTAGGACTGTCATTTTTCCATCTCTGCATTCCTGGAAGACAGTCTGATATTTGCTCTATAGCAATTGCGGATCATACAGCTATCAGACATTAACTGAATACCCACGAGGTGCCAGCACTATAAGGAAGTCAATTTCATCATGTTGTTTACTTTATTTTTAGAATAATCCTCTCTTATTGTGGTTTTAATATTATCCCTCTTTAGAGATGGAAAAATGGAGGCTCACAGAAGCTCAGCAGCTTGCCCAAGGTCTCACAAAAAGAGAAAGCCAGAGTTTGAAGCTGTTTTTCCAGAGGGTTCCTTCTTTATTCTACCACTGCATGAACATCATGGGCTTTATTGTATTAACGTGTGTGTGTGTGCTGTGAAGGGAATCGTCTTCTCTAAGAAGGAACCCAAGGCTAATGGCTTTTATGCCATATTTGCATAAGCTGGTGTAAATCCACCCTTAGATAATTTTACTCAACAGTAGGAGAAAAAAAACAACACATTTCCTCAAATGAACAGATGTCTATGCATAGATATCTCTATGAGGCAAGGTCATGTTAGGGCCTAATATGCATACCTCTGTAGGGTTATATAGATGTATTTGTGTGTACATGTGTATATATGTATATATACACCTATATACACAATATATACTCCTATAGATACACACATATATGTATATATGTATATATGTGTGTATCTATAGGAGTATATATTTATACATGCATGTATATATACACATACATACATATATATCTCCTATATATACAATATATACTCCTATAGATACACACATATATGTATATATGTATATATGTATATATGTGTGTATCTATAGGAGTATATATTTATACATGCATGTATATATAGGAGATATATATATGTATGTATGTGTGTATATATCTTAAAGAGGATACACATATACACCTACATATACATACACATATACATATATACACATGCACTTATATGCATATATATACATGATGTACATACACAGGCCACAGAACATTAAGAAGAAACAGAGAAAGAGAGCAGGAGATCTAAAGTCCAGAGCCTTGGGGATATTAGGATTTTAATTCTGAAACAGAGAAGAGATTATGCAGTTTTCATGGAAAGATTTGTAATTGTGACAGACCCAAGTAAGGGATTTGGGAGACAGGCAATATTGACTCCAATGAGATGTATGGAGGTGCTTGGAGAACATCTTCTGCCAACAAGACAAGAGTTATATCTTCATTGAAAGCCAGAGGAAGTCCTAAATTCCCACTTTACTAGCCTTTATAGAATCAGTTCTAATATTGAAACAACACATATTTTCTTTGCTTTCAAATTTTCCCAACATAATCGGCTAGCCAGACAAAATCTTTGTTCTTTTGTAGCCAGAGACAGTGGCATAAAATAGAGATATGAGTGTTTCTGCTATAATGCCAGTGTCTGCGCTATTGAAAAACCCTACATTCTGCAAAATTGAACACTAAAAATAACAGGGCCCATGGGGAAAATAAAATGAGGAGAGACCACTCGAAACTGTGGAATTTGCAGAGCACTAAGGAAACACAACAATTACTATTAAAAATTTTTACATGTATAGGCATTGTTAACCCGCTAACGGCATTTGCACCTGACTTTAAAGTTAATTGGTCACTAGCAGCTTTAAATCCTAGATTCAAGATATGGTATGGTGCATAAACAATGAATTCTGGAACTCTGAAAAGAAATTTAAAAAAATATGGATTTTCCAATATGAATAAGTTTTACCAAAACTAAAAATCTGATCTAATGTATGGCCTTTTTCATTAATCCATATTGTTTTAATTCAAGGAATAATGTTTTTGCAGCTTCTTCAACTGTGTTGGCAGTTTCGCCAGCGAGCTTAACATCCCTGCACATGTAAAGATACTCTTGAAGCACTAAAGGGAAGTGCTTTTGTCAATTTTTTTAAACCTTTTTCTAAAGATATCCGTATATGTCTTTTCTTTAATCGTGATAAAGCTTGCTCTGGATAACCTTAAAACATTAAGCGACTAGGAAACAATGTATGAAAACCAGCATTACTTTTGAATTATAAGAACATTGTTCCCTATTTACCAGTCATATAGGGGATAATTTACATCATGAATAAAATAAAATGAATAAAAATTCATGACCAAAGGTGACAATTATTACCAAGCAGAGGAGCGATAGAAGTGTGTCCGAGGGCAAAAGCATGCTACACGAACAGGTCAGGGATCCTGCGCAGTGAGCAGCCCTGCAGCCCTAGAGTGGACAGTGCTTGTGAGGAACGGAAGGAGGCCAGTGCTGCTGGAGGACGGAGGGCTCAGAGGAGTTCAGGTGGAGCCAGATCAAGCAGGGCCTGCCTGGCCTGGGCTGGGAATGGAGAGTTTCATCTGTAGCCCCACCAAAACAGCAATCATTAAAATGTTCCAAACCTGGAGATGTATGATATTAGACTTGCATTTTGAAAGTATGTCTCTGCTTACACTATACTAAGATCAGTACATAATTTTTGAGCTTGTTATGATAATTTTGCATCTTCAAAATATCCCTGTGAGGAAAAAAGCTATCCTTACATTTGCATTCTTTTTTTTGTTTTTTTTTTGGGTCATGAATTTTTATTTATTGAAGTCAAATGATGGGTACATGGCACATGGTTACATTTCTCTCTCTCTTTGTATGTGTATATAAAATTATATGTATGTACATATATGTATATTCGTATATGCTTTCCATGGATATTCTTTATATATATATATATATATATATATTTAATTTCTTTTCAGCGTAACAGAATTCATTGTTTATGCACCACACCCAGTGCTCCATGCAATCTGTGCCCTCCATAATACCCACCACCTGGCTTCCCCAACCTCCCACCCCCCACCGCTTCAAAACCCTCAGTTTGTTTTTTCAGAGTCCATAGTCTTTCATGGTTCACTTCCCCTTCCAATTTCCCTCAAATCCCTTCTCCTGCATTCTTACTTCCATTTTGCGCTAGAGAGACCGAGGCCAAAGGGAGAATAATCCTTTGCTTAATCAGGCCTGTTTTATTTCTCACTTTCTTCTAAGGGACATCAGTGTCACATGGGGTAACATCAAAGCTATGAAACAAAGCATGTAGATATAACCATTTGACTTTTTTTTTTTTTAAAGATTTTATTTATTTGACAGACAGAGATCACAAGTAGGCAGAGAGGCAGGCAGATAGAGAGTGAGAGAAGGAAGCAGGCTCCCTGCTGAGCAGAGAGCCCGATGTGGAACTCGATCCCAGGACCCTGAGATCATGACCTGAGCCGAAGGCAGCGGCTTAACCCACTGAGCCACCCAGGCACCCCATTTGACATTTTTTAAAAGATTTTATTTATTTACTTGACAGAGAGAGAGTACAAGCAGGCAGAGTAGCAGGTAGAGGGAGAGGGAGAAGCAGGCTCCCCAAGGAGTCCAAT
Organism: Mustela putorius furo; assembly: GCF_011764305.1. Classification (NCBI taxonomy): domain Eukaryota; kingdom Metazoa; phylum Chordata; class Mammalia; order Carnivora; family Mustelidae; genus Mustela; species Mustela putorius. Next base: position 19,970,690 of record NW_025421322.1, on the reverse strand, counting down.
GTGGGGCTCGATCCGAGGACCCCGGGATCTGACCTGATCCGAAGGCAGTTGCTTAACCCACTGAGCCACCCAGGCGCCCCTTGACATTTCTTTGAACAGAGGTCCCCCCACTCTTTTTTTTTTCCTACTCTTTTTTTTCCTACTCTCAATCCAGAAAACAGCTTCTCCTCCTGCCTGAGCTCTCATTTGTAAGCTGTTTCAGGTTTATTGAAGGTTTTTTGCAGGTTTTTCTGCCACATTATACACACACATTTTTAGGGATCTATCACCAAAAAGGAAAGTTTGAAAAGATCACTAGAATTAGCAAAAGAATCAAACAAAAAGAAGTTGGAGTTCTGGCAGTAAGCTATCTACCTGAGGCTACACTGCCTCATTCCCTTGGCAACCATACTTGCTGTTAATAGTTTTCATAAATAATTCAGGCCTCCTATTTGCACTCTCCCTAATCCCTCTTAGGGAGGCAGTAGCACAATGTACTTCTTTACTGAGGGGCTTCTGGTTAGGCAAGTCATACTCCTACCCTTGTACCTTCACACAGACCATTAAGGCATAGTATTAAGAGCTCCGGTAAAGTGCTAGTTATTGGACAGGATCTAAAGGAAACACTGGCTATTTCCTAGTTAATTTTACAACCATCTTGCCACCTAACCTAACCCTTTGCTCACAACCTCCTTTGATGACATGTTCTTTCTCTTAGGAAGCAGGGTTGCTCTGAGAAAGGGCACCGTCTTTAACAACTAATGGTTTCTCTACAAATAATGATAACAGGCTCTTTGGCAAGTTCTGGCTGCCGGCGGTGCTGCTTGAGGTGAAGTTATGAGAGGCAGGGCCTGGGCCAGAAGCAAGAAATTGAAGGAGAGAACACCAGCTGTAAATTTTTCACTTGTCTAATGGACTGCATTTTTAGGGTCAAGAAGCAGAGTTGCTGGTGGGGAGGAATTGCATTATCACAAAAGTGTTTGAAACAAGAATTCTCCCTAGTCTTTTGTCATGATCAAATCTTCAGGAGTCTGGGATGATAAATGGGCATAATGTAAACTTACCTAGGGTTCAATCACTTTGAATCTAAAGTGTGACCATAGATCATCTGATGATATTAAAAAAAAAAAAACCCAAACAAACAATTTATCAGGTTAGGGCTAAGATAGTTCTACATGGCATACAAACACACTTTCTTGGCATCAATTTTCTGACATATTCAGTAAGCAAAAAGTAATAAACTGACCTGGGTAGAGACTGAACATTTTTGGGAAATGTTCAGGAATATTTTATAATTTCGAGTTATTTTTCCTCCAGGAAGATACCCAGTGATTTTGGAATAGCCAGAAGGACAGAGTAGAGGAAAAGGTATTAACAAAGGCAGAATGGGAACAGAGCTCAAAGAGAGTGAGAAACAATGAGAGAGGAAATATATCAAAGGGATGCTTTTTAAAAAAAAATATTTAAATTCAGTTTAGTTAACATATAGCATATTACTAGTTTGAAGGGTAGAATTTAGTGATTCATCAGTTGCATCTAACACCCAGTGCTCATGACATCACGTGCCCTCCTTCATGCCCACCCGGTGACCCCATCCCATCTTCCCGCCAACTATCCTCAGTTTGTTTCCTAGAGTTAAGAGTCTCTTTTTCTTCCCTATGACCCTGCAATTGCACTCTTGGGTATTTACCCCAAAGATACAGATGTCGTGAAAAGAAGGGCCATCTGTACCCCAATGTTTATAGCAGCAATGGCCACGGTCGCCAAACTGTGGAAAGAACCAAGATGCCCTTCAATGGACGAATGGATAAGGAAGATGTGGTCCATATACACTATGGAGTATTATGCCTCCATCAGAAAGGATGAATACCCAACTTTTGTAGCAACATGGACGGGACTGGAAGAGATTATGCTGAGTGAAATAAGTCAAGCAGAGAAAGTCAATTATCATATGGTTTCACTTATTTGTGGAGCATAACAAATAACATGGAGGACATAGGGAGATGGAGAGGAGAAGGGAGTTGAGAGAAATTGGAAGGGGAGATAAACCATGAGAGACTGTGGACTCTGAAAAACAACCTGAGGGTTTTGAAGGGGTGGGGGGTGGGAGGTTGGGGGAGCCAGGTGGTGGGTATTATGGAGGGCATGGATTGCATGGAGCACTGGGTGTGGTGCAAAAGCAATGAATACTGTTACGCTGAAAAGAAATTAAAATTTAAAAAAAGAGTCTCTTTTGTCTCTCTATCTGATTTCATCTTAATTTGTTTCCCCTTCCCTTTCCCTGTGTTCATCTGTTTTGTTTCTTAAATTCCACATACGAGTGAAATTATATGGTATTTTTCTTTCTCTAATTTATTTTCCTTAGCATAATACCCTCTAGTTCCATTCATGTTATTGCAGATGGCAAGATTTCATTCTTTTTGATGGCTGAGTAATATTCCTCTGTTGTGTGTGTGTGTGTGTGTGTGTGTGTGTGTGTGTGTGTTATCACATTTTATTTATCCATTTATCTGTCAATGGACAGCTGGGCTCTTTCTATTGTTTGCCTCTTGTGGATATTGTGCTATAAACACTGGGACTCATGTGCTCCTTTGAATAACTGTGTTTGTATCCTTTGGATAAATACCTAGTAGTAATTGCTGGCTCATAGGGTATCTATTTTTAACTTTTTGAGGAAACTTTGTACTTTTTTCCAGAATGGCTGAACCAGTTTGCATTCCCACCAACAGTGTAAGAGTGTTCCCATTTCTCCACATCCCCGCCAACACATGGTATTTCCCGACTTGTTCATTTTAGCCTTTCTGACTCATGTAAGGTGGAATCTCATTGTGGTTTTGATTTGTATTACCCTGAAGCCGAGTGACATTGAGCATCATTTCATGTGTCTATTGGTCATTTCTGTGTCTTCTTTGGAGAAATGTTCAAAGGGATGCTTCTTAATGCAGTTGAGAATGTGAGGAACTGAGACCATAAAAGACTCCAGAATAATTTTGGATAGAGACCAACCAAGAGTGTTCATTAGTCTAAATGGGCTATTTGTATTTATGGTATATTGTTTATAATCTGTTTCATTTTTTTTAAAGATTTTATTTATTTATTTGACAGAGAGAGATCACAAGTAGGCAGAGAGGAAGGCAGAGAGAGAGGAGGAAGCAGGCTCCCCGCTGAGCAGAGAGCCCGATGTGGGACTCGATCCCAGGACCCTGAGATCATGACCTGAGCCGAAGGCAGCGGCCTAACCCACTGAGCCACCCAGGCGCCCTATAATCTGTTTCTAAATAGGGACTATTTAACCCTGTCTGGAATGAGATGCAGTAAATAATTAAAAACAAACCCAAAATGACTTCTAATGCTACCAAAAATAGGGCATTTAAAAATTAAAGGATTAAAGAAGTTAAGTGTAGTGAGAACAGGCATTTGAGTAGAGCTTCCTATTATGCAATTATATCTAGATTTGGATTCATGTATTGTAAGGAAAAGGGAAAAGAGATCTCGTATTGTTGGATTAAAACTGGAAGAGAAAGAAAAAAAGTAAGCAGCCCAAATTTTTTACCAGGACATTGACACTTCTTTTCTGGTACTGAAAAACAATTATTTATATACCAGATAAAGTCAAGGGCAATATTTTCATTATTATTTTCAAAAAAGGAAAAATGAAAAAAAAAGGAATCTTATGAAAGTATTTTATAATTATATTGTGCTTCATAATTTGTCATATGCTTTAATTTTTTCACTTGATCTTTACAAACAACCCTATGATTTATATAAGGCACATACAATGATCATTTTGAGACAAAGTTTAAAAGTTGACAAATACAGCAGTCTTGGTAAAATTGAGGGACAATGTACTGAAACTCAGGTCTTCTGACTCTTAATTCCACTTGATTCTTTGAAAAAACTGAAGGGAAACTGTTAAATCAGTACTTCTACTAGTTGGATTGCCTGAGAATTAACTGAAATTGTTGAAAAATAAAATACATTTTAATCTATCCTAGATCTCCTGATACAGATCTCTGATATAGAAATACAGGCATGTTCATTTAGAGAAGTCTACAGAGATGATTTTCATGCACATTAAAGGTTGAGATCTTCATGAGTTAAATCTTAAATTAGTAAAAACCTTGTTTATGGAACTGATATCATCCAGATTAATTCTTGTTTATGACTGGATTGAAGCAGATATAGAACTTGAAGTTCCAATAGGAATGTCCTTAAATCTCTTTCTCCCAAGAGTCAGATGTCTCAGGATAGTCTTCAGCAAATATTGAAAGCAGGAATCAGTTTGCAGTTGTGTGCCTGAAATGCTGATATGCTAAAATGTTTATTAAAAATAAATCTACCCCAGAGTTCCTCATATGATGTGAGCAAGCATGCTTCTATTAGAATTACCCTTCTTTAGGTAACTTTAAGTTCTGAATAAAATGGAAAAAACAAATACTTGAAGTCTCTAAAGAATGAAGGAACGAAGGCAGATTCTGAAGGGAAGCTGGTACTTGCAAGAAGGGATCAATGTGATGTATTTCCCATTTTAATGATTTTTGTTTGTTTGTTTGTTTAGCTTGTAGGGAGCGTAAGCAAGGTGGCTAAAACTCCAATGAAAATCTTTTCCTATCTTGAAGATAGGAATTCTTTCCTGTCTTGACAGAGTTCAAGGCAGTTGTGACTGTTGGAAAGTAAGAGAGGAATCTCAAAATGAGAAAGCTGGGGCATGGGGAGGAGCTTCTCAAAGTCTCTATAAAAACTGTTCCAGAATTTCTGGTCCCCCATAAATCATGTGTATGAGGAGTGGGAGGGACAGACTGTAATCAGCCTAGCAAAGAATAAAAGAACTGAACTGGCATTTGAATTTGCTGCCTTAAAGTCATAGTTGGCAGTTTTAGTCTTATCAAATTAGTTGCCTGGTAAAATGGAAATACCAGTGCTATTTGGAAGAAAGTGATGGAATCCAGAGACCCCTCAACATAATATTCACAATGTCTATGGTACAATTGAACATTTCCTGGCAAAAAATGCATCAGGAGGGGCGCCTGGGTGGCTCAGTGGATTAAGCCACTGCCCTCGGCTCAGGTCATGATCTCAGGGTCCTGGGATCGAGTCCCACATCGGGCTCTCTGCTCAGCAGGGAGCCTGCTTCCTCCTCTCTCTGCCTGCCTCTCTGCCTACTTGTGATCTCTCTCTCTCTGTCAAATAAAATAAAATCTTTAAAAAAAAATGCATCAGTAAAATGTGATCTATTTTTAAAAGACAATCAATGGATGACCTAGATACTGGAATTAGCAGAAAGTGCATGAAACGACTCTTATAACTATGTTCAATAAGGTATATGTTCATAATGAATGGAGAGATTGCAAATCTCAGAAAAGAAAATTGAGACTATAAATACAAACCAAATTCAGACTTCAGAAATGAAAAATAAAAGTATCTGATATAAAAAAATTTCACTGCATGAGTTTAACAGCAAAATGAAGATGACAGAGGAGAGTGTCAATAAAAACAGAGGTCTAGCTAACAAGCTAATAGATAAACTTAAAATGGAATTCTAAAAAGTATTCAAATAAGCCAAAATAGGCAGATAAAGAAAAGCAAAGGAAAAAGGAGGGACAAAAAGAAAACAAATAAAAAGGCAGACAGAAGTCCAGCGGAATCAATAGTCACATTAAATATTAATAAACTATCATCCCAATTAAAAAGGCAGAGATACTTAGAATATATAAACAGGCAAGACCTAATGCTTTCTAAAAGAGACACTTTAAATACAAAAACACAATTAATTTTAAGTAAAAGGAGATCAGAGTGCTTTACAAATATTAGATAAATTAAAATTTAAGACCAATAGAATTACCAGACATAGAAAGGGAAATATCATAAATATAAAAGCATCAATTCATTAGAAAGAAACTCCAGAAATCAAACTAGATTTTACTACTCTTCTCTAAGCAATTCTTAAAAGAAGTAAACAACAAAGTAAAAGTTTAGATGACCTGAACAACATGTGCTTTCTGAATATAATGGAATTATATTAGAAATTAGGACCAAGAAGATATATATATAGATAGATAGATAGATAGATATATAAAAGCCAAACTATATGTAAATTGAGTAACATGCTCTTAAGTAATTCATGGGCAATATTTTGAACTGAATGCCAATGAAAATATCACACATCAAAATTTGTAGGATGTAGCTAATTAGTGTCTAGAGTAGCAGTTATAGTTTTTAATACTTATATCTGAAATTACTTATCTAAATTTCCACAATAAGAAGCTAGATAAAAAGGAGCAACATTAACCAAAGAAAGGAACTAGGAACCAGGGTAACTGTAAAGCTATAATAATCCGAAGACTCAAGTACAGCTGCGAAGATCTACAGACAATCAGTGGAACAGAATAGAGAGCTCAGGGATGGCCCCCCTGTTATATGGTTAAATGATTATTATTCTTTTTGTGTTTTTTCCCTTATTGTGGTAATAACATTTAACATGAGCTTACCCTCTCAAATTTTGAACGCTCAATACAGTATTACTATATATAATCACAATGTTACTTGAATTTTGAGGAAGTTACCAAGTACTATCCAGTATGGAAAGAAAGGCCATTTCAACAAATGTTGCTGGAATACTAGAAAGCTATACTAGAGAAATGAACTATGCTCCTAACTTCACAACATATACAGAAGAAATTAATCAGGAAGAACTCTAAATGTAAACATTAGAAATATAAAACTCAGAGAGGATAAAAGATAGGAGACTACCTTTATGATTTAGGTGAGATAAAGGCTTCTTAGTCACAGAAAGAAATAACCATAAAAAATAAGAAATATCAGTAAATTAGATGTCATCAAAATAAAAAAGCTCTATCAGTGAAAAGACATCTTAAGAATATAAATGAGCAGGGACACCTAGCTGGCTGAGTTGGTGGAGCATATGACTCTTGATCTTGGAGTTGTGAGTTCAAGCCCCATGAAGGGTGTAGAGTTTACTTCTTAAAAAGTAAATTTAAAGGGGCACCTGGGTGGCTCAGTGGGTAAGAGCCTCTGCCTTTGGCTCAGGTCATGATCCCAGGATCCTGGGATCGAGCCCCACGTCAGGCTCTTTGCTCAGTGGGGAGCCTGCTTCCCTTCCTCTCTCTGCATGCCTCTCTGCCTACTTGTGTCTACTACTACTGTCTGCCCAATGGATAAATAAAATCTTTAAAAAAAAAAAGTAAATTTAAAAAAGTGTTTTTTTTTTTTTTAAAGGAGCATAAATTAACAAATGAAAGACTTGGAGAAAGTGATGACAAAATATCTGTTTGTCAAAGGCCTGGAGTTCAAGATGTTAGCAGAAGGGATATATGTTTTCTGTAGTTCTGACCCTTCATGCTCTCCCCCAATCTGTTGTCTGGATATTGATGTAGGGGGATTTGGAAAGACTGGCTTTGAAGATGGCAGAGATTCTGTCAGCCTGGATTTTGAGTGACTGTGATAATCAAACTTCTACTCTCCCTGATCTGGAACTCCTGTTCTGACCTTTGCTAGAGTGAAAGGCAAACTTTGATTGTGTGAGGCCACTGTCAGGTCCACTAACCGTGAGCTATGTGTATCTTATGATTGCTTCAGATTTGGCTAGTGGAACTCAGAAGGCGAATTTTCGATTTTATTTCATTAATTAATTTATTTATTTTAATTTTGAAAAAAGATTTTGAGAGAGAAAGCAAGAGACAGCATATATGAAGGGGAGAGGCAGAGGGAGAGGGAGAAGCAAACTCTCTGCTGAGCAGACAGCCCAATGTGGGGCTCTGTCCCAGGCCCTAGGGATCATGACCTGAGCTGAAGACAGATGCTTAACTGACTGAGCCACCCAGGTGCCCCTTAATTTTATTACATTTAAATTTAAATATCCATATGTGTTGCATGACTACCATATTAGCACAGGGTTAGTAGAACTTGGCTACATTTTTATTTGTTTGTTTGTTTGAAGAGAGCTTGGACTATGTAATGGCAGTTTTTGCTATCTAAACAAGAGTCTATATTTTATACATGACATAGTATACATGACATAGTCTCCATAATCTGACCTCTGCAAACTTCCCCAGTGTCCCCCTTTTAACTGTTCTTCACCTCACACACAGCCGCATTCGCTCCCAAGAAAGTAACACTGTTTTTCCAACCCCTGCCATTCCTCTCTGCTCTTAAGCCTGGCAGGCTTTTCTTTCATGGCCATTGGAAAATGGCTTCTCATCTTTCAAAATTTAGAGCTCATGTCACCTCCCCTATGAACACTTTTCTGACACATCCTAGGATGAATTGCTCATTTTCTTCCCGTGTCACACTGCAACCTTCTGGATTTCTATTATGTCACCAACAACACTTTATTGCATCTGTCACTTATTGTGTTTCTCCCTTCTACTATTAGACTGTAAGCTTTTGAAAATGGAATGAGTCTCTGTAATATTTGTTTCCATAGCACTTAGGACAGCATCAATTACAATACAAATCATAATAAAGGACATATGAATAGGAAGTTTGGGAGATAGAACTCCATAATCATCCTTAACTATTTCTTTCTTTGATTTGCATTAGCTCCCAGGAGGTTAAGAACTGAGGAAGGCTGGCCCTGTGTTTGTATTCAGGAGGACCTACTTCTGATATTTTGCCCTCAGTGGTCACACAATCAATGCTTGTGGTTTACAGAATTGCAACCACCACTGCACATTACATTTCTTCCTTGTTAATCTCAGGTTACCTGCCACAAAGTGTTTGCTGTGAGAACCTGCTGTTTTAGGTAAGCATCTCGGATATGACTAAAATGAAGACTGGAAATTAGCAGACCAGATTCTGACATAGATGGATATGGTAAATATGTTGGATTGGGTCAGTTTTATTGATATGTTTCATTTTGTTATTAACAAATGACCCTAATAAAAACAACACATTTTGAAGTTTATAGAAAGACTTGAATTAAAAGTTCTGGGTATATTTCAAATAATGTATTTCCCTGTGGTGGTATGATGGTATATCTTTGAAAAAATGGAGCTCTTCATGGAATGTTTCTTTATTTAATAAACTTGAAGAACCTTTATCCTTTATCCTTTCCTGTTGTTTTCCATTTATTTCTGTAGGTATGTGCTTCCATCTGAGATAATTTCTTATATGCAAGTGGGCTAGCAATAAATTCAGATTTGTCTTTCTTTTAGCTTTTGTTCATTTTTACAATTTTTTGGTCTTTGCTTTTATTTTGAAGTCTATTTCATGGTATAGACTTCAAGGTCGACAGGTCTTTTTCTTTCAGCTCCTTAAAGAAACTTCCACAGTTTCTGTTTAAAAGTCTATCACTTTTATTGTTCCTTTGAAGGTAGTATGATTTTTTTCCAAACCCTGCTGACTTAACTATTTGCTCTTTTGTTGAGTATTTTGACTATATTGTGCCTAGTTTGTTTTTTTTTTTTACTTATTTATTTAAAAATAATCCTGCATGGAGTTTGGTGAATATCTTGAATTTATATGTTCTTGTCTTTTATCAGAGTTGGAGAATTTTCAGCCAGTTTTTCAGTTGAATGTGACATTTTCTCTTCTTTTTCTGGAACTCCAGTTGCACATGTGTTAGACCTTTTGAGTGTGTCTCACATGTGTCCCATGCATTCGTCCAGTTCACTTCTTTAGTTTGGATATTTCATTTTTTTATCTAACAGGTCCCTAATTCACCAATCCTATAGTCCACTGTTCAGTCTTTAATTACCCAATGAATTTTTAATTCATTATATTTATTTATATATTTATATTATATTTATATTTATTATATATTTATACATTTATATTATATTTATATTCATTATATATATTTATATTTATTTATATATTTACATTATATTTCTATTTGTTATATATATTTATTATATTTATTTCTATATTTATATTTTATTATATTCTAAAAATCTCCAGTGCTAATGTAAGCCAGATTTTTTAATACACCATTTAATACATTTAATACACCATTGAAATTAAATATTTTAATTTTTTATCCCTTTGCCCATCTTTTCTATCATTTAACGTATTAATCATAGTTATTTGAACACTTTGTCTTCTAATTCAAACATCTGTAATACCTCTGAGTCTCTCCCATTGATTGCTTTCTTTCTTGATTAATAGTTACAGTTTCCTTCTCCTTCACTTGCCTGGTAAATTTTTATTTTACCTTTGAACATTGTGGATGATAAATTGTAAATCCTTTAGATTATGTTATCATACCTCAAAGAGAGCTATGTTTTGTTTTGTTAAGCATTTTAATAATTGGAGGTTACTTTGATTCTGCTGAGAATTGCTTCAGACTTTATTAGGTTGAAGCTGTTGCACTTGTGTTCATTATTAGAGGGTAGCACTTACTCCTTTTTTTCAACTTTATTAAGATATAATTGACATATAACATTGTGCAAGTTTAAGGTGTATAACCTGTTGGTTAGATCTATATGTTGCAAAACGATTATCACCCTAGCATTAGCTATAATTGCTATTTTCTTTTTTTGTGATGAGAATATTTAAGAGTTACTCTCATAGCTTCTTTCAAGTATATAATACAGTATTAACTATCATCACAATGCTGTACCTTAAATCCCCAGAACTTATTTGTCTTATAACTAGAAATTTGTACCATTTGACCAATACCTTCACATTAACCCTATCACCCAACCCCTGGTAATCATTTTTTCTACTGTTTCTGTGAGTTCAGCTTTTTCAGGTGTCACATAGAAGTGACATTGTATGGTATTTGTCTTTCTGCCTGACCTATTTCACTTAGCATAATGCCTTCAAGTTTCACCCATGTGGTGGGAAACTGCACACTACATTTTCTTTACCCACTCATCCATTGATGGTCACTCAAGTTGCTTCCGTATCTTGGCTGGGTTGTGAATAGTGCTACAATGAAGATGGGAGTGCTGATATATCTTTGAGATCCTGTTTTCATCTCTTTAGATGTAAACTCAGAGGGATTGCTAGATCGTATATATAATAGTTCTGTTTTTAATCTTTTGAGGACCTCCCATACTGTTTCCACTGTATAGTGGCTATACAGATTTATATTTCCACCAACAGTGGATAAGGATTCTCTTTTCTCTACATCTTCATCAACATTTGTTCTCTCTTGTCTTTTTGATGATAGGCAATCTAAGAGGTATGAGGTGATATCTCATTGTGATTTTGACTTTATTTTCCCTGATGACTAGTAATACTGAGCACCTTTTCATCTCCCTATTGGTCATTTGTATGTCTTCTTTGGAAAAATGTCTATTTAGCTCCTTTGCCCATTTTTTAAAAAAGATTTTATTTACTTGAGAGAGTGAGAGAGAGAGCACGAAGAGGGGAAAGGGTTAGAACGAGGCTCCCAACCAGGAAGCCCGATGCGGGACTCGATCCCAGGACTCCAGGATCATGACCCAAGCCAAAGGCAGTCGCTTAATCAACTAAGCCACCTAGGCACCCCCCTCTGCCCCTTTTTAAATTAGATTTTTTTGTTGTTGAGTTGTATAAATTCCTTATATATTTGGATTTTAAACTCTTATTGGATGTATGATTTGCAAATATTTTCTCCCATTCCATTGGTTGCCTTTTCATTTTGTTGATTTTTTTCTTTTGCTCTGCAGAAACCTTTTAGTTTGATGTAGTCCCACTTATTAATTTTTACTTTTGTTGCTTGTGCTTTTGGTGTCGTAGCCAAAAAATTATTGCCAAGACTAATGTCAAGGAGATTTTCTGCTATGTTTTCTTTTTAGGAATATTACGATTTCAGGTCTTCTATTTAAGTCTTTAATCCATTTTGAGTTGATTTTTGTGAGTGGTGTAAGATAAGGGTCCAATTCTTCTGTGTGTGATTAACCAGTTTTTCCAACACTATTTATTGCTGAGATTATCCTTTCCTCATTGAGTATTCTTGTCTCCCTTTTCAAATATTACTTGACCACGTATACATGGTGTATTTTGGGCTCTTGATTTTGTTCCATATGTCTCTGTGTCTGTTTTATGCCGGTATCATATTGTTTTGATTATTATGCCTGTACAGTTTAGTTTGCAGTCTAGGAAGTGTCATGTCTCCAGCTTTGTTATTCACAGAATTGTTTTGGCTATTTGATATCTTTTGTGGTTCCATACACATTTTAGGATTTTTTTTTCTATTTCTGTGAAAAATACTATTAGAATATGTGAAAAAATACTGGGTGTTATATGCAACTGATGAATCATTAAATTCTACCTCTGAACTAATACTACACTATATGTGAATTAACTTGAATTTAAATAAAATTTTGGAAAAAATAAAACAATCTCATTTACAGTAGAATAAAAATCAATAAAATGCTTAGGAATAAATTTAACCAAGTAGGTGAATGATTTCTACACTGAAAACTATAGGACTACAATGAATGAAATTGAGAAAGATGGAAATATACCCCACATTCATGGATCAGAAGAATTAATATTATTAAAATGTCCACACTACCTACAGATATCTATAAATTCAATGTAATCCTTATCAAGATTTCAGTGGTATTTTTTATAGAGTAGCCTTTATTCCTGGCGCATAATTGTTACTCCCATTGCCTGGTTCCTCCATTGTTTCAATGGAAAGCCAGAGATGTTTTTAGAGGTCTCTTTACTCAGTTGGGTGTGAAATTCAACATCTTCTCAACACTCTGCAGCCTCTGAAATTTCTGCAGAGCTTTCCAACCTCCCAGTGGTTTTCCTCTGCTAGGCTTTTTGGACACTTACCTTGTAAATGTACAATTTAGGAATTAGCCAAGATCCCTAGGGGGAATGTCTAGATTTTGGTACCTGTGTATATTTCCTATGTAATAACCTGTCTCCAGACCCAGTGTATTGGCAGCCCCAAGCTTTGATCTGTGTGATCAAAGGGGCAAGGATGCCCCTTTCTTTGCCATAGTTTAGAAAATATTCTCAGGGAGAAAGTGAGAATAAACATGGCACTCACCTTTATGCTTCCCTTCTTTCAATGCCCAAAGCCCTGTGTTGATCATTAAACAATGTCTGTAAATACTTATTTTATGGATTTTGTCCTCCTTTTATAATTGATTTGGGTGTGTGGCAGGTTTGATACCAAAACCTAAAGACTCTACCACTATCCCTTATTTCCATGGCCTTTCCTTGCTTATGCCAAGGTCTTGTATTTTCCTTCTTTAAAGACTTATTTATAGGGATGCCTGGGTGGCTCAGTTGGTTAAGTGTCTGCTTTCTGCTCAGGGCATAATCCCAGGGTCCTGGGAATTGAGTCCCACATTGGGCTCCTTGCTCAGCAGGGATCCTGCTTTTCCCTCTGCCTGCCACTTTCCCTGCTTGTGCTCTCTCTCTCTCTGAAAAATAAATAAATAAAATCTTTTATTTATTTGAGGCAGGGATGGGCAGAGGAGGAGAGAGAATCGCAAGCAGGTGCCACACCCAGTTTAGAGCCTGATGAGGGGCTCTATCTCAAGACCCTGAGATCATGACCTGAGCCGAAACCAGAGTTGGACGTTCAACTGACTGAACCACCCAGGTGTCCCATTAGAAAAATATTTTAAATAGATATGCCAATATTTGAAACATTGTGAAGCTATCCATAGAATTATATATATTCAAATTATTGCTATTAACCAAAATACTCCATGATCCAGCTTTTTTTGCTTATCGATTAGAACACTCAATAAAAAAGAAGTTCATTCCTAAACTTTAGGTGAAATACAGCACTGCAAAGTCTTTCCATAGTCAGAATCTGTCAAAAGATTTCAGCCTTGTGAAATCTGTTGAAGGGTTACTGTTTCTTCTCTTGCTCAGAAAATCTGAAAGGGAAAATAAAATTCAACAGGAACATATACAATGTGTGAAAAAAGGAAGCCAAATAAAGTGCAGTTCTGACTTGTGTTTTATCAAAGTGAATTCTAGTCAAGGAGGAACATACCAGAAACTGAAAAGAGTGCAGTGAGGTCCAACTTCACAGTTCGGCACAAAGCTAATTGTCTTAATTGTTGTAAGTAATTTAGAGGTTCTTAACATTCATTAAAGTAAAATAAAAATGAATAACCCCCTAAGTAATATCCTCCTTGGCTTAATGACATAGAGAATCAATTGTGTGCAGCATTTAACATGCATTTTGAGAAAATTGGCTTCCTTTTTAGAAATGGCATCCAAGACATAGCTGCAAGGCAATCACCATCAATTACCTGATTATTTCTGTTTTAGTTATCGCATAATTCTCACTGGAATAGATTATACAGTTGAAGTTTGAGGGTGATGATTAATCCTGCATCTCATGCCCCCTAGTACAAGTTTGGAGTCAACTATGAAAAATTGCTAGGAATAAGATGGACACTGATCAAAATTCTAGAGACTTATTTTAGTAAACAGTTTGCATAAAAGTTACTTGGATCTTTGGCCACAACTGGGCTTTCTACTACCTTTACCCCAACTGGAACAATATAGTCAAAGGAGAATTTGTTTCTTCCAAGTAGGTTTGCTTGCCCAGAACTGTTATCCTGCATGTCTTGAGCCCGGAAGTGGTGACTGAGAAAGATAGGCCCCTAGACATGCATTGAGAAGAAATTTCTTGGTCCTGACCTATGTATGCTTATTTCATGGATGTAGGAGCAAAGCACAATTTGCTTCTCATGGGCAGGGATATGAATAAGGAGCATGAGACAGCACCTGGGTCATGCATGTTTGGTTCATTTTAAAAATATAATGAGAAGAATATTTATTTTAGAATCATAGTAGGAAGTATTACTTCCAAAGTATTACTTTATAATACTTAGGATTAGATGTGAAGTTTCTTCATATGTAATATGATAGATATACTATCTATCATAGGTAGGTATAGTTATCATAGGTAGAATACTATACTTCCTTGTCCACCTCCCTAATTAACATTGATCTAGCCATTCTACTGTCTGTAGAACTCAAAACACTTAAAAGAACTTAGAATAAATTAATAATGACCAAATGGTATCATGAAACTACACAAATACTAATGCCTTTATCACATCCCATATTAGGGCAAGATTTAAATAAATATATATTTTATTTCTAAAGCACTCTTTTTTTTTTAAGGTTATATTAGTAACTATACAGTATGTCATTAGTTTTCGATGTAGTGTTCCATGTATGTACTTCATATTACATATGTAACCCAGATGTGAGCTTATCTTTGAGTTTCAAATGAAGTGTGTTTACATCCCATCCAACCGAACAGTAGCAGAGATTCTGCACATGTGCATATATGGTTCAATGGAAATGTTGGGAGAGTTATATCTGCATCTATCTTGGTCTCTTCTGGTCTCATATCTTGCTTCTGATCAATCAGTTCAGTGTCTGGAATATCCTATTTTACCAAGGATGTTGTCTCCATTCCGTAATATACACAGTGAATGCATCCTCTTTATCCCATTTTCAACAAAACTATGATAATTAAAACGTTCCCATGTGGAGCATAACAAATAACATAGAGGACAAGGGGAGATGGAGAGGAGAAGGGAGTTGAGGGAAATTGGAAGGGGAGGTGAACCATGAGAGACAATGGACTCTAAAAAACAATCTGAGGGTTTTGAAGGGGCGGGGGTGGGAGGTTGGGGGAACCAGGTGGTGGGTATTAGAGAGGGCATGGGTTGCATGGGGCACCCATTGTGGTGCAAAAACAATGAATTCTGCTACGATGAAAAGAAATTTTTTAAAAAAGCAAATAAATTAATAAATAAAAACTTCCCCATGTGGTATTTTGGTAGATTTAGTCTTGGATGCTTTACTGAAAGTTTGTGAAGATGGAGATGGTTTACATAGTCATAGAAATAAACTAGAATTGAGTATTTGCTCTCTTTTTATAAAACTTCTTTGCTATTAACACTACCTTATTTTCCTTGCCTCTCTCCTCCTTTCCATTTTCTTTCTTTTCCAGTGTCCTTTTTAGGAATAAGCTCTACCCTCCCAGGTTATTTGCATTTATTCATACAATTTTCTACAGTTCTCATTCTAAAACGCATCTTCAGGTCTTCAGAGTCAAAGCCATGGACCACCGCCTTGTGGTCTTTCTCTGAGCTTCTGCAAGGATGCAGGAATAGAGGGACCACAGACATTTGTGTCCCCAGTGATAGGAATTATACCAAATGTAGGTAGAAGTAGATTGAATATTAATTATTTTCAACTTTAGTCTATATGAATTGGATATCTATAACTTTGTTATAAAAGGGTTGTTAATTTATACTTGCACAAAACTAACAATAGCTCTATACATTTGATAAACATAATCACTAGCCCCTAATGTCTTCATAAGAATATGATTGTTTATCTAGTTGTAATTACATTCCTAGCTTGGATTGCATTTGTCCCTTATGGGACAAAGCAACAAAATTTCCACAGCCTGCTTTATGATTCTTGACATTTCTACAACTACAACTAGAATTGTTTCTTTTTTTAATTGAAGAATAATTGATGTGCATTATTGTGTTAGTTTCAGGTATATAACACAGTGATTTGATATTTATATAGATTATGTAATGGTTACCACAAAGATCTAGTTACCATCTGTCACCACACAAAGTTGTTACAGTAATGTTGATTATATTTTTTGTGATGTTCTTTATATCCCCATGTTTATTTATTTTACACCTGGAAGATTGTACCTCTAAATCCCATTCACCTATTTTGTTCATTATATCTTTCCCATGCCCCCTGGCAACCATCAATTTGTTTTCTGTATCTATTAGTCTGTTTCTGTTTTGTTTGTTTGGTTTATTTTTTAGATTCCATGTATAAGTGAAATCATAGGGTATTTGTCTTTTTGTTAACATTATACCCCCATGGTCCATGTTGTTGCAAATGGCAAGATTTCATTCATCTTTATGGCTGAGCAATATTTAGTGTGTGTGTGTTTGTGTGTATACACACACCACATCTTCTTTATCCATTCATCTTTCAGTGGACATTTAGGTGATTTTCATGTCTTGGTTATTGTAAATAATGCTGTGATGAACATAGGGATGCATATATCTTTTTGAATTAGTGTTTGTGTTTTCTGCAGATAAATACCTTGAAACGGAATTGCTGGATCCTTTGATAGTTCTATTTTTAATTTTTTGAGGAACTTCCATATTGCTTTCCACAGTGGCTGCACCAATTTACATTCCTACCTCCAGTGCTCTAGAACTCTCTTTTCTGTACCTTCTCGTCAACATTTCTTATTTCTTATCTTTTTGATTAAAACTATAGAGTTATTTCTTTTACATGGCAGTGGTGTTCATACATTATATGATCTTTTTCTAAGAGTAGGTTTTGACCAGGAAGTAGGTGAGCATGCTAGAGGGGTTCTGAATCTTGAAAGGAAGTGTTGTCCTGGAGGAAGAGGTGAGCTGAGAAGGACGTTAGGCGCGATCTGCCCCATTTCTCCAACCATACCATTTAGCCGAGAGAGAGCTGCCTTTATCCAACTTTATCCAACTTGGTGATAGCATTTTTCCCTTTACTTTCTGACGTTAGATAGTTTATTAATATAAATCTGGGTTATATTTTTACTCAGTTACTTTTGATAAATATGTTCTTTCATTTTTGCATTTTATAGTTTGATCTCCAAATCCATAATTTGGTTGCAGACATAACAAACACCTGGGAGAGTCCCTAAGGAGCTTGGCAGAGTAATTTGCTAAAGTACCTAGCAACTGCCCAGAAACAGCTTCTGTGTCTGAGAATGCTGATGGGAGTGTTCTTTTCTAATTCTGTCTAAACAGAATAGGAAGGTTAGTTGTATCCCTTTGTTTTGTTTTGTTTTTTAAAGATTTTATTTATTTATTTGACAGAGAGAGAGAGCGATCACAAGTGGGCAGAGAGGCAGGCAGAGAGGGGAGGAAGCAGGCTCCCTGCTGAGCAGAGAGCCTGACGTGGGGCTCAATCCCAGGACCCCGAGACCATGATCCAAGCCTAAGGCAGAGGCTTCAATCCACTGAGCCACCCAGGTGCCCCTGTTTTTAATATATGTAGAGATTAGATGAGAAAAAAAAAGACACAGCTTTGAAAAATTTCTCCTGTTTAATAAACTTTTAGAAAAAAGTTAAAAATTTCCCTCAAATGTTAAGAATTTGTTTAAAAGCTACAAAGTAACAGCTGAAAAATAAGTAGCACAAATGCTTAAAATTTAGGACTAGTTTTAAAATTGTTTCTAAAGCTCCATTCTCTGAATAGTCATGATGCTAGGAGTCACCTGTTCTTAAACATACACATTTGTGGATTTTACCCCAGACCTCCTGAATCTGACTTTCTAGTAAAAGAGCCCAAAAATCTGTGTGTTTAACAAACATTACAGCTGATTGTCATTATAAGGTAAATTTTTAATACACCTTAAGAGTGAGGGGGGCCGTGCGTAAGAATCTCTTGGGTGTGTTCCCCCCAAAATAGATTGTCCATCACACCAAGATACTGATATATGTATTCCACCCTACCTAAGCAAGCCACTGTCACTATTTGGGTATGTCATATGCCTCAGTTGTTTTGGGAGATAAATCTAGGATATCAGCCTCTACTGAATAAAATTAATGTTAGAAAAAACTTAAAAGAATACACTAGAGACCAGGAAGGGAAATTATTTTCCATATTTTTATTTTGCATAGTGTCTGTTCCGAAGTATCACTGGTAAACTGAGTGGATGTTCTTTGCTTTCCTGTTACTTTCTAGGCCCCTTAAAAGTAGAGATCGTTCCCTAGCATCTCCAGTTCTAATGAAATGTTAGCTACCTTTGTTATTCAATAAGTGAATGATTTAATAAGTACACAAATTGCTATGTTAAACAGTTTTAATGAGGAAACATCTTTGGTGCACGAGGAGTATTCTCGGCATACATTCATAAAAAGCAAACACATGCCAAGTGAAGACGTTGCAGAATTGAGGCTCCAGCTGCAAAAAGGGAAGTCACCAGGTGCCAGTTGGATGACAGTGGCTATCCACATTTGATTCCATTGCTTAGACAAGTGAAAACTTCCCAGCTGGGTCTTTACTTCAAATTAACCTTAGTCTTCAGCGGCAGGAGCAATTATTTGGACCTACATTTAGAGACAGGAAAAGGAAAGAAATTCTTCTTTTATGCCTCATTAGGCTACAGAATAAGTAACACAATACAAACGTCTCTGAAAGGATTAATGATACAGCTCAAGTTAGATACTATTTGTTCTAATTGGAAATGCGATCATCATTTCCTCTGATCTTTGGATCTCGGGATGAGCAAGGATCACAGCTGAACAGTAAGTAAAGAGGCAACTGGAGAGAGATGAAATCATCCTTAAGTTGGTTATTATCAGGTCCTCCAACACTTCTTCCCAGTTTCACGCTTTCCTGGAAGCATAGCCACAGGGTTGCCTGGTACAGCTCCATTGCTGTTGACTGGTAAATGATAGTCCTAAGGACAATGGGGACCTTGGGCACGTTAATAGACTCTTGCAAGGGGCCAAAGGGAGATGACAAGAATCTAAGCACTTGTGTAGACTTTGGGTAAAATTGTTCTTGACGGATGTGGTCCAGTTCCTAAAAATTATTCCCTATTTAAACCAGCAATTAATTAGAAGAACTTCTTTGAGATGATCCATTATATTTCAGATATGCGAAGGAAGACTCAGACCATGAGACTATTACTAATAAAGAATAAAGAATGAAATGTTGAGAAGCAGTCCTAGTTCTCTATCTAATTACTTTCTATTACATCAGCCTGTTAGCATAGTGCTTAAGGGTACTTCTGAGAGCTGACTGCCTAGGCTTGGAGCTTGGCTCTACTTCTGTCTGTGTAACCCAGGGCAAGTGACTTAACTTCTCTGTGCCTCAGTGTTCTCAACTAAAAAAAATGAAGGCTATGCCATTCCCTACTTCACAGAGTAATGTTGAGAGGTAGGAGAGTTAGTGCAAAGTGGTAAATTATCTGATCCACAGAAAATACATACATATATATATATATATATATATATATATATATCTTGTTCTTAATTCTCTGCATGGCTCATAGTGTAGTAGGATATTTGTCCTGTTTGTTTACATTATTTGCTTAGTTGTTTTCTATATAATGTCCTCCACTAGATCATAACCTCCATGAGAGCAGGGACTTTGCACTGATCACCACAATGTCCGCAGAATTTAGACTAACGTCTAATGAGGAGGAGATGATCAGTGGATAATTCTCAAATGAATGTGTTAGGTGGAACCGTATGAAACAGATGTTCAACTTATGTTTCACTACAAAATAGTGGCTCTGTGTAGTTCAAATGAATAGATTGGATGCTCTGGACTTGGGGACAGTCAATTTGGACTCTCAGTATAGCTGAACCACCTAACAGCTACGTAACCTTGAGCAGGTTTCTTCATTTTTCAAATTTATAGTTTGGAGATGATATATACCTATCTATAAGGGTTTTTTATGGGAATAAAATAAATAATGTATGTAGAAGTAACTTCCACACAGTAAACAAAGTATTCTCTTTTTGGACACAGAGTAAATTCTAGCATTGAATTCTCAAAATGCATTTGCAAGTTTTATCTCATTTGTTCCCTATGACAATATCAAGTGATGTAGATAAAAGAGTCTTATTGTGCAAGGATAATTATTCACTACAAGGGAATCCACTTAAAGCTGCAACAAGAATTTCATAGCGTGTAAGGGGAAAATGTTTCCATTGAGAATTTATCTTGAGAAAGATGGAGTTTAAATAATGTTTTTCTATAAATATAATAATTCTGGTTACAATGACAACTAAGGCTAATTGAAAAAAGTGAAGTTGGTTTTTGTTTTGTTTTGTTTTGTTTTTAACGTGACTTCTGGCAAAACTATATAAAAGCAAAAAGGAAAACCTAAGCTAGGGGCCTCACAATGCCTGACTTCAAGCTATATTATAAAGTGGTAATCATCAAGACAGCATGGTATTGGTACAAAAACAGACATATAGATCAGTGGAACAGAATAGAGACCTCAGAAATGGACCCTCAACTCTATGGTCAACATAAGAAAGCAGGAAAGAACATCCAAGGGAAAAAAGATAGTCTCCTCAACAAATGGTGCTGGGAAAATTGGACAGCCATGGGCAGAAGGATGAAACTAGACCATTCTCTTATACCATACACAAAGATAAACTCAAAATGGATGAAAGACCTCAATATGAGACAGGAATCCATCAAAATCCTAGAGGAGAACATAGGCATTAGCCACTTCATCATTGGCCACAGCAACTTCTTTCAAGACATGTCTCTAAAGCCAAGGAACACAAAAGCAAAAATGAACTATTGGGACTTCATCAAGATAAAAAGCTTCTGCACAGGAAAGGAAACAGTCGACAAAACTAAGAGGCAACCCATGGAATGGGAGAAGATATTTGCAAATGACATTTCAGATAAAGGGCTGGTATCCAAAGATCTATTAAGAACTTCTCAAACTCAACACCCAAAAAACAAATAATCCAGTCAGGAAATGGGCAGAAGACATGAACAGACATTTCTCCAAAAAGGACATACAAATGGCCAACAGACACATGAAAAAATGCTCAACATTACTTGGCATCAGGGAAATACAAATAAAACCACAATGAGGTATCACCTCACACCAGTCAGAATAGCAAAAATGAATAAGTCAGGAAACAACAAATGTTGGTATGGATGCGGAGAAAGGGGAAGCCTCTTATTCTCTTGGTGGGAATGCAAGCTGATATAGCCACTCTGGAAAAAAAATGTGGAGGTTCCTCAAGAAATTAAAAATAGAACTACCCTATGACCCAAGAATTGCTCTACTAGGTATATATCCCAAAGATACAGATGTAGTGTAAAGAAGGGGCACCTGCACCCCAATGTTCATAGCAGCCATGTCCACAGTAGCCAAACTGTGGAAGGAGCTGAGATGGTCTTCAACAGATGAATGGATAAGGAAGAAGATGTGGTTCATATATACGATAGGATATTACTGAACCATCCAAAAGGATGGATACCCACCATTTGCATCAACATGGATGGAACTGGAGGGTATTATGCTAAGTGAAATAAGTCAGTTAGAGAAAGACAGTTAGCATATGGTTTTATTCATATGTGGAACATAACGAAGTGTATGGAGGACCACAGGGCAAGGGAGGGAAACTGGGAAGAAATCAGGGAGGGAGACAAACCATGAGAGACTCCAGTCTCTGGGAAACAAACTGAGGGTTACAGAAGGGAGCGGGGTGGGAGGATGGGGTAACCAGGTGATGGGTATAAAGGAAGGCACCTGTTATGATGAGCACTGGGTGTTCTAGACAACTAATGAATCGCTGAACACTACATCAAAAACTAATGATGTGCTACATGCTGGCTGACTGAACAGAATTTAATAAAAAACTATATGAAAACACAAAGCAACATCCTTTCATGTTTAATAGACTTTCAAGACATAGCCAAAAAGGTCATTTTTTAGAAACATTCAAGTTTTTATCAGTTTTCCCAAGAACCTTTATTATTATTTTGATATTGGAAACTTTTTCCTTCAAAACGCCTGCCTTGTCATCAACCTGGCCTTTTCTCTCTCTCCTGCTATTTTGAGCTGCCCAACTAGGCCAGATTCTTCTACGGTGGTGGCTTCTCGTGTGATTTTCACTGTTTGACAGCTCTACTCCCATTTATCGCTTGAAATTCTGAAACTTTTCTGCGATTCATAGTTTTTCTTGGCAAAGAACTTGTGTTATATTTATAGACTAATGATCAAAGACATTGACTTAATGGTTAGAGATAGCTACGAATCTTAAGAGAGAAAGGATATGGAGAGCAGACTAATTTTATACATGATCAACTCATTAGACTATTAGAGAATATTTTCGTGTTCTGATGGCTTTTGCTTTCCTGTGCAGTCTCATTATTGTGCAGACTCAGAAATAAAACTGAGATAATGAGGAACTTCTATATTATTACTATCTTCATTTTATAGATACTTAAAATGCAGCTCAGAGAAGTTTAGTGGCTTCAGGCAACACAGCAAGTAAGTGTGCTACCCTAATCCATGTTCCTTACGCAAAAGAGCAGATAAAATTGGGGTTAAGAGTAAATCTGTTTCCTCTTGGTTGGTAGCAACTTGAATTCATGCTTTATTGTAAGAAGAAAATCTTTTCACAGGACCTGTAATTCTCTATATGTGTTGGGATTTCCGAGTAGTCTATAGATCCAGACTCAAGTCGTCTCTCGTGCAGGTGGTTTTGGTCTTCATAGGAAGTGAGAGCTCCACAGAGCTCACGTCGGAGAATTTCTTCTTGAGAAGATTGAATGGAATAATGGAAAGAGCTTTGAAGTGAGAATCAAGACTAATGGTTTCTAAGTTTGGCTGTGATGCTGATCAGTTGTCAGACAAATCAAATATGACCTTGGATAAGGGGCTTTCTCATTCTGAGTCTCCGTTTCCTTCACTCGAAGATAAAGAACCTGCATTTGTTTATCACTAAAGCCATTCCATGTCTCAATTTTGCGCCTCTGCCTTATGCCTGCAGTCTGCTACCAGCGAGGCAGGCTATGTCTTGCTGCTCTGAATTTGAACCATAACGTCTGGCATAGGTGGAGTGTAACTGCAGCTCTCTGCTTTCCTTCTCCTTCTCCTTTCCTGTGAACCTCAAGTTTTCTACAGGCGGTATATTGGTAAGCACATGGCCTCCAGAGTCAGACAGACCTGGGTTCACAATCCCAGCCCAGTGATATTAGGAAATTCGCTGAGTTTTGCTTCCTATCTTAAAATT
Source organism: Mustela putorius furo (assembly GCF_011764305.1). Classification (NCBI taxonomy): domain Eukaryota; kingdom Metazoa; phylum Chordata; class Mammalia; order Carnivora; family Mustelidae; genus Mustela; species Mustela putorius. The sequence goes on along the minus strand of NW_025421322.1, from coordinate 19,947,003 downwards.
GGCATATTAGGCAAATGCTGGCTACTACTAAGTATTAAATTTGTTACTATATATAAAATCTCTAGTACATAGGAGAAATTCAGTAAACACTAGTTCCTCTGCCCCTCTCCACCTTCTCCAGCCACAAAAAATATAAAACACATTTGCTTTTGGGCTCTATGCTCTCTTCTCTGGGAGAACAGAGAGATGCAGATGTTTAAAAGAGAAAAATAAGCTAATTATTAAGTGAAATAGACTTAGGTACTGTTAAGAAATGCTTATTTTAAAGAGCTTGAAACTGTTACTAGTGGAAGTACATCCACTTGGAAATTCCTGGACAAAGCACTAATGGGATTAATTCTAACCTTGTGACCCTGAACTTCAGGCCATTGGTTTGCTCTCTTACTAATCTCAGAAAGCTTGGTGTTTGTATTGCCAAAAACAATGTAGGGGAGTAAACCTGCCTTTAAAAGACCTTAGTGTTCCCCTATCTCGCTTTTTTCAGACAGGCCAAGCTGAAGATTCCCTTAGGTAGACTGGATATTAGTCTTCTTGGCTGGTATTCATGGCTTCTTCTGAACTTCCTGTGGGAGCTCAATTTCTGTTTTATCTATCTATTATCTATCTATCTATCTATCTATCTATCTATAAATAATCTGTCAATCATCTTCTAAACTTCCTGTGGGAGCTCAGTTTCTGTTTTATCTATTATCTTTCTATCTATCTATCTAATCTATAGTCTATCTGTCAATTATCTTTCATCTACTTATCTACCCACTTACTTATTCATGCCTGTCTACCTAACACATCTGCCAAATATTTTTTTCTTGATTTGGGACCTGTGTAGCAGTCTCACAAATAGGTTTTCAGAGTGAAAGTAAACCAGTTGCTTTTGTCATTTTGTTCTGTTATCTCTCAGTTTCTTAATTAAATTTGATTTAATGAAATGAAATTCCTGCCATGTGCACTTGCACAGGATTTCTTTTAGAGATCTAAGCAAAATCATTCTTATCCGCAGAGCTCAAATTTCAGTCATTCAGGGGATGTGAAGCTGTCCTGCAGAAGGAATCCAAAGCCAGGTCGGTCTCCAGATGTGCCCTGTTCCATGTCACTATGTCTCTCTGACTGTGGATCTGTGATTCTTGCAGCAAGATAGCATAGGACTCAAGGCAGGATTTAGGAAGACAGTCAGGCAGAGGTTTTGCCTGTGGTCTAGCCACTGAATGACTTAGGAACCTGCTTGTCCTCAAGGTTTGAAATAAGGGACCAGAAGTCTAAAAGGGGTCCATGGTAGAAGGGAACATTAAGGATTGGAGAAGCAGATAGATCAGGGAAGAGATCAAACTGGAGTCAGGGGTGGGTTTCAGACACATTAACGTAAGATGCAGGTGGCAGAGTACAAAGTCTGACACTAGATGAATGGGAGCTGTTTGGATCCGTCTTTGCCACTCTATCCTTCGTTTCTCACATGATCAGGGGACTTGACCCTATTCCATAATCATGGTACAAAAGAATATAAACTAGTTCCTGATTGTCCCTATTTTTCGGTTTGTTTTCTGCAGCAAAGGTCAGATGTAACCCATAATATTTTATTTGTTAAGAGAGTTTATTTATTTGCGATAGAGCGAGAGCATGAGCATGAGAGAGCGTGCACCAGCTGACGGGGGCAGAAGGAGATGGAGACGCAGACACCCCACTGAGCACAGGGCCTAGTGTGGTCTCTGAAAGGTCCCCCAATAATGGGTCTGTGATTAAAGGACCGAGACTGATACAAAGCGAAGGTTAAGCAAAGCTTTATTTCGCGCCAAGCTTCGAGAATCAAACTGACCGGCTAGGGCCATCTCTTGCAAAGAGGCGACTTCTCTCTGCCTCACAGACTAACTTCTATAGAGCAAAGGCCATGTGGTTGGGCCAGGCCACGCACAGGTGGCGAATGAGATTGTAACACACAGAAAAAGCTGCAGAATCATGCTAGGTCACACGTAAGTGACCAATTGAATTACATTTTACCCTATAGCAGATATTTGAACTAGCCTATCATCTTGGTCAGAATTGACGCCCAAAAGGCGCCCAAAGGGCAGGGCCCATACTCCATGGTAGCTAGGGAGACAGTATGCCCCCCACCATTGATTGGATACCTCCACCTGGCTTGACCCACCCTTGTATTTGGGCTTTGTTACCTGGGACTGGTTTCCGGGATTTGTTTTTAAGTTCCCTGAGGGGGTGGGCATGGTCAGTTTAAGTTTTACTGCATAAACAGCAAAATCACTGTTTAACCGGATGGAGCTGCTCTGGCTAAATAGGCCCTTATATTATATGTTTATAAAAAATAAAAAAAAAAAATTTTAAGTAAATAAATAGGCCCTTACAGTCTCAGGATCATGACCTGAGCCAAAGGCAGACACTTAACTGACTGAACCACCCAGGCGCCCCAACCCATACTATTTTAAATAGTCTTCCAAAAACAGGACCATTTTCCTCTTTCTACATCAGTGGACTTGAGTATAAATCATTATTTCAGTACAGTGAGTGAGAGAGTTCAGAGAATAAAGACAGCATTTCCCTGGCTCTTGAGTGCTGTGGTCCCTCGCATAGACCCACAGGCCCTGTCTTATGGCAGATTCTCTATACACATTTTTTTGGGTTGACATGACTAAGTTCAGATTGTTAAGAGCAAATCAGTGCAGGCCATTTCTATCATGAAACCACGTGTTTTCCTTTAGCCATCACTTTCCCTGAGTTAGAAACTTTACTTGATCAATAATGACCCTTCTAAAAGCCATTGTTCCAGAATCCCATAGAGCAACTTTGGGGGCTGGTGGGCCCTGCACATCTGTCACTCCCCTTTGACGATCTGCAAGGTGCGGCTGCGGCATCTGTAGAGAGTGGATTAGCAACTCTGTCCTATTTTGTGTGAGAATCCCCGAGGTAGAACGGGAGGCTCAACACAGAGCCTGCACATGCCTAGCATGCTGTCTAGAATTAAACACCTCATTTGAAAACCAAGACACACAAGGAAGGAAATGGAACAAATCCCTTGCTTTCAATTGCATTGCAAATAGGACTGAGTGAGGCTTAAGTGTAGAATTCTGCCCGGATTGTTCTGAATCTAAATGGTTCATCTCTTGCAAGACACTGGTTGATTTATTTTGATGTTTGAGGCTGGGTAGAAGTATCGAGTGTATGAGCTACTTTATTCTTATATTCAACCACTCATTTGGTCATTGCCAATACTTACTGGACACCTATTATGTGCTCCAGATGAAGCAATTCCCCATCTTTATGGAGCGCACATTCTAGAGGAAATGAACAAATATATAGATCACATAATGTCAGCAATGAATAATAGTAACCCAGAAGAAGGCTGGTGTGTTGGTACCGGGATGTCTGGGACCAGCTGTTATGGTGCCAGTGACAGATAATGCTCACAGATGGCTTTTCTGAGTCCATGCCATTTGGGTGGAGACTTGAGCAAAGAGAGAGGGGACCACGTAGATATACAGAGAAGAGGTTCCTTGCAGAAAAAAATTATGCAGAGACTCTGAGGTGGGGACGCACTTAGGCATTCTGGGGACAGTGGGAAGATTGGAGGGACTGCATGACGTTTTGTGAGAGAGGATTATGGAGGGTAGAATAGAAGTGGGCAGATCACAAGAAGGATGTTTGCTGAGATAAGGGTTTTGGATTTTGTTGTAACTGTGAATAAGGAAGCAATGGAGAGGGGCACCTGGATGGCTCAGTGGGTTCAGCCTCGGCCTTTGGCTCATGTCATGATCTCAGGGTCTTGGGATCAAGCCTCGCATTGGGCTCTCTGCTCAGCAGGGAGCCTGCTTCTCTCCTCCCCCGCCACCTGCCTCTTTGCCTACTTGGATCTCTGTCTGTCCAATAAATAAATAAAATATTTTTAAAAAGAAAGAAAGAAAGCAATGGAGGACACAAGAAGGAGAAAATAAAATCTGATTTACATGTTTAAAGATGATACTATGTCTAGGTAGAATAGTGGCTCTCCCAAAATGTCCTTATTCTAATCCTTGGAATCTGTGAATGTGTTTCTTTACACAACAGAGGAAAAACTCAAGTTGCAGATGGAATTAAGGCTACTAATCAGTCAATCTTAAAATAGGGAGATTAGTTTCGTTTATCCATGTTGCAATCAGTGTAATCACAAGCGTCCTTAAAATGGGAAGAAGGTGGGACGTCTGGGGAGCTCAGGAGGTTAAGCATCTGCATTCATGATCCCAGGGTCCTAGGGTCCTGTCCAGAATCAGGCATCAGGCTCCTTGCTCAGCAGGAAGCCTGCTTCTCCCTCTGTCTATGGCGCCCCCTGCTGGTGCTCTCTCTCCCTCTAACAAATAAATAAAAGTCTTTAAAAAAAAGTGGAAGAAGGTAGAAGATGAGGTCAGAGTGACACATTGTTAGAAGGATACACTCCACCTTTCTTGGCTTTGAAGCTGGCAGGATGTGGTCGCAAGCCCCAGAATGTGGACAGCCTCCAGAAGCAGAAGGAAAGGAAACAGATTCTCCACCAGAGCCTCCAAAAAGAATTGTAGCTGAAAACCTTGGTCTTAGCACAGTGAGACTCCTGCTGGGCTTCTGACCCACAGAAGAGTAATAGAATAAATTTGTATTATTTGAGCCACTGAGTCTGGGGCCATTTGTTACCTCAACAATAGAGGATGAGTGCAGTCTGGCTTCCGCTTGGGGATGAATTGTACGACCTAAGAGGGCAGTAGGGCGTCTGCTTAGGTTGCTGCTGTGATTGTGCCGTCTGAGGGTCATGGTGGCTTAGACAGGAGTGGCAGTAGTGGAGGTGCAGGAAGGTTGGCCTACTTGGGGTGTATGTCCAAACCAACAGAAGCTGTCCTGAATAGTTCCCAGGGTTATGGTTGGAGTCCTTGAGTCTGAACAACGGGGACGAGCAGTGGCGCCATTTACGAACATGAGAAAGAGTAGGGGGAGATTACAGTTTAGGGGAGAAAAACAAGAGTTCTGTTTTCAGAATTGGAGTTTGAGATCCCATTCAGAGATCCACATGGAGGTGTTGATTAGGCAACTGGACAAATTAGTCTGAGGCTCAGGAGAGGTGGGTCAAGGCTTTAGCTATAAATTCGGCATGGTAAGGCTGCAAAATAGCAGGGACTTCGGTCTCGGGCATTGTGCGGCCACCATTACAACCCCAGCTGCTTACACTTGAAATGTTATATGAGAAGGAGGGATGGTTTTAATTTTATTGAGAGCATTATTATTTAGAATCTTTTTTTAAAGATTTATTTATTTATTTGACACAGAGAGAGAGAAAGAGAGAGAGAGAGATCACAAGTAGGCAGAGAGGCAGGCAGAGAGAGAGAGGAGGGGAAGCAGGCTCCCTGCTGAGCAGAGAGCCCAATGCATGGCTCGATCCCAGGACCCTGAGATCGTGATCTGAGCCGAAGGCAGAGGCTTAATCCACTGAGCCACCCAGGCACCCCTAGAATTTTACAGTAATGGAACTGATACCCTAACCAATCTGCCAAATTGTTTAATCTCTTCTTATTCCACATCATTTGAGCTATTCAAATTGCCCAAATTAAGCCCAGAGAACAGTACAATCGAGCTTCTTCTGTCGCAGGTTTGGAGAGATAGCCATGAGTATTTCCTGACCACGCCAGGGCAAACTGAGCAACAGAGACAACTGTGGCTTCACGGGAGTGGTGCACGTAGCCTTGATGTCTACAGTGGAAAATGGCTTAGCACGATGTCAACATTTGGAAAAGCCCCATGAGGAGAGAGATGGGGAGAATGGAGCATTTCCTCTGAGGACACGATCTTGCGCTTGTCCACATATCTTCTGATCATGTTCCATTGCTTAGAATTAAGTGTCTGGTCCCATTTATGGATAAGGGGGCTTTTCATCTGGATGGCTGTGTGTGTAGCTGAGATTTCAGAGTTCTGTTACCCAAGGATGAAGGAGAAAGTAGATGTTGGGAGACAATAGCCATTCTGATCCCAGTCTGTTCCTGTGGCCAACCTAATATTTGTATGCATCCTTCGGCTTCCTCCAAGAAGACATTCACCTCTCCTCAAGGGTCACAGCCCAGTCATTCATCAGTTCAAAGCCCAGTACTGCGTGTGGTTGATGTCTTTGCCACTGTGACGAGGTGTACCTGCTTTTGGCCCAGTGCAGTATAGCCTAAAAGACCAACGATTTGACCCCCTCAGGAAGGTAAAACAGTAAGTTAGGTGCTGTATAGTGGCAATGAAAACAAACATAAAATCCCCCAAAACCTCCTGTTTAAAAAAAAAGAAGGATCAGAACAATATAGCACTTAATTTATAACAATGATGAAATATTGCTGTAAAGGAGTTTCAAAGACTCCTGTGTTGGTTTGTCAGAGCCGCCATAGCAATAGTACAGACTGAGTGCCTTAATCAACAGAAGTTTATTTTCTTACAGCTCTGAAGTCCAAGATCAAGGTGTCAGTAGATTTTTTTTCCCCAAGTCCTCTTTGTCTTGCACATGACTGCATTCTGTCTGTGTCCTCACATGGCCTTTCCTCTGCATGTGTAACCCTAGCATCTCTTCTGTGAGTCCAAATGTCTTCTTCATATAAGGATACCAGTCCGTTTGGATTATGGCCCACCCATTGAAAATGAGGCTTTTAATAACCTTGTTAAAAGCTATATCACCAAATACAGCAGCACTCTGAGGTACTGGAGGTTAGAACCTTCAACATATGAATTGTGGGGGGACACAATTCAGTCTATAATTCTTTCCTTTGGTAGTGGAGTAAATTCTTTCTGTAATTCATCTGGCATTTCTGGTTCTGCTCACTGGGTAGAACTTTCTGGATTAAAGCCCTCTGTGTCTCCCCATGGCCCAGATTAGAGGGAGGTGGGGTAGGAGAATCAGGCATTTGCTTCAGGCACAAAATTTAAGGGGACACAGTAAAAATTCAATAATCAAGAGAACAATGTTTTAATGAAATGTTTTAAACAAACAAAATGAATGCAAAAGATCCACGATGAACAAAATAAAGATTTTTAATAAAGGCAAGAGCAGTATGACTGATTTTTCCTTTTGCCTCAGGCTCCAATATGGCTTCCTATGACCCTGTTACTGATCCTGTCATCATTAAAATTTTTAATATTTTATTCATTAAGAACTTTTTGCACTAATTTTGATTGTTCAAAGTATTTCATGAAAATATCATTTATCTTCATTGCTGACTTTTTGGCAGCCCCTTAAATATTGCACCTGAGGCTAGTGCCTGACTTGCTTCACCTTCATCTTGCCTCCCTTCCCCCAAACCCTGGCTTTTCTTCTGGGAATTTTGCTTTGTCCATTGTCCTCTGTCAGTGCATTCAAAGTGGATACTGGAAAGGTATCACTGGTGTTCTCAGTGATCAAACCACATTCTGCTGGAACAGGTTCCAAGATTTATAGGTGTTTTAGTGTACAACAATTTCAGGCTTTGGCCAGCCAAATTTCCATTCATCTGGTAATGTAATCCCCTGAAAAGCCTAGTCAGTTTCTGGTATTTTTGCTTCAAATCAATTCCATTGGGAAGTGACAACAGCCAGTGGTCTCACATAACCTACTTCTTAAGCAGGAAAATTCCAATGTTTTATTTTCTATGCTCTACTCACCTCCACACTGGCCTTTTCCTGCAAGGTATCTGAGGTCATTACAAATAGGCCGCGGGTAGAAAGGAAATATCCTTAGTCCAATTTCTGTACCTTCTTTCCATTGTCTGATAGAGCACAGTTGCCAAGAAGAGCTCTAGAAAATCTTGGGCTACAGACTCATCTCATAAGATTGTTTCTTAAGAATCACTGTAGTATATAATACTCCATTATATGGAGTATACTCCATTAATACTCCAATATATGGACCATATTTTCATTATCCATTCATCTGTTCAAGGGCATCTTGGGTCTTCCCACAGTTTGGCGATTGTGGCCATTGCTGCTATGAACACTGAGGTACATGTGGCCCTTCTTTTCACTACATCTGTATCTTTGCGGTAAATGCCCAGTAGTGGAGGAATACACGTATTGCATGGAACACTAGGTATGGTACATAAACAATGAATCTTGAAACATGGAAAAAAATAATAAAATAAAATTAAGATGTGGAAAAAAAATAAAAGGGAATCACTGTAGTACAGAAGCTGCTACTTTTCCAACTCTGTAATGATCCAAATAAAAAGAAAACAAAAACAAAAGCATCTTTCTAAAGAGCTGAATTTCTGTCAATCTCTACCTTCAAGTAGGCTGACTCTTCCTATAGCTCAGTTTACTCTTATTTGGCTTTGTGGAAAATGACAGAAAGTAGTCAACATGCACCTGTATTCTGAGAAATTTTGTAGGCTCAATTAGGTTTTTGATTTTCAAGTTATCACAGGAGACACTGTCATAGACCGAACGATAGCCCCTCAAAGACAGCTGTACCCTAGTCTCAGAAACCTGTGAATATATTATCCACCACAGCAAAGGGTAATTAAGGTAGCAGATGGAATTAAGGTTAATGATCTGAGAGTTAGTAATCTAAGGTTAATCCTCTGAGAGACAAAAATTATCCTGCATTCTCTGAGTGGGCCCAATGTAATCACAGTAGTTCTCAAATGTAGATCTCAATAGTTCCCAAAAGATGACTTCAAAAGAAGTCAAAGTGATTCAATGTGAGAAGGACATGACCTGAAGAATTTTTACCAAATGTTTTGCTATTAGATTTCCAGCCTTAAATTTTTATATCCTTTGCTACCCACTGCCTAACCATTAAGCCAGTGTTAATTGTGTTACAGTTTCTGTATTCATGAGTACATTGCTTCATAGCTCTGATGAGACTCACTTAAATGAGATAGAACTGGATTTCTGGTTTACCTAAGTCTAAAGAGAGGCGTTCCCCTGCTGATATGGCTGTTCGGTGGATTAGTAATGCAGATCTGTCTCTTGTTCTTCCGCCGTTGCTAGGTATTGCTTCTTTCCACATTGAGGAAGGGGATTCATCATCATATTTTAGTTACTAGAATGAAGAAATGAAAAGTGAAGGACACACACTTTCTCTTGAGGAGCCACAACTTAGAAATTGCACATGTCAGTAACTCTCATATCGTGTTGGTTTAAAATTAAAAAGTCACACACCGCATTTAGTTGCAAGAGGGGACAGCAAGCACAATATTTATTTGGGTGGTCCTAGTTGGTCCGAAGGTTGTGGGTTATTGTTAAGCTGTTTAATATTTGGGTGGTCGTGTGCCCAACTAACATTTGAGGATTTTATTACTGAAGAAAAAAGGGAAGGATGGGAACATTAATTCTTGCTACACATAGGAAGTGGCATCACATTGTACAAAGGAAGGATTGACTTACATTTGGATTCCAAGTGGGAAAAAAAAAAGTACCCAGAGAAAAAGTGACTTTAAAACTCTTCCCAGGGGCAGTGAAATAGCATGGATTCACCATTCATCACAGAATCTGCATTCCTGCCAAGATAGTAAAAGCACAGCATGTTCAAGTCAGAGACTACGTGCAAAGGTGCATGGCAAACTCGTGGTCAAGTTCAGCAAAACTCTCAGGTAGAGACTCAGACTTGGCAAAGAGCTCTTACACTAGGAAGTGGACATCCCAGAGCAGACCTTGTGATAGAAGAACAAGGTGGAACATAGAAAGCAGGCTCCAGATAAGTAAGGCCAGCCTATAGGCTCTTTCCTTAGCCACTGTGGTGAAGAGTTATTATTAACTCCTGCAGATGAGAAATCAAACTAATGCCAGAATCTAGTGTGTATTGCTTATAGATTAAACTGTATATATTTTTATTCCAGAGTATGCATTTAGTCATTCTCAACAAATCCTTTTGTCATCTTTGTGCGTATCCCAGGTTAGCACCCCTCTCCCACATTGGGTGTTACTGCATATAGATACTTGGGGTAGTTGGACTATACAGATTACAGACCAGATTCAGTTTTTCTGAGTGGAAAAACTAGGTAGGCACCCCCCCCATAGAATTCTGATCAAATTTGTTAACCAAAGAGCTTAACCTTTCCAGTTCACTAAGAAATAGAGAAGCATCCTGGCAGGTTAGGTCACTGTGCCTTTTCACCCATAGAAGTTCTGACATTTGTGCTAAATATCATTGGTTATTTGCTCACTGTCCTATGAAATATCAACAATTTAAAAAATCTCAACATCTTAGGACTTCTGTGATCCTCTTGGTTAATGCCCTTATGTTCTAGCTGAGGGAGGAAACTGGTGCCCAGAGAAAGTAAATGAGTTATACTTCAGTCAATAACTATTGAAAGAGTCACACTTGGAGTTTTAGTCTTTTGATTCTTGTTTTTCTGTTGGTTCTTCCTCCTTCTAATTTTTAAAATTACCCAAGTAATACATGCACTTATCATCTTTTTAACCATTAGATTATAAAGTCCATACACTACTAATTTTAGTTCTTTATGCTTGTCCTCAGAATTAACTACTCTTACGTGTTGAGTATCCATGCCCTTAAATATATACACAACCATGTTTGTGTGTACTTTTCATAGGACAACATAGAGTATTGCTTGTAGGTTTTTCTTTATTATTTAAATAAGATCATACTCTACATATTGTTCTGCAATTTACTTTTATTTACTCAGCAGTATATTTTTATTACTTACCTTGAGTGATACAATTAATATATGGTATTACATTATCCAAATAGATCACACTTTATCTATCTTATGTAGCCATTTTATTTCTAGTACATGTTTTTTTTCCTCAATATTCACTCCTAATCTAATTAAATTTATGCATTCATTATTCAAGATCTTTTTAACCACTCAAAAGAAAAGCCCCTGAAAGACAATTGCAATGCTCTGAATGTCTGTGTCCCCTCAGACTTCATACATTGAAATCCTAACTCCCAAAGATGATGGTATTTGGAGACTGGACTTTTGGAAGATGCTTAGGTAATGAGGGTAGGATGCTCATGAATGATATTAGTGCCTTTATAAGAGAGGCTCCAAAGAGATGCTTAGTCCTTCTACCCAGTGAGGATGTAGCCAGAAGGTACCAGCTATGGACCAAGAGAGTCCTCATCAGAACACAACAGTGTTGGCCCTTAATATTGGACTTCCCAGCCTCCAGAACTGTGAGAAACAATTTTCTGTTGTTCATAAGATCCAATCTGTGGTTTTTTTGTTAGAGCAACTCAAACACACTAAGACAGGGATAAACTACTACTTGTTATTCTGGCCCATGGAGGAAGAATATTTGAATTTTTATTACTTGGTTTTACCTTGAACATATTAACAGTGTTAGAGATCATAGAATTAGAAGAAGCATCAGAAATCCTTTGGTTTGGCTTCCTCCTTTTGTAGAAACAACAGTAGAGTAGATATGAAGAATTTAATGATTTCCCCCCTAAATTACAGAAGGGCAATTGATGGTTTGTGCTTTCTATTTATTTGTTTCATGGGCCGTTTTCGTTGCCATCATCTAGGTTAGGATTCCTTGAGTCAATCTTGGCTTCTTCCATGTGTATTGTTCCTTCCTTTCCCCCACCCCCATCACTGATCATGCTACTCCTAGAAAACCTTCAGTGACCTGGATAAGTTCTAGACTCCTCTCTTCCGTCTTGGTCTACCTGGAATCACTTCTCTATGAAGTAAATCATTACTCTGTAATGTAAAACTCTATGATAACAAAAAACAAAAAACAATTCTCCTTTTTTTTGGTCCATGACAAATAAGTCTGCTGTATGACAACACTCTTTTCTTATTAGATGCGTCCTCAGTGTTATCAGTATAGTCCCAGGATCTTTCTCAATACTGTCCTACAAAAAAATCAAATTGGCCAGTGACATGGAACCTATTCCTCATCCTTGTTGTGAAACTTTGCCCACCTCTAGGCCAGGCACTGATGGTTCCCTGGAGATGATTGTTTTGGTTTATACATATCACTTAACTTTTACCTTTGCTTTATTTTTATTACTCTCTTCTTTCTTTGCTATTTATTTATTTATCTTTTATAATGTTCAATTAGCCAACATATGGTACATCATTTATTTTTTTCTTCCCTGTTTATTTTTTTTTATTATGTTATGTTAGTCACCATACAGTATTAATCTTACCTGGCTTATCTTACCCCATGCACTCAAGCTGTTCAAAGTTCTCCCATCCCCAGGATCCAATTCAACCCTCCCTCCCCTTGAAGCCTTCCTTGACTGTTTCTGTGTATAGTACCCTTCATTATCTTCATATCTGTATTCCTTACCTTATATTGGTATGGAGATAACTCATGCATCTCATTCTTCTCCTAGATGCTCTAAAGATAAAGGCCATGATCTTCATTTTCCCTGTCTTCCATATAATATCCACCATGGTACTGAGAATCTAGTGGCTCATTGTGTAAGCAAATGAATATTGAGTAGAGAAGCATTAAATAAGGGAAAAGCCTTCCATATGGAAATGTTTTCAAAGGACTGAGATGATAATTTGTCAAAAATTAGTACCATATCCTGGCAAATGACTTCAGCATTTTGAAAATACACAATTTTAAATAATATCCTTTTCTCATAATAAAAGTAATATATGTTCATTGTACGATTTTCAGAAAGAGCACAGGGAAAATAAAAATGATTTCTAATTTCAGTACCCAGAGATAACTTCTGGGGGTATTTCGTTTTTCTGTTTTCTACTCTGGGGTTATGTATCTATATATTTACTTGCTTAGTTTTGAGACAATCCAGAACAGTTGGCAAATACGATTTGCACCTTGCTTTTTTGCAATTAATGTTATATTATCATCATTTTCTCCATTTAAGAGTTAAGTAGAAAATTTTTTCTATGTTACATAATATTCCATTACATGAAATGCTTCATAATGTCTCCAGTCACCTATTATGGAACATTTAGGTATTTCTAGTCTTCTACTGCTACAAATCAATAAGCTAAGAATTATTGAGTATTCACTGTCTTCTAGGGATTCTGCTAAGTTTTCTTTTCTTCTTCTTCTTCTTCTTTTTTTTTTTTTTTGCTTAGTTACACTTTAAATATCTCTAACAGCCATTTATTATGCCCATTTTTTAGATGAGCAAACTAATGACCATACAGGTTAGGTTCTTCACCCAAAATCCAGAATTCTAACCCAATTTTATCCATCTTAAGAACCAGTGCCAACCATTATGAATATAATCATGACAGATTCTCCTAATACAGAATTCTTTGTTCACATCTAATACTTTTTTAAAAAATTTAAATTCAATTAGCCAACATTTAGTACATCATTAGTTTTTAATGTACTGTTCAGTTACTCATTAGTTGTGTGAAACACCCAGCGCTCATCACATCACGTGTCTTCCTTAATACCATCACCCTGTTATCCCAATTCCCCCACGCATCTCCCTTTCCACTACCCTCAGTTTGTTTCCTGGAGTCAAGAATCTCTCATGGTTTGTATCCTTCTCTGATTTCTTATCATTCATTTTTCCCTTCCTTCCCTTATGATCTTCTGTGCTATTTCTTTGTTCCATATATGAGTGAAACCATATGATAATTATCTTTCTCTGATTACCTTATTTCATTAGCATAATCCCCTCCATTTCCATCCATGTTGATGCAAATGGTGGGTATCCATCCTTTCTGATGGCCAAGTATTACTCTGTTGTATATATGAACCACATTTTCTTTATCCATTCATCTGTTGGAGGACATCTCAGCTCCTTCCACAGTTTGGCTATTGTGGACATCGCTGCTATGAACTTTGGCGTGCAGGTGCCCCTTCTTTTCACTACATCTGTATCTTTGGGATACAGATAATCTTTGGGATAAATACTTAGTAGTGCAATTTCTGGGTCATAGGGTAGCTCTTTTTTTAACTACCTGAGGAAGTTCCATACTGTTTTCCAGAATGGCTGCACCAGCTTGCATTTCCACCAACAGTGTAAGAGGGTCCCCCTTTCTCCACATCCTTGCCACCATTTGTTTTTTCCTGTCCTATTAATTTTTGATATTCTGACTGATGCGAGGTGGTATCTCATTGTGGGTCTGATTTGTATTTCTCTGATGACATCTAGTACTTTCTAATAAAAAAATAACAACAGTGGAATTACTAAATCAGGGGATATGAAGAAGCATCCTATTATGAAATTGCTTTTCAAAAAGATTTATACTGATTTATACTTACTTACACACTATATGAGGCTGCCCCCTTTCCCTGAAAGAGACATGGGATCCTTAGTCATGCCTGTCCACTATTAAACCCTTTATCCTGGAGCGCCTGGGTGGCTCAGTGGGTTAAAGCCTCTGCCTTCGTTGTGGGTCATGATCCCAGAGTCCTGGGATCGAGCCCCGCATTGAGCCCCGCATTGAACTGTCTGCTCAGCAGGGAGCCTGCTTCCTCCTCTCTCTCTGCCTGCTTTTCTGCCTACTTGTGATCTCTGTCTGTCAAATAAATAAATAAAATCTTTAAACCCTTTATCCTAATGATTCTATTATGGCACCTACCATAATATATTTATTGATAGTATTGCAGTCTGTCTTGCTAAACCGTGAAATCCTTGAGAGTAAGAGTGAGTCTCATTTGTCTTTTAATTCACAGTACCTACCACTGTGCTATATTCATAATACATTCTTACTATGGCTTTTTTAAAAAAAAAATTAAAAATTCCACTATGCCTTGAAGTTTCAGTTTGCTGTCCTCAACTGTCACTTCGCTGTCCTTTCGACTTCTCACACTTCTTCAATATGCAGCTTCAGCTCTAGAAATTCCGGTCTTCTCATTGATCCTATGGCCCTCCCACCTCTTCTTCTCCCACCACCTAACGTTTGACTCTCTAGATCCATCTCAACTATGACCTGTTTCATGAACCTTTTGCTCTTACCATCTTCCTCTCTGGTGCTGAACTTTTCCCCTCCAGAGTACCTTGAAGGATTAACTGTTCATAATGCATACATTATGAGCAGTTTTTATAGGAGGTTTTTATCAAATTTTGCAAATCATCATATGATTCTTTTAATGAATCTTTAATCATCTTAATGTCACTTACTCCTCATACTTCTTAATCCCTGTTTACCTTTGACATATCTTAAGACCCTGGGCACTTGCAGCCATTTTCCAAGCCCTGTCGAGTGGTCTGTTAGAAGCACTCAGAACTCCCCTAGGCATTTGTGGATGGGTTAAGGGGTTGTCCTCTTCCCAGGCTTCTCTTTAGGTGGGTTTGTGTAGCTTCTGTGATCATGGCATTTTGGAAGAAAGTTTGGGCATCATTGATTCTTCCCATGTCTTCCCATGAAAATATTTCATCACAATATAGCTAGAGGCTCCTGGAATCCTATAGATGAACATTTTGCCAATAACGTGGTTTAGGAGTTCTTAATTAACTGGTTTCCTCAGCTGTCTACTGGAACCTTGATAACTAGCATCTTTGATCAACATAAGATCACTGAATTTCCTGTGGCTGAAAGAAATACAGTCAGATAATGAAAATTTCTTGCATTTGTATGCTCCAGTCCCCAAATGAGCCTAATGCATTTTGTCCCCTCATCAGCTTCCATTGCAGTTTATGTGAATATTGTTTTTAGAATATTGTTTTATGTTGGAGTTCAATAAATTATAGTTTTTTAGCACAGTCTGCATTGCATAGATGACCATATTTTTTTTCCCCTCTTGGTATCAACACAGCTTTTAAAATTAAAAATTCTTTGGCATATTAACATGCCCTAATAAATCAAGTACATATGTCTTTAAACCACAAACACAAATATTCCATTTGCCATCAAATTTGTGGATACATTTGATTTATCGTATTTTTCTGTTTTACTATCACTAGAAGTTGCCAGCTTGCCTCTGGAAATCTGTACTTATGGAAAATTCGTATTTAATGTAGAAACTGTAGAGCCCAAAAGTTGGTGGAGATGAAAAGAGGCAGAAATGGGCTAGAGAGGAAAGGAAAAGTGAAGTTAGGGCACCTTTGGATTTATGGCAGTCTTCACATAGTGGGAATGGAGGAGGCACCACAGGAAATGAAAAGCGCCATGAGAAGTAAGGAGCTGACCACAGGAGGAGCCAAAAATGGGAAAGAAGGATTAGACGCAACGGAAAAGTTCAGAAGAACTGGCAGAAAGAAGGAATGATGGAGAAACCATTGGCAAAGATGAAGATCACCACCAGAATGAAAAACCATTACCAGAGCAGAATGAAAGTGCAGAATTTAAAGAAAAGGCTCAACACAGCTCCAGCTTCCTTCCTCCACCACCTTCCACCTTTACTTTTAGTGGCTTTTAGGAATTTAACCATGGGTTTCTCTTGGAGAATTCTTTATTAGACAGAGGGGAAGTGAGGCAGGAATGACACTGTTTACTGAGTGGGTCAATGCAATGATTCCAGTAGCTGCTATGGCTCCTTTAATGAAAGACTGATTCCAGATTTTGGCAGAAAATAGCCTGGCCAAAGCAACAACACTTCCTTGGGCTTGGCGTGAAACTTCCCCACTTATGCGACTCCCTCTGTCTATTATATGTTGCCCAGTCAATTCCACGCTTAGAAAAAGAGGCAGAAACCACCGCTTACGCAGGAGGGAGTGTTCATGCTGAAAACAGAGTGGGGGAAGTCTGGGGCTTTGATTTAAACATTTTTATTTGCTCTTTACTTCATTGCAGTGAATACTTATTGGACACTTAATAAGTGCCAAGTGTGGCACTAGATTCCAACAATGAAGAACTCACTGATATTTAAGGAATCACAGTGGGTTAATTCAGGACTTGGCAAAGGACAGCCTGTGGGTCCGAGGGGCCCATGGCTGTTTCTGTCAAGTTCATTGGCCCCTTCATTTGCATATTGTCTCTGTCTCTGTCTCCTTTTGTGTTACTATGGCAGAGTTGAGGAATCAGGATAGCGGCTGGACAGCCTGCAAGAATGAAACATGTTTATTATCTTGCTCTTTATACAAAAAGTTTGCTGACTGCTAGATAAACACAGTTGTTATAGTGGAATTATATTGGAGTTCAATAAATTATAGAAAGAGCCAGGGATGTTAGTGAAAGCTTCAAAGAAAGGTTGATGTATGACATTTGATTTCAGTTTTGAGAGATGTAAAGGAGTTTCTGGGCGAGAAGGAGTAAGAGTAGTGCTTTGGGAAGAGCAGTGATAAAGACATTACTATAAAATAACTTGTGAATTTAGGAATCTGCCCACTGCTTGTTCTGGCTGAAGCATAGGTTGGAGTGGGTGATAAGACTGGGGTTTAGAGGCTAGAGGGCTGTGTAGGATCCAGGTCCTATATGGAATGACCTCCTACTGAGAACTTCATATGCAAACATTTGGCATGGCAAGATACGCATAGCGGTAGCACACTGTATCTACCCTTCTGAAGTTTAGCCTCCAGTGGGACGTATAAGACATTAAATAAAGCACACACTAGAATGAGATCCTTACTATAGAAAAGTCCAAACAAAATATAATGAGGATCTTTCTAGTAAGGAGAAATCACATCTGATTGGAGAGATGAGAAAATTAATTCATGTTAATAGATGTCTTGAAGGATGGCTGGAATTTTGGGGGGCAGTTGGGCACAGGCAGAGAAAATAGCCTAAAAGGACACAGGCAAAAAGAAATGTTAAGAGGTTCGGGATGTATCTTAGCCCTGATCCTCTCGTAAATGGAATCTGAGGTCAAAGCTTTGTACTCATATTTTATTGGGAAGTGCATCCCAGGGAAGCAGAAGGCAGCGATGAAAGGGAGAGTGAGGCATGGACGGAGGGACAGCAAATGTAAGGAGAGCATTTCCCAGGCTGACCAGAGCTGCATAAAAAGCAGAGCTGATTGCTTTGACTTTGAGGACAGTGTCCTTGAGGTTGGATGAATTTCCGTGTTTCAGAACAGTCCACGTGGTGGAGTGGAGGAAAGAATGAGGGAAGAATTTCTCTCCTCTTTATTTTGTTGGCCAGTTCACCCCCTTGGGCATTAACTTCCCTGCACTGCTGGTTTGTGGCACGCAGCCCTCTTAGCTGCTGGGAAAATAAAAGGCCAGATGTGTTCAGTCTAGCCAAGGTGCCCATGTGGCTGATTCCTCTTGGTCTGTAACAGTAGTGGCAGCAAGAGCGTGAGCAGTGACCTAACCTCATGACCTTGAGGACAGTGCAAAACTTTCCAAGGGCCACTCCAACCAGAAAACGAGTGGGCAGATTTATGGTAGAACATAAACCGAGCCCAACACAGGGAGCATTAAATAACTTGTCTGGAATATAAGGTAGGAATATAACGGGACAGAAGCCCAGGAAAGTTAGATCACCTTCTGGAAGACACTGGTCTTTGGGGGAGGAAGTGAAGGAGCAGTGATTCGGCAAGATCACAGCCACTGGCTTATGCCATTCTTGATGGCAATCTCCATGATATATGGGGTTGGGTTCCTTCTTTGTTGAGGTCAACACTGTCCCTTTAGAAAGCAAGAGAGTATAGTAGTTAAAGCCATAATCTTGGAACCCGAAGGTCTGGATTCAAATCCTGTTTCTACCCTTACTAGCTCCCATGTCTCAGTTTTCTCATCTTTATATGAGAGCTATGATAGTTGCCTCCTAATAAGGTTATTCAAAGGACTAAATATGTGTGAGGTGCTTTGTGTAATTATTTTCAGTGCTCCTCTGTATTATTTTAAGACGGTAATTTCTTATTTGTAATTCTGAAATCCAAGAATCACTGAAAACTGGAAGTCATTTTGTAACTCATTTGATGGCAAAGGCTCATCTCAGGATATTTAGAATCTTTACGTATTACACATAATGTCGATTTTTTTTCTTTATTTCATCATATGAACCTTATATGTTTTCACTGTAAAAATATTACTGTGTTTAACTAAAGAGGGCTGTTCCAGGCCCTAAGGGTGGTGTTTTATGTCATTTGATCTGCACACCATGTTCCTAGTCAAAAAGCCCCAGATTTCTAAATTCTGAAACATAATTGCACAAGAATTTCAAATAAGGGATTATGCATTTGTATTATTCAGTGGTTTGAAATCACAATATAGGGATTAACAATGATTCTCCATATCCCTCCTACAATAAAAGCACATTAAAAATTCTTGGGAAGCTTTGAATTGCTTTCAAAACATAACCCAGCATGTGAACTTTTGAAAAATGTTTCTATACATTTTTAATGAAAAAAGAAAAATTCTAATCATCTCCATACCATTTTACTCCATTGTCAGCCCACTGATAAAACAACCAGTGGTAATAAACTTGCATATGACTGAAATATTTTCAAGGATAACCAGTCAAGATAAACTAGTTTTGGAACTTGGTTTGGATCTAAACACGGAAGACTAGTAGTTTAATGATAAACTCTTTAAAAACTACATTGCATGTAACATTGGATGTCAACAAAACTTCAATTAAAAAAAAATAGAAAACAATTACATTGCATTAGAAATTCACTCATAAGGGGCGCCTGGGTGGCTCAGTGGGTTAAAGCCTCTGCCTTCGGCTCAGGTCATGATCCCAGGGTCCTGGGATCGAGCCCCACATTGGGCTCTCTGCTCAGCAAGGAGCCTGCTTCCTCCTCTCTCTCTCTGCCTGCCTCTCTGCCTGCTTGTGATCTCTGTCTGTCAAATACATAAATAAAATCTTTAAAAAAAATGTTAGAAATTCACTCATAAAATTTATTTTTTTCTCCAAATGGGATATATTTTAGTATAAGTTTTAGTAACAGTTTTTATGACTACATATATAAAGCTGAAGGCTTTCTTTGAAATAGACTGTTAAAACCTACGTCACTTTGGTTATGTAGCTTCTGTTTCTGCTCAAGAAAAATGAGACAAAGGAGCCATTTAAAATGTTGCTGAGGGGGGCGCCTGGGTGGCTCAGTTGGTTAGGCGACTGCCTTCAGCTGGGGTCACGATCTCAGGGTCCTGGGATCGAGCCCCACATTGGGCTTTCTGCTCAGTGGGGAGCCTGCTTCCCCCACTCTCTTTGCCTGCCTCTCTGCCTACTTGTGCTCTCTCCCTCTCTGTCAAATAAATAAATAAAATCTTGAGTATAGGGAGGGCACGTATTGCATGGAGCACTGGGTGTGGTGCAAAAACAATGAATACTGTTACGCTGAACAGAAATAAAAAATAAGAAAATAAAAAAAATAATAAAATGTGGATGAGCAAAATCAAAACCTGAAAACCTGGTGGTCAACTTTTGGATTCCAGTATTATTTTCTGCTTTACGTACCTCAAAGCCTACTGATACTGCTTATTGTCCATCTAAACTGTACTCTCTATATTGGATGCCAACTGTGTGCAGTTCCCAGCCTCATCAAATACAAGAAGGCATTCCGGAGTGAAAAATTGCTGCAGGTTTTCACTCCACAATGCTTTCTTATATTTCAGCCTCCCTCCCTACCCCTGCCCCCAGGGTTTTTAATTTCTGGAATAGTATCTCTTTGCTGCTTATGGGTTTTACCTTTATTTTGTAAAATCTCACAGCTTTTAAAAATCTGAATTTTACCTTATAAAGAAGTGACCCACTCTTTGAATGTTTTCTATAAATTTACCATTGGCCAATTTCTCCAATTATCTTAGATTTACTCCTTGATCATATATCAGACCTGTCTCAAAGGTATCTAAGATTAATACTAACACCTAACATCAGTACTTCCAGGAAAAGAGATGCTTTAGGACTAACAAAAATAAGGGCATATTATGAAAGGAGAGGTCATAGTAGAACTGCCTCGTTAGTAATGTTGAAATTTATAACAGTATTTATGGTGCTATTTGGGAGTTCACTAAAAGAGAGAACTTGGTAAATCTAAACAGTGTGAAAATTATTGATGGCATATGTTGGTGTTTGTGCTCAGCCTAAGGAGTATGTTATTTTGTTTCTTGCCTAAGTTCCATGCTGAGAGACATAAGGAATCAGGCAGATGGAGATTAAAATGGCTGGTTCATTACCGCTGGAGTTATGGGAAAATGAGGCTTACGCGTAAGGCAACTCCATTAGCATACAGACTTAGTCACTCCATGTCAGGTAGTTCTGGTCAACCACAGGCTTCACACCAAGGTCAGGGCTGCTACTGGGAAGCTCACTAAATGACCAAGAACAGGCTGGAGTACATCTTCCCCAAATTGAGTAGATGCAAAGAAGAGGAAAAGGGAAGAGATTCAGCCACAGTTGCCCATTTGCCTGAATTTGTGAATCAGGCAATTTAATCCCTCTCCCATGAGGAAAAGTTAGTAAAGGCATAGAGAAAGTCAAGAATGTTATACTGATTATTTTCCTCTTCATCCAAATATAAGTCTGGGTAAAGGCAGTATCTTTCAGTAATACATGGTCTGATAGGTAAAGGGGATTAAGAGAATATGTATCATCATGAGCACCGAGTCATGTATAGAATTGCTGAATCACTACATACACCTGAAACTAATATAACACTGTATGTTGATTATACTAGAATTTTTTAAAAAATTAAAAAACTAAAAGATAACACGTGGAC
The DNA here is from genome assembly GCF_011764305.1 of Mustela putorius furo. Taxonomy (NCBI): domain Eukaryota; kingdom Metazoa; phylum Chordata; class Mammalia; order Carnivora; family Mustelidae; genus Mustela; species Mustela putorius. The sequence continues at coordinate 19,925,598 of NW_025421322.1, read as the reverse complement.
CTAATAAAATAATACAGAGTGTGCAATCAGTATTTACACCAGCATTCCGATCTTTACCCTTCCCTCCAAGGACACATGTAGATGGCCTAATATCAAGCATTTATCTTCCATGACAAAAATTTGAGGTGTATTCTCTGAAAAAAAATTATACTAATTGTTAAAGAATGCCACAGAGTAACTCTCTCATTTTTTAGAAACTTAGCCTTGTAGATCACTTGTGATGTATTTTAGGATATTTAGAGGTCAGATTTCAGTGGTAGCATTCTAGCTATGTATACTGCATATATTACTTTGTCGGGAGACCCTAATAGAGTCAGAGAGCCTTAGCAAATTTGGCTTACATGGTGAGAATGGAAGCTTTCACCAGGGCCTATCAAAAAGATACACACACTTAGTGGGAGAGGCACACACCTCTGTCTAAACTACCAGATGACATCTCGTTCCCCAGTCGGACCCAGGAGACTGGTTGGTTTATGCTCTTCCCAGAAAGCATTCTTTTCTACTTTGACATCAAAACCATATCCAAAAAATCCCAGAGCGGAACATCAAACCCAGTTGGAGATGGGTACACCTGTATATTCCAGGTAACACCAGAGTTCTCCTTTGGTTGAATCATCTCTGGCCCAATCCACGTCATAAGTGTGAGGCTATCATCGTGGAAGGTGATTCATTGTATTATACTGTGGAGATCAGTCTCTAAGGATTGCCCCCTCTCTTTCTGAAAGTAGTCTTTTGTTATACTATAGTAGATAAAATAGAGGGAGGACACACAGAAACAGGCACATGAAATTTGCAGATTTGAAGTACTAGCAATGCCTATGTGCCCAGTTTAACTGAAAATCACGGGTAGACTGTCTGAGAGCAATGGGAGGTACCCAAGTACTATCCTGACTTTAGAAGAAATTATGCTTCTTCAAGATAGTTTTATTTCTCATTCAGATGGAGGGGACACATGAAATAACACACAATTACACATGGCAGGTCTCCTGTGGTAAAGCTGTTTTACATCATTCTTTTTTTTTTTTTTAATTTAGAAAGCATGTGCTCTATATCGTAAGTCTCTATTTGGTTGCATAAGCAAAATTTCTGTTCTCTTAGGTAAAAATTTTCCTGCTGTAGTAGTACCTTAAGCATATTATAACTTCTTAGTAGATAACTTTCCAAATCTGACTGTCAGAAATGCCATAGTTTTTACAGTTGCCACTTGTATTTCCTGGTGTGTGTGTGTGTTAGAGGGAGAGATAATGGGTATAAAGTACTTAGTCCAGGGCCTGATATATAGTATGTCCTCGATAAATAGGAATTACTAAGTCCTGTTTGCTAAACCCAAACTCGTCAAGGTGAGGTGAGATAGTTCTGGTGAAGAGGTCTGTTGGCAACCTTGCTTCCTCTCCCCCTACGTAATGGCTCTTGGGACTTTGTTTCATTTCTCAGACCCCAAATCCAGCTATGACTGATGGCCTCTCAAATGCCCTACGAGTCACCTTAATGCCATCCTGACTCAGGATCCTGTGTACCAGGAATGAGTTCTGATAATCTGGAGAGCTCTTTATTATGTAGCCTTTTGTCTTTCTCTGTTTTATGAGTCCTAGCTGTGGGTTCTTTATTTTTATTTCTTCCTTCATGGTTTCTGCTTAGTTTTCCTGTTTAGTAACCTTGCTCAGTTTAGGCTGTTTCTCTAAATTCTGTTCAGCATCTTACCTGGCTCTTGGAAACATTCTCTTCCAAAGCGGGGTTCTAATCTCATATTTCTACCTGATAATGAGACATATACATGGACCAACTTGGAGCCAACTGCTGTTCACCTCTCCTAGATATTGTTCAGCCCTGGGATTTTTGTTCCTGCATGCCGCTGGCCAGATGGACACTGAAAATCATCTCAGTCCTCAGCGCCCCTTGGAGCTTCCGTGTCTGAAATGCTCCCATTCACACCATCCTGTATCCTGGTGACATTGATGCTACTGAAACCTGGTTTCTCACCTTCCCACTAAAGATATGTCAGTGGACCAACATGCATCTCACCTCACCTTGACTGTGATAACACTAATTTTCCAGGCTGGGCTGCAAACTGGCTGATTTCCAAGCGCAGGGAATGGAGCTAGAAGAGAGAGCGGGTCATAAAACTCATCACTCAAAGATGTTTACGAGTTGCGTCCTGGCCCCTCGGACTCCAATGAGCTGAGAAAACTGATCTTTCCTTTGTCTTTTTAGAATCACAATCCCTGCAATATTTTATTCATTAGATTTATTTTCCTTATTTTTTCTCAGCTCAGGACTTCTTTGCGAGATGGAATGAAAAAAACTACAAACCCCTTCAGGCCACAAATCAGGAATTGTTTCAATTACCTCTTTTCTTGATGAAGTCCAGGGTATAGGTCCTGATGAAGCTATATCAGCACTTTTTCTGTTTTCCTTACAGAACAAATTGCCAGCAGGAATCCTGTTTATGAGGGTAGGAATTGCTCGTACAAATTTCCCATAAGGATTCTGACAGAAGCTTCTCTCTGCTGCAGCAAAGGGCCCCTTGTATCACTGGTTTTGGGCATGCAGCCAGAATAAGTCTTGAGATCCCTTATGCCTACCAAGATCCTCTTCCCCAAAACTGTACAATCTGATTTGTTTGAGAAACATAATTCATTTCCGTAATTATCTCAGAAGGGAGAAGTCTAAGTCTGTATAATAATGGTGTTCACGCAAGGATTTTCCTGAGGTTGGATGTCAGCAGGGTGCCCAGGTAAAAGCTGAACAGTGAATGTAAGTGCTGAGGTCACCGGCAGGGAAGGGTGCAGGCGGCCCCATAATGACATGCGAAAGCCCAATTCCATACTGATGAGCGCAGCTGTGAGAGACAGGGGCGGGTGGGGGGCTGGGAGCAGCAGCAGCAACAGCAGCAGTGGCAAAGCCAAACATCCGTCCTAGGTTGACTCACTTCAGACAGAAGTATGAATGAAGAGGCTTCAGAGGTGGTATTCCAGGCCAGACCAGTGATGTCTTCATGTGTGACACATAATATGGATGAACAATAATAATCATGATGACCTTTTATTTATTTATATATTTTAAAGATTTATTTATTTATTTGTTTATTTGACAGACAGAGATCACAAGTAGGCAGAGAGGCAAGCAGAGAGAGAGAGGAAAGGAAGAGCCTCCCCGCTGAGCAGAGAGCCTGATGAGGGACTTGATCCCAGAGACCCTGGGATCATGACCTGAGCTGGAGGCAGAGGCTTTAACCCACTGAGCCACCCAGGTGCCCCCTCATGATAACCTTTTATTAAGCATTGAATATATTAACTGTTATGTAGATCTTGCATCAGCAATATTTTTTCAATTGTCTTCTAGTTACCAGACACTCTTATAGGCACTAGCAATTAAGCAGTGAAGAGATAAAATACACAGATACAAGACAAAGTTATTGCCCTTATGAATCATCTAATACTCATTAAATACCTTCAATGTACTTCAGAGTCTGGGTTCTTTCCACTAAACCAGGGCACCTCCTCCTGGTTAAAAAACAGCAAACATTTGGCTACACATACAAACGATGTTAACAGTGGTTGTGTTTGTTTCCATTTGTGAAGAGCAGGGATATATCAGCCATTGGTTTAAATCATTTACTTCCTCCTTGGGCTAAGCTGGTATCTTAGTTGAGACTTTAATAGGTCTTTCTACTCACTATTCTATTAGTTTGTCTGGTCCTGAGTGATATAGAATATGGCAAGATTTCATAGATTTCGTGGTCATTGGTCTACGGCTATGACTTCTTTGCTATAAACTGTGTCCTTTGATGGATCCCATGCATACAAATCTGGCATTCTGCAAGCCCCTGGATGATGATAATAGGGAAAGCACAGCAGGAAATGCTAAGACATACCTAGAGTAATTGTCAGTTCATTTAAGGATGAATTGATATTCCCTTGAGGATGAAAGAGATGATCAACTTGCCACAAAGTAACTGGCAGATAATTTGGGGAGATGGTGCCATATCAAGGGAGGCAAGCTTGATCTTTTGCCAGCATTTTGGGCATTTAGCAAGGTCAAAGGCTAGGTTGTCTAGACCACAGGGACCCCAAACTTTGGGCCCATGCATAGCCTTTATCTCTGCAGTCATAGCTACTTAGCCCATGTGCCCACTGACAGTCCCAGGGTGACCAAGGATACAGGTTGGCTGACAACCACTGGGTGGTGCATCATACTGTGCACCCAGTTAAGCACCTCCTCTATGATGGAGACTCTGGTGGACATTAACATAAAATAAAAATACCTACATGGTTTTTGCCTACTTGTATTGGTACATCTGCATGTTTCTTTCCTAGATCCCCTTGTCTCTGATCTAATCTTTTAGGCCCCTGACCAAGTAGACCAGCCTTTGGCCAATGCTCAAAGGTCTCTGTGTATTATTGCCTTGAGTCACTTCTCACTTCATACAAAGTGAATGGACAAATGCACTGGTCATACCTCTCCCTTTGGAAGATTTACCTTACCATGGTATTTTAGTACCCAGCGTGAATGGGTCTGTACTCAAGTAGAAATCCATTTTCAGCTCAAACCAACACAGTGGGAGAAAAAAGATATTGTGAACCAGCTTTTAATTTTTTAGTCACAGGAAATGAGGTCATAGGTGTAAACTGTGGGAGAAGTGTCGCGAATATGTTGAAACATGGCTTCGTATAGCTTCCTTATGTCTCTAGACCTGGGTGAGCTTGGTCCTAAATATACAATTTCTGTTGTTCGGTTTCTAGTAGGTTGTTGCCGTGCCTACCCAATATTGTGATTTGGAGAATCTGATACAAGCCATTTCAGGTCTGATGGCTTCATCTACCAGATACTCTGTTTTCTGGTGCTCAGTCTTTATCAGGACCCAGCAGTGCTCCAGGAGGTACTTTTTAAATAGCAAGGAATTCTCTGCTATGGAATATTTCTTTGTTGTGTCTGTCCTATGGGGGTTCCTATTGGAATAGAAGTTCCAGACAGCATTTTTATCAGAGATAGTTCTAGAACCATAGGTTCTACAAAGTTATATGACTCAAGTAGCAGAGAAGCTAACACCACAGCCACAGAAACTTGCTGTGGGCCCCATTCAATACTGTAAGTCTTTCAAGTCATCAGATAAATGGATTAGAGAACTATTCTGAAAATGTAGTTAGAAACCCAAAATCGAAAGAGACATACCAAGGCTATGCCTCCTTGGTAGTGAAAGGTACAAAAAGCAAAAATTGCCCTTATCCTTAGAAGGGATGTCACAGGATGTCTTAGACCACTGGACATCTAAAAATATCACTAATATGGTAGGCAGTTAATTCTTCATGGGGTTTGTCTTCAATCCTCTGACATGCATTTCTCCTGCTCAAGTACCAGAGTACTTACTATTTCCTGTTCACCAAGTCTTATATGCATGATTTCTTCAATATTGTGGACTGGTATGATTCTTGAGGAGTTGCCAGTGTGATCAAAGTTCCTGCTGACTATGTTGTGACAGAGACCCTGAGACTTACTATAGCCCTGGGAAAAGAAAATGAATGTATAATGTCCTTTCCACATAAAAGGAAACTGACTTTGACCCTCCTTTCTGATAGAATTAAGGAAGAACACATTCACAAGATCACTAGCTTCATCCCCAGTACCAGAGTCTGTGTTGCTCTGTCTCATAAAGATTTCACATCTAGCACGGTAGGTGGGTTGGGATGGCCATAACACTTGGTGAGATTTATGTGTCTACTGCCTTCCAATATGACTTATAGGCTTTATTTTCAGGGAATCTATGCAGGTGAATTTAATAAAGATATGTACAGAGCACTATGCTTGCATCCTTTAAGTCTGATAATAGGGCTGGTCTCCAAATTTCCCCCTGGAATAGAGTTATTCTTATGCTTAAGTTTCTTGGCAAGGGGGTAGAGGTAATCTCAGGAGTTTCCTATCACTTTGACTCATACTTCATGGGCCAGGAAATAATTAGTGTTCTGCCAGCTTTTAAGTATATATACCTCAATTGTACACTAAGGAATTGGAAAGTCAGTCCCTGGACTGAGTGAACACTCTGGAATGGACTTAAGTCAGAACCGTTTATCACCTGACCTTCATTAGTTTCTACCTGGAACACCCTGGAACTCCGGAACCTGGAACTCCTGGATGGTATTTTGGTACCTTTGTATCAGTGTCAGTTTAGATCCTGTATTTAACTGTCCTTGATTCCATTTTCCTTTCATACTGATGGTATTATAGGGTTCTTTCTCAAAAGAAATATCTCCTCGTCAATGAATAACCTCTGAGTCTGTGCACTAATTGAAATCTGGAATTTGGACTACAGTTTTTCATTGTGTTGGCTGACATTGTGTTGGCTCTTGATTTTTTTTTGCTTTATTTGTAGGTTGGGGGCAGAGGAAGTCGCATTATCTCAAGTTGAGTAACATCTTTTCTTAAAATTCGTTTCAGAGGTCAAATTTGGTGATTCATCAGTTGCATGTAAGACCCAGTGGTCATTACATGGAATGCCCTCCATAATGCTCATCACCCAGTTACCCCATGCCCCCATCTACCTCCCCTCCAGCTACCCTCAGTTTTTTTCCTAGATTGCAGCATCTCTTATGGTTTGCCTCCCTCTCAATTTTTATCTTATTTTATTTTTCCTTCCCTTCCCCTATGTTCATTTGTTTTGTTTCTTAAATTCCACATGACTGAAATCACACAGTATTTGGCTTTCACTGACTGACTTATTTCACTTATAATACTCTAGTTCCGTCCATGCCATTGAAAATGGCAAGATTTCATTCTTCTTAATGGTTGAGTAATATTTCCTTGTGTATATATACCACATCTTCTTTACCCATTCAGCTGTCGATGGACACCTGGGCTCTTTCCATAGTTTGACTATTGTGGATATTGCTGCTGTAAACACTGGGGGGCATGTACACCTTCAAATCACTATATTTGTATCCTTTGTATAAATACCTAGTTGTATAATTCCTGGGTCATAGGGTAGCTCTATTTTAAACTTTTTGAGCGATCTCCATATTGTTTTCCAGAGTGACTCTACCAGTTTGCATTCCCATCAACAGTGTAAGAGTGTTCCCCTTTCTCCACATCCTTGCCAAAATCTGTTGTTGCCTGAGTTATTAATTTTAGCCATTCTGACTGGTGTGAGGTGATATCGTATCTCATTGTGGTTTTGATTTGTATTTCCCTGAAGCCAAGTGATGTTGAACATTTTTTTTAATGTGTCTGTTGGCTAATTGTATGCATTCTTTTTTTTTTTAAATTTATTTTTTATTTATTTTCAGCACAACAGTATTCATTATTTTTGCACCACACCCAGGGCTCCATGCAATACGTGCCCTCCACAATACCCACCACCTGGTACCCCGATCTCCCACCCCCCAACTCCTTCAAAACCCTCAGATTGTTTTTCAGAGTCCATAGTATCTCATGGTTCCCCTCCCTTTCCAATTTCCCCCAACTCCCTTCTCCTCTCTAACGCCCCATGTCCTCCATGCTATTTGTTATGCTCCACAAATAAGTGAAACCATATGATAATTGACTCTCTCTGCTTGACTTATTTCACTCAGCATAATCTCTTCCAGTCCTGTCCATGTTGCTACAAAAGTTGGGTGTTCATCCTTTCTGATGGAGGCATAATACTCCATAGTGTATATGGACCACATCTTCCTTATCCATTCGTCTGTTGAAGGGCATCTTGGTTCTTTCCACAGTTTGGTGACCGTGGCCATTGCTGCTATAAACACAGAATGGGAGAAGATATTTGCAAATGAAAGTACAGACAAAAGGTTGATATCCAGGATCTATAAAGAACTCCTTAAACTTAACACACACAAAACAGACAATCATATAAAAAAATGGGCAGAAGATATGAACAGACACTTCTCCAATGAAGACATACAAATGGCTATCAGACACATGAAAAAATGTTCATCATCACTAGCCCTTAGGGAGATTCAAATTAATTGTATGCATTCTTTGCAGAAATGTCTGTTCATGGGATGTCTGGCTCAGTTGGTTAAGTGTCTGCCTTCAGCTCAGGTCACAGTCCCAGGGTCCTGGGATCCGGTCTTACATCAGGTTCCCTGCTCAGTGGGGAGTCTGCTTCTCCCTCTGCCTGCTGCTCCCCCACTTGTACCCTCTCTGACAAATAAATAAATAAAATGTTAAAAAAAAAAAAGAAAGGTCTATTCATGTCTTCTGCCCATTTCTGGAGTGTATTATTTGTTCTTTGGGTGTTGAGTTTGATAAGATCTTTATAGATTTTGGATACTAGCTCTTTGTCTGATAAGACATTTGCAAATATCTTCTGCCATTCTGTTGGTTTTCTTTTGGTTTTGTTGACTGTTTCCTTTGCTGAGCAAAAGCTTTTTATCTTGATGAAGTCCCAGTAGTTCATTTTTGCCCTTGTTTCCCTTGCCTTTGGAGACATGTCTAGCAAGAAGTTGTTGTTCCCAAGATCACAGAGGTGGCTGGCTGTGCTCTCCTCTAGGTTTTTCATGGATTCCTGTCTCACATTTAGGTCTTTCATCCATTTTGATGATGTTTCATATAGGGTGTAAGAAAATGACCCAGTTTCATTCTTCAGCATGTGGTTGTCCAATTTTCTCAACACCATTTGTGGAAGAGACTGTCTTTTTTCCATTGGATGTTCTTTACTGCTTTGCCAAAGATTAGTTAACCATAGAGTTGAAGGTCCATTTTGGGGTTCTCAATTCTGTTCCACTGATCTATGTATCTATTTTTGTGCCAGTACCATACTGTCTTGATATTATAGCTTTGTAATACAGCTTTAAGTTCAGAATTGTTGTGCCTTCAGCTTTGGTTTTCCTTTTCAACATTCCTTTGGCTACTTGGGGTTTTTTCTGGCTCCATACAAATTTTAGGGTTATTTGTTCCAGCTCTGTGAAAAACGTTGTTGGTATTTTGTTAGGGATTGCACTGAATGTGTGGATTGCTTTGGGTAACATAGACATTTTAACATTGTTCTTCCAATCCATGAGCAAGGAATGTTTTTCCATTTCTTTGTGTTTTCCTCAGTTTCATTCATAAGTGTTCTAAAGTTTTCAGAGTACAGATCTTTTACTTCTTTGGTTAAGTTTCTTCCTAGGTATCTTACAGTTTTTGGTATAATTGTAAATGGGATTGATTCCTTGATTTCTCTTTCTTCTGCCTCATTGTTAGTGTATAGAAATGCAACTGACTCCTGTGCATTGATTTTGTATCCTGCGACTTTGCTGAATTCCTGTATAAACATCACTGTCAGCTATCCATCCATCTTGTCCCTGGGACATTCTAATCTATGAGCCATCACCATGGGACCCTTCAGATCAAGTCACCTTGATTGTGATCTTGGCCCTTTCCATTATAATAATCACATTTATTTTGCTTCTGAAGATTAATTGCTGCCAGTTGGCCTTTACTATTCTGAGATCATTGGATCACTTAGTAACCCACTGATACAAAGCAATTTCAAGAAAGCTGTTCTATTACTGTCCTAACAGATGGAAGTCTGCACTGAGCTTCTAAGATCTGCTGTTCAGTAGAGTCTTCATTGTGGCCTCGGTAAAGGAGTATCTATCTCTGGGTCCTTCCAGTGAATAGTCATTTAGTTTGGTTTTCTGGTCTCAAATAATAAATCCATTCTAGCATTCTCACATCCATTAGTCTTTTGGCTCCTCTTCAATTTCCTATCCAGGCAGCCTTGCATCTCCCTCTCATGTACTGTGCACCATCATTGTGAACAGTCTTCAAGGAAACCAAAAGTGGATTAGAACTGGTTCCAGGTCTTTGCCAGAGCAGTAAATCGTGAATCTTTGTTCAGGCTATGTTGAGACAAGACCTAAGTTATTGGTCTTAGTAAAAAAAGAAATGAGTGGTAGTGGGTTTTGAAGAGGAAAAATCAATGCTCTTTAAGGCATGTGACTCAGTTATGGCCTTTTTAAGAGTGTTTAGACAGTGGGGTTTGCTCTTTGCTAATAAGGGGGAATTCCTTTTGCCAGCACAAAGTATTTAGGAGATCTGAGAGGTTTAATATTCTCAGATTCCTTCATTTACTGGTTGAGGGGTGCCCTCAGGGCACTAATTTTCCTTCACTTCTAGTCCCCACAGGAGTGCAGAGCTTGCTTCCTCCTGTTCTCCATGCCACAATGTCAGAGAAGATCCAAAATAGTAAGTGAAAAATAGGTGGCGTGTCCTTGCGGGGAGAAGTTGCCAGTGAATCAGAGACCATATGAACCGTTTTCTATAACCATAGTTAGAATCAGACGTGAGGCCAAGAGTGTGTGAAACAGTGTACAGAGGTGTCTGAAATAAATAGAAGAAGAGGGAAAAGAAGTGGAGGAAGAAGACTGGCCTTAAGTTAATTGTCCAAGGTAGCTCTAGTACTTGGTAGAATATTAGAATTAAAATCTAGTCTGTCTGACTCCAGATGTCATCTCTTAACCACTGTTACTTTTCTGGGCAACAGAAAATACAAGAATGAATATTTTGACACTCAAGTAGGAGGGCAGAGCTGAGCTCAGCAGCCATCTGTGGATGCTTCACCTTCAGCTTTCAAAAGAATATAGCTGCCTAGAAAGCTACTGATCCAAAGTTTCAGTGCCTTCTGGAAATTCAAAGCTTGATAGCACTTATCCAATATGGCAAAGTTCCCTAAGGAGCTCCAAGGTCTTTAAAGCTTTCCCTAATCAAGCCTAAGTATTTGTTCTTCGAACACTAAATTTTCTACCACTCCAGAGTCTTTGCTCTAGGGATTACTTCTACCAGGACTTTCTTTCCCTGTCTCTTTGTATGGTGGACTCCTTCAAGGATCAGGCTAAGTGCCATCTCCTCAGAGAAGCTGTCCCTGACTACCTCATCTAAAGGAGGTGTGGCCCTCTCCTCTGCCAGTGTCATTTACTACATTGTCCTAATCTTGTTCTTCATAGCACCACCAAAGGCTTCAACAATTTGGTATTTGTTTATAAGCTTACTATTTGACTACCTCACTGGAACACAAACACCTTGAGGACATTACCATTGTATCCCTTGTTCTTAAATTGTGCCAGGCATACAGGAGACACTCCAGAAATATTTGCTGGATGAACAAGTGAAAGCCATTAAATGAGCAATTGTTTTCTGCTCAATGCCTACGTATGGCTTTCCAGTAATTACCAAATCTCTTAGAGACCTTGGAGACATGATAGCATCAATGGACCGGGGCCATTATCACCAGCACACTGCACAGAATGCAGAACAGACTTTATCCTCTACTGCATGCACTTCTATCTAAACATGACAAAATATTGAACAATTAAACCAATGATAATATTACCAAATGTAGAGACAAAAATTCAGAGGCTTGATAAAGAACAGCAGCCTTTCTGAAATGTGATGCCAGCTTCTCATTTATTCCTTCCCCTGGGAAAGGGTTGAGGGGGCATTGTCCATTTGCAGGGGACATCATTGTCCTTGGTGCTAGGAATGAAATGTGGAACTGAGTTGCATGCTAAAAGATTCAGAGTGTTTTAAAACCATCTACACCTCTTCTGACATTCCCAGCAAGGCCTGGAATTATTGATGCTTTTAGCTCTCCTCATTGGTTTTCTCTTCAATTCTTGATTTGACTTGATTTAGAACCTGCCTCTAGAGCACGCATGTGCTCTACTACTCTTTCTGAAATCCCATAGGAGTCTTCAAAGCAGAGTCACGCTAAACCTTATAATCTAGCTGAAATCTCAGTCCTGCTTCTGGTGCTCAGTTTCATAAAACAGAAATGCAGTTTGTCCTGATTATTAGATGCACATTTTATTTTATTTCTTTTTAGAAGATTTTATTTATTTATTTATTTGACAGAGAAAGAAGAGTGTAAGTGGGCAGAGAGGCAGACAGAGAGAGAGGAGGAAGGAGGCCCCCAGCTGAGCAGAGAGCCTGATGTGGGGCTCGAACCCAGGACCCCGGGATCATGACCTGAGCTGAAAGCAGAGGCTTAATCCACTGAGCCACCCAGTCACCCCTAGAGACACATTTTAAATTCGTGATGCCCATGTAGTGACTAGAATATTGAGGTTCGCATTTCGAGACGACTTTGTCCCATTAAAGGTAAACTTCGGAAACTGAATGATCATTGGATTGTTGAGTAAACATCACATCAAAAAGCGGAATGTTGGGGCGCCTGGGTGGCTCAGTGGGTTAAGCCGCTGCCTTCGGCTCAGGTCATGATCCCGGGGTCCTGGGATCAAGCCCCGCATCGGGCTCTCTGCTCAGCTGGGAGCCTGCTTCCTTCTCTCTCTCTCTGCCTGCCTCTCTGCCTGCTTGTGATTTCTCTCTGTCAAATAAATAAATAAAATCTTAAAAAAAAAAAAAAAGCGGAATGTTATCATTCTGGGAAACATTTCATTCAGGGTCAAAAGCACCAGAGTTCTAATCCAGACTGCTACTCATTACTCTGTGAACGTGAATATATAGGACTTAACCTCTTGAGTGTTCAATTCCATCAGCTATTAAAAGAACAGAGTAAAAATAGTATCCACTTTGTGAGGTTGTGAGCATGAAACGAACAAATGCACATAAAGCCCTTAGCCCAGCATGTGGCCCTGGAAAGCACTCGATAAATGTTAGCTGTTAATGATACCAATAAAAATCTACTTGGCACACCTTTCCCTGTTTCTCCACCTGGACACCCTCCTTTCATTCTTCAAGACTGTTCAAAATTGTTTTTCTCTGCTTCCTCCACAAGTGGCCTTAGTTGCCCTCCTTGCCGTGCCGCCATTGTTCATATTTCTATGCTGCTGCCATTACTATTCATGTCTGTATTCCAGGGACGAACCCGCAATAGTTATTCAATAAATCCTCATTGAATGAACACATACCCTCTGCACATGACCCTTGACCTCACCTGAATCTCACAGCGGCTTATTGTAAAGTGAGATTTCTGAAGCTCTAAATTGTTGGAGAAATTACTGCTTTATGGGCGCCAGACGCACAGAGAAAAGCCTTCACATTCAACGCCTTGACCGACTCTGTTCCCCAGGCTTTGTCCAGTGGGAAGAGATCTCAGTGTTCAACCTTAAAAGCAAAGGTTTTTTTTTGTTTTTTTTTTTTAATTTTTTATTTTTTATAAACATATATTTTTATCCCCAGGGGTACAGGTCTGTGAATCACCAGGTTTACACACTTCACAGCACTCACCAAAGCACATACCCTCCCCAGTGTCCATAATCCCACCCCCTTCTCCCAAACCCCCTCCCCCCAGCAACCCTCAGTTTGTTTTGTGAGATTAAGAGTCACTTATGGTTTGGCTCCCTCCCAATCCCATCTTGTTTCATTGATTCTTCTCCTACCCACTTAAACCCCCATGTTGCATCACCACTTCCTCATATCAGGGAGATCATATGATAGTTGTCTTTCTCTGCTTGACTTATTTCGCTAAGCATGATACGCTCTAGTTCCATCCATGTTGTCGCAAATGGCAAGATTTCATTTCTTTTGATGGCTGCATAGTATTCCATTGTGTATATATACCACATCTTCTTGATCCATTCATCTGTTGATGGACATCTAGGTTCTTTCCATAGTTTGGCTATTGTGGACATTGCTGCTATAAACATTCGGGTGCACGTGCTCCTTTGGATCACTACATTTGTATCTTTAGGGTAAATACCCAATAGTGCAATTGCTGGGTCATAGGGCAGTTCTATTTTCAACATTTTGAGGAACCTCCATGCTGTTTTCCAGAGTAAAAGCAAAGTTTTAACACGGCTAACATATTTGGAAAAAACGCTGGCCCTGAAAGTAAAGTCAGGATCTTGGAGCCGCAATTAGTAGACGCTTCTGCTTGAGATTTGAAAAGCAGTTGCAGGAAATGTGTTGATAATTCTAGTAGGTCATTAAGGCAAGTCTTTTCTAAAATACCTGCTGCTGAAGTCAGCTCACTCATTATAAGGCTCTTAATATTTAATTTCCTCAGTTCCTTGCCTGACTGGTAAAGATCTCCTTCATCCTAAACCTCTTCTCCTTCACTGTCATTAGAGTCTCATGGTTTCGGAAACGTGTGACTTTCCTCACGCCCCCGCCCCAATGCTCAGTGAAGAATGAGGACTGTGTGACCCTTAGGACCTTTCCAACTCTGAAATTCTATGATTCTGTGATTCCTTCAACCAGATAAATTGTTACTGGTTTTCATGATTCACACCGGGATAAGAGAGGCCGTTGGACCTGTTCAGGAATGAATGGCGCACGTAACTGTGTGAATTATGCTGCATAAAGATCTTATCAGTTGGTTCAAAAGGGGGCAACAACATAGGACTATTTGAATTGTGCAGCTGAAGATTCTAGAAGGTTCTGAGTCCAAAACCTTAGTGATTATTGAAGCCAAACTTGCTGCCCTGCATCATCTTGAGACAAGCTCCATTTCAGGATTCTTGGCCAACCAGCTTTGTAAACTTTTCATTTCAACATCCCTTTATCCTTCCTTAGGCTATATATTGCCTAAAAACAACACCAAATGAATGACCAAGAGCAGAGGAATCTGCTGAATCACTCTGGACTCTCTCTGTCTCTCTGTTGGTTTCCCCCTGCCTTTTTTTTCTTTTTTCCTGAGAGATTTTATTTCTGACAAGTCTCCCTAAGAGTCATCTCATGAATCATCTTACTTCCTTGGAGAATGTCTGCTCGCAGAGGCTGTGAACCCTCCAGGGAAAGTTGTTTCTGGCTGAGGTGCAGGCTGTGCAAATCATGAAAATGATTTAGCTCTAGCTGAGAAAGCACGACTTAAATGAAGCTTCACCTCTTTCTTCACTATTGTGTTCGGCTTTTGCAGCTTTACACTCCTTCATTTATTCATACCTTCATTTATCCTTTCCCTCACTTTTTTTATGCACTTGCTCGTTCAGGGTTCAACATTAAACCACTCCAGGATAGTTCTTGCTTTATTCAAATGTTACTTGATTTTCCATTCTGCTTAAAGCTGAGTACATGAACTAAATGATGCATTTCTCCCTCTTAGGTCTTTTTCATGCATTACACGGGTAATGTGTCATCTTAAAATCTGGAATATATGTGCTCTAATGGGGCCATTGTTAGGACCCCAACCTTGATTATCTTACTATGTGCCAGGGCCTCTGCTCAGCTTTTGTAACAGAATCCCCTGGATTTAAACAATACCCTCATGAGCAGTCATTATTATTCTTTGTTTCCTTATCGCAAACTCTGGCAAAGAGAAGATCGTGCCATATTATTCATTCTCTCCTTGATGGCCATACCCAGTGCCTGGCAGATACTAAGTGCTTATTCATTCATACATGCATTTATCAAAAATCATCACCAGCCCACCATGAACCTGGCACTATATTGGCCTGTGGGGATGAGGGTAAGTCCCAGGTGGACATGGTCCGTGACTTTATAGAGCTTACACTGTAGTTGAGGAGATGATAAATGTTTGGTGGATGAATATGTGAAAGCAGAGACTAAGGTTAAGGGGAATTAAGCAACTTTTAATTAGTAGCAAAATTAAGATTCACAGCCAGGTCTTATGCCCTTCCGTGATACTTCATGTAGGACAGTTTTAGGCAGAATACTTGTCTTAAGGAGCTGACAGTCTGAAGAGAAGAAGTACTGTGGGAGAGGACAGGAAGCCAAATAACCAAACATTCACAATGTAAACTATTTGACATTTAGTGAATCCCTGTGATATGCCAGGTACTGTTTGAATGGATTTCTGAATATTGACTCTTCTAAGTCTTAGAACAATTTGGGGGCAAGTAGAATCTAGTGCCTAATTACAGATAAGGAAAAGAGGCACAGAGACAGTATGTGAGTTTCCCAAGATCATTCAGCCAGGAAACGGTAGACTGTGAATCCTGGGAGCTTGATGCAATAGTGTATAATTTGTCACCGTGTTATAGTACACTCCTCAGTGTGACGCTGTGCCAGCCTCTTCGGATTCCAAGACAAATAAGATATTCCCTGCATCTTTATTTTTATTATTAAAGTTTATTGAGATTTCCTTAGTATACAAAAAGTTGTATATACTTAATATATACATTTTGTTGAGTTTGAAGATACACATATACCCATACCATTACCACACAAAAAGGTAATAAATGTATCCACTGCCTCCAAAGGATTCCTTGTGTCCTCTTGCTATGTGTGTGTGTGTGTGTGTGTGGCTGGAACTCTTAACATAAAATCTATCCTCTTACCAAAAGTTTTTAAGTGCATGATACAATGTTGTACACATTATGTTGTACCAGGAATTTATAGAGTTGGAACTCTGCACTTTCCTTGGCAACCATCATTTTATTCTGTACTTCTATGACTTTGGCTATTTTTGATATCTCATCTAAGTGAAACCATGCATTTTTGTCCTTTCTGCCTCATTTTTTTCACTTAGGATGATGTCCATCATATTGTCACAAATAGTAGGTTTCCTTTTTTTTAAGGCCGACAAAAGTCTTTTAATTAAAGCTTTTAATATTTCCTTGTGTATATATATATATATATATATATATCACATATATATATATATTACATATATATATATATATCACATTTTCTTTATCCATTCATCTATCTATGGACATTTTCTTTTTCTTTAAGATTTTATTTATTTTTTAGAGATAGAGAGAGTGAGAGTGGCAGAGGCAGGACAGGGAGAGGGACAAGCAGACTCCATTCTGAGCACAGAGCCTGACACGGAGTTCGATCCCATGACCCCAAGATCATGACCTAAGCCAAAATCAAGTCAGATGATTAACCAACTGAGCCACCCAGGTGCCCCTCTATTGACACTTAGTTGTCTCCAAGTCCTGGCTATTGTGTAAATGCTGCAAATCTTGGCTGTTGTAACCATGCTGACCTTGAAGAGTACTCACTAGCTGTGGTAGGCTGAATTACTAGCCTCTGCCTTCACACCTTTTCCATGACCTTGTGTATGCTGAGTGTGTTTCCCACACCTTAACTTTGGACATATGACTTGCTTTGGCCAACGGCATGTAGGTGGAATAGACTGTGACCCTTCCAACCCTAGGCCCTAAACATCACAACAGGTTGTGTATGCTGAGAGTGTATGCTGAGAGTGTTTCCCACACCTTGACTTTGGACATATGACTTGCTTTGGCCAACGGCATGTAGGTGGAATAGACTGTGACCCTTCCAACCCTAGGCCCTAAACATCACAACAGGTTTCTGCTTGCTTTCTTTTGCCACTGCCTTCTCTATGGGAAGAACATGGCCCGGCCACCTCTCTGGTCCAAAGAGGAAGAGAAGAATGACCTGGCTGACAAACAGCCTTACAGTTTGAAGCAGAGCTACCCCAGTGAGCTGAGCTGAGCCTAGTCTAGATCAGCTGACCTCCAACCTATGGACCAATGCAGAAAGAAATCCAACTGAGATCAGCAAAATCATCCTGGCCAATGTGCAGAAACATAAGTGAAAAATGCCCATTATTTATTATTATATCATTATAAGCCAGAATGCACTATATGTGCATTTGTTTTCTAGGGCTTCCTAACCTTCCTAACCTTCCTAACACAATACTACATACTGGGTGGCTTAAACAGCAAAAATTTATTTTCTCACAGTTCTGGAAACTAGAAGTCGAAGATCAAGTTATCAGCAGGTTGGGATTCTTCTGATGCCTCCCTCTTCTGCTTGCAGGGGGCTGTCTTCTCACTGTGTCCTCTTGTGGCCCTCCCGTGTGTACACGTGTGTGTGCTAATCTCTTCTTATAAGGAACTAATACTCGAGTCAAGCCCATCCTTATGACCTTAATTTCCTTTAGATACTTCCTTAAAGGCTCTTTCTCCAAACATGGTCACATCTGAGGTAGCAGGGGCTAGATTTGGGTGGGATGCAAGTAAGTCTACAGCAATATGCTTATGAGATTCTGTATTCTTTGTTACACAGAAACAGCTGACCAGTACAGGTGCGGAGGGCCAGTTTTATCTAAGGAGCCAAGGTGATTTCTGGGCATGAAAATATAGTCTCTACCTCTTTCTTCCCCAGTATTAAAAGGTATTAAAATCTTTTTTGGTGGACACTGGTAGTCCAGACCAGGTCTCACGAAAGAGAAGGGCAGTGAGGTCTCAGAGTTATCAATATTGTCACAGTAGGAAGGAATAGATCAGTGTGCCCTAAACCAGGAAGGTTGGTTAAAAGGGGAATAGTGGTCTGGATCTATGAGGCTGTCACCCAGCCATGCAGGTGACCGATAACATGCCCCAAGGAAATAGATATTTGAGTACACTTAAAAGCCAAAATGCTGAGAGGGCACATTCAATCTGGTGTAAGGTACTAATGCCTAGTGTCATGTTGAGGAAAGGACAGGTCTGAGTTTCAGCATCTAGAATGTCCATTGTTTCCTACCCATGAATGAGCTCCTCAGGGGATCCTTGGACACACCATGGAGAGGAAGCATTTATGATGTGATAGATCAGTCTGGGCACTTGCATGTCTCAGCAATTGTACTCTATAGGTGTGCTATTCCAAGTCTGGCCCTTAGCCTGGCAGCATCAACTTCCCCTGGAACTTGTTAGAAATACAGAGTCACAGGCTCAAGCTGCTCAGTCAGACTCTGCATTCGAGCAAGATCCTGAGGATTCTTACACATAATCAAATTTGAAAAGCACTGCCCTAGAAGACAGTACTGTCAGGGGAGGGAAGTGTTAGGGTAAGTTAAATGGTAAACTGAGACGCCCTAGTTACAGCAGAATTCCCCTGTGAATGTTGTTTCATCTAGAAACCTAATCAGGTTATCTATTGGTATCATGGCCAGTTTTATGTGTCAGTTTGCTTTACCTACAGTCCTGTTCAATCAAACACTAATCAAAGTGTTGCTCTGAAGATAATTGGGAGATTGGAGGTTTTTTTTTGGGGGGGGGACACCTTTATATATTGCTATGGGGAAGTCTCCTGCCTATCTGATTGTTTTTCCTTTGCAAATGACATGGTTTTATTTGTGGCTGTTCTGTTCTGTTCTGTTTGTTGCTGTGGCTGTAGACTTTGTTTTCAAAGTCTAATAGTTTTATTAATGTGTCTCAGAGATGGCTAACCCAGATCAGATCAGTTTTCAGTACACAGTGGGTTCCTTTCAATATGTGGAAATAGAACTTCCCTTATTTAGAGAAAAATATCTTGGATTGTTCTGTTTTATTGTTTAGTTTTTCTTTTTCAGACTCCAATTATGTGTATATTAGATCTTTGCCCACCCCAGATACTTTTTCTTAGACCTTTTTAGTTTATTTTCATTCTCTTTGCTGTTTTCATTCTCTTGACTCTCTAAGAGTCATTAAATTTCAAATGCAGTGTTTTCTTTCTCAGGGAATTTTTAATGTAATCTTCATTTCTAAGATGAATTTGACTTTTCTACAATATCTTTCCTGAGTTCAGTCATGTAACATCTTCCTGGTTTTTGCTGTTATTGTTGTTGTTCATATTTGTTATGAGTTTTAATTTCTGATATGATATTATTTCACATCTGCAAATTTCTATTTTTGGGTATTTAATACAGGTGGGAATATTATGTTACACATCACCGCCTTTTCTTTTATTTCATGATTAGCATTTGAGGGGCTTTTTTCAACAGCTGATATATTTTGGGTTTTATTTCTTGTGAGTCTAATTTTGTATGATTGCCATGTGCTTTTTCCGCTTATTTTGAATGTCTAATTTTCCAGACCAGCAATGGCAGTTGTATCCACCCAAAAAATGAGTTTTGAGAGGTTTACTGGGTACCTTAGTTCAAGACTACCCTCTTCTGTTGGCATGGTGAAGTACAGTTTCTCTAATTTTGTTGTTTTTGTTCGAGAAGATTTCTGTTTATTCTGCTTTGTGATATTCTCTCTCTCTCTCTCTCTCTCTCACACACACACACACACACACTTGGCAGAAGTCTCAATTTCCTACTTTTATTTCCCTTTTCCCTTCATGTTCTTCATGTTTTCAACTCATGGTGGGTCTTTCATGGTGGGTGTTACTTTAGGGCAATCTGTGTGGACTCTGCTCCCTCTATGGTCCCTGCTCCTCTTTCCTATGACCTCTTTAATATCTGTCCCTGCCTGTTCTCCAGATCTGGATTTTTAAAAATATCCCAGTTGTTAGTATTTCAAGGTCATAGTTTTATATTTTCTGTTCCTTATATATGTAGAAAGCGTAGATTACGGGAGGTTTAATTTGCTGCTCTTTATTTATCCAGATGAGTTTTGGGGAACATGTGAGGACAATCTGATTTTGGAGGCCACCCTTATTCTGTGTCAAACCAGAAAGACCCGATGATTAGAAATGAAGCAAAACAGGGTCAAAAGGAGGATTTGGAAAGATAAAGCTTGTGACAGAGCTCAGAAATGTAAACACATTTGGCTACCCATTTGAACTTCTCAGATCAAGAAAAAAACCAAGATGAGCTGTTTTCTTCTTAGCTCAGGTGCAAGCAATTCTCCAGCGCACCCACTCTTGCTTCTTTCTTCTTACTCCGCATCCATCCTGACCTCACCCTGGCTCAGAGGGGGTGGGGCAGGGAGTTGGTTACTGGGGCGGGGGCGGGGGCGGGGCTTCGTGAGTACCAGACTTCCACCGTCCTCCCGCCTAACTGGGCAGCTTCTATAGTTTTTTCACTTCCCAGGTTTATATAGCGCCCATTGGACTCAGGCCCTCTCAATGAGTGAATTTTTACTGACTTCCGGTTCTCCCCAAGTATCAGCTCTTTCAGGAAGCCTTCTGTGGCGGCCTGGCCTGAGAGCTCAGTTGGGGGTGTCCCCTCTGCACACATCCGCATCCGCGGACCTGACGTGTTATTCTGCCGTGAATACGCCTCTACCTACAAAGTCTAGATGCTTCACGGATCCCTCTTCATCTTTTTATTTCCCACTATCTTTCACAGCATCTGACATTTACTAAATGCTTAAATAAACCAGAATAAAATATTCTGGTGTGTCTCACAAGAGGGCAAAATGATGGATAGAGAAAGGAATGCAGCTGCTCTGGAAGAGCTTGTGCTCTGAGTGGTCCCAGTCTGTGGGAATTGGGCTTCCTGACTCTTGTGTTACGGTTGGAAGGTCACTCGTCTCTACAGAATAGCGACTTAGCTTGTGCCCCTGACTCCAGGACCACGTGGACACAAATAACTGAGCAGACCTCCCTCAGAGCCTGGAAGCAGGGAGCACTTTGCGGAGTGAGGGCTCAGGTGATCTCCTTTCTATTCTTGTCTCCAGCCAGGTCCCATTTGGGACACACAAAAGAATGTCCCTTCTCTCGGTGAAGCTAAATAGGAAGAGCAAATCTGTCCTCAGAGTCTGAAGGAAGAAATGTCCTCTTCAGGTAGAGGTGGAATAAAATTCATACAACCTAGTTTTCTGCCCTCCCTCATAATCTTTAATTGCATTTAAGAAGAGTATTTGGTATCAAAGGACTACTTGCTTTTTTGCCCAAGATCAATATAATTCTTGAAGTCAGAAGTCTGTTCCTTTTCTCTTCTCTAGAGATGCCTGAGATGATAAGTCATCAAAACACAGAAGTTAGTACTCAAGACCTTGTGATCCACCAGCCTACTCATTTGAGTCAAACACTGACTTGCTCCTTAATTACGGCGCTGGATAATGGCACAACAAGTAGTGAAATCAGTATCTCAAGTCAAAGCTATGTGTTCTTTCTATATGTGTATATCTTAATATAAAAGTAATCCAAATATATATTATTTATTTCTATATTATTATATATGTATAGAAGTATAAATTATATTTAATTATATTTTATTACTATATTTTAAAATATATTTAAAATTTTATATATATATAGAGAGAGAGAATCTCTGGTTCAAGCCAGGACAGTGGCCTCTCCCCCTTAAAGCCCCTAATATATTCTTCTTGGCTAAGGAGTTCCAAGGGGCAGTTTGAAAACCACTTTATTGCATTGTGTACCCTTGAGATTATAAATATGAATTCCCCCTGTCATCCTCCACCAAAGTTTGAGTTGGACACATTTGTTGCTTTATTTTTCTCACAAAAAAGAAAATAAAACATTCTTTAAGAAAATGAAAAAGTAAGCAGGAGTTCTTCCAAGTTTTTCCAGGCCTTTACATCATTCTCCATCAGCTACAATTTTCTCTTCCAAATTTTCCACTTAGGAAGGAAGAGTTGATAACCAATTTGGGTCCTTTTGAAGAATTTGCTGTTTCAAAATACCACCCTCTACTCTTTTTTTATCTAGGTCTTTTCATAACGGGGCAACTCTATTTTCTTTGGACATAGAGAGCAGTAATTCACAGTCTCAGTTTTGCCACACCCCAGAGTGTTTTCATCCATAAAGCAGTGTCAAGAGATTGTCAAAACAAAATTAATTGATATTGAAACAATAAATTCCTGACACATAATATTTTCAAAAGGTGAAAGGGAGGGTATGTCACAGAATAGAGCAAAATGAGAGTGTCCCAAAGGGTGGGAATTGTGGATACAATGGGAAAATGAATTATCTCTTACTCTAAAACCATCCATGTTTTTAAAACCCTGCAGGTTTTAGAAGGGGTATAAAAAAACCCAACAACCCAGAATTGTCAAAACAAGAAACCACATCTTCTTACAAGTCAAGGCCCTCCACAGCATTTGTGACAGTTTGAACACCAACGGAAGTTTTTTTTTATCACCCAATTTAACATGCACAGGCATTTCAGATCTGTCACTGGAAGCAGGATGATGTCAGTGAGAAAATCTGGTGGTGTTTCATTTTCACAAGTTTCTTAGGATCCGAAATGGTGCTGTTTGTTGAGCATGTCACCGCAGAAGTTGGGGGGAGTTGGTAATAATTAGTGATCTAAGAAACAAGGCTTGTCGTGAGGTTAAGAATCGAAAAATGCTTATTAACAAGCAGAAGGGCTGTCAAAGGGAGGGAGGCATGAGACAAACATGCTTTTTTCTCCTGGAGGTTCCAGTCTTTTTGGAAGCTTTGGAATTCTGTTCTCTGGGCCATCCATGTGGTATGACTGGAGCCAGACAGTCACACTTTGGGGGACACCATGCTTGAGAAACAGGTCATAACATGGGGCATCTTTTCATCCCAAGCCATTTGTGTCTTGTCTTTCAGACTAAGGGGGCTCCTCTACTTTAAATGTTTAGTTGAAACATGCGTACAAGCTCTATACCAACAAAGATGCTTTGAAATACACACAACAGTCATGAGGTTCTTAGGAATATTTCATATTTCTAGGCCAATTTAATTCTCTGCATCATGTTAAGGAGCAATGTTCTTCCCAATTAAATTTTTCTTTGCATTAAAAGTAGCACCTAATTATTCTAAAATGGTTTTGTGTCTATTCGTCTGGTGTCCTCATGAACAATGTAAAGTTTCACGTAATTTATTTAGCTAGTATCTTGCCATGTAAGAGAGAGCCCCTCAATATCCATTTGTTCCTTTCCATTACTAACAGAATCCAAGTTTTATTGGGGGGTGGCAATGATTAGAGTTCAAAGAAGACATTTCCCAGATATTTTTTCAGCTAGGTGTGGCCATGAAATTAAATTCTTGCAATGACTTGTGAACAATAAGTTGTTTGATGGTAATGGTGATAACTCATGAATGTGCCCGTTTAATTCAGCTTCCTCCTCCCTGCAGTCTGGCCTTGGTTCTCATGGTTGGAGTTCTAGTAACTGACATATTCCATGAAGTGTTTTGAAGGTGGAAAGTATGCTCTCGGACAGTAGAGAAGACAGGTGAAGGTTTGGTTTCTGACAATTTCGTAGGATGGCCACACTAGTCTTAACCGCTAAGCTCTGGGGCTTCAAGTTACGTGAGAGAATAAACACCTGTTTTTTTTTTTTTTAACATATAATGTATTATTTGCTTCAGGGGTACAGGTCATACACAATTGACAGCAGTCACCATAGCACATACTATCCCCAATGTCCATAACCCAGCCACCCTCTCACTACCCCTCCACCTCCAGCAACCCCCAGTTTGTTTCCTGAGATTAAGTCTCACATGGTTTTTCTCTCTCCCCAGTCCCATCTTGTTTCATTTTTTTCCTCCCTGCCCCCCACAACCTTCTGCCCCACCTGTCAAATTCCTCATATCAGAGAGATGATATGATAATTGTCTTTCTCTGACTTATTTTGCTCAGCATAATACCCTCTAGTTCCACCCACATCGTAGCAAATGGCAAAATTTTGGGTTTTTTTGATGGCTGCATAGTACTCCTGTGTGTGTGTGTGTGTGTGTGTGTGTGTGTGTGTATCAATCACATCTTCTTTATCCATTCATCTAGGTTGATGGACATCTAGGTTCTTTCCATCATTTGGCTGTTGTGGACATTGCTGCTATTAACATATTAACATCCGGGTGCACATGTCCCTTTGGATCACTACATTTGTATCTTTAGGGTAAATACCCTGTAGTGCGATTGCTGGGTCGTAGGGTAGCTCTATTTTCAACTTTTTGAGGAGCTTCCTTACTGTTTTCCAGAGTGCACCAGCTTGCATTCCCACCAACGGTGTAGGAGGCTTCCCCTTTCTCCACATCCTCGTCAACATCTGTCATTTCCTGACTTGTTAATTTTAGCCATTCTGACTAGTATGAGGTGGTATCTATCTCATTGTGGTTTTGATTTGTATT
This sequence comes from Mustela putorius furo, assembly GCF_011764305.1. Lineage (NCBI taxonomy): Eukaryota > Metazoa > Chordata > Mammalia > Carnivora > Mustelidae > Mustela > Mustela putorius. The sequence goes on along the minus strand of NW_025421322.1, from coordinate 19,901,028 downwards.
CCCTGATGGCAAGTGATGCTGAGCACTTTTTCATGTGTCTGTTGGCCATTTGGATGTCTTCTTTGCAGAAATGTCTGTTCATGCCTTCTGCTCATTTCTTGATTGGATTATTTGTTCTTTGGGAAATACCTAATTTTTTAAAGTTAGTTATAGTCTCTGTTACTGGCAGCTAACTGCAATTTTTAATTAATACACTCCCTTGATACACATAAACTCAATAAAAGCAGAATGACCTATCATTAGACCTAGTGTCAAAAATATGGTCTTATACAGCAAAGGATTAACAAATGAATGTAATGTATACATTTATAAAATGTGTCATTTAAAAATTCCTCCTTTTAAATAATTTTTAAAATTTCTGTCTTACCAGTTCCATTCGTCTCTGATATGAGCCTTTCCTATGTAAAATTCATGGTTTTGACATTAAGACATTTGTAATTCAGTGTTAGAATCAGATATTTACATATTTAGCTATGAAATACTCATAAGTATTTATATTAGGATGCTTAGTATTGGGAATACATATAACTTAGACCCACTTAAGCTGAGAGCTAATTTATTGGCTTATGTGGCTAGGAAGTTCAAGGTCAAATGGGCTTCCAGCATGGTGAGATCCAGGTGCCTAGACTGTGTCTTCAAGTATAGTGGTACCATCTTCTAGCTATGCTTATTTGTTTTGTTTTGTTTTGTTTTTCTGTAAACCTATTGGCTTCATTTTCTCCAGTTATGAAGAGACTGTCTGTGTGATGGAAAAATTGGCTGTAGGTAGTCCCCCAACAGGTATCACTGTTGCTTATGTTATTGTAGACAGAGAAGCTGTCTGTCCCAAATTTAATGGGTTTTCTGAATGGGTTTTGTCCTCTTGGACTAGTCACTGTGGACAGATTTTGGTCACCTCACCTATGCACTCTGATTTATGGTCATACTAGAATCACTTGGGATTAGGGAGTGGTAGACCAGCCCAGCCTCCCCCACAGTTTTCAGGGGTCTCTAACTGAGCCATAGCCTCAGAAACATGGCTCTTACCCTTCCATGATCCTTTGTTTCTTCTAGGGTGTTGGGACTATATGGCATTTTATTTATCTAGGACCAACAAAAGACTACTCAGCTATGTATCACAAGACTTACAAGAGTCCTGTAGCTTATTAACTGGCTTTGTATCCTTAAAAGTTACTTACTCTTTGGGTGCCTGGCTGGCTCAGTTGGCTAACTCTTGATCTCAGTTCAGGTCTTGGTTTCAGAGCCATGACTTGGAGCCCCATATTGGTATCCATGCTGGGCATAGAGCCATTTTAAAAAATACTCTCTCTGCTATAAACATTGGGGTACAGATGGCCCCTCTTTTCACTACATCTGTATCTTTGGGGTAAATACCCAGTAGTGCAATTTCAGGGTCATAGGTAAGTTCTATTTTTAATTTCTTGAGGAATCTCCACACTGTTTTCCAAAGACCACGAGAGACCATGGACTCTGAAAAAGAATCTGAGGGTTTTGAATGGGCGGGAGGTGGGAGGTTTGGGTACCAGGTGGTGGGTATTATAGAGGGCACAGATTGCATGGAGCACTGGGTGTGGTGCAAAAATAATGAATACTGTTATACTGAAAATAAATAAAAAATAAATTTAAAAAAATTCTCACTCTGTCTTGTTGAAGGACTTGATACTCCTTAAAGATCACTTCAAATCCTAAAACTTTATAACTATGACTCCTATGGCTCTACAGTTTTGCCTAAGCCATGTGTCTTGCTCTAGGAATAGTTTTTACCCCTGCATATTTATATATGTAAACTCTGTCTGGAAAATAGTTTAACTCTGTCCTATTGAAAGGAAGATCTTGAGTTACACACACAATTAAGAAAACTGGACTTGAAGTCCCTAAAAAATGTGGCTTCCTTCATAATAGCTAAAGAAAATTAATGAGTTTGCTTAAGTGTCCTCTAATCAGGAGCAAGAAAAATGGGATCTTATTGATGGCTAAATGTTCTTTTTAAAAATTTATTAATACTGATTGGGAAGCTATTATTTGGAAAGAAGGAGGAAAGAATGTATCCATGAGGCTTGCTCTCTCTTACAAGGTCTATCTGGTATCTCAGGTATGCATGCCAAATTACACAATTAAAATAACATATATAAAGAGCTGTTGCTTTGATAAGTGAACATCTGTCTGATTTTCCACATTCTCACCAAATCAATGTCTAGAGAAAAATTGTATAAATTAGAATATGTCATCTGTTGCTGCTGCTTCAAGTTATGATTGAATTAGTCCTAAATCTCATCTGGAAGTTTTGGAATTTTCCCAGATAGAATAATGCTAAGGACAGTAAAAGCTAAGTCTTCACTAGAGGTGGACATTTAAAAAAAAGTCTGGAATACCAGTATAGTTAACATATAGTGTGACCTGAGCTTCCGGTGTACAACAGAGTGACTCAGCAACCCTGTACATCACTCAGTGCTCATCACGATAAGTGCATTCCCCTACCCTTTACCTACTTCACCCTAAAGCTGGACACCTAAGCCTTTCTTCTGCAGAGAAGCAGGTCTCTTCCCCTGTAGTTAATACCCAAATATGTTTTCTTCTTTTATTGTTTCTCAGTTTTTTTTTTTTTAAGGTTTTACTTATTTGACAGAGATCGCAAGTGGGCAGAGAGGCAAGCAGAGAGAGAGAGAAAGAGGAGGATGCAGACTCCCCGCGGGGTAGAGAGCCCAATGTGGGACTCAATCCCAGGACCCTGAGATCATGACCCGAGCTGAAGGCAGAGGCTTAACCTACTGAGCCACCCAGGTGTCCCTGTTTCTCAGTTTCAAGATTATCTCCCACCATCCCAGCTTTTCTTCTTTCTCTATTCCTCCATTCTCTATTTGTGATACACATCACAGGTGTCACATTGCTTTGTGTTCTCACTCAGAGACTTGAGTAAGAGGATTGGGTTCTTGAGCATTCCTCTGTGTCTAGCACAGTACCTCGCATGAGGAATGTACCAGTGTTTGTTGCACTGACATGATTCTAGGACAAATCTTGCCTCCACCACCAGAAAGAGCAGAGAACCATGTTGTGACTGCGAGTCGGAATTCAGAACTAATCTTAGGAATCACCTAGGAAGGAATGACTGTGTCAACAAATTACTGTCTTGATTTAGCTGAGTTCTATCTACAAAACCATTTCCCTTGATAGGAAAGGTCACAAAGGTATGTCATCCATGTTGTGGTTTAGGCATTTGGGAATGTGGTGGTGAGAGCAGAAGAAACTAAATTCCATATAAACAGGGAGAATGGATTTTTAAATCACTTTTGTTTGAAGTGATTTATTTGGCTTCAGAGTACAGAATTGAAAAGATTCAAGAAAGAGAATGGGCCAAACCACGGTGATTTAGAAATTTCAATTTAAGGAATTCTTTAAGCATTGTGTTGGGAACAACCATAAGAACAGTTTTTCCCATGTGTTATTTTAGGGCTTTGGATTCTTGTCCCATATATATTACGGAATAATATTTAAGAAATACTCTGCAGACTTCATATACTTTGTGATGTACTTGTGACTAATTTAAATGTCATGATAAAAGAAGTTTTCTCTTCTGTTTTATTTGGTCTCTCAAATGTCAAGTGCCATTACAACAGATACCAAGTGCTAACCAATTTTTTAAAGTCATGTTGCTTTTTGATCAAATATACTTTACCTGATAATAACTTGCCTAATAAACTGAGTTCTGTCTCTGCCAGCTTCTAAGTGATTAATCTCAGGTAAATAATTTAACTTCTCCCTCGTTTATTCTTATGATGATAAAAGGAAAGAATATATGTAAAGCCCATGGCACAGTACATAAAATGTATTAGAAATTCAATGTGCCACTTTTTCTTTCATAAAAAGAAAAAAATTCTTGGAATGAATTCTTTTTAGCATTCTTCTCCTTAACCGATTAATTCCTTTCAAATATTCTTAAAAATCTCCACAACCCTTATTATTCTAGTCTATCCTAACTGCCTTTTCCTCCTACTCCCCGCGAAGTTGCATAATCAAAAAGAAATTAAGATAGTTTTCAGTCTTTATGATGACTCAGCTCTTTGTATTATATTGAAATATATGTTGTACAGGTGACCACATTTTAAGTAAGGTAATTAGTGCTCACTGAAGGTACTGCAATTAGGATAATTGAGCAAAACTTCTGGTTTCTAAATAGCAACAATAAAATGGGTTGTCTGAATTCTGCATTCAAGTCATTTAGGTAAGCTTTCATACCTCCTCCTAAATTGGGATTACAGAGGATCTAGAAAAGAGTTAAGTCCAGAAAAAGATGATCTTCCATGCTCCTGGTTCATATGGAAAGGGGCATGCGTTGATTCATCATTATGTTTGTGAGGATGTTGTAAAATAAAAGCAAAAACACTCGAGACACAACACTTTGGTAAGTACCATTGTGTTTCAAGTCCTTACACTGAGTTTTTACAGCTCATCTTTGCTTGTTTCTAGCTTTGGGATGATTTCTATGTCTTTGGCAGATTTGAGATGGCTTGATCATTTACTTGAAATTCATGGAGTTGTTAGTGAACTTAACATTTGTACTGAGTACCAGTCCTTCCTGAAGGGAAATTGATATTGTGTCAGTTATAGCTGTAGCCCTAATGAAGAAGAAGATAGTATGAGCCAAGAGATAAAAGCAGTTCATAATATTAGCATTAATTGGTGGATTGCTGTGTTTGAGGCATTGCCTTGAGCTCCTTTCATGTTTTATTGAACTGAGTGATCAACAAGCCCTAATTAATATTATCCCCATTTTAAAGGTGGGAAAATGAAGAGCGGAGAATTGAAATAGATTTTTCACAGCTATATATAGTGATTACTGTAGAGTTTTAATTCCAACCGAAGTAATCTTACTTTATAGTCTCACTTCTTGGCTTTGACAACATCAGATATCCTATATTTTTTTTCACAGCAGACACTGAGGGCTTAATGTGCTAACTTGGGGTCAGTTAGATTTTCACAGGAAAAACTTCTCAGAGACCTCTGTGACTTAGCCCCCACATAGCTTTCCAGACTTAGCTTGTTATAAATCTTTTATGATTGGACGCTTTATCCAAAGTGGGTTCCTAACTTTTCCTCACATCTGTGGCCCTTTCATATCCATTCATTTTCTAATGCTTTTTTCTCTATTTTATGTTTTTGCTTTTTAATCTCTCTCATGACGAACCCTACCCTTCTCTCCAAACCCACTTTTTAAGGACAAATGTTTCTGTGAATTCTTCTGGATCTTTATTTTAGATGAAATCAATTTCTCCTATTCACTTTGCTTGGATTTCTCTTGAATGTGTGGTTTATTCTTATTTGTACTCCTGTCTTTTCTGTTTTACTAGATTATAAATTCTTTAAAGTAACCAGCGCTGCCCCGTGGATGAAGTAGGTACCAAATAACTGTTGAATTGACCTTGACAACCCCGGCTCGCGTGTTGGCAAATGAGCCACACAGGTCATGAGACAGCAGCAGATAACTTCACTTTCCCATTTCAATGCCCAGAAAACAAAGCTGGATCCTCATGTTGATGGGGGCAGAGTGGCACAGCTTTGCTCTTGCTCTGGTACATTTCTCGGTCAAAGGAGGTCTGTTTCTTTTCCCTGCAGCACACATTAGAAGCAGTTTACTTCCTTCTCCTCTTTAATGCTACCACCATTCATTCTATCCCCTGGAGTTCTTACTTCACCAAAATAAGAGTGTCATATCCCTAGACATTATCCTTTCCACTGCACCCAAAGACAAGTTCACAGCATCTTTAACCCTTAAAGGCTTTTCCTATTTATTATTACAGAGAACACAGGGACACAAGAGAAAATGTGAAGAAATTAAAAAGCTGAAGTTGCCTGTTGCAAATTTTTCTTTTTTTTTTTTTTTTTTTTTAACATGGTGCCAATGGGTTGTTCCTGTCTCTTGCTAAATTACAGACTCAAAGTCACCTTAGATTTTCCTCAGCCTTTATTCTTTGGGGAGTATTGCATGAAAGAAATAATCGTGGCAGGAAGTAGATGTCCATTCAGATGCCCATCTACATCCAAGGAGGTAGGACGGCGTGAGGATCAGAGCCTGTCTTTGGGGTTCTCAGACGTGTGTCTGAATCTTATCTCTGCTACCTGTGTAGGCACGTGACACTGAGAAACCTAACGGAATGACGCTAAGGCTTAAGTTTCTTATTTGTAAAGAGGATTTATTGGGCTTACCTCTCAGAACTGTGGAAAGTTTAAATGAGAAATGTAGGTAGAGGGTTCTGGGTAGGCATTACTGTTCTTCACCATTATCTGTTTTTCTGTTTCTTGGCACAGAGGAGGTTTGCACTTCCCCCCGTCCTTGAAATGAAGAGTGGTCAGGTGACACAGCCAGTGGGATAGGAGCATAAGTAACATATGTCACTTCTACACAGAAATATTTAATTGCTGCTGCTGGTCCTTCCAGTCTTCCTTTTCCCTGGGCAGAAGCACATATTGGTGTGGTGGTGCCAGGAGAGTAAAGAAGCCTAGAGAACTGAAAAGCCCAGAGAGAACTGTATGAGCAGGAAATACACCTTGGTTTCTTCAGCTTTTGGAATTGTGGGTTTAATCTGTTGTGATAGCATAACTTAGTCTGTCCTAATACAGTGCTTAATAGAGTCTAAAATGAAGAATCAAAAACTGATAGTTTTAATAGTTTTCCATGAAAACTGGTCTCAACACAGCCATTAGCATTATACAGCATATTCTCATATAACATTTACCTGCATAGAATTTCTTTACTTCAGTAAAATAATTAGAAACATATGGGGTAACTTTATTTTTTAATAGGAAAACAGTGCATTTCTCCTTGCACATGAAGTCCATTAGTAGTCATCTTTACTGTTTCCTGCATCTCTCCTGACAACACCATTCCATGCAACCCCAAATTTAATCTTTCTTTCTTCATGTGAGAAAGCCATTATTTATTTTTTTAAATTAAATTATTTTATTTTTTCATAAACATATAATGTATTTTTATCCCCAGGGATACAGGTCTGTTGAAGAGGTCTGTGAATCACCAGGTTTACACACTACACAGCACTCACCATAGCACATACCCTCCCCAATGTCCATAACCCAGCCACCCTGTCCCTCCCCCACTCCCCCCAGCAACCCTCAGTTTGTTTTGTGAAATTAAGAGTCACTTATGTTTTGACTCCCTCCCAATCCCATCTTCTTTTATTTTTTCTTTTCCTACCCCTCAAACCTCTCACGTTGCATCTCCATTTCCTCATATCAGGGAGATCATATGATCATTGTCTTTCTTCGATTGACTTATTTCGCTAAGCATAATACCCTCTAGTTCCATCCACATGCTCGCAAAAGACAAGATTTCATTTCTTTTGATGGCTGCATAGTATTCCATTGTGTATGTGTATATATATATATATATATATATATATATATATATATATATATCACATCTTCTTTATCCATTCATCTGTTGATGATGGACATCTAGGTTCTTTCCATAGTTTGGTTATTGTAGGCATTGCTGCTATAAACATTTGGGTGCATGCGCCCCCTTGGATCACTATGTTTATATCTTCAGGGTAAATACCCAGTAGTGCAATTGTTGGGTCATAGGATACCTCTATTTTCAACTTTTTGAGGAACCTCCATTCTGTTTTCCAGAGTGGTTGCACCAGCTTGCATTCCCACCAACAGGTAGGAGGGTTTCCCTTTCTCCTCATCCTTGCCAGCATCTGTCATTTCCTGACTTGTTAGTTTTAGCCATTCTGACTGGTGTGAGGTGGTATCTTATTGTGGTTTTGATTTGTATCTCCCTGATGCTGAGTGATGTGAAGCATATTTTCATGTGTCTGTTAGCCATCGGGATATCTTCTTTGCAGAAATGTCTGTTCATGTTCTCTACCCATTTCTTGATTGGATTATTTGCTCTTTGGGTGTTGAGTTTGCTAAGCTCTTTATAGATTTTAGACACTAGCCCTTTATCTGATGTGTTGTTTGCAAATATCTTCTCCCATTCTGTCAGTTGTCTTTTGGTTTTTTTGACTGTTTTTCCTTTGCTGTGCAAAAGCTTTTGATCTTGATGAAATCCCAATAGTTCATTTTTGCCCTTGCTTCCCTTGCCTTTCCTAGGAAGATGTTGCTGTAGCTGAGGTAGAAGAGTGCTGCCTGTGTTCTCCTCAAGAATTTTGATGGATTCCTTTCTCACACTGAGGTCCTTCATCCATTTTGAGTCATTTTTGTGTGTGGTGTAAGGAAATGGTCTAATTTCATTTTTCTCATGTGGCTGTCCAATTTTTCCAACACCATTTGTTGAAGAAGTTATCTTTTTTCCATTGGACATTCTTTCCTGCTTTGTAGAAGATTAGTTGACCATAGAGTTGAGGGTCTATTTCTGGGCTCTAGATTCTGTTCCATTGATCTATGTGTCTGTTTTGTGCCAGTACCGTACTATCTTGATGATGACAGCTTTGTAATAGAGCTTAAAGTCCGGAATTGTGATGCCACCAACTTTGGCTTTCTGTTTCAACATTCCTTTGGCTATTCGATGTCTTTTCTGGTTCCATATAAATTTTAGGATTATTTGTTCCATTTCTTTGAAAAAAAAAAAGGATGGTATTTTGATAGGGATTGCATTAAACATGTAGATTGCTTTAGGTAGCATAGACATTTTCACAATATCTGTTCTTCCAATCTAGGAGCATGAAACATTTTTCTATTTCTTTGTGTCTTCCTCAGTTTCTTTCATGAGTACTTTATAGTTTTCTAGGTATAGATTCTTTGCCTCTTTGGTTAGGTTTATTCCTAGGTTTCTTATGGTTTTGGGTGCAACTGTAAATGGGATTGACTCCTTAATTTCTCTTTCTTCTGTCTTATTGTTGGTGTAAAGAAATGCAACTGATTTCTGTGCATTGATTTTATATCCTGACACTTTACTGAATTCCTGTACAAGTTCTAGCAGTTTTGGAGAGTAACCTTTTGGGTTTTCCACATATAGTATCATATCATCGGCAAAGAGTGAGAGTTTGACTTCTTTGCCGATTTGGATGCTTTTAATTTCTTTTTGTTATCTGATTGCTGAGGCTAGGACTTCTAGTACTAAGTTGAATAACAGTGGTGATAATGGATATCCCTGCTGTGTTCCTGACCTTAGCAGAAAAGCTTTCAGTTTTTCTCCATTGAGAATGATATTTGCAGTGGGTTTCTCATAGATGGCTTTGATAATATTGAGGTATGTGCCCTCTATCCCTACACTTTGAAGAGGTTTGATCAGGAAGGGATGCTGTACTTTGTTAAATGCTTTTTCAGCATCTATTGAGAGTATCATATGGTTTATGTTCTTTCTTTTATTAATGTATTGTATCACATTGATTGATTTGCAGATGTCAAACCAACCTTGCAGCCCTGGAATAAATCCCACTTGGTTGTGTTGAATAATCCTTTTAATGTACTTTTGAATCCTATTGACTAGTATTTTGGTGAGAATGTTCGCATCTGTGTTCATCAAGGATATTGGTCTGTAGTTCTCTTTTTTGATGGGACCTTTGTCTGGTTTTGGGATCTAGGTGATGCTGGCCTCATAAGATGAGTTTGGAAGTTTTCCTTCCATTTCAATTTTTTGGAACAGTTTCAGGAGAATAGGAATTAATTCTTCTTTAAATGTTTGGTAGAATTCCCCTGGGAAGCCGTCAGACCCTGAGCTTTTTGTTTGTTTGGAGATTTTTGATGACTGTTTTAATCCCCTTACTGGTTATGGATCTGTTCAGGTTTTCTATTTCTTCCTGGTTCAATTGTGGTAGTTTATATGTCTCTAGTAATGCATCCATTTCTTCCAGATTGTCAAATTTGTTGGCATAGAGTTGCTCATAATATTTTCTTATAAGTGTTTGTATTTCTTTGGTATTGGTTGTGATCTCTCCTCTTTCATTCATAATTTTATTTTTGGGTCCTTTCTCTTTTCTTCTTGATAAATCGGGCTAGGGGTTTATCAATCTTATTAATTCTTTCAAAGAACCAGCTCCTAGTTTCATTGATATGTTCTATTGTTTTTTGGGGTTTTTTTTTTTTGTTTGTTTGTTTGGGTTTTTTGTTTTATTTTGTTTTTGGTTTCTATTTCATTGATTCTGCTCTGATCTTTATGATTTCTCTTCTCCTGCTGGGTTTAGGCTTTCTTTGTTGTTCTTTCTCCAGCTCCTTTAGGTGTAGGGTTAGGTTGTGTATTTGAGACCTTTCTTGTTTCTTGAGAAGGGCTTGTATCAGGTATATATTTTCCTCTGAGGACTGCCTTTGCTGTGTCCCACAGATTTTGAATAAATGTGTTTTCATTATCATTTGTTTCCATGAATTTTTTCAATTCTTCGTTAATTTCCTGGTTGACCCATTCATTCTTTAGAAGGATGTGGTTTAGTCTCCATGTATTTGGGTTCTTTCCAAATTTCCTCTTGTGATTGAGTTCTAGCTTCAGAGCATTGTGGTCTGAAAATATACAGGGAATGATCCCAATCTTTTGATACTGGTTGAGACCTGATATGTGACCTAGGATGTGATCTATTCTGGAGAATGTCCCATGTGCCTTAGAGAAGAAGGTGTATTCTGTTGCTTTGGGATGAAATGTTCTGAATATATCTGTGATGTCCATCTGGTCCAGTGTGTCATTTAAGGCCTTTATTTCCTTGTTGATCTTTTGCTTGGATGATCTGTCCATTTAAGTGAGGGGAGTGTTAAAGTCCCCTACTATTACTGTATTATTATCGATGTGTTTCTTTGATTTTGTTATTAATTAGTTTATATAGTTGGCTGCTTCCATGTTAGGGGCATAGATATTTAAAATTGTTAGATCTTGTTGGACACACCCTTTGAGTATGATATAGTGTCCTTCTTCATCTCATATTATAGCCTTTGGCTTAAAATCTAATTGATCTTATATAAGGATTGCCACCCCAGCTTTCTTCTGACGTCCATTAGCATAGTAAATTGTGTTCCACCCCCTCACTTTAAATCTGGAGGTGTCTTCGGGTCTAAAATGAGTTTCTTGTAGGCAGAATATTGGTGGATTTTGTTTTTGTATCCATTCTGATACCCTGTGTCTTTGGATTGGGGCATTTAGCCCATTTACATTCAGGGTAACTATTGAGAGAGATGAATTTAGTGCCATTGTATTGCCTGTAGGTTGACCGTTACTGTATATTGTCTCTGTTCCTTTCTGATCTACTACTTTTAGGGTCTATCTTTGCTTAGAGGACCCCTTTCAATATTTCCTGTAGGGATGGTTTGGTGTTTGCAAATTCTTTCAGCTTTTGTTTGTCCTGGAAGTATTTTATCTCTCCTTCTATTTTCATTGATAGCCTAGCTGGATATAGTATTCTTGGCCTCATGTTTTTCTCGTTTAGTGCTCTGAATATATCATGCCAGTTCTTTCTGGCCTGCTAGGTCTCTGTGGATAAGTCCACTGCCAATCTAATATTTTTATTATTGTATGTTACAGACGTCTTTTCCAGGGATGCTTTCAGGGTTTTCTCTTTGTCATTAAGAGTTGTAAATTTTACTATTAGGTGATGGGGTGTGGACCTATTCTTATTGATTTTGAGCTGGGTTCTCTGTACCTCCTGGATTTTGATGCTTGTTCCCTTTGCCATATTAGGGAAATTCTCTACAGTAATTCTCTCCAATATACTTTCTGCTGTCCTCTCTTTTTCTTCTTCTTCTGGAATCCCAATTATTCTAATGTTGTTTCATCTTATGCTGTCACTTATCTCTCAAATTCTTCCGTTATGGTCGAGTATTTGTTTGTCTCTCTTTTGCTCAGCTTCTTTATTCTCTGTCATTTGGTCTTCTATATCACTAATTCTTTCTTCTGCCTCATTTATCCTAGCAGTAAGAGCCTCCATTTTTGATTGCACCTCATTAATAGCTTTTTTGATTTCAACTTGGTTAGATTTTAGTTCTTTTATTTCTCCAGAAAGGCTTTTATATCTCCGGAGAGGGTTTCTCTAATATCTTCCATGCTTTTTTCAAGCCTAGCTAGAACCTTGATAATTGTCATTCTGAACTCTAGATTTGACATATTACCAATGTCCGTATTGATTAAGTCCCTAGCCTTCGGTACTGCCTCTTGTTCTTTTTTTTTTTTTTTTTGTGGTGAATTTTTCTGCCTTGTCATTTTGTCCAGATAAGAATATAGGAAGGAGCAAATAAAACACTAAAAGGGTGGCAAAGACCCAAGGAAAATGTGCTTTAACCAAATCAGAAGACACTCAAACTGTGGGAGGGAGAAAGGGGATAAAAAGAAGTTCAGAAAAAAAAAATTAAAAATGGAAAACAAATAAAGAAAAAATTAAAAAAAGAAAAAATATATGTATATATTACACAGGTGACTAGACTAGGGTCACCCACTTAATTTTAGGAGTATTTTGGTCTCTTAGAAGAAACTACTTCCCAAAATTTTAAAGGACGAAAAACATATATAAGGATAAACATAATGAAAGGATGGAATATGCCTATAAAGATGAAAAAAATTTTTTTTAATTTCTAAAAAAGGAGTTGATAAATTAAGTTGGTTGGGAAAATAAAGAAAAAGAAAGTGGAGAGAATTTGCTCAGGCTGGAGACTCTAACAAGCCTGGAGCTAGATTTAGGGTATATTTTGTTCTATTAGAAGAAGTTGTACCCCAAATTTTTTTAGAAGAAAAAACCCTATGTGCATACAAAAAATAAGGTTATATACAATGAAGGATAAAATATGACTAAAATACTGAAAGTTCAAAAAAGATTATTATTTTTTTATGAAAGGTATTGTTAAGATAAACTAGTTAAAAAAACGTTAAAAGAGGAAAGGGTAAAGGTTAAAAAAATTTAGCAGAAGAAAAGAAAATTAATTAACTGCAAGACTAAAGAATCATGGGGAGAAAGCCATGAATTTCCTGCTTTGCTTTCTCCTCCTTGGATTCCGTTCTCCTTGGTAAGTGAACTTGGTCTTGGCTGAATTTCTTGTTGATCTTCTTGGGGAGGGGTCTGTTGTAGTGATTCTCAAGCGTCTTTGCCCAAGGCAGAATTGCATCACCCTTACCAGGGGCCAGGCTAAGTAATCTGAATAGGGAGCCTTTGTTCCCTGAATGCTTTCCGTAGAGTTCCGGAAGACGGGAATGAAAATGGCGGCCTCCCAGTTTCCGGCCGGGAGGAGCTGAGAGTTCGGGGCCCAACTACTCAGTGCGCCCTCAGAGAAAGCACTCAATCACTCCCGCCTCCCTGGCCTCTGGCTGCGCTCCGAGCTCACCCAGCCTGTGACTGACTCAAGGTAACCCCAAGTTGAGAGCTCACTCCTCAGCTCTGCCTCTGTAGCCGGCTTCCCTGCTCTAATACCTGTGAGCTCTGCAACACTCAGACACTCCCAATCCTTCTGTGACCCCAGGGAACCTGGGGCCACGCTGACCCCACGTGGTCTTCACCCCAGTGTAGCCTCTGGAATGATGTCCCTCAGTGGAGCAGACTTTTAAAAGTCCTGATTTTGTGCTTTATTGTTCTGCTTCTTGCCGGGAGCCGTCCCCTACCCCCACGGTCTATCTTCCCGTCGCTTTTGATTCACTTCTCCGCTGGTCCTACCTTTCAGAAAGTGATTGTCTGTTTCTAGAATTGTTGCTCTTCTTCTCTTCAATCTCCTGTTGGATTTGTAGGTGTTCGGAATGGTTTGATAAGCTATCTAGCTGATCTCCTGCTACCTGATGTCGTCTCAGCCTGTTACTTCTCTGCCATCTTGACTCCTCCCTGCCCTGAGAAAGTCTTTTATGTATGTTGTTTGTTGCCATAAACATCCTTATAAGTAACATGTTTCATTCTTCTAGTTGATGATGATGATTTTTCAAAGGCCATGGAGTTCATAATTTATATAAACCAGTGGATTTCATGACTAGGGTTGGGTCCCTCTTTCCAGTGAGCTGTATAGATATGGTTGGTAATTCAATATTAAAGTGTGGTTTATAGGGACAAGCACTTGTCTCCTTCCCAATGTTACATTCAAGGTCTGATCCAAGCATTCTTGTGATGTGACTTTGATCCAACTTTTTTCTTTTTTGAGCTCCCTGGAGTTTTCTCCCATTGGATTGTAAAAAGTCCTCAACGTTGTGTGGATAATAGCTTTTGACTCCTTATATATGTTGCAGTCTGCCCCCCCCACATGAACACACCCTTTAGTTTCCCTTCTGATTTTTGTAGATAACAAATCTTATTTCACATTCTAGCTCTTCCTCCACTATCACACCTAATCCATGACATGCTGTTCAACTTTTCTGAGAGTTTGTTGCTCCATCCATGAAATGAGAACAATAATACCTAGCTCGCTACAGCAATGGTAAGGGAGGAATTTAGCTGGTCTATAGCAAGAGGACAATGCATGGCAGTTTCTCTCTGTTTGTATCTCTCCTGGAATATCAAGGTTCTGAACGTCCATATTCCATATGGTCTAAAGAGGATGATTATAAAAAAGACTTTAATATTTCTCACTTTGGAAAATTTAGGCAGACTTTCCTGCATCCTTCATAAATATTTCTCACTTTTCTGGTGCCTTGCAGTTGCAGTTAGGATATACTCCATTAGCTAGAAGTGAGCTAGAACTTATATACTCCATTAGCTAGAAGTGAGCTAGAACTTTACTACGTCAAGATATCGATTCTCAAAGCAGAATTGCTGTTATTATAGTATTGCTACTAATAAAGTTACCCAATATTTATTGAGCATATACTATGTGCCATATACAATTCTAAGTACAATTTATAAAAATATACTTAAATGTGTGGTATATAGTATATAAGTACATATAGAATTATTGGGAGATGCAGATCATATTACACACACACACACACAGAGTCCTGTGAAAACTGTATTAGTATTGTTTCCATCATATCAGTCTGGCTTCAGTCAGGAGTGTTATTTATTTTGACAGAGAAAATTTAACCTAAGGTATCAAATCAAAAAGGTGGCACTGATATATCTCAAGAGTAGTTCCTGTACCTCCAAGGCTATGAAGAAGGAAGGGAAGAAGTTAGAGTAATTTTTTAAAGATTTTATTTATTCATTTGATAGACAGAGATCACAAGTAGGCAGAGAGAGAGGGGGAAGCAGGCTCCCTGCTGAGCAGGGAGCCCAATGCGGGGCTTGATCCCAGGACCCTGGGATCATGACCTGAGCCAAAGGCAGACACTTAACGACTGAGCCACCCAGGTTCCCCAGAAGTTGGAGTTATTAAAAGGTAAGAGTTTGAAGGAAAGGCTCTGTGCATCTGAGACTCAGACCTCGGTGGAGGGGTGCTGCATGGAACTGTGTTCATGTTTCCAAGAAAGGACAGTGAGGCTGATTCTAGGTGTTGGGAGAACTGCAGACCAGAAGCAGTGCTGTTGGCATAGATTATTGTTGAAGAGCCATTGCTGCAGGGACAAGACCGGAAAAGGAATCAAAGCAGGAAGGAGTAAGTGATTCTTCCTCTCCAGTCTTGGAGTCTCCCTTTTAGCATCCTTTTGAGCAGAGCCTAATGGAGAGCCAGCTGGCAAAGGACACATGTGGCTTACGGAGTTCCAACTCTAGCTCAGAAAACAGTAGAGAAGCTGAGAGACAACATTTTAATAATCACCACACTCTACCCCTTCCGGCTATTAAACTACTTCTTCTACACTTAGTTACATTTCAATACAGCAGTAAAAGAGATTTAATTAAGCTCGCACTGAAGAGGCTTTCCTGATACAAACAAAGACACTCTCATCCTCCCAACCAAGAGAATGTGAAGTTCCAATTGTTACCATGTGCATATCTGGAAGAGAGTCACCTCCCCCTCTGAAGTTTTGAAAAGCAAATGAAATGGTCATTTCCATTGGGTTATGCTAAGGGACCCACATAAAACTTCAAGAAGAGGATCCAGTGAACTCTGATGGAAAGGAGAACTTTTCTTCTCAGTGGTTCTCCTTGTCCATTGACTGGTAGGTTAGGTAGAAGTTTGGTGAAGCTCTTCAGGGCCTTCATTTTCCATCTTATTTTCAGCTCCATGTTCTATCCTGCACTGTCTTTTCCCCCTCTTCCCCAACTTCCTTTTTTAATTCCTCCCCTACTTCTTTTTCTTCTTTCAGTCTTCTTACATTTACATATCCTTTTAATCAACTTGAATTTGTTTTCTGATAAAATTAGTGGATGAATATACAGAACACAGAATTTTACCATTTTTTTTTTTCCCCAAGAGAGGATCTATGTTTTCATGCTCGCCTTCGAGGATAAAAAAAATGTGTTTCTCTCATCCTGGTCTTGTCAGTATTTTTATTTCACATCTTAGGTAATGTAATGAGTAAATAAGCTGAATCTTCTAATTTCTGTTACTTAGATTATTAGTCAGGTCGTATATTTTTTCATGTAGGTTTCATTTAGCTCTTTTTATCATATAGGTTTTTATTTTTTATCTTCTTATCCTTAGATAATCTTCTTCCAAGGTGGATTGTTCTTATGAATTTTTATGATTTCTTGATCTATTAGAAACACGTATTCATCACACCACAGTTGCAATTTTACACCCAAATTTTATTTCTCTTAAAATTGTGTTTCTGCAATTTCTGCTATTGGATTTGAGTCTTGGAGCAATCAAAGCAGTGAAATTTCTCAAAAATCTATTGTTGATCTTAATGGAAGGATACAGAATGAGTCAGAGATCACCAAGTAGGTGTTCAGCTCATCCCAAAGAGTGTCAGTGTGGTGCTGACAGACATGCTAACCGTTCAGATAGAGTTTCTGAGCGCTTGGTCCTGTCACCAGGTGACATTTTGCCATATAAATGGAAGCTTACATATGACTACATGGCTTCATCTTTTAGAGTGATAACATAGCAACAGCTTTTGTTAGTCTGCAGGAACCAGAAACAGATTGAATTCTTGGCAAGATAGAAGAAAAGAGCTTTCACAAACTCGGCTGGTTATGGTGCTCCCTATGTTGTAAATGCTACTGGAAACCGACCCTGTCAGTGAGGCTTCCCACACTGTGAACAACATATCACCCAGCAACGACCATCTTCTGCGAAGTCTGACAGAAAGAGCAGAACGTGCCAAGGTGAAGATACTAGGAAAGAGGGCATTAAACACTGCCAAATTGCTTTCTTTTCAAAATGGAACACTTAGGAGCAAGCAATAAAAAAATAAACAAACATATATATCACTGCTTTATTTTTATTATTGAAGGTGAGCAAATTCACAGCAAGGCTATCCACAAAATTGAGTATCTACTTCAGTGTATGCCTAGATGTTGGCAGAGGTGAGAAAGGTGATTCAGAGTCTATATCAGGGTCTGGTCAGCTCTGAACAATAATGAAAGATGAACTCAAGTTGGTTTGATTTCCCAACAGTGACCCATTTGATAATCTTGGATGCCTGTGCCATGCCCACACAGGGGGGATGCTCCTTTTCAGTAACAGTATATACCTACCTTTCATCACACATTCATTATCTAAGCTTTTATTATCTATCTTAAATAGGCACTTGCAGTGCCAGATACAGAAGATTCCGTATGATAGATGTTGTAAGTGTGCAACACCCAACTCCCAACTGTTTTCTCACAAATATTTATAACTCTCATAACTTGGAAACCAAAGGAATGAAGTTTTTTTTAAGCAAGATAGAATTCTAGCATTAAATGATGCCATCAGGATCCTCTCTCTTTTTCTCTCTCCTTTTCTTCACTTTTCTACTCCTTTACAGATTTTCATCTCAGGAAGTTTCTCTGTCCAGGACAACAAAGAAGATTCCTGGCAATTTCTTACTTACGTGGGCCATTCAGATTTTATTTTATTTTATCTTTTTTTTTCTATTTATTTGTTGGGGGGTAGAGAGCACAAGCAGGGGAATGGCAGGTGGAGCAGGCAGAGCAAGCAGAAGGAGAAGCAGACTCCCCACTGAGCAGGAAGCCCGTTGCAGGACTTGATCCCAGGGATCCTGGGATCATGACCTGAGCCAACGACAGACACTTAACCAACTGAGCCACCCAGGTATCCTGAGCCATTCAGATTTTAATGACAGAAGGAAATACACTGTCTTCAAGTGGCCAAATCCCAGAGAAAGGGACTGTGATGGATTCTATTTAAAGCATGTACCTCCATCTCTAGTGGGAAAGATGGGTCTGTGTGATGGAGACACCATCTTGAAAGAGAGAATGGGAGTTTCCAAAAGAAATTTGTTGCAGAGTAAAAAGATTATACCTTTAAAAGTAGATAGTCATTATGTTCAAGAAAAGTACTGTAAGGGCACCTGGGTGGTTCAGTGGGTTAAAGCCTCTGCCTTCGGCTCAGGTCATAATCCCAGGGTCTTGGGATCAAGCCACACATCGGGCTCTCTGCTCAGTAGGGAGCCTACTTCCTTTTCTCTTTGTGCCTGCTTCTCTGCCTACTTGTGATCTCTGTCAAATAAATAAATAAAATCTTCTAACAGAAAAAAAAAAGGCAAAATGTAAGTAGCTATAATCAAATGTGGTACATGTTGTGATGAGAATATCTTCAAAAAGCTGCGAAGCAGTTCTGTTGCTGATGTATGGTGGTGTAAGCCCCAATAGGACCCTACCTCCTGTGAGCAACAATCTCAACTCTGCACGAAATACGAAAATACCTGGAGGTACCAGGCAACGAACAGAAGCAGAATCTGGAGAGTCAAAACTTGCAAGAAAAGAACAGAGTGGAATAAATTTCCCATTATTTTAGCTGTTAGCCTGAAAGTTGGCTAGAGCCTAAAACCTTAATAGAAAACAGACTTTCTGGCCTAATGAACCAAAGGACTTAATTCAGGGGAACCACAGCTGCTGGAAAATAAAGGGATGGATAGTATCCAGGAAAAGAAAGAGCAAGAGAGAGCGAGCCCTAGATTTTGTAAATAAATTCTACCCAGTTCTCTAACCATGAAGCCATGTATGTTGGGGGAGAGGGAAGAATTCAAGCAGTGTAGCTACAGATAAAGGGACTGTATTGAGGTTAGAGCCCTTTCCCCCCAATAGTTGCAACTTGAATTCAACCAAGTTAATTGTCTACCAAAACAACAAAAATACCCATTCTCTGGAGGAATATAATGGAGTTACCTTCCAGGATATAACAGAAAATTACCTGACATTTGAATAACTAGGAAAATATGATCCATTCTTTTTTTTTAAATTAATTAATTTATTTTCAGAAAAAAAAACAGTATTCATTATTTTTTCACCACACCCAGTGCTCCATGTAATCCATGCCCTCTATAATACTCACCACCTGGTACTCCAACCCCCCCTCCGCCCCGTCTCGGTGGGAATATGATCCATTCTTAAAAGAAGAATAAACAAACCACTAGCCCCAACTGGAACTAGAATACATAGATTTTAAAGTGGTTATGTGTAATGTTGCAAAGGAAAAATTTTTAAATACTAAGTCACCTTGACAGAACGGAGATGACAAAGTTAAGAGTCTGAAGAAGAGAGAGCCTCAGGACCTAAGGTACAATAACAGAAGTCTAGTGTATGTATAACTGGAATTGAAGAGTACAAGAAAGATACAGTAAGTCAAAAGAAATTTGAAAACACAAAAACAAAAAGAAAAATCAGACTAATTTTTAATCAAAATTAAAAATTTTTTTGCTTCAAAGGACATTATCAAGAAAGTGAGAAGAAAATATTTGCAAGTCATATATCTAATAAAAGTCTAATATCCATATATATAAATAACACAACTGAACAACAAAAAGACAATACAGTTTAAAAGTGAGCAAAAGACTTCAATAGACATCTCTCCAAAGAAGATGTACAGAAGGCCAACTAGCACATGAAAAGATGCTTAATATCTTTACGTATTAGGGAAATAAAAATCAAAACCACCATGAAATACCATTTCACATCCATGAGGATGGCTATTTAAAAAAGCAACAATAGAGTAGCCAGGGTCAGTGAGGATATAGAGAAACTGGAACCCTTGTACCTTGCTGCTGGGGATGTCAAATGGTGCAACCATTGAGGAAAAGGATTAAAAAGAGATATTCCAAGAAATATCTGTACACTAATGCTCCATCACAATAGCCAAAAGATGGAGATAACTGAAATGTTCCCAAGTGAACTGAGAGGCAAACAAAATATGATATAACCGTATATTAGAATATTATCCAGCCCTAAAATGAAGGCTGATACATGCTACAACATGAATGAACCCCAAACTAATTATGGTAAGTGAAAGAAGCCAGACAGAAAAGGCCAGAAATTAAACAATTTCATTTATATGAAATATTTAGAACAGATAAATCCATAGAGACAGAAACCATTAGGTTGTCGGGGGCTGGTAGAGAGAAGGCTAAGAAGTAGTTGCTTAATAGGCACAGGATTGCCATTAGGGGCGATGAGACTGTTTTGAACTAGATAGAGGTGATGGTTGCACAGCATTGAGAATATACTGAAGGCCATCACACTCTTAAATAGTTAATTTTATGTTATGTGAATTTTGCCCTGATATCATTTTGAAGAATCAACATTGGACAGTTTTTTTAACTTGGCAAAGGTGTAATAGATATGGTCTTTGAAGAAGTTCAGTGAACCCACAGCAGAATAATTAACAAGTAAACCACAACTAGGAATCATAGTCAAACTGCTGAGATCCAAAGATGAAAATTC
The DNA here is from genome assembly GCF_011764305.1 of Mustela putorius furo. Taxonomy (NCBI): domain Eukaryota; kingdom Metazoa; phylum Chordata; class Mammalia; order Carnivora; family Mustelidae; genus Mustela; species Mustela putorius. The sequence goes on along the minus strand of NW_025421322.1, from coordinate 19,880,419 downwards.
TAACAGGCAGCTAGAGAAAAGCAATACACAATGGACAGGGAGGCAGCAATTCGAAAGACTCCCGAATTCTCATCAGAAATGAAGAAAGCCATAAGACAGCAAGCAAACCTCTTTAAGGCTGAAAGAAAAACAAAATTGTCAACCCAGAAATCTACATCCCATGAAAATAACCTTCAAAAATAAAGGGAAAATAAAGACATTTTCAGATGCAACAAGACTAAGAGTATTCATTGCCAGCAAACATAAACTCTAAGGAATGCTAGAGGAAATTCTTCAGGCTCTAGGAAAATTATACCTGAAAGGAAACTCAGATCTTTTATAACAAACAAAGAGCATTAGTAATGATAAATACTATGTAAGTATATTTTTTCTTACTAATTTCTTGAAAATACATTTGGCTATTGATAAAAAAAACCATATATAATATTTTCTCACCACTTTTATAATAGATATATGATAATTTTAGCCTAAAGAACAGTGGGTTGGTAGGTGGGTCTCTTTAATTGTAAGATTTTTCACATTTTACGTGAAAGGGATGATATTAACTAAGTAAGCTGTGAAAAGTTAGGGATGTATACTGTAATTCAGAGAGTACCAGTTTTAAAAAATAACAGAGGTATAATCAAGAAGCCAAATGATAGCTTGAAATGGAATTTTTTTTTTTTTTTTTTTTTTTTTTTTTACAGACAGAGATCACAGGTAGGCAGAGAGGCAGGCAGGGGGTGGGAGGGAAGGTGGCAGGGCAGGAGGGGAAGTGAGCAGTCTCCCTGCTGAGCAGAGAGCCCGACATGGGGCTCAATCCCAGGACCCTGAGATCAGGGCCAGAGCTGAAGGCAGAGCCTTAACCCATTGAGCCACCCAGGTACCCCTTGAAATGGAATTCTAATAAAATACTCAAATGATCCAAAAGAAGTCAAGAAATGAATAGCACAGAGATAGAAAGAGGAAAAAAAAAAAAAGAAAGTAAATAATAAGGTGGTAGGCCTATATCAAATCACATCAATATTAGCTATTATGAATTAAATAACTAAAAGGCAGAAATTATCAGAAGAGGGGGGAAAAGGCAATAATATGTTGAATAAACAAACCATGAACCCCTCTTCTTCTGTATCCTGTATAAAAGATGCAATTTATATAGAAATAAAGAGATTCAAAATAAAGGGATAGAATAAAATGATATATGAACAGCAAATATTAGGAGGCTTAGTAACTATCTTAATATCAAATAAAATCAGTACTTCAAGATAAAGAAATAAAGAAGGGCATTCCATAATAACATGATATTTTATTGTGAAGACACGCCAACTCTTACATATGTATTCATTTCATAACAGAGCTGTAAAGTAGATGAAACAAAAATTCACAAAATTAATGGGGGAGAGAGAGTATTTCAAATAATATTTGGGAATAGGACCACGTCTCTCTTTGCAATTGATAAACAAATAATAACAAAACCAGTAAAAACCAAGTCTGACAAACACCCTCAACTACCTTGACCTAATTGATAATTATAGTAAAATGAACTGAAGACATACAGTCTGTCCATTCTCTTGAAGTGTACGTGGTACATTCAACGAAATAGACCATGTATTGCGCCATACAATTAATTTTGACAAATTTAAAATTATTGAAATTATGCAGTGTGTTCCCTAATTACTGAATTGAAGTAGAAAATAATCTAGGAAAACCCTGAATATTTGAAAATAAAACAACACTTCCAGGTAATCTATAGCTTAGAGGAAATTAAAAATTATTTGAACTAGATAACAATAAAAGGACAACAAATTAAAATTGTCAAAACATATAAAAATAAATGTTTTGTCCTAAATGCTTATGTTAGAAACAGAAAGTCTACAATTAGGTGCACCTGGATGGCTCTGATGGTCATGGTCTTCAGGTCCTGAGATCGAGCCCTACGTTGGGCTCCCAGCTCAGTAGGGAGTTCCCTTCTCCCTCTCCCTCTGCTTCTCTCCCTGCTTGTACACTTTCTGCCTCTCTCTCTCTCAAATGGATAGATAAAATCTTTTAAAAAAGGAAAGTCTACAATTAAGTTTTACCTTTTTTATATATTTTTAATTTAATTTCTTTTCAGTGTAACAGAATTCATTGTTTATGCACCACAACCAGTGCTCCATGCAATACATGCCCTCCATAATACCTACCACCTGGCTCTCCCAACCTCCCACCCCCCCGCCCCTTCAAAACCCTCAGATTGTTTTTCAGAGTCCATAGTCTCTCATGGTTCACCTCCCCATCCAATTTCCCTCAACTCCCTTTTCCTCTCCATCTCCCTATGTGCTCCATGTTATTTGTTACGCTCCACAAATAAGTGAAACCATATGATAATTGACTCTCTCTGCTTGACTTATTTCACTCAGCATAATCTCCACCAGTCCCGTCCATGTTGCTATGAAAGTTGAGTATTCATCTTTACTGATGGAGGCATAATACTCCATAGTGTATATGGACCCCATCTTCCTTATCCATTCATCCATTGAAGGGCATCTTGTTTTTTTCCACAGTTTGGCGACTGTGGCCATTGCTGCCATAAACATTGGGGTACAGATGGCCCTTCTTTTCACTATATCTGTATCTTTGAAAGTCAATGTACAGAAATCAGTTGCTTTCCCATATACTAACAATGAAAATACAGAAAGGGAAATTAGAGAATCAATTCCATTTACTATAGCATCAAGAACCATAAGAAACCTTGCGATAAACCTAACCAAAGAGGTAAAGGAACTGTACTCGACAAACTACAGAACACTCATGAAAGAAATCAAAGAAGACACAAAAAGATGGAAGACCATTCCATGCTCTTGGATTGGAAGAATAAACATTGTTAAAATGTCTATACTGCCTAGAGCAATCTATACTTTTAATGCCATTCTGATCAAAATTCCACCGGTATTTTTCAAAGAGCTGGAGCAAATAATCCTAAAATTTGTATGGAATCAGAAGAGACCCCGAATCGCTAAGGAAATGTTGAAAAAGGAAAACAAAACTGGGGGCATCACATTACCTGATTTCAAGCTTTACTACAAAGCTGTGATCACCAAGACAGCATGGTACTGGCACAAAAACAGACACATAGACCAGTGGAACAGAGTAGAGAGCCCAGATATGGACTCTCAACTCTATGGTCAAATAATCTTCAACAAAGCAGGAAAAAATACACAGTGAAAAAAAGACAGTCTCTTCAATAAACGGTGCTGGGAAAATTGGACAGCTATATGTAGAAGAATGAAACTCGACCATTTTCTTACACCGTATACAAAAATAAACTCGAAATGGATAAAAGACCTCAACATGATACAGGAATCCATCAGAATCATAGAGGAGAACATAGGCAGTAACCTCTTCGATATTAGGCACAGCAACTTCTTTCAAGATATGTCTCCAAAGGCAAAGGAAACAGAAGAGAAAATGAACTTTTGGGACTTCAACAAGATCAAAAGATTCTGCACAGCAAAGGAAACAGTCAACAAAACAAAGAGGCAACCCACTGAATGGGAGAAGATATTTGCAAATGACAGTACAAACAAAAGGCTAATATCCAGGATCTACAAAGAACTTCTCAAACTCAACACACACAAAAACAGATAATCATGTCAAAAAATGGGCAGAAGACATAAACAGACACTTCTCCAGTGAAGACATACAAATGGCTAACAGACACATGAAAAAATGTTCATCATCACTAGCCATCACGGAGATTCAAATTAAAACCACATTGGGATACCACTTTACACCAGTTAGAATGGCCAAAATTAGCAAGACAGGAAACAACGTGTGTTGGAGAGGATGTGCAGAAAGGGGAACCTCTTACACTGTTGGTGGGAATGCAAATTGGTGCAGCCACTTTGAAGAACAGTGTGGAGATTCCTTAAGAAATTAAAAATAGAGCTTCCCTATGACCCTGCATTTGTACTACAATTAAGTTTTCCTTTAAGAAACAAGAAAAAGAGAAATGAAGTAAACACAAAGAAGGAAGCATTTCTAGTAAATATTACAGTAAATGCCCATGAAGTAGAAATCAAGCAAACAAGAGTGAAAATTAACTTAGTGAAAAGATGGTTCTTTGAAAGGATTAATGAATTCATAAACCCTTAACTAGATTGGACAGAAGAAAAGGAGCAAAAATATAATGTACTAATGTCCTTTCAGAAATGATAGAGGAATTATCCCTATTGATTCGGCAGATATTCTGTAAAAAATAAAAGAATGCGTGAACAACCGTAGGTCACAATTCAGTTGAAACACACGCACACCTTGAAAATAAAATTTACCAAAATGAACACAAGATGGAACAGAAAATATCAACAGTTCTGCATTTTTAAAGAAGCTGAATTTGTTGTCAACAATCTTTACACGAAGAAAACTGATGGCCCAGGTGGTTCTTCAATCAATGCTATCAAACATTTACGGAAGAATTATCACCAGATTTATGCAGTCTCTTTAAGGAAATAGAAAGGGAGAGAACACTTCCAAACTTCTTTTGAGAAGTTCATAACACCAATATTGAAACCTGGCAAAGAAATTACAATATAAAACAAACATTAAAAAAATTAAGTAAAATTACAGATTAAGGGGCCCCAGGTAGCTCAGTCAGTTAACTGACTCTTGGTTTTGGCTCAGGTCAATCTTGGATGGTGAGATTGAACCCCACCTCCGACTCCTTCCTGGGTGTGGAGTCTGCTTAAGATTCTCTCTCTTTCTCCTTCTGCCTCTCCCTCCCCCTGTTCACATATTCTTTCTCTCTCTCTCTCAAAAAAAAAAAAAAAAAAAAAAAAGTACAGATCAATACCTTCTTGACCATGGTTGCAAGTTTGATATTTGCAAATCAAATATAGTTACATACAAAAAAGATTCTATATCATCATCAAGTGAGGTCAATCCTAAGAATGCAGGGTTGGCATAACATTTGAAATCCAGTCAATTTAATTCACCACATTAATAGAATAAAGGAGAAAATCCATATGACAACTTTAATTGATGCAGGGAAAGTATTTGATGAAGTGAGTTATTACTTGTATATTGACCTTGACAGTGCTCTTAATCAAGGATGGTTAGGGGTGCATGGGTGGCTCAGTGGGTTAAGCCTCTGTCTTCAGCTTACGTCATGGTCTTAGGGTCCTGGGATCGAGCCCTGCATCGGGCTCTCTGCTCAACAGGGAGTCTGCTTCCCCCATCTCTCTGCCTGCCTCTCTGCCTACTTGTGATCTCTTTCTCTCTGTCAAATAAATAAATAAAATCTTAAAATCAAGGATGGTTAACCTTAGTTGTAGTCACTCAGCTCTCGACGTGGAGAAGGAATGTTCAGGGATGACGGAATACGGAAAGGCCAACCAAACCTGTTAGCACCTTGTGATTAGCTGCTAGACACTCCAAGAGGACATTAGCATCACCTCAAGGTTCCCTGCCTCACTGCAGGTGCTGTGCTGGTTTGCTCTTGATCTGCTTTGCAGGTGAGTAATTTCAAGGTGATGCTGGGGAGAGAAAGCCGTGCACAGAAAACTGTTTCTTTGCTCCCTATCCAGAACATCTGCATTGATGACGCCACCCAAAACATACGCAAGGACATAACCCATTGTTTTCCTTTATCCCCGGTGTTTCTCTGTTTTTTTTTTTCTTTTTTTTTTATTTTGATAGATTTATTTCTCAGTCTTCCTTTTGCTTCTGCTTCTGATCTCTTCTCCTGGGGGGCCAGGCTCAAAAGAGAAGACCAGCTGCAACTTTTCAGTTCCCACACAGCATATATACTGATATATGTGCACTGCACTGATCAGCTTCTCTTAAAAATGTTTTATTTTTTAACTTATTTGAGTTTTATTGAGATATAAGTAACATTCAGTGCTATGTAAGTTTACGGCATACAGCATAATGGTTTGACTTACATATTATTGCCACAATAAGTTTAATTAACCTTCAGTAACATTCTCTGTCCAGAATGAAGGTTCATACTTGCTGAACAAGGTCAAATGAGTGTTTTTGGGAGCCATTCTTTTCCAGACTCTTGTGACCCTTCGCATTTATCTAAATTAGACTAATTAGAGTTTTGCAAAAATTCACTGCACTTTCCCACTTCTGCCTCTTCAAGCTCACTCACTGTCTCTTTTTGTTTTTCTTCCCGTGTATGATGGCTGTCTGCTCAAACTCTCTTTTATCTGGAACGTTTCCTGCTCTTCCTGCAGAAACCCTAGACGGGTTGCGAGCCCCACCTTGATGCCGCTTCCCATCATGCAATGTGATTTAACAGAAGGAATGAGGTCTTTAGAGCTCAAGACCCCCAACATGGCGCTCTAGCTCCCACTCCTTCCCTTGTATTTATACTACGGATTGTGTATTGAACATTTCTCTGCCTCCATTTCCCCATTTGTGAAATAGGTGCTATTTTATGCTACCTACTTCCGAGGACTGCACGAGGATTTTGTGAGGTGGCAATTACTTGATACTAAAAAGGCCAGTGAACAGTTCAGTGTCGGCATCTACGCTGCCTCTTCTCTCTCCTCTTCATCTTACCCATTTCCCTCAGCCCCGTGGAATCTACCTCCCCTTTCAACACAACCCCATAGCATCTTTTTGATAGCATTTTGTAGGGCTTTCATCCATTTCATCTGAGCTGTAGGCCTGGGTAGGAATTTAAATTGTACTTCCCTCAGAAGTTGTTTTATTGCCCAGAAGTGTTTCAAGAGAGAGAACAGTATCAGTACTTCAACAAGGTGTTGGAGTCAAAGTCTCAGGGTTGAAGTCCCAGATTTACCAGTTGTTAACTCTGTGGTTGTGAGAAAATTTCATAACCTCTCTGCACCTCAAGTTGCTCATGTCTACAATGGGAATAATTTCAGTCTCTAACTGACACAGCTGTTGTAACAATTAGGCGTGACAATATATTTAAGCCACTTAGCACAGTGTCTGACGTCAGAGTTCAGTGATGTGATAAGGATTATAAAGGCGGAAGGAATTAACGGCTTTGGAAAAGGGTGAGAATTACCACCTCCCACGCCCCCCGGCCCTGCTCTCCCATGCCCAAATGGTTTCTCAGGCTCCAATAATCTTCCGCAGTTTTTAGCACTCTGAGGTATTCCAGGTTTGGGGATTTTCTCTTAAATCCCTAAATCTCCATGGTCGACCAGCAGAATCAGATTTCTGTTGAGCAGATGTTTTTTGTCCTGGTAGTCTAGGTTTTTCTGTGTCTAAAGACTTCTCTTTATTTTCTTAAGCAAGTGCATTTTTTTTCTCTCTCTCTCTTTTGCCCACCATGGGGAGTCAGTCGTAAACACATCAGGCCTGGCATTGGGCCAGAGTCCCCAGGTGGGGTTTGGCATATTGGTTTGGATTTGAAGACATTCTTTCATTTTCCCAGGCCCTCTCCCCAAACTACTGACCCTGAAGGTCTGTAATTGCTCCCACGTTTTCATTTCAGCTCTTAAGGCAACCTTTTGGTGTGGCCCAAATCGGCTTCATACATTACTAAAATGCTCAGACAGAGCCATCAGCCCACACTGTCCGGTCTGTGGCTCGGTTTTGTGTCCCATTTCTCACGACGGGATCTGCAGTCAAGCTGCTGAACACCAGTTTAAATCCTAAAGGTCACCCCCTAATGGTCCCAGGTGAAATGCATCTTCAGAATTTCTCCCTTTCTCTCCAACTTCATGGCAGACCCCTCCCAGGACCCTTGCCCAATCCATATTCTGGAAAGAATGGTAAAGGGTGATTAAAATTCAGCTTCAGAGGAAACCTCTTCTGCAGTGCCTGATTTCATGTTGTCAATGTTTTGTACCTGGCTTGGCTTCCTCGTTCTTCCTCTCTGTCATTGGCAGAGACTGTCAGGTACAAGTCACCATGCCCGCAGAATGAGATAAATTAGGAAGGCTTTATTGGCAATTTATCAGGAAGCTGCCGCCAGGCAGACCCATGAATTTCCATGCTAAGCCTCTACTTTCCATTCGCCACTCACACTACAGTAATAATGCCTTGTAACTACATAATGGCACTCATCCTTCAATCTCCAGTGACATTGCCCACGTTTAATTGGCTCTTACAGCATCCCTGTAGGGTAAGCAAGTGTTGTTACCGCTGTCCCCAATTTTCCAATAATTGAGACACAGAGTGGTCAAGTGTCTCTTGGAAGGCCATAAAGAGTGTCAGTCAGAGAATTCCTTGACTGATCTGCCGATCTCTGGGTTTCCCTGTAGCTCATAACTTTTGGGTGAAAGCCTGCTAATCAGAGAGTCTCTGGGAAAACCCAGGGGATGAGAATTTGAAGAATGGTTGCTCCTGGGAGTCCCCTACCTACACTTTCTTTACGGGAAAACACATGAAGAGTTCGCTTTAGTTATTGTTTTGCTTTGTTAAGTCTATAAGTTTCCTATAGTTGAAAGCTTCAAAAAGGACATAATCTCTCATTCTCAACTCTTGCTTTGTTGTCAAGAGACCTCCTGCATGATTGTGGGAAGGATATATGTTTATCATAACTGGAAGAAGGAGACTTATTCCCTCAGAGCCTAGAATGAAGCATTGCCTCTCTCTTGGCCTCTGCAGCTGCCCCCACCACAGGATTCATTTTCCCTGCGATCCAGCCTGAACTTGGGTCACCAGGAGCATTTCTGCTACCCCGTGCTGCCAGGACTCAGCATTAGGTTTTTCTGGTTATGGTCTCTTTTCTTGGGGGCCTTACCAAAATTTCATTGATTAAGTGAAGCCAAATTTGATTTTTTCAGGACACCAAGATACAAAGACTAGTTTGTGAGTTATCTATCCATTCTTAGAACTAATGAACATCTACCCAAAATCTCCCAGGAGCCCCTGGGTGGTTTAGTCGGTTAAGCGTTGGACTCTTGTTTTCAGCTCACGTTGTGATCTCAGGGTTGTGAGAGATCACAACCCTGATGGAGTCCCATCACAACCGATGGAGTCCCATCGGGCTCCATGCTGGGTGTGGAACCTGCTTCAAGTGATCACTCTCCTGCTCCCTCTGTCCCTCCCCTACCCCTGCTTGTGCTCTCGCTTGGTGTCTCTCTCTTAAAAAAAAAAAAAAAATTTCTCCCATATGCCAGGCACTGTTATAGGTGTTGTGGAATACGAGTGAATAACATACACAATGTCTGTCCTCATGAATCTTAAATTCAATTATTCCCCTGTTTCCTTTATTCCTTCATTCTGGCAATGTAATATTCATTAATCCCAGAATTACATTTTTTGTCTTCTGTAGAACATGGGGATTATCTAAAAAATCCAAACACAGGGGGAAGATGGATGTGTAGTGGGTTGAATGGTGACTCTCAAAATGATCTATCCATGTCCAAATTCCTAGAACCCGTGAATGTGCCTTATTTGGGAAAAGGGTCTTTGTAGAAGTTCAGGATCTTGAGGTGAAATCATCCTGAATTACTCAGATAAGCCTTAAATCCAATGATGAATGTCCTTACGAGAGCTAAAGAAAAGAAGAAACAGAGAAGGCCTTGTGAAGCAGGCAGACATTGGACTGATGTAGTTAGAAGTCAGAGTACCAAGGTTTACCAGAAGCCACTAGAAGTAAGGAGAGAAACATGAAATGGATTTTCTTCCCAGTCACAGGAAACTACTACAGCAGGCACCCTGGTCTTAGAAGATGGACACAGAAATGGTGCCTTCAGCCCAAGCCCAATGGACATGTCCAGGTGATTTCTTGAAAGTCAGAATCCTGACCGTTTTAACATGTCTCCTGCGTCTAATATGATGAGCCACAGTAACACCAACCATAATTTTGTCCTCCTTCGAAGGAAGCTCCTTTGCTTTTTTCCTGAGAAGAAAATAAATATAGTAAGCAAAATTTCAAATAAAGTTATCAAGAAATACATATTCCTTTTGTTTCAATATGTATAAATTGTTCTTGGGGAGATGTACATACAGATTATATTATAATATAAATTATGTAACAATAATAGGCAAAACCCACAACGTGGCATTTCCACCCATTTATTTTCCAAGAGAAAGGCAGAAAATAAATATTCATGTGACAGATGCTGGGTGGGCTTCCACGACTGTAAAGGGGCACTTGTCCACTAGTCTCCCAGAGCACCCCACTGTGGACTGAGAATTGTCTGGTCTTGCTTCTCACTGAACCCTAAGCTCTCCAAGGGTGGGGACATCTATAGTGCTTATCACTATAACCTCCACATGCCTGGTATAGTATCTGACTCTTGGTAGTAAGAATGATAACTATAGCTAACCTTTATTGAATTCTTAATATTTCAGGATTTATTCTAACTGCTTTACATATTGGCTAATTCGATTTTCACAGTGATCCTATGTAGGAAATACTTAAATGATCCCTATTTTGCAATTAGAAAACAAGGGTCCTGACAGGTTAATAAATACTTTGTTCCTGATGCAGATTGTCTCACTGGTTGGGTTTCTAAGAATCTCTAGCTACCGTGTTGTCTATTGCTTTTTGCTTTCTCACTTTATAGACAAATTCACTCCACATAATTGTTTCTTTTTATCAGTTTTATTGAGGCAAAATTTATACACAATAAAATGATCCAAATTTACTCTTACAGTTTAATGAGATTTGAGAAATGTGTTTGGGTTTTTCCAGCACAATAAAAATAAAAAAATATTTTCATTACCTTTAATTTTTCCCTCATGCCTTTTGGCAATCAACTTCCTTCTCAAGCCCAATTCATGGAACTGTTTTCTGTATCTAAGGATTAGTTTTGTAAGAATAGAATCACACACCTTTGTTCTACCTGGTTAAATATTTTTTTTTTTAAGATTTATTTACTTATTTGACAGACAAAGATCACAAGTAGGCAGAGAGGCAGGCAGAGAGAGAGGAGGAAGCAGGCTCCACGCTGAGCGAGAGCCTGATGTGGGGCTCGATCCCAGGACCCTGAGATCATGACCTGAGCCAAAGGCAGAGGCTTTAACCCACTCAGCCACCCAGGCGCCACTAAATATGGTATTTTTGAGATTCATCGATGTTGCCTATGTTAGTAACTTGTTTCTTTTAATTGCTGAGTAATAGTTGTATGAATATATCACTTCTTTTTAAGTTTGATTTCTTCATTTATTTATTTTAAGATTTATTTATTTATTTATTTAGAGAGTGAGCAGGAGAGGGGCTGAGGAAGAGGGAGAGAGAGAATCCTCAAGCAGACTCCCCACTTAGTGTGGAGACCCACACAGGGATCCATCCCAGGACCCCGAGATTATGACCTGAGCTGAAATCAAGAGCTGGCCACTCAACCAACTGAGATCACTTAGATGCCCCTATTTATTTATTTTTAATTGAAATATAATTGACATATCCTAATATCCTATTAGTTTTAGGTGCAGGCACCACTTCTGGACGCAGATGCGTGTTGTTTCCAGTTTGTGGTTATTATGAATAATGCTTCTGTGAACATTTGTGCACACACTTTTGTGTGAATGTGTGTTTACATTTTTCTTATAGTAGAACTTCTGAATTATGTAGTAAGGATATGTTTAATTATAGAAGAAACTGCCGGTTTGTGTCTCAAACTAGTTATACCAGTAAATGCTTCCATTGATAATGAATGAGAGTTCAAGTTTCTCCACATCCTTGCCCAGACCTGGTCCTGTCAATATTTTTAAATTTCAGTTATTCTAGTGGCATATTAATGTGATTTCATTTGCATCCGTGATGAATAATGATGTTGAACATTTTTCCTTGTGGCTAGTAACCATCTGAATATCTTCTTTTGTGAAGTGTCTGTTCCAGCTTTTGCCAACATTTTATTGGTTTATCTTATTACTGAGATGTAAATTTTCTTTACATACTTTGAAAACTCTTTTTGTTAGATATTGCAACATATTTTGTAAATCTCCTCTGTCAGGCTTCAGCTTGCCTTTTCAATTTCCAAATAGTGTTCTTTAAAGAGGTTCATGAAATTCTACTCTATCAATCTTTTTCTTTTATGGTGGATTATTTTTGTAATAATTTTTTAAAAATTTTGCCTACCCAAAGTTCACAGAAATATTCTCCTGTATTTTTCTCTGGAAATAATACAGTTTTTAAAAATTTAGATTAAATCAATTTTAAGTTATTTTTTGTTTATATTTTAAACAAGGATTACACTTCTTTTTGTCCTATATTGCTGTTGGTTGTTCCGACACAACTTGTTGGAAAAGTGTTCTTTTTCCATTGAATTACCACATAAAGATCCTCCAAAACAATATTGTTTCATTTTGATCTGTTTTTCTCTGCTTATTTCCTTATCATAGTTTTTTCTAACTATTATAGCTTTACAATGTACCTTGAAAGTGGGAAGTGTAAGACCTCCTACTTTGTCTCACTTTTTCAAAATTGTTGTGGTGTTTCTATGATGGATCCTGATTTTCTGCTTCTTTACATGTCTGGTAATTTTCTTTTTTAAAGATTTTATTTATTTGGGAGAGAGCATGAGCAGGGGGAGGGATAGAAGGAGAAGAAGACTCCCCATTGAGCACAGAGCCCGATGAGGGGCTCAGTTTCAGAGTCCTGGAATCATGACCTGAGTGGAAGGCAGAGGCTGAACTGACTGAGACACCCAGGTGCCCCCATGCTTAATAATTTTTGATTGGATACTGGGTATTATGATCGTTGCCTAGTTAGAATACCTACATTTTGCTTTCTTCTTTAATAAAGTGTCATATGTTGTTCTGGTAATCAGTGAACATGATTCTTTCAAAGCTTGTTTTTAACTTCTGTTCGAGTTTATCTTAAAAAGTGTTAACTCTATTTTTGTGTGTGGTGTAAGGAAATGGTCCAATTTCATTTTTCTGCATGTGGCTGTCCAGTTTTCCCAGCACCATTTATTGAAGAGGCTGTCTTTTTTCCATTGGACATTCTTTCCTGCTTTGTCGAAGATTAGTTGACTGTAGAGTTGAGGGTCTATTTCTGGGCTCTCTATTCTGTTCCATTGATCTATGTGTCTGTTTTTGTGCCAGTACCATGCTGTCTTGATGATGACAGCTTTGTAATAGAGCTTGAAGTCCGGAATTGTGATGCCACCAACGTTGGCTTTCTTTTTCAATATCCTTTTGGCTATTCGAGGTCTTTTCTGGTTCCATATAAATTTTAGAATTATTTGTTCCATTTCTTTGAAAAAGATGGATGGTACTTTGATAGGAATTGCATTAAATGTGTAGATTGCTTTAGGTAGCATAGACATTTTCACAATATTTATTCTTCCAATCCAGGAGCATGGAACATTTTTCCATTTCTTTGTGTTTTCCTCAGTTTCTTTCATGAGTACTTTATAGTTTTCTGAGTATAGATTCTGTTCCTCTTTGGTTAGGTTTATTCCTAGGTATCTTATGGTTTTGGGTGCAATTGTAAATGGGATGGACTCCTTAATTTCTCTTTCTTCTGTCTTGCTGTTGGTGTAGAGAAATGCAACTGATTTCTGTGCATTGATTTTATATCCTGACACTTTACTGAATTCCTGTATAAGTTCTAGCAGTTTTGGAGTGGAGTCTTTTGGGTTTTCCATATATAGTATCATATCATCTGCAAAGAGTGATAATTTGACTTCTTCTTTGCCGATTTGGATGCCTTTAATTTCCTTTTGTTGTCTGATTGCTGAGGCTAGGACCTCTAGTACTATGTTGAATAGCAAAGGTGATAATGGACGAATGGATCAAGAAGATGTGGTATATATACACAATGGAATACTATGCAGCCATCAAAAGAAATGAAATCTTGCCATTTGCAACAACATGGATGGAACTAGAGCGTATCATGCTTAGCAAAATGAGTCAAGTAGAGAAAGACAACTATCATATGATCTCCCTGATATGAGGAAGTGGTGATGCAACATGGGGGCTTAAGTGGGTAGGAGAAGAATCAATGAAACAAGATGGGATTGGAAGGGAGACAAACCATAAGTGACTCTTAATCTGACAAAACAAATTGAGGGTTGCTGGGGGGGAGGGGGTTGGGAGAAGGGGAGTGGGTTTATGGACACTGGGGAGGGTATGTGCTTTGGTGAGTGCTGTGAAGTGTGTAAACCTGGCGATTCACAGACCTGTACCCCTGGGGATAAAAATATATGTTTATAAAAAATTAAAAAATTAAAAAATAAAATAAAAAATAAAAAAAAGGGGAGAGAAGAAAATTATAAAAAAAAAAAGTGTTAACTCTTTGTCTACGTAACTGTTCTTAATGTGTCGCCAGTATGGTCTCTCTACCAAATGCGTTAGTGTTCAGTGAGGTCTGATCTCTTTTTGGTCATGACCTAAAATTTTTTCAGCCTTGTACAAACCAGAGTAGTTGTTTAATTTACACAGAGGGTTCACCTTATTTGTTTTCCTTTCTTTGGGAATTCTCTTGCTGTGCTATTCTTTGTCTAGTGTCAAAATATTGGTTTGTGTTTTTTTTTTTTAATCAATTTTGTCCAGTTTTGTCATTGTTGATGGTGGAATGGGCAATCCAATACCGGGTTTTTCATCATGGTCAGAAGCAAAAGAACCCAGTGTAATTGTTGAACAAAGAAACTTAAGTCTCCATTTCATGATCTAGGGTAAGCTTAACACCAAATCCTCAGAGTTTTCTGGAGAGTCTGTTTGTTTATTTGTTTATAATTCATTTTGTTCAGTTATCCATAGAATAGTACATCATTAGTTTTCGATCTAGTGTTCAATTGTTCATTAGTTGTGTATAACAGTGTTTATCCCAACATGTGCTCTCCGTAATAATGGAGAGTCTGTTTATTATTTTCTTGGTTCTTTCTCTACTTACCTTCACTCCTGAGGAACTGAGTACTGTTGATAGAGCAACCTCACACTACAACAGAGGACAAGTAGATACTTACAAGGGAATATGTCACATCAACAGTCTTCAAGATACGTGGCCATCCATGGTAGGGAATTTCTTACCATGTGTCTGTCCAACAGAGGCTCCAGTCTGAGTCAGTCTTTGAGATCCATTCATTCTCCTTTTCTAATCCATTTGTCTGTATTCTTTCTGTGTCTAATGTGATAATTCCTGACTCCTCTCTTATAAGCTACCAACTCCAAACTAAGAATTCTCATAATTTGATGCAGAGCAATTTAGATTTTTCTCCTCAACCTTCTTCTAGAAGAGCGGTTTTCAATTCTGACTACTCACTAGAATCACCAAGAGGAAATTTATAAATTCTGTTCCCTAGGCATTATCTGTACCCAACAAGATCAGAATTTCCTGGTGAAAGCTAGACATCTCTATTTCTATTTTTAAAGGTTCCCTGGTGATTCTGAAGTGCAGTCAAGTTGAGAACCATGGCTGGAGATCTACCCATGGGGTCTGTCTTTCTCAAATGGAAAGACCCTGTCAGGTATTTTCATCAATATCACCATGTACTTATTTTATTCCACTCTGACGAGCACAAAGAATCAGCAGAAAGTTTGAAATTTTTATTCCTTATTTATTTTTTTTAATCTTGTCCCAGATCAGGTATTCAAGCAGGGTGCTGTCTTCCATTCTCAAAATGAGATAAAGAGAGTAGGAAAATTTATTTCTTCTTGTATAAAGCAAAACTCATAAGTCATATTTTTTCCTTATCCTTTATAATCCTCATGTCTTTTAATGTTTGATACATTTTAAAATTTAAACAGGTTAGGGTGTAGTATCTCAAATTCTGTCAGTTTTTAGTCTCTTCTAGTCTATAAAAGAATTTGATGTCACTGTCCCATGGTAAAATTTTCTGAAATTGACCAGTTCTTGTTTTTATCCAAACCCAGAGAGGGAGCATCCATGTGTCTGTTTTAACTACCTACGTTTTGGTCACATTCTGGCCTAAGTATATCGTTGGGGGGGGGTATAAAATTCTTGGGCTGCAGATTCTAAACCTTGACCCTTAACTTCCTTTATCTCGATGTTTTATTTTATTTCTAAGAGAAGAAAGCGTGAGTCTCCAGATATCTGTCTTGTCAAATTTTGCACCATTTCAAAGGCTCCTTAGAGAAGTGTCAGCGTTGGCAACAATAGATAGAACATTCTTAAAGATTTATACCAAGGAATGCACATTTCCTTCACCCTGTTTTTTTTCTATGAATAGAGCCCATTTGGACCCTTGAATTAAACTTTCCACTAACTAGTTCTTCATTGGAGATTCGGGGGAATGTTGTTCATTGTTGTAAATATCCTTCGTAAATTTAGGGCCCTATTCTATCACCGGATGGTAATATTTTAAAATTATTAAAACACTTAAGAAAGCTGAGCTTCAAAGAATCTAGTTAACTTTGTCCTTAGCTTTCATGTGGCTATTGGCAAAGCCACCGGATCTTGGGGCTCCTGGATAATATTCTTTCCACTATAAAACTGTGATTCATTTAACAGATATTTTTTGAAATCTTAAATGTGGTACAGTAGTTCTTAACCTTTGGAGGCTGGCTGAACTGTGGTCTTCGTTCACAAAATGTCCACACATGCACAGAAGCACTTGTATGTTTTCTTACGATATTTTGCATGTACTTTCAGGGAGTTCTTTTGCCCTGAGTCACCCATTCATGGATCCCTCATTAACAGCTCCCCTAGATGGAGGGTCAGGGCAAGAACAGAATATCAGATGTTTCAGCATTGACTTTCTGAGAATGGTGGTGGAAAGGGCTACTTTACCAGCGTCATCACCTTAAGATCCAAGCGAATTTTCTTCCCAAGGAGGCAAAATGTTTCTGTTTACTGTTTTAACCTCAGCCAATTCCTTAAAAATTAACCAGCCTAGAAAAATCAGCCAGCCACATGCTGTCAGGATAATTCCTGGCTTTGATTATGTGCAGCATTGCACAATTTCCTTTTTGACCTTTATTGGCTCTTTAGCGCCTGAACATTTTTTTCTTCTTTTTCTTCTTTTTTTCCTAACAAAAAGGCATTCTAATCTTAAGTATTTTCTATTTTCAATGGAAAAATTTCATCAAAGAACATGAACCAATAAGAAATCTAAAAGACAAGATCAAGGGACTCTTTTCTTCCACTGAAGAATGATAATCTGTCCTCAGCGGATGTGTTTTGAAGTGAATTTGAACATGTATCATGTCTTTCAAACAACATACTAAACACTGTCAATGTGCCAAGAAAGGAGGTGGATTGCCATGTTCAAGGTGAATAAGATACAGGAGAGAGTACTTTGGAAACACAGAGGATAGAACAATTAACAGGACAACCCTCTGAGGTACTTCTAGACTAGGACAAAGCAAAGTGGAACAATTACCCTGACCCACATACTTCTGGGATCCCTTGTGTCTGCAGTGACAGATGGCCAGTGAGTCCGGGATGGCAGCAGAAAGGGGAGGCAGTAACTCTATTAGTCGGTGTTACAGGTTTCTGAATCTTATGCATAACGTACACCTTGTCAGGAGAAAGGGGCTTCTCTAGCCCTCTTTTCCTTCATGCCTACAATCAAGCTAATTGTTGGCCCTTTGTATTTCATTCCTTATTTAAGGCAACCTTTGATGTTCCTTTTTTAAATTAGGCATCACTGTGCAGATGCACAATTTTGAGGGTGAATGAGCTCCTCTTCAAACTTTGGCCCTCAATATCCCAGTTATCTTGCTTTGTCTTGGTCCTGCCTTGAATAAAAAAAGGTATAGAAAGGAAGAGAAAGAAAGGATGACCTTCTATCTAACACCAGGGTTTACAGAGGACATGTGGGGGTCCACTGGAGAAAGAACTGCTCCCCCTTTTTCTTCCTATGATGCCTTTTCACTCTACCCAGACTCAAGATCTCTTTGAGCATTCCCACAAAAGAGCCGGAAAAGAGGCTAAGGTAGAACCTGCCAGAAATGTGCCAAGATGGTTGTTGCTGGCCTGATGTTTGATTGTGTCCATTGTGGATTCCAAGTAGCATCTCATACCCTTCTCTACCATTTGATATGAACAATAAGGTTTGCAACAGGAGCTACAAGAAGTTTTCTTTTCACTTACTTCTTCAAAATGTCTTCTTCCATAAATCTAAACATGGTATGGGACAGCCCTTTCTAAGACTTAGAAACCTTTGATGCCCAGGCTCCCTACACTGGATCCAGGCCCTTCAACAACCAGAGGAAATCTGCAGCCTCATTCACAGGGAAGTGATGGGAGCATTGCATGCTACCATTTCCCAAGGTAATCTACAGGTTAAAGAAAGCAGTGCTTAGCCCAGAGGTGGGAAAGCTTCTTGTAGGCTATGATTTTATCACTACAACTCCTTATTCATCGACTTTTTAATTTTGCAAAGCTCTTTTGTTTGCATTCTCTCATTTTATCCTCACAATAGAGCCCAGTAGAAATTGTATTTATTTTTATTTCACAAATAAGAAAACTGAGGCAGAGAGAGTTAAAACATCTTACCCAAGAACACAAAAACAATAGGGTAGGAGGACCTTGGGCAAAGATTTCCAAGCTAAACATTGGCTCCCTTTCTGTCTCTGAGGGCTGTCTCCTGCACTGTCAAGAAACTTTCTGCGCTTGTGACAGAAACTTTCCTGATGACCTTGGTCTCCCAACAAGTGGGAGCAGTTAAGTTGACTCCAGCCACAGTTATGGAATTCCTGTTTTGTACACCGTGGTCTCCTTGGTACTGGTGAACTGAAGAGAAGCTTATCGTCCTATCGTCAAGGAATGTGCGGAAGAATAAATGACCACCCTTTCAGGACTCCTTAGGCTCCGTGAATTTATTTCCGTAGCATTTCATCAAACATGGGATCTTGCTGTTGATGCTAGGCTCATCTTTCCCGTTGGACTGTGTGGTGGAGTCCAGACAGCACCTCCTAAAACTTCATCATGCCCAGCACAGTCATGAAGCACGGCAGGTGCCCATACATGTGTGTGTGTAGACAGATGGATTGCACAACTGTGCCAGTCACAACAAGGACATGTGTTTGCACATGGACTCCTAGACGAGGTCCTGCTTTACGACTGTTCAGCATCCTAACCAATTTTCCCTGTGTATCCAAATTCCCCAGCACAAAGGCACTTTTCTGGTTCTCACAGCAGACATGGAGGTGCTTTCTGCCAGGCACGGGGTCCCTGAAAGTCCGCTTGCTTCTGCTGACCTGAGGCGGCCAGGACTTCTCTCACTCTGGATCTAGTGCCCGGTCGCGGCGCCCACATTTCCCCCTCGTACCAGCCGGCCCCTCCTCGGCCATCAGTCCCAGCTCCCATCTTCCCCGCCAAGTCCCCCTGTTTCCTACAACCATTTCGGCATGGCTGCCTTTGGGAGCATGTTTGCAAACCCAAAGGCTGGCCCCAGGAGGACGGCATCTTCAAAGAGCTGGAACAAAGGGAGAATGTGAAGGGTAGAGAGGCTGGGTCATGGCCATTCTTCTTCTCTTTGATCCCCTAAAATAGAATGCCAGTGTGACTGCTCAGGATCTTTTCCGTGAGCCCCTCCCCCCCACCCCCTTTAGTGTTACGCCCATCTCTCTGCAGCCTGAGATGTTTATGTTTGGAATTGGGGGTGCGGGCGCCGGTGGTGGTGGTCGGTGCTTGGCTGGGGACGGGGCGGAGGGAGATGTTGACAAAAGAGGCCAGGCAGGAGCGGCAGGCCTCTAAGGATTCTCACAGCCTTGCCACGCGCTCTCTCCTACCCATGGCTGTGAAAATATCAAGGAACATTCCTCCTCTTCTAAGGAGCTGCTGTCTGACAGTTCTAGAACCTGTGACCTTGGTTTCAGGTGTTACTGGCACATTCTTTAATTCGTCCTCTGGGATGTGGGTAATTAAAGGTTATGAGATTTGGGCAATTTTCCAGCCTCTTCCCTCCCAGCGCAGACAGCAAATATTAAAAATGCTGCCCCGCGCTCGCCTCGCTGCCACCAGCAGCCTTGTCCTGCTTCACAGGGATCATCTCCTTTCACACCACGGTTAATTGGGAATAAAAAAGGCCTTTCATGCTCCCGTTCAGCTCTCCGTGATTTTTTTTTCACCTCCCTTTGGATCTCCTGGGGGAGGCGTGTGAGCGGATTCAGGCTTACCCTGTGTCAGCCCCTGCTCTACCCTCCCTGCTGGCTGGCCTTGTTATGTCACTTGGCCACAGAAATGTTTTGCATTCAGGGAGCTGTGTTTACAAGGAGGCCTTTCCCAGGCCTTTTTGCTTTGGATTGAAGAGAGCTCCTCAGATACCCAGCTGCGTGCCCGGCCTTAGGATGGTACCCCAAGAGAGTGAAGCGTTGCCCGTTGGATCAGGTCTTAAGCATCCCGCCAGTCCCGCTGCCACCATGAGGTCAGGCTCACTGCTTGGGGGAGCACTGCGGCCCCATAATCTCCAGCGGACTTGGAAGTAAGCCTTCTTAAAAAGTGTGGGATGATGCCTTACTTCTGCTGCGGACTGTGAGTCACTCACTCCCCCATTCCCGCCGGGCTCTCTGCAGCCCATCCGCAGATGCATGAAAGAAAGCGTCTGTTCTGTTAACCGAGTACCTTACCCTTTAGCAGTGACTTGTTTATTAAGCCTAGTGCTGGCCGGCACTTGGCATTTCTCTCCTCTTCCCAACCCCCCTGAAAGGTAAGGATATTTGGTCTCTATTTTACACAGAAGGAAACAGAAGCTGAGAGGCAGGATGCTTACACAGGATCACATAGTAAGTGTTGAGTGGAGAGTCAGGTGCAGATATACTGGTCAACCTTATGACGACAGACACGGAAGCAGCTGACATTGTCAGTAATGCCCCAGAAGACAGGTTTCTCCTTGTATTTGGAAGGCATAGTGCGGTTGAAATGTACTCTTCATGTCTCGCTTGTGCAAAAACTGTAACTTTTTCTTCACAGGTCTCATCTTGCTCAGAAATTCGTATTTCTGACGACTCCCTGTGTGTGTGCACACACGTGCGCGTACATGTGACCACGCTGGCGCACATGCGTTTCTAGGGTGAGACATGAGAGAAGATGCTTAATAACGTGAGTTAGTCTCTTTTGGTTTAAAACACCCTGAAAAAGCACGTGCATGCACGCACACACACATTCACACACCTGATGACGCACGTGAGCGGGTCAGTGTCCAGCAATCACTTTTTGTGGGAGGATTTCATGATTTTGTAGCACTGCCAGTTTCTGTAGTATAAATATCCCACTGTGGCCAATTTCAAGCCTCCAACACGATGTTGTTGAATGTACAGCTGAGAAGAGATGCTTACAATCGGCTTTTACTAGCCCATGCAAATTGGCTCCATAACCACTATAACGAGATACACAACACGCACACATGCACACATATATATGTATGCATATTGCTGCTGTAAACACATATGTAGGTAATATACATACATGTTTGCAAATATACACACACGTATGCGTATCTAAAACGTATATGTAAATATATCTATTTTCAGTCTAAAGTTGAAACTTCCTAACAGAACTCTTCACCCCTCCAAGGGGATTCCTCTTCTGCTTCCTCTTTTTGAAACATCATCTGGGTTGAGACATGGTTTAAGTACTTTCAAGAGAGCAGAGGGACACATGGCCTCCAGGACAAGAAGCTTTCTCTAGCACATGTCTGGCTTCCATGGAGAGATCCCAGGCTCTTCATGGGCAGTGGAATCCTCTGGTGTCCCCCAAGTGCCCCTCATTCCCCTAGCCTTTGGATTTTGTACCTGCATCGACATTCTGCCATTGGCTCCAGCTATAAGGTTCTCTTGCTTTCTCCATCTTTTATTTCCATGGCCTTTTGGTCCACCCGGCCTCTCGGGTGCTTCCTCCAGCCAGTGGTGGCCTGCGTTGTGATTGGTAAGAATCACAGGACTTCCCTAGCCCTTGCTTCTCTGGCTCAGCTCAGTGTGGCACCTCTGCGAATATGAAGTTGTTCTGAAAAACTGTTTTTACAATCTCTCAAGTTCAGGGAAGTGGAACACGAAACACCCACCTACCAGAACCCACCCACATATTTTTTTTTAATTTAATTTAATTTTTTCAGTGTTCCAATATTCATTGTTTATGCACCACACCCAGGCTCCATGCAATATGTGCCACCCACATATTTCTATCTGGGCCTTTGGGTTCCAGCCCCGAAGACAGGGGGGCGGAAACTGGGGCCAGGTGTTCCTGAGGCCACGCCCCAAGCTCCGCCCCCATCCTGATTTGCCTCTTTCTTGGGTCGCATTCTGAATTCTTCCTTTCTCCGTGATCTGTTCCAGTGTCAGTTCTCCAGTGTCTGGCTCATTGCAATTCTAAAACCCCTTTCATCACTCCACAAAACTTTATTTTTCTTTTGAAATGTAAAAGCTTTGCTTTCAAACTGCCGGCTGAGTGTAGGCTTAAATAATTTCTTTTTGAAAGCCAAAGCCTAGGAAATGACGTCTTTCATTCTTAGTGGTGTTAAACTTCCCTCTGGATGAATAAATGCCATGGCTTTACTGGGTGTGAAATGTCAGGGCACCCGATTTTTCAAGGGGCGGAAAAATCCATCAGTTTATTTTTACTGAAGATATCATGGCCTCTAATCATAATGAGAGCAGATGGGTACTTGTTTTTGAGACACTGGGGGAAGGGTTCATGGTGAAAAAGTTACTTAGATATTATTTAACTATATATGATGTATTGGAACCCCAGAACTGACAAGAGAGAGAATAGTTATGAAAGTTCAAAATGGGTAGGTGGCAGCCATTGGTTGATCCCCAAGAGATGAGAGTACAATCCAAGACCAAACAGCATGGCACATGTAAGTTTGTATAATGAAATTATTAAATCACCTGGTGCCATATGGGTCTATCCAGCAAAGCCCTCTTCTCCTAGTACCCTACTCAGTGCTTGGCTCATCTGTTTCCTGCACTGGGCTGTGAGGGTGGCAGCTTTACGGCTGAGAACAGTGTTGGACACATAAGCCTTTGTCAAATGAATGTCTCACAAAACAAGACAATGATGAGATAATTCTGGATGATGTCTCACAAATTATAAGAATTTTGAACAGAGCCATCCATCCATAGTAAGACAAGAACAGTTCCAGGGTCAGCTCAGTATAGAACAGGGGCGAAAAATTAAATTTTTGACCTACTCGACTATGTGATTCCCACCAGATGACTGCCATTCACCAGTTCCCCCTGGGCTCCTGAGACCTGTTGGGGACCCATTCTTTAATCTCCTGGAGTCCATGAGAATGGCCATAAAACAGAGCAAATGCTTCTTGTCTTGTTATGGAATGGATCAGGAAATTTCCTGCTGTTGATCAGAGCCAGCAGAGGAGATCTCCAGCTCTTAGGATGGGCTTTCAACACTAGGAAAGACACATTGACAAGACTGAATTGAAAGCTGATCTGGTCACTGCATGTATTTACATAATCCATTAGTGAAAATATTTTTGCAGAAGATTAAACTAAATGCTCTTTCTAAAGACACGTGTGTGTGTGTGTGTGTGTGTGTGTGTGTGTGTGTGTGTTTTAAGCAATTTTTTGCAACTTGGATTAAATTCAGGAGAGAAATTTGGGTCTTCTAATTTGGATCATCTCTGGCGGGTTTGAGACAGCCTGTCTTTCTCCCCAGCTGTCAGTAGGCGGAGCTCATGCTTCATGCTCAGCCTACCCGGCTGCCTGTCTGCTGGAGGCTGGGCGGAGGGAAGAGGGAGATTGCCAAGGTGCATTAAGAGAAGAGAGATGATATGAAGCAGATCTGATATGGGAGGGAAATTTAAAAAAAAAAAAAACAAAACGATTTTTCTCAAATGTCACCACTTTGGTGAACTGTGTTTTAAAAGATAGAAAATGTGTGCCGTTTAGAATAAACCTGTAACTATCCAATGTCTACTCCTTTTACTCTCTTTTCCACACAGGAAAAAGCTGCTTCTGGCAAAGTGTAGTTTTTATTGGAATGACACATTTTTCTGAACGATGCGTGTTGGAAGTTACTCTGTGACATTTACCAGCGGCGTTCTAAGTGCTGGCCTGGAAACTTGATTTAACCGAATGTGCTGGTAGAAGCCAGGAGGCTGGCAAGGAAGTAGTGTCCGAGTTGGTTTGGATGGGAGCAGAGACTTTGCCTGGGAGAAGGTTTCCGGAGAGAAGGGTCAGGAGGGAGCCTCCTCGGGCCCTGCCCTGGGGAACCGAGCACCCTGCGCTGTAATTCCGGTTCCTGAAGGGCAGGCGTGTGTGTACATGTGAGGGTGTGTTTTAGGTCAGCTTAAAATGCATTCTAGAAACTCTGCCAACCAATTCATATCCAGCCCCAAAAGGAAAATAAACAAAATCCATTGCAAGCCTGGAGAAATTTCTCAAGAGGTAAAACATACTGCTTGCTTTTTTTCATCGATTCAGGGGACAGTGTCTCAGAGACAAAGGATAAAGGCTTTCTTGAAATGGATTGTGGTATTCTTCTTCTTTCATTCATTCATTCTTTTTTTTTTTTTTTTTCAGTAGTAAGCTTCGGGTGCCCTATATTAAAGAATCTATGCTTAAATATTTAGTAAAATAGAAGTAGCTCATAATTCAAGCATTCTCTTTCCTCGTGTCTCAGGTTTCCTTTAAAAGCAGAGGTTGCTGGTTTAATTTATCTTTCAGCCCAAACAAACAAACAAACAAACAAAAAGCCTCTCTATTTTTATCAAAATTTTTGCCTGTTGAGTTTCTATGCACCCCGGGGACCCTGCTGGTGCAGGAAGTGAACAGTTGGAGAGTAGCGCCATCTTGTGGCCTAGTTGGAAAGGAAGAGGTGGCCACAAAGTGGGTGGTATTTGGAATACCTGAGATTTCTGAGTACCTCAGGTAAATGGAGTCAGAATCTCTCCCAGTAGCCTTGCCTTGGAGTCCTTGGGCTTCTCTTACCAACTCTGGGAATTAGCCTTGAAGTTACATGGATCAGTTTAGGTTTCTGCCTTTAGTAACCTTGAAGCTTGTGCTCTGGGAGTGGGGGTGAGGGAACTTTCGCCTTAAAAAAGCCACTTTCCATTTAGTGTAAGTGAGTTTAAAACTCTAATGCTAACAGTAGTTTCCCAGTAGGAAGAGCTTCTTGGAAATTAAGAGGATAATCATCATATCTGAATTGGGAAGGAAGCCTGAAAGCTGACCAAGAAAACAGAAAAACCTCAGTTACTGTAGGAGGAGCTGTTGGTTCATGGTCCACTTTACTTGGCCTATTTCTGAAATTTATTTTTCTTCTTCTTCTTCTTCTTTTTTTTTTTTTTTACCTGAAAGCAGAACCATAGGATTGTTCTTTGTTAAATGTCCTGAAACTGAAAGTATTGTAAACCGATAGTGAAGAGTTGTTTTTAAGAGGTTCTATTTTTCAGATCCATTTAACTGATCCTGTGATATTTATCATCTCATCCTAGTAGCTCTCTGGAACAGGGTACTTTCCCATGGAACCAACGAATATTTAGAACTCTTAGGAAAATACATGCTTTCTCTTTTGGAGGATATCGGTAATGTATTTTCTGGTTTATTCTACTATATTACAAGTGAGTGGTCTTGAAGCCATGAGCCTGATTTTTGATCCACAAACAATATTTTTCTTAATAATTGCAAATTTTAAAAATTTGGCAGCCATCAGTGGTGATGAATGTTAAGTAGGCTTGTTGTGGTGATCATCTTGCAATATATACCAATATCAAATTGGTATATTGTGCACCTGAAACTAATGTATGTCAATTATATACCAAAAAGAAATTGAAAATGCATGAAATAAATGAGAGCCTCTTATCTTCATTTAAAATATGTTTATATAGGGGCAACCTGGATAGTTGGTTAAGTGCCTGAGTCTTGATTTTGGCTTAGGTCATGATCTCTGGGACTCCTAGGACTGAGCCTACATACAACAGGCTTCTGGCTCAGCATGGAGTCTGCTTGTCTCCCTCTCGTTCTGCTCCTTCCCCTGCAAGGGGTTGCGCGCTTGCTCTCTCTCTATATAATAAATAAACCTTTTTTAAAAATTAAAATAAAATAAAATTTGTTCATATATAGAATATAGACACATATGTGCCCTCTTGGAGCCGTGAAAGCCTAAGGTTTCAGCCTTCGGATCACTTGGAACCAGGGGAGACTGATTCAGATCTCAGCTCAACTACTGACTAGCTGCGTAAATCTGGACAGACTGTGAAACTGTCCTGCACCTCAGTCTATGAAGCCGGACCAGCAGTACCCACCCAGAGGGCTTCCCTGATGCTTAAGGGAGCTAATGTGAGTCCAACCCCACTGCTTCATCCCATGATGAAGGCAGCCAAACTCTCATCGGTTGCTGCTGTTGGTAACTCTGGTTCCTAGAACAACTTCAGTAAAGCCTGGCCCTCGAGGAGCCCAAGATGTTCTCTGTTCCATGTGAACCAGCGCAGAAGACAAATGACATTTGCAGTTCGGCTGAGTTCTGATGAATAACTCTGCTTCAATCCCACCAGCTGGGAATTTGGACCTATAAATTATCTCTCCTGCAAGGACAGATCTGTTCTCCAAAAGCACATCCTCTAGCATGTTCTTAGGCTAGCACTTCCCAAACTTTTCTCACCATCACCCCCAGTGAGAAATACGTGCACCTCCTTTCTCCTTTCCTTATGAGGACGTTAGTGTCCCTGACGGTGTCCTACGCGTCTCTCTGGTGCTCTGATAATATTTCTTCCTCTTTCTTTCCCTCAGACTTTTGCCTCCTCTTTCTTCTAGTTCAGATGTGCTTGAGCCCCTCCCCTGAATTTTTCATTTCATTTATGTTACTATCTAGTTCTAAAATTTCTAGTCTGTTTGCTTTCACAGTGGCTATCTCTTTATTGATACTCTGTTCGGTGAGGCAGTATTCTCATACTTTTTCTTTTTTTTAAAAACATCTTTAGACATACTTTCCTTTAATTATTTGAACACATTTGAAATGCCTCCTCTAAAACTTTATCTGTGTAGGAGGCTGACTCATGATTCCCAAAGATATCCAGCCCTAATCCCTGAATCCTGGAAATGTTACTTTATTTGGGACAAAAAGGACCTCACCAATGCGGTTAAGGATGCTGAGATGGGGGAGGTGGCCCCCCTGCATTCTCCAGGTGGGCCCTGAATGCAGTCACAAGTGACCTGATGAGAGAGAGGCAGAGAGGGATTTTCCAGCACACGGAGTAGTAGGTGGTAGAAAGACAAGGCAGAGATTAACAGCCCAATAAGAAGAGGGGTCTCCCTTCCAAAGGACTGTGGGTGACAATTTTACCGAATT
Organism: Mustela putorius furo; assembly: GCF_011764305.1. Classification (NCBI taxonomy): domain Eukaryota; kingdom Metazoa; phylum Chordata; class Mammalia; order Carnivora; family Mustelidae; genus Mustela; species Mustela putorius. The sequence continues at coordinate 19,853,370 of NW_025421322.1, read as the reverse complement.
TTTACCAAATGAGCACAACAGAATTCTCCAGATGTATAACCTGTTATATCTTTTTATATCTTTTTTCTCACCACCCATCATCAGCGCCTGCTAAGCCAGTGCTATTACACGCTAGTTTTTTGTTGTTGTTTCATTTTTGGTTTTGGACAAAACACCATCCCAAATCAATAAATGGATTTCTTTAATGGTTAAGGTCATGCAGCTACTATAACTGAAAAAACATCCAGCTCTTAGCTCCTTAACAGAGGAGGCTTTATTTTTCACTCTTGAAATCGTTCAAAAATAGTAGAGCTGGTCACATAGAACTCTTAGGCAGTTCTGTTCCTTAAGACAGAGATCCGGGATTCCAGGCTTACTCAGTTTTGTGGCTCTGTCATGCTCGGGGTTCTCAGAGTAATGGCCACTTGGTCAAAATATGGTCTAAATAAAACAGTGCATAATTATTCAGGAAAGAATGTGTAATTACTCAGAAGGACTTTTTTTTTTTTTTTTTACTTAACCTGAAAGTGGTCCTCATCTCTTCGGCCACATTTCATCGATGTGGATTGGCCAGGACTCAGTGACTCGCCGGGGAGAACTACAAAGTTCTTGGGAGTGGGGATCCCAAGTGCCATCTCGTTGACCAACCAGTTGGATACAAAGTGAGTTTAGGTGATCACGGTAGTATATATCAAGGAAACGATTTCTTTTCATGAGATAGTATTTCTTCCTTTATTGAGGGATACTTGGCACAAAACAAAGAGCATATATTTAAATTGTAAAATGTTATGAGTCTGAGGTACGTGTATACCTATAAAACCATCAGCAGAGTCAAAATTACTGTTAGTGTTTCTTTCCTTAAGGAAAAAGACGTGAATCCCAGCCTTATTTCAGGGAAGCCTTTGAAGCTATGATGGACAGAAGTCTAAATTAAATGTATGTATGTTTCATTATATTGCTCTTAAGACTACTGAGGTGGCAGTGTAATTCTTAAAAACAATAAAACGGAAGCATAAATACTAAAAAAAAAAAAAATGAGCATATCCATCACTTCTGAATGTTCCTTGAGTCTCTTTGTAATTCAGTTCTTCCCCATTTCCCAGAACCAGGCAACCACTTATCTGTTTTCTGTTAGTGTAGATTAGGTCGTATTTTATAGAATTGTGTATAGATGGAATAAAGAGTCTGCTGTTTTTGGTCTGGTATTTTTTCATCCAGTATAATTATTTTGAGACTCACCCATGTTGCATGTATCAGTGGTTGGTTTTCTATTGCCAAGAGTGATAGTTCATTGTACAGTTACATCACAATTGGATTATTTCTTCATTTGTTCGAATGTTTAGGACTTTTCCATTCTTTGCATTACAAGGAAACGTGCAGTGAACCCTTACATATCACTTCTTGGGTGGGCATATGCTCTCCTTCTCTTGAGTGAATACCCAGGGGTGGATGGCTGGGTCATATGGAAGGTATGTTTAACTTACAAAGCAATTGTTACATATTTCCCAGCCCTTTTACATTCACGTCAACCATGTGTGAGAATTCAGTTGCTCTGTTTCCTCGTCAGCATTCCGTATGGTCCATCCTTTTAGTTTGAGCCTTTCTAAGTGGATGTGTTGTGTTGTATCATCGTGGTTTTCATTTAGATTTATCTAATGAGAACTGAAGCTAGGCATATCTTCATGAGATATTTTGCCAAACATATTTTTATTTATGCTGGTTAGAGGACTGTTCAATTCTTTTGCTACTTTTTATGAGGTTGTTTTCCTTCTTATTATTGAGATATTAGGACCTTGCTATAAAGAGTTGCAAGGCCTCAGGCAGATACATGTTTGGCAAATATCTTTGCCACGCTTGCCTTTTCATTTATATAACATGGACTCCTGAAGAGCAAACACATTGAATTTATTTTATTTTGCTTTGTTTTATTTATTTGACAGAGAGATCACAAGTGGGCAGAGAGGCAGGCTGGGGGGGGGGGGAAGCGGTCTCCTTGCTGAGCGAGAATCCGATGTGGGGCTTGATCCCAGGACCCTGAGATCATGGCCTGCGCTGAAAGCAGAAGCCCTAACCCACTGAGCCACCGAGGCACCCCAAACACATTGAATTTTGATGAAGTCCTATTTATTGATGTTTTACTTTCATAGTTTGTACTTTTAATGTCCTGTTAATAAACCCTTGCCATATTCAAGGCAAGGTTGCCTCCTATGGTTTCTTCTGGAAGTTGTATAATTTTCGTTCTTATACATCAGGTCAATGGCTCACTTTGGGGAAATTTTTATATAATGGAGGAGGTAAGGATTGAGGCTTATGTATTTGCATCTGTCTCCCTAATTGTTCCAACATGATTTTGTTGAAAAGACTCAACTTCTGGATGCTCTTCTTTTGGCTAGTCTAGGTTGTTTGCATTTCCACTAAGTGTTCGAAGCCCCTTGCTCATTTACACAGGCCCACGAAACGTCGCCTGCAGTCTTGATTGAGATCACACTGAATCTGGCAGTCAGTTTGGAGAGAACTGATGTTTTAATAACACTGCATTTTTGAATCAATGGATATGCTACAACTTTTCATTAGTGAGGTCTTCTTCGGTTTGTGGTACTCAGCGTAGGGGTCATACACATCTTCTGTCAGATTTATTCCAAATACTTCATATTTTCTTGAGCCTTGTAAACAACATTGTGTTATGATTTCATCCTGTGATTGTTTCTAGTAAATAGAAATACAATTGGTTTTGTATATTGACCTTCTGTTCTGAAATCTGGCCAACCTCGCTTATTAGGATCTGTCGATTCTTGGTGAAATTTTTAGGATTTTCCACACAGGTGATCATGTCATCTGTGAATAAAGACGTTTTTGCTTTCAGATCTTTTGCTTGTCCTATTTAACTGGCTACAACCTTCGGTACAATGTTAAACAAAAATATTAAGAGTGTTTTTTTTTATTGTTTTAAATTTATTTTCAGCATAACAGTATTCATTGTTTTTGTACCACACCCAGTGCTCCATGCAATCCGTGCCCTCTATAATACCCACCACCTGGTACCCCGACCTCCCAACCCCCGCCCCTTCAAAACCCTCAGATTGTTTTTCAGAGTCCATAGTGGTTTTTGGTCTCAATTCTAGCCTTTTATCTTTCACTATTCTGTGTGAGGTGAGTGTAGGTCCTTCATAGAAGTCCTTTTTCAGGATGAGGAAGTTCCCTTCAATCCTACTTTGGTGAGATTTCTTATCCTAAGTGGATGTTAGATTTTGTCAAGTGCTTTTTTTACACTGATTGGAATTATTTTTATCATTTTTTCTTTCCTAGCCCCTTAAAATGAATGACTTATTTTTTCGAATGTGGAATTAATCTTCTTAGTATATTTTTTTCCTTTCAACCTCTCTGTGCAATTATATTTAAAGAACATTACTTGCAGGCAACATATTGTTGAGTCTTGTATTTTTATCTGATCTGACGATCTCTGCCTTTTAATTGGCAGGTTTAGATGATTTCTGTTTAATGTGATCATTGATGTGGTTAATTTAAATATAACATTTTGCTTTTTATTTTCTATTTTTATCATCTGTTTTTCTTTTTGGTACTGTTTTCCTCTTTTTGGAATTTGGAATAATTGAATAACATTTTAAACATCTCATTGTTATCTCATCTTCTTTGATGGTTTATTAAACTCTTAGTTTTATTCTCAGAGCACTTATTTGAGAGTTTATTAGATACAACTTTGTCTTATCACAGTCTATCTTCACGTAATATTATACCATGTTCTGTAAAGTATAAGAAACACTAGTTTATTTCCATTTGCCCTCTCAAGATCTTTGTGCTGTTGTTGATGTGCATTTTACTTCTATGTGTGCAGTATAGCTCACAATTCATTATTATTTTTTAGTTATGCTGTTGATTTTTTTAGAGAGACTTTAACAATGAAAGAGAATGTTTTCTCTTATATTTATATATTTATGGATCCAGTTTCCCTCATCTTTATGTCAATCCAGACTTCCATCTGGTTTCATTTTTCTTCTCCCTGAAGGACTTTCTTTAACATTTCTTATATTGGAGGTCTACTGATAATAAATTCTTTCAGCTTTTCTACTGTCTCACAAAATTCTTTCTTCACCTTCAGTTTTGAAAGATAATTTCACTGGGAATAGTACTCTAAGTCAAAACTTTTTTTAGGTCTTAAAAGATGTTGCCCCATGATTGTCAAGCTTCCTTTCTTTCCAACAAGAACTCTGCAGTCGTTTTTCTTTTTCTTTTTTTTTTTTTCTTTTCTGTTTTGAATGTGTTGATTCTGTTCTTAAGGTTTTTCCTTAATCCCTGATTTTAGTCATTTTCTTATGATGTGACTTAAAGTCGTTCTATTGTGTTTGGGCTTTATTGGAATCCTTTTATCTATAGGGTATAGTTTTCATCAAATTTAGAAATATTTTGGCCATGTTTCTTCAGATATTTTTCTAATACCCCCATCTCAGGGACTTCAATTATATGTATGTTTGGCATCTTGAAGTTGACTTACAGCTCACTTTATTTATTTTTTCACTTTTCTCTCTTCCATTTTGGATCATTTAAATTGCTGTGTATTTAGTAACATTTTCCTGCCTTATTTATCTGCTGTTAATCCTATTCTTCATTATAGATGTTGTACTTTTCATTTTGAAAAGTTTAACGTTCTTATGTTTTATTCTACCTTCCTGAACATCGGCAATATTGACATAATAGATGTTTTAATGCTGTTATCTCTTATTTTTAGCATCTGTTTTGATGAGTGCCCTTTTATCGATTGATTTTTCTGCTCATGATAGGTCATATTTTCCTGCTTCTTTGCCTGTCTGGTAATTTTTTTTTCTTTAAGATTTAAAACAATTTTATTTATTGGAGAGAGGGTGAGGTGGGGCAGAGGGAGAGGGAGAGAATCCCAAGCAGATGACCCCACTGAGCATGATGCAAGATGCAAGGCTCCATCTCGTGACTCTGAGATCATGACCCGAGCTGAAACCAAGAGTCAGGCACTTAACTGACTGAGCCACCCTGGTGCCCCTGGTCATTTTTGATTGTATGCCAGACATTGTCAGTTTTACCTTGTTGGTTGCTGGAGAGTTAGTACACATTTAAGTATTCTTGATCTGTGTTCTGGGCTATCATTAAGTTACTTGGAGACAGACTGACTTGTTTCCAAGGTTTGAGTTTAAGGTGGGATTAGAGAAATCTTTAGTCAAAGACTAATTTGGTCCTAGGACTGAGGCAGTACTCTTATGAGTACTCGATGTGATGCTCCCATGCATTACAAGGTTTTTCAGCTCTGGCGGGTAGGAACACAAACTGTTCTCTGCTTTGTGTAAGCTCTGGGGCTCTTCCTTCTAATCCTTCCCGTTGATTCCTTGTCCGGCCTCGGGGAGTTTCCTAATAGGGATGCATGGAGCAGTAATCAACTGAAGACTCCAAAGGAAGCATCTTCAGATTCCCAGATCTCTCCATCTGTGCAGGTCTCTCTCCTCTCTGCGAAGCAGTCTCATCTCCTGTTGTTGGCTCTGTGATTCTGAGCCACCATGGGCTTCCCAAATTCTCCACTCTGTCTTGTCACCTCAGGGAAACTTCAGGACACAGTTTGGATTCCCTTCCCTGTAAACCAACCTGAGAACTGTCTGTAGACATTACAATAGGAAACCACAGGCTCATCTCTTTTGTTTCTCTTTTCTCACTGAACACTGTCTCCACACTGCCTGTTGTCCAGTGGCTGAAAACTATTATTTCATGTATTTTGTCTTTAGCTTTTGAAAGGATCAGAGTAAATCGTTTCCCTCATACTACATCATGGCCAAAAATAGAAGTCCTTTAGTAGTTTATGGATATTCATGCTTTGAGGAACATAATAGTCTGCAAGTGGCTCTCTAGAGAATGTCCCCTAGGGCACTGTTGCATTTGACAATCCTGTCTTGTTCTTGATACCTACTTGCAAATAGAGGTAAATACTCAGAAGCCAGGTCATTCAATCTTTACCCTCTCTGGGAGGTTCTGTTCTGTTTTAAATCTCAATACGTGATACAATGGCTCGCATTTTTGTTCATACATTGCAGCATGAAATCACCCTTGCTCAGCTTGAATTGGACTGAGTGCCAGCCCTTTGCTTGGATTATTGCCTGGTTCGATTTGGCTATAAGTATAGCTAAAATACTAGTTTCACACCTGGTTATTTTGGCCATTATAATATAAGCAGATACAGCCTGCTCTTGGCTAAGTATTCTGATGGCCACTATGCACCGTAAAATGTCAATATGGTCATGCTTTATGGAGATGACCTTAGGGTGCATAATTGAATTTTTCTGGCATTGTGGAACTAGAATACATCTGCAAATCACAGCTGGCAACTTCTCTGGTTAATCTAGGCATAAGTACAGCTGGGCCAAAGAATGCACATCCAAATATCCAAACAAACAAAAAGCCCAAAATATAATGAGAACCAAGAGCTAATACAGAACTTCTAGTTTATTAATTCACTTATTTACCCAACATCTCCTTGATTTAAATAGTAGAATATATAAGAAATCCATCATGATTCAAACACAAAGTAATATTTAGTACCTTGTGTCTTGCATTCCATGAAACAAGTCCATACAATTGTGAAGGAAAATAGTTTTGAAATTTCAACCGATATGAGCTTGGTTGTTTTTCTTGAATTGCATTGCCCCTTGACTCTTTACCAGGCCACACTCAGATTTTTGCATACTTGGTGTTTCAAGGTAGTGATTATCCACACAAAAGAGAGAAAAGGAAAGTTTTCTCAGCATTTGAGTTTTAAAAGTATAGGTCTCATAGATGATAGAAGAGAAGAAAATAGCAAGTCTCCTCTGGTCTGGTACTAAAATGTCCCCCAGAACTGAAGAAATGAGAGCTGGAGGGAGGATGTTTTGAGTACCTTTCTAGGTGCTCGACAGAGGGGACCTTCCATCCTGCTATATTCCACACTCAGTCTAGGAGGGAAAAGAGGGAACAGCAGGGACCTCAGAAGGCCTACAGAATCCATATGCAAAGGACCCATGCTCCCATTTCTATGATCACCTAGACAGTCAATAAGAGCCTGGAGTGGAAATGTCTAATGGGTGCTTCCAGACAGACATGTCCAAGACCAATGCACCATATGCTGCTTCACCGCAGCAAGAAGCAAATGCTTCAGAACAGTTCTTGCACATCTGAGAACATCTCCAATCTTCCTTCAATTGAGAATAATCACAGGTTTCCAAAAGAAAATCAGCCAAGAATGAATCAGAGCCTGGATCCTTGCTGACATTAGGCCAAGATGTTACGGCAGAGTCCTGCGAAGATGGACAACCAGAAACAATGTCCACCTTGTCTCTTCCAACCCCTTGCCTCACCTCATCATGTCCTGTGATAGATCTCCAAAACGTAGACACTAGAGCGGGACGAAACCCTGAAATGACCAGGAGATTTTTCTGCTATTCAGCAGAATAGGGCATATGTCATAAAACTATTTAAAAAATAGGTCTCATCATAACAAAGTTACTTTTCTTAAACACTGGAAGTGTGTAAGAAGTGTAGCAGAAGCTTGTGTGATACTTTAAGCTTACTATTTTCTGGGCCTCTTCTTTACTATCAGCTTTGCAAAAGATATTTATTCAGTAAGTCCTGGGCAGACGGGCAGTTAGAACTCAGAGGAGGAACAGGAGATGCTATGATTGTTTTACGTAGTCTAGATTTATCCACCTCCAAACAACCAGTATTTATTATCTCAAGGATGTCTTCCTGTTGGATGGATGTCACATGTTCTAGGCTGGGCTTGGCTCACTGGTTCTGTAGATTGGTTGGTCCAGCCCTACACCCTCTGTCCTTTTTCTCCTTCTTGGACCAGGAGGCCAGCCAGGATGTTTTTCTGTGGTTAAGGTGGATGTGGGAAGGGCAAGTGGAAACATGTAGGGTCTCTTTTAAAGCTTAGTCTCAGAACAGGTACACTGTCACATCTGCCCACTTTTATTGGTCAAAGTGAGCCATGTGGTCAAGCCCAAAGCGAGGAGTGGGAAAATACACCCTGTCCCAAATGTGGCCGTGGCAATGATGTGGGTTCAGGAAGGGTAAAAAATTGGGGCCGATCATTCAACTGACAACAGATGGGAATGAACAGCTCTTTGAGTGCCTATGGGTATGCATCTTGGCTAGGGGCATTACAGCTATGCACCTTTGTCTATAAAAATGCTTTCTATACAGTTGCATTATTTTACCTTGTTTTATTTTTTTTAAAGATTTTATTTATTTATTTGACAGACAGAGATCACGAGTAGACAGAGAGGCAGGCAGAGAGAGAGGAGGAAGCAGGCTCCCTGCAGAGCAGAGAGCCTGATGCGGGGCTCAATCCCAGGACCCTGGGATCATGACCTGAGCCGAAGGCAGAGGCCTTAACCCACTGAGCCACCCAGGTGCCCCTATTTTACCTTGTTTTTAAGCATATGAGGAGATGGGCTCAGGGAGGCCAAGTAGCTTGCCCATTGTGTGTAGTCGATTTGAGACTGAACTGAGATCCCAACCTATGTCTGTTGAAAACCAAAGCCTGTGGTTTGGAGCAACCGTGTTATTGGCCAGGTCTCGGGTTTCTTGACGTTCACCCAGACCCTTTCTCCTGAATGACCTTGACTCTGGATGATTAGCAAGGTTTCTTCTTTTTCTTCTTTCATGCACAGTACTTACCTCCTTCCTTTTTGACTTGCTAATTAATTCAATTACTTTTCCTTGATTCCTATTAGTAGGTAACACCATGATTGATACCATCTGGAACACATTTATCTAAGTCTTGAGTGGAAAATTTCACGGAACGGGAGACGTGAAAGGAGACCCTCCAGAGGATCGATGCCCGCATCAGTGATAAATTACCAGCCCTTGGATTATCTGCCAGGAGCTCTCCCTCCAGGCTGGGGAGCAGCACCTTTCCTCCTGTAGTGCCAGCTGTATCATTTAGCACATGTTCAGGGAAGTATGTGTTCTCCGAACAGAGTGGGGAGGGCAGAACCACTAGGCTTGCCTAAACTGGCTTTCCACAGAATCTGTTTTTCTCCAATTGTCAGAAATGCCTTTTCCCCGGATAATCAGGCTTCAGACTTTTAGAAGCCCAGATCCCAACAGCTGGAGGTAAGCCTCCCAGTGTAATGGAAGAAAACATGTTGATGCTTTTAATTGGTCCCCGAAGTGAAACCCAAGGAACGGTTTATTAGTTGATGGATTTGAGGCTTTCAACTTAGCATTGCTGGCATGGTAAAGATAAATACATTAGGAATTTGTGGCTAATTATTAGAAAGCTGATTTTATTTCATTTGAGATATAATAATCAACTGAAAATCAGTTTAATTTATTGCTGTTGAAGTTAATGACGTGTGTACTATATGTAAGCAAGAGCACCTGCGTCTTGGACCCTGCTGTGGCTTTCCCGCAGTCCTGAATCCTTGGAGGGTCCTGAGCCGCTGGACTGAAATAAGCAAAGCCTCTATTCCCAGCCATCCAACTCCATTGCTCAAGTGGGAAACATCTGGAGAGACTGAGGAGTTCAGCAAGTGCTGAGAGCCCGGTCGTTAAAGACCCATGAGAGAACTTCAAATACTACACACCTGTGGCATTAGTCAACTGTTGTTGCAATAACACCGCATAAAAATCAATTCCCAAATCGCAATGGCTTAGAACAACAAACATAGCAAGTACTCATAAATATTTCTTACTTGTGAATATGTAAATCAGCTTCTTGCTCCCAGGACTATGGGTCAGCTAGGCCCAGCTCTGCTTTAGGCTCAAGATCAGGTTCATGTCAAGATCAAGACAATAATTGTACCTATATTTTATTCCAGTTTCTGGAACCCAGGACCAATGGGCGGCAGCTACCTGGGTATGTCATTCCCATGGCAAACTGCAGGAATACTGCATGGCTAGAAGGGACATGCTGTTTTTTAAGCCTCATTTTGGAATAGGCATATCACCTTTGTTTAGAGTCTTTTTGCCAAAACAAATGACATGGTTTTATGTTGGTGGTCCAGGGACATATGCTCTACCCCAGGGAGCAGGGAGTGAATATTTGCTGAAAAAGCATCCCAGAAACGTACTTTTTAATTTTTTTCATTTTTATAGACTCTGACTTTGTTTTTCTCTTCTATACAATTTAGGGCAATTGGGAATGCACCTGTAGAAGTATATATGCGTTTGAAGTAACTCATGAAGAAATCAATAGAATGATAACTGTGTAAATATCTTGCAAATTGTGAAATCATGCAATATTTTGCAGATAGGAAATGACTTATTAGGCACCCATTAATAGTATCCACCATGGAATGTGATGTGCTGAGAGGAAATGATTCCTGGGCGTGACTCTGACTCCAAAGCCTGTTAGTCTACACTGTATCAGGAATTAAACACCTAGTTTTTGGTAATAAGCATCCTCATAGTCAGGGCCATATGGTTATCTCCTTAGACAGAGGTTTGCTCACCCACTAACAAATATTTATTGGGATTGACTAGGTGCAGAGCATTTTTTGGTAGTGTCCAGGGTTGGTTCAGGGTTGTAGGGTTGGTTGAAAGATGGTTGAAAAGGGATATAAAGAGGAATAAAATGTAATTTCTGCTCTCTGGAACCTTGAATCCAGTAATAGAAATAAAATGTGTTCATGAAGAACTATAACTGTTTCTTTCCTCTCTTCCTCTCTTTCAACCCTGTTTCCTTCCTTCCTTCCTTCCTTCCTTCCTTCCTTTCTATACAATCATGGGGTGTAGTATTATTGTTGAGTTATATACCCTGGAGCTGGGTGTCAAGGGTCAAATCATTACTAGGTTTATATTCAACCTCTATGTGCCTCAGTTTTCTCGTCTGGCAAAGGGAGAAAATAATTATAGCAGAAGTTGTCTAACGACGCTCCCATTGGCATTTGCCTGTATATGCTTCGGAATGCTCAGTGTCAGATCCCTGTGAATCCCTGCCTGTGAACATGGCATATTTTTCCAGTCATGGGATTATGCTCAGCCTACCCAGAGGGGCCCTGGAAGGAGCTCCCAGTCAATGGTAGATGAGGGCTCATGAGAAATACTTCATCTTCCTCACATCGTTTTTTTGGGGGATGACTTCGAGGCTTGTTCTGCCCATATCCCATTGTTTCCCAATGAGATGAAACTCCAGTTATGTATTATGATATTGGACTTGATGACCCATATGTAATGTCTTCTTTCCTCTCTGCCTTACTTTCCAACTCCCTGTTCTGTTTCCTGGGATCACTACTAAAATAGACTACTTGTGCATAGGTCCTTGTTTGACAGATTGCTTCTGGAAAATCTAAACCAAGACAATAATTGTACCTATATTTTATGGCTGTTATGAGGATTAAATATGCTAATATATACCTGAAACTCTTACACCAGTGTCTGGAACTTTTTTTTTTAAGATTTTATTTATCTATTTGAGATAAAATGAGAGAGAGAGAGAGAGAGAACAAGCATGGGGATCATCAGGCAGTGGGAGAAGCAGACTCCCCTCAGAGCAGGGACCCCAAAGCGGGCTCTATCCCAGAACTCCTGGGATCATGACCTGAGCTGAAGGCAGACGCTTAACTGACTGAGCCACTCAGGAGCCCTCCAGTGTCGGGAACTTAGTAAGTACTGTGTAGATGTTAGTTATTATCCCAATAAAATGAAAATTCTGTGAGGGCAAGATATTCCTTAAGGAGTAGAGTTTTCAACTAAAATTTCTAACACACAAAGAAATGGGGAAACATGGCCCATTCTTAGGAAAAAGTCAGTCATGTGAACTGACTTTGAGAAGGCCCTGGTTGGATTTAGGAAGATTAAAGCACCAATTCTAAATATGTTCAAATAATTAAAAAAAATACATAATTGAGGCATTGAAGGAAAGTATAATCTCAATGACTGAATAGGTAGGAAATTTCAGTAGAGAAATAAAACCTATAAAGAGAACCAAATGGAAATTCTAGATCTGAAAAGTTAATTGAACAAAATGAGAAATTCACTAGCTGGGCTTAAGAATGGTTTGGAAAGAGAAGAGTGAGTGAAGTTGAAGATCAGTCAATAGAAATTACCTTGGCTAAAGAACTGAGAAAGGAAAAAAATTAAAGAAAAGTAACAGCTTCAGAAATCCGTGGGACAACATCAAGTGTTCTAGTATACATATAATTGGATTCCAGCAAGAGTGGAGAGAAAGGGGCAGAGAAAAATTTAAGGAATTAATGGCTCTGAAGATGCCTAGATTTTTCCATTTTTGCATATTCAGTAAGCTCACCAAAACACAAGCAGTAAAAATACCAAGAAAATCATACTAAATTACCTCATAATCAAACTTCTAAAGCAAAAGATAAAGAGAATATTTCATAGTAACAAGAGAAAATTACAATTACCTGCAGAGGAACAATGTGATTAGCAGATGACTTCTCCTCAGAAATGAGGGAGGCCAGAAGACACCAGATTAACATCTTCAGTGTTGAGAGACAAAAACTGCTAATCAAGAATTCTGTGTACCAAAATGTCCTTCAAAGAATGAGGGAAATAGGTATTTTCATATACAAGAAAGTGGGAATATTCATTGGCATATTTATTGCCCTAAAAGAAAGCCTAAAGGAAATTCTTTCGGGTGAAGGAAGATGACACCAAATGGTAATGCTGATCGATATGGAGGAAAGAAGAGCACCCAAAATGGGGAAGATGGGTGTGAAATGCGAGGATATACACATACACATATTTTCTCATAATTCCATTAAATATAAATGAAGCAAAAATGACTATTGCAGAGACTAATATATATTGATAAAAACTATATACCACAAAGAATTTTGGAGCAAATAAAATCTTTTTTTTTTTTTTTTTGCAAGGTGCTTGTGTTTTATTGAGTTAATTCACTATGGGTTGAAGGGAAAAGAAATGAAGAAATTCCGAAAAAGTAAATCTAAACCGACTTAACCAGTGTCTAAGTATACATCTACAGTGAGTAGTAAGAGGAAAAAGCATAGCATTAAATACCAAAATCAGTAAAAAGTAAAAATACATGAAATACCCAACTAAAACAACAGAAGGACAATTACACAGAAAGTAGAGGGAAGAAATTTTAAAAGACAGAAGCAGAAATTCATCACAAATTAGAAATAGCAGATTTAATAATAAAACACAAAGTGAATTATTTAGAAAATCAAGAAATAGACAATCCACTTGCATTTGCTAATCTTTTTAAAAAATTCTTTTAATGGGCATACGCGAGCAAATTGTGTTTTATTTATTTATGTTTAAGTAATCTCTATGCCCGATGTGGGGCTCTACCTCGTGACCTCGAGATCAAGAGTCACATGCTCCATGTACTTAGTTAGCCAGGGGCCCCAGCATTTGCTAATCTTATTGAAGAGGTGGTTAGAAAGAGGATATCCATTAGTGTCACACTCCTGCCCTATCCCATGGAGAGGAGTGACAAACATGACGGGTGACTTTGGAGAGAGAGAAGAACTCATTGGACGCCACTGGAGTTGGCTTAGCTCTAATCATTACCATGAAATTGAATAATCCAAGGGAGAGAATTCAACACTTACCTTGCCTTTCTAGTTTGGTCTGTAGTTCAGAAGTTATCACCTAGCTTTCATGGGTAAAGGAAAGTTCTATCAAGAATAGTTTCTACAAATAAATAGGAAACAACGGGATAAAATTATTAAGTCCTCATTTCACAAGCCCAATGAAGTAACTGATTGAGACAGTGGGAATCAGGCATTTCACAAGCGAATTCAATCAGTGCTCCCTTGGGCCGCACCATGGGCATCACTGAGGAATTGGTGAGAAGTGGAGAGCCTTGTCTGCAGCCCAGACCCGCTAAATCAGAAACTCAGGGTGTGGAGCCCAGCAAATGTGTTAGAACAAAGTTTCCAGGTGATCTTGATGGGCGTTAAAGGTGGAGCACTGCTTTGCATCACAGCTGCTCATGAAGACTCAAAGAGGATTAGGGCTGCTCCAAGGATGGCCAAGTACTCAAAGAGGATTAGGGCGGCTCCAAGGATGGCCAAGTTTCCCGTCCCAAACCCTTGATTTTATTGCTATTTTATTTTGGCCAGCATGCAGATTCTGAGGTGATAGAAACGTCTTTGTATAATGCTGTTTTGTTTCCTATTCCGTTAGCTCTAGCCCTTCAGGTAAGATTGTGTCTCAAACACAAGTGCAGAAAGGTCAGAAAGACCTTTTCAATCCCCATTTACTATTTGACTATTAAATAGTAATTCTTATTTCTGAAGCTTCCCTAAGGAACTGGGGAAAATTGAGTTAATCAAATTTTCTAGACTGCTCTGATTCCCCTCCAGCCATAGAGACCTGGCTCCTGTCATTTTGAATTTCTGAGCTTTTATTTTTGTCAAGAAGATTGGATAATACATTCCGGTGCTTCAAAGCAGCGTGCAGTCCTCTTGGCAAAATGACCTATATGTGATAGAAACGTTGCACCAACAACCCCTGCATCACTTTGAGGTTTTTATTTGGCTGTTACAGTGTATACAGGTTTTCTTAATTTGTACACACTCCTGGAGGGCTGAGTCTGAGTTCTGCGGTGTTTCCTTTGTAGAAAGCCAAACACTCAATTAGTGCATTCTAATGATCAGGCTGCTGGGAAGAAAATATTATTTCTGTTTTGACATACTTTTTGAGGTGTGTGTTTCCCTTGTAGTCATCTCTGTTCAAGGTCCTGGGGGTAGTAAAGCCTTCAAAATACCCGCAGCCTGAATTTCTCAGTCCCTACGAAGTAAGTCACAGGAATATAATGACATTTCTTTTCATCCATCTCCAGGTGCATGGCAGGAATTTCTGCCCACTACCCCAGTATTTCTCCCAGGTAGTTCTGAGATTCCCAAGCTGGTGTGTAACCTGAGAGTGGTACACCTTGTGGTCCTGCCATTGGTTTGCCTCCTGCTCCAGCTCCCTGTGGTCATGCCACCTGGGAGGGTCCATCCCAAAGCAGCAGCTAAGCGGATGGTGCCTGTTTGGGATAATGATGGAAGAGCTCAGAACAGCCCCCACTAATCTTTGCGGCCTGTATTCCCCATGAGTGTCACCTCCTCCAGGGTTTTATACTTGAACGAGATCATGATTATCTTGTTGAATTAGCTGTGTGTGTGTGTGTGTATTACATGTCCATTATGTTGTAGAATGTGTCCGCTCTTCTGTTGGCAGTATTTTTTTATGGAAGTAGAGCCGACACACAATGTTGTGTTGGTTTCAGGGGTATAATGCAGTGATGTCACAACTCTGTGTGCTCCCCAGTGCTCAGGTGTCATTGCCACTTCAACATACAAGGCTACGCCAGCATCATTGACTATCTTCCCTGTACTGTGCCTTAGCTCTTTGTGGGTTTTCCTGGACCTCCATTGTAGCCCACTTGCCTATAGAAGTTCGCATGGGACGAGGCTGGGAAGTGATCAGAGTGACAAATTTAAGACTCATGATCTTACCTTCTTCTATTCTGGCCAGTTGCCTTAGATCCAAACTCATTAGCTTGATTTTCCTGTTTAAGGATGTGCTTCTCAGACCCATTTTTGCCCAGATGTGTCTGAAAGCTAGGTTAAACGTGGCAGGGGCGTAACCTAGTTCTATCCCTGTTTTAGGTAAGATTGGAGGTTAATTTGATAAATTTAAAGAATATGGGGTCTGACTCCATGGAAGCCATCTGAGAAAAAGAAAAAAGCGCTCTAAATGCAAGAGAGGGGAAGAGCAGTGAAGTTCTAGGGTCCCTAGAAACACGTCTTCATTTACTTGTGCCTTCAACAAGTATTCATTAAATGCTTACATGTTCTAGACCAGGCATTGCAAGTGGATGCCATCTTGCGTGCCAATTCTGATCCACTCTGGTTACCTTCTCGAGCAGTCAGAGTCTACATGTGGGCTCAGCAGGGAAGTGCCGTGAGCCATTAGTGGTGTCAGCGGGGGAGGAAGGTGCAGGTAGGAGAGGTGGCAGACACATAGGCATTTGCTATCCCTTTCCCAGTCTCTGGAGATCCAGTAAGAAATAAGACAGACGTGTGTTTAAGTAGCTGAAATGTCCTAGGAACAGGAATTTACAGGATTTAGGTTTTTTGGGGGGGGGTTCTTCTGGTTTGTTTGTTTTTTGTGTTTTGTTTTGTTTTGTTCTATTTTTTTGGCTCTCATTCCCTTTCCCTGAGATAGCCGCCGCGGTCATTCAAGCCAGCTGTGCCCATCTTGGCATGTACTTGTGTTTGTCTCCTACTGCTTTCCATGTTTCTCACTTGGATCTAGGGTGTCTGCAGGCTGTCACACACAGCCTCCCTTCCTGTGCTTAATGCACAAGACGAGTTCATCTCCTGCCCAGAGGAATCAGAAATGATATTACAGAGAAAAATTGCCCCCCATCTCCAGAAAAGTGGGTTGGAACAATCGCAAAAAGTTCAGCTCCCTATAGTATGATGCAATTGGATATCCTAATTAAAGTTCCCACGGAGGAGGGCCAAAGAGAGGATGAAAAGAAGAGAGTCACGTGTCAAGTAGCAGAGGAAAACCCTGTAGGTGACTCGGCATGCGGATGGAAGATACCCCAGCTCCCGAAGCTAATTACCTGCAGCATTAATTCAGGATGTGAGAGACAAGTGATGCCCCTTTGTAAAAGTTCCCCAAGACAGCCCACTGCAGCAAAGCTTGTGGGGAGGTCTGGGGAGCGCATGTAGGGAACTGTGATTTCACGATGCCTCGTCCGGTTTTCCAAACAAATGGCCAGCATGTGAGTTCTATAAAAACTGATTAATCGTTTGAAGCCAGATGCATCCTTTATTGAACCTGGCCCTTCCTTATTAAATAGAGTGATGATAACCAGAAAGAAGGAAATAATACTTAGAATGATCCATCATTATTCGTATATGCTGCTAATGAAGCAAAATTACCTTTTTATTCAATAGGTATTGAGATAATCAAATATAAAGCCGAAGCGTCTCTTCAATTTCCTGACACAATTAATGATGGTGAATACAATATTCATTTAAAAGCAAGGCTCTCCTTCACCTCCACAATCAACATAATTAAAGCATCTGGGCAGCTTTTCTTTTGTCTTTTAATAAGGAAGAATAACATTTGTCCTAGTTCTGGAGATGGCAAAGTTCCATATCATGCTTGGTCTGTGTAATAAGGGGGAAAAAAGCCTTGCTAATGAATATGTGTTGTTTTTGTATCCCACTGTTCCTTCGAGGGAAACTTATTATTTTATTTTTCTTACTTCCCTTTCCTTTCTTCCTGCCTGGCACAGCACCCAGCCTGCTTTCTTCGCCCCATTCCAATTCTGATTTTCTACTAGGAATGCTGATAGGATCCTGATCCCCACCCCTCTCTACCGTAGCGCAAGGAGTAGCACGGGACCCAGGAAGGGTCAGAGTTCCTGATAGCTGAAAACCTAGAAACAGACACAAGATGCCTTTCCTTACTGGATGAAGGTCTTGGCAGGCATGTTTAAAGCAGGAGGAGCTAATGCACAGAGAGGAATGAGAAGCCTAGAGATGAAAGACAGGGAACGAAGTCCTGACTGAACCCTATTTTCTGCAAAAGGCATAACAGGGTCCATTCCTGTGGCCCAGGTTCTCAGTTCGTGCATGAGATGCTCCCGCACTTTCCTATTAATTCTTCATTTTGATCAAGCTAATTCAATTTGAATTTCGATCACAAAGAGCCCTAACTATTGAACTACAAACCTGGCCTGCTAACTATCACCTAGCATCAGTAATGCTGACTAGTAGGGGGGCTGTTTCGTGTAGTCAGAGGGTGGACACTGGCCATCGGGAAGATCCTAAGGGATGGTGGCGATTCGGGGTTAGTTGGGAACATGTGGGTGGCTCGATCTCATTTGCTCCAAGCAGATCATGACAATAAGCATTCAAATAACCAAGGCTTGGGCCCTGTGGTTTCAGGATTAATAGGGAGCCCCTGGAACAGGATTTGCACAGCCAAGAGATGAGATTATTAATCTCTTGTCTTCTATCCCTCCTCAATTACTTGCTCTTCATGCCTGCCTCTAAATTTGGCATCACTTATCAGTTTTGACATCCAAATCCCTGCTCAGCACCCCCTTTGGCCACACCTTACCTTTCCCTGACTCTGAGCTTCGTGGGTAAACTCCTCTGGTTTTCATGCCCGCGACATTCACCTACAGCCAACCGACCTTTGTGCTGAAACTTGCACTGATCAATACAGTGGCTGCTGGCTACGTGTGTCTATTCATGTTTATATTTTTATTCATTAAAATTTTATAAGACTAAACATAGAGCTACTTAGGCAGATTGCAAGCACTTGGTAGTCACAGGTGCCTAGTGGTCACTGTACCGGACACTTTTCAGCACGGCAGACAACTGTGTTAGCCCCGTTCTATCAGTAGTCCTTGACTGACCAGACCACCCTTATTGGCCCTTTTGGCAGCTACTGAGAGAAGATGCAGGATAGAATAATGAAATATAGCAGCCAGAAGATTCCTTATCTTGCCCGGGAATAGCAGCGATGTTACAAATGCCTCCGCGCCTCCCCTGCCGGCCCTTGGCAGACATGGTCCGTTAATCACAGCACCATTTCCCCCAGAACCAAGATGGTTCTTTCTAAGCATGATGCTCCTGGAAGCGTCTAACAGAAGTGATCAGGGTTGGTATTTGGGACGAATCATTTAGAACCTGTTTCTGGTCCAGTCCCCTCCTTCAGCTAAAGAGGAAATCAAGGTCCAGAGAAGCAAATGAGTCGTAGAATCTACACTAGAACTTAGGCTTTCTGATCAAAAGCATCAGGCAGGGGCGCCTGGGTGGCTCAGTGGGTTAAAGCCTCTGCCTTCGGCTCAGGTCATGATCTCAGGGTCCTGGGATCGAGTCCCGCATCGGGCTCTCTGCTCAGCGGGGAGCCTGCTTCCTCCTCTCTCTCTCTGCCTGCCTCTCTGCCTACTTGTGATTTCTCTCTGTCAAATAAATAAATAAAATCTTAAAAAAAAAAAAAGCATCAGGCAGGGTAGCATATTGGTAGGCCAGTAAGTTCTAGAATGAAATTGCTGGACTCCAAAATTCCGTTCTACCTTTTAATTTCTGTGTGGTCTTGAGCTTACTGGTTTTGAGCTTCCAATCCCTCGTTTATGAGCTCGGAATCTTAGCAATAATACATTGTTTTGAAACATTGCTGTGGAGAGTGAAAGTGGTAATTAGCATAAGGTGCATGGCATACAGTAAGTACCAAATGAATGATAGCTATTATCGTTACCGTGTGGCACTTAGGGCTCTATTTCTTATTCTGGGTGTATGGAAGAAGAAGCAGAAAATTCAAGAGACTGTAGTGCACATCAAGGTCACCCAGCAGAGCTGAGGTTTTCCCCTCAGTATTTTTATGCCAAGTCCAGTGTTCTGTCCGTTCTGTGATGTTCTCGAAGCCTT
Source organism: Mustela putorius furo (assembly GCF_011764305.1). NCBI lineage: Eukaryota > Metazoa > Chordata > Mammalia > Carnivora > Mustelidae > Mustela > Mustela putorius. Next base: position 19,833,997 of record NW_025421322.1, on the reverse strand, counting down.
CCCTGCTTCCTTAGATACTCTTACATCCCTTTGCACCCTTCCAGTGCAGGGTACTAAAAAATTCATGTATGTGTGTACTTACACAGCCCTTTGACACAGCTGACAGGGATCATGACAGATAAATTGATTGTGAACCTGTCTCGTTGGGACCTTCTTGTCTGAGTAAGCTCTGTCCACAATTTGTCCCTCAGCTGGTTAGAAATGACCCCTGAGGTCTACGTCACAGCCGGTTTTCTCCACCAGCTCCCAGGCCCGTGAAAGGAACAACTTAGTAGGTAATACTTATGAAACAGCTAGTTCATTGATAGTTTGGCTGGTAAAAACTGCATTATCTAAACCTAAGGGTAATTTTCAATTTACAAATAAGGAAAAGAGGCTCAGAGAACGTCAGTCATTTGCTCAAAGACAAACAGCTAAGAAGTGGTGAAATTAGGATTCAAACCTAAAATGCCGGACTAGGTTAACCCCAGTTAGCTGCTCCTGTGACCCCGAGGTGCGGGGCAGGGGGGCGGCTATGGTGGCTGGGCTCCCAAGCCTTCGCGGTCATGGTCATGGGGGAGGGATGAAGTGGCTGGTCTCTGCAGAAAAGTATCACCTGTTCTTTGCAGACCACCCTCGTTGCTGCAAAAAGCAACTCAGACATCATACCTGACCGTCTGTTTGCTGAGAATGTCATTCTTAATAAAACCATATTCTAAGCCACTTGTGAATTACCTGCTGTTGTTAACAGAGGAGCCTAAGGCTTTCGCATCTTTCGACTTTGTTATTTCGGCAGGATTTTTGTTCCTTTTGTATTTTTCTGAAAACCTTAACCCAGTCTCTACATTCTTCCTGGTATTTCCTTCTGTCTTTCCTGCTTAATGGCAAACAGTAAAGGCTATTTAAAGACTGCCTCCCCACCACACACCCAAGGTGAGGGGTCGATTTATCTTTTTAAAAAGGAAACTTTCTCCAAGAAGGTGTTCTGTGAGTATGAATGCTTTTTAAACCTGAACATCATCAATCATATATATATATATATACATATATATATGTATATATATATATATATATGTATAATATATATGTATATATAATTTTTTTTATTTATTTTCTTTTTGGTCTGGAAAGGTAGATAATTTGTCCAGAATCCATATATCCTACCCTAATTGAATGACAAGGAAGGAAGCCTTATCTTTGTCCCATCAGTGTGGTTCAGACACTCAATGCAAGTGACATGGCTGTGGCCAGCCGCCTAAAGCTAGTTCTTCGTGATACGAAACTATGGTCACGTGGTAGAATAGCTTAAAGTTTTTAATTAGCAGCTGAGTTGATTGTTCATATTTGATGTCAGACATTAGGATTAGCTGATTTTTTTTTTTAAGAAACATGTATATATTTTAAACCCCGCTATACCAACCATTGTATCTTTCAAACAGGGCCCACCCCGGCCTATGTTTATCTAATAAACAACCAGCAAACTTGCTTTAACTCAGACTGTGGAGGAGGCAGGAGTCACCATGTGAAAGAAATATGTGGGATTTATCTCTGTGAGTCAGCTGGTCTCCAGTTCCAGCCAAAGGTCACATTTCAGTACAGGAGGCTGGGATATACATAAAATTGGGGCATTTAGAAAGAAGAAATCCATCTGCAAATAAACCACCTGATGTCTCACTGTGTATCTTTGCCCCATCACTTGCTCGAGGTGTTGTTTATTTTGTTACATCTCTTGCTTAGATGTTAGTTATTTTGTTGCAATGCGATTATAAGTTATAGATACAAATCTATTTGCTGCCTAGAAATTCTGTTTTTCTCAAGCTGGTGATGAACCAGGCTGTTTCTCTCTCTGCGGTTAGGCCAGTCGCTGCTCTGCTATCCTGAGAGTAGGTTTAGGACCTGTGTGTTCAGGCCTTCGGTCCATGCCACTGAGATCTGTAACTTTGCGTGTTGATGTGCTCCTACGCAGCTGGGCTGTCCCAATTCACTGCCCCAGAGCCAAGAGAGACTATTCATTTTCTAATGAATTACTTTAGGAACGTGGTAACTCATATGCACACACACACACACACACACACACGCACACACCAGTAAGAGCACCGGCCAGCTTCCCTCAGGGACGTGGACACCAGAAGCACATTTATCCGTTGTCAGGCCTGGTCCCTGAAATGTCCTTGTTGAATTTCAGCAGTGTCATCCTTGGCTACTTTGGCATTTAGGTGTGGAGAGGAGCAGAGACATTCTTGGCTTTTTTTTCTTTCCATTTTCATATTCTCTAGTTCCCTGTTGGGCAAAAAGGATTCTGAGGCAATGTCTGTGACCCATTTAGAATCCTTTGGGGAAAGTGAAAAACAAAAATTCAATCCACAATAAACTTTAATCATTTCTTATTTCCCAGTGAAAATAAAAGCTAGCTTTAAATGTGATTTTCAGTTGGACTATCTTACGGTGTGACTCAAGCCTTCTACCTTGTATTGTGTGGAACACAGGTCAAGATGATCTCTTCTCAAAAGATCACATACAGACAAAGGGACAGAAATAGCATTGTGGTTCATGGTTTGGAGTCCGATGATACTTAGACACTGCTTTTAAGTTTGGCTTTCTGGTTTGGTTCTGCCTCTGCTGGGTTTTTAGCACAGGAAATCCACTTCTGCTGAATGCATTTTGGAAAGTGCGTGGAAACCGGTAGATGGCAGAAGCGCACTGCCTAAAATCAGAATGGCCTCTAAGCAGCACTCCTTAGCCTTGCTCTGGATCCGGGCTTTGCGGGGGAGGGGAAGAGGTGTAGGGCTTACTGTTACAGATCCGCTGACCCCTGTCTCCTCCTTTACTCCAGGGGCTCTAATGGCAGGCCTGGGTGCTGTTCCCCTAGAGCTTCTCCAGCACTCGGCCAGGAGGGAGGACTCTAGCAATCCCGTCTGTAAGGTGACAGTGCAGTTGGAGCTTAGGGTGGCCCAAGAGAAGAAGTCTTTCACTTTCCCAGCACTGTGGTCCTGGCAGTTGTTTGAAGAGGGTCCTCCGCTTGCCTGGGACGAGGGTTCTTAGCCTCTGCTGGGAATAAGGCAATAGGTAAACCGGCTACTTTTCATAAATAACCTCTGGTCTCCGCCATCCATGTTGCTCATTCATTTTCTCTTTCCTTAAATGTGTATTTAATTCCTACCATGAGGAAGGCATAAGGGTACAACCATAAGTCAGACGCGTTCAGGCAGGGCAAGAAGCCTTCAGCTCAGTTATGAGGGGTATATGGGCCATGAGTAGGTATGAAGACAGGTCGTGGTTGCTTCACGGAGGGCGGGTAGAGGACACGGGTGTCATGGATGCGCTTTCCAGTGGGAGCCAAGACTAAAGGAGATCTCTAGGGCAATTTGGAGCAAGCCAAGCAGAGTCAGGAGAGGAAAATTCCAGTCTAGAGTCTACACTGAAGATAAGAAGAATGTAGCCCAACTCAGCTGGAGGAGAGTGGGGTGACCTGGGACCTTGAGAGGTTGATTGAAATCTAGGCTGGGACAGGGATATGGGAGAGCTGGAAGGTGGGCCTTGCACACCCTACCAAGGACTTTGCTTTGGCTTGAATTTACTTTATCACCTAGAAGCTGTGAAAGCTTATAAAACAGGCAGCATCCTGACTGTGTCTGCTCTTCAGAGGGGCCATTCTGGTGGCATTTACAGAATGGACTGGAGGGAGGCAGAAGGGGAGATAATGAGATGAGCATTCCTGATGGTCACAACGAGGTCGGTCGTGGCGAATGGACAGAGAGAGGCGAGGGCATGGCTACCGAGCTATTAGGAGGGTAGAAAAGATATCTGGGGACTTCCTCTTTGTGGGGTGAGAGCAGGAGACAAGAATAACCCCTTAGCATTGATCTGGGGTACCCTCAGAGACTTTGTTGTCAGTAACCAGGTGTAGTACTGGGCAGAAAGGCAACACTGAACCCCAGTGATGTGCAAAGAACTTTGTCAGAACCTCAAGAGCACGGAACTATAATTGGTTCGTATTCATTTATCAGTTCATTCATTTCAGCAACATGCATGGGTCGTCTAGTTTGCAGAAGGCAGTGTGCTGGGTCTTGTGTACAATACCAGTATGAACAAAAAATGGTATATTCCAATCTTCAAGGTGCTTAGAGAACATTTGTTTCTTCTTAATATTTTTTCCTGTTGTGTTTACTGCTTTGATTCTACATTTGGATTATATTTAGGTTGGATTGCATTATACATGTTCTCGTGTTTTTCAAAATCATTTTTATGGAAGCGTCCTCACTTCATCTAGAATAAAAGCTGCTTGGGGGGAGGGGGGGTGAGTCAGCAACCAAAACACTGATGGTTTCACAAAAAAAGGCATTTTGAAAATTCTTGTCAAATGAAATAAAATAGAATTCCCAGAGCTATTTTTGACACATCGTTTGGAATTCTCTTGCCGTTCGTATTATCATGAGAATTGGGAGGAAGGGAGGAAAGGAAGAAAGGAAAGAAGAAAGAGAGAGAGAGAGAGAGAGAGAGAGGAAGGAAGGAAGGTAGGAAGGAAGTGGGAGGGAGAGAATTAGTTTTTTTCTGGTGACATTCTTGTAACACTACAAACAAACAAAGCAAACAAGTGGAATGGAAAAACAGCTGAATAACTGGATTCTGCAATGTGCAAATTGGACAGATCGCTGATAGGATCCCTAATATCTAGGAGGTTTACTCTAAAGACACACACAACCATGATGTACCACTTGCGGATTCAGGCTTGGAGATCTTTTTATTCTTTCATCCACTTAGACAAGCCTTTGTGTCCTTACTAAAGATACATGGAGCTCCTGTGTGAGCACTGATGATACAAGGTTTAACACAATAGGCACAGTCCTTCTCGGGATGCTTAAGCTCTAGGAAGGACAACAGACCTTAGACAAGCAAACACAAGTGTATTGGCTTCCCACAATAGTACAAACCTGTGTTAATCTACCAAGATTTGGCTCCCTTGTGACAGTACATTTGTGGAGGAACTGTGTAGTTACGCTTATGAGACAGGGAAAATCTAACTGAGTTATGGGGATCTGAATCCATTGCTTTGGTCATCATTCCAAAGCTAGAATGACACTGTATTTTTATGGTCCAGTGAAATAAGCGCCTAATGACAGGAGAGTTTCCCAGGTCCTTAGAAAGAGCCTCTGCAGCCTCTGCTAGGCTTCACTTTATGTAAGAGCTCGGATTGATTGGAAGTAGCTTCCTGGCGTGCCAAGCTGAGCAAGATTAGTGGGGAAGGATTGTTTTCAAATGAGCAATTGTGTAGGAAGGGAGGTGGGTGACACATGGCACATATTAGTGCATCCTTCACTGCACTAGAGCTTAATCAATAATATCGACATATTTTAAAGAAAGCAAGCATGGAGAAGTTGAAATGTACCATCTAGAAACACAGGGATTAGAGAAGGAGCCAAGGGTAGAACTGTTCCATTTCTGACTCTGCGAGACCCTGACTGACACACAGGTCTCTAAGCAGGTGAATGCTGTCAGGGGTCAGTCGTGTCTATCAGGCAGCATCATGGCATTGAGAGTCTCCAGAATATGCTTTTCATTGCTCAGATTCTACACTCAGAAGGGCCTTTTGCTTTAGCTGCCAAGTTCACTGGTACCAGGAAGGAAGATGATCGATAAGAAGTTTGGGATCGTTTGGGAAAGAACTAAAATCTGCTTCCTGGAACTGTAAGCCCGAGGGTTGGTTAGGCCTTTGGTTATGGCAAATTCCTCCCTAGATCTCCTAAGGTTTCCTGTTGGTCAGCCTGGCCTGGTCACATGCATTGCCTGGAAAGTGTCTTCCTATGGACTTTAATGAAACCCATACGAAGTTTTATCAGCTAGCCAAGTAACCTAGTTCATAAAACTTGTCTGCAGAAAACTGATAACAAATTATTCAAGAAACTCACACTTCTATGTTTGGATGCATATAAGCTTTTAAAATAAACAAATGTGACAATTAAAAAATATATGCATTCAATTTCAAAGATTTTTGGCAAGAAACCACTATTCACTTTCTCTTCTCACCGGCATCTTCCCCTGGTCTCCTTGCAAATTCTGCAAAAATCTTCGGTCTTGAATGTATTTAAATGCAAATTCCAAGTTTACCCACACATTCTGTTAATGATGTGAGAGTTCTAATGTATTTTATTTCTCACCTAAAAGATGAAGCAAAATGCAAATTTGAAGAACATTGGAGGAGTTTTCTTTCTGCCTTTTTAAAAATGCCTCCAACAAGTGCCACCTTTCAGGTTGAAATACACAGAAAAGAAGTGCCTAATAACAATTGCTGCTTGGCCTTGGCGGTTGGCATTGTATTTCTTGCAAATGAGTATCTCAGGATTGAGTCACAGGCACTGTTTGCCACATAAAAGTGCAAGTAAAGTAACTTCCTCCTAGGAAAGACTTGAAGACATTATAGACTCAATAAAACTCTGATGTTCCAATGGCTCAGCAATCTGAGAAGTTCATTTGGAAGCAGTGCTAGAAGGGAAAAGAAAGGAAGTGGAAAACAAGAGAGGAAGGCAGGGACAGAGAAGAAAATGTGTGACAGGGTAGTGATTGGGTTAGGAATTATAGAATATTTGACAGATCAAGATCTCAACTTTATGCATCAGGCTAAGAGATTAAATCCAAGGGTTAAGATTTTCAAAGCATAAGCCAAGCTACTCACATAAAACATAAAGCTTCCTCCAGAGCAAGTGATCAGCTTGTCCAAGTGATTGATTGTTTAATAGTCGTACATTTCTCCCATCGGAACATGCAAGCAGTGAGACTGCCACTCTCCCCATCAAGAGATGGAATCAAAGTTCCTCTCACATTGACTCTGGATTTGGTCATGTAACATGCTCTGGCCAAAGGGCCTTTACATAAGTCTGAAAAGGGGTTGTGCAATGGGGCTGGCCCTTGGGAATATTATTTTGAGAGCTGGTATAGTTTAGAAGGATGAAAGATGGTATTAGTTTCCTATTGCTGCTATAACAAATTACTGCAAATTCAATGGCTTAAAACACAAATCTATTATCTTAACAGTTCTCAACATCACAAATTTAAGATGGGTCAGCAGGGCTGAGTTCCTTCTGGAGGTTCTAGGGCAGAATCTATCTCTTGCCTTTTCCAGCTTCTAGAGGCTGCCTGCATTCCTTGGCTGGTTGTTCTTTTTTCATATGGCTCTGACCACTACTTCTTCTTGTCACCCCTCCTTCTCTAACTCTGACCCCCCTGCCTCCCTTTTATAAGCACCCCTGTGATTAGAATGGGTCCAACTGTGTAATCTAGGATAATCTTCTCATTCAAACTCTTTAACTTAATCACATTTGCAAAATCCCTTTGTCATGTAAGGTAACATATTCAGGTTCATATGTTTTGGGGATTAGAGCAGAGATATCTTTTGAGGACCATTTCTCTGTCTACCACAAAGGCCAAATGCAAGAGAACCAAGAAGCCCCAACCCATACCCAACACCAAGTTACCAGATATTTGAATGAGGCCATCTTGATTCATCTATTCCAGTCCAAAATTTAGGCTTGTCAGTGAACTCAGCTGAGACCAGCAAACAAACCACCAGCATTTCCACAGAATTATAAGAAATGAGAAATCATTGATTTTTAACTCTAAGTTTTTGAGTAGTGGGACATGCAACTCTCAAACTCTAATTTAAATTATTTATTTTTATACTAATTCAACCTTCTGGAATCTGGAAATTTTATATCTTTATTGGCAAAAGTAAGGTTTCACAAAAGGGAAATAATTTTATGACTTCCACAAATAGTTCTTCTCCTCTTGGTATGAGAACTCATACCTTTCTTATGTTGTACCACACCCATTTTCCAACCTACCTCTAAATATCATATTCTTTTTAGAAAGTTTAAGAGAAGAAGAAGACTTTTAAGTTCAGCATTCTAATTGATTCTCTAGTAAATATCTGGTTGTTTCCTTTAACCTCTACATCTTTTTTTCTTGATATAATTTAAAATGCTAAGAGCTATTTGTGGCCATTATCAGTACTATTGGAAATTGTTCCAATTTTTCCTTTTGTGAAACCACAAATGCTTGAAAATATTTCCTTATTCATCGTAACTCTTGAACTCATTGAAGTCTGTTCTATAGTATCCTTCATGTTTTTATATTCCTAGGACATTTATGGACTCCTCTATTCCAATTAAATCATCATCTATCACCTGAAATTTGTTAAGCACTATCTCTGGATTGGGCTCTGTGGAGTGCCATACAAATCAAGTTAAAAAGACAGAGCCACAGCTCTCCAAGAAGTTCTGTAAAATTTAATTCGTCAGGCTCATTGGGGAAACAGTAAAAGGTCTCTTTGGTCCTTCATCAACTCAAATGTGAAATGCTTGATTTGCAACTCAAGTTCCTGACTTTGAAGATTGCTGTTTTGCATTCTAGGTCATCTCATTTTTTGGAACTTTACCTTGAATGTCAATCCCATCACTTGGGAAAATAGGCAAAGCTGAGATAGATCACTCTTAATTATATTCTCCACCATGGAGCGTTGATTGACAAGCAAGGAGATAGGTATATGTTCTATTTTCGAAGCTTCTTTGATGGATATACATGCCCGATCAATTCTTCTATCTTTGTATCATATCTCCTCCCTTATCTAAGGTTTCTTTCCTCTGTCACCATGTAGCTTGTCTATGAATTATTCGAAATTATTCACACTGAGAGGTGGGTTCTGTGTTGTCCCTCATATCTACTTTGCCTTTAGTAACTTGCTTATAAAGAACAGAATGCAGTAGAAGTGGAGTTAACATAACTTTTGAGAAGTGATGTTGCATACTTCTGAAAAGCCCTTGCAGCTCCTGCTGGGTTGACTCAGGACACTTGTTCTGGGGGAAGCTAGCCACCATGTGACAACATCTGAGACCACCATGCTGGCAGGACCATGTGTAGCTAATTTAGCCAGCAACTCTGGCTGAGCTTTCAGTGGCTTTAAGCACCAACTGCCACCCCTGTGAATGCATCCTCTTAGAGGGCCTGCATGGTAGGCCTTCAGTAGACTGCAGCTCCCGCCTCTAGTTGACTGCAACTGCATGAGGTATTCCAAGTGCCATCTACTTATATAAGCCCTTCCCAAATTCTTGACTATGACATCATGAGCAAAATAAAATGATTGTTGTCTTATTCCATTATATTACAGGGTAATTTGTTATGCAACAGTAGTAACTGGACTAGTCTTAAAAAGAAAAGCTTGTGTAGATGTCAATTTCCCAAAGATGGCCTTGGGAGGAAACATTGACTCATGTTCCAGGTTCAGGAGCCTGTTCTCTGAGGGAGGGCTCATTGAAAAGAGGCACTGAAACTGGGTATTTGGAATTTAGGGTTCTAGACTAAATATTGCTACCGATTACCATGTGAGTGTGGTCAGATCATTATCTCTGCAGGACCTCGTTTTCTCATCTGTAAAATAGAAAACTGGAGCCAAATAATATGTATGTTTTCTTCCAGGCTTTAAAAATTTTATAATTCTAATGACTTTTTAGAATTCTGAGATAGACAAATCTATTAAATGAATTGACATGTAATATCTCCTTGAAGAAAACAGCCGATTTCCAAGTGGATCGGTTCACCTATAAATCTGTAGGAAGTTCTGCCCGAAAGTACTGAAGGGCTTGATTCTAGGTTTAGGAAATGATGATGCTATCTTAAAGATTTTTATTGAACTGAAAACAGTGAGTTTTTAAAAGATGGTAGTAATTAGAAAACCCTTTCTCAATTCCACCGTCATTAACTTAAGAGAGGTGTTACGTGTTATTTGAAATCACTGCATGTTACATTTACTTAAATTATTTGTCATAGGATACATAGCCATTTCTTTTCCTTTAAAATTATTTTATTTTTATCCAATTTTTATCCAATTTCTTCATTGTTGCTGTTTTCTTTGGGGCATGATCTTCTCATTAGAAACTAAGAAAACTTGAATGTGTGAATGGTGCCCACCTCACTCAAGGTGTAGGAGAAAGCAGCCATTTAATTTTTGTATATTTATATTATATCTAATTTTTATATTTAAGTTATAATATATTAAATATAATAATATAAAAAGTAGGAATTATTTTTATAATAAAAACAATAAAGATTTAAGTGTCTATTCTTCAGATAAAGAGGTAAAATGAAGATGATCTTTCATGATTTCATTCATTCTTATGACTGCATGTTACTTTGCATGTAATAGAGGGTTTTTTCCCCCACCACACTATATTATTGCTGAGGGAACGCAGAAAAGGAGATCATTAATTTTAAGTAGAGGAATCAGATAAGGCTTCTAAAGGAGGGGTGACAAATGAGTTTGGTTAATAAATGACAGAGCTAGAATTTTAACCCAGTCTGTCCCAACCCCAGACTCAAGCTCTTACCCCTGTATGGTACTGTTTCCCCAGGTCCCATGTATTGTCTGGGCCTATCTACAGCCCAAAACTAGCTTCATTCCTGGGCCTCTATGACTGTGGCAGTTACGGTACTAATAATATTTTAATACTAATAGTAAAACTAATACCCAACACTAATTAAACACCCCACAGAAGCCAGGTCCTTTATTAATAGGGAAATCATATAATTTATTATCCAAATAGGAACATGTTTTTAAAGATAACCTTGTTGGGATATAATCGACATACAACAAACTGTGCATGTTTAAAGTATAGAATTTAATGAATTTTGACCTATGTATTCACCCTTGAAGCCATAACCATAATCATAGTAGTGAACATCTCTATTACCCCTGAAATTTTCCTTCTGCTTCTTTGTGATCCCTATCAAGCACACTCACCTCTGTCCCCTGATAACCCCTGGTCTACTTTCTGTCACTGTGGATTGGTTTTAATTTTCTGGAATTTTAGATAGAATTATGCTGTGCTTACTTTTTTCTGCCGGTGGTGGGGGGAAGAAGTCTGGCTTTATTTATTCCTTCTAAGTTGTTGTGTGTACTGAAGTTCATTCCTTTATTTTGCTGGATACTATTCCATTGTATGAGTACAACAGAGGTGATTCATCCATTTACCTGCTGATGGGCATTTAATTGATGTCAGTTCTTAAAAATTGCCAACAAATCTACTATAAGCACTCATATAAAAAATGACTTGGAATTTTATAGGTAGAGAAAGCTTAACTCTTTTTAGCTCCCTACATCGACCATGTCCATCTCCCTTTGGGTCATAGCAGATGGCATTCTTCATGCCTAGAGCTCTTTTCTCTAAAAGCCTCATCTCTGTTTAACACTCCCTCCCCCAACCTCGACCTGTCATCTGGCAATCTCCATTGCACCCTTCAGGTCTCTGCATAGACCTCACTTCCTCCTAGAATCACTTCTCTGACTGTCATCAGTGGTGGGGTACCCCTGTCTATGTCCTTGCCTAGATATATTTTATATCTCTACCTCCCTCCATTATAGGACTTACCACTGAGTATTGTAACTGGTACTCTGTATATCAAAGTTCTTTCAGAGTTTACATTGGTTGGCTAAATATATATTAAATGATTGAATGAACAAAGAGCAAAGAATAGGATCAAAGATAACTACAGAAAGGAATTAAGTATCTTCTGTAATTAGATTGTGGTGATGATTGAACCATTCTCTGAATATACTAAAGTCAACGAATTATACACATTGAATGAGTGAATTATATGTGAACTATATCCCAATCAAGCAGTTTATAAAGAGGAAATTGAGAAATAGTCATTCTGATGGAATAACATACTAAATTAAGGAATAACCAAAAAATGAGGCTGGAAGTAGGCCTTACCATTTCAGAATCAACTCTAAGTGTTCTGGAGGACCGAGTGATCAAATTCAACTTCCCCTCAAGTTTTTTATCTTAATATTGTGTCTTTACTTGATTCATTTACTTACTTACGGATTCATTTTTCCAAGCAATATTGGGAGTATATTAAGATTAAGTTTCTAACTGCTTTTGTGTAACTTTCCCGCTGAGAGTAGCAATCTGATCTAGAATGTATAGCGTAATAAACTAGGAGCAAAGGGGAGTTTATTCCATACTTGGAGCTATAGCTCTCCAGGAGACCTAATACAAATCAGAACCCCTATTTTCTGCATCACGAAGAGTAAGTGAGGATTTACCATGATGATAAAATTGAGAAGGGCATTTGAGGCAGAGATATAATCTGAAACAAACAAACAAATAAATAAACAAAGGGCAGAAAGGCATTAATAATCATCATCACCGGAGGACTTGTCCTGTGGTGTGAATCTACAGCATGTGGATGGGTAGGTAGGGTTAGGCATACAAGACTAGACTAGAGAGGTGGGTTGGTGTAAAATCTCTTTTGTCCTGGAAATTACTTTGGATTTCATCCTATGGTCAAGGGAGAGTGACATTTTTTAAGAAGGAACGAAGGACAGAAGGGTCATCATGAGGATAAATGTGGTAAGAGCCACAAAAGCATTTTGAACCCAAGGGAAAGCAGAATCAAAAAATCTCTTTTACTTGTCTAATTTGACTGTAGCATAAAGTTAACTTCTCATTTGGGGGTGCCTGGGTGGCTCAGTGGGTTAAGCCTCTGCTTTCGGCTCAGGTCATGATCTCAGGGTCTTGGGATCGAGCCCTGCATCAGGCTCTCTGCTCAGCGGGGAGCCTGCTTCCTCTTCTCTCTCTCTCTCTGCCTGCCTCTCTGCCTACTTGTAATCTCTGTCTGTCAAATAAAAAAATAAATAAATAAATCTTAAAAAAAAAAAAAAGTCAACTTCTCATTTGAATTCCAGCTTTCTTATGACCATCTCCATTTTCTAACCCCCTTCCATGAAAGTCTCTGGTTCCTGGCATAGCTTTGTTGTTTGTTTATTTATTTATTTGAAAGAGAGGGAGAGCACCAGTGGAGGGAGGGGCAGAAGGAGAAGGAGAGAGCAGACTCCCCGCTGAGGCCAGAGCCTGAGTCAGGGCTGGATCTCACAAGCTTGAGATCCTGACCTGACCGGAAATGAAGTCTGAAGCTCAACCAGACTGAGCCACCCAGGCACCCCTCCCAGCATAGTTCTGAATGCGCACTCTCCTAAGTGCTCTTAGGAGGTCTTATTTTGTGTGTTTAGGATTAAGGAGGGATGTGTACTCTTGACTCTTCTACTTTTGAGGACTATCTTTTAGCCGTATAGAAATTCCTTCCTGAATTGTTTATCCTAAACAATATGTCTTGAAGGGAACACTGTTTTAACCAACCTGATTTTTATCTTTTTAAGCCAGCTTAATTTGGCAGTTACTCCTTGACTCCAACCCTTTGTTAGACATATTTCATACATGTCAATAGGTTATTTGTGAGTATTTTGTATATCGTATGTATGCATAATCATAGAGGCATATTCATCATTTATTTCTGCATAACAAATGATCACAAACTTAATGACTTAAAATACCACACCCCCCCTTTATTAGCTCACCATCGTGAAGGTCAGAAATCCTGGCAAGCTCGGGTGGGTTTAGAGAACCCACCTTTAGGATCTCACCAGACTGAATTCAAAGTGTTCACATGGGCCAGGTTCTTACCTAAAGGCCCAAGGAAGAATCCACTTCCAAGTTCATTCAGATTGTTGGCAGAATTCAGAACAAGGACATTCTGTTACATAACCACAGTATAATTATCAAAATTGGGAAATTCTGTTTTGTTCAAAATACTATTACATCATCTGCAGTAATACTTACATTATATCATTTTTGTCAGTAGATCTATTAGCTATTTCCATTGGACATCCAGGATCCCGTCTAGATCACCCATTGCTTTCAGTTATCATGGTCCTTTCAATTCCTTTAACCTGGAGTATTTTCTCAGCTTTTCTTTGTCTTTCTTGACCCTGATATAATTTAAAGATGAGTTAGTTTTACGAAATGTTCCTCGATTTTGATTTTCCTGATTTTTTTCTTGATTAAATTCAAGATAAGCATTTTTGGCAGGAATACTAGACAGGCAACGTTCTCTTCTCCTCACTGCATCATTTCAGAAGTCCTGTGAGTTGATCTGTCCCAATGTTGGTGATATTAGCCTTGATCACTTGGTTTCATTGGTGTCTTCTAGGTTTCTACCCTGCAGAATTTCTCCATTCCCCTTTGTAAATAATTTGTGGAGAATTACTTTGATCTATGCAAATATCTGTTCCTCATTAAACTAACTTTAGCATCTAATGATGATTTTTAGAATTTCTGTCATTTTCTCTATACTTATTAGTTGGCATTCTGTTGTAAGGAAAACTGATTTATTTATTTATATCAGTATGCGCTCACAGATTTTTATTTTACTCAATTTACTATAGATAGTTTATATCCTCATTGATACTGAGGCTCAGTTTCACCCAGATCTGGCCAGGGGGATGATTTCAAGTTCTTCCCATGTCCTGTGGATACATCCTCATCATCTTTGATGCTTCCTTATTTTTTGGTGCACAGAAATGTTTCAGAATTGTTTTATATTTGAACCCCAAATCAATCTTTTCTCCAAGGAGACCTGTGGCTTTTTAGAGTAGAATGTAATTTTGAAATCAGTCAATCACTAGGTATGTTTATTGCTTCTGGTGTAGTATTACTTTTGTGACTTCACAGTAGAGAAAGCTAGGACATAAGACACACACACACACACACACACACACATATGTGTGTGTGTGTGTATATATATATATATATATATATATATATATATATATATTTGTTTTAACAAACTTGAATATTAGGTTAGTAGTTTTGCTTGTTTATTTATAGAAAATAGGTGGATATTGTTGTTCTACTTATAGATGGGAGAAATAATCATAAGGACTAGAAATACTGTTTTTTTTTTACTGTTTAGTACTAAACAGTACTAAATCTATTTTTGATACTTTTTTAGAACAGTTTTAGGTTTACAGATAAATTGAGAAGATTTGAGAAGATAGTGCCGAGAGTTCTTTTGTGTTTCAATCCCATTTTCCCCTATTATTACACTTGATCTTAGCCAAATCCCCTATTATTAACAACCTTCATTAGTATGGGACATGTTATAATTAATTAAGCAATATGGATACATTATTGCTAATTAAAATTCACAGTTTATTCAGATTTCCTTTACCTAATTTTCTTTTTATGTTTTAGGGTTGCATCCGGGATGCCATATTACATTTCGTTGTCATGTCTTTTTAGGCTTCTCTTGACTGTGACAATTACTCAACCTTTCCTTATTTTTTATGATCTTGACAGTTTTGAGGAACACTGGTCAGATATTTTATAGGATGCTCTTCTGTTGGCATTATCTGATGTTTTTTGTATAAATAGACTAGAATTGTATGTGTGTTTTTTAGAGGGAAACAACAGAGATGAGAGGACATCTTCATCACATTATATCACATGTACATCCTGGCAATATGATTTTTCACTGTTGACATTGACCTTGGTCACATTCCAGAAGGAGTATGTATCAGGTTTCTCCACAGTAAGGTTATTCCCCTACCCATGCTTCTGTAATACATTCTTTGGAAGAAAGTCACTACCCAAAGCCCACAGGATTTTCTCTCCTCGAGGGTAAAGTATCTACATAAATTATTTGGAACTCTTTTGTGGGATATTTGTCTCTTTTCCTTCATTTACTTATGCATTCATTTATTTGTATCAGTACGTCCTCATGGATATTTATTTTTACTTGGGGTTATAATCCAATACTACTTTATTTATCTTGCTGCTCAGATTGTCCTAGCTTTGTCCACTGAGAGCTCTTTCAGTTGGCTTCTCTGTCCCTTTGATGTACTCTTATTAATGTGGTTTTTGTTTCTTGTTTTTGAGCACTTCCTTATTTTCTGGCCCTATGAGATGCTCCAAGCTCATTTTGTGTATTTCTTGCCTCTGTAGGCTTGCTTTCCATAGTACTATTTGTTAGTCATTTTTAAGCTATATTCTGTGTAGGTCTGAGCAAATGAGTAATGTGTGATGGGGAATGGGAGCCAGTTTTCTCACTCTTAGAGAAGGGAGTTACAAATGTGGAAAGGAGGAAGAATATAAGGTACTCTGTGGGCTTGGACTAAAATTTAACATTTCAATATAAACTCATGGTTTTAGATTTAGGGATATCAGGCAAAGCTCTTTATCTCAAAGTCTATTCTGTGTAGCACTAAAACGGCTGTTCTAGATTTCTAAGCTTACTGTTGACCTGCTATATCTTTTCATATCCTTTTATTTTCAAAGTGGATTTTCCATAGATGGAAGTAATTAGATCTTTTTACTAAAGAGGGCAAAATCTTTGCCCTTCCATTGAAGTATTTGGTCCATTTATACCTTATATAATTGTTGAATCCCATGGAGTCTTTATCCCACCTCCCACCACCATCCTTTGTATCTCTTTCTTCTCAGGTATCCTGCCCTGCAAATTCTATCCATTGCAGAACCTGGAAATTCCAATATCTGGATCCTTAACAAAATGAAACTCCTTCCCCATGTGGGCTTCTTCCTGTTTTACGGCAAGGAAAAAGTCTGGGTAATTGTGGTATAACCGTGATTCCTATCTTGTGTATTTCCCTTCTCATAAGGGTTCTGATACTGGGCTGCTTATTGTTTGATATCTAAAAAAAAGTTGTCTCACATATTTTCATCTATATTTATTATTGATTTTAATTTTTATGTATGGAAATTTTTTTTGCAGCATGTGAGTGGTTTGTGGATGTTGTTTGTTATGGGTAGTGTCTGTGTTGGGTGTGTGTTGTTTCAGTATTTTATGTTTGTGTGGAGTATTGTGTTGTGTTGTTGGTATGTCTGTGCTGTCCATGTGGTGCATATGTAGTGTGTATCTATAGCTATTTTTGTTGTGAGTACAAGTCTAGTACAGCTACTCTGTTATGCCTCAAAGGAGAGCTATCCCCCAAATTCAACTTTTAAACTAAATATATCAATAAATTACCATAGACCATGATATAGTTAGTTATTCTGACTACCTTAATACATAGCTTGTGTTTTTTTTTTCTAAAAATTTTTCCAGGTTTGTTGAGGTATGATTGACAAATAAATGCTGTACATGTTTAAAGTGAACAACATGATGTTTTGATATATGTATACACTGTGAAATGATTTCTCCAATCAAGCTAGTTATAAAAGTGGTACTTTGTAGATACTTTGCAGGTAATTTTCCACTGCTAAATTACCTGAATATCTTCAAATAAGGTCTTTCCCCCTTTCAGATAACTAGAATTCTGGCCAAAGACAGAAAAAGAGAAAGACGTGCGATATGACAAGATGTGAATATTGTGTAGGAACACAGAATTTACAAGGACTCTAACTCAAGGTGAATTAAGCATAAAAGAATTTATTGGCTTTTATTACCAACATCCCAGTGTATCTGGCTTTGTTTATACTTTTGGGAGCCTGTCTCTCTCCATTTCTCAGCTCTTCTTTCTCCTTTCTCCCCTGTGTTGGTCCTCTTGGCTAACAGTTCAACACTTGAGGCCTCTGGCTGACATTCTGCCAGATTAACCATCCGAGCAAAAGAGAGCTCCTCGGTCAGTCAACGAATACTTATTGACAGGCTGATATATATGGAACAGGGGGTATACACAATGGTGACCTAGAAAATTAATCAAAGAGCTTATGTTCTGATATCATAAGAGAGAAAATAAATGAGTAAATAAAATAATTTGGGCCTTGGGTATTAATATGAAAAAGAGAATACACAGAATGTATGTAATAATGTGGTAGAAAGTAAATATGATGACTACTTCATTTTACCGTCCTGAGTGTCCTTGCTGTGTAAGAGGCATTTGACTTAAGACATGCATTATGATGGGAAGAAAAAGGTAGCCAAGTATAGTCTAGGGAAAGGCTATTGCGAGGGAGAAGAAAAGCAAGTGCACAGCTTCTAACATGGGAATCTGCATAGCCATGTTTGAGGTAGAGATGAAGTGAGCGAGCGTTTAGAAATATCAGGTGATGAAATAAATGAGGTAGACGGGGTAGATCACAATGGCTTTAGGAGCCAAGGTAAGCTTGGATTCAATCCTGGTTATAAGGAAACTGTAATAGGACCAGCCAAGAAATGTGTGATCTTCCAAAATGGTCATCCTGCAAACTATGTGAAGGATTTCCCAGCACCAAACCAGGGTCAAGAGTTTTAGTTTGCCTCTAGGGATATGCGACCCCTAAATCAGTCACTGCAGCCAGCATAATGCAGTGCTTCGATTAACCCCATCTCAGGCTGTCGCAACCCCTGGGGCCAGATGGCGAGGTCAACTCTCTCTGCGCGACATGAACCAAAAGTGGGGATAGGGACGACCCTCTCACACAGACGGGTTATTTTCAGGAGAAGAGTAAATGAATGCCGGGTAGAAACAGGTGTCCTGTTTCTACACGTCCACTCCACAGTCCAACATAAGGGTAGAGCTGTTGCCAGTATTGAGAAAGTCCTGGATCCTTGCTGTGTTCTGAGAGCCGTCACTCCTAATGTCAGAAGAGTTGTCCTCACCAGTTTGAGGGGTAAGAACTAAACATTGGGAAAGAGTTTGAACTCTGAACAAGGTCTTCTGGGCCCTAAAATCATACGCAAATGTAAAATCTCCCCTGAAATAAAGTGAAAATAGGTTTCTGACATTAATTTTTTGTAAACCATGACCAAAAATCACTGGAGAGTCCACATTTAGTGAAAAGCCTTGTTCGGTAATAAGTTCCAACACGGTGAGGAGAGGCCAGCTTCCTCACATGTCTACAGCACAAATACTCTCTATGGGAAACTCAGGTGTGTCTCAGTCTCTAAGGAGTCAATTACTGAGTCACTTTGGAGAACTCCTATGCTATAAATCACTAGTATTCTGTGGTATTCATCTGAGAATTCTGAGGGAAAGGAATTGAAATACTGGTATTGCCAGTAAGCATGCAGCCTGTCCTCTGTAAACAGCAATTCTCCACAAAGGTTGGAGGAAAAATTGCTAATGCAGCGCCCATCAGGGAAAAAATGGGGGCAATGAGAGGAGATTCCAGAAATTACAGATCACTGAATCGCGTCTTATCATCTCCGTTCCAGGGAAAGTGATTGAGGGTTTAATTAAGTTTGGATAGTTGAATAAGTAGAACCAGAAAGAGTTTCACTCACAGAATTTCCATATAGCCTTTGGATTTGTATAATAGAACCTGTCTTCAGGGAAAATCTGGCTCCAAACTTTTATAAAACTCCTCGTAAAAAAGAATGTCTGGCTTCTTTTATGCAGTCTGTGCTGCTGTGGCTAAGCTCAGAACATGGATGATTCTGAACACTTTTTTTTTTTCCCCCTTAATGAACAAGGTTTTGGTTGCTACATCTGTTAAAGCTCCTTGCCTATTTTGAGCTTGCATTTTCTGATGGTCCAAACAGATAGTCATCATTTTTACCCACAAGCACGAATTGAGTACTGATCTGTGCAGAGGACTATGTTAGAGGCAGAGGCACAAAGAAATATGGTCTTTATCTTTAAGAAATTTGGTGACAAAATCATGGCCTACACAACCATTCTGAGAGGCTCTCTGTCAGGAGAGGAGAGCTTGAGCACCAATGATCTCGCAGATTGTCACTGGGAAGCTGGGAATTATTTTAGTCTTAGAGAAACAAACAACTCTCTGACCTGAGAATAGGAGATAGGTAGGTGACCAGAGCTGTGTCATTCTTGATTTTCTTCAGTTTCTACATGCTCCTCCTGGATTAGCTTTTTTAATGGGGCCATTTTACATACCCGTTCTTTCCATGTGCTCCTGATGTCCTACTTTACTAGCCCCGGCCTCTCTAAAGCAGATTATATTCTGCTTCCTATTGTATATCTCCATCATAAAAATCTTAATAGTACAGGCGTCATGGAAAACAGTGTGGAGGTTCTTCAAAAAATTAAAAGTAGATCTACCATATGACCCAGCGATCTCTGTTCTGAGTGTGTATGCAAAGGAAATTAGTACCTCAGAGAGACATCCTCACTCACATTATTCACAACAGCCAAAGTATGGAAACGATCTAAGTGTCCACCAGTGGATAAATGGATAAAGAGATTGTGATATATATAATAAAAAGGAAATCTTACCATTTACAACAACATAGATGAACTTGGAGGACATTATGCTACATGAAATAAGCCAGATACAGAAAGAAAAAACTGTATACTCTCCTTTACATGTAGAATCTAAAAAAACTGAGGTCATAGAAGCAGAGACTAGAATGGTGGTTATCAGAGGAGAGGAGGTGAGGGAAGTGGGGAGATGTTGGTCAAAGGGCACAAAGTTGCAGTTATATGCGATGAATAAGTTCTAGAGATCTAAGGTACAGCATGGTGACTACAGTTAACAATATTGTATTGTACACTGGAAATTTGCCAAAAGAGTGGATCTCAGGTCCTCTCAACACATACTTGTAACTAAGTAAGGACTAGAAAGAACCAATATATAAGTAAATAATATTGAAAAATTAAAGTTAAGGTGGACCCAGTAATCTTAATAATATCCTTTTTAGTCTAGTCTTAGCATTGACATAGATATGTGTCATCTTGTTATTTAATATTGGTGTTTAAGATTTTGCAGTGGTTCTCTATCTCTTTCTCTCTTTTCCCCATATTATTTCAATCCATCATAAGTTAAAATTCCCTAAAATAAGGTTGAATTGTCACTAACAATGTACTTTGGAGAATAAAAACATTTCCTTTTAAAAGGGTGTGCTCCTGAGAATATGAATCCTGACGAGGAAAAACAAAAACACCATTGGCTCCTGTAATAAAGCCAGTACCGGCAAAAATAACAATTCATCTCACAGCCACCCATGCTTGAGCATAAATCAAGATGCAGTGAATTTACGGACTGTAGCCAAGAAGCTAGAGATAAAAATCTGAGAATATTGATTATTCTAAGTACACTGAAAAACTGATTTAAGAAAATTAATTAAACACCCCAAAATCCAAAAAAAATTATAAATAAACAAAAAATAACAATCCTCAGAATCTTCTCCAGAAATCATCGTATCTCAATCACTTTCTTTTAAGCTGATAGAGAAGAGGCTTTTCAGATAAGTGCTAATCTTTACCCCAAAAGTTTCAGTAGTTGTCTGACTGCCTCCAGATTCACTTTGAAGTTTTTTTTTTGTTGTTTTTTGGTTTTTTTTAGGTCAAACAAGGTGCTGCTAGCTCTTTTGAAGTATAAAAGAGAAAGAATGTTCTTCAAGTTGAACCAGCTTGCAGATTATTAGTATTACCACTGAAAAATGGGAAATGCCCATGATGAGCTTCCAAAATGGAATTAGTCTGCACAACTACGAAGACCAAATGTTCTTTATGTTCCGAAAGGGAGAAAAGCTATCCATTTTTTTTTTTTTTTAAAGACAGATGATAGCACAAAGTAGGCAAGGTACATTAGATCAGCAGTTAGTACAGTATTTCATCTTAGCACACCATTAAAGTGATTAAAAATCTCCCTATTCCAAGCCCTATCACACTCAATCTCAGTAGACATTACCTCTTACTTCATCCTAAGAATTCAAGCCTTCAAGTTTAATCTCCCTTAACTGTTCTGCCTCCCCTCCAAACTTATGTATATCCACTTCTGTCTTTGAGTCCTTTTCTTGTATTTCAGAGCTCGTGGGAGGGGACCCTTGTTTGGCTGCTTGTGGACTGTCCAGAAAGACAGTGGCTTTAGAAATCTGGGTGGGCTCTTTCTCCTAATACCACTATGATTGGAAAGAGGCATTCTGGAGCTGGTGCACATGTTTTGTAGTGGCAACACTGGCCTAGGCTCCTTTGATCTTTCTGTCCCTTTTGACTTAGCACTTGAGTCCCATCTGGAGAGTTGCCTCATGATCAAAAAATGGTCATCGTTGCTCTAAGGGCTACCGTGACAAAAAAATGGTTACAGTAGCCCTCATGTCCACATTCTTGGAAATAGGAAAGAAGACAGGAAAAAAATCAAAAGGACATCTTATTATAATCAATAATATTTTAATAACTTTATGGGGTGACAGATGATAAATAGACTTCTTGTGGGGGATCATTTATAATGTATAAAAATCACTATGATGTACACCTGAAACTAATAAAATATTGTATGTCAATTATACTTCAGTTTTTTTAAAAGGCTACCCTACTGCTTAGATAGCCATCTTCCCAAGGAGATTTCCCACACCAAGCAATTTGTTTGTCTGCTCGGGCAACTGTGCTGTCATATAGCCAGCCCTGTCTGCAAGGAAAGACAAGAGACAGTTCTTCTAGAGCTTGGCACATCTCTGCCTCCCCCAGACAAGGATTGTGTTTGAAAGGGAAAAGATGAAAATGAATTTGAATAAGCAGTTCAGTCACTGCCATGACATCTTAGGACATTTTTAGTATCTTTAAATTTTCTCCTTGTTGAGATGCTACAAAAAGGGCAGTGTGGAAAGGAGCAGAAGTTTTGGAATCAGATGGTTGTTCCAGTCCTGAGTTCATCATTAATTAGCTCTGGGATCTTGCTCAAATTATTTAAATTCCCAAGCTGTAGTCTGTGTATAAAATGGAGATTAAAAACACCCACTGTGACACATATTTGGGGGACTAAGTAAGTGTAAAGAACTAGTGTAGTGCCTGGAACATAGTAGATACTCAATCATTTGTAGGTAGGTAGATAGATAGATACATATATACATACATACCATGGTATATATATCTATATGTAGATACCAGATTGACCTATCATCTATCGATATCATGAAATAATGCTTTGATTTTTTGAAACAACTATGCTTTTCTATTGTCCCTATAGACATCTTTTTTCCCGTCTGTCAAGTATCTACTGATGTGCCCAGATTTTGTTCTTGGCTCCCTGACCCCCTAATTCTATGTTTCCAATCCATTATCTTGGTTTCAGTTAGTACTCAAATGCTGATGACTCTTAGCTAGCTCAGACCCCTTCTTTAGCTTCTGAATCACTCCTGGGTATTCTCAAAGTGTCTCTCATGCATTGAATAGTGATCCCCCCACCAAAACAAAAGATTCACACACACAGAAACTCAGATTGTGACCTTTCAGAAAAAGGGTCTTTGCGGATGTAATTAAGAAAAGGCTCTTGAGATGAGATGATCCTGGTGGGTCCTAAATCCAGTGAGAGTTGTCTTTACAGGAGATGGAAAAGAAGAAGATGCAGAGACATAAGGGAGGAGGCCATGTGAGGACAGAGGCATAGATTGGAGTGATGGGTCTATAAACCATGGAATACCAAGAATTACTGATAACAACCAGAAACTAGGAAAGAGACATGGAACACAAATCTTCCTCAGTGCCCCAAAGGAAGTAACTCTGCCAACACATTGATTTTGGATTTCTGGACTCCTAAGCTGTGAGAAAATAAATTTCGCCTGCTTGAAGCCTTTAAGTTTTTAGTAATTTGTTATGACAGCCCTAGGAAACTAATAACAGGGTCTGAAAACCGAACTCTTCATTTACTTCTCTGAATGTGTTTCTCTGCGCATATTTTCTAACTTATTTTGTGGCACCACTATTCCAACAGACAACCCCACTTGTCATCATTAACTTCATCCCCACCATATCTCTCCTCATCCCACCACTTGCCAAACATCTTATCTGAATAATCCTTGCATCTGGCCTTCGTTCTCCAAAACCATTGGCCACTTCACTGGTTCAAGCTATGGTAAGCTCTTACCTGGGCTTGTACAAGAGCTGTGCAAGAGCCTCCCAGTGTGTCTTCCTGCCCCCCAGATTTTCCCACTCAAATATATCTTCCACACATTTACCAGAGAGATCTGGCCAAAATGCAGAATTAACCATGAGCCTCACTGCTTAAAGCTCGAATGATACCCCCCTCCCTACAGGACAAAGCCCAAGAACCATGCTAGTGATGACTCAGTGTGCTCCATCTTGCCTAAGTGCCTTTGTCCATACCATCCCTAGACTTGGCAAATCCTTCTTCTCACCACTATAAACCCACTTTCCCATCTAGTGCCATTTACTTTCCATTACAATTCAATGTGTGCATCACTCTCTCAGAAGCCTTCTTAATCCCTGTCTCAAGTAGGTACCTTTTGCTGAGTTCCTGTCATACCTTGGATGTTGACTATGAGCCGTATACTTTGCACATCATACTAAATTTAAACAAATTCATTATGGTGGCAATTAGCGATAAATGGGGACTCTAACCCCCCTGCTAGTTTGAGCTCTTTGAAGGCAAGGACTTCTCTCCTTCACCTCTTTATCTCCAGAAACCAGCATGGTGTCTGGTGGCCACTTGTGCCTACATCCTCAACTTATCTTCAATAAATGGCTATTGAAGGACCAAAGAGCTTAAATTTTCTCTTATGAAACTATCATTTCCCCTTACAATGTTTTATCTCCATCATTAGTACTTGTCGACTGTTAGTAACCTTGAAGTCATCTTAAATCCTTTTTCTTATTGGCCACTACAGTAAAATTCACTCAAGTCCCTCATTTCTTCTTGAATCACACAAGGTCTCCAGCAGAGACCTGAGGGACCAGTGGTTAACGTACAGGTTCCAGAATCAGAGGTCGAATTTTTGCTTTGCCACTCCAAAAGTGTGTGCCCCTGGCCATGTTATTTGATCTCCCTGAACTTCATCCGCGTGTCTGTGTAATGGGAATGATCATCACGCCTACCTCAAAGGATCATGCCCTCTACTGGTCACTAAGGAAAAGGCATGAGATAAAGGTAGAGCATGCATCTGGTGAATTGTCACTCTGCTCTCCAGGCTTCAGTGCTCTTTATAACCTCGGCAGCTCTGTCATATAGACATGGGCTTTGCTGGAGCTAAATGTTATTTTTTATTGACCACTGCTTTCCAGTGGTGCATAGATCACTAATATATGCTATATCCATTTAGTCATAGATCTGTAAGCCTTCTTGACGCTAGAAACAGTTTTCATCCCCCCAGCATGATCTCACTGGGCTCACAGCGGGCTTTACTTGCCCTTACTATGTTCCATTCTTAACCTTCACAATACATATCCTGTTTTTATATGAAGCACACGACTTGTGCTCTGAAGTGTCATATTGCTTATAATACCTTTCTTCATGAAAGCAAACGAAAGCTTCTGGTTCTCCATCAAAATAAATTCAAATGCTGTATGATTCAAAATCCTCACTAAATAGTTTTTCCTACAACACTACTCTGACCTGCTGTGCCTCTTAGTTTCTTGTCAAGCAAAATTACCTATTGTCCACTTCAAACAACACACCTGATGATTGCTTCAAAGCCACCACACATTTTTAGTCAGGATAATATTTTAGAAAAACGTTAATACATTTTTCTCTTTGATTTTCAGGTTCACAGACCTCCCTAGTGGAATCGAGGCATCCATCCACCAAGAGAAAATCAAACTGTTGGCACAGGAAAGAATCGAAAAGCAACAAGGTAATGCTAAACTTCTGACATTTGCGGTAGCAGTTATCAGTAAGGATATAGCTTATGACCAAGTTTTCTGAGAAAGAAGGAATTTCCAAAATTCCTCTAATTCCTATTTATTAACAAGAAGAAAAAGCCTAGAAGAAACATGTAAAGCATCTTCTGTGAGAGCTAAGCCATGAGGTTTGCTGATCTGGCTAGAAATAACACTGAAGCAGTGAAAGAGGGAAAAGCCCATCTTATAGCCCTGGTGGCTCATGGGAAATGAACAGCCATTGGAAGTGAGGCAGGCAGTTGAGTCTCTGCAGTTTCAACACGTGTTGCAAGGAGCATTTTCTGACAAATTGAGGGAGATAACCACCGTGGTTTGGGGCTTCAGTTCTCTGAATAACTTTAGCAGCTCTGTCACACAGAGCTTTGGGGTTTTATATTTTTATGTCTTTTCAATTTCATTCCCTTCCTTCTTGTGAAGCTGTAGGAATCTCCAGGGCAACAACTCCCTACATCCCATAGTTCAGTGTCTGATTTATTGGTGCCAAAGAATGATGGATTCTTTCCAATGACCATGCAAATCTTCAATGAATTAGTAGGGAGAGGCTGCAAGATGAAAATATGTGCACACTTGAGAGAAAAAGATGGAAGGTCCTTATTTAAACCTACCTGCTAACAAATGTTCATTTGCCTTCCAAAGAATTGTGGCCATGATGGGATATATGAGGAAAGACCACATTTTAACCTCATATAGATTGGTTTAAATCTTACTGCAAAACTCTCATGTGTTACATCCAAGAGTCTTAAGACTGATCGAGAATCAAAACAAGTATTTATGCTAAGAGGTGCTGAGATGATTATGGGGACTGTGGCCTGACGGACTTTGTAATAAATAATTTATGAAAAAGCAGAGTGAGGAAGACATATTTTGAATGAATTGATTAGCTTTTTATTTGCTAAGTGTGGACTGTAAACCAGGAACTGTGCTCAGACTAGGCTCACAGAGAGAAATGATGCTCAGTGCCTTTGCACAGCTATTGTGTATGGAACACCATTCAAAATCCTTCATATGAATGAATTTATTAATATTAATAACCTTTCAGTAAAAAGAACAACTACTTTTACTGCTTTTCCCAGACATTCAAGGTTATACCATTGGTATAAGTGAAGCCAGAAAGTGAACCAAAACAACTGTTTTTGGAGTTCGTGTTCTTTGCCATTATGGCTTATAGCCTGTAATACACTTAAATGGTTTTATGACTAGATGCATAGGGTTGGCATTAGAGAGACCTGGGAAAATACTAGAAGAAAATTTAGGAGAATATTATTATGTCTTTTAATGGGGAGAGACTTTCTAAGCATGAACCAAATCCAAAAGCCATAAAAGAAAAGACTGGCATACTTAGTGCATGACAGAAACAAAGCTTCGTATAGTCAAAGAAGCCATATATACTTACTACGTAAATGCCTGCGTGGGGAAAAATATTTGCCATATACTTCACATAAAAGAGGTTATCAATGTTTATAAAAATCCTATAAATCAGCGAGAAAAAAATGAATAAACAAGGGGTAAGAAATGCTTTGGAAGAGAAACATCACAGAAGACAAAATACAATGACTCGTAAGCCAAGTAAAAAGATACTTAATGTCACCAATAATCAAAGCAATGCAAGTCAAAATTTTGAGGTATTTCCTACTATTTGATTGGCAAATACTCAAATATTTGGTCGGAAGTAGATTTGTAGAAGGGTGTGAATACACATACCCACCTGACTCAGAGATAGCAAGGTGTCGATCAGAATCTCAGAGATAGAGCTGTTGCAATGGTTTGAAAATTCCAGGGATAATTGCTATCGAAAGAGCCATGGTAATTTTTCTTTCTTCTCGACGCCACTGATAAAACTCATGATAAGCCACATAAGAAGTCTCAAACAAAATATATAAATTTAAACATACTTAGAATATTTGCTCTGGAGTATGTTGGGAACCCATTGCTTTCTGTTCATGATGACATGCTTCCTCTACATGAGCCACCTTGATGGAGAGAACATTTGTAACTGTGGGCTAGTTTTCATTTTATTTTTACTTTTTGCAGTGTTTTATTTCTACATAGAAGACATTTGCTATCCCCAAAACCTAAATTAATCAGAAGTCCCCCAGAATCTGATGAAGTATGAGAAAAATATGGGATTGACACTTGTTCCTATTATTTTAACAACAAAAATCCCCTGAGTTTTTGGAAGAGAGATAAGAATCTCTCAATACTTTAGGTAGGGGCCTTAGAACTATTTTTCTTCTTCTTCTTCTTCTTCTTCTTCTTCTTCTTCTTCTTCTTCTTCTTCTTTTTTTTTTAGGAAGCAGGGAAAACCAGGGAAAAAGTTGAGCTGTGTAGAAAACTTAGAAACTGTTCCAAACAGATACGTAATCATTGTGTGATAAACACCGGGCATTTCACAGACCAGCTCTTTAACAAGATTCACTTTCTGCTGACTCATTCAGATACACCTAGTGGTAGAACTTCAAAAATAAAAAATGAAGAGAATTAAGACAGGATCCCATTATCCTCTTGGGAGAACTGCTGACTTCACTGGCATCAATCCTCTAAAGACTTATGTAAATTCTCAATTGGGTAGCTAGAGTTCATTTTTTTCCTGTGAGCATTTCACTGAAATTCTCTGTGGGGATAACTTTCATCTTTTAGCATTTTCTGGATGAACACCCTTAAGAGGGATTAGATACTCTAGAGGCTGTTATCCAGTTTGGCTTTCTTCAGGACTTAAAATGATAATAATAATAATAATAACAACAACAATAACCACCCTTTGGAAGATACATTAACTCTTTCAGAGCACACAGGTATCATCAGGGAATTATAACAGTGGGAAAAAATCTCTGGGTGTGGGGTTAAAAAGACATGGCTGACGCGTGTGTAAAGCCAGTTCTGCCCTTGAGTCACCAAGGTGCATGGGAAACTCAGTCAAGCGCTATGAATGTCGTATGTTTGCATCAGTAAGGAAGTCATACTTGATCACCTTTGAAAGATCTCTTCATACCGAGATCTGAACTATGTGAGAAAATGAGCTCTAATAAAATACTCGAGTACCCTGTAGTACAAATCTCCTGGCTTCAATTAGATGGTGCCTTTTCATTAGTACACATCCGTGATTTATTCTGTGAAGCTGTTGAAATTACAAATTTTATTCAAGGCACTTTTATTTTTTAAGATTTTATTTATTTGACAGAAAGAGAGAGATCACAAGTAGGCAGAGAGACAGGCACAGAGAGAGAGGAGGAAGCAGGCTCCCTGCTAAGCAGAGACTCCGATGTGGGGCTCGATCCCAGGACCCTGAGATCATAACCTGAGCTGAAGTTAAAGGACTAACCCACTGAGCCACCTAGGTGCCCCCAAGGCACTTTTTCTGCTCAAGTTTTTTTTTTTTTTTTTTCCCTTTTCCTTATCCTGGATATTTTTTCTAATTATTGTGATCCTGGTCATAAATTCAATAATTTGAACCTGCCAGAATGATGATTTTTCTGGCCAAAAAGTGGCCAGCACTTACGATGCAGCCTAAGCATGGTGATGTTGCAGAAACAAATTAACTCAATAAAATGATATTTTATTCGAAGCGTGGTGGGAGCCTGTACCTCCAGGGCAGACTTCTTCCAGGCAGTGCCTCGGGCATCCTGGTGGCTCCCATGCTGTGGCTCTTCTATGTCAGTGCAGGTCCCGCACAGTTGCTGCCCTGGGGCAGAAGAGAGCTGGGAAGTCACTCACTCACTCTGGCTCTTAAGCTTTAGACTGGAAGTTACATCCGTCACTTCTGCTCAGAGCTCATTGGTCCAAACAAGTCCTGAGGTACGGCCCAAACGCTTAAGAACTGACAGCGTGGGGTAGGGGGGAGGTAGATGGTCAGCAAGCGGTACATCTCAGACCTCCTCCACACCCCTCTCTTTTGTTAATCTACCATAACCTCAAACTGGTCATCCATTATCCATCAATCCGCTCATTGCGTCACTACTTATCCGCAAGACACTTCCTAGATGCTTTAGGTAACGTAAAGATGGATAGGCTCTGTTCCCTTCCCTGGACAAAGGAGGAAGAAATATACCAAGAGTGACACAAATGCTATCTCATTCAGTCTGTCTTCTAATGCTAGGAAGGCAGATGAAATAATTTGCCTAAGCTCCCATGCTGAATATGGGGCCAGACTGTATAATTCCTACCCTGGTCTGTTTGAATCCTGTGGCTTTGCCTTTTGTCCATCATCACAGTGACTTGTCAGTCTCCAGTGAGCCAACAGGAAAGGTCAGCTTGAACAGATGCTCTGTGTTCCTTTCACTCATTGGAGTGGGAGATGGTGCATTGAAGTCATTAAGAGGGTGACCTCTGGAGTCAAAAAAGCCCAGAGTTTTAAACTTTCTAGTTTGGTTTACTTGGGCAAGCTACTTAGTTTCTCAGAGTTTTAGTTTCTTTCTTTCTTTCTTTTTTTTTTTAAGATTTTATTTATTTATTTGACAGACAGAGATCACAAGTAGGTAGAGAGGCAGGCGGAGAGAGAGACAGAGAGGAGGAAGCAGGCTCCCCTCTGAGCAGAGAACCCGATGTGGAGCTCGATCCCAGGACGCTGGGATCATGACCTGAGTGGAAGGCAGAGGCTTTAATCCACTGAGCCACCCAGGCACCCCAGAGTTTTAGTTTCTTTCTCTGCACAATATATTATTGAGATAATTAAATGAAAAATAATCCAGTGTGAAAAGCTTGGCACGTACTGGGTGCTCAATTAGTGTCATCTTCAGCATTGCTCTCGTACTGTCTTTTTAATTACCACCATTGTTGTAATTCAAACTCTTGCCTGAAGTGCAGGGCAAAGCATCCTCTGCTTATGATTCTGGGAACTTCAGTCATGACCCAGTTTCTTATGGGATTTTTTTTTTTTCCTGTAGCCAAGACACAGCTAGTTATTATTCAGGACACTGCTAATTTATTTCAGGTCTTTAAGTTCAAGCAAAGGGTCTCACTTGGCCTCTAAAGATATCTTTAAAAAAATAAATCAGGATTTATTTCCTACTATCTTATGTGATCTCTACTGGCTTTTTAGTATTTTTGTTAATTTCTAATTCATTCTTAAATATTTATTCTTTTTTATTAGTATTTTTTAAAAGGTTTTATTTATTTATTTGACAGAGATCTCAAGTTGGGGGAGAGGCAGGCAGAGAGAGAGGGGGAAGCAGGCTCCCCGCTGAGCAGGGAGCCCAATGCAGGGCTCCATCCCAGGACCCTGAGACCATGACCTGAGCTGAATGCAGAGGCTTTAATCCACTGAGCCATCCAGGTGCCCCAATATTTATTATTTTAAAACGATAGATGAGAAACAATCATATAAGAAGACACATGGAAAGCTTGAATCACAAGCACCAGAAGGTTAGCGTCTTTTTATCTCAATGGCTTCACAAAGACTCTGAGCAACCTGACCCTCTTTCAAGGACATACCTTTGACCTCATCCTCACCAACAACTGCCCTACCCCTCAACCCACTTTCTGACCACTCCCTCCTGCCCTTCCCACATACTCTCACCAATACTCTACCAGTTAAACCCAGATTCTATCGAGACCTCTAATTCATAGACTCTACCACTTTTTTGTATCAACCTTCTTATGTTTTTGCTTGTCTCCTTTGTAAATTCCACCGTTCATCATTACCAACACACCCTGGCAAACACTTGAATTTTTTTTTTTTTTTTATTACACCTTATTCCTTCCTCCCTACGTAGTGCTCCCTTGGCCAACCCTCAACTCTAATTAAGTATCTACCCATTTTTTTTTTTAAAGATTTTATTTATTTACTTGAGAGAGAGACAGTGAGAGAGAGCATGAATGAGGAGAAGGTCAGAGAGAGAAGCAGACTCCCCATAGAGCTGGGAGTCTGATGCGGGACTTGATCCCGGGACTCCGGGATCATGACCTGAGCCGAAGGCAGTCGTCCAACCAACTGAGCCACCCAGGCATCCCAGTATCTACCTATTTTTGCTCACATTCCAGGAGCTGCACATCTGTGGAGAAAACAACAAGTTCGCCGATGGCTGCTTTCATCTTAAAAATCATGATTTGGAATCACATGTGGGTACTTGGTACTGCTGTTCCGCTTTACATCACTTCCCCAGCATTTCCACTTTCCAAAATGACTTGTTTTGTAGCTTCTTTTCTCGCCTTAAATCCTTGCACCTCTTCTTTCCAACATCACATTGTCAGCTAGTGACCTTCCTTCCTTCCTTCATCACTGAAACGACATAAAATCTGCCAAAGACGAACACTTCCTTTTCCCGACCCCAAAACATATAATGCCACCCGCATCCTACAATGTCTGCCTTTTCTTTCCTCACTCTGGATGAAATGTCTTCATTCCCATCCAAGCTCTGCGTCCTGTCGCCCCTCACAGGCTTCGCAAGGACAATCTCGTCTAAAATGTTGCTCCTTTCCTCTGCATTCTCAATGTATTCCCACCTCCTGAATCATTTGCATCAATAGGCAGCCCTGTTGTAATGGCGCCTGTATTTGATTCTGGGTTTCCTCCAAGATCATTTTGTTGGTACTTTGCTTTGATTCCTCTATGTGCAGATTTTCCAAATGTTACATGGGGCTGTCTCCGACTTTTGATCACAAAGCCTTTCAAAGGTTTCCAAAGCCTCTAATTTCCTGTGTTAAGTCCCTGTCTGCTTGAAAAATCTGGAATGACTTCTTCTTCCCTGTCCAAATCCTGACTGACACATGTGTCAAACTTCATTGCCTCATAACTTTTCTCCATGTCACCCTTCTTCTTGGAATGTTGTCTCTTTCTCCCTGGTCTCTATACAGCTGGTTGCTTCCTTTTTGTGGTTTGGATTACAATTTCAGTAATACTTCCTCGTCCTGCCACTTACTATGACATCATCTATAATTTGATTTGTGGTAGATACTATTTCTAATCATATATCTTGTTTCTTTATTCACTAGAAGGTAAGTGATCCCATTCATCTGTGTGTTGCCGGTACCTAGAACAGAGTTTGTCACCTAGCAGGCACCTAATAAATATTTGTGGAATAAATGAATGAAACTGACCATCCTACAACACTTTTCTGTATACCGACAAATACCAGTGATTGAGATTTTAGGTCCCTCTGACTATTGTGAAGGAAATCTAGGCACAAAAGACTGTTTTCAGTACTGTGAGAGCTACAGAGTTGAGTTGGAGGAGCCAGTCAAGGAAATAAGAAACATGGTCCATATATGGCCACCGTGTAAAGTAGAAAGTGTCCTCACTGTGTCCACATTGCAGCTAGGGGGATTCAGAAAAAGATGTGCTGCTTCCATCTGGGAAGATAAGGGACGGTTTTCTGAAAGCAGTAATATTTGAATTGGGCCTTGAAGGATAATTAGGATGCAAAATGGATGGGAAGAGCATTCAAGAGTGTTGTCAGTGGCTCCAAGTGGAGGTAAAGCAGATTCAGAATACAGGGAATTGGGGATAATTTTGCACGGCTGCAAACCAGGATGTGGAAAGCAGAGTGTGAGATGATGGACCGTACTCAGAAAATAAAGACATCTCATACAAATCCTCAAATGGACAAGAAGCCACTGGTTCTCACTTAGAAACCACTTCCTCACGTACACATACAGATTTTAAATTTATTTAAGGTGGGGATTAAGTCTGCAGTTAGAGAATAGCTCATTTATGCTAACAGCCTTGAGGCTCTAAGGATTCTGTTTATTACATTAGAGGCCACGCCACGCTTTACATTCTAAACGCTCTGTTTCGGATTCCATGTTGTGAATCCCCGCTCCCTCCCTGAATGTGAAGTAGGCTGCATGCAAATGCATTTGTTCATAATGAGCTTTTAGCATCCCTCCTCCTCTCTGAGGCTGAAATCAATGTGCGTTCTTGCTTTTTAAGTCACGTCAGTAATCTTCATGGAGAGAGCAGAAGTTGATTAAACCTACTCTAAATCACCATAAGCCTGTTGAAAGACATTCTCCTCTTGAACTTCAGCTGTACTCTAAAACAACTGAGTGATTGAATTTGAAACTGTCTCAAAGTGAAGTTAAAAGAAGATATAAATCTTCCTTGATGTTCTCTAACATCTAATAATAAAGTGATTGTTGCTGTATTGTGGCTTTATTAGTTTCTTAGACACTCTCTTACTCACCACCAATAATCATCCTTCAAAAGTACATTCTCCTGCCTTGCTGCCTTGTCTTGCTAAACAGACTGCGTTCAGAGGTTTTATTATAATGCTGCTCGGTTAAAACAGTTGTTCAAAGTTGGCTGTTTGCTTAGAGTTAGAGTCAGAATGTTGGTGGATTGGGTTTTCTGGAAGCTCTTATGTTATGGATATGAGTGCTTATGCATACAGACAAACTTCACAGCAAAGATTCACAGATTTTTAATTAGTCACCAAAGATCAAGTATTCACTTAAAAAAAAAAAAACTTGAAATATACATCATTGGGAGTGATAACACTAGTAGAACACAAGTTCTGCTTTTTTTTTTTTCCTATTGCAGGACCATCAACTATATATTCAAATACATGTACATTTTCTCCTGTAAAAATGCATATAGTCATGTGTCCATTGGGAGAAAGGAGAGAGAATCAAAACAAGTTGGCTGTTTGTATACATCATGCTGAGTTTCTGAAGTTCCAGGGAGAATTTCGGGAAGTCTGCAATCCTAGGGAGCTGTAGTTTCCTCCTTGAAAGCAATGAAATGTGATTCATGATCTTAAAATGACCTTTTAGAGATTTCTTTCATCACCTTCTTTCCTACGGTCTAGTAGAGATGTACTGGATCTTTCTGGCTATCCACTGTTCAGAAATTCTAAGCATTTTTTGATTCTCACAAAACCACAGTAATAATAGACAAGTTGAGCTCTGGGAAAGGGAATCTATTAACATCATTTATTATAGACAAGACCTGTTCCTGATGAATCCTAGCAGGAGGAAGCTGACAAGACCATCAAAAGTGGGGGTCACCATTCGGACCCCTTTTTAAATTTTTTATTTGTGAATTAGTTGCCAACATTTCACATCAAGCCCAGCTGGCCCACATGCCTCATTCACATGTGTTTGGTCCCAGCAAATACTTCAGGTTTCAATCCCTGTAATAATACTTTCTCATTTGAAGTAAATTCTTTTTTTAAGGTATTTTAATTTTAATTTTTTAAGATTTTATTTATTTGAGAGAGAAAGAGTGTGTGTGGGAGAAAGAGAGAGAGAGATCACAAGCAGGGGGGAGGGGTAGAGGGAGAAACAGACTCCCCGCTGAGCAGGAACCCCCCCCCCCCCCGCTGGGGGACTTGATCCCACAGGCGCCCCAAGGAACTAAATTCTTTAAGAATTCTGGTGTTTTGTTCCGGGCCACACAGCTGATTCATAGCTACACAAGGAACTTACAGAGTTGAGGAAATTTTAATATATTTTATTCCTTCGTATTAATCTCCAAATTTATATATGTCTCTGCCATTAGACTTATATGACTGTGAATTTGAGTATCTGGAAATTAGCAATAGGGTTGGGGTTATGGAAAGATGACTGCTTCTTTAGTAATTGTCATTTGACATTTCTTTTCCCCAAAGGAAAAGAGAAAACCAACTCACCTTTTCTAATTTACCACAAGTCACATTTAAACAATATTTATTAGAGAATCATAATGGGAGATACACAAAATGCATAAACCATGAGGAAAGAGTCAAGTCAGTATAGCAAAGAGAGAAACACAGATAACAGAGTGAGTACTTTCTTAATTCCATCTCAGTTATTTCAACATTTAGGGCCATCGGGACAAGATTTGGCTTAAAAATGGAAAGAAACTGGGCGCCTGGGTGGCTCAGTTGGTTGAGCAACTGCCTTCGGCTCAGGTCATGATCCCGGACTTCCAGGATCGAGTCCCGCATCCGGCTCCCAGCTCCTTGGGGAGTCTGCTTCTCCCTCTGACCTTCTCCTCTCTCATGCTCTCTCTCACTCATTCTCCCTCAAATAAATAAATAAAATCTTTAAAAAAATAAAAAATAAAAAAATATAAAAAATTAAAAATTTTTAAAAAATGGAAAGAAACTTCTAAAATTTCTACCGGCTGCTAGGCACTGTGACTATGGTATCTTATTCATACAACAGCCTCCCCTGGGAGGCGTTTGTCAACATTCCTACAGAAGGGGAATCAGAGGTGTTGGAGAGGTTAAGAAATATCTCCAAGGCTACCCAGCCAGCAAGTGGCAAAGTTGGAATTGGAACCAGGTGTGATTCAAAGTGTGCATTATGGATGGAGACAACTCGCTTCTTTCTTTGCTGTTCCCTTAGATACATATTTTGTGCAGTTGAAGGTGCAGATAAGCTTATGAAGGGAGTATCCTAAGTGGCAGTGAGAGTCTGTCCAAATGTAG
The DNA here is from genome assembly GCF_011764305.1 of Mustela putorius furo. Classification (NCBI taxonomy): domain Eukaryota; kingdom Metazoa; phylum Chordata; class Mammalia; order Carnivora; family Mustelidae; genus Mustela; species Mustela putorius. Next base: position 19,798,312 of record NW_025421322.1, on the reverse strand, counting down.
AGTGCCCGGAGAAAGTCGCTTCTATATTACCATGAAGCAATCTAATTTGAACAAATTCTTATTTACTCATGAGAGCAGATTCCCTTAGGACTTTGATTAGGAACAATTTTCTTTATCAGAATTAATTTTGTGCTGCAGAGAAACAAAAGAGCATTTCTTTAGTGCTGAATATTCCCAAATTCAGGCCCATCCGGAATATGCAGCTAGCCTTATTCAAATTTCTGGAAATTTAAGATTTTTCCGTGAAATACTGAAATGAGGGTGACACCCATATACATAGACACATACATAGATATGTATGTGTCTATGTATGTGTCTATGTATGTCTATGTATATGCATGTATATACATGTCTATGTATGTATATACATATATATGTATGTGTCTATGTATAGGGGAGTCATCCTCATTTTTATCATATACATGTGTATATATATGTATGTGTGTATATATATATGAATATGTATACATATATATTCCCAAGTTTCCCATAGCATCCGCAAGTCACTCACAAAAAATAAATAAATGTGACCCATTTCTTTATAGACAGCAATACATTTCCCTTCCAGGACTGCTGAAAATCTTTTCTTTGAAACCCCTTTGAGAGCTAAATCTCCCCAGACAGGCTGAGGAGGATTAGAGTGTATTCCTTTGGATAGCAGCCTAGCAGGGTCAAAGGAAGATAAAGGGATTTTCAAACATGGTTCTGATGAAGAAGGCAGCCAGAAAGAATGGCTGAGGGACATGTAACACCCAACCTAGGTCACATCCAACCCCTGTCAGACCCCAGAGGGGCTGCTTCTGCAGCGAGCGAGCTCCTTTCCCAGAGCTTGCTGCTGAAAAAAATTCTAGGCCCCTTTCAGGATAGATTTGAATGGTGCATTACCATGCTTGAAGATGGAAAAAGAGTAGGGAAGCTTTTCTTTTCCCGGGAGGAAGCATCCCTATTCATAAATGGTAATGAAATTGACACAGGTAAACTGATTATGCTGAGTACACTGGATATACAGAACCTGCGAACACTGTTTCCTTTGCCTTCTCTTCTGGGCTTATACTGAAAGTTGTGATTCTGGGGCTCAGCAACACAATTCCCAATCAGTGAATAATTTATTAACCTTTAATAAGTCACTGATCCCTTTGTATCTCAGTCTGAATGAGGAAGTAATAGCTTTCTTAATAAGTTGTTCTGAGATTTCTTGTTGAAAGGATAAATATGTAGTAATTATGAAGCCTTTTAGCAACATTCTGAAAAGGGACTCTAACCTAAACCCCAACTGACAGGAACTGTTTATTTGCATCAGGCTGGAAATAAGCTATTTTGAAATAATGAGGAACAAAGCATATTTGAAGTGGTATTTTCACATAAAAATGATATGGAATCCTATAAAACAGAGTGATGTACAAGAAAAGCAGTACATAGTTAGCAGGTAATTACTGTGGGTGAGATGGTGGGGTTAAAGTCGGATAAGATCCCCTTGCTGACCTCAGGGAGCTCGGTCTAGAGGGGCTGACAGGCACCTAAGCAAGTAGGTACACCAGCGCCAGCGCGTTAGGACATAGTCACCAGGTGGTAGAACCTATTGGCCAGGTCTTCATGTCCAAAGAATTTTAGAGCTAGCAGGGATCCTAGAAATATTTAGTCCAACCCTTTCATTGTGTAGAGGAGGAGGATGAGATCCTGAGAAATTAAGGGGCTTGACACAAATATGAAAATTCAGTCTGGCTCTTTCTCTTTCATCCAGTTTGAAACCAAGTCAGTCAAGTCTGTGGAAGAAATACATATAATATATATAGTCTAAGTATGTAAGTATTACAAATATAATATTATATAGGTATATGTAAAGTTACATATATGAAATTATATACAGCTGGCTGTTTGTTTTCTTAGAGGACTCAAAGGTGCATATAAAAAATTTAAAATAGCTTTTATGATCTATCTGTCTGCTTTGGGGTGACAAAATTAAAGGAAAAGGCTAAGATTGAAGAGGGAGAACTATAAAAGAAATTCTGAAGGAAAGTAAAATTGTATTGTATATTTTATCTATATTCTATTACTATATATAATATGTTATGCCTTACATGTTATATGATATATAATACAGATTATTTTACTTGCAATATATATGCATCCTATTATACATTATATATAAATATTATCAATAAAATGAAATAAATATGCAAAAAAATATTGCCGAGGCAACCCAGAGAACCCTCATTAGGTCATCAGAGGATAGCCTGGACTCCTCACTTTTCCCCCCGACCATTTTGGCCTCCCCCTCTTGCTGCTTAAGTCATGTAGTTCCTTCCAGTCCCAGCGTAAATGACAGCTCTCCCACGTAACCTCTCTCCGTGACCCTAAGTCACTCCTGGCTGTTAACTGCCTTTCTGTATCCCATCCATGAGAGAGTGAATACCTAACGAGCTTCCTAATTGAGGAACAGTCCATGTGATCATTGAGAACATGACCTTTGGAATTGAGAAGCAGTCCATGTGACCACTGGGAACATGACCTTGGGAATCAGGCAGGGGCAGGTGGAGGGTCCAACCTGCCATTTTCTAGATACAAGAGTTAAGAGCGATTTCCCTCACTGCTCTGAACCTTATCTGTAGAATGATGCGAGCTGTATCTGTTGTGTTGTGTCTTTGTAGGATTCCAGTGTTCACAGGCCCAGAGCTCTCAGTAAATAGAGGCTTCCAGTCCTTCTCTGTCTCCTTGCCCATTATGACTGCTTTCTGAACATTTGTTAAGCCAGATCAAATTTTGCTCTCCTTCAGAATTTCTTTTATAGTCCTCCCTCTTCAATCTTAGCCTTATTCCTTTAATTTTGTCACCCCAAAGCAGACAGATAGATCATAAAAGCTATTTTAAATGTTTTATATTCACCTTGGGGTCCTCTAAGAAAACAAACAGCCAGCTGTGTCAGATTTTGCCAACAGCATTCTCTCTCCTCATCACAGAGCAACAAAGGCAGCTTCGGAAGTTTGTAAAAAGCATTTGTTTGTTTCCTGGTAACTCATCAGCAGTGATGAGAGAGAAGCAAATGTGTCAAATGGTAACATGAACAATCTCAGTAAGTAAAAAACGATGGAGTCTCAGAATTGCTCTCGGTGTGGAAACACAGCAAGTGAAGGGTTGGTTATCTGTAAGAATGCCAAAATGACGAATTTCCTTGGAAATCTTTCAGGTAGCAGTTGAAGAAAAACGGTTGTGGGCTGTTGTAGACCATATTATCTCTCTAATTGACCTATTGTCCTCCTTGATTTTGCCATAGATTCGGCCTTCCCTCTCAGCTCTGTTTGTCACCAATCTGGATCATCATCATTATTATTATTATTAGATTAATTCCTATTATAGCCACCACCAAATATACCACAGCTCTGCCACACCATTGCCATTTCTTCATCCCAAAGGATTATTATTGCAAAATCAAAAGACCATGTCCTCCTAGCTGTGCCTTCAAATACATCCCAGATGCACAGCGTGGATCCCACAGGTGTGCAAACCATTGTCACCTCTGACCTGACCTTCTGCATGAGCCTCTTGTCTCTCTCTTTCTCCTCTTGAACACTGTCATCCATTCTTCGCCCAATAGCCAATGTAATGATATTTAAAACCTACAATAAGATCCCCGTTGTCTTTAGATAAAATAGAAACTCATGACCTTGTGTTTCTCATGACCCAGTGACCAATGTGATCAGGTCACTGACTTTCTGTTTGATTTCCTCTTCTATCATTTTTTTTCCCCTCATTTGTTCCCAGACATTTCTCAAATGCACCAGATGGGAGCAAAAGGCTTTTGGCTTTCTTGGACTCTGCTTGGAAGATTCTTTCCCTGGATTTCTACATGACTCACATCTTTGATAATTTAGTTGGGGTAGAGGGAGGAGCTTTAGGTAGAGTGTTTCTCGGAACTAAACGCCCTTCCCTGAATCCTCTTTCTCTTTTGTAGGTATATTTCCTCATTACCACTGATTTTCTGGAGCTAATTAATGAGCCACACATTGATATTTTTCTGTGTTTCGGCACTAGCACATAAGCTCTGTGAAGCTTTAGTATCCAAGCCTTGAAAAATGCCTAGTGCATAGTAGGTGCTCAAGAAAATATTTTTGAATGAATGAAGAATCTGAAACATCTGTAGTATTTGTAAGGTTTTGAAAAGTTTTAATATTCAAAAAGTTACAAATATTGAAATATTTGTTAAGTTGCATAGAAGAGTGGTAGGCATATAATACATATGCAGATAGCTATCTGGCTATTATGCAATTTGAAATATCATGTGAGATCAGGCATAACGTAGAATAAAATCCTATCAAGATAGGATCAACTTGAATGTCAGGCTAGGAAAGATTTCCAGATGCTAATACTTAGAAAGGAGGCCACTGATGACTTTTCTGTTTATATTCATCCCTGTGTGAACTGGATTCCACACAGGCTATGCTACGTTCCACCAGACAAATGCCTTTATGTTCTTAGATGTTGCCCATGGGTTAAATCTAGTCACAGGCTCTGCTCACCTGCATCTGGGCTGTTAACAAGCTATTGAGCACAACTCCTGCACTAGAACTGAATAATGATGCTAGTAGGAAACCAGACTCTCAAGCCGTCTTCAAGGCCAAAGAAAGTTCGATCTTGGCACCCAGATCTTCTTGTTTCATGTCGACACTTCTGGGATTTAGCATCGAAGGATCTGGGGACAATGTGCAAAGGCTCAGAAAATCAATTTCTATCACTGAAGATGAAAGAGCACATTTTTACCAATTGTGAGCCTGTGAATTAATGACATTTCCTCTATTGCCACCATGTTATAAAGCTTGTTAGCCCTGACACGCAGGCAGAGCCATTATTTTAATTTGCATTTCTGGAAGACAACCCTGACCCAGATTCCCTTCTTGCGTAGAATCCGTGTGAAGTTGTGATTTTGGTGACTGCTCCTTTAAGCCCCTACGTATAATTAGCTACATCTCAGCTTAGGCAGAGAAAAAGAGCAGGTCGGGGGGAAAAATGAAAGCTGGCCTTGCTTCATGCTAACTCTGAAAACTCAATGTATTTGTTTCTTTGAAAAAAGGGTCTCCCAAGTCCTTGGCAGAGTGCTCAAAGTAGCCTTTATGTAAGTGCTGGAAGTTTTCTTTAGTCCAAGACCCAAGGACTGCAGTTCAGTGTGTGCGAGATCAAACACAGGTGCAGCTGAGACGCTGTGTGGTTCAGTGAGTCACCCTGTGGGGAGAGCCAGGCAGAAGATAGCAGGGGAAAAGCTTTTCATATTTTAAAAGATATTGAAGTAACACTGCCTGGAGATGTGAAGTATTTAAGGGACCTCTTTGGAAAATTCCTTCAACGACACAGAAATGGTAGGGATAAGACTCAGAATAAGAATTGTTCCTTCAGAGAAGTTCTGTTTTTACCTTCACAACAACCCTTGAGAACTCTGAGGTAAAAATAAACCCCACTAAAATGTGAGATCCTACAGCTTTGTAAGGAGAGCTAGAAACATCACTCCAGTAACATAATTGCTTTGGTTTCATGTTCTCTTGTTCATTAAGTATTTATTCAACTGCCTCCTATGTGCTCATATGTGGTAGGAGGCAAAAATTGAATTTCCTTCATGAAATCTCCAGTCTGGTTTCAAAATGGTGAATGTGCTTTTGCCTGCTTGCCCCAGCTGTGGAGAATGACTTGTGAAATGTCTAAGGATTCCCCTCCTGGTGACTGGTGAAATCTAAAGGAATGGGATCTTATTTCTCTTTTCCTCTGCTTCTCTCTCTCTTTTTTCTTTTTCTCTCCTTCTATTATCACTTCTCTGGACCAGCTTCTTCCCCGGCACTTGCAGATGTTAAGTTCAGTGACTTACTTCAGAAACCTTCCCTCCTTGGTCCAGTGTACTCTCATAGCCCTGGCATCTCTCTTGGTGGAAATAAGATAGGCATTAGCATCAGACAGAGCCATGTCCGAATCTTGGTAGGTCTTTAGACACTACCACTTACATGCTATGTGATTTTGAATCATTTCGATTCAAGTCAATGCACCATTTTTCCAGTGTATAAGTTCGGACTACATTTGAATCTTGTTCTCATGTATACTGGAGTCATTTCTTAAAGCAGACTTTCATTGAGTCCTTACTCTACACAGGCACTGGAAAGACAAAGCTGGATAAGACACATCTGGCCTTCAGAAGGCTGGATGACATTCTTAATGCAGAGGTTGTTATCATACAGTATGGGTAGTGGAATCAACACTGACAGAAATTCACATTTACAGTGTGTCATGTAGGGAAGAGTAACTAATTCTACCGTTAGTAAAGGACATTGGGAAGGGCTGGGGCCAAGGAGAAGTGAGATCAGTATAGCCTGTGCAAGAGTTTGTCTTGTGGAAGTGGAGAAGAATGTTCAAGATAGAAGGATCAAGGTGGACCAAGACATTGGTGTTTGAGCAGTCTGATGTATTTGGGAAACAGCAAATATTTGAGATTGGATATAGTGTTTGCTTTCCCCAGCCACGAAATGTATAGACCCACAAGTCTGAAGTTAGGAACTCTTTTTCTTATTCAACAGATATTTTTGAGTATCTGCTGTCTGTTAGGCAATGTAGCAAATTGAATCCTATTGGTATAGTCAAATCCCATAATGATAGTCATAAAAGGAATAATACTACTTAAGCCAATTTTTCAGTTTTCCATAATGTTTCTGCCTAGGCATTTCTATTCAAGAGGTCAAAATCCTTCTAGCACATTCTAGCATATATACATTCCAGCACAATAAACAGATATTGAAACAACCCTGCACCCAGGTATGCTTTAATCAAAGAGTGAACTTCTTTAGGGACCCTCTCCACAGTGTTTCACATAAGTCTGGCAAAATAATTATCAAGTATCTTATAAAGGATAGAGAGCTCAGTAATAGCAAAAATCACATCCTCTTACAAATAACAAAGCCCTTTCCCAACCGAATATTTCTAATCAGACTGCAGCACCTTTTCAAGCAAGACACATCAAGGCCATAAGCCAAATAGGTATGCTTTCCCGGTCGTCCAGTGTGGTACAGAATCTCTGCAAACAAAGACCTAAGAGATTGTTTGCAGCTCTTTCTTAGCAGAAATAAACAGTGAGGTATAACCATCCCATGACTGCAGTTTTGAGACGTTAATAACTCTTCACGTTGTGTCAGCCTGACACTGTGGAGATGATGACTAATGATAAGTTATGTGCATGCTAGGGAGATAGAAATGGCTTGTCACCATGGCAATGGTTATCATGATCTGACTTTGTTATTACTCACAACACATGCGTCGCAGCCATTCCCCCCGCTTCCTTACCACCTATTCTGGTCCCATACACTAGATGAGCACCTTATTCATGCTGTGAGCATTTCTTTTGAACCAGATTGTTAGCTGGCTCTTTATGTCTCATGAGAATCTGCAGGGTAGACTCTTTTAGTGATGGATATTTCTTTGTAGTTATCTAGGAGTGCAGAGTAGAAGATCCATGTCTTCTGGACCCCGAGTATTAAAAAGGAAGAGAGCTGAGCTGATGGGTTATTTAACAAACACTGGGTAGAGCCAAGAGGGAGCCACAAGCCTCAACTGTGGCCCAGTGCCCACCAACCAGCTATGTCTCTGTAAGTTAAATAGCCCCTCCTTGCCTCTCTTGCACCCAGACAGTTACCTACCAGAGTAGTTGTAAAGCAGGAAGGCTCAAAGACATGCACTGTGTAACCCCACAGTACCAGCCCATTCTCGTTAACAAATGAAGTCTTAGTAGAGTCATCAAGGGTGCCCCACATATACCTATTTTCCTTAATTTACTCACTTAATTATTCATCCTCCGTATTCATTTCCTTATCACCTATTGTGTGTTGAGCCCTATGCCATTCTCTGAGTAGGCGGTGATGGACCCTCCACGCACAAGGAGTATAATCTGTTGTATGAAAGGAAGTCATGTAAATGTACACATGTAGGACAAGAGGATCGGTGCTATAATTTGTCTCAGCAAACATCAAATTGAGCATCTATGATGTGCCAACCATATTTAGATAAAGTGGATGAACTTGAAGAATTTTGTAGATAGTGTATTAGAGAAGAAAAATATCTTATGATAGAATAATACAAGAACACCTCTAGAAGTATATGAAATGTAAAGTAGTCTCAGTGAGTAGTTGGTATCTTTATCTAGAGATGACCAGGGACAACTCCCTAAGGAGGCAACACCTCAGTTTGTGTTAACAAAGGTTTCGGGGTTCACTCCTGGTCTGTTGAAGGTTGGGGTGGTTTAGCGTGAGGAAGGTGCAGAGACACCAAACACTTGCATCTCCTACACCAGCAGGTAAAGTGGAGGGAACACCAAATGTTGCTCGTGAAAAACAAAACATCTTGAATTATTTTCTTGCAGCTGAAAGGGAAGGTGGGTTCTTAAAGATGAGGAGGGGGTGTAACTATATTTATACTTATAAAAATAATGATAGTATTTATGTATCTCTTCTCCTTGGTCACAGTCATTGGTCCAAAGGTCAAGAGCAGGCATGTGATCCAATTGAGAACAATAAGAATGCTTTCTGGGATGAGTTTATTCTGAAGCTAAGAGAATTATATTCTCTTTCCTCTTGCATGATTAAGCTGGGTTGAGGGAGCCGGGTTCCACAATGTCTTCTGCCATACAGGCAAGCCTGTCTGCAGTAAAAGAGAGTAAGACTAACAGAATGGCAGGGATGAGAGAAAGATAGGTAGAGAGAGAGAGAGAGAGTAAAAGGAGAGAGAGCATGCAAATGAGCACCTGGCTGAAGTCATTCTAGTCCCTGATCACAGGAAGTCTCAGGGCAGCTCCATCTCTGTCCCCAGAGATGGAGGACTTTCTTTTCAAATGATTTGAGTTGTGTGTCTGTCACTCGCAACGAAGGGTCCTGACTCCTATAGAAATGTTGGGCTTGACTGATGCGTGGAAATGTAGCAGCCGGCTGAGAATATAAGACGTTTGGGGCACAAGGGCCAGCATTTACAAAAGCAACAGTGCACGTGATGTTCCATGGCTAGAGCATCAGGGCTCTGAAGGGGAGGGGGGATGGCAGGTGGTGAAACTGAAGAGTTGGATAGGGATCAGGACACAAATGACCCTGTGGACCATACGAAGAGCTGGGACTTGATCCTAGAGATCAATACTTCTCAGACTCTCGCTTTTTTTTTTTTTTTTTGGCAAAGAGCTATTTTTATTTTAAAATTTTTATTCTGGGGTGCCTGGGTGGCTTAGCGGGTTAAAGCCTCTGCCTTTGGCTCAGGTCATGATCTCAGGATCCTGGGCTTGAGCCTCACTTTGGGCTCTCTGCTCAGCAGGGAACCTGCTTCCCTTCCTCTCTCTCTCTGCCTGCCTCTCTGCCTATTTGTGATTTCTATCAAATAAATAGGTAAAATCTTGAAAAAAATAAAATAAAATTTTTATTCTATCATGGGCTAGTACATTTGTAAAACACACTGAAATGAATAATTAGAGAAAAAATAAGGGTACAAGAGACCAGCCATATCTTTAGTTATGAGATCAAACTGACATAGATCCCTGTGGTAACCATAAACTTATTCTCAAGTCCTGTACTTAAACCTTGCTGCAGACTGAAAATAAACAGTATGAGTCCTGTTCTAGAGCACGGACCACACTAAGTAACACGGTGATGATGCAGAGCCATGAAATGTTTCCAACAGAGGAGTCCAAGTATAAGCTGAGCTTCTGAGCGTGTGTTGAAAAACAAAATTAAATCAAGTAAATTTGAAGATCTAAATGACTCTATTAAACCGTTCATGAATCAAGTAGTATCCCGTCTAGCAAACAGAAGGGAGCTCCTGAAGAGGCACCCAAAATGGAAGTTTTTTAAAGGAAGGACAGTAGATCAAGAAGTTAGAACCAAGAGAAAGGATTGTCTCGGGTAAGGTCACCTTCCCTTCTGGGGGAAAGGGCAAAGGTCTTACCGTGTAGACTACCTCGTCTTCCTTTAGGGGAATAGAGAGGGTTTTTGTGACAGATTACCTCATTGGTGCTGACCAGGAAATTCTGACTGACAGGTAAAGCCTCTACTTCTAGGAGGTTGAAACTAGAATCAGGTTAGGTATTAAGCCCTAATTTGGTGACTTGGCCTAGTGTAAGTGACTCTATCTTGGGCCTGTGCTTTTCTTTTTAATAATTGACTATACCCAAAGTACCTAGACCAACAGAGGCATCTTTAATGATGCATCGCAGGCTCTGCTGTGACTCATATTTTGTCCAAAATTTTTTTTATGACCTTGTGTGAACATATAGAAGGCATCCTGATAATAGACGGATGACACAAATTGTTAGATCGCACTAACATTTTGAATGACAACGTTAGGATTTAATCTTTTTAACTGTTGGAGCTACTGAAGAATGGAATGGGCTAACTTGTGAAATTGTAACTTTGTTCTTAACACTGGCAGTAGGAAGAGAAGGAAGAGGCTGAAAGGAGAAGTGAGCCTGTATGTGTGCACAAATATGAATGTGTGTGTGCGTGCATATGCGTGTGTATGCGTGTTTGTGTGTGTGTGCATGTCTGAGCACATGTCTGCTAGAGGTAGAGAATGGAGTACTACTGAAGACAAACTTAGTCTCTTCTGGGTTCTGCTTTTCATCAGCCTGACTAGTAAGCCATTCAGCCAAACACAAAGGAGGGAAAGAAGGATGTTCAGTCATGTTAGGTCTTCCATGCCCAATCAAAACATATGTGTCATTCTTTGAGGGTTGGGAAACACGAGCAGTTAGTCTGTGTCTCTATCACCTGGTAATTCGAAACAGATCTTTCCCTTATGCCAGAACCAGTGCCTCAGAAGGATCCCTCAATAGTACATTTTCATAATAATTATAGTTTGTTCTGTGGTATATATTCTGTGTTAGAAAAAAATATGTTCTGAAGGGCAAATAAATACCCCAAATCCCAGAGATTGAAACAAAAATCTTCTTGGAGTGAGTTTTGAAGAGATATTTTCAAAACTCAGCAGGTGACAGGAAGAATTCTCCACAGGGCATTATCAGATAACATCCCTCTTGTACAGGACTAATAATTCAGAGAAAATGATTCCTCAGCCTGACTCCTCCTACTCCCAAACACTAACTGATTTCCTCAGCCACAAGCTGTCAGATATATTTTTGGAGTCATCTTTGAGGATGATCTTGATTGAGTTAATCAATCAATTTCCCACAGTGCTGATATTCCAACTTCCCACTAAAAGCTTGAGCAGGAAGGCACATAATTAAACTTCCCGCACACTAGTAAACTGCATTATTGTACTAGAATACACAATCTGCTTCTCAAAATTTTTCAGTTAGTGGAGTGTCTGGGAAGGTTTTCAGATACTGATAGCAAATATTCAAAATATTAGTCATAATAATAATAACCACAATCTACTTTTATTGGATGTTTACCAGCCCAGAAATGAAACAAATTTGCATTTTTAATGCTCTATTATGTCTTTGTATGCAATCTTATAAATTTTTACTCTCATCATTATTATTTTTCTATTTTCTTGGGTTATTTGGTTGCCCATACCATATGCTAATTATCTGAATGTGTTAGATATATTTTCTGATTGAATTCTAACAGTAACTCTGTTAGGAATATTTTACTATCAACTCCTTTCTATAGGTAGGGAAACTCATACACAGAAAGATTAAGCGTCTTCCCCAAGATGAAAAGACTAAACTCTAAATAAAAATGCATTATGAATGATAAAACTTCCAAACCTATAGAAGAAGCATATAAGTGAATAAAAAAAGAAACATTCTAATAGAAGGCAGAAAGAGAAAAAAAGTAAAGAAAAAGCTCAAAATGTGAAATAAATTCACAAGAAATAAACTGACAATGATCAGTAACAATTATGAGTATATGAAAAGAGTTAGGTGTTGTTTTCTTTTAAAGAGACACATTAAATATAATGACTTCTCCCAGTACTGAAATTAACTATTTAGAAATATACTTGGGAAACACTAACATAAATAAAGCTGATGTGACTATTAATATCAGAATATCACTTTAAGGCCAAAAAAAATCAGTGTTAGAGATAAAGAAAATTGCTGTATAATAATAAAAGGAATAGTTCAGCAGAAATGTATGTCAGTATTTAACTTGTGTGTGCCTAATAGCAGATACTCAAAATATATAACATGAATGTGAAAATTACAAGAGGTGTATCCATAAATCTGTAACCATAATAAGAAATTTTTAACACTTCTTTTTTTATAGTATATAAGTCAAGCAATCAAAAAATTAAGACATAAAATTGAACAACAATTACATGGAGCACTGGGTGTGGTGCATAAACAATGGATCTTGGAACACTGAAAAAATAAAATTTAAAAAATTAAACAACAGGGGGAGGAGTCAAGATGGCGGAGAAGTAGCAAGCTGAGACTGCTTCAGCTAGCCGGAGATCAGCTAGATAGCTTATCTAAAGATTGCAAACACCTGAAAATCCATCGGCAGATCGAAGAGAAGAAGAACAGCAATTCTGGAAACAGAAAAACAACCACTTTCTGAAAGGTAGGACCGGCGGAGAAGTGAATCCAAAGCGACGGGAAGATAGACCCCGGGGGGAGGGGCCGGCTCCCGGCAAGCGGCGGAGCAACCGCGCACAAAATCAGGACTTTTAAAAGTCTGTTCCGCTGAGGGACATCGCTCCAGAGGCTAAACCAGGGCGAAGCCCACGCGGGGTCAGCGTGGCCTCAGGTCCCGCAGGGTCACAGAAGGATCGGGGGTGTCTGAGTGTAGCAGAGCTTGCGGGTATTGGAACGGGAAAGCCGGCTACAGAGACAGAGCCGACAGTAAGCTCAGAGCTCCGTGTTACCTTGAACCGGTCGCAGGCTCGGTGAGCTCGGAGCGCGGCCGGAGGTCAGGCAGACGGGAGTAACTGGGCGCTGTTCTCTGAGGGCGCACTGAGGAGTGGGGCCCTGGGCTCTCGGCTCCTCCGGGCCGGAGACCAGGAGGCCGCCATTTGTATTCCCGTCCTCTGGAACTCTGCGGAGAGCGCTCAGGGAACAAAAGCTCCTGAAAGCAAACCCGAGCGGAATACTCACCCCGGCCCCGGGTAAGGGCGGTGTAATTCCGCCTGGGGCAAAGACACTTGAGAATCACTACAACAGGCCCCTCCCCCAGAAGATCAACAAGAAATCCAGCCGAGACCAAGTTCACCTACCAAGGAGTGCGGTTTCAATACCAAGGAGAGCAGCAGAATTCCAGAGGAGGAGAAAGCCAAGCACGGAACTCATGGCTTTTTTCCTGTGATTTTTTTTAGTCTTGCAGTTAATTTAATTTTTTCTTTTTCATTTTTTTTTTCTCGCCTTCGGGTAAAATTTTTTTTTTAACTGTTACCTTTTTCTTTTTTAACGATTTTTACTAGTTTATCTAATATATATATATATTTTTTTACATTTTTCTTAGGTGTTTTCTTTTTTTAAAAAATTCTTTTCTTTTCTTTTCTTTTTTTTGTTTTTTCTTTTTTCTTTCTTCCTTTTTGAACCTCTTTTTATCCCCTTTCTCCCCACTCACGATTTTGGATCTCTTCTAATTTGGCTAAAGCATATTTTCCTGGGGTTGTTGCCACCCTTTTAGTATTTTACTTGCCCCTTCATTTACTCTTATCTGGACAAAATGACAAGACGTAAAAATTCAACACAAAAAAAAGAACAAGAGGCAGTACCGAAGGCTAGGGACCTAATCAATACAGACATCGGTAATATGTCAGATCTAGAGTTCAGAATGACAATTCTCAAGGTTCTAGCCGGGCTCGAAAAAGGCATGGAAGATATTAGAGAAACCCTCTTGAGAGATATAAAAGCCCTTTCTGGAGAAATAAAAGAACTAAAATCTAACCAAGTTGAAATCAAAAAAGCTATTAATGAGGTGCAATCAAAAATGGAGGCTCTCACTGCTAGGATAAATGAGGCAGAAGAAAGAATTAGTGATATAGAAGACCAAATGACAGAGAATAAAGAAGCTGATCAAAAGAGGGACAAACAGCTACTGGACCACGAGGGGAGAATTCGAGAGATAAGTGACACCATAAGACGAAACAACATTAGAATAATTGGGATTCCAGAAGAAGAAGAAAGTGAGAGGGGAGCAGAAGGTATACTGGAGAGAATTATTGGGGAGAATTTCCCCAATATGGCAAAGGGAACGAGCATCAAAATTCAGGAGGTTCAGAGAATGCCCCTCAAAATCAATAAGAATAGGCCCACACCCCGTCACCTAATAGTAAAATTTACAAGTCTCAATGACAAAGAGAAAATCCTGAAAGCAGCCCGGGAAAAGAAGTCTGTAATATACAATGGTAAAAATATTAGATTGGCAGCTGACTTATCCACAGAGACCTGGCAGGCCAGAAAGAGCTGGCATGATATTTTCAGAGCACTAAACGAGAAAAACATGCAGCCAAGAATACTATATCCAGCTAGGCTATCATTGAAAATAGAAGGAGAGATTAAAAGCTTCCAGGACAAACAACAACTGAAAGAATTTGCAAATACCAAACCAGCTCTACAGGAAATATTGAAAGGGGTCCTCTAAGCAAAGAGAGAGCCTACAAGTGGTAGATCAGAAAGGAACAGAGACCATATACAGTAACAGTCACCTTACAGGCAATACAATGGCACTAAATTCATATCTCTCAATAGTTACCCTGAATGTTAATGGGCTAAATGCCCCTGTCAAAAGACACAGGGTATCAGAATGGATAAAAAACAAAACCCATCTATATGTTGCCTCCAAGAAACACATTTTAAGCCCGAAGACACCTCCAGATTTAAAGTGAGGGGGTGGAAAAGAATTTACCATGCTAATGGACATCAGAAGAAAGCAGGAGTGGCAATCCTTATATCAGATCAATTAGATTTTAAGCCAAAGACTATAATAAGAGATGAGGAAGGACACTATATCATACTCAAAGGGTCTGTCCAACAAGAATATTTAACAATGTTAAATATCTATGCCCCCAATGTGGGAGCAGCCAACTATATAAACCAATTAATAACAAAATCAAAGAAACACATCAACAATAATACAATAATCGTAGGGGACTTTAACACTCCCCTCACTGAAATGGACAGGTCATCCAAGCAAAAGATCAGCAAGGAAATAAAGGCCTTAAATGACACACTGGACCAGATGGACATCACAGATATATTCAGAATATTTCATCCCAAAGCAACAGAATACACATTCTTCTCTAGTGCACATGGAACATTCTCCAGAATAGATCACATCCTCGGTCCTAAATCAGGACTCAACCGGTATCAAAAGATTGGGATCATTCCCTGCATATTTTCAGACCACAATGCTCTAAAGCTAGAACTCAACCACAAAAGGAAGTTTGGAAAGAACCCAAATACATGGAGACTAAACAGTATCCTTCTAAAGAATGAATGGGTCAACCGGGAAATTAAAGAAGAATTGAAAAAAATCATGGAAACAAATGATAATGAAAATACAACGGTTCAAAATCTGTGGGACACAACAAAGGCAGTCCTGAGAGGAAAATATATAGCGGTACAAGCCTTTATCAAGAAACAAGAAAGGTCTCAGGTACACAACCTAACCCTACACCTAAAGGAGCTGGAGAAAGAACAAGAAAGAAACCCTAAGCCCAGCAGGAGAAGAGAAATCATAAAGATCAGAGCAGAAATCAATGAAATAGAAACCAAAAAAACAATAGAACAAATCAACGAAACTAGGAGCTGGTTCTTTGAAAGAATTAATAAAATTGATAAACCCCTGGCCCGACTTATCAAAAAGAAAAGAGAAAGGACCCAAATAAATAAAATCATGAATGAAAGAGGAGAGATCACAACTAACACCAAAGAAATACAAACTATTATAAGAACATACTATGAGCAACTCTACGGCAATAAATTTGACAATCTGGAAGAAATGGATGCATTCCTAGAAACATATAAACTACCACAACTGAACCATGAAGAAATAGAAAGCCTGAACAGACCCATAACCAGTAAGGAGATTGAAACAGTCATTAAAAATCTCCAAACAAACAAAAGCCCAGGGCCAGACGGCTTCCCGGGGGAATTCTACCAAACATTTAAAGAAGAACTAATTCCTATTCTCCTGAAACTGTTCCAAAAAATAGAAATGGAAGGAAAACTTCCAAACTCATTTTATGAGGCCAGCATCACCTTGATCCCAAAACCAGACAAGGATCCCACCAAAAAAGAGAGCTATAGACCGATATCCTTGATGAACACAGATGCGAAAATACTCAACAAAATACTAGCCAATAGGATTCAACAGTACATTAAAAAGATTATTCACCACGACCAAGTAGGATTTATTCCAGGGCTGCAAGGTTGGTTCAACATCCGCAAATCAGTCAATGTGATACAACACATCAATAAAAGTAAGAACAAGAACCATATGATACTCTCAATAGATGCTGAAAAAGCATTTGACAAAGTACAACATCCCTTCCTGATCAAAACTCTTCAAAGTGTAGGGATAGAGGGCACATACCTCAATATCATCAAAGCCATCTATGAAAAACCCACCGCAAATATCATTCTCAATGGAGAAAAACTGAAAGCTTTTCCGCTAAGGTCAGGAACACGGCAGGGATGTCCATTATCACCACTGCTATTCAACATAGTACTAGAGGTCCTAGCCTCAGCAATCAGACAACAAAAAGAAATTAAAGGCATCCAAATCGGCAAAGAAGAAGTCAAATTATCACTCTTCGCAGATGATATGATACTATATGTGGAAAACCCAAAAGACTCCACTCCAAAACTGCTAGAACTTATACAGGAATTCAGTAAAGTGTCAGGATATAAAATCAATGCACAGAAATCAGTTGCATTTCTCTACACCAACAGCAAGACAGAAGAAAGAGATATTAAGGAGTCAATCCCATTTACAATTGCATCCAAAACCATAAGATACCTAGGAATAAACCTAACCAAAGAGACACAGAATCTATACTCAGAAAACTATAAAGTACTCATGAAAGAAATTGAGGAAGACACAAAGAAATGGAAAAATGTTCCATGCTCCTGGATTGGAAGAATAAATATTGTGAAAATGTCTATGCTACCTAAAGCAATCTACACATTTAATGCAATTCCTATCAAAGTACCATCCATCTTTTTCAAAGAAATGGAACAAATAATTCTAAAATTTATATGGAACCAGAAAAGACCTCGAATAGCCAAAGGGATATTGAAAAAGAAAGCCAACGTTGGTGGCATCACAATTCCGGACTTCAAGCTCTATTACAAAGCTGTCATCATCAAGACAGCATGGTACTGGCACAAAAACAGACACATAGATCAATGGAACAGAATAGAGAGCCCAGAAATAGACCCTCAACTCTATGGTCAACTAATCTTCGACAAAGCAGGAAAGAATGTCCAATGGAAAAAAAGACAGCCTTTTCAATAAATGGTGCTGGGAAAATTGGACAGCCACATGCAGAAAAATGAAATTGGACCATTTCCTTACACCACACACAAAAATAGACTCAAAATGGATGAAGGACCTCAATGTACGAAAGGAATCCATCAAAATCCTTGAGGAGAACACGGGCAGCAACCTCTTCGACCTCTGCCGCAGCAACATCTTCCTAGGAACAACGCAAAAGGCAAGGGAAGCAAGGGAAAAAATGAACTACTGGGATTTCATCAAGATCAAAAGCTTTTGCACAGCAAAGGAAACAGTTAACAAAATCAAAAGACAACTGACAGAATGGGAGAAGATATTTGCAAACGACATATCAGATAAAGGACTAGTGTCCAGAATCTATAAAGAACTTAGCAAACTCAACACCCAAAGAACAAATAATCCAATCAAGAAATGGGCAGAAGACATGAACAGACATTTCTGCAAAGAAGACATCCAGATGGCGAACAGACACATGAAAAAGTGCTCCATATCACTCGGCATCAGGGAAATACAAATCAAAACCACAATGAGATATCACCTCACACCAGTCAGAATGGCTAAAATCAACAAGTCAGGAAATGACAGATGCTGGCGAGGATGCGGAGAAAGGGGAACCCTCCTACACTGTTGGTGGGAATGCAAGCTGGTGCAGCCACTCTGGAAAACAGCATGGAGGTTCCTCAAAATGTTGAAAATAGAACTGCCCTATGACCCAGCAATTGCACTATTGGGTATTTACCCTAAAGATACAAATGTAGTGATCCAAAGGGGCACATGCACCCGAATGTTTATAGCAGCAATGTCCACAATAGCCAAACTATGGAAAGAACCTAGATGTCCATCAACAGATGAATGGATCAAGAAGATGTGGTATATATACACAATGGAATACTATGCAGCCATCAAAAGAAATGAAATCTTGCCATTTGCAACAACGTGGATGGAACTAGAGCGTATCATGCTTAGCGAAATAAGTCAAGCAGAGAAAGACAACTATCATATGATCTCCCTGATATGAGGAAGTGGTGATGCAACATGGAGGCTTAAGTGGGTAGAAGAATAAATGAAACAAGATGGGATTGGGAGGGAGCCAAACCATAAGTGACTCTTAATCTCACAAAACAAACTGAGGGTTGCCGGGGGTGGGGGTTGGGGAGAAGGGGGTGGGATTATGGACATTGGGGAGGGTATGTGATTTGGTGAGTGCTGTGAAGTGTGTAAACCTGGTGATTCACAGACCTGGGGATAAAAATATATGTTTATAAAAAATAAAAAATTAAATAGACTGCCATAACCCTTTCCCACCTTTCATATTATGGCTATCATAAGCTTTCTTACTAAATTTTAAAGATTAAACAATTCCACAGATGGAAAAAAAAATTAAACAACAAAATAAATGTGATATAGATCTGAACAGAAAAATAAACTTGGCCAACAAAATGCATTGGATTGACTGATACCCAACATCTAGAAAATACATATTATACTCAATTCTAGACATCTAGACAATACCTTTTATACTCTAGGGATCATTTTCAGAAACTGACAAAAAATTAGCATAATTCTCAACAGACATCAAAGAACTCGTATCATATAGATCACATTCATTAACAGCAATGCAATAAAATCAGAACTTAATTGTAAAAGTTTATTTGGAAAATTTCAAATGTACTAAATAACTGATGGGTTGTAGAAAACATTATAATATTTAAAGTGAAAAATAAAAGTGATTACGTGTCAAAACTTCCCAAATGCAGCTACACTGGTAGTTAGAGGAAAATTTATAGCCTTTCCAGGCTACGTAGAAACTAGAAAAGGATTTAAAATTAATGACATAAGAGTGCAACTCCAGCTGTTAGAAAATGGGCAACCAAATAACCCAAGAAAATAGAAAAATAATAATGATGAGAGTAAAAATTTATAAGATTGCATACAAAGACATAATAGAGCATTAAAAATGCAAATTTGTTTCATTTCTGGGCTGGTGAAGTAGAGACATCTGAGACAAGATTTTTCTAAAAATTACAGGAAAGCTTCGTAAATAGCATTTGGCATGAAAAGAAGAAGGTAACTAGAGATACAGGAGCAATGACAAATTCATAACCGAATATTCTAAATGTCATTATGCCAGTACATTTCAAAACTCAGAGAACCTGAACCATTTTTTTAAAAAGATTTTATTTATTTATCAGAGAGGGAGAGGGGGAGAGAGCGAGCACAGGCAGACAGAATGGCAGGCAGAGGCAGAGGGAGAAGCAGGCTCCGTGCCAAGCAAGGAGCCCGATGTGGGACTCGATCCCAGGACTCTGGGATCATGACCTGAGCCGAAGGCAGCTGCTTAACCAACTGAGCCACCCAGGCGTCCCGAACCTGAACCATTTTTTAGGAAAACAAAATTAGACAACATCCCGATTTAAGAAGGGAAAGAAAATTTGATCTCTAAACATTAAAGGAATTGAATAACTGTTTAAAAAAAGATTTTTATAGTTAGTATAATTAGTTCAAAATGTTTGGGGGATTTTACAAGAAGTTTCATGGAGTGATTCCTCTCTATTTTATAAAAGTTATTCCAGAATATAAAATAAGAAGTAGAGACACCTGGGTGGGGCTCAGTCAGTTAAACATCTGACTCTTGATTTCAGTTCACTTCATGATCTCAGGGTCATGGGATCAAGCTCCACGTCCGCCTTTGCGTTCATCAAGGAGTTTGCTTGTCCCTCTCCCTCTGCTTCTCCCCCTGCTCATTATCTCTTTCTCTTTTAATTTAATATGAATAAATAAAAAAAACTAGAAATAAATCTCCTTTTAAGAGGTTGAATAGGAGCCCCTGAAAGATACATATGTGCCCTAACCCCTAGAACCCACAAATACTATCTGATAAGGAAAGAGTGACTACTGCCTTAATGAGCATGGCAAAAGATATGTCCGAGGCTTTTGAGAAGAAGAGTTTATCCTGGTTTATCTGGATATACATTCTTCTGAGAGAGAGGCAGAAGGAGTTTGAGATGGAAGAGGAGGGGGCAGTGTGACCACAGACGTAGAGATGGGGTGATGTGTCCACAAAGCAAGGAATGCGTGCAGCCCCCGGATGCTCCAAGAGACAAGCCACAGATTCCCCTTTAGAACCAACACTTTGAGTTTATACTTCTCCATATTTAAAAGGGAACAAATTTCTCTACTTTTAAGCCTCCGAGTTTGTGGCAATTGGTTATGGCAGTGAGAGGAAACTCACACTCCTCCCCATCCCATTTTTAGAAGAATAAGAGAATTTTAGTTCTAAGCTCTTTGTGAAGTGCAGGGAAACAAAAAGTTGTTCGGGGAAACAGAGAAACAAAGTTAATCATGAACCGCTGAGATGTGAATGGTGTTTACGTAGTCATGATATCTAAACACGGAAGAGGGAGAGTAACCGAAAGGATGATATCATGAGAGAATCAGAGGGTGTATAGGGTTCCTGAAGGGTTAAAGCCCTAGGGGGAGCGAAGTCCTTACTTACTGTAAGGAATACAGTAGGGTTCACATTTTTGCCTCAAAGGGGTGGGGAAGATGAACATTCTCTTTCTGGGCTTTACGGAGCCCCTGGACTTTTCATCAAGAAGGTGACTTAAGGGGGTGCCTGGGTGGCTCAGAGGGTTAAGCCTCTGTTTTCAGCGCACGTCATGATCTCAAGGTCCTGGGATCGAGCCCCGCATCAGGCTCTCTGCTCAGTGAGAGTCTGCTTCCTCCTCTCTCTCTCTCTGCCTGCCTCTCTGCCTACTTGTGATCTCTATCAAATAAATAAATAAAAATCTTTAATAATAAAAAAAAAAGAAGGTGACTTAATCAGGTTTGTGTTTTGAATGGTTTGAATTCAGATCACCAATCTACACTGCCTGTATTCTGGTCACCACCAGACTGGTGGTCAGACTGGTGATCTGAATTCGAACCATGCAGCAGCAGAGAGAGACAGAGGAATTGCAGGTCCCTCGGGAATCAGTGGGCAGTAGTGGTTCTCGAACTGCGGTCTCTGAGCTAACAGCACGATGTGGGGGTTTGGCAGATGGGCAGATTCTCAGGCCCCTCCCAGAAACTGGTGGGAGCCCAGCAATCTGTGCTTTAACAAGCCCACCTGGCGGTTCTGCTGCAGGCTTATTACATGGGACAGCCACTGAGCTACAGCATTTTGGTGACTGATGGGATGTGCAGGTTGAAGGAGAGGAAGAGGAATGAGGACAACGTCCAATTTCTGGCTTGAGCAGCTGGGCAATAAAGAGGAAAATAAAATTCAAGATAAACAACACACAAGTAATTTGTAAGTGGAGTTATGTTCATAGTCTGCTGATACCGGGGTGGGGACCAGTGTAGGCTCGAGGAGCCTCTGAATGAGAGAGTCTACCTTCAAAGCTCATGAAAGTGTTGGAGATTTTCCATGGTTTTCCATAGTTAACTTCTTCCCAAGCTAACTCTTGCTGAAAGTCCATTTTTGTTTTATCAACATGTAACCACAAAACCAGAATTCTTTACAATTCCTATTCAGATGAGGGCTCTGACATGCTGCTAAGACACCGCATGGGAAGGAATCTCAAGAAGGGGGAGAGTGTTAATGACTAAAGGAAGCGATCTCCATGAAATTGATCTTCATTCTTTCAACAGTCTGTCTTGGGCCTTTAAATGTGTCGCATAAATCTTTCCTGGCCCAATCATTTCAGGGCACCAGAGAATGAGAAACATATGAATGAATAATTTATTTGTTTCAGTGACTAGCCCAGGTTTTAGATAATGTATCACTAAAAGAGTAATTTTTAAAACCTGGCATCTCTGAACAGGTCACCTCACTCCTGGATGACTACCAAAGGCTCCCCAAACCTGGCTTCTTGCCACTGCATCCATTTTGCACACCGATGCCAGATTAATCTTCTGGAAGCACCTGGAACACAACTAACTCTATATAACTCCGTTACTGAGTCTCTTCCCTTTTTCCAAACACAATATTAAAATGGCTGAGAAATGTCCTATGTCCTCATAATATCTGAAAGTATCCCCTCTTGAAAACTCAGTAGGAAAAATAAAAAGAAAGCATTGAATTCTTAGCACTTTTCTCTTCTATCTGAAAAATCTGTAGGAAAAAATCTAAAGAAAGGTTAGATAGAGAAGTGCTTTGCATTCTAAATTCATACGCAAGACCAAGATGGCGAGTGCGCACCTGTAAGAAATTTCTGCCTGGGGCGAATGGGTCAAGCACGTTGCAAAAATACTGGATAGACAGTGTTGGGAGCTGGGGCTTTGCATGCAAAGGGGAAGAGCTGTCTATAGAGAGGAAAGTATGTACAAGCCATGCATCGTCTCTGGGCACAGAGTGGAGCCATTCCTTTTGGGATGATCAAGGATCAGCCTAGTTTACTGACTATCAAACCACAGTATTTGTAGCTTTGAGGTAGGCACCACTGGGTGGTCACCATCCCGGAAGATTTCAGATGCTGCCTCAGTTTCCCAATGGCCTCTATCCACCAGTGATGGGCAGTGCTCTTTCAAGAGGAGTGTGGTGATGAGCACATCTAGATTTTCTCACAGTCTACGCTCCTCAGCCCTCTTGTCCCAGATCACTGAAACACATATACATGGGGTTTGCTTTAATTTCTTCAGCCCCGTTCATCCCCCCTCTTCTCCTTGGTCTGATGAATCCTTTCTTTTCTTCCCCGAGCCAAGGGGGTGGAAAGGTAGTTAGTTTTGTTTCGTTTTGTTTTGCTTTTACCCAAAGTGTTTTCCCCAAAGCTTTTATCTGTTTTTAAATTCATTCTTTTTCCTTTAAGTTTTTTTGAGAACTGAAAGGCAGAAAAGGTTCTTTTTCTTCTGCTCTCTGTTATCACCTTTTTATTTTGGAACCAGGGCAAGCAATTAGCTGAGACAAGCATAGTGTCTTGAGTGAAAGGAAGGGAAAACTGGAAGAAAGTAATCTCTACAAAATGGCGGTTAAGATTAAGATGACCTATATGAAATTGTTTATATTCAGCCCACTTCACTTACAAAATAATAACTTCAAATTTTTAAATATTTTTGAAAACCTTTTGCTACTACTGTAAGGCATGTCAAAAAGACTTTACTTTAGCTAAAATCACTACTTAAAAAGATGCAATTTCCAAATTGGTACAAACTAAGAATTATGGTACTCTTGGTGTAAAGGGGAGTTAATTAAGGTAGAATTAATCAAAGAGAACTTTCTAGAAGAGGTGAACCTTACTGGTCTTAATTAGTGATATGGACTAACAAGATAAATCAAGTATGGGCAGAGATGGCTTTGGTGGGGATGAGTTACTTTAAAAATAAAGGGCTTGTGGTTCAAGCTCAACCTGGCTCTCTTTGGCAGTACTGTGCTGTAGTGGAAGGAGCAGGAGATGGAGAATCAAATCACCTGATTTTTAATCCCAGTGAGCGGGGAAGGCTTGGGAAACTCATTAGGCTCTATAAATTTGTATTGCCGTGTCTATTGCTAAAAAAAAGAAAAGTGAAAATAACACGTCCTCAGCCTCTCTCACAGGGTTGTTGTCAGGATCAAATAAAATCATGTAAAGAGCTATAAAAAATGCAAGTAATTTCTTTATTTATAGCAACTGCTTTTGAAGTCTCATTTAGGCACGGTATGGCTTCGTGCATATTATTGATAGCAAATTTGGAAAATAAATAAACTCATCTTCAGATGCCCAAGAAATGTCAGTAACTTTTCAATTATGAAGGATAAAAGAGATGTTAGCAAAACCTCCAATTATTACCCGAGGCTCTGGCTTGATAAATATTCTTTCTGGCGGAAAAAAAATACGCTGGGTTTTCTTACATATTTCTTTTTCTTCTTCTTTCTTTGTCTCCTCCTCCTTTTTCTCTTTCTTCTGCCCCTTCTCTTCTCCTCCCTCTCTTCCTCCATCTCAATTTGTGGAGCATTAAGTGAAGCCAGACTCTAGAATTAAGCACCTTACGCAATTCTTTACATTTAATTATACATTAATCTCTTTTGTGTACTCTTCCTATTCTGTTAGCCAGCATTTTTTGTTGGATATTTACTAAAAAACAGAAATCTGTGTGATATAAACTTTGGAAATAATATAGTTCATGGGGGGGAAAAAACCCTGTTTTAGAGAGCCCATCCTTCTCTTCTCTCCATGAAAACCCCTCGTACCCCCCAAGGTTCACCTGATCGGTGGAATTTTCAGGACCTATAGCTGCCTCTGTTGACTTCCATAAACCTGACTTTTCACACCCTCAGAGGAGCTGGGCCTGAGTGCCAGGCACAGGCATGGGTGCCTTGGGCCGGGGCCTGCCCTCCTGCCACTGTGAGGCTGGGGCACAAAGCCTTGGGCTCCATGCTTGCCGTGTTATTTCTCTTCCCGCCTTCTTTAACCTTTCAGATTAGTGACAATAACGGTGTCTAGGATGTGGAAGGCCCGTCTGTGAGGGGCTAATTGATTTCCCTCCGTCACTCCCCGTTATTTTTTTCCCCTCGCCTCCAGAAGCACGCTCGGAACCAAAGGCCACGCATGGCAGCAGCTCATGCTGGCAAAATCTTGCTTTTATTATTCCTTCCCTGGCAACAATTATTTACCCAGCTTGTCAAGTGACTGAGGACATCGTGGCGACCATCTGTTTCCCTCTGTCTGAATCCTTTAATGTAGTTAGACTCCATTTTCAGGAGCACCTGACTAAGGCGGCTTGAATCTCTCTCCGATTGTGTGTGCTCGCTTTGGCGGTGTTTTTTCGCCGGGGCTGGCATTTTCTCTTCACGCTTGTTCATTCGATTAGCATCCTTCTCTTGTGAATTAACTGCTTAGCTTCCAGCAAGTGGTGTCTCAGTCAGCTTTCCCCCACCCCGGAACATTTCCCTTTCATCTCCCCTCATCTGCGCAGACACCATCTCTTGGTTCTGTCGCTTTAACAGAACCTCCAAAGAACTCTCCACTCCCCTCCTCTTCTCTGGCAGTGTCCTCGGTTCAGGGCTCATGGTGTCTTGCCTGGAGGACTCACAAAGCCTGTTCTTCTTGTAGACAAGCCTCACCCCCTGCGAACCGCAGCTGCCAAGTGATTTTCCCCAAACACATGGCTGCGTTCATGACTCTGCTCTGCTTGGATTCCTCAGGAATTTTCCACTGGGGTCAGGCTAAGCCCATCCACTTTGGTCATGATACACAACCATCTTTGGAAATCTACCCTGTTTTCTCTCTATTGTGTTAGGTCCTCCTATTTTTTTTTTTTTCTCTTCACTTGAAAAAGCCCCAGCAGTGGTTCCGAATTGGCAGTGTTGGGGGACAACATTTGGCAGTATCTGGAGATGCGTTTGATTGTCCTAACTGGGGGGAATGGGGATGCTGCTGGCATGTACTGGGTGGAGGATTGGGCTGCTGGCATATATCATACAATGCACAAGACAGCTACACATGGCAGAGACTCATTCAGCCAAAATGTCAACAGCACTGTAGGCTGAGAAACCCTGTTCTAGCCACACCAGCTATTGCGTTGTCTGAAAGCACCACGCTCCGGCTCCTCCATATTTTTGCCCAATGACCTTTCCTCTCCAGTGCATCTCTCTCTCCTACCATTTGCCTGTTAATGTCTAATTATCCTCCAAGGTTTAGCTCAAGAATCCCTTCCCTTGGATATCCTGACCATGCACAAGGTCTCATGCCCCCCTTCTCGGCTTTTAGTCATCCAAAATTTCAAGACACACACGTACACACCATCTACTATGATGTTAAGTTCTGGAACTAAAATGGTGAGCAAAATTAGCATGGTCACTGCATTTATAAAATCAACAATCTGGGGGGAGACAGGAAGTCACCAAATAAGCTTGCAAAAAAAAAAAAATGTGCTCCCCAGACATGTATGCCCACCTCCTCTCCATGTCCAGGACTCATTGCCTTTATTTTATTGATGAGTTCTGTTCAGGGATCGTTCCTGGCCCTTGCATTGGCAAAATTTTGTTTTGTTTGGATCTTGTGTTAACACTTTTTCAAAACTTGTCTCAAACACAGGGCCAGAGTCCAGATTCCTTAGCACCATGTCCCACACCGTTTCCCAGTGGCCATTCCCTTCCATTACCCTTTCCCAACCTCTGCACCCGGGATCCCATTATGTTATGGCCACACTCTGGTTCTTGTAACTTTTCCTTCTTCCATCAAGACCCAGCTCAAGTATTCCCTCATCTTCAAAGCCTCTTGAAATACAGAGTTCATTCATCTGTGGGTACTCTTAACACATGGTTCGTATTGGTATGTCATCACTTAGTAAAGAAAAGTGGAGAAAAGCATAATGTCTGGATTCTGACAGCTCCAAAGTTCCTTCATCTTTCTAAGCCTTAATTTCTTCATCTGAACAATAAATAATAGTGCCTCCCACGTAAGTTTCTGAAAATATTAAATAAAGTAATTCATGTGAAGTACCCAATGTAGTATTAAGGACTCGATGAATGTTAATGGTTATTACTGTCTATAACCATGTTGTAGGCTATCTAACTGATTCTGTATCCTTGCGCTGGATTGACTGCTTTTTCCCCTAAGGATAAGAGCTATATTTTATTCAACACTGTAGCCCAGACACAAGAAAAATCTGAACAGTAGCCGCTTAGTGCGTGTTTGAGTCAAGGTTGGGGACTCAGTGCAGTGGGCTCTGCTATAACAATTTAATGTCCAACATCCACTGAACATTTACTAGGTACAGCAGCAGTGGCAAGCACTTTCTGCAGATTGCCTCTCTTCAGCCTCACCATCGCCCTGGGAGATTGGTGCCATTATAATCAGTTCCCATTTTACAGAAAACTGCGGCATGGAGAGATAACAAGCCTGCCCAAAGTTACGCAGGAAGTGGTCAGTCCACATTTAAATGCATGGATCACTAGGTCTTTACTAAAAAGTAGCATCAGTATTTATTTCAGGAATTCATTTGGTAGTACAGCAGACACAGAGAAGCTTTTTGACTCGATGCAGATGATACAAAAACAGCCACTTCTTCGCTCAGCACCAGAATTATTTCCGGCTTCTAGAAGTCACTCCTGGACAGAGTCACAGTATAGGAAGGGGACATGAGGAGTGGGAAGTATTTATCTTTGAACTCAAACCAGGTACTTTCAGAGAAGGCAACAGCCCATGTGCCTTCTCCATTTTCCAGGATCTTCTGTGATATACAATGTGGGCAATAAGTAAAAGAGAAGAGGAGAGCATGAGAGGGATGCGTGCTTCCCGTCGGGAAAATTGAAAGAAAAATGGTTTATTCAGTCATGAATGAAGAAACCTCTTGGTGGAGTCCCTAGACAGGGATGACATTACCCCCTAAGGACACAGGCCAGCTAATGGCCAGGTTTTTACTGGGAGGTGAAGAGAAGTGTCTCGGAAGTATATAAAAGAAGCTGTTTCCACAGCATTTGGGTCACAGGCAGTTCTTCTAACAGGAGCTCATAGAGCATAACTCAACTATAAAGAGGACCTGGGGAGTTCTTAAGCTACCTGGGCTCCTAGGGCACCTATTTAAATTCTTAATTTTAGTCAAATGAGTATCATCCCTGCAATAAAATAAGGCGAACTACTGAGTTTCACAATTTGCTCTTAGAGCAAACTGTAATTAATCCTCCAAAAAGTCATTGGGATGGAAAACTTGCAGTACAGAAAGCAAATGTTATTAAAGCTTCGAAGTTTTCCCATGGATTAATGGTGTTGCTCCCTCATTCTAAGACAGGGCTCTGGGGGTCCAGGCTGGGGGCTTGAGTTAAAGGTGACACTATTAGAACGAGGGCCTCGTTAGGGGGCTGAGTCTCTGGCTCAAGTAGGGAAGGTAGCTCAGCTGTTCCCCCAAATGTACTGAATAGTTGTGGAAGAGGGGTGCCTTGGTGTTATGCCTATTCGATGGGTGGACGTGTCCTGTGCCCTGGCCCTGTTAACTTCCTTTGCTCTCCGCTCTCCTGACTGAGGAGAGTAAAAGTCATAGAGACCCTAGAAAACCAAGTGCCGTGGAAAGAATGAGCTCTCAGGAAGGGAGGGCAGAGGCAGGCAGAGCTGAAAACAAACCACTTGGACTATGAATTTGAGAGAAGCCTTACCCCAGTGGCCTCAATTTCATTGATTTGTGGGGAAGAAGAAATGTGTTGAAGATCAGAGAAAAGGCAACCACTTGACCTACAAACAATCCAAGAAGAAAAACAAGTGAATTATTTGTGGAAGCTATTTGAGTAAATATATATCCTTTAAATATATATTATTTTATTCTTCACAGTAGGGAGAGGTGGTTCCCCAAAGATGAATTGGGGCACAATTCACCATAAGGAGGGAGACATGCTAGATAGACAGAAGAAACAGATGTGCTTCACACAGATTATAATATATGGGGTCATATATATCAGGTAATATGCAGTGTTCAAGAAACAAGAAAGAAAAACCAGATCTGATCCTACATGTACACACAAATCTTTAAGTAATTAAATGACAATAAAATATCCTTACCATGGGACACAATTTGCTACTGCAGGTTGTCTCACAGAAGGTATATATAAGAAACAGAAGTTTCTTATATATTTGCTGAAATGAAAAAAGAATTTACTAAGTTATTAGAGATATTCTTCATAATTTAACCAAACCGTGAGTTTCTCTATTACAACCATATATATTACATATTATCTATTACATATTTAATTTTGCTAGCAAAGCACCAATAGCTCTATATTATACATGCATAATATATATGTAATTATATATATATTATATATACATTCACATTTTATGGTTATAGGTATCATATAATTATATATGAAATTATACTAGCAAAGCACCAACAATAGAGATTTCTGGTTAGTAGATTCTCTAGTTGATAGAATTTTTGGTACAACAGGTTAGTTTTTATTCTTGGCCAATGAAAGAAATGATGTAGAGGTAAGGGCCTTGAATGATCAGGGAATCTGGGAAAATAAAGTTTTTTTCTTGACATCAGTTATACATAAGAACTCAACTCCTTCAGTATCCATAGATTTACTTCTCCCTGGAAGCAGCATGCACATTTTAACTCTAAGCCCAATTATTCTCAGTAGTTCGGTCTCTGCTTTGGTTTCAGAGCTCATCTAGACAAATGCTTTCTCTGGAGGATGTTTCTTCCCTTGTAAGTATGAACTAAATAAATCAGCAATCAGAAAGACAGCCAGGGTATGATTAGCCAGAGTATCCTGGATAAACAGTGTTTTAATTCCCTACATGTTGACAAAATTTATAATACTGCAAATTACAAAATTCACTCTGGGTTATTCAGGGGAAATTAAAATTAAATACCGAGCACCCTGACTTTACTGCCTCCTGGCCTGACTTGAGCATCCAGATGGCATTCATTCATCGGACAGTATGTCACTGTGGGTCTCATAGATCCCTTGACTGGGGACTAGGGACCCCGTACTGGCACCGTCAGTGGCACCTGGTTCCCATATTTATTCCAACAGTGCCCCTGTTGGGAGAGATGATCCTGCCACCAGCATCTGTGTGCCACTCAGTCCCCGTATGATACCTCCAGACTGAGCAAAGACCATGGGAGCTTGCCGCATATAGTTGGTGGAATGGAACCAAGCATGTAATCCAGTAGGCTCATCTGTCAGTAAGGAGGCAGGACTGGGACAGAGGAAAACCAAGGAGACAGGAGAGTAAGCTTGTCAGGCAAACAAATGGAGGAAAAAGCAGAGGAGATGATTTTAAAAAGAGTGGGGAGAGGGGATAGAGAAAAAAAACCATCTGCCTGACCTCCGGCCGCGCTCCGAGCTCACCGAGCCTGTGACCGGTTCAAGGTCACCCCGAGCTGCGAGCTCACTGTCGGCTCTGTCTCTGTAGCCGGCTTTCCCGTTCCAATACCCGCAAGCTCTGCGACACTCAGACACCCCCGATCCTTCTGTGACCCTGCGGGACCT
Source organism: Mustela putorius furo (assembly GCF_011764305.1). Taxonomy (NCBI): domain Eukaryota; kingdom Metazoa; phylum Chordata; class Mammalia; order Carnivora; family Mustelidae; genus Mustela; species Mustela putorius. Next base: position 19,768,000 of record NW_025421322.1, on the reverse strand, counting down.
GAGGCCACGCTGACCCCGTGTGGGCTTTGCCCCGGGTAGCCTCTGGAGCGATGTCCCTCAGCAGAACAGACTTTTAAAAGTCCTGATTTTGTGCGCGGTTGCTCCGCCGCTTGCCGGGAGCCGGCCCCTCCCCCCGGGGTCTATCTTCCCGTCGCTTTGGATTCACTTCTCCGCCGGTCCTACCTTTCAGAAAGTGGTTGTTTTTCTGTTTCCAGAATTGCTGTTCTTCTTCTTCTCTTCGATCTGCCGATGGATTTTCAGGTGTTTGCAATCTTTAGATAAGCTATCTAGCTGATCTCCGGTTAGCTGAAGTAGTCTCGGCCTGCTACTTCTCCGCCATCTTGACTCCTCCCGATAGCTGACTTATCCACAGAGACCTGGCAGGCCAGAAAGAGCTGGAATGATATTTTCAGAGCACTAAATGAGAAAAACATGCAGCCCAGAATACTATATCCAGCTAGGCTATCATTGAAAATAGGAGAGATTAAAAGCTTTCAGGACAAACAACAACTGAAAGAATTTGCAAACACCAAACCAGCTCTACAGGAAATCTTGAAAGGGGTCCTCTAAGCAAAGAGAGAGCCTACAAGTGGTAGATCAGAAAGGAACAGAGACCATATACAGCAACAGTCACCTTACAGGCAAAACAATGGCACTAAACTCATATCTCTCAATAGTTACCCTGAATGTTAATGGGCTAAATGCCCCTGTCAAAAGACACAGGGTATCAGAATGGATAAAAAAACAAAACCCATCTATATGTTGCCTCCAAGAAACTCATTTTAAGCCCGAAGACACCTCCAGATTTAAAGTGAGGGGGTGGAAAAGAATTTACCATGCTAATGGACATCAGAAGAAAGCAGGAGTGGCAATCCTTATATCAGATCAATTAGATTTTAAGCCAAAGACTATAATAAGAGATGAGGAAGGACACTATATCATACTCAAAGGGTCTGTCCAACAAGAAGATTTAACAATTTTAAATATCTATGCCCCCAACGTGGGAGCAGGCAACTATATAAACCAATTAATAACAAAATCAAAGAAACACATCAACAATAATACAATAATCGTAGGGGACTTTAACACTCCCCTCACTGAAATGGACAGGTCATCCAAGCAAAAGATCAGCAAGGAAATAAAGGCCTTAAACGACACACTGGACCAGATGGACATCACAGATATATTCAGAACATTTCATCCCAAAGCAACAGAATACACATTCTTCTCTAGTGCACATGGAACATTCTCCAGAATAGATCACATCCTCGGTCCTAAATCAGGACTCAACCGGTATCAAAAGATTGGGATCATTCCCTGCATATTTTCAGACCACAATGCTCTAAAGCTAGAACTCAACCACAAAAGGAAGTTTGAAAAGAACCAAAATACATGGAGACTAAACAGCATCCTTCTAAAGAATGAATGGGTCAACCGGGAAATTAAAGAAGAATTGAAAAAAATCATGGAAACAAATGATAATGAAAATACAACAGTTCAAAATCTGTGGGACACAACAAAGGCAGTCCTGAGAGGAAAATATATAGCGGTACAAGCCTTTCTCAAGAAACAAGAAAGGTCTCAGGTACACAATCTAACCCTACACCTAAAGGAACTGGAGAAAGAACAAGAAAGAAACCCTAAGCCTAGCAGGAGAAGAGAAATTATAAAGATCAGAGCAGAAATCAATGAAATAGAAACCAAAAAAACAATAGAACAAATCAACGAAAGTAGGAGCTGGTTCTTTGAAAGAATTAATAAAATTGATAAACCCCTGGCCCGACTTATCAAAAGGAAAAGAGAAAGGACCCAAATAAATAAAATCATGAATGAAAGAGGAGAGAAAAAAAACCATTCTTTTTGCTGAATCTGAGAGGGAGAGAGAGACACACAAGGTGATACCGCAGTATTGAGCCGTAAGACCATCTAAATCCATCCCACCCTGCAGGAAAGAAGCCTGGGTGCTCCTCTATGTGTGTGCACCGGCTCGCTCACAGAGGAGGTGATCTGGCCGGGCTGCTACCTGGGCCTGGTCTGGTCATATATAACAACTCAACAGGTAAGGGAACAGTGAAAATAACAGCAGGAAAGCCCAAGAAAGGTGAGGACTGGTCATGTATTTTTTCATATAGGGAAATGTAAGAGTCCAGAAGAAGCTTGAGAAAAGCTCTAACCTTAATGCTGCCATTAATAATACAGCAATGGCACCATTTCTTAACACACTCTTTTCCAGGCACCTGAGGGAGCTGAGGTTTTACACGGGCCCTCTTGTCTAAGCCCAACAGCAGCAGCACACAGCAGGTCCTGTGTCTTCCCTCCAGCTTAGGACTGCACCAGATCTTCAGGAACTTACCCAAGGTCACATGGCAGGGGGTGAGGAGAAAAGGGAGGAAGGGGAATCTGGGACAGGGGTCAGAACCATCCACATGTTCAGCCCATTTCACTGGTTTGAGATTTTTTTCTGACAAAAGGAACGAACTACAAACATGTGAAGATACTAACCAAATGCCTGCTGAATCTCCCTCCTGCACTTTAAGTCAGTGCAGCACATAAAGCCCTTGATTTCCAGCTAGCAATGAATGATACTGAGATTCTGTGTGGCTCAGGGCTCTTTGTCTGAAGTCTTTCTCCTTTATTTATTTTTTTAAAGACTATTTGAGAGAGAGAGAGAGAGAGAGAGAGAGAGCAAGCCTGAGCAGGGAAAGGAGCAGAGGGAGAGGGACCAGCAGACTCCTTGCCGAGCATGGAGCCTGATGCAGGGCTTGATCTCATGACTCTGAGATCATGACCTGAGCCAAAATCAAGAGTCAGACTTTTAACCAGCTGAGGCCCCCAGGTGCTCCTAAAGTTTTCCTCCTTTAAAACAATTATATATATATCGTGGGAAAGAAAGTGATACACACAAGTATGTCAGGAGAGTGGCGTAAACACTGGAACACAAATTTAACACCAATTTCCCTGTTTTATTCATAAAGCCTGTTAAAGAGAAAGCTTTGTTTTAGAAACATAAATGGCCAAATTGATGCACAAGCTGTGATGGGTAGCCTATGAGGTCTACAGGCCTTTTGCCACAGAGGGAAAGGGACTTCTTGATAGTGAATAACAGAGCCAGTGTGGGTGTGAAAGGAAGTATCACACTCGTGCATGGCAGCTTCGGTCATACCCACTCTTTCCTAAATCTCACTAATGACTTCCTCAGCAGAGCCATGAAATCCCGCCTGCTGCCTGGAGTCAAAGCCAACAGAACAGTGGTGCCCACAGCAGGCACTGAACTATCGGTGCCATGTCTCTAGTCAGTGGAACTATAGCCCAAGGCAGTTCCTGTCTCTTTTAGGATCTTTTCTTATTGGTGCGGTTGGGGCTGCTCAGTAGGCAGAGGTGGGTAAGGACTATGAACCAAGACATGGGGAAGGAGAGATCTGTCCCCCCAAATGTTTCTAGGCTACCCCACTGCTGATGACCACAGTCTTTGCATTCCGCCACACCACTCCCAAACTGCCTCCTTAGGTACAGGAAAAATTTAAAAATAATGTATCCCTTCTATTGTGGGTTTTCTTGAAGAAGGGACACAGCAGGTCCCAGCAGGGCATCCTAAAATTTCTTGTTTCTGTCTTCCTGAGGACTTCATGGGGATCACTCACAAATCTCTTGTCCCAGATTCTCTCGTCCAGGCCCACATGGTGCTCCCAGCATCACTGGGTTGTCCCCTCCATGTCTCCCTCACAGCCAGCCTGCTGCCTTCCAAAGCCTGGGCACTGGCAGCCACACTGCTGACCAGCAGAAGCTTCCAGCCCTCAGGAAATCTGGTCAGGTCTGACTGCTCATATTCCAGGGGCAGCCCCCTGAAAAACTGATGAATATAATTTTAAACCTCAATATAAAAAGAAAAGATGCCAAAAATAGAAACTGGTAAGGACAAGACTGGGAATCCTGAGACAATTAAGAAGTGAGAGGGACAAGAAGGCTTAAGGTCAAAATGATACACTGATTTGCGGATTAATGGGTGTTTTAATGAGCGGTTCATTAGAAAATTGGGATAAGGCAAAGAAGAGAGAGGAAGAAAGACCATTTGGGCTCTTTTAAATATAAACTGAAGCAAAAAGAGCTAGACAAATTAATGTCTTATTTGTTTTTGTTGAAACAGAGTAAATGATTAAAATCATACAGAATATATGAACTGTAAATATTGTTCATAATGTTCAATGGAGAAATGATATTTCAGCCAGAATGCAATTAGTGGAATCAAAAAAAGATGCCCCCCCCAAAATAAGATGGCCCCACAATTTGTTGTCTTAGGAGGGAGATCTGCAAGAAGCTAATAGAAAAATCCTGATGACACAGAATCTGTACTCTGCAGTGTGGTGGGGGAGAAGACCACATCTTCATTATAGTATATTTGCTCCTTCCTCTCTCCATCCTGTTCTTGCTAAATGGAAATCAGACACATGCATCAAGGGGACTGGGTCACTTCATCTGCATAGTAACTGTTATATTAAGATTTGCCGCAAAAAAAGCAGTCCATTAAGTTTGCCTCTAAAGAGGGAAAGGAGTAGAAATAAATTACCAGCTGAAGGACATTCTGGGAAGGGCTCTTCGGGGCATTCGTTATTACTATTTACAGTGAGTTGAAATCGATTGTTCCAATGCCTCAACTCTATCCAGTTCAGTTTTGCCCTTGGGAATGCTTTATTTCTTCCAGCTTCTGAATCAACAAGTAGGATTCTGATTTGTTAGCTCCATAAAAGGATCTAAGAGGCCTCAATGAGGTAATTCAGTTTTCAAAACAGACTATGTTTTCACTGGAAGACAGAAATGCGGGCACTACTGTTCTGATGAGAAGCAGAGTGATGATGCTTTGAGCTGGGAAGGAGACAAGACACTCAGGGAAAGGCTGGCCAGACTAGTGGTGCATGAAGCCTAGGGTAGCTTCCTGAAGTAGGATCTAGATGATGCCGACCAAATAGTCTGCAAGGGCATACTTCTACACTCTCACAGGAAATCCCAGTGTCCTCAAGTTTCTTTCCTTTACACTTGCTGTATCCTAGAATTCCTTTTCCTAGTCTGAGGTACGATTGGATTATGAGACCTGAGAACACTAGAGAAAGTCTTACACTTGAAATGTAACCTATGGGAGCCTGCCTTTGTACCTGAAATTCCTACACCCCTCATTTCTAAGGTTATTAGCGTTGAAGGCAGCTCTTGAATGATGATGTTTCCAATTATTTGTGGCAAACTGAAGTTGAATTACATTATCGTATGACTCCTAGGAGGGACCAGGACACCAAAGAATGGGACACAGGTTGGGTCAGTTTAGATGGGAAATTAAGGTAGGGAGACGTGGAGAGGCTGTGTGCTTCCAGAAGCATGGATTGGTGGAAAGAGCACTGAACCGGGAATCCGAAATCTGGGGTTTGAGCTTTCTTTTGGTTTCTTCTTAACTACATGGCCTTAGATAGGTCATTTGGAATTTCAAAATTTCAGTTTTTCTCATTATAAAATTGCCATAATAACACGTCCCCTAATAACCTCACAAGGCTATTGTGATAGTAATACAAGGTCATGAAAAGCAGACCCAGGTTTTGTGGGAACTGAAGCTTACTGAATTTGAGGTATGCTGGTTAAAAAGAGGAGTGTTAAATTATAAAAACAAAATTAGGTATGGATGTGGAAATTTAGAAAAAGAAAAGAAATTACAATACGTTATGAAAACTGCACATCTGGCTCAAGTTTATTTTAGAGAGATGTCAAAAATACTACAGAGGAAGTGGCCAGGAAGAGACATGTGAGGTAAAGAGAGATTGCAACAAATTGTGATTAAAATACTGACTTTTTTGCAAATTTTATGAAAGCACAGAACATTTGAACACATTGCCAGGGTCTTGGGAGGGACCTGTACCTGCCAGATGTCCAGAAGCCAAAGCTTCCTTAGCCTCACAGTAAATCAGTTTCTGAGATGTCTGTTAAAGGTCTTTGTGAACTGTGAAGTATAATATAAATGAAGCATATTGTTTGCATTTTCTCCATTTCCAGAGTTGTTGCCTGATCAGAAGTCTATTTGGGGCTGCTATTCTAATACCATTAAAGTAAAGTTGATGCAGATTGGGGTTTAGATGATTTGTGTCACAGCCACGGTCCAGATTATTCGATTGAAAGTACGCATTTACCTAAATTTCCCAGGTCAGACTATATACACCCAATTGCACTTATAAAGCAGGTGTTAGACTTATAAGTGATTCAGACAGTTTATAGAGCTTAAAATACATAACTTTTATTTGAGCCTTGGATCATCTACTGCTATGTAACAAATCATCCCAAAACGTTGTAGCTTAAAACAATGGTAATCATGTGTTATTTCTCCTGCTCTCTGTGGGTAGTTATTTGGGACTGGTTTGGATAAGCAGTGCTAGTGCAGGGTCCCCCAGGTTGTTGCAATTGGATTTAGGTGGGGGCTGCAGTCATTCCATAGGCTTAACTAAAGCCAGAGGATTTACTTCGAAAGTATTCACAGAGGTGGCAAGTTGGTGCTGGCCAACAGCCAGCAGCCTGTTTTTCTCCATGTGGGATTCTCTCCCAGGCTACCCAACTGTTTTGCAGTCGGGTAGCTCTGGGCTTCCTCCAGAGAAAGTCATCCAAGAGAAGGAAAGAGCTGGTAGAATCATTGTGCCATTTATGACCTAGCCTTGGGAGCCATCCGTGTCACATGTCTTACATTCTGTTGGTCTAGGAAATTAGAATTCAGTCCAGTGAAGAGAACAAAGATTTTGTCTCTCAGTGGAGGATTATCAACATCATATTTAAGAAGAGCTTGTAGAATGGAATAGATATAGATACAGATATAGATATGCATCCATCTTCAGGAAAGAGAGTATGCTACAAACCTCATACAAACTTGGGCCATGGTAGGGCAAACATTTTTATCCTTCATCATCAGAAGGGCCTACTTCAAAGCATTTTGTCAAGAAGAAGCTTGATAGACCTATGTTCAAATCTGTTCCCTAAAGCCAGTTCTCTGAGTCATGCTGGGAAAAGTTCCCTAACCTCTCAGGATTTCTGTTTCCTTGTTTGTTAACTCTAATACCTGATGGCTGTCATAAACCTCAATGAGGTAAGGTCTGTGAAGGGATCAGCCCAGTGCCTGACACATAGTAAATGCTTGATAGATAGTAGGTTCATTCTGGAGATCAGATAACAGCAAATAGAACGTTAAGCAATTACTCATTAAATAACTTCTCAAGATCACATACTATAAAAAAAAATCAAATTATCAAAGCAAAATATTTTAACCTGGAGTTTAGTAATTTCTTCATTATAATAGAGTACTGAAAAATGCATTCACGTGGCAAGTAAATGACCAACACTCTATGTTTGTATGTAATTTATATTTGATTTGTTCAGATAGCTTGATTAAAAGTAGGTGCCCTTCTTTTAGCTTAACTTCAAATAACCAACTGGAAAATTAAAATTCTTCCAGTTCCAGGTGCCTGTTATTTCCTTTTGGATGATAAATGTCATCCACCTTATTGATGATGGAAGCTTTGAGCTTATGAATTACTTTTTAATTATTCAATTTGGTAGGATATACAATATGTAAAATTAATAGGAGCCTCAGTCGGGAGCAAATTTTCACTTTTTCCCTTATTTAAGTGACCTGGTCTAAATAATAATACAACTGAATTTAGCACACAGGAAAATGTGATCATATTTTTAAATTGTTATGCATATTAGCTAATTGTATTCTCTTTTTTGAATATTAAATGTGATTAAAGGGCTTTGTTTACCTAGGATTATATGGGCCGTATCTGTTGGGAGGTTGAGGGGAAGGGTTAGCAGAAAGTGTTTAATGCACTAAGCATAGGTATAATGTTTCCATAATTCATCAGCTCTGCTTTACACACCTTCCGGTGCATTTACAGAGACTGCATACATTATGCAGTGATGGATGGGATGCTGATTAAATACAATTTGCTGCTCTTGCCAAGAATACATTTTTTTTCACATTAATTTCAAAAATTCTAAATGGTGTCCTTAAAAATTACTATTTATACCAGAATTGAACACCAGAGTTAACCAGAGTCATTAGGAATTTGACAAATACCCAGTCTACTTACCCTTGACTTCTGCAGAGGGTGCTGCTTTACTCTTCCCCATCAAGACTAAGAAACAAAGCAAGTTATGGTATAAATCCCAGTCTCAGGCTTTCAGTCATTCTTGAGTGCTTCACAGTGTTCAAAACACTGGGCAGGATATCCTCTACCCCTAAGGAAATTCGTGATACTGGGAAAGCTAGCCTACTCCATCTCCCACCAGGAGAATTCCTGGGTACCTTTATGTGTTAACGGTTCTCAGGAATCAAGTAACAGTATCCTCTAGCTTCATGTAATTCAGTGTTTCTGTAGTTTATTTGAACAGGGAATTCTTTTTTGTTGTTTGTTTTTTCAAAGAACTTCAACTGACGTCCTGTAGACTGTCCTCTCCTTTCTCAGGCCACGCACTCACTATTCTAAGACATATATGTAAAACCATTTTACTTAGCAAAGCCCCTGTGGTTGGATATTTTAGTTGTTAGCAAATCTTTGCTACTTTATGCCCCCCCCATTTGTAAACTATAGTTCCTGTCCATGTAGTACCTTTCTTTTGATAGGTTTCTAAAAATGGGATGTGTGGTCTTGACCTAATCTTGATGTGTATAGTACCTGTCTTTTGATAGTTTCCGTGGTCTTGACCTAGTCTTGATAGGTTTAGTACCTGTCTTTTGATAGGTTTCTAAAAATGGGATGCGTGGTCTTGACCTAGTCTTGATGTGTATAGTACCTGTCTTTTGATAGGTTTCTAAAAATGGGATGTGTGGTCTTGACCTAGTCTTGATGTGTATAGTACCTGTCTTTTGATAGGTTTCTAAAAATGGGATGTGTGGTCTTGACCTAGTCTTGATGTGTATAGTACATGTCTTTAGATAGATTTGTAAAAATGGGAGTGTGGCCTTGACCTAGTCTTGATGTGTATAGTACCCATCTTTCCATAGGTTTCTAAAAATGGGAGTGTGGCCTTGACCTAGTCTTGATGTGTAAGCCACGGATGGAGCTACTGAACATCGCCACAACTCTTGGGGAAACCTGAATACTGTCCTCTTCCCTCTGCAGGGAAAATCTTATGGTGGCTCCATAGTGACAGTTAGGGCAAGATGCCCTGATGTTCAGGGACAGACAAAGCCCCATATGCTTCACTTTCATGGAAGCCAGCTCTCTCATTCGCCCTGTTTCCATTCTAGTTCTGAACATATGTTTTCATCAAGTATTGAGCCAGCCACAGAGACAGCAGGTGAGTGCCTCTGGCTTCCTGGGTGAGAAGAGCTCGGGATACTGTACGTGGTTGCCCTGAATTGTGCTCGGGCAGCAGTGTTAACCGCATAAATCACCAGGTACACACTCTCCTACACTGCCCTCTGCCTAGTGCTTTCAGTCCCCCTCTTAGTCACTTTCTGTTATTGGCAGTTTACAAAAAGAATGGAGCCTGGAACATGAAGAACAACTCTCCAAAATCCATCTGTTTCCTACAGCACTAGTGAGACATCTCTATTTCCTTTTTTGGCCCCTGTTTTCATTGGCGAATATAATGTCTCAGCCAACATTTGGGCCAAATGATTCATTTGCAGTTGGGAATCAGATATAGTCTTGTGTATAAACATCATCATTTGTGTATTTTGGAAAAAGTGATTCTACCCAATTCTCATTATGACTGATATTTGCATAAACCCTGACCTATTTTATTGATTACTTCCCAGAACAAACCTGCATTGTCTGTGCTGCTGCATGTGAACATTGCTAGCTAGCATTGTGCTTATATCAGACATCACTAGCTGACACCATGCCTCCTTCCCAAAACAACTTCCATTCTTTCTCTCCTTTCATTGCCCCTATGTGGTTCCTCTCCACTTTCATTAATGTCATTTTTTCCTCGGGACTTACATCCTGTCTAAAACTTTGCAGGCACCAACAACCCATCCCCCCACCCCATCCATCCTAATCCAGTAGGATCTTTCCCCACATTCTACTAGGCATCCATCATACTTAGCTTTGTATTCCCATTTATCTTTTTTTTTTTTTTAATGTCTGTGTGCTTTGTCTTCAACTGGACTATGAACATCTTGAAGTCAGTGACTCATCCTTTCCAACTTAAGAAGCATACATCCTCTTTAATTTTCTACAGACTATAAGACAAAGGCACAGATGGGGTGTGTGTGTGTGTGTGTGTGTGTGTGTGTGTGTGTGTGTTCAAGTCAGCATAGAACCTACAGCATAGAACCTACCAAGTCAGCATAGAACTCTCACCATCATTGATGGCTCTCCTTTTCATTATCTGGATTTTTCTTTAATATCACATATGGCAGTCTCCCACTAAGCCACGGTACTTAGAATTTTCTTTTGTTTTTCTTATGATGGCAAGTGCATTACCATCCTTAAAAACTATGTGCTTATATGTTTAGGAAATTATAATGTCTCACTGCAAAAATTTCTTAGGATTTTAGGCAATAACAGTGATGGTGCACTTGCTTCAGGTATTGAGCGACAGTAAATTAGAGAAGAAACGTTATTTTTAAGCATTTATTGATATCCTACTATGTGCCAGAGCTCATCATAGGTTCTGGAATCAAACAGTGAATAAGACAAAAATGGTCCCTGCCCTCATGAAACATATACATTGAAGATCTTTTGCTCTTGGAAAACTATGATCTCAACCTTGAAAGCTGAGAGAGAAAAGAAATATGAGTAGCCATTTGGAATTCTCTACATAAAATATATGCATCACCTGTTTTATGCAGACATCCTAGTACGTGGTTGCATAAAATGGAGCTTTTTTTATTATTCTTTTATGGATTGGCCATAGACTATGCAATACAAGTGGAACATAAAAGAATAATGGAAAAGACGAGACCTGACTAAATAAATCCCTTGAAAGCTTTTTTTTTTTTTTTTTAAACACTCTATTCCCCTTGCACCATTTTTTTTTTCTTCTGTTCTTTTCTAGGTCACTAGAAATGAAAATATATTAGGGGAATGGCATGTGCATTAAAAATCTTTGCAATATCTCCAAATCAACACTAGACCTTTAAAAACCAAAAGGAAATACTCAAAATGAATACATTGGGGGGAAGGGCACTGAATAGCATTTGAAAAACCTGAAAATAATACCCCATTTGTCTGGGCTGGTGGCTATTACTATAATCAGGAACTGAAGCCAAACAAATGAGACTGTTTTTAGTGACAGTTTTCAGATTGTAATCGTGCATGTCATAAACACATAATAAGCATTAGATAATCCTCATGATAGGACTTACGGGAATGTTCTACAGAATAAATAAAATGAGGGGGTTAGAGCAAGGCAACATTTACTGTGAATTTGGGCTCATATATATGAAACAACAGGCTACAGATGTGTCATTTCCATAATTTGATATGAAATAGCACCTCATTGTTAGAAATTTCTGAGCCACAGTGAACGATAGATGAATGATTGGGAGGTAGAATCTGAATGCTCCATGATAAAAATGAGGTATTGATTCGGTGAGATTTTAATTTAGATTAGTTCACTTAGAAAAAGTAATAAATTGAAATGTACTCGACATGGCTCACATTCGAAATGACTTATCAGGATCCCAAAATGAAACCTCAGGCTAGCAATAATTTTAACTGTAGCACTCCCCCAACTCACCCACACTAAATTACAGCATCTTTGCAAATAATTTGGACAAGAACAAGACAAGTAGTATGTCCGTGAATGACGGGGGGGAGTTTGAGGTTCAGTGGCAGAAGAAAAGATGGGAAAAGAACTGGAAGTAAGTGTCTGGCCATCACAGATTAGGAAGACAAACATCTGAACTATTGGAGAAAAGTGAGTTGACGTAAGGCATGCCATATATTTGCCTGATGCCTCATTCACTTTGGTGGTTTGGGACGGTCAGGTGAAAGGTATTATCTGTAGACAAATAGAGAATTAGGTCTTTTTGATTCATATCTGGATTCCTTGATATATTTTTTTAAAGATTTTATTTATTTATTTGACAGAGAGAGGTCACAAGCAGATGGAGAGGCAGGCAGAGAGGGAGAGAGAGGGAAGCAGGCTCCCTGCTGAGCAGAGAGCCCGATGCGGGACTCCATCCCAGGACCCCGAGATCCTGACCTGAGCCAAAGGCAGCGGCTTAACCCACTGAGCCACCCAGGTGCCCGATTCCTTGATATTTTAATTTGTCGGTGTTCAACTTCCTTTTAAAAGAATTTTTCACTCTATGTTTTTAACTACCTTTATATGTAGCTAAGTCAAATAGCACATGTAAATCTGCTAACACAAAGGTTGGTCTATCGTAGACTAATAATAATAATAGTAATTATGATAGCTACGAGTGTTGGAGCTCTTATTATAAGATGGACACTGGCTTAATAACTCTCTCTTTTTTTTAAGATTTTATTTATTTATTTATTTGATAGAATAAGCACAAGCAGGGTAGTGGCCTGCAGAGAGAGAGGGAGAAGTGGGCTCCTCGCAGAGCAGGGAGCCTGATGCAGGGCTCAATCCCAGGACCCTGGGATCATGACCTGAGCCAAAGGCAGACGCTTACACAACTGAGCCACCCAAGCGCCCTGAGCTAACCATTCTTATTATTGCATTTAATGCAGAGTCGAGAATGCATCATGTCCCCTTACATGCAGTTATGTCCCACATTTGCATTTAGTTTTACATTTTCTGTAGCGAAATCATGACCCCAGAACTGGAAATTCTTCAGCGCTTTATCTGAACACTACTGATCAAAGACCTTAGTGTCACTTCCTAGGCATTTCTTGTATTCCATTGCTTTCTCTGCCAATTCATGCCATTTTCAGGTGCCTATTTGGCCTGTGCTCCACACATGTGCATGTACACACACACACATACACACTCACACACACACACACACATGTTCTTAGCAGAATTTACCCATCCAAGCAGCTTTTCCTCCTGACCCATTTTGGGGATATGATCTTTTGTGATTTTTTTTTTTTTTTTTTTTTTTTTTTTTGCCAGGTGATCATTATTAAGTGATTTTCCCAGTGTACACAATTTGTAGTATCCATCTCTGGAATTGTTAAGTGCCCTTAGTAAAGAATGACTTAGCTCTGTTCTGGCTCTTTCATAATAGCTCAGCTTTCTAATCTCCACTTTAAAGAATTTCTCTTTTGTAGGTTCAATACTTACCTCCTTAGAAGTGAAGTTCTTTGTTAAAGGTTTAGCTTCTGTAGCATCATGGGATGCTTTGGGGGCCATTAAGCTTAATGAGTTAACATTTTTTTTTCCAAAGTGTATATGAGGTGCCTACTGAAGATAACTTTAACAGGTCCTCTTGATTTATTACAAAGAAAGTCTCTTTCAACAAAAGCTTTCAGGCTGAACTTTCATTCTTGTCTGAGAGAAGCAAACTTTTGGTCTCCAGTGCTGCATAATATATCACATGCCGTTTCTGTATTCATGGGCTATTATATAACCAAGCTATCAGTTACATCAAAGCTTGTCTTCCTGCATAAAGATGCATTGACAATAGATAAATCCCCTTTCTCTCCAACTGGATTTTTTTCATAGAATTCCATTGAACAAGGATCACTTTCCCCCCTTTGAAATGAGATTTTAAATTTCACACATATTTATCAAGAAACAGTCAAAGCAGAATAGGTAATTTTTATCATAAGTTGTTTTATTTTTTTTTTCCTTCCATAGAGCCTCTAAAAGGCAAACCCCATAGAACCATCAGAGGACCTTTTCAGAGGCAAGTCTTCAAAGCATTCCTTTAGCCCAGTGGTGCCCATCTCATAATGAACACCCCCAAAGTCCTTCACATCCTACCTACCCTATTTGAAGCTTCAAAGGGAACTCCCCACCCAGAGGAAAAAGAAGCAGAAGCAAAGCCCTGCCTGACAAAGGCAGGAAGAGTCCCTGACTGGCTAGTTGGAGATGACAGGAGTTGCAGCCCTGTGAGGCAGCTCTGTGGGCTCACTCTCCTACCAAGGGAGTCAGTGTCTTCAGGGACCTAAAGGACCCCACTGTCCCTCATTAGTCCTGCACTCTGATTCAGGCTCTAACATTTCTAAAAAGATGTAGCCTCTCAATTCTGAGAAACATTGTCACCTGTGAGATAACTGGATAAGATCAGCATGGCACACAAGTCACTGTAGGACCTTCATCAAGTTTCATATCCTCTCTGTGGCCCTCATTTGTAACATGGGGGCAATGTATTCACTTAGCAAGTATCTTTTGACTTTATTATGTGTCAGAAATTGTTTTAAGTACTAAGAACACATTGGTGACCAAACCAAACCAAACCAACCAAACCAAACATCTCTACCCTAAATTAGTTACATTCTAAGAAGATTTAGACAATGAAAGCTTATGTGAAGAAAAATTTCTGGGGTACCTGGACGGCTCAGTCTGTACAGCATGCAACTCTTGATCTCAAAGTTGTAGGTTTCCACCCCATGTGGGGTGTGGAGATTACGTACAAATAAAATCTTAAAAAAAAAAAAATTAGGTGTATAAAAACTTTAAAAACTTAAGTAAATAAAATACTATGGAACAGAGTAAAAAGTGGAAAAGGAGACCAGAAAGGTAGGTGGAAGTTGGAGTTTTAAATAGGGGAGCCTGGGATGGTCTTTTCAAGACTGTGACATTTTAGCAAAGATCAGAAGAAAACAAGGGGATGAGTCTAGGGCATGCCAGCAAGTAAAAAAGCCAGAGATGGGAGGACAGGTAAGTGTCAGGAAAAACAAGGAGCCTGAGATGGTTGATGACACTCAGCCATTGGGAGTTATAAGAGGTAAAGAAGAAGAGCTGATGCAGGACAGGTTTTGTAGGGCTTGTCATCCTTTGTACCAATATGCCCTTTATGTTGAGTCAATGGAAGGCTACTTCAAGGTTTTGAACAAGGTGATATGATTTTAGAGTTTATAGGGCCCTTCTGACCATTAGTTTGATAAAAGAAGGGGATAAGAGTGCAAGTTAGGAGAAGTAGAGAGAGAACTTCACAGGCAGCAGTGGTTATCTAGACAAGAGATGATGGTAGTTAGGCCAGGAGGTGATGAGACATGCTGAATTCTGGGTAGATGTTGAATGTAGAATCAGTAGAGTTTATAGACAGTCAAGATGCCTGATGTGACGAAAATAGGAGTAAAGAATGACTTCACCCTGAGCAACTGGGCATATGAAGATGCTGTGTACTGAGTTCTAGAAATCTGCAGAAGCAGCATGTGGGCAGAGGTGGGGTGGGGAAGAGGAAGACTGGAGTTTGGTTTTGTACCTGTTGTTTGAAAGGCCAGGGAGACTTTCAAAAGGAAATACTGAGCTGACATTTAGATAATATGGTGCTTATTACTTTAGGTGGTTTTGAGGATTAAATGGGCTTTATCATCCAGCCCTGACTATGTCTCCAGTCACATGGGCCACCACACCTTACCACCTACCCACATGTCTCAGTCATGTCAAACTATCTTTCCATATCTTTGCACATACAGTTTCCTGTCCCATGATGATCTTTTTTTGCTCACTTGTTGCTTTTGTCCTGACCATTTCTTATTAGCCAATACTTAAGCTAGTTCTTTCCTGTTCCTGCCTTCTTTTACAATTCTGAGAGAAACACAAAATTGGTATTACTTGTGAAGACAAAGAAAATATTACTTCCTCTATAGGCAAGCCCTCCATAGCCTCTCTAGGTGGAGGTAAGAGATATTCTTCTTTGAGCACTCATAGAGCCTTTCTGGAGCTTTAATGGACACCCTTATCATTCATTATTAACTAACAGTTAGTTACTTATCACTGTACATGTTGACTTATAGGAGTCTCCCCTAACAGGCTTTAAGCCCCATGGAAGATGAAATTGTCCTCTTTCATAATTAGTGTTTACTAAGTGCTTACTGAAAGAATGAGTACACGAATGAGTGTTTTATATGGTAAAAATAAAATGGACACATCTCTTGAAAAGAATTTTTCTACTAGGACAATTTTTCTTACTAAGAACATTTATTTTTGAAATGTACTAAACAAATGAAATTGGCTCAAGAAGTGGCAAATCTTGAGTGGTCCTCTCTGCTGAAGCTTCTCCTAGCCCAGTCGGTTAGCCTTGGTGTCTGGCATAGGCCTGGCACTGAGGAGATGCTCATTGGATGTTTACTGAAGGAGGGACCAAATGAAGTCCAGAAATGACTCACAAAGGAAGATTCTATCTCCACAGTCTGTGTTAACTGTGGAGGATTAGTCACTGGCATGAAATTCGGAACGTTAATTTCAACCACTTTAATAAAAAGTATCCTTCAGAATTATTTCTGTGTTTTTGTAAGTAGCAGCTGCCCAGCATTTCTGTAAGAGGGGTCTGGGGTGTTTGGATGAACACCGAGCAAGAACCACTGTCCTTCTTTAAACATGCCATACTCTCTTCTCTGGGCCTCTTATCTACCTGGAATACCCTTACCCTCCATCCCACCTGGTTAACTTCTACTCCAGGTTTCAGTCTCTTCCCTCAGGATTTCTTTCTGGATCCTCCAAGACACATGTGGGGCCCTTCTTAAGTGTTCTCAGAGCACCCTACACATCTCTCTCTATCAAAGTGATGATCTGTCATCATTATACATTTTTGCTCAGTTGCCTGTGTCTTCCCCTTTGTTAAAATCTCAGCATATTTTACACAAAAACTAAAATATTAGAAGTGCACGATAAAGATTCATGAAATAACCCAGTAAGTTTTGATGGATAAGGTTGATTGAAAAAGTATTGTTGGACAAGGCTCTTTGGAAGGATTGACTTACATGGAGGATCCTAGAAATGGAATGTTCTAGGCATCAAAAATCATGTTTCATCTATCCCACAGTTCAGCCTGGGCCAGTCCCACTAATAGCGCCCCTGTAAAGTCACCACTGAGTTGTGCTATTATGATATTTTTTAACTCTTTTTTTAAAAAGGTATAGTTTGCCTTAATTAGAGTGTGTGAAAGCCTGAGCCATATAGTCTCCCCTGTATAGCACATCATGGTTTTCAATGGTGAATAAGAATAACTGAAATTCAGAGTTGACAGTTTCATTGTTTCTACTAAAAGGAAACTTCCTAATTACTCCCACAAAGCTTTAAGCATTCCTGGATTGATTCCATTCAAACCTCATCTATACAAAGACTGGACTCTTTCCCCTTCGCCCCCTTATTACATAACAGAGGGTCATTCCAAACTATAATTTGGGGTGGAGTAGGGGAACCATGGTGGATGTAGTCAGATTCTTTTTCCTGTATATCCACATAGTTTCCAGAAATGTGCCTGGGCAAAACCAGTCTTTGTATTCCTTTGCTTCTTTGCCAAGAGTCTTTGTGTTCACAGCAAATAATGTATGAAGTCCTTGAAACTACTGAACTCACATTAGTTGTCAGAGCAGCAGACTGAGTATGAATTGCAATTAGAGCACCACTGGAAAAAGAAATTAGTTATAAAACAATCCTAAACCCACTTAACATAAAGGTAAGGTTCAGTGTTTAGTATAAAATAGGCAAGGTCATTGCCAAGTTGTACCAATCAACTCATGGTTCATACAGAACATAAGTGGGCTTAGAAAAATGGTACCTTACAAACTGGGCTTTTAAAAGAAGATGACTGTTGACAAGCTAAAAAGTACCCCTGGGGATAAAAATATATGTTTATAAAAAATAAAAAATTATATAGAATGGCCAAAAAAAAAGTCCCAAATTTTGGCTATTGAATAAAAACAAAATGAGATGATAAAAGTTTCTTCCCTAAATTTTATTTGGTTCTCAAATACTTCCTTTAAAAAAAAAATCTAGGGGCACCTGGATGGCTCAGTCAGTTAAGTGTCTACCTCTTGATTTAGGCCTGGGTCATGATCTCAGGGTTGTGAGATCCATCCCTGCATTGGGTTCTGCATTGGGCGTGGAGCCTGCTTAAGATTCCCTCTTTCAGGGCGCCTGGGTGGCTCAGTGGGTTAAGCCGCTGCCTTCGGCTCAGGTCATGATCTCAGGGTCCTGGGATCGAGTCCCGCATCAGGCTCTCTGCTCAGCGGGGAGCCTGCTTCCCCCTCTCTCTCTCTGCCTGCCTCTCTGTCTACTGTGATCTCTCTCTCAAATACCCCCCAAAAAAAAAAAAAAAAAAAAAAAAAAAAAGATTCCCTCTTTCCCCCTCCTTATGCCCTTCACCCCCCAAAATAAAAAACTAAAAATTTTTTAAAAATCTAATCTTTAAATAGGCTTTGTAAAACACACAACACATAAAACTCATTCTCATGTAAAACACATGCACACACATACTCCATGCGCTAAAATCACTGAAGCTTAATATGAAACAAATAATCCAAAAACCAAGTTCTAATTCCTTCATTAGCATAGATGAATACTGACCTCTAGATTTATACAATTTTATTTTCAAGTTACGTGCAATGTTGTTTGTATTTCTTGTATCTCAAGAACAAGAGCAATGGAAGAATTAGAATTCTGTAGGAGTTATATTATAAAACAGAAAACTGCATGTAAAATTATTCAGTGAGTCAGACCTGAACTTTGAAATACAGGATCATAAAGTTCACATATTTTTTGTGAATTAAAAACTTTATTATTTTGTGACACACAGCAGTGGCTTTTATGAAGCTGAAGACTATAGCTCAAAGGAAGTAAATAATGACTAGATTAACTTAATTAAATGTGTTATTTTTTTCCCCTAGTTGAAATAGTCCACGTAAGCTTTATGTCAGGTGTTTGGGAGACTAACCTACTGCTTATTTTGCCTGCCCACTGTTTTTCAGTTGAACTTTATAATTTTGGATTGTGAACACATCTTTAGGAGACTCATTTGTGAAAATCTGAGGAGGTCTGGATTTAGGATATGTCCCAAGAAATAGATTTGACATTTATTTTCAACAAGTGCCTCAGTATCACTAACCTGGAATTTTTGTTAATTTTAACTTGAGAATTTTCTTGAAAATGCTGATAATGTAAAGTCAAACCTCAAATGCATATGTTACCAATTTTAAGAGAGACCCCCCCCTTCTCTAAATTCCAAGTCAAAATACACAAGTTGCTTTATCTTCTTCTCCTGATGGTGATTAAATCATCTCTACTCTACCAGTTCAATCAGGATGTGCCTTTCATGGCTCAATACTAACTGTTTTGCAAAGGCTTGTAGGTCTTATCTCCTGCTCCTGCATTGTTATCAGATAATGTCTGCTTGAAACCTATAGACCTGTCCAATCCCACCTCAAGTGCAACTGTATAATTTTCACCTTCTCCCTTGTAGCTCCTAGAGATTTCCCTTATTTATTTTGTGAGGTAACTGTGCATCTTAAAATTCTTACTTTCACCAGCATTTCTAGGTGTTTTGCTACAGGAGGATTTTCTGATAATGTACTCCACCACACTGCCAGAAATGGAAATTTAAACAAGTTCTTAACTCAAATAGTAGTATGCACTTAAAACAAAAGAAAACAAAACAAACAAATATACACGTTGTGGTCCATGTGGTCTTTGTCAAAACTAATCAGTTCTGGCACTGCAGTATCAAAGTAGTCATAAATAATATGTAAATGAATGTGTTAGTGACTATGTTCTAGTAAAGTCTTATTTACCAAAGTGGTGACTGGCTCATGGGCCATAGTTTCCAACCCCTAATTTATGTCATTATATTTGAAATTATTTTTGTAACCTATACATAATTTTTGAGGAAGTGGAAATGGGATTTTTAAAAGACAGGATTATTACAGAATAAGCTGCATGTATTTTAACTATATACTTTCTTAAGTTTTGATATATAGAGACCGATCACCATTATCATAACCAAGAAAATGAATATATTGTCATCCTCCAACTCTTCCGACTCACCACGCACCTCTAGGCATCCACTTACCTTCTTGCTGTCACTCTAGTTTGAATTTTATAGACTTTTATAAAAATTAAATCATATAGTAGGTATTCTTTTTGTCTGAATTCTTTTGCTCACATAATTATTTTGAAGTTTATCCATAGTGATGAGCACATCAGTAGTCCATTCCATTTTATCCCTGAGGAGCATTACATTGGATGAATATGCCACAGTTTGTTTATCCATGCACCTATTAATAGATATTTCCATTTAAAGATAGTACAAATAAAGCTGCAATAAATATTTGTGAACAGTTATTTGTATGAATATATACTTTAACTTCTCTTGGGTAAATAGCTAGGAGTGAAATGGTTGGATCCTGAGGTATGTGTATGTTTACATTTTTAATAAACTGTGGAACTATTTTCCAAAATGGTTATACTACTTTACTTTCCCACCACCACATTTAATCTGGATATTGATACATTTAGATTTCCATTTATCATCTGGCCTTTTTTTTTTTTTCTATTGATCTCACCTGTTTTTTCTTCCTTTTCCCCTCTTTCTGCCCATTTTTGTGTTAGGTGATATTTTTATGCTTCCATTTTATCTTCTTTTTTGACTTATTAGCCATAATTCTTAATTTTACTATTGAGTAACTTTTATTATTACTATTTTTATTACTTTTATTACTATTTATTATTACTATAATAAAATTATTACTATTTAGTAACTTTGAGGGTAGACATCTTTAACATATTCCGGTCTACCTTCAATTGATATTATTTGACTTCACAGTATAGTATAAGACTGGAAGAACAGTAAACTTTGTTTCTCCCTTCCTGATTACTGTGTTCTTATTGTCATGGGTTTTGCCTTTACATAAATCAAAAGTTTCATACTATATTATTACTATTTTTGTTTAAGCTATCATTTATAAATAATTAGAGAAAAATACAGCATAAATCTGCTAGTGATACACTTTTTCAGTTTTTGTATGTCTGAGAGTGGGGTTTTTTTTTACCTTTTTTAAATGATATTATCACTAGGTATAAAATTCTAGTTTGAGAACTAGTTCTTTCAAAACTTGTATATTTGCAAAGAATTAGCATTCTCTAATTGTTAGGTACTGGATTACATATATGTCTGTTAGATCTAATTGCTAAATGAGGCATTCAAATTTTTTTGTGTGTTTTAAGAATATTTTATTCTTACTGTCTATTTAACCCATCAATTACTGAGAAACGTGTGTAAAAACAGCCTACTGTGATAGTATATTTGACTTTTTTTAAAAAAATGTGCAAAATATTACCTTATACAAGGGCATGTTTTTAGGCATATAAAAATTTATCTGTGTTCTTATATCAGATTATGATGGTAATTTCTAGTGCTCACCCATGTATAGTGCTTGCCTTCTAGATACATTAGAATACTATATACTTACCTGCTCTTTGCAGTAAGGCAAGACCAAGGAACCAGTTTACAAAAAAGAGGCTGAGAGGTGAAGTGAATGTCACTTCCAGGATGAAACATTCAGTTCATTGCATGAGACCTTATGGTGCTTTCTTACCCTTCCATGGCGAAAAAAAGGCTCTGTACTTCTGATGGGGCTGCCTCAAGATAGTGGAGACTCTATCAGCCTGGGATCCTGAAGAATTAGGTGGAATTGAATACCACACTCTCTTGTGATGGATATAAAATGTGAGCAAGCCATGTTAAACAACTGGGATTGGGTTCATTTTTCCTGCAGCAAAATCTATCCTGACTGATGTATGTAATGATACTCTATCCCCAATGATTATTTCATTTCTAGTAAATTTTTAACTGTATTTTGTGTTATTATTCTTATAACTATATAAGCTTCCCTTTTATTAGTAATAACTTAGTGAGTCCTTTACTTGTCCTTTTCTTTTATACTGCTTTGTATTTTGTTTGTTTTGCTTTAACTACATCTCTTGTAAACAGAGTATAATAGGATTTCAATCCAATTTTTAATTATTTCAACAAGCATCGAGCATTATTTAGCTCCTTCTAAATACTAGGCCTCATTCTGGATTCAGGAGTTAAAACAATAAACAAAACAGATTTTTTCTTTTCTCTAATGAAGCTGTGACATGTTTTATAGCAAACTTGATTTACTAACGTGTATTCTTATTGCTGATATATTTTTATTTATTATCTAATTCTTCAATTAGTCGGCTTTTTTCCCCTTTTATTTCTTTTATTCTCCTTTCTGCCCACTAATGTGTTAGTCTAGGTTTCTTTTCTCCTTTATTCCATTAGGTTATACATTTGGTTTCTGTTCTTCTGATATCACCATTAAAATTTTAATACTCCCTCATGTTTGAGAAGATATAAAGGAAACCACTATCTTTACCCTTCTCTGAACTATGTATGGTTATTAGAAAATTTGTAACCAAATTTCCTGTCCTTTAATTTCATGTAATTTTTGTTTAATATTTTAGTTATCCCTTAGTTTTATGTAATCCATTTGTCATTATTTTTGATTGCTTAATGAAGCTCATGATTGTTTAGATGTCAGCCTATACATGTTAAATTATTTCTTTGTGCAACTGCCTTCTGCATTCCTCTCTGTCTTCTGTCTACAGTTTCCTTCCTCCTGAACTGCATTTTTTTCTGCAGGGATCCTTAGGTGAAAATTTTCCATTTATTTCTGAAAATATCATAATTTTGGCATCACAATTGAATAAGAAATTGCCTGAATAAAGTCTATTATTTGGCCAAACTATACACAATTACCATTTTTGTAGGCATAAGCCTTTAACATACACACTGTTATGTAGTTGAAGTTAACTAGATTATCACTATTTTCTCCCAGCAACTAAGGTCTTTTGATCTTTGTTATTGCTTTTGAGAATTACAACTGAATTATAATTTCAGTGCAACTGTTTTTGTTTTTTAGAAGTAATCTGTTTTTCTCTGATTTTAAAAAATTTCATTAATAATCTTCAGTATCATTCTACTTTTGAATTTATAGATTCCTTTTTTTCATTAATTTTAGAAAATTGGCAGCTGTTATCTCTTATGAATTACCATTGTCCCATCCTTTCTAGTGTTTCCATTTGGAATTCATACTAGGTGTGTTTTGGACCTTTTCAATTCATCTCTTTTGTTTCTAAACAGTGCTTTCCTATTTTTCATCCTTTATCATTCACAATGCATTATTGACTTTTTTTTTCTCAGACACATGTTTCTATTCATTAATTCTGTGTGTTTTTCTGATGTTAAACACATCTATTAAATTTTTAGGTTCAGAGATTGTACCTTTTTACTTCTTTTTTGTTGTTGTTGTTATGTTAGTCATCATACAGTACCGCATTAGTTTTTGATGTACTGTTCTAAGATTCACTGTTTATATATAACAACCAGTGCTCCATGCAATACATGCCCTCCTTAATACCCACCCACCAAGCTTACCCATCCCCCCACCCACCTCACTCTAATTTTACCACCTCCCTCTGATTTTACCACTTCACTTTTCCCTTCCATCTCCTAATGTCTTCCTTGCTATTCCTTAGGTTCCACAAGTAAGTGAAACCACATGATAATTGATTTTCTCTGCTTGACTTATTTCACTTAGCATAATCTCCCTCAGTCCCATTCAAGTTGATGCAAAAGTTGGGTATTCATCCCTTCTAATAGCTGAGTAATATTCCATTGTATATATGGACCACATCTTCTTTATCCATTTGTCTGTTGAAAAGCATCTTGGCTTTTTCCACAGTTTGGTGACTGTGGCCATTGCTGCTATGAACATTGGGGTACATATGGCTCTTCTTTTCATTACATCTCTATCTTTGGGGTAAATACCCAGGAGTGCAATTGCCGGGTCATAGGGTAGCTGTTTTTCATTTTTTGAGAAACCTTCATGCTGTTTTCCAAAGTGGCTGCACCACCTTGCATTCTTATCAACAGTGTAAGAGGGGTCCCCTTTCTCCACATCTTCTTCAACACTTATTGTTTATTGTCATTGATTTTGGCCATTCTAACTGGTGTAAGGTGGTATCTCAATGTGCTTTTGATTTTGAGTCTCCCTGATGACTAATGATGATGACATTTTTTCATATGTCTGTTAGCCATTTATATGTCTTCTTTGCCCATTTTTTGACTTCATTATCTTTTTATGGGTATTGGGGTTGAGAAGTTCTTTATAGATCTTAAAATATCAGCCCTTTGTCTGTAGTGTCATTTGCAAATATCTTCTCCCATTCCGTGGGTTGCCTCTTTGTTTTGTTGACTGTTTCCTTTGATGTGCAGAAACTTTTCATTTGATGAAGTCCCAAAAGTTTGTTTTCACTTTTGTTTCCCTTGCCTTTGGAGACGTGTCTTGAAAGAAGTTTCTGTAGCCAATGTTAAAGAGGTTACTGCCTATGTTCTTCTCTAGGATTTTGTTGGATTTCTTTCTCATATTGAGGTCTTTCATCCATTTCGAGTTTATCTTTGTGTTTGTAAGAGAATGGTTGAGTTTCATTCTTCTGTACATAGCTGTCCAATTTTCCCAGGACCATTTATTGAAGAGAGATTCTTTTTTCCACTTTATATTTTTTCCTGCTTTGTCAAAAATTATTTGACATAGAGTTGCGGGTCCATATCTGGGCTCTCTACTCTGTTCCATTGGTCTATGTGTCTGTTTTTGTGCGAGTACCATGCTGTCTTAGTGATCACAGCTTTGTAGTAAAGCTTGAAATCAGGCAACGTGATACCCCCAGCTTTTTCTCTTTTAATATTTCCTTGGCAATTCGGGGCCTTTTCTGGTTCCATAAAAATTTTAAGATTAGTTGTTCCAGCACTTTGAAAAGTGCTGGTGGAATTTTGATTGGGATGACATTAAAAATATAGATTGCTCTGGGCAGCATTGATATTTTAACAATGTTTATTCTTCCAATCCATGAGCATGGCATGTTTTCCCATCTTTTTGTGTCTTCATCAGTTTCTTTCATGAGTGTTCTGTAGTTCCCCAAGTATAGATCCTTTACCTCTTTGGTTAGGTTTATTCCAAGGTATCTTGTGTTTTTTTGGTGCTATTGTAAATGGAATTGATTCTCTAATTTTCCTTTCTACAATTTCATTGTTGGTGTATAAGAAAGCAACTGGTTTCTGTGCATTGATCTTATACCCTGCCACATTACTGAATTGTTGTATGAGTTCTAGTAATTTGGGGGTGGAGCCTTTGAGTTTTCCACATTAAATATCATGTCATCGGCAAAGAGAGAGAGTTTGACTTCTCTTTGCCAATTCGAATACCTTTTATTTCTTTTTGTCATCTGATTGTTGTTGCTAGGACTTCTAGTACTAGAAGTACTATGTTGAAAAATAATGGCAAGAGTGGGCATTCTTGTCATGTTCCTGATCTCAATGGGAGGTCTCTCAGCTTTTCCCTGTTGGGAATGATATTCACTGTGGGATTCTCATAGATGGATTTTATGAAGTTGAGGAATGTTCCCTCTATCTCTATACTCTGAAGAGTTTTAATCAGGAAAGGATGTCATATTTTGTCAAATGCTTTTTCTGCATCAGTTGAGAGGACCAGATCTTCTCCTTTTACTGATTTGTTCTACCATGCTGATTAATTTGCAAATGTTGAACCACCTTGCATCCCAGGAATAAATCCCACCTGGTCATGGTGGATAATCTTTTTAATGTACTGTTGGATCCTATTAGCTAGTATCTTGTTGAGAATCTTGGCATCCATATTCATCAGGGATATTGGTCTGAAATTCTGTTTTTTGATGGGGTCTTTTCCTGGCTTGTGGATCAAGGTAATGCTGGCTTCATAGAAGGTGTCTGGAAGTTTTCCTTCTGTTTCTATTTTTTTAAACCACTTCAGGATAATAGGTATTATTTCTTCTTTGAATGTTTGGTAGAAATCCCCAGGGAGCCAACAGGTTCCGGACTTGTTTTTGGGAGGTTTTTGATCACTGCTTCAATCTCATTGCTAGTTATTGGTCTATTCAGCTTGTCAGTTTCTTCCTGTTTCAGTCTTGGAAGTCTCCAGGAATGCATCCATTTCTTCTAGGTTGCTTAACTTATTCATATATAGCTGTTGATAATAATTTCTGATGATTGTTTCTATTTCCTTGGTGTTAGCTGTGATCTCTCCCCTTTCATTCATAGTTTTATTAATTTGGGTCCTTTCTCTTTTCTTTTGGAATTGTCTGGCCAGTGGTTTATTGATCTTGCTAATCCTTTCGAAGAACCAGCTTCTAGTTTCATTGACATATTCTACCTTTTTACTTCTTAGTGTTTATTTTTCTAACTCTTATTCTTTTTCTGTAGTATCTTGTATGTTTTTGATGATTTGGATTCCTTTATTCAACTCCTATTCATCTTAAATATAATTATTTTATTTTTTCAGATTGTCATTCTAATGATTTAATACTTCAAGTATGAATGACAATAATTTTGCAGTTGTTTGTGTGTTGACTCTAATGCATTTGGATTATTCACATGTTCTCTTTTAACAGAGTCATCTAGCTGATTTCTTTTGTCATTGTTTCAATCAAGTATATTTTGGGATCTGGATTCTAGAAGCATTTTTAAGAGTGACTTTGCATTTGTTTTTGGCAGGCACTTTCTGGATCCCATTCTTATTTAAGGTTTTGGGTTGGGGTTCCCAACATAGACAGTGAGAGTTCAAAACACACACTTGAATGAGGCATAGATCTTAAATTATCTTTTCCTTCCATAGACCAGATATGGACAGACAGTAATCTTTGTTCTGTTTTCAAAACTATATTTAGTACTTAAAATATTATGGAAGAGAAAGGAAATGAAGAAGAGAAAAGAAAGAAGGGAAGAGAAAAATAAGTAATAATTTTATGGCAAGAGAATTAGAAAATGATTAGGCAATTAAACTAGGAACAAAGACATAAGGAGATGAAATACTGCCAATTTCTGATAATACAAGATTAAAACACAAGGAACAATCTTTACAAAGTTCAGAGAGGCAATGTCTTCTCAGATAAAGCACAAAAAGCAGAAATAATTTAAAAATTAATAGGTCAGACTTCATTAGATGTAGAAAGTTCTCTTTGAAAGACAGCATTCCAGGGGCGCCTAGGTGGCTCAGTGGTTTGGGCTGCTGCCTTCGGCTCGGGTCATGATCTCAGGGTCCTGGGATCGAGCCCCGAATCGGGCTCCCTGCTCCTCAGGAAGCCTGCTTCCCTCTCTCTCTCTCTCTCTCTCTCTGCCTGCCTCTCTGCCTACTTGTGATCTCTGTCTCTCAAATACATAAATAAAAATCTTTAAAAAAAAAAAAAAAAAAAAAGAAAGAAAGACAGCATTCCAAAAATGAAAACACAAGCCACTGACCTGAAGAATATATTTGCACCTGGGTGACTCA
Source organism: Mustela putorius furo (assembly GCF_011764305.1). Classification (NCBI taxonomy): domain Eukaryota; kingdom Metazoa; phylum Chordata; class Mammalia; order Carnivora; family Mustelidae; genus Mustela; species Mustela putorius. The sequence goes on along the minus strand of NW_025421322.1, from coordinate 19,740,779 downwards.
GTTGATTAAGCATCTGCCTTTGGCTCAGGTCGTGATTCCAGAGCCCTGAGTCACGCTCCCTGCTTGGTGGGGAGTCAGCTTCTTTCTCTCCCTCTGCTCCTCCCACCTGCTCATTCTCGCTCTCTGTCTCTCTCAAATAAATAAATAAATAAAATCTTTAAAAAAGAAAAGAATATATTTGCAGTGCATATATATCTGGCAAGAACTTGTATCCAGAATCTATAAAGAACTCCTACATATCAAGAACAAGAAGTCAAAAATGTACATAGGATTTGGACAGATTTCACAAAAGAAGATAAATAGTAAGTAAATGAAAATATGCTTGATATCCTTAGTCATCAATAAAATGGTAATTATAAGCCAATTGAGATACCCCTGTATACTGATTAAATGGATACAATTAAAAAGATGTAAAATACCAAGATTTGGTTAGGTTGTATAACAGCTACAATTCCCAAATAATGCTGATAGAAATGTGAAGTTGTATTCTCACTTTGAAAAGTGATCATAGTGTCTTATATAGTAAACATGACTACCATAAGATCTGGCAGTTCTATTCCTAGATTTTTACTGGGGGAAAAAAAATGAACATGTCCACACAAAACCTGGTATTCAAATGTTGATGGCAGCTTTATTCAGAATAGCCAAACAATAGAAACAACCCAAAGTCCTGTCAACAGTAAATAGATAAATTGTGATGAAAGTATTCAGTGACATACTACTCAACAATGAAATGAATAAGCTATAGATACACACAATAACACGTATGAACCTAAAGAGACATACTATTGAGCAAAAGAAGCCAGAACAAAAGAACACATTCTATATTCTTTCCATTTATGTGAAAATCTAAAATTAATGTATAGTAACGGAAAACAGATCAGTGGTTGCCTTTGGCCAGAAGTAGAGGGAATAGATTTCCTATAAATCTGTACCAGGAGGGGGGCCTGGGTGGCTCAGTAGGTTAAAGCCTCTGCTTTCGGTGCAGGTCATGATCTCAGGGTCCTGGGATCAAGCCCTGCATTAGGCTCTCTGTTCAGCGGGTCGCCTGCTTCCTCCCCTCTCTATCTCTCTGCCTGACTCTCTGCCTACTTGTGATCTGTCAAATAAATAAAATCTTAAAAAAAAAAATCTGTACCAGGAACATGTTGGAGTGATAGGAATGTTCTATGACTTGATTATGGGAGTAGTTGCATGGTCTGTACATTTGCTCAAGTTCATTGGGTGGCATAAGCCATCTCAGACCCAGAGCAACCAGAATGAAGAAGAAAAGCTTTTTGTACTAGATACTAGATACTGGCTACCCCATTGTGTCCCTGGGGGTACTCAGAACCACATTGCTTTTGATCTAGGAAAATAAAGCAACATGATGTTTCATGTGCCTAAATATTGTGAAACAAATATTTGCTGCCTGATACCATCTTTCTTGAACCAGAAAAGTGCTAATTCAAAAGCAGGATAAATACCCCCACGTAATCCTATTACAGTCTCCAGACAATAAACTGTCCTGCAGCAGGGCAGGTAGCCCCCACCTGGCAAAATGTACAGTGCTTTCTGTGGTTTTCCCACTGTCTCCTTTGGAATAGAAAGGGCTTTATGGATTTCAAATGGCATCACAGTCATGGTATTAAAATGCCGTCCACCGTCCTATGGTATTCCAATGAAGCAGCTTCTACCCTTTTTCTGTCAAAGACATCAGCCCCTACTCTGGTGGATGCTTCCATTTGGGGGCCTTGTTATTTTTCTTACCTTCATGGAAAACGTGCATCCTTCCATTGCAGCCTTTTCCGCCATTTGGTAGATTTTGCCACGAGGACCACAGCTGGCAGCTTGATGCCTGGCATGGGAAATAACATGTCAGTACCCAACCTTGCTTGGCAATGAGAACCAGCATTTCTAGGAGCTCAAATTCCCCAGAGCCTGTGGCTTTTTCTCAGAGTGCATAAATATACAGAATGGAAAGAACCCCGATACTCCCATTCCTATCTATTTGATTGCATATTGTGCTGCTTTGATTTACAACCCACTCTCCAGTTCCTGGTTTGATCAGATCTTTTATCTGTGGTTGTCACTTGCACTTGCAAGAATTGAACTTTATTTTCTTCGCCACTCTTATGTACCTACAGTGGATGAGAAATGGCCTTCTCTGTGCTTTGATTTTCACAGACTGTTCATAAAAGAGTTGGCAGGTAGGTGCCTCAAAATGCACATATGCTGAGTGTGTAAAGGCAGGAGGTGAGGGGTGGGAAGTAATAAATAGGCTTTGAGCACTAAAATAAAGGGAAATAAGAAAAACCTGCTGAAGTCATGTTTCTGTAGTTAGAAAGGGCTGTTGGCTAAAGGACTAAAAACAGAGACTCGGGCTACCTAGTCCCCCTGCTACTTTGTAAGTCAATTAATATTTCAGAAATGAGCATCTTTCATGTTTAAAGCAGTAATTGTACTTCCTACCCCATAGTTTTGTTTTGAAAATTAAATCAGGGGGTGCCCGGGTGACTCATTGGGTAAAGCGTCTGCCTTCGTCACAAGTCTTGATCCTGGGGTCCTGCCCTGCGACGGGCTCCCCGCTCAGCAGGGAGTCTCTTTCTCCCTCCTCCTCTTCCTCTGCTTGTGCTCTCTCAAATAAAAAAATTTAAAAATCTAAAGAAAAAAAAAATTAGAAAGTGCGTTGTGCTTAATTAACACTTTGCAAGTTCCCTGTTCCAGCTTTGCCCTGGTACTAAACAGACATTCAAACTGAGTCACTGAGGACTATCTGTCTAATCATGGGGCTCTTAGAAAGAAGGGGAAAGTCTAGGGAGTTAATGAGGGAGAGTAGTGCCAGGGCTGGCCCCAGCATGGACATTTTGTCAGTCCTAGAAGGTGAGGGGCCATTAGCCGCTCTGAGTATCATAGAGGCTTCCCTACTAGGATCTGGGGGAGAGTAGAGAGATCCAGTCAACCCATGGCAAGCTGATACACCAGCCAAACATATCCCACTCTTTTTCATTTTAACTTTTCTGAAAAGGGAAACTGTATTTTATTTATATTTCTAGTCAAAGAAATTTCTCCTAAATTCAGACCTAGGACACAGAAGTTATCACCTTCTTCATTGGACTGTCATATCATTTACTTTTTATTCGATTACTAGCCCTGACTGTATTTCCACCTGCACAGCTACAAGACTGTAGTTCTAGTCTTTTTTATTTTAAATGGCAGGGGCCGTGTCTTTCTTATCTGTATATTCTCTTCAGTACCTAACAAAGTGGGTGCTCAATAATTTGAATTGCAGACATAAATTTGATTTGATCACTAGCCTTCAAGTTATTTCATTGAGTGTTACTGATGAAAAGATAATAGCCACAGACAAAATAACTGGGGATAAAGTAACAGTCAGTCACAAGACTTAATGCAAAGCAAGCAATCACTCACCTATTTATTAAATACTTACTGAACACAATTTTCATGCCAACTACTCTTTTTCTAGTTTCCTACAGGACAAGAGAAGAATACTGGCAATCCATTCATTCATTTATTATTTTCACTAATATTTATTCATATGATCAAGATAGGAAGCAGAAGAAAGAGCAATGTCTGGCACGGGTCAAGTATGTTATGGGTTTTATATAACTCATTGAGAAGGAGAGATAGGGAAAGAGTACAGTGACTTCCGACAGCAGGTGCATTTGGCCAAGCCTAGAAGGGCATGACGATTAAGGGCCAAAAAATGCTTCTTGTGGAGCACAGATCTCTCTCAACATCCATGATTAAAAACTGAGGAAGAAAACCAACAGCATTTATCATGGAGACAAGCCAACCATAACCCTCATTAACTTAACACAGGAAAAAGGCAAAAAGAGGAAGCTTCTGGTGATAATTCAGGCAGAAGCGGAGAGAGAAGTATGGCTGACGGAAAAACAAACATAATAACAAGAAAAAATCTTCAAGTTGTATAGTGAAATTTTCTGAATGGGAATAAGAATACATTCAAGGCCCTCGAAATGAGAGTGTACAAGTGTGCAAGATGCAGAAATTTTGAATTGCCCAGGAGAGGAGCTAGGCAACTAATCCGTTTCCAATGTCCGAGTCATTTTTAAGTACTAGAGACCCTACTCAGTAGTTGCTTTGATAGAAGTTGTTTCAGGAGAGGGTGTCCTTAAACAATAATTATATGTGAAACAGGTTGTGACTGCAATTAAGTAATAATGCCTAAAAACTAACCTGAATCTGTGGGGTCCCCTCTCTGAGGAGACTAACTCCCTTATCTCTGAAGTGAAACACTTGGTTAATAAATATAGTGAGAACTGGGGTTTCCCATTTACTAGTCAGCACCATGAAGTTAATTTTTCATCATTGAAGATGAAGCCACTCAAGAGGAAGTACAAACACTCTGGTTTCTGGCCTTCTGGAGAGAATCACGTGAAAAGACTGGTTTTTTAGGGGAGGGCTAATGTCAGGAACCCTGGCTGCTGAGGAGGTGGCAAACAAACAAATTAGCTTGGTGTAGAGCATGACCTCTGTGCCCTGAAATAGAGAGAGACTTCTAAGAACTGCTAGTTGAGCCTTTTTCTACGAGAAGGAGTGTTTCTGGAAAGAGAAAAGGCTTCAGAGCCAGGCAGACATGGTCTGAAAGCTGATTCCGACACATTCAATTGTTCTATAATCACAGGGAAGGACTAATCTATCTCCCAGGGCTGCTGGGAATATTAAACACAGTCAAATATTCATTTAGTCAGCTTCTACTTATTTAATTCCTGCTATGCACCTGGAACAAAAGAAATTTTTTTTAAAAGATGCTTATGGAGATTTCAATTCAATCTGATACCCGAAAGGCAAACAAATAAATGTTGTCATTACAGATGGTAGCTAGAGCCATGAACAAAAGGATGTGCTCAGGTGTGACTGCTCAGAGGTTGTGGGGGCACCACTGTGCATAGTGTAAGCTTAGCTGTGAAGAAGCACATCATGGGAAAGAGTGAGGACAAGCATATTCTATGCAGAAAAGTCAGTAAATGCAAACATTCCCTGAGGAAGAAAGAGCTTGCCACAGTGAAGGACCCAAAGGAAACCAGTATGGCTGGAAAATGAAGAGTGAAGCAGAGTGGTGTAAGATGAAGTTATTGAGGCAGACACTAATTGTGTCCTTTTCTTTCTTTGTTCACTGTTGACAATATCCTGATTTTGTTCAGAGCAATAACAGATTACATTGAATAAGGGTGACCGTATGACAGTGCTGTAGATGATGAAGTAAGACCTAATCTCTCTTGGATGGTCTTTCTTTCTGAAATAAAAACATTAACAAGGTCTCAAATGATAGGAGTCTTGCTTTTGTTCCTTTATGTCTCTCTCTCCCTGGAACAGTGATGCAGTGCCTAGAGATACAGCAACCATCTTGTGGTCATAAGGACAAAAATCACATGGTAGAAATAGTATAGAGAAAAGGAGGAGTCTGGGTTCTTAGATGACTCTCTCTTTTTTTTTTTTTTAAGATTTTTTCTTTATTTATCTGACAGAGATCACAAGTAGGCAGAGAGGCAGGCAGAGAGAGAGGAGGAAGCAGGCTACCTGCAGAGCAGAAAGCTCGATGTGGGGCTCGATCCCAGGACCCTGGGATCATGACCTGAGCTGAAGGCAGAGGCTTAACCCACTGAGCCACCCAGGTGCCCCTTAGATGACTCTCTTGATCAGTTGCTTGGACTTCCTACTTTTGAAAAATTGTTGTATGAGAAAAAATGGTCCCCTACTTTAATAATCCATTTTGTTGAGTTTTTTTGGTACTGAACATATAACCAGGCTTCCTAATTTATATAGTTGTAAATATCAACAGAAGCCAGACCACGTGGAGCCCTATAGAACATGGTAGAGTCTGGAATTTAAAGATTATAAGCACAGAGGCAAATAAATAAATAAATAGATAGATAGTAAATAATTAACTAAAAAGCATCCAAATCAGAAATGAAGACATAAAATTGCCTCTTTTCAGATGACACATCTTATACATAGAAAACCCTTAAGATTCCACAAAACAAACAAAAAAAAACCTATTTGAACCAATGAATGAATCCAATAAAGTGGCACGATACAAAATCAACCTATGAAAATTAATGGCATTTCTACAAACGAAAAGCAAAATCTCCAAAAAGGAAATAAAGAAAACAATCTCATTAATTTGGCCAAGGAGGTAAAATATATTTATATTAAAAACTGTAATACATTAATGAAAGAAATTACAGACAAAGTAAATGGAAAGACATCTAATGTTGATGGATTGGAAGAATTAATGTTATTAATATGTCCATACTACCCAAAGCAATCTATAGATTCAATTCTGTTCACATGAACATTTCATTTCTTTAAAGAAATAGAAAAAATATCTAAAAAGTATATGGAATGATAAAAGACATAAGACTAAAGAATAACCAAAGTGATCTTGAAGAGAACAAAGCTGGAGGCTTTACTTCCTGATATATTACAAAAGTTACAGTTATCAAAACAGATTGGTTCTGGCATAAAACCAAATATATAGACCAATGGAACAAAATAGAAATCCCAGAATTAAACTTACACTGATCTTTCACAAGAGTACCAACATCAATGGGGAAAAGATAGTCTTTTCAACAAATAGTGCTGGTAAAACTGGAGACTCACATTCTAAAGAATGTGGACCACTATCTTACACTATGTACCAAAAAAATCAACTCAGAATGGATTCAGTACTTAGGGAAGTCAATGGATTCAATACAGAGGGAAAGGTCTTTATAGCATCTATGTTGACAATGATTTCATGGAGATGACACCAAAAGCACAGGCAAAAAAAGCAAAAATCAGTAAGAGAGATTGCATCAAAAAAGCTCCCACACAACAAAGAACACGAACAAACTGAAAAGGCAACCTATGGAATGGGAGAAAAGATCTGTAAGCCATGTATTTGATAAGGATTTAATTTCCAAAATGTATATGGAACGCCTACCATTCAATAACAAAAAGCAAATGACTGGATTAAAAATGGGCAAAGGTCCCAAACGGACATTCCTTTAAAGAAGACATAGAACGTTTTTTCATGTGTCTGATAGCCATTTGTATGGAAACAACATGTGTTGGAGGGGATGTGGAGAAAGGGGAACCCTCTTACACTGTTGGTGGGAATGCAAGTTGGTGCAGCCTCTTTGGAGAACAATGTGGAGATTCCTCAAGAAATTAAAAATAGAACTTCCCTATGACCTTGCAATTGCACTCCTGGGTATTTACCCCAAAGATACAGATGTAGTGAAAAGAAGGGCCATCTGTACCCCAGTGTTTATAGCAGCAATGGCCACGGTCGCCAAACTGTGGAAAGAACCAAGATGCCCTTCAACGGACAAATGGATAAGGAAGATGTGGTCCATATACACTATGGAGTATTATGCCTCCATCAGAAAGATGAATACCCAACTTTTGTATCAACATGGACGGGACTGTAAGAGATTATGCTGAGTGAAATAAGTCAAGCAGAGAGAGTCAATTATCATATGGTTTCACTTATTTGTGGAGTATAGCAAATATATTTTTGTGGAGTATATATTTGTGGAGTGTATATATATATATATATATATATATATATATATATATATATATTTGTGGAGTATATATTTGTGGAGTATAGCAAATAGCATGGGGGACATGGGGAGTTAGAGAGGAGAAGGGAGTTGGGGGAAATTGGAAGGGGAGGTGAACCATGAGAGACTATGGACTCTAAAAAACAATCTGAGGGGTTTGAATTGGCGGGTGGGTGGGAGGTTGGGGTATCAGGTGGTGGGTATTATAGAGGGCATGAATTGCATGGAGCACTGGGTGTGGTGCAAAAATAATGAATACTGTTATGCCAAAAATAATTGAAAAATAAATTTTAAAAAAAGACATAGAAATAGCCAATAGATATATGAAAAGGTGCTCAATATTACTAATCATCAGAAATGCAAATCAGGGGTGCCTCAGTGGCTCAGTCATTAAGCATCTGCCTTTGGCTCAGGTCATGATCCCAGGGTCCTTATTCAAGCCCACACCGAGCTCCCTGCTCAGCAGAAAGCCCACTTTTTCCTCTCCTACTTCCCCTGCTTGTGTTCCCTCTGTGTGTGTGTGTGTGTGTCTCTCTCTGTCAAATAAATAAATAAAATCTTTAAAGAAAAAAAGAAAAAAAATGCAAATCAAAACTTGTTAGGATAGCTATTACCAAAATAACAAAAGATCACTAGTGTTGGCAAGGCTGTGGAAAAAAGGGAACTTTTGTACACTGTTGATAAAAATGTAAATTGATACTTACACTTTGGAAAAACACTCTAAGTTTCCTCAAAAAATTAAAAATAGAACTCTCATAGGGTCCAGCAATCCCACTTCTGGATATATATCCCAAAAAATTGAAACAAGGGACTCAAAGAGATACCCGCACTACCATGTTTGCTGTAGCATTTATTTACAATAGCTAAGATATGGAAACAATCTAAATGTCCCTTGGTAGACAAGCAGATAAAGAAAATGTGGTGTATCAAATATTATTTAGCCTTAAAAAGAAAGGGAAATCCTACCATTTACAGCAACATGAATGGAGGTGGAAGATACGATGCTAAATGAAATTAGCCAGACACAGAAAGACAAAAATACCGCATGATCCCATGTATCTGAGTTATAGAAAATAGTCAAATTCATTGAAGCAGAGAATAGAATGGTGGTTTCTAGGGGATGAGGCAGGGGGAAATGAGGTGTTGCTGTTTAATGGGTGTTAAGCCTTAGTCACACAGGATGCATAAATTCTATAGATCTGTTCTGTGACATACTGCCTATAGTTAACAATATGGTGTTGTGCCCTTAAAACCTTCTTAAGAGTGTAGATCTCATGTTAAATGCGCTTGTCCCTGATCCCTGGTTAAAAAAAGATAAAGCAGGGCGCCTGAGTGGCTCAGTCAAGGTTAAGTGTCTGCCTTCAGCTTAGGTCATGATCCTAGGATCCTGGGATCAAGCCCTGCTCATGCTCTCTCTTTCTCTCTCTCTCTCAAATAAATACGTCTTAAAAGAAAAAAAAAGGGGGGGAACACTAGAAATCATTTCAAGACGATGAATATCTTTATTACCTTGATTGTGGTATTGTTTTCGTAGGTGTATGCCTATGTCCCAATATAAATCAAAATGAATGCCTTATATATGTGCAATTTTTGTATATTACGTAAAATCAGTGAGACCAAAAAAAGAAAGAACAATTTTTAATTAAAAATAAAGCAACCAATTGCATTCAATGGCATATTTTAGATTTTTAATAGAAGATAAGTTCTACTATTAAGTAGTTAATATAGGTATATTTTATGTTGGTTTAGAAAAAAAAAATCTTAGATCAGATTTTTATACGACTACAAATTTTTTTTTTCTCTAAACCCTTCTCCATTCTCCTTTCCAAAGCAAAATCTCAGAAAATTACCCATAATGTACTTTGGGTCAACACTAGTGTATCATGCTACATTAGTTGCCAGCGATTAAACTGACACCATCTGGTCTGAAACGAGTTATCGTCGCCTGATGTCAAAAGAGCAAAGACAGCAGAAGTCATATTTAGTGTGCTGGAAACTTCTGAGTGTTAATCCACAGAAGGCTGCTGAGGTTGAGAAAGCAGAATCCTAATATAGTCACACACAGCTCAGAGTCTTAGCGCTGTTCGGGAAGCCTAAGCAATGAAAGGGAACACACAGCTCGTTGTCTCAGGAGACATCCCTTCTCTCTAGGTGAGAAGCGGGAAAGCCGCATCTCTCCTCTGACCCTTTGCACAGATAGACCTCAATGGGGCTTTGTTCCACATGGAGCTAAGTAGAGGGTTTCATCTCCACAGTTAAGATGTGACCATAACCCTCATTTCCAAGGGGGTTATGGTCAGGCCATAACACCTTTGAGCCCACTGGCTTTAGTGCAGTCTGGAGCAGCCTCCGTTTCCTTGTTTTGGGTTGTTGAGATAGTTTAAACATAATTTTGTTGAATTTTTTAATTTTTAAAATTTTTTTTATTAATGTAAAATGTATTATTAGCCCCAGGCTAATACAGTCTAGTACAGGTCTGTGAATCGCCAGGTTTACACACTTCACAGCACTCACCATAGCGCATACCTTCCCCAATGTCCATAACCCCACCCCCCTCTCCCTACCCCTCTTCCCCCAATACCCTCTGTTTTGTGAGATTGAGTCTCTTTTTCAGTTTTTTAAGATTTTATTTATTTGACAGAGAGAGAGAGATCACAAGCAAGCAGAGCAGCAGACAGAGGGGGGGGGGAAGCAGGCTCCCCGCCCAGCAGAGAGCCTGATGCAGGGCTCGATCCCAGGACTCTGGGATCATGACCCCAGCTGAAGGCAGAGGCCCAACCCACTGAGCCACCCAGGCGCCCTGAGATTAAGAGTCTCTTATGGTTTGTCTCCCTCCCGATTATTTTGTGAATTTTTAATAGATAACCGCTTCTGGTGTTTATTGTTGAAGTGCAGAGTGTCTTGTTTTTTTATCAGAAATCTTTGACTCCCAGGAACTTCACTTTTGAGTCACCGGAATCATGTCTCACTCTGAGCAGTTGGTCCAACACACATGAACTCCTCCGTGGGATTCTGACGGCCTGTGCCCCCTCATTCTCACTTCGGAGAGTGTCCGAGTTTCGTACATGAGCAGAGTATACACCAAATCATGGACAAAATTTAGATGGAGGTGGAACACTTAGTAGAGATCGCTCTTCCCAGTAGCCCATTTTATTTATTTATTTATTTATCATTTTCAAAGCCTTTTTTTTTTTTAATTTTAAATTTTAGGTAGTTAACATACAATGCAATATTGGTTTCTACTCTAGTAGAATCCAGTGACCATTACTTACAGACAATACCCAGTGTTCATCATAACGTGAGCCCCCCTTAACACCCATCATCCACCTAGCCCATCCCCCCCACCTCCCTATATCCACCCCCAGTTTGTTCTCTATTATTAATATGGCTTGTTTTCCTCTCTCCTTTTTTCTTTCCCCCTTCCCTTGTGTCCATCTGTTTTCTTTCTTAAATTCCACATATTTGAGTAAGATCCTATAGTATTTGTCTTTCTCTGACTGACTTACATATTATGCTAAGTGACTTCCGAGTAGCCCATCTTTAAAGATCTTACACTGAGCAGCTAATTTTAGCTATTGGTAATTACATTCCTTTCTTGCCTCACACTTAGCACAGTAGGAAATAACTGAGTTTTGATGATCAGCTACTCTCTTGACAATTATTTTATTTCTGTCTTATCTATATGTCCTTCTCTGAATTTCTATCCACTTGGCCACATCAATTAAGATTGTTACAATAATGCTATGTAAGAATCATTGCAAAACTTACTACCTCAAGCTAACAAGCCTTATTATTTCTCACAAGTCTGTTAGTTACCTGGGAAATTTTCCTGTCTGAGTTTGGATGACTTTGGTTGGCCTCACAGCTGAAACTGCAGTTAGCTGGTGGGTTGGCTGGGGACCAATGGTCTAGAATAGTCATAAGGCTAGTGAGTGCTTCATCTGAGATGACTAGGTTGACTGCTGCGCTCCATGTGTCTCATTCTCTAGAAGACTAGCCCGCAAAACAGAGGAAGAAAGAGAGAAGTCTACAAGGTCTTTTAAGGCCTAAACTTGGAACTAGACTTCCTTCATTCCCACTACATTCTGTTGACTAAGGCAAGCCACAAATTTGTTCAATTTTAAGAGTTGGAGGGAAAGATTCCACCTCATCCTAGAAGATATGTAACAAATTCATCATAAAGGGTGTGGTTACCATAAACCATCTATGCTACTATTAGTAAGGTTATTCTTTTAGGTACTAGAAACTTCTACATTTATCTTTTATTTAGAAGTTGAAGATATTTTTCAATACTGAACTTTTAGCTTATTTTGACTTTCAAGGTGGCTCTCAAAAAGGGACTTAGAAATTCCCAAGGCTCACTGTTAGACCCCAGAGTGGAGCAACCTGATACTGTAAATAAGATTCAGATTATACACAATGGATCAGGCTGCCAGGGCCTTCAAAGGGATAACTTCTAACCTAACCAACAGCTTCTAGCCTTCAACTCCTACATTTGAGCAGGAGGGCTCATAGTGATTTAAAGAAACGGTACAACCTAACTTGACCTTTTCTTTGTTCTTGGTCTTCTTTTTCAATCTTTTTTTTTTTTTTCCCCATTTGTAGCTGACTTTAATTGCCTTTGGTATTCAGAGAAAGAAACAGCGGAAACATTGTGAGAAGCGATAGTCTTCTCTCCTCACAGGGAAGGGAGCTGGTGGTGGAGAACACCCATCCACTGCCCCTCTCAGATTTTTCGCTTGGGCGAGGACTGGCCATGCTCTGGCACCTCTCTGCCCCCTCTTAAGCCCCAGTCAGCCCAGACCTAGAAACCCAGCATGGGCGGGGAGGCGGCTCTGTCTTCTCCTTCCTTGAGAGGCTCCCGGGAACCCAAGGAGGTTCCTTTACTCTGCACACTTCTGAACAAAGTGTGGGTGGGTTCCCCGCCAGGCACCCAGTGGCTGTTTGCTACTTCAAGTTGTTCACACTTTTTTAGGACTCGTAAGTGGACTTGTGCTATTTTTAGGGGGAAAATATAAAATATAAAAAATATATAAAATATATATTCATATATAAAATGCATAAATAAAAAAATATATAAGTATAAATATGTATTTAAAGATACTTAATTATATATATTTAGATATATTTATGTTAAAATTTTATGTATATTATAAATATTTACAATAAATATATATATAAATTCGAATGTTTGGGTACAGTATAAAGGGGTGTTGTAGAAGACTGTCTCCCATCTCTGATTTGGTTAAGAAGAACTATAGAGGGAGGCCTGGTTTATTTAGTCATTAAGTGTCTGCCTTCAGCTCTAGTCATGATCCCTGAGATCGTCCTGAGATCAAGCCCTACTTCAGGCTCTCTGCTCAGTGGAGAACCTGCTTCTCCCTCTCCTTCTGCTGTCCACCTGCTTGTGCACTCTCTCTCTCGCTGTCTCTCTCTCTGTCAAATAAATAAATAAATAAGTAAAATAAGGAAAATTGGAGGCAGAAACAAACCACGAGAGACTGTGGACTCTGAGAAACAAACTGAGGGTTTTGGAGGGGATGGGGATGGGGGGTTGGGTGAGCCTGGTGATGGGTATTGTGGAGGGCACATATTACATGGAGCATTGGGTTTGGTGCATAAGCAATGAATTCTGGAACACTTAAAAGAAATTTTAAAAAATTAAAAAATAATAAATATTAAATAAATAAAAATTTTTAAAAAGCTATAGAAATATTGTGACTTATGAAATTTATAAGGGAAATTTATAAAAATTATATAAATGTATTTATATTAGACATTCTATATGTATGTATATATATATACACACAACACAATTACATATATATATGCTTTGTTTGTATATATATGTTATATTTGAGTATATATGTATGTGTGTGTATATATATCCATTCAAATATATATTTACATGTATCATAAGCACACCTCTGTAAATTACCTACAATGGTGGCAGATACTGCTAAATATAAGTTTTTGCCTGAGATTTTGCTAAGATAAAAGATTATCTAGGGGTGCCTATGTGGCTCAGTCGGTTAGGTATCTACCTTTGGCTCAGGTCATGATCCTAGGGTCCTAGGATCAGGGAGCTTGCTTCTCTCTCCCTCACCCCCACTCTTGCTATCTCTGTCTCTCTTTCTCTTTCAAATAAATAAATAAAATACTTTAAAAAAAGATTATCTTTAAGATTAAGTAAAAGTCAGCATGGCAGTCCCAAGTCCTGAGAAGGAGAGCAGGAAAGCCCCACAAGCAAATAAGGCAATGACTCTAGTACCTGGAATAGGTATTCAAGACTTAGGTCAATCACTTTATCATCATACCCATGCCCAATTGAATAGACTAAAATTCCAACAACAGCAAAAAATAAAATTCCAAACAAGCCATGCAAGATGAAAAACATGCGTATATCCCTCTACCTGGAAATTCTACAAGAAAGACCTTTTTTGCCTATGAGCCTGAAGCTGCTTGGACCTATCCTGTGATCAGGAGGAAGGGCCTCCTCTTGCAGCTACAAGTGAGGTTTGTCAGAGGGCAGAGAGCACAACCATCTCTAAAAATGTCCATCAGACCCCTTTGTTCTCCCCCACCCCCAATAGCCCTGGGTCACAGTTGCCTGGTGCAAAGAAATGGTAATTTTGAAAATCAAGACTCCAAACAGGAGCCTTTATGTTTCTTCATAAAGATCTATTAAATGTGTGTTTATATACTTTATGAAGTGAATTATTGAAAACATGCAGGATAATATATGAAACTCATAAAAATTTTGCTTCCTGCTGACTTGCTCGTTGGTGAAGCTGAGCCTTTTGGAAATTTAAAAAGCAAACTAATTTGCAAAATAGATAGCAAGGGCTTCTGTGTGATTCTCAAGTATAATTTTCAATTTACAAGTCTTTCATCGGTCCTCGTTTTTCATCTGCCCTTCTTCCCTTCAATGTTATTTGAACCACGGTGGTCTCATCAGCATGAAGATGCGAAAGAATTGCAGGAAGTCTTCCCTAAGGGAACAGAACCATTTTTCAGATATTTTAATGCACTTTTCATTGTAGGACAGCAGTCTCTGGCAGCTGCCCTATGCCGTGTGGATTGGGGAAATTCTACCAGCTCAGGGTTAACTGGAAATGGTAATAGTACTACCAGTAGTAGTAATACACTAATACACTAATAGTAATACCAGACACCGAGTTGATCACTTTGTATATATTGTCTCACTAAATCCCAGAACAATTTGTGAGAGAGTCCTTTAATTTATTTTCTAAATTTTTTTAATTAACATATAACGTATGTGTGATTCACACTGTGAATCATTAGTGTTCCACAATTCATAGCCCTCACCACAGCACATACCTTCACCGATGTCCATCACCTTTTAAAAGCTAATGAAACTGAGTCCAGTCTTCAAAACCACACCGAACATGTGGCAGAGGCAAGATTGAACTCAGGGTCATCTGACTCCCCAAGTTCCTGCTCTAAACTACTTCTCTGTGCTGTTCCTAGAGAACCTGAAATCTTGCTGACTTATATATTGCACAAGTGCTAGGCTGAAGCTCCTGGGCCAAGATGATCGGTGGCTTTAGCTACAGACTCTCAAGCCTCACTCATAAGAAGTCCACAGAATAGAGGACAGGCCAAAATGCTGATAAAGCAGATCCACCCAGCCAACTTCCAGCAACAAAATGCAGCCTAGACCTTTTCTCAGCAGAAGGAACACGGGAGTATGTGGTAACTAGAGATAGGCTGACCCTGAGCAGAAAGCATTTTAACAGCTCCCAGGGCAAAGGAGCAGAACAGAGTGACGAATGACACCCAGCAGTGGGCATTGAGACTTATCAGGAATGTGGCCCAGAGAGGTCAGGTGCTGCCCTCCTAGCCCCGGGCATTATCAGCACTTAGATAATTATAAGGCACAACACCCCTGAAGTGTCAACTCCTAGTCGAGTTCATACATATTACACATACATTTGTAATAATGAATCCTTGTTGTTGTACAGAATAACCAATCCGTTTTATTATTTTCGGTTAAATGATTTCTGCTTGCTTTATTTATGTTCAATTCAATGTTTCAGCCACTGGCTTCTGTCTTTGAAGACTGTAGAATTTCGTGGGGAGATAGGCACACGAACAGCCACTAGACTCGATTTTTAAAAAACAGCCTAGAAGTATCAGAGTTGAGCATTTTTTTTTTAAAACTGCATTACTGAGTTATGATTTCCATGCAAATAGCTGTATATATTTAATGCGTATGACTTGATGAGTTTGGAGATAAGTAAACACCCAGGAAACCATGCAGCAGTCCCTGCCGTAAACTAATCTATTACCTCAAAAAGCTTCTACAAAGACTTGTGCAATCAGGCCCATATTGATAAACTGCAAACCGAGTTTATTATTGTGTAACACGAGGTACCAGCCCTTAATCGTGGTAGGCCTGCCTTTAGTCAATCTTTCATCCAATATTTCTTCCACCTTTATTAAAGGTCAGTGATTGCGTTCATCACCAGCAAATACTTACAGTCAATATAGGGTGGGGGAGAGACATTTTAGAAATGCAGAAAGTCTATGTTTAATTATAAATGTGATCAGTGCTACAAAGGGGGAGTTCAGGATGCTATGGGAATGCAATGTAGGGGATCTAAGCCAGGCCTAATTGGGTGCAATTTTTTTTTTTAAGATTTTATTTATTTATTTGACAGACAGAGACCACAAGTAGGCAGAGAGGCAGGCAAAGAGAAGGGGGAAGCAGGCTCCCTGCTGAGCAGAGAGACCGATGTGGGGCTCGATCCCAGGACCCTGAGATCATGACCTAAGCCAAAGGCAAAGGCTTAACCCACTGAGCCACCCAGGCGCCCCAATTGTGTGCCATTTAAATCAAGACTGAGTGAGAATTCTGTAAGGAAGAAGGTGGGAATTTTCCAAGCAGAGGATTAGAATTTGCCACGTCCCTGAAGGACAAAGTTGGGACGTCAGATGAATGGGAATGTGGCTGGAGTAAGAACAGAAGGAAGGAAGGAAGAGGTGACGCATGAGACTGTAGAGATGGCACAGGGAAGTTTGCGTTTGAGACTGAATTCTAAGAACACTGAAGTCGCGTGAAGGATTTGAAGCTGGGGTGTGACATGATAGTAACAAGCCGGGAATCCGTCTAAGTACTCTGTGTGTGTCAACTCTACAACCCTACCAGGTAGATAATCTTCTATCTCCCCCCCCCCCTTTATAGATGGAGAACGTCAGTAACTGACATTAGACCACCAGCTGAACTGGGATTCAACCCCGGGGCAGTCTGGCTCCAGCTCCCCAAACCGTTAGCTAACGCTGCCTCTAAAGATAGCTTTGCGTTTCCAAGGAGAGCAGATTGACAAGCACGTTCCACACGTCAGTCACATCAGCTGGATACACGAGTGAATGAAAGTAGATGGAGACTTGAAGAAGAAATCACTAGTCGGCTATCTGCCTTGGGTTTGCACTGCTGGAGGAGGCCTTTTGACAAATGTGACCATCACTGGCAGAAGTACTTTCTGCACCTATAAGACATTTTGCACTTATGAGGCTCTGCAAAAATGGGAAACAGTCCATATTTCAGCAGCTTCCATTAAGCTGTCATATACCTTCCCCGCGTTTCTGGCCTTATAGCAAGGCTTGGATTAATACTTTCTTTACTTAGTGGAAGTTCCTCCCACCCCCTACCTGCGCAGGCATCCTATAGTCTGCACCTGATGGCATGGTCTGATGACCTTAATGTGAGATGCACAAGGTCAGACCCAGTTCTTGGGCTCTTGGGTGGTTAGGAGTCAGTTAGCAGCTACAACCAACCTTTACTGATGGCTACAATGTATGGAAAGTTTGGACTTTCTCTTTCCACCAAATGACTTGTACAAGAGAGCCATGATTACCCTCATATGGAAAGGTGTCTTTTTTGAAGTTCTAAAGAAAAATCTGCCTCACACAAATCCACACTATGAGAAACAAGGGGAATACCATGGACAGAGCTAATCATTTGATTTTGTTTTGCATATTTTTGCGTACGGAAAATTCAGAGACTATAGTGTACAATTCTGCATTAAGTATATATTAATTAAGCATTTTAAGCCATTGAAGGCGATAGTTTTTCAAGGTTTATTTTATAAAATAAGTAATAGGGGGTTCCTGGGTGGCTCAGTCGATTGAGCTCCCAACTCTTGATTTTGGCTCGGGTCATGATTTCAGTGTGGAGAGATGGAGCCCTGCATTGGGCTCTGTGCTCGGTGGGGAGTCTGCTTGTCCCTCTCCCTCCCATTTTTCCCCTCACCCACTGCCCCTACCCCCCATGCACCCTCAAGCTCTCTCTCTCAAATAAATAAAATCTTTAAAATAAGTAATATATTTACAACACAAATACAATTTTCTACCCAATCTACTAAAAAACTATATACATATTTGTATACATATAAAATTCTAGTTCGCCATTCTTAAGTAGAATAAATTGAGGGCTTTTTAAGACCAACAAATGTCTTCTTTGGGGCCTGCTTAACATTCTCTCTCTCCCTTTCCCTCGGTGCCTCCCCACTGCTTGCATGTGCGCTCGCTCGCTCGCTTTCTCTCTCTCAGAAAAAAAACAAAAAAGGAAAGGGACGCCTGGGTGGCTCAGTTGGTTAAGCGGCTGCCTTCGGCTCAGGTCATGATCCCAGCGTCCTGGGATCGAGTCCCACATCGGGCTCCTTGCTCGGCAGGGAGCCTGCTTCCCCCTCTGCCTCTGCCTGCCTCTCTGTCTGCCTGTGCTTGCTCGCTTTCTCTCCCTCTATCACTGGCAAATAAATAAATAATCTTAAAAAAAAAAAAAAAAAAAGCTTAAAAAAAAAAAAAAAAAAAAAAGAAAAAGGAATCCTTTACTTTGAGTCCTCTTCTCCGGCCCCTACCCCACCCCCTTACCTTCTGTGACTACCGAGCAGTTTTGCCCCTTTGGTGCCAAATGAGCGAATTGAAGCCAAAATTCTATTGAGCCTTGTCCCTCAAGTTACATCTTCATGTTATGCATGTAGCCACGATGAGAACTAAGGAGTGCAGCATAAAGTTCTAGAGCATGTGTTTGGGAATGACACAAACCTGGGTTTGGGTCTATGTTCCATAGTTTACTTGCTTGGACCAGTCCCTTCACCCCCCTGAGCTGTTTCCCATCTGCAACGTGGACGACAGCATATGTACCTCATGAAGTTTGTTGAGGGTTCAATAGGAAAATGTGTTTAATTCCTCATCCTGCACCTGACACCTGGCTAGCTACTGTTACCATTATTAGTGATATTATATCAACAATATATTGCTATCATGATTATCATTTATAATGAGGAAAAGGCTAGACCCTCTTCTGGTCCTCTAGCAGCCAGTTCAAGAGAGTACCTGACCCCTGTCCAAGACTTCAGAAGGGACATGCCAACCTGGAGCCACTACTGCTATTTTGATGATTTAATATTCACTGAGCACTGAGAAGGTAGTGGGGGCAGCCTCCCCGGCTCTCAGGAGAGCTGGGAGCCGAGAGCTGGCTGGGTGTGTGGCTGGGAACAGCACGGCCAAAAAAGACCATCTGGCCCAGTGCAGTCAGGGCTCCCAGGAAACCTGTGGGGCCTCTGACTAAACCAAATTATTTGGCTCCTAATCAATTTAGCATTAAAATTCTCCAAGCCCTCCTGTCTAAGATGCTAATTTCTTGTAAAGAGGCCTGTGACGTACAGGAGCCCACATCAATCAGGCCGCTGCTTTTTCTTCTGCCCCGTCTCACTCCTGTCAGCTGGATTGATCCACTGGAAAACAAAGACTTTTCCCTTATAATAAATCAAAACTCTAATTTGAATAAACAGCCCTGCCAAACCCTCACTTGAAGAGGTCTGAACACATTTGGGAGTGTATGGCTTTGCCACTCCAGTAATACTTCCCCTGAAGAGATGCCACATTCTCTTTCTTGTCAGGAAAGAGGGGCTGGCTTTCTCGGGCCAAGCGTGCCTTCTAGAACCACCCAGTCCTTGACCTCCAACCCTTCCAAAAATTGTCTGAAGGCCAAGGGTGTCCTGAATCCCAGCATAACATCAAAAGGTCTCCTCCAACATGTTAATTAGTAACAGGATTGTATTCTAAGTCACAAAATGTATCCTGTAATTGATTTCCTTATTACCTGCTTCAGTCAGGTAAATGGCTTCCAAGAAGTCTGTGTCCGCATTCCCACAACAAGTTAAGCAAGACCGCCTATTAAAATCCTGTGTTATAAATTTGACTCACAGTGCCGGAGAAAACTTCTGATCAGACCCCCTGTCTCACGTCCCATTGAATTACTTTGGGTTCCTCAAATATAGTGTCAGGTGTGCAAAAGCTGCTCAGTCAGTGTTTGCTCAACAGAGTGCGGTAGTTACCACCTGAAAAATTATTTCTCGGCTTAAATGGATTTGAATTTGCAACCTCATAGTCAATGGTCATACAGGAAGATCTCAATAAGCCAATTCTCCACAATTCAGAGAAGCAAATAGTCATTGTGTACACAACTGTGTGTGTTTTAGATATGTTGAAGGTTGGGGAGCAGAGAAGGGGCAGCTATATGCCTATGAAAAGAGGCAAATCTATATAATACAATTTCTACAAGAGGGTTCCATATAGTGATCACTGCAGTTAGGAGTAGCAGTAATAATAATGACTAATAATAATAGCCCCTGATTATATGATAGTTTATAGTCTGCAAAGTGCTTTGGCCTGTGATTTCCCATTTGATCTCCATAACAAGTGCAGGGGGTAAAAAAAGGTCAAGAAGATTCTTATCCCCATTTTACTTGTAGTGAGACAGCTCCACAGTTGGCTGTGAATGATTAACAGTGACCGAGTTGGCTTTGTTGACACCTGTCTTGTTACACTTGCTACTCTCTATTCCCATCTGCTCCCTGCGGTCCACTTCCTTAAAGGCTCAGGCAGGGGTCCGTGAGCCACTCCTATATTGTAAAAGTTAATATACTGCAGGGTGTCTGGGTGGCTCAATCATTTGAGCATCTGGCTCTTGGTTGTGTGTGTGTGTGTGTGTGTGTGTGTGTGTGTGTGTGTGTGTGGTGTGGTGTGCATGTGTGTGTGTTTAATTATTTTTTTCAGTGTTCCAAAATTCGTTGTTTATGCACCACACCCAGTGCTCCATGCAATACATGCCGTCCATGATACCCATCACCAGGCGCACCCAAAATCCTACCCCCCTCCCCTCCAAAACCCTCAGTTTGTTTCAGAATTCATAGTCTCTCATGGTTTGTCTCCCCCTCTGATTTCCCCCAACTCACTTCTCTCCAACTCCTAATGTCCGTGTTATTATTCCTTATGCTCTACACGTAAGTGAAACCATATGATAATTGACTCTTATAACATGATAATTGACTCTTTCTGCTTAATTTATTTCACTCAGCATTATCTTCACTCAGCATAATCTCCTCCAGTCCCGTCCATGTTGATACAAAAGTTGGGTATTCATCTTTTCTGATGGAGGCATAATACTCCATTGTATATATGGACCACATCTTCCTTATCCATTCATCCATTAAAGGGCATCTTGGTTCTTTCCACAGTTTGGCAACCATGGCCATTGCTGCTATGAACACTGGGGTATGGATGGCCCTTCTTTTCACTACATCTGTATCTTTGGGGTAAATATCCAGTAGTGCAATTGCAGGGTCATAGGGTAGCTCTATTTTTAATTTCTTAAGGAATCTCCACACTGTTTTACAAAGTGGCTGCACCAACTTGCATTCTCACCAACACTGTAAGAGGGTTCCCCTTTCTCCATGTTGTCTCCAACATACGTTGTTTACTGTCCTGTTGATTTTGGCCATTCTAACTGGTGTAAGGTAGTATCTCAATGTGGTTTTGATTTTAATCTTCCTGATGGCTAGTGACAATGAAAATTTTTTCATATTCTGTTAGCCATTTGTATGTCTTCTTTGGAGAAGTGTCTGTTCATGTCTTCTGCTCATTTTTTGACATGATTATCTGTTTTGTGTGTGTTGAGTTTGAGCTCTTGGTTTTGGCCTAGATTGTGATCTCATGTATCAGGGGATGTAGTCAAGCCCTGAGTTGGTCTCTGAGCTCAGTGGGGAGTCTGCTTGAGGAGTTTCTCCTTCTGCTTGTTCCACCCCCACCTCTTTTTTTTTTTTTTAATTTATTTGACAGACACAGTGAGAGAGGAACACAAGCAGGGAGAGTGGGAGAGGGAGAAGCAGGCTTCCTGCTGAGCAGGGAGCCCAATGCAGTGCTCCATCCCAGGACCCTGGGAACATGACTTGAGCTGAAGGCAGATGCTTAACGACTGAGGCACCCAGGTGCTCCTGAATAAATAAATATTTTTTAAAAATATATTCCATAACTATTTGTTCAGTAAACAATCCTGTGATTACTTAGATGCTAGGCATAAGGGTGGGTTCTAGGGGAGGATAAAAAGCTAAATGAGATAAAGATCACTGCTTTTGAGATACTCAAAACCTAATGGGGAAAGTCAAATTTGTAAATAAGGGTTGGTTGGTTTTTTGTTTTGTTTTGTTTTTTGTTTTTTGTTTTTTTTTTGTGGAATATGATAAATGCCCACAAAATGCTGAGTAACCAAAGTAAGGTGGAGGAACTAACTCTTCAGAGGGTGGAAGTCAGAGAAGCTTTGGAGAGAGGTGATCTTCTAGTTTTGTTGAGATATAATTGACATATAATATTGTATAAGTTTAATAATATTGTATAAATTTAAGGTGTAGAACATAATGGTTGGTGTGTGTGTGTGTGTGTGTGTGTGTGTATAGTGAAAGGATCATCACAATAAGTTAACATCCATTACCTGACATAGACACAAATTTGTTTTCTTTTGTTGAGAACTTTTAAGATCTACTGTCTTAGCAGCTTTCAAGTATACGATACAGTATTGTTAACTGTTGTTGTCACACTATACATTATATCACTGGAATGTATTTATCTTATAACTTGAAGTTTATAGAATATGGGTTTTTAAGGAGAAGAAGAGAAGGATGGTATTTCAGATAGGGGAAATGAGCCACAGTGCAGAGCCATGAATCAGGGTGGCCACTCGTGATGAGGAGCTCAGTGTGCTGTGAGTATAGGATGTTTGGGAAGAGTGTTATAAAATATCACTGGATGAAACTGGAAAATAAAATCAAGCCAGATGACCCAACCCATACTGAGAAGTCTGGTTTTTTAATCCTGCATGTACTGTGTATTCTCAGAACTTAATTTTTTAAAAGGCACAAGGTTTATAGAGAAGCATCATGCCTGTGTACTTGCTTAATAAACTTTAAAATTCCTCTTCTGGATGGAGGCTAATATTGTCCCAGATCAGGTCTGGATAGGAAATGGGCCTTGAAGTTCATGGTGGGGATGGTCTGGGTACCATGGCTTTTCCCATTTGGCTGCATGAAGGAAAGGGACTGCTTCTGCAGACCCATTGGAGGAAACCATACCATCATAGCCAAAAAGGATAGATAGCTTAGTATGGCTCTGTTTATTATTATCTTGTTTAAATAGTGATGGTAGCAGATAGGAGAAGGGCTCCAAAGAAGAGATGCATCCCAGGAGCATGGAGATGAGACTAACTAGTTATATCCTCTCCCACATCCACCTAGTGATTCTCCTGACCTGGAACATGGGCTGTATTTCTCTGAGAGTTCCCTGTGTGTGTGTTAAAACCAAAGAATTTTTTTACAAGGGGTTTTGGGGTGCTTGGTGCTTGGGTGCTCTTTGATCAATTTGTTTGAAAATGTGTTTTGCCAAAACATACAAACCTGCCAAAGAACAGCTTGCCAAACTTCTGCTGCAGTTCCCCCTTCCACCCCAGGGAGAGCTTTGCATTTACTAACATTCTAGCTCCTTACCACAGCCTACAAGGCTTTCACCCATTCCAGCCCAGCTCATTCCTCTTCCTTCAGGCTTGCTCACAATGCTCAGGCACAGCAACTTCCTTTTTCTTCCTCAAGCATGTTAGTTTCTTCATACCTTGGGCCTTTGCTCATGCTAGCCTCCCTTTACCTCTGCCCCTTCATGCTGGTTCCTTCTTGACCTTCAGGCTCAGCCTGTAAGTCATCTACACCTAAAGGATCTAGGGGACCATGCTGTATGCCATACTGTGACCTCCTTCTAATGCATCCCCACTCATTACCATATCCTCTGGTTTGATTTTCTTCTTACCACTGCTAACTTTAAACAAAATGAAGAGTAATCTTATTTTAGTTAAAAAATGGGTTTGGGGAGATATAACAGAGGAATTACAATTCAGGAAATGCAGTCTATGGAGAATCATAAAAAAGTCCAAAGAGACAATGGAAAAGTCAGCTTTTGCTAGGTTGTAGTACAAAATTGGAGAGGATTATTCTGAACAAAAGTTTTTTGGAGAACAGGAGTTTGAGGTTGTGTGACTTCTGGTTGGCTGTGGTGGCAGGTCCTGTGTTGTTGCTGGCACAGGGAGGGATGGCAGTAGAAGAACTCCTATGTGAAAAGAGCCCTCCCTTGGAATATTTATTTTCCTCCTGCCTGTTGGCTTTGAGGAAGGTGAGGTCTCCCACTTAGGGCTTTCTGACTCTATTTTAAATTAAGTTTTCTTAATTTATTTTCATACCATTTATCAATATCTGAGAATTTCTCATTTAAGTCTTTATTTATTGGTCTGTTGCCTATATTCCCCATTAAAGAGTGAGTGTCATCATCTTGGATGTCTGTCTTGGATGTCTGTGCCTACCACAGAGCCTAGCACATACCAGGCAGCCACTAAACACTCATTAAATAAACAAGTGGATGAAAAGCTAAGACAGTTTTAGGGTGACTTAAATTCTGCCCTACATTATCATTAGATAATTATATTTCTTCTTATGCTTGCAGCATGTTATTTCAGTGTCCACCACCCAGGGTGGACATTTCTATTTGATATTATGAAACATGGAAGGAAATGCCATCTCTTCTTATGCTTGCAGCATGTTATTTCAGTGTCCACCACCCAGGGTGTGTGTAATTTGTGAGTCAGTTTTTCTTTGTTATCTCCATCCTCTTTAGCTTCCAAGTGTTTGAATTCCTATCAAACTTTTTCTTGTGGTTGAGTTCCAATTTCAAAGCATTGTGGTCTGAGAATAAGCTGGGAATAATCTCAATCTTTTGGTATCGGTTGTAATCCAGTAGGTGGTCTATTCCGGAGAAAGAAAGTTCCATGTGTGTTCAAGAAGAATGAGTGTTCTGTTGTTTCAAGGTGGAATGTTCTGTATATATCTATGAGGTCCATCTGGTCCAAAGTGTCATTCAATGCTCTTGTTTCTTTATTGATTTTCTGCTTGGATGATCTATCTATTACTGAGAGTGGCATGTTAAGATCCCCTACTATTAATGTATTCATATCAACTTGACTCTTTATCTTGATTAACAGTTGTCTTATATAGCTGGCTGCTCCTATATTTGGGGCATAAATATTTGCAATTTTTAGATCTTCTTGCTGGATAGACCCTTTAAGAATGAGGTAGTGTCCTTCTTTATCTCTGACTACAGTCTTTAGTTTAAAATCTAATTCAGCTTATCTGAGAATCACTACCCCAGCTTTCTTTTGAAACCCATTGGCATGAAAGATGGTTCCCCATCCCTTCACTTTCAGTCTGGATGTATCCTTAGGTTCCAAATAGGTCTCTTGTAGACAACAAATGGATGGGTCCTGTCGTTTTATCCAGTCTGCAACATTTTGCCATTTTATGGGAGCGTTTAGGCCATTTATGTTGAGAGTGATTATTGAAAGATACATTTTTATTGACATTATATTGCCTGTGAAGTCCTTGTTTCTATAGATTATCTCTGTTAAATTTCTGTTTTATGACATTCTTGGGTTCTTTCTTCTTACCCTTCTTTCTTATCCCA
Source organism: Mustela putorius furo (assembly GCF_011764305.1). Classification (NCBI taxonomy): domain Eukaryota; kingdom Metazoa; phylum Chordata; class Mammalia; order Carnivora; family Mustelidae; genus Mustela; species Mustela putorius. The sequence goes on along the minus strand of NW_025421322.1, from coordinate 19,715,346 downwards.
TACTTCATCCTCCTCCCCATTATCTCTTCAGTCTCTGAGTCTATTTTGGTACATGAAAGGAGAGGAATTTATACTTATCTTGGATACACTTATTTATATTGGGCATTTTATATGCATTATCTCAATGCAAATTGCTGTAAATACCTTCCAAATATTTTCAGGTCCTACAAATTTGCATTATAACCTCCTCTTTTTTGGAAACTCTTTTCCCTTCTACTTTTTCCATTTCCTATTTATTTCCATCAATCCTTAAAATACTTGTATACTCAACAGAATGAATCTAGTTTTTAAAGGTCCCCTGATATGGGCCGAAGGTCTTTTCTTGGCATATTTTGATCATTGAATACTTCAAGTGAGTCCATTAATCTTTCATTTAAAATAAAGAACCCACACCTTCTATGATACTGCATCAGTGTGGTTACTAACAAGTTCCTTCTTTTAAAAGCAGAGATCTAGTTCCCAGAAAGAGGAAACTTTTTATGTTCTCAGCCCATGCTATGTGCAGGCCACAGTGAGGATGTCACATTAGTTACCTAACAATCACAACAACCTTGTGATCTAAGTGGCTGTATTCAGAATTATGAGAAAGTTAGCTATTTAATGATGTAGCCAAAACCATGCAGCTAGAAAAAATGTACTGGACTAGAACCAGGGGTGAATGAATCCAAGGCTAGAATATAAATATACATGCATATCTAGTGTTTACAACAAAACATACGAAAGAATTAAATGCTTCATCATCTGTAATGATGATTCATGTCTGCTGGACAAGAATATGTTACTCTGGATAAGGTAATTCACTGAATACTACTCTGTGCTAGGCCATGTGCTAGGTGTTATTATTCATCATGAATATGATAAATAGAAAGAGTTGCATATAAACACAATAGACATAATACAAAGAGACAAAAGCACAAGCACAAGCAGATATCTAGTTGTAAGGGTAGCACTAAAGATGGAATAATTGGCATTGGGTGGAATGTCAGGGAAAGCTTTCCAGATGAGGACCATCTAAGCAGCTTCCCCCCTGAGAAAAATAGCAACTAAAATTTACTGAGAACTCACTTTGTGTAGCACATTTTGCTAAGTGCTTTAATCCTCATGAGTCATTTAATGCTTAGGACTACCAGAATATGGTAGGTGTTCTTAATCCATTTATCAGTGATGGAACAAAGGCTTACGTAGGTTGAATAGCCTTCCCATAGTCAGACAACCACTGCGTCAGTCAGAGTTCAATGAGACCATGTTCGTTATTCTCTATTATTTTATATTTCACATAAATATTTCAACTAGGTATTGAAGAACTGGAGGGCAGAAAGAGAACACTAAAATATAAAATACAGAACTGCAGAAAGCAGTTGACTCTCCTAGGACTTGGGAAAGTAATAGAAATCAGAAGCTTGGAGAAGTAAACCCCCATGGAAGTAAAACTCTGTCCCATGAGGAGGAGGCACCAAGCAGTTGATGTTGGCTTCTTAGCCTGGGGTGGCCACCATGGAGCTGGGATCTAGACCTCTGAGGAAGGAATATAGCTGATGCTGTGCTCTGAGTTTTGTGATGACACTGGTTCTATGAGTACGAGATAAATGGCAAACTGGAAATACTACTGAAACTGGAACTAGCTCCCAATGGCAGGCTGAAGAAGCATTGCTGGTTGACACAGATCAGGAGAAAGTCAAGCAGGACACTGACAAGAAGAAAGTCTTTTTTTCCTCCCTGTGGCCTTCTGGTTTCCCTCCAGGGCTCTGACCAGGGAGCAGCCAGCAAAGGAGAATTGCAATGAACACTGTCCCTACCCCCTACCCCAGCATCATGAAGCCAAGTGCAGAGAGCTGGGAGCTGAGAGGCAAGCGCTTAGCACAGCCACCTGGTCACGCTCTCATCATTGCCCTTCCACTATCCCCTCTACTGGGTGACTCTTTCACTCTTTTTCCTCTTGCTTTAAATCCCCAATACCTCTTCCTCCATTGTCACACTCTGCTGATAACCTTGCTTCCTCCTTCACTTAGAAAAATGAAGCAAGCAGAAGAGCATGTCAGGCTGCCTCCACTGAACCCGCCCACCAACCCACAGGGTTCTGTTCTTGTAGAATCTCAGGTTTATAGATAAATTACCCAGTCCCAACACTTGCACAATAGAATCCTTCCCCTCCTGCTTATCCATGCATACCATTCTAGCAATCCTGTCCTCTCTCTGATTTAGTGACTCTTAGTACCAATAATCCATGTGCTTACCTCTATTTTCCAGCTTCCTTTCAGTTAGGCTGGACTTAATTCTGGCCAGTGGACTCTGAGAAGCAGTGAGATGTGTCCGTTTAAAGGTGTTGCAAGTGACAAGTTTAAGAAGTGGTTAAAAGCCAGCATGTCTCTCCCCCCTCTCTCCTCCTTTACAAAAGAAGCTAAATGTTCCAAGTGCCATAATACGGCCTTCATTACCATAGACACCTGTATAACCGTGCGGAGCCTACCAAACCACTACTTTTGCAACCACAGCCCAGATTTCTCTCCTGAACTGTAGACTCATAAACACTGCCTGTTTGAGATCTTCACTTTTTTTTTGTTGGATAATTGACAAATAATAATTGTCTATAAGATGTACAACTTGACTTTTTGACTATGTGAAATGATAATGACGATCAAGCTAATTAACATCTCCATCGCTTCAGTAGTTACCATGTATTTTTGTGTATGTGTGATGAGAACACTTCAGGTCCACTCTCTTAGCAAATTTAAAGTATATAAGACAGTATTCTTTTTAAGACTTATTTACTTATTTATTGACACAGAGAGAGAGAAACAGCAAGAGAGGGAACCCAAGTAGGCTCCCTGCTAGGGAGCCCGGGGCTCAATGCGGAGCTCAATCCTAGGGCCCCGGGATCATGACCTGAGCAGAAGGCAAAGGCTTAACGCCTAAGCTACCCAGGGACCCCATATAATACAGTATTTTTAACCATAGTTATGTTGTAAGTTAGATCTCTAGAACTTATTTATCCTGCAGAAACAGAGACTTTGTACCCTCTAACATCTCCCCATTAACCTACTCCTCAGCCCCTGGCAATCATCATGCCACTCTCTGCTTTTATGAGTTCAGCTTTTTTAGATCCCACATGTAAGTGGCATCATGTGGTAGTTGTCCTTCTGTGTCCGGCGTATTTCACTCAGCATAATGCTCTCAAGGTTCATCCCTGTTGTTGCAAAGGGCAAGGTTTCCTTTTGTTAAGGTTGAATGATATTCTCGGGTCTGTTTGTACGTGTGCATGCAGCATATTTTATATAACCATTTATCTATGAACAGGCAACTCAGGTTGTTTCCATATCTTAGCTTTTGATCATGCTATAGTAAACACAGGAGTGCAGATGTCCCTTCAAGATATGGATTTCATTTCCTTTGGTTATATATCCAGAAGTGGGATTGGGATTCCTGGATCATATATACTTATTCTATTTTTAACTTTCTGAGGCTCTTCCATACTGCTTTCCACAATGGCCGCAGCTGTTTGCATTCCTACCAACAGTGTGCAAGGGCTGCCTTTCCCCCATGTCCTCACCAACACTTGTTCTCTCTTGTCTTTTTAATAATAGTCATCAAACAGGTGTGAGGTGATACCTCATTGTGGTTTTGATTTCATTTCCCTGATGATTAGTGGAGCTAAACACCTTCTTGAATACCTGTTGGCTATTTGTGTGTTTTATTTTATTTTATTTTATTTAAACTCAGTTAATTAACATATAGTGTATGTTACGTCATTACATCATGGACCCTCCTTAATCCCCATCACCTAGTTCCCCCATTCCCAACCTCCCCTCCAGCAACCCTCAGTTTTGTTTTGTTTTTTCCTATAGTTACAGGTCTTCTTTTAAGGACTGCCTATTCAGACCCTTTGTCATTTTTAAATCATGTTATTTGATTTTTGCTATTGAGCTATTTTAGTACCTTATATATTTTAGATATATATTTTAGATATTATATATTTAGATATTAGCCCTTTATCAGATGTATGATTCGCATATGTTTTCTTTTATTCCACGGGTTGTCTCTTCGTTCTACTGATTGTTTCCTTTGCTGCACAGGAGTTTTTAATTTGATGTAATCCACTTGTCTATTTTGCTATTACTGCCTGTGCTTTGGTGGGAATATCTAAAAAATATCTCCCAGGCCAATGTCAAGAAGCTCTTTCCCTATCTTTTCATTGAGTAGTTTTGGTGTTTCAGGTCTTACCTTTATGTCTTTAATCCATTCTGAGTTGATTTTTATACATAGTGTGAGATAGGGGTCCAGTTTCATTCTTCGGCATGTAGATCTCCAGTTTTCCCAACACTGCTCACTGAAGAGACTGTTCTTTTCCAATTGTGTGTTCTTGGCACCCTTGTCAAAGATCAGTTCCTTATAAATGCACGGATTTATTTTTGAGATCTCCATTGGTCTGCACAACTGTTCTCATACCAAGTACCATACAGTTTCAATTACTGTAGCTTTGTGATATGTATTTGAAGTCAGGGAGTGTGAAGCCTGTGTTCTTGCTGTTCTTGCTCAAGATTGCTTTGGCTTTTTGGTTCTTTTGTGGTTCGGACCTTTGAGGATTGTTTTTCTATTTCTGTGAAAAATGCCATTGGAAATCTGGTAGGTATTTCATTGAATCTGTAGATAACATGAGGTAGTATAACCATTTTAACAATATTAATGTTTGCAATCTCTGAACAGATGGTGTCTTTCTATTTATGTGTGTGTACTTCAGATTCTTTCATCAGTGTCATATCACTTTCAGTGTGCAAATGTTTCCCCCTTCTTGGTTAGTTATTTTTCCTAAGTATTTAATCGTACCTGTTCCAGCACTAACATTCCAAGCTCATCTAATCCTCAAGTCGCTGCCCAATATTTTCTATTGTATTAGAGACACTGATAGTTCAGTAACTGGAGAAAGAAGGGAAGTGAAATACTTCCAAGTTCTGGAACAATCAGTAAGATTGCATCAGGAAATGTGACTAATTTCATGATTGGACTGCACCTGAGCAATACCTTTATGAAATGTATTTTTCAAGGGAGAAGCAATGCAGGTGTGTTTATACTTCTCAGAGTTGATGCCTAGCATTTGAGTATTAATTTTTTTTCAGGACCTCCAGGGTTTAGTTATGCAGCCATTTCTTAATCCATGATAGAAGTAGAAGTCTTCTAGACAAATATAAACATACAAAAGCAATATTGTACTTCCTGACCTTGTGTCTGACATGTAGTTGATCAATAAATATTAGTAAAATGATTTGAAAAATGAATTACGTGAGTTAACAAATTAATGAGAAGTCTCAGGGTAGGGGATTAGTGGTATTCTTCAAAATCTGTATGTTGAAGGGTCTCTACTATTGTGCAAATGTTTATATCCAGGTAAAAGATTCTCCATCACTGTAGTATAAGGGGTAAATTCCAGAGTATTTAAAAGCTATCAAAATAATAATTATGATAAGAGGAAGGAGGAGGAAGAGAGGAGAGGGTAAGGGCAGAAATGAGGCAGAATGGTAGAGGAGATGGAGGAAAACAGTTGTGGATCCTCATCAACTGTATTTGATCATAGTGCCTCTCTCAGAATTTTCTCTTTAGTCAACATTAAAAGTGATCTAATCTAAGACCCTGAAGAATCTTCTTTATGGCTTTGTGTTTGTAGGAGATTGAATGGAAAGAGAATCTGCTTCTGTTTATGAATTCAGAACTTACTGAGCCAAGGAAATCTGAAGTGTCCTTTCCCGTTCCAAATTCACACAAGGTGCTGAACTCTGTGAGAAAGTGGAAACTAGAAAAGGACACTTCATCTTTCTAGGCCATTAATTATTCATAGAAAATATTGCTCTAAAGAAATGTCAACACAGGGTACTCCTATTTTTTTGACTGTAAGCTTCTGCCACGTCAAAGACAAATGTGGAGTGGAGAATGGGGCAGCAACAGAAATTCTTGTTCATCATTTGCATGTATATGCCAGATAAAACCCATTCTTCATCTCTGAAAAAAATAAAAGATGGGATGGAAAAGAAACAGGGTATTAGCTTAGTAAGTGCCTACAGATTGCCATGTGAAGAATGCAGTTCAACTTCAAACAAGACCCCAGAGTCACATCTGATTCTGATTCTTTTGTACAGGTTAACTCACCATGGTTTATAATATCTTCAGTACAACTGGTGCCCTTTCTTCTTCCGTAATACCCCCAACCTCCTAAATTCTACAATCTAGGGAAATAACACTTGAAGGGCCCATTAGACTGTGTACAACAACCACATGGCTTCAATGACTTCAAATAGGATAATTATGTTTTTAGCAAATGGGTATCCCTTTGAAGGAAGGAAATATAGGGCAATTATGCTGCAACATTGTCTCCTAGGGCTTGATTGACACACCTGAAAAGGGTGCAATTCAGCGTGACATCTCTCTTCACTTCCTGATCTTTATGGGTGACGAAGCACAAGTGTGTTTGTTTTTTACGACTGTCAAGGGGTATGACTGCCTCTGACCCCCATCCTTCCCTCACTGGGGTTTCATAGCAATGACCAAGATGATTTGAGAAGTGCCCCTGATTCTTAGATTATCTTCCATCTCCTTTAGCCCAATCTGCTCCCTCAGGCTCTTTCCTTCAATAAAAGATTGAGAATGGAGGAGGATATTCTCATTAGAGTCCTGATTGGTGTTATGAGAAATATTTTCTGCCATGATCTTAGGGATAAAAGATGATGACTTAACCCAAACTCTCTCTTTTTCCTGGTTTCATTCTAAACAAAATACATTAACAGTTTAAAATAGAATTTAAACAGGTGTCCAGTAACAGAATGACAAACGTTAAGTGTGAAATCTGAAAGTTAGGAAACTGAGCCACATATGGTCACCTTTTTTTTTTTTTTTTTTTTTTTTAAATATCCGCCTGCGCTGGACTATTAAATGGTTTCATCACTGTCACATCAAGCAGGACTTGTAAAACTTGGGAGGTGGGTATTCAAAGACATTTGCTTAGTGCCTTTAATGATTTCTGTAATTAGTCATTTAAACAGATTGCCCTGTGATCCAAAACAGGGAATACAGGGAGATGAGCTCAGAAAATCATTTCCTGAAGGTACTTCAAAGCTAAATGCAGAAAATGAGTCTTTGTGCAGGCTTCTCTGGCCCATAGTTCAGCAGGTGGGGCTGGAGCTGGAGAGCCACCTTCTCCAAGAATCTATCAGATGTATATGCCAGGTGGTGCTTTTTTTTGTTTTGTTTTTTTGTTTTTGTTTTTTGTTTTTTGTTTTTTGTTTCTTATGGACATCTGAGTGCTAAAGGTCTTTGTTGGCCCTGCAAAATTTAACAGATAAGAAAATGGTGCCTTCATGCCAATGACAATCTAGAAGCCAGAAGAAGGAACCACATCTGGTCAGGACAAACTGTGGCTAGGAGAAAGAAACCAAGGAAGAGACCCTCGCAGGAGCAGGGGAAAGGGTCCGGGAGATCCGTGACTCTGTCTTCTTGAACTGAACAGCTGTACTTTGTTAATAAATGTTCTTGAAGTGACTAACTCAGCATTTGCTTTAAAAAGTGGAAGTGTTCAGAGTGCATCAGAATGGGACTTCACTGTTTTAATGAATCCATGCCTCGCCCACTAGGCGATGCCCGCAGTAGACGTCTTTATCTCAGCAAGCCTCAATTGCTCTCTGAGAAAAAGAGCTGTTCGCTTCTCACCAGTAATTCTGCCACTCTGCTGTGGGAGTTGTGCTGAAGACTCAAAACCTTTTAAAAGTGGGGATGAAATAAATGTCTGTGTTGGTGCCCACATAAATACGCACTCACTTCATATATAATAATCAATAAAAGTAAAGATTTACTGAGTGCCAACCACATGCTATGTACAAGCCTGACATCTTTAAATGTCCTAATGTATTAAATTCTCACACATCTGAATAGGGAGCTTTTACTGATCAGGAAACAGAGGGACAGAGCATTAAGTAACTCGCTCGAGGTCACAGAGCTAATAAAGGCAAGAGCTAAGATTCAGACTCGGGCAATCCAACTACAAACGCGATGTTCAAAGTCCATACGTTCTCTCCTTCATGTCCTTCAACATTCCCATTTCCCATCTGTCACCGAACATATGGAACACATCAATTTCTTTTATGGGCCCTAACATCACCATAGAGTCCTAGATAAATCTTGACTGGGTGCTGGATGACAGAGAAGCATATTAAGGATGGAGGGTGACAATGAAGTTGGCCTGATTTCCATGCTGTGAAAAATAAACTGTGTTTCTTTGAATGATGTGAAAGATGTTTTGATAGCCAGAGAGAAGGCAAAGCCATAAAGTAAAGAACTCGACTACACTACTCCAGGAATGTCAATGGCCTGGCGTTCACGTTCCTGGACTCCAGGGAAGAGGCAAAGGGAGAAGCTGACTTTCAAACTTGATGCATGGTGCCTAAAGTCTCTTGGTGTCATCTGCTCTTTCATCTTCAAATATTTAAAGTTCCCATGGCAGATTGCCTTACACATTACCCCCCAGACATCTACCATCTAGAGTTTTCAATCTAGCTGACGAAAGAGGCCGAATTTCAGGGAAATAGCAGGAGTTGTTAGGGGCCATGGGGCAATTCCTTTGGGGCAATCCCCCTACTTTATGATTCCTTGGCATTCGGTGTGTTTGGTGTGTTCCTGACATAAAAGATAAATGTGATCTCAAAAAGAAAGAAGAACAAACAATTACACGAGAACTTGTGTGTTTGCCAGGTCTTCAGGGCTCTGGCCTACGCAGAACATTGAAAAGCAAAACCATTCAATGGCCTTTGAGACAGGAGAGATGATTTGGCATGAACTATCCCTTCCATTTTGAGATCCAGCTGAGGCAGGACCCATTATAAATCTGAGTGGCTCTAATTCTGGTTGCCTAAACGTGCTTACTGAGGTGGGGGACAAGTCTATTTGTCTCCACCGAGCAGGGTGGATTGTCAGCAGAATGCTAAGTAGCTACTTCAGCAGAGCTGATTGATTTTCAGAGATGGCACAGATGTGACCTGCTCTGTCAAAGTCAACGTTTTTTTGGCCCTCAAAATTTCAGAAAAATACAGATGTAAATGAAAAATAACGACAAGGCTCACACAAAGCCCCACAGTCATTGCCTTGATAATTATTTAATGCCTGCTAGGTCTCCAGTGCCCTGCTAGATGCTGACGATGACATAAAAATCATCAAAGGCATAACTTTTGTTCTCTATAATATTAATAATGGTAATGTAAAAATTATATAGGTTTAAAAATCAGAGCTAAAAGTTTCCTTTGCCGCATAGAAATAAAAATAAACAGGCAGGGGCACGTGCATGGTGCAGTTGGTTAAGCGTCCAACTCTTGGTTTCTCCTCAGGTCGTGATCTCAGGGCCCTGAGATTGAGCCCTGCATCAGGCTCCACACTCAATGTAGAGTGCTTGAGTTTCTCTCTCCCTCTCCCTCTGCCCCTCCCACTTGTGTGCGTGTGCGCGCTCTCTCTCTAATAAATAAGTAAATCTTTTAAAAAAAAATTAACAGGTAAGGGTACCTGGGTGGCTCAGTCATTAAGTGTCTACCTTTGGCTCATGTCATGATCACAGGGTCCTGGGATCGAGCCTTGCCATCGGGCTCCCTGTTCAGTGGGAAGCCTGCTTCTCCCTCTCCCACTCCCCCTGCTTGTGTTCCCTCTCTCACTATCTCTTTCTCTGTCAATTAAATAAATAAAATGTAAAGAAATTAATAGGTAACATGAGTATAACTTCCATATACCAGGACGCTAGGATCATGACCCAAGCTGAAGGCAGATGCTTAACAACTGAGCCACCCAGGTACCCCTGTTAAAGTTCTTTTAGACTCCAGATAATCTTTAGACTATCTCTGGGTTTGTTAAAAAAAAAAAAAAAAAAAGTTTAGGTTCCAAAGCAGATCCACTGACTCAGGATTTCCAAGACGTAGGCCTGCACATCTTTTATTTTACCTTACTGTGTCCAGGTAGTGAGTTACAGTCAGTGCTGGAAGCATAGAATGATACAATCAATGACTCCGAATGAGAGGATCTTGCCTCGCCAACCGCACTTGCTCCTCTCTCCTCCTTCGTGTCCTCCATGTTTTTTTTTAATGCATCCCTTACCCTTACGCACCCTCTAGCCACAAGGGCCTTCTCATTTCCCCCCGTGCACCAAGTTCTTTCTCCTTGGTGTTCACTCATGCTCCTGCTTCTTCCAGAATGTACTTCCTCCTATAATTCACTTGGCTATCACCTACTTGCCTATTGAAGTCTCAACTTGGATGCTGTTTCTTCAGACAGGCTCTCCACTGACTTGCCCCATTCTAAACCAGGCTCTATTCTCTCATGACTTGCCACTATTCGTAGGACGTTCTTGGTGGTTACTGGTGGAATGCCTGTCTCCCCTACAAAAGGGAAGGAACTCCACAAACACAAAGGCCATATTGACATAATTCACCAAGTCCATAGCCCACATTGAATGAATGAGCAAATAAATGACATTGGTTGAGGTACTTAACCTCTGTGAGCCTATGTCCTTAGCTATACAATAATGGCATTAATTCTAACTTTCTAATGTTGGCATTCAAATAAAATGAGGTGACACATCTAAATAGCCTAGTATAATATCTGGGCAGTAGCTGGGACTCCAACAATATTATTGAAGACCTGAGAGTTCTTAATTCTTTGACTAAATTATTTTCCAGGTGACCTGGGATAAGAACCCTGATGTTCTGTGCCTCCTTGTTTTCTTATTAGGTCACACTACAGGAAGACACTCAAAAAGCAACAATTTCATAATTTTTCATCTGTCCGGAGCTTTTATACAGACAAGCAAAATGTCATTCAATAGTTTCAGACATTTTAAAAAATATTTTATTTATTTATTTGACAGAGATCACAAGTAGGCAGAGAGGCAGGCAGAGAGAGTGGAGAAAGCAGGCTCCCCACGGAGCAGAGAGCCCGATGCTCGGCTCGATCCTGGGACCCTGAGATCATGACCTGAGCTGAAGGCAGAGGCTTTAACCCACTGAGCCACCCCGGTGCCCTTAGTTTCAGACATATTAAAACATAATTTGGAAGCAAAAGGGAAAGAGGACCTTTCTAACCCCATTTAGGGAATAGTGATGTGAGTAGGAAGCACAAAGGTACTGCTCCCAATCATATTAGACTGCGTGAGAGAGTCAATTTATAGTGTGGTCTGAGACCTCCAGAGTCCCCCTGAACTTGACTCTTCTTTTGCTTCGCACGTTTTGGGAGAATTCCCAGGGGCCAACTCCTAATAAGACTTTCCCGACTTCAGCTTTACCCACTCATCCTCAGGATGCATTATTGAAGGGAGGCTAGCTTTTTAGTGCCTCCAGTTACAAACAGCCATTATTTCAGCCCCAGTCAGGGACAGGCTGTACACACATTCCTGTAACTGAACACAGCCACCCATGAGTTGATGATCCAATTGGCTGATGAATCTCACTGGAGTTTCATTTACGGTGGGCGGAGCTCAATGAAGAAGGATGAAATGTGCACTGGACTGTATCATGACTTTCTCAAACCTCTTCCTTTGGTTCTTTCTTTCTTCTGTGTTGGAAACTGCAGAGCAGCATATAGGGGCCCGTCGAAACCGAACGGTTGACGTTGTGACTGAGCTAGTCCCGGGGGTCTTCACAGAAAAAGCAGTCGGGGTCCTGGTCGGCTGGAGATTCCATCTGAATGGTGAGTGAGTGCACCGTAAAGCTGTTGCTGAGGACTTGAACAATCTCTCTCCGAACGGCCTGGCTGTCACGGCTGGCTGCTGTTGAGAAAGAACCACGGGGAGATGGGCACTGATTGCACACACCTGGGTGACTGCTCCATTTCCCCCCCTTCAAGTACTTTGTCTTGGACGCGATGGGGAGGGACATAAGCAGAGCACTCAGAAGAAGCCATATTGGCTTTGACAATCAGCACCATTCGCACAGACAAAATGTTGAAGTTCAAGTGCAGCAAAGTACCCATCACTATGGGAACTCTCCCACAGTTCTCTCTGGGGTCTGGCACACTTAGCAGCTGAGCATAGAAGGGAAGATAAGGCCTGAAGAAAGGTAACACAAACCTGTTTATTTCTCATACATCCCTTTCCACCAGTTCCCAGAGATCTCTGGGGTTGTAGCCCTTGTATCTCATCAACATTATATTATGGGAACATTTAGAGCTCCCCCCAGATTCTTCTTAGAGCAGTAACCTCACTGTCATCTTTCCTCTTGTCCCAAAATGTATCAAGAAGCTGTCAGGTTCCCTCCATAGTAACCTGATTGTTTACTAGACTCTTCCATCTGCAGTGAAATATTGGTGTCGCGGATGCTATAAATTACCGGTAGCCAGATCTGAGCCTCTCAGCAGAGATGAGGTTGTCTAAGAAAGCAGAGTCCTCAAATGCCTGTTGCTGTCATTGCCGGGGCCTGCCTCTGACTTCTTGAGTTATGTGTTAGCTGCCTGACATACCATTTCGCCTGAGCTGTCTCCTGAGGCAGGGAGGGAGGCCCTCGCCACCTCTCCCCCACTGCCTATGTCCCCAGCCCAAGGACACAGAACGAACAAATCACCTTCTACCTGAGAAAATGGTTTTTAAAATAAACCCAACATCTTAAGAATTATCTCCCATGATCACAGAATGTCTAACCATCCAGTGAGAGGAACCGCCATTAAACCCTGCTAGCACATCTCTTAGCTTGTTAGAACCTTAAGGAGGGGACCCATGGCTCCGGCCCCTTTTTATCTTCTGTGATAGGCAGAGCATCTTAGAACAGGAGATATTCAATGAAGATTTATTGTTGAATTCAGCCGTTATTTAACTGATTGGACACCAAGTCAAACAGGTGAGGTCTAATTTTCAGAGTCTAAGACCTTGAAGTCTGGGAGGCATTTAAACCATTTATTCTACCGGCTACCCTCAGGGGTTGCCTTCAGTATTGTTGCTACAGTAACATTGACAAGGAATGTTTTCAAAGGCCTTTGGTAAAAGAAAACACTCTACTGTTGTTCTGGTAGGCAGGGGACACTAAGGGCAGCTCTACAAAAAGGAGGGGAACTATTGAGCTTATGGGACGAGGACTGAACTCGGGCGGGGTGTTTAAGGAATGCACTGACCTGCAACAACATGAGCCGAGAGGATCACTTGGTTCATGGCTAGAGACCAGATGTGCAAGCCGTGCACCGACTCCACTCCGTCCACCGCCCAGATGCGCTCCTTCACCCCATCGTAAGTCAGGTTCTTGGGCACCCCTGACAGGACGAAAGGGAGGGGGGCTGCTCCTTATTTAATGAAGTACAGCTCATTTACATGGCTAGATAGGGCCACAAAATCTGCTCCAGAATATCAATGTGCCCCCCTTTCTCTGGTTTTTTACTTCAGATGCTTACGATTCAGATTCATGTGACTCAAAGAGTTTGACATCAAAGAACGTTTGCAGACTTTACTATGCAATACCCAACCATAGTAATCATTCTCTGTTTTCAGGGTGTGTTATTAAACTAACTGAGCTTTTTCTAATGATCTTTGCATACACTCTAGAAAGCAAAATGAAGAAACGTGGGACTTGGTATCAAAGAATTTCAGGTTAGCATTCATGACTACCATGAATTTACTGAAATCTTGGAACTTCTCTGATCCTCAGCACATCTGTGATTAAAATAGGGCTGGTAAGAGCAGTAGGTACACTTGAGTTCTTTGAGGAGCAAATGGGAAAATGTTGGTTCTTTGTACACTTGGAATGCTGTGTAAATAGTGGTTATCCAATGGGTCACTTACTGAATTGTGTTAATAGTTGATACTAACATTATAATGCCACCTTATTATTCAGTTTATAGAATTGTTATTGATTTAGGTGCATTAGTCAGGGTTTAATGTCCGGATCTTATAATAGAAGAATTTGACATCATCCTTGCTTCAAAAGGAATGGGGTGGAGGCAGAGAGGAAGGTAGGGACGCTGTCAGCCAATCAGCTATTGTTTCAGGTCGCAGGAACTGGGGATCCTCCGGCCTTAGTGAAATCACAAGGCAGAAAGATCACTTTTTTCAGACATTGCAAGGACTGTCATTTGGAAGATGAGAGGATATGAAAGTGTAAGTGTCCTTGCTTTGGATAGAGAGAAGCCGGGCCAATGGTGAGTTAGAATTATAGAACACAGCAGTTTAATGTACGTTTTTGGGGGGTGGGCGGGGGGAGATCAGCCCAACCAGCATAATACTGATAAAGCCAGTTGATGCAATAAATAAATCCCTGCCAACTAACGATGACCCAAAGAGGATGCTGTAGAAGAGATTTCTAAGGAGGACTACCTTTTAGCTTCCACTTCAATCATATATACACAACACAAACCCCTGCTATGTTTCTTAAAAATAAATATGCCTTAGCTCCATTCCAGTCGTCCCAAAGAAAATGTCTATGGGTGAGGGTCTGAAATCGACACACTTTCAAAGTGGCTCTCCACCTTGAAGGCACATTAGTATCATCAGAGGAGATTTTAGGAATCCTGATTACCAGGGTACACCCAAGACTGATTAAGTCAGATCCTCTGGGGATAAGATGAAGCATCACTGTTGTTACAGCCCATCTGGTACCTAACACACAGCCAAATCTGAGAACCATTGCATTAACATTTATGAACCACTGGGCAGCTCTACCTTGCAGTAGTTCTCAAGCTTGGCTGCGTGTTAAAAAAACATCAAAGCCAGCCCCACCTGAGTCAGTTAAATCAGAGTCTCTGTGTATGGGGCCTGGGCATAAGTATTTTAAAAAGCTTCCCAAAGGATTGAAATAAACAGATACTCAAGAACAGCTCACTTAAAGGAATAGGGAATCCTTAACTCTCCTTTTCCAGTGTTTAAAAACCTTGCTCATGGGGATTTCGTTCTCGGGGCTAATACAGTTTGAGTTTAGTTTAATCCCACTTCATATTATTTAATGGAGGTAGCAAAGAGCATGTTCTTTTACTCTGTGAGCTGCACAAAGCCCAGGGCACTAGAAACAAATTAAAAGATTTCTTAGATTAGCCATAGAATGTGTATGGAGTCATGGTTGACATTGTTGTAGTGCAATGATAATAACGTACCTTTATTGAGAAACTACCATATGTCAAGGTTTCGGCTAAGTACTGTATTCATAATGATTAGCTTACTTAATAGCTATAAGGACTTTAATAGCTAATTATCAGTGTCACAATTCCTATTTAATTGGAAGAGAGGGAACTGGGAGTCAGAGAGGTTAAGAACCATTGCTAAGGCCAGATAGAGAAGGGGGACATCCGATTCTCATGTTCATGCTCTGAGTATGAAATGTTACACAAATGTCAGAGACTAAGTCTTACAACCCAGAGCTGACTATTAAGCCTAATGTGTCACCTCTGAGGAGTGCCATGTGATCCCCTGAAGGCCTGTTGTCATTGTCTCAGACCCTTGAGATGGAATCACAATCCCATTACCCCCTTCCCTCTTGCCTTGATTGTCTCTTTACTTTTATGGAGAACACAGATCTACGGTTAATGATTTTATTCTATAAAATAATGTTGACAAGCAAAAGGGTATGTTCCCACTGGCTTCAGTGCTCCATCATATACTAGAAATTTTTTTTTTCCTGAGGGAGAATCTGCAGACATATCAATGCACCCAGGAAAATACCCAAATTAGTGTTTAAAAAATAATTACCCAGACTAATAAATATATGAAACATCACTCAATATCTCTTGTAATGAAGGAATGCATATGGAATCAATAACCTATAATATTCCACCTATCAGATTAAACAAGAATCAACATTTTGGTAATACTCGGTGGTGAGGATGTGAGGCATTCTCAAATGCTGTTGGTGGGAGAGAAATTGATATGGTATCTTTGGAAGAAATGACAATATCTATCAAATTGTAAAATGCACATAACTTTTGAAATAGTAATACCACTTCTAGGAGTTATGCTGTGGATATACAAGCACTAAAAAATATATATGTATAGAATTATGATTACACTGATATTTCTAATATCCAGCAATAAGCAGGTACATGCAGACAGTGGAATATTTGTACCATGGAAAGGAATAGGGTGTATTTCTGTATGTGCTAATGCGGAAAGACCTCCAATCAAAGAAAGCAAGATGCAGAACAAAATATTGTATCAATGCATAACTCTGTTTGTATTAAAAAAGACACACAGTATATAAGTACATATATATTTCAGGTACATATATATGTAAATGCAAAATATTTCTGGACAGGTACATACCAACTTACTAGTAGGTGTTACCTTTGAAGAATGGGGTTGAGATTTCAAAGGTGGAGCAGTGGGGAAGCTTCTTGTAATTTTGTACCTTTCTTTATTTTTAGAAAACTTCACTAAGTACAAGTACTCTAACAGTTATGGGGCCAACAGGACAAAACCCTTAAATGTGTACCTGGTGGTGAATGTTAAGAAAGTGTGGGCTTTGGTCAAGGCACCTGCGCTCTGAGACTGTGTCGGCCTTATATCAAAATGTGCTGAACAAAAAAGAAAAGTTCAAGCCAAGGTCTTGATATAACAGATCTGTTATATCTGTTATATCATCCAAATGCTTGATGTGATGCAAACCTCTAATTCTGATTACATTTTCTACTGCCCTTTAAGTAGTAACCCTTTAAGTGCCATGAAAAGACCATTCCATTTGTTCTCAAGGTGTGGTCACTGGACCAGCAACATCAGCACCTTGTTAGAAATTCAAATTCTTGGGCCCGTCTCCCGACCTACTGGTTAGGAATATGGAGGTGGACCCAGCAGACCCCAAGTGATTCTGATGCACTAAAATGGGAACATTGCTGACTTGGTCTAACCAGGGTTTGAGGCAAGCCCTTTTTAGTAGTTATAATGCTGTATGTGAGAGAAATCATTCCACTTTTTTTAGGTATTTTCCATATATTTAGTGAGGACCTTATATTTTTGCAATATCCCCCTCAATATCTGTCCTAAGCATTTGTACAAATTGTTTTTATACTGTGCCATATCATTTAATAGTTGCTGGAGGAAAGAGAAGCCAGTTCTTTTTACTTGTTCCCATATGAATAAAAATCATAATATTTGTTTTCATAAAAATTCCTTATAAATGTATATCTTCCTTAGAACGTGAATTAATGGTGAACATGTCTCGATGCCATTCCCTTCGGTGATTATAAGGAAGAGAAAACCTTGACCCTGGAAATAATAATAAAATCACTCCTACCTTCCATGAGTAAGATGGAAAAGTCCTTTAACACAGTGATGGTGCTGGCCAGAACTAGGATGGAAAAGACGAATGTGCAGATTGGGTCAGCCAGCTTATAGTCTGGCTAGAAAATAAAGGGACTTCAGTTAACTGAATTCAGGCCTCCTGTGCAAAAAGTCTAATGAATAGAATAAGTAAACGTCCCTGCTGCTTTTTCACACTAGAATCCTGTCACCTTCCTGACACTTGACCTTCAACTCAGAGCCAAGACGTCCTGGAGACTCAATCCTTCTTTATGCTTCAAACTATCCATGACTGAAGAAATGTCAAAAGTAAATTTAAGATGTACAGGGAAAGTATCCTTGAGTGTTCTCTCCGAAGGCCTGATTGGACTTTTCTCAAATTAATAGAAGCCCAGAGTATGGGATGAAAATATGCACAAGTTTATACAATATTCAATGGTTTTCCAGTTTTCCTCATGATGAGAAAAAAGAGTATGTCCTGCCCAGAGGTTGCATAGGACCGAGGTTCAGCTGGAGCTTGGTCTTGGCCATCTGGGGTTCGTTCCTTTCTTTCCCTCTTCAGGATGACATGTATTTGCAGCAGGCATCTTTGATTAAGTCCTAAGAGTATGAGCTGAGGCCTCATTCTTGCCCTGTCTCACCACTGGCACCCTTAGCTTCAGGCTGACTGACTTGCTCTTCTGCCCTTGGTGAAGTTCTGTTCCATAGAAAAGTCCATGCCTCAGTACCTCTGGGAAACTCTCAACTCCACTAACCCATGCAAGTTTGATCACTTTTGCCTTAAATGTAAAGCTTCCAATGATAACGTCTTTGTAATTTTTATTTATGTGTTTCCATATTTTAGTAAAAATGATTGGTCCCTGCTAACTGGATGATCAAGATACAGACGACAGAGCTAAATGCCCTTCTCCATTCCCCCCTACCTACACTCCAACCCACTTCTATTAGTTCTTGATATATCTGTAGCAAATGTAGGGTCAGAGGCTCATCCAGGATCCATCCAACTTCTTATTAATACCCTCCTTTGGGGAGGAGAATTATCTTTCCCATTGTGGGTGATATTGGTGGGGCAGTCACTCGGTCGGATGCTCTCCCTCCCCAGCCAAGCAGCAGTTAGAAGACCCAACCTTAGTCTGTGACTCTTTCCCCCAGAAATGTGAATCTCCAGCATAATATGGAGGAAAAAAATTGGTTGAATCACATTCATGTCTGCATTGGTGCCTGGGCCAGAATGTGGATAAGTTTCTAAAATCTAAAATACCCAATGTTGCCCTTATTTCTACCTTGATTTCTGTCAAGAGTACATCTAGTAAATTTCATCCAGTAAATATATCTTTGCTTAAGTAAGCTAGACATCTTTTCTGCTGCATACAACCCAAGAATCCTAAGGTATCCATGGTCCCATTGCTGTTCACCTTAACTCCATGACAGAAGGAACTGCTTTCTGGAAATACTGTAGCCCTACAGTTGAAGGCTCAGCACTTAGGAATTTGGAAAGGCTAAGTTTTCAGGCTTCAAATATTTGTTTGCTTGTGTAAACCCTGCAGAGCAGTTAGTATAGGCAAATATAAGCTGTCCACCCTCATTTAAGTTAATTTTGACAAGTCAGCTTCTCTACTACCTAATCTATAAACTTAGGATGACAGTGAGTAAATGCAAACATTCTCACCTTAAAGTAGATAATAAGTGCACTGGTTAACACACTGATGCTCTGAAAGAGATCTCCAAGGGCATGCACAAAAGCTGCCCGGACACTGGCATTAGGTTGCACGTCCTTGTGATTGTCACTGGGATGTCGTTGGTGCAGAATCACGCTTAGCCTGAAAGAGAAAAGGGTGTTCTTGGCACACATGAGGTTAGCCCTTGAAAACCTATGCAGCATAATGGAGAGTTGGCAAGAGCATGTATTATGCTGGGTCTCAGAGAGTTGAAATATTAATGCTGTAAAATGTACTATTTTGGACTAATTTGGAAAATACACGCATCATAGAATTTTAAATTTTTATATGAGGACAGACAACAAAATTCACCTCTGCTTTCTCTACCATCTACCCAATGCTACTCTTGTTCACATGAAAACTGGAAAGCATCACTTCCTAGATGACACTATTTGGCAATGAGGAGAGGAAGTATTTATTGAGGGTCTACTGAGTGTCAGGCACTAAGCTAGGCTTAAAGCTGAGCTTTGGTGGGAGCTAAATAAATGTACTGCTTTCAAATGCAAAAAGCTGCAGAAAGGGGTAGGAAAAAAAATAAAATCTCATCAAGGTCAGATTTTTAAAAATATTTTACTTAATTTTGTGCATTTAAAAAATAATTTAAAAAGTGTTTATAATTATTTTTAGCAACATATATTGTATTATTTGCCCCAGGGGTACACGTCTGTGAATCATCAGGCTTATACACTTCACAGCACTCACCATATCACATACCCTCCCCAATGTCCATAACCCAGACACCCAATTTTGTGCATTCCTATGAGAACTTAAAATCTGAATAATTTTTAATGGCCAGTGATGATAGTCATGTGTTTATATATATATATATAGCTATTAACAAGAAACTAAAATATAGTAATGTATTTTAAATATATATGTAAATATGTATGTAATTTAACATGCAAATGCATGTAGTAATATATAGAGAGAAATATATACATATAAACATATGTATATTTTATATGGTCCTAAGAGTATGAGCTGCAGACTCGTTCTCTTCCTATATAGAACATATTGTAAAATTTAGTATTTCCTATCCAAGTCAAGGAGATAAGTATTAGGCACTATAAATTATGTACCTGATTTTATTTTGGAGCAAAGTTTTAAAAAATTATTGTTTAGTACCAGGTATCCCAGTCTATTCACCAGTAAAGTGTCTTGTAAAATGTAAGGTCATCACCATAAGGTAGAATGACTGCTATTTGATCATTACATAATGCACGGTTTTTAGATAGTTGCTGCTAAGGCAGAAATTCACCCTTAATTAATAGTTTCCACTTAAGAATCTTCAGACAGCCTGATTCGGCTGACAGTTAAACATACCCTTTTCCTAAGTCTACTTATGTGTGCTTATCATATTGTCATTCATTCTTTTACTCATTTTATTAAAAAAAAAACAACTTCCTTTGGGGCTCTTGTGTGCAGGCATTGTTAAATGCTTGAGGTATAAAGGTGAGTAAAATAGACATGGTCCCTCCCCCAAGTAGCTTTAAGTATGATGGAGATGGCAGAGATTTTAAAAAGACCCAAATAAATTTTTAAAAATTATAATTTTAGCAAGTCTACTAAGAAGTGGTACTATAGCTAACAAAACAGTCAGACAAAGCACTCAAGTTGGATTGAAATTCTGGTTCTGATATTTCTGTATTCAGACAACGCAACATCTAGCATCACTTGAAACCTGTAATCCCAGTTCTGGGAGAAAACATTATAGTCACTCAGTATCTTTATCCATAAATAACTACTTACTTGCACAGGGAAGTTACCACTTTCCATTCCCTTGTCTCCCCAAGTATGAGAAGCACCTGCAGCATTAAGGTCAAAGTTCAAAAGCAATTGCAGTAAGAAGATAATTTGGATGGTATCTATTTAGAAACTCAAACTTGATCATCAGGGTTCTCGATTTATGGGGTAGTTAGCTAGGTGTGTCCTTCATATTCATGTAGCATCAACACAACCTATATGACATAGAACTCTCATGAAATTATTAATATTTTCGTTTTCCCTGCTGTCTTGTGGACGTACTGTTCTCCTTATACAAAGACAATGTTATTGACCTCCAGTCAGCAGCACATGTGCTCTGCCTTATCTGTCTCCTTGTGGAGATAGATTTGCATTAGTCTCCACACACTTTTTCTCCTGGTGCCAATACGAAACACATTTTCAAGTTAGCAGGATGGAAATAGGGATCTACTCACTAATAGCAGTCAATACCCCTCTCGGAGTGGTCGAGCAAATCTCAGAGATTTTGAGCAATGATTTGCACACCAAGAAGAAAGGAACTGAGGCAGGCACAAGGTAAGGGATTAGAGTGAACTGAGGAGCTTTTCCAAAATGTACACATTTAGATTTTCCCCTAATACCAGGGATTCCATTGTGCCCTCCCTTAAAAGACACTCTTTAAAATGCAATTGTTCTTCTGTCACTGTCTTCTTCACTTTCATGTATGAGCCTGTCTCATTGCATGTGTCATGTTGCATTGAAAGACAGATGATACATAGTGTATGAGTCTCTTTTTTGCTG
This sequence comes from Mustela putorius furo, assembly GCF_011764305.1. Classification (NCBI taxonomy): domain Eukaryota; kingdom Metazoa; phylum Chordata; class Mammalia; order Carnivora; family Mustelidae; genus Mustela; species Mustela putorius. Next base: position 19,693,896 of record NW_025421322.1, on the reverse strand, counting down.
CTATAACAAGTTATCTTAAGACTTTGGGGCTTAGAACAATGTACATGTATTATTTTATAGTTCTGGAGATCAGTGGTATGCAGGACTGCATTCCTTATAGAGACTCTAGGAGAGAATTTGCTGTCTTATCTTTTCCAGCTTCGGGAGGTAACTCATATTTGTTGGCTCCAGGATCCTTTATCTTCAAAGCCAACAATGCAGCATCTTCCCTTCCCTCTGACCTCAAGTGTCCCTCTTAACAAGGATCTTTTGGGTTACACTGGGCCTGTCTGGATAACCCAGACAGATGGGAGATTTCCCCATCTCAAAGTCCATCCTTAACTTAATCACATTTGCAACGTTCTTTTTGCCATGTAAGTTAACATACTCAGAAGTTCCAAGGATTAGAATGTGGAAATCTTTGAAGGGGCATTATTCTGTCTACCACAGATGATTCATAAGTAGATGGATAGATAGATAGATAATACAGTTTTAAGTAGCATTGCCCAGAATCAAGCTATCAAATGGGAAGGAACAAATCAACCAAAAAAGATCAAAGGCCTGGCCTCAAAACCCCCTTATCATGAACAATCAGATAGTTCATCTGGGTAAGAGAACAGCAATATGGCAATGATCACACGTCCAGTAAGACATCGCATGTCTCATGAGAACGAATTAAGACTACTTGGATAAGGGAATGGACCAACAGGTAGAAACTAAAGAGAGAGTTTAGCTAATACAGCTTAAGAAGGAATTTTCATGCAGTCACAATGATATAAAGATAAAATAAATTGCTTTGGAGAAAAATGAACTCCCTATTATTAGTTCCTTTAAAATATAGGACACTGATGACTGTTTTATAGGGATGTTGCAAAAGAGAATTCAAAAGTAGAAAAGGAACTGAAGTAAATAAAAATTTAAGAGACCTTCCAACCCAGCCCTCTGGGAACCCATAATGTGTTTGTGTAACAAAAAGCTAGATAGGAATAAGTCCTATGTCGCATGGAACCATCAGCTGCAGGAGAGAGCAGACTGGTTAGGAGCTCGATTCCGGACCTGGTGGATCTAGACTCAGATCCTGCCTCCGCCCTACCCCGTTGGCAATTTATTCAATTTACCATCTTCACAAGTAGGAGGAATTAAGCAAAAATAAACAACATCAACCCAAACCATACCATCTGCATCCACACAGGGTTGAAGACAATGTCGATGGACAGTGGGTGGGGAGACTTACATAATGTTGGCTGCCACAGCACAGCCGGAAACTAGGATCATCACAGTCGCCTGGATCTGGTAATCGGGGTGGAGCAGCCGTTCGAATGCCAGGTACACCAAGACCCCAGTCACCACCCAGATGCACAGGATGGACAGCAGGGCACCAAGGATCTCTAGGGATTCAAGCACACAGACACCCATACACAAAGAATTTGTGAATCACCTTAACCTCCCAAGAGTCCGAAGGCATTAAAGTTCCTTGATGCACCCTGCCCCCCACCCCAAAGAGGCTTTAAACTAGTTCACTCAGTGATTCACAAAGCGAAAGTGTGGATGGGTTTTGGCACTAAGATGAGGCACTTGAATGTTGCATTCACAAAGCACCAGTGTCTGAGTTCAGTATGCTCCGTATTACTAGGTAATTTCTAGCAAATATTTAGAGCATTTAATTGCTATCTGCCATTGCTCTTTTCCTTGGGGATTTTAATTTAAACAGGTGCTAAAATGATTGAAACTTATTAGGGGATGAAATAATGAGACACAAAGAGTACAATGTGTTTAGAAATTCTTAATTTCACCATAAAACATTTACAATTTGCCAGTACTGGTACCTTGTGTGGAATAAAATAGTAACAAGGGAAGGCTTCAGAGGGCACTTGATGAAAATGAGTTTCATTTGCCAACCCAATGTATTATAAGCACAGAGGCAAGCTCAGAGGTACATCAACACTCTGACTGCATTTTAAGAACAACATATGGAAAAGAAGTATGTGTGGAGACATTTACATGAATATTTAAAGATAAGATAGTGTTTAGTCTGCAGGCTGAATAAAGCACCTTTGCTCACTTAGGAGTTCTTAACACCTCACCCTGATCTTTAACTTAACCTTGTAAGTAGGTACTAAAAGCCTAGGAGGGTCTAGAAATCTCTGGCAGTCAGTGGCCAGGCACGTATCGCTTCCTAGTGTGGGGTTATTTCCCAGACTTGAGTCATTTACAAAACAACAACCTTCATGATTGTTACCACATCCGCATGGTGCCTGTCTTAATAGCCACTAATTTTTTTTTAAATAAATTCGCTTTTTGTAGTTAGCTTCTTCCTAAACGAAGCCATCCATGAAATTACATGTGGACAAGCTAGTTCACTTTCACCTTTATGTCTAAAGCAGTGCTGCCTCGCGTGGGGACCATCATCCCATGTGGCTGTTTCCACTTAAATTAAGTAAAATTAAAAATCCGGTTCTTCAGTAGCAGTAGCCACGTTGAAAGTGCTCTATTAGGGCACCTGGGTCATTCAGTTGGTTGAGCATCTGCCTCTCGATCCCAGCTCAGGTCCTGATCTCAGGGTCATGAGTTCAAGCCCCATGGTGGGCTCCATGCTGGGTGTGGAGCCTACTTTAAAAAAAATTTTTAAATTAAAAAGAAAAGAAAGTGCTCTATGGTCACATTATACTCTATATGATAGAACATTTCTTCTGAAGCAGAGAGTTCTAGTGGACAGCGTTTGTCTTCCAGGCTCATGGGCTTCCATTCCCAGGAGAAAATATTTGAGAAAATACAAGCAGGATTCTAAATTCTAAGTTCTGTCCATGTTTACAAAACATCCTATGTTTGCAAAACAACTTTGACCAATAGTATCAGAAAGGGGGAAGTACATGTGAAAATGTATACAGAAAAATGGCAGGTGCTCAGCCAAAGATACACGTTTTCCAAATGTAGCACTGTTCAGGGACTGGAAAGCATCTTCAGATCACATTGTCACAAATTCTTTTTATTGATGTTTATTGCCTCCTCTCTCGCTCTCCTTCTCCTACTCTCTCTGAATGGTAAAGGAAAGGTAATTCAAAACACTTGTGATGATAAATTATTTGGTGTGAAATTAGAACTTCCTACCAGCCCAAGCTTGAAAAACCACAGCCCACACTGTCAGTATATATGTTGTGGTCTGTATCTAACGGTAGCTTTCAAGGAAGGCAGGCTCTGTCAGCCTCGCTCTGCCCTAAATTCCCCTTCACATCCTATTCTCAACTTACCTGTTACCTAAACTTCTTTAATTTCTCCAGCTGTCTTGGGCTCTCTGTCCCTTAGTGGGCAGAATGGTAGAAGCTTTATGTCATCCTCCCCCCCAGATGCAGAGTAGCCTAATGAATGGTATGGTGGCTGTTACCATACACTGAGACCTTGGACTGGGGTGTTTGTTAAAGCCATACAGATGTTCTTATTGTCCCATTGGAGTAGAGGAAGCACAATTTATCTTTTTGCCAAATCAACATCAAGAACACATGTTCCCACACTCACATCCTTTACATTGTGTACACCAACATGCCTCTAAGGGATTTTTGAATGAGGCCTTCCTTTGCCTCTTCTGTTTTTATCCTTGGTCTGACTGCCCAGCTCCTTGGCCATGAATCCTCAGTGGGTGAGCTGTACCTGCCCGGTGCCATCCAAATGTCAGCTGCTTCGAAGGGGGCTTTGATGACAACCACAAGGAGAAGAGACTGAGCAGGAAACTGGTCAGGTCAATTAAGAGATGGGCAGCGTCTGTGAGGACAGCAAGACTCCCGGCAATGTGCCCACCTAGGGGAGGCAGAACATTCCATGGGATTAGGGACCCAGAATGCAACTAGTGTCACATACATACTAACCATAGCTGGTGAATGATGCCACAGACTCATAAAACTTTATGAGGAAAAGTCTTAACATGGATTCCATCTACCTCTTCTTCCCATTTGATAAGAAATTTTTGTCTCTTCCTTCCCAAACAGGGCTCGTTGTCGGAGCTCAATCTTTGTTGCTCTTACTACCTCTCCCCCAAAAAGAGCTATTGCTGACCCACTGTCCTTCCAGCAGCTGTTTATTGCCTGCGTATGACGAGGCAACAGGGACTATCAGTCACCAGCCCCTCTATCATCAGACTCACCTTGTCTCAACTAATGATTTTTAAAAATTACATATATGGCTCATAATTGCAATAATCCCCACAGACCCCTGGCTCTAGCTGTAGTTAATAACTGGTTTGTCAAAGTTTAATGGTCTGAAGCAAAGTAGTGTTCAAGCTTGTTACTGAGCTGTCAGTGCAAAAAAATCAGCATGATTCATTAGCCAAAAAAGCAACGTTTTGCTAACAAATCAGCTTTTCTTCCAATTATCCTCTAACGTTGTTCTGTCTGCCAAACTCAGGTCTGATAATAAAGCTGTGTTAATAATGCATTATTTCTTCCATGAAGAATGGCTACATGCCAATGAGCAGCTGTCCACCATCTCAGCAAAGAACCATGGTGGCCACTCCATGTTCTGGGCTCCAGTTGTAGCTTAAGGCAAGGAAATGGAGTCCTATGAGGGCTCTTCAACAGGCTCAGCTGAATCATGAGGCAACTGAGTGAGAAAAAGAACTTGCTTTGGAAGAAGCCCATTTATATGGAGGCCCGGGAAGTGAGAATCATTTTGCAACCATCATTGCTATTTATAAGAACAGTCCAGAAAACCATGAGCAATCATGCTGAGTCCTATGGAGAAAACTGGGTCCAAGAGATAGTTTCTGACTGAACTCGCATTTGCTTCTGAAAAGCGTGGGGTATTACTGACAATGAACGCAGCCACCCAGTTGGTGTTTATTGAGCCCTTGCTGTGTGCAGTACAGGGATGGGGTATACAAAGATAACGTTAAACACATTGCAGTCCCCGTCTTCAGTGCCCTCATCGTCCAACATTCGCTGTGCTGAAGACATCGGTGGTGGGCTGGAGGGTCAGACAACTGCTCTCCTCAGGAGCACTGAGGAACTTTTCACAAGAAGGAGGGGTAAGACTGAGCTAGAGGGGAAGAGTTTTTCAGGAAAGGGTAAGAGCAGAAAGAGCAGACAGAAATGAAAGAAGATGGCGCCATTGTGGAAAAACGAGAGGTGTGGCGTATCGGAGGAATAACCAGAAATAGGAGTGGAAACGTGGGTGGGGAACCCACTTGTGGGAAGCTAGATCAGGCTAAAGAATTTGAATGTTAAAAAAAAAAAAAGAATCTGAATGTTATCCTATGGGATGGGGTATCTACTTTGATTTTGAGGCGAGGTTGTGACATACTCAGATCTGTGTTGAAGAGAGAGATCTTGGCCGACAGTGTGGAGGCAGACCTGAAGGGAGGGGAAGCTGGAGGTTAAGGCACAACAGTAAGAGTCAAGGAAATACAAGGAGGCCATGAGGAAGGCAGGAGCTCTCATGTATGGATTATTGACAAGATAGAGAAAACAGTGTACTGATAACAAGACTGGAGAGGACTAAGTTCTGGAAATGCACTCTCTTAGGGCCTGTGGGGTGAGAGGCCATTGGGGGAGCCATTGGGCCAGCATCTCATACTCACCTCAGGCTCAGAGAGTGGGAGTTAAGTACACAAGGCAAGCTCTGTGGAGAACAGAGACATTCCGACCAGAATGAAAGAAGCAAAACTGACATTAGCCTGTGTCCCGTTACTAGACGACACTGCTGTCTGCTATAAATTCATATTTTCCTTTAACTGTCCATCCAATCCTTTTGGTGAGTGTCTTATGAATGGTGAGCATGGGGATATATATATAAAAATATAAAAAAATAATATTAAAAAATAAAAATAAAAAAAAAATATGACATGAATAGCATTATTATACTATAAGAACAAAATTATACTATCAAAAGCTCAATGCAGAGAGTTATTACTTAACAAGTGTTTAAAACACACTGCATTTTGCATAGATGTGTTTGGACACTTTAAAAAATTTTTAATACCAGGAACCTCAAAAAATATAATGAGCCTAAGCCTCTGAGATACTCTGATGGTAGTACAAAGTAAGCCTCCTTATCAGTAAAGCTTGTGGTTATCAAACCACCCAGCCATAGCTTTCTCTGGGAGAAATCTTGGACTCTGAGATACTTAACTATCTTTCCCAGGCCACTCCCAGCTCTGCTTTCCTGTCTAGCAATCCCCTGGGTCCCCCAACTCTGCTTCACATCCTAAACAATCCTCCTTCAGCACATCTCTCTCCAACCATTCTCAGTTGCTTCCAGTGCTGGCCATCCTTGAGCTGATTCTTGTGAATTCTCAGTGTCCATATATCTGTCTTTTTAAATAGGGATGCACATTTATATATGCATGTTAAGGCCTTCCCATAATTAGGAATTTTCACAAGTCATCAGAAAGATTCCCAGTTCAACAGCTCCAAAGGCCCCTTGACAGCAGACACACTAATGTTCATTGCTTTCTTTAATTACTTCCACCAGTCTGCTCTGTGGCCAATTCTCTCTCGAAACACAGCCCCATGACCTGGTTCTCCCCTGTTCTAAATGTCAGTTATTCGGCAAGGCCTGCAGAATTAATCAGATTCTCCAGCCAGACCTCATGGTCTTTCTTGAACACAACTACCATTCTAGTTCTGCTCTTCACTCGCCATCTTTTATCTTACATCACTGACTTAGATAAGACCTTAGAGAGGTCCAGTTTTAAGTCATAAATGCCTGACTCAAACCACCTTCAGCAACAACAACAAAATGATGATTTACTGGCACACAACAAAAACTGAGAACAAATCTGGGCAGGATTGGATCAAGTGCAGCCTAATCCTAAGGTTCAAAATACATTTGGGGGCTCTGCTCTGTCTCTATGATATTTATTGTCTTACTGGAGATAGACTACTTTGCCCTTAGCAAGGAAGGTTGGACTTGGGAAGCTCCAGGTTTATATATAACAAAAAAAAAGCTCTAGGTTTTTTTTGTTACAAGACAAAAATTTAATAAAAATTGGTAGATAATCCACAGGGCTCAAGAGTTATTACATGGGACTGTATTAGAAATTTAAAATAGGTGCTGAAATGTTACATAATATCATCATCTGATTCATCTTATTCCTTCAATGGTTCCTTAGCATATTTCTCTGCCTCTTCCTTTATATCTTTTGGAACAATTTCATGTCTTCTTTTAGATATTTCACCAACCCAGCTGAGATCTAGTTCAAAAGCTTTATCCTTAACTTCATCATGTACTATGTAAATTATTTTTGCAACTTCTTTAACAATATCACTGCAGGTCATTTCTTTCATCTGAAGTTTTTCTATTTCTGTCTTTGCAGCTTGCCTGGCTTTGCCAATGGCACAACCCCAATAACCATGTGAAACTCCTAATGGGCCAATCATGTAGAGCTGTGCACCATCATTCACACTGTAAGATCCTAACATGAAACTGCAGCCAAAAGGTCAAACAGCACTGTAGAGTGTATACGCAGCAGAATATTTGTAGAGGATAGAGAGCTTTCCCCCTCTCTAGTCTCCCTATAAGAAAGACCCAGAGTCTCTGAATAGTCTCACTTGGCATGTCATACCCAGCCTTGCCTCTGAGCATGAGTTTCTTGGTCTAAGAGGACCAGAACTGCAGTCAGCACAGTGAGTACGAGGAAGCTTCTGCAAAAAGCAATCTTTGACCACTGCAAACAGTGGCCCCCAGATGAAGCTACACATCAAGAATCACTTGAATTCTTTCCAACGGTATAGATTTCCTGTCCTATTGCTAACCTACCCACTTAAAATCTGTCCAGGCAAAGCTGATATCTACTGCCTCCTGGACCACGGCAGTGATCAGGTACTGCTCATGAGGCCTCCCTCTGCAAGGACTTTTCATCTCCCTCTTAGCCTACTTTTCAATTCCTACTCAAACTTTGAGGCCTGCCTCAAATCTCACACCCTGTATGAGGACCCTCCCAGATTCCCAAAAGTGACCAGGGAATAACAGTTTCTTTCTCTGACCTGGTCAAGAATGGCTTCAGGTGAGGTCTGGTTGGGGTCTTGAATGAGGATTAGGGTTTTGATGAGTGTGGGGAATGAGGAGAGGCCTTTTCCATCCAAATAAAAAGACATAAGCAAAAGCTACAGAGACTTTAAGATACAATGGTTATTTTGCACAGGATAGGTAAATAGGTGAAACAGAAGAGTCATTAGTGACGTCATAAAAGAAAGAGATTAATGGTCACTTCGGCAGCCAGATGGTGGGATGACTTGAAAGTCAAAGTAAGAATTTTTCATTTTTTTTCCGGAATGCCCGCGCATTTGAATATGTTGCTCTCTTTTCACTTGGGGTCGCCAAGTGCCCCTAGCACAGAGAGAGCCCCTGAACCAGCCTCTCCCGGCTACAACACGCCTGTGGGTCTACCCCAGTACAGTAATGTTTCCTGTGCTTGCCGTGTTGGGGGAAACATGGTGCAACACTGAACTAGGCAAAGTGGAACCGTTGAAATTCTGAAGACAGATTTAACATGACGAGAGCAATGTTTGAGAGAGATCATTTCAAAATGAGTGCAGCTCGAATTCTAAATGAGTCTGTCAGTTTCCGCTTCATTCCTTTACTGACAACATCACTTTCTTCTGGCTCCAAACTGAAGCCAGAATAGAACTTACGGACTAATTAACGATTAAGAATGAGAGAGAAGAGGAAGATTGATTTGTTCACTCCAAGTGAATAGTTTTTCATCCCTCTCCCCTAAAAGTGTAAGTCATTTTAAAGCAACATGACAGGGCAAAGGAAAAGCACAAGGAGAAAAGTGAGTTTTATGAATGGAAGACCATCCCATTTCAGACTGTTGAAGAGACATCACCTAGAGAGAAGATGCCATCTGTTCTCAGCATCTACATGGATTCTGGGGACAGCAGAGAAGGAAGGTACTGGAGAGAAAAAGCCAGTGTCTACAGCTTGTGGACCTGTGTTTGCATGCAGTGATGCCAGTATTTTATCTGGAAAGCTATGAATTTCCAGAATACCACCTTTTTAAAGCCACATTCTGAATAGGTTCTGTTTTTTAAATTTTCCGTTTTATCTATCTCCTACATGAACAATAGAATGCTGTCTGCGATCTTATGAATTTAACTAATAAAATATATATATATATATATGTATATATATATATATATATATATATATATATATATATATACCCCTGGCATAAATGTCAGTGGATTTTCCAAGTGAATTTTTAGATTGGAACTAGTCGAAGTAAATTCTTTGCAACTTCATCAAGCTATTACATTGGTTCCTTCAAAAGACTTGGCCTGGCTCTAGAAAGTATGTGGTATCAATTACTTTTATAATCTTTGACTGGAAAATTATGTGTCAACCCTGGGTTTTTCTTGGACTGCATGAGTCTAAGTTCTTTTCCAGTTTTCAGAAAGTATTAAAGTCTGAGTATGAATATATAGGTCATAAGACTCAAGAGGTTTAAGAAACCAATTAATTCTGATTGTTAGCTGTGATAGCACAAAACCAAACCAAACAAAAACAAAACAAAAACAAAAACTATAACAGGTTCTGTTTTCCTCCAGTCTTAGATTATCATTAATTTAGCCCACCTTTTGGGTAAAGGAAAATTAATCAAAAATATTGGTAAGAGTGTAACAGGTAATTCTGGTAATGGAGTAAGAATATCTTATGGTACCACGTGCCAGGGTGTTCCTAGTATTCTTTTTTTTATTTGGGGAGGGGGAATAATAGATGAGCTACATTGCATACAAAAACGTTCAGACTAAGTTCATAACTAAACATAATTTTATTATTAATAAAAAGAAAGGATAAAAAGAATTAGAGAAATATACAACTCAAGATACTAAAACACAATAAGACTACGACCTTGAAGAAAGAGGAACCAACAAATATTTTTAAAGCCAAAATTGTGAATTATTTGTGGAGCATAACAAATAGCATGGAAGACATGGGGAGTTCGAGAGGAGAAGGGAATTGGGGTAAATTGGAAGGGAAGGTGAATCATGAGAGACTATGGACTCTGAAAAACAATCTGAGGGGTTTGAAGTGGCGAGGGGGTGGGAGGTTGGGGTCAAGTGTTGGGTATTATAGAGGGCACGGATTGCATGGAGCACTGGGTGTGGTGAAAAAATAATGAATACTGTTATGCTGAAAATAAATTAATTTTTAAAAATAGAAGAAAGATTTAGATAATTTATCCTATACACACATAGACATACACATATAAATAACGTAAAGAAACTAGACATCTATCAAGTTAAATCAAGGAAAAGAAAATATATAAACAATATTAAAATGAGAAAGTAGCTAGAATAAACAAGAGAATGTTAATGTGAAACTGTCATGTTCCAATGTATGGTAATAGATTGGAAAATTTCTATTAGATGGCTGACTTCGGAAAAACATAAAAGACCAAAATTTGCTGGAGCAGTAGAAATTTTGAGTACCTCAAAAAATGAGGAGGAAGCTAATAAATATATTTTAAAAATTATTTCCAAGAATGTCTCCAAACCTAGATAGTTTGCCAGGGACTTCTTTTAAAAAAGGAAGAGATAATTACAGTGTTATATAAATTATTTCTATTTTTTTATTAAAATAAGGTACCATTAAAACTAAAGTTTTCATTTTAATATGCATAACTCTAATTCAAAAACTTAGAAAAGTAGCTCCAAACAAAACTATCAATTTCAATCATCAATAAAGATAAAAAATCCTAATGGATGTACGAGTGACCCAGATTGAGCAAGGCATTGAAAGAATGGTCCACCACAGGCTAGGCTATTTGAGGGGCACAGTAATGACAGTCCAGGAATTTGAGCCCCTGAATTAGAATGCCTGCCCACTTACAAGGTGTGTTACTCAAGTAGAGTACTTGACTCTGCATTTCAGATTCCTCGTCTCTATAGTGCAATTAATAAGAGGAAGACCTACCTCTCAGGGATTTTGACAGGATTAAGGAAGGTAACACAACGGCAACCACTCATCACAGCTTCTGGCCCATAATAAGCATTAAGGAGATGATGCCAGGTGATTTCTAGCACCATAATGATGGCATTACGATGCCAGAAATGCAAAGACCATATCATATTAGGAAATCTCTGAATATGAAGCACATCAACAATGAGTCAAAAAATTTTAAGAGTGTGTTTAAAAGAAAAAATACTTGATAAAAATCAATAAGTATCCTTGGTTATTTGTTAATCATTTAAAAACCTCATTCACATAATGAAAATACTTACCCTCTCAGGAAACATTTCATTTAACAGCTAGAGAGTTGGACAGAAGATTTGATTTAGCATAAGATATTATGTAGTATCTTATAAATTATGAAACATACAGAAGAAGAGATATAATTATTGAAAAAGAAGAGAAATATGTTTTTTTTGCACAAGTGCGTGTTATCTCCTAGGGGATGGGAGGATGGTTGAGAGAGGAACAAAGGAAGTGGGTTGAGATACATTTAGAAGGAAAATGATGAGAATAAAATGAACCTGCAAAATGGAAAAATTTCCAGAATGCACAAAGTAACGACCTACAAAAGAGGACATGCAAAAAAGGAAGACACCGCTCACCTCTGGAAAGAGTAAATCGAACACATCCTAATAACCCTGGCAAGAAATAGGCTGCCCCTTTATTAAAACATACAAATATGCCAACTAATTAAAATCACAAAACAAATTAGAGATAAATGGATAAATTGGGATAAATGGAGAAACATACCATTTTCCTAGAGGAGAAAACTGAGTATTTTAAAAAGATTTGTGTTTCCAAATTAACTTACATTCCAGTAAAATCATAATCCAATTTTGGAGAGAACTGAACACAATGATTTTCATGTTTAATTAGAATAATAAACAGAAATAAATGGGCTTTTCCTTTTTTCTGTTAAACAAGGAATAGTGAAGAAAGAACAACAGATATTGTGACACGTAGATCTACGTTAATTAAATGGGTTACTAATAACAGAGAAGAACAATACAGATCAATGAAATACCTTAGAACCAAACCCTTATTCTTTCAGAAATATTGATAATTGATTAAAGAAACATCAAAAATCAATGGAATGAGTAATTAATTATTCCAGAAATAATGCTGAAAACTTTGTTAGCCATTTAGAAAAAGAATTTTTAGTCCTTAGAGCAAATCTTTTTTTTTTTTCTAATCCCACACTGATTTAAAATTAAAGGCAAAATATTGAACAACAAAATGGTGTTTATCTTCTCAGTAGACGGGGACCAAAGCACTAACATAATGAAAAAGCAATAAAAGAAGTTAGCTCAAAATGGAATGTTTGGTACAATTACATACATAAAATTTAAAACTTATCTACATCAAACTAAAAATTTAAAAGTAAACAATAAACTGAAAAAGTACTTAAAACAAATATAAGACGTTCAATATCCTAACTATATAAAGAGCTCCCAGAAATCAATATATAGCACTATAAACTTATCTAAAAGCAAATGAATGGGAAACATTAACAGGCAAGCAGGAAATGCATCAACATAGGGAAATCTAGATTACTAATAAGCATGCAAAAAATATTTTAACGGTAACCAAAAAAATGAATAAAATAAAGCATATTCACCTATACATTAACAAAGATTTTTAAAAGATTAAAATAAGTTCTGGTAAAGATTTGGAGAATCATTCTTACATACAGTAGGCAGACATATGAATTGCTATCCAGCTTTCTGGATAGCAGTTTGGCAATATGCATCAAGAAGTAATAAAAATATTTATATCCTTCAATCAATTTTCCACTGTTGGGAATCTCTTTCAAGGGATTAACCAGAGAGGCAGGCAGACTTTTATTCATGATTTTTCACTGCAGCATTATACATAGCAGGGAAAAAAAACTCCCTGAATTTCTAATAGAGAGATGGTTATGTAAATCACAGTGGAGCATATTATAGAATATTACTCAGGCATAAAAATGTTTTTGAAGAGTATTTGATGGCATAGTCAAAAGCATTCAGCATGCTCTCAGTTATGCTAAGGAAACGGAGTTATGAATAGAAAAATATATTGTACAAAAATACTGCACAATGTTATTAGAGGTTATTACTCGAATGTGGGATGGTGATCAATTTTATTTTGTTTCCTAATATTTTCCACTATATCTACAATGAGCTTACTCTGCACTTACTCAGTGCTTACAAAAAATAGGAAACCTTCCTTTAAAAGGGGAACTTGTATAACCCTCCTGCAGTGATATGAGATTTTTGCTTGTTTGCTTGTTTAATCAGAAAAGTCCTTTTAAGTAATACTCACCCACGACCTCGGCAATCATGAAAACAAAGCATATTCCTGAAGCAGCACAGAGTTTCCACTTGGCGTAGACTTGCTTGTTTGCTCTGTTCTCTGTGGCCTTGGTGTTGTTGTGGCAGTGATAGATGGTTCCTGACTCCAGCTCCTCTGGCTTCTCTCCAGGACATTGATCTTTATTCGAGGCTTTCTGCTGGAGTTCCACACTGTGGATGAGTTTGACCAAAGCAAGAAGTGAGCATGGTTGCAAACAAATACGTCACTGTCAGCCCTGCCCATTCTCAGAACTGAGATTGGGACATCTGCTAACTAGTTGGGAAGTTGCTGTTCACAGCTCCTTCCACAAGAAATATCCAGTGTAAGGAACAAGTAAGAAATTTCCTTCAAATTCTCAACTACTAAAGGTTTTGCTTTTATTCACCCAAGGTCTTATACCAGCAGTGACTAAGAAATGTCAGAGGAACAGGTGAAGGGAAGCAGATACACTTTGATGCATTTCCTTCCAAATTACTGGGCTTTGAAAAGATTTTGGATCCTGTGTTACAAATTAAAAAGGGGGGAGTGGGCAGGGCAATATTGGCTATGTGCATGGAAGCCAGGTTGATGATTCAAATACTCACTATTAAATGCCAAAATTCTCCCATTCTCCACAACAATAGTGTTAATAGATCATTTTCTCCTTCTCCTGCTGAATCCATGTGGACTCTCAGAAACCATCTTAACACAGCTTTGCAGACGATCTCTCTCAATCTATCAAATCTGTATTGGGAGTTGAACTTACTTATACTTCCTAAAGCAGGCAGCACCTGTCAGTTCTTCTCAAATATAAAGCATTATTTGGAACCATATATAGAACTCTAGAATTTCGTAGATGGAAAGATTACATAGATAACATTAAGTCCAAATCATAGTGGAGCATATTATAGAATATTATATAGTTTTTTACCTGAAGTGATCAAAGTTCAGAGAGGTTAAGTAATTGCCTGAGGCCAAATAATCAAGAAACAGCAGAACTGGGATTCTAAGTCTAGTGTTTTTTCCACTGGGTTCCACCCTGCCTCCCTACCTGAATTTCAGGACACCTGAAACCAACCTTTACTGATGCCAGTATCAATGTCCATGGATCTTGAGCTGATCAGACTTTCATTTCCTTAATAAAATTATTAGAAGAGATTAATAAGATTCTTAGAATTAAGAAATTAGATTTCATGACTTTGAAAGGTATAAAAAGAAAAATAAATTCACCTCCACTTGGAGAGCTCATTTGTCTTATCACCATCTGGAATTAAAGCTCTGAAGGTTTTGGCTTAGATAATGATAATTATTATGACTCTAATTATCATTATATTTGGTTTTTCCTGAATAAACTAACGTATACATTCATTACAGAAAAGCAACAAAGCAATGGGAAAATCACTGGTAACCTTACCTCCAAAAGATAATTATTACTGATATTTTTTTGCTTAGCTTTGTAATATAAAAAACACTTTTTAAAAACATAATCAGAATGTGTAATTAACATGTTTTTGGTTAAAAGTACTGAAAACAAAGTTCATGCTATTCAATGGGAATTATTGGTTCTGTAACTGAAAACATCGAGATGTATCAGTCTTTAGCCTGATTTAGGAATCCACATGCATCGTTCTGCATTCTCAAGTATACTTTAACCGCAGGCTGGTTTTCCCCATGGTTGTGAAATGGCTGCCCCGGGTAATCAGAATTATGCACCTGCCTTGTCTTATACAAGCAGAGAGAGTGTCCATTCCCAATACCTAAGCAAGAGTCCTGGGTTGCATGCTGATTTGGCCAAATGAGAACCAACCTTTATAGCCAGAGGAATGTGGATGGACTCATTGGCTTAGACCTTGTTATAATCAGATTGGCTAAACCCTATCATCATGACTCCTGGAGCTGAGATTGGGTAGATGCTACCCAAATCATACGACTGCAACTCAGTGGGGACAGGCTGAAATGGGTTATGGATGAAATGACAGTGTCACCCTAGGATCCTACTGAAGATACAGCTTTGGAACATGATTCTTAGCTAAATGTGTTGTTGCCATTTTCTCAATTTATTAAATACTCTACACTATTATTTCTAACATATAGAGAGCACTGTATCTAATAGAAATATGTCATACATAATGAACTGATTTCCTCTTATTAAACACTTCATTCTTTCCAAGTTGTTTGCTCATATAGGTGGGGCTGTTGATCTTTATGGTTAATCTTTACTCAGTATATTATTATCTTCTCAAAATGTAACTGTAAAAGGGGAATTATTTGGTCAACAGGTATCTCTATTTTTAAGGATTTTTGTATATATCACCAAATTGACTTTGGAATGTTTGTACTGATAATGTTAATAGCACTAAGGATTTTGAACATTCTAACAGTTGCAAATAATCTCCTTTGCTGGAATAGGAACCATTTGGCAAAAAGCACCTAGACTATTTGTATCTATACATTCTTGCCTTTGCAATGTGATACATACCCTGATAATAACAAATACATCATGTAGCAGGGTGGGTCATGAATGACCATCAACTCAGAGGAGCCTGAGAACCAAAAAGAAAGCATGATAGAGGTTTCCTCTTCCTTCATGCTGAGAAGGCAACATGAGCAAGTCAGGGTCACTGATTGTTCCGACAGTATTCATACGACCACTGATTTGCTGATGTCATGTGAAGCTTTGCTTTATTTATATTTTTCATGAATCTTGTGGCCAGAGAAAACCAGGTGATAAGTAAGGAGGAGAAAGAGCTTATTCTGGAGCAGTGCAGAAGTCAGACCAAGGCAGGAATCCTACTAAGGGTACAGCCTCAGGGCAATGCCACAGGAAGAAAAAGCAAGAAACCTGGCCAATTTTTTCCCTTTAAATACTGTTTTTTTGTCCTAGGCTCTAATATTAACTTACTTTGAGCTGAGATTGCTCCTTGAAATACTAAACAAGAGATCCAAAGGTGGGCTTCAGAGGCTCCAAAAATTGGATCCTGTAGGATTTTTTTATACCAGTTGATGTCATCTGCAAATAGTATTAATTTTTATTTCTTCCTTTCCAATCTGGATGCTTTTTATTTTTATTTTTATTTTTATCTTACCTGTTTTCCCTGGCTAGAACACACAATAAAATGGGCATCCTGTCTTGTTCCTGATGTTAAGGGAAAGCTTTCAGATCTTTACTACTAAGTTTTTTTTTTTTTTTTTGATGGCCTCTCTTTATTCCTGTTCTTTTTTTTTTATAAACATATATTTTTATCCCCAGGGGTACAGGTCTGTGAATCACCAGGTTTACACACTTCACAGCACTCACCAAAGCACATACACTCCCCAATGTCCATAATCCCAACCCCTTCTCCCAAACCCCCTCCCCCCAGCAACCCTCAGTTTGTTTTGTGAGATCAAGAGTCACTTATGGTTTGTCTCCCTCCCAATCCCATCTTGTTTCATTTCTTCTTCTCCTACCCACTTAAGCCCCCATGTTGCATCACCACTTCTTCATATCAGGGAGATCATATGATACTTGTCTTTCTCTGCTTGACTTATTTCGCTAAGCATGATACGCTCTAGTTCCATCCATGTTGTCGCAAATGGCAAGATTTCATTTCTTTTGATGGCTGCATAGTATTCCATTCTGTATATATACCACTTCTTCTTGATCCATTCATCTGTTGATGGACAACTAGGTTCTTTCCATAGTTTGGCTATTGTGGACATTGCTGCTATAAACATTCGGGTGCATGTGCCCCTTTGGATCACTACGTTTGTATCTTTAGGGTAAATACCCAGTAGTGCAATTGCTGGGTCATAGGGCAGTTCTATTTTCAACATTTTGAGGAACCTCCATGCTGTTTTCCAGAGTGGCTGCACCAGCTTGCATTCCCACCAACAGGGTAGGAGGGTTCCCCTTTCTCCGCATCCTCGCCAGCATCTGTCATTTCCTGACTTGTTGATTTTAGCCATTCTGACTAGTGTGAGGTGATATCTCATTGTGGTTTTGATTTGTATTTCCCTGATGCCGAGTGATATGGAGCACTTTTTCATGTGTCTGTTGGCCATCTCGATGTCTTCTTTGCAGAAATGTCTGTTCATGTCCTCTGCCCATTTCTTGATTGGATTATTTGTTCTTTGGGTGTTGAGTTTGCTAAGTTCTTTATAGATTCTGGACACTAGTCCTTTATCTGATATGTCGTTTGCAAATATCTTCTCCCATTCTGTCAGTTGTCTTTTGATTTTGTTAACTGTTTCCTTTGCTGTGCAAAAGCTTTTGATCTTGATGAAATCCCAATAGTTCATTTTTGCCCTTGCTTCCCTTGCCTTTGGCGTTGTTCCTAGGAAGATGTTGCTGCGGCTGAGGTCGAAGAGGTTGCTGCCTGAGTTCTCCTCAAGGATTTTGATGGATTCCTTTCTCACATTGAGGTCCTTCATCCATTTTGAGTCTATTTTTGTGTGTGGTGTAAGGAAATGGTCCAATTTCATTTTTCTGCATGTGGCTGTCCAATTTTCCCAACACCATTTATTGAAGAGGCTGTCTTTTTTTCATTGGACATTCTTTCCTGCTTTGTCGAAGATTAGTTGACCATAGAGTTGAGGGTCTATTTCTGGGCTCTCTATTCTGTTCCATTGATCTATGTGTCTGTTTTTGTGCCAGTACCATACTGTCTTGATGATGACAGCTTTGTAATAGAGCTTGAAGTCCGGAATTGTGATGCCACCAACGTTCGCTTTCTTTTTCAATATCCCTTTGGATATTCGAGGTCTTTTCTGGTTCCATATAAATTTTAGAATTATTTGTTCCATTTCTTTGAAAAAGATGGATGGTACTTTGATAGGAATTGCATTAAATGTGTAGATTGCTTTAGGTAGCATAGACATTTTCACAATATTTATTCTTCCAATCCAGGAGCATGGAACATTTTTCCATTTCTTTGTGTCTTCCTCAATTTCTTTCATGAATACTTTATAGTTTTCTGAGTATAGATTCTGTGCCTCTTTGCTTAGGTTTATTCCTAGGTATCTTATGGTTTTGGGTGCAATTGTAAATGGGATTGACTCCTTAATTTCTCTTTCTTCTGTCTTGCTGTTGGTGTAGAGAAATGCAACTGATTTCTGTGCATTGGTTTTATATCCTGACACTTTACTGAATTCCTGTATAAGTTCTAGCAGTTTTGGAGTGGAGTCTTTTGGGTTTTCCACATATAGTATCATATCATCTGTGAAGAGTGATAGTTTGACTTCTTCTTTGCCGATTTGGATGCCTTTAATTTCCTTTTGTTGTCTGATTGCTGAGGCTAGGACCTCTAGTACTATGTTGAATAGCAGTGGTGATAATGGACATCCCTGCCGTGTTCCTGACCTTAGCGGAAAAGCTTTCAGTTTTTCTCCATTGAGAATGATATTTGCGGTGGGTTTTTCATAGATGGCTTTGATGATATTGAGGTATGTGCCCTCTATCCTACACTTTGAAGAGTTTTAATCAGGAAGGGATGCTGTACTTTGTCAAATGCTTTTTCAGCATCTATTGAGAGTATCATATGGTTTTTGTTCTTTCTTTTATTGATGTGTTGTATCACATTGACTGATTTGCGGATGTTGAACCTACCTTGCAGCCCTCGAATAAATCCCACTTGGTCATGGTGAATAATCCTTTTAATGTACTGTTGAATCCTATTGGCTAGTATTTTGTTGAATATTTTCGCATCTGTGTTCATCAAGGATATTGGTCTATAGCTCTCTTTTTTGATGGGATCCTTGTCTGGTTTGGGGATCAAGGTGATGCTGGCCTCATAAAATGAGTTTGGAAGTTTTCTTTCCATTTCTATTTTTTGGAACAGTTTCAGGAGAATAGGAATTAGTTCTTCTTTAAATGTTTGGTAGAATTCCCCTGGGAAGCCATCTGGCCCTGGGCTTTTGTTTGTTTGGAGATTTTTAATGACTGTTTCAATCTCCTTGCTGGTTATGGGTCTGTTCAGGCTTTCTATTTCTTCCTGGTTCAGTTGTGGTAGTTTATATGTTTCTAGGAATGCATCCATTTCTTCCAGATTGTCAAATTTATTGGCGTAGAGTTGCTCATAGTATGTTCTTATAATTTTTTGTATTTCTTTGGTGTTAGTTGTGATCTCTCCTCTTTCATTCATTATTTTATTTATTTGGGCCCTTTCTCTTTTCTTTTTGATAAGTCTGTCCGGGGGTTTATTAATTTTATTAATTCTTTCAAAGAACCAGTTCCTAGTTTCGTTGATTTGTTCTATTGTTTTCTTGGTTTCTATTTCATTGATTTCTGCTCTGATCTTTATGATTTCTCTTCTCCTGCTGGGCTTAGGGTTTCTTTCTTGTTCTTTCTCCAGCTCCTTTAGGTGTAGGGTTAGGTTGTGTACCTGAGACCTTTCTTGTTTCTTGAGAAAGGCTTGTAACGCTATATATTTTCCTCTCAATATAAATAGGCCCACACCCCGTCACCTAATAGTAAAATTTACAAGTCTCAGTGACAAAGAGAAAATCCTGAAAGTAGCCCGGGAAAAGAAGTCTGTAACATACAATGGTAAAAATATTAGATTGGCAGCTGACTTATCCACAGAGACCTTTCAGGCCAGAAAGAGCTGGCATGATATTTTCAGAGCACTAAATGAGAAAAACATGCAGCCCAGAATACTATATCCAGCTAGGCTCTCATTGAAAATAGAAGGAGAGATTAAAAGCTTCCAGGACAAACAACAACTGAAAGAATTTGCAAACACCAAACCAGCTCTACAGGAAATATTGAAACGGGTCCTCTAAGCAAAGAGAGAGCCTACAAGTGGTAGATCAGAAAGGAACAGAGACCATATACAGTAACGGTCACCTTACAGGCAATACAATGGCACTAAATTCATATCTCTCAATAGTTACCCTGAATGTTAATGGGCTAAATGCCCCTGTCAAAAGACACAGGGTATCAGAATGGATAAAAAAACAAAACCCATCTATATGTTGCCTCCAAGAAACTCATTTTAAGCCCGAAGACACCTCCAGATTTAAAGTGAGGGGGTGGAAAAGAATTTATCATGCTAATGGAAATCAGAAGAAAGCAGGAGTGGCAATCCTTATATCAGATCAATTAGATTTTAAGCCAAAGACTATAATAAGAGATGAGGAAGGACACTATATCATACTCAAAGGGTCTGTCCAACAAGAAGATCTAACAATTTTAAATATCTATGCCCCCAACGTGGGAGCAGCCAACTATATAAACCAATTAATAACAAAATCAGAGAAACACATCAACAATAATACAATAATAGTAGGGGACTTTAACACTGCCCTCACTGAAATGGACAGATCATCCAAGCAAAAGATCAGCAAGGAAATAAAGGCCTTAAACGACACACTGGACCAGATGGACATCACAGATATATTCAGAACATTTCATCCCAAAGCAACAGAATACACATTCTTCTCTAGTGCACATGGAACATTCTCCAGAATAGATCACATCCTCGGTCCTAAATCATGACTCAACCGGTATCAAAAGATTGGGATCATTCCCTGCATATTTTCATACCACAATGCTCTAAAGCTAGAACTCAACCACAAAAGGAAGTTTGAAAAGAACCCAAATACATGGAGACTAAACAGCATCCTTCTAAAGAATGAATGGGTCAACCGGGAAATTAAAGAAGAATTGAAAAAAATCATGGAAACAAATGATAATGAAAATACAACAGTTCAAAATCTGTGGGATACTACTAAGTTTAATGTTAGCTTCATGGATGCTTTTTATCAGGTTGAAGAAGTTCCCTTCTATTCTTTGTTTGGTGAATGTCACCATAATGAAATGCTGTTGAGTCTTATCGAATGCTTTTTCTGCATCTAGTGAGATAATCATATGTGGGTTTTGTCTTTTATTCTATTAATGTGGTATATTATTTTCATTGTATTTCAAATGTTAAATCAAATATGCATTACTGGGATAAATCTGACTTCACCATAGTTCATAATTTTTTTATATCTTGTGTTCAGTTTGTTAGTGTTGGGTAGAGGGATTTTTGAATTTATGTTTATTTATAAGGTGTATTGATGTGTAGTTTTATTTTCTTGTGGTATCTTTTTATTTTGCTATAAATGAAATATTGAAATGTAGAATAAGTTGGATAATGTTCATTCTGTTTTCTTTTTTGGAAGAATTTGTGAAGAATTGGTAATTAATTCTACTTTATGTATTTGGTAAAGACCACCAGTGAAGACATCTGGGTTTAGAATTTTCTTTGCATGGAGTTTCCTTATTACTAAGTTTTTGTTTAGTTATTTATTTGTTATAGATCTTGTATTTTCTATTTTCTCTTGAGTTAGTTTGGTAGTTTGTATCTTTCTCTATTTTCAACATTTCATCTAATATTATATATATGTTATGTATGCAACTTACCTTTAAATCAATTAAGAGAAGAAAGAGTAAATATTCTGTCTTTCATAATTACCTTTACTGATGCTATTTGGCTTTTGTGTGTTGATTCAAGTTAATGCCTGTTGTCATTTATTTTCAGTCTGAAATTTTTCCCTAGTGAGTATGCTAGCAAAAAAAATTTCTCAGTTTTTGCTCATCTGGGAAATGTCTTCATTTCACCTTTATTTTAGAAGATAGATTTGCTGGATATAAACTGATTGGTTGGCAGTTCTTTTTTTCTTTTAGCCCTTTGAATATGTCATTCCCCTGCCTTCCAGGTACTTTGTTTCTGCTAGAAGTCAGATGTTGATCTTACGGAGGTGCTTTTGAATATGATGAATTTTTTTTCTCTCTTGATGCTTTCAAGATTTTTTCTGTGTGTTTTGCTTTCAGTATTTTCACTATAATATGTCAGAGTGTAGATCTGTTTTCTTTGATTCTTCTTAGAGTCTGTTAACCATTGTGGATGTGTAAATTAATACTGTCACCAAATTTTGGAAAATTCTAACCATTATTTCTTTGAATATTCTCAAAATGTATTGCATATTTCTCTCCTCCTTTTTCTCCTCTCCTTCTGGTCTTCCCGTTACATGTGTGTTAGGGCATTTGATGATGTGCCACATTTCCTTGAGGTTTTGTTACTTTTTCCTCCTTGTTTTCTTCTCTGTGTTCTTATGTTGTATATCTGTTGATCTATCTTCAAGTTCACTGATTATTCTGTCAGTTCATATCTACTGGTGAGCCCCTTTAGCAAATTTTTTATTCTACTTAATGTACTTTGAACCTCAGAATTTCCATTTGGCTCTTTTTTTATATAATTTCTTTCTCTTTATTGACATTTTTTGATGAGACACTGCCATCAAATCTCTCTTTAATTTTTTAAAAATGATTTCATTTAATTCTTCAATCATATTTATAATGACTACTCTGAAATCTCTGAATGCTAAGTCCAACATCTGGGCTCTTTTAAAGGTAGTTTCTATTACCTGCTCTTTTTACTGTGTTTGGGTTATTTTTCGCTGTTTCTTTCCAGGTCTTATAATATTTAACCTGAAATTGGATGTTTTAGATAATACACAGTAACAATTCTGTATTCTGATTCCTAAAGATCCATTGCTGCTGATGTTTACTTGTTTGCTCTATTATTTGCTTAATATTGCTTATTTGTCTAATTAAGTGGACTCTCTTTCCTCTGATGTCCCCTACATGAGGAATGTCTGTTATTCTTCCCAAGAGGGTGCAGCCTTGGCATACACAGAGTCATCTTTATCTCCTCCACCCAGCCCAAGGATGCTGATCATTTTAATTATGTTTGCTTTGACTGTCTCTTCCCGTGGTCTCACTGTTAAGCTGCTGGCTGCTCTGCCTAAATAGGTATCACATCCAACTGTTGACCTACTTAATCAGTTATTGATGACTGTCTTCAACAATGCCGTAAGGCATAAATTACTCCACAATCTGATCCAGTGAAAGCTGCTCAAGTTGCTATAACAAAATATCACAGACCGGATAGCTTAAACAACAGAAAGTTATTTTCTCATGGTTTTGGAGACTCAAACTCCATGATTAAGGTGCTGGAAAATTCAGTTTCTGGCAAAAGCTCTCTTCCTGGTCTGTAAATGGCTACTTTGCTATATCCTCACCTGATGGAGAGAGATCTCTGGTATCTTTTCCTCTTATGAAGACACCAGTTCTACCATATCAGGGCTCCATTCAAATGACTTCATTTAACCTTTACCAGGCTTTTAAAGGTCCTGTCTCCAGCATAGTCACATGGAGTTCAGGCTTCAAAATTTGAATTTGGGAGGGAGGGACGTAGCAGGTTCCTTTAAGGGGGAAAAGTTTGAGGTCATGGGAAGGAGAATGAAGACTAACCAAAAGCCATTATAAAGCTCCTACACATGTGAGTAAAGCCATCTTGGAACTTTTTCCACATCCCAGACACCAGCAGAATACAGCCCCGTGAACAAACCTCACTGACCCAAGAATTATAAATAATAAAATGATTGCTGTTGAAGCTATTACATTCTGAGACTAGTTGGTAGCCCAGCAGTAGATAAATGAAACACTTCTTTTGTAGAATTAGAGAATAAAAATTCCTTCAGGTTAAGTTTCTCAATAGCTGTTGACAATTTAAATTGAAACCTGATTATAAGTAGAAAAGAGAAGGAAGGAGAAAAGAGGAGTATCAGAGGACAAAGTTGTCTGGGAAATAGAGATAGAATAAAATATATGAGAAAGGTGGTTGGGGAAGATGGTAAAAGGAAGCAAATAAGAAATCAAGGTCCATGTGTCCTCAGAAATAGATTAGGGATTCAGGAGACCACAAGGTGAAAATGTGTGGGAAGGAGAGGTGGAAGAGGAATAAGCTGACACTAAATTCACAAACGGAAGGCATGGGTTCAGATCCCAGCTCTGTCATAATTAGACATCTGACCTTAAGAAAGACACTTCTTCTCTTTGGCATTCAGGTTCCTAACTGGTAAAATAAGGGAGGGATTGGCATAAATCATCTCTCCCAGGTATAACTCTTTCTATATGAAAAGAAAATAAAGATGTGTTTGATAGTTTCTCTCATCAACATATCCTGAAAATCATACCCATTTAGGAAGGGAAAGAGACCCTGTAACTATAATAAATGGTTGGCCTTATTTGTGTAACAGAGCATTAATGGTCTATTTTAATGAGAAGGGAAATAGTGTTATTTTGATAATGTAGAGATGCTCTATTAACAGTGCCTATAGTAAAAACAATTTGTTGTCTAAAATTTGTGCCTCACCTAACATGAGATTTTGTTATTTGTGGTCTTAATAAATCACATCTAATAGAAAATAGTTCTTATAATGTGAGATAATAGATATGCTAGATTCTATCATGTATTTTTATTAATTATTTTTATTAACATATAATGTATTATTTGCCCCAGGGATACAGGTCTGTGTATCATATATTTTTAAAACAAAATTATAAAGATCCTATAAAAAAAAGTCCCTTTGCAGTTGTTCAAACATTTGATGCTATCAAACACAATGTTGCTCCTCTTCAGAATATGAATTTAGTTCCACGAAACAAACACAAACATTACACATACTACTAACGGGTATGTATTCTCCTAAGCTCTGCTCCTAACCATGAAATCATTTTAGATTTCCGTTCATTCATCTGTACTAAGCATGTCTCTCTTTGCTCCTCATTCAGATTGAATTCCCCAAACACACATAACTCTTATTCTTAAATGTGTCTGTTTTTACCAGGCAAATTATCTCAGACTGGAAAATGTACCCTAACTGGATTTTCTATGAGGAGTTTTCCTAACTTTCCTCTAACTCACTTTCATTTTTCAGTTCTTACTCTATCACTTCTGAAATGCTTTCTCTGACCCCTAAAGTCTAGCTAACGCCTAAGTTCCTTTGAGATCTTCTCATTACACACCTCCAGAATGACACTTCTATGGTATTTTGCAATTGCCTCTTTTCTATATGCATTCCATGTTAGGCTCAAAGTTTCAAGAGGACAAAGATCTGAGAGTAGACGTGTTTTCCTCCTGTTACGTATTGAGTGTGTTTAATTAATAGTAGTTCATTAAGAGGAAGATGAATGAATGTGGTACTGTGCATGTTGTACTGTGGAGCTAGTAGATGGAACCAGAACTACGTAGGACATTAAACCCAGCTATATTCATTATGGTTGTATACATCTGATTATGGCATTTCATGATTAAGAAGACAGCAATTGGTTTAAAAATCAATGCAACCCCAATTCTGTCACATAGTTGAAAAGCCTTACTTTTTTTCTAAATATAATTTAGTAAAATTTACTTAGAACTTTAAAAATGGGAAGAATTGAGGAAAAGAAAGGCAAGCAGATTAGATCATGCATGCCTGCTTTCTGAAAGATAAACTACAGATGAAAAATATATTAATAAAATGTATCCTTTGTGTACTTAATAATATTTAAGGAATCAAATCCTACATTTTTCAGGATATGGATCATACAGGTCAGTGAACAGCTTATCCGATATTGCAAAATGCTCCTGAGTTGCATAGCAAAAGTTTCTGATTTTGAAGCAATAGGATCTAAGGATTGATTGAATACTCAAGACACAGAAAGTCATGAAGCAGAAACAGATATCAGTTACCTGTCTAGGGTGAAGGCATACATCTTAGTGGCT
Source organism: Mustela putorius furo (assembly GCF_011764305.1). Taxonomy (NCBI): domain Eukaryota; kingdom Metazoa; phylum Chordata; class Mammalia; order Carnivora; family Mustelidae; genus Mustela; species Mustela putorius. Next base: position 19,668,082 of record NW_025421322.1, on the reverse strand, counting down.
CTGTCATTCACAAGGTAAGTTCTTTCCAGAAACTCCATGGTGGTCAGAAGGAGAGCTTCTGCTGTTGTTTGTGGTGGTTGTGGCTTCTGCTGTTTTTACCTCACTGCCCAGTTTGGGAAGCAAAGCAGCCTTACAATCATTCACATACTTTCTAAAGAAAAAAAATAAAAAGGCTTCTGGGCTTTAGAGTAACGAGCCTCCTACATCAATGTTCTTGGTAGGTGTGCCAAAATTACAGCCTTCTTGGACCATCATCGGGTCCCGTTCTCTCACCCACAGAAACTCCTTTCCTACAGAGACCTGCAGGAAGGATCAGGTGAAGCCTGTGTGTGTGTGTGTTTCTGTGTGTGTGTGTCAGTGTGTCTGCGTGTCTGTCTGTGTGTCTGTGTGTATATGCACGCAAGTGTGCTTCCGATGCTATCTGATTCCACTGTTTGCTGAGAGGCAGAGGAGCTCCGGGGCTTCCTGCTAATTGCTGAGGTAGAGATTTGGTCTTCAAAACACACCTGGGTGAGCTGTAGACACCCTTCTGGGCGCTAGTCTCATGTTTTTCCCTTTCTTTTCCTTTCTGTGTTTTGGGGGGAACCTCTCTCTCAACCTAAAGACATTTCTCCTGAGATTTAGTTCTAAGATGACCTCGAAGCAGCTGTCAGGATTTACTTCTCCTCTCCTAGGACCATTTTCGGTTTTCACTACTGACGGGAGGACATGGGTCATTAGTTGCTACGGGCTGTGATCTGAGACAGTTCCTGCTGTGGCAGCTTTGAAGCCCTTCTGACAGGCAGAAAAAGGGCAGACTCAGCTTCTAAATAAATTACAGCCCTCAGTCATACCTACAAGAACTGGAATGATCTGTCTTCTCCCTGGCTAGGGTATCCTTTGTTGAGGATAAAAGACTCACCCAAGGAAACCCTATCAGGCAAACAAATCACAACTCAGAAACAGCATCTTCTGATTTAATCCCGAAGGACCTTCAACCCGCAAACTTGTAGGAATTCACATTATATTTCATTATTAAGCATTTTTCCTTTCCAAATAAGATAAGGGACTCTAACCTGACGGTAGCAACCCTTTGTGGTAGGCATTTGTGAGGAGGCCAAAGAGCATCCAGGACCTGTACAGGTGCACAAGGGCAGACTGGAGAGAAGGCCATAAATTTCTGACCGCTGAGTCCTCTTTCTTCTCCTTCTGTCAACACTCACTTCCTAGTGGGAAACTCAGACAGAGTAGTGGAGTCCAGGAATAGCCCACTTGCCCAGCATCTTGGGAATCTGCACATCGTTCTGAGCAAGAGTCTGCCACGATGGCTTAGTGGGATAAATACTGTCTCTGAAAAAGAAAATGGGATTCGATGGCAATTCCAGCAGCAGTGAGAGGAGAGGTCGCCTCTGCCCGATGGTGAGAGCCTCAGGTGTCCTATCACATCTGCAGTGAAGCTGTACCTCGTGTTTAAGGTTTCGAATAGTCTCAGCCATAAGATAAATTCTAAGGTCTTTCTGTATGACCCCATTGTCTAACCAATCATTAGCTTGGTTGGGACAGATGGAAACCAGAGAAATGGCTCTGGGAGGCCATTTTTTTCTTGCAGCAGAAATTCTGGGTCTGGCATTTCTAGAATAATCCAAAGCATTTCCTTCTCATATATCCTTACTCTTAACTTTACAAAATAATAGGTTATTCTGTGGGTACAAAGTAGGAAACCAGAAAAGAATTACTAACCCATCTGTGCAACACGCTGCAACGCTTTGCAGCTTGAATCATTTGTGAGTTGTTTCTAGAACATAGGAGAGAAATGGAATTCAAGTGAGTGAATGCCAGAAAGTGAATTGGGCTTAACTCCATTAGATGGAAGTGCAGAGGAAAGAAGATAAGCGATATTCAGATGCAGGAAAGAGAATGTATAGCGATAGCTATCAACAGGAAAAGAAAGAATCTGTAAGTTTGAGATTCTGCATCATAAGTTTTGGCACTAACACATATATAGATGCACAGACATATTTAGGTCTGTTCACGATTCTGTGAGCACAGAGGTACATACTAGGTTGTTAATGTGAATTACCTATGGGGCAAGAAGGGAGTGAGGATATACGGGAAGTGTAGGGGAGGACTGATACAGAAAAGGGTAAGGTGAAGAAGAGAGGAGAGGGATGGGGACCCCAACAAAGGAGGAAAAAAACATGTGTTCTGTGATCTCTGTTCTTTATTTATAAATTGAAATATATAAAATTGCCATTTGGTAGACCTAATGCAGTCTAAAATCAGCCATTTCCTATGATTTACTTAAATATATATTCACACACATACACAAACCTATAAAATGTGTATGTGTGCATGTGTGAGCCATTTAAAAATAAAAAATTTAATAGGCATATTTTTAAAGTATTAAGAAATTACTTTCAACAAATTTGTGGGAATTTCCAAGTGCTGCCCTTGAAAATAACTGCTCTAGTATAAACCAAAACTTCTGGTGTAAGTGGCATAAGAGTAGCAAACATTACAGCAAATAAAACTTTTGTGTTTAAAAAAAGTAAGTTTTCCTGCTACAAATTTAAATGTAGATAAATTATGATTAAGAATTGCCTGCATGTCACATTGTGTGAAAGGTTCACCTGTTGGTAAATTTGTCATCTTACAAACTCATTCTAACTACACCATCAGCCCCTTCCCCTCAGTATTCTGTCGGGACAATGTTTATGAAGAATTTCCCATCCTCTCTGACTAACCTTTGCCCTGCTCTGGCACGTGCCACCCACTAAGGACCAATGGCCCTAATCAGACTGGCAAAATTCATCAGAAAGGATGAATACCCAACTTTTGCAGCAACATGGATGGGACTGGAAGAGATTATGCTGAGTGAAATAAGTCAAGCAGAGAGAGTCAATTATCATATGGTTTCACTTATTTGTGGAGCATAACAAATAGCATGGAGGACAAGGGGTGTTCGAGAGGAGAAGGGAGTTGGGGTAAATTGGAAGGGAGGTGAACCACGAGAGACTATGGACTCTGAAAAACAATCTGAGGGGTTTGAAGGGGAGGTGGGAGGTTGGGGGAACCAGGTGGTGGGTATTAGAGAGGGCACGGATTGCATGGAGCACTGGGTGTGGTACAAAAATAATGAATACTGTTTTTCTGAAAATAAATAAATTGGAAAATTTTTTTAAAAAAATTCACAAAATATGTACTCAGAAAGCAACATGGATCAAAGAAAAGAAAATCCTTTCTCTTTTTGACAGTCAGCTTTGGTGGGCATTATGCTGGTTTTTTTTTTTTTTTTCCAGTTTCCAAGGCAACCAGTTTCTAAACCATCCTGAATTACAGGTTGTCCTCTCCGCCCACTCACCATCACAAGCTTGTAGCAACTGAAGGGGCAAAATGCAATTTATAACAGTTACTTCTGGGAATAAATATCCTGTCAGCCACAAGAACATCCCTGACATGACCAAAAAACTGGTTCAGCTCCCCAGCCCTAGCTGTCGTTGGCAACAATTTCTTTATAGGATTTTACAAACAGTAACTAATACTTGTGCAAAAATAATTTACACAGGTGTCTCACACATCATTTTGGTATTTCACTCGCAGAAAGGGTGTGTTTACGGAAAACCACCGTGATCCTCCCTAGACACTCAAGTACTGAATTCTCAAGATTTGCATTCCCAAAATTTAAACTCATACTTCAGAAACACTTCATATTGCTGTTGTTTGCATGTAGCTATCTTTTAAAAAGAGACAGGAAAGTGAGCTTGTTTTAAAATCATCATGTGGGTTTTCATTCTGTTTTGCTTTTTCTTATTTGTGTGGAGAGGCAGTATAGTAAAGTGACTTAGTGCATGGGCTTTCAAATCAGATACACTTAATATCAGTTTCCAGGTTGACCATTTCCTTACATGTGTGACCTTGAACAAATCGCCTGGCTTCTGTGGTTTTCAGTTTCTCATCTGTAAAATGGTAGATTAATGGAGTCCCTGTCTACAGAGTGCTTGTGAAGAGTAAAAGAGATAATGTGTATAAAAGCTCTTAGCCTAGCATCTGGCATATATTCAGTGTTGTGTAGAAGTGAGTTGCTATGGATTCAGCCATGTCTAAGTAAAATGTCCTGACTGTCTCGGAGAAATTGACCCCAGTCTTAGCATGAGGCTAAGAATTACCCATGAGTGGAAGAATCCACCAAGGAAGTAGAAGTTATTATAAAGAAGACTGGGGGACTTGAACTTACCAGCCGCTATGACTTCAAGTCAATCCCTCAAGCTCTCTTGGCCCAATGTGTTCAAATAATGTGTGATTTGTGATTTCTGAAATGAATGTGTGCCTGCCTCGTTCTACCTGCTTAACAGTCAAGTGCAATTCAGAATGTGTCCTACATAAGGAGGACAAAACAAGGAAGGAAATAAGAACTCAATCAGTATAATCACCTGCTTAAGATTCTGGACTTCTGTATTCCCACACAGACTATACAGGTATTATTTCTAAGCTCAGTGGCATTTCCTTAGCAAGGTGATTTTATGGTTATTACTACAGTGTGAGTTTTTCACAAGTTGCATCCAGGAATGTGAAAATAAAGACACTGAAAATTTAATTGGATTGTATTTTAAAGAACGTTGTGGAAATTTCATTTTAATCTAATGTAAACATGTATAGAACACAAACCATTTCCTGATATTTCATACTTTATGTGAGAATGGAATGAGCCATCTGAGTTTTATTTTCTCCTTGATAAATTGGACTATATAACTCTTTCTTTTGCCACTTTTATTTTTTAAAAGATTGAGCTATAGAAATGTTTCAGTGCAAATGTAATTGGTATTTTTTGAAAAAAACTTGATAAAATATTGATGCTAAAACAAAGGAAATATTTTTATCAAGTTTGATTGATGCAAATAAATAATACAAAAATAAACTAGCAGTTTTGGGTAGGGGAGAATATTGGGACTAGGTGGTTAAGATGTTTATGAAGTATATGTCTTATTGATGAGCCTCCTTGTCCCACAATTCCTTTTACAAGCACTCTGCAAACTTAATTAACCCCTAAATGCACTCTCCAGGGTAGATTTGGTTGACTTCATCTTGCAAATTCTGAAGTAGTTATCTGCTGGCTTCACATTCTCACAACTATTTATGTTTCTCTCTCTCTCTCTTTCTTTTTAAGATTTGATTTATTCATGTGACAGAGAGAGCGAGAGATAGATCACAAGTAGGCAGAGAGGCAGGCAGAGAGAGGGGGGAAGCAGGCTCCCCGTTGAGCAGAGAGCCTGATGTGGGGCTCAATCGCAGGACCCTAAGATCATGACCTGAGCTGAAGGAAGAGGCTTAACGCACTGAGTCATCCAGCGCCCCTGTGTTTCTCTTTTTTATTTCGTTTACTTTAACAAGCAAGAGAGGATTCTAAGGACCTAAGCCATGACTTATGGCATTAGAATAAGAAAGATATAAGAAAGAATAAGAAAAGAAAAATCATGATTATTTCAACAGATTCAGAAAAAGCATTTGACAGAATACAACATCTGTTTATGATTAAAATCTCTCAAACACGTGGACATAGAGAGACTGTATCTCAACATAATAAAGACCATATATATTAACCCCATTAGTGGTGAAAAGCTGAAAGCAATTCCTCTAAGATTAGCAAGACAAGAATGCTCACATTGCCACATTAATTCAGCATAGTATTGGAAGTCCTCCCCAAAGCAATCAGGCAAGGAAACAAACAAAAGGCATTTAAATTGTAAAAGAAGTAAAACTTTCACTATTTACAGAGGATATTATATTATATACAGAAAATCCTCAAGACTCCATCAAAAAACTATTAAAACTGGTACGTCTGGGTGGCTCAGTCAGTTAAGCATCTGCCTTCAGCTCAGGTCATGATCTTAGGGTCCTGAGATCAAGCCCTGCCTTGGGCTCCCTGCTCAGTGAGGAGTCTGCTTCTCCCTCTCACTCTCCTTCTGTCCACTCTCTCTCAAATAAATAAGTAATCTTAAAAAAAAAAATCCTCTTGGAACCAATAAACAAATCCAGTAAAGTTGTAGAATACAGAATCACTACACAAAAATCTCCTATATTCCTATATATCAAAAATGAACTATCAGAAAAATAAACTTTTTAAATACCCCATTTACAATCACATCAACAAGAACAAAATACCTAGAGGTAAATTTAACCAAGGAGGTGGAAGACCAGTATATTGAAAACTATAGAACATTAATCAAAGAAATTGAAGAAGAAACAAATGAAAAAATATTCGGTGCTTATGGATTGCAAGAATATTGCTGTAATGTCCATACTACCCACTGCGATTTATTCAACACAATCCCTCTCAAAATTCCAATGGCATTTTTCACAGAAATGGGAAAAAAATCCTAAAATTTGTATGGAACCACAAAAGAGCCCAGGTAGCCAAAGCGATCTTAAGAAAGAAGAACAAAGGGGCGCCTGGGTGTCTCAGTGGGTTAAGCTTTTGCCTTCGGCTCAGGCCATGATCTCAGGGTCCTGGGATTGAGTCCCACATCGAACTCTGCTTGGTGGGAAGCCTCCTTCCCCCTCTCTCTCTGCCTGCTGCTCTGCCTACTTGTGATCTCTCTGTCAAATAAATAAATAAAATCTTAAAAAAAGAAGAAAAACAAAGCTGGAGGCATCACATTTATCTAATAGAGATTAGATTCTATCTAATACAGATTTCAAACTGCATTATAAATCTGTAGTAATTAAAACTGTGGTATTGGCGTAAAAACAGACATATAGATGAATAGAACAGAATAGAGAGTCCAGAATTAAACCCACACATACATGGTCAATTAATTTACAACAAAGGACCCAAGAATATACAGTGGAGAAGGACAGTGTCTTCAATAAATGGTGCCAAGAAAAACAGACAGCCACGTGCAAAAGAATGAAACTGGACCACTATCTGACACAATATACAAAATTAACTCAAAATAGATTACAAACTTGCACAAAAGACTCCTAGAAAAACACAGAGCCAGTAAGCTCCTTGACATAGTACTTGGAGGCAATTTTTTGAATCTGACACCAAAAACCAAAAAGTAACAAAAGAAAAATAAACAAGTGAGACTACAACAAACTTAAAACCTACTGCACAGCAAAAGAAACCATCAACAAAATGATACAGCAACCTACTGAATGGGAGAAGATATTTGCAAATCATGTACCTGATTAGGGAATAAAGAAATCATGCAACTCAATAGCAAAAAAAAAACAAAAAAACAAAAAAACACAGTAATAATCATTAAAAAATGGGCAGAAGATCTGAATGGCATTTTTCCATAGAAGACATAGAGATGGCCAACAGGAATGTGAAAAGTTGTTCTACATCATTAATCATAAGGAAAATGCAAATCAAAGGCACAGTGAAGTATCACCTCACACCTATTAAGATGGCTATTATCAAAAAGATTAAAAATATCAAGTGTTGGCAAGAACGTAGAGTAAAGGGGACTCTTGTGTACTATGGGTGGGGGCGCAAACTGGTGCAGCCACCATGAGAAAAAGTATGGAGGTTCCTCAAGAAATTTAAAATAGAACTACGAGAAGATCCAGCAATTCCGCTTTTGGATATTTATGCAAAGAAAACAGGAATATTAATTCAAAAAGATATATGCACCTCCATATTCTATGTAGCATTGCTTACACTAGCCAAGATATGAAAACAACACAAGTGTCCATCAATGAGTGAATGGATAAAGAAATTGTGGTATGTGTATACAATGAAATATTATTTAGCCATAAGAAAGAAGGGAATCTTGCCATTTGTAACAACATTATGCTGAGTGAAATAAGTCAAACAGAGAAAGACAAATACAATATGTTCATCTCATGTGGAATATAAAATATCAACTCTATCAACTTAGATTTTTGTATATATATAAATTTATAAATATACAAAAATCTAAGTTGATAGAGGACAAATAGGGGGTAACCAAAGGTGAGAAAAATGGATAAATTATGTTTATTTTTTAGTTTAAATGAATTTTTAAACTTTTTAAAAAGAAAGGACCCTTAAATATTCCTTCAAATTGTTACCACCTGGTTTCTTGGAAACTACCAAAAAATGTAATTTCTTTTGAAAAATGACAATGAAAAAACAATGACTTTAGCAATCATTTTGGCCTACATGTACCATCTAGAGATACCATTTAAGGTGGTCAAGGAATTAGCTGTGTAGTTAGATTGCAGATGAATTAAAGATAATTTGGCATGTTAATGGCAAAAAAGGTAAATATCCTTATTCAGTCACCTTGAAGTTATCATCATTGGATGACAGAAAGTTAACCAGAAAAAAAAAAAAAAAATACCCAGAAAGAAAAAAAAATGTAATTGAAATACTTGAGCAAAAAGATTGTAATTTCAAACTTCTGTGAGGCAGAAGATTATTACATTCTTTTGGGGCTAGCAGAGGGAAAAAACACATCATTTGCCTTTTGCAGGAGATAAAAATAAATTTTAAATAAATAAATCAAATTAGAGCTTTAGCACGATTCATAGTTTGATTTTATTTAGAAGTTTCAAGTGACTACTATGTGCCAGGCATCTCGCTAAGCCCGAGGGAACAGAAGATAAAAGGCACAGTCTCAGGGAAGTGTGTGTGGGTGGGTGTGTGGGTGTGTGGGTGTGAATTCATTTAGATAGGCTCTGTGCCAACCCCTGATGGAATTAATGATCCCCAACAGTCTCTTCCCTAAAATGATTACAGATCTACAATTCACTATAACAAACTGTTCTGCCGGTAGGAAGACTGAGACTAACAGCTCTAATCCCATGGAAGGGACACGAAGGACAGTACTCAAGGCTACCAGGGGAGGCTGCCCCAAGGTGGGGAGCTTGCAGGATCTTGAGGATGTGGGTCCTTAAGAGCTCTGCGTTGAGAGGAGGATCCTGGAGCATGGCTGGCTATGACCTTCGTTTCCAGAAGGGTCACTTTCTGTCTTTTCAGCTGGTCCATTTCATCCAATTAGTTTTTCTTTCCCTTGCTGATTGCTTCTGGCACTTAGTGGAGACACAAACTGTCCCCTAGAGGGTGTGTCTGCCCATCCAGCCCGCTGCTCTCATGTCTAGGAGGTTAAATTGTGCTGAAGGATTTTAGGAGACTTCATGATTACCTCTTACCCATCTGCGTTTTGTTCTCAGGGTGGCTAATGAGTATTTGCCTCTGACACTCCACATTAGAACATCAGTCTGTCTCTCAGTTCACACAGAAAACTTCAATCAAACTGGGTTTTATTCTGGTTTTGGCTTTAAGACAACAATCCCTTTGGTTTGCTTTGTCGAATCACCAGAACTTTATTTCTTTTGTTACTGTTTTGGACATTTGTTGGATGCTTGATATTATTATCTGAGCATTTTTATTGTGGCTGACAAACACTCATATTGGTCTATTTGGAAAATTACTTCCCTATTTGAGCCTTTTGAAGGAAAAAAAAAAGGTAGACAAAAACATAATTTCTAGTGTTCCAGCTCCTTGATCTAAATATGCAAAAAGCATCACTGAAAACTAAAACATTGAATTTCTGAATTAGAGAGAGCCCCTTGTCATTATCTGGAATGCTACCATTTAATTTTTATGAGTACAGTTTACTTTAGTGAAGGCCTTGCGGGGCCTTTCGTCTTCAGAGAACGATTTTCACAGCAAGTCCCCAGATGAATGCCAAGAGAGCAAAGACATAGCTCATCTTCTCCTCTGAATCTCCAAGTCTGGATTTATTTGACTCGAGGCTGACAAGACTGCCTCTCAGGAGAGCATCCAGAAGACAAGACAAAAGCCTCCTGGAAGCTTTCCCCTGAAAGACGGAGCCATTGCTTTCACATCAAACCCAAAATGCATCATGGGACGTCAGGTGGGTTTTCTGCTTGGAAGCACAACCACAAGGCACTGCTAGCTAATTCATCTCTTCTTTGGGTATTAACAGATTTCCATCTGGTGAGCCTACATTTTAAAATATCGCCAATCCGGGCACCTGGGTGACTCAGTGGGTTAAGCTGCTGCCTTGGCTCAGGTCATGATCTCAGGGTCTGAGGATGGAGTCCCCCGTCGGGATCTCAGGGTCTGAGGATGGAGTCCCCTGTCGGGCTCTCTGCTCAGTGGGGAGTCTGCTTCCTGCTCTCTCTTTGCCTGCCTCTCTGCCTGCTTGTGATCTCTGTCTCTGTCAAATAAATAAATAAAATCTTTAAAATAAAAATAAAATGTTGCCAATCCAACTGTATGAGTCTCTCCGCCACCATCAGGGAATGCGTTCTTGGAATTTGCATCCAGCACCCATGAGTGAGGTATCATGTTACCTGTTGCAATCCTAAATTCCCTACTCAGTCACTCAGGCATTGGTCAGGGGCAGAGCATGGGAGCTTGCATTTCCTTCAGAGGCAGTTAACTCCAAAAGAGAACAAAAATACGTATTTAGTTGTCATGGACAAATATGTAATGTATTATTGAGAGTATTACATTTTGTAAGGGATTACTTAAAGCTTTAAATACCTAGGGTAACATTCCCCCTTACCCTTCAGAATTTAAAACTAAGATTTTTCTCTCAGTCTTCCACAGAATTGTGATAATTCATCATTCACAGATAAAAATTTCATTTTAAACATTATAAATGCCCGGATTAAACTGCCACAAAAATAATATCCAAGGCACAATGACAGTGTCCTCATATTTTAAATATTATTTATGCCACAAAAATCAATATGACAAAGCAGTATGAACAGTGTTTGATAGAAGTTGGTTAGAGTGGGATTTGGCATAACTTGCATTTCCTAGTCACAAGTTAGTTTCCAAGAAAGCTGGTGAATAAGTAATGTCAGATGCCCCTTGGCCATTTTCTCCTGAAGGAAACAGAAGGAGAAATCGATTCTATGATTAATGTAATGTCCCAATGAATACTAATTCTTCATTACTTCTTAGAATCATCATTATTATGGATGTTGCTGTCAGCAAATGAAGAATTGTTCTCTTTAATCTGCTGTATACAACACAGCCATTTCTACCTTAACTTATTAATAAAGACCAACCCCCTAACTGAAGAGAAGTATGCTGATTAATCCTAAGAGGAACACATTGGATTCATTGTCTGTTTGTATACATTCTTTCCACTGTTGACTGACCATATTATAGGCCTTTGAACATTCCACTCTACCCTCTGTGATCATCAGCTACTAATTCGAAGTCTTTATCGGGTAGATGTGATTATTTAATTTCTACCCAATAGCTTATTAGACAATATGGTATACTTCCACATATTAAATTCTTTTCTGAGGATATTTCTCCTCAGAACTATCATATTGGACACCTGAATCCAGCCCAACCACCCATTTTAACTGAAACTACTGCCAAATTGACTATGCTATCGTGCTGAAAGCACCCAGTTAGTAAATTTGGGGGCTATAAGGTCTAAGTCTGTTCCTTTTGCTGATTTTCAGCATGTCAATCAGTAGATAAGTTTGCATCTTTCTGCCCCAATTTCCTAACCAGAAAATTTTGAATGACAGTACTGAGCCACCTCAGAAGACTTGTGAGTAAAAATAATCCCCGTCATCCTTCAAAAGTAACAAAACTATTTCCAAGTATTTAATATTGTTAAATGCTTTAAAATTTGAGAAGGCATTTGTAGATAAAAGAGATAAAATGTAGCATGAGATAAATACCACATAAATAAAATTGCAAATGTATTTTTAGTTTAAAAAGTAAGATATATACACAAACATGTTGAAAATTCAAAAAGATAGACAATAGGCGATGTGTCTTCCACCAAAGATCCTAGGCTAAGATCCAGGAAATAAATCAGTTTTCAGAATATCCTGAATATCTTCATGGACTTCTTTGTGTGTTAATGGATACACACACACACACACACACACACACACACACACACACTTTTTTTTTCTTGTACAGTTCAATTCAATGCATATTTTAGGACTATCTTATGGGCCTGTCAACAGTTAATTGCTTCCATGTTATTTTTAACTATTAATAAACTGTGTTTTCTACAGTAGTTTAGGTTTACAGAAAAATTAAGTGGAAGGTACAGAGATTTCTCACATACCCCATGTCCCCTCCCATGCACAACCTCCTCGGTCACTAACATCCTGCACCGGATGGTATATGTTACAACTGGCCCACCTACATGGATCCATCATGATCATCGTCGTCATCCAGAGTGCATGGTTTACGTTAGGCTTCCCTCTTGGCTCTGTACAGTCCATGGTTTGGATAAGTGTATAATGATATGCATCTACCATTACAACGTCCTGCCCTAAAATTTACACACACACACTTTCTTAAGCCAAGTTTGTCCAGTTTTTATGAGGCTGCTGTTGAGTGAATGTTAAAGTAAGCATCAATAATGAAGCTATTTCCTTTCCTTTTGCCTTTGCTGGGAGACTCCCAGGCCTGTCCTCTACCTACTGGAGCAAGAAGATCTGATAGTTGTGGCAGCTGGTCCATAACTCCCCCGTGACTCTGTAGCACTACACTTCCACACCCTCCTTCTGACTTGTTTACTAGAAAATTGAACAGGCTAAAATTCACAGAAGTTGCTTTCACTGGGAAAGAAGAGAAGAAGAAAGCAAGAAGCCGTAAGAGAGAACTCAGTTCCATTGTCCAACCCAACAATTGGTGCATCAACCCATCCTCCTCTTCCTCCCAAGCCTTGATAAAATTCCCACTTCTGATAGCTAAGCTATAAGTTTATGCTAAGCTCCAGTGATTTAAACAGACATAATTCCTGCTGTCTGGGAATTTATAATCTAAAGGAGAACTGCCTTTGAAAAAGCAATCCATTTGGCACTGGGTGACATATCATAGTAATCACAAGCTAGCAAACATGTCACAGTACTGCCAACATATTTATACTTAAAGAACATAACATTCATTCACAAAACCTGAGCAAAGAGCGAGGATAAAAGTGACTATCACCAGCCCAGTTACCTTCAAATGCCAACACTAGAAATTAGAAACTCCTGCCTTAGACCCTTGGGTTCCTAGATCTGGCTCCGTCAATCAAAAACAACATTACACATTATATATTATCTTACAGTTTCTCGCGGCCTTAAAAGAGAAAATCTCACTCTCCAGGGCCTGAAATTATAGACACTGAAGCTTTTTAACATTGTTCTGAACAGTTAGACAACTTAAAATGAAACATTCACTTTGTCACATGAATCCAAATATTTTCCCGTCTTTCAGGGAAATGTCACAGGAAGGTGAATCTTTTCTGGCTTCGTCTAATTGTGAAAGTAATGACAGTGCCCGAGAAATAATATCTCTTCCAACACCCTAAGGGCAAAATTATCCTCCTCGCTCTACACCGCACATCTCTTTTACAGAGAATTTCAGTTCCTCGTCTTCAGCATAATGTTTACAAACAGCAACTTATGATTCAGTAGATGAGAGGAAATGGGAAGGCTCCCCCTAAAAAAGTGATTTAACTAAGACATTAAGTAATGTGAAAAGACTACTTAGAAGTGTGACTTGCCCATCCTTGTCCCTAAGAACCTCCACATGAGACTTTCTTCTAGGTTTCAAAAATACATGTGGTACAGATGATAAACAGACTTTAGAGTTGTTTATCTAAACTGAACACCTAAGCATGTCATAGTGGCCTTAATGTAATCAACAAAAATCCAGAGGGCAGGTCCGGCGGCCTCTCTTCTAGAGAGCAGCATGTGTATAATCAATGGTAGACAGTTTCCATTGAACCAGTTATCTTTTCTTTTTTTTTGTTAACCAAGGGTTTCTTTTTTTTTCTTTTTTCTTTTTTTTTTATTAAATTTATTTATTTATTTTCAGAAAAACAGTATTCATTATTTTTTCACCACACCCAGTGCTCCATGCAATCCGTGCCCTCTATAATACCCACCACCTGGTACCCCAACCTCCCACCCCCGCCACTTCAAACCCCTCAGATTGTTTTTCAGAGTCCATAGTCTCTCATGGTTCACCTCCCCTTCCAATTTCCCCCAACTCCCTTCTCCTCTCTAACTCCCCATGTCCTCCATGCTATTTGTTATGCTCCACAAATAAGTGAAACCATATGATAATTGACTCTCTCTGCTTGACTTATTTCACTCAGCATAATCTCTTCCAGTCCCGTCCATGTTGCTACAAAAGTTGGGTATTCATCCTTTCTGATGGAGGCATAATACTCCATAGTGTATGTGGACCACATCTTCCTTATCCATTCGTCCGTTGAAGGGCATCTTGGTTCTTTCCACAGTTTGGCTTTGTTTCTGGTCTCATCCACTCCTATGAGATGTAAGTTCTTGGTGGGAATGAGTTTTGCTGTTTCACACTGTTCTGTCCTCAGTTCTGGGTAGAAAGTGTGTGGTATGTCATGGGTTAAAAATATACATTTTTTAAATCAATGAATGAAGGAATGAATGGATGGATGGACAGATGGAAAATACTGGTGAGAAATATTTCATAGTGATTTAGGGTAAACCATGAAGTCATGGAGAATTGGGTATCACTCTACTTGCTAGTGGGGAGCCTTTCTGAATCTTTTGCTTTCCTTCCTATAAAATAAGAATAATTGGATTTTTCTTGTAGTTGTGAAGATTAACTGCAGTAGTTTATGTAAGATTCATTTTATATATAAAGTTTTTTATTAAATAATGTATTATTTGTTTCAGGGGTACAGGTCTGTGAATCATCAGCCTTACACAATTCACAGCACCATTTCACATATAAACTTAGTAGTAACTGTTTAATAAGTAAAGGATCTTCATGTTAATACTTCATAGGTAAAGCCAGCCTATAATCAGATAGGCAATTCTGCCTGATCAAATATAAAAACAAAAATCAGAAAGTAATTTTAGATCTAGCTGTCAAGTCAACTTATAAGAAGAAAAACTATAAGAGACAGGACTTTTTGTCCTTTAAAAAAACTTGGAGTTGGCAGGGGTATTAAGCTTGAAATTGTATTGCTAACTGGCATGTCCTAGCTTTATCTATGCTTCCTTGAAGGGGAAAGAAAGACAGCAAGAGAGAAGATCATGCAAACTGACACATGGAAGCAAAAGAGACAACCATGACATTGACTAGCTAAAATGTCACACAACTAGATGCTATTTTAATTATTTTACCTTCTTAAAATATAGAAACGTTATTGTTTATTTCTCCTACTAAACTTTCAGAATATACTTTATTCTAGTGCTATGTAAGCTTCTAAGTACATTTGAACAGTATACATTTAAAAATATATGCGGAGAAAGCCAATTTATTATAGGACACGAGGAGCTCTGCATTATTTCTCATTGGTGCAAAACTAATTGGCTTTTCCCAGTCATTGCACAAATATTTATTTTTCCATTTTATCAGCCTTATAATTGCAGCTGAGATGAGAAGAGGGCACAACCACCTGGCAAGTTTTTTGCATTTCTGCGCATCCCACCCATGTTGGTTTCCTAAGCCTTAAGAGCCACGCTGAGAGAGGTCCCCCCACCCCACTCTCCACAATGCCCCCCAGTAATGTGACCAGTTTCTCATGTATATCTCCATCCATAACAACATTTGGTGAATTTTTTCCTTGAGTCGAAAAGAAATTCCTAAAGAGTCCTAAGACTCCAGGAATAGGAATGAAAATTGGTGGCATAAACTCCTGCTTCCTCCACGAACCACACTGGACACACGCAAATCTGAGCTGGTGTCCCTTCATGTGAAATGAGGAAGGAACAATGCTGAAAGTATAAGAGAATGGAAAAATAAAGAAATTTAAAAAAAAAAAAAAAACCTAAAGCCCATAAGACAAAGTTACATTTCCAATTTTGAGGACTAGATTTAAATAATCTCAGTAAATGCAACAAAGAACTTTCTTAAAACACCCAGATTTCTGATCTGCTAAAAATCCTGGATATATGCTGATATAACCAACGGGCGGATCTTCTGGCCTCTGAGATGTTTGCCTTGAACCCTACAGTCCAGGGCCTATGGAAATCCAAGTACTTCCAAGTTTTCTTGAGGAATAGAAAGGAATGGAAGGAGTAGGAAGGCGTCTGATTCCAGGTTCTCCTTCCATGTAAACTATCTTCTCTTAGCAACATATTAAACCAAAAAAGACTCTCCTCCATTTTTTCACAGAAAAGAATCTATAGGGCGCCTGGGTGGCTCAGTGGGTTAAGCCGCTGCCTTCGGCTCAGGTCATGATCTCAGGGTCCTGGGATCGAGTCCCGCATCGGGCTCCCTGTTCAGCGGAGAGCCTGCTTCCCTCTCTCTCTCTCTCTCTGCCTGCCTCTCCATCTACTTGTGATTTCTCTCTGTCAAATAAATAATAAATAAAATCTTTAAAAAAAAAAAAAAGATAAGAATCTATGCACCCAGCACACTAATGAACATAGAGGATTTAGTGAAAATGGAGGCCAGAGGAGAAGGAGGAAGTTAAACTGCAGCCATGTGAAATTATGTAATGGGACCGTAAGCATCAGTATTCCAAAAAGATACTTCCGTCCCTGTACTAATGGGTTTAAAGATTTTTCACCTTTCACTCACTTTGCCTCAGTCTGTCCATCTTGCTGAGTTCTGGTACTTCATTCTTTTTCTCTTCTTTTCTCTTCTTCCTCTTAGAATCAGAGCAAATACTTAAACCTATCACCTTCAGAGTAACCCAAGGATAATCTTCTGTTGCCATTATGTAGCCCTCTCTCCTTACATTAAAACATTTATCAAGATATTTTCCCAAATGAGAAGCATTCTCTCACTAAAAGGAATTTTGATGCTACAGCTTTGGTCTCTTGACCTTCTTCCCCTCATTTCATGAACTAGTACTATGTACGTGACAATCTTTCCTGCCATCCATTGATTTTCAATTGTCCTCTCTTTCTGGACATGGAGGAAGACTTCTCTGCCCTCTTGAAATGGCATGTGGTCATATTGCTAATTACCAGTGGGTTAAGGGGGAAAGTCTTATAAATTGCTTTCTGGTAATTAGATTTGTAATCTGAGAAGAAATGTGCTGCTTTGTTGTTGTAAACTGTGGAGACCTATGGCTTGTTTGTTTCTGTAGCATAATCTAACTTCTTCTGTCCAACACAGTAATCTTATCACAAAGGTCTGGCATAACCCTTTGCTCCCTATGGTAAAAGATTACATTCCCTTAGATAGGTTTTACTGTCAGGGTATGACCACATAAAACAGGTTCTACCCTTTGCCAAGACGCCAAACCTGAAAAGGGATCATTTTTGAAGAATTTGCCCACCCATTTCCCCTCCCCAGCTTTGCCTCTGCTTGGACATTGTCAATCAAGGTCCTAATAAATGAAACTAACCAAGCACTTGCTTCCCAATTGCAAACAAAAAGATGACAGAAGGAAGGTTTCCCTACAGCAAGTCAGTATATTGGTTAGACTAGCTAATACATTGTGCTGTTTCTTTGTTCAGCTTCATCAATAGTTTACACTATCTTCAGTGTCTTTTTGTGGTTCATACCGCCACATCTGAAAATGAATTGAGAAACCAAAATAAGCAACTACTGTGTGTGAAGTACACTAAGAATGACATGTGTTCTGCAATTAGCATGTGATGAAATTTCGCAACTGTAAATGTACTAAAACTCCTTGAGGTGCACACATAAAACAAGTGAATTTTATGTTAGGTAAATAATACCTTAAAATGCCATTCAAAATGAATCCAGTGAAAAAGGTGATTGCTTTAAGTAAAGCATAAATTCAAAAGTCAACTACTGACTTACGTTGCAAGATTTTCATATTACTCTGCACATGAAAAAAGTACCACAAACTTCCATTTCAGCATTTCAGGAAGTATGTTGATGTCCTCGGGGTATTAATGGCTAATAACAGAATTAGTTCAGGTTTCCAATTAATGTTACATTTAAAGGTTCCATTGTGTTAGTTTAATATGGATAGCCTGTTTATGTAAATGCCATCGTTAGTGTCATTCTGATGTCTGTTAATGCATTGCATAAAATCAGGTAGATCACATATTTAAAACATGAAGGCATCTGGTCAGGGGAGTAGACCTTTAGTCTGTGTCATCTGAGTAAAGGGGAAGGTTCAAATGTCGGCACATTCTATCAATTGTCATGTATTAAAACTTAGGTCCAAGAGAGGAAGTTTCATTTCCAGTGCTAAGAAGCCAAGAGTGAAGGTGGAGGAGATGGAAACTGGCCTGAGGTACACACCTTAAGGTGAGACAGAAAATGGGGAAACTTCATATTAATTCATTCAGCAAATAAGTGTGTGGTGTGTGCCTACTCCATGCCAAGAAGTGTGCCCTGCACTGATGCTGCAGTGGTCGCTGAGTCTAACAGGTCACTCTCCAAAGGAGTGTACATCCTAATGGTCGAGAGGGATGCCCAATTCAATGTCAGAGCCCCTGAAGGCGAATGGGGACAGGGGTCCTCTGTGGAACAAAGGCAGAGTATTGTCATCAACAGGGCTGCCGAGGACACTGCAAGGCTCTGTGGTCCTCCACTTGTGGGAAAGGCGACTCGAGCTTCAGTGAGGGGTCAGGCATCTCAGGAGTTTGCAGTGGACACCCAGAGCTAGAATATGGTGTGTAAGATAATACTGAGTCTTATTAAATGAGAATATGAGAATGTTTAAAATTGCCCGCCTCCACTATGGGTTCATCCGAGGCCAACCATGAACATCTGTCCTCAATGAAGAGTTCTTATAGACAGTGAGCCCAGCTGTCAGAAACTATAAGGAGTACATTGACAAGAGGCTGTAGGGCAGTGGTTGAGGGGACCCTGGGAGCAAGAAACCTGGGTTTGAATCTCAGTTCTGCCACTTAGGAGCTAGGCAACTGGGCCTGTAGTTTAATTAGTTTTCTTATCTGTAAAAGGTCAATGATCAGAACGGTATCTAAATTACCGGATCGCTGTGATGATTAAAAGAGATGAAGTATGAACAGCACTTGGAAGACCACCTACCTTTCCTCAAACTCAAGACATGTTACCTGTTATTAAAGGATGCAAGGGCCTAAACTCCACAGCTGTAAATGTGTCTTTTAATCTCACTTTCCCAAGGAGGATCCAACCATAAACCAAGGAGAATGAGTCTACAGGCCATGCAAAAGCCAGCCTTACTACTGCTTCTAAAACTTAGTTACTGGGAAGTAATTAGCTGGAGTATAAACACCCACTAATATAGTGTTAGATGTAATTGAGCCCTCTAATACCCTGGTTTCTATTTCTGTAGAAGTCCACATACCAGAGACAACACTGTAGGAGCACTTCATATTCGATACTAATATAATATCGCACCTGCCCAGCACCACAGCTTGCATCACCTCTCAAGATGCTAGGCTTCACGAGAACATTCTAGACAGGGACTGTACATGGTATTAACCATGCAGAATGGAATTTGGGCTCAGTGAGCACATTTGTGACCTAAGGAGGTGATGCAAAAATGGGGAGCAGAGAGGGTTGCTGTACAGAGGAAGGAAGGATGGCTGAATGCATGGTCAGAGAGTAGGGTCCCTCTAAAGAGAATGTGTTCTTCTCACACTCCCCTTAGCTTCCTCTTTGACTGAAGTGGGCGTGGCAAATGGATTGGGAGACTTTAGCAAGCAGAATCCTGGCATTAGCCAGGCATCATCTTTTCTTTCTCCTTTACGAACTCCGTCTGAGCTACAAAGACAGAAAGAGGCAATGCTTCCAAAGCACTCTCGCCCAGCGTCGCTCTCAGATGTCTCCCAAACACTAAGTGGCTGAACTACAGGTGGTAGAGACAACAGCAAAAGCTGTGAATTGCTTCGTGAGCAGAACACAACTCTGTGATGGTTAATTAGACCTCAACCCGCCAGTGCTGGTCCCCCATTTACCAGCTCCACGTCCAGGTTTCTCTTAGCCTGTCAGCAGAGCCTGCCTTGAACCCATTCCAGAGCCCTCTTACTGATAGAGGTAATGAAAACTTGGATCTGTCCATTCCAAATCAGGGCTTCTTTGCTCCGTGGCATGGAAGATGCACAAAAGGGGACGCCATATTTGATTTTTATCAATTCCGACTCCCCAAGGACATTAGGCCTCTCTCAGAGGCTCAGAGCCCTTTGCATTTTCCCAATACCACATCTCTGAGTGAGTGTCAACGTTTAGTGAATTGTTTGCATGATTTTCTTTCTGTATGTTCACCAAAGTTTTACTATCACCTGACAGTAATGCAAAGGTGAATGTCTTCAAATTGTTGTTCAGGTGATAAAAGACCAGACTGATGAGTGGTTTCACACATTACAAAAATAAATAAATAAATAAGAAACTCTATCTTTCAAGTGAGGAGGTACAGGGAGAGAAGAAACTAGATATGTTTAGAGAAATTTTACACTTTGGATGGCTGGTCTTTTTTAATATATTTGTACAAAAAAATAAATAAATAAAAGGGGCCCACTGTAAAATATTTCTCTACATCTACATTCGTTTTGAGCTGCTATAGACTTTCAGGTTCTCAAAATATGACTTATCCAGTCTGGTAATGCATTAAAAATGTGCTGTGGCTTAAAAAAAAAAAAAAGAAAAAGAAAAGAAAAAAAAATGAGCTATTGATCTTAGAAGATTTTAATTTAGATTATTTCACTTAAAAGTGTAATAAATGGCAGGGCTCATGTTGAATCACTAAGACAGCAATTATTTTAAGAGTATCAGTCATCTGTGCTTCCATTTTAATCAAATCTCTTTATAGAGTTTTTAGACAGTATTTGAAATAACCACATAGCCTGTCAGTGAAAAGGTGTTTTGAGTTGTATGTCAAAAGTTGAAGAGAAATTAGAAAGACAACTCTTCGTTTTAAAAAACTAATAATGACAGATGGGCAGTTGCTTGTATTTTATTTGTGAGCAACTGTTGTTTTGAAAGGCTTTTCTTTCTTTCTTTCTTTCTTTCTTTTTTTTTTTTTTTTTGAGAGAGAGAGAGAAATGGTATAGTATCAACTAGAAAAATAACCCAGACTGTTTCTGAGTTAAATTTGCAAGGGTGAAAGTCTTTGAAAAATTAGGTTAAGAGCAGTTATATAATTTTGATGACCTCTAGGCAATGAATTCTTGGTCATGTTCATAAGAAAAAGGCAAATATAATAAAAAGAGAAAAGATGAGACAGACCCTGCTGTTAGCCTTAACTTGCAGTTTTACCTTGGAAGCCAAATACTTAGTCTGAAAGGCCTTTTACCTCTGACATTTTCAGGCTTCAGTGAAGATTTCTTTCAGGCCTTCATCTCTCGAGCTGAGACCATGAGCCCTCCCTTAATCCTATAAAATTCATTTAGAGTCATCTTTCCTGACATCTGTACATAAAGCAATTCAAAACATTAGAATATAAATCACATCTGAGGGATTCATCTGAAATTCTATTTCACTGTTTAATAATTAAAAGTTGAAAACCTCTCTGTAGCTTTATAGCACTCTCTAACAAGAATAAATTTTCTTGATAAGGCACCCTCATCCCAAACAGTGGAAGCCGTTGGCATATTCTGACAGATGAGTTTATTGATTAATAAATTCTATCCTCTGGGATGTGACTCTATGGTGGAAACTCTTATTGAGGTGTTGTTACATATTCAGTTCCTGAATCATTTACCCATTTACAAGTGTGTGAATTTAGCATAAGTGCCTCCATTTTCTTGTTCTTAAAATTGAGATGGGCAACAGTGCCCACTACACAGTGTTTTTGCAAGGATTGAGTCAGCATGAGTCAGCACAAACCTTGGTACACAGAGACCACCACCTATGTTGGCTACTATTATAATTGTTATTGGTTTTGTGTTGTTATTCAGAAGAAGCCTTATACTTCACAGAAATAAATTCTTTGCAAGAGAGGGCCTTCTAGGAGGACAAAAACAATGGTAGCAACAAGTTCTTTTCATTATTTGCTGAGTTTTAGGCATTTCTGGGAGTGTCACACCATTAATTTTCAAAAGCCTAAAAACCACAGCAGTATTCTAAAATATCAGGATCGTAGGCAACACTTTATGCGTGGAGAAGAGCTACGTGGCAGTATCAAGATTTCTGAAGGGCTCCTGACTGAATATTGGTCTCCTATATCCCTGACTTAGGCTTGAACTCACTCACCCACATCTGAGTACTTTCTACTGATAAAATCATTGCCCCTATTCTAAGACACATACTTGGAGAATAGACATATTAGGTCACTATTTCCTAAGGACAACTGGGTAAAAACTGAGTCATCAGACTTTTCCAATTTCACTGTAATACCTACATGAGGAGAAATTTTGATGATGGCAAGAAGAAAAAGAGTGACCTGGATGGCAGGCTACTCAACAGTGTGTGAGGTATGCTGGGAATAATGTGTAATTAATAATTCTAATTCTAATTCTTCATATGAAAATCAAGCAGACTTGAAAGTAATACCTGTAATTATTCCACTCTTGCATTCTGATATGTTTCTGGAGCACTAAAAAGAGTGGATGTGTGTCTAGGACACTGGGAATTTCCCGTAGTCTACCCTGTATTATGTCTAAGCCATAGCCCTCATGAGCAGGATGTCCCTTATCCCATTAACAAAGGAGCTCTTCTCCCCTCTGTAAAATCTCTATAAACTTTCCCCAAGCCATTCACATTAAAGCACACATTCAACACACTTTATAAGTAACAAACTATAGAAATGATCCCTGAAAGTATAGTCTTTCAACACACTATATAAGCAAGAAGAATATGCTTGCTCTGCAAATGCAACTTCCAGATAAATCCTTAATCCTTCTTTCCTATCAGTTTACACCCAAGCACCTCCTGGATTAAAAATCTGGCACCACCAATGGCTTTGCACCTGTGATGCCTCTGTCCAGAATGATCCTCTCAGATCTGGCCCTTTCTCATCACTGAGGTCTTGGTTTATCTCCCACTGCCTCACTGAGCATTAACTCAATGCTCGTAGAATGTGTAGAATGACTCTGTAGAATGTGGCTCCCCGTTCATGCCATCCCCCCCACCAATCACGTAACTTTTGAACTGTCTTCCACTTAACTGCTAACTGAAGTGAACCTATTTCACCTGTTTGTTTGGATGGCATCTGCATCCCTTGTCCAAAAGGAATCTTGGGGAAAGAAAGGACTTTGTTGGTCTTTTGCCTGGCACATAGTAGGTGCTCGATGCCTATTTGTGGAGTGAAGTAAAATTCTGATTATGGAAGAATAATCTAACATGAATACTTACTGCTACTAAAAACCAATGCAAACCAAAGGGATCCAGGGGGAAGGTGCACGGGCAAGAAGTAATTACCCAAAAAGGACAAAGAGAGTTGGAACAGAAGACTGATGGGAGAAAACAGGGCAGGCAGAATGGTAGACAGTGATGATACCTGGCAAAGATAACCTTGAGCAATTCACGAGTTTGCCCCCATCACATGCTAACTGTAGCAGTTCTTGCTGGCTTTCCATTTAGAGAAATGAAGAAGGTGATTATCTTGGAGAGCCTAAAATAGACTTGAGACCTCCTTATTCTCATTCCTGAGACTGCTCCAGGCCTCCCTGGCAGTCATTCCAGAGGGCTGACTTAGTCATTTTCATACAGCTATGGGATATATCTCCAGTCTATATGTCTCTTAAGGCTGAGAATCTGCTGAATGAGGGGAAGTGGGAACTTCAAACCTCTGGCTCACTGAACAGCCAGTTAATTCACTTTTTTAAAATGATGCGCTGTGTAATGGGAAGGCTAGGGATTTATAGATGGCAGGGGTCAGCTTAGCCTTTGATGGGGGAATTCACTCTAAGCGATTACCCCACCGCTTAAGTGTTCAGTAATAAAACTTAATTCCTTCAGATTGATTTTCCACTTTCCATCATCATCAAATCCTTGCTACTCCACTGAGTATACTCCCTTGCTGTTCAAAAGCAAGGAATTCAGAGAGCAAGATGGGAGGAGGTATGAAAAAGGAATGTAGGGCTTCAGTGATGGTTCTTAAACATTGGTTCTTTCATCCAAATCCTTGTCTGATTTCCTCTAATAATTATTTCAAACTGTAGATAAGCAGTATGTTGGCATTTTTCAGGAGAAACTTTCCAAAACACAGCAGAAAAGGAGGGAAAAAAAAAAAAAAGAGCTCAGATTCCTAAGTGGTATGTGTCTGAATTCTCTACTTTGATGGATAATAAAACAAGGTGTTTGTTCCCACCTGGAGCTAGTTCATCACTTTCTAGTGATCTATTAACAGTTTTCTACAACACTTGTAGATATCTCATAACCCAATGGCCTGAGAGTTTGCTAAAGGAGCAGGTGATAAAAATGCAATCTCTAAATAATCTTTCATGTTCTTAGTTTACAAATCTCTTTTGTTTTCCAAATCTACCCATGCTTATTGTCAGAACCTCTTTCAGAGGAACCTACCTATTGTATCATGAGTTATAATTATTTTGCATATTACATCATCATCCTAAAATAAATACTCTGTGAGGGTGGGAACCAAACCTGCCATATCTCATGGTTTTTCCCAGGAGTCAAGACCTCAATAAGTTTTATTGAAATGAATTGAATGGATAAAATGTCTGCTATAACCATTTCTGTATGTATATAGCTAAAAAAGCACTAGAACCTCTCTGCGTGCTGGCATGTTAGCAAAACTGTTATTCACATCTCTGAGTCCTAGAGATAAGAGTGCTTTAGCATAGAATCATAATGCAGGAACTTGTTCGATCAGAATCAAACTCCAGTTCCTGGGCAGCTAGGCTCAATATTACAGAGACCTCTCTAAACCTTAAATGTCCTAATAGCAATGCCGTCTTTTGGATGGCACTAACACTGTGTAACTTTTTTCCCAATAGCACACAAGAGAGGAAGGGAAGATATTATTCTCTTCATTTTTAAGGTAATGCATTGAGTCATAGCCTAGATAGTGAACTGCTTTCATTGCATAACAAGCATCAGAGCAGAAATCTGGCAACCCTTAGCACCTAAGTTTCTAGACTACTAGTTCATTCTTTTCCCACTAGCCTGCTCTATGACATATAGCTTCCTAATGCTGTCCTTTTCATACTTTCATGTGCATACAGATTGCCTGAGAATCTTGGTAATACACAAATTCTGATTCAGTATGTCTGAAGCAACACCTGAAATTTTGGATTTCTAATAAACTCCTAAGGGATGCTGAGGATGCTGGTCTCCAGACCACAATTTGAGTGGAGAGGTTCCAGTGGGCAGTGACCATGCTATCCTGTCTTTATATCTCCGCTGCTTGACACATAGTAGGTACTCAACAAGTATTTATTGACAGGGAAATAATGAATAACCAACCATGCTTGACCAACTTTTGGTATCACAGTGTTGAGCAAATAGTAAAATACTCAGGAAATAAGTAGTGAATTAAAGAATTAACTGAGCAGCCAATGCAATGAAACAAAGAAAGTGTTGACTGTGAAGAACTCCATGTGATCACTTGGTGGTAAAACAAAAGACTTTCAGAGAAGGAGCATCCTTGGAATACACCTCAGTGTTTGCCCTGTGCTAACTCTTGAGGCCATAACAACTCAGTTTACTTATATACTTTCATCCATCAGAATATGTTCTTGACCCTATACATAATATGATGACTTTTTCCAGGTGCTTTTTGTGCTTTGAAGACATTGTCTCCCTCATACTTTGGCCAAGATTCAACAAAGTATAACAATTTCCACATTCTCATTTTTGCCCTGGGGAAAGAAATCTGAGTTGTCCCAGTCTTTCCATCAGAGCTAAAATTAGAGCCCAGATCTTGTCACTCAGCTGATTCTGAAGGGGTTTTTCATATATGCCACTGCCTTACCACACAGAGTTCCTGTGTGGTGAACAGGGTTTTATACTTCAAATGAAATTTAACTGTTCTGAACTGAGTTATGAAATAATGGGTTCTATTATGAATAAGAGATGAATATGACAGAACTTAATTAGAATTCTCTGAACAGTTGGTGAGCTAGAACAATATAATATACATTAAGCCATTTTCTAGAAATCCCATTCTGAAGTCTGGGCACAAGACACTCTGACACTTTGAATCTATCTCAGGAAAGCATGAAAACACTTGTCATGTATAACAGCCTATGAATGGTGTTACCTCCACAAACTCCTAGGAACAGGACATTTTTCAGAAGTGGAGTTTTGTGGGGACAATAATTAGAAGAGAGAGGAATGGGATGGCCTGCCCTTCAGAGGAATGGGATGGCCTGCTCTTCATAGAGGGATGTAGGACATATGCTACTGCTTATATCCTAATCTCTGCAGCGTTACTCTTACCAACCTGGGACCACTGGGCTCTCCCCAATGCACAGATTAGCCCCATTATCTAAGACATTTCCAGATGTTGAGCAAGAAAGACATTTTTGGATTTGAGAACCCCAAACTCCTCAATTATAAAGAGAAAACTAAAAACAAAATAAAACAAAAATCCTCCACCAGAAGCAGAGATAATTTGCTGTGCAGCTGCCTGAAATCATGTAATTGGGACTCAGGTTCTCCTCCATCTCTCAGCTTTGTGTTCCTCCATGTTGACTTCACTATCAGGAAGGTGTCCTCTTGGGGTGTCAAGATGGCCGCCTACTTCTCAGCAGCCCTATTGGAAAGAAAGTGCCTCCTTGGCTAGCAGTTCACAGGATTCACTTCAATTTAGTGAGCTTAGTCCGCTTGCCCAAGGCTAAATAAACCAATCACCATCACCAGAGATGTATTCTTGGGCTGGAGTTTTGGAGAAGTAGCTCCCCAAAGGAAACTGGAGGAACTGTTACTAAAAAAAGAAGGAAGGGATGATGAGTATGCCAGCAAGAGAGGTCTGATATTATGTGTGATCTTTTATTCTGTCTGAATTCTGATAATTAGGTCTCTTCTTGTTTCAAAAACCCAGTCCCTAGCTTGAACACCATTTCTGATAACTGGCTCCCAAACTTTCTTTATATTTGGATCTTGTCTTGGTAGCCTGCCTGAAAATAACAATAATAATAGCTAGGAATATTTATCAAATACTTACTCTGGGCCAGAATTTGTGCTAAATGCATTATGTGTCTAATTTTATCATCCAAACAACTACAAGGATTTGTTTTATCTTAACTCTGTGTTTAATTGAGACAGCTGGGGCGCAGAGTTAAGGAGTTTTCCCAAGGTAACATGGCAAATATGAGAGGACCAGGATAAAAAGTTCTGTTTGATTTCAGAGTCTAAGCAATTAATCACTGTACTCTGTCCTCCCTACATTTTCATGGACTTGTCTACCATTAATGCTTGCCCGTCTTATGGCAGATCACTTGATATCTTCAGACCTTAGTATCCTCCTCTGTAAAATGAGAAAGAGGATACTGGCCCTGATCTGCCTATGTCATTTCTCGGGGCTGTTGTGAGGATTAGATGAGGTGATGTACATGTAGCATTATGATTATGATTATTTCTTATGTAATTAAGCAAAATTGCAGATACAGATATAGATTTGGATATAGAAACACACACATCACCCAGTTCCCATAGTCACTCACTTCTGGCTCCCCCCAGAACACACAGCCTTTTCAGCCAGTTCCCTGATCCTCTCAGACCCTATGGGACTCCATGTATTTTATCACCCCCAAAAGGTGAAGCTTCATTGTATGCCCAGTGTGTGACCTGGTGTCCGGCCACCTCCTGCAGGTTCTTTACTTTCAGCTTTTCACACCCCTGCTCTGCAAGTCTGACGGCCACTCCTGGGAGGACATCTTGCCTTTCCCTGGGTCACCATCCCCATGCAGTACACCGTGACATATGGCAACCTTATGTCATTCCTCCTGCTCATTTTATCTTTCTTGCCATTTACACCCACAGGACTGGAAAGATATCCTCAGCTCTGTCATTCAGAGTGAGGAAGGGACAGAATGCACAGTGTCAGACTTCAATTTCCACCTATTTGATGGCTTTTTTATTAAGCTAATGTTGCTGAACTCCTATAAAATTCAGGGAAGTGGAAAAAATCTGGACAAGTCTCAGCATTTCACTCTGGGGCCACCCTAAACATCCAGAGGAGTCACATCTTCTGTCTTCCTTCTTAGAGAGGGTTTTTTTTTAAAAAAAAATCAACATATTTTTATTCTAATAATCTTGCCCTGTATACCTACCTTATGAGGTATAAGGGGGATTTTAAGACTCAGAAATGCTTGGTACTAGAGTTTAGTGTTTCACAACAGAGAGGGCTTCGAAAAGTCAATAAAGAAAGGGTAATTCTGAACATCTTAATCACTATAATTGCTGAGCTGTCTCTTCTGTGAAGCATTTTCCTGACTGGTACCCAGGGTGACAATTCCTCTTAGATCATCCCCTCAATAGAATATCTTCCTTGAATTCTCAGTATTTATCCTTAACAGCACTAAGGCTTTTTGTTAAAGACTTTTTACCTTGGTATACAAAGTTGAAAGCACATGAGACTGTTGAGACAGCAATTTTTCAGCTTAATAACAGTGTGTCTTCAGCAAATGTAAATACAGATGTTGTAGTTTAAATGGGTGTTTCAGCATTGTCAGATAAGGGGCCATTCATTAAACACAAGTGAGCAAACAACTTCCCAGCCAAAATATACTCAGGGCTCTTGGGTGTTTATAAAATCTGGTTAGTAGCTTCTCTTGTTCTCTCCCATTTGTAGTGGATGGATTTCAAAGATGAATGGAACACTTCTTCCTGACCTGAGTGATCATGATATGTGATGGATGCACGGGAGGATTTTCTCAGGAGCTAGAAGTGAAGAAATTTGTCCCTATAGTCCATCACCATCTTTTCCCTAGTCAAGCTACTTAATTTCTCTGAGACTCAATCTTCCCATTTAGAGAATGAACAGCACTTTAACTTACCTCTTACCTTAATTTTCTTTGGAGAATTTTCTGTTCCCCACACTAATGAAATTTACATGAGGCTGTCCCCACACACCCTTCTTCCAAGGTCAGTTGTATGACAAAGGCCTGGCCAATCAGTTTTCAATCCCTCTGGCCACTATCATTGGTTCAGGTAGAAGCACCTGATGCAGAACAATCCAGTAAAACTCAACCTCAGGACTTTTGCTGGAACCATCAGTCAAGACCATCCTCATTCTATGGGATACCCAGTTTAGGAGAAGGAAAGCTAGAGCCATGGAATGCCACCTCATGGAGAGGGCCTGCCAGAGAGCAAAACTGACACAGAAGAAAGAAAATCATTAAACAAGTGGTTGACACTGAATCCAGGAATGTACGTTTGTTCAATCCCCAAATAGCCAACAGCTCCAAGACAGGATCACAATAGATGCTCAGTAGCAATTTGTTAGAGGAGTAGATAAGGACGTTTTAGATATGGTGTTGTTCAGCTTGTAGAGGCGAGCCAACAGGACTAAGGCCAAAGCTCCACACCCATCCATTTAGCTTCAAGGAATCTCAGCAACTTCTGGAATCTTCTCTCTGTCATGAAGAAGCTGTGTGTGGACACGGCTGCATACATGATCTTCACCCTGGCTTCATCATCTGTGAAAGTTGGGTAATAGTGGTTCTCTGAACATTTTTTTAGGATGGTTGTGATTATCTAATGGCACCATGAGGTAGGGATCATGCTCCATTCTTCTGTTCAGGTTGGGCACTGAGAGGGTGTCCTCTGAGCACTGTCCACTCCCTGGCTAAAGTAGCACTGACAATTCACCCTTTGGAGCCATTTATGGAGAGAGTTTTTGTACAAATAAAAATGGAAAAGTCTGAATGTAGCATATCAGACCTTCTGTGGCCATTGTTACATATCACTGTAAACACCATTCTGCTTATTCTTGTCATCTGGGAGCATATGATTTTAATTTGCCCATTTAAAAATTGGCTTCCTGCATGGATTTCCCATCCAGCAGTCCTTGTGCAGGCAAAATTCCTGTTAACTTTAATGAAAGTTTTAAACATGAAATGTTGCTAGGAGGTGGCTGATATTTTATTCATACTGCTGCTGATAGTTTTGAATGTTTTAATTGTCCCACTAATGCCCCAAGACTGATTAAGGAAGAAACATAGTTTTACTCATCAAAATTTTAAAAAAATTATACAATATTAAGTGATGCTGATAAATATTAAACAATAAATTTCCCTAGATCTTCTTTCGGTAAAAATTTATATCCCTAATCATATATTTCAGAGCAAGCCAATTAATACCAGAATGGTAAGATTATGAGAGTGAAGGAGAGATCATTGGAATGAACTTGGTTTTGCTGCACTTACTATAACTTTTGAAACTTTCTCAAAAAGCAAAATAAAAGTTACAATCCCAACCCCAAACCACTGTCTTTGAATTGTAGTTGATTTTGTAATGACTTATCCTGTAGATTTTTCAATGTTAGTTACTGCTGTTTTTTAGCTGAGCAGATTTGGAGAAGTTGCATTTATGGCTCAAATATCCAATCTAAATTTGGTTCTCTGATAGCAATGGATGGATGACTCTCCTCTCATAGGAATGATGGAACTTGGATCGTTGTGTCAATCACAGATAGTGGACGTCTGGCCCCAAATAATAAAACTCTGCACTAAGAGATGGTATCGTCTCCTTCCCTTAAATAACAATCCGCGTTTCTAGCTGGTATAAGAATTTCATCTTCAATAATTGATCACTGTGACAGAAAATCGGTTGTTGGCAAACCATGTTTAAAATTATATTATTCAATCGTTCTCATCTCAGAGACACTTTCCATCTGCTCCTCAAATCCAATGCACATAACAAGACACAGGTTCATTCATGCCATAACTGATTACCATTATTTTTAAAATTTACTTTATTTTTTAAAAAGCAAAGGCAAGCTTTCCTCTGAGTCCTCATGGCCTATATTTTATATTTTGATATTAAATTAAATACAGAGTCAATATGGCATCCTGCTTTGGTAATAACACAAAATGTTATCAAACTCATTTTAACAAGAGTGATGTCCTGGCAAAGATACACTGTCTATAAATCTGTTTATTTTACACAGTGGAAATGAATAAAGAAAGACTCATAATACAAGAAAGTCAATCAGGGGCCATATGAGAAAGTCTTGGGATGCTCTGCTCACCCCATTTCTGTCATCTAGAGATTTATCAAAGAAGATATGGTATTGAAAGTAGGATCATGTGGGCCAAGTTGCATTTTCCTCTGAAGAAAATGCTGATGACTAAGTGTTAATACAGATAAAATGGTGTTCTTCAGTACAGCATATGGGGGTCATGCATGACTGGAGAGAACATCCCATTGGCATCACTGCAGAGGTGACAGGTGTATCACAAGCCAACTAGCTTCCAAAAGAGAAAATGCCAGATCATTCTGCCATGGTGCAGGCAAGATGTAATCATTCTAGAACCATATGCATGGTTGAGTTCCATTTTTAAAGGTATTTGTTATTTGGTGTCTAAATGGGCTGGAGATTCCAAGGGGAAATCAAATGGTCTAATTAGAGGTAGTATAGACTAAGAGAATGAACAGTGGACTGAGAGCTGATTCAAGTTCTGGGTCCTGCACTGTTGCTAACAAGCTCTAACCTTTAGAAACTCATTTGATCTCTGTATCCTCATCCGTAAATGGTTGGCCAACAATGAGAGCTGAATAAAGCCAAATCCAGCACCAATCTAACAAAGAGTGATCACTAAAAAAGTATCCAAAAATGTTGATGTGCAATGAAAGTGAAAAGAAGCCCCACTCCTGTTCTCACATTCTTGACATCGCACCTGAACTGCCATGCCTTTGTAATTGGAAATGTAAGCTGGAAATGGAAAATAAACGAGACGGGCATCGGTAATGGTAGGTTTCCTGCATCAGTTCCGCTGGCCTGTAGGATCCAGTTATTCCATCAAACACTAATCTGGGTGTTGCCATGAGGATATTTTGTAAATGCCATTAGCATCTACAATTGGCTCTTGTTAAGTAAAGGAGATTACACTCAGTAAATAATATGGATGGTCCTTACGCAATCAGTTGAAAGGCCTTTAGAGTTAAATCTGAGGTCTTCCAGAGAAGAAGTTTTGCCTTAGATGCAACAGTGAGTCATGAAACACAACATCAAAATCTAATGATGTACTGTATGGCGACTAGCATAACATAATAAAAAATGGAAAAAAATAATAAAACTGCAACATGGGGGGGGGGCCTGGGTGGTTCAGTCCGTTGTGCATCAACTCTCAATTTCATCTCAGGTCATGATCTCAGGGTTGTAGGATATAGAGACTTGAATTGGGCTCCACACTCAGTGGGGAATCTGCTTAAAGATTCTCTCCCTCTGCTCCTCCCCCACTTGCTCTCTCTCTCTCTAAAATAAATTAATCTTAAAAAAAAATTTGGGTGCCTGGGTAGTTCAGTCATTAAGCATCTGCCTTTAGCTTAGGTCATGATCCCAGGGTCCTGGGATCAAGCCCCGCATCAGGCTCCCGGCTCTTTGGGAAGCCGCTTCTCCCTCTTCCACTTCCCCTGCTTGTGTTCCCTCTCTCTCTGTATCTCTCTCTGTCAAATAAATAAATAAAATCTTAAAAAAAAAAACTGTGACATATAAATCTTTCTTCAGTTTCCTGTCCTATAGATTTCAGATTTGCCAGCTGCCACAATTGTATGAACTTGTTTTTTAAAATAAAACATGCATAAATATATATTCATATATATGATTATTAATACCTAACCCACTCCCTAGCACCAAAATCTATATCAGAGACTAATGATATTAAACCTTGGGGATCTGGTTTATAAGTATTTTGGTAAAATTTATAGAAAGCCTATCCATTTGACATTCTGTATAAACTGGTGGCTCTCACAAGGTCCCATTCATTTTTTACCATAAAGCCTTTTTCAAAATATCCCAAATGATGACTTGTGATCACCAGGTACTCTTCTTTTTTTATTGAGCTTTCCTAGACTTAAGATCAGAGGCTCTTACTTTTCTCTCTCTTGTGATATCAACATACTCATTTTGCTTTGAAATATATATTTCTTATTGAATAAAATGGTATTGAAATGGAAGGTAGGGTTTGGAGTGGGACACTGTGATACTTGTCATGTTACTTAACCACTCATCACTTCATTTTCAAAGAAGAGAATATGACATTTTAGCTGAGACTTGAACAGGAAGTAAGAACCTGTCACTCAGTGATCTCTGTGGAGTGAGAGAAGAATCGGCAACTACTGATCTAGACAAAAGAATCAGCAGGTGCAAAGACCCTCCCGAGAGTACAAAGATGTTCAAGAAGAAAACAAAAATGGTTTGGCTGGAGGCATACCATGCCTAAAAGTTATGAGGAAAGATATATATCCTATACTTTATAAGTATATATCTTATACTTTGTAAGTAGAAGCTGTTCCTACCTCTAGCATGGCGACTCAGTTTGCTGATAAATTGATTCTCTCTACTAGAACTTTATCCCCAAGTATAACCTATTTTGGTATTTCCGACCATATACAGTCATTTTCCACCAAAACTCTGTGTACCCAAGTAATTTCATTCCCCACATGGTGTCTTCGGTTTCTAACAGTGTAATGGAAGACTATTATGACAGTCCCTCAGAAGCATTATACATTTTTACCTTTTACCCCAAAAGCCAATTATCCTTCCCATTCCTTGCTCTTCTCAGAACTTCCTCCAAAACATCTCTCTCCTTTGCTGTGGTGCTAACAAAACGGAACAGTCCTTTTTTTAAGAACAGTGTTACCAAAGACCATAGAGACAATGTCCCCAGTATGCTGTGACTTGGTGTTGTTTTGTGTGTGTGCCCCACCCCAAACAGTCTGTTTATTTTCTGTTACTGAATCCCATTACAAACATAAATATGCTTTTCCACCCATTATTGCCATGCCATACTTGCAGCCGGCTTTCTAGTATTTTCTTGCTCACTTACTGTCTGTTTCAGACATCGTCTCCCCAGGTGGTGTTGCCCTTTTTTGAATTGCATCTCAACTTCAATTCTGCCCATACTTTCTGCTATTTTATGGCTGGAGGCATTTCTCAATTATTTCTGTATTCAGCAGAATCTTGAGGAATCCAGCCAACTGTGAGCACTTAATCCTAAGTGAATAAAATCAGAAATTCTTAACTGTGATGTTCCCAAGGCAAAACTCCATTAGAAAACCCGAGATAGGGAGGAGGCCAAAGGCAGAACATTTGAGAACAGAGCCCCAAATGCCTTGACTCATGAGCCTGGAGGCCTAGGTTTGATCGGGGTCTCACTCTACATCCTAGGTGGCCCTGAGCCAGCCATTTCCCCTCTCTGGGGCTGTTTCGTCTTTTATAAAACAAAGACTAGAACTATTAGTAGTTTCTAAACATTGTTTCAGCACTGGAAATTTTTGTAAAAGCACGTTTATATGTAATTCTGGTTGCACTCAGGGAACAAAAATGGCAATGCTGGAATCTGGAGTTGGGCCTTCTCAGTCCAGCTACCTGCTCACACCCTTGACAGTCCACCATGGAACCCTGGGAATCCTCAGAATACAATTTATAGACCCTTGGGCTAGATGACTCTGTAGGTGCCTTTCCACTCTCTGGGTCTATAAGTAATAAGTTGTATCCAGGGGAAAGGAATGTGCAGGTAGAATACAAGGAAGAATTAAAGATAGAGGATAGAAGAAGCAAACTAATGTTAGTTGAGAATCTGTTATGTCCAGACACTGACAAGATCAAGAGGGGGTCACAAGACCTTCATTAAGAGAAGGAGATTTGAGTAGATTCCCAACAGAAGTCTATACTGCAACATACATCTCTGCCAAAAGATAACCCATATATTTCTGACTTGAAAGCAAAATTACATCTCAAATATAATTGAATATCCACATCTTTCCTTCTTTGATTACAATATTCCATCCACCCTTCCCCACAAGAGCATTGCTGAGCATTCAGTGTCCATCTCGTACATTCAGTAGCAGTTTACCTGACATAGCTTTGGGGCAAGGGAGAAGCCATGTTCTTTCTCAAGAACGGGACTCCGTATGAAGACAAAGGTTAAAGTAGGACAGAAATGTTCATACTTTGTTGGAGCTTTTGAGCATTTTTAACATTTCTATTGTTGCACCAGGACCAGGACAAAGAGAGGTGGGTCTGCTGACTTGTCCTGGTTAGTCATGGTGCATATTCATGACTTTATGTGTGATAAAACCATTGAAATACATAGAGAAAACTTCATCCCTCAAAGCATATATTCACAGAAAAAATGAGACCATCTTCAGCTTAAATTCTACTTTCTCAGAGAAGTCTTCATTAACCAGATGCTCCGATTTTAAGTTAGGTGTCCCTGTATTTCACTCTCTTGAACCTTGTTACTTACCTTCATAGAATTTATGTAAAATTTTCATCATGTGCTTAATTATTTAACACTGGTTCCTCTTCCAGACTGCAAGTTCCGTGAAGGAAAGAATGAGGTCTGCTTTATTCACTTACCTTCTTTACTTCTCTGCCTCTCTACTAGGACATGAGTTCCTTAAAGACAGGCCATGCTAATTTTTCTTAGTATCCGCAGCTCCTGGTGGCACTAGGAAAGCAAAGAAGTCGCGTGATCCAGGACCCCATGGTTTTGTGTGTGGACTGGAAGTGGGGAGAGGTCTGGGCTTCGAGGACAGGCAGAATGCAAGGTTAAAATACTGCTAGGAAAAACTTGCCTGTCCTCATGGGACAATATACCATCCCCCACTTGGCTACTTTTCTGTCTTTAGTCCCCAGTCTCACTGCTCCCTGAGAGTAATAATGCCCTTTCTCTTATAATAATGGTACTAATGATGATCAGAGTTTAAACTGATACTTATTTATTGCTTATTACTTAGTAGTTATATATATATATATCTATTTTTCAAATACTAGGTGCCAAATACTATTCTAATAAATTTATACTATTAATTTAATAACTCATGCATGTGCTCTCTGGAGGCTGGAAGTGTGTCAAGTGTGGTTTGCAGAAACCTGGAAGAAGACATTTCCTTGTCTTGAAGGTTTACTTGTCAGAAGTCAGGGGCAGGCCATTGGCATTAGAAGCATCCAGTAGCCCCAGGCCTAGACAGAACCAACTGTCTTCCACTTAACAACTAAAGCAAAAGTATAGGATGTGGGATAGCAAGGAGACAACATTCCTCAGTGCAACTCTAATCATTTGGAAGCAACAACTGGATGTTTTGTAAGAATTATTCATCTAGGCTCAGCAAGAAGTGCCTCTATTGATGTAGCAATACCAGCCACAGACAGGGAGAAGGAGTGGTCTCCTAATGTATTCACGAAACCCCCAACACTTTTGAGGGGAAGGCAATTTCCTCCTAGCCATGCCTCTGCAAAAGGAAAAATTCAAACCCCATCAGTACAGAAGAGAGTCTACAATATGAACACTGCACTTTCTCCTTTCCAGAATCCTTGGCCACAACCCCAACCATACAAACTGTTGTAAGAAAATGAAATGATGGAAAAATGAACCCAAAAATATGCAAAGAAAGAGTTGAAAGCTGTTGCTATCTCTAGAACAGCTCAGCATTTTAGCTCATCACACCCTTAGGAGAAATTTCCCTGAACAATCTTCTCCTGACCTCCTGTTCTATGACGCTGCAGGCTTTTATACATTTACTTTGTAGTACTAGGCACATCTTGTAATTACTTAAATTTATGATCAGTTGGAAATCTCACATGCCTCCCACTGGACAATGAGCTGAGCTCCATGAAGACTGAAACTCTGTTTTGCATCATCAAGTCCAGTATCCACCCTACTTCCCAGCAAGCAGCAAGCCCCCAATAAATATTGAGTATGTGACTAAATGAATGAATGAAGCAATAGAATTTTGGAAAAACTTATTGACAAGTTTTGACTGTCTTACTCTCCCCTGGGACATCATTTGTAAAAATGTTGTTGTTTTTAAGTGCATTTTGCAATTAACTCAGTTTGGGAGATGAGGAAAGCAAAACGAATGCCAAGTTTGTTTATATCAAGAAAGTACCATTCTAACAAAAAATAAGCACATTTTCCTTTTTTTCTTTCTTTCTTTCTTTTTTTTTAAGCAGCCTCTGTGCTCAGGATGGAGCCCATCATAGAGCTTGAACTCACGGCCCTGTGGTCAAGACCTAAGCAAAATTAAGACTCAGATGCTCAACTGAGCCACCTACGTGCCACATAGGTCCATTTTTCTAACAATAAATCCTGCAATTAAGAGAGTTTTACTCTCTAATGTTACTTTAAGTATTTCAATAGGACAAAACAGTTGGGCAAATGAAAGTAGTCCCTCCCACTATCAATAACCAAACCTCAAAAGTGTATAAGCCAAAATAATATAAGTTCCTACGTCTGATGTAACAACTTTGAGGAATATGGGCCATCAAGGAGCAATGGGAGAGAAATAGCCTAGAAGAAAGCTATCTTTAGACCAGACTGATAAGAATGGGGACACATTCATCTTATCTGGTTGAAGATTCAAACCCAATCTCAACTCCTTTAATTTTGTTTTAAAGTAAGCTGCTGCAGTTGGGGGTCTTGAAGTTGTCAAGCCATGATCTAACAGGAGTCCTAGACATAGTCATCACCAGCTACTTTCATTCCAAGAGAAGGAAGATAGTTAGGCATGTCTTACCTCTTGACCAGGATGGGAGATTAAAGGAGAAAGAACTCAAGAAAGCTGGGTTCCATACTTTGTTAAGAGCCTGGTATTAAGGGCTTAATTCTACCAGCTCCTTGTAAGGATATGTTAGGGAGGACTGAATGAGGCTAGTAGCCCAGTCCTTGATACCGTTAGCTAACATAGGGGACATCTGACACATCCTCCAGCAGAATGCAACCAATGGTAAGAGCAGAGTAGAACCCAGAATAAGCCAGGCAACCTATAAAATGCACTGGTGATTCAACTAAGTTGTTTCTCACTCCAATCCCAGATGAGGAGACACAACACAATTCCACCAACACAATGGAGCCTTGCTCACACAGTATCCATGGTGGGCTCACCTCGCTGTCCCCCAGGGGCAACATGAGAAGCCTCCCGAACTTGTCTCATGTGAAGCACACACTCATCTGTGCTTCCCAGGCTCAGCTTCTTACCCTCTATCCATAGGCTCAGCTGTGCTTCTCTTTCTAATCTATCTCTAAGTCATAGTCACAAACGGGCACTCCAGAAATATTTGTTGAATGAGTGAGTATTCACATCATCATTCTATTAATCTGGGCCAGCTACATATTTGCAAAATGAAAATATGGGGTCTCATTTAAAAATCAGGAAGGGCGCCTGAGTGGCTTGGTCCACTGAACATCCAACTCTTGATTTCAGCTCAGGTCATGATCTCAGGGTTGTAGGATCGAGCCCCACATTGGGACTGCGCTCAGTTCAGAGTCTGCTTGAGACCCTCTCCTTCTTCCTCTGTCCCTCCCCTCTTGCTCACACACTCTCTCTCAATCTCAAAAAATAAATAATAGGGGCTCCTAGGTGGCTCAGGGGGTTAAAGACTTTGCCTCACGTCCTGGGATCGAGCCTCAGCAGAGCGCCTGCTTCCCCCCCTCTCTCTCTGCCTGCCTCTCTGCCTACTTGTGATCTCTGTCTGTCAAACAAATAAATACAATCTTTAAAAAAAATAATAATAAAAATAAACTTTTTTTTTTTTTAAGATTGTATTCATTTACTTGACAGGTAGAGAGGCAGGCAGAGAGAGAGGTAGAAGCAGGCTCCCCGCTGAGCAGAGAGCCCAACACGGGGCTCAATCCCAGGACCCTGGGATCATGACCTGAGCCCTTTAACCCACTGAGCCACCCAGGTGCCCCAAAATATAACTTTTTAAAAAAAATCATACAAAAAAGTGTAGTTAAAAGTACTCAAGTACAGTGCTTTTTCCTGTATCTTCTCTCTCAACTTGTCATGTTGTGCTCTTATTTGGTGCTTCATTTGCTCTCAGCAAGAAAAATTAAAAATTTAAATTATTAGCATGAACTTTTCTGTCTGTATCATGCAGTGAGTTTTAAATGCAAATATAAGAGCATTTAGTTCATATGTGGAGTCACTGAAATTGCACAATCTGTACTTTGTAGCTCATACAAGCCCTTGTATTCTATTCTTACCAGAACAGTGCAAGTGCCACACAGAGCTAACTCAACTGTTTTCATCATGTTCTTGTTATAATTCTACTGGTACGCATACTTGAGGCTCACAGGTGATTAAAGATGAGTAAGGAAACTGAAAAAAAAAGGAAGAGTTGGTTGTCTTATTTTTCCTTTTCCTTCTAGGTTATCATTTTCAGCATAAGTGATTGGCTAATACAGGGAGATAAATAAGCAAGAAAAGCTACAATAGGATTTCTTGGTCCTTTATGCTTCTTTGAACACCATTGCCTGTCCCTAAGAATCAGAGTGAAGACCCCATGAGCCTTCATTCTAAGGCTCTACAATGTACGCAGTATATTAGCAATTGGATCAGCCCCCAAACTACCACCCACATCTAGGTCAACTGAATTGTTTTCACAGGCCCATAGAAATACCTTTATTTTATTACCTTGTAAGATTTGTCTGTGGCTAGACGTAAAGAGGAGGAAGACAATCAGGGAAAGAACACAACAAGATATTTCTAATTTTTATCCATCGTGTTTCTAGTCCCAAGGGTTCTAAACTGATTAAACACAAATAAACCTCTTAACCACTGTGGCTTTGTGGGGTTCTCCAGGGCTCATTTCTCTTACCACTAAGATAATTCAATTCAACAAATATTTATTGAATTTTACCATATGCTTGCTGTGTCAATGCCAAGATCAACTAAGGAGGCAGAGCAGAAGCTGAAAGCCAGCTGTAAATCAAGATTTTCTCCCTGGGAACCTCATGGGTATTTAGCAAAATGGAATAAAAGGCTTCTGAAACATAAAGGCGAGATTCTATACAGAAAAGCATGCCCCTATTTTCAGCGTGTGCACAATTGCATACTTCCTCACCCTGAAATTGGCTTTGTCAGTACCCTTTCAAGATAAATTACAGTAAGAAAAGGGACTAGAGACGTGGTAAAGAGCTTTGGCTTTCTCTCTTGGACCAATTGAAGCTAGAGAAGTTACCTCAGGAATTGCTGGCTACATATTCCAGACAGACGGCCATGGTTTACCTTGAGGGCAAGTGTTCAGGCTTCTGCTGAGGTGAAGGGAACCTGTCAACCTAACAGGAAGGAAGGAAGGAAGAAAAAGAAAGGAAAAAGAAGGAGAGAAAGAAAGAAAGTTAGTTTCAGATTAATGGCGAACAAAATCTGTTTTGTGTCCCAAGGGTGAAGAAAGGATTCGAAAAGAAATACTTCATTCATCCGGTTCATCCTAGAAATATTTCTGAATAGCTACTCTATATGTCAAGCATTGAGCTGGGTGTTGCAACAAAACTATAAATAAGACATTGGTTGTTCCCAGGCGCTACTCTCAGCCTAGTGGCAGAAATTTTACATAAAAAGCAAATACAATACGATGTGACAAGTATATAAGGCTGAGTATGGGTGTTATGAGGAGGCATCTTAGGTGCTGGCACAAAATCCATGCCTCCGCATTCAGTAGCTCCTAGCACAGGGTGGGTGATTAATAAATATTTGGAGAGTGCATGAGCGAATAAGAGAAAACAAACTTCTCTGAGCTGTTCATAGGTAAAGTCTAGTCTTTAAAAAATGCATTAGGAGTTACCAAGATTGTTCGATGCAGAAAGTGCAAGTGCAAAATCCCAAATGCAAAAGACAGCAAGGCATGTCCAGGAAAGTCCAGAGAGAGAGAGAGCTGTGGCCAGACTGAGGAGTGTGAGAAGGGAGAGGTGAGAGATGTGCCTGCAGAAGTCAGCAGGAGTCGAGGAAAACAGAGCTTGGGATTTCATCTCTGGTATTGGACTCTATGCAAAGGGAAATCTGCGCCCCTGTGAGGCTGGAAGCAGGAAAGGAATGTGATCAGATTTGTATTTTAGTAAACACTCTGGCTGCAGCATTGAGTATGGACTTTTAAAGCAGGAGCCCACCATTGGAGGGTATCGCCCAAAATGTTAAAGTGGTACAGCCCTCCAGTTTCCTTCCCCTAACCCTCCTCCCAAGACATACCTAGAGTGCTCTTTTCTGGACGGAAGCCTAGGAGGAGCACTTCTTCTTTTCCCAGCAGGAATAAACCTCTTGACTCCTGACTCACAGTTGAGAGTTCCCAGGAAGATATAAAAAAGCTTTATAAGGGTAATCCTGGGGACTCTGGGATCGCCAGACCATCAGGAGCTAAGTAGAACCGATGTATCCTTTCAACAAAATCTTGGTTTGGAAAATGGAGTGTCTGATTATAGTTGATTCTCTGTTTTTTTGTTTTTGTTTTTGTTTTTTTTACATCAAATATGAGGAACATTCTCAAAAGAGCAATGATTTGATTCAATTCATATACAAGGAAGAAAAACCAGTTCCAGGCTGATCGGGGATTTATCCCTGGTCAACCCTTATCCAGAATCCTCAGACTCTCTTGTTGTTACTTGTTCTTTCTGCTTGCCCAATAAATACTTTAATCTTCTTTATTATATATCCAGAAGAACTTTTAAATTGTCTTTGATGCCTTTGTACAATTATTCTACAGAAGCTCCTTCTAAAAGGCCACACTCTTGGAGTTATACCACTCAAGTTCAATTTCTGGTTCCAGCACTTAGTCACTAGATGACTTTGGGACAAGTTAATTCGACCTCTGACTCTCTGTTCTCTCATCTTTAAAATGGGGATAATAATAAGTTCTTGTCTGCTAGGGTTATCCTGAGAATTAAATTAGACAGTTCATAAGAACCCTTTAGAACAATGCCAGCCACATAAGAAGGGCTCGATAAGTGAAAGTTATTATGCTATTGATGGTATTTGTCCAGATAGGACTCTCAGATTTTTGTCTGTACCCCTTTTCATACATATTCCTCTATCTCATGACATTCCAAAGATAGTTTTGAAGTAAGTTGCTCCAGGTTTGGGTAACTCTAAGTGTACTTCTCACATTCAGAAACAACTTGCATTTCCATTTAATGTAGACATCAATAATGAAATCTCTAGAGGATGAGTGATTTCCACGAATTTTTATTCATTACAGAGAGTGAGTAGGTGTAATGATGAGAAGAATTGGCTACAGGATCAGAAAGACATGGTTTTAAATCCTCTCTCTGCTGAGTACTATGAGTAACAGAGTGATCTTAAGGAATTTACTAACCTCTGGTGTTTCCCCATCTGTAAAAACAGGATTGTTCTGAATGCTTAATAGTAGAGTGTGTACAAACTTCCTGGCACATAGCAACTGCTCAATAAATAGAAGTTGTAATTATTTTTTAAACTTACTAAAAAAACCAAAGGAAAAATGAAAATTTTGTAGCCCAGTTGCCTTTTCTTCTTCTCAGTCATGTACATATTTGTTCCTGAAATAGCCATGTGTTCTCAAAACCTCATCAAAGGGAAGATTTGAACATTTTAAAAAATAATAGAAAATCTCTTTAGGGTTTATATTAGTTGTTTCACATAGCTCAGAGCCATTTTGCCTAATATGAGCCTATTATCGGGAAGGAGTCAAACACCCTTCATCCAATAATTTCTTGGTTATTATTTCACAAGGAGAGAAATCAAAGTCAGATTCACATGAAGACTCTCTTCTTCATGACTCCATGTGGCAAGATGTGCTTGATTTTAAATAACTCCCATAGAAGCCAGTTATATATCTGGTGGAGAGACTGTATGAGAATCAGAGAATCTCATGAGCTTGATATTCCCAATATGCCCACTTTGGAGCAATCATTCACACCTAGGAAAAAACTAAATTGCAGGGATTTACAAAACATAAGGAGGATTAAAGACCCAAAACTTCCACTGGAAAAGGTAGTGCTTCTTGTGTGGAGAAAAATGGAATTTCTAGAGAATGCATCTTGGCTTGACCAAGGCTACACAAGGGAGACTGTGTGCAGAGGGTGTACTTATTGGGGCAAAGGAGAGACATCCTCTAGGACTACCCTAATGAAACTATAAGTGCTTTCTTATTTCTTTTTTATGTGATACAAGGAACAAATTAGATATTTAAAGTCATAATGTCCCACCTGTACTGCTTAGAAATTCAGGAATTCATCCCTACTGCAAAACTTGGGGAAGAGTTACATGGTCTGCCGCCACATCCAGGCAAATGGGCCACCAGACTTCTCCCTGTGGATGACTTGGGAAGAAATTCTGACTGCCAGACTCCGTAAGCATGA
This sequence comes from Mustela putorius furo, assembly GCF_011764305.1. Taxonomy (NCBI): domain Eukaryota; kingdom Metazoa; phylum Chordata; class Mammalia; order Carnivora; family Mustelidae; genus Mustela; species Mustela putorius. Next base: position 19,625,077 of record NW_025421322.1, on the reverse strand, counting down.
GACATTAGGAAGCTGATTGCTTTAGTCTTCCCCTCTTCTCCACTTGTCTGCCTACTCCCAATAGATTTGAGCGAACCCAAGAGTGTAGAATAGGAAAAGAGAGTCCATCCATACTTCATTGACCTGAAGTGGTATCACCTATTAAATATATTCACTATACTATTCTCAGAGAAATTTACAGCCAAAAGTATTTTAAGTCTTGGCGTAGAGTTACATATATAAAGGCTTTATTACTTAACCTTTGTGTTCTTGTTTTGGGACTGGCAAAGCCCAGGACACTTATCTTGAAAGTGTCCTGAAGATAGGGACTTGGACGAAGCTAGTAGGAGGCCATCAGGAACACTGAGGACATGGATGACATTGTGAGTGTATTTATTAGTTAAGATACACAAAGATAGGCTGTGATGGTAGATTAACCCCAAATATCAATGGCTTCACACGATGAAGGTTTATTTTTCACTCATGCCACATACTGCTACAGGCTTTGCCATTTTCTAGCTTCACAATGGCAGAAGAGAAGTGTCTTGGGTTCAGCTACCTGGAAAACAGATCAAGAGGATTTTGGTGCAGAAAGCTTATCAGGGAGTAAACTTGGAAATGACATCTACAAGAGGGACAGAAGTTGGTTGAGCAGAGAACTGCTGAACTGTAATGGAGTAACAACAGAGATGTTGGCCAACCCCATGGGAGTTCTGGAGCTGGAATGATTGTTCAGAGTTGTCTCACCTTACAGCAAGGGTTCTAGGCCTTTATTACACCACACCAATCTTCTCCATTAATTCAGATTCCTAGGCTCTACATTATTCTAGTATGTCCTAAACTGTGGCATTCAGTTCTCTTCAAACTGCATATTCTCAACACTTCTCATCATCATAATAAATATCTGTGCCTGGTTTCCTACCAATTGCCTCTCTTTGGGCCTTTCAGACTGGTCTCCTTAACCACCTACCTGATTGAATTTCTGGTACCTGAAATCCTGAAACCTTGAGACTCAGGCAAAACCACTAAACTGGGACAAAAAGAAGCAGATAACTTCTCAACCTTAAAATTCTATGAAAGTATATTTTCTGTGATCAGCTATTTTTTCCTCTCTTAATCACTTGATTTTTTTCTCACTATCCTTGTATATACACATTACTTTTCATCATCATGAAGTTATTACATGCTTCATCTAGACAGTGTCCTGTGCTTTAAGGACCTAAACCAATTATAATTAAAGCAGGCTATGGATCACTGCATATATGGCATTACTCCTTGGACACTATGTAGCTATTAACCTACTTTAATAATTGACTGAGACTATTGATTCTTTAAATATAGCTATATGTTTCTATCTTAGTGGAACCAATTATAGTTTATATGCCTGTTGAAGAACAGCTGACTTCTGAAAACTCCACCCTGTATCTCAGGGAGTTGAGAAATAATGAATGACAACTATATGACCTATAACCCCAGGGATGACTGGGGGTGGACAACTGCTTGAGTCCAGCTCAAGCACTCCATGAGTATCTCCACTGAAACTGTACCTAGAGATGGAGAGAGGGCATGAGAAAAGCAGGAAACACTAATGGAACAAGCCATCCCTGATCATTTCATTCATTACTTCTCTGGCTCCAGGAGGAATTTGAGACTGTCACCCATGATATACTCATTTAAGCCAACAATAAAACGAGATAGCTCTGCAGTTTAAAACACAAACAAACCAAAAAAAAAAAAAAAAAAAAAAAAAACACCAATGATTTTGGGGAAAGATATGAAGGTAGATATAATGAAGCTGGGTTAAATATTTAACTAAAAACAGTTTCTGCAAAGGCAATTATCTCTCACACAAAACAGAGTAAAGCCAAATTTTAACAAGAGTTTGTAAAATTCTATCAGATGTAAGTTTAAGGAGAATATGGCAGTTACGATCATTGATTTTGAAGCAAGAAGAGAAAGGAATGCTGAGTTTGCATCTTGTCTTGTGCCACCTTCTGCTTATGTTCCCTTGACTTCCATTTAGTTGGTTTTTAAATTTAATTTAATTTCTTTTCAGCGTAACAGTATTCATTGTTTTTGCACCACACCCAGTGCTCCATGCAATACGTCCCCTCTATAATACCCACCACCTGGTACCCCGACCTCCCAGCCTCCCACCACTTCAGACCCCTCAGATTGTTTTTCAGAGTCCATAAAAATAAAGATAATGATGCAGGGTTGCATATAATGTATACAAAGTGTCTAGCACAGGACCTGGATCAATAAGAGCAAGGTAATTGGAGTTATTCATTCTGTCAGGATGCTTTTGACTATAAATAACGGAATTTCAACTCAAGGGAGTCTAAATAATAAAGAATTCACTGAATAATTGGAAATCAAATTTGCGTTGGGTTGCAGAGTTGACTTCTCCAGCTGTTTCTCTATAGATGTCTTCATTCTGCCCCTTGCCACGTGCCAAGTTCATCCTCAGGCTGGTAGCTAAATGGCTGCTCAGTTGTGGGCCCCACAATGTTCAAAAGAAAAGCAATGTATTTTTCTAAGACCTTTTCAGAACTCAGGAACTTTTCTTCATACCCATTGGGTCAAATACCTATGCCATTTCCTTGCTGCTAGGGTAATGTCCTGATCTGATTGGCTTAGCCCTGTGTTCTAGCTAAACCCGTCATTAGCATGGAGAGTGGTACCATGAGTAGCTTAAAATAACCATATGTTACTATTACAGTTCACATAAATTGGGTTCCACTGAGGAACAAGGGCTACTTGGGGGAGATGGTAGATAATCTGAACAAAGTCAGGGTTCTGTTATGAAGGAAGTGGATGATAGAAGTTGGGTAGGTGACCAAGAAAGAGAATTCAAAATTCATAGAATTGAGGTCTTATTAGACCTTTCTAGGCTCTAAATAGCATAATATAATATAATAACATAATCAGCTAATTTAATCTTCACGACAGCCCCGTGAAGTGGGCCCTTATGATGCCCACATTGCACATGAGGAAATGAGTGTCAGAGAAAAAAAGTGTCCTGAGTCACAAATTAAGAAACTCCTTAAACGTCAGAGAGGACTCATTCCTTTTCTGTACAATAAGAATTGTGATAGCACCGATCTCATAGGGTTTTGTGGGAAATAATTTGAGTTAATATATGTGACGTGCTTGGAAGCGTGCCTGACACATAGTAAGCAAGCAGTAAGTGCTCACATTGTTATAAATTCATTTCATAGAATCTAAGAATCCATCAGTTGTGAGAAACTACATTATTTTCCATTATTACCACTAAGAGAGAAAGAAAGAAATGCTTCTGATTAAACCATAACCTGAGGCATTCTTATCACTTTCAATTTTATATTATATTTATTGGAAGAATGCTTTGGCTTAATTAAACATAGATTCTTTTATCATAAATCAACTCTGTGCTTACATAAAAAGGAAAATGTCAGTGAAATAAATTGGTTAAGGTATTCCTACAACTACTTCAAAACCCAGATTCCTACTCTTTATCACTTTTTAACTCAGAGTCATCAATCAATACCCAAGTTATTCCACATAAAAACCTTTGTGCTGGGAAGACTCTTGGTGGTGAAGCCTTTCCTAAAATAATCCATAATATCATGAAAAGCCTTTACCAAGCAGCACACTAATGTGACTTTGTAATTATGTAGTTAACATTCTTTAACTCTGGCTCTAGGAATATTGCCAATACTCAGAATAACAATTGGTTTCTAGGGGTTAACAATCCTCTTCTGTCTCCAGAATTTCCTTCGATGCCATTGGCACCCATTCAACAAGTTTTGACCCTGACACCATGAATGCAGGTACAGGTAATTCTAACCATGTCACAGCTGATGTCTCTGTAAGAGAGATTATAAAATGCTGTCAACTGAAAGATGCGGCTCGGTTTCAGCCATCTTAAAATATGAGAGATGTGACTCTTGCAGTTGGTGAAATAAAATATTCTTATCCTCATTATTAATTTTATTCTTACTTTTTTATGATGAAAGTACGGTTGGCATACAATGAATGTTATACTAGTTTCAAGTGTACAACCTAGTGATTTGACAATTCCATAGACTATGCAGTGCTAATCACCATCTGTCACCATAAATTGTTGCAATATTGCTGACCATATTCCTATGCTCTGCTTTTCATTCCCATGACTTATTTATTTTGCAACTGGAAGCTTATACATCTTAATTCCTCTTTCACCCATCACCCCACCCCTCTCCTCTCTAGCCAACAACCAGTTCTTTGTATTTATGAGTCTTCTTCTGTTTTTGTGGTTGTTGTTGTTACTGTTTGTTTTGCTTTGAGATTCCACATATAAGTGAAATAATATGTCATCTGTCTTTCTCTGATTTATTTTATTTGGCATAATACCCTCTAGTTCGATCCATACTGTCCTGAATGGCAGGATTTCATTCTGTTTCAAAGCTGAATAATATTCCTGTGAGACAGAGAGAGAGAGAGAGTGTGTGTGTGTGTGTGTGTGTGTACTGTATCTTCTTTATCCATTCATCTATTAGTTCCTTCTATATCATGGCTATTGTAAATACTGTTGCAATAAACATAGAGATGTATATATCTTTCTAAATTAGTGTTTCTATTTTCTTCAGATAAATACCCAGAAGCAGAATAACTCGATTGTGTGGTATTTTTGTTTTTGATTTTTTGAAGAAACTCCATACTGTTTCCCAGAGTAGCCACACCAATTTACATTCCTACCACAGTGCACCAGGGTTCCTTTTTCTCTTCGTCCACATCAACACTTGTGTTTCCTGTGTTTTTGATTTTAGCCATTCTGACATGTGGAAGGTGATATCTCATTGTGGTTTTGATTTGCATTTCTCTGATTATTAATTATGTTGAGCATCTTTTCATGTGTCTGTGGGCCATCTGTATTTCTTCTTTAGAAAAATTGTCTGTTCAGGCTTTCTGCCTATTTTTTATTTTTTATTTTTTAAAGATTTTATTTATCTGATAGAGAGAGAGAGAGAAAAAGAGACTAAGCATGAGTGAGGAGGGACAGAGGGAGAGGGAGAAGCGGGCTCCTTGCTGAGTACAGAGCCCAATCTGGTGCTCAAGCCTAGGACACCAGGATCATGACCTGAGCTGAAGGCAGAAACTTAACTGACTGAGCCACCCAAGAGCCCCCCTGCCCATTTTTTAATTGCATTATTTGATCTTTGGTGTTGAGTTGTCTGAGTTCCTTGTATATTTTGATATTAACTCCTTATGGAATATATCATTTGCAAATATCTTCTTCCATTCAATACATTGCCTTTTAACTTTATTGATGGTTTCCTTTGCTGTGCAAAAGCTTTTTAGTTTGGGGTAGTCCCAACAGTTTATTTTTGCTTTTGTTTTATCTGTCTCCAGAGAACATAGGCCTTATAGTAAAACCAAAATCAGATGTCAGTAGCAACATAGTGTTAATCAAATTAAAAAAAAAAAAAAACTGAACACAAATTGAGTCACTCTGAGAAAGTTAAGTTAAAGGAAAAAAGATGCCAAAAGAAAGCTCAATTGGAAAAGTATCTTGTTCTGATTGCTCAGAAGTGTTCCAGGGTGCACCTTGCCTGGGTCACGGTTGATAGGTTCAGTCAGCTACACATCCCCTCAACCACCTCTCACCAAAATGACTAGGAGGAGGAATGCCTCAGAGGAAAAATTCAGAGACTGTGAACTCTCCATTAGAGCTACTGGATAAGGACATAAACAGTATGTTGGAAAGGGAATTCAGGGTAACAATTACCCAGGCAATGGCTAGGTTGGAGAAAATTATTAATGACAACATGGAATCGATTAGGGCAGAAGTGAAAGCTGCCTGGGAAGAAGTTAAAAATGCTATGAATGAGATCCAATCTTATCTAAATTCTCTAACAGTTAGGGTAACCGTGGCAGAAGATAGAATTAGTGATCTAGAGGACAAAGTGATAGAGATAAAGGATTAGGAGGAAGCCTGGAACAAAGAGCTTAGAAACCAGAAAACAGAATTAGGGAAATAAATGATGCCATGAAACATCCCAATGTCAGAATAGGATCCCTGAGGGAGAGGAGAAGACTAGAAGGTATAGATGAACAAATTCTCCATGAAAATTTTCCCAATCTGGGGAATGGAACCAGCATTCATGTCCTAGATGCAGAAAGATCATCCCCCCACGATCATAGAATCTAGAAAGACCTCGAGACACCTGATTGTTAAACTGATGAACCATAATTTTAGACAGGAGCTGTTGAGAACAGCTAGGGGGAAGAGATTCCTTATGTACAGAGGAAGGTCCATCAGAATAACATCAGATCCGTCCACAGAAATCTGGCAAGCCAGAAAGGGCTGGCAAGACATATTCAAGACACTAAATGAGAAGAACATGCAGCAAAGAATACTTTATCCAGCAAGATGGACAACAAGGCTGTCATTCAAAATGGATGGAGAGATAAAGAGCTTGCAAGACCAGCCAGGTTTAAAAGAGTATGTGACCACCAAACTGGCACTACAAGATATACTAAGGGGGGTTCAATAAACGAAGAAAGAACCCAAGAGTGTCATAGAACAGAAAATTACAGAGACAATCTATAGAAACAAGGACTTTACAGGCAACATGATGTCAATAAAAACGTATCTTTCAATAATCACTCTGAACGGGAACGACCTAAATGCTTCCATAAAACAGCACAGGGTTGCAGAGTGAAAAAATGACAGCACCATCCATATGTTGTCTACAAGAGACCCATTTTGAACCTAAGGATACATCCAGACTAAAAGTGAAGGGATGGAGAAGCATCTTTCATGCCAATGGGCCTCAAAAGAAAGCTGGGGTAGTGATTCTCATATCAGATAAACTAGATTTTAAACTAAAGACTATAGTCAGAGATAAAGAAGGACACTACATCATTCTTAAAGGGTTTATCCACCAAGAAGATCTAAAAATTGTAAATATTTATGCCCCCAATACGGGAGCAGCCAATTACATAAGACAATTGTTAATCAAGGTAAACAGTCATATTGATATGCATACATTAGTAGTAGGGGATCTTAACACACCACTCTCAGTAATAGACAGATCATCCAACCAGAAAATCAATAAAGAAAGAAGAGCATTGAGTGACACATTGGACCAGATGGACCTCAAAGATATATATAGAACATTACACTCTAGAACAACAAAATACTCATTCCTCTCAAGTGCACATGGAACTTTCACCAGAATAGACCACATACTGGGTCACAAATCAGGGCTCAACCGATACCAAAAGACTGAGATTATTCCCTGCATATTCTCAGACCACATGCTTTGAAACTGAAACTCAACCACAAGAAAAAGTTTAGAAGGAATTCAAACACTTGGAAGCTAAGGATCACCTTGCTTAAGAATGTTTGGATCAGGGGTGCCTGGGTGGCTCAGTGGGTTAAGCCTCTGCCTTCAGCTCAGGTCATGATCTCAGGGTCCTGGGATAGAGCCCTTCATCGGGCTCTCTGCTGAGCAGGGAGCCTGCTTCTCCCCCTCTCTTTCTCTGCCTCTCTGCCTACTTGTAATCTTTGTCTGTCAAATAAATAAAATTTTAAAAATCTTAAAAAAAAATGTTTGGATCAACCAGGAAATCAAAGAAGATGTTAAACAATTCATGGAAACCAATGAGAATAAAGATACTTTAGTCCAAAATCTATGGGATACAGCAAAGGCAGTCCTAAGGAGGAAATACGTAGCCATTCAAGCCTCCCTAAAAAAAAAAAAAAAAAAAAAACTGAAAAATCTAGAATACACCAGCTCTCTTTACACCTTAAAGAAATGGAGAATCAACAACAAATTTAGCCAACCCCACACACAAGAAGGGAAATAATCAAGATTAGAGCAGAAATCAATGAGATAGAAACTAGAGATACAGTAGAACACATCAATGAAACTAGAGGCTGGTTTTTTGAAAGAATAAATAAGATCAATAAACCATTGGCCAAATTAATCCAAAAGAAAAGAGAGAGGACCCAAATTAATAAAATTCTGAATGAAAAGGGAGATATCACAACTAACACCAAGGAAATAAAAACAATCATCATAAATTATTATCAACAGTTATATGCCAATAAGTCAAGCAACCTAGATGAAATGGATGCATTTCTAGAAACCTATAAACTTCCAAAACTGAATCAGGAAGAAATTGTTTTATTGGTTAGAAATAATAAGAACAGAAATTTAGTTTGGCAAGCCATCCTGAGATACTTTTTTTTTTCTTTTTCTTTTTAGAATAATGCAAAGAATAAAAAACTTTGAAGTGCAGAAATATTGAAATGTCCATCTAAGTCCATCCCTTTGTCACCATAAACAAGAGTCTTGACATCTGTATTTTTAACAAGCTCCTCAGGAGATAGTGATGCTTAACCTGTGGAGAGTGAATAGACCAATTTAAGAGGACTCAGACAAGAGCCACTTAAAAGGACAATCTAGTCAGAAGGGCGTCTCAATGCTTAGATTCATAAAGAGTTGATGGAGAAGGAAAGAAATTTCTTCTCACATTTGTCTTTTAAAATTTACTCTGTTAAAAAAAAAAATCTCCTTTCTGACTTGCTGATGTTATTTTAATGAAAAGTTTTAGGGCTGCTTCTGTGCTCAAAAAACTGAGATTAGTTAAGAACACAGTCTCTTAAATAGAAAAACTCCTTTAGGAATTATAGAAAAAATATACCTGTAGGTGAAGTCTTAAAGTTCATAAGGTGTGTTTGAGATATGACCACCAACATTTCAGCATGCATGAGGGATAGCAGGTGGTCTCTTCAATGCTGCCTCTTCTAATAACTTTGCAGAGTTCAAAAGCATTTCAGTAGTTCTTTTTTTCCTTTTTTTTTAATTAAATTTCTTTTCAGCATAACAGTATTCATTATTTTTCACCACACCCAGTGCTCCATGCAATCCATGCCCTCTATAATACCCACCACCTGGTACCCCAACTTCCCACCCCCCCACCACTTCAAACTCCTCAGATTGTTTTTCAGAGTCCATAGTCTCTCATGATTCACATCCCCTTCCAATATCCCCCAACTCCCTTCTCCTCTCTAACTCCCCATGTCCTCCATGCTATTTGTTATGCTCCACAAATAAGTGAAACCATATGATAATTGACTCTCTCTGCTTGACTTATTTCACTCAGCATAATCTCTTCCAGTCCTGTTCATGTTGCTACAAAAGTTGGGTATTCATCCTTTTTGATGGAGGCATAATACTCCATAGTGTATATGGACCACATCTTCCTTATCCATTCGTCCATTGAAGGGCATCTTGGTTCTTTCCATAGTTTGGCGACCATGGCCATTGCTGCTATAAACATTGGGGTACAGATGGCCCTTCTTTTCGCTACATCTATATCTTTGGGGTAAATACCCAGAAGTGCAATTGCAGGGTCATAGGGAAGTTCTATTTTTAATTTCTTGAGGAATCTCCACACTGTTCTCCAAAGAGGCTGCACCTTCTCCAATGAAGACATACAAATGGCTATCAGACACATGAAAAAATGTTCATCATCATTAGCCCTCAGGGAGACTCAAATTAAAACCACATTGAGATATCACCTTACACCAGTTAGAATGGCCAAAATTAACAAGACAGGAAACAACATGTGTTGGAGGGGATGTGGAGAAAGGGGAACCCTCTTACACTGTTGGTGGGAATGCAGGTTGGTACAGCCTCTTTGGAGATCAGTAGTTCTTTTTAAAAAGTCTTACAATTAGCTATGTCGGCTAAGATGATTTAGAACAATAGAACATATCCTATCAAGAGTTGTCACAAGAATAGTACCTTTTTTTTTAATGCCAAGATGTCCCTTCTAAAAACACTTCACAAACCTCAAGGTCACCTTTATTAATTTCTGCTGCTCTTCATTAATTTGGTTCATCAATCAGTCAATCAGTCAACAAACATTGTCACATTCCCATTCTTTGCCAGGCACTCTAATAAATGCTGCCAAAAAGAAAAATGACCAAAACTTGCCCCTCCTTTCCGAAGAGATCAGTCTAGTGGAGACAGATAAATAATGACAGAGAGTATGAAGTGTAGTTTGATAGGAAGAAGCAGAAGAGGCAAAGATGTAACTGAACCCAAACTTAAAAACTGGAATAGGTCTGTCTCGGAGGAAAGGAGACTCACTATGGTTAATTTCAGCCTGGCTCTTCCTGGAAATGTCCAGTCTATTTTTCTCTTTTTCCTGGGTAGTCAGAATATAAGACAGGTGGTATGATAAATATGGCAGACAGTTTTGCAATTTTCTTCACTCCTCTTGATGAGTAATGGCATTTCTCAGAATTCACTGTAGTTTAATTTTTTAAAGTACCAAGAAAAGGCAGAGAAAACTAGTTTCATATATGATTACCTTTGTGGGTTTTTTGCCTTCCCAAAGGGAAAAACAAAACCAAAACAGGAGCTCTTCCATTTCAGTAAATACAGAAAAACAGATTTACTCCTCCTCTTGAGGTTCTTATTTAACCAGAAATGATTGGAAATTGGTGTCACCTGGATGCTTTGATAGGAAATGGTTGGGATAAATTTTATTAGCATACCTATCCTGGTATAATTGAATAGCACTTAGAAGCCACTTGGCTGAAAAGGATACAGAGATATTTTGGGTTATATTTTATTTTGTAACTTTTTATTTTAAGTGGCCTAGGCCATTTACCTTAAATTATTTTGAATTGTAGTAATTTTTATTTTTATTTTTATTAAATTTTAATAATTATTATTTAATTAATAATTTAATATAATATATAATGATTACAATTATTAATTTTATTAATTATTAAATTTTATTAATTTTAATTTTAATAATTGAAAAAATACCAAAAAATAAAAGGAAACAAAGAAAAAAGAATGCAGCAGGATTTCTCCAGGATGGGAAAGGGAAGAAAAGGTAGTGAGAGAGGGAATTCAAGGCAAGAGTGCAGAGACGTGAACCCACATGGTATATCCAGATATGTAGTTTAAAAGGCTGGAATATGAGATATCCAAGGCATAAGGGATAGGAAAGAACATGAACAAATAGGACACAAGAGGCAAGATCAGACAGGAACTTGTATACCGTGCTGACGTTTTTTATTTGCATTTGGTAGGATTCCAAACCCCAATAAAGTATTTGGAACAGGAGAGGGACTTGATTGCATTTGCATCTTTAAAGATTTTATTTATTTATTTATTTATTTGTTAGTTTATGAGAGAGTGTCAGCATGCATTAGGAGAGGAAGGGGCCATAAGAGAGAGAGAGAGAGAGAATCCCAAGCGGACTCCACACTGATTACAGAGCCCAACACAGGACTCCATCTCACAACCCTGAGATCGTGACCTGAGCTGAAATCAAGAGTCAGAAGCTTAAGCAACTGAGCCACCCAGATACCGTACATTTACATTTTAAAAATATTGTTTGTTTCAATATAGAGAATTAATTGGAAGAAGATAAAGTTAAGGATGAAGAAACCGGTAAGAAGGCTATTTAAAGAGTCCAGTGAAAGATCATAGGAATTAGAAATTATAAGACAACCCAAATTTTGATTCAAACATGATTAAAATTGCAGGTGCAACCACAGAGCACATATCACTGTGGCATTTTATGAGAAATCTCAGCAGGAAGGAAGGTTTTTGGCATAAAAGCCCTTGAGACTGCAAAGCACTGAGCTAGTCATGATTTGTTATAAAAAATATAGAAGTTGAAAAATATTTATAAATCCATTACCACAAAATTATAACCAATAAAGAGAATTAGCTGCAGTGAACAAAATTAAACCTATAGTACTCTATATATTGTTAAAAAATTGAGATACTGGCCAGTTTGCTAAAAGGGAACAAGAATTCTCTTTAATATTTTGCTTTCTGATCTCTGAGATTCATGGTTTTCTCCTTAATGTAATCCTTAATTCTAAGTTACCACAACTTGCTTTTTCACATTTGTGATTAGATGTATTTTACTCACTATATGTTTATTCATAGGAATTTGAACCTGCTGCATTAGGTTGCAGAAATTAAGATTCTTTAATTGACTTTGTACACTGACTTCTTTCTGAAACTCTTCTCCTACGTAAGGGACATGCATTTGAAAGTGTTGATCTTTGTTATTGGCTTCTCCCTGCAGACATATTTGAAGGGGGGAAAAAACCTTAATGCATAATTCCAAGAGATTTGTTCTAAGCAAAGTCTGTTTCTTCCACATGACAAGAAGGCAAACCTAGGATTCAGAAGGTCATGGAGAGGCTCAGGTAGAGTTAGGTAATGTTGTAGAGGCAGATAAACAAGTCCTAGTCTTTATAGATCATGAATGATGAAAGAATGGGGGATACTTCCCAGATGTGATCAGGGATGTAGCAGTGCCATTAACCAAAATGCAGGAGAAAGAGCAGCTTCAAAAGATAAGTATCATTTAAGATATATCAAATTTAGTTACATTCCAAATCACATTTGGCAGATACTTGAAAATACGGATCTGAGCTCAGGAGAAACTCTGGGGTTGGCAATAAAGATTTGAGGATTAAGAGTGTATAAGTGGGGTGCCTGGGTGGCTCAGTGGGTTAGGCCTCTACCTTCAGCTCAGGTCATTATCTCGGGGTCCTGGGGTCAAGTCCTGCATTGGGCTCTCTGCTCAGCAGGGAGCCTGCTTCCCCTGTCTCTCTGCCTGCCTCTCTGCCTACTTATGATCTCTCTCTCTCTCTCTCTGTCAAGTAAATAAATAATCTTAAGGAAGAAAAAAAGAGTGTATTAGTGACAGCAATAGCAATGACACTGATGCCCACTGAAGAAATATCCCTTTACATTTGTACTGCATGTGGCAATTTCTTAAGCACACTTACCATGTACTATCTCATCTGAGGTAGGTAGTTCAAAGGCAGTTATTCCCATTTTACAGGTGAATACACTAAATACTAGACAGGTTAATACTTGCCCAAAATCACAAGTCTGCTCTAGAGTGCAGATCCTCTCACTCCAGTATCAGTGATCTTTCTCTCGTTCCCTGCTGACTCCATGAAACCACTGTGTGCAGATCTGTGGGAAGGACTGTAATGCTGAATTGGTGCTTTCCCACTTGGGTCAACCTAATCATTCAAAAACAATTTTCAAATTCTCCATTGCACTAAAATTGTAACACTTAAGCACACACAAACAACACGCTTAAATCTGAAAGTGCTGTAGGTCATTAGTTATAACCTCCTTCCCACAGTTAGGATCTGCTTCTTTCATGTACTTTGGGAAGTTTCCCACCTCCTGCCATGGGGGAAGGGGAGGAAGGAGACTCTGAATTAATCATGTGTTACGTTGTCCTCTACTTGTTCTCCTGTGACAAGAATTCAGTTGTCCTATGCCATTTACCTTAATTTATAAATACATAGGACAGAATGAGCAAACTGTTAGATCCAGCATGACGCTCTTATGGACTTTTCACAGAGGGTTGATAGGGCCAACTCAGTTAAGTGGCCAATCACAGAAGAACAATGTCACCCACTATGTTGTTGAATTTGATGATCCAAGTTACTCAGACCAGAATGTTCTCTAACCTAATATTTGTCTCTTATGGAGATACTAGTTAAAACTCGTAAGTTAGAGGTTATTTATTTTCCAGAGGGAAAGAGTTTTGAATATTTGAGGTGAAATATTGCATGAGATAAATAGGATTTCAGAAGAAGTTTTGTTTTTTTTTTTTTTAAGAATGTAGCCTACTTAAAGGCAAACAGCAAGGACTATTTTTGGAGTAAAGAGAAATGGTGAAGGACTCTGAGAAGGAAACAAAAGCAATGCTACTAACAAAAAGCACTAGTCTTGGAAGTAGTGTGCACTCAGCCATACAGAATTGCATCTACTTTAAAAAGTACAAAATGGACATTTTTCAAGTAGAGCCACAATAGTGGCTATTGAAATGCAGCAAAATGATCCAGAAATCAAAAGATATAAAGCTATCTCAGCAACTGAAATAAAGCTCCAGACACAACACCACTCTCAATTGCACATAAATGTCAGACACCATATATTTTATACCCAAGGATAGCATTAAATTTAATGGGAATTTTACATGCACAAGGACTCTGGAGTTTGGATACATGAAATGAAGATTTGAATTGCTAATTTAAAGAATGGATCAGAAGGACCCCTATAAGCCTTGGAGAAGTAGGATTTGGGATTTGAGTAATTTTTCTTTGGTGGGGGTAGATTGCTATTGGCTTATTAGGAAGTTCTCAGTTAGACTTCTCTCTTTATGTCCCTTTAATGTAGAGACTGACAAAGCACCCATATACATAGGTCCATAAAACATCTGGGAATGAATGAAGAAAATAAAATCAAAGGTAGGTGATAGCAGAAAATGAAAAAGAACTGCAGGAAAGAGTAGGGCATTATGAAAGAGAATCAGAAAAAGGACTTGAAACAAAGAACATAAACAATTGGACAGTTTTTTTGTGGTGAACTGGTAAATCCATCCTTATTAGATACATGTTAGGTATTAAGGGAGAAATACTCTCTCTCTCTTACAAAATACAAAAATAAGAATAAGCATATTCCAATAGCATCATTTGGGATAGACTTCTTTTAATGAATTCACTAGGTCTGCATTTTCCAAAAAAAGTATGTTTATTTTTATGATGGGAAAATTTAAATAGACATGATGAGCTTCTAAGTGAAATCTCACAGTTCAAGCATCACCAGCATCTGTAATAATGGTACACCCCACAACTTAGGCCTACACAACATCCACATTGCATAAAGAACTGAACATGAGTTAGATCTAGTTTCCAGTTCCTGTTCCTAGCTGTGGAGCTTGGGCAAATCCCTTTCATTCTTTAAGCCTCCACTTCCTAATAGATAAAATCAGAGCAGTAATGGCTCCCCAACTCAGCTCACAGAGTAAGAATAACAAATGATACAATGTATTACCAACTCCAGTGACATCTGCAAAGTGTTAGTGTGATATAAATAATGCTAAAGTGTACATTACCCCAATTTCACCTAAAAGAGTAACTATTTAATAACCTTTGCCTTGTTTTTTTAATAATGTACTATAAAGTATTCTTATCTTTAAAAATGAAAAAACACAAAAATCACATAGAAGAAAATGAAAGTCAACCATAAGTATTACCACCCAGGAAAGAAAACCAAAACAAAAACTCCTGTTAATGTTTTTAAGACCTATGTATTTTTTATGGTTATATATGACTTTTGTGTCAGGCAGAGACTAAGTAGAAAACTGAGCTCTAAGAAGGAGGATTGAAAAAAGAGACTTAAAGAAGGGACTGCTTTCAGAAGTGTGGACAGCTAAGGGATTAGACAGGGCTTGACGAGGCACACAGAGAAAAGCAAGAATGGGAAGCTATTACCACTCCTGAGCCAAAGGCCGAAGGAAAAAAGTACAGCTACCTGATAGGAACTATAGTCTTGCAGAGCCATAGATCTGGTACCAAAGAGGGAAGAAATCAACTACCAGATCACTTTCTTTGCCAACCCTCCAGTACTATACCAGGACCTTCCATTGGCCAACCTAATTCTGGCCCTCTCCCGGAGAAGCTCCCCAGATACCATCTATAAGAGTTAGCCTCTCAGGGCACACAGTCAAGAATGGAAAATCAATTTAATGGGAGGCTGGCAAGCAGAGAACAATTAGCATGTATATTAAAATGGAAAATAGTTGTATATAGTCAGTTTTTTATATTAAACTTCCAGTTAGCATTTTATCAATGACCATTTTTTTCCATATTACTTAAAGTTTTTCCTGTGGCATGATTTTTTATGACCTCATAGCATTTTATCAACAGGATATATTACAATTTATTGGAGGCATGTAAATTATTTCTTTTTTCCTCTTCCAAATATCCTCGTATATCAGTATTTTTGCATTTACCTCATAGTGATCTTATAAACTCCTAGAGCTGGAAATGATGGATTATAGAATCTAAAGTTCTTGGTACATGTGCCAGATTCTCCTCCAGCAAGTACATGAGAGTGCCCATTTTAGTACAAACTCCACCAATACTAAGCACTTCTATATTTTTAATTTTCCCATTTCAAACAGCAAAGGAAAATCTATTCTATTTTAATTTGCATTTCTTTTATTAGTAGTAATTTTAAATATGTTTTCAATTTTATTATTTCTTCTGTACAGAACCAAGTTCATGCCTTTTTCTGTTTCCTCTTTTGCAAGGGATCATTTACAAGAAATTACTTGAAATAAGATGTTTTGGTGTCAGCTTAATCTCTATTTTAGGTATATTAGTTTGTTTATTTATTTATTTTTTTTTTTAAAGATTTTATTTATTTGACAGAGAGAGATTACAAGTAGGCAGAGAGGCAGGCAGAGAGAGGGGAGGGGAAGCAGGCTTCCTGCTGAGCAGAGAGCCTGATGCGGGGCTCGATCCCAGGACCCTGAGATCATGACCTGAGCCGAAGGCAGCGGCTTAACTCACTGAGCCACCCAGGTGCCCCGGTATATTTCTGCAAATTATTTTCTACCTTTTTAAATTTTCAACGCATAAATTTATAGGTGAAATTTCAATTTAAAAAATCTAAAGAAGCTTAGAATTCTTTATTGTTTTGTAAGTATAAAATGATAATTTGGGTGCACCATCCACCGTTGACATCTAGAATGAATTATCTTAAACTTAAGAAGACAGAATATAGTGAAGATGGGAAGGTGATTTGCTAAAACTATCGAAAGGATAATTTTTAATAATCTACTCTTCAGGTAACCAAAGAAGGAAACTAAGATCCCATGGCAGACTGGAGAAACATGACCACAGTATTTTCTAACTATTCCATTCTAAAGGTGAAGCATATTTCCCCATTCCTTCAATCTGCACTGGCCTTGTGTCTTACTTTGACCAATACATTGAATGCATCAAAAGTGATGTTATGGAAATTCTAGAGCTTGGGGGTTAGGAGACTTTGCATCTTCTGCTTTTGCCCTCTAGACCACTGCCCTGACCTAGCTACAGAAGGAAGCCCATCCAACCTAGCAGAGGATAAGGGGCCCTGTGCAAGGAGAAGTGGGTGCCTTTGTCTGCAGCCAGTATCAATAGCCAGGCATGAGAGTGATGCCATGTTGGACCATTCAGCTCAGTCAGCCCTCCAGGTCAATGCAACCATTTGAACAAACTCGGGCAAAACCAGCAGTGGAAACACAGAGCCAACACACAAAATTGTGAGAAAAAAATCAGTCATCGTTGTTCGTAGCAGGCTGTTTCTCAGCAATGGTTAATAGTTGCAAGCAGATCTCATAAGAGGATATGTCTCTGAACCACCGCCTGATTTCAGTTTTGTCCTCCAATAGAACATGAAAGTTTTCTCCTAGAAGTAAAGAAGAAACAAAATGTGAAAGAATCCTACAAGCTGATAAAAATCAAGATGTGTTGGTTTTTGAGAGGAAGAGAAAATGAATAAAATTATATGTGTAAACGACACCACAACTAAAGAATCCACTTCCAGGTCATGTGTGAGCTCCTTTGGGCCCATTCTCCCCCACCCCCCCATGGACAGACCAGGGTGCCAGGGTGCCCAGCCCTAGACAACTGAGGTGCCGGACAGTTACAGGACACAGCCACTGTAGGGGGACAAAGCTGGCAAAAGTCTGAAGAATTCAAGAATTCTAAATTCAAATCTGGCCTCCCAAGTTATAATGAAGGAATATTTACCAGGATAAGAAGAAAAAGTTTTATGATTGTTAACTTGACTTAAAACTAAAATATTTATACTTGTATTATTATCCTGGCCCCCACTCTACTCTTCTCCAGGGCTCCACAAGTGTTAGAAGTAGCTCCTAACCCTCTAAGTGAGAGTGCATTGACCCCTAAGGACCCATCAATATATTCTTTCCCATCACATGTTCACTTCTGTTGATAATATTTTCATCATTTGAGTTTCATCTGAACAAGTTTTGACTTAGCACTTGTGTACTGAATGCCCTTAAAGGTGGTGCGTGATAATTAATGAAGTAACTCTTTAGTTAAAAATTGACATTACCAATATTTCAAATTTTGGATCACTATGAGATGGTGATCCAAAAGTTGATGTAACTGTAAGCAATTTCCTTTGCTTTTTATAGTCTCATTTCTAACTCCTTTTTAGTAAGAATCTGAAATTTAGTGGAGATTGTAGCTATTCATTATAGTTTTCTTTTACTCTGTGTGTGTGTGTGTGTGTGTGTGTGTGTTTAATGGGTTTTCTTTGCTTTGTAATAAGATAAAAAAGTAAGGGGCACCTGGTTGGCTCAGTGGGTTAAATCCTCTGCCTTTGGCTCAGGTCATGATCCCAGGGTCCTGGGATTGAGCTGCTCTCTGCTCAGCAGAGAGCCTGCTTCCCCTCCTTCTCTCTCTGCCTGCCTCTCTGCCTGCTTGTGATCTCTGTCTGTCAAATAAATAAATAAAAATCTTTAAAAAATAAAAGTAAAAAGTAAAAAAAAAAAGAGAGAGAGAGAGACCTCAAACAGAATACAAAACTATGAAAGTATTCTATGGCTAATTCCTTGAACCAAGGAAGTCCCAAAATGGTTGGATTCATAATGGGAGGAATCAAAAGCTCCTTGAGAAGGAAGTTAGATAAGTCTCAGAGATAGAGTAGAAAGGGAGGGTTGAAGAGAAGAGGAACCAAAAATGGTCATCAGCTTCCGGTTTAAGAGTTAATAAGGAGGTTGTGTTGTTCACTGAGGTGGGAAACACCATGAGTAAGGAAGCAATTGAGAAAATGAAGACAATAATTGAATGCCCAGATGCTGCATGTGGAGAACATGTAAAGTGGCAGAAAATGCCATCACAGGATGACTCTTCTTTCCAATTAATTAAAACCCATGATCATCCTTATGTTAGAATAATCACTCTATTTGCTCACACTCTACTAGCGTGTCTATTTGGATCCAAAGCCGATTTCTTGCTTTTATTTTGCCTGACATTCCATTTGACTAGTGAAGCACTCATCCTACAATATTACAGACAGGTTCAGAGGACTTGACTTCTAGAACCCCTGATGGAAACACTACAGGGAGTGAAAACTGGGTTCAAGTCTGGCTAGCTGCAGTGCTTCTTGTTAATGGGTAGAAATGTAATATTCATTAAAAAGAATTCAGACTTCAATCATTCTAATAATCATGAACTTCTTTCATCAATGCATAATAGAACAAAGATTGATTTTCATTAGGAATGACTTTCAACATTTTTTTACTTCTTATATAAAAAATAAATCTGTTCCAAGTCTTATGAGGTTCAAGATATTTCTGATCTGCTTAGAAATAGTAGGCAAGTTTTTACAGAATCGTTCTACTCTTCACTGCTGTAGCCAATTTAGAATAGTCCCTTAACTGGTGAAATTTAGCAACCTAAAATTGCTTTCAATTAAGAAGCCCCTCACTACTCCACTTCTGCTCACTAAAATATTATTTTTCAAAAGGACATTTAGTATGACTAGGACATTGTGTGCCTTCTCTTTTGCCAGTAACGAGTTATGAGAGAAATGAGAAACAGAAGATAGTCATCAATAAAATTACCATACCGCCCACAATAGAGTCCCTAAAAGTTAGAGAATGACTACTTAACATCTTCTAAGTGCCAACAAAAGACTGAACAACTTTGTTAGAATAAGACCTTGTCCATAGACAACTATATTTTCAGGGTGTCAAAGAAATGTGAGTCCTCCAGAGTTCATGGCCATTTTAGATTATACAGACTTTCCTTGTGAGGCTAAAATGAATTCCTGTTAAAATGAAAGCCAGTTTATTTACAAACTTAAAAAGATAGAATAAAAAGGACCCGGAGAAATCCCACAGTCTGACTTGGCCAATTAGAGTATCACATTCTCCTGGCCATAGTGATTGATCCAAGGATGGGCACATGACCCAAATCGGTGTGACACATGGAGACTGAACTGGGAGGGAATCACACACCCTGCCGTCTTCTGTTTGTAAATGTTCTGAGCATAATGAATGAGTGATGTTTGTTGGTGTGTACTAAAGTTTTATATATTGAATGAATGGATTAAAAAAAAAATGACGCCTGGAGAGATTGCATAGTTTCTCCAAAGTCACAGAGAGATGGTGAAATGATAGTAAGAACTCCATCAAAGAGTGGTTTGTTTGTTTGTTTTTTTAAATGGCTGAAGCATGAAAATCACCTATTGATTTCTATGACTAAAATCTAGTAGAGGAGGCTCTCAGACACAATTGGATGCAGGATCTCAAAAGATGTCATCAAGGCTTGGCTTTTTTTTTTTTTTTTTTTTCTCTCCCAGCTCTGCCTTTCCAGGTCACTGGCCTCGTCTTCAGGCTCCACAAGGTATGCAACTTCCCTCTGACTGGGTCATATGACCAGTCTTCAGTCAATGACCCTGGCCAGGAGGGTGTGCTATTCTGATTGGCCTAGTCTGTGTTGCATGCTTACCTGAAGCCAGTAGGAGTCACTCCATCTGAAACACGGAGGAGAGTAGGGTCAGAGTGTTTTCTGAGGGAGAGTCATTCTGTTACCAGGAAATGCTGAATGGTGAAAACCACAGTTGCCCACCACAGCAGTCAAGAATATGTGGATCACCAACAATCACTTCAAGAAAGAAACTAATGCCTCTACTCCTCCTTGCCTTATAATGAAAAATCTCTGGGATGCCTGGGTGGCTCAGTCAGTTAAGCATCTGACTCTTGATTTCAGCTCCGGTCATGATCTCAGGGTCCTGATATCGAGCCCCACATGGGGCTCTGCACTGAGCATGGAGTCTGCTTAAGATTCTCTCTCCCTTTCTCCCTCTGTTCTTCCCCCACTCCTGCTTTCTCTAGGCTTCTCTCTCTCAGAAAAAAAAAAAAAAAAAAATCTCCGAACAAGCTGTGAGAAAGAGAAGATAGCAAGATCAGACAGCCAGATCAGATTCTACCAGTCACATTCATGTTTATACGTGGGGAAACTATGTTCCACTATGTCTTCTCCAACTTCTGCATCTGGTCACACGGGCAGACATGGAATCATCTACTCACTTGCTTCTTAGCGCTTCTATTAACCATACAGAAAAAAAATGAGCTCCCTTTCTTCCTTCTTGGTTTCAACAACCCCGAAGGAATGGGTTGCCTCAACTTGCATCTTTTGTTCAACTGTAGCCAGAGAGTGAGGACGTAGCAAAAAAGTGGCTTCTCCCATGGGGATCATCAAAATCAAGGGAAGTGGATCTAAAAACAATTGGGATGAGAGAAGAGCAGACAGGATAACAAGTGTCCAGGTCAGAACAATTCCCTGCCTCTGACGGGGTGCTTCTATTGCTGCTGCCTGTGGAAAACTTTCAATCTTAGGCCAGGGCTATACCAATTTTTGCAGGGGCATGAGCAGGCTTATAATTTGGTGCCCATTCATTTATTTAATATAAAAAGAAAAAACGTTTTACACCAATATAAATCATATTCTTTCTTTTTATGTTCAAATAAGGAATTTTTTAAAAGATTTTATTTATTTACTTGATACAGAGAGTAAGAGAGCACAGCAGGGGGAGCAGTGGAGGGAGAGGGAGAAGCAGGCTCCCCATTGAGCAGGGAGCCCAATGTAGGGCTCGATCCCAGGATCCTGGGTTATAATCTGAGCTGAAGATAGACGTTTAACCAACTGATCCACTCAGGTGACTCCAAATAAGCAATTTATTATATAACTTTTAAAGTCATTTCACTAATTTTTCTATCAGTAAAAACCACAGATGTTAGACACATTCTTGCTCAACATGGATGTGTAAATGTATACACATGTATCCACATAAGCACAAGATTTTTAAACTTTGTCTCCAGATTTAACATCTCTCTCACTTTCAGAAACTATCTTTCCCACTTTTCTCTAGTTCATAGAGATCTCAGGTTTACTTTTACAATTAACTTTTACAATTTTTCTGACCCCTATAACTTCTTAGGAGACACGTTCAGTTTCTTAAAATAACATAGGAAAATAAACATAAAACATAATTAACATCATGAGGTCAAAATTAAGTACACATTCATATGTGTAAAGACATTGAGTTTCTTCCTTTCCCAGGGCTAATCTAATCTTCTTCACAAGCCCTTAGCTTATTGGATAATAGATAAAAACTTAAAATCAATTTTATCTATTAAATTTGGCTTAACCCAATAAACTAAATAATCTCTTTACATGATCCAATCTCGTTGAGGTAAAGTTCCCTCCCCTTGTGTATTTTTCTTTCCCTTGCACTTGCTACTCTCGAAATGGCAGGTGGTTGAAGGGGGATGGGGAAGAAGTGCTCACATGGCCTCTCAGTGGCAAAGAGAAGGTATCTTTCCCTCACACATAAATTTTTGTGTTCTTCTCTGGCTACTTGATCACTGAAATAGTGTCCTATGGCTGCCTGGTTATGAATCAGCCTGCTGGCATCAAATAAAAACATCTGTGTGGCAGGTTCTCTTACTTGGATCAGTGTCCTATGATTGCCCCTGCCCAACCAACCCCTCCTTAGTCATCACCGATGCTGTGTACATCCCTAACACCTCACTGCAATTCCCAGTTGATCCCCAGACAGCTGAGGGCTGTCACATCCCTATGACATCCCTCCTTCCACACCCACCAACAAGGACCATCATCTACTTCCCACAGCTCTCTGTAGAATAGGTGAGAATTTCTTGACCTTCTCCATTATAGAGATTGAGTCATCTCTCTGCATAAATGCTCTTTATCAAGGATTTTGTCCTGAGGTGGCCACCACAGATTGGTGTAGGAGGAGCCACCATGAAATTTGATTTCTTTTCAACATGATAACAGAGAAGTCAAAAGCTTCTCTACTTTTGGATCATCTCTTAACTTACCCAATACACCTCTATTAGAATTTCAATCCTGATGGGGAAAGTCAGGACAAATGTGTTGCAACTCCTATTTTTACTTACTTCCATTCTGTTCTCCTTTAAAAGAGAGAGAGAGAGAAAGAAAGAAAGAAAGAAAGAAAGAAAGAAAGAAAGAAAGAAAGAAAAGAATGAAAGAAAGAAAGAAAAGAAAGAAAGAAAGAAAGAAAGAAAGAAAGAAAGAAAGAAAGAAAGAAAGAAAAGAATGAAAGAAAGAAAGAAAAGAATGAAAGAAAGAAAAGAAAAGAAAGAAAGAATCTCTTTTCTTTTTTGTGGTTCTGTACAAATTTTGAGATTATTTATTCTAGTTTTGTGAAAAGAAAAACTTATTAGAGTTGACAATGTTACATTAGTTTCAGGTGCACAACATGGTGATTTGACAAGTTTACATGTTATGCAATGCTCACCACCACTGTAGCTACCATCTGTCATTACACAACCGTATTACAGCACCGTTGACTATGTTCCTTATGCTGTGCCTTTTATTCACATCATTTACTCATTCCATACTGGAAGCCTGTTTCTCCCACTCCTCTGCTCTCATTTTGCCTGCGCCCCGCACCCCCCCTAACAAACAAAAGTTTGTTCTCTGTATTTATAGGTCTGATTTTGCTTTTTGTTTACTCATTTGGGTTTTTTACATTCCACATATGAATTAAATCATATGGTATTTGTCTTTCTCAGTCTGACTTATTTTGTTTAGCATAAAGCCCTCTAACCTGCCCATGTTGTGGCAGATAGCATGATCTCCTTTTTATGGCAGCATAATATTCCATTGTATACATGGTGTTCATACACAATATATACATTGTATATAGATAGATAGATAGATAGATAGATAGATGAATGGATAAAGAAAATGTGGTACATATAGAAAGAGGCTTCTTCTGAATCTTGGCTACTGTAAATAATGTGGCAATAAACATAGGGGTGCATGTATCTTTTTGAATTAGTGCTTTTGTTTTCTTTGGGCAAATACCCAGTAATAGAATTACTCAATCATATGGTATTTCTGTTTTTAATATTTGGGGGGGGAACCTTCATACTGTTTTCTGTGATGGCCGTACCAAGTCATGTTCCCACCAATGCACAAGGGTTCCTTTTTCTCTACGTCCTCACCAATGCTTATTTCTTGTCTTTTTTATTTTAGACATTCTGACATGTATAATGTAGTATCTCATTGTAGTTTTTATTTGTATCTCCCTGATGATTAATAGTGTTGAGTATCTTTTTAATGTTTTCATGTATCCAGTGCCATCTATATGTTTTCTTTGGAAAAGTCTCCTGGGGTCCCCTTCCCATTTTTTAAATTGCATTGTTAGGGGCTTTGAGGTATTGAATTTCATAAGTTCTTTATATATCTTGAATATTAACCCCTTATCAGATACATCATTTGCAAGTATTTTTCCTGTTCAGTAGGTTGCCTTTTTGTTTTGTTAATGGCTTTCTTTGCTGTGCAGATTTTATTTTGGCATAGTCCCAATAGTTTATTTTTTGCTTTTGTTTCCCTTGCCTTTGAAGGCATATATAGAAAAACAGTGTTATAGCCAGTGTCTGAGAAATCACTGCCAGTGTTCTCTACTAGGATTTTAGTAGTTTCAGGTCTTGCATTTAGGTCTTTAATCCATTTTGAGTTTATTCTTGTGTGTGGTGTTAGAGGTGGTCCAATTTCATCCTTTTGCATGTAGCTGTCCAGTTTTCCCAATACCACTTATAGAAGAGACTGCCTTTTCCCTATTGTATATTCTTGCCTCTTTTGTCATAGATTAATTAACTAAGCATGGGTTTCTTTTGGGGCTTTCTTATTCTGCTCCATTGACCTACATGTTTTTTTGTTGTTGTTGTTTTGTTTTAAGATTTTATTTATTTATTTGACAGAGAGATCACAAGTACACAGAGAGGCAGGCAGACAGAGGAAGGAAAGCAGGCTCCCTGCTGAGCAGAGAGCCCGATGTGGGGCTCGATCTCAGGACCCTGAGATCATGATTTGAGCTGAAGGCAGAGGCTTTAACCCACTGAGCCACCCAGGTGCCCCGACCTACATGTTTATTTCTGTGCCAGTACTATACTGTTCTGATTACTGTAGCTTTGCTGTAGATCTTGAAATCTGGAATTGTGATACCTCCAGCTTTTTATTTCTCAAAATTGCTTTAGCTATTCAGGGTTTTTTGTGATTCTGTACAAATTTTGAGATTATTTATTCTAGTTTTGTGAAAAATGATGTTGGCATTTTGATAGGGATTGACTGAATCTGTAGACTGCTTTGAGTAGTATGGACATTTTAACAACATTAATTCTTCCAATCCATGAGCGTGGAATATTTTTGCATTTGCTTATGTCATCTTTAATTTCCTTTATCAGTGTTGTACAGTTTTCAGAGTACAGGTCTTTTGCCTCCTTGTTTAAGTTTATTCCTAGGTATTTTATTCTTTTTGGTGCAATTGTAAATGGAATTGTTTCTTAATTTTTCTTTCTGCAACTTTATTATTAGTATACAGAAATACTACCAATTTCTGGGTATTAATTTTGTATCCTGCAACTTTACTGAATTCATATATTGCTTCTAGTAGTTTTTTAGTGGAGTCTGTACTGTTTTCTGTGTATAGTATTACATCACCTGCAAATAGCAACAGTTTAACTTCTTTACCAATATGGATGCCTCTTATTTCTTCTTTTCTGATTGATGTGGCTAGGTCTTCCAGTACTATGTTGAATAAAAATGGTGAGAGTGGACATCCTTCTTTTGTTCCTGATCTTAGAGGGAAATCTTTCAGGTTTTCACCATTCAGTATGATTGTTAGCTGTGGATTTTTCATATATGGCCTTTATTATGTTGAGAAACATTCCCTCTAAACCCACTTCGTTGAAAGTTTTTATCATGAATGATGTTACATTTTGTCAAATGCTTTTTCTACATCTATTTGAGATGATCATATGATTTTTATCCATTGTTTTGTTGATGTGCTATACTGTGTTGATTAATTTGCAAATATTGAACCATCCTTACATACTCAGAATAAACCCACTTGATCATGGTGAATGGTCCTTTCAATGTATTGTTGAACAGTTTGCTAATACTTTATTGAGAATTTTTCATTTATGTGCATCAAGGACACTGGTCGAGAGTTTTGTTTTTGTTGTTGTTGTTGTTGTGTGTTTGTTTGTTTATTTTTTGCATTATCTTTGTCTGCTTTTGATAGTAGAGTAATGCTGACTTCATAAAATGTATTTAGAAGGTTTCTTTTCTATTTTTTGTAATAGTTTGAAAATAAATGGTAGAATTCACCTGGGAATCCATCTGGTTCTGGACTTTAATTTTTGAGTAATTTTTTGATTACTGATTCAATTTTGTTTCTGGTAATTGGTTTGTTCATATTTTCTATTTCTTCCTGATTCAGTCATGGAAGATAGTATGTTTCTAGGATTTTTCCATTTCTTCTACATTGTCCAATCTGTTCACATATAATTTTTTGTAGTGATTCCCTCGGTCTTTTGTATTTCTGAAGTGTAAGTTGCTACTTCCCCTCTCTTGTTTCTGATTTTATTTATTTGGGTCCTTTCTCCTTTTGTCTTGATGAGTCTGTCTAAGGGTTATCAATTTTGTTTATCTTATCAAAGAACGAGATCTTGGTTTCATTGATATTTTTTTTCTCTTTTTAGTCTTTAAACCATTTATTTCTGCTCTGATCTTTATTATTTCCTTCCTCTTACTCACCTTGGGCTTTGGTTGTTCTTTTTCTAGTTATTTTAGATAAAAGGTTAGATTGTTTATTTAAATTTTTTTGTATGTTAGTTTCTTGAGGTAGGCCCTGTATTATTATATATTTCCCTCTTGGAACTGCTTTCACTGCATCCCAAAGTTTTTAGACCACTCTGTTTTCATTTTAATTAGTCTCCATGTATTTTTCTTTGATTATTTCATTGACCCATTGGTGTTTAGTATCATGTTGTTTAGCTTCGATGTGCTTGTGTTTTTTCTAGATTTTTTTTTGTAATTGATTTCTAGCTTCATAGAGTTGTGGTAAGGAAGATATATGGTATGATTTCAATCTTCTTAAATTTATTGATGCTTGTTTTTTGGACTTTCGGGTGATCTGTCTTTGAGAATGTTTCACATGCCCTCAAAAAGAAGGTAGATTCTGTTGTTTCTGGATGAAATGTTCTATATATATTTTATGTCCATCTGAACAAATATGTCATTCAGACACTGTTGTCTTTTTTTTTAAGATTTTGTTTATTTATTTATTTTTCAGAGAGAGAGAGAGCACAAGCAGGGGGAGCAGCAGGCAGGGGGAGAAGTGGACTCCCACTGAGCAAGGATCCCAATGTGGGACTTGATCCCAGGACTTTGGGATCATGACCTGAACTGAAGGCAGACACTTAACCAACTGAGCCATCCAGGTATCCCAAGATGTTTTTTATTGATTTTCTCCCTAGATGATCTTCCACTGATAAAAGTAGGTTGTTAAAGTTCCCCACTAGGATTGTATTACCATCATTTTCTCTCTATTTGTTAATATTTGCTTTATGTATTTAGGTGCTCCAGTATTGGGTGCAAAGATTTTACAATTTAGGATTGATCCTTTTATCGTTATATAATGCTCACTTTTGGCACTTGTTACAGAGCTTGTTTTAAAGTTTATTTTGTTTGATTTAAGTATTGCTACCCTGACCTTTTTTTTTTTTTTTTCCTTTTTTTAGCTTTCATTTGCTTGGTAAATGTTTTTCCAACCCTTCACTTTAGTTTGTTTGTGTCTGTAAGTCTGAGGTGAGTCTCTTGCAGGCAGCATATAGATGGGTCTTGTTTTTTTTTTATTCATTCTGCCACTCTATTTCTTTTGATTAGAGCATTTAGGCCATTTACATTTAAGTAATTTTTTGTAGGTATGTATTTACTGCTATTTTGTTATTTGTTTCCTAGTTGTTTTTGTAGTTCTCTGTTCCTTTCTTCTTCTATTGTTCTCTTTCATTGTGATTAATGAGTTTAATGTGATTAATGAGTTATGTTTGGCTTTCTTTCTCTTTATTTTTTGTGTATTTATTATAGGTTTTGGGTTTGATTACCACAAAGTTCATACATACAATCCTAAGTACATAGTAGTCTATTTCAAGTTGATGACCATGTAAGTTCAAATGTATTCTAAAAAAAAAAAAAAAAAAGCAAAACAAAAAACAAAACCTTTTTTGTTTTTTACTCCCTCTTCCACATCTTAATAATGCTGTCATAATTTACATATTTTTTCATAATTTTCTTAAGTCTATTATGGCCTTTCATTTTCCACTTAAAAAGGTATCTTTAACATTTCTTGTAAGTTTAGTTTAGTGAAATTCTGTTCTCCTGTTGACAATCAACTGAAGCTTGAACAAATTAGGATTTCTATACCCTCTTCCTTTCAAATCAGAACTTTCTCTACATTATATTCTGTTTGTTCCTGAGGTAGAGTTTTCTGTCCCACTGTCTCTGAGACAATCAGCCAGGCTATTCCTCATTGCCAGGCAATGAGACATATGAAAATGAAGAATTAAGAACACATGATTTAATATTCTGACGATATTATCTCATATACATTTGTGTGTTTGCATCGGAGAAGGGTCAGTGCTCTTAAAGATGCCTTTTTGTTTTTCATTTGAAGTTTGCCTTCTTTGGAAGGAATTGGCCTGATTTATATTTTGCCTATTCTGTAAGAAGTCACATATGAAGTCCTGGATAAAAAGAGGCTATGCCACATTTCTGATTTCTATGGTGTTTTCATGTCCCTTTATAAATGGACAACAAAGGAAAGTCCTCTGGCTGACCCTCCCTTGCTCCAGCTTTGCCTGGCTCATAACTTCTCTAATACAAGAGATTTAGCGAGTGCTAAAGAAAAAAATGAGACATTCTCCCTACGGAGTAAAATGAACTGAGAAAGGGAAGCATTTTGGAAAGAAGATGAGCAGCCATCCAAAGCATTTCTGCCAAGAAAAAAAAATACTTACAGATTTGTCTATTGATGGGATGCTCTAGCCCCTGATTATAATCTGGCTTGTGTTGGTTTCTAAACACTTCCCATGAATTCACATTGTTGGGTCTGAGATGGTTAAGTCTTATGTGATGAGAAGCTGGTGCCTAAAGCCCTCTAATGGTGCTACATAGAAAAGTTCCTAGACCTTGCAAATGGAGGGGTTGCGTGCTGCCCCACCTCCAGCCACAGTTTCCTATTCTTGACCCCAGCCTCAGGGCCACACCTGTGTGCCACTGTGCACACTGGCTTCTCCTCTCCCACATCATTCCCACACCATTCTGCAAACTCCCTGCTCTATATCAGACCAAGACCACATCTGTCCCTAAGCCTATTTGTCTAAGTCCAGTTTTCAATCTCAACATCTACCTGCCTGATTTTGCTTGGGTCACTTTGTGGAAGGTCCATCTCTTCACCAAGCTAAGCCTCCACTTAAATAGCTCCTATTTTTGGTGTGCATATGACTTCTTTCAAACACACAGGGAAAAGTGTGAAGGCAGGTGGGAGCCAAGGCCAATAATGAGCCTGGTTCTGTTCTCAGTAAACTAACGCGCTGCCACAATATTCACACCACCTTGTGATGATGTTCATGGTTGCTCTGGTTTTCTGTACCATTCTAGTGTTCTGCACCAAGCACTCCAGTCTTGATGTGGCAGTATAGATAAGAAGTATAAATTTCAACTAACAATGCATCCATGCAGTCACTGAAATACCTGCAGATTCACAGCGTTTATGCATAAGTTAATCATGCTATTGGAAATATTCAAACTCCTGTAAAGGTCACTCCCATACTAAAGAATTGCATATCTTATTTCATTTTACTGCAGCACATGAGATGGGGCCTTTAGGAGCTCCACAGTGAGTAAGATCTCCTGTCCTCATAGCTGGGCCAATAAATTCAGTTGCAAGAGTAACAGACCATTCTGCAAGCTTCTCTGCATTGTGCTGGGCCTGATCTTTTTTCTTTCTATCCATGATACCTGTTCTTTCTGGTTCACCCATAAGCTTTGTCCCTCATTTGGGCCTCCCCTTGCCTCCCTTAACTTGGCTATCTTTCATGATTCCACGCTCCGTCCTGCTGGGACACAACTTTCAAGGACTACACAAATGAAGTGCCATTTGCTGATTCCGCCTTCCAGGTCCCAGACAAAGCTGGTGGTGGAACAAACACCCATGTCCTGCCAAGAATCTTCATGCCCCAGTGCAGCCCACAGCTTGGGCGGCTCAAATCTTGGCTTATGACTTATAAAGAATTATGCTGGTTATTATAGCCTAGAAGAAGGTCATTATCCAAGGGTCTTTGTAATATTTTGATATTATTCAAAGGTGGAAATATTATAAATATTATTTATAAATAATATTTATAAGTAAATTTAAATAAATAAATAAATATTATAAATATTATATATAAATATTATAAATATTTAATATTTATATATAATATATAAATATTATGAATAATATTATTTCCATATTTAAAGTGGAATATTCCTAGGATGTATTTAATGAACTGCTCAATGGCTTCTGAGATGACCTTTAATTTAAACATGTTTCTATTTAAAGGACTTGTTTGGGAGGGTAAAGATAAAGATGCAAGAGCTTGATCTCTGAATTTTATATAATGTAAATAAAAAATCCGGGTTAGGTCTGCATACGTCTTGGCAGCAGTGTATGTGTGCATATATGCTCGTGTGTGTAAGTGAATGTGTGCACATGCTGCCCTATTGAATACATGCTGTTGGGTGACTGGTCATTAGACGGTTTCTGGTTTTGCTTTTTGGAATTTTACCCCTGAAAATCCATCCTGGAGTTAAGGTGAGAACTTCTGAAAAAGGACTTTAATCATGAAGAACATGATTGATTTAATTGACCAGAAAGCTCATCAATTTCTGCTGTCCCTTCTATTGATGAATAACAAAATGATATTAGCTGTCCGTGAGCAAAGGAGTAGACTTGCGAGTAAAACACAATAAGTAGCAGAACCAAAGAAATCTTCTGGTTCTGTACACACCCCAAACACCTCAACTGTCACTCAGAAATATGGAAGGGAAAAAAATAGAAGGCAAGCGTAGAGAAAGACATATGAACATGAAGTTCATTTGAAGTATTTTTGTTTCCGAAATATATTTTGAACTAAGAGAACAAAAATAAAGTGGCGAGAGGCTGAGCTACCTGGGGAAAATGAAACTACCCAGTGGTTTGATAAAGGAAAAGGAATATTTTCCTTTAGAAAATTTCCTTCCACAGTTTTTGGCAGCTGGAAAACATACGTGATAAAACAAAGACCTCAGTGAGCCAACAGGGGATTTAAGTCTAATCAGATTCAGGAAAAGCCAAATTGTCTCCAGAGTGGAGACAGGGAAGGAAGAAGTTTTATAGAGCACAATGGGGGAACATTATTTACTTTTCTCTGGAACACTGATGAGCTACCAGGTAATGAAATTTTTATTACAATATTTACTACAAACTGGCTTGATTCCCTGCATTATATTTTAGCTTTGTTGAGGACTTTCGCTGCCTTATCTTGTTTAGCCCTGTGGTCCCTACGGCCTCTCTATGCCATTCTCTTCGCCGTTATTTCTCTTTCCAGCCACCCCTGATACCAGTCGCCTGTCTTTCCTTTGTTCATTTCTCAAGCTGAAACTCGGAAGTATTTCCCTGGCTTTCTGGGTCGTTCCCACTCTCTTTCTTCCTTTCTTGCTCTTGGCGTCTGAGCTCGGCGTAGACCCCTTTTCCGAATCAGAGTAGAATTACCTCTTCTTTCCTGCCTTCCCCCGACTACTGCGGCGTAGTGAGCTCGGGGCTCTGAAACAGCATCTCTCTGCACTGTTCTGACTTCAGTCTGCGTGTCCTGCTGACACTTTCAGTTCAACATGTCCCACACCAAAGTCATTATCTCCCGCTCAAGCCAGCTCCTTTTCCCATTTTCCCTGCTTCCATTAAGCAGTCATCTATCGCTCGAAGCATTTCTTCAACTCCCACATTCAATCAATGGCTTCTGCACGGATTCTCATGCCTGTTCCTCCCTTCTTGTCCCTTCTGCCCTCACATTAGTTCAGAGCCTCATCACTCTTTGCCTGGCCTACTGGGGAAACTACTCCATTGATCGCTCTGCCTCCACCCACTCCGATCCATCCTACACACAGCTACCTGATTAATCATCCTGAAATACAGCCCCAGTCTCCTTGTCCACCCCCAGTTATAAAACTTTAAAACACCTCACTGTCTTTGGAATTAAGCACAAACTCTTCATCCTGCTGCTCAAGTAACTTTACAGGAGAACCTCAACTCAATTATTTGGACTTCTCCGTCACAGCCTTCGTCCAGCGAAACCAGTGTGATGGGGAAGACATCAAGAAAGATCCAGAATTGAGCCTTTGCCTCTAAGTTCAGGCATGCATGCTATTCATGGGGAGGGGTGTGGGAAGGTCAGGAAGGGGCCCAAAGGCAAAGTGGACTGTCCAAAGCAAGTCCTGCCAATTGCATAGTAGTTCTTTCTACAGCTCATTACTCTGTAAATAGTAGATGCTCCATGAATTCTTGCTAAGCAACTTGCTTTTACTGCATTTTAAACTAGGATTTTACATTTGGACAAATCTCAGCCAAGGAGCAGATGTTTTCTTATGCGTTTCTAAATCAGCGTGGCTTATTAGTCTCCGCTTTCTGTTAATAGAAACTCTGTTACAATTGCATTCCCCAGGCTAGGACTCAGCTATCTTTTCGATGCGGAGGAAGGAACAACTTTCACTGCAGCCAGAGGAATAGCAGCAGCCCCTGTCTCTTTCCTCTCTCAGCTAACAGCGTGCCCATCGAGTCCATGAAAATTCTGCCGAGTTAGACGGTATGTTAGTATTGCTGTTGGATATTTAGGTTCCCATAAATGTGATTTTAATCCAAAAACAAAAATAACAATGATAATAATAATAATAATAATAGTTTCCCAGGGTTGTAAGTGTTCTGCAACATGAAAAAAAAAATTTTATAGACTTTAGTGGACTTTTCTCCCCACAACTTTATTTTTTTTAATTAGGCAAAGAAGGTATAGTGGAGGGATTGGCACACTTTTTCTATAAAGGGATAATTTAGTAAATATTTTAGGCTTGTGGGACCCATAAACTTTGTCTCAACCACTTAATTCTACCTTTATAGCAGAAGAGCAGCCACAGAGAGGCTGTCAAGTATGGTGTGTCTGTGTTCCAGTAAAATGTTAGTTATGGCCACTGAAACTTGAATTTCATCTAGTTTTTATGTGTTGCAAAATATCATCCTTCTTCTGGCTTTTTCCCCAGACATTTAAGAATGTAAAAACACATACCTATCTTATGAGCCCTATAACACGCGGAGGTGGGCTGATTTGGTCCATGGGCCACAGAACTCGTGGTGTGGTGCTACCTGCATTCCACAGGTGCCATTCTGCAGCTCAAAGTTGAAATATCTTGTGTCTGAAATCGCTCAGAATGGTATCAGAGTAATTAGTGGAACTTTAGGCCATGTCATCTGACCAGAATCTAGTTTCCTCACTCCATGGCAATGATTCCCTGCATTTAGAAACATCTGACTGGCTACCCATTCTTCAAGCAATGAACACACAGGGAAGATACTCTAAAATAAGACAGAAAACCACAAAATTTCACCATCCCGGAAGGGTTCATGAATGAACTCTAACACTCCCCCTCAAACTAAAGAACTTGTAAAGGTTTGTATTGACAAAGACTCTCTTCTTGGCCAGGCTTTAGTCTGGTTCCTCTGAACTCTCTTTCTGACCAGGCCTCCTTCTTGTTCTCTAGCCCTCGCCTGCCGTGCCAAGTTTTTTTTTTTTTTTTTTGGGGGGGGGGGTGGGTAGGGAGGAAGATCCTGTTGGGCTGCTCGTGGGACTTACACAGCCTCTTGGGATGAGGATGGTGCTTCCTACAGAAGGCGAACACACAGATCCATGCCCTACAAAAGGAACTATGTGATAAAGGCACCATAGCACGGAACCCTGACTTTGGCCAAGAGTCTGTCCCCTCAAAATTACTGCTGTGTTGGTAGAAAGTAGACACTGATGGGGAAAGCAACAGGAGTGGCTGGGAGGGGCTCACTGGTTAATATCATATTGGATGACAGTGATGGTGACCAGGGGAGGAGATTGGGAGAACTAAGATTCCAGAAACACCCTGAACCTGAAGGGTCTTTCTACACAATATTGATTTTACAGCCCTTGTTTAGATGCTATTAAAAAATTGAAAAAAAAAAAAAAAAAAAAGAATTTCCAACAGTCTCCTGCTCGGTAGCTGACATTTGAACTTTCTCATCTGACTTAGACTACACTAGGCCTGAAGGGCAGGCAACATACTTTTACAGTACTGGGGATAGTACTGTAAATATTCAATAAATAGAATGTGAAAGGATGCTTTAGGACAGGAGGAAGTCACTGATATTCTTCATTGGAGGGCTTAAGTCAACAGAAATTGGGCTTCCTGAAGGATGAGTAGACTACCCAGGTTGTGGATTTTTCACATACGAGGAATTAATAATTTCTTGATATATGTCCTGCTTGGTCCCCAAATTACTACCATTTGTGGTCGTGGAATTATTATAAAAGTCAGAAATAATCCAATCACCAGGAAGAGCATCTAAATTTTTTTTTAAGATTTTATTTATTTATTTGACAGACAGAAATCACAAGTAGGCAGAGAAGCAGGCAGAGAGAGAAGGGGAAGCAGACTCCCCGCCAAGCAGAAAGCCCAATGCGGGGTTCAATCTCAAGACCCTGGGATCATGACCGGAACCGAAGGCAGAGGCTTTAACCCACTGAGCTACCCAGGCGCCCCAGGAAGAGCATCTAGATTACCCAAGTCTCCAGATCTCTCTTCTTTTGTTTTGTTCTTAAATTTAGTCTTTTTCTTACCCAATCTGAGATGGTGAATCTACTGCCACAGACTCATTTTATTCTCCACTCCTTCTACTTTGGGCTGACGCTCTTTACAGAGTGTGTCACTAGAACCATCCCTGTCTCACATATATCTAAGTAGTATTTTCCTTCTTCTTAGCATTTAGCTGTTCCTACTTCACATTTCAGAGCTTTTGGTGAAGAGCTTGTCTTCCAAGAAACTATTCAAATATGAGAGGTAATTTTCCAAAAACAGGTTTCCCTAGGCGATGCCCTCAGCTTTTTTTCTGTTTTAAGGATTCTATCTACCTAATATGGCAAGTTTGTGCCAAGGAGCATGAATATAAATTTTTAAAGGTCAGGAAATGAGTTTTAAACAATAAAGGCCCTAATGACATTCAGTGACCTATGTCCGGACAATGCACTTTTAGTCCGGAGAGACTGGCAATGTGATTCTAATAAAGAAAAATGCTTGAATGTTTTAAGAAAGAAGAAGCAGATTTGGATGACAGGATTATGTGTCTGTGCACATGAGTCTGGGAATGGAGAGGATCGGGGGTGGTGTAATCCTTCTGCCGTGTCCACAAGGTCCTCCAGTTCACCTTGCTTGCTTTCATCTGTGTCTGTCTGGGCCTGACTGCTCTCAACTCATTGGGAAAACTGAGGCAGTTGTTAGAATTCCCTGGCCTTTTATCTTTGGCTTAGATCTGACAAGAGATTGGTTTTCCCCTATGTTGACCTTTAGTCTTTTCTCTTGGTCACAGTTTTGTACTTGACCTTCATCTGCCCCTTCTCAGACTTGGATCCAAAGCCTGTTCTCCTCCAGACAGACTCACCTCTCACCATCAGTTGCAGAAGGGTCTGGTGAGACTCCTTCCCTTCATTGCACTCACTGGCTCCCTCCTCATCTAAGAATTTCCAACAGTGGGGCTCCTGGGTGGCTCAGTGGGTTAAAGCCTCTGCTTTCGGCTCAGGTCATGGTCCCAGAGTCCTGGGATCGAGTCCCACATTGGGCTCTCTGCTTGGCAGGGAGCCTGCTTCCCTTCCTCTCTCTGCCTGCCTCTCTGCCTACTTGTGATCTCTCTCTCTGTCAAGTAAAAAAAAAAAAAAAAAAAAAAAGAATTTCCAACAGTCTCCTGCTCGGTAGCTGACGTTTGAACTTTCTCATCCGACTTAGACTACACTAGGCCCTAAGGGCAGGCAACATTCTTTTCAGGCTGGTGATAGTACTGTAAATGTTCAATAAATAGAAATTTTAAAAAGCTTGCATTTGCCTTGTGCTTACATTCCCAAGTCTGATAAGTTGCCAGATACTTACAGGAAAAAGGAAATGCTGACATTCTAGGTGTCTGAAGGAAAATTTAGGCAGCAGCTAGGAAGTCATCAACTTTAGGGCTTTAGAAAATATGCCAACTCCATTGCAGGGTAATTTGGACTTACATTTAAATAACACGTGTATCTGCTTCCTGATACCTTCGGACTCCATACTCTATGCCCTCACTAAGGATATCTCTACATAGGGTCCCTCTGCCTACATTCCTTACAGGGATGGTCATCACGTTTTCCCGTTATTTCATTACTTCATATGGGAATGCTCAAATTACCACCAAGTCCTCTTGGACCGGGACTCCAATGACAATCACTTTAAGGTGAGAATAAATGGGATATAGGAAGGAAATACTAATTGGAGAAATAGCGAACAAAGAGTATAGATTTTAAGTTGACATTTGGAATCGAAATCAAAATGCTGGCGAGGGGCCCCTGCTGGTCCCGCGGTTGCTGTTGCTGGTACTGGAAGTCATGCTATGTGGCCCAGCAGCGGCTGCTGTCTTTGGGGAAGCCAATTCAGGATTTGCTTCAGCTGCTCTAATTTAAGAGTAAGGGTGCTGGGATTTGAAGCTGAGCGCTCCGCAAGCATAAAACCAAGGAGATTTCTATCCACACGGCAGAACCCATGGGCTCCCGTCACAGCTTTTCCATTCTCTGTCATCTTTTTGTAATTAGAGAACAGACCAAGTAGAAGGAAATGATCACCAACCAGTCCGTGTGAAAACTATCAGCTCTGAGCCCCTGTGTCAGCTCACTGAGCTTTCCTCCCTGGAGAGGGACTGGTAACCGGGCCTTTCCAGACACCGACTGAAGCTCATTATCGCCAAAATGGTTCTGTAGTTCAATTTTATCCACTCCATTCCACAGATGGCCAAATTAAGGTCCAGTGAGGTTAAGGAGATGGTATAGTCTCGTGGCAACTGAATTTCAAAGTCCTTGAACTGGAGATTAAGGTCTGTGCTTGTTTTTTTGTTTGTTTGTTTGGTTTGGTTTGGTTTGTGTTGGGTTTTGTTGTTGTTATTGTTGTTGGGGTTTTTTTGTTTTGTTTTGTTTTTTTAGCAGAAGATATTTTCTCTCTCCCATCAAAATACTCTGAGAGAATCAGAGGTAAGTAAAAACTGCGGTGTGAGTCTTACGGCTCTAAATAAAATGCTCAGCAGAATCCACGTGAGATTTGGTAGCTAATGCTTATTATCAAACTGTGGAAAACAGACTCTACTGACTTTGGCTAGTTCTGGGATAAAATGCTATTTCCCCCCTCCTCTGCAATCCTTTACCATTTCCGTGAAATACCTCCTATCTAAATAATAATTTATATAGCCCTGACACTATGAACTCTTTCTCTCCATCATTCTAGTCTCCCCATGCTGAAGGAGAAAACATCTCTTACCAGTCATAACTAGAATTTTTTTTTAAGATTTTATTTCTTTGTTTGACAGACAGAGATCACAAGTAGGCAGAGAGGCAGGCAGAGAGAGAGAGGAGGAAGTGGGCTCCCTGCAGAGCAAAGAGCCCGATGCAGATGCAGGGCTCCATCCCAGGACCCTGAGATCATGACCTGAGCCCAAGGCAGAGGCTTAACCCACTGAGCCACCAAGGCACCCCTACCAGTCATAACTAGAAAGTTGAGTTCTGTTCCGTGCAGGAAGGCAGGGATTTCTGTGTGCTTTTGTCTGCTTGTGCGATGAGGATGGCAAACTGAGCACTACTAAGAATTTCGCATCGTTTGCTCTTATCAGTTACCACACATAGAGTTGCTTGAATTAAGCTACCGGCCACATAGAGTTGTTTGAAAGATAAATTTGATGGTATATGCAAGTGCTTTAGCAGCACTGGGTTAAATCCGACATACACTGTCTGTTCAATATTAGCTTTATTTTTTGTTAAAAAATATCCAGGGGCGCTTGAGTGGCTCAGTGGGTTAAAGCCTCTGCCTTTGGCTCAGGTCATGATCCCAGGGTCCTAGGATCAAGCCCCACATCGAGCTCTCTGCTCAGAGGGGAGCCTGCTTCCCCCTTTCTCTGCCTGCTTCTCTGCCTACCTGTGATCTCTGTCAAATAAATAAATAAATAAAATCTTAAAAAAAAAAACCCATGCCTTAGTGTAGTATGGTAGAAATTAAACTCAGAGCTAATGCAGAGATTCAGGCTCTAGTTTTGGATCTACCATTGAGGGCTCATTTGTGTATCTCTCAGAGACCTCCTGCCTCTCTCTCACGTGGATACCAAAACGTACTCAGTCTTCTCAGATTTATAGGAAGAATCAAATAGGCTCATAGATTTCCAGTACGTTTCAAAGCATTAAAAATCCACGCATGCAAGTGTGAGTAATTATTCCAGTCACTCTCATCATTAAGCTACTGCTCTTGATAACAATGAGTTCATTGCCTTAAAATGGAACTGCGTGAGTCATGGGAGAAAGAATGTAGCAAACTTTGGCTTCAGATTTAAAACGGAGTTCAATCCCAGTTCTGTCTGGGTCCTCTATTTGCATCACACAGAGAGAAAACTAGAATCCAGTCTATAACTGGGGTTTCAATCAGTATGGATGGAAGCCAGATTTTAGGAAATGAATATCGAAAGAGAGAAGAAGAGGCATCTGAGTGCTCAGTGGGTTGAGCCTCTGCTTTCGACTCAGGTCATGATCTCAGGGTCCTGGGATCGAGCCCCGCATCAGGCTCTCTGGTCAGCAGGTAGCCTGCTTCCCCCCCTCTCTCTGCCTGCCTCTCTGCCTACTTGTGATCTCTCTCTCTCTGTCAAATAAATAAATAAAATCTTAAAAAGAAAAAGAGAGAGAGAGAGAAGACTCTCATGAAGGGAGGAAGAACCACTGTTAAGCACAATAGACCACTGAGTTAAGGAGACTTAAAACACTCTTCATTATCCTGAAATGAAATTCAGAGATGATCAACCAGCCTATACACATAACGTTTTTTAAATGTCAATAAAATGGCTTAGCTATAACATGGAGAAAGAAGAAGGAAAATATCTTATAATAAAATCATTTGGACTTCAGAACATAAAAGCTGGAAGGTAATAATACTGGGAGATTAAATGAAATAAGCAGAAGTTTAAGTCTTTGTGCGGAAGCCCACCACTACAGCGCAGCTGACTCGCAAGCCTCTAATATCAGCGACTCACACAGCATGAGAGGTGTTGCCACTAGTGGTGTGGTTTTCTGAAATAACAAACCCTCATGATATTCTGAACAAGATAAAATCTAATGTCTTCTCAACTTATGCAGTAGTTGTGTTCTTAGAAAATTCAGTTTAAATTAAAACTGTGCCCCCAAAAAAGTATCATGCTGATAAAAAAACATATTTTGTTCCTAGGCTTAGAAAATGATAGTCTTTCTTAAAACCTCTTTTTAAAATGCTTTATTTGGGTGACTGGGTGGCTCAGTGGGTTAAAGCCTCTGCCTCCAGCTCAGGTCATGATCCCAGGGTCCTGGGATGGAGCCCTGCATTGGGTCTCTGCTCAGCAGGGAGCCTGCTTCCCCCTCTCTCTCTGCCTGCCTCTCTGCCTACTTGTGATCTCCATCTGTCAAATAAATAAATAAATAACCTAGATAAATAAATAAATAAATAAATAAGATGATTTATTTATTTTAGAGAGAGAGAGAGAGAGAAGCAGACTCCCCACTGAGCGTGGAGGTCTTTGTGGGTGGGGGAAAGCTCCAGTGTGCAACCCTGAGATCATGACCTGAGCTGAAATCAAAAGTCAGATGCCCAGCCGACTGAGCTACCCAGGTGTCCTTAGATAGTCTTTTTTTAATCAAATAATTGTCTAAGTGGACTTACAGAAGTGGGTGGGTCGAGAACTGTCCCACACACCACAGGATTTCTGGTAGTGGAAGCCCATAAGGAGCTTCCCTGATCATTATAATGACCGCACCAGTCCCGTGAACTTCAAAAACACTCCCTGAGGGCCGGCCCCATCCCCACGGAGAACTACTGACCCAATCAGTCAGTACAGTCTTAATAAAATCATAATTTATAGTAATTAAATAACTTCACGATCTGTCCCTTTCTTCTGGCTCCTCTGTTTCGTCCTAGAAATCCTAAACCACTTTTCCTCTTTCTGTCTCTAGTTTTAAATCAGAGTCTCTTTTTAGATTACACTCTGACCACACCGAGATTCATTTTTGCCAAGAATACTACACCTTTTATCTGCATCTTTTACCCACAATTATGCATTAATACCCAACCCGTCTGTAATTTTAGTCCTGTTTCATAGAGGAGAAGACCGAGTAAATGAATGCGGGTAATTCAGCCAAGGTCAAGCCACAGGCTGTCTGCAGAGACTGATTAGAATCTATCTTTTGGGTCTGACCACTGAGTCCCTCTTCCTCCTCCTTCCCTCACAGACCTGTAACTTCATTACCCTTTAGAGAAGGAGTCCGTGGGAGAGCAGGTAAAACCTCAATGGCTGTTACGCTCCGTGTTCACTCCTCTAGGAAGAAATCAGCGGTGGAGAAGGGGACTGCCCAGTGGGTTCCCATTCATCCAAGCGCTCCTCCTCCCTCCCTCATTTGCATGATTCATTGCAACCTAGCTCTCGGGGAACTGCTAGCCACCGCCGAGCCACGGCCAGGGATGCTGCCCCATTGAGAGCAAGTCTGTCCATGAACCTGCTCGAGTGTTCCGGCAGCGGATGAACACGCCGGGGACTTGACAGAGCAGGGTCAGGCCACAGACTCATTCAGCTGGGGAATGGGACAAGCCATGCACCGTGCTTCCTGTCTCCCTCCTCTGCAGAGATGTGGCAGGCGGTGCAATAAAAAAGTAATGATGTGGAAGAGAGCATGCTGTTGCCTTCCAGGGGTCAAGTCAGTACAATTTGTGCAAGGTCCTGACATTTTCACTCTTTTTTAGTCCAGGAATCCTGGACTAAAAAAATACAGTGTCCAAGGGGGGCGGGGGGGAGGAGAAGAAGAAGAAGAAAAGGCACAAACAAACTGGGGTCCCTTGAAACACTTTAAAATAGATCCTATGTGAACCATCCCAATATATCACGAAGATTGCTTTTCAGAGCGAGAGAGGCAGCTTGTGGGGAGTGCCACACTGTGCCACCTCCATGAGTGACAAGGGACCTGCTCTTCTTAATCACTGCGGGCCATTCTCCCGAGCAGCCATATATCAGCTTTCACCCTTGGAAAGCTGTTTTCTAATGGGGCAGGTGGGTTCTTGCTTATTCTGATAAAGAGACCTATCGGTTCATGAAGCGATTCCAAGGATTTATTCAGCATTTTCAGGAGGAGAAGGGCACAGTGCTCCCTTGGGAACACACATCAGGCCGTAGGTAAAGATGATGGCAGTTTATAAAAACATTTTCAAAGCTTCCAAATGACCGATGTATTCCTGAGGGCTCTGCCCATGCTAAGTGGAACTTTGTGGTCTCCAAACTGTCAGGACCGAGGCTCGGACCTTCTTGGATACAAAAATGAGTCTTTTAAAGGCCCAACGACAGGGCTTATTCAGATGATATTATCATCACCTAACCTAGATGTCGTCCAGCGTCTGAATGCCAAGAGAACATGCTAGTTGCAACATGAAGGAAGTTAAATCATCTCTCCTCTTGTTCCTGTAGCCATATACGTGCCTGCTTCCTAAGGTTATCGGGAGGATTTTATCAGTTGCAAATGGCTGAC
This sequence comes from Mustela putorius furo, assembly GCF_011764305.1. Lineage (NCBI taxonomy): Eukaryota > Metazoa > Chordata > Mammalia > Carnivora > Mustelidae > Mustela > Mustela putorius. The sequence continues at coordinate 19,583,458 of NW_025421322.1, read as the reverse complement.
GGATAGAGAACGCCATGCTATGAGGGAAGCTGCGACACTATAAGAGGCTGACATGGGGCAAACAGGATAGAAACATAGCTCTAGACATTTTCATTTGAGAGTTATAAAGAAATCTTACCTACCCCCACATCTCTCAAGTTGGGGTTGTCATTATCATTGATATTGTTAATAGCTTACACTTGCTTACTGACTTCTAGTTTACAAAGCCCTCATTTTAATCTTATTTAACTCACCCCCAAATTCTACGAAGTTATCTACTGTGATACCGAGAGCTAAAAAATCTCCAGTCTTTAAATTAAGGCGTCTCTTTCTAAAATCCCCCTTTTAAAATTTTCGGTAAGACCACCACTGGTGGAAATTCAACATTGGCTGCGAAGGAGGCACATTATGATCAAGATTTATTTCTCTGTTTACTATGCTTGTGCTCACCCTATAAAAGAAATGGAACTGAGATTGTTTTTTAATCCGATAGGGAATGTTGCAAGGGCAATGATCTTAGAATAACACAGTCTTATTTTTAGCAGTGAACATTATGTTTTTAGGCTAAAGATTTATTGCATTCATTCACTCAACAAATACTCGTTGAACACCCATGCCAGGCATTTTGCCAGGCAGTAGGGACACAGTGGCCAACATTTTTGTTCAAATACCCACAGTATATCGAACCATCCTACTAAACCAGACAGAAAAAGAAAGCAAAGAAAAATAAGGTCAGGCTGTTTTAAAGATATTGAAAATAATCCTAATCAGCAGGATCTAGTGATCAATGAGACAGTTCAACAGAAGGATGAGATGCGTAAAGTGTTACTGTAATAGGTACCTGAAGATGCAGTTTTGAAAAATAGTGATAATTAAAGCATTTGAAATAAAATGGCAGGGATAGCGGAGGGGAATGTGAGAAGCGAACGTATCTTGGTGCCATTCTAGTCCTCTCTCCTCTCCCTCCCATCCTGACCCAGCCAGCCTATCCTTGTCCTGATGACCATCCCTCCACTGGCTTCAAATCTGATGAACACACTGAACCAACTCTTGACAGCCTAGGTAATCACACTGACCATATGCAATATGGCCGTCCTTGGGAAAGAGTGATCTACCAAGTCAGACAAGACCTGAAGGTCTGTGGCTACCATATCCACTGTCAGATCCTGATCTTTTTTGACTTCTTGGCTGCAAAAGTTATTAGGGACCCTATATAGTATTTTTCAAGGTCATCCTACATGTGAGACTTGAAGGTTTATGTCAATCACCCTGAGATTGTGCCAAGTGATAATCTTTAGAAGGGCTCTCGGCTTCTGAACCTCCTGGACCATGTTGGACCCAAAAAGCTGGTTTACGAATATTTTTGGCATCCCATTGCCTGTAGTTTAAAGGGGAATTAGAGATAGAGATTGAGCCTTGGATCCAATCCAGGACCTGTCACTCAATAGCCTTGTGGTCTCAGGCAGATTTTTTCAACTAGCCAGGCCCCATTTCCCTCATCTGTAAAGCAAGAAATTCCCTGCTACCCTCGTAAGATCATTGTGAAGATTAAATCGGGTGATACTTGGGAGAGTGCTTTCACCAGAACTTGGCATTCAGGAGTTTGCCAGACATGCATATGGTACCCTATCCTCTGACAACCCTTCCAGAGAGAAACTGGCTCTCTACGCCCCTACTGTGTAACAACAAGGTTGGTGATCTGAGGACCACCCCCCCCTCCACTCATCCACAAGGACATAGTCACCTGCCCCCAAAACAGACAATGCATAGGCTGGTCAGTAACCATGGCTCAAAAACAAACAACTTAGCAAGTTGGACTTATGAAATTCTTTTCTTTGGAACTTAGACTTAGAAAAAGGGAAGAAAGAAATGGTTAACAATGAGTAAGGCAAAAGGTAAAAGGAAGCTAAATGTCTCGGTGGTATGGCAAACCAAAATTATGGGTGGGCATAATTTACAAGCAAGCAGAAAATGCATAGAGTGGGGACCAAGAACAGCTAGAGAAAGAGGAGAACAAAGCAGACATGCAAAAAAAAAGAGAGAGAGAGAAAGAGTTTGAAGAAAGGACACAGCCTTCTCTTGGTTTTCAAGCTTTCTGATTCTGTTTCTGTTCTATAGGAATCCTTCAGACTAGCCCCATTTTTATTGAGATAACTTGGGTGGGACAAGAGAGATCCTTGATAAGTGTTCGTTCCCTTATCTTATTTACTTATCTTTTTAGTGATTTGTGCCATCATTCATTTATGCATCCATTCATTAATTTATTAAATTAAATAATTCTTGACCACCTTCTCTGTGCTAGGTATACCCTATCCCCACCTTTGTACTAACAGCTTAACTTGTATCTTGCTAGAACAATAGATTGTGTTTAGGCATCAGAGATGGAGATGAAAAACACAGAGGAGTGATGAGTGACCTACTGGTGAGGGGGATACTTGGTGAATTAGTGGAAGGCTCGTTGAACTGCTCATGGAAGCGGCTGCCCTCTCTCATTCTGAGCAGCTCAGTCCAGCCAGCTCCTGCCATCAGCCCAGAGCTCAGAGTAAAAAAGCAGGCTAAAATCTGAAAGTGTTCCTTTCATGCCTCCTCCCAAATTACCCAACCTCTGAGGGCACAGGGAGGGACCTTCACAACATCTCCCCTTGATCCTGCCCTCTGTGGCTCACAAAATGTGTTTCTTTTTCCCCTGCTCGTTCCTAAGACTTTCTCATATCCCGTCATCTGTCACAGGGATGTTGACAGCTCAGAGCAAACCAGCTTTAATTCTATGGATTATTTCCCTCTGTCAGCTTAAGGGGGAAAAAAAAAAAAAAGACGAAGAAATCTGCTCTCCTCGAAGGAGGGTAAAGAACCAGAGACATAAAGAGACCGTGTCAGAGATCTTGGAGCCATCAGCTTGTCTGAAGAGTTCTGTGAGCTCGGATTCACATTAGTGTTCAAATGTTAAACAAACAGATGGCTGGTCTCGTGGATGTTTACTAGTTTCACAGCTCAGCATTGGCTGTGTTTAAAAGCACTGCTGCTGAGAACAGAGTCTACATCGTGCTTCTACCCGGCACAAGCCTGGAGTCGGCCCGGCCAGGGCAGGGACGCCAACCTAATTCTTCCATTAGGGAAGAGGAGTGGGTAGCCTATTTTCAGTATTTCCAAAGCCCGACAGATACAAGAAGACTGACGAGCTGCCAAAGCACCCCACCTCTTCACGTTGCACTAGTATGACATCAACTCAGGCTGGTCATATTTGTCACTAGCCAGCAACCAGTAACCTGACTTGGCAATCAGGGGCCTCTTTGGTTCATGCCAGATAGGCAGTAAATTAATTGTTTCATTAAACACAGATCATATGCTGGATAGGTGAGAATCTTTCAGATAACAGGATGGAGACTATGAAAGGTGAGATTGGTGGGGAAACAGATGGAAATATTCCACCAAGACTTTCTTGGTAGAGCTTTTCAGGCTACGACAAGTACCCTCAAGGGGTCCCCGCAGTGGAAACACTCAGACCTCCCCGTAGGGGAAGAAGGAGGTGAACAGTCCAGACTTCCACCTTCCAGCATGCTCCAAAAGGTCCAGTCGGGGCTCCATCAGGGCCGGGCTGGGTCCCTGTGAGACGGCTGGCAGGGTGGAACTTCTTCGAGAAGAAACAGGATGAAAAAGGGAATGTTGTCAGTAAGGAAAGTGATTCCTGGCTGGCCACCGAGTGTTACAATCCCCTGCTAGATTCTCCGCCTCACATTTGTTTCACGCTTCTGGCGGAGGGAGCCTTCCCTAACCCTCAACAGGAGACAATTTCCAACTGGTCCCGAGGTGGAGGGAGCCTTCCAGACGGCAGATGGCAGCACAAGCCTGTGTTTGAAGCAAAGCCTCTCCTTTAGGGCAGCCACCTTCCTCCCAACCCACGGGGAGATTTTTATTCCCCTACAATTTTAACCAATTGTGTTACATCTTTTGTCTCCAAGAGGACAGAAATAGGTTTCCTCTTGCTCTGCGATTGATTTTAAGTTTTCTTTTGTTCTAGCTCTGCTAAAAAAAAAAAAAAAGGAAAGAGCTCTGTTTCAAGGGTTGACCTGCTTGAGACTCCCATTAAGTGGGCCAAATAATTATACCCCAAAGACAGACCTGTTCTCTGAAAACTACTCAGGGGCAATTCTGGGGCTAGTTAGCCTGCTGACATGCCCCCGGGGAGCAGTCATCTGCCCTGGGGATGTTTTGGGCTTCGATTCCAAACCAAATTGTTTGCTTATTGAACAAGAATCATCTGATGCTGTGACCATCCCCTCAGGACTGCTTGGCGTATTTTAAAAGGGGATAAATTTGCCCTTTGGCTTCAAGGTCCCTTGTCTCAACTCTCAATCGCCTTTTTTCAGTAATAACATCACCTCCTGAGGACAAACACCCCCAAATGCGTAATCCGTTATTTGTTTGAGAAATGAACAGTATTACCATGTTCATGTTCCTCCTTCCACGGCTCCCTGTGGCTTAGGACAGCAGCTCCCCGGACCACGACCAGCCCTCAGCCATGGCTTTCTTCTAGCTTCCGGACAGGATGTGTGCTTGTGGCCTCACTCTCGCCACCTCTGCACCTAGCTTGTGGCACTACATCCTCCTGTTCTCAAACTGCCACTTTCTTTGGTAGGCCTGTCAATTGTCAAGGTCAAGTCCAGATAAGAGACCTCCTGTAACATCCTGAACTTGCATCATTATTGTCTGCTTAACATTATGTAATCGCTACCCATTGGTGAATCCGTGTCTCCCCCACCCCCAGCAACCCCACCCCACGGAATAGAAGCTTCTCTAGAGCAGTATCTCCCTCTGGCTTCCTTTACCCTTAGCCCAGGGTATGAAAGCACTATGTCAGTAGTTATTGAATGAAATCATTGTCGTACTAACAATACAGTGCAACCTGTAAGCTTGCTTTTTTTTTTTTTCCTTTTTAACATATTTTAAGAAATATTTTATTTTGGTTCCCGATTTGCAGCCCTTACATTTATTCTCTTACCTTCTAATGTTTGATTCTTTTATGCAAATTTAATTATATACGTAATGTAATACAAAGTCTGGCTTGCCTGTAATTACAAGCTTTAGGACGACCCACTGTGCCCTTTATCCGTCTGAGGTGAATTAAGGCCAGTTGTGTTGTGCTGCTTGTTTTAAGCAGATGCGATCTCCTTTCTCCCTGGACATCTGGCTGGTATCATCTAATTTTGCCAGTTTAAAATGATAGGCCGATTCATCCAACCATTTAAAAAGCCATAAACTTTAAAATTGATCATAGTAAAGTAGAAAACATCGAATTTTGAGGCTCCGAAGGTCCCAGTGTATGAAGTTCTCACCCTGCTTTGCCACCAGGAACACACCAATTGTTCACCTTCCTTAATGACTGCCGTTAAAAAGAAAGAGAAGGCCCATCTCTGAGGCGAAGCTCACAGCCTTGGGCTCTGGGTCCTACAAGCCGAGGCAGGACAGATTACTTGAGCCTGGATCCCGAGGAGGCGGACGCTAGGATGGGAATACTCCCGGAGAGCTCTGGTGTTTCTGTAGGATACACTGAGGTAAGAAGCTCACTGGCCATAAGGATGGACCAGTTGAGGGTAAATCCGGTCCGGATTGCTAGATTTGGAGACTCGGTTTAGCAGATCCTGTGTGGACTAGGATGTGGGGACCCGGAAGGTGTTTGTGGCTCAGGCCCCCCAGGGCCAGTGGGCTTCACACTTCAGCCCCTGGTGAGTGTCTCTGGGAAGGTGAAGGGCCAGTTCTGTTCGTTGTTTGGTGTTTTCTTATTTGAGCTTTATTCTAAGCTGCATGCTGGCGGGAGACACAGACTACCCTCTCATATGAAAGAACACACAGCATGCTGCCCGTTTGCCTTCAGTTGGGTTTGAGTTGTGTTCACTATGTCAGAAGCAGTGGGGCCATTGAAGAAGCGGTGGGAATAGACCAGTCTCCCGGCCGGCAGAGTGTACCTTGAGTGAGCATGGAAAAGGGGAGTAAAAGGAAAATTTTGCTAGCCCTGTTGTGTGGCAAGGCATCGAGTTTTTCAATTTAACAATTGTATAGTGAAATCTAAGGTATTCAAGAATCAGTGGGGTAGGGCAGAAGTGTTTGAACCATGGAGAAAGGAGCCTGGGTTTGACTGTTTCTCTGCCAACTTTGTGATTCCTCAGGCAAAGCATTTAGCCTTTCAGTTTCCTTATCGGCAAAACAGATAAATATGCCTCGCTTCCAAGATCATAGTAGGGTTTAAAAAATAATAAGTGTCCGTGCTATAACATGGATGAATCTTGAAAGCACGTCTTAAAGTCAGTCAACAAAAGGTCATAGTTTATATCATCTCTTTATGTTATGTATCCAGGATAGGCAAATCATGGAGACACAAAGTAGATTTGTGGCTCCCAGAGGCTGAGCAGATGGGGCCAGTGGAAAGTGTTGATGGGGATGGGTTTCTTTTTGACATAATGAAAAGGCTCTAAAATCAGATAGTGATGCAAATGGCACAGTTCTGTGAAGTGTGAAGTGAATTGTACACTTTTTAAAAAGGGGGCTATATTGTATGCAAATTATATCTCAGTAAGACTTTTTTAAAAGCTCTCTGCAACATTAAGAAAAACAGCATATATCAAATAATTGTGGCACATGACGCACTCATAAGTGTCCTTAATTCATCTTTATTATCTGGGTTTTTAAAATTTTGTTATTAATTTTTTTATTGAGGTACAATTGACCTATTTAATCGGTTTCAGGTATGCAATGTCATGATTTGATATTTGCATATATTGTAAAATTATCACCACAATAAATGTGGTCAGATCACTTTATGTAGTTGTAATTTTGTATCCTGAAACTTGACTGAATTTATTAGTTCTGTTTTGGGGTGGGGTCTTTAGGGTTTTCTATACCTAATAACATGTCATCTGCAAATAGTGACATTTTTACATTTTTACTTTTTCATCTCAAGTTTGGATGCCTTTCTTTTCTTTCTTTTTTTTTTTTTTTTCTTTTAACTTGTTTCCTGCCTAACTTCTCTGGCTCTGATTTTCACGACGAGGTCGAGTAAAAGTGGCAGGAGTGGGTATCCTTGTCTTGTTCCTCTTTTTAATGTAAAAGTTTCCAGGTTCTCCCCACTGAGTATGATGTTACCTGTGGGTTTCTTATATATGATCTTCTTTATGTTGAGTTAGGTTCCCTCTGTACCCACCTTGTTCAGAGTTTTGATTATAAATGGATGTTGAAGAACTTTCTTTTTCATATAACCATGGATCTAGAATGTTCTTCTTTAAGCCTTTTCATTCACTTGAGTTTCAATATATTGTTTTGTTTTCAATTGGGGGGAATTATAATTAGAAAATATGGAAAATTGTGTAAATCACTAAATCATTGGAACATGTCATGGTTATCATCTGTATTATGGTTTTCTATGGGGGAAGAATTGTCTGAGTACCGTAGCTTATAGGATCAAGTTTAAATACCCTTCTTGGCCATTGAGTTATTCAAGAATCTGGGCTTATGTTACGTCCCACCTTTCTTGCCCAGTTGGTTCTCTGCTTCCCCCATCAGGTACGTCACTCACTTTTCTAGAGTTATGCCAGTCTCCTCTCGCTTCTGTGTCTTATTCTGACCCTGGTATGACAGCCCTCATATCTCTCTGTTCATGCAGTTTTCGCTCAGCCTCACAAACACGCTCAAGTCCTCTCTCTGTTAAGAACTTTCTCCCCACCATTGAAACCCACACCAATTCCCCATCTCTAAAAGCCTCCCCCTGAGGCTCTGTATCCAGTGACCATGACTTCTGAAATCAAAATCCCAGCTCGGTTAAAATGGACAGTGCTAGGAAAACAGGCGTTAGGCTCATTGAAAGTATAAACTGTACATACTGGTTTTTTCTCTAATTATTTCTGGTTTATGAGTATATTCTTTCCAACCAAAACATGAGCTGCTCAAGGAAAGGTTATGTCCTATGTCTCTGATATCTTGCAAAGTTCCTGATATGATCCTAGGCATACAGTAAAGACTTCCTAAGTTGATTTGTATGGAATAGACCACTCCATTAACTGACTGATTCAGAAGACAAAATTAACACCAAGCAATCTATTATTTCACTGATTATTTCCTAGTCTCGGGCTTATCACAAGAAGAGTGGGACCTAAGAATCTAAGAGGTCCCAGGCTTCCCTCTCTCTTCCTGAAACCAGGAGGACTTCAGGCTAGCATGTGACAAGGCTTCAGTGTTTTTGACACCCAGCTATCTGACCAGACAGCCGCTGAGGATGCCTTTCCCCATCTCTGCCCCATCTCCTCTATAGGTGCACGTGAAAATCTGCAAAACCCTGTCTGACTTAGGCGTTGGCCAAACAACCCTGCCGGTTAGTGGGATAGTCACTTAATTCTGCTCCATTTCCTGATCATTCAACCACAGGAAGATGTAAAGTGCTATGACTGTGTCTCTAGATGGCTCACAAATTAAAAACCAGAAGGTTTTCTGCAGTTTCCAAAGCAAAACCAGAAAAACTGAAAGAGGACTGATAGGGTGAATACATTTATTGGCATTCGGACACTGTTATTTTATTGCTGGTATCAGAGTGACGTCATCTTTCATAAAGGCACCGTAAGTGCCTTTGAATGTCATAAAAGGTGAAATTCATTCTCCTAGAAATTGAAGAGAATGTTGCAAAGCTTTAGTCAAAAGGGGACTAAATGATACAGATGATAAAATGTACTGGCTTTAAACGTCTGTCCATAAACCAGGAGTGAAACTACAGAGAATTAGGCTCGAGATGAAGACTGTACTATCCTCAAATTAGTTTAGGCATTCCTCTAATCTCATTTTTTTCATGGTGTAGAACTATTCATTGGGAAATCTGTTTTCCTTCATTGGCCAATATCTCAGCTCCCTACTGCCCGACTGAAAACACTAAAAGGAGGAGGGCAGGAAGATGCGAATGGAAGTAAACCTTATTAGAGATGGCAGAAGCAACTCACTTCACACGAAGGCACACAAGACCAAAGATAAGAAGCAACCAATGTATAAAAAGTCCTTTGCTCAAAATATTTTGGCTCTCGTCGGCTAAACTGTCAGAAATCCTTAAAGCTTAAATCCTAGAATCCATCACATATAAATTCCTTTTTCAACCAGCTGAAATGATGAATTCTGGACAAGGGTTTAGAAATGCCTTGCTATTATATTATACGTCAAAGTTTCTCCCTGCCCTCCTCCCCAACTTGAACCCCACTAGAAATTCCTTCTGCCAAGAGCCTTGGAAAACCTTTTCATTATTAATTTTTCCATGGATTCGTTGTGTTTTGGAAGCCTCACAAGAAGCTGAGTGCAGAGTTTGAGGGCAATAAAACGGGACAAATGGTAAGCCTTTCAGTTTGGCAATGTGGGAAAGAGTGTGCATCTGTGCATTCCTATCTGTGCAGCTGGAAACTTCTCAGATCTAGTCCTCACTTTATGTTACTCAGGCAAATGGTCTTTTAGTTACTCTATGGGAGAAAGCCTTTAAAGAGAAAGGCAACATTACATGCCAGTGATTCCCAGTTTCCATGTGCGTATAGCTAGTACTTGGAAGTCTGCTAAATGCATGGTGTGATTTAGCAGGTCTGTGTCTAGAACCCGAGATGCTGCATTGCTAATAAGCTCCTAGAGAACACCGATGATGATGGTTTATGACCCATACCTTGAAATGAAAGGGATTAACTCTCATTCTATACTAGCCTGGGCTTCCTCCAAGGTAGTCGGTGTTCGCATTTGACCTTATTAAAATAAATTTGAAATTAGTCCAGTTCACAATGTTGGAAAATATAAAATCCAGTTCGTTTCCATTCAGGGCCAGTATTTACAAGGAAGTAAAATCGGTTTTAATTAACCCAGGGAATGAGGTTGGTGTGCCAAGAAGAAGCCTTTGCTCTTTTACTTAACGCTTCCCAACTGTATATATTTCTCTCTTCCCAACTGTATATTTTGCTTCCTTGTTTAAAGGAGCCAGTGCCAATTTTATCTTGCAGTTTTATTAAAAAACACATTTTAGCTAAGTAAAAATCAGTCCCAGAAATGTCATTGGAGCCCATGTGCATCAGGCACAAGGATTAGAGAGAGCAGAGCTTTGCATGGCCTGTTTTATTCTGCTCACCCAAAAAGAATCTCATGTTCAGTTCCAACGCAGATGTCATTTGGGGTGATATTTTATAGAAATTCCAGTAATTAAACTCACTAAACTATGACCAGCTGCTGTTAACCCTCCTGTTAGGTCACAAATTGCTTCCTTCTCTTGTATGAGACGATATGTAAGAGTTCCTCGGTTCTGAATTAGTTACAAGCTCTCAGGAAAATGACCTCCAAAGGCACGAGCTTAGCATGCAGAGTGACCAGGAAGGGAACTGTGCGCATCTGTGTGTGTACAGTCCATGGGCACAGACACGTACACAGGCTACATGAGATTAAAACACAAAAACAAAAAACAGTAAAGCCTGAATTTCAGATGTTGGTGCAGGAATATTAACATCATTAACATCATTACCCGAAGGAAGCATCTTCCCCAGGGGAGAATAAGAAAGTAGTTTCCAAAAGATCCAGAGAAGATCAGAAGAAATACAAAATCCATTAAAAAAAAAAAATAGCATTGAAGATTCTGCCCTTGGCATCCCAGACAACACTTAAAAATTACAAGTATTTACTAAGTACCACCGTATGCATATCAGTCATACATGTATAGAAGAGCCAAAAGCTTAGTAAAAATGAATGTATTCATTCAGCTGATAACTTACTGATGCCTTCCCCCAGGAACACACCCTCACCAGCAAGGGTCCTCTTGGGTAGGAAACAGCATTTAAGGCTCAACAATGTCTCCTTCTGACTTTGGAGATGAAAGCTTGTGGGACACGTGAGTTATAGACAGTTGCATTACGTGCCTGTATAAGATGCGGCAGACCTTCAGTGGGACTCAGGTGTCCAAAGAGATTCGTGAGTCAAGTGGAACTTGCATTTCACAGAACGTGTAAAAGAAAGAAGTAGCAGAGCCGATAAGAAATATGCGCCCCATTGAGATGTTTTCATCTACTAAAGACAAATTTTTTTTTAAAAATGCATATACATGAGATACATATATACACATACATACATACATATGTATCTATCTATAGCTCACAGGTTTGTTTGTTTTTTTTTTTTTTTTTTTTTATCTTCACTTAATGCTTTGAAATCCTAGTCAGAAGTGAGATTCTCCATGAGTATTTCTGGATCACTTCCCCAAATCTCTCCTGTCTTTGAACTTCTAGTATGTCTATCTTTTATTTAGCCAGCAAGGCTGTCCCTTTATCAGTGGCCGCTTCGTACTTGACAACCACACGTGAAGGTCGTGAAGGCCAGGAATGATTTTTAAAGATTTTATTTATTTATTTGACAGAGAGAGAGAGAGAGAGAGAGAGAGATCACAAGTGGGGGGGGGGGGTGCGGGGGGAGCAGGAATGATTTTTAATGCTTCTTTGGAGATGCCTACCACATAAGGGGTATCTTTTAGGTTACTGCTGTCTTTTAGATTACAGTCATCTTATTAGTTGTACAGGGAAATTGTCTCAAAGCATACATAAAATGCAAAAAGAAAATAACCAGATCACTTGAGACAAAGTAGCTTAAGGTTGGGAAGGGTGCCTGTTGGGAAGGTGCCTGTTGGGCACCAGGCATTCTCCAAAAGTAATGATAATGTAACTGCCCCTTTGTGTAATGCAGTCCTACTAATAAACTCATTGCAAGTTTAAATTCATATACCTTTTAACACTTCCATTTCTGGGAATTTTTTCTACAGTTATACCCATGTATGCAGTGATCTATAGACAAAGGTATTCACTGCAGCATTGTTTTTGGTAACAAAATACTGAAAATGTGTGTTAGTCTAAGAATGATTGAACGAGCTCTAGCATGTTCATCCAATAAAGGATGATGCAAACAAGAAAAAGAAGGAAATAAGCTCCAAGACATACTGTTAAGCTGAAAAGAAATCAAGGTACATAGCTGTAGATATCACTGATACATTTCAAAAGGAATGTATACACACATAGCCCATTATAATGTCACCAAATCTCTTAAAAGTTATATAGTAGCAGCTTCTGAATGGCTCCAGGGGTTAAGGGTCTGACTCTTGATTTCAATGCAGGTCATGACCTCAGAGTCCTGGGATTGAGCCCCATGTGGGGCTCTGAGCTCAGTGGGGAGTCTCTCTCCCTCTCCCTCTGCCTCTCTTCCCCCTGAAATAAATAAATAAAAAGCTTTAAAAAAAAAAAAAAAAAAAGATGTACCATAAGCTAGACACAATAATTGCCTCTCATAAGGGAAATTTAGGAGTTAGAAGAGAGACGTAAATGATCATGTAGATCATTCTTAGTAGTTTTCATGGTTTTTATCCTGTGTCTACATTGGTTTTTAAGATGAATTTTATAGAATTACTGCTCAGGAGACTAGAACATCGTTTGAGTACAGATATTCCTGCAACACGCCTGTCGTCATTCCCACGTTCGGCCTCAAGATGGCAGTCTCGTTCTTCCATACGTTCATCACTCCCGTGACACTCTAATTTGCATTTGCTCTGAATGCTCTGACTTCATCTGCAACGTCTGAGTCCACAGTGAATTCAATTATTAAGGAGCTTCTTCCCCAGAAGGAAGAGTTTGATTTTATTATATTTAATTCACCTGATCTTTTTCTTTTCTTTCTCTCTCTTTTAAACTCTTGGCGGCACACCTCAGCCTCCCCCACCACGTAAGGTGCAAGCCAAAGTGGGGTGTTTGGGTGGTCAGTTCCCAGGCTGTTCCCACAGCTACAAAATACCATCTAAACACCCACCTGAGATGTATGTGCCTTGTTTTCTCATGATTCTAAAGGGTGTTTTTATTTGTATTCTCTTCTTAGTCCCATTGCTTTAGTTCTGCATATTCCATTATACCCATTATGTTGGTTTTTTCCCCGCCATAGAATATTTTCCTCCAATAAAATCTTGTGTGAATAACCCTAGGGCCAACAAGGTTGGGGGGTTGGGGGGTTGGGGGGAGATGCTGACCGGCATGCTTTTTCTCCCCCCTGCTCTCCCGCCCCTAACTCTGCACCCATTCCCCAGCCCACCTTGTGGACAATTTTGAAGTGTCACCAATGGGTGCCTACATTTCCACAATAAAGTTTGAAAGTCCCTGTCTAGAGCAAGGAAACCCAGCAGTAAGGGAAACTCAAGCCCAAGTCAAGGAAGAAAGGGAAGAGAAAGAGGCAACATATTATGGTGAGCTAGGAGAAAATGTGGCTCCAGGATTCAAGTCTTCTCGGCTGAGCTACAGAGAATGCCTGAACACATTTTGTGCACCAGCCTTCCAGGAAAGCTGCAGCACATTAGTTGAAGGATAGCTAAACAGATTTCTGCCTGCCAAAAGCCTACTATGTTTTAAAAGGGAGAATAAAGGGGATTTTAATTTTTTTATGATTCTAAGAAAATATGTTGTCAAAGAATTATTTTCTTGACATGAAAAAATTTTTCTTTCTTTCAATTGATGCGCTAGAAATCTCTATAACTGTTGGTAAGCTTTCCTTCTCCAGTTCCAGGCAAGATTAAGATGGCCTTGGAGTCTAGCTTTTCGGTGGACAGCCCCCTTCTGAGGTAGAAATATTTCGCACAAAGCACAAGAGCCTTGGAGGCCAGCTAAGCTCAAATCTCAGTTTGGCCATGAACTTGGTTTCCTATAGTCACATTGAGCCTCAGTTCCTCCCTTATAAAATGAGGCTGATGTTTGGAGACAGCTTGATGTAGAAGTCAGGAGACAGAGTCTACAATCCAATTCCAGGTCCAGCACTTTCTAGGTGTGTTATGTTAGGTAAGTCTTAACCAACCTATGCCTCAGTTTCCCTATCTGCAAAGTAAGGCAAATACTAGTACCTACCCCAAAGGGTGGTTAAGAAATTCAGTGAGGCTATCTTTGTAAAGGGCTTAAAAAAGTAATGTTAAGGAATAACAACGAGGAGATTGGGAGATGGAGAGGAGAAGTGAGCTGGGGGAAATCAGAGGGGGAGACGAACCACAAGAGAAAGTGGACTCTGAGAAGCAAACTTGGGTTTTGGGAGGGGTGGGGGTGGAGGGTTGGGTGAGCCTGGTGGTGGGTATTAAGAAGGGCACATATTACATGGAGCACAGGGTGTGGTGCATAAACAATGAATTTTGGAACACTGAAAAAAATTTAAATTTTTTTAAAAAGGTAATGTTAAATATCTTAAGGTTGTGTTAAATATCAATGCATGGTAGCATTATGTAGTGATATTTAAATTATACCAAAAGTAATTAGAAGAATAAGTAGATCCTGTGGATCAAGACTGGGTGTAAAGAGTATTACAAGTGCATGTTTCTCGTTGTAAGTCCTTCTGTCCCCTATTATGTGGCATTTTATGGTTATTCATGGGCATGCATTACTTTGATATTTTAAAAATAGTTTTAAAGATTAAATTCACAGTACTGGATATGATTTATCGGTTAAATTACTTAATCCTCCTGAATGTGTTCCTTCTCTCATAAAATTAGAACAATATCCTCGCTCATTGCTTGGTCCCTTCTTATCTTTATTTCTGGAAGGGAACAGAGAAGACAACTAGGGATGTGCCTTGGAAAGTAATGTAATCTTTCTCACTCTATTTTCATCAGGATGGCACTAGGTCTCTGAAGTTCTTTTCAGCAACAAAGCCAAAGCCTGATACGTTGTTACCTTTTTTTAGCTAAGAAAAATACCATGTATTATCTTGCAGATCTGTAGGCTTGAAGTCAACACAGGTCTCCCCCAGCGTCTAACACCAAGCCCATGGCAGAGCTATGCTCATTTTTGGAAGCCCTGGGGGAGAATTCATTTCTTGTCTTTTCCTGCTTCCAGAGGCTGCCCTCATTTCTTGCTTCTGACCTTCCTACATCTTCATAGCCCGTGAAAACCCGTCCAGTCCTTTTACCTCATCTCTGTCTGGCCTCCTCTTCCACCTGTTCTTTCTTGGTCCTTAAACAATCCCCCGCCCCATCTACACATACTTGATTGATTTTGATAGAGGCAAAATTCACACAATATGAAATTAACCATCTTAAAGGAACAGTGTGGTGGGATCTGGTGATTCACAATGTTGTGCCGTCACCACTACTTTCTAGTCCCAGACGTTTCGGCTTCCCGAAAGGAAACCCAACATGAAATAAATAGCCGCTCCCCATGCACGCCTCTCCCTACCCGGTGTCAACCATGAGCCTGGTTTCCATCTCTTTGGATTTACCTATTCTGGATATTGCATATAAATGAAATCCTATAGTATGTGACCTTTTGTGTCTGGCTTCTTTCACTGAATGGTTTTGAGGTTCATCCATACTTGAACATGGATCTGCACTTAGCTCCTTTTTGAGGTTAAATAATATTCCTGTGCAGATATAACACACCTTGTCTGCCCCGTTCATCCACCCGGAGATGTCTGGGCTCTTCCCACCTTCAGCTACTGGGACTAGTGAGGTTACGGATGTGTTTGTGCATGTATTTGAGTGCCTGTTTTTAATTTTTTTTTTTTTTTTTAGATAAATACCAAGCAGTGGAGTTGTTGGGCTACACCATAATTCTACTTCTACTTTTTTTAAGAAACCACCAAACCATTTCCCACAGCAGCTGAGCCAAGTTACGCCTGATTTTAGAACACGTCCTGAGCACTACAGTCCCTGCCTTTCATGTAGCCCTCTCTGCTAATATCTCCCAGGATCACAGGGGCTCCTCAGGCATTTCCTAACACAGAAAACCCAACTAAAGAACATCCTACATGTGCAAAACTGCCAGAAACTCCTAGGGGATTGACAAGACTTTCTAAGGAGATGAAGACCTTTAGAAGCTCTGCTCCGGAGCTGCTCTGTAACAGACACATGCCCAAAATATGTTAGGTGTTTTGAACGTGTGGGAAATAGTGTAAGGTCAGGTGAGCCAGCTGGCTTTGAGAAGTTGAAAAGCAAAACAATGACAATTTCACAGTCTTCATCAAGTATTTCCTTACATAAGACCTCTTATTCACTTAGCAAAAACATGTTAACTGCCTGCAATTTACCTAGCATTGTACACCGATTAAATAGCATGATCCCTGTTACCGGAAAACTCATGATGTAGGTAGGAAAACAGATGGCAAGCAGATAATTATGTGTGAATGTGACAAGTGCTAAGAACAGGGTATGGACAAAGTGTAATGGGGGGGGGGGGTGCAGATGGAGGAGTTTATCATGCCGAAGAAGCTGAAAAAAGTCTTGGCAGAAAAAGGGATTTCTCAGCCTGACCATAAACCAGGTGTAGGAATGCGGTCTTCAGACTTGGGCTGGGGTGTAGGTACTAAGATCAAAGGCTTGCAACTTACAATGTTGCAGGATATAGTTAGGGACTCCTGAATTAATTAAGTGTATCTAGAAGTAATAAGTGCGTGGAGGAGACTATGAGAGGGTGAAATGGAGAGAGAATGTTTTTCTTCTTACCAGCCAGCCCATCACCCTCCCCCCTGGAAAGCAGCCACTCCAGACAGTGGGAGTCCTTTGGGGTATTTGTAGCCAACCCGGGCTTAGCTTTGCACATGTAGGAACGTATGACCTCCTTCTGGGGCCATCATTAGGAGATTTCAAGACCTCAGAATGGTATTTCTCTGAATTTCTAAATGCATTTGTCAGAATCCTAGGAAGCTCCATAGTCAAATAATAAATATTTAAGCTTTGGAATTAAACAGGCTGGGGTGGCTGCTATTTTTAAGTATCGGTTTTCTTACCTGTAAAATGGGCCTCATGAGAATATTTGCCTTGTAATGTTTTGAAGGGATTAAATGACCAAAATGTGCATACAGTTCTTC
This sequence comes from Mustela putorius furo, assembly GCF_011764305.1. Taxonomy (NCBI): domain Eukaryota; kingdom Metazoa; phylum Chordata; class Mammalia; order Carnivora; family Mustelidae; genus Mustela; species Mustela putorius. The sequence continues at coordinate 19,566,625 of NW_025421322.1, read as the reverse complement.
ATATAGTATCAAGCACATGGTAAGCATTGAATGCGGCCTAAAGTTATTCTTAATAAGAAGCTTTAGTGATTCAAACTGATTTGGTACCTGAGGAAAACTACATAATTCAACTTTCTCTGGGTCAGTTATGGCCTCAAAAGTTTCATCAATGAAATCCTGAGAAGATCTGGGGTTTTACTGAGGAAGCTTAAGAAGAAAAATCTATGATTTGGGGTTCTTTGAAGAGACCTAAATAGATTGCTTCTCATGAGTGTTTTCTATGAAGTATTCTCAGCTGAGAAAGCAGACATCACTGGGATGATATTTCCTGTATATCTTGGGCATTTCCCTGAAAAAAAAAAAGGTCAAGAGTGATTAAGGGAGAGAACTCGAACTTTTTAATAACAGTAGTTTCCTATTGGCTAACAGAATTTCAAGTATAATACATTAGTGTCTGCTATTCAAATCCTTGCAAGTTTTTAGACTTCTACCTTTGCAGACCATCTAAATAACCCAGCAAAAGAAAAACCCGCCTTGATGGTACTCTAGCCTCAGGTGAATTTACATTTTACAAAGTGGAGATTATTCTGACACAGTTTAAAGGCTTTTCTTTGAAATCTGTCACACGGAGCAACTGTGTCCAGGCAGAAGTTTATTCCTTCCACTATGACAAAGAAGGAGACACACCAAAGAGATCCACTTGACTGCACTCAAAAAAGAACTGGTAAGAACCTTGGAAATATTACCAAATTTATACAAAGAGAAATATGAGAAGACAACGTAAACAGACCATGGTCGTATATGGGATGTAGGAAATATGCCTGGACAATAATTAACTATAAATCTGGAAGAGCAGAAAATACTGTGTGTGTGTGTGAATGTATGTATGTACACGTGTGTATTTATATATTTATATATATATATATTTTTTTTTTTAATATGAAAAGCATCTTTTCCTAATGAAAGATTTTTTGGGGTTTTGCTTTATTTATTTTAATGAAAGCAAGAAATGCCCACCACTCTGGCAATATATGACTAGTTTGCCTAAACTTATCAGCCGTTAGTAACTCATGGATGTATAACTGTATCTCCTCCGATAAACCAATGAACAACTCAGGATCACTTCTTCATTTGCTCTATGGCTGTTTCTAGGCTGTTCTTAGGACTCTAATCTACAGGCAATGTGCTCTGTAGATGTGCTCAATGTGCTCAGATTTGCCCCTAGTGAATGCTGCATTTTCATCCCACTTACAAGTGAGGCATGAGGTCTTCAGTTTAAATCAAACAAACCTGGCCACCTTTTGGAACTTCCGTACTTGAAATCTTGCCATTATATTTGGAAAATCACCCATTCATCTTTTTTTTAATAGTTGGCTTCTAACCCACTGCTCAAAGAGTGCATTTTTCTTCAATGTCAAATACTCTGACATTGGCTTGGGTCATTTTGAATCTGTTCACCGTGTTAGATGACTCCAAACAAACAAGAAAACTTTGTACGGAAGAAAAACTATGTGTTAAAATTGGTTTTCTGTTCAATTCCAATAATTTACTTGTTTATAATTATCTTTCTATTACACTGGCCATTTGTCTTGAGGTGAGAGACACTGAGCCTCATTAGCCATCACAGCAAGCAAAGGGGACATAGAACTATCGATCCACTCGCAAAGCACCTGGGGAGCGTGGGGGTGTTATAATTATGGGTTGATGAATTAAAAAGCTTTCACTGGGGCGCCTGGGTGGCTCAGTGGATTAAGCCGCTGCCTTCGGCTCAGGTCATGATCTCAGGGTCCTGGGATCGAGGCTCGCATCGGGCTCTCTGCTCAGCAGGGAGCCTGCTTCCCTCTCTCTCTCTCTGCCTGCCTCTCTGCCTACTTGTGATTTCTCTCTGTCAAATAAATAAATAAATAATCTTTAAAAAAAAAAAAAAAAGCTTTCACTGTAGTTTTCAAAGCATGTCAAAATTATCTAAACAAAATAGTTTGTGTGGTTGTCTTTTTTTTTTTTTTTTTGAGATTTGCTCTGATGTCCTAACCTTGAAGATTTATCCCTAAAACTAAATTTCTGATTATACTGTAATTCTCTTTTTTAAAAAATAAATAAAAATAGTCTGTGCCTTAGAAGCTCTGAAATCCCACAAAAGGAAGGTGACTAGGTTACCAGAATAGAATGTTGAATTTCCTATGACAATTGCAAGGGCCTGAGTCCCGCCGTGTAACCAACAGAAAGGTTCACAATAATTAAAGTAATTAAGTCATTGGAATAGCACTATCTGTGAACAAATGGGGGGAAAAGCGAGTAATCCTGGCAGAGCCAAAACACCTTCCCTTGGAACATAGATAAGCTCAGCCCTCTGGGCAACGGACACCAACCCCATTTCGAAAATGGCGAAAACAGCAATTTCACCCTTACTTGGTCTTGCTGTGAGGTGTCTCTTTGAATGAATGCATTTTCCCACCAATACTGATTTCTTTTTGCTGGAGGTTATGGGGGCTAAGATAAAACAATAGTGACAGTATTTTCTCACTAGGAAGTAATATGTCACTAGGGCGGATGAAAATTAGTCCTGATTATCCTTCTGATTAGTTGAGGCTATCTCAACTTGTACTTAACTACATCCTACACTATTATTTTAGACAAAGTTATCGGTAATTGGATAACCTTTATCTATTAATTATATTTTTCTTTATTCTATATTCTATATTATATTTCAAATAGAATTTTCTTTATATGTCTATGACTACATATACCTATATAAATATGTTTATCATATTTATGTCCTATGTAATCTTCCCACCTGCTGATTCAATCTAAAAAGAAATGACTCAGGGGGTGCCTGGGTGGCTCAGTGGGCTAAAGCCTCGGCCTTCAGCTCAGGTCATCATCAGGTCATGATCCCGGGTTCCTGGGTTCGAGCCTCGCATCGGGCTCTCTGCTCAGCAGGGAGCCTGCTTCTTTTCCTCTCTCCTCTCTCTCTGCCTGCCTCTCTGCCTACTTGTGATCTCTGTCTATCAAATAAATAAATAAATAAAAATATTTTTAAAAATAAAATAAAATAAATAAATGACTTGGGGCTCAGAGACTTTAGTTTTTTTCATAGGTTCAATTTTGCATGAATTTTTTTTTAACCTCAACAAAAAGGACATCTCTCATTATACTAATGTTCCTAATTTAGTATCAGTTACAGAAATAAGAAACTGAACATGTTAGGAAAATGCAGAGATCCATTCATGTCAGAAAAATCCCAGGAAAGCATTAAAGCTGGCTCATTTTTTCCTGTTTTTTAACTTTATTGAAGAATAATTGAGACACCAAATGCACACAATTCATGCACACATCCAGATGAGTTTGGACGTTATGCATGTATCCATAATTCTCACTTCCAAGCTTCCCAGCACTAGCCAGCAACCTTTGGGATCCAGAGATGAGGACAAATGTGCCATGTTTGTACTTCCCGAGGTTTTTCTGAACCAGATTCTAACATTTTTGTCATATTCGTATTTCAGGGAAGTTGTCTAAGTGATTCTTTATATAAAATATTTGAAACTTTCTGAATTTCTTTTTTGTATCACTATCTAAATTTTTCATCTTAAATTGTATTTTTGTGACTATTAATAACTTAACAAATATTAGGGATTTTGATATGAGATCAGACAAAAATCCTTGCCCTCCCATAGATGACCGTCCCATCTAAAATCAACCTTCTACCTCTTTCTTGACATTTCTTTTCCTCCAGCACCAGCATAGCAAACAATAACCAACTAACAGCATCCTTCAAGACTAAATTTATTTCTAAGGAAGTCAAATTTCTTAGGAAAAAGAAAAAAGAAAAACAATTTGCTAAACACGGTTTTAAATTCTTTGCAGATGTCTTTATTTAAGCATGGCTAAACTTATCAAGTATTTTATACATAGGGAAACAGTCTCAGAGAATTTGCATGACATACCCAAGGTCACAGTGTACGAGAGAGATTTAGGATTTTGACCTGTTCTGTGTTAACTCCAAAGACCTTACTCTTTCCCGTAACTTTCCCCTTCTCCAAAGACAGTGGCAAGAAGCAGGGTGGTGGGTAGACGTTAGAATGGAGGGAATAACTTATTCAAAAAGGAAGAAATGAGGATTTTATTATCTTGTTCCTAAAATAGAGGTGATTGGTAGGAATCACAGTGAGACGGAAGAGTTGAGGTTAGCCTGTGGTGCAGGACCCCACCTAGCCTTCAGGATTGTCCTCTAAAGCACGGTCCTTGATTTTTTTTGCTCAACACTCATTTCTCCCACATTTGGTAAGGACCCAGCTCTGTGAGAGTCACCAGTATAGCACCGTGAACAAGAGGGCACTTCAGAAGAACCAAACCATTAACAAGTAACAAACAAAAATAGACACAGAAACTAACAAACAAAAATAGAAACAAAACAGTTGAGCGATCTAGGTTCCTCTGTGAAGTTGACATTCGGTTTGAGATAAAACAATTAGACGAAAACAACAGATGCAAAGACCCTAATGCAGGAAAGAGCTTGATCTGGAAGGAATGGAACAGCAGGCTGCTAACGTCGCCTTGGGAGCCCCTGGGCAGGGTGACAGGAGACGGTGCCGGAGTGGTAGATGAGGGCTGGCATAAGCAGGGTCTTTCGGCCAAGATGAGAGCGTCATTCCTCTCCTTATGTTCCACTTTCTTCCTCCTGTTACCAGCCAAGCACAAAGCTTTTTGTTTGGGGCAATGCCCCGTGCCCCCCCCCCGCCCCCCATCAGGAGACACGCTGTACTTTCATTCAGGCACCTTCTGCAGAGCAGAACCCACAGTTCACCACTAGGAGGGCTGCTGGGGGAGTGTCTCACAGGTGCATGGGTTTTGCAAATGATGACACACTTCAGGGCACCTTCTCTTCCACAGCCACCACAAGCAGAGTATTAGTGGAGTCCAGCAAAGGCCTCTGGGCCGTGGCTTCCATGTGGTATCTGGGCCCAAATCAAAATGCTACTTCCTCACTAGCTGTGGGACCTCAGACCAGTCACCTCATCTTTTTAACTTCGGGTTTCCTTGTCTTAAAAAAAGAACACCTATCTTGCTGCATTCATTGTGTGAAAATTAAGCATGGTAGCAGGTCTAGATTGCCCAGCAGAGGGCCTGGCAAGGTGGTAAGAGCCCAGGACGTGCCTATAAATGACACCCCCCCCCACACACCTCCATCCTGCTGGTAGGGAACCTGCGAATCAGAGAGAGACAGCAGCTTGTCTAAGATCACACATTTAGAAGAGGCTGAACTCCACAATTTTGGATATTTCATCTAAGCGCTTTTTCCCCCTCTACTGCAGTGAATCAGTGCAAAGTGAAAGGAAGTGAATAAACGTGTTTCTGCCCTACGGGAGAGGGTATCATGTACAGTGAGAGGAAGGTCAATTTCTGAGAGTGTGGGATTAGTTTGGGCATTGATCTAAAAACTCCTACACAAAAATTTCTTAAGGGCATACTTGCTTTCCATTAAGCATTTCTCTTTGCTGTTTCTGCTGAGCCGAAGCAGGAAGAAAAAATACATCCTGCCCATGCTTTCTTAAAAGGAAAAAAACAAATGGAAGTTTGTTGAAATTGTGTGGGTGCTTTTGACTTATCTTTATCCATCACCCTAAAATGTGCCCATGTGGAAGATAAATAGTGTTATTATATCGAATGCTTAGTACTAAGTTCCAAAAATGCTGACAAGTCACTAATCCCAGTAAAATATATGGAAGTTAATAATAACTGAAGCGCACAGAAGTCAGCTAGGAGATGCAATCAACAAGATTCACTGAGCGAACACTTTGTTCTTCTGGTGAAGGAGATACCGTTCTCTCTCCTGGTGCCCTCCGTGCCTGCCTTCGGCCTTGCCTCCCGACCTCCTCAAGTGTAACTCCATACTGTGAACAAGTGTGCTGTAACCCTGAGAAGGCAAGAAATGTTCTCAGTGCTTCATGCCAGGGGACATTCTGAAAGCTCAGAAGCTGCCGACAGCCTTGTGCTGTCTCTGGAACCTTAAACTCCGGGACATTCGCCACCGTTTCTTCTCCCAAGAAGAGTATCGATCTGGCATTCAGCATTGTAACATCTTCCCCTGAGGTGGGATTACTTTCCAAGGCCACCAGAAGTTTAGGCAGGTACCAGTTGCTATGAAAGCCTTATTACTCAGACTTCAAGAGCCTTGGTTCACGTGAAAAGGCAGCTTGATTTTCTGCCCTAGAGAGATTGGGTCAACAGCCCTGAATCAAAGAAAAGTATGGGCCACGAGAATGCGTAGTGGAATGGAAGCAGGTCTGTGGGTTTCTGCTGCCCATTCCCTCTGGCTGTCTGGAGAGAGAATAGTGATGTCACTGGTCCTAACTCACCAATCAATTCATTCACTCACTTGAAATATATTTTATTATATGATTAATTGCAATAGGATATGATCTCCGTAATATGTATCCTGAGGAACGCTAGTCATCTAAGAACTTCATTGAGAAATCTATTTTTGTGATTTTAGAAATATATTTGGAAATGCTGACTACTCTCGTCTCTTCCAAAAGACTTGCAAATACAAAAAAATTCTGAGAGGTTCTGCAGTCAAATAAATACAGACCAGTCTTGTTTATTCCAGCATTTCTCAGACTTACTGACTGATGAGCCCTCTCCCCCTTTGCAACTGAACCTATTAACAATTCATGGAACTAACATCCCAGGGAGCAAACGTTAGTAAAGCCTGCACACAACTCTTTATCTGGTTAGCCCAAATTATTATTTTTTGAAGTAGACTCTGAGCCCAATGGAGGCTTGAACCCCTGACCCAAAGTCGAAGAATCACTTGCTTTACTGACTGAGACAGCCAGGTGCCCCCTAAATTATTTTCTAAACTTCCTAAATTTCATATTAAGTCAAATCACTTTCCTGCCTAAGCTAAGTACCAAAGAATGAATACCTAACTTCTTTAGGCTTTGGGGAGGAAGATTGAAATTCTGTGTTCCCTTGACTAAGTTTAAGAGCAGTGAATGGCAAGGGTTTGCTGGGGTGTGTGGGGGGGGTACCATAGTGGGTGTGGAGTCTTGCTCCCTACCTCTGTGGGGTGCCAGAACAAGCCATTCTACAAGAGGAGTCTCTTGTGTGGGCTCTCAGCAAAATGTGCAAGGCTGTCAGCATATGCTTACTCCATGCATTTGGGGCAATGAAATTGCACACACACGCATGGGTCCTTCCCTTGGAGAGGTCATGGGCTGCCATGAGGATAATGCATGCGCCGTGAAGATTATGTCACATGATGGCAAACGTGATTGCCATAAGGAAAGTGCAGGTTAAGAGCAATGAATGATCTGAGGAGGAAATTATATCTCACTTGGATAAGAAAGAGATCATGGAAAACTTGCTATTAAAAAATAACCTTGAAGGGACGCCTGGGTGGCTCAGTTGGTTAAGCGGCTGCCTTCGGTTCAGGTCATGATCCCAGCGTCCTGGGATCGAGTCCCACATCGGGCTCCTTGCTCCGCAGGGAGCCTGCTTCTCCCTCTGCCTCTGCCTGCCTGTGCGCTCCTCAATCTCTCACAAATAAAATAAAATCTTTAAAAAAAAAAATAACCTTGAAGACAAGACCGTGGTAGGTAAACATATTTCAAAGTCAGAAAGCTTTTGATTTATAGGAGATCCAAGAATTAGCTAAAAACGCCAAAAGAAAAAAATCAAATCTATCAGAATTTAAAATGTGTAAAAATACTATCTCAAAATTTAAAAAGGAAAGACATTTTAAAAATTAAATTTAAAAACGTCTTTTGTCTTTGCAGACTATGAAGGGAAAAGGCAGGATGTACAGGTCCTTCTCTTCAAAAAGTTAAGCAGTCTTTTTGAATGAACAGTATCTACCCAAAGCAGAGCAACTGGTTATTTTTAAAACATGAGTACAGGGCGTCTAACCATGTGTAAAGACTTTGTGCTTGTGTTATTAGATAATTGCAAATTTTACTCATAGTTGTACTTTTACCTGATGCCAAGTGTGGATGGAAAATGAAAGGCGAACATTTTTGAAATATACCAGCAGTTGGACCAGACTATTGGGCAGTCCTATTACAAGGAAAAACCCAAAGTCACCTGGAAGCACTTTGTGAATTTTTCAAGTTAGCTGGAAAGATAATGTTTCTGTTTTCTGTGAGAATAAAGGAAACCAGCTCCTTCTGTTAACCCTACAATCCAGCAGGGCTCTCTCGTTTATAGGAGGGACATTCAATGCTCTTCGTTCCAACATTCTTCCCTCCACCCCCGCCCCGTTCTGATGTTTGAATCCCACATTTAACATTCCTTGGGCTAAAGCGGATTGGCCGTTGCCTTTTTATCATCTTGTGCCCGGTCTGTGCCTCTTCTCATCTGCCTGCCCCTGTGAGTACTTGAGATCTTAGCCTTCTGAGTAAGACTGGAAATCTTCTGGACGTCCTTTGAAGACCTGTACTAGACCCACCTCTGGGACCTCAGCTCCTTTATTCACCCTGCAGTCATTTCACAGGCATTAGCATTTTTTCCATCTATCCAACATAGAGCATTTGTATATAAAGCAATTTGATATTAAAAGAATTTTTTGGATTTCAACTATGTCCAGGTATTGTGCTGATTATTGGGGAAAGAAAATGGAGAAAAATGAGTCCTGTTTTCTGGGGCCTTAGAGTCTTTATGGTCATTGTTGTTAATTGTCTAAAATAAGGGTTTGAAAACTTTTTCTTAAAGGACTGGAAAAGAAATATTTTAAAACAAAACCAGTGCTAATATGTAGGTGCTTATGTGACTGTTTAAAGCTTAACCATGTTAAAATGTAAAAACGATACTTAACCGGTAAGCCATAAAATAGATAAGCAAAATACAAGCGGGTTTCTAGATTTGGCCCAAGGGCCACGATTCATGAACCTGTGGTGTAGACCCTGCTGTCCAGGACAGTGGCTGCTAGCCACTGTGGCTGCCGAGTACTTGAAAAGCAATGAGTCCAAACTGAGATGGGCTAGAAGTGTCAAACAGACCAAGGATTTTCAAAACTTGGTATGAAAAACAGGAATATAAAGTATCTCAGTATTTTTTCATATTATTAATTATGCATTGCAAAATGGCTAAAATACATAATTAAAACTAATTTCATCTAATTCTTTTAATTTTTTAAAAATATGGCTACCAGGGCACCCGGGTGGCTCAGTGGGTTAAAGCCTCTGCCTTTGGCTCAGGTCTTGGTCTCAGGGTCCTGGGATTGAGCCCTGCATCGGGCTCTCTGCTTGCAGGGTGGAGCAGGGGGGCTGCTTCCCCCTCTCTCTCTCTCTGCCTGCCTCTCTGCCTACTTGTGATCTTTGCCTGTCAAACAAATAAATAAAATCTTAAAAAATTCTTTTAAATAAAAAAAATAAAATATGGCTATCAGAAACCTTATAATTGTGTAACTGGCTCACATTTTATCTCTATTGGGCAGTGCTGGTCTAGATAACTTCTCTGATGGGTGGGAAGCCATAGTCCAAAATGGATTCATTAAAAAAAAAAAAAAAAAAAAAAAAAAAAAAAAAAAAAAAAAAACAAGACAAAACACCTCCTCTTTTCTGTGGGCCTTCACCCAACCAAGAATCGTCTTAGCAAAGTCTTCCCTGGGGAAGCCATCAGGTTTAGACTTCTCTCTGTTACTCAGTCACTCATGTGTCATGTTGCTTTATTTTCTCCACAAGTATTCCTGAAATGTTCATATTTGTCTATTTCCTTACTCCCTCTCAGCCTCCCTGAACTCGATGTCAGTTCCACCGTAGGAGAACCTTGTCCCATCCTCTTCACTGTAGTCTCAGTTCAAGTTGGCACCAACTGATGCCTTGCTTCCCTGGGGTCTAAAACCATGGCAGGCACAGAATAGTTGTTTAGTAAATATTTTTATTAAATGAAAGAACCATGAACATGAAAAATAAGAAAGGAAATCCTTTGAGGAAACAAAAATTAAGTGGAGGGATGAGGAAAGCTTTCATGCTAGATTTTTTTTATTCAACTATAATGAACACACGGTATTACATTAGTTTCAGGTGTACAGTATAGTGATTCAGCAATTCTGTACATTCCTCAGTGCTCATCATGATAAGTGCAGTCTTAATCCCCCTCACCTATTACACCCATGCCCCCCATCTCCCCTCGGGTAACCATCAGTTTGTTGTCTGTGATTAAGAGTCTGGTTTTTTCTTTTGCCTCCTTTTTTCTTTGTTCTTTTGTTTTTTTCTTAAATTCCACCTATGAGGGAAATTATATATGGTATTTGTCTTTCTCTTCTCTCACTTCACATTATACTCTCTAGATACACTCATGTTGTTGCAAAGGGCAAGATCTCGTTCTTTCTTTGTTTTGTTTTTTAAGATTTTTATTTATTTGATGGAGAGAGAGACATCACAAGTAGGCAGAGAGTCAGGTAGAGAGAGAGAGAGGGAAGCAGGCTCCCTGCTGAGCTGCGGGGCTTGATCCCAGGACCCTGAGATCATGACCCAGGCCCAGAGGCTTAACCCACTGAGCCACCCAGGTGCCCCGAGATCTTGTTCTTTCTTTCTTTTTTTAAATTTTATTTATTTATCTGACAGAGACAGAGATCACAAGTAGATAGAGAAGCAGGCAGAGAGAGGAGGAAGCAGGCCCCCCGCTGAGCAGAGAGCCTGATGCGGGGCTCGATCCCAGGACCCCAGGATCATGACCTGAGCCGAAGGCAGAGGCTTTAACCCACTGAGCCACCCAGGTGCCCCACCAGAAAGCACTTCTAAGTGCTTTTTGTGTATTAACTAATTTAATCTCTAAACAACCCTGTAAGAGAGATATTATTACTACCTTCATTTTACCATAGCTAAAGACTACAGTAAATAATTTAATAAAACTGAATGTTTGAGACATAGAAAGTGAAGTTTCTTATCCTTGTTCTCTCAGTTTATTTGTATCACAGCCAGAGTATAAACCCAAGCACTCTGATTCTCTTTACCATATGACCATACATTCAACCTTACTGTTTACCCCTGATTTTATTAGTTATCCTATCATGAACATGCTTGAAGAGTATGACCTAGCATAGATGAGAAACATGTTTTTAAAATCTGTTTGGATGGGAGTATCATTGTAACAATGCACTTTGAAACTTCAGAACGAATGGAGAAAAAAGAAAAGGCATTTTTCATACTGTCTTAAGCATCCATTCTCAGAAAGAAAATGAGACAAATATTTTCTGCTCAACCTGAAGTGTATTGATACATTTTAATCTCTTGCCTTGTATACTCATCAGAGCAATCTTTCTGTTGGTTGCAAACTTTCCATGTAAATATATGTGAAACTTGTCCTACCTACAGATATTCCTATTAAAATGATGGATAGAGCTATTTCCAGTGACAAAATAGGCAACTCGAAGTAGAAACTAAACTGGCAGCTGCTGAGGCACATTTTAATGGAAGAAACAAGAAATTTGAGAGAGTCATTCATATGCAGCTACTTCTGCCTTGACATTGGGCTGAGAACCTCCCCTTGGTCCCTGCTTCTCCCTTCCCCCACTCCATTGAGGTAAGCTGCTCCCCCCTACCCCATCTGCAGAGCCCAGCCCACCCACACTCCGACACCATGTCTGATCTTCAGAAGAAAGCATGTGTAAAAACCCCCTCATTCAAAAAGCCTTTCGTTAAGTATCAATTTCCATTTGATGTTGGTATCTGTTCATTCAATGAGTATTTGCTGAGGTACATTAGACTAGATCAGTTTCCTAGATTCTTATTCTCCAGTCTATTTACTGGGTACCTGTCCCTTTTTTTTTTCCTTCAGTATCCCAGATTTCTTCTACCTGGGCTGGCCAGACAGCCTTGTGTGGTTTCTCCAGGATTAGTTTACCTAATTGAACATGGTCTCTACTCCCAATATTATCTCCCTTCTCTTGTTAATGTCTGCTCTTGGGGCTTTTTATTTAAGTGCATTCATTGTGATTTCTCCTTCCTCTTCTCCCGAATCATTACACAACCATCACTTGGACCTGAAGCTGACCTGTTAAACAAATACTTCTGCACACGGATTCGATAAATGACCCCACGGCTGCCCCAAATGTATCAGTTTCTAGGAGACCAGTGAAGTAGCACATAATACCAAGTAAGACCATTTGAAGACAGGAAGGAGGCTTAACGTTATCTTCTGCATCTAAGACTTCCTACTTAATACAGGTTATCCCACTTGAGGCATGTGTCCCAGAGTGTGTCCCAAGAAACAGTAACCTTCAGAGAGGTACCGCCGGGAAGAATGTTCTGCGAGGAAATCCTATAACATACATTCCCTTCTTGTTTCACAAACTGGTTGATATGGGACCCCTACTTTTTTTTTTTTTATAATGCCCATTAGTGTCCCATTGAACCCACATTAGGAAAAGCAGCTTTCTTAAAAGGAGACAGAGATGAACCAAGTATATTTACCACCTTCAAAGGAACTTGACCACGAAAGAATGGACTCTAAAGATGTAGAGCACAAAACAAGAGCAAACAAAGCACAGGCATGTGGGGGGGGGGGGGCGGTGTGCATGCAAAGGGCAAGAAACATGTGTGGGCTGATTGCTGAGTTTCATGGTGCAGTAACCGGCCTCCGGTCGGAATGATGATATGGGTGTCATGTCCTGAATCCGCATCCAGTCCAGAACACATAAAGTCAGCTGGAGGCCAGTTTGTGAGACGTTTTATGGTTAGAACTTCTCAGTTCTTCTGTTTACGCTTCTGACAGCTCCTTATTAGCTCTTTTCACTAACGTCCGGTCCCTTTAACCTCCTGTAAGAAGAATTTCCCAAAGTCTATCCCACCTAAATAGAGCTTCATCCCAAAGCCTAGCTCCACCTCGGGGTCTCTATGGTGGTAACACTGTGCATTTATTTTGTAACCCCTCCTCTCCCAGATGCTTGTTTCACATTCAGTCTTAAAGGAACCTAAAAGGTGGGGCGCCTGAGCGGCTCAGTGGGTTAAGCCACTGCCTTCGGCTCAGGTCATGATCTTAGGGTCCTGGGATCGAGTCCTGCATCAGGCTCTCTGCTCAGCAGGGAGCCTGCTTCCCTCTCTCTCTCTCTCTCTGCCTGCCTCTCCATCTACTTGTGATCTCTCTCTCTCTCTCTCTCTGTTAAATAAATAAATAAATCTTAAAAAAAAAAAAAAAAGGAAGCTAAAAGGAATGGAACCTTAAAGGAACCATCTCATGCTCCTGTTTTATGGGCTCAGCATATTTATGTGACTCGGTCATATTCAAACAGCTAGATCATGGCAGGCGAGGGAGTGGGATCAAAGTACACAAACTTCCAGCCCTGGAGCCGTGTTGGTTGTTAGGGACCCATAACTGTCCTCTTCCAGAATTTCCCTCCACAAAGAGAGTTCCCTCAACCAGGGAAAGTGCCTCACCTGACTTTATGCCCCACCCCCTGATAAAAGATACCAAGGTCCAATCACCATGCCTTAATTGGGGAGCGGGCAAAGCACTGGCCGTGGTGTTTCCCAAGGCTTCCGCGGCAACTGCATCCCACTTATACCTCGTACGGCACCTGCCCTCCTTCCCCCACTTCCGTACAGGTGTGGCTGAAGCGCCTGAGAAAACTCAGATACACAAAACTCCATCTCAGATTGTTTCTAGAGAACCAGCATGAAACAAGTTCAAAGCCTGCGCTATTGACCTTTATCATAAACTACCTCTTCAAATCACATCTGTTGACTTTGCCTACTTAGCTCCACAGAGATACTGTGAAATGAATCATGAAGTTTTAAAAAATGAGCAATTTCCAAACAGGACAAAAAAGTGTTCTTGGGACATCCTCGGAAAGGTGATATATTTTCATGTGAATTGTGGACCCCGTCATCAATTTCTCAAGGTAAATATTTTATGTTCTCTATTACAAAACTGAGCAAAAGGCCTTCATCATATTGGTTTACTCTTTCCTGTCTTCCTGTTAAATTAAACTGTTTGATGAACAGCCTGTGTTTAGCAGCTTCTCCTTTATGGGGTTTTACAACATCTGGTTTGCCTTCACATCAGAAACTATTTAGAGACAAATTGTTTTCCTGAAGAGTAACCATGAAGGCCTGCACTCTCAGGTCACTGGGAATTTGTTAGTATTCACTGAGCCCTATTATGATAAGTAGTCACAAAGTTGCCGAGCCCCAATCTTATAAAATCTGAGTTGCAACAGAAGTCACATAAGAAAGACTTTAAGAAATGGGGATCCAGTCAGTTAAGCGTCTGACTCTTAATTTCGGCTCAGGTCATGATCTCAAGGTCGTGGGAACAAGCCCAGTATTGGGCCCTGTGCAAGCAGGAGTCTGCTGGGGATTCTCTCCCTCTGCCCCTCGCCACTCCATACTCACATTCTCTCTTGCTTTCTCGCTAAAATAAACAAAATCTTTAAAAGAAAGAAAGAGAGAAAAAAAAGAAAGAAAGAAGAAAGAAAGAAAGAAAAGAAACAGAGTACTTTGTCCATCTAGTCCTTGAAAGCTACTTCAAGTAAATCAACTTGTCCTAGAATTTTCAGAAAATAGTCATTTCTTTTTCCTTCTCTCTTGGTAGTTTTCCATAGGAAAGTCTGGCCCCCAGGTTACGATTTCTGGATCCCAGAAAGGGTCCCCGGATCTTCCAGACATCTCCCTTCATGGACTTGAGTATAGTTGCAATTCCACCATTAGAAATTCTTCCTCTAGGGCGCCTGGGTGGCTCAGTGGGTTAAGCCGCTGCCTTCAGCTCAGGTCATGATCTCAGGGTCCTGGGATCTAGTCCCGCATCGGGCTCTCTGCTCGGCAGGGAGCCTGCTTCCCTCTCTCTCTCTCTGCCTGCCTCTCCATCTACTTGTGATTTCTCTCTATCAAATAAATAAAATCTTTAAAAAAAAAAAAAAAAAAAAAAAAAAAAAAGAAATTCTTCCTCTAATGTCATCAGAAAAGGCCAGAGCATTAGGAACACTTCATGCCCTTCTCGTCCATAGCAGCTCAGTAAAACTGTGACTGAGTTTACCAGCAACTTTCTAAACAGGGAATTTTGATGATTCTGGTAAAAGAAAGGAGTAGGGGGCCAGCACTGGTTAGAGCAGTTACTTGTTAAAAATACTTTAGAGATACGATCTCATTTGATCCTCAGCAAACCCTATATTATCCCTATGTTATTCTTTCTTAACTGTGAGGGAATGAAGTTTTAGAGAAGTCAATAAATTGTCCAATATCCTATAACTAGAAACTATCAGACATGGGCTCCAGACACAGGCCTGCATAACTTAACTGCACCATCCTCTAAAAATGTAAGGCTCCTAAGGGGAGAAGAACATGTCAGCACTGTAGAAAAGTGGAGAGAAAACAGAAACTGAGACACTAACAAGTATCTGGCCTCCTCAGCATCATTGTGCTGGGCTCTGGGGCAAAGGCAACATGGCGCTAGTTCACAGAGCATGTGGTGAAGTTGAAGGCATCCTGGGATAAATGCCTGCCTCCCAGAAAATAGATCATCCCTGTGAAGTAGAAAGGCCTCCTGCTCTGCAAACAAGGTCAGAAACATCTCTAAATTCATTGAAACCTCTGGTGCCACAGATAGTCTACTCTGGATTATGGGTTCTTGGCCATTTGATACATCAATCTTCCTAGTAGTTTCCACAGCCCACACCAGAGTTGGGCTGCTCTGATTAGGAATTTGGAGACAGGTCCAGAGGGAAGTCATCTGAATGCATCTGACGAAAGTGTTCCTCTCTGTAGGTCTCACTATGAGGCTACAGCTTCATTCCCAAATAAAATAGTATTTCCCTTGGGAGTATTTACCACTAAAGTTATCCCCAGTACCTCTTTCTATAACACCAACAACACTTAAGAGTTTGAAGTAGGAAATTTATTTTAAACAACTTTAGTTCACCAAGTATAATGGGGTCATTCTTAGTATGGTTGGATTTGGACAAAGTTGAGCCAAGATCCAAAAAATTTATACTAAGGATGTATACTCATGAGTCACAATTCAAGTACTCACCTTTTCTCATTCTGGAATGCTAGCATGGAGCTCACATAGTATTAGGTTGATTAAGAACATGGGTTTTGGAATTAGATACCCCTTGATTCAAGTCTCAGTTCTACTATTTCCTAGTGGGGGTGGGGGGCTTAGACGAGTTAATTTCTCTATGCCTTAGTTTTCATAAGGATAAAATGGAGATCAGTAGGTGGCTGTCAGACTGCCATGAGGGTCAGGCATGTAAAACTTGGTATTCTCTCTTTAATGCTCACAACAAAACCATGATTTTGAAGGAAGGAATTGAAAGACAATTACCCTGAGGTTTTGCTCATCTGCCAGATAAGCATGTGGTTATTTGGAAGGAAAATACATTAGCTTGACTAAAGGAATACTAAAATCACTAGGTTCACCTGCCTTCAAGCAAAAATCCAAGATGCTTAATTAAAGGACGTGTTTCTAACTCTGAAATATCAGTTTACAATCTGAGGGGTTTGAAGGGGTGGGGGTGGGAGGTTGGGGGAACAAGGTGGTGGGTATTATAGAGGGCACGGATTGCATGGAGCACTGGGTGTGGTGAAAAAATAATGAATACTGTTATGCTGAAAATAAATAAATTAATTAAATATATATATATATCAGTTTACAACTTCCCAAAATAACTTACTTGGAAAAAAAAACAAGGTGAGAGGAAGAGAGATTTTAATTTTTATGAAGCCATTATATAGATAGATAGATAATTTATCAAGAAATGAATACTTCCAAAACCTGTTTCATGACAAAAATAATCTTGTGGTCAGAAAGTTAAGGGTTTTTTAATCCTCCATTTCTCTTTTACTTGTAGCAACATGACAAGAAAGAGTATCTACCTATGGGTACAGTTTTTCAAAAATTCCTTCTGAGACCATGAGCTATATAGCATAGACTTTAGAATTCAAATTACTTGACTCAAATCTCAGCTTTGCCCCTAACTAGCTGTGTGATGTTACTTAGTATCTCTGAGTTTCAAGGTTCTTTTATTTTTTTTTAAGATTTTATTTATTTATTTGACAGCCAGAGATGACAAGTAGGCAGAGAGCAGGCAGAGAGAAGAGGAAGCAGGCTCCCTGCCCATCAGAGAGCCCGACGCGGGGCTTGATCCCAGGAACCTGGGATCATGACCCGAGCCAAAGACAGAGACTTTAACCCACTGAGCCACCCAGGAACCCTGAGTTTCAAGGTTCTTATCATTAAACTGGGAGGATATTACTTCCCAACTACACCAGGCATGGCGAACTGCTGAGTGAGCAGCCATTCTTCCATGCTTTTTCTAAAGCTGGAAAGCCTTCCACAAAACAGAGAAACCATAGTTGCCAGATGCTGGCTTCCCCAGCTTCTCTCATAATTAGGGATAGACTTATGACTTTTCTCTGTCTCCTGCAATGGAAGAGGAAATCTGAAAAGGTCTACTGAAGAAAAGGTCTCCTCTTTACCTAAGATGAAACACACAGAAGAAAGGAACATCTTCCCTCCTTTCCCGCTTGGGGAATAGCGAGGTGAGGGCATGATGCTTGCCATTGCTGCATCCATCTTGCAACCATGAGGGAGAAGTGAATACACTCACACTGATTAGCTCTAGGGATGCTGGACGGCTAAACCAACTCCATAACTGCCTTCCCTAGGACTTTGGATTAGTAATACATATTATATACCTCTAGTTTGCCTGCACATCAGAAACTACTTAGATACAAATTGTATCTATACGTACCTATCTTACTATCTTAATATATATTATATATACTATACATATATCATCTATATCTATATCTATCTATATCTATATCTATCTATATCTATATATTAAGCCACAATGGCTTAAGCCACATTTGGTTACATTTTCTGTTAACTGTAGCACAAACATCCTGACTTCAATACCACTTCCTTAGAATTCCCGGGAAAGATAAATGAGGTAGCTTGAATGGAAGCTCAGAGATTAGTAGTACCTCTTGGTAACGCTACGTTTGACCCTATTACTTTTCTTATAAAGTCAATCCCATTCTACACAGTAGTTCACCTAGTGATCCAACTACCTACTAGCTAATTATTTAACTTGCCTGAATCAAAATTTTTGGCTAATAATACACATTTCATGGAGTTGCTTCCAGAAATATGTAAGTTGGTTGAAGCCTCTGTCACTGCAGAGTGAAGTGGTAAATCCTGATAAGAGCTGAGAATTTCATGAAGTTGGTGACATTATATGCGAACACTACTCAGGTTCTTTGCAAAACTATCCATAAATGAGGATATGGGTGAATTAGGCAAATGAGCAGTTGAAGATGGAAAAAAATGATGATGAGAAATAAATCTTGCAGAAGAGAGTGCCTCTAGGTAGGAATGTAAAATGGTATAGCTGCTTTGGAAGAGTCCAACTATTCCTCAGAAAACTCAACATAGAATTACCATATGACCCAGCAATTCCACATCAAAGTACATACTCAGAAGAATTGAAAACAAGTATTCATATAAATACTTGTACATGTATATTCATAACTGCACCATTCACAATAGCGAGAAGGTGAAAACAACCTAGATTTTCATGAACTAATGAACGGATAAACAACATGTGGTATATGCATTCAATAGAAAACATAATGGCATCAAGTACGGATGTGCCTTGAAAATATTATGCTAAGTGAAAGAAGTCAGTCACAAAGACCATATTATATGATCCTATTTATTTATTTATTTTTATTTCTTTTCAGCATAACAGAATTCATTGTTTTTGCACCCAGTGCTCCAGGCAATACATACCCTCCTTAATACCCACCACCTAGCTCCCCGAACCTCCCACTCCCCACCCCTTCAAAACCCTCAGATTGTTTTTCAGAGTCCTTAGTCTCTCATGGTTCACCTCCCCTTCCAATTCCCCTCAACTCCCTTCTCCTCTCCATCTCCCTATGTCCTCCATGTTATTTGTTATGCTCCACAAATAAGTGAAACCATATGATAATTGACTCTCTCTGCTTGACTTATTTCACTCAGCATAATCTCTTCCAGTCCTGTCTATGTTGATACAAAAGTTGGGTATTCATCCTTTCTGATGGAGGCATAATACTCCATAGTGTATATGGACCACATCTTCCTTATCCATTCGTCGGTTGAAGGGCATCTTGGTTCTTTCCACAATTTGGCGACCATGGCCATTGCTGCTATAAACATTGGGGTACAGATGGCCCTTCTTTTCACTACATCTGTATCTTTGGGGTAAATACCCAGGAGTGCAATTGCAGGGTCATAGGGAAGCTCTACTTTTAATTTCTTGAGGAATCTCCACACTGTTCTCCAAAGTGGCTGCACCAACTTGCATTCCCACCAACAGTGTAAGAGGGTTCCCCTTTCTCCACATCCCTCCAAGACATGTTGTTTCCTGTCTTGCTAATTTTGGAGGGAACATTCCTGAACTTCATAAAATCTATCTAAGAAAGACCTACAGCAAATATCATCCTCAATGGGAAAAAGCTCACAGCCTTCCCGTTGAGATCAGGAACACAACAAGGATGCCCACTCTCACCACTCTTGTTCAACATAGTATTAGAAGTCCTAGCAACAGCAATCAGACAACAAAGAGAAATAGAAGGTATTCAAATTGGCAATGAAGAAGTCAAACTCTCTCTCTTCGTAGATGACATGATTCTTTATATGAAAAACCCAAAAGACTCCACCCCCAAACTACTAGAACCCATATAGCAATTCAGTAACGTGGCAGGATACAAAGTCAATGTACAGAAATCAGTGGCTTTCTTATACACTAACCATGAAAATACAGAAAGGGAAATTAGAGAATTGATTCCATTTACTATAGCACCAAGAACCATAAGATACCTGGGAATAAACCTAACCAAAGAGGGAAAGGATCTGTACTTGAGGAACTACAGAACACTCATGAAAGAAATCGAAGAAGACACAAAAAGATGGAAGACCTGTTTATTTTTTTATTTTTTTAAGACTTTATATATTTATTTGGCAGATGGAGAGGGAGAGCACTAGCAGGGGGAGCAGCAGAGGGACAGGGAGAAGCAGGCTCACCACTGAGCAGGGAGCTGGATGTAGGGGTCAATCCCAGGACCCCAGAATCCCAGGATCATGACCTGAGCCAAAGGCAGCCACTTAACCAACTGAGCCACCCAGGCACCCCTGTATGATTCTTATTACATGAAATCTGCAGAGACAGAATATAGGTTAGTGGTTAGTCTGGAGCCAAGGGGTAAGGGGCAGAATGGGGCATGAAAGCTAATGGATATGGGGTTTACTTTCGGATGATAAAAATGTTCCAAAATTGATTGCAGTAATGGTTGCACAACTCTGTGAATATATTAAAAACCCTTGAAATGTGCACTTTAAGCAGGTAAATTTTATGGTATGGGAGTTATATGTCAATAAAACAGTTACATGTATGAAGGGGAGGGGAATCCAATATCAGAGCACTGGAAGGCCCTCAGAAAAAATAGATCAGGCTTTGAATATTTTTGCAAAAATGCTCCTGTTTATAACCAAGCTGCTAAAGGCAAATGTACAGTGGAAAATGATTTTTGGTGCTATTATATGATTTATTTAGAAAAATTACAGTGAAAAGAAAACTAAAAACATGCGGTACATGCTTCTTCATTCTAATTAGGGCAGACGCATAACCTTCACTGTATTAAATATAAGATAAAGCCTCTCTATTCGCATTCCAACCAAACCTTCTGATGATTGAATGGTTAATTAACTGTACTCCTTGAAATTTTGGTACCTTGTGAAGAGGATTTGCTTTCAAAGCTCCTTTTCTGGTGTCAATTATCCTCTGATAAGAAGGAGTTCTGTCCACTGAGATGGGGAATTGTTTGTGGGTGTCATCAAAAGCTTCTTTACATTTGATGACTCATGTCTGAGAACTCAAAGGTCCCGAGAGGGAATTACTTTCTAACAAGTGTTATATACCCTCAGCTTAGTGTGTATTTCTCAGGACCTTTTCTCAAAGACCAGATATTATAACAGATATTTTGAAGAGGACAGAAAAAGATCCATTGAAAATGTATTTTCCAGCCCCTTGTCTAGACAGGTTTATTGTACAATACCTATGTGACATTTTAAATATATCCCTTAGCTGTGATAGGAATTTTAGTATGAAATCTCTTGAAGAACAAAACTGAGAACATGTACGGATTGGGAAGGCAGCTTAAAGGGCCACGGTGACCATGATTAGCCCTCGAACTGATATGGGTCTGTATACCCAGGATAGGACCTATGTAATTGGGAATGGACAGGGAAACACTGCTGAGTTAGGCTGGAGCTTAAATCCCACATTTTTAATTTTCAATATTGCTCACCATGTCTTGGACTTCAGCAATATATATAGACGTCCCCTCAAATACTCAGTAAAGCCATACTGAATAAAGTGGATCCTTTAACATGCAAAATCCAAAATTCTGGCTTTAATGGAGACATTCTTCTAAGGACCTAAAATTAAGAAAGGAAAGAAAAGACTCACAGAAATTAGTAAGAAAAGGCAGAGATACCAAAACTTTTTCCATTTGGCCTACTTGACAGACATCACTAGCTGATTCCTACACTCTGCCATGAATTGTTGTACATAAATTAATAGGGAAACCTATCTGTCATCACTGCTTATGCTACCAAGATTCTAAAGAGCCTGAAGGAAAGGTAAAATGCTGGTTATCTTGACTCGTCAAAACCCCTAGTAGTCATCCTTTAAGACACAGATCCAACGTCATCCTTCCATGAAGCTCTGAATGTCCATGATGAAGAATGGGTTTCCCCCTGTTCCTGATTCCTATAGTCCCAGTTTTCTCTATAATGCATCAAAAAAAAAAAAAAAAAAAGTTCAGCAGAACATAAAGAATGGTTCAATAGACCTTACATCAGCGTTTGAGCCCTGACTCTGCCCCTCAGAGCTAAATGACCTAATTTTGCCCTTCAAATGAAATAATGACAACCAAGAATAACACGTATTAAAACCTTAGAATACACAGGAGTGCCTGGGTGGCTCAGTCAGGTAAGCCTCGGATTCACCCCAGTTTCAGCTCAGGTCATGATCTCAGGGTGGTGAGATGGAACCCCATGTCAGGCTCTGCACTGGACGTGGAACCTGGTTACGATTCTCTCTCTCTCTGCCCCATCACTGTTCATGCTCTCTTTCTTTCTCTCTAAAGTGAATAAATACATTAATTAATTAAAATTAAATTTAAAACACTGAAACCTTAGAATACACACAGGCTTCTGTGCAATAGAGACTTTCTAATCCTCACAACAACCTCCAAGCTAGTTATGATTTTTCTCCATTTTAAAGCTGAGGACAGTGAGTTGTTAGATAATTCACGGTAGCACATTTAATAAGCTAGTCTTCAAACTTCAAAAATTATGCATATTCCAATACATTATCCTACCTTTTTTCACTTCACCTCCCACTTAAGAGGCATTCAACAAATAGTAGTCCTTATTACATACATACTGACAATATCAATTTGTTTACCGATTAACCAGATAGACCCTGATGAGAACTTAATGACTATATTAAGTGCTGTATTATCCGAGAGCCTGGGATTTACATCTACCATTGGCAGTCTGGACCTTGAATTTTATACTCAGCAGCCAAAGAGCTGCAGCAGAAAGTATCAAAGACTAAAAAAATCAGTAAGATTAGATACTTGTCATTTCCCTTTTTCTTTGATGAAAATAAGGCTACTCTTCACAGAATTGAAACATTTTTGATTACCATTTACTATATGGATCAAAGTTGATTAATATGAGCATGACAAAACATTTCAAAATATTGCAATATTACAGTTAATGGAATGTGCCATTATTATTATCATAATTGCACAATTAATGCCACGTATCAATAGCCAAATTTACTGAAACCTCATTATAAATTCCATATTTTTATTCTAGATAATTTTTTAATTTTAAGACAAATTGAAAGAATGTCATTTTTAGAGGCATTTCAGGGTGGGGCAAGAAGTCCAGCACTTTATTTGAATAACCACTTATGTCTGGATACAAGTTTTTAGCTCTCTCTTAAAGTCCTTGGGGTAAGGTTTGGATGTCAACTCAAGGCATGTAATTTGTAACAGAAAGAATTCCTTTGAGGGCTACAAACTACTTGAGCTTGGCAACCTGGAGTTTATATATCTTATCTTGCTCTTGGCAATGGTCTAAAAAGACTAGCTTCTAGAAAAAAAATGGTCAGTGTGATCAAATTAGGAATTGACTCCGATGAAGTTAAACTTTCTCAATTGACAGTTATTTGCCTTAGATAACAATCCAGTAAATTAGATCAGTGGACAGACTTTTACTAATAATGGGATGGAACATTTGATGCATGAAAGCAATGTAGTGTAGTGACGGAAGCAAAGACTCTGGAAGAAAGCAGACAGGAGTCTGCACCCTAATTGTGTATGTATTGCGACAATTATATATGGAGAGTTCAGCTAGCTCTGGGTACTCTTTTAGGCAGAAGGCCCTAAGAACTACTGTCTAAGCTTCTGTTTCCACGTATAAAATAATTAAAAGAAAATGTAAGCAAAGCACCTAACAGAGTTCCTGGAACAGAGCAAGTGACAGATAGATAGTAGCTGATATACTATTATTGTTTCTATGGCAATGGAATTTGAAGGAATGGCCTTCACAGTTTAATTTTATTTCTTCTCCGTCTCCCAATCAATGTAGCTAAAGCTCAATTTTTTAAAAAAGATTTTATTTATTTATTTGACAGAGATCACAAGTAGGCAGAGAGGCAGGCAGAGAAAGTGAGAGGGAAGCAGGCTCCCGCTGAGCAGAGAGCCCGATGCGGGACTCGATCCCAGGACCCTGAGATCATGACTTGAGCTGAAGGCAGCGGCTCAACCCACTGAGCCACCCAGGTGCCCCAAAGCTCAATTTTAAGATTAAGAAATTTAATAAATTGAAAAAGATTAAGGGAAAAATGGATCGTGGAGAAGGAATCAACAAATGTTCCTACATTAGCTAATACTTATTAAAAGGTTATTTATATGCCAGGTGCAGTATACTAAGTACTATATTTCATCACATATAATTCTCACAAGGAACACATTATCATGATATTTTATATGAAATAAATGAAGCCCAAAGAGGATAAGTAACTTACCAAGTTCGCACAGCCACTGTGTGGTGGAGTCAACGGACACCAAGTCCATTATCCTTTTAAGTCACTTGGAACCAAATCTGACACAGAGCACCCAACCAATATCAGCTTTTAATAATAATCACTAGACTGTTTTGCTTTCTAAAATACAGTGGTTTTTGTATTCCATTTTTTCATTTTCTATCTTAACAGAGTGTTGTAGCCAAAGAATTCGGATTCACATGCTACATTATAATAATTATTTTCATTTTTCAAGTCAACAAATGTCTGGATCTAGGCCAAAAACTAAGAGCACTGGAGGAGATCAAATATTTGCTCTTCATTTTAAGTTTAAAATTTACACATTTCTATGACCCTTCAGAATGGACAGTGGGGTGGTGCCTGGATTGGCTCAGACACACCTGGTCTCAGACACATCTGGTCCCTCTACTCCTGAACTGGACTGTCAAGGGTCAGGATCCAAAGTATGATTGGACTGGCTACAAACCACCGAGGATTCGAACCCCTTCCCACCTTACCAACCCCATTCCTGACTCTAAAACCAGTGCTAATTTTAACAAATGGCAGCTGCTTTCCATAACACAAGAGTCAGAGCGAGTCATACAGCCATAAGGGGCACCTGGTGGCTCAGTTGGTTGAGCTTCAGACTCTTGACTCCGGCTCCGGTCATGATCTCAGGGAGGGGAGATCCAGCCACCACTTCAGGCTCCACACTTAGTGAGGGGTCTGCTGGAGATTCTCTCTCCTTCTGCCCTTCCGTCGCTCTCTCTCTCAAATAAATAAATAAATATTTAAAAAATAAAATAACACAGGGCAACAAATTGAAGCAGTTTGAAATGGAAGAAGATATTTTGGGCCCTTTCCTGCTGCTTTCTTCAGTAAGTATAAGCATGAACCCCCAAGGACCAGATTTTCCATGAAGGATCTCCCAGAGACCAGAGTATGCAAGGCCATCTTTGCTCAGAGAGCAGAAATCTTCCCAGGAGCTGATTTTTCATGGACAGAAACCTTTTGGGAAGATGTTTCTGTTGTTGTTCTCTCTGGAGCTAATAAAGCTCTGTAAAATTATTTTCATATCCATTTTTAATTTTTTCATTTCTGCTCGCTGCGTTTCATCGTTTATTTTCCTTTTTGTGGATGTAAAACCTAAATTTATCTCTGAGCATCCTAAACATAATCATTTTCAAGTCTATCTCAATATAAATAATCATAGAATTTATGGTGTAAATGTGGGAAACTTCATTTATTGGTGAGATAAATAAGGGAAATCTGTATCAGGTCCTGCTGTAGAATTAATTGCATCTGAAGTAAATCTATGCCGAAATAGTCAATTTTGTTGGCTGTTTTTTTATAAAGCTGGTTTTCTTCATGTGTTTCTGAATATGCGTTTGCAGTTTTATTTTGAAAGCAAGTCTTTTGGTCTGGGTTTGGATTTGGGCACTGGTTCTCGGACATCTGCATAGGAACACACTGACCCTTAGCTTCTATGTAGTCTCTTTTGCTCCTGCTCTCTGTACTCAGTTGTGTCTCTCCATGCTGCCATATACGTTTCCCTCCATGGTTTCTCAACATGCTCCCAGTATGGGATGAGGTCTTTCAAGGGTTTGGAGGTTTGGGACATAATATTAGTTTCCTACGGCTTTTGTAATAATGACCACAAGCACAGTGCTTCGAACAATGGAAATGGATCCTCTCACAGTTCTGGAGACCCAATGCTTGAAATCAAGGTGTCAGCAGGTCCATGCTTGGTCTGAACGCTGTAGGAAAGAAGCCCTCCTGATCTCTTCCTAGCTCCTGGTGGCTCGAAGCGCTCCTTTGCTTGTAGCCAGTGCGTGGTTCCAATCTCTTTCTCTGTCCTCACATGGTTTCTTGTCTGTGTCTGTGTGTTCTCTTCTTAGAAGGACATCTTGGCCATTGGGTTTCGAGACCACCCTAAATCCAGGATGATTTCATCCCAAGATCCTTACCCAGTTACATCTGCAAGAACCTGATTTCCAAATAAGGTCACATTCTGAGAGTCTAGATGACCATGCATTTTTGGGGAAGGATCCTAGTCATCCCACTATAGGTCATGGGCCCCATGATGATACTGAGGAGAACAAAGACCCCAAGCTTCCAACCTATTGGATAGTTTCATTCAGTTCCCAGTCACAAGGCTGTTTCTAGGTACCTTGATCCAGGTAGTAATCGACAGCCTTTTTTCCAGCCTTTTTTTTTTTTTTTAATTATGTGAGAGAGATGTCTGTCTCCTGTAGAGGGTCCTCAGAGAGAATCCTCTTCCCTGAAGAAGCCAAACTCACAGCTGTCACTGCCAGCTGAGGGCACAGCACACACTTACGTACTACCATCTGTTCTTATTTCTGTTCCATTTTCAGTTCTTGAAGACTTGTTTCCTTGTGTTTGAACCTGGCTATGTCTGCTAACTTTCCTGATTTACATTTTATCCCTCATGGGTGTATGTTTGGGTACATCAAAGCACCAGTTTACTACGTCATCTTGATGGGTTTCTCCTTCAATTTTTTTTTTTAATACAAGCTGTTTAAGATCAAACAAAATAAGCATCTATCACTTTACAACCACAGCTTAGCTCAGGTATTCCCAACTTGGGCAAGTCTTCTCAGATACCACAGACAGAGCTGCCCTCTCGGCTTTATATTCAGCTTCTTGGTGGCAGTGACCTCCTGGATAGCATCATTTCCATGTGCTTATCTCATGCTTGGAGTCTGAAGCACTTAAGAGCAGAGACCCTATTTTTTCATCATTATATCCCTAATATCTAGCACAAAACGTGGATCCTAATACCCTCTTATATACTCACTGATGAAATGCGCAGAGAACCACATCAATAATTCCATGAGTCTTGGGTCTCATTTCATCACATTTCTGCCTTTTTCCTCATTCCAAAGAAGTTCCTCCAATAAACATGCCTCATTTTCAAACCACCATCTGGGGTGTTTTGCGAAGTACCCTGACTAAAATAAAATTTCAGACTCCTATTTTTAGATCAATTGCACTTGGCAATTAGGTCTTGGTAAATAAATTTCATTTCCCTGTTCTGGTTTTAATTCAGTGTAAAAACATCTCAGAAACAATTTACCTTTTTTAAACTGCTTTAATTTTCTAATGGCTAAACTGTTATGACTGTTAATCATGCCCCCTGTAAATAATCTAGCAGCTGTGAACATCCTATACATCCAACAAAGAAATATTTTTAATAGAGGACAGGGAAAATGTTGTAAATAATGAGAGTTGTTGTAAAAATTAATGGTTTTGCATTTTACAGTTCATCTGCAATGAATTATAGACTACATTTTAAAGCACACTCTGGACTCCCATCTCATAAAAACTATCCAAACAATAGGCAACGTGTTCAGTTCCTTATTCTGTAACCCGCTGCCCTCTAGATGGTCATGCTTCTGAAGGTGGATAGTAAGAGTAGGAAGGAGCGTTACGAAGCCACTGTCATACCTTTAGACTTCTGCTGCTGGCAGTTCAGTGTGCAAACAGGTTTTCAGAAATTGTGCTCAAGCGTCATTCTTGTCATGAGCTCCTTTTGAGACATGAACACTGCACATATTTTTTTCTTTGCTTAATTGGATTTTGAAGGGCAAACTGATGCTTAAGGTCACCTCTACCTTAAAGGACTCCGGGCTTTCATGTTAAATCATTTTTTTTCTTTTTTTTTAATCTTAATTTTATTTTTTATTTTATTTTTTTTATTAACATATAATGTATTATTAGCCCCAGTGGTTGTTAAATCATTTTCTATTCAGGAAACAGCACAAATAGTGGAGTTTTGGAGTTTGGCCATGTTTCCATTGCCTTTGCACTTTGCTTCTGATGAGAATGTTCTGAAGGCCTTTCCAAATGCCTCGATACCACTGAGTAGGAGCCGTGGTACCTGCAAAACATCAAATTCTCAAGGCTGCGTGGCTCGCAGACAAACATACAGGTGCCCCAGGTCCTACGAGCCTGCCTCTCACGGATGCGCACACACAGGGTTTGTCTCAGTACTAATGTGTGTGTGCGGTAGCTGACACCTGCTCAGGGTAAGGGTGTGGTCGCCCTCTCTGACCAGGGAAGGAGAAGAAAGAGAAAAAGGGAGATGGAGACAGAGGACCTGGGAGTAAAAAGTACCATGGCAAGGCTTCCAGGACTGAGAGTCTGAGGCCCCACATTTTCACCCAACTCACTCTCTGAGCCTCAGTTTCCTCATGAAATGCCAACCTTAGACAGGACATTTTCAAATATCCCTTTCAGAACGAATATTTCAGGGATCTAATAAATACAATTCATTTTACTTATTAGAAAGTCTCCTATGTTGAGGCTATGAAGATTTATTAGAACAGTAGTCTAACATTAGTTTGACTACATTTTGCAATCTTGCTCCATAATCAAGTTGATAATTCACTTAAGAGATCCCTTCTTATACAGGCTAAGACAGAAATGTGATATTTTTCCATGACCTCAAATAGACATTAGGCATGTTAAATTTTGAGGATCTACTTTGCTTTGGGGAGAAAAGGAGGGAACTTCTTATTGAAGTATGACCTACAAACAGAATGAGTTGTAAATCATAGGTTTACCATTCAGTTAATTCTTATGAGGTGATCCATTTGTATAACCACTTCCCGGACCAAGGGATAGACTATATCCAGGAGCCTGGAGGCCTCTCTCTTCATGCTTCCTGCAATCACCCTTCTACATAGCATTAGTTTTGTTGTTGTTATTGTTGTTGCTTGCCTGGGTGTCAATATGAAGAAATAGAATCCTGTAGTATTTCAGGCTGTTTTGTGCCTGTTTTCTTTCAGCTGACAATATTTCTAGGAGAGTCATTGGTATTGAAATGTGTAGCTATAATTTCTTTTTCATTGCCACATAGTATTCTATTGTGTTACTAGACCATAATGTATCCATTTGACTCTGCCTAAACATATGAGTTGTTTCTATCATGAATAATGATGCTATAGACATTTTTCTTCATTCCTTTGGATGCACATGTGTACTCATATTTGTTGGGTCTATATCAAAATGGAGTATAAAATGGTCACGGCACCTACATATATTCAGAAGTGGTAGAGAGTGCCATCAGTTTCCCAAAGTGGTTACATCAATTTACATTCTTACGTCATTTATGAGAGGGCCAGCTGCTCCATATTCTCTCTATTTTTTATTTCCTTGAATCATTTCTGTGAAGTTGGTTGTATTTTTTCTTTAAAAGTTTGGAACACTCACCAGTGAAATTATCTGGGCCTGAAATTTGTTTGTTTGCTTGGTTTTTTGCTTGTTGAAGATTTGTAATTATCGATTGAATTTCTTCAATAGATAGAGGAATGTTAAGATTTTTTATTTCTTCTATTAGATTTCAAAAGTTTTGTCTTTCAAGAAATTTTTCCATTACATGTAAAAATTCCAAACTTATTGCTATGACATTTTTATATTGTCTTATCATGATATTTTCTGTAGGCCTTCTACTCGTGCCCCTTCTTATTCCTGCTATCCTGCTTTTCCATTATTTTTAATATATAGTTTTATTGAGCTGTAATTCACATATAACATTATATTAGTTTCAGGTATATAACACTTATTTTACATCACAGATGTCTAGTTAACATCTGTCACTATACATAGTTATAGTCTTTTCTCATGTGATAAGAACTTTTAAGATTTAACCCCATAGCAACTTTCAAAATCACAATACAGTATTGTTAACTATACTCACCATGGTGTACATTACATCCTATGACTTATTTATTTGATAACTGGAAGTTTCCATCTTTGGGCTACCTTCCCCCATTTTATCTAGCCCCCATCCTTGCTCCTATCTGTTCTCTGTATCTAGTTTGTTGGGGTGAGGGGTAACACTGAAAGTTTACATTCTACATGTAAGTGAGATAATATTGTGTTTGTCTTTTCTGTCCAACTTATTTCACTTAGTATGATGCCATCAACAATCCACGTTAACACAAATAAAAAGATTTCACTCTTTTATGGCTGTATAATATTCCATTGGTATTTATATATAACAATATACATTCACCCATGGATGGACACTTAGGTTGTTTACATATGTTGGCTCTTATAAATAATTCCACAATGAACATGGGGGTGCTTATATCTTTGCAAGTTAGCGTTTTTATTTTCTTGGCATAAAAATCTAAGAGTGGAAATACTGGATCAAAGAGTAATTCCAGTTTTCATTGTTTTAGGAAACTCCATATTGTTTTCCACATTATTGGCTGCACCAATATATATACATTCCTACAAACAGTGCACAAGTGATCCCTTTTCTTTTTTTTTTTTAAAGATATTATTTATTTCACAGACAGAGATAGGCAGAAAGGCAGGCAGAGAGAGAGGGGGAAGCAGGCTCCCTGCTGAGCCAAGAGTCCGATGCGGGACTCAATCCCAGGACCCTGAGATCATGACCCAGAGGCTCTAACCCTCTGAGCCACTTCAGCACCCCTAGTGATCCCTTTTCTACACATCCTCCCAACACTTGTAATTTTTTGTCTTTTTGACAATAACCATTCTGATAGGTTTTAATTTATACTCCTTTGATGATCGGGCTAATGAATTTTTTCTTATCAGTGATAATTATTAATTTAATAAGATTTTCTGATAACTAAATTTTGACCATATTGTTTCCTCAGTTGTACACTTGTTTTTATGTCATTGATTTCTGCTCTTATTTATTATATTCCATACTTATTTGCATCTAATTTGTTCTCGGTTTTCTAACTTCCAGAGTTGGATAAAAGATCACCAGTTTTAATCTTTCTTCTTTTCCAATATAAGCATTGGAAGCTATTAATTTCTCTCCATCAGTATTATAGCTGCTTTCTACTAGTTTTGATATATTAAGTTTGCATCATTATTCAGTTCAAACTATTTTATAATCTCCATTCTATCAATCCCTGAATGGCTTAAACAGGATGTCTCTTAATTTCTAAACATTTGGATATTTTATACTTTCTAGTTTTGAAATATAACTTCATCCCAAACTTGACAGAGAACATATGCTGCTGATTTAAATTATTTGAAATATGAGGAGATTTATTCTATGTCCCTGAGTGTGATGTTTTCCTAAATTATCCAAGTGTACTTAAAAATAATGTATATACTACAGTTTTAGCTTTAGCATTATAGTATTTTATGTATTTAATGAAGTCTAATAATTATATTGCCCATATCTTCTATATCTTTTCCATCTACATATGCTACCAGTGAGAGAGGTGTGTTGGAAATCTGCAACTACAATTATAAAGTTGCATCTCTTTTGTGTGTGTGATTTTTTACTTTATATATTATGAAGCTATGTTATTAGGTGCATTTACACTTAACATTGCTACATATTCCTGTTGAGTCAACCCTATATCATTATCTCCTATATTGTTCCACCTTTAAGTCTACTTTGAATGATACAGATATAGATACACCAGATTTCTTCTGGTTAGTGTAGCATATACATTTCCATGCTTTTAAACTCAATCTATGTCTGGATTTCCTATGTGGTTTTTATAATAAATGTAGTTTTTTCTTTTTTAACTCAACTATGATAATTTTCATTTTTAATTGGTGTGTTTTAGTCCACATATATTTAATATAGTTGAGTTTATTCCTGTTATTTTGATATTTTCCCTCTGTCCCATCTGTTCATTTCTTTAGTTCTCCTTTCTGCATTCTGTGAATTAAGTATTTTTAATATTCTCATTGATTAAAAATACATTTAATCAAGTATCATTAATATTCTCATTGTGTCTCACCTATTAGCTATTTTGTTAGACTACTTTCTACTATCATTCTCATAGGGGCACACTAAAAATTACAATATGCCTCCTTAATCTATTATAAAACACCTTAAATTGTTACCATTACTACTGCCCAAACAACACAAGAAATATCCAGAGCTTATATTCATTTTTCTCTTATGTTCCTTGTCCCATTGTTGTCACATATTTTACTTCTATTGATGTTATGAGTTGTAAAAGACTTCATTGTTTCAGTCAGTCAAATATTCATTATAATTATTCACATGTTACCTTTCATGATAGACTTCATTCCTTTCCATGCTCTCATGCTTTCATCTGGGATCGCTTTCCTTCTATAGGAAGAACTCTCAATGTTACTTGCACTGTGGGTCTGCAGCTGACAAAATCTTCTAGCATCAGTTTTTTTTTTTTTTCCAAATTGTGTGTATTTTGCTTTTATTTTATCAGAGGTATCTTGCTAGGTATAGCAGTTGAGGTTGATTTTTTTCTGGCACTTCCAGATGACATTCTGTTATTTTCTGGCTTCCATTGTTTCCATTAGGAATTCAGTTACTAATGCTATTCTTTTTTTTTTTCCCCCCTTTGGTTGCTTTTAAGAATTTTCTCTTTTCAGATATATCATTTGAAAATATCTTCATGCTTGGGGCGCCTGGGTGGCTCAGTGGGTTAAAGCCTCTGCCTTTGGCTCAGATCATGATCCAGGGTCCTGGGATCGAGCCCCACATCAGGCTCTCTGCTTGGCAGGGAACCTTCTTCCTCCTCTCTCTCTGCCTGCTGCTCTGTGACCTCTGTCTGTCAAATAAATAAATAAAATCTTTAATATATATATATATATATATCTTCATGCAGTAGGCTGCCTTTTTGTTTTGTTCATGGTGTCCTTTACTGTGCCAAACCTTTTAATTTGGTGTACTCCCAATAGTTTAATTTTGCTTTTGTTTTTCTTGCCAGAGAAAACATGTCTAGAAAAATGTTTCTATAGCCAATGTCAGAGATATTACTGCCTATGTTTTCTTCTAAGAGCATTTTTAAGTCTCACATTTAAGCCTTCAGTTCATTTTGAATTTATTTTTGTATATGGTGTAAGAAAGTAGTCCAGTTTTATTGTTTTACAAATGATATATCTGATAAGGAGTTAATATCCAAAATACATGAAGAACTTCTACAGCTCAACACCAAAAAAACTAAATCCCATTAAAAATGGGCAGAGGACATCAATAGACATTTTGCTGAAGAGGACATACAGATGGCCAATAGACACATAAGAGGATGCTCAACATCACTAATCATCAGGGAAATGCAAATCAAAACCATAATGAAATATCACCTCACACTATGGCTAAAATAAAAAACACAAAAAATAACAAGTGTTGGTAATAATATGGAGCAAAAGGAACCCTTATGCACTGTGCATGGTGGGAATACAAGCTGGTGCAGCCAATACACACACACACGCACATACATACACAATGGAATATTACTCAGCCATAAAAATGAATAAGATCTCGCCATTTGCAAGAACATGGATGGGTCTAGTGGGTATAATGCTAAGTGAAGTAAGTCAGAGAAAGATAAATACCATACGATATCACTCATATGTAGGATTTAAGAAACAAAAAAAAAAATGAACAAATAAAAAAAATCCAAAAAACAGACTCCAAAATATAGAGAACAAACTGGAGGATGCCAGAGGGGAGGTTGGTGGATGGATGGGTGAAATAGGTGAAGGGGGTTAAGAATACACTTATCATGATGAGCACTGAGAAATGTATAGAAATGTTGAGCTATTGTATTATACACCTGAAACTAATGTAGTACCTACATGTTAATTATATTGCATTAAAAAATATATATTTTTCTCTTTGTCTTTGAGTTTTAGAAGTTTGACTACAATTTTTCAGGTGTGGTTTTCTTTGTATACATTTTGTTTGATGTTTATTCAGATTCTGGAATTAATGAGATAAAATCTTATTATCAGATTTAAGAATTCTTGGTCAGTATTTCATTAAGGACTGTTTCTGTTCCACTTTATCTCCCTCTTCCTTGGGAGATGTCAATAGTTATATAGCCTCTTGGTTGCACTCTCTCGTTTCATGTTCTATTTTCTTGTTATGTCTTATATTGTCTTTCAAACTGAATATTTGCCGTTGACATGTCTTTGAGTCTACTTGTCCTATATCCAGTCTGCTTTTATTTTTTATTTTTTTTTTTAAGATTTTATTTATTCATTTGTCAGAGAGAGAAGGGGATCGGGAGGCAGAGGGAGAAGCAGGCTCCCCGCTGAGCAAGGAGCCCAGTGTAGGACACGATCCTAGGACCCTGAGATCATGACCTGAGTCAAAGG
The DNA here is from genome assembly GCF_011764305.1 of Mustela putorius furo. Taxonomy (NCBI): domain Eukaryota; kingdom Metazoa; phylum Chordata; class Mammalia; order Carnivora; family Mustelidae; genus Mustela; species Mustela putorius. Next base: position 19,532,445 of record NW_025421322.1, on the reverse strand, counting down.
CAGCTGCTAGACTGACTGAGCCACCCAGGTGCCCCTCCAGTCTGCTTTTAAACTCAATTCAACCCATTTCTGATTTCAGATACTGTGCTTTGCAGCTCCAAAATGTCCATTAGATTCTCTTTTTTTTTAGTAGATTCTGAATATCTGTTAGTATTCTTCATATTTTAGAGAAAACATCTTCTATGTTTTCATATAATAACTGTGGTCATTTTGACATGTTTAAATGTTCACTCCACCGTCTGGATTACCTCTGGGTCTGGTTCGGTCTTTTCTCTAAATTATTGATCATTTTGCATGCTTTTTTGTATATCAGTAATTTTGGGGGCATTGTAGATGCTCTCAGCTATGTTCATCTCAAGCATGTTAAGTTTGTTCTTGTAGTTAAATTACAACGAAATCACCTTAATCTCATTCAGACTCCATTTTAGGTTGTACAAAGGGGAGTCTTGGGTTTTCGTTTTGCCCACATTCATTAGAGCATTGTCCTTACTGCTAACGCGTGGCCTTTCTGCTGTCCCATCTAAATTCCAAGGTGTTTCTAAGGTTTCTTCCCTCTGCCTGGATTTTTACTCCAAACTGTCTCTCCAGCACTTTGCAGCCTCTAAAATGCTTGCTCAGTCCTTACGCCTCACAACCGTTCTCTGTGAAGGCTCTCGGAGCTGCACGCTGGCCTGTAGCTTAGGTGTAGTTTAGGCCAAAGATTCAAGGGGGTTATTTACTCAGAGTTGGGGAACTTTCCCCCTAACAATCTGGTTGCTTTTTCTCTGGGACCATGCACCCAAATCCCAGAGACCTTGGCAGTCTAAAATTTCCATTTCTGTCTCCTTCACGTCGCAAAACCGCAATTCTCTGCTTAGGCTCCATTTTCTTGCTCTGAAAATTGGAAACTTACCATCAAGAGCGAAAGCACTAGGAATGTGGACATCACGTCTCATGCTTTCCTTCTCTCAAGGATTAAAGCTCTGGGCTGGCTGCTGTCCAATGGCTGCAAATTGTTATTTTGCATATTCCGTCCATCTCTCGTATCGGTTTAGAACACTAGGGTAAGTCCAATACCATAAAAAAAGAAGTCTCCTCCCCTTAGGTGGTAGCCTCTTAGCCTCCTCTCTGCTTAGTTTCTAAGCTTCTTGTCCCACATGTGCAGCCCTTTGTAGCTAATGGACACTTCATGGGAAAACTGCCTACAAACTCTCATGCTCACTCACTTTTTTGCGATTGCCTTGGTCATCCTTTGTCTCCCCCGTCCTCGAGACTGCCACAGGCTCCAGGACACCGCCCTTTCTTAGCTTCTCAGCCTCCTATAGCATTTAAGCAAATGCTCTTAGGGGATAAAATCATGACAAACTTAGGGCTTAGGAGGTATGTTCTTTCTGTCCTGAATCTCGGTCCCGTACTTCTGGTCACCCTGGTTGCTTTCCAGTCCTTTCAGACATCAGCCTTTTTGCTTGGTCTTGTGCTTTCATTCAGCTTTAATAGTTGTTTTCAGCAGAAGGGTTAGTCAGATACGAGTTGCCCTGTCATTGCAAAAATCTCTCGTTTGCCTTTTCATTTTGACTTTCCACCAGAACCATTTTCAAGTTCTGGCCCGAGAGTTCGAAGAAGCTGAAATCAAATGAAGGGAAGAGATGGCGTGACTGGTTTTGCTAAGCTTTGTCGCCTTGTTATTTTGAATTGCCTCCTACATAATTTATACCGAGTTTCACCTATAATATAGTTCATTGATGCAAGTAATTTCAATGCATTTCAGTCAAATAAATCTCCCCAGTGAAATATTCTTAGTTAATAACTAACACATACAAAGCCAGAAGTATTTGCCAGAACCATCAATTTTAAGTTAATTTTATAGCTGTTGAAGAGCAGGATGTGATTCCAGGTTGGAGAGCCTGCCCTGCCAGTCCTCAGGGCCACAAGACACTTACTGTGGAATTAAACAGACCTTGATAAGCATCCTCAAACGTGGCTCCCCTGTTATCCTGTTTCCACATTAGCAGTAGACCCTTGCCTGATTCCTTCTGACTATAAATCAGAGGGAAGATATTTTTCTAGTCAAGGAAAAGTAATTTAAACTTCAATATTATGAATGTGTACCAATGATTATCAGCAGGGAAAATAAAAGATAAACGGGCCAAATTTACATATCTATTGTTAAGCCAGATCTTTTCTTTGGTTTAAAGATTAAGGTTCACAACTGATGTCATGAATGATAAAAATGTGTCTGAGTTCTGCAAGTAAATTGGAAGAAAATAGAAAGTAAAGTAGTTCGGATTATCATACGAAAATGCAGGCAGACATCAAAAAAGGATAGATTCCTGATAGAAGATAGTAGAACTCGTATATGAAAGTAGCGGAAGTGCAAGGAAATGCTGACTATTCCCACACTTTATTTATAAAGAGAAAAGGAGAGAGAAGATTTTTAACTTTCACCTAATGAGGTGAGGAAGACTCAAAAATAGAATAATGTGTATTAACCAAACAAGTCCCCAGGGCGCTCACCTCACAAAATTCTCAACTGAAGTATTCTGAAGCCTAGACCTCCGATCTATAGTATTTGAAGAAATTTTTAACGTGCTCACTGAACAGAGCAGACAAGAATACATACACCTCACTAACAAATTTTGTGTAGTTGTTGATTTTTAAACAAACTATTTTAGAGTGGTTATAAAGACACAGAAAAGTTGCAGAAATAACAAAAATCTCCTCACTGGGGGTATCCCGCACCATGCTTGCCTTAATGTTAACATCTCACGTTGTCACGAACCATTTGTCCAAACCAAGAAGCCAACACTCATTCATTGCCATTAACTAAACTTCAGACTTTATTTTATTTTACCAGCTTTCCACTGACATTCTTTTTCTGTCTCAGGATGCCACACTGCATTTAGTTGTCATGTCACCTAGGACTTCTCTTGGCACAGACAGTTTCTCACTCTTTCCTTGTTTTGCCTGACTTCGACAGTTTTGAGGACTATTGGTCAGAGAAGTTGTAGAGTGTCCCGTAATTTTCGTTTGGCTGAGGTTTCTCATGATGAAACTTGGAGTTACAGGGTTTGGGGAGGAATACGAAGCACCCATATCACATATCAACATGACTTATGACAGGATGTTCACCCTGAGCAGTTGGTTAGGGAGAGCTGACAAGTTTCCCTCTCTTCATGCTGTCTTTGGAAGACATCTTCAAGGAGAAGGGAGAAATTAGGCTCTACCTCCTTAAACAAGAAATGTTTTCAAAAACTAGATCTTAGTAATAAGCATGAAAGAACAAAAACAAACAAACAAACAAAAAGCCCACCTCTTGGGGCACCTGGGTGGCTCAGTGGGTTAAAGCCTCTGCCTTCCGCTCAAGGTCCTGGGAGGGTCCTGGGATGGAGCCCCACATCAGGCTCTATGCTCAGCGGGGAGCCTGCTTCCCCCCCTCTCTCTGCCTGCTTGTGATCTCTCTCTGTCAAAATAATAAAATCTTAAAAAAAAAAAAAAGCCCACCTCTTTCACTCAGTGTTTTATAACAACTCCAAAACCAACTTATAGTATTTCTTATTACAGAACCCAATAGAATAAAAACCTAAACACCATAGTATTAACCTCAGGAATTAGAAATTAGTATTCAGTTCTTGCTACTTAGTTGAATGACTAGGTAGATGCATAGTCCTGAAATGGTTAAATCCATGAACATGCCATCTCCATTCTCATGACAGACATCACTAAAAAATCAAGGAATCTTGTCTAATTCTATCCAGTGTAGCTCTGGAGCTCTTTCATTTGTTAATTGTGCTGGTAGATGGGTCAACAGAAGCCTAACAGCACTTCTTCTTTTGCTTCCTGCAGTGAAGAACATTGCCACAAAATTTACCATCGTGCTGCAGCAAATATTTTAGTATTATTCAATGATTTTTCTTAAGAAGCTAGAATTGCACAGAACACTCAGAGTTAACTAGGTATCTTTATTCATCCCCTCTTCCGTGTTTAATTCAGCAAAAATATACTATTATTCTAGGAGATCAACAAAGGTAACCATGCTTGTTATCTATTTTTTAATGCATTCAAAAGATTTTTTTGAAGATCTGCTTCATTCAGTGACTTGTGGTAGACTCAGAAGAAGACACAGTTTCATAGCAGAGTGCTGCTGCCCTTAAAGAATTTATACTCTACAAAAGGAGACATCTGCATAAACACAGTGAAAAATCTGTATGAATGGGAGAGGGTATTACAAGCATTAGGAGGATGGGGATCACTTTCCTCTGAGATAATCCAAAGAAAGCAGCACAAAAGGCAAGCATAGTTCCCAATGCAAATTTGGGCTTATCCAGTCATTCTACAAATATTTATCAAATTCCAAGTATATGCCAGCGGCTTCATTAGAGGCTGGGGATTGTAGTGCACTAACAATAGCAACAATAATATCAATAATTACTTTTAATTAGAGCTTTCTCTGCTCTGGATGAACAAAATTGCAAGCATGGTCTTTGACAAGTGTTCGGAGAGGCGCCTGCCCAAAATGCTAAGGAAGCACAGATGAAAATCATCTAAAAAAAAGAATTTATGGTCAAGAAAGGCAAAAATTCTAGCAAGCTTCCTAGAGGAGTGACTCTTCAGCCATGTTCTAAAGGATGAATAAGAGAGAACTATATGAACGGAAACAGACCACCACTCTGGAGAAGGAAGAGCTTGGGGGAAGGCTCCAAAGCCAGAAGTTCCATGATGCTCACTGGAGGAGATTTGGTGTAAAGAGAGGGAAGGGCGCTGCCTGTGCAAAACGGTGCGGGAGACCTGGGTAGTGTATTGAAGGAAGAATCGAGATAAAGACCCACACTTCATAGTACTCAACCTGCCAGTTGATTGTGTAAAATAACAGTATTAAAAAAGAAAAGTACACTAACATATCTTTTAGTCACCTTCCATGAGTGCCTTTGAATTACGATTTTGCCTCCAGAATGTCCCTTGATGTGTTGCCATGGAGATCACCCGTCATCACATTTTCATGGACAAATTTATCAGAATAAAAGTGAGCGGGTCAGAGAGCTGGTGGGGTCAGACAGGGGATAGAAAGACCCCAGTTGTGAGGAACATGTCCTGGGGTGTAAGTCTCACACATGGACCTGAGCCCCAACTTAGTCAAGTGTTAGATGGGGATAGCTCAATTTAAGTGTGCAGAAAAGAGAACACCAACCAAAAAATGTCTTAAAAATTTAAATAAATAAAAATATTAGATAATTTTTACCTAGCTCACAGACAATGGAACTTTTCTTCTCCTTCTTCTTCTTCTTTTGGTATATGGTGGTAAAATGCTTGGATCTGAAGGTAATCAAACAGCTAATGGAACTTCTCACTGGTATTGACTTGAAAACAGGATGCATAGGTGTGAGATTTCATAGGTGTGGAAATTAATTTTTCTGGGTGCAGCCTAGAAGATGTTTATTTTAATCACCTGTTCTTCACAGAGCCTTTCAGAAAGATATCCTACAGAAGACGTTCTATATACCATGACATGAATGAAGCTGGGTCCTCCAACATGGGCAATACTTATCCTGTTTCTAACTCTAAGAACTGATTCTGCTCCTTCACCAATGTGCTACTATTGGTGGGATGTCGTATTGTGTCCTTAATCAGAGATGTGTTTTCACATACAAAGACTACATAGTGATGATAGAGATGTGTAAAAGACTGTGTGACTGTCACCTTATCATCCCTCCTTAGACAGTGAAAGGTGGTAAAGTAAGAAGTATAAAGATATATGGAGTGGAGCCGTTTGGCTTTTCTCAGGTCTACACTTTCTGTCCATCATAACCAGTCTTTTTATTTTTTTAAGATTTTTATTTTATTTATTTGACAGACAGAGATCACAAGTAGGCAGAGAGGCAGGCAGAGAGGGGGGGGGAGCAGGCTCCCCGCTGAGCAGAGAGCCCGATGTGGGGCTTGATCCCAGGACCCTGGGATCATGACCTGAGCTGAAGGCAGAGGCTTAACCCACTGAGCCACCCAGGGGCCCCATAACCAGTCTCTTTAAAAGTAGAAAATGCTCAGGGGTGCCTGAGGTGGCTCAGTTCATTAAGCTTCTGACTCGATTTCGACTCAGGACATGATCTCAGGTTGGGAGATCCAGCCCCCTGTCAAGTTCCACACTGGGTGTGGAGCCTGCTTAAGATTCTCTCTCTCCCTCTGCCCCTCGTCCCGCTGCCCCCCGCCATTTGCACATGCGTGCTCTCTCTAAAAAGAAAAAAGAAAATGTTCATTCATAAGGACCTTCCTTACAAGTTGTAGTGAAAATCCCCCTTACACCCTCTGTCTGTTTATAAAACCCTGGTACCTGCCCTGCCCTCCCCCAGGGCTTGCACTGTTGTTTGCTGATGGCTGAGAAGGCAGTTGCTGTTTGTTATGCAACTGTCCTGACTGGGGTATGACTGGTTAATTCTTTTTGAACACCACACAGAACAGTCTGCTAATTTTGTTGGTTTTTAGGCCTGTCTGCTGACTTGGTGATTGATTCCCCCTGCAGGTCATCAATGGAAATTGAGTGTTTTGATTCAGCTCTTAATTTGAATTTTAATTAAGTTTTCGATCCAGCTTCTTAAATGCTCAATAAGTAGAATTGCCCTTTATATCTAATCATCTGACCATCAGGATGGGATTTAAGCTTGTCCTCCTCTGTCTTGGCCTGACTCCCTGTGCAGGAATCTTTGGAGGCTCTTACAGGATGATGTGGAGACTCATTTCCTCTAGCGCCTCTTCACCCCCACATCAAACTGTGGGTCATGGACACAGTCCTCATATGCCCAGTGCCCTAACCCTATGCCAACTAGATGGTGAATAAATAGTCCTTAAATAAACAAATGAGTGGATGGATAAGTAGGTGACTAAACCATGAGAAAAAGTAAGAAGAAACTATTTATTGCATATTCCTCTGTTTGCAATCTTCCCTCACTCTGCAACTACTAGATGATACATTCAGACTTCTGGAACTATGCGGGGGATGGGATATTTCCTCTTGATGATGACTGACAAATCTCATCACCTCCCTCTTAGCACAGCAAAGTAGAAAGTTCCCGGCTCTCCAGAGTGTAAAATGCATCTCAGTTGGCTTTAGAAGTGAATCCTTTCCTTTATTTTTTAAGATCTTGGTCATTACATATTCCAAAGAATTTGAATTTTACAGAGTTACATATAAACACTGTGTTCTTTAACAATCCTGTACACACACACACACACACACACACACACACACACACACCATCTCTTAAATCTAGAAGTCAGGGGGGTGCCTGGGTGGCTCAGTGGGTTAAGCTACTGCCTTCGGCTCAGGTCATGATCTCAAGGTTCTGGGATCAAGTCCCACATCAGGCTCTCTGCTCAGCAGGGAGCCTGCTTCCCTCTCTCTCTCTTTCTCTCTCTGCCTGCCTCTCCATCTACTTGTGATCTCTCTCTGTCAAATAAAATAAATAAAATCTTTAAAAAAAAAATTCTATTTAAAAGTCAGAAAAACCAGAGAGCTTGGGGCACCTGGGTGGACTCAGTGGGTTAAGCCTCTGTCTTCCGCTCAGGTCATGATCTCAGGGTCCTGGGATCCAGCCCCACATCGGGCTTCTGCTCAGCAGGGAGCCTGCTTCCTCCTCTCTCTCTCTGCCTACCTCTCTGCCTACTTGTGATCTCTCTCTCTGTCAAATAAATAAAATCTTTAAAAAAAGAAAAGAAAAGAAAAAGAAAAACCAGAGAGCATTTCTTACATTTCAGATAGGCAGAGAAAAAAAATTGGGTAATTTCCAGAGTAGGTGGGGCTATTGGGAAATTAGCACTTCCATACATTGTTGGCAGGAATATTTTTTTAAAAAAGATTCTATTTACTTATTTGTCAGAGAGACAGAGAGAGCACTGGTAGGCAGAGAGGCAGGCAGAGGAAGAGGGAGAAGCAGGCTCCCCGCCGAGCAAGGAGCTCAATGTGGGACTCGATCCCAGGACGCTGGGATCATGACCCAAGCCGAAGGCAGCCGCTCAACTGATTGAACCACCCAGGCATCCCTACATTTTGATGATCCATTTTTATTTCTATTTTGGAAAGATTAAATTCCATTTTTATTTCTATTTTGGAAAGAGAGGGGGAGAGTGTAGGTGGGGGGAGGAACAGAGGGAGAGAACCTTCAGGCAGACTCCTGGATGAGCCTAGAGCCCAAACTCACAACCCAAGAGATCATGACCTGAGGCAAAACCAAGAGCCGAACACTTAACCGACTGAGCCACCCAGGTGCCCACCCAGATTTAAAGGACAATTTGCCAATACTATCAAAATTTTCAAGGCACATACCCTGTAATTTAAGAATTTTACATACACGAGTTTATTCTCCATAAATACTTATACAATTATATGTACGAGAAAATTTATTGCAGCATTATTTAGCATGGCAAATAAAACTCCCATAAACAACGTAATTGTCTGTTATTAGGAGAAAGATTATATAAATTATGGTTTATCCCTGCAGCTGCTAAAAATAATGAGAATGATCTTTATGTACTGGTGCAGAGAGATACATCAAGTGGAAAATAGTGTTATGAAATAGTACATACACTATAATCCCCTTTGAGTTTAAAAAAAAAAGATAGTGTGTGTCTTTTATTTGTGTGTGTGTGCTTTTATGTGTTTAGGGAAATTCTAGAAAGATGTACAAGAAAAAAATGACAATGGCGATCTTGGGAAGTAAGATGGGCCATTTTTGTCTTCAAATTTTACCTTTTTATATCTGAAATTTTTTTAAAGATTTTATTTATTTATTTATTTGAGAGAGAGAGAAAAGCACAGGTGCGGGGAGGAGCAGAGAGAGAGGGAGAAGAGAGGCCCTGCTGAGCAAGGTGGCTGGATGGCTGGGTCTCAGCACTCTGGGATCATGACCAGACCCAAAGGCAGACGCCTAACAGACTGAGCCACCTAGGCGCCCCTACATTTGAAATTTTTTAATGGGCGTGCATTACTTTTATAAATTAAGAACAAATGAGTTAAGAAAAACTTCTAAAACATGGGTTAATTGTATAATTTTGGGGTGGAGAAGGCTTTTCTAAGCAACCCATAAGCCCAGAAACCATAAATGAAAAGAAAACAGATTTGACCATGTAAATCTATTATAAAATTTTAAAACCAAGAGAAAAAACAAACATTAAAAGGTACTGTTTAGGGCTGGGTGAAGGGTTTTTATAGACTTAATACCAAGAATATATTTCATAAAGCAAACAAAAAAAAGGATAAATTGAAGAGACTGATAAATGATTTAAAAATGATAAATTATATCAAGACTAAAAACATCCTTTGTGAAAGACCCAATCAAGATTAGGTGTAAATTTGTATGAAAAGATCTAAAAACAAACAAACAAACAACATTTGCCACCTGCCAGGCTTCCCCACATTTTTATCTTTGGTTTGCAGCACTACTGATCATCTCATTTAGATCAGGAGCCCGCTAAGAAGATGCTTTGTAAAGCATCAGGCACAGTGTGTGCTCAAAACAAGTGTTAGTACTTCGTGGCTGACGCCCTTCTATTCATTTCTTTTACTTTTTTGTTAAATTATGCAAATGTTCAGAACTCTCTCCCACCCTCCCAAATAAATCCTTAATGATAATACAGATTTTAAGTACCTATTCCCCATTTGTCAGACAACAGGCACGTTTATTGTTAATAGCAGCGAACACTGACAACATAGAGAATGAAGCCACTGTGCCACCTTTACATATGTCACCAGTGTACCAAAAGACTTGGACTTCCATGTTGAGAGCTAGAGTATAGGTTCCACTGGCATTAAAAAATGACCAAAATACAGTGACTTAAATGAGAAGGTTATGTTTCTCATTCAGGACAGTGGAGAAGGAGACAGCCCAAAGCTGGGTAGCTCTGCCATTCTCAACTTACAGACTCCAAGGTTCTTCGAAGAGAAGTCATTTCCTATCAAGCAGAAAGGAAGACAGAGAAGATTCATAGCAAGCAGCTTATCTTTCAGGATTGGCAGATTAAAAATAATACAACCAGCAGAGCTGAAAAAAACTAAGCTGAGTTTATTTCTTGCCAGGCCAAAGAGAGCCCAGGACTCAACAGCAAGGGTAGATCAAATATAAAAGGAGGACCTTTGCCTCGATGAGGCAAGATTTGGAAGGAATTATTTGATTGTTTAAGAAAAGGATCATTAGTGGGCACCTGGGTGGCTCAGTGGGTTAAAGCCTCTGCCTTCAGCTCAGGCTGTAATCCCAGGGTCCTGGGATCGAGCCCCGCACTGGGCTCTCTGCTCAGCAGGGAGCTTGCTTCCCCCTCTCTCTGCCTGCCTCTCTGCCTACTTGTGGTCTTTGTCAGATAAATGAATAAAATCTTAAAAAAAAAAAAAAAGAGAGAGAGAGAGAGAAGAAAAGTATCATTAGTCTCCTTCAGGAGGGGTCATTTCTGATTTACGACGCAAAAACATAGGGAGAATTCTCCGAAGTCCCAAATGGCACTGCGGGACCATTGGCATGCACATCAGTCCACAGGTCCGACTGAACCCCAGGGGGGTTTATCACTAAGAGGAAGGCAGGGAGACTGGCTGCTGAGAAACAGTTATGGATGCCTTCCACATTCTGCTTTGCTGGCCACCAAAGTAGCTATGATCATCCTTCTTCCAAGTCACAGAATACCCTTTCTTTCTCCTAAGGAAACAAATCTAGATTCTCTCCAGTTACTGTAGTCAGCCCAATCCCCAGAATCTCTAGGTGATGTATAGTCATATGCCTTGGGTCTGAGGTTGACTTCTGATGGTCCAGTGACTTGAACGCTAGTAGACAGGGGAGTTCGCACCTCTCCACTTGCCAGATCCAGTGGACAGTGTCAGAGCAGGAACGGTATGTTCCCAGTGGAAACTCCCATTTAGAAAAGGAAAGAATGGGCAGCACTGAGGAGTTGTTGCTGTTGTCACTGTTGTTCAGTCCCTAGCACCGGTACCACACAGCTAAGCAGGAACTGTGAAGACCTCCTGCTCTGGCAGGGGAGGGGGTCAGCTGGACTGTGCTCTCTGGAAATGGGTCCCCAGTCCACTGCTGTCAGTGACCCTAGCTTTACTCTCGGAAAGGGTCTTCCTTATCCATTACCTTCTGTGGTCCCATCTGAAGATGCTGGAGAGGAGGCTCAACACGGTGATTCATCTCCTGCTTTTGCAGTTTGAGAGCCCAAATGACAATTTAGAGATCAGAAAATGCACAGGCCTTCGTAAGCCACTCTTGTGATTTTTGGGGTAACACAACTGCTCCCAAAACTCAGAAAGCTACCTGCCTCTCTTCCCCACCCCCAGTAAGTTCCATGCAGGGCTGTGCTGGGTCTGGCTCACACCAGCTTGCAAGGACATACTGTGCATATCTCTTCTTAAGTCCACATCATCAGTGACATTGTAGGGATAACTTAAAATAGACCATGGAGGGGCCCCTGGGTGGCTCAGTGGGTTAAGTTTCTACCTTCAGCTCAGGTCATGATCTCAGAGTCCTGGGATCAAGCCCCACATCGGGCTCTCTGCTCAACAGGAAGCCTGCTTCCCCTCCCCTCTCTCTGCCTGCCTCTCTGCCTACTTGTGATCTCTCTCACTCTATCAAATAAATAAATAAAATCTTAAAAAAAAAAAAAGATCATGGCAGGAGTATTCACCCCATGAAAATCAGGAGACACTAAAAACCAAGGCTTTTCTAAACATAGAACCGGTTATTAAATATTTACCAGTTGGTTCCATGTAGAAGTCATCACACCCAAATTTCTTCTGAAGAACCTTCCTAAGCCTGCCCCTGCCTATTCTCTATAACTAGCTCAGCCCATCTTCCTCCCCTTTATTTCAACAACTCCCTGAAGGCTGGATTCCGGAGACCATAACGATCTCCCACTAGCTGAACGTTCTCAAGGGGATACCCTGGAGAAAGGCTGTAAGTGAGTCTTATCTCCTGCTCTTTTGGGCACAGATAAAGGTGACTTTTCTAATCTTGCAGGCCCCATATTTTGAGGCCTTCCGTCCGAATGACAGAGGGAAGGCAGAGAAAGTTTGCAGTAGCCCAGCTCCTTTTCTTCTCTTCCGCACTAACAAATTGGCCAGTTCTTACCTGGGTTATTTTCTTTCTTTCAGAATCTTGCTAAAAGTAGCAAGAAGCAGTCCCTACACAGAGTCAACCGTTTTCAAATCACGTCCCTAAATTGCAGGGGGCAGTTTTACCAAACATATTCCCAAGGCATTAGAAAAGGGTCAAGAATCTTCCAGCCTTAGTTTGTTTCTCGGTCACTTTCTACCCGACCACCAAGATGGGTCACATATTTTAGGTTTTTGTTAGGGCAGCAGCATAGTTTCAGATACTCATTTCCCTAGTAAACAGGGTACAGCTAAAGCCTTACAGCAAAGATACCAAAATATACAATGTCTTAAATAAATATGGTTCGTTTTTCTTACAATATACTATCCCAGAGCTAAGCAGTCAAATGTTGGTAACCTAGTTCTTCTATCCAAATTGTTTCATTCCTTGCCATTTCCTATCCATTAAGTAGGTTTAAATAAAACAGATTGCTTTTAAGACAGTGACTGAGAGGCTCCAGAAAGCCCTCACACCCACACTCATTTGTCCAAACTTAGTTATATAGCCATGCTGAATTATAATTACAGCAGGAGAATGCCACTAGTGGGCATCTGTGTGACCAGCTCAAAATCAGGGGGCTTATTACTAGTAAGAAAAACAGTTGGGATGGAAAAACCTGTGAACAATGAGTGGTCCCTTTACAGGCCAAAATAGAAAACAAGGTATTGTTTACCTTATGTCAGCACCCGAATACCAGCTGTGGGGAGCAGCTCTTCTCAGACCACATGGGTGACATCCAGGGGCCGTCCTATGATTTTTGTGGTCACTAGCAAATATTGAAAAGTCTGCTGGTCACTTGGGTCCTCCAAATAGTCTCAGTTCACTAATTCCTATGTCTAATGAAGCATAATAATGAAAACTCAAATATCCATTAAAAGTTGAAGTGTCTTCTCCAGGGAGCTCAGGACTGCTGAAAGTGGGAAGTCTACATTGAGAGAAGAGTGCATGGTTGACTTCATTTTCCTGGTAGTCCTGACCATCTTAACCAACTCCAAAACAGGAGCCCCTTAACCTTCCATGGCTGGGGTTATACCTGTTGATTCACTTCCTTGGCTCAGGTCAATGAGAGTTCACAGACTCCCCTTCACTTATTCGGTGGCAGGCCTGCAGAAATCAGGTCCTGGACCTCTAATTCAAGCCTGGTGCCTGGAGAGCCTTTGCAGCAAATTCATAAATTGTTCCCCCAGACACGTGAATCACATGCCACCAGGAGTAGGAAGAATGTTGCATAATATTTCTGATGAGTAGAAGATGAGGTATAAATGCATCATTAGGCATGTTTCATGGGAAGGAGGAGAAAGTAAAAAAATTTTAGAAAAGGAATTGTGTAGGTGGTTCTTTTCTCACTCAACAGAGCTTTTGCTGTATCTGAAATGAGCAGTTAGGGGATTTGAGCTAGTTTTTCACTAGGCTGCAAGCCTTAAGGTAGGAAAGATTGTTTTAGTTTAAACATTTGTTTACATGAATATCTCAGCTTACAGATACATTTCCTTGCCTAGTAAATTTCAGAGGTGCTATTTATTCAAAGGAAATCAAGGCTAAAATTTCCAGCAGAATCTGGGACACAGATAGACGAAGTAAACCACACACAGTTTGCACTATAGAACTGCCATCGTTATGGTAGTGAGGCCATGTGCATATTACTATTGCATATACAAATGCATCATACTATTTGGGAAATTGCCTATTTGATGATTCCTCAGAATGGAGTACAAAAATAGTGCAAGGATGCAACGCTCCTTGTCTAAGGAATCAAGCCCATGGGGGAAAGAAAGACTAATGTTCATTACCAGAAACCAATATCTTTCTGAATTTCATGCTTTGAAAACATAGAAGAATATTCCAAAAAGACAAATTGCTTTGCCTGAAAGCTGCTGAAAATGGAAATATCATCGAAGGTCTCAAAACAAGGAAATGAAGTCAGTGGCTTGTGCTATAATGTGAGCCATCCTATGCTCCTCCTGCCTTACCTGCCAGCCCCTCTCCAAAGACTGATGATTGTAGGACAAGAGAAGGAGGTGATATGGAACCATGGAGAGAAGGTCAGTTGACGGAGAGAGTGGGACGTGTAGATTCCATTCCCCCACCACAGCTCCTTTAATTTGATTTGTGTTTTCTACAGGGAACACCTCTACAAATTTACCATCCCCTCAGTGTAACCAGGGACCGTAATAACAGCTAACAGAGCACTTATTATGTGTGTCAACTTTTGTTCTAAGTAAATATATATACACACACGACCTCATTTCATTTCTTACTAATCCTGTGAGAAATGGTAGATAACATTATCCCAATTTTCCAACTGAGCAAACAATCACAGAAAGGTTAACTAACTTGTGTAAGTTCTTATAGCAAATAACACTGGAGGTAAGATAGGAACCCGGACTTAGAGTCTATGCTTTTACCGACCATCCAGTGCAGCCTCTCTGACTATAGCAATAGTTATTACGGTAGATTATATTATTGTTCCCGACTATTCATTCCCTCCCTCTACAAGAGAATTAAATGTACTCATTCATTGCCATGAGATTTCATGCCTTTGGGGGAGAAGTATACCTGCTTTCCCATTCCCCATTAATGGCAGTGTTGGTCACATGACTTTGGTCAATGGAATATCAGTTTGTCAAGTTCCCACAGAAGCTTAAAGAACCATCAGGTATTTCCTACAAACCTCAGTCCTCAACCTCTCTCTCTCTCTCTCTCTCAAGCTTTCTTCCCTCTCTCCCTCTTTCTCTCTCTCTCTGCTATAAATAAAACAGGTCCTACATAGATGTCACTCCATCTAAAGTTCAGCTGTTGACATGTAACAGGGACTAGAATAAATGTTTGTTATCTTAATTCACTGAGATCTGGGGTTTACTTGTGACTGCGCCACAGCTGGTTACTACAGTAAGCATCTCCTTAGTGCTGATAGGAGCTGAAACAAATTCTCTGATCTTAAAGTATAACACATCCTTCTACAGAATTCACAAAGGTCGCTAGTGTGTAACTGGGTAAACCAAGAATCTTCACATTTTTTTAAGGAAAATATCATGACTCTCATTCTGTAAAGGGAAAAACAGATCTCAGCTTAAGTGGCTTGACCAAAAATCAAAGCATTGGTATTACAAAGCCATCTCCAACCCCCATCTATCTGTGTGATTTCAAAGCACAAGTCTTTCTTGATAGCACATCACATCCTCTTCCAGGAGACAGAAGACCACAGAAAACCTGTATTACCTAGGGAGAGTTTGTGACACTGGAGTTTGAAAATTCAGAATCCCCAGCCTGAGCTGGAAGGACCCCTAAATTGTGAATGCGTCACAGACTATGTTCTCCTTACCAACCTAGACAACTACAAATATAAGTTATGCTGTTTAGAAAGAACTATCGCTTCCAAGTTCACCTGGTTATGCTTTATAAACCTATATGTCACCATGAGAAAACCACTGTCTGTTTTATCAGTATTAATCATTTTCTTTTACGAGATCTCATTTATTTGGGTCTATGCTCCTTCTCCCTCTGAATACTGAAAGACAAAGTATTACCCTTTGAAGATTATAAAACCCAATTGAACTCGATGGTTCAAAGTTATACAAGTGAAAGGTTGCTTGACCAACATAGAAATCGGAAAGTATCACACTCTTGTTAACTATCAATGTCCCAAGTGGACTGTCTCCATGGCAACATGGAGAAAAAAATGTATGATTGGCCAACTTGCTTCATGGAGTATAGAGTAGTGCAAATTAAATTAACTTCCCAGGCAATTTAAAAATAAAATGGAAAAGATACTTGGTTTTTCTTCCATTTTTTATGCTAACTTTTCATTACCTCTCTCTTCTCTCCCGTCTCCTTTTTCAATATAAGCTAAATGGAGCCACCAAGGTTTTAGTGGGTTTGGGTTGTGTTTTTAAATCAGACTACCATTTAAGACTGAGGAATCTTGAAAATGTATTCACTCTGCATTTTTAGAAGTCCATTCCTTGGCTCTGGGGGATTTTTATTTGAGTCACAATAATGTCTTGGTTGTGTATATAAGGCACATCTTTACTTTTCTCTTATGACAACGGCAAGGTAAAACTAGTTATTACTTGTGAAGGTTTAAAAGTAGGAACGAAACTGTTAGAAACATTCAAGGAATGAAAATAGATCGCTGCAGATTATCCTTCATCTCCCTTTGGTGAATGGGTCAGACACTCATTTCATTCAAGTCTTTGGTCCTTGTATTTCCGCGCATTTGTTAGAGATGGGGAGCCAGCAACAGTGTCTTCTGGAACTCAGCTTCATTGCCTGCATAGCACTGACCGGACTTTGCTGCCAGTGTTTCATACCCGAGCAGCAATTTTCTTCCATAACCGGGCAAGTACGTTACAAGAATCTGATGTCACCCGGGAGTATTGATATTTTATCAAATAGGCTACCCAAGGGCAAATTTGTCAGAATCTGTATCTCCTGATAATTCATTGATCCTGGAGAACCTAAAATGTGACAGATTGAGAGGCTGCCTGTGACTGCAAAAGCTGGAGATGGAGGAAGAGAGCATCATTAAAAGGACTCACAGATAGGACAGACTCATGGCATTGCCTTTAAGGTGAAGCCTATTCCAGGGTGATGACCTTACCCACTGCTGTGCCCCCAGCGCTGGATGAACTTGGGGGCGGGAGGGCTGGAAGCTCCAACTGCCACCTCAAGGAGGCCTAAGGAGGCAAACATAATCAAGGGGGAGTGGAGAGATGTCAACAGATAGCAAGGTGGAGTCCAGGAAAAAATTCATATATATTTAAGTAGCTATTGAACTGGAGCAAGCCAGAGGCCAGACCAATCCACAGTGGTCTTATCTGCAAAATAAAGGTGTTTAAGTCCAGACCTCAGACCTTTCTTCTCTGGCATGCACTTTCCCCATGGGCTCTCGGGGATTCGAATCAAGCCCTCAACGGCACCCTTAGTTCACTTCACCTTAATAAGAATTAAAAACATTCTTCAGGAAGAACTTCTTATAAGGAGACTTCATAATAGTAAAAAGAGCTGCTTAGTGACAAGAACTATTCAGGGATTTTTCTGCTCAAAGTTCACATTAAAAGAATAAAATGTTATTTAAGCCAAAATTGACTTCAGCCAGTGGGTGTTTTTTCTTTATTGAGGTAGCAGACACTGCTCGGGGCGGAGGGGGGCGGAGAGAAAGAGCCTGTGAAGGAAGGGAAGGAAAAGCTCCACAAACAGCTATTTTTAGAAGAAGCTGCTGTGTAGAGTTAAAAAGAGTTCGTGAATGGGGCGCATGGGTGGCTCAGTGGGTTAAAGCCTCTGTCTTAGGCTCAAGTCATGATCTCAGGGTCCTGGGATCGAGCCCCGCATCGGGTTCTCTGCTCAGCGGGGAGCCTGCTTCCCTCCCTCTCCCTCTGCCTGCTTCTCTGCCTACTTGTGATCTCTGTCTGTCAAATAAATAAGTAAAATCTTAAAAAAAAAAAAAAAAAAAAGAGTTAGTGAAAGGTAAGCCCCTCAAAATCCAGGAAGCTGTGGAACTCACAGTGACGGGGAATACAAACTCATTCAAATCCCAAAGAACAGAATGACTTCAGTTTACCTCTAGGTAGCGGGCAGCCAGGTGTAATACATCTTTTAAATAATCTGATGTATATCTTGGCTTGGAGGAGCGTATTTAAAATTTTTTTAATATTCATTATTAGGTTTATTTTTTTTTTCTTATTTGATTAGAAGATTACTGGCATGTTAGTGAGATCTCAGAGTTTGGAATAAGCTATTCTTTGGTTTAGTTTTACCAATTACATATCCTTCAGAGACCCTGTTTCTTCATTTCTAATATGAACATGAAAGAACTACCTACTTCACACGGCTGTGGTAAGGATCTACAATAAGAAATATAAAATGCATAACACATCGTAGGTACTAAAAAAACGTCACATTTGGGAAACTCGTTCCGTGTTTGCTGGGTTAGAATACGTTAAGTCGGGGCGCTTTGGCTTGGGTCGTGCCTGCTTCTCCCTCTCCCACTCCCCCTGCTTGTGTTCCCTCTCTTGCTGTCTCTCTCTCTCCCTTTCAAATAAATAAAATCTTTTTTAAAAAGTTTGTAAAGTAGGTGAAGCACCTTACCCAACAAGGTGCCTGTGTAGGTTAGGGAAAGATGTTGTGTAGCATCAGGCAATTTTGAAATTGATGAAGTAGAACATAGAGCTATTGTTATCTTATTTCGGCCTCTGCGCCTGCTGTGAGCTTCTGCTGACACGTGGCCCATTACACACATCCTCGGTCGATTCAAGTCTAGGAAAGATTTTCCTCGGAGTCTGGCATCCAGGCACCCAGATGCTCTGGGGAGAGGTGCTATATATTTTGCTGAGTGGATGAGCTTCCTGAAAGCACTGTGTGAGCCAAATATGTAATAGGAGGTCTGTGTCCCCGTTCACGGGAGTTTTTAAAACACTGTCTAGAGCCACAGAAATCGTTCCACTTTGTTTTTCGCTTGGTTGTGTCTCGGAAGCCGTTATGAAAGTCTGCAAGAACAGCAGCAAACATCATCTTCTCAGCCATGCTTTTGCTTCTGCTTTGAATTAACAGCAATCTTGGGTTTCAGTTCATTAGAATGTTCTGAACAGAGATAAATTAATTAATGGATTTAACAACCGGAATCAGCGTGCCCATACTTCAAAAGGATTGCACTTTCTTTATGCCTCCCAATTCTCATTAGGAAAAACAGGTCAAATGGAGACAAACTAATTCAACTCAATTTGTCGCCTTTCAGCTGCAGGTCTTCTAAGATTGTAAAAGCTTACACCTATACTGATCGAATTTCATGTAAATTTATTGAACTATCAAATTCCTCACAAACTACACTGTAATGAATGCCTGAGTACATAATATGTTTAATTTATACAAAGGCTGCTTTCAGAAGGCCTTGAACAGTTTCACCAAGATTATTAGTCCTCAACACAATCTTTTGAAGTTGGGAGAGATAATAAATTACCAAGACAGAGGGTAGCCTTGAAAGAAATATTTTTCTCATTAAAAGTGAGTTAGGAAAATGGTGCCACTGCTATGGCCAGCAGTCTGCAGTTCCATAATAAGCTAAATATAAAATTACCATGAGACTCAGCAAATCCATTCCCATATGCATACCCCAAGGACCTGAACACAGGTGTTGACACAAGAACTCACCACAGATGTTCATAGCAGAACCATTCTAATAGCCAAAAAGGAGACCCAAGTGTCCATCAACCGATGAATGGATACACAAAATGTGGTATATCCATACAATGGAATATTACTCAGCCATAAAAGGAACAAATATAGCACATGTTCATATATGCTATAATATGCAGGAAGTCATTATGAAACTTTGAAGTCATTATGCTAAGTGAAAGAAGCCACCTATTGTGTCATTCCACTGATGTGAAATACCCAGAACTGGCAAATCCACAGATACAAAAAACAGACTAATGGTTGTCCGGGCCTGTGGGGTGGGAGAAATGAGGTATGGTCTTTTAGTAGGTACAGGTTTCATTTTAAGGAGATGAAAATATCCTGTAACTGGATAGGATAACTGCACAACATTGTGAATGTACGAAACATCATTAATGGTCAATTTTATGTGTATTCTACCACAATTTTTTTAAAAAGATATTTTTTTAAGTAAGTTTGGTTCTCATGTTTCTGGAAGGGTATCACGACAAACCTGCCTGAAATCTAAGGGGGATATTAGACAGTCTCATGGTTCCCTTCCAATGTGGTGTTCCAGAGAAATAAATGAAGCTCAATTTAAGTAAGTCCTGTTCCATGAAGTGAGCTTTCTCCTTCTAGGCCTAAAGATCTCCTAAGGTTTTGGGCTCCTGGGTGGCTCAGTGGGTTAAGCCTCTGCCTTTGGCTCAGGTCATAATCTCAGGGTCCTGGGATTGAGTTCCCCATCAGGCTCTCTGCTCAGCAGGGAGCCTGCTTCTCTCTCTCTCTCTCTCTCTCTGCCTACTTGTGATCTCTCTCTGTCAAATAAACAAATAAAATCTTAAAAAAAAAAAAAAAGATCTCCTAAGGTTTTAAATAAACTATCCTGACATCTCCCATTCCTGGTCCAATTTAGGGGCTGATGTAATACCTAAATAGAGGTATCCTACTGATGATGTATCATCATATTATCATCATAACCCTTTGCTGACTCATCTCCCTTCCCCACCAGATTCTAAGTTCCATGATTGAGCCTTGCATCTTTTTCTGTGGTCCTTGCACTCGGTCTTGATACATGGGAGGGATATCAGAAATTACTCTACCTTGTGCATTAAAATGACAACCACACAGTGCTGCCAAGTTATTAACTTGGTAACGCACCTAATCATCCTTCACAAAACAGCCTGTCTGTTTCCCTTCCATGAACTGAAACCACATCTTTGCAGGACAGCGTTATATAAGAGAAGTGGTGTCTTAAGACATAGCTGTGGTTATACTATTTACTACCTGGTAATTAAATGTATCAGGAGCAACATGAGATTTTTGTGACTTTTGTTGATGATTCCTTAACTTTTAATTCTTTGAAAATGAACCAATGACTGACTAAACTTCATAAACTCAAACCGCTCCCAGGCTATTGATCCTCATAAAATGCCATGAATTTCATGCCCTGGCTAGAGCAGGCATCCCTAGGAACAGTTTTGTGATGGTTTGGAGAAAATAAGAGCTGTGATGGGTAAGACCTATGTTCATGTCTTGACATTAATGTAGAATAAGAGGTTTATAGGGGGAAAAGGGAGATTACTTAAAAGAGTTAAGATAACAATTTTTTTAAATACGGAGAAGGCATGGCTTTTTACTGGTGTCACCAAAAATGGGCCTCAGCAAAACATTGGTCCTTATTTTTAGTTACTGCTCTGTAAGGCCTACTGTTCAACTATTCTGAAGCCAAAAGTCATCATTTCCAGCAGCTTTCATTGGACCTAATTGCCTTATGGTTAACAAGCCAATAAAACGAGTTAACTTATTCAGTACCTAGACAGCTATATTGCAAACAATTTGTTTTCAGTGGTACATCAGGAATAGACTAGATTATCTTTTTGTTTTTATTGTTGTTAGTTGGTAGAAAGCTTGCAGCTCAATATTCAGCCCATTACTTACAAATAATGAAGACTTAATATTTCAAGTACTGACCTTATCCTGATGTCAACTGTTGGCCCTGTTTTATTTTTCTTCATCTCACTTTTTCATTTGAATCTCATTCTCCACCTTTACATCGTGCCTATTTCTGTAGGTTGACATTAAGTCTTTTTAAAACAAGTTATTTCTTATGCATAAATAGATGAGACTCAACTATGTCTTAAATGAATAAGGGATTGAATAAACAACTATACTTTGTCATCTTTTCCTTCTTCTTTCCTTCCTTCCTCTACCCCTCCCTCCCTCAATCTCTTCCTCCCTTCGTTCCTTCCTTTGTCCATTCCTTCCTTCATTCTTTCCTTTCTCCTTTCCTTTACTCTTTACTAAGGACATTGATGAAATCTTAGGGATATTCATTATTTAAAATAGGAAAGCCATAAAGAGCAAAAACATAAAACAACAAAATGCAAACATCCTTATCTTCCACATTCTTTAAGACAAAAATCAAAAAGCAGATTTTCTTAACTTTAAAATTTCATTAAAGAGGGGCGCCTGGGTAACTCATTGGGTTAAAGCCTCTGCCTTCAGCTCAGGACATGATCCCAGAGTCCTGGGATCGAGCCCCGCATCGGGCTCTCTGCTCAGCAGGGAGCCTGCTTCCTCCTCTTTCTCTGCCTGTTCTCTGCCTATTTGTGGTCTCCGTCTGTCAAATAAATAAATAAATAAAATCTTTAAAAAATAAAAAATAAAAATTCATTAAAGATGTGGAAACCTGCATTTCCTTCCGTTCCTCAAATACGATTGCTTCAGTTTCTGTAGAACTGTTCCAGATTCTACCCACTGAGTTTCCTAAACAAGTGGGCAGAAATTATGAGCACGCATGGTATCTCAAAGTAGGCCAATTATCTTCATGAACTTATAGAGTTATTTAAAACAACAACAACAACTGATGTGTGACTAAATGCAACCACTCACTGCCCTTTGCTGCTATGTCTGTTTACTTCTACAAAAAGAAGTCATTTTCCCCCATACTAAAATTGGGGAGAGTGAAGGGGTTCGAAGGAATGGTATAAGAGATTATCTTTTGAGGTCATTCACTCTATCTAAAATCAATAAAAGAAAGAAAGAAGCGCACTTACATTATTTAGAATGTGAAAGAACTGAAGTGGTTTCCTTGGAGGCAGTATGGGGTCCGGATAGGGGTACCATTAGGGCACTGACAGCGCTCTTTTGCGTAAGACTTTATTATTTTTTTTGGTATTACTTGTGTCATCATTTCCAGCAGCTACTACTATCATAAAAGTTCAATTTTAGGGTATCTTTAATGGCTACCCTTGTTCCTAAAGATAACGTCTGAAACCCAAAGAAGAGTGTGAAAGGCCTGTCATCACATAGTGCCCTCTTCTTACTGCTTCTGCCATGCGGATTAACAGCTTCCTCCTTCTTTCCAAGTTCCAATTACACTGAGCTTTTTTCACCTCATCTTAGTAGATGATGACTTTGCTCACTGCTGAGACTTTCCATGGGCAGTTGTTTCTACCTAAAACTGCTCCTTCTCGCCCTTTCCCAGCCTTCTTTTGGCTATGCTACTGGAAACTTTCCCCCTCTCATCATTTAATCTGGATTAAATGTGCCTCCTAGCTGTTTACTCCTTTAGCACTCTGAATTTTCCCCTACCACAGCATGTATCATCTTGTATTATAATATTCCACTGACTTAGCTGCCCCTTCATCTAGAGTGTAAGTACCCTGAGAAGGAGAAGCCCGTCTTTCGTGTTCATTGTCCTATGTTCAGCACCAAGCGAGATGTTCATTTCAAAGTGGATACACAAGACATACCTAAAAGAGTGCTTAACAGCCGGTAGGCCCAATAAAGTTAGAGACAGGAAGAAAGGAAGAGAGGGAGGGAGAGGGAGAGGAAGAGAGAGAGAAACAAGGGCGTTTGGACCATTAGATTCGTGCTGTTCATTGAACTTAAGGCAAAATTATAAGGTACAGAGAATTTTTTTTTTAATTTCTTTTCAGCATAACAGAATTCATTGTTTTTGCACCACACCCAGTGCTCCAGGCAATCCGTGCCCTCCTTAATACCCACCACCTGGTTCCCCCAACCTCCCACCCCCCGCTTTTTCAAAACCCTCAGATTGTTTTTCAGAGTCCATAGTCTCTCATGGTTCACCTCCCCTTCCAATTTCCCTCAACTCCCTTCTGCTCTCCATCTCCCTATGTCTTCTGTGCTATTTGTTATGCTCCACAAATAAGTGAAACCATATGATAATTGACTCTCTCTGCTTGACTTATTTCACTCAGCATAATCTCCTCCAGTTCCGTCCATGTTGCTACAAAAGTTGGGTATTCGTCCTTTCTGATGGAGGCAAAATACTCCATAGTGTATATGGACCACATCTTCCTTATCCATTCGTCCATTGAAGGGCATCTTGGTTCTTTCCACAGTTTGGTGACCGTGGCCATTGCTGCTATAAACATTGGGGTACAGATGGCCCTTCTTTTCACTACATCTGTATCTTTGGGGTAAATATCCAGTAGTGCAATTAAGGCACAGAGAATTTAAGTTTAGTATCTTTTTTTTTTTCTATTCCCTTCCCTTCATCAACTGTTCACAATAGACACTCTAAAACTCAGTATTTTCATATCACCACCTAAGCTAAGTCACATTTAGGAATCACGGACAACATTGTATATTGAAAAGTGATTTTAAAAACATTAGCTTTAACAACTATCATATGATCTCCCTGATATGAGGAAGTGGTGATGCAACATGGGGGCTTAAGTGGGTAGGAGAAGAATCAATGAAACAAGATGGGATTGGGAGGAAGACAAACCATAAGTGACTCTTAATCTCACAAAACAAACTGAGGGTTGCTGGGGGGAGGGGGTTTGGGAGAAGGGGGTGGGATTATGGACATTGGGGAGGGTATGTGCTTTGGTGAGTGCTGTGAAGTGTGTAAACCTGGTGATTCACAGACCTGTACCCCTGGGGATAAAAATATATGTTTATAAAAAATAAAAAATTAAAAAAAAAAAAAAATAGAAGATGTGTACATGGACTTTCATACAAAAAAAAAAAAAAACACATTAGCTTTAGACGATAATTAAACCAAAGAATCTTAAAGATCATTTTGATCTCAACTCCTCACTTTACAAATGAGTAAACTGAAGCCCAGAGACATCAGTAAGTCAGGAGCAAGTTCAGCTCTGAGATGACCCACAGCAGAATCTCCTGGTTTTTCAAATAGCACTTTTTCCAGGAGGTAACACCACCCACTTAGGGAGGGTGACATCATGGGAAGCAGTGGGAGGGTGATACTTCCAAAATCAGCCAGGCAAGCTTTCTTGCTGCCCTCTTGAATTTCAACAGCTTCAAACAACACCAACCTCAGAAGGTTGTTGTGGGTTTAATGAGCTCTTGGCCATGGCAACACCCAGATTATAAACTGCAAAGCACTTGGTTAGCTGGAAGGGCTTGGGGTAAATCGGAAACCATAAAGTCAGCGCAAAAGCTGGTAGATTCCAAAGGACATTGGTCATGGTCCCAACAACTTGACAATCCCATCTCAAAACCCAGAGAAGTTCCATTGCATGACAATTCCTAGGAATCCTGTAGAAGTTTAGAGACACTAGCATCCTCAGTACCAACTGAGAAGCAACTCGGTTCCAGGCTGTTTTTTGCTTGTTTGCTAAACTTCCCAGATATAAAATTTTAAGTGCTGATGAACAGTTGGCTATGTTTTGCTGCCAGTTCACTTCCGAGACACTTTAAGAAATTATTTCGTCCCTACTTCTTTCAATTGCTGAAAACTAAAATGACTTCTCTGACAGAATTAGATAGGTAGTAGGTTCCTTAGGCATTGGGATATCCTTAATAGAGTTTAAAAAAAAATTTTAAGTTTATATGAGCAAAAATCGATTTGAATCGGGCAGAATCCAATCTAGCAGACAGAAAGGAGCTTCGAAGAGCTATAGAAAATGAAAGACTTTTATAGGCAGAAGGGAGTGTGAACAAGGAAATTACACTGGGCAGAAAAAGTGGGTTGGTTATTGCAAACTTACTTTTCTTTCAGGGTTGGTAAGGGTCTATCAGGCTGATTACCTGATAGTGCTGATCAGGCGATTTCTGACTGACTGGTTTAAGATTGCATTTCTGGGAACACCGAAACTGTAAATCTCCGTAAGTCTCCGTGATGTGCTTAGCATAGTTTGGGGCTTGTCGTCTTGTTTTTAACAAGTGTGAGAATGAGATTTTTTTCAACAGTCAGAACCTTTATTGTGGAATTCCAGAATCTCTTCCATGGGGTTCCACAAGGGGGTTCCTCTCAGATAAGTCTTCCCCAATATGCCTTAATTGGTCTCCTATTGCCCAAGATGGGCCTTCACTAAAGGCATGCGTGAGACACTTAAGCAGCTAGTTGGTGTCTTTGGAGTCCTTTGCTCATAGTTTCCGGTGATATCAGACTTGCAATCAAACAGTGCATCATGCCGAACCTTTATCCCAAGAGATTGTTAAGTGTGTCCGCTAGAATGCTCCAGAAGCAAGAAACTGAATGCCCAAATAAAAGAGGCTTAAGGGGCGCCTGGGTGGCTCAGTGGGTTAAGCGACTGCCTTCAGCTCAGGTCATGATCTTGGGGTCCTGGGATGGAGCCCTCCTCCTCTCTCTCTGCCTGCTTCTCTGCCTACTCGTGTTTTCTCTATCAAATAAATAAATAAAATTAAAAGAAAAATTTTTAAAAAGTGGCTTAAAAAATGGATCTTTTTCAAAAAGATTTATCTGAGAGAGAGAGCATGGGTGTGCATGAGTGGGGGGAGGGGCAGAGGGAGAGGGAGAAGCAGACTCCCTACTGAGCAGGGAGCCCAACACTGGGCTCTATCCCAGGACCCTGAGATCATGACCTGAGCCGAAAGCAGATGCCTTACCGACAGAGCCACCCAGGGGCCCCTAAACAATTGTATCTTGTTATTGTCACTGCGTCACAGGTAAAAAGCCCTAGGGAGGCAGTCTGAGGGTTGGCTCAGCTATTCAACGATGCCATCAGAGACACTGCTGCTTTTCATCTTCCTATCTTCCAATCTTCAAAGTGTCCGTATCCTCTCCCTCGTTGTTCACAAGGTGGCTGCAGCAGGTGCCGCTTCACCACCTCAAGTTGACAAGGTTCCTAAGCAAAAAAGGAAGAAGTGAGGAGGAAGAGAGCTTCCCTCCCAGCTCTCCTTTTGTAAGGAAAGCACATGTTTCTCAGAAACCCCCCAGCAAGCCTCCCCTTATGTCTTTTTGGACAAAACTGGATTCTGTAGCCAGAGGGCCTATGAAAAGTGAAACTGTCATTCTCCATCTCTGTTTTGGAATTGGGCTTTTCCAATAGGAAAGGACAAGCAAAATGTTTGTTGGGTAGGCTGTTGGAACAGATACTACTTGAGAGCATTCCAAGCCCTTCATGTCTATTAGTCCATCAGATCTTCACATGGGTAGGTGTGATCATTACCATTTTACAGAGAAGCAAAATCCACTTGGAGACAGGAACAGAGCAAAGCAGTGCAGAAGCCCAGATTCGAACTCCATCGCCTGACTCCAGAGGCTGCACTCCTAACTCCACGTTACACTGCTCTGGGCCTGTAGTGTCTGCCACAGCAGGTAATCTGCCAGGCTGCTTCTAGAATCTAACACATGAAAGGACTGAACAGTGCTTGTCTCCCTCTGAAGTGCAAATGTGACATTTCCCCTGGCTGCTGTCACGTATGGGTGAGAAGAGCAGAGAGGCTTCCCAGAGTGACAAGAATTGCTTCCTGTCATCATCAAGGCTGCAACAGCTGGGGCTGTGATCAGGGCAAGGGCTGGGGCCAGGAGAGTCCACTTCATGGCTGGGGCCACTGATGGAGTCCGTGACCCACTGGGCTTCCACAGGTAGCAGAGAGTCTGGGTGAGTCAGGGTGAGTGATTGAAGAGTCCAGTTCCAACAGGCAGGGTTAGAATAGAATGGTTTCTAAGTTACAGGGATGTTACACAGGCCACTTCCACTCTCGCTTTTCAATGAGAAGAGTGAGTGAGTCCCGAAGAGGACAGTGTAATTTGTCCAAGGTCCCCCAGCTAGTTTATGCTGGTGGCGAAGTCCTCAAGGACATATTCTCTGGCTGTCTCTTGCAAAAAGCATCCCTCCCACTTTATATGTGCTTCTGTTATCATTTCTGTTACACTGCTGCATTTATCCATGTGTGCCTGGGTCTCCCGCATCACTCTGGAAGGGTCTGGGTAGTGAGCCCACAGCCAACCCTGGGCCCTAATCTTGCCTGAGCCGCCTGCCAGCTGAGTGACCTAAAGTCGTATAACTTCTCAATACTCATTCTCCTTCCTCTCCAAAATGGCAGAAACAGTAATTCCGACTCACAGCGCTGTTGAGACAATTAAGTTTTAAGCTGCACGTAGCACTGTATGCCGGGCAGATCTGGGGTTTGGAAAGGCGTGGTTATTATTAATTTTGTATCTCCGTGGTGCTCACGCCCAAGTTTGGCAAATCAGTGTATCAATCAGGAGGGGAGACGAAGAGTCGGTGTCCTCACAGAGGGCAGGCAGCGCAGCATACGAGAGACACAAAGGTGCGGTGAAGAGAGGGGCAGGCACAGGCAAGGTCTGAGTCCCCGAGGGTGGGAAGGTCACGTACAACAGGGTCAATGAAAGAAACTCACAGGAAACAGAAGAGCCTTCGCTCACTCAGTCTCCCCAACCGGTCCCAGCACTCTTCCGTTGGGGCTCCTCGCGGTTTAAAGCAGACAGGTTCTCTTTGCACCGTCTTTTTCCAGATAGAGCTCAAGAATTCGGTTTAGCTCACAGAGCTGGTGCCGAAGCCAAGACTCACTCCCCAAGCCAAATGACTCCGAAGATGTGTTCTGCCTGCCTACAAATCACACCGAGGATAACACGCAGCTCCTGGCCTGACGCCGGGCACAGGAGTGGGGGATCCCAACATGCTGGTTTCATTAGCATCCTTACACCGCAGGGCTCCGCCTGCCCCGGCCGCGCGGGGAGGACGGTGGCCCTGATCCTCCTAAGGAAGCCGGGCCGTGCCCTGACGCTCAGCCTTCACCAGAGCCGGCCATCGGGAAACAGCAAGAAGGACACGGCCCTCTGGGAGGCCGTCGGGATCCAGGCTGCTGCGAGGGTGTGCAGCCCTCTGAGTTAAAGTGGCCGGGCCGGGGACCCGGGAGACAAGAACAGGAGGCCGGACGCAGAGGCGGGCTATTAGGTCCCTTACTAAACCAAACGAGACTGAGACAAAGTGAAAGTTATTTAAAGCTTTATTTTATGATAAGTATTAGAAATCAGATTGATCAGATTGAACGAGACTGAAACAAAGTTAAAGTTATGCAAAGCTCTATACTATGCCAAGCATTAGAAGTCAGACTGACCGGTCAGGGCCACCTCCGAAGAGAGCGACCCCTCCCCGTCTTACAGACTACCTTTTATAAAGCAAAAGTCTGGCCACACATAGGTGGCCAATGAGATTGTAGTCATGTTAGGTCACACGCAGGTGGCCAATTGAATTACAATTTACCCTATAGTAGCTGTTTGACCTAACCTATTAGTCTGATCAGAACTGGTGCTCAAGTTTGGTGCCCAGACGGCAGGGTTTACATTCTTTGGTGGTTAGGGGAAAAGTATGTGTGTTTCTTACTGATTGGATGTTTCCACCTGGCCTCGTCCTTGTATTCTGGGTTCTGTTATCAAGATCCGCCGACCTGGCCTTGTATTCTGGGCTCTGTTATTAGGAACTAGCTGACCGTATTTTACTGGTTTCCCAGACTTGCTTCTAAGTAAGTTTCTCTGGTGGGAAGGGGGCAGGGTCAGTTTAAGTTTTACTGCACAAACAACAAAATGGCTTTTAACCAAGATGGAGTCGCTCTGGCTAAATAGGTCCTTACACGGGCAGGGAGGCAAAGGCTGGGCACTGACCTCTAATCCCCCATAATCCTCCTCGGTAATCACGTTGCCGAGAGGCAGGTGCAGTGGCAGCGGCGGCGGTGGTGGTGGTGGTGGCGGCGGCAGTAGCGGCATCGTTGAACGCATCAACATCAAGAGAGAAAGCAGCTGGCACTGAGGGCCTTGTGCCAGCCGGAGGCCAGGAGGGATTCCGGCAGTGATTATATAGCGGTAAATAAAGATAGCTGATGGCTGCCCCGGGGCCCCGGACCCTGCCTGGAAAGGGACCAGGGGAGATGGGGTTCTTGTGATGACAGTAGTGTAGACTCAGCCATCATGGGTTCTCTCCGATCTGTCCCCAGACTGAGCGCTCCAGAAACACCTGTTCCGGCAGACATCCTCTGGCAAGCCAAACAAAACGTGGACTCGTCCAGGCCACCTGTAAAGGCATTTAATGCCTAACAACCTGTGTGAGGCTTGTAATTGTCATAATTAATTTGGCACCTCTTTGCCGTTAGGCCCTAACCAAGTATCATCCTCTATCTAGAGAAAGCCCAGTTCCTGCTAACATGGCTTTTCCCTCCATAATGAAGGCTGTGAGAAATTGTATCATTGGAAAGCAAAACAAAACCTTAATAAGGTATTTTCCTCGCTAAGCTGTTTAAGTTGCTCTTCTTTGGGGCCCTCTCTACCCACTGTTGATAGGAACGTCTTACTTTCTTTGGCTTATCCTGTTACTGCTTCCCTGTTGCATAATTGAGGTTATTATTTTCTCATTTTCCCCTCCACTGGCAACAGTTTGGTCCCTTCTACGTTGTATTTCCTTAGGATGCCACACTGTTGTTCTAGCTTATTTAAACACTCTGGAAAGCCAGGAAATGTAGCCATTTTAGACACATCCCCACATCCCCCAGAAAAGTGTCCCTGCTGTTCTTCCATGTGCTACAGCAGGACCAGAATTTAGTAGGCGAACAACATATAACCGAGTGCCACTGTAACAAGCAAATAGTAAAACAATCTGGCTTCTGCTACTTGTAAAAAAAGAAAAAAAAAAGGAAGGCATGTCTTATGAGAACAGAATTCACTTTATGTGGAGAAACAGGGCAAAAACATTGAATAACAGTAGTGTCCCGTGTATCAGGCTCTCATCAAATCTCAGTATTAACAGCGAAGATCAAGGCCAGTCCCACTGGTTAGGGCTTCCCCAGAGTAGAGGCTTTTGAAACAAAGAGTTTCTTGTTCAGTTTCTGCATCTGTCACTCCCCAAAGATACAGGGATCCACAGCTTATCGCTAGAAGATAGGGAAGGAAAGTATCGACCGAAAACTTTACAATAAACCGATCAGCACTTTTATATCTGAAAAAGGGAAAAACAGGGATCCATTTACAGAAGTACTCCTTTAAGTTTCTTTTGAGTTCTGATAGAGCACATCATCACTACAATCGAATTATTCATATGAAAACTAATCAGTGTTGGCTTCTCTGTAGTCAAGGAACAGAGCTTATAAAATGATTTATCTTGAGTATTTATGTACTTGAGAATGACTGCCCCAACATTTTTTTTTTTTTTTTAGCGAGAATATTTTTCAAATTTTCAAAGAACAGGTCACAAAGAATTCCACCAACTCTTCAGAATTTCTATAACTGTGAGGGAGAGACATATAGAAAATCTATTTTACAAATATAATTCAAGAAATCAGTCTGATATTTATAAGCCAAGAGCTCATATGCAGAATTTCTCAAGAAATCCAGAGGCCAGATAGAATGCCAACCACGGCTTAATTGACAGTGTCCTGTAGGCTGAACATAGTAATACCTCAGTTTTACAGAGGAAAGAAAGTACCAAAAGCCTTGTATAATTCACTTCTAGTGGAAAAAAAGAAAGGATACATTAATTTTTTATGAATATCACTTAGGTATGCAATTATTTTCTTATTAATTTTATTTTGTGCATTACAGAGGCAGTACTTTTAGGGTAAAGATAGATATTGTAATTCAACATGAATCACCTTAACTCCTAAAAACTGAACAAAGGAATTGTGTTAGGAATCTTTGGGGTACAAGTCATAAAAATTCAACTGAACTGCCTTAGGCAGAAAGAGATTTCTTCAGGAGGATATTAGAATATTTTCACGTATCCAGATGACAGCAAGCACTGGGATTTTATGCAGCTCAACCTCAAGACAAGGCAGATGATCTCTTTCCGTGACTTCTGTGCACTCTGGGGCAGTTTCCACCTCCTCCACTGCAGCTGGTACTTTCTCACATGTTGGCCACCAGCAGCTTCCAAGCCCCTCATCGCTAGGCTTCTACCAATATCAAGCCTTCTACCAACAGGGAATACTCATCCACTCCCTTAGTTCTACTTCAAAAATTTGTAGAACAAGCTGATCAGTCTGTCTTGATCTGCGAGACTCTATCTAAGGGAGGCAGGGCATACCTATTGGAAGACTCTTCCCTAAGGGTATGGTTAGAGTCTAGGTAGAAGTAATTCCCAAATAAAAACTGGGCCGGCGGGGGGGAAGGGGGTGGAGAGGCGGAGACACTGAAAGCTAACTGGACAGACAAACCAAGAATAATCAATAAAAACAGGCACAGATTCTAAAAGTTCAGGTAATGCCAGCAAATTGAAATAGCACAAGATAGAAGGCTAAAAACCAGACTTAGGCCTTCTTCATTGCATTTTTTCCACTTGAATTTCCCAGCCAAAACTATGACTATATAACTTTAAAACTTGATAATAGACCATTTTCTCTCTCCCTTCTCTTAAATGCTTTCTGTCACTTCCCAGCAGCATCTAAGTTGTTGGCCTACAAACTGCCCCTAAAATCTTAGAGCATCCATAATGTTACTATCAGAATTGTTTTTGGAGTTGTCTGTGTTGTTTTTAGGGTTCAGATCTTCGAGTGTGCACTTCCTTATTCCAGATTCCCAACGTTATGTTCAGAGCTTTGAGATTTGGATGCAATTTCCAGTTCATACTCCTTTTTCAGTCGTTGCATTTTCTTGTTTAAATCCAGTAACGTTTTGGCCAGCTGGTGGTTTTGGAAACGCATTTCCAGCTAAAAGTTAGAAAAAGGATAAGGATTTTTATTAGCCTGAGATAACAGATCAGATGAAACAGCTCTCTGCACAGGAAAAATAAGGACTTTGTGGGAAAGGAAAATAAGATATCAAAAAAGATGTATTTGTCATCTGATTCTCCATTTCTGACTGTTTGGCCTGGCCATAAAACTGACTTTCTATGAGACAAGGTAAAATCCAGATATACAAATCGTTTTTGAAATGGCCTTGAAATGAAAACAAAAATAGCTGACGCACAAAGCTGTCCACATGAGAAATTCCTGTGCATGGAAGGCTGTTTTCAAGCAATGGCATGTGATCTGCAATGAAATCATTTATCTTTATGAGCTTTCTGAGCTACAGGAGAACTAACTGCCCAGGGCCACCTGAGCTTTCAAGATCTGGGCCCATTTACTTGATTACTTGTCATTTCAAGTTTTTAGGATTTTAAATGGTCTCCCTGTCGAGCAAAAACACTTAATGACACCTTAGAGGCACATGTACAGTTATATGTACTTATATAATCTAACAATTTCACTCTAGAGTGAAATCTGTTATACAGCAAGGCTGATTTATACCCTCCTTCAGTGGGGCTTTATGAAGGTCTTCATGTATTAAAAAATAAATCTCTAGGGCAGTTTACCTAAAAGACTGCCCAACAAAGCTTAATGCAACATAATCTTTGTTATGCAGTTGAGAATAATTAAGTATTTGCAAATTTCTGTAATTAGGTCTTATTTAATACATGAGGACCCTGTTCTCTGCCTAAAACCCTTCATCACCTCATCAACAGAAACCACGCCAGGATGAACCAGGGTGTTCTGTGAGTGAAAAAGCAAATACTGGTCCTCCCCTTCCCCACTTGACAAAGTCAAGTCATTGGATAGAATTTTCTTTCCGTTTTCCTCTGCCACATTTGTCTTCATTCTTCAGCACCTGGAACCACCTTTCTGAGAGTAAGAATTTGCAAAGAATAAAGCAAATGCACATAGAGCAAATGAAGAGTAACAACACAACCACCAGCACAGAGAGCCCCTGGCCCAGGCCTCCAGGGAGCTTCAGTCCTCCAGTGTGGCAAAGGTTCTCTATGTCCTGCCCTGCTCTTCCAGCTTCCTTTCCTGGCACTGGCTCCACACCACCCTTACCGCCAGCTGCCCAATTGTTCTTTATGCACGTCTTACATACAATTTTTTATTCACATTTTACATACAATTTTAAGTATATGGAACTCCTGAAATTCACTCACCGACCCTAGAAATGACTGCAACCTATTAAGACCAATCCTCACAACAAATAACAGCATAAATGACATAAATAGCAACGTCTCTAAATTAACTGAACCTGTTCATCATTGTCCCTTACACGACGACGACCCTAACGCACAATACACGGACATACATGTATGGTTGTGGGCGGATTCCTACCGAAGTCTGGTTACAGCCTTTTATCAGACACTGCTTCTTCTAGCAGTCATGGTGTTAAGATAAAGAAAGCCTCCACACTCTTCTGCCTCTTCCTCATGACCAGTCATACACCATGGTGAAAATGTTGACCAAGATGTTGACCAGGGCCTATAGCCCAGGAACAGAGCATCAGTGTATGTGTGAAATTCCCTGACTCCTTTCTGGAAACAAAATTTTGATTTTTTTTTTTTTTTGGTACAGTCTTTAGGTAGTTTTAATTATCCTCATAATAAAAGCCATTGAATAGTATCTATGCTGTAGGTCCTTTATATAGTATTATCTCATGCAATCCTTACAGCAATCCTATGAGGTTATTATCTGTATTCTACAGATGAGTAAACTGAATCCCGGAGTTACTCATTACCATTCCTAAAGTCATAGGGCCAGTAGGAATTAGAAGAGCGTGTGCGTCTTAACAAGGGAATTTGAACCTTTATCTGTTGGGAATTTTATTCTCCACCTGCTCCCCACCCCCACAGGCAACTTTCTATATGGTAGAAAAATACAGAACACGTTGGGGAGGGGTTGGTTACGGGGGTCTTGGGCGTGTCACGAGCAGACTCCGCCCCGGGCAGGTGTCAGCACCCCGGGTCCCGCGAGCCCCCTCCCCTCCCCTCCCCACCCCACCCCTCCCAGATGGCGCTGGGGATGTAGGCGCGTCAGCACCGTGTGGGGACACGAGCCGGCGAGCGGCCCCGGAGACCGACGGCCGAGCTCTGCTCACTCGCATCTCTTCCTTCCCGGGAAAAGCTCCTCGAGGCCTCGAAAGCCCTCGAATGGCCCACGCGGCACTGGAGCCCCAGGGCGGGAGGGAGGCGACGCTGTGCCCGGGGTCCGCCGCCGGCGCGCGCGCTCACCAGCTCGGCGCGCAGCCCGGCCAGGACGGTCCCGACGTGCGCGGTGCCGGGAGGGTCCCGCGGCGCCTCGGCCTCCGCCTCCGGCCCCGCCTCCGCTCGAGGGCGCCCGGAGCTCCCGCGCGGCAGGGTCCGCGGCCAGGCGCGCGCCTGCCGCCGCCTGAGGTCTTCCAGCCGCGGGCGGGCGGCGTGGGCCTCCTCCTGGCGGTTCACGCTCTTGCTGCCCCCGGGGGAGCCGCGCGCGGGACGGGGGGCGGGGGGCCACGGCCCGTCACTGCCTGGGACACCCGGGGGTCCGGGGGCCGTTGCCCGTCCGCGGCGGTGGGAGTCCTCGGGGCCCATCTCGGAGACGCCGGCTCCCATTCCGGGCACGTACGCTGACCGTTGCCTTCCAAGAGCGAGAGTTAGAGCGGGGGAGGGAGGGCGGGGACGGGGGGAGCCGACAGGACCGGTGGGACCCCTGCCAAGTGGGACGCCGCGGGGGCCAGCCTCTCGCAAGGCGCTCCACTCCGCCCAGCCTCATGTGGGGCCTTCTTCCCGTCCTTAGCAACAACCGAAGGAGCGGGCCCCCATGACTCCGAGGAGAGATTTGCCCTGGGTCACTTTTCTTGCTCCTCGGAGTGTCTCCCTAAAAGCAAGACTTGTGTCTATCCAGGTAGGTGGAAGTTGAGGTACACTTGGAAAGTTTGAGACCAAAGGTAGAATATTTTGTCGCAAAGGCTGCCCCGGTTGTCTTGATTATTTAATACTCCCTTCCTTTAAGATCTTTTTTTTTTTTTTCTGGCCTTCTTCTGGGTTAGGCACTGTGCCAGGCGTTGGGGATTTAAAGTCTAATTAGGCTCCTTACCTCTCTACAGGTGTTGCTCACAGTCAAGTAGGAGAAGCTTGTCTCTCTAAGCTAGAGAGAATCGTCTTTCCCCGTGCCCAGCAGGGCAGAAAGCATTCTGATAGTCAGAAACTCTGTGCTGCTTTTTATATTTGACTCCTTTCTGCCACTTTCGCGTTTACGAAGGGGTTAAAAATTCTCTTTTTTGTCTTGTAAAAGTGTGTTGTCTTATAATTCCCAATTCGGTGTAATCATCTGCCACTATTTCTTATATATCCTCTTTCTGTGAGTATAATCAGCTGCAGCTTCTTGATCTAACGGAGAATTTCTAAAAGGAATAAACAAATAAAACTTTTGTGTTTTCATGAATACAGTTCCCTACCCCTCCAAAAGGTGGCATAGATGTATCCACAATACTCCTATCTTAGTTACTCCTTTGTTTAGTAAAGAACTACGAGTCCCCTGCAACATTCTAGGTCCATGATAGACATTGAAGGCAATAAGGACTAATTTTTATCAGTGCCTACTATGTGCCAGGTACTTCTCTTTCTTTACTTTTTTTTAAAGATTGATTTATTAGAAGAGAGAGCAAGAGTGGGGGGGGGGGCAACGAGAGAAGTAGACTCCCTACTGAGCACAGAGCCTGTTGTGGGGCTCATTTTACAACCCTGAGATGACCTGAGCTGAAGTCAAGAGTCAGTCACTTAACTCCTTGAGCCACCCAGGCACCCTGGCACTTTTCTTGTGATACTCATTTGATATTCACAACATTCTGTGAGGTAAGTACTATTCATTTCTGCATTTTACAGATGAGGCCAACTTAGGCAGAGGTTAAGCCATATGGCAAAGATCACAACACTGGTTAAGTGATCTAGTAAAGAGTTGCACCTAGGAAATCTGGTTTGTGCAATAAACCACAGGAACACACCCAGGTATACACTACCTCTTCAAGAATCGAAAGTAGTTGCTCAATTTACATGTTGTGTGAGTGTTCAAACTCCCTATGCTCATAAAATTCAGCTCTACTAAAATGGCATAAGACTTGACTAGATAAGAAGGAATTCAGATTACCAGGCCTCTGTAGCTAACTTGCCTAATTCAACACTTTATATAATAGTTTACAACCTGAGCACAATCAAATGTGTATCATTATATACATTGTTTCATAAAGATTCTCTAGAAACACTTGAAGATTGGTTCTACTGGTGAAAATTATAAAAATCCACAAAATCTACAAGGAACCAATAGAGTATATAAATCTGGGAGCTTTTTTTTGTTTGTTTGTTTGGGTTTTTTTGGTGATAGGGATTTCAAAATAAGTACGAGTCAATGTGCAGTATAAATGTTTAAAATGAGTCCTCTGCCATGATTTTTCACTTCTAGATTATTTATTTCAACAAGAACTTCAGTTAAGTTTGATTTAATTCAACAGTGAATGGGACCTATTCAGTGTCAAGCATTATACCATGTGAGGACAATAAAAAGGGTGAATAAGACACAGTTTTTGCCCTCCGGAAGCTTAGAGCCTGAAGAAGTAAATTTATTCATTCATTCATTCAGCAATATTTATTTAATGTCTTCTTATATACCAAGTATGCTCAGGCTACAAAGGTAAACCAGAAAGACAAAATGGTGTTTT
Source organism: Mustela putorius furo (assembly GCF_011764305.1). NCBI lineage: Eukaryota > Metazoa > Chordata > Mammalia > Carnivora > Mustelidae > Mustela > Mustela putorius. Next base: position 19,495,512 of record NW_025421322.1, on the reverse strand, counting down.
AAAATAGGCTGGTGTTACCAAAAATTAGTAATTTTCTTCCATAGATTGATTTTTTTCAGCTATGGTGCATCTTGAATTTTACATTTTTTTTATAGAAATAAATTGAAGCATTGGTAACTTAGAGTGACTATAACATGTAGAGACATTTGAGTTAGGAAATGTACTTATCCATTGCTTTATAACAAAGTATCCCAAAATTTCTTGGCTTAAAACAACAATAAATGTTTATTATCTCTCACATTTTCTGTGAGCAAGAGTTTGAGAACAGCTAAGGTTATGACCTAGAACTTTCATAACATGGTAGTCAAATGTCACCAAAACTACAGTCCTCCGAAGCTGGATGTGATTGGAGCTGGAGGATCTACCTAGAAGGTGTATCACTCACATTGTGGGCACTGGTGTTGGTGGTGGGCAGGAGGCCTCAGTTCCTCTCCTTGGGAACTCTTTACCAGAACGGCTTGAGTGTCCACATGGTATAATGCCCACCCTCCCTTAGAACAGACAGAGCGGCAGATCAAGAGAAATCCAGATGAAGGCTCTTTATATGTATTCTGAACCATATTTTTATGACCTACTCTTAGAAGTCACACAGCTTCACTTCTACCATATTCTGTTTATTAGAATCAAGACTTAGTCTGGACTACATTCAAATGGAGGGGAATTAGGGTCCACCTTTTGAAGTATAGAATCTCAAAAACTTTGCAGATATATTTTACTTCCATGGGAATACTATGATATGTTACTTATGTGCAAACAATGATTCAAACAACTGCTAATTTCCTATTAGAAAAACTGAAAGCCGGGAGATACTAGGACAATATTTTTTAGATTCAGAAAGGAAAAATTTAACAGATATTTATATATCCGGTAAAAATATCTTTCAAAGGCAAAATAAACATGCATTGATATAGCAGAAATTAAGAAAGTTTGTTATCAGCCTACCGGCGTAACTAGAAATATTGAGGGAAACACCATAGGCTGAGGTAAAACAACAAGAGAGGAAAACTTAGATGTTTAGAAAGGAATGAGGGTTATAAGAAATTGTAAATGTCAGATATGTATAGATTATATATTATATATATGCATATATATATATATATATGATTCTCGTTCCTCTTTAAAAAAAAAAATGACTTTTAAGTAATCTCTATACCAATGTGGGGCTCAAACTCCTAACCCTGAGATCAAGAGTCACATGTTCCACCAATTGAGCCAGGCAGTTATAGAAACAGTCAAAGTGTCCATTGATTGATGAATGGATAAAGAAGATGCGGTCTATATACACAATGGAGTATTACACAGCCATAAAAAGGAATGAAATCTTGGACACCTGGGTGGCTTGGTCAGTTAAGCATCTGCCTTTGGCTCTGGTCATGATCTCATAGTCCTAGGCTTGGGTCTCTCAATGGGCTCCCTACTTGGTGGGGAGCCTGCTTCTCCCTCTCCCACTCGCCCTGATTGTGCTCGCTCGCTCTCTGTCTCGCTCTCTGTCTAATAAATAAAATCTTAAAAAAAAATGAAATCTTGCCATTTGCAATTACATGGAGGGAGCTAGAGAGTATTATACTAAATGAAATAAATCAGTCACAGAAAGTCAAATACCATATGATTTCACTCATATGTGGAAGTTAAGAAAACAAAACAAATGAGCAAAGGGAAAATGAGAGAGGGGCAAACCAAGAAACAGACTTAACTGTAGAGAACAAACTCATGGTTATGAGGAGTCTTGGGGATAAATGGAGTTATATGTTTTATGTAAAGCGATATGGTCTTCACCCTAAGTGCACTGTAAAACATTAAAGGCATATATTTTAAGGCCTAGCACAGTTACTGAAAAATAGTGCAAAGAAATAAAGCTTTAAAAAACTATAGAATTAGTGTTTATGTAGAAAAATCTGAAAAAAAAAATCAAAAAAACCTCCTAGAACTAAGAAGCAGTTACATCAAGGCTGCAGAATGCAAGGTGAATATATACAAAAGTTAATCACTTTCCTATATACCAGTCATGAACTGTAATTTGAAATGTAAAGCATACATTGCCAGTTACCTTAATACAAAAAAAAAAAAAAAATAGAGAGAGAGAGTATATTTAGGTATAAAGCTATAGGTGCAAGATCTATATGGGGAAAACTAGAAAACTGCTGAAAAAATCAAAACTTAGCTAAATAAATGGAGAGATATTCCATGTTCATAGATAGGAATACTCAGTATTATCAAGATAACAGTTCTTCCCAATTTGGTCTGTAGAGTCAGTGCAATCCCAAAGAGCAAGTTATTTTGTGAATATATACAAACTGATTCTAAAGTTTATACAGAAATTCAAAATACCCAGAAAAGCCAACATAATATTAAGGAGAAGAGCATAATTTGAAGACTGACACTCCGTCTATAAAACTTAAATATAAAGCTACAGTAATCAAGAGGGTGCAGTATTGGCAAAAGAATGGTTATATAGGTCAGCATGACGAAATAGCCCAAAAATATACCCACGTAAATATAGGCAACTGGTCTTTGACAGAGAGCAAAGGCAACATAATGGAGAAAAAAACAGCGTTTTCAATAAATAGTGCGGGAACTGAACATCCATAGGCCAAAAGAATGAATCTAGACAGATTTACACCCTTTTTTCACAAAAATCAACTCAAATAGGTCATAAGCCTAAATGTAAAGTGCAAAGTTATAACAGTTCTAGAAGATAAGACAAAAGAAATTTTAGATGATTTTGGATATGGTGATGACTTTTTAAAAAAAAATACCAAAGATGCAATCCATAAAAGAAATAATAACCCAAACTTTATGTTAAAGTTAAAAAACTTTCGCTTTATAAAACATACTGTGAAGAAAGTGGAAAGACAAACCACAAGCTGGGAATAAATACTTAGAAAAAAATATACCTGATAAAACATTTATCCAAAATATACAAATTACTCTTAAAACACAACAATAAAATTAACAACCTGTTAAGAAGTGGGTGAAAGATCTGGATACCTCACCAAAGAGACACAGAAAACAAGCATATGAAAAGATATTCATCATAAGTCATTTTGGAATTGCAAACTAGAACAATAATGAAATGTCACCACACACCAATGAAAATGGCCAAAATCTAAAACACTGACAAAACCAAATGCTGGCAAGGATGTGGAACAATGGGACTCTCCTATATTGATGCTAGGAATGCAAAATGGTGCAGCCATCTTGAAAGATACTTTGGTAGTTTCTTGCAAAACTAAGTGCACTCTTAGCCAATGATCCAGCAATCATGCTCCTTGGTATTTATATAAAGTAGATAAAACCACATCCACACAGAAAACTGAATACAAATGTCTATAGCAGCATTCTTCGTAATTGCCAAAATTTGGAAACAACCATGACATCCTTCAGTAGGTGGGTGGATACACTGTGGCACATCCAAGCAATGGAATATTATTCAGCTGAAAAGATATGGGTTATGAAGCCATGAAAAGACATAAAGGAACCTTAAATGCATACTGCTACCTGAAAGAAGCCAGTCTAAAATGGGTGCATACTGTTATAATTCCAATTATATGACTTCCTAGAAAAGGAAAAATTGTGTAGAAAATGAAAAGATCAGCAGTTGCCAGGAGTTAGCGGGGAGGGATGAATAGGCAGAGCACAGGATATTTAGGGCAGTGAAACTATTCTGTATGATACTTCAGTGGTAGATGCATGTCATTATACGTTTGTCAAAACTCAAAGAATATATAACACCGAGGGTGAACCCTAATGTAAACCATGGACTTTGGATGGTAATGATATCAATATAGGTTCATCAGTTGTAACAAATGTATCACTCTGGTGTAAGATGTTAAACGTGGGGTGTTTATGTAGGTGGGGAGAGACAGGGGTCCTGGAAACTCCCTGTACTTATAGCTTAATTTTTCAGTGAGCCTAAAACTGCTCTAAAAATGAAGTATATTTTTAAAAAGCCAGTAGGAAACTAAAATGTTCTTCTAAAAACATTAATCCAAAATGAGACAAGAAAGGGGGTACAGAGGATCAAAACACCAAGGGGACAAACATAAAATAACTAGTAGAATGGTAGATCTAAATTAGATCATATCAAAATAACATTAAATAGGGTCGCTTGGGTGGCTCAGTGGGTTAAGCCTTTGGCTCAGGTCATGATCTCGGGGTCTTGGGATTGAGTCCCACATTGGGCTCTCTGCTCAGCAGGGAGCCTGCTTCCCCATTTCCCTCTTCCTGCTGCTCTGCCTACATGTGATCTCTCTCTCTCTGTGTGTGTCAAATAAATAAAATCTTTTAAAAAAAATTAAACATTAATGTACTAAGTTTTCCAACAAAAAATAGAGATCTTCAAGTAGATTAAACAAAACCAGGAACCAAATATATTCTTCCTAAAAAAGATCCACATTAGATACAAAGACACAGCCTCTGTGCCTTGTAAATACAGAGCAATGTGAACTAGATTTATCTTCTACTCTGAAACAACCAAGAAACAAAGTATATGATAGAACAGACTTTAAGACACTGGATAGAAAGCCATGAAGGGCAGTGGTTTCTGAAGGAATGTTTTTCCCAACATCCTTCTCAGCCTTGCTTACTGATTCCTCTCATCCTCAAATTTTTAATACTCAGAATACCTGTCTTGTTCTATGGCTTTTATTAATATCTATATGGTATACTGACATTTCAAAATTTCTTCTGGTCCAATCTCTCTTCTAACTCAGATTTTCAGCTTACTATATCTCATTCTTAAATCTTGATTCCCCACATCCCTTATTATATTCTTGTTTCTGTCCCACCCACCCCAACGGAATGGAAATTCCATTCTGGCAGCTACCCAGACTACAGAATTTGGAATCACCCACTCTTTGCTTCTCCGTCTTTCACTCTAAATGCAATTCATCAGTATGCCTCTAACTTGATATATCCAGATTCAAAGAACATCCAATTCCTACCATTCTAGACTAATCTTCGCACTCCCTTTTATCTCGACTATTGGCATAGGGTCCTACCAGATATCCCTCCTGCATAATCCCCCTATTTTCCTTCCCTACCTTGCTCTCCTTGAAGCAGATCATGTCACTTCTTCATTCAAAATCTCCAATGTGTTCCCATCTTAGAATAAAGTCCAATGTTCTGCCATAGCCTACAAGTTTCTTCCTAATTCACTGCATATGGCATTTCTTCCATTTCTCTGATCTCAACTCCTTCTTTCCTTTCCTCCCCTTCCTCCACCCCAGCCACCTTGTCTCTATGCTGTTCTCATCTCAGGGCTTTCAGATTGGTTCCTTTTGCCTAGAATTCTCTTTATCCAGATGTGTAGATGGCTAGTTCCCCGTGTTCAGGTCTCTGCTCAAATGTTGCCTCATCAGAGAGGCCTCCCTCATCTAGTGTACACCCAGCTCCGTTTCTGTCATTCTCTTTATCTTTATCCTGCTTTTTATTTCTTAACATACCAATTGTCGCATATTTATTTGTTTCCTATCCTATTGTTTATTTTCTCCTAATAGAACATAATCTCCATGAGAACAGACACTTTCTTGTTAATTACTATATCCCCAATGCCTAGAGTGATGTCTGGCACTTAGTAGGTACCACATAGAATTTTGTTAAGTTAATGAAAAGAAGAGCAGGAAAGAGAAAGAAGGCAGAGGAGCAATGGGAAAGGAAGAAGGGATAACAGAGAAGGAGGAAAGAGCTGACCAGGCAAGCACCTAAAACAAACATGGAATGTCATATAGGTTGAGGCAGTTCTCCACAGTGACTCCAAAGTGGTAAGTCAGGCTTGCTTGAAAAGAGTACGGAATCCTCTAATGAAAAAAAAAAAAAAGAAGAAGAAGAAGAAGAAGAAGAAAGAAAAAGAAAAAGAACTGTCCTTTGTAGCATATTTTATCAATGCATTTATACAAAGCGGATCACATCGTTCATTGACAGGACATGACATCAGCCCCAAATACAACAAGCTATCTATCAGTCCCTGAGACCAGCAGTCTCACCAACTTTCTGAAACCATGTCAGATCTGGAATCATGTGGTCTCTATGTCCCTTTCTCCCTTTCTTTTCTTATGGACAGTGTCTGGATCTTCATCACCTTTCCATCGTCTCTAGAAACTAGCACAATGCTGGCCTAAAACAAATACTTAGCAAATACTGATAAAACTAGTTAATTGATACAGTGGGGGAGAAGGCAGTTAACATTTGTAGAGCATCTCTTCAACATTAGATAGATGTTGACATAGATCCAAGTACAGAGTCAGATGTATATTTGGACATAGATATAGCATAGGCACAGATATGGTATAGATAGACATTGGTATACAATTTATTTAATCATCACAAAAACTCTCCATTCGATTTGTTTTGTTTTCAGATGGGAACCTGAATTTCAACGAAGGTAAGAGATTTGCTAAGGTCATATAGTAGGCAGGGAAACAGCTGAGATAGGATTTGACACCAGATCTATGTGGCTCCAAGGGTTACAGTCTTTCCCTTATAGCACATCAAGCAATATACAGTTGCAGAATTCTTAAAACTCAGCTAAAGGAGGTTAAAACTTAAAATTTTGTTTATTCCAGTTACCTAGACCAGATCTTTCCTAGCCCAAGTGCCATTCTGTTTCCACCCTTTCCTTTAACAAGTCTATGTTCTCATAGCCTTTTCAACACCAGAAGGAGACTGAATACACAGATGCTACTCCTGTTTCATGTAGAATATCAGTCAAATAAAAGCCTGAAATTCCTTATGCAAAAGCATAGTCTCTCTAAATCCCCTTATATACATTCATCAGTTAATATTTACTTTTGTCACAATTCATTCTACCTTTTTTCCTGCCTGTTCATCTTTCCTTAGGAAACCTGACTCTTAGTTCTTTTATGTGTTCTTTAGCTGTGCCCTGGGAACCTTAGATCTGCCTCCACTTCTTTGCTTTCTCTTCAACCATCCACTGACAATTACTCTTCTGAGCAATGGGCACTGACTGTTCCCACTGCAACAGAATGTCCCTGAGTGCTCTGTGCAAAATGAAAGAAATACTTCTATGGGGTTCAGAGAGAGGAGATTCTCCTTATAAACCTTAAAACAAATACTCGTAATTTTTCAGTGAACAGGGTACTGTCTTGAGTCATTAAAAAGCCTGTGGAGGAATGTGGTCATTTTGTCTTTTGGCTAACAAGTGGCGGGGAAAAATTCCTTATTGGTTGCGGAATGTCCAAACTCTCTAGTCATTGTCTCTCTAGCTCAATTTCCCAGAACTCTGTAGTCAAAATTCTAGTTTCAAATCCCAGTTTCATATGTTGGGGGCCATGTGACTTTGTGTCAGCTATCCGGGTTGATTTGTTCACAAGTAAAATGGGAGTGAGTAGTCTTCCTCACTTGGTTGCTGAGTAGATTAGCTAAAGCACCCGAGTGCACTGAACCAAGTAGGACCTTAATAAATCTGATTCTAACATCTCACATAAGGAAGGTGATTGAGGTTCTTGACATAGGGATATATTTCTGTACATTGCATCAGTGAGTATCCCAATACTACATAATCTAAAAATCCAGGAGAACAGGTGCTAAGATTGCAAGGGCAACGGAATCAGCTCTGCGCTACGGCAGTGAAATCAAGCTTCACGAGGCCCATCCAGTGGGTTGGCTGATGATTTTAAATTGTCAGTGGTCATCTGGGACCCATTTAATCATCTCAGTCCCATCACATCTTCTACGCGTATTTGGTGAGTTGTGTTATTGTTAAAAGATTCTCTTTATTTTGTGGTAAGAAGATTGTATTTCTCCACTCTACTGACCTCTCCAGCTTGGCCAGAACCTGCTTAAGCCAGTAAACTGTGAAGAGAAAGGACATATGTGGTTTCCCACTGACCTCTTCAGATGCCATCACACAGTCTGCCTTTTCTTCTCCATCACTGTCCCAAGGCAGGCAGTTCCTTCACCATGGGTCCTGAAACAAAGATATCATCATGCAGAGAGGAAGCTGGCCTGTCCTGAGTATATAGTTTGAGTAGTAAATATATGTAGTGATTCAACGAGGCTAGTGTGTTTGTTTTCTGGAAAGCCCTGATAATCAGATTCTCCTTTTGATTTATTTCCTTTTCCGAAGTGTACAAAAGTAAGCATCCAGGGGACTGAGTTCTGGTAAATAGAAGTTTTACTGGATAATTGCTGAAGAGGTGTACAGAAGCCTATTTGCCCCAAATGAGAAAAATCTACTTGCTAAAAGGTGCAAATAATATCTAGTATCTCTCTAAATACTTTTGCTCCTTTGTTAGATGTTTTTAAATGACTTATGAAAGTCATCTATGAAATATACATAAGAGTAACTGGGTTTTATTGACAGAATATATAAAAGCTCATATACAGGATACTGTATAGACTGTCAGTTTGTAGTCTGAGAAGAATATCACAACTTCATTTCTACCACGAGTAAAAAGGGTATGTTTCTTTTAATATAGCTTTGACTGTTTATCTTGTCTTTGTGCTCTGAATCTTGAAGACATTTCAATTACAGTCTTAAGATTCAACTAAACATGACACCAGAAAAGCGTAGAAACTAGAAAACTTATGGGACTTTTCTGTAGGGCCTTTTATGTACTGTGACATTCAAGACTTTTGAGACATAGAATAAATGTCAAATTTGTCCAAACAACTTTAATATATTTATATTTTAGCATAAGATACACAAGTTCACTGTTTTCTTTGGCAATGACAATTCTAAGAATCGTTATAAGTACTTAAGCAGTATCTGCTGGAAGACATTACTACCTTCTTAAACTTTCTTTTCAGTAAAAATCAAAATATCCAATCAGCATACATTTGTTGAACTGTACTTAGTGGAATGCACTGCTGGAGACCACCCAAGCAAGGAAGTAAGTTAACAAATGCATTCCTTTTGTGACTGATGACACAATTTAAATTGAAATGGTGGTAATCGCCAGAAACAGTTTTAGCACCTGAAATAGGCAGCCTTTAAATTGGTCCCTTGTGGGGTACCTGGGTGGCTCAGTGGGTTAAGCCTCTGCCTCAGGGTCCTGGGATCAAGCCCTGCATCAGGCTCTCTGCTCAGCGGGAAGCCTGCTTCCCCTTTTCTCCCTTCCTGCCTCTCTGTCTACTTGTGATCTCTCTCTCTCTGTCAAATAAATAAATAAAGCCTTAAAAAAAAAATAAAGTGGTCCCTTGGAATGGGATGTCATTTCTAAGATAATGTTACGGAAAGACTGAATTTCATCTTGCTCACTCCTTTCTTGCTTCTTCTGGAGAAAGCCAGCTGTTGTGCTGTGAACTGACCAGTGAGGAGGCCCATGTGGCAAAGAATAGTGGAAGGCCCCTACTAGCAGCCGCTGAGGAACGGGTTCCATATGTTAAATTGTCAGTGGTCATCTGGGACCCATTTAATCATCTCAGTCCCATCACATCTTCTACGCGTATTTGGTGAGTTGTGTTATTGTTAAAAGATTCTCTTTATTTTGTGGTAAGAAGATTGTATTTCTCCACTCTACTGACCTCTCCAGCTTGGCCAGCTGGAACCAAATTTTGGCACAACCATGTAAAAGAGCTTGAATGTGAATCGTCCCTCAGTCAAGCCTTCAAATGACATTGCAGCCCACCCAACACCTTGATTGCATCCTTAAGAGAGACTACTAGATCACTGAACACAGACATTTTCAGATAATAAATATTTATTTTAAGTTCATAAGTTTTATTTTAACTTTTTTAAACAGCATATGAACTCTTTTATTTATATATTTTTTTAATTTTATTTTATTTTTTCAGTGATCCAAGATTCATTGTTTATGCACCACACAGAGTGCTCCATGCAATCCGTGCCCTCCTTAATACCCACTATCAGGCCCACCCAACCCCCACCCGCCTCCCCTCCAAAACTCTTAGTTTATCAGAGTCCATATTCTCTCATCGTTCATCTCCCCCTCCAATTTCCCCTAACTCACTTTTCCTTTCCTTCTCCTAATCTTCTCCATGTTATTCCTTATGCTCCACAAGTAAGTGAAGCCATATGATAATGGACTTTCTCTGCTTGACTTAATTCACTCAGCATAATCTCCTCCAGTCCCATCCATGTTGATATAAAAGGTGGGTATTCATCCTTTCTGATAGAGGCGTAATATTCCATTGTCTATATGGACCATATCTTCTTTATCCATTCGTCTGTTGAAGGACATCTCAGCTCCTTTCCACAGTTTGGCTATTGTGCACATTGCTGCTATGAAAACTGGGGTGCATATGGCCCTTCTTTTCACTACATCTAGTGCAATTGCAGGGCTGTAGAGTAGCTCTATTTTTAAAATGTGCATCATCATTAGCCATCAGGGAAATTCAAATCAAAACCACATTGAGATACCACCTTACACCAATTAGAATGGCCAAAATTAACAAGACAGAAAACAAATGTTGAAGAGGATGTGGAGAAAGGGGAACCCTCTTACACTGTTGGTGGGAATGCAAGTTGGTGCAGCCACTTTGGAAAACAGTGTGGAGATTCCTTAAGATATTTAAACTTTTTTTATTAAAAAAAACTTTATTGAGACGTGATTGACATGCAAAAAGCTGAACATACTTAATGTATACACCTCGATGAGTTTGGACTTAAGGATACACCCATGAGACATTCACCACAATCTATGCCATAAACATATACATGACCTCTCAAAATTTACTCCTTTCCTCTTTTATTATTATCATTATCATCATCATTATCATTTATGATAAGAACACTTAACATAAGATCTACTCTCTTAGCAAAATTTTAAGTGAATCATGCAAGATTGTTAACTATAAACTCTATGCTATAGATCTTAAAGACTTACTCATCTTATATAACTGAAACTTTATATACTTTAATACCTCCTCATTACCTCCTCCTCCAGCCCCAGAAAACCACCATTCTAATCTCAATTTTTATGAATTTGACTATTTTAGATTTAGGTAGAATATGTCCTTCTGTTTCTGGTTTACTTCACTTAGCATGATGTCCTCTAGGTTCATCTGTCTTGTCACAAATGGCAGAATTTTCCTCTCATGGCTGAATAATATTACAGTGACAGTGTGCATGTGTGTGTGTACTACATTTTCTTTATTAATGAACATAAAGTTTGCTCCCATGTTTTAGCTATTATGGAAAATGCTGCTGTGAACATGGAGTGCATATACCACTTTGAGATCCTATTTTAAATGCCTTTGCATATATACCCAGAAGTGGGATTGCTGGATCCCATGGTAGTTCTATTTTTGAAGAACCTCCAATTTTTCCATAATGGCTTTAACAATTTACATGGCCACCAATAGTTCAATGGTTCCCCTTTCTCAATGTTCTTTCCAACACTTGTTATTTTTGTTTAGTTTTGTTTAGATAATAGCCATTCTAACAGGTGTGAGGTGATATCTCATTGTGGTTTTAGTTTGTATTTTCCTGATGATTGGTGATGTTGAGCACCTTTTCATTTATTGGGTCATTTGAATGTTGTCTTAAAAGAAATGTCTCTTCAGTTTCTTTGTTTATTCTTAATTAGGCTATTTTGGTTTTTGCTACTGATTTGTAAGTTCCTTATATTTTTTCAATATTAATCCTTTATGAGATGTATAGTTTGCAAATATTTTCTCTGATTCCATAGGTTTTTACATACCATCTTTACACACTGTTGATTGTTTTCTTTGCTGTGTAGAAGTTTTTCACTTTGATGTAATCTCACTTGTCTGTTTTTGGTTTTCTTGCTAGTGTTTCTGGTGTAATATCCAAGAAATCATTACCAAGACCAATGTCAAGAAGCTTTTCCCTATGTTTTCTTCTATAAGTTTTGTGGTTTCACATCTAACACTGAAGTCTTTAATCTATTTTGAATTAATTCTTGTGTATAGTATCAGGGTCCAATTATGTTCTTTCACATGTGATCACCCAGTTTTCCCAAAACCATTTATTGAAGAAATTATCCTTTCTCCATTATGTATTCTTCACACCCTTGTTGAAGACAAGTTGATAATTATATACATGTTTATTTCTATCAAGACTTTCTATCTATTCCATATATATATATATATATATATATATATATATATATATTATGCCAGTGCTATACTGCTTTGATTACTGTAACTTTATAATATGTTTCAATATCAGGAAATATGATGCCTCCAGTTTTGTTGTTCTTGCTCAAAATTGCTTTGACTATTTTGGGTTTTCTGTGATTTCATATGAATGTTAGGAATTTTTTTCTTCTAAAAAATGCTATTGGGATTTTGGGGGGTTTGTGTGTTTTTTTAACTTTTTACTTAAATTTCAATTAGCTAACATAGTGTAATAATAGTTTCAGGTGTACAATATAGTAATTCAACATTTCCGTACAACACCCTGTGCTCATCATAGCAAGTGCACTCCTTAGTCCCCATCACCTGTTTAACCTATCCCCCCATCCCCTTCCATTCTGGTGACCATCAGTTTGTTCTCTATAGTCAAGAGTCTGTTTCTTGGTTTGTCTTTCTCTCTCTCTCTCTCTCTTTTTGGTTGTTGTTGTTTCTTAAATTCATCAGTTTGTTCTCTGCAGTTAAGAGTCTTGATTTGCCTCCCTCTTTTTTCTTCCTTTGTTCATTTATTTCTTAAATTCCACATATGAGTAAAATCATATGGTATTTGTCTTTCTCTGACTTGTTTCACCCAACATAATAAACTCTAGCTCCATCCATGTCATTGCAAATAGAAAGATGACACCTTGGCTATTCAAGAGTGTGCTAATTTCTATGTGTTTGTGAATTTTATGTCTATAATATATACCATTCAGGTGTCCCATGATTTTCTCAATAACATTTTTTCTCTAGCTTACTTTATTGTAAGGATACACTCTATTATACATAAAACATACAATGTATGTGTTAGTTGACTAGTTAACAGTTAGTTGACTATGTTATCTGGTCAATAATAAACTAAGAGTAGTTAAGTTTTGGGGGAGGGGGTCAAAGTTATATGCAGATTTTCAACTGTGCAGGGCATTTGTACCCCTAACACTCATGTTGTTCAAGGGTCAACTATAGTATATTTAAGTATCAATAATTTTTTTTCTCTTTTTTGGTGACAATTCAAATGCTGATTTAGGTGCTACAGTGTGCCAAGAGTTCAAAGGGTATATAAACAAGTATGGCTCTAGTCCCTGCTCTAAAGGATTTCAGAGTCTAGTGATGAAGGTAGACATGTTAACAACTCACAGTTTACATCCAGTGTTCTACAGTCTGAGTTCATCAACCTCTTTCTGAAGATATCATTATACCATCTTCTTTATCACTGTCACGCACTGGCTTTTAGGCTATCCCTCCACATTCATTGCAGACTTTGGCTCTTGGCCCACTGATATTTTCTTGTCTGTTTGTAGTGCCCTTGAGTAATTGTAAATCCCACTTCATATTTCATTCACCAGTCAGTCCTCCACTCTGAAAAATGGTAAGTAAATTGAGGTTAAGAAGTGTGTTTATTTTATTCACAAGAACACAGAACACTTTCATTGGCATATACAAGGTAGCCATCAGTTGCCAATTTAATTAAACTGAGTGGAATCGTTGATTTTCCCTATTTCCCTGATGCACATCCCTGGCATTTGTTTTACTTCAAGAATCTACTCACATAACCTGCTAGGAATTTATTATCACTCAGAATGATACCTTTAAAAGCCTGAATTCTGAATTTATTGAATTTACGGAATTTACTCATTCCATATCCTTCTTTCTATCCATCATATACCCTACCTCTCAATTCAAGAGAAATCAATGTTTGAAATCATAGGAAGTCCCACCTTCATATTTCTCCTTTCCCAGCCAGAACTTCCTCTAATTCATATCAGCACCATCTATTCTATTGTTCTATACTTCTGGCCTTCTGCCAACCCTATCTAGTCAACCTCAACCCTAATTTTATCTATTTGTCCACTGTCTTCACTTCTGTTCCCAAGCAGTCAAGTACTACCATATGCCCATGTTCATCACAAGTACATGATTCCCGACCTCAGCTGTCTTTTCAATATTGCTCAACTCACTCAATTTTGGCCATCTCAAATCCCTTACAAAAACTCTTCCGGGCTCTGAACACCAGTCACCTTCTCTTTGTGCCTGCATTCCATCATTCTACATATAAACTATTTTTTTTTAACTTCACTGAGACAGTAGTTGACGACCTTCAAGACACATAGGTGGCTCGGTGGGTTAAAGCCTCTGCCTTCGGCTCAGGTCATGGTCTCAGAGTCCTGGGATCGAGCCCCGCATCGGGCTCTCTACTCAGCGGGGAGCCTGCTTCCTCCTCTCTCTCTCTGCCTGCCTCTCTGCCTACTTGTAATCTCTGCCTTTCAAATGAATAAATAAAATCTTTTAAAAAAAAAAAAAGACACATAGCACTTACTTCATGCTAGCTACTATTCCAAGCACTTTACTTTCAATCTTCACACCAGCCCTGTGACTTAAGTACCAAGGTTAACAATGTTTTACAGATATAGAATAAGGCACAAGGAAAATCAGAGAGTAGAAAGTTATACCCAGTCTGTGCTATCAGCCATTGGACTGTCTTGTCAATTAACTAATAAAGGGCAGGTGGGACACTTTCAGTTTGTCATTCTTTCGTGTACAAACATCAATACCTTAACCCATTATTCTGCTTTTACCAAAAAGGGGAAAACTTAAATAGGGGGAAGAAAGGGGGTAAAACTTAAAAGAGATTAGAATACTTGTGTTTTTGAACAAAAAAAAAACCAGAAAAATGGGTGACATTCTAACTAATGAAAGGCTATAACATAATGGAAGATAAGTAATAGACTCAAAGTCAAAAACAGGAGTTGCAAGAGAAAAATGAAGCAAATACCATAAAAAGAAATATGCTTATGGATATTCTTTGCAGCTTCATTTGCCATAGCAAAAATTATAAACTCATAATGAATGTGGTAGAAATTGCTTAATTAAATACCCTCAACCTTCATTCTCCCCTTCTTCCTTAGTGAAAGAACCCTGATTGGTGGAGATATCCACGTGACCCCCTAAATACTACATTTCTCTTAAGTCCTTGTAGAAAGGGATGGCTGTGTGATAATATTTGAACAATGATATACCAGCAGAAATTGTTATAGAAACTTGTATAAGAGTTTTGGTTTTTTTTTTTTTAATGGACTGACTTCCTGACATATAACTTCTGTTACTTGCCGTCCACTTCTTCTTCCTGCCTATAATAAAGGTCTGATTGCTAGAGCTCCAACAGATATTTTGGGACCATGATGTTCCTTTGGGGATGGGAGCCACACTCAGTATCAGAACACTGAAAACATTCTATTCCTAAAGACATGGGTCATCACCTCTGCCCAGGACTGCTTAGCTCTTGCTATGAGAGAGATAAAATTTCTAGTGTTTCTGTAACAGGTTTTGTGTGTGTGTGTGTGTGTGTCTGATACTAACAGCAGGAGTAGTTCCTAAATAACACAATGGAGAGAAATATTTAATGAATTATAGTATTCAGATACAGTATGCTCAGAATTCCATAGACTTAAATTTTTAAAAGATAGGTCTCTGTGCTATCATGGTAAAAAGTATACAATATTATCAAAAGAGAAGTAATCTGTGGAATATGTGTCAGATGATTTTTTTAATAAATTATAAGTAGATGTGTTTTTATATGCATTTAAAAGGAAGTTTGAATAAATAAACACAAAACCATCAGCAGTGGTTCCTAGGGGGCTAGGAGCTGGAGTCACAAAGACAGGAGTCTTGTTCTTTAATTTGCATATCTCTTTATTTCAGTTTTAACAACAAATATGTGCTACATGTATTATAAAAATAATATGGATGAAGAAAAAGAGAGAGAAGTCAGTTAGAATCCTTTCTATTTTAACTCCCTGGGATTTCTTTAGACAGTTCTACTTCAGCGATATAGGAGGTAGCTTGTAACAAATGTTTGTGGAGTAGTTTAGACATATCAGTGCACCGCATCAAATAGTCTGAAAGTTAAGATTCATTGTTCTGACATTTAACTGATCATCATTTCTCTTTGGAGTTTAAATACTATACATAGACATAAAATATAAATCTTTAAGCTTTTCATTATCCTGTATTTTTTTTTCCTTGCTTCTTGAATGGGTCCCAAATTTACATCTCCTAAATAGATATGTTCCAGAATCTTGGCAGCAATATGCCGCAAGACCTCCTTTCCATTGAATCACTCGCTCATCTTTGGCATAGACAACAATATAAACAATAGGAAAGGTTTACCTGACTTGGAAAACTCACCCAAAGTGCTGTGGGCTTGGTAGGATGTATGCAAATGATCCCCTCTGTACTATTGGTAAATTCAGGAAGCCAGCGGAAACCTTCAGATGCATAATGCCAAGCTCCATTGTTTAATTCAAAAACAGACACCTATAGTATTTATATGAGTTTATTTTTTTAAAGAATACCACATATACTGTATAAGTCTGTCTGCACAAGAACATTTTCATAATGCTCCTTCTCCATTTATCAGAAGGAGTTGGTGAACCCGAAGACCTGAGATCTCTTCATAAACCTCTGACTAGAGAGGGAAACATAATTTCTTCATTTTCTTTATTATATTCTTTATAGAATCTATCCTGATAAGTAATAAGCAAATTCTACAACCCTAAACACATAAGAGTTTAACCAAAAAAAAATCCTTATACATTAAATTAAAATTAAATAGCATTAATATTAAATGTTAAACTTCATGTTAACATTAAGTTTCTAGTAGGAAAAAACAAGGTAACATTTAGCTACAACTTACCTAGCAATCCTCATATATCAACAGAACTAAGTGGGTTTTATTGGGAACACATAAGCGTTCTCCATTTCTCCATCAGGCAGAAAAAGACCATTTTTTTCCCCAGAAGACCACTTCCATCTGACCATATTGAGTTGATATGAAAGAGAATCAGAATTTCTAAAAGAACTCTAATAGTCACTCTTTCCCCCCTCTTGAATGAGGAAATGAAGGGCATTTCTTCTTACACTTGATTTACACATCCATATTACTTCTTATGGAATCCTTCTGTTAAAGGAAGACTTAACAGAGTCTTAACCACACTGACTACTTCTGGCAAACACAGAATAAAAAAAGGCCCAAGAAATGGTGATGCATGTAACAGAGAAAAAGAGCCTGATATTTTAAATGGTCATGAAGGTAAGAAGAAACAAATAGTACTTCAACTTGCAATTTGTTGTTTTGAAAAAAAAAAGAAAAATCAAAAACCACCAGGGCTACCAAAGCAGAGGCTTGGTTTTTATGCAACACTGAAACAGCCTCGCATCTGAAGTCATGTGGCCCCAGTCACACTGACTTTAATGTTTGTGCAGGTAAGGGGCTGAGAATCAATATTCATTTAACATTCATTTATTCAAGTATTTTTGGAGCACTTATTATCTGCACAGTGCTCTAGATGCTAGTGGGGACATTTTTTTCTTGTCACTGTTGCTTTTTTATTATTACCATTATTAATTAGGTTGTCCTTACTAATGCTTTATTTCTTTCCATCCCTTCAAATCCACACTCAGTGTAGAACAAATGAATTTCCCAGTCTTAAAAACCATCAATCCTCAAAATTAACATACATGCCTAAAACGACTCCACTCATAAAAACAACAGCATCTCTTTTGCTTTAAACTCATCTTATGATTAGACTAAAGCTTTCACAAAGACCTGGCTTCTTAGATGACTTATTAATTTCTTTGGCTACAGGTACACTCACATTGCTTAGGACATGTAAGTGCTAGATGTGAACAAAGAACATGAAACTTGTGTGCCTGGAGTGGATACTACCTGTTTGCTATTTTAGGTTAGAGTAAGAATATATAGATACTCACTTTCTTACCTGGGTGGCTCAGTCAGTTAAGCATCTGCCTTCAGCTGAGGTCATGATCCCAGGGTCCTGTGATCGAGCCCCATGTCAGGTTCCGTGCTCAGCGGGGAGCCTGCTTCTCCCTCTCCTCCCCATCTTGCTTTCTGTCACTATTTCTGCCACTCTCTCTTGCTCTCTCTCAAATAAATAAAATCTTTAAAAAAAAAAAAACTTTGTTTAATTACAGAAAAAAATCTTAAATAAAAAAATGTGACATCAAAGTTAGACGGTGAGAAAAAAGTGACTTCTCAGACATGACTCTTTGAATGAGGAAGAAAAGAATTAGTAACTGAAAAACACGCTGAGAAATACCATGTCTAGAATTACGGAATCAGTGATTTCGTGAACCAAAGCTCTGTAACCCTAGTTTTCTACTAAATAGTGATGTGAAGGTCATAGGGAACTTGAAATATTCAGACATGAGCTCTTTATTCACTTGAAGCTTGACTTCTCTCTATCCTGTTGGTTCCTTTTCTACAAACTACATTTGCTGTTCCTGCAACATTTCTCACCCATTTATTTTTTAAAGATTTTATTTATTTATTTGACAGACAGAGATCACAAGTAAGCAGAGAGGCAAGCAGAGGGTGGGGGGGGGGAAGCAGGCTCCCTGCTGAGCAGAGAGCCCAATGAGGGCCTCGATACCAGGACCCTGAGATCACGACCTGAGCTGAAGGCAGAGGCTTAACCCACTGAGCCACCCAGGTGCCCCTCTCACACATTTTCATTCCTCCACACCTTTGCACATGTGCTGTTCCTCTGTGTGGAATGCCCTTCTCACTGGCCTTGCCCAGCTCTTATGATGAGCTGTCCTCAAATTCCCTATAGGCAGGAATACAACCTCCCCCTTGTGTGTTCCCACTGCTCTATGTGTAACTCCAGCTCTTAATTCCGTTTTATGCTAGACTCTGTTCCTTTGTTTTCCCTTTTAACCTGTGAGTTTCTGATACGGCATCTTGCCTTATTCATGGGGTTTAGCCCGCTATTCCATAAATGCTGTAGGAAAGATGGGTGGATGGGTGGATGGGTGGATGGATGGATGGATGGATGGACGGATAGAAGGAAGGAAGGAAGGAAGGACGGATGTTAAACTCCTGGCTGAGATACACTCCAACTCTATAAGGTTCAGTGGGTGTCAGATACCTAATAGAGAAATTTGTGCATTTATGATTCTAGAGTTATACAACTTCTTTTTAACCATGCCATCAGATGAGGCCAGCTTACTTTTGCCAGCAGTAAGAAAGTTAACTGAGCCAAGTACAGAAAATAGACTTGCTTACTGCCTCCCAGTACCTGGGAGCCCCCTGCTGTCCGGAAAAATAAAAGATACTACAACCTCCCCCAGGTTACTAGGGCAATGTTAAGACACTTAATGTACAATCCTAAAAACTTACTTTCAGGGCACCTGGGTGGTTCAGTGAGTAAAGCAACTGCCTTCGCTTAGGTCATGATCATGAAGTTCTGGAATCAAGTCCCTCATTGGGCTGCCTGCTCAGCGGAGAGTCTGCATCTCCGTCTGCCCCTCATCCCACTCTCGTGCTCTTTCATATTCTCTATCTAAAAAAGAAAAAAAAACCTTACTTTCACCATTTTATATGCCAAGCATAATTATCAGCTGCTTTTATTAGACATCTTCCATCAGAATCACCCAAGTCCTCTTTATGAGTTTTCAGGTTTTCTTAATGGTACCACCGCCGTCCACATCATCCTGCATCAAACCCTCCTTTGTCCTGCATTCAGTCATATATTGAACTTTCACTACGTGCCAGGCGTTGTACTAAGCTCTTCACGTGCATTGCACATCACTTAATCTCTCAGCAGCCTTATAACCAGCCTATTATGTTTTAGTGAGAGGAAAATTGAGGCTGAGGATGGCTAGGTTATACATATGGCAGGGCTCAAAGCTGGGATTGGAACCAGGAATCCTGGCTGCAGAGCTCCTTCCAACCCACTGCTTCTGCGTCCAGCCTAAGCCCTCCTGTCAAAGCTTTCTGCTACTACAATTCCTTGTTACACCCTCTCTGAACCATGAATACAGTCTTGTCTGTGTTCTTCACTTCCCGCCTCATTGTGCTGACATCTGATATTTCACCGTTGGTGTTATTAATTTGGTTAACTAGTTTCCTAACGTTAGAGGGGTATCCATTCTTTCTAGAATGCTAGACTTAATACCTTTAAAGTCCTAAGGCTGTGTTTCAAGTCTAAGAGAGCTCCCTGATATCTTTTTCCCTTCACTGGTATGAGTCTGCTCGACAGAATTCTTGCCTCCTTCTGATGTGACAACACCACTCCAACCCCTTTATTCTTCTTCCACCAAGACCAGGGTACCCCTGGCAATAATAACTAGGAGAGTTGATTTTGGAGACACATGGAGTTGAGCCCCTGCTTAGCTAGCTGCCTGGTAATTGCATGATGTTGAACAAGACTTACTTTCTAGCCTAATGTGACAATAGAACTGAATGTTTGAAATGTTTTCCCCCAAGTCATTGTACAAATAGTAAAAATGAATTTTAAGTATTCTATCTCTTTATACTTTTAACACTCTTTTCCCCCCAAAAATATTTTGAAATAGTAATACCTGTAATTAATTGACTACCTAATTTACAGCAATAGCATTCTCTGGGTGTTTTGTGAAGGGTAAGATATGAGCGTCCAAGACAATCATTAGATAAATGAATGCTGTAAGAGCAAATACAAGTAACATTAATAATAATTTATGGTTCTGAATTATTAAAACATTTTACTGGTACAATGGATCAGTAAAGTATGCTGGTTGAGTATAAATTGAATAGTTGTTCACTTTGCTCATTTTTAACCTAACATCATTTAGCAGGTAATTTCAGACAAGTAAATAGCACACACACTTGAGCATTTTGATTTGATTTTTGTTATTTTGTGTAATTGTTTCTATAGCAGCTACATTTCAATGTGCTTGACCCTGAAGAGCCTGTTCTCCCTCCTCCCCCAGCTGTGTTCTCCTTCCCATCATCATATTCACTAAGATGGCTTCAAATTTCTCACATCTAGCCAGACGCGGACATGGGGCATAGCAAAGCAGAGAACAGGCAGTGGACAAAAATGGTCTGAGCCTTCCAGACTGCAGAGCCCTTCCCTGGCTGCAGATGAAGGTTTGCTTTAGAAGCAAACACCAACCTGAGAAGACCTCATTGGCTCTAAGGTTACTCAAACGTATTATAACGAAATGGCTAATAATGAATCTAGCTCTTCCTTCTCTGGATGTTTATTTTTAAAGTACCTTTGGTTAAAATTAGTACCTAACTTTTGTTTTCTTATAGACTTACTCCAAAGAAAAAGGTATTGAGGGGCACCTGGGTGGCTCAGTCAGTTGAACATCTGCCTTGGGCTGAGGTCATGATCTCCGGCTCCTAGGATAGAGCTCCACATTGGGTTTCTTGCTCTGCCGGGAGCGTGCTTCTCCCTCTCCTTTTGCCTGCCACTCCCCCTGCTTGTGCTCACACACCCTCTCTCTCTGTCAATTAAATAAAACCTTAAGAAGGAAGGAAGGAAGGAAAGAAAGAAATCAATCAGTATGAAAGAAAGAAAGAGGGGTGCCTAGGTGGCTCAGTGGGTTAAAGCCTCTGTCTTCGCCTCGGATCATGATCCCAGGGTCCTGGGATGGAGCCCCGCATCGGGCTCTCTGCTCAGCAGGGAGCCTGCTTCCTCCTCTCTCTCTCTCTCTCTCTCTCTCTCTGCCTGCCTCTCTGCCTACCTGTTATCTCTATCTGTCAAATAAATAAATAAAATCTTAAAAAAAAAAAAGAAAGAAAGAAAGATGTATTGAATGAAGAGAATATTGGGCAAAGATCCAATATGCATGTGAAAACTCTGTATGTTTATTGGTGATTATTTTGAGAAATATCTTCTTGGTGCATATGTTGTAGGAATGGGGACTAGAAAGTAGAATTGAACATTCCGTAATTGAAACTTGACTTGGAAGCTTAAAGTCAAATATCATTTGGTAATTTTTTATCAAACAAATGCATAAAAATAACGTGAGCTTCCGGTGATGTTTATGCTCAACACTGACACCTATTCATTCCTGATACCCCATCTGCTTCCAGAAAGAGGCAGCTGATGAAGTTGGACGCATTTCCACTGATGACAGTATAATAGATCTGTGACGCCCAGCCTGTTAGCATACTTCACCAAGGAGGGGGGAAATGGGCAATGTGTTTTCAAAAGATCTTCAACAGGGGCACCTGTGTGGCTCAGTCAGCTAAGCATCCAACTCTTGGTTATGGCTCAGGTCATGCTCTCAGGGTCCTGAAATCAAGGCCTGTGGTGGGCTTTGCTCAGGGAGGAGCCTGCTTCTCTTCCTCTCCCTCTCCCCCTACCTTTCCCCTTGCTCACAGACTTTCTCACTCTCTCTCTCAAATAAAAACAAGTACATCTTTAAAAAAAAAAAAAAAGATCTTCAGCGGGGATTTTTTGAGTTTTCTAGTTAATTCTAAGTTTTAAAAAAATGTTTCAAGGTTTCTGGGTACATTGTCTCTCAAGAAAGTTCATCAAGGTTTTATTTTAGTGATTCAAGGTGTTAAGTTGAAACACTGAATATGCATCTGAGTAGGAAAAATGGGGAAGAAAAGCTGTAATGAAGGAAGATCCTTCATTACAGCTTTTAGTAACCAAATAATTAGGAAGAAATGTTACTCAGAAAAAAGTCAAGGCACAGCATGGTGCCTATAGTTAATGAAACTGTTCTGCATATTTGAAAGTTGTCAGGAGAGTAAATCTTAAAAGTTCTCATCAAAGAAAAACATTGTAACTATGTATGGTAATAAATGTTAACTAGACTTATGGTGATCATGTAATATTTACAAATATTGAATCATGTATATATGAAACTAATATAATGTTATATGTCAATTATATCTCCATAAAGAAAATTTTTTTAAAAGTTAAGGCATAATAAAAGGCTAAGAATATAATATTAGATGGAAACAATCAAAAAGCACTCAGTAAATTATGGTCTTTAAGAGAAAAATTTATGATTTTATAGGTCTTTTTAAAGTTTTCAGATAAAAGGTAATGTTTATTGAGGAAAGCTTGAAAAGTATAAAGAGATAAATACCACTCAATTTCACTACTTGGACATGACTGCCATTAATATTATGGTATTCCCAAGTTTCTTAATATCCATGAGCTTTAGTTTCCTTATTTGTTAAGTGAGGTTAACAATAGTACCAACCTCATAAGGTTATTCTCAGAATGAAGTAGATAAAACATGTGAAATCTTAACATTTGGTCAGACTGAGCACACACATAAAAGATAACCTTCATTATATTTCAATGTCTATCTCCACTTTTTTTAATTTTACAAATCAGGATCGTACTTACCTTTTGTCTCATATGATTTTTTAATTAAAAACATTTTAAGGGGCTCCTGGGTGGCTCAGTCCGTTAAGCAACTGTCTTCGGCTCAGTTCATGATTCCAGGGTCCTGGGATGGAGCCCTGTGTAGAACCCCAGATAGGGCTCCTTGCTCAGTGGGGAGCCTGCTTCTCTCTCTCCCTCTGCTACTCCCGGATTATGTTCATGCTCTCTCTGTCAAATACACAAATAAAATCTTAAAACAAATTTTTTTTTATTAAAGATTTTTATTTATTTATTTGACAGAGAGAAATCACAAGTAGTCGGAGAAGCAGGCAGAGAGAGAGAGGGAAGCAGGCTCCCCGCTGAGCAGAGAGCCCGATGCGGGACTCGATCCCAGGACCCTGGGATCATGACCTGAGCCGAAGGCAGCGGCTTAACCCACTGAGCCACCCAGGTGCCCCCAAAACAAAATTTTTTTTGAACCTTTTCCTAGGTCATGAAAATTTTTTACAATATATTTCTAACAGCTTCATAGTATAGTATAGTATTTTATTCTGCAGACCTGCGGTTAACGTGGTGTGATTTTGCCCTCAGTGGACATTTTGCAATGTCTAGAGCCATTTTTGCTTGGCACATCTGGGGAAAGTGAGGTAGTACCGGCCTCTCGGTGCTGCTGGACATTCTACAATGCACAGTACGGTTTCCCACCAATCTCCAGCCAGAAATTTTACATGTGCTGCAATGGAGAAACCTGAGAACATAGCATGATTTTTTTTTTTAGACCAAGCCTTTCTTATTAGACACTTAAATATATGTATTATTATATATACATTAGGTTGGATATCCTAGTAATTATTACTTGCTGAGGCTGTTTTGTGGTATGCATGAAAATTTACTTTAAATTGTATCAGGATAGCATTTGTTGGTCAGGGGAGGGTGGTGGTTGCAACCTTGCACTTGGGAGTATAATGCAAATTATCCATAATCCACATTATGGAGGCAGTTAATTACCACTTCAACTATACTTAAAAAGGATCAACATTTTAATAGATTATTTGGTACTTGAAGTACTCTTATTGATAGCTATACCAGAGGGAGTGTTAATTCACATAAGCAATATTAAAAATAATTTTTTGTTTGTGTAATGGGTGATATTTGAAACAGGTGATTAAAAATTGGTTAATGTGTCCTTAAAATATGCTTATTGATATCTACACAAGAGGGTATGTTAATTAGCATAGGAGGTATTAAACATAATTTTCTCTGATGTAATGAATGATGTTTCCTATGGACTGAGAAGGAATAAGTTACAAGACACACTGTTCTTGGATGCCAGAGATGTAGGAATAGGACAAGCTCTGAAACTTTACTAAAGTATATAAAAGCATGTAGAAGAAGACAAATAATGCCACTTTTGGAAATTGCTCCATAAAGTCAACATAATCCAATTAAAATACGCAAGTAGATTGAGTTTAACTGAACCAGTTTTCAAGTTCAAATGTAATCATAAATCTGTGAAAATATCTAGAAAAAATTAAAATGAACATAAAGATAAGACTAGGCTTATCAAATCATTAACTGTATGCTGTATTTCTTTCTTTCTTTTTTTTTTTTTTAAAGACTGAAGCCAGCTGGACAGCCACAGGGATTCATGCATAGTATGATTTCCAGATGAAAAATGTGCCTCTCTCCTCCTCTTCAAGCTCCTCCTCCTCCCCGTCTTCCTCCTCCTCTTCCTCCTTTCCGCCTGCTGCTCTCTCTCCTTCGCTTCCTCCTCTGCCTTCTTCTCCTTCTAATGTAGAACTATTATTTTGAACTTGGGCGTGTTATCCAGCAGATCAGTTTGAGGCTCTGGAAACTGACCACCAAAGATAAACGTACTCCATTTGAAGACTACGAAGTCGTTTGAATGAGGGACTGATGTGCCAAGCAAAGAGGTTTTCAATTTATTTCATAGCCAGGGTTGCTCAACTTCCACACTATGGACACTTTGGAAAAACTGGGGGAAACTTGTTGCAGGGGAGGTTGTCCCCTGTAGTGCATTGGCGAGTGTGCAGCGGCATCCCTGGCCTTTAGCCACTAGATGCCAGTAGCAGCACTGTCCTCCCAAAGGCAACAGCCAAAATGCCTCCAAATATTGTCACGTTTTCCTGGGGGATAAAATTACCCTTAGTGAAGCACCATTGCTCCAAACAAAAGGTAAGTCATTGAGGAATTGAAGAGTTTAAAGCAATAAAACACAGTAAAAGTACAAGATTGTTTTTACTGGGTTTAGAAACAATTGCAATGTTATCATGGGGGAAAGCCTAATAAACTTTTTATTTAAAGAACTGGTGAAAAAGGAGGAACCTTCAGGGACATTCGCCTGTCCCAAATCAAAACAGACTCTAAAGCTTTGCTATTTAAACTGTGATACTGACATAGGAATTGATAAAGAAATCTAAGGAATGGAAGAAACCATCCAGAAACAGATTAATGTTAAAAAAAAAAAAAGAATAGTGAAATAAGGACTCCCACACAATATGATGTTATTTGTGTAAATTGGTACAATGCTTGGGAGCTGTTGGTCTATATGTATAAAGTTAGTAATATACTCATCTTCTGGGACTGTATACTTGTCAGAATATTGTAAAATTGTTATGATTATCTTTATGAGGAGTATGTTATAACATGAATCATGTTGGGGCCCCTGGGTGGTTCCTTGGATTAAGCCTCTGCCTTCGGCTCGAGTCATGATTTCAGGATCCTGAGATGGAGCCCCGCATCAGGCTCTCTGCTCAGCAGGAACCCTGCTTCCCCCTCTCTCTGCCTGCCTCTCTGCCTACTTGTGATCTCTCTCTCTCTCCGTGTGTGAAATAAAAACAAAACGTGGAAACATGCTTACGATACCTTGATAAATGAACAAATGAATAAATATGAATGATAAATGAATAAAATACAGAATATAATATGTATGTACATATTGAATACAGAATGCAACATACATTTTGAATGTATATATGAATATGATTGTTAAGACGGTTTAGCAAAGTGTACAATAATATTGAGTGTTTTTCTTTAAGTAATAAACATTTCACAGGATCTTTTCCTGCTTTTGATTTCTCTTAATTTTAAAATTTTTGTTATATGCAAATAATGAATCATGAATACTATATCAAAAACTAATGATGACTAACATATGGTGACTAATAACATCATAGAAAATAAAGTAAGATAAATAAAATACATTTAACTTATTCAAAAAAATCAAAATTTTTTATAATGAATATGTGTCAATTAAGGGGAAATTCTGCAAAAAATTAGAAATTATAATTTAAAATTGAATGGAAAATTGACCGTATAAGCATACATTTATTTCTGGGCTCCCTATCCTCTTCCATTGATGTATGTGTCTATTTCGTGCCAGTATACTACTATCATACTATTTTAATTGCTACAGCTTTGTCCTGGGACTTATCATGAGCACTGAGTAATGTATAGAACTGTTGAATCATTATGTTATACACCTGAAACTAATGTAACACTTATGTTAATGGTCCTTCAGTTTAAAAAATGAATAGAAAAAAACTAAATAGAGACAACCTAGTGTGTATGTGCTTTCTTTTTTTTTTTTAACCTATGTTGAATATTTCTTATGACAACTTACCATTATAGCCATAACTTCTTGAAGAGACATTTGTTTGCATTGGAAAAATCCCATATTTACTGACTTATCCAGGAAACACACTGAAAATTGAAAAACATATAGTAAATGCTTTGGCCTGATTATGAGTCAGTGTTGTGAGGATGCTGGTGATATGTATTAATTTGACTTTTTAATTTGTCTGATTGACCCTCACAGGGTCGGCATTTTATTCTAGGAGATCTTCATGATGGTTTGACTCCTTCCTCCACTGTCATTCTCGACAGTCTTCATCAAGAAATGGAGACCTACCGCCGCAGTTCAGGTAAGAAAGAAACTAAATTGAAATGTGTTAGTTTGAAGTCAGGTCTGGTTATAGTTATGAACTTAAATCTTTTTCTGGAAGTCAGCTCTACCCATCCACCTTGCCTTAGGTTGAGAAAGCTTTCCTCTTTTTTATTTGATGTTCACATTTTTTCTTCAACCTGTGTAATTTATTTTTATGATTGGCATCTTGGTAAGACTAATTTTCATCATTTACTCTCAGTATGTTAATACTTACACATAACTTTGTTAGTTCCTGCCTTGATGAAATAAAATTTATACTTAATTAAGAAATATCCTACCTAGGCTAAACGATATTCATAGAGAATCGTAATAAACATATCAGAGAAATGAAGTATGTTGAATTATTTTTAGAAAGTGAATCAAGATAAGTTTTACTCAGGAATAGCATTTTTTATATATTCACCCCATCATTAATAATACTAATTCCTATTACCATTAAACATGTTCCTACAATGTCTCTTAATTAATATAATAAAATATTTCTACTGAATTTCATAACCTTAAGCAAGACGAAATTTGATGCCACAGTCTAAGAATCATAAATATCTATTGAGAAGTGTTTAAAATTTTAAACAACTCCTGAAGTAATATCTTTGGCTTATAGTTTTTCTATTTAAGTAGAAATGTTCCCATTCTGATGAAAATGTTTAAGGTATAAGACCTACCAATTTATAATGCTGGCATTGGAAGAAAAGCTCACACTTAATTAGTAATCTTTCTGTATTATATTTAGAGGAAGAAATAGTGCTGAAGGAAGTTTGTTTGATCCTCAAACTGTTTACATGAAATATGAGCCATTTTTTGCTTTCTGATTTGCTAAACCAAAAGAGCCACCTCTTATATTACCATAAGAAACAGAATTATCAAACCAATCAGAATGTTCTTATTTTCGGTGTCATCTTCCAAGAAGAAAAATGTCTAATTAGGAAACAAAATTATTAGATTTTTTTCTCCTTCCAACTTGGCAATCCTTTGAGTGAGGTCTTAAGCGTCTAACATATAACACTACTTTCTTCCACTTGTTAAACATTGTACCCTCTAATAGACAGGATTACAACCAAAGACTTTTTGGAGGATGAGCCTGGAAATGCAGCCATCGTGATCTTTCTTTCTTTCCTTTTTATTCAAATATATTTAATATGCAGCCTACAATATAAGGAGTCAGCAACACTATACATTACTCAGCACTCGTTATGGTAGGTGGACTCATGACCCCCTTTATCTGTTTCACCCCTCTGGCAACCAACAATTTGTTCTTTATATCTAAGAGTCTGTTTTTTCTGTTTGTTCTTTTGCTTTGTTTCTTAAATTCCATGTGTGAGTGAAATCATATGGGATTTACCTTCCTCTGACTGGCTTACTTCATTTAGCATCATGTTCTCTAGTTCCATCCATGGTGTTGCAAATGGTGAGATCTCATTCTTTTGTATGGCCGAGTAGTATTCCAGTATGTGTGTACACCGCATCTTCTCTATCCATTCCTCTATCGATGGACACTTGGGTTTCTTCCATATATTGGCTATTATAAATAATGCTGCAATAAATGTAGGTGTGCATATATCTTTTCAAATTAGTGTTTTTATTTTCTTTGGGTAAATACCCAGTAGTGGAATTCCTGGATTATACGGTAATTCTTATTTAATTTTTTGAGGCACCTCCATACTGTTTTCCATAGTTGTTGCACCAGTGTGTATCCCTACCAAAAATGCACAAGGGTTCCTTTTTTTCCACATCCTCATCAACACTTGCTATTTCTTTGTTTTTTATTTTAGCCACTCTGACAGGTGTGAGGTGATATCCCATTATGGTTTTGATTTGCATTTACCTGATGATTAGTGATGTGGAACATCTTTTCATGTGTCTGTTGGTCATCCATTTATTTGTATGTTTCCTATGGCAAAATGCCTATTCCAGTCCTCTGCCCATTTTTTATTTCATGTTTTTAGTGTTGAGTTGTATAAATTCTTTAGATCATTTTGGATATTAATCCCTTGTTGATCATATCATTTGCAGTATCTCCTCCCATTCAATAGGTTGCCTTCATGTTTTGTTGACAGTTTCCTTCACTCTGCAGAACCTTCTTATTCTGACATTGTCTCATTTGTTTATTTTTGCTTTTGTTTTCCTTGCCTGAGAAGACATTTCTAGAAGAATGTTTCTATGCCTTGTGTTACTGCCTATGTTTTCTTCTAGAAGTTTTATGGTTTAAGATCTCTAGTCCTTTTGAGTTAATTTTTGTGGATAGTGTAAGAAAGTGATCCAGTTGTATTCTTTTACATGTAGCCGTCTGGTTTTCCCAACACCATTTGTTGAAAAGATGGTCTTTTCCCCATTGTATATTTTTGCCTCTTTTATCATATCTCAACAAAGGTCATATATGGAAAAACCCACAGCTTATATCATACTCAATGGCAAAAAACTGGGAGCTTTCCCCCTAAAATCAGGAAAAAGACAAGGATGTCCACTCTCACCATTTTTATTCAACATAATACTGGAAGTCCTAGCCACATCAGTCATACAAGAAAAAAGAAATAAAAGGCATCCAAGTTGGTGAAGAGAAAGTAAAACTTTCACCATTTTCAGGTGATGTGATACCCTAAAGACTTCACAAAGAAAAACTTTTAGAAGTGAAAACTGAATTTGGTAAAATCACAGTATACGAAATTAATGTGTGGAAATCTGTTGCGTTTCTATCCACTAATAATGAAGTAGCAGAAAAAGAAGTTAGGGAAACCACCCACTTAAAATTGCACCAAAAAGAATGAAATACCTAGGAATAGACTTAATCAAGGAGGTAAAAAACCTGTACTCTGAGAACAATAAAACATTAATAAAAGAAGTTGACAACAACACAAACAAATGGAAAGATATTTCCATGCTCATGGACTGGAGGAACCAATATTAATACAATGTCCATACCACCCTAAGCAGACAACAGATTCAATGCAGTCCCTATCAAAATACCAACAGCATTTTTTATAAAATAAGAACAAATAATCCTAAAATATGTATGGAACCACAAAAGACCCCAAATAGCCAAAGTAAGTTTGAAAAGGAAGAACAAAGCTAGAGGTTTCACAACCCCAGATTTCAAGATATGTGACAAAGCTGTAGTAATTCAAATAGTATGGTAGTAGAGTACAGGCACAGAAATAGACACAGATCAATGGAAGAGAATAGAGCCCAGAAGTAAACCCTCAGTGATCATCTTTTAAAAGATTTTGTTTATTTATTTGTCAGAGAGAGAGAGAGAGAGTGCACAAGCAGGGGGAGCAGCAGCTGAGGGAGAAGCAGCTCCCCACTGAGCAGGGAGCCCAATGCGGGACTTGATCCTAGGGCCCTGGGATTATGACCTGAGCCAAAGGCAGAGGCTTAACCGAATAAGCCACCCAGGTGTCCCTCACAGTGATCTTTCTTGCACTGCATTTTTCAGTGTTCACAAGCAACTTGTGAAATAGGTACCCATTTTACAGAGAAGGATAGTGAAACAGAAGTCATCTTCTACTGATGCTGGAAGAAAAACATGGTGGTGGGGCTGGAAATGTGCAGCCAGGCAATCTGGAGAACCTACCCATAAAAACTCTGTCTGCCTCACTTCACCATCTTTTTTTGATGTCAAGGGGATTCTAATACCTTGAGAACAAAGGTATAAGCTCTTCTATTACACTATGAGTTTCAGTCATTTTGACAACTGTGGATCTCTCTGGGTCACTTCCATTTGGTGGCAACAACTCAAGTGAAGCCAGAAATTGTGAGGGCCACCAACTCTAAGTTAACCACATCTCTACCCTGGCCATCTCTGACACTGGCTACATGTTTGTACATGGACTAAACTCCCTAGTTTACCTCACAAGTCTCAACCCTTCAACACTCAGGTTAAAAGGAGTCAGTTGCCTACTTTCGAAAGTGTGCTCTGATCCTTCTAGGATGTGCAGTGAGTCATGCCATCCTCTTGACTCCAGAGCCCCCTGGACTCCTACTCATCTATCACTCACTACACGAATTGTAGACAATACGTGTACTTGCCTGCGTACAAGCTTCATGGAGATAGGAGTGGCATCTTATTTATCTTGGTCTTCCTGCATCCTAACACACGGACTACGTGTTTTTAAAAAATGTAGGCTGTTTAACGAGTGTTGTGGAAACATAAAATTTAATACAATCTTACCCTTGCTGTTTGAATTCTTTGTACAACTCTACAGTTCTTCTAGTACATCTACTGAGGGGTACGGGGGTGTGAGCAAAGGATCTGGTTGTTATGTGAGTATTTAGCTCTGGGTGTGAGGAAACTCAGGAATTGAGAAGAAATCAAGTAAACTTTAGGTTTGAGGTATTTTTACACATTTTTATATAAAAGCTATGTATATTAGGTGTAGAAAAATATAAAAATAATAAAACACAACTCTAATGACTTCACCTTACTTTAACACCTATGTATTCCATCTAAGCTTTCTAATAGCTGTTGTTACTAGGAAATGGAGGGGCACCTGAGTGGCTGAGCCGTGAAACCGAGAACGCTCGTCCCAGAGTTCGCTTGTTCCTATCCCTCTGCTCCTCCCCAACTCGTTCTCCCTCTCTCAAATAAATAAATAAAATCTTTTGAAAAAATAGAAAGGAGGTGTAAAAAAAAGCCTCTTGAAAAAGTAAAATATTTTAGGGGCGCCTGGGTGGTTCAGTGGGTTAAGCCTCTGCCTTCGGCTCAGATCATGATCTCAGGGTCCTGGGATCGAGCCCCGCATTGGGCTCTCTGCTTGGCAGGGAGCCTGCTTCCCCCTCTCCTGCCTCTCTGCCTACTTGTGATCTCTGGTCAAATAAATAAATAAAATATTTTTTTAAGGGAAATATTTTAGTTAAAACGATGTGTTAAAAAGAGTAAAGCGAATGAGTGGCTACTAAAGACAAGACAAATATGGTGACAATAATGAAACCACCTTTGTGACCTCAGAACCCTCAGTTCCCAGGTGATTATCAAGAGATACTTCCATTCATTCATTCATTCATTAAATTAGTGTGACTTGGCACAGTATCATATAATGGTTAACCCCTAATAGATTAAGCAGAACTGCAAAAAACATTCTCTCTCTTATCCAGTAAGTTCACTCAAAAAATTTCCAACCACCCACTGAGAAGAAACAAATTCAAGATAATCCCTGCCCTAGGCCAATCTATATAGTAATCTCTTATCAACCTCTGGGCTCTCTCTTCCTGGGGAATCTTACTTTTGTCAAACTCCAGGTTGGCACAAATGAAGGTCTCATATAAAATAGGGAATTAAAAATGACTGACATGGCATTAAATATATTTTTAGAAGAATAGACAAATATTTCAAAAAGCAGCTTCCAAAACAAGTCAGATCCATCGTATTAAAACCCAGTCATATTAGATAACATTTTTCATGAATCACCTTCTGTCATTCAGGATACATTGCTGTGGCATCATTTTGCTGAGGCAAAATTGATTTCCCCACAATTTCAATATCTTGCAAGTCTTTTGGGTCTTCCTATGTTTGAACTAGCCCTTACTGGCTTGAAATGTAATTTCGTTAACACTTGCATTCTTGCTGTTTTGTTTCAACATGCTCTGTAACACCTGCCTTATCCTAAATGATCACAGGGCTTGAGGGCAAGGTTTTCCTGATTTGTAGGGAGGATGGAGCTTACACACACGTATTTTCTCTCTGTAATATCCTCATTAATTATACACCTGTGATCTCCAAGAGTGAAGAGCTAAATTTGGGTTCATTAACAAGACTGAACTAAACGACATATATTTTTTTTCATCAGTGTTGTTTATATATACAAGACCTCATTATCTTTGTTTAAAAAAAAAAAAAAAAACCTGTCCAAAACCTAGTATGAGACAGAACCCTATTTTATAATGTTATTCCAGACTTCCTTCTGGGAAGAAATTAGCCCTCCTGAGAAAAAAATGGATAAGCATTTCCTCATGAGGTTTAATAGGTTTAAGACTTGTTCTGAGAAAGCAGTCATCCACCCTTCCAGCTGACTCACTCAATGACAATTACAAAATATTATTTTCTCTTTTTTTAAGATTTTATTTATTTATTTATTTGACAGAGAGAGAGAGAGACACAGAAAGAGCAGGAACACAGGCAGGGGGAGTGGGAGAGGGTGGCACAGGCTTCCTGCGAGCAGGGAGCTTGATGTGGGGCTTGATCTCAGGACCTGAGGATCATGACCTGAGCCAAAGGCAGACCCTTAACAACTGAGGCACCCAGGTGCCCCCCAAATATTATTTCTTACATTTAAACAAAGATTAGATAATCATTTCCTTTACCTATAGGTGTTTTTACCCAGAGTGAATCTTTGAACTAAACTTGTGATGCCTTTTTGCTTCTGTCATGCTCATAATTAGTTCCTCCAAAAACTTTTTTAACATTAGCATCATGGTTTACAAGAGATTCTTATAATAAAGAAGACAGCAAAGTAAGCTTATAATTACAGTGCTGTGTAATAAACACCACTTTATTTTTTTTAACTTACCTTTTTTTAAAGATTTATTTATTTATTTATTTATTTATTTATTTGACTGAGAGAGAGAACACAAGCGGAAGGAGCAGCAGGCAGAGGAAGAGGCAGAAACAGGACCCCTACTGAGCGGAGAGCCCAATGCAGGGTTCGATCCCAGGACCTGAGATCATGACCTAAGCCAAAGGCAGATGCTTCACCAACTGAGCCACCCAAGTACCCTAAATACCTCTTTATAAATCTCTCCAGTGTGCCATGAAAATAGAGGAAAATTGTTGAAAATAGACTGGGGCCAGGTTAACATAAAAATTGAAGGTTGGAGAATTTTTGTGAATATTTTGTGGACAACTTTTCATTCAATGCGTTTGTTTTGTTTAAGTATTAGTTGTAATACAGCTACCACTTCTACCAATTTTTGCTAGAAGTACATTGTTTTACCTAGGTTACAGCTCAAAAAAGCCCTTTAGGAATAACTTGCAATTTAACCACCATGGTAATATCATTACTTAGGGGAAAATGTTCCAAATTCTAACCAAGAAAATCCCAAGTCGACGTTTGAAACACAGCCAGTTAGTAAATCAAAACTTCTTGCTATTTGTATAGGACAATATAAAATGATGGAAGCAATACTTAGATGAATTCAACTGGATTTTGCTCTGCAAGGTCATTCTCAAAAAAGCAACTTTGTGACTAACTGAGTTAAAGTCCCAGTTATTTGATAATACAAAGGGTAATTTCAGCTGGTGGACATGATGATAACACTAGTCACAGCATATAAATCTTTTCTTATAACAACCCATTGACATTCTGGTATATGATGGATTAGACTTTTTTTAATGTTTTAATTTTTTTATTGTTTTAATAAACATATATTGTATTTTTAGCCCCAGGGGTACAGGTCTGTGAATTGCCAGGTTTACACACTTCACAGCACTCACCATAGCACATACCCTCCCCAATGTCCATAACCCCACCCCCCTCTTCCTACCCCGCTCCCCCCGGTCACCCTCAGTTTCTTTTGTGAGACTAAGGGTCACCTATGGTTTGTCTCCCTCCCGATCCCATCTTGTTTCATTTATTCTTTTCCTACCTCCCAAACCCCCCCACATTGCATCTCCACTTCCTCATATCAGGGAGATCATATGATAATTGTCTTTCTCTGATTGACTTAATTTGCTAAGCATAATACCCTCTAGTTCCATCCATGTCATCACAAATAGCAAGATTTCATTTCTTTGGATGGCTACATAGTGTTCCATTGTATATATACCATATCTTCTTTAATGGATTAGACTTTTGTAAGTCAGAAAAGGCTGTGTTAATGCTAAAGTCGAGTCCATGTATATATACACATGGTAACAGAATCAATCCAACTGCTTGAACTAAATATTGACTCTGTCCTTGGTGCTGTCTAGTTAACATTTCTTATTTGCTTCACTGTTTATTGTTAATGACTTGGATAAAGTGATAGCCGAAAAATTTCCAGATGATAGTTTTAATGAAATTTTTTTTTAAAAGACCTACATGAACTAAGATGAACCAAAAATTCACCAATAAGAAGTTAACTACAGACAGAGGCACCTAGGTGGCTCAGTGGGTTAAAGCCTCTGCCTTCGGCTCAGGTCATGATCCCAGGGTTCTGGGATCAAGCCCCGCATAGGATTCTCTGCTCAGCGGGGAGCCTGCTTCCCCGCCCACTTTGCCTGTCTCTCTGCCTATTTGTGATCTCTGTCAAATAAATAAAATCTTAAAAAAGAAAGTCTGCATAGAAAATGTCTACCGGAGTATTTATTATAGAAAGTGTTTAATACAGAATTTCATGTTTACCATTTGTTTTGAATTCTAAAAGGCAAAATGATTAATATAAAAGGATGAACTTGCATGGAACATTGTTTAATTTTTATCATCTGAACAGCACTCCTGAAAATACCTCAATCTCAGGTCACTTCAGCCTGGCAGTCTAATGACTGAATCAACAATTTCTGATATTGGCTGGGAACTGATTTTTGTCTGTATCGCATGTGTTAAAAAAAAACAAAAATTCACTTAATCCCATACAGACATCTTAAAGTAAAATAGAATGAGAATCACCTAATTAAATCAATGAACAAACTGTGGTCTTCGGCAAAACCAATCTCAGCATAGCAGCAAAGGTTTTTTCCATCAGGGAAAAGGACTTTCCTTCAACCCTGAATTTAGGACAAACTCTACAGAACTAGAGTTCCATGAACTATTAATTTAACAGATAAGAACTAACTCCAAGATGTTTCATGCTACTTAAAGTGAAAGATTCATTTGCCTCTGAGCTACACTCAGAAAACTTCAGACAGTAAAAGGCTTCTCAACATAAATGAACTAAGAAAATTACATGAAAGTCAATTCGCTCTCCTACTTGGAAACTTTCAACTTCTGAGATGAAAAAAATGAGTATAATTTTCTATAAATTTATGGATTCAACCACATGAATGCAAGCACCAGTAATATGTATGGGAACATGGGAAGTTATCGCTGGCTCCTCTACTTTCCCATTAGAAAACCCAAAGACTCCCGCTGTCCTGTATTTCCTAAAGTGGACTACTTGGTCTCTATGGTCTGTATTTGGAAAAAGAATAATAAATGTCATCGGGGATGAGTTGTAAAACCATATTAGATGTGCTGGAACTGCACAATTTAAAGGAGACACTGGATTCTTGATCCGATCTTAGACTTCAGGCAGAATTTTTATTTCCTTTTATTGGGAAAGACCTGCAGGATGGAGCAGAGACCACTGGTAAAATTAAATTTCCAAAAGCCAAGTAAGTATTACCTGACAGTTGAGCACATGGTTATGGAGTCAGACAGACCTCAGTTCAAAGAGTGTGCCTGCTACTTATAGCAAATACTTAAACCTCCTGAAGTCTCAGTTTCTCTTATCTGTTATATGGGATAAAAATATTAACTATAGCAAAATAAATATATGTATATAGATAAATATAAATATATAAATATAGATAAAATGTGTGGAGTTAACATAATACATGCATAAAATAGTTTATTTCTTTCGAGAAACTAAATGGTGTCATGTCTTTCACTCACCACCGATCAAAGCTCCTCTAATAAAATAGAAAATACTCAAGAATAGCAGTGATTATCAATCTCATGATTACAACTACTGACAAGAATTAACAACATTAGCCCAGTAGTTAAAATTGCAGTCTACGAACCTAGATTTTCAAGAATTAAATACAACCTCCACCCTATTCTAGTAACCTTGGATAAGTTACTAAACCTCTCTGCTATCAGTAAAAGGGGGATGATGAGGGACTTAATTCATAAGGTTTTCAAAAGTATTAAATAAATTAACACCTAAAATGTGCTTGGGTTTTCAACAAAAGGGTCTGAAATGAGTAGATAGCCACATACAAATAAATAAATAAATAAATAAAAGGGAGATAGAGAGAAAGGAAAGAGAGAGGGAAGGAGGAGAAGGGAGAAGAAGAGGTGGAACTTAAACTCTTCACAACAATTAACTTAACATGGATTAAAGACCTAAATGTAAACCACAAAACTATAAGAAAATGATCTTCAGATTGTTGATGGCTTTTTAGATAAACCAACAAAGGCACAATCCATGAAAATAAATAAAGCTGCACTTTATTAAAGTTAACCTTTAATGTTCTGCAAGACATTATCAAGACAATAAAAAGATAAACGTGACAGGGAATATTTGCAAAATACATATCTGATAAAGGAGTGTTACCCAAAATATACAAAGAACTCTTTAACTCAACAATAAGAAAAGTACCTGATTAAAAAATGAGCCAAGGATTTTAATACACACCTCACCAAAGAAAATTCACAACGACAAATAAACATATGAAAAGATGCTCCACATCATATGTCATCAGGGAAATGCAAATTAAAATGAGATACCACCGTGCACATATTAAAATGGTCAAAATCCATTGACAAGCCAAATGGTGGTGAGGATGTGGAACAACTTTCACTGCTGGTAGGAATGCAAAGTGGCACAGACATTTTGGAAGACAGTGTGGTGGCTTCTTACAAAACTAAACATAGTCTTACCATCAATCCAGCTGTCATGCTCCTTGGTACTTACCCAGCGAATTTAAAAACTTATGCCCACACAAAAACCTGTACACAGATGTGTTTATAGCAGCTTTATATTTAATTGCCAAAATTTGGAAGCAGCCAAAATTTGCTTCAGTAGGTGAAGGGATAAATACGCCGGTACATCCAGATAGTAGAATATTTTTCAGCACTTTAGAAAAAAGAGCTGTCAAGCCACAATGAAAAGACACAGAGGAACCTTAAATATATTACTAAGTGAAAGAGGCCACTCTGTAAACGTTCTATACTGGATGATTCCAGCTATCTGGCATTCTGGAAAAGGCAAAACTATGGACACGGTAAAAACATCAGGCATTACCAGGGGTTGAAGGGAGAGGAGGGATGGATAGATACAGCACAAGATTTGGGGGGCAGTGAAAATACTGTGTGCGATGCTGTAATGGTGGGTACAAGAGAAGAGACATTTGTGCTCCTCTAGCTCATTGTCCCACTGGACATGTTTCAAGAACATTATTATGATCCATGTTGGATCCCATTGTCCATTGAGCATGTGAGTCTTTGTCCTTCTACACTCACCCTTTTACAGCCATTCCTTTTATTAATTGCATTGTTTTCCTATAAAGATTGTTACCAAGTGTAACCCGCCCATGCTGTAGCCACGAAGAGAAATATGAGCTACAGAATAACTGAATCGCCCTCATGACATTTTGGAGCCTTGAGAACTGCTTGGCCAAGTTTGAGCCAAGTTTGAGTTCCTCCTCTTCCTGATAACATTACTCGGGCCTGATGAATTCAGGGGTTCCCCAAACTGGCTTGGACTCCTTTGTATTTCACAGAGTAATAGGAAATCCTAAGGATTACACATCATTCACTTTCTAAACATGCTTTGACCCTGGATTTTCTTGGTTCTCCTCCTTCCTTTTTGATTTCTTCTTCTCTGACCCAGAGAAGAAGAAATGGAAAAGTGTCAAATACTATACCTGCCTTTCTTTTGCTGCCTTTTTTTTTCCATTGTCTTATGCCTAGTGTCTTTCAGTCTCCAAAAGTATGTCTTTACCTGTATCTTCTCATGAGGATTCTGGTGTCATATACATAGAGGATACCTCCTTTTAGTTGTCTGTCTGTTAGACTTATATGTGGCAGCAAAGACCCCTTTTTAGCTTTACAGTGCCCAAAACAAAGTCATATTGTGATAATACAAACTCCTGTTACCCATAAACATTGGCCACCATTGGTGGAACTTTGCTTATGCTGTTCACCATATCTGGCTCTCTCATTCCTGTTTTTGTTTTTTTGTTTTTTTTTTTTTCTTCCACCCACCTATGCATTCATCAAGTGGCAGCTCAGTCCTTCTCCCTCACTGAAAGTCTAGTATATTCTTTTCTCTCTTTTAACAAGGGTCCCTAATACAATCGAGTTCATGGCTTTTTTTTTTTAATGATTTTATATATTTATTTGACAGAGAGAGACACAGCAAAAGAGGAAACACAAGCAGTAGGAGTGGGAGAGGGAGAAGCAGGCTTCCCGCTGAGCAGGGAGCCCACAGCAGGGCTTGATCCCAGGACCCTGGGATCATGACCCGAGCCAGAGGCAGATGCTTAACAACTGAGCCACCCAGATGCCCCAAGTTCATGGCTTCTTATTGCTTCATACACAATAGTTCTTTTCTGTGCAATTATGTAATAATCTATTCTAAGAACTCAAGCCTAAATCCTCACTTTTATTTCAAAAGTGCAGTAGCCTATTGCTAAACCTATAATAGCAATGCAATAAATACCTGGTGACTGACTGACTTTAGGATTGTGATGTGAGTCTGACAGTGAGAGACACAGTCTCTGCCTTCCGGTATCTTACAGTCTAGTCTGAGAAACACATACTAAAATAGAAATTATGACCAATAATTATTTAACTAGAGTTGTAGTTAATACTAAAACTATCTCTGAGATCCAGTTTTTAATCACTATGTCTCTCTTCTGTGAGTTCTCCTGCTCCCAATAACCATAAGTTGTCTCTTCCAGATTTCAAGCTCAGATCAACTTTAAAAAATTGTATCACTCCTCTGACTAACTCTGTGGTCCTCAACCTGGGGTATTTTTGCCCCCAGGAGATATTTGGCTATGCCTAGAGACATTTTGGGTTGACATTTAGGGAGGGGAAGGGAGAGGTTACTGGCATCTAGTAGGTAGAGCCCAGAGATACTGCTATAAAGGTCCTAGGCACTGGAAGGCTGCCACAACAAAGAATTATCCAGCCCAAAATGACAATAATGCCAAGGCTGAGAACTCCTGCTCAAATGCTTACTCCCTCATGTGACTTCTGAGTAGTCTTCTTCCCAGCCCACCTTCCACATGTCTCTTTTAATCCCTAGACCTGTACACAATTAAAATGACAGTGGTTTTTACAGTAAGATCTCTTTTGTCTCAGACAGAAACTAATATTCATAGAATATGTATACTATTTGTGAGGGCAGAGTATTTGTCATAAAAAGATAAATGTAAGCTGATGTCTCCTACAGAAATGAATTTATTTTCTCCCTTTTAGCTTTCCATTGAAAAGAGGTAGTGTGTCAAACCTACCTACTATTCTCCACCATCAAGACATGTTTCTGTGATGCATCTGACAACTTATATGCAGATTTTCTTTAGATGTAATAGCTGTACTGTAATAAAGATGAAGTCTGTTCACATGAAAAACTGCTCCACATCACTTGGCATCAGGGAAATACAAATCAAAACCACAATGAGATACCACCTCACACCAGTCAGAATGGCTAAAATTAACAAGTCAGGAAATGACAGATGCTGGCGAGGATGCAGAGAAAGAGGAACCCTCCTACACTGTTGGTGGGAATGCAAGCTGGTGCAGCCACTCTGGAAAACAACATGGAGGGTCCTCAAAAAGTTGAAAATAGAGCTACCCTACAACTCAGCAATCACACTACTGGGAATTTACTCCAAAGATACAGATGTAGTGATCCAAAGGGGCACGTGCACCCGAATGTTTATAGCAGCAATGCCCACAATAGCCAAACTATGGAAAGAATCTAGATGTCCATCAACAGATGAATGGATAAAGAAGATGTGGTATAAATACTCAGTGGAATACTATGCAGCCATCAAAAGAAATGAAATCTTGCCATTTGCAACGATGTGAATGGAACTAGAGGGTATTATGTTGAGTGAAATAAGTCAATCAGAGAAAGATAATTATCATATGATCTCCCTGATATGAGGAATTTGAGAGGCAAAGTGGGAGGTTTCAGGGGTAGGGAAGGAGAAAATGAAACAAGATGGGATCAGGAGGGAGAAAAAATGTAAGAGACTCTTAATCTCCCAAAACAAACTGAAGGCTGCTGGGGGAAGAGGGGTAGGGAGAGGGTGGTGGGGTTATGGACCTTGGGAAGGGTATGTGCTATGGTGAGTGCTGTAAAGTGTGTAAGCCTGACGATTCACAGAACTGTCCCCTGGGGCAAATAATACATTGTATGCTTATAAAAAAAAGATGAAGTCTGTTGTAAGAAGCCCCTAAATGATAGATTTAATAATGTAACTCATTAATCCTTTGCACAAAAATGTTACATCAAAGACATGTATTTTAAAATTTTTCATTGATCACATCTAAAACAAATAAGGAAAAAAGTACCAAACTACTTATGACGTCTTTAATAGCACACTGTGTTATTTGAAAGTGCAGTGGCTTGAAATATATTGGTATGAGTAGATCTGTTCTTTCATCTCAAGAAACATATATTAATTTGAATGCTATTCAAATCTTTGAACATCCTGACTTAAAATACATACAATTAATATAGCAAGCCAAGTGACTAATTACACAGGAAATATCTGAAGAAATTTCTACTCTGGAATAAGTGTGAATCTCTGACAAAGGGCTCATCTCTCCACTTTATCCAGCCATTCTGGTCTCCTTACTGCTCCTTGGAACTTTAGGGAAGCTTCTAACTCAGAGCCTTCCCACCTTGTCCCCTTTCCCTGAACACCCACAAGGCTCATCCTCTTACTTCCTTCAAATCTTCACTATCACTTTCTTGGGGCGGGGGAGAGGGACCTTCCCTCACCCACTCAATACTCTCTACAATTCTTGCACTATTTTTCTCCCCTGTGCTTATCCCTCTCTAACATGACAAATATTTTACTCATTTATTGTAGTCAGTATTCAATGTGTGTTACATTCATTTAGTAAATAAAAAAGAAAGAAGATGAGGATGCCACCAGCAACATCCGTTGTGCTGGAATGGATTTAGTAGGTGTGGTCTGGCTCTGGAGTACTAATGCTTGTGGCAGCTTCCAACTCCAGTCCAAAGCCAAGGCGGTGTGATTACGGAACCAAGTGTCCCAACAATGCTTTTCTGAATTGTCAGCTTCCTCATAGTGGCAGAGATGATTTTTTCTTAGAGAGTGGTTCTCAGCTGATATTCTGAGAGCCACAGCCCTTCTCCACAATCTGTCTCATTTGCCTTAGATTATCTGGATGTTTCCGATTATACACTGACTAGTAGTATGTCCCCATTTTATGACAAGAAAGCTGAACATCAGGAACACTAGAGGATAGCAATAAGTCAAGCTCAAGTTATGTGATCCAACAAACAAAATGAACATTTCTAGATTCTTCTTTCAATGACTCAGAATAGTTAAAACTTACTCAGTCCCAGCAATTCCTCCTACTAATCCCTCAGAAACATCAATTTCTGGAACCGATGAATACGTAAATTCTTTCCAGCCCAGCCCTCTGCCTGGAATAGCTTATTCCTGCTACTGATGCCTGTTAAGACCGCTCCCAAGAGGCAAAAAATTTTGCATCTCAGTATCTGAGTGTTTTACATAATGTATCCTGTATGATATTATTGTGGAATTTTCAATATATGTTGTACTGGGAAACTCAAATTGAGTCACAAAAATCAGCTTGGTTTGGTTATGAAACATCTGTGTGGGTTCACAGTGCATATTATAGATTCAGATCTTCTTACAACTAAAATGGCTTGTTTTTCTTTTCTGATTACTCAGTTGATGACTTGTGTGATTTGGGACAATGAAAGACAGAATCTAGCTGTTGCTTCCTGTATTTTGCACATTCTGTTGAACCAGTTAAACTGTTTTGGTGTCTAGTTATTTTTCATGGATCTGTAAAGTTTGCTTTTGAAACTGAAAACATTTTTAGAGAGAAAACCATCTCAGAAAAAACATCATGGGGGGAAATCCTCTCCATAATTTATATAGTGTTATTCAGAAAGCCAAGGAGGGGCTACTCCTCTGAAGAAACAAACTTATTAAGAGGGGATTCCATAATAAAGAA
Source organism: Mustela putorius furo (assembly GCF_011764305.1). Lineage (NCBI taxonomy): Eukaryota > Metazoa > Chordata > Mammalia > Carnivora > Mustelidae > Mustela > Mustela putorius. The sequence continues at coordinate 19,452,478 of NW_025421322.1, read as the reverse complement.
AACAAATGAAGTGGAAGGTATCAGAGGATGAATAAAAGCAACATTTTTTCAGGGATACTTGAAGCTCAGTAACACAAGGTTGTCAAATACCATGTGTTAACTATATTGCACTTTTAACATACTGTTTTTTCTGTTTCCTTGAAGAGTATTCCATGAGTTTTTAAGAATTGGTCCAAGAAATTACAGAAGAACAGCCCTTCTAAAATCATAAAATAGATAATAAGAAATAGTCATTAGTAAAGGTTATTAAGAGATATTCTGGTTTGGCATAAAAACCAACCATAAATATCCCATTGCTTACATTGAAATTAGACTCTAACAACAAAGAAAATACCTCTGAAAAATGGCACTTTCATATTATTTAGCATAATAACTTATTAGGTTTAAAAGGAGGAATACAGGGATGCCTGAGTGGCTCAGTTGGTTAAGCAGCTGCCTTCGGCTCAGGTCATGATCCCAGCGTCCTGGAATCGAGTCCCACATCGGGCTCCTTGCTCAGCAGGGAGCCTGCTTCTCCCTCTGCCTCTGCCTGCCATTCTGTCTGCCTGTGCTCACTCTCTCCCACTCTCTCTCTGATAAATAAATAAAATCTTTAAAAAAAAAAAAGGAGGAATACAGAGGAGGGTGAGAATAAAATCTTTCCTACCATCAATAGAAATTATACATATATACATATAATTATAAATATAATTTATATAAATATATCATATAAATAAATATATAAAACCATATTTATATTATATAAATTATATAAATAAATATATAAATTAATGTTTATTTGTAAATGAATCTTTAAATATATATAAATTATACATATAAATAGATATATATAAAGATTTATTTGATAGAGAGACAGAGTGTGTGAGTGGGGGAGGGGCAGAGGTAGAGAAACTTAAAGCAGACTCCCCACTGAGCATGGTCAGACCCGGGGCTCAATCTTACAACCCAGGAGATCATGACTTGAGCCAAAACCAAGAGTCAGACACTTAACCAACTGAGCAACCCAGGCTTCCCAATAGAAATTATATTTTAAAAAAAGATTTTGTAGTAGTAAACTGTATCATGAAAACCCATTACAAAAAAGTCATCCTTGGGGTGCCTGGGTGGCTAAGTTGGTTAAACTTCTCTGCCTTTGGCTCAGGTCATGATCTCAGGGTCCTGGGATTGAGCCCTGAGTTAGGCTCCTTGCTCAACGGGGAGTCTGCATGTCTCCCTCTCCCTCTGCCCCTCCCTTTCCCTCCCCCTGTTCTCTCTCTCTCTCTCTCTCCCTTTTATTTATTTATTTATTTGACAGAGAGAGAGAGAGACAGAGAGGGAACACAAGCAGGGGGAGTGGAAGAGGGAGAAGCAAGCCCCCTGCAGAGCAGGGAGCCCCAGGCAGGGCTCAATCTCAGGACCCTGGGATCAGGACCTGGGCCGAAGGCAGATGCTTAACGACTGAGCCACCCTGGTGGCTCTTTCAAATACATAAAATCTAAAACAAAACAAAAAGTTATCCTTAAAACATTATATAATAAGAATAAATAAATAAGATAACTGCTAGGATGTACCAGTTAGACTCAAGGCAGAGGAATTGCCTGAAAGTGTGTCGGGGTTGGAGAAAGACTCTGCTATGCAAAGTCAAGCGTGTATAGGGTAGAAACTGAAACCCTAGGAAGGACAAGTCTCATATCTGGATCTGTAGGAAGGGCCCACAATGTACATTTTATTAAATCATTAAATTCCACAGCCTGACACATTGCCACACACACAGTGGTTCAATAAACTTTTTGTCCCAACAGTTTGATGGCAATAATGTCTACTGAGCACAAGTGGACATAGCAACTCCTTTCTTCCTTCATCTTGTCTTAAATGCTGAAGTGATACCAGGGGCAACAGATGCTATGTTCCAACCATGAAGCCACAAGCCAATATTTTAAGGATGAAAGAGCAGAAAGATTAAAAGATATGGGTCTTTGAGGTCATCAAGGAGCTTCCTCTTCCAGATGTTTCATTATATGAAATAATTAGATGTCTTATTCTTTATTCCTGCAGCCACTGTTATTTATTACTCACAGGAAAAAAAAGGTCATTTATTAATTTCAGGGGATAAAAATGTATTCTTAATTGATACACATCTAAAAGGAAAAAATTATCTTTTATCCTCATAAACAGGCCTGGTCTAATTTCAAGTCCTCTTTGCCACAGCACTCCCAGACAAAACAAAAAAACAAAAAAGTCTTCTGCTTGCTGATATCTGCAGTTCTTCATTTAATACAACACTTTATCTTGAACATGTGCTATTGATTCATTCTTCATTGTACCAACCTGCTTTTGGCATTGCTTTTGGGTCTGCTGCAAAAGAGAATTTCCTGTTTGGGGAACTTTTGGCTCACAAATTCAGATAATCCTCAACATATCTATTTTTTAATTATTACACGTTTCCTGGTTCAGCTACGGCTAAACTTTAGTACTCAAATTAATCACCGTGCCATCATGTATTGCACAAATAACTACCTTTGTGTTTTTTCCGCATCAACCATATTTTTTCCTGGATTCTTCTCTCAAAACACCATGTGTGCCAGTTATCAGTCCAAATCCACCTTTCCTGGTCTTGCTCTGTGACACAGGAGCTGAACTATGTGAACATCTCCCCTTCAGCAGCTGGTGCAATGTCCCGCTTTGTCAGCGGGGAGCGTAGAAGGGACATTCTTGGAGAATGTCCAGGTGGCAGGGAAGAGGGGGGTTGCTGGTTTGCTTTCACAACCCTTTTTTTTTTAATGATTCATTTATTTGAGAGAGAGAGAGAGCATAAGAGGGTGGAAGAGCAGAGGGAGAGCGAGAAGCAGACTCTCTGCTGAGCCGGGAGCCAGGTGCAGGACTGGATCCCAAGACCCTGGGATCATGACCTGAGCTGAAAGCTGAAATTCAACCAACCGGCCACCCAGGCCCTCTGCTCCCACAACCCTTAAAAGCAAGCAACCTGTGGGACACCTAGAAGTGTTCATGCTCCAGCAAGTTTTGCCAGGACCACTGCCAAGTCTCACTAGCACCTCAGAGGGGAGCTTCCCAATGAGTTTCCTCAATGTCTCAGAATACTGATTACCAGCTAGTTTCATTGGTGCCCCAACTGGCGGTTTCTAGTCAGCCATGACTGGTAACACTGCAGTAGACTTCTCTGCCATTAAGTAGGCCACAGCCGCACCCTCTCCACCATGGTCTGGGTATCAGTGTTGGCCTCCTTTCTTTTCATTCCATGGCTACTGGCCCTCAGCTGTAGAGGTAACAGCTGTTCCCTGTGTCTACTGTTCTTGTATTCTGAGTTCTCTTTATTGCTTAGTCGTTAATCTTCTGTTATTAGTTAACTATTAACTATTAAATCCCTTAGTAGTTAATTCCATGCTATAAATTCATTATTAGTTCATTATGAAACTAATTCTTTATATTAAAATGTACTACTCAAATTACTAAGTGATTTCTATCTCCTGGTTAGACCCTGATCGACAGGTCATCTCTAGGACATTTATAAGACTTCTGCATGTGGTATCTTTATTTCACAAAATGTCAAGAGTCTATTGACTTGCAAATATCAGTTGTAATGTCAGGCCAAATTTCCAAGCCTGGTAATCCAGTACATTAAATTTAATCAATATATATTATTTCACCAAGGTCCAGCAACAGGAAAGACTCAAAAACATTGAATTTCAGTTGTGGTGTTCTTCCATAAACCCATTAACATTCATTTTAATTGTAGTCCAAGACAATATTTCCAGTATCAGTCTGAGAATCAAATTGCTTATCTAAATACTTCAATATTCGGGGAAGTGTTGGGTATTAGAAATAGATCCTACTATGGCTTACAACTGAAGAATTTGAAATATTTTTTATTTCTGTTAATAATGAGACTATAGGCAAACTACAGTTTTTAATCTATACTTTAAGCCCATGCTATTGAATATCAGAACATTAGAGATCCTTAGGCTCTGCACTGTCTTAGAATGACCAATCATAGAGAAACTATTTGCAAATCATGTATCTGATAAGGATCTATTATTCAGAATATTTTAAGAATTCATACAGCTCAACAAAAAGACAACCCAATTAAAGATGGACAAAGTATTAGAATAGACATCCTTCAAAGAAGATATATAAATGGCCAACAAGCACATGAAAAAAATGACTAATGTCATTAGGAAACTACAAATTAAAATCATCATGAGATATCACTTCATATCCACTCAGATAATTTTTTTAAAATGAAACATAAAATAACTAGTGTTGGTAAAGATATAGAGATACTGGAACTCTGGTACATCGCTGGTAAGAATCTAAAATAGCGCAGACACTGGGACAGAGACTCACTGGGCCTCAGTAATTATCATGTGACTTAGCAATTCTTCTCCTCAGCATATATGCAAAAGAATTGAAAACAAGTATTCAAACAAATATTTGTACACAAATGTTCATAGCAACATTATTCACAATCGACAGAAGGTGGTATCAATCCAAATGTTCATCAACTTATGAATGGATAAACAAAATATGGTATATCTGGAACATTGTTCAGTCATAGAAAGGAGTGAAGTAAGTACACAACGACAATGTGGATAAATCTAGAAAACATTCTGCTAAGTTAGAGAATAAGACAAGAAGGGCACCTGGGTGGCTCAGTGGATTAAGCCTCTGCCTTTGGCTCAGGTCACGATCTCAGGGTCCTGGGATCAAGCCTGACACTGGGCTCTCTGCTTAGTGGGGAGCCTGCTTCCCCCCCTCTCGCTTCCTGCCTCTCTGCCAACATGTGATCTCTCTCTCTATCAAATAAATAAATAAAATATTTTTTAAAAAGAGAGAGAATAAGGCAAGAAAAATGTCATATATTGTGTAATCCCTTTTATATGAAATATCCAGAATAAGAAAATCCTTGGATTAGTGTTTTCTGGGGGCTGGAGGGAAGAGAAAATAGGAAATGACTGCTGGATGGGTATGGGGTTCTCTTTTGGGGTGATGAAAATATTCTAGATAGTAGTGATGGTTGTACAACACTGTGAATGCACTAATGCCACTGAATTATACACCACAAAATGGCCAGAATGGTGAATTTTATATGTATTTTACCACAATAAAAAGATAAATTGTGGAAGGGAAGGAATTGAAGGTGGAAAACATAACCAATTCTTTCAAGATGTTTTGTTCTAAAGGGAAACTGAGTAGAGTAGCTGTAAGGGGATATGAAGGGAAGAATAAGTTTTTAAAATATGGGAAATCTTGCCTTCACATAACTTTTATCAAAAAGATACTTGTTGAATGGATGATTGGATGTATGGTTACCAGACAGACACAAAGGCTGGCGGAGCTCACCTCAGGATGAAAAAATTAAGATCACCATTGATGGGCTAGATCCTTAACAGATGAAATCATGAACCACCATTGCCTCTGGTAGTCATGGTCTCACTATGATTAAAAAAAAAAATGATGACAGTAGGGAAGCAACATAAGATATGAAAGACCATCAGACTAACTAATGCATTGCTTAAAATATCAGGTAGATTTCACCTCAGTTCTCCTTCCCATAGTGAGAGAATAGATAAAGGGTCTGTGCTAACAGCAAGGTGTGTGAATGAGAAATCCCATTTCTAATTGATTGTTGATGAATGAAAGAGATGTATAACTTTTCAAATTGGGTAGATATATATGTATATATGAATGTACTTTAATAAATTCCAAATGGCTGACAGTAAATGCTGTTTGAAAAACATTCTGTAAATCTTTGGAAATTTGTTTATTTAAGGTTAAAACTATTCATGTCTCAGTCTCCTATTTTTACTTTTTTAAAATTTTCAGTATTTTAAGCATATGCAAAGGTAAAGGGATAAAGTGATCCTTTATATACACTTCACATATTCAACAACTATCAACTCACAGCCAATCCTGTTTAATTTATAATCCTACCCACTCCTCTACCTACTTTTTGGGGATTATTCTGAAATACCTGCCAAACATCCTGTCATTTAACATGTAAATATTTTATTATGGATCTCTAAAGGATAATGGTGCTCTTTAAAAATATAGCCACAAATGGAATAACAAGATGGCAGCAGAATAGAAAGACCCTAGGCTCATCTTGTCCCATGAACACAACTAAATAACTATCAGATCATCCTAAATACCCCATAAATTGGCCTGAAGACAGACAGAACAACAAATAAAGGGAGAAAAGAGGCCACATCAAAGAAGGAAATACAGAGATGCGGTTGATGGGAGAAACAGATGGTGAGTGCTGTGGAGGAGAGAGAGCCATGGTTACAGAAGAGGGCAAGAGAGAGGAGTACACAGGAGAATGCAAAAGGAGGACATTTTCTCAGTCATTGGCTTGGAAAGCGAGAGGGGCTGAATTTCATGAGTTCTTAAAACCAACAGGGCTTAAAGCTGGGAGCTTTAAAGGTCAGTGAGCTTGGCTGGTATAGAGCCTGGAGGGCACTGTCTTGTTCCTAAAGAGAAGGCAGGCAATCAGTCCAGGGGCAGACAGCATGAAAACCACAATCTGAAGAATGCCTGGGGCACACAGTGGGGAGATTATTCGCTAGTCAAGGAGCACTTTCCTGAGAGGCATAATTCATGGAGATGCCTCTCTGGAAACAAAGGACCTGACTGGTGCCATTTCCCTCACCCCTCTCTCAGCATAAACACAGAGCCACCTGCAAGAAGCAGTGCAGCTCTGACACTGGCTGCCTAACTTGCTTACACCAAGCCCACCTCTCTGCACTGTGGAGGGACTGCCCTTTTCAGTCAAGCTTGCTTCAGTCCCAGTGTGGTGGTCCCCTACCCAGAAGACCAGTACAAAGCCCTGCTCACATCGTATCTCCTGACCAGAGTTCTAGAGGGTCTCAGTACTGGTAGAGTTGGTGTCAGGTGTCATTTCACAAGCCCACCAGAGCACATCTGGTTAAAAATCACCACATTTAGGCCAGGGACCAAACACTGCCCACAGCAGGCAAGGAGAACCTCTGAAAATGATTGTCCTAAAGGATAGAGCAGCCAAAACGGGGAGCACATACAGCACACACTGGAGACTCCCTGAAGTATCAGAGCCTGAGCACTACATGACCTTGTCTTTTTCATAAGGCCATTACTTTCAGGAGCAGGAGACATAGCTAGGTCTTCTAACACAGAGAAGAAGGCAGAGATTTAGACAAAATTCCAAGATGGAGGAATTTATCCCAAATGAGAGAACAACATAAGGCCATAGCCAGAGATCTAAGCAAAATAGGTAAAAGTTAACATGACTAATGGAGAATTTAAACCAACAATCATAAGGCTATTCATTGGCTTGAGAAAAGAAGATATCAGTGAGACCCTTACAAGAGATAAAAGAGTTAAAAAAGAATCAATCATAGATGAGGAATGGAATAAGTGAGATTGGAAACAGGCTTCATGCAATGAACAGCAGGCTGGAAAAAGCAGAGGGATAAATTACTGACCTAGAAGATAAAATAATGAAGCTGAACAAAAGAGAGAAGAATTATGCAACACAAGAATAGATTTAGGGAACTCAGTGACTCCATCAAATAATATTCATATTATTGGAGTCACAGAAGAAGAGAGAGAAGAGAAGGCAGAAAATTTATTTCAAGAAATAATAGCAGAAAACTTCCCTAATCTGGGGAAGGACACCAGACATTCAGACCCAGGAGGCACAGAGAACTCACACCAAAATCAACAAAAGCGACCAACCCCAAGACATACTGTAATTAAATTTATAAAATATAGGGATAAAAAATCTTAAAAGCAGCAACACAAAAGAAATCCTTATCTTACAAAAGGAAATCCATACAGCTAGCTAGAGATTTCTCAACAGATACTTGGTGAGCTAGAAGGGAGTGGCGTGATATGTTGAGAGTGTGAAAATCTATAGCTAAGTAGTGAATAGTAGTGAAAATCTACAGCGAAGTATACTCTATCCAGCAAGGCTCTCATTCAGAACAGTAAAGAGTTTCCCTGGCAAACAAAAACTAAAGAAGCTTGTGACCACTAAACCAGCCCTGCAAGAAATATTAAAAGGGACCTTTGAATGCAAAGGAGACCAAAAGCAACAAAGACAAGAAATGATCAGAGAAAATCTCCAGAAACAGCAACAAAACAAGTAATAAAATGGCAATAAATAATTTCTATCAATAATTACTTTAAATGTAAATGGACTAAATGCTCCAATCAAAAGACATTGTCAAAATGGATTTAAAAAAAAAAAAGATGCATCTATACGCTGTCTAAAAGAGACTCGTTTTAGACCACAAGACACCTGCAGGTTGAAAGTGACAGGATGGAGAAACATTTATCACACAAATGGGTGTCAAAGGAAACTCAAGGTAGCAATACTTATATTGGACAAACTAGACTTTTTTGTTCTTGTATTGTTTTTATCCTGCTTTGGTATCAGTATTATTACTGTCCTGATGGAGTGTTTTTGAATGTGTTCCTTCTATTCCCTTATTTGTAAGATTTTTATAAAGCTTGTCATTTTTTTAAATGTTTGGTAGAATTCACCAGTGAAACCATGTGATTTGGGCTTTCTGTGCTGGGAATTTTTTTTTTAATTTAAATTCAATTCACCAACTTTCAGTAATCATTAGTTTCAGATGTAGTTTCAGATGTAGTACTTTATCAGTTTTGTATAACACCCTGTGTCCAGTGCCCAGTGCTGAGAGATTTTTGATTCCCAATTCAATTTTAATTCTTATTATTGGTCTAAGAAGATTTCCTACTTCTTGGATTCAAGATGCATGATTCAGTCTTGGTAATTGTGCATTTTTAGGAATTATCTGGGTTTTTCCTCTGAGTTATCTGACATGTCCATATATAATTGTTTATAGTAATATGTTATCACACTATGTATTCCTGTGGTTATCTGTTGTATTGTTTTCTCTTCCATTTCTCATTTTGGTTTTCGAGTCTTCCCTCTTTTTTCCTTAGTTAATGTAGTTAAATCATTGCCAATTTTATCTTTTTGGAAAAAACTGTCATTACTTTCAATGTTATGTTATTGTTTATTCTGGTCTCTATTTTATTTATTTCTGATTCTCCATTGTTATTTCCTTCCTCTACTAAATTTCAACTAATTTTCTTCTTTTTCTAATTCCTTGTAATGTTGTTTATTTAAACCTTTTTTTAGTATGAGCATTTACACATAAATTTCATGGTAATATTTGCTTTTGCTGCATCCCCTAGGTTTGGGAATATTTGTGGGTTTTTTTTTGAGACATATTTTGATTTGCCATTTGACTTCTGATTTGGTCCATTGTTTTTGCAGTAGTGTTATTTAATATTTATAAATTAAATATTTAATATTTACACTGTAGATTTTCCAGCTGTGTTTTATTGTTGATCTTTAGTTTTGTACCATTGTGGTTGGAAAACATACTTGTTATATTTCAGTCTTCTTAAATTTGTAGTATTAGCTGTGTCTCTTTTTACTTGATTTAAGCAGGGGATTCTTCTGTGTATATTTGAAGAAAATGTGCATTCTATTTTTCTTGGATAGGATGTTTTATATGTATCTTTGAGAAACATGTATTCTGAAGTATGCTTCAAGTAAAAAATGTTGAAAAAGAAACTTTAACTGAGGGTACTCACTTAAAATAAATAAAGCATATCAGAGGGAAAGTGGGTGGACGGATGGCTGAAATAAGTGAAGGGGATTGAGAGTACACTCACCATGATAAGCATGAATAAAGATGTATAGAATTGTGGAATCATCATATTGTACATCTGAAACTAATATAACAATGCATGTTAACTATATTAGAATTAAAAGAGCAGAGAGCCTGATGTGGGGCTTGATCCCCGGATGTGGGGATCATGACATGATCTGAAGGCAGAGGCTTTAATCTAATCCACTGAGCCACCCAGGCGCCCCAAAACTTTTTTTAGTTTTTTAAAATGTAAATGACAGGGGGCATCTAGGTGGCTCAGTCATTAAGCATCTGCCTTTGGCTCATGTCATGATCCCAGGGTCCTGGGATGAGCCCAGCATCAGACTCCCTGCTCAGCGGGAAGCCTGCTTCTCCCTCTCCCACTCCCCCTGCTTGTGTTCCCTTTCTTGCTGTCTCTGTCTCTGTCAAATAAATAAAATCTTAAAAAAAAAAAAGTAAATGGACAGAAAAATACATACCATGTGAATAGTAACAATAAGAAGAGTGTGGTGAAATTAATAGCAGATAAAACAGAATTCAAGACAAAGATCATTATTAATGATAGAGACATTTTTATAATAATAAAAGGAATCTTTATTAGGAAGTGATAACAGTCATAAATGTATGTAAGCCTAATAACAGAGTTTTAAAATACATTAAGAATTGATAGAAATAAAGGGAGCGATAGTCAATTCCATAATTATAATTTGAGATTCTAATGTCTTCCTTAGAAACTACTAGAACTAGATAAAAACAATAAAGATGTAAAGTATCAGAACATTAAAAATAAATAAAACCATATACTATTTCACACATAAACTAAGTAATTTTTTACTATCATCCTTTTTTAAAAGGATTTCATTTTAGAAAGAGAGTGAGCATGCCTGTATGAGCGGAGGGAGGGGCAGAGGGGGCGGAACAAGACAAGCAGACTCCGCCGTGCTGAGCTTGGAACCCAAGGTGGCCCTCAGACTCATGACCCTGAGATCATGACCTGAGACAAAATCAAAAGCCAGACGCTTAACCGACTGAGCCACCCAGGTGCGCCTACTATCCTCTTTTTGAACCTGACCTTCCTGAGCTAGTAGACAAAGAATCTGCCCTGTTTTAAAAATTTTATTCTGTAACTTAAGATCCTGTCAACAGTTGAAGCAAAACATTAACATAAATTAAATCCAACAGATTCCATAGAGAAAAAGTAGTGTATAAGAAAAGTTTTATACCAGATGCACCTTTGCTAATAAAGGATGATTGATTCTGGACCATCCTGAGAAACAGCTATAGTTACCTACATTCAATATAATCCTAAGAAAGAAAAGATGCTAGTGAGAAAACTCTGTCCCAGGAATAATCCATGACTGTTGCACCTTGATAATTTTACAACATTTACAGAGACTCTCCTATATGGACTTGACATGGGCAAAGAGAAATGCTGTTTGGTTTAGGAGACAGCATCTTGGAGAGAAATGTAATAAAAAGCTTTCTGGGCTCAACATATTCATCATCTCGTAACAATTTCAGATAACATGAAATGCTGCCTTCAAAGGAAACTTGTGAAGTATTGCCAGTGAACCTAAAATCTAGAATAGGAACTGCCAAGTCTTGGGATTAAACACGTAAATTTATTTCTTTACCATGAAGCTAGGGACTGTGAAAGCTAAAGAAAAATGCTGGAGAAACTGACCATGACTATTGATTCACAGGTCCTGGTTTTCTCCTCTATGATTTAAAAGTGGTTTTAAAAGAAGAAATGGAATGTATGACAAAGATTTGAAAGAACACATTTAGTCGGGGGCACCTGAGTGGCTCAGTGGGTTAAAGCCTCTGCCTTTGGCTCAGGTCATGATCCCAGGGTCCTGGGATTGAGCCCTGAATAGGGCTCTCTGCTCAGCGGGGAGTCTACGTCCCTTCCTCTCTACCTCTGCCTGCCTGTCTGCCTACTTGTGATCTCTGTCTGTCAAATAAATAATATCTTAAAACACACACACACACACATTTAGTGTGCATCATCAAAAAATAATAAAATAATAATGAGACAGGGTGCTTGAAAGTGACGTTTATAGGTGACAAAATTCTTGCAATGAAATTATAAAATACAAAATATAAAAATATATTATAAAATATATAAATGTATAAAATTATAAAACATATTAAAAATATAAAATACTCTATGAAAGACCACTAAATGATATAACATAGAAGACTGAGGTACTTGAAGGTAGAGACTAGACATTCATTTTTATATCCCTTGTATCTTATAAAGCACTTGAACCAGGTAAGTGTTTGTATCAGTGGAGGACTGAATACAGCTGAATATCAAGCAAGGCATGACTTTATTTCTCTTATTTTATAAGAAAGAAGTCTGAAGGTGGGCACTCGAGAGGTCACATGAGAGCTCCACAAAGTTATCATGGATCCAAACATGTCCATCTCACTGCTCTACTACCCTTAGCATAACCTTTGTGGCTCATGGTTCTGACTGGCTGCTGGAGCACCAGCCATCACATCCACATTCCACATTCCTTCATCCAGCAAGATGAAGGAAAAATAAGTCTGGGCTGCTCCTTCTTAAATCTTTTATGAACACTCACATATCACTGAATAGAACATAGTTATTTCACCACCTCTATATGCAAGAGAGGTTGGGAAATGTAATGTTTTACCTGGAGCCATATGCCAAACCAAAGGAAAAGAAGAAAATGTTGGGAAGCAAATCTCAGATTTTGTCTTGGAAGTCAATATAGATCTTTATTCTATGGGAATAGTGAAGGAGAAAATTATCAGATCCAACTACAATGATATTAGAATAGTAACTGTTATTTATTGGGTTTAAATAATGTGCCAAGCACTATGCTAGATACTTTAGATCATCTTGAGTAGTGAACACCACAACCAAGAGGGTATAGGTATAATTAGCCTGATTTTACAGATGAGAAAACTGAGTCTCAGAGAAGCTGAGCAACTTGTTGAAGGTCACACAGCTACTAAATGAAAGAGCCATGATATAAACTCAGGTCTACTTCGTTCCAAAGTCTGTTCTGTAAAAAATCTTTGTTGCTTGATGTGGTCCATGTACTAGCATGGGGAAGCTTGTCCCCCCCACCACCAAAAAAAGAGAATTTGGGGCCCCACCCCAAACTGCCAAATGCAAATTAGCAATTTCACAAGTTCCCAAGTTATAAGCCTATTAAAGTTGGCCAAGCATCATTCTCTGCCATTCTACCTTGAATATATCAGACCTCATTGATAATAAAGTTTGCCTTTAGTCTTAGGGAAATAATTTTGGTCCATTCTTTTTCATTGTGAGTTTATTTAATAGTGTTAATTCCTCCATAGGATTAGCAGATAGGGAAATAATTTCCAAATTACATAGTTCAGGTATGATTCCTTTCCCCAGCCCATTAACATTTTGTCCCCATCAAGTTAAAGCAAAGCACATTAACACAGCTGAGGCCACGGAGGACAGAGGACTGTACATGATGCCTATTCACTTCAAGTCAGCTCTTGGCTCGGTTTAGCCACAAGCTGTGTCTCTGAAGTGCTTACTGCTAGAGTTTCATCTATCTCTGCCCCTGTCTCATAACTCGGCAGCTTCTACCTTCCTTTCCACCTCTTCCAACAAACCACCGTCACCTTCTACTTAGGAAAAGTACTATATTTACCGCATGACTTCTTTATTAATGGTAATTTAACGTGTCTTTTTTAAGTTGGCAAGGACTTTTCATTAAGATGTTAGCTTGTTAGTCATATAGGATTTAAGAGATCTACCCAACCTTATTTGCTTCCAAATTGTCCTACTATTTTTAGTAAGCAGTTTCGCAGAATGAAAGGAACAGAGTGAATCATGTTACAACAATAAAAATGTCTGCATTCTGCAATGGCTGGACGGGTTAGGAGGAAACACTATCCATCTGCTTTTGAATAAACACCCCGTCTCAAAGGTGCTGTAGGACGCACAGGAGAGATGATGGGCTTAAAAACAGAAGGAATGAATCCAAACGGTCACAGATAAAAACTCCCAGCTTAAGAGTTAAAACTGTTCTCAGCGTTGAAATGCAGTTAGCAGGAAGATATTTTCTGAGAGAAGTCTAAGTAATTAGCATAGACCCTGACCCTGCTTCTGCGTCTGCAGCATTCCCTGGTCTCAACCTTAACCTTGACAAACCCCCAGTCGCACCTGACCCATGCACCTGCAGATCCCAGGGCCTGCTCTGGCCCTTTGCGATTCTTTGCTGAAACCTATTTGCCCAAGCAGACCTTTAGTAAACCCAGACAGAGATATTTGCAGCCACCCTAGAGAGCACAATACTGACTCAAACCCCCGTGCCCCACGCTGAGCATGTGGCTATGAATAGGGTCTACCATTTCTTACAAAACCTTCCCTCACACCCCATTACCAATCATTTTCTTAATATCTAAGCATAGTAAGAATTGATATTTCAATGTTTTGTCCTTAATCTGTCTGCTTCTTATATAACTTCTTTGTCTGATTATAACATTTTTGACTAGGACTGTTGTCCTTAAAATGCATTTCCTTTTTGATAAAAAATAGTACATTCTCTTTTAGAGATAAAAAGAATATTGACAAGAAAAGCCAGAATCTACTATTGTTTTTTTCAGTTACTTTCTATCCATTTCTCTGCCTAGCCCCAAATCTGAAAGAAGTTATTCAGTCTTTCTGGATTTTCTTTAATGAGGTTTAAGAGTCTCATGCAACAAATATTTTATACTTTGATTTTTCTTTGTTTAAAGAAGACTTAAAATTCTGGGGCACAATGTTCACTACTCACCCATTACTATCATTGAAATACTCCTAAAAATCTCTCCATTTTCCTTATTTCTCTTCTAATGCTATACCTCCTACTTAATATATATACAAATAATATATAATTAATTCTGTTTTTGAAATTTGGCAATTCAGAGGAATAAGTCTACAGAATGGTGTCTAATTCTTAAATAACTCTGCTATCAGTTGGTTGTCTTTTTCTGTAACATGTCTTTTCTGTAACAGTTTTTATTTCCCATTAAGTCTCAGGTATGGGTGTGTATGTCATTGTGAAGTAAGACAAAGAGCACAGTTGCTTTCATAAACATATGATGATGTTTATGTATATGATGATCGGGTTGATGGCATCATCTTTCAGTGATTGTCCCAAATCAGACAAGTCATCAACTAAGTAATCAGAAAAGAAAAGCTGACTGTTTTCAACTAAAGGAAGATTAAAGCTGTAAGTTAAATCAGCCCCATCATGGTTTCAGTCAAACAAATTCACAATTATTAAAATGAACTTATGCAGATTCATCAAATAAGTCTTTCCAGGTAAGTCTTTTCCAGGTAAAGGAGATGCTGACTGCAGCGAACTTCTGTAACAAGAAAAGTTAACTTGACATTTTAATACACAGAAATGAATGAATATGTTGATAGGATGGGACTCTGCGCCAAAACAGAACATATACCTGGTTCAAAAGAATTAAATCAAGCAGATTTAGGGGCCTAGGGATGTATATGAAGAAATTATATAAAATCCACGAAGGGGAAGAAGGTGGGCTTGGGTGGAGATCTAATGGATAAGAATAAAAAATAGTTCCAGAGAGAAGAAGTGATAGTACCTTGAGAAGTCAGTACTGGAGGGAGAGAGGAAGGGGGAGGAGAAACAGTGGGGAAGAGAGAAAGAGGGAGAGAGAGAAAAGGAGGGTAAAGTGGAGAGGGAGATAAATTTTCAAATAAGGATTACAAAATGGGCCTAGAGCAAGTATAGTTAAGAGGGACATTTAGAGTATCCAAGTATTTTCAATGTTCTTAAAAGTTGGGTATCTGATAAAGATTTACCCTACCTTGCTGGCTCTTTCATTGTTCAGAAAATAGAAGGAACAAGAATAATAGCCACAATTTACTGAGTAATTACTCAGTTTCCAGCATTATGCCATGTACTTTGTACATATTATCTCATTTAATTCTTTCAGAAATCATGAAAATTATTATTCTCATACAGGTAGTAAATGGCAGGGCCATCTTGCAGAGCCCTGAAATTTGGGGCAAGGAGGGGATCTATTTTATAGTAATAGCATTACCCTAAATAAAACGGAGGAAGACTCTCTTGAGGAAGTGACTGTGGAATTAAGATGTGGAAGATGAAGAATTAGACCAAGGGGAAGGGATGGAAATGCAAGACTGTTTTAAGCACAGCAAACAGCCAGTGCAAAAATCTTGAGGCAGAAGTGCTCATAGTGCATTTAATGATTTAGAAAGTGGAGTGTCTGGAGTAGTGAGAAAGGGGTGGGGAGGAAGTTAGAGCAGGAGGCTGGGGCTACATTAAGTATTCTGGGTAATAACCTGAAAGCTATGAAAGAGTTTTTAGAAGGGGAGGGGAGTGATTAGACTTGTGTTTTGCAAAGGTTCTTTAGGTTGAGAAAGGTTCTTTAGGCCGCAAAGGTTCTTTGCAGGGAAGTGATTAATTGAAGGAAGACAAGAGTGGAAGTGGAGAGACCAGTTAAGGAGGCCACGGAGAGAATGGAGACTTGAGGGTGGATAGACAACAAACTGAACAAAACAAAACTAATCTTCATATAACCTTCCTCCATCTGTTCTGTCTCGGTGTATGGCTTCCCAGTCCAGTCCATTTCATCCTTGCAAGTAAGTCCCAAACTAGAGGCATCATCTTTGGAACTCCCTCTACTACAACACCATAAGGACTCTGTTGACCAATTCCTGCTGGTTTTATTGCCTTTAAAAAAAACTCCACAAACGAACATAAATTACACCTAGACATTTACTCTAGCCCTCTCCAATATGCTTGAATGGTCTTTCTAAAATGAAGAAGCCTCCATTAGTGCCCAGACGCTAAAATTCTGCCATGAGACTTTTGCACATGATGACATGATGTTCTCTCTTCTTGGGAACTCAACCTCCACATCCCAGCTCCTCCTCAATTGCTCAAGGAAGACCTTCTCTTCCATTCCCAAATTCCCCACTTTGGGGTCTCCTTGTACATTTGTTTTTTTGTGGCACAAGTATTTCTAAAAATTCCTCCCTAGCTATACCGGAACCTTCATGAAGGCACGTACTATCTCCTTCAATTTCATGATTAGGCCCTAAACCCTATCTGTCACAATACATGGTTCGGAGAAGACCATCTATAAATATAGATTGACTCAATGAATCCCCCAGATTTGTGGATTTTAAGGGTTTTATGTTATCTTCGTCACTATGGAACCATTAAAATTAATTTTTGTGTCCTGGCAAATCTGTACAACAGATACTCCCTCTAAAACAAGCGTTTATTCCTACCTTGCCAGTGGATATTCACTCCACTGGCAAGCACTGCGCGTGCGCTATCTGCCAGGTCCGCAACACTTGAAAACCCTCTGGCGAGAGAATCACTTTTGCGCTTGCTCAGTTTGGGGCCCGCACAACCAGAGGGCGGGGGGCGGGAGGGGGGGAAATCCGACGAAAAGGAAATGGTCACTGCGCCTGCGTCGCTCCTTCTAGGGCTCAGGCTGGCTGCGCAGGCGCATAGAAACCATTTTGACCGTAAACATCCTGCCGATTTGAACCGAGGATTTGGGCGGCAGGAAGAGCCGCGGCGTAACGGCAGCCATCTTGTTTGTTTGAGTGAATCGGAAAGGAGGCGGTGGCTGTTGCCGCGGCGGGAGCTGCTCCGAAGCTACACCTCACAGGGGCTTCCCCCCCCTTTCCCCGCCCCCTCCCCCGACCCTTTTCCCCTCCCCAGGCCACCCAGCCCGCCCAGCTCCCCGGCGGAGAGCAAGGTAAGATACGGGGCCAGCCCCTCTAATCCTAGGGCTCCCTCCGCCTACCCCTTCCCTGCCGCCTGGCTGTCTAGGAGCTGGACTGGGGAGGCCGGGGGCCAAACGGAGGGAGAAGAGCACTCGCCGCGCCCCAGGACGGTGGCCGTGCCGCCCCCCCTCCGGGCTCCGGAACGGCAGCGCCTCCCGCCCAGGCCTCTTCCCCTGGGCCCGCCCTCGACCGGGACCCGCGCAGCCTGGGCCCGCATTCTCGCTTGCTGGGTAACAAATGGTTCTGGTCCGTTCCAGGGCGGAAGCCGTTACTCCACCAGTTCCCCGCCGGGAGCCGCATCTCCTGGAGGAGGTGGAGGAAACCCCGGGGACGCGGAGGGAGAGGCGGAGGTTTGAACGAGCCCGCTCTGGGGACTGGGCCGCCTACTCCGGTAAAAATGGCTGTCTCGGAAGACGCGGGGCGGGAGGCGGCGGCGGGTCGGCGCCCGCGTTGGCAGCTCCAGGGGAGGCAGCAACCGTGCGCCGAGCTTGGGTTCGGCGGTCGGAGATGTGCGGGCGCAGCCTTCGCGGGCGCTGTGGGGCCTCAACACCGCCGCGGGCCCCTCTCCAGGGACTGCTGCTGCTGCTCCCCCTCCCCCTTTTTAAAGGAAGATTTTGTTGGGAATATTGCATATTGGACAGACCTATAGAAAACCCGACCAGGGGAAGTTGCTTTTGATTCCTAGGGAATTAACCTAATTGGTTCCCCCCCCCCGACTTTTTTAATGATTAGGATATTGAGTGTTTTGATGCTGATACAGGGGACGCTTTGGGAAGGTGTGTGTTTCTGACAAATACTTGACGTCTTTTTGCTGGCCGGGAAAGATGGATCTGCGGGGTGACACTGTCTAGTTGTGCTGCCAGCCCTAGCAGCCTCCTTCAAATTTGAAAGAAGAAAACGCTGGAGGGCTTGTCTGCCCACCCTGTGATTCGTTAGGCTGTCTTAAGCGTTCAAAAACGCGCTGGTGCTTTTTTTAAGGTTTTCTGGTAAAGGCTTTGCGTTGATCGGCTCTCTTTGCAAGCGAAGATTCATATTTGCTCTCCTAATGCTGTTTAGAATCATCGCTGAATTCCAGAAAAAAAAAAAATTCTTACTTTCATAAAATGAATGCAAATGCCAGTGACTTGTGTGAGTCGGCAGAATCTTGGAGACGGGGACTGGAGAAGCTTTCCTAAGTTGTAGTCATTAAATTTCCTTTTTTAATGTTGGAGGCAACTCATAATTATTTTTTAAAAAGACACTGATGACATATACCATATCCAGTGATTAAATTATTAACAGTTCGTAAATGGTTGAGGTGACGACAGCAGAAGTGACAGCAGTGCATAACTAATGAACATCGTGCGTTTTATACAAAGTGAGAATTACATTGGTGAAGTGTAACCTAATTTAATTTTTGTGTTGTTTATAAAGATAGTACATTAGAACACTCAAGAATTATGTTTTCCACTTAGAGTCGCATATGTTTAAAGTCTTTTTAAAGTTGATTATTTCTTTCCTGATGAATTTCTATTTACTGGGACACATATTCTGAGAAGTTTTATCTTTTATAGTTTTGTATAGAAGGGAAATTTCTGATTTTTGAGAAATAAAGGTTTTGTGTTATTTGTTTAAATGTGATGTCAGGTTGTTAGGCATGATCATGCTGACCTGTATATGCTCTGCTGTGTGATTTTTTTTTTTCAAAGTTACTGTTTACTTACATCTAGTGGGATTGTGTTTGCCGTTCCGTTTCGTTCTCATAACCCTGCTTGGTAAATAGCTTCAATTTATAGATGTGTAAGCTAAGACTCAAATGTTAAGTAACTTTTAACCCTTACTGAAGAACTAAGGAGGGAGCCGAATTTGAATCTAGGACCTTCTGATTATAAAAATTCTTGTTCAAAGAACGTTAGTACCAGTGTTAGTGTGCAGTGTTGGAAATAACTTCTGTTCCTGAGACACTCCCCAATCCCTCAGAGGTAATTACATTCTTACATGTGTTAGGTATAGTTCTCCGAAGTTAGTAAATCCCTGAATTTCAGTCTTCAAGGTGTTTATGGTTTGTGAAAAATGAACCACACAGACTAAGCAGCTTAACTTTCCAGTTAATGGCAAAGCAGGATTGTGTCTTGACATTCAGTATATCGGTATTAACTTTGAGTGCATGGTATTTGTGTATGTTCTCAGTTAACAGTAAAAAAGGCTCCCAGTGGACTCACCTTCCAAAGGTAACCACTGTCATCAGTTTTCATTTGTATGCCACAGATACTTTATGCAAGAGTATTAAACATATATTAGAGCCCTCCTTTAAAAAAAATACAAAAACATATATGTATATCATTGTTTAAGGCCACACAAAATTCTGTTATATGGCTGTATTTTGTTAAAAGTCGCTAAGTAGCAGCTAGGTAAGTTATTTCTAATATTTTGCTGTTAAAATTCATGCTGGCAGGGCAACACAGTATTGCAGTTAGAGATGTGGGCTCTGAAATTTAAGTTCCCACTTGAATTCTATGCTAGCAACCTTTGGCACATTGTCCTCTCCTTTTCTCCCTTTTCCGGTCTGGGTGAGATTTTTAAGATTTTTTTGTTCTTATAAATATTTTACACCTCCCAAGTATATCTTTGGCATTGTACTTGAAGTACATTTTCTGGTTTAAAGGTATCAGTGTTTGAGGTTTTCATAAGATGCTGGCAAATTGTCCTTCAAAGAGGTCATACCAATTTATACAACCATTGTCCTGCCTTGTTTTCTAACAGTGAAATATCATAATTCATACTGTAAAAACATGAAATTACTTTTGGGGATATTGAGAAAAGTTTGCTGCTTTAGGGGAAAAAAAAAGAGAAATCACGAAATTGCTCATCTATGCTCTGGTACCAAATGCCGGCGTTATGCTAAGATCTTTTGCAAAGGATTAACAGAGATATACAGAAATTCAAAATCTACAGATATTAATCAACTTCTTTTCCTAAGATTGGTTAAAGGATAGTGATACTAAGGAAAAAGATTGTTTTGAAGCAATGATTACACTTTCTCCATATTTAGATATAAGGCAGTACTTGAGCCACCACTGTTCTTCAGGCTTCCTTTAGTTATTAGGGTGATTTCCTCTTGCTAATTGTTTCCCAGAATAATTTTAGCACCACTCTACTTTAGTTACCCCCATCCCATGCCAAGAAAGCATCTATTTAGGAATCTCTGCCTCCACATAGCTGGGATATTTTAGGCATGGTACTTTGACTAGGAGCTTAAGTCCTGGCCATGAGCTACTAACACCTGTTGAAAAGAGCCAGTATTAATTTCTAAAATCTCTAGAATTTTTTACATGTGTCAATTATGAGATCACTTGGTGTATCTCATTTCCTTATTCATTAAGTACGTATTTAGTAGTTGACATGCAGTGGGCAACATTCTAAGAGCTAAATATTAAGGAGATTTTTTTTTTTAATACAGCTATCTTCTGCAGTGAAACTTAGGACATCTTGTGTATGACAGTGGCTGTGTTTCTAAGAACAGACTGCCATTTTGAATTTCTACAAAATCCTGTAGACTTTATAGGGCTGTAGATGGAGCTTAATTTTCATACTAATAAATGTTTAGGCTTAAAGTAAAAGCACTGCTTTGCAACATAGATTTTTTGGTTATGGGAAGCATATTTTGAACTATAAAATACTGCTGAGCAGGATTTAATTCTTCTACCTTAGAGTATTTAATTTAATTCTTCTACCTTAGAGTATTTGATATGAATTCTTCCTAGTTTCATATTCCTTAGTTCTTTTCTTCACTTCACATTTGAGAGAAAGAGTTCACAACATTGAACAATTGATGAAGTCTGGGTTTTTTTCCCCCCTTTGGAGACAATTTTTCTTGTGTAAATTAGAGATCTCCTGGGAGCATCTGGTTCAGCAAATGAGAATTTCAGGACCCTTTGCCATTAAGGGAGAGGAGGCAAACCTGATTGAATTACTTTTGCACCACCACCCTCCACCCTTTCAGACTTTTTTGACAGACATGAAGTCTCTTGCCTATGATATGTTTAACTAATAAATATTTTCTATATACATCACTGGAAAGAATGGACACAGTTCTTAATTCACAGTAAAGTAAGCAAAGTCTCATTTTAAAATTTAAAGTCTCTCTATAAAAACATGAAAATTACCATTTATTTACTTTGGATTTTTTTTAAGCTAATTCAAAAAGGAATTTTTATTCTAACTAGCAGTGTATAAACGTTGATACTTCTGTATATCCTTATTGGACTTTGGTGTTGTCATTACTTTTTATTTCAGGTCTTATGATAGATGTGCAGTGATTTCTCATGGGTCTAAATTTGCATTTTCTTAATGACTGGTGATGATGAGCATCTTTTCTTGTTCTTATTTGCCATTGTTAAATCCTTTTCTGTGAAATTTCTTTTGCCTGTTTCCTAATTAGACTTTTTTACTTGAGTTTTTAGCATTCTTTGTTCTGGATCCAAGTCCCTGTCAGATACATCATTTTTAATTTTTCCCCCATTTTGTACCTTATCTTTACATTTTCAGCGCTTTCCTATAACAAAATTTCCTTATTTGGGTGTTTTTTTTCCTTTATGGGACATGTTTTTAGTGCTCATCTGAAAAAACTTACTGGGATGCCTGGCTAGCTCAGTCAGTTAAGCCTCCGCCTAGGTCTTGATGGGGGGGGGGGGCTACCCAGCAAGGAGTCTGCTCCCCTCCCTGTTCGAGCGCTCTAGTGTTCTCACTCTCTAATTCTCTCTCTCTCAAAAAAAAGTGTGTGTGTATATATATACACCAAGCTTTAGGTATACCAAAGGTTTTTCCCTCTGTTTTTTTCTGAAAATTATAAACTTTTACATTTAAGTCTGTGATTTATTTTGAGTTACTTTTTATATAATGTGTGAGGTTTGGATCAGGATTCCTTTTTTTTTTTCCCCCACCTGTGGATGATGTCCAGTCACCCAAGCATTATTTGTTGAAAAAACTATCCTTTCCCCTTTGTCAAGCTTCTTCATCTTCGTGAAAAATCAGTTGGACTTAAGTGGATTTCTGGGTTCCCTATCCTATTGTATTGATCTGTTTCTTTTTCTGTCTGCCATACAGTGTTGGCTATTGTAGCTATGTAAATCTTGAAATTGGTTAGACAAATTCATCCCAATTCTTTAAAAAAAAAAAAAAAAGCTATTCTCATTCCTTTGCTTTTTCATATAAATTTTAGAAACATCTTGTGAATAGCTGTAAGAAAACTCACTAGGATTTTGATAGGTGTTAAAGTTTCTTTTAAAACTAAACATACACTTATCATACTACCCAGCAGTCAAAGGTCAGGACATTCGTCCCAGAGAAATGAAAACTCTGTTCACTAAAATTCTGTATACACAGATATTTATAGCAGCTTTATTTGAAACCTCCTCAAACTAGAAGTAACCAAATATCCTTTAGTAAATGATTGACAAAGCAAATGGTGGTATACCCATCTCATGGAATGCTACTCTGTGATAAAAAGGAGCATACTACTGATGCTTGAAATCATTTGGGTGGATCTCAAAGAGTGTTAGATGGTTGGATCCAAAAGGTCACATACTCTATGATTCCATTTATATAACATTTTCAAAATGACAAAATTAGAGATAAAAACAGAGTGTTGGTTGGTGAGGCTTAGGAATGGTAGAGAGGAAGGAATGGGTGTGACAATTTAAAAGGATGGGAGAGGGAGAGCTTTGTATTGATAAATTAGTTTTGCATTTTATTTGCTTACGATGTTGGTTACACAAATATGCACATGTGATAAAATGGCATAGAATTATGTATACACATTGTACCAACGTCACTGGCCTGGTTTTGATACTGTATGTAAGATGTCACCATCGGGGGGAAAGTAGTTAAAGGGTAAGTGGGACCTCTCAGTACTATTTCTGGGACTCCTGCAAATCTATAATTATATCAAGGTCAAAAATGTTTTAAAAATGTTTAAGTACTTCTCATGTGGTATGGATGTGCTTGAGTTTATTTATGTAAAAATATGACATACATCTTCTAGTTCTGGGCATTTTAGAAAGAAATTCATCTGGCAGAATAGATTTTTTTAATCTTCTGTGAAAGAAGGAAAATAAATAATATAAGGGAACTGTTGGGGCGCCTGGGTGGCTCAGTGGGTTAAAGCCTCTGCCTTCTACTGGGGTCATATTCTCAGGGTCCTGGAATCGAGCCCCGCATTGGGGGGCTCTGCTCGGCGGGGAGCCTGCTTCCTTCTCTCTGTCTGCTTGTCTCTCTGCCTGCTTGTGATCTCTGTCAAGTAAATAAATAAAATCTTAAAAAATAATAATAATAATGATATAAGGGAATTATCAACACGGGAAATATAGGAAACATGCACAGTTAAAGCTGGAGTTTTTAAGCTGCTTTTTTTTTTCCTTTATGTATTTATAACATAGCTTACTGAAAGAAAAATAATATGTGAATAACAATTATATTTCTACTAAGGCTATTTTAGTCATAAGATAAATATTACAGTGTGTCATTGTCCTGAATATAGTATTTAAATTGTAACTGGACAAGTGCTTTTCAAGTTTCTGAGTTGGGAAAACTATACATAAAATAGCTTTTAAGCCTCAGTTTTTCTAACTAGTCACCTGTAAAATGGAGGCAACCCGCCTTCTTATCTTTATTTGGTACAATATGAATGTGTATTATCACAGTGCTTGTCATGAGATAGTAGTTACTGTATAAAGCATCTAGGTGAGTATCAGTTGTTAATGGGGTTCTTAAAAAAATGGAAATTTACACATTAATATCTGTTCCTGAGTGTTTTTCTTCTTTGACATAGTTTTCTTGCCATGAACAATGTATTATCTAGCTTTTGGCCACAGTCAGACTCCACAGTCAGTAATCAAGATAGGAATGGAATGAACACTTGATGGAACTTCAGAATGAGCAAGAATTGTCTGGTGACAATTTTTACTAAAAAACTAAACAAAATCCTGGCACTTTTATTTGGAGTATAGAAATGGTTTGGCTCCTGTGCCCCTTTTCCCTTCAGCTCTTTATATTTTGAGGTTTTTTTCCTTCCCCTCTCAAAACTAAGCAGTCGGTTCTTTTAAATGTGTATTGTACTTTACTCAAACCTTTCAAAGTTCTTATATTTAAAAGAATTGGAAACTTTTATTTTCAGATTTCTTACATGTCTTGATAAATCTTTGTTTTCACATGGTATTTATATTAACTCTTTTTCCCTTTCAGGTTTCCTCCTGTTTCATAATCAGCCGGAACAATGTTCTACGCACATTTTGTCCTGAGTAAGAGAGGGCCTCTGGCCAAAATTTGGCTAGCGGCCCATTGGGATAAGAAGCTAACCAAAGCCCATGTGTTTGAGTGTAATTTAGAGAGCAGTGTGGAGAGTATCATCTCACCAAAGGTATGTTTGATATTGATACTTTTTATTCAGTTTGTTGATTGTTTACTGATATGTAAAATAGAATTCTGTAAAATTAGGTTAACATCTGTGTATATTGGAGGCAAAGAAAAATTTGTAGATTATCCATAGTTCCAGTTTGATACTCTGTTCCCTTTAAAAATTCTGTAAGTGCACTGATACTTTCATTTGCCAGTTTTCATGGTAGCTAAGTATGAGGTCAGGCAGTACCCAGATATTTTATATTTGTCTTTCTAGATGTTTTCGTACTAAAATATGTATGTAAGTGTTTCTAATTTGGGAATTTAAAAAATATTCAAAGAAAGGATCCATTAATTGGGAAAGGTTGTAGGGATCAAGATCTAATTATCTTATCCATCTGGTAAATAGTGTCCATAATGCTTGTTCTTCCTCAGCTCCATAGGCCTGCTTGCTCAAAAATACCCAGATTTTTTCTGTTTCTTGAAGATAATCCAACTTTTCCCTGTCTCAGAACTTTTATACTTGCTGTGCTCTTCTCCTAAATATTTAATTACTGTCTCCCACTAGAATGGAGGCCTCATGAACGACCTTACCTTATCTACCTTTCTTACTGCTTTGTACCTAGAGGAGCTTTTACTGACATCCTCTGAAACTCTTCTGAAGCGGTGGTTTTTTCACCCTTGAATTTCACAAATAGTAAACCAGGGTTTTTGTATTGCCAAGAAGGGACTTTAGAACACACAATTACATCTATTAACATCATTAGCACTTCATTGAAAAGCAGATAAATTGACTTCAAAAGTGTGTAAGGACTAATCTCAAAGGAAAAGTCCTTAAATATGATTTTATAGAAATATCTGTGTTTTAATGGTCCTTTCTTGGACTTTGTATTAACACACAATCACACCCATTGTCCTTTTGAGAAAATGTTCCAGATCACAGCTGTCTGGACCAGCATTGTGAGCTACTCTTAGATTTGGCAGTTTGGATGCTGCCGGTTGCCATAGTGTGTTAAATAAGAGTAATTCTTGATTGCTGAAAGAGCAAGAGGATCTCAAAGGAATAAAGCTGGGATCTAGACAAGACTTTTTCAGAAAGTTATGTGGGAAAGGAGATGTTTTAAGTGAAAAAGTGAAAGTTTGTATTTTTAATTAGAGCTAAATTATAAAATTTCCATCTCTCTGGAATTTTGGCTGGTTTTAGAGTTAGAGTTGATGGAATTTGTTACTAAAGACATTTCTATCATGTTAAAATTTCTAAGACAATATTAAAATCTTTACAAACCAGAAAATAGGAAATCTCTACTCCTACAACTTAGAGAAACCTTTAGGGTTTTGGTATGGCTTCTAAAACGTGTCCATGTTTTTTACACGTAATTTTTCTCCTTATTCTATGTATACACAACTCCATTATACATTTTATAACAAGTCTCTGTTCAGGAAAACTTCTGCTCATAGCTTTATCATCATTTTTGATATTGCATTATACAGTGTCCTCGTCTCTTATCCACAGAATTTAAATGCAGAAAACAAAACGGGAACAAACTTGACAAAAATTGAAGTGAGGTCACTTGTATATTCATATATTCAGTATAGAACCACTAGTGGATATGATTATTAGAAACTGCTTTAAATAGATGCTACCTGTAGTGTCTTAATATATATTATATGTGCTGCGTTATCTTTATGACCAAGAGACTCTGAATTCCAAAACACCTAAGATTTAAGATAAAGGATTATGGATCTGTAATTCATTGTTCTGATTGTACATGATTTATTTTACCAGTCTCTTCTTTGGATAATCTTTTTTTTTTTTTTCCATAATTTCTTGAATTTTCATTCCTCTGACCCTGTACAGTGTATTAAAATATACAAAAGAAAAAATACATACAAAAGATTTCTTTAGGTAGTAGAACAACAGGTTTATTTTTGTCTTCTTAAAAAATAACCATTGAGTAAATACTGCTTGCAAATATTTTGTTCACATCTGTGTCTTTCTTGACTTAATCTTTATGTGAGATTAGAATACATCAAAACCAGTATTGTATAGAGAAGCTTCATGTTCAGTGATCTTTTGTTCATATCTGTAAGTTTTCCCTTAATGTTGATGTTTAGGAACATAATCATTCGTAGTTTGCTGCATAGGGAGATAGTGCCAGTTTGCACTGCTCGTCAAATTGTATGAGAGTATGAGGTTTTCTACTTTTTATAGGTATGCTTACTGAGGTAAGTAAATGGAAAAAGGAGAGGTTGAGCTGTTTTCTTGAAATTAATATGTGCAACTAATCTTTAACATCTATAAACATATTGAGGGTGATTTGGCTTAAAAGGATAACAGATTTTTTTAGTATGTGCAGAGTATTTTGTACTCTGTCAGGGAGGCTATAAAAGAGTACAAGACAATCTGATAATAAGGTATGTATGAATAGCCACAAAGCACGGCATGCAGTTCTGGAATAACGTAAAAGACTGGACTGTGTGAGAGAGAAAGAATAACTTACGTTTTAAAAACCATTTCTAGGGGCGCCTGGGTGGCTCAGTGGGTTAAGCCGCTGCCTTCAGCTCAGGTCATGATCTCAGGGTCCTGGGATCGAGTCCTGCATCGGGCTCTCTGCTCGGCAGGGAGCCTGCTTCCCTCTCTGTCTCTCTCTGCCTGCCTCTCCATCTACTTGTGATTTCTCTCTGTCAAATAAATAAATAAAATCTTTAAAAAAAAAATTTCTAAGTGGGTTATTTGATTGATCTTGTTTTATTTTAGTAGACTATAAAGATAACCTCCACAGAGTGAACGGACTTGAAAATTTCTAATGTTTGTTCTTGATATGCAGTTCTTGTTGTGGGTGAATATCGGTTTAGTTGTTTCCAGCAAGTGTCAGATACATAGCTCAGTTGCAGCTGCTTGTGTTCTGCCCCTTCTACCCCCACCCCTCTGCTGGAACAGCCACTGGTTACCTCTGTAGAGCTTTCTCTGCATATATATAGCCCGTGTTCCTTATTACATCTACACTCTTAACATGAGCTAGCTCAACAGATATGGCATACTTCATTTTACCTACTCAATTCTGAACCAAACTAATATACAGGGTAAGTTTTTACCCATATTCCACCTTTTCTCATAGTTGTTAATCCTTTACAAGATAATTGCATGCAAAGGGTTTTGAACCACCCCCATTCTTTCTTAAGTGAAGGTGTCAGTATTTTAAATTTCCTAAGACCACATCATAAAAGTAGATTCTCTTTTTCCATGAGGTGCAATATTTTAATTGGGTATTTTCATATCAAGGATTTTTCATATGATAAGTCCTAGATTTGGTCACAAGTTTGTAATTTTAGATACCTAAGAATTTATAGCAGTAAATTTCATAATTTGTTTTTTAAGTCATGTGAATTTTTCCATAAATGTAGAGCCTGAGAGTCATTACAGATAGAATCCTAGGCTGCTGTAGACAGACATATAACTTAAAAATATACTGTTTCATTTTTTAAGTCACATAATGTATTAATCATAACTTAAGCAAACGATTAACAGCTTTATTTGCTACTTCAGAAATTGAGGACTCTGTGGTAAATGATCTAGGGAAGTTTGAGTTCATGTTGTCTTGTTCTCAAAAAATTTTTTGAGTTATATTTTGGATATATAATTTTGAATCATTCTGAACTTTGAGTTCATTGTGTTGAGGAGTGAATCATTCTGTTTTTTGATTTTTGAATCATTCTGTTTAGATTCTGTATTTACTTTTCTTTCTTTTTCCAACTACTATATCTCATCCCACACAGTGGCTCTCACATAAGTGCTGAATGAAATCTACCTTAAAAAAAAAAAAAGGAAAAAACAGGCTGAAGAGTATATTTTCTTGTGAAAAAAGATGGGCTACCATTAGCCCTTATTAGTTTGCCTTCCAGTCAACTAATAAAACTCGGTGAAAAATGGCTTAAGCAATAAGGAAATTAACAGTCTTACTTAACTAGAAGTGTAGAAATAGGGAGATTTAGGATTATTCGAGCAGTTCAATGATGTCATTCATCTAAGGACTCAACCAGTTTTGTGTTTTTTTTCTTTTTAAAGATTCATTTATTTATTTTGCTCAGGAGGTGGGGGCAGAGGAAGAGGGAGAGAGTGCCAAGCAGACTCCACACTGAGCACAGAGCCCAATGCAGGGCTCAGTCTCATGACTGAGATCGTGACTTGAGCTGAAACCAGAAGTTGGGTACCCAGCTGACTGAGCCACCCAGGCACCCTCAGACTCACTAATCTTATGTTGGTTTCTTGTCCTTGTACTTAGGCCTCACGACTACAAGCGGCTTCAAACCCCACCTGCTCACAACACAAAAAGGGAGAAGAAAGAGGCAGGCATTCTTTTATTGGGAAAATCTTTCTCAGAAACTGACCTACTTCGCTCTTCTTTCTTGTTGGTTGAGAACTGGGCTTTGTGCCCGCTCAAGAAGCATTAGCAAAGAAGAATGAGTCAGTTCTTCAATGCTGGGGACAATCATTTCCCAACAAAATCAGAGTTCAGTTAGCCAGCAAGGAGCAACAGTTATGGGGTAGCAACCAGAGTGTTCCATGTTCCTTCATGTGCTTATGACAGCAGTCTGTGGAGTACCTTACAACCTGCTTCATAGCTGCCTTCATATCTGTGTTAACTGGTGAATTACTACCATCTGTTCTTTGTGGATATTGAAGATTTACTGGTGAAGGCATAAATAAAATAAAATACAAGTGATTATAAGGAAATGTCAAATAAATGATTAAAAGTGTAAAGAGAGAAAGTAAAAGCTACCTATAAATGCTCAGAGTACAAGCTTTTGAAGTATGATATCTATAAAACCAAGAAAAAACTTTATAAATTAGATTAATATTAATGTTTTGCTCATAGGTGAAGATGGCACTCCGAACATCAGGACATCTCTTACTGGGAGTAGTTCGAATCTATCACAGAAAAGCCAAATACCTCCTCGCAGACTGTAATGAAGCATTCATCAAAATAAAAATGGCTTTTCGGCCAGGTATTGTTGACTTTTTTTTTTTTTTTTAACTTTGGAGTTTTATGTAGTGTGAAAACCTGCAAAGCGTATGTTCTAGATACATTCATTTTAATTGTAGAACAAGGAACCCTTCAAAAATAGGGCAAGGCTTGGAGAGGCAGTGGGTCAAGGGAAGAAGTGCACATTTTTCATGCATTTGGAATTATGACACTCTACTCTTTTTTAACCCCTTTTCGTTAGTTTTTGCAGAACAGAGTTGAAATATTGAAAACTAATTGTTACATGATTTTTTAAAAATGTAGCTCCAAAAAGAAAAATCTTGGGATTTAAATTTTTTTCCTGGATAATTTTAGCATATTCTTAAAATTCACTTTCAACCTGAGAGTTTTATTAAATGTTCTCTGTAGTTTTTTGCTGTTTTATCGTAGGTCATGATTGATTCTAAAGCTGAACTCTTTAAGAGCCAGATTTCCATAGATAGTAACTATGGTTTTTATTTGAATTCATGTTTCACTTCATAATTTTTTAATAAGCACTGATGAGATTTTATTGTAGTTAATCAGTGTATAGGAGAGATGCCTTTTAAGGTAGTTCCTGCTGCGGTTGTATTTTAGTACTATAATATGTGAACAGTGAATCCTTTGAGATCTAAGATCTTATTTAAAATAATAGTTGTACAGATGGCTAACAGACACATGAAAAGATGGTCAATATCACTCATCAGGGAAATACAGATCAAAACTACAATGAGATATCACTTCACACATGTCAGAATGGCTAGAATTAACAACATGGGAAATAACAGATGTTAGTGAGGATGTGGAGAAAGGGGAACCCTCGTACACTGTTGGTGGGAATGCAAACTGGTGCAGCCACTTTGAAGAACAGTGTGGAGGTTCCTCAAAAAAATTAAAACTAGAACTATCTTATGATCCAGCAATTGCACTACTAGGAATTTACCAAAAGGATACTAAAACACTAATTCAGAGGGGCACATGCACCCCAGTATTTATAGCGGCATCATCTATAATAGCCAATTATGGAAAGAGCCCAAGTCCATTGACTGATGAATGGATGAGGATGACGTGAGGTGTGTGTATACGTACACACATATACATATGTGTACATACACGATGAAGTATTACTCAGCCATCAAAAAGAATGAAATCTTGCCATTTGCAGTGATGTGGATGGTGCTAGAGTGTTAGCTTACGCTCAGCAAAGTAAGTCAGAGAAGGGCAAATACCGTATGTGTCACTCATGTGAAATTTAAATAAAACAGATGAACAGAGGGGATAGGAAAAAAAAGAGGGAGGCAAACCGTAAGAGACTCTTAATTATAGAGAACGAAGTGAGGCTTGCTGGATGGGAGGTGGGGGTGGGGGTAGGCTAAATGGGTGATGGTTATTAAGGTGGGCACTCGTTTAGATGTAAGTGTTAAATATAAGTGATGAATCACTAAATTCTACTCCTAAAACTAATACTAAACTATATATTAACTAACCAGAATTTAAATAAAAACTTGAAACAAAACAAAAACCAAAGATGTTTAGGCAGCTGTGGTACTCCAATGATTTCTGACCTGTGGCTACTAACTCCATTTTGCTTAAATAACCATGCTTTTTGTCTTTCAAAGCAAAGCATTTTTAGTATAGACCACTTGAAGAATATAGAGAAATAAAACAGTGCAGTCCTGCTTATCCTAAAGTAAACAACTCCTCTTTAACATGGAGAGTGCTCCTTTGCAGTCATTCGTCGTCTTACAGATTTCATGTTATTGAGAAAACGGTCATTAATATTTTTTTGTTGATACATCCTTTTAAAGACATCACTTTAATGCCTAGGTAGTGCTTTGACTTTGTTGTTGAAAAGTAGATAGTTTGGCTTATGATTATAGAAAAACAGAAGTACTTGTCTTTCAGTGGTACGTTGTGTATATATATTATCAGTCTTTCTAGACTATAAATGTACTGACTTTACCTTCCTTTGATCTCTGGATAATCTCTGCTCTAACTGCTAGACCTTCAAGCTTACCATTTCTTTTCCAGGTGTTGTTGACCTGCCTGAGGAAAATCGAGAAGCTGCTTACAATGCTATTACCTTACCTGAAGAATTTCATGACTTTGATCAGCCACTGCCTGACTTAGAGTATGTTCCTCCTCCCTCTTTTAATTGTTTACTTGGTCTACAAATAACGTTACTTGCATCAAACATATAGTTTTCCTTGAAATATTTTAGCATCAAGTTAACAGGTTTAAATGCATAAACTTTCAAATAGGATAGTGTATTCATATGGAACATATAACTTAGAATTGTTTTTTCTGTAAGAAAGTTGTGTCGATAGCAACTTTAACAAAGCTAAGATAGGAGAATTCTGATATTCTTAGGCCAAAGCTTGTATAAACTAAACAGTTTTCCAGGTATGTGCTTTATATAATGAAATCAGCGAACATGAACTAACTACTGGTTATCATTTTCCCAGGTTATACTCAGCCATAATTTCTCGTTTTTCGTTTTTTTTTTTTAAGTAAACATAAGAGATAACTCTTTGAAGAGCAAGAAAAGGTCATTGTCACCACATAAATTTAAGAGGGGAAAGTTGTACAGAGAAGGCCATTATAGCAGAATAGTGTGTTTCCCTTTTCTTAAGTCTTCAAAACTCAGCTGTCTTTGTATGACAGGGAATGTGCCTGTAATTTCCTGTGATTTAGTAGCACATCTGACAACTAAGAAACCCTCTATACCAGGCTCCCCCCCCCTTTTTTTTTTTTGAGAAATTTCTCTGCTTCTTAAAATGATCTATGACTCCTATTTATTATTTATTTTGATACGTGTGTGTGTTATTGTAGGTGCTATCTAGCTGCTTTCCTCCCCCCCCCCCCCCAATACAGTTTTTAAAAGTTTTCATCATGGAAATTTAACAGCTAAAAAGTAGATTAGTGTTAGGAACCCCATGTACTGATCACCCAATTTGTTTAATTACCAATATGTTGCCAGTTTTATTTCATACGTATTTCCACAACTCACCTTCCAACTCCCACTGGATTATCTTAAAGAATAGATATCTTACTTTCTTTGTAAATACTTCGGTATCTATTTTGAAAGAATTTTCTAAATCTATCCATAATAACAGCCCATCTTTAAAATAAGTTACAATAATTCCTTAATGTACTATTCAGTCAGCATTCAGATATCCCCAATTGACACACAAGCCTTTTTTTTCTTCAGTTTGTTTAAATTAGAATCTCTATAAATTCTCCAAACTGTATTTGGTTGATATGTCTCAGAAGTCTCTCATACTTTCACTTGCCATTTATGTTCTCAATTTGGCCAATGATAATTCCACATTGTTGCTTAATATTACATGACTTGTATTTAATATTTTTAAACAGTATGAGATTAATTTGTTAGAGGAAGAAACTGTCTCAGAAAAGCTGGGTAACCAGCGTTTACACCACGACCCTGATGAAAACCCATACCTACCTAGACAGTGCATTTTTAAGTTTTTCCTGTGTATACCATATTACCTAGGTAGTGATTTCAAATATTAAGGCTTATAAACCATGATGACTTTTGTATGTATGTTTTTTCCTTGTAGAGAGAATTAGGATTTTTTTTTCTATATACATTGCAGTGAAATTTGAGATGAAAATGTATTTGAAATTCTTTTAAAGTGACATCGATGTGGCCCAGCAGTTCAGCCTGAACCAGAGTAGAGTGGAAGAAATAACCATGCGAGAAGAAGTTGGGAACATCAGTATTCTACAAGAAAATGATTTTGGTAATAGAGAAACAGATTACTAGCCACTAGCTAGTAATGTTAGAATTATGTTGCAGCACAACTAGTGATTTGAAAAAGAAAACCCAGACATATGTTACATTCATTGATGACAGAAGGACAAAATTTCATCTCATGCTTTTTCATCAAGAAAAGAATTTGCCTTCCTACCAGTATATTAAGCATCAGTCATTTCCGTTGATGCACCAAACTTGAGTTTATTCTTTGCCTATTCCTGCTTCCCGTATAGTGATAGATCCTATATATGGATCTGTGTGAAAAGTCCCAAGTCTGAAGTAATGCCCCCCCCCTTTTTTTTAAAGATTTTATTTATTTGACACAAAGAGAGAGATCACAAGTAGGCAGAGAGGCAGGCAGAGAGAGAGGGGAAAGCAGGCTCCCCGCTGAGCAGAGAGCCCGACATGGGGCTCGATCCCAGGACCCTGAGATCATGACCTGAGCCGAAGGCAGTGGCTTAACCCATTGAGCCACTCAGGCGCCCCAGTAATGCCCATTTTTAAACTAATCACTTGGCAACAATTTTAGTATGTACCTACCTTTTTTTTTGTTTTTTTAAGGTTTTATTTGTGAGAGTGGGCTGGGATGAGGTGGGGTGGGTTGGGGTGCAGAGGGTGCCTCACACAGGGCTGATCCCAGGACTCTGGGATCACGACCTGAGCCGAAGGCAGATGCTTGACTGAGCTACCCAAGTGCCCCATCTACTTCTTGAACAGTGTTTAAAACAGGTAGCCAAATTGTTTTCTTGATGAAAACACATAACGAGGTTTAAGTCTGAATGTTTATGCAATGTAACTTATAGACATATTTAAATTTACTTAATATATTTAGGATAGCCTAAATTTTAGTCCTATGTTTGAATGGGCTAGTCATGCCCCAGAATCAGTTTATAAAATACAGATGCCATGGGTTTAGAGTTTTGAACTGGATGTTTTAATACTCAAAGGTAAATAAGGTTTCAGTTAGCAAATGTGACATTCCAATTATAATCATTAGCTGTTTTCTTTCATGACATGTTTTTTCACTAACAACTAAAATTTGTTCAGGTGACTTTGGAATGGATGATCGTGAGATCATGAGAGAAGGAAGTGCTTTTGAGGATGATGACATGTTAGTGAGCACTAGCGCTTCTAACCTTCTGTTAGAGCCTGAGCAGAGCACCAGCAATCTGAACGAGAAAATTAATCATTTAGAATATGAAGACCAATATAAAGATGACAATTTTGGAGAAGGAAATGATGGTGGTATATTAGGTAGGTGACAACAAGGTGATTATTCTAACATTTCTTTGTTCATTTGTGGTGTTTAAGAGAAGTCATGAATTCTGGGTTGTAAGCAGCTCTTCAGGTATACATGTGTGGATTGTGACTGGTTGATTTCATTCAAGTTCTCATGCAGCTGGAGCCTAAAAATGTTACGACTTTATTGCATTTTGGTAAAGGTGCTTGTCTCAGAGTTTTAAGTTTTACTAGTTCTTAAACTGCTCCATTTGTGTTTGATACCATATATTAAATATTTTAAATAGAGATGTGAGCTAGAAAATAGAATTTTTTTTTCCTATACCATTATACTTTTGTATGCTACCTTGAAGGAAAACACAAGCTGAATACAAATTTTTAGCATTTCTTCTTCAAAGTTCTAACTAAATTTTATTTCCTATTTCAGATGACAAGCTTATAAGTAATAATGATGGTGGTATCTTTGACGATCCCCCTGCCCTGTCTGAGGCAGGTGTGATGTTGCCAGAACAGCCGGCGCATGATGATATGGACGAGGATGATAATGTATCAAGTAAGCGCCTCCTTGTTGGGTGATGTAAGCATGATTGTGTGCAACTAGAAAGGTACTGAGTGTAGAAGACCAAAACTGAAAGTTCAGCTCTTAGTGAATTATAAATCTCCTTAAATACAGCGCTTAGGAACATTCTGATTCTTTTCGATGTTTAACCCTGCACCGCTCCCCCTTTTTTAGCCAATAGGTTCACCTTTTAAGGGCCTCCTTCATAATTAGAAAATGTTTGTTACTGGTACCACTGTGTTTTCTTTATTTCTCAGAGGGTTTTTCCCCATTTGTAGGATATGTATTAAGTATACATGCCTTTTTTAACCAAATTTCTGTTTTTATAGTGGGTGGGCCTGATAGTCCTGATTCAGTGGATCCTGTTGAACCGATGCCAACTATGACTGATCAGACAACACTTGTTCCAAATGAGGAAGAAGCCTTTGCTCTGGAACCTATTGATATCACTGGTGAGCAAGCATACTTTTTGACTTGTAAAATTCAGAACAAAAGGTCTTAATTCTGGCTCTTCTCTATTCTCTACTCTTGTTTTAGATAGATCGCCAAGCTTCTTTCTCCTTTGTCAGTCATATGTTATAGAGTCTTCAGTTACAATCTAAGTATCTTAGAGAATACCTGTAGAAGTTGCTCTGAAATACAGAAGTATAGAACTAGGTTTTTTGCTGACCTTTATCTTAGTCTTTTGGAATTCCCAAAATAACAGGTCCCATGTGTAAAAATTAGAAAACATTACAGAACATTTTACAGTGAAGTACGAGATGGACTATTTGTTCCGAAGTTCTAGATTTTGTCTAATAGTTGGGCTACAATCTGGGAAAGCCTAAGAATATTTTTCTAACTGGAAATTTGATAGATTTTAAAATCAGTGTTATAATTCTTTTAGACATAGCAAAACATACTGGGGTGCTGCTTCTCATTTAAAGAAGCAAGATATGTAATTTAGATGTGAAACAAATTTCTAGATGGTTTATGGGTACAGAATACTTCTATTTCAGTTATATTTGAAATTAGAGTGTAATTCAAGATATAGTTAATACTTTTAAGTAGAACAAGACTACCTACCCTATTTAGAAACTAAATAACAATGAACAAGTCTTTACCCTCCTGGAACTTAAGTACTAATTAGTGAAGCATGGATAAGTAAATATGTACCATATTATGTAACAGATATTACAGAGAACGGTAAATGAGGCAGGATGGTGGATACATTGCACTGTTTAAAATAGGATGATCAGACTTTGGTGGCCGTTTTAAGAACGTTGACTTTCAGAGAAGGATGGGAACTCAGAAGCTGGAGGATAGAGGTTGGGCAGAGGCTGTCACTGAATAACGTCTTTACCTGAATATTTTATGCAGAAAAATCTTTGGGCGTAACATTTCTGACAGGATGAAATCTTGAGGAACTCTCTTGTATCTGAAGAAATTGAGATGATGCTACCTACTTAGCAGTTTTAGTAAGGATTAGAAATGAGTATACAGGAAGTAACTCGGATGGAGTTCCCCATCTGTCTAAGGGGCTGTGGACTTTTTTTCTTATCACTTAATCTGCTTGTCCAACTGTCATATATGAATTGTAACTTTTCCACTAAAAATCATGGTAACTGCAGCTGTTTATGGAGAACTTAGTATTTTACAACTTCTTTGTAAAGAAGAAATAAAGAAATAAGCAAGATGAAGTTAATTTTTCTCAGTGGTCACTCAGGTGTAAGAAGTCATAAAACCCAGGACTTTTACGCCCAAATCTGAATCAAGTGTGACATGTTTTATATTTACAGTATAAACTTACATGGGCAAAACATACTGGCTTTTACATTATTTTACTCATTTTTGCCCAAAGTTTGTATATATTCATTAATTCGGCAGATTTTTATATGCCAGCCTGTAGTCTACATGGAACTGCAGGAACATTAGTTAAAACGGACTCTCCCCTCTTAAAGCTTTTCTACCAGGTATACAGAAAAGCAGGGATACAATGAGACCAGGGGAAAATGACCTTACTTTCTTCTGTCATTCCAGTCAAAGAAACAAAAGCCAAGAGGAAGAGGAAGCTGATTGTTGACAGTGTCAAAGAGTTGGATAGTAAGACAATTAGAGCTCAACTTAGTGATTATTCTGATATTGTTACTACTTTGGATCTGGCACCACCCACCAAGAAATTGATGATGTGGAAAGAGACGGGGGGAGTGGAAAAACTCTTCTCCTTACCTGCTCAGCCTTTATGGAATAACAGACTACTGAAGGTAATACAGTTTGCAGATTTTTTTTTTCTATATACGTTTGGCCATTTTTTAAAACTATAAATATATAGTTTTATATATATATAATATATATATATATATATTATATATATATTTGACATATATAAATATGTCAAATATATTTAAAATATATTTGACATTTTTGATCAGGTATTCTCAACTATGTGTGGCACGTTTTTTAAATTAAATCACAGTATAAGATCCTGCTGATACTTGTATTTTTAAATGATGTTGAAGGATTTTTTTTTCTATACTAAAAAACCATTGAAGTTTTTAAATACTTACTCTCCCTTTTCAGCTTCTCTATAATGATTTACTCTACCATTGCCTTAGTGTATACTGTGCTTCAGGTCTGCAGTCTTTAGATCTTCCTTTCTAGAACGCTAAACTGTGAAGTGCTTCTCCTTTTTTCCACAATAAAGAATTCTCTGGCTTTATGAGAATCATTTTTCACCCATAAGCCCTCTTCTGCTCACTTTAAGTTCCAGACTATTTCAAAACAAGGTTCTGAAGTGAAAAACTGAGCGAAGCAGTCTATGAAACTTTTATTCTGAAGTTGAAATATGCATAGAAACAGGATTCTGCTGTAGACTTTATATGATTGTTCTTCTAATAAATAGTAATCATTTGGAAGAAATTCCTTAAACTATTTCTTTGACTCACTGATCTCATTGGAAGTAAATCAAAATGTGGAAAAAACCATTTTTGTGAAGACTTTCATTACATTGCTTGCAATTAAAAAAATTGAAAAATGTTTCAGATGTGAAATATACACCCATATAGGTAAGTGGATCTCCACTCTGGAATATTATGCAGTCATTAATTATTAAAAGTGATAGTTAACAAGATTTCCATACTATTAAGTGAAAAAACATGTAAAACTATTTCATACGATTCCATTAGATGGAGTTTTAAGTGTGTGAAGATGAAAATAAACTGCAAGAAAATTTAAAATTTTCATGTTCTCTTCAGGTTACAAGACAGTGGATAATTTCTTTTACTTTTGACTTCAGTGTGATTTACTTTTATAATTGAGGTTTGTTTTTTTTTTTAATAGCTCTTTACACGCTGTCTTACACCACTAGTACCAGAAGATCTTAGAAAAAGACGGAAAGGAGGAGAGGCTGATAATTTGGATGAATTTCTCAAAGAATTTGAAAATCCAGAGGTTCCCAGAGAGGACCAGCAGCAGCAGCACCAGCAGCGTGATGTTATCGGTGTGTTCTATTGGAAGAGTTCCCCGAGGAAGTTTAAATGAGCATTTGGCTAAGATTTACCTGTATATTGCCAGAGTAAGAGAAATCAGGAACAAAGGAGTATATTCAAATTTTCAGACAGGGAAGTAACTTGACTGCTTTGTTAAATAGAAAGCTTTCTGTTTTTGGAAAGGTTTAAAGATTAGGACTGGCTGAGTAATCTGCTAAGAGGATTATCCTGCATTAGATTACAGGTGGTAGAATTTTGCCCTTTTCCATCTTTTATGTGTTTTATTACAAATTGAGTAATCTTTGCAGAGGTAAAATTTTTATTTGGCCTCCTTCATTAGAGAAAGTACTTTTGTCTTAATGCATTAGTATTAAATTCTGAAATACTGTTAAAGACCATATAATTCACATCTCTTCATATGACTAATTGCAGATGAGCCCATTTTGGAAGAGCCAAGCCGCCTCCAGGAGTCCGTGATGGAGACCAGTAGGACCAACGTGGATGAGTCAGCCATGCCTCCACCACCTCCTCAGGGAGTCAAGCGAAAAGCAGGACAAATTGATCCAGAGCCTGTGATCCCTGTAAGTAAGCACATCAGTCATCAAGAATTTTACATCCCTTGTAATAGTATTATCTTAAGGAGCCCTTCTGAAATATTTTGGTTGAGGAAAAAAATTGACAAGGAATAGGTCCGGAGAGAAAGAATGGCAGCCAAGGATGTGAACACAGTTGTGCCCTGGGGGAGAAAACATATTCCAGGAGTTTGAGACTTCTTAGTCTTGTTTCAGGGTGGCCTCATAATGTGACCATCCTTGTCTAATTTGGAATCTTTGAGTCTAAACTTGGTTCCATTTTAGCGCAAGGTGAATCTGACAATTTTAGATAAAGATGAAAAACAATATAAGGAACCTGTTAATTTCTTCAAGCATGTCATGAACATAGATTATCAAACTTTCTAATTAACACCTAGTTCTTCTTTTTTTTTTTTTAAAGATTTTATTTATTTATTTGACAGACAAGGGACTACAAGTAGGCAGAGAGAGAGGAGAGAGGAAGGGAAGCAGGCTCCCTGCCGAGCAGAGAGCCTGATGCGGGGCTCCGTCCCAGGACCTGGGATCATGACCTGAGCTGAAGGCAGAGGCTTTAACCCACAGAGCCACCCAGGCACCCCCATCTAGTTCCTTTTTTAAAAATACTGGTTTTCCTTGTCAGCAAGATTGAAAATTTTTTCTCCAGTCTTAATGAGATAAAATTGAAATACAACATCATACTAGTTTATGGTGTACAACATAGTGATGATATTGTGGCATCATTTCACAACATGTGTATGTGTATAACATCTATCGCTTTACACATTACATTTTTTTTCTTGTGTTGAGAACTTTCAAGAACTATTCTTAGCAACTTTCAAGTATATGATATAGTATTAACTATAATCACCGTACCATGTATTAGATCCCCAGAATTTAGAAATGGAAGTATCTTTCTAACCCCTAGTAACCACTTCTGCACTCTGCTTTTGTGAGTTTTGCTTTTTTCTTTTTAAATTCTGTGTAAGTGGTACCATATATATTTGTCTCCTGTTTCACCTGTACTGCCTTCCAAGTCTATCTGTGTTGTCCCACTTGCTTATTATTTTTTACTCCTCTTGCCTTCGCTGTCAAATCCAAAAATCATTACCAACACTTATTTTGAGGAGCTTGCCTGTCCTAGTTGTTTTATGGTTTCAGGTCTTACATTTAAGTTTTTAATCCACTTTGGGTTGATTCTCATGTGTGGTGTAAGATAGTGGTCCAGTTTTCCCAGAACTATTATTGAAATAAGATTTCCCCACTGCATGGGTCGATTCCCCAGCTCTCTATTCTGTTGCAGGTTCCTGCAACATGAGACAGTTTTAGGCTACCTTACTGACTAAGCAGAATATACTTGTCAAATTGCTTAAAAAAAAAAAAAAAAGTAAAGCAACATCTGGCTACTTCATGCAGACTTTCTACCATGAAGTTCATTTAGGATCGGAAAACTAAACTACAAAGGAAGTAAGGTCTAGTGTAAGGCTTCCCAAATCTTCAATTTCTAGAATAACCTTGGGTTCTCGGTTCAGCCTCCATCAAGAGGTATAGGCTGAAGATTCCTCTGTAATTTTAAGAACTATTTTTTCTGTGCCCTCGGGTGGTAGAATTGTCCAAAAGAGCATCTTTTTGTATGCGCTCAGGAATGGGGGTGGTGAGAGGTAACGAGTAGGTTACTCTAGTATCACAGTCCTGGAAGAACTTGTTTTTTAACATTCTCAGCTGTTTATATTAAGCCTGAGAGGAAGAATTCAAGAAATGGACTCAGAAAAATGGTCTCCTCATTCCTATTATTTGCTGCCATAAGAACTCCGAGGCTCTGATTTAGAGCCCAAGCTTAGTTGTGATAGCCTTAAGACAGTTTCATGCAGTAATGGTTGACAGTACAAGCTATTTAATGTTAAAGCCTTTTTGCATTGTGTTAGTGGTTGGTTCTGTTCTGTGGTTTTTCCTAAAATGCTGCTACAGAAAGTTTGGGTGTTTTTTTTCTGTTTGTACTTTGTCTTGTCATTTACAAATTTCTCACATACACTTTATAACCCTTTGGTTTCTTCAAGTATAAGAACAAAACACTTCTGTTAATTAAATTCTTCTGTAAGAACAACAAGATATAATCAAGTTTTGATTGTGAGAAGGTACAGCCGCATGACCCCAGCATTTCTTCCCCTTGCTTTAAGCCCCAGCAGGTAGAGCAGGTGGAAATGCCTCCTGTAGAGCTGCCCCCTGAGGAGCCTCCAAACATCTGTCAGTTAATTCCGGAGTTAGAACTTCTGCCAGAGAAAGAGAAGGAGAAAGAGAAGGAGAAAGAAGATGATGAAGAGGAGGAGGTAAGGAGACACTATCAAGGAGACTTGAGGAGTAAATGCCGCCCCAGATTTAATGCTGATCTTCAGCCTGTTCTCTTTTATGTTCATAGTGGAGCCAAGGTAATTGATGTTGAGCATCACAATGATAAAAGATGTTCAAACAGAAAATTTAACCAAATTCTTAATAATCTAGATCATTATTAACATCAAATTTTCTGCTGTGCTGTAACTCATTGGCTTCCTTCTGGGCTTTTGAAGGACATAGGATTGACTGCCCTTTTAACTGATTTCTTAGTTGACTTCTTGACTGTAGCTGACTTTATTATTTGGTGGCCAATTTTTACTGCTTTTTTAGCATCTGCCTCTGGTCTGACATCTCACTGTGTGCCTGGAAATCTGATCACCATTTTCCATTGGTAGGAGGTTTGTTTTCATTAGACTGGGGTGAGATGTGACTTGGCTAAAATAGATTGAGTAAAGGTTTGAATGACTTTTATTTTTTTTAAATAAAGGCATTTTTCCAGTGGATTTCCTTTTCAGGGCCCTTATTTCGCTGTTCAAGGTCTTCCCCCACCCTCCTTTTTTCAAGATCTTTATTTAAATGTAAAATAAAACATTAAAATATTTTCCAGGAAGCATTGAATCTATTTAAAATTCTTCTAAGACTAAAGGTTGCGGACTGGGTACATATTTTCATTAGTATCCATTTGT
This sequence comes from Mustela putorius furo, assembly GCF_011764305.1. Lineage (NCBI taxonomy): Eukaryota > Metazoa > Chordata > Mammalia > Carnivora > Mustelidae > Mustela > Mustela putorius. The sequence continues at coordinate 19,410,012 of NW_025421322.1, read as the reverse complement.
ATTTGTAATTTATTATGGCAGCCATAGATTTTACAGCCATTTAGTACTGGAATACTGTGGGTTTTTTTAAAGTCAAAATTTAGCCCCAGAGCTACTCTAGTCTAAGGTATGCCATTATCTCAGACTTAGTGTTGAATAAGTATTTAAAGTTGTTAAGCTTTCTATTATGTATGAATCCCTTAACTCCTGGCTCTTTGAAATACAGCATGTACTGCCAGCACGGTATGGAAACATCTCAGCTCTTGCTCTATGCCAGCTTCAGAGTTTAGAAAGTCATTTAGAAGGCAAGTCCTGTAGGGCACTGGGAGCTGGGCAGCTCAGTAAAATCAAGTGTTATGGATTATAGCCCCCCCCCTTTAAAAGATTTTATTTATTTGACAGAGAAAGAGGTAGAGGGGACAACAGAGAGTGAGGGAGAAGACAACAGTCTGCTGAGCAGGGAGCCCCAGTGGTACTCGATCCCAGAACTCTGGGACCATGACCAGGGCCAAAGGCAGGTGCTTAACCAGCTGAGTTACCCAAGCACCCCTATACCCCATTTCTCTTAATACTTGTCTGCTAATCTGTGCTCTTCAGTGATTGGGATCTGCCAGAATATAAATCATCTAGAAAATCATGCTCCTGGAAAAAATAAAAATACATACAGTGGAAATAAGTAGTGTGCTTAGTGACATAAGTTGATTTATATCCAACATAATTACCTTAACAGGGGCCAGTCAGTAACCAATAGCTCACCACCCAGCAGTAGTCCAGGGCCCACGTGGTATAGACCACACACATCCTTTATAGAACAGTATAGAATCCTATATTCATCCAAATGTTTGCTTGCCGATACAGAAGAAAGTCTTCTGTAATTTAAAAAAGACAAGCTTCAGAGTTAGTACTGGGTGCTAAGAGATTTACAGTTTTCTGTTATTCAGAGTACACAATTTAAGTTTTAGGACGTATGGCAATAGTTCCTGTTGCAGTAGACCACTTTTGTCAGCTTTTTTATGTGTTGGGGCCATTTTCAGGATGAAGATGCTTCCGGAGGTGATCAGGATCAAGAAGAAAGAAGATGGAACAAAAGGACTCAGCAGATGCTTCATGGGCTTCAGGTAGGTGTACCAGTCCTGCCTGAGACTTCGGCAAGGACTTAGCATTGCTCCCTTAAAAAAAACAGCGACATGCTGAGACCAGAAAGCCTACTTTCCCAGCACTGGGTATACATAAATTGGTAGGCCCAGAGTAAGCCTGGAGAGCATCCAGGTGAATGCTTTGCTGTGGTTATGCTGCAAAGGGAAGTTGTGGTGGTGGTTTATAGGACACCTTTGTGTGTCTACATCTTGGTTTTCATTGAACATACTATTAATATGTTGAATCATTAAATTTGTCAAGTCAGATACAGATGAAATATTTTGAGCATCTGATATATACCAGGCAAATTGTTCAGGGTTTCCCAAAATAGAGTCAAAGGATAGTTGGATTTTTAAAATAAGTTGAAATTTTAGGAACTGTATGTGTTCAGTTTTACTATTATTATCACTTTTGTAGGAATGTTGTTCCTTGGATCTTTGATTTTAGATAAGCCATAATATACTTTGCCCCATTACCTTCAGACTGTTCAAAAAGTCCACTCCCAGCAGAATATACAGTGTACTTTTTCTGGTATACAAAATTGGCACCTTTTTAAAATTACCACTTTACTACTGTGAGATTACTTTGATTTCATTCTTCCTTTGGTTTTATTTCAGCGAGCTCTTGCTAAAACTGGAGCTGAATCCATCAGTTTGCTTGAGTTATGTCGAAACACAAACAGAAAGCAAGCTGCAGCGAAGTTCTACAGCTTCTTGGTTCTTAAAAAGCAGCAAGCTATTGAGCTGACGCAGGAAGAACCATACAGTGACATCATCGCAACCCCTGGACCAAGGTTCCACATTATTTGAGCAGCTAGAAGCATTGTAGCTAGTGTGCATTTCACTAGTGTATACGAATCGCCCCCATGTGTAGGGCACACAAAACCCTTTGAGGAGATTTAGATTTTTGTCTGTACAAAGTCTCTGCCTTTTTCTTCATTTTTTTTCCAGTATTTTATCAATTTCATCTTTGAGGGAAACTGCTTATATGGATGTGTTTGTGTTCTGATGGAGAAAACAGGCACACCCAAGGACCCGGAAGATCATTTTAACAGTTGAGAACAGATGTGTGCAATATTGGCGCAGGTAAATGTCGAGTAGCAGTTGAAAATCAGGATTTTTATCATAGTTCCCCATCACCGCATTGGAAAGGAAAACATGTCAGGGAAGAAAGTCTGACAATTAAGTGTGAGTCTTTGAGAGAAGTAAGTCGTCTCTTCCCAATAGTAATACTGGCGGTCTTGTTAGCAGCTGTTTGGGGGGCGGTGCCCAAAACAGACTGTCCTCTGGAGTACTATTTTAAAGTGTCATTCTGTAATGACCAAGAAGGTGTGTGAAGCTGTGCTGTCAACTAAACCCCTTCAGCTACAGAATGATAGGCCTCGGTTTAAAATATTCTTTGGTAAGTCATTCCATTTGAAACTTTTTAATGAACCTGACTATCCTAAAATCTGTTGTTTTGTTTTAGGAGGCTCTAAAATGAGCAGAAGAGTAGACTTTTTAGAGTAGAATATAAAAATGTTTATAACTTTTCAGAAGCTCTAAATCAAAGTTTTAAAAAGATGTTTGGATATATTTGAGTACTCGGATCATGAAAATGGAAATTGCTATGCCAACTAAAAGGACAGACTGATGGGAAATGAGACACCTGGTTGACTTAACCCTTAAGCAGACAATGCTGTTAATAACTAATGGCTTCTCTGATATTTATTATAAGTTTTAGTACTGATCTTTTCCCAGTGCTGCACACTCCTGTGTTTGAAACTTTATTTTAATGGCTTTGCAACAGCAATCCTATATCCAGTTTCCTATAATTTAAGAAAAGCATCCAAATAAAGGCTTTATTATTAACAGACCAGGTAGCACCAGAAATTATGTGACTGTTATGATTATCAGAACATGTCTTAACTTTTTAGGGCAAAATTACTCACACACTGAAAGTTCTAGCTTAAGTGTTGGCACTTTTGTGGGAAAAAAAAAAAAATCACTTTTGAAACTCAGACTTCAGTGTATACCCAGTAATTTTAAATTATGTGAAGTGTTTTAAATTAGTGAACTCGTAATTACTGTTTTGGTGATTCAGTTTCTTGAGAATGGTAAGTGTATAAAATTACTATTGCAGCTTTATTTTCAATATGTGCCTGTAAACCATGGATTTTTCTCCCTTTGTAAAAAGTTATTTGTAGATAATTGAATGTTTGATTATAGAAAGGTCATTAGTTTCTTGTTAACACATTTTGTTAGTCTGGTTTTGTTGCTTATCGGGTTTAATATTGTTCTTGAAAATAGTTGATGCTATGTTATGTATAACTTTTCTAATAAAAGTTGTGGTATAAGCTGTAAATTTTGCACTGTTGAGTAGTTGGTTGATGGTGTTCCCCCAGGAAAATGTTAGGCGTCATCTGTTATTTGCCATATCTAGAGTAATTGTCCATACAGATAGTAAGTGAATTTTTCAAGAAGTCTTAGGTTAAAAAAAAGACTGGTATGTCTTTTAAAGAAAAGCCACGTGATCTGAAACTTTGATAGAATGTTCTAATAACACATCATCAAAGTTACATATCTAATATTAAAATGGAAGTAACAAATGGCTGGTCCTGAGGAATCTTGGGGGTACAGACCTATCCCTGTAACTGCCAAGTACCCACAAATTATGACGTGCCTGTCAGTGTAGCCAGTGAGCATGTACTGGAAATTCTGGGTCTGCAAAGTCTACTGCAAGCTGGGGCATTGAGCAACTGAGAATGTACCTTCCTGGGCCTTTAAACCTTATCCTTCTCCAAACCATGAGCCTTAAGACCCTAAGACTTTATGCTTATGATATAATAAATATCTGGGTCACTCATTTGGTTAAGCCTCTCTCTGCCTTTAGCTCAGGTCATGATCCTGGTGTCCTGGGGTCAAGTCCTGCATCCGGCTCCCTGCTCAGCAGGGACTCTGCTTCTCCTGTTTACTCTCTCAAATAAATCAATCTTTAAAAAAAAAAAAAAAAAAGAACAAAAAAAAACAGCTCTAAAACTCCACTGAACAGCAGGGGAGCTGCTGTAACTGAAGTTAGATTGGCAAGTACCATGGTTCCATGGTTTACATTTGCCCTACACTTTGATAGGGTGGTTAGGAGGTAGGGTCTGGGTGCCCTAGCCAGCTCAGCCACCTCCGTGAGTGGAGCCCCCTAGTCTATACCAACCCCAGCCATCTCACCAACACACCCAGGTGGCACACATGAGGATACTCCTGATCACAACTTTGGATTCAGGCCCCTTCTCGGGAAGCCCCAGCAAAGAGCACTGTGGGACCTCCCAGTCACTGCAGCTGCCTTACCAGATTACCCTCTGTGCAGAGCACCTCAGGAACTCCCAGCCCATGCCCACCTTGATTCCAGCCACCCTGCCAGGGTGCTCCCTGTGCAGAACATCCCAGGAAACCTGGGCCCATAACAGCCTCAGCTCAGCGGCCCCACCATGGCACTCCTTGCACTGAGGATCCCAGGAGAGTCCCAGGACATGCCAGCATGCACCCACTTCAGCTTCAGCTGTCTTTCCAAGTCATCCTCTACACAGAGTCCCATGATCACCATTACTCATGCCCATTTTAGCTACATCATGCCAGGGTGCCCCCTCTACAGATGACCCCAAAGCCCCTTCCAGCTACACTGCAAAGGCACCCTCTGCACAGAGAGCCCCAGAACACTCTGGTTTACACCCACTTCAGTTACAGCTAGCCTGCCAATGTGCCTTCCGCACATAGAGCCTTGGGCCCCTTGGCTAGTACCTACTTTTCAGCTTTACCTGTCCTGCCCAGGGAACTTTTGTGCAGAGAGCCCTAGAACTCCCAAACTTAGACACATTTAAGCTTCAGCTGTCCTGCCAGAGAATTCACTAAGCAGAGAGTGTCAGGAGCAGTTCATCCCATGCCCACTTCAGCTCCAGCCATCACCCTAGGGAAGCCCCAGCACAGAGTGCTCCAAGGCTCATCCACACCAGCCACAGCTCTACCCAGCCAGTAAAAGACTTCGGGCGCACACAGTCTACGGACGACCATACACAAGACTGTTCTTTGAAGTTTAGGGGAACTGTTGCACTTAATTCACAGAAACGAACACAGAAAGCTCAAATGGAGAGACAGAGAAATACACTCCAAACAACAGAACAAAACCTCACAAAAAAAGCTATTCAACATAGTACTAGAAGTCCTAGCCTCAGCAATCAGACAACAAAAGGAAATTAAAGACATCCAAATTGGCAAAGAAGAAGTCAAATTATCACTCTTCGCAGATGACATGATACTATATGTGGAAAACCCAAAAGACTCCACTCCAAAACTGCTACAACTTGTACAGGAATTCAGTAAAGTGTCAGGATATAAAATCAATGCACAGAAATCAGCTGCATTTCTCTACACCACCAACAAGACAGAAGAAAGAAATTAAGGAGTCCATCCCATTTACAATTGCACCCCAAACCATAAGATACCTAGGAATAAACCTAACCAAAGAGGCACAGAATCTATACTTAGAAAACTATAAAGTACTCGTGAAAGAAATTGAGGAAGACACAAAGAAATGGAAAAATGTTCCATGCTCATAGATTGGAAGAATAAATATTGTGAAAATGTCTATGCTACCTAAAGCAATCTACACATTTAATGCAATTCCTATCAAAGTACCATCCATCTTTTTCAAAGAAATGGAACAAATAATTCTAAAATTTATATGGAACCAGAAAAGACCTCGAATAGCCAAAAGGATATGGAAAAAGAAAGCCAAAGTTGGTGGCATCACAATTCCGGACTTCAAGCTCTATTACAAAGCTGTCATCATCAAGACAGCATGGTACTGGCACAAAAACAGACACATAGATCAATGGGACAGAATAGAGAACCCAGAAATAGACCCTCAACTCTATGGTCAACTAATCTTCGACAAAGCAGGAAAGAATGTCCAATGGAAAAAAGACCGCCTCTTCAATAAATGGTGTTTGGAAAATTGGACAGCCACATGCAGAAAAATGAAATTGGACCATTTCCTTACACCACACACAAAAATAGACTCAAAATGGATGAAGGACGTCAATGTGCGAAAGGGATCCATCAAAATCCTTGAGGAGAACACAGGCAGCAACCTCTTTGACCTCAGCCGCAGCAACATCTTCCTAGGAACATCGCCAAAGGCAAGGGAAGCAAGGGCAAAAATGAACTATTGGGATTTCATCAAGATCAAAAGCTTTTGCACAGCAACGTAAACCGTTAACTAAATCAAAAGACAACTGACAGAATGGGAGAAGATATTTGCAAACGACATATCAGATAAAGGACTAGTGTCCAAGATCTATAAAGAACTTAACAAACTCAACACCCAAAGAACAAATAGTCCAATCAAGAAATGGGCAGAGGACATGAACAGACATTTCTGCAAAGAAGACATCCAGATGGCCAACAGACACATGAAAAAGTGCTCCACATCACTCGGCATCAGGGAAATACAAATCAAAACCACAATGAGATATCACCTCACACCAGTCAGAATGGCTAAAATCAACAAGTCAGGAAATGACAGATGCTGGTGAGGATGCAGAGAAAGGGGAACCCTCCTACACTGTTGGTGGGAATGCAAGCTCGTGCAACCACTCTGGAAAACAGCATGGAGGTTCCTCAAAATGTTGAAAATAGAACTGCCCTATGACCCAGGAATTGCACTACTGGGTATTTACCCTAAAGATACAAACACAGTGATCCGACGGGGCACGTGCACCCGAATGTTTATAGCAGCAATGTCCACAATAGTCAAACTATGGAAAGAACCTAGATGTCCATCAACAGATGAATGGATCAAGAAGATGTGGTGTATATATACACAATGGAATACTATGCAGCGATCAAAAGAAATGAAATCTTGCCATTTGTGACAACATGGATGGAATTAGAGCGTATCATGCTTAGCGAAATAAGTCAAGCAGAGAAAGACAACTATCATATGATCTTCCTGATATGAGGAAGTGGTGATGCAACATGGGGGCTTAAGTGGGTAGGAGAAGAATCAATGAAACAAGATGGGATTGGGAGGGAGACAAACCATAAGTGACTCTTAATCTCACAAAACAAACTGAGGGTTGCTGGGGGAAGGGGGGTTTGGAGAAGGTGGGTGGGGTTATGGACATTGGGGAGGGTATCTGCTAAGGTGAGTGCTGTGAAGTGTGTAAACCTGGCGATTCACAGACCTGTACCCCTGGGGATAAAAATATATGTTTATAAAAAATTAAAAATAAAAAAAAAAAAGATGCTTGCTGGACTGGAGAAAAGAGTGGAAGAATTCAGCAGGAGTTTCAACAAAGAGAAAATCTAGAAAAGAATCGGAGCTGAAGAATACAAAAACTGCATGAAAAGTACACTGGAGGGAATCAACAGTAGATTAACAGACGCATAACAGATACGTTAAGTGATTTCTTGGACAACACTGAGAGAACAAACATTCACATGTTTATGGTCCCAGGAACAGAAGAAAGAGATCCCAGAAACAGAAGAAAGAGAAAAAGGAGGAAACTAACTTAATAAATTATAGCTGCAAATTTCACTGACCAAACAAGATGAATCCAAGGAGATCCACACTACAACACATAATAATTAAAATGTCAGTGATTAAAGAGAAAGAAATTTTAAAGCAGTAAGAAGGAAAATGTTACATGCAAAGGAAACCCCGTAAAACTATCTGCTAATCTTTCAGCAGAAACTTTTCAGGCCAAAAGGGAGTAGAATGATACATTCAAAGTGCTGGGAGGAAAAATCCTATAACCAAGAATATTTGACCTGACAAGATTCAGAACTGAAGGGTTGAGATAGAGTTTTTCAGGCAAACAAAAGTCAAAAGAGTTCATCACCACTAAATTGGCTTTATAAGAAATGTCAAAGGGACTCTCCATACTTAGACATAATAAAAATATGAATAAAAAGAAAATATGACAACATACATATAAAATGTAGAGAGGTGAGTAAAAAAAAATTTAGAGTATGTTTAAATTTAAATAGCTATGAACTTACTGAAGACTGCTATATACTTAAAATGTTACATATGAACCTTATGATAACCCAAAACCCAAAACCAATAATAGACAAAAGTTATACATACACACGCGCGCGCACACAGAAAAGCCAGGCATGGATCTGCAGAAAGCCATCAATTACAAAGGGGTGGGGGGAAGGAAGAGAGAGAACTACAAAAACAACCAGAAGATGTCAACAAAAGACCAATAAGTATATATGCAGTAATAATTACTTTAAATGTAATTGGTCTAAATGTTTAATTCAAAAGACATAGAGTGGAGAATGGATTTTAAAAAGCAGGACCCATCTATATGCTACCTACAAAAGACCCACTTTAGACCTAAAGACACATACACATGGAAAGTGAAAGGATGAAAAAAGATACCCATACAGGTGAAAGCAGGGGGGGGGGGGGGGGAATAGGCCAAGGTAGCAATACGTCTATCAGAGAAAATACATTACATAATGATAAAGGGACCAAAGTCATTACATAATGATAAAGGGACAATCCCAACAAGAGGACATAACAAAAAATATCTATCCACCCATCATGGGAGAACCTAAATACATAAAGCAAAAGTTAACAGACGTAAAGAGAGAAATTGATGGTAATAAAATAGTAGTACAGGATTTTAACACTCCACAAAACAATGGAGAGATTTGCCAGGAAGAAAATAAGGAAATGGTTTTTGAGTGACACATTAGACCAAATGGACATAACATATATATATAGAACATTCCATCCCAAAACAATACAATATACATTCTTTTCAAGTACATATGGACAGTTTCCTGGATAGATCATGTTAGGCCACAAAATAAGTCTCAAAAAATTTATATGTGATCCACACTAATACCACCTGAGACAAATCTACCACAGGGAACTTTCTGTGACCAGAATCCCAAATACAGCTCCCTCCACCCTGATTCTTTTTGTTTCACCACCACCCTGCTATTTTTTTGTTTCACCACACCCAGATCAAGGCATAATGTCCTTGATCAGCTCTAGAGATAAGACTATGATACACATCTATTCTTAAACATTTTCTGGTGTGGTGTTTCCCCAGCATGTACTCCCAGACTCTAGGGCTGTTAAGGGAGGTGAGGTTACAGAGATCTACTTGTCTTGCAGCCATCGAAGACATGCTCCTGTCCATAAGTCCCCTTAATAAACCATATTTCATCACTCTGGATTTGCCAGACTTCTTCAGTCTTCATCTCCTTTAGCCTTTAGAGGTCATTTTACATATACTTCCCTTTCACGGAACACCTTAAGGAGACTGAAATCCTATCATTCATCTTTTCCAAAGACAACAGTATAAAACTAGAAATCAATTTAAGAAAAAAACCTGGAAAAAAACACAAACACATGCCATCTAAGCAAGGTGCTACTAAACAATAAATTGATCAACCAAGAAATCAAAGGGGAGACCAAAAAATACATGGAGACAATTGAGAATGAAAATACAACAGTCCAAAAGTTTGAGGATGCAGCTAGAACAGTTCTAAGAGGAATATTTATAGTAATACAGGTCTACCTCAAGAAACAAAAATCTCAAAGCAATTTAACCTTACTCCTGAAAAAACTAGAAAAAGAAAACAAAGACCAAGGGGAGTACAAGAAAGGAAGTGATATAGATCAAAACAGGAATAAATGAAATAGAGACTAAACAACCAAGAGCTAGTTTGAAAAGATAAAATTAATAAACATATAGTTACATTGAGAAAAAAAGAACACAACTAAACTCAGAAATGAAGGAGAAGTAACAATCAATACCATAGAAGTACAAAGAATTGTAAAAGATTTTTAAGAAAAAGATTTTTATGAACGATTCTTACAAAAAATATATTCTTATGAAAAATCATATGCCAACAAACTGGACAACCTAGAAGAAATTAATAAATTCCTAGAAACATACAGTCTTCCATCTGAATGAGAAAGAAATAGAAAATCTGAACAGAATGATTCCTAGTAACAAAATGAATCAGTCATCAAACTACTAACAAACAAGTCCAGGGCAGATGGGTTCACAGGTGAATTCTACTAAACATTTAAAGAAGAGTTAGCGGTGCCTGAGAGGCTCAGATCATGATCCCAGGGTCCTGGAATTGAGCCCTGCCTGCCTTGAGCCCCCTGCTCAGCAAGCCTCCTTCTCCCTCTCCCTTTCCCTCTCCGTGCTGCTCTCCCTGCTGTACCCTCTCCATCAAATAAATAAACAGAATCTTTTGAAAATAGAGTTCATAGCTATAAACTATAAACTCAGACTATTCCAGAAAATAGAAGGAAAGCTTCCAAATACATTCTATGAGACCAGCATTACCCCGATACCAAAACCAGACAAAGACAGTACATAAATAGAAAACTTCAATATCCCTGATGAACTGAAATGCAAAAATCCTCAAAAGAATATTAACAAACCAAATTCAACAATACATTCAAAGGATCATTTATTCCAAGGATGCAAGGATAGTTCAATATTCACAAATCAACCAACTTAACATACCACAGTAACAAAATGAAGGATAAAAACCATAGGATCATCTCACCAGATGCAAAAAAAATCTGACAAAATTAAAAATCTGTTCATGATAAAAATTCTCAACAAAGTGGGTTTGTAGAGAACATACCTCAACATAATAAAGGTAATATATGAAAAACTTATAGCTAACATCATACTCAATGGTGAAAAACAGAGCTTTCTAAGATCAGGAATAAGATAGGGATATTCACTCTCACCACTTTTATTCAGCATGGTATTGGAAGTCCTAGCTGCAGTAATCAGAAAAAGAAAAAGGAAAGGCATCTAAATTGGTAAGGAAGAAGTAAAACTTGTACTATTTGCCAATGACATGATATTATATATAGAAAATCCCAGGGGTGCCTGGGTGGCTCATCAGTTAAGCATCTGCCTTCCACTCAGGTCATGATCCTGGAGCCCTGGGATCGAGCCCCATATTGGGCTCCCTTGTCAGGAGGAGAGCCTGCTTCTCCTCCCCCTCTGCTACTCCCTCCTACTCATGCTTCCTCTCTTTCATTCTCTCAAAATCTTTCAAAAAAAGAAAAAGAGGGGTGCCTGGGTGGCTCAGTGATTTAAAGCCTCTGCCTTCAGCTCAGGTCATGATCCCAGGGTTCTGGGATTGAGCCCCACATGGGGCTCTCTGCTTGGAGGGGAACCTGCTTCCCTTCCTCTTTCTCTGCCTGCCTCTCTGCCTACTTGTGGATCTCTGTCAAATAAATAAATAAAATCTTAAAAAAGAAAAAGAAAGAAAGAAAGAAAGAAAAAAGAAAGGAAGAGAAAAGAAAATTCTAACACACCCACCAGAAATTATTAGGATGGACAGATGACTTTCTTTTGTTTTTTTTTTTTTTAAGATTTTATTTATTTATTCGACAGAGAGAAATCACAAGTAGGCAGGGAGGCAGGCAGAGAGAGAGAGGAGGAAGCAGGCTCCCCGCCGAGCAGAGAGCCCGATGCGGGACTCGATCCCAGGACCCTGAGATCATGACCTGAGCCGAAGGCAGCAGCCTAACCACTGAGCCACCCAGGCGCCCGACAGATGACTTTCCATAAAGCTGTAGGAAACAAAATAGAGAAATCTATTGCGTTTCTATACACTAGTAATGATGCCACAGAAAGAGAAATTAAGAAAACTAACCCATTTGCAATAGCACAAATAAAACAAACAAACAAACAAAAAACCACCCAGGAATAAATTCAACCAACGAGGAGAAAGCCCTATACTCTGAAAACCTGTAGAACATTGATGAGAGAAATTGAGAATGACACAAACAAAAGGAAAAATATTCTGTTCTAATGGACTGGAAAAATATTGTTACAATGGATTAAATGAATCAATGCCATTACAATGTCTCTACTATCCAAGCAATCTACAGATTCAATGCATGCTCTATCAAAATACCAACATTTTTTCACAGAACTGAATCCTAAAATTTGTATGGAACCATAAAAGACCTCAAACAGGGGGCGCCTGGGTGGCTCAGTGGGTTAAGCCGCTGCCTTCAGCTCGGGTCATGATCTCAGGGTCCTGGGATCGAGTCCCGCATCGGGCTCTCTGCTCAGCGGGAAGCCTGCTTCCCTCTCTCTCTCTCTGCCTGCCTGCCTCTCCATCTACTTGTGATTTCTCTCTGTCAAATAAATAAATAAAATCTTTAAAAAAAAAAAAAAAAAAGACCTCAAACAGTCAAAGCAATTTTGAGAAAGTAGAACAAAACTAGAGATATCATAATTCCTGATTTCAAGATATAAAACAAAGCTGTAGTAATCAAAATAGTATGGTACTGACACAAAAATATGCACATAGATCAACAATACAGAATAGTGATCCAAGAAATAACCCTGCCATTATATGGTCAATTAATCTGTGGCAAAAGAGTCAAGAATATGCAATGGGAAAAGATAATCTCTTCAATAAATGGTGCCAGGAAAACTGGACAGCTATACGCAAAAAAATTGAAACTGGACCACTTTCTTCACTGTACACAAAAATAAACTCAAAATGGATAAAGACCTAAATGTGAAACCTGAAACTATAAAATTCCTAGAAAAAAACAGGTGGTAATCTCTTTGATATCAGCTTTAGCAACATTTTTATAAATATGCCTATTCAAGCAAGGGAAACAAAATTAAAAATAAACTATTAGCACTCCATCAAAATAAAAGACTTTTGCACAGCCAAGGGAACCATCAACAAAACAAAAAGTCAACCTGCTAAATGGGAGAAGATACTTATAAATGACATATCCAATAAAGGGTTAGTAACCAAACTCTATAAAGAACCTACACAACCCAACACCAAAAACCCAAATAATCCAATTTAAAAATGAGCAGAGGACCTGAATATAGATTTTCCAAAAGAGACATACAGATGGGGAAAAAAAAAAAAAAAAGACATTCAGATGGCCAACAGACAAATCTCTCAGATGTTCAACATCACTAATCATTAGGGAAATGCAAATCCCAACCATCATGAGATATCACCTCACACCTGTCAGAATGGCTTGAATCAAAAAGACAAGAAACAACAAGTGTTGGCAAGGATCTGAAAGAAAAGCAACCCTCATGCACTATTGGTGGAGATGTAAATTGGTATCGCCACTGTGAAAAACAATACGGAACTTCCTCAAAAAATTAAAAATTGAAATACCATATGAACCAGTAATTCCACTACTGGGTATTTACCCAAAGAAAATGAAAAGATTTACTCAGAAAGATATATGCACCCCTATGATGATTGCAGCATTATTTACAATAGCTGAGATATGGAGACAACCCAAGTATTCAACAATAAGAGGAATGGATAAAGATGTGTTCTATACATACAATAGAATATTACTCAGTCATAAAAAAAAATAATGAGATCTTGCTATTTGTGACAATATAGATGAAACTAGAAGATGTTATGTCAACAAATAAGTCCGAGAGAGACAAATACCATAATGATTTGATTTATATGTGGAATCTAAAAAACACACGAATAAGCAAACAACCAGAAAGCAGAAATAGACCTGTACCCTTTGGTTGCCAGAGGTGAGTGGGTAGGGATGTGGGCAAAAATGGGTGAAGGCGAGGGGGAGATGCATGCTTCCAGTTATAGATGGAATAACTCATGGGGATAAAAGCTACAGCATAGGGAATATGGTCAATGGCATTGTAAAAACATTACATGGTGATACATGGTAGCTACATTTGCAGTGAGGGTAACATAACACATAAGCTTGTAGGCTTGTCAAATCATTATGTGGTACACCTGAAATTAATGTAACATGTGTCATCTACAGTTCAGTAAGAAATAAAAATGTAAAAGTAATAATAAAATAAAATAAACATTTAAAAGTTGGCTCAACCATAGTAGGTAAATGAAGTGGTTTGTTTTAGGTATAGCAGAACCATGAGTATTTGAAGTGGTACTAAAATGTCTAGGTGGGGACTTTGAGGTACAATCCTGTCTTGGCTTCTGTCCTCAAGCTTAGAGCTACCAAAGGGGTATAGTTAAAAGACCAATGCTCAGGGATCTTGAAACCCAGCTTCTAAAATTATTTTGATTATGGAGCCTAAAACTCCATGAAGAAACACATCCCACTCTTTCCAAATGTTGTAAAAATCCCATGAGCTAATTAAAAGCGATCTGAGGAATTTCAGAGGCAAGGTGGGGGGTCGTGGAGGGTAGGGAGGGGGAAAATGAGACAAGAAGTGACCGGGGAGGGAGATAAACCATAAGAGACTCTTAATCTCAGGAAACAAACTGAGGGCTATTAGGGGGTGGGAGAGGAGGGATAGGGTGGCTGGATTATGGACACTGGGGAGGGTATGTGCTATGGTGAGTGCTGTGAAATGTGTAAGAATGGTGATTCACAGACCTGTACCCCTTGGGCAAATAATACATTATCTATTAATAAAAAAATTTTTTAAACCCACATACTAATATGTTGACAAAGTAAAAAATAAATAAATACATGAATAAAAGCAATCTGAAAAGTTCCTAACCTTTATTGTGAAGAGGATACCCTGACTTTGATTCAGGCCATGCATTTGTGCAAAGTTCTTAATCTTTCTGATCACAGGGCAACTTGTGAGAGGAACATCTTCACTTGGAGAGATCACAAGAATCTCAATTCACCTTTGGCATCTCCAATTCCTGCTGATTCATTCATTCATTCTTTCTTTCTTTCTTTCTCTCTTTCTTTCTTTCTTTCGTAGGCTCCACACCCAGCATAGAGCCCAGCATAGGGCTTGAACTCACAACCCGAGCAGAAATCAAGAGTTGGACACTTAAACAACTGAGCTACCCAAGCAGCCCTATCTGGTGATATTTTTACATTTTCAATACATTCCTCTGTTATCCCTACTTAAAGACTTGCAGAGATTACTTCAATGGCCTCATTCACTCAAGATGTATGTAATGAATTCTATCAATTCTCAAAATGTTAATATATTCCTATAACTAGCACATACAGAAAACTCCACTTAGCTCATTAATAAGATAACCAGCAGAATAATAATTAAATAAGAATTTTTTAAATGATACTTTTTAATGTTGTCAATGAAAAGGAGAATGCTGAAATAAGATAGGTGATTCAAATGCAAAGCTAGATAATATTGACAAGGCGAAGCAAAAAACAGTTGTAAGGCATCTGAGCCCTAATCAATTATGAATTGGTGCTGTCAAATATAAACCCCCTTATGTAATTTTCATTTTTCACAAATGAAAAGGTGAAGTTAATAACATATTCAATCTAATATATCCAAAATACTTCAAAATGTAATCAGTCTTTAAAAAAATGTTTTTCTTTTACTAAATCTTAAAAATCTATCATGTGTTTTAGAACTCATCTCAATTTATACTAACCACAATTCAAATGTTCAGTAGCCATATATGTCTAATGGCGTCATTTTGGCACAGCTCAACATAACATTAAGAGTTTGCAAAATCTAGGGGTGCCTGAGTAACTTAGTTAAGTCTCTGACTTCAGCTCAGGTCATGATCTCAGGGTACTGGGATGGAGCCATGTTGGACTCCATGTTCAGTGGGGAGTCTGCTTCTCCCTCTCCCTCTGCCCCTACCCCCACTGTGCTTGCTCGCTCTAAAAGAAATAAAATCTAAGAAAAAAGAAAAAGTTTGCACAGACTTAAGATAATTCTCCCAAATTGATTCTAGGTGCTTATAGTTCCAAAATGCACGAAACAGAGCTTACATTCCAGTATGAAGACAAATAATCAACGATAAACTTAAATTTAAAATCTAATATGCTGGGGTACCTGGGTGGCTCAGTAGGTTAAAGCGTCTGCCTTTGGCTCAGGTCATGACCTCTGGGTCCTGCAATCAAGCCCCACATTGGATTCCCTGTTCAGTGGGAAATCTGCCTCTTCCTCTCCCTCTGCCCCCCAACTCATGCTTGCTTGCTCTCTCTCTCAAATAAGTAAATAAGTAAATCTTAAAAAAAAAAAAATCTAATATGCTAGGGAAAATACAGGTTGCATACCAAGTAGTCAGAGTCAGCCTCATTTAAAAGGTGAAGTTCTGAGCAAAGGCTTGAAGGAAGTAAGAAAGATAAGGGGTTGTAGAGGGGGAAAATGTTTCAGAAGGAATGAACAGCTACAACAAAGACTCTGAGGCGTAAGTATGCCTGATATGTTCAAGATGAAGCAAGACCAGACAATGACTGGAACAGAGTGAGTGGGAGGAAAATAATAGGAGTGAAGGTGGGAGACATAAGAGGGGCCATATCATGTCCAGCTGAGGTTCTCAATCTTGCTGCCCTTGGCTATCAATCAGGGATCTTTAAAAAGTACAGATGTCTGGATCTCAGTGCCTACAGAATGTGTCTCCAGATTCCTATTTCCCAGTGGACACAAAATAGTTGAATGGATTTATGGATGGAAGGATTTATTAAGTAATGGATCTCCCATATAATCTTTGAGTAAATTGATGCTCCTGGAAGGTATACCTTCTTTACTACATGAATGAGAGTAACCCATGACATTTCGCCCCCAGCACCCAAGTTTGAGAATGACAGGTCAAGTGAGACAAAATCTGGTATTTGCAGTTAAATGCAGCAGGGTTGCCATGAGACTCCACTTACTCAACTACAGATTTGGACCATCAGTGCAGAACTGGAAAAGTCTTGTGAAGATTACATGAAGTAAAGAATACCTACAATAGTGAACACTCAATAAGTAGTGGCTACTGTAAACATGTTTAAAACAAAAGATCCATATTAGAAAATGGAGTTTTCAGAATACGAATTTAACGGAGTAGAATGCAAAATAGGAGAATGAGGCGACTAAAGTTCATTGTCAATGCTAGGGGATCTGCGTGAGATGTCAGAGGAACCTGGAGGATGGGTGCTCTCTGAACACTCCCTCCTTTTCAGCATATTATCCTTTTTCTGCCTGCAATGCCCTTGGAGATGAACAATCCTCAAACAGCTGCAAAGATGATGACACAGGAGGCTCCTGAACTCCCTTCTTCCCAAAACACACCAAATGTACTGCTAGACATGGACCAATTTCCTCTCAAAGAAATCCAGAAACTAGCCAAACAACTCCTACACATTGGGTGAACAAAAAATCCTACATCAAAATAGATAAGAAAGGGAGTCAAACCTCACCATAAACCTCACTCCTAGTAGGAGATACATAAAACCATGAGGAAACTCAACTCCCACCTTCTTTGTGAGGAGAAATGGGCTTGGACCCCCACATCTACAGCCAAAATTTTTAGGACTCCCCCTTGAGAGTCAGGCCCCAAAATGCCTAACTCTGAGAGCCAGTGGGGGTTCACATCCATGAGACCCAGCAGACTACATCAAACAAAGCAGAAATCTTTTTTTAAGGTTTTATTTATTTATCTGAGAGAGAGAGGATGAGAAGAGAGAGGTCATCAGGAGAAGCAGCTGAGCCACCCAGGTGCCCAAAGAAGAGATTTTTTTTTTTCAAAGTTTTTTTTTTTTTTTTAAATTTATTTGACACAGAGAGACAGAGAGAGAGGTCACAAGTAGGCAGAGAGAGAGAGGAAGGGGAACCGGCTCCCTGCTGAGCAGAGAGCCTGAGGCAGGTCTTGATCCCAGGACCCTGGGATCATGACCTGAGGCAAAGGCAGAGGCTTTAACCCACTGAGCCACCCAGGTGCCCCAAAGAAGAGATTCTTAACAGGTACATGAGTACTCATGCAGCTATCCCCCAGGTCTTAGCACAAAGCCAAGCAACCCATCACTCATCACCCAGTCTTTCTCTGAAAGGGATCTATTTGCATACTTTAAAAGCTGCTACGGGGCACCTGGGAGGCTCAGTGGGTTAAAGCCTCTGCCTTCGGCTCAGGTCATGATCCTGGGGTCCTGGGATCAAGCCCCAAGTTGGGCTCTCTCTCTGCCTGCTTCTCTGCATACTTATGATATCTATTTCTCTGTCAAATAAATAAATAAATAAATAAATAAATCTTTTAAAAATGATAAAATAAAAGCTGCTACTAAGGGACAGGCTTCTTTCCCCCACTCCTCTTTCAGGCTTTTAATTTAGTGCATATATAGGAGTTACTGTGATTCTCCCCAGAGGCTAGGGAAATCAGCAGACCCCTCCTTTCCCCCTCTCCCTGTAGCTCACTATAAGCCAGTATCTTCCCAAAATAAGCTTTTATATAGGTCAGTTAGGTCCAGTACCTCCCCAAATGGTTCTGGTAGTGTCACAGCCAGTAACCAATCTAGCTGGGTCTGGTGCCCCCCAAAAGCAGCACCATTCCTGCCATACCTAATGGGCAGCCTTGGCTGGGACAGGCAGCCCAACATTTCCCCAAAGAGGCTCTCACCTGGGGGGGTTGGGCGAGGCAAACCACATATCACTAGTGTCTCCATAACAGTCATGGCTAAGTCTTGCAGTTAGCTATCTAGCGATCATGGCCCAGCTGCAACAGGAGGGCACGTGCAGCCCACACAAGGGACACCCCTGGAGATCCTGGCCTTGGTGAGTAGGAGAGAATTTGCTTCTGGACCCCAAAAGATGCCATTTATCTAAGCCCACAACTTCAAGACCAGGAGACATGGTTGATCTACCCTGTACAGTAAAACAAACACAGAAAGTCAGGCAAAATGAGGAAACAAAGGAATGTGTTCAAAATGAACAGGACAAAACCACAGAAAAAGAAGTAAATGAAATGGAAATAAGCAATCTACATGACAGATTTCCAATTAATAGTCATATATATGCTTAGCACACTTGGGAGAAGAATGAAAGAACACAGAACTTCAACAAAGAGAAAATATAAAAAAGAAGCAATCAGAGTTGAATAGTACAACTACTGAAATGAAGAATATAAAAGAGGGTAATAAAACAGTCATAGAAATCAAACAAGCTGAACAGCAAGAAGAAGAAAAAAAAATACAAAAGACTTAATAAGGTAGCAGTTGGTTTTTCAGCAGAAACTTTGCAGACCAAAAGAGAAAGACAGGATATATTCAAAGAACTGAAAGGAAAAAAACTCTACAAACAAGAATATTCTACCTGGCAAGTTTATCTTTCAGAACATAAGAAGATATAAAGAATTTTTCAGGCAAACAATAAAGTTCATTACCACTAAATTGGCCATACAAAAAAAGTTACAGAGATGATCTTTTCAAGAGGAAAGGAAAGGCTATAACTTAGAAGAAAATTATAAAAGGAAAAAAATTCACAGATAAAAATAAACAAATAAAACGAATGGCTAGTTGGCTCAGTGGGAAGAACACATGATTCTAGATCTCAAGATCATGAGTTCAAGCCCTACATTGGGTGTAGAGATTACAAAATTAATAAAACTAAATAAATAAACACATAGCAAAGGTAGTAGATCATTCACTTACAAAGCTAGTATAAGGTCAAAAGACAAAAGTAGTAAATTTGATTATATCTAAAAAATTAGTTAAGGCATTCACAAAATAAACATGTAAAAATATGACATTATATACATAATAAAACATGGAAGGGAGAGCAAAAACATACTGCTTTTAGAATTTTTTTTAATGTAAGAGGTCATTAACTTATTATAGATGGCTATATATTTAGGATGTTATATATGAACCTCATAGTAACCACAAACCAAAAAGTTATAATAGATATGCAAAAAAAAAAAAGAAAAGAAAAGAAAAAGAAGTCTAAGAACACCAAAGGAGTCATCAATCATAAGGGAAGAGAGCAAGAGAATAGGAAAGGAAAAGACAAGAACTGCATAAGCAATCAAAACAACAAAATGGCAAAAAGTACATATCAACTAATAATTACTTTAAATGTAAATGGTCTAAATCCTCCCATCAAAAACATAGGGGAATGGAATGATTAAAAAATACAAGACTCATCTATATGTTACCTACAAAAGACTCACTTCAGACTTAAAGATACATACACACTGAAAATGAAGGGATGGAAAAAGATATTCCATGCAAATAGAAGGAAAAGGCTGATAGCAATATTAATATCAGATATAATAGACTTCAAACACAAGACTGTAGCAAGAGACAAAGAAGGGCATTATATAATGATAAAGGAATCAACCCAACAAGAGGATATAACAATTATAAATATCTGTGCACCATATATAGGACTACCTAAATATATAAAGCAAATATTAACAGTCATATAAGGAAAGACTTAGAGTAATACAATAATGGTACTTTAACACCATACTTACATCAATGGATAGGTCATCCAGACAGGAATTAAGGAAACAGTAGCCTTGAACAACACACTAAACCAGATGGACTTGAGACTAGACCAGATGGACTCAAAACATTTCAGCCAAAAATAGCAGACTACATATTCTCTTCAAGTGCACCTGGAACATTCTCCAAATAGATCACATGTCAGGTTCCAAGCTCAGTGGGGAGTCTGCTTTTCCCTCTCCCTCTGCCTCTTCCCCTCGCCCACCCCCTGCTCATGCTCGCATGTGCTCTCTCTCAAATAAATAAAATCTTAAAAAAAAAAAGAAGGAATTCTATAATTATAAACACCTACATTAGGAAAAAAAAGTCATAACCTAACTTTGCCTCTCATGGAACTAGAAAAAGAGAAAAAAAAATAAGTCCACAGTTAGTAGAAGAAAGGAAATATCAACTATGAATGGAAATCAATGAAATGTAGATTCAAAAAGCAATAAAGAAGGACAATGAATCTCAGAGATATCTTTTTCAAAAAAGTTTTTATTTAAATTCCAGTAATATTGCACATACAGTGCAATATTAGTTTCAGATGTACAATATAGTGATTCAACACTTTGGTACAATACCTAGTGCTCATCACAAAAACTACACTCCTTAACCCCATCACTCATTTAACCCATCCCCATACTGACCTCCCTTCTGATAGCCATCAGTTTGTTCTCTATAATTGAGTCCATTTCTTGGTTTTCCTCCCTCTCTTTTTCTTTTTTTTTCCCCCTTTGCTCATTTGTTTTGTTTCTTATATTCCACATTTGAATGAAATCATGTGGTATCTGTGTTTTTTTGACTGACTTATAAGTTTGCTTAAGAGCTGGTTTTTAAAAAAAAGATAGACTTGGGGTGCCTGGGTGGCTCAGTGGGTTAAGCCTCTGCCTTTGGCTCAGGTCATGATCCCAGGGTCCTGGGATCGAGCCCCACAATGGGCTCTCTGCTCAGCAGGGAGCCTGCTTCCCTTCCTCTCTCTCTGCCTGCCTCTCTGCCTACTTGTGATCTCTGTCAAATAAATAAACTCTTTAAAAAATTTTTTAAAAGATAGACTTTAGTTTTTTTTTTTTAGATTAAATAATGAAGAAGAGAAAACTAAGAAAAATATATTAGAAATAAAAGAAGAGACAATACAATTGATAATGCAGAAATACAAAGGATCTTTAGAGACTACTATGATCCACTGGGAGTGGATAAATTCCTACAACCTACCAAGATTGAATCATGAAGAAATAGAAAATATAAACTGATAAAGGGTTTGGATCAGTAATCAAAAACCACCCAGGAGGGGCGCCTGGGTGGCTCAGTGGGTTAAAGCCTCTGCCTTCGGCTCAGGTCATGATCCCAGGGTTCTGGGATTGAGCCCCACATCGGGCTCTCTGCTCAGCAGGGAGCCTGCTTCCTCCTCTCTCTCTGCCTGCCTCTCTGCCTACTTGTGATCTCTGTCTGTCAAATAAATAAACAAAATCTTTAAAAAAAAAAAAAAAAAAAAAACACCCAGGAAAGAAAGAGAAGCCCAGGGCCAGATGGATTCACTGGTGAATTCCACCAAACATTCAAAGAAGAGCTGGTATCAATCCTTCTCAACCTTTCCAAGAGTAGAAGAGAAGAGCACTTCCAAATGCAGTTTATGAGGCCAGTATTACCTTGATACCAAAAACAGACAAGGACATTACAAGAAAAAGAATTTATAGGACAATATCTATGATGAATTTAGATGCAAAGATCCCCAACAAAATATTAGCAAACCAAATACAATGACACATGAAGAGGATCATACATCATGACCAAGTGAGGTTTATTCCAAGGGATTATTCCAATGGATGCTTCAAACTCTGCAAATCAATCAATGTGATATGTTACATTCACAAAAGGATAAAAATCATATAATCTCAGTGGATACAGAAACATCATTTAACAAAATTTAATATCCTTTCATGGTAAAAACTCCCAATGAAATGGGTATAGAAGGAATATACCTCAACATAATATAGGCCATATATGACAAGCCCATAGCTAACAAACTTGGTGGTGAAAAGGTTAAAGCATTGCTTCTAAAATCAGGAAGGATACACAATGTTCATTATTGACACTTTTATAGAAAATAGAATTGGAAGTCCTAGCCAGAGTAATCAGGAAAAAAAAAAATAAAAGGCATCCAAATCAGAAAGGAAGACATAAAACTGTCTCTATTTGCAAATGAGATTATGTATAGGAAACCTTAAAGACTCCACCAAAAAACTGTTAGAATAAATTCAGTAAAGTTGAAGGATATAAAATCAATATGCAAAAATCAGTTTCTATACACTATTGAGCTATCACAAAGAGAAATAAATAAAACAATCCTATGTAACTTGTAGCATCCAAAAGAATAAAATGCTTAGCACTAAGTTTAGTGGAGAAGGGGTGTCTGGCTGGCTCAGTTAGTACAGCATGCAACTCTTTGCCTTAGGGTTGTGAGTTTGAGCCCCATGTTGGGTGTAGAGATTACTTAAAAAATAAAATAAGATCTTAAGAAAATAAAAATAAATCTAACCAAGGAAGTGAAAGATGTGTACACTGAAAATTATAAGATGCTGATGAAAGAAATTGAAGACAAATACATGGAAAGCTATTCAATGCTCATAAATTAGAAGAATTAGTATTGTTAAAATGTCTCTAATACCCAAAGCCATCCAAAGATTCAACGTAGACCTTACTGAAATTTCCATGGAGGGTGTCTGGGTGGCTCAGTCAGTTAAGTGTCTGACTTTGGCTCAGGTCATGATCTCAGGGTCCTGGGGTCCTGGGCTAGAGCCCAAGTTGGACTCTGTGTTCATGGGGAGTCTTCTCCCTCTACTCCTCCCCTGGCTTGTGCTCGCATGCTATGTCTCTCTGATACATACATAAATAATCTTAAAAACAATAAAGTTCCTATGGCATTTTTCACAGAAATAGAGCAAATAAATCTAAAAAGTATAGCATGAAGAACCAAATAGCCAAAGCAATCTTGAGGAAAAAGAACAAAGCTGGAGGCATCATCCTTCCTGATATGAAACTATATTAAAAAGCTATAGTAATTAAAGCAGTATGGTACTGGCATATTAAAATAAAACATAGATTAATGAAACAGAATAGAGTCCAGAAATAAATCTACGTATATGTGGTCAGTTAATTTATAACCAAGGAGCCAAGAACATACAATGGGAAAAGAATGGTCTCTTCAATAAATGGTTTTGGTTAAGTGGGTAGCCACATGCAAAAGAACAAAAATAAACCCCTATCTTATGCCGTACACAAAAATGAACTCAAACTGGATCAACTCAAAAGACATGAAGAAAAACTTCTAGAAGAAAACACAGAGGATAATTTCCTTGACAACTGTCTTGGCTATGACTTTTTAAGTTTTTATTTTTATTTGAGAGAGGGAAAGAGAGAGAGAGAGCATGAGAAGAGCAAGGGTCAGAGGGAGAAGCAGACTCTCTGCCGAGCAGGGAGCCCCATGCAGAACCCGGGACTCCAGGATCATGACCTGAGCCGAAGGCAGTTGCTTAACCAACTGAGCCACCCATGTGCCCCAATGCCAGACTTTTTAAATTTGATACCAAAAACAAAGGTAGCAAAGAGAAAACAAACAAGTAGACTACGACAAACTAAAAAGCTTTTGCACAACAAAGGAAACCATCAATAAAATGAAAAGGTCATATAAAGAATGGGAGAATATATTTGGAAATCCATATATCTGATAAAGGATTAATATCCAGAATATACAAATAAGTTCTACCTCAATAGCAAAACAAATAATCCAGTTAAAAAAAAGAACAGAGAAACTGAATAGACGTTTTCTCAAAGGCAACATCCAAAGGCCAACAGGTACATAAATAGGTACTCAACATCTCTACTTACCAGAGAAATGAAAACCAGAACCACAGTGCGATATCCCCTCACACCTGTTACAATGGCTGTCATAAAAAAGACAACAGATAACAAGCACGATGAGGATGCGGAGGCAAGAGAATTCCTGTGCACAGCGAGTAGGATTGTAAATCCATAATGGAAAACATTATAGAGGATCCTCAAGAAATTAAAAATAGAATTATAATATGATCTAGTAATCCCACTTCTGGGTAGACAAACAAAGGAAGAGATAGCTGTATGCTTAACGTTTATTGCAGTAGTCACAATAGGCAAGATATGGAAACAACCTCCGCATCCATCGATGAGTGAATAAAGAAAATACGGTCTCGGGGTGCCTGGGTGGCTCAGTGGGTTAAGCCTCTGCCTTCGGCTCAGGTCATGATCTCAGGGTCCTGGGATCGAGTCCCGCATCGGGCTCTCTGCTCAGCAGGGAGCCTGCTTCCCTCTCTCTCTCTCTGCCTGCCTCTCCATCTACTTGTGATTTCTCTCTGTCAAATAAATAAATAAAATCTTTAAAAAAAAAAAAAAAAAAAAAAAGAAAATACGGTCTCTTTCTCTCTTCCCCCTTCTCCCTCTCCACCTCCACCCCACACATACACTGGAATATTATTTCATCATGAGAAAGAAGGAAATCCTGCCTTTTGTGACAATATGGATGGAACTTAAGAGAATAATGCTGAGATAAATCAGAGAAAGACAAATACTGTATGGTAACACTTAGATGTAGAATCTAAAAAGCTAAACTCACCAAAATATAGAAAAAAATTAGAGTAAAATGTTGGTTACCAGTGGCTGGGGGATGGTGGGAATGGGGAGATGTTGGTCAGAGTATTAACTTCCAGTTACAGTGAATAAGTTCTGGGGATCTAATGTACAGCATGATTATTCAAATAGTTAATAATACCAAATTATACACTCAGAAATTGTTAAGAGCTTATATGTATTCACTACAAAAAAAGAAATGGTCATTATGTGATGAGATGGAGTTGTTAGCTTATCCTATTGTGGTAATCATTTTGCAACACATAAGTGTAACAAATTAACAAACGTACAACTTAAAGATATAATGTTATATGTCAATTATATCTCAAACCTTGGGGGGGGGGTAAAGGAAATGAAATGGATGAATATTATAATTGTATCACTTTTCCACCATCTTAGAAAGGAATTCCAGTTTCAAGACATCTATTAAGGATCTTCTTCTAGACAATTAAAGCATATAGTGCCAAATAACTGGAAATAATCACAAACCCTTAGAAGTCAGAAGGGCTCCTCAATAGTCATCAGTGAGGGTCCTAACTGAAAAGCAGATGAACACCTACACCATTTAGAAACATTCCACCTGTTAAAATTCTAAGGTGGTATGACCTATTGGTTATTATAATACAATTAACTAAGAAGCATTTTTACAAGTCTCTTATCACAACATTATGTCTTATGAAACCACATAAAACCACCCCTGACTTCACAATCAGGCACACCTGGGTTTAAAGCCCAGTTCTGTCACTCATGTCCTGGGCAAACCTTTTATCTTTTCTGAATCTCAATTTCTTAATCTATAAAGTTGGGTCGCAATACCTATATCTCATGAGTTTGTGAGACTACGCTATGAAAGCAACAGGCATCAGGCCAGGCCAACAGCTGGTACCTAGAAAGTATTAGTAAGTATGTAATTATATCCTTCTATACATTTCTCCTTTTTTTCATTATTTTTATATTATCAGAACACGCAATTAAATTTTTAGAAGTCTTTTAAGTCTCTCCCATAAAAACAAGATTTTTATTTATTTATTTGATAGAGATCACAGTAGGCAGAGAGAGAGAGGAGGAAGCAGGCTCCCTGCTGAGCAGAGAACCTGATGTGGGGCCCGATCCTAGGACCCTGAGATCATGACCTGAGCCAAAGGCAGAGGCTTTAAGCCACTGAGCCACCCAGGCGCCCCTATAAAAACAATTTTTAAAATTTCGCTCTTGGGCGCATGGGTGGCTCAGTCATTAAGCATCTGCCTTTGGCTTGGGTCATGATCCCAGGGTCCTGGGATCAAGCCCCACATCAGGCTCTCTGCTCAGCAGGGAGCCTGCTTCTCCCACTTCTACTCCCCCTGCTTATGTTCCCCCTCTCTCTGTCAAATAAATAAATAAAATATTTTTAAAAATTTTCGCTCTTATAAAATTTGGAAGCCAAGAGGCAAACACAGACAAGCAGCCACATTCCATAAACATGGGAAGTAAGCCCTGTACATGACCCCCCACCCCACCCCACCACCAAAAGGTAGAGTTAGGATCCCAGGGCAGTAGTATATGAATGGTCCATTTTGAAAATAAAGAACTACTTTTGACTATTTTTCTTGCCCTATGGTCTTACTTTGATGTTGTTTCCTCTAAATATTCTTACACTATGGTCAACCAACAATTCAACATAGGAACTTTTAAAGTTGTGGCGGGGACAGGGTGGTTTGTGTTTCAAGAACATACTCCCAGGAGCACCTGTTTCCTGTTCTGCATTCCGCCTGCCTTTCTCCCAGTTGTGCTTCTGCCCCCATGCCCATGTTCAGGCCAGCTAGGCAGCTAATGGAAAGGAGTGCAATGTTCAGGCATATAGCAGTACAGGGCGAGAATGGACAATGGTGGACTGGATAAATGGAGGGGGATGGGAGGACATGTGTGCTAAAATCTCATCAACTGCTGGTTCAGAAAAGAAGATCTGACATGGGGCGCCTGGGTGACTCCGTCATTAAGCATCTGCCTTCAGCTCAGGTCATGATCCCAGGGTCCCGGGGTTGAGCCCCACATTGAGAGGCCTTCTTCTCCTTCTCTCACTCCCCCTGCTTGTGTTCCCTCTTTGGCTGCTTCTCTATCAGATAAATAAATAAAATCTGAAGAAAAAAAAAAAAAAGACCTGGCATGGCTGGGGTTTATCAAGAAAAGTAGGGAATCCCTATTCTTATGGGGACACTAGGATTTTTAAATGCAATTTAGGATTCAAAATTATTTTCAATATTATACTGGCCACACATCTGCAGAGAGATGTAGCCCATTAGCCTCACGTTGGTGGATTTTTGGAGCCAAGTGTGAAGACTAGAAGGGAAGCAATTTTGTATGACTAAAGCAAGTCTCCCTCAGCTTTTCTCTCACTCACTGTTTCAGAGACCAGAGCCTGGCTGCTTCCTCTTTAAAGAGCATGGTCTTAATTTTTCCTAAAGTTTGTATTTGATTCTCCAGGTCCACAGGGAGAATTTTTCCTTGACTCAATGCTTCAGGTTATATCCTCCTGACATCTCGTGTGGTAGCTGTTGTACAGGCATTGTAGAAGCGTACAGCCTAATGGAAACCTCTTCTTAGAAGCAGGGCTAGAAACATTTCAGTCAAGAGACAAAAGTCTCATCCCTTCAAATCCACAAAAACCCAACAATGCAGTGATCCTTAAATGTTATGAATGTAAGAGTTATATGAGAGGCTATATGAGAGTTATATGAGAGGCTGTAGGCCTGAAATTTGGCCCGAAATTTGGCCTTTTCAACAAGAATTCCTGTGGTTCTGAGGCTCGCAATACCCAGATGACATTTTCAGATGCCACAATTTAGCCTTATCCTTGGAGTTGCCACTTCGAACACTTGGCCAGCATCTGGAGCCCCAATGGGTGGGAGGAAGATCCTTCCATGATCAGCTATTATTTATGCTCTAGGACTAATTAATTCTCTATTGGCCAACAGCTGTTCAGCAGGAAGTTCTCAGACAAGTCAAGGATGGAATGAAGGTCTCTAAGTTGAGCAAACTGGTACAGTGTTATTTCCACAGCGCATCTGGTCAAAGGCATTTTCATGTCACATTCTAATTATTCCAGCTGCTGAAAGTCTCCTCTGTGCTAGGAAAATGAGTGAGAGCCAGTGATAATCATATCCCTGATAATCATATCAAGGGTGATAATTAAAACACCAATGGATTCTCTTTATAAAGTGAGTTTTGACCTAGTGGTTGAGGGCATAGCATTTGAATAAGGGAATGATGGGTTCAGTATGAGCTCTACTTCTAACTAGGAATCATGATGAATGTCTTAACTTCTCCAAGTCTTGGCTCTCTCCTATAGAAACTAGTAAGTCTTGTGGGAGGATTGAGTAACAGAGCAAGCAAGGCACTGAACATAGTTACTGGCCCACGGTAGCTGCTGTGTATCTATTAGCTGTTACTCAGGCCAGAAATATTTAGGTTCTTGACCCTGAGCAAGATAGGATTCCAGCTGCCAGGTATATGGACATGAAAAAATAGACATGGTACCTGCTCTCATAGAGCTACTTTTCTGGTGAGTGCAAGGCAATCATGATGGTTTCTCCAAAGAAATAGAACTTCCTTTAATTTCCCCCAGAGAAATGGTTCCTCTTCTCTGTTTCCATAATATTTTATTTATACCTCTTCTAGGAAACTTATCACCATATACAGTAATTTGCCTGCTTATATGGCATTCTTTTGACTACTTGACTATGAACTTTTAGAGGACTTGTCTGTGATTTTAGAACTCTTTAGCCCAGTGAGTGACTAAGAGGTGGGGTGTGTTAAATTTTTATTGGATTTAGATTCACTGATGGTAAGTACAGGATGAAAATGAAAAAACTCATCAAGCAATGTCTATAGATATTTTTTTAGAGTGGAGTATGAATTCTTATGGTTTTAAAAATCTCATTAGTTTGCCTAATGCAAAACAAAGAAGGGAGAATAATTTATCTGCCAGCTTCTGTCTCCCAGTTGGCAAAGGATTAATCCATGGGATATTGATGACCCATCCCTTCTGGCACCATAGTCAGGTTCTCCTGCCTCACCTGCTTTAAAGAAGTCCCAAGGTACAAGGCTAGAGGCTCTGGTAAGGCTTGTTCTTATAAAGTTGTTCAGAAACCAGAGGTGGTTAGATTGGAACAAATAGCCAGAAGTCCCAGATTCAGGTGATACACTGACATGTTTGCAACAGAGCCCCTCAGTGTTTAAATGAGTGGTAAAATACAGGAGAATACTTGATTTGAGATTCTAAATCCCCATAATAATTCTTGGTGTGAAATTCTGCTTTCTGGGAAACAAAAGTGTCACATTCTTCATGCTGTTTGGAAGCTAATAGCAGGTGAATTTCTTTCCCACGCCATCCCAAATGGGTTTAGATGGACTTTCCTAAAATAATAGAAAAATGCCATGTTTGCTTTGTTATACAAGTTGTATGTGAAATGTTGTCCCCTTTCTCACTAAGCCCCCTTATCGTGATGACCACTAAATGAGGTTGTCTGTGTGCACACACATTGCAATTTGGGAAGCTCCACAAATGTAAAACAATAACACAGACTCGTCATGAAGAGGAGCTACCATATCAGATGAACATAATGTTAGCCTTTAATCTGAAAATCAATTGCAGCAAGATAAAAGGATACCACATAGCTAAGATTGATTCCCTGGCATAACTACTGCATGTTTTATGAACTTAAAAGTTTGGGGAAATTTCAGCACTGAAGGCTTTCCTTGGTGAGACCCTGGTGCAGAAACAAGTTTCCGCAATATTTTTGAAACTTTGTCACCATCAGTGGTTTCCATAAACATCCCCTAATATATACAAGTAAAATATTTTCAATTTGACAAACATTTACTGAACACCAGAGTCTATGCTAGGTGCTAATAGCATATAGTGACATAATCTTTGCAATTATCCCTTCAAAGATTTCAAGGAAGTTGTGAGTGGTATTTGAAGTAAACTTTGAAGAATGAGTGGGATTTTTCTTTGACAGGTGAACTACAGAGAATAAAGGGAAAGGTGTTTCAGGAAGAAAGACTAGCACAGGCAAAGACAGGCATATACAAATTAGCTTGGTTGATTTGGAAGCTTAAACATAAGGAAGCAAAGGCAAGGAGGCAAAAGCAGTGTACTAGACAGAGGTCAGGACTAACTACCAAGCTAAGAAGCAATCATGGGGGACATTCTACAAATTCTTGGCTCAAGAGCAACAGAGAATTTCTCCTTCCTCAGCATAGTCTTCTCTATCTCCCTATGTTCACTGACAAATACAGGCTCTCAACAATCTTTTGTACTTTCAGCTTTAATCATGTCATGTGGGATCTTTATACCTCAACAAACCAGAGATTAGAAAGCTGAAAGACATTTTCAGACAATAACAAGTTTGCTTATGGAGTACAACCAATTCGTATAAGATCTCTGGTTCCAGATGTTTATTTATGAGCTTTACTGCCAGAAAAACTAAACTGCCCCATCATGCCTATCATGTCTCTGAGATCCCGGATATATAGGAAGAACACTGGGCCCTGGGAAATCATTTAGAATAAAAGCAACCAGAGGATTCCAATGTCTTCAGATTTTTCTCTGGGCTGCTGGAAGAGGCATCCATGATCAAGAGTATTGGCAAAAGGGGTAGGTCCCTGGCAGTAGGGAAAAAAGAGCAGCCACATGAACAATTAGTTTTCCTGGAATCGTGTTGATCTTGAGCAGGGCAAAATGTCTTCATAATGGCCCAACAGTAACAAATGATTAAGAGCTTAGGCACAGTTACTTTAGCTCTTAAGAGAATAACAAAATAACAACAACAATGTATTGCCCGCTTAATGCTAGCAACATACTTAGGATGGCTAGAATTTGTAGAACACTTTCTATGGGCCAGACTCTCCATCAAGCATGTCACATGAATTATCTCATTTATTCCTTTCAACATCTCTATGAGGTAAATTCTGTTAATATTACCTCATCAATGGATGTGGAAACTGGGTATGGCTTAGACTCTAATGGTCTAAGTGAAGATTTCATTTGTTGTTCTACATTTCACAGCTCACTAGAGACGTGTAACTAGTTCTGAACAATGGACTCTGAGCAGAAGTGAGGCACAGTTCTTCAGAATTGAGCCAATGAAAAGCCCGTATATGCTCCTCCCCGATTCCCCCTCTTCCCCTGAGCTTGAGTGATTAAGGAGGGTAGGAGTGACACTGAAGCTACTGGCTATTTAAACCTCCCTCATGCTGGTCCCGAGTGACTATGGGGAACAGAGCCTTCTCATAGACCTGGGATATATACATCCCAAGAGGAAGAGATACACCTTTGTTGTGTTAAGACACTGAGATTTCAGTATTAACTCCTCACTGCTGCATAATCTGACCTACCCTGATAATAAAACAGCGAGGCCCTAAGAAGTTTAGTGAATGAGTTAAAACCAGAACCAAAATCCTTTTTCCCAGGCAAGTCTTTGTGCTGTCAAATCTGACTGTGGTAAGGGCCATAGTTTCTATTGCATCATTCACCAAGTGTGTAGGAATGACTCCAAAAGCCTATCCATGAAAGACCCAACCCATATGGGATGTCTTTTAAAAACAGTTAATAGATTAGCTCTGACAAGGAAGGCTGGTTTGAGGCAGATGTGAAGACTGAATTCCCAATCAGACCCTGCATGTGACAAAGCTGAAAGGTCACAAAATCAGTCCAAGCAGAGGTATTGCCTAATAGCCTCACAATGTGACATGACTTGATCACAGCTGAAGGCCTGGCCCTCAGGCTTACCCAATTTGGTCAGCAAACCTGACAGATTCATTGCTCTGGTTCCAACTTGGAGTATCCAACCCACAGAACACTTAAGCCAGGAATCTAATTTGTCAATTTGTAATAAGAAATATGACTATCATATGACTCACAATGACTGTGCTGTCCTAATTAGTTAGTGCATATTCACAGCTGACACAGCTGATCACTCATTCATCCTTGAAACATATTCTTGACCTGGCTTCTGGGATCTCTCACTCTCACTCTCTTGGCTATTTGTTGTTTTTTCCTACCTCACTAGAAGCTCATTCTTAGGTTCCTTTGTTCATTCCTCTTCACCTCCCTATCCTTAACAGCGGATGCCCCGAGCCTCAGCTCCTTGAACTTCTCCTTTCTTTTCTACACATTCTCCTGGTAATTTCTTCCAGTCTCCTGGCTTTAAATTGCATCCACATGCTGATGTCTCTCAACTTGTATCTCCAGCTCTGACTTTAATCTTAAACTCTTGGCTACCTCTTTAATATCTCTACTGGGATATCTACTAGACATCTGAACAAAGTCCAGAGCTTTGAACAAGTCCAGAGCTGATCTCCTGATCTTCACCTACAAATGAGCTCCTCTTGCAACTTCACCATCATAGTCAACAGAACGCTATCATCAACCCACAACCTGGCTACTATGTCTTCAAATTCAAATACTTTTGCCCATCTGCATTGCTATACTATCCAAGTCCAAGTCACCATCATTTCTTTCCCTGGATCACTGCAATAACTTCTCAAATAGTTTTACCTGGTCCACTCCCTCCCTCAAGCTTTTCCCAACACAGAAGTCAGAGTGATCATATTGAAACCTTTCTCAGGTCACATGACTCCTTTGTTCAAAACCTTCCAATGGCTTCCCATTTCACTCAGAGTAAACACCACTCATTGTAATGGCCTATAAGTTCCCCTGCAAGTTCCCTTTCCCCCATTACCTCTCTGATCACCTTTTCCTACTTCCCTTCCCTTTGCTCACTCCACTGTAGTCTCTCTGGTCTTCTTGTTATGGAACAAGCTAATCCCATCACACCTTGGGAATATTTTTTTAAGAGCATTTTTTTATTTAAGAGAGAGAGCAAGAGAGAGATCAGGCATAAGCATGAGCAGGGGATGGGAGAGGGAGAAGCAGACTCCCCACTGAGCAGAGAGCCCAAACTGGGTCTTGACCCCAGGATCCTGGGAACATTACCTGAGCCAAAAACAAATGTTTAACTTACTGAGCCACACAGATGCCCCACACCTCAAGATTATAATACTGCATACTTCCTTTGCCTGGAACGGTTTTCCCTCTTATGTTTCTTCCTCCCTCACCTCTTCAAGTCCTTACTAAATTGTGACCTTCTCAAAGAGGCCTTGCCTGATTACCCTACCAAAACTTGAAACACCTCCAACATTTCTGATGCCCCTTCTCTGTTTTATTTTTCTCCATAGCATGTATCCACAATTAAAGTATTATGTAGTGTGTGTGCATATATGTGTGTCCACCACAATAAATGTAAGCTTTATGAGCCCTGAAATTATTGTTTCATTAATTCATCTCTATACTCCTAAGACTAAAACAACGAACCTTCAGACAGTAGGTATTTGGCATTTATCTTGAATGAATGATTAT
The DNA here is from genome assembly GCF_011764305.1 of Mustela putorius furo. Classification (NCBI taxonomy): domain Eukaryota; kingdom Metazoa; phylum Chordata; class Mammalia; order Carnivora; family Mustelidae; genus Mustela; species Mustela putorius. Next base: position 19,376,615 of record NW_025421322.1, on the reverse strand, counting down.
TCTTCAGATCTCTACGGCTGAACTATGTTCAGAAAGTTGCATGGGGAGTACGGATTTAAGCAAAAGACAATATCCCAATACTTTAATGACATCATTTTAAAACAAAAGTATACCTGTTATGGGGTTCAAAGTGTTCAGGCTGTGCAGCCATGGATTTCCCACTGCCAACATAAACATTCCTCACTTTCATGGCTAATGAAATAATTCTCCTGACAAAATGACCTATATTTCTGTTCAAACATATTGTCACCAAAAGCTTACTATGGTCTAGGAACTATTCTGCCTCTTCTTTTTTTATTATTATTTTTAAATTTTAATTCAATTAGCCAACATATAGTACATGATTAGTTTCAGATATAGAGTTCAATTATTCATCAATTACATATAACACCCAGTCCTCATCACATCATATGCCCTCCTTAATGCCCATCACCCAGTTACCCCATTCCCCTACCTGTCTCTCTTGCAGATACCTTCAGTTTATTTCCTAGAGTTAAGAGTCTCTCAAGGTTTGTTGTCTTCCTCTCTGATTTCTTCCCTTTCAGTTTTCCCTCCCTTTCCCTATGATACTTTGCACCGTTTCTTATATTACACATGTAAGTGAATCCATATGATAGTTTTTCTCAGTATAATACCCCGCAGTTCCACCCAGATTGATGTAAATGGTAAGACTAATTCCTTTTTGATGGCTGAGTAATATTCCATATATATATATATATATATATATATATATATATATATATATATATAATTTTCTTTATTCATTCTTCTGTCAATGGACATCTGGGCTCTTCCCACACTTTGGTTATTGTGGACATTGCTGCCATAGACATTGGGGTGCCGGTGCTCCTTCAGATCTCACATTTGTAGCAAGTGGCAGAACTGCAAGGGGACCCTCCTCCTTCCCCTGGGAGGAACAGTGTAGATGCACACTGTGGGGGTCTGCAAAGTGTAGAGATTCCAAATGGGGTCATGTGCCTCAGATAAAAACAGTCACAGGCTTAGTGAAAATAGAATGTGGCAGAAACAAATGAGACAAAAGTGACTGACTGCTTTTCCCTGAAAGTACACTGAAGTTTGGGGGGGTGGGATCTTTCAGCTCCAGGGTGGGATATCAGGAGGCTGCCATTTGCATTCTCACCTCTTAAGTGGTGTGGAAAGATTTCAGGGAACAGAAGCCACACAGAGCAATCCAGAGCTGCTTACACTGATCCTAGCTCCCTGACCAGGACAGTGCAATTCTGCCCCAGCAAAGACACCTGAGAATCAGTGCAACAGACCCCTTCCCCAGAAGACCAGCAGGAACATCCAGCTAATACCAAATTTACCAATCATACAGAACTGAAAAGCTCCAGGACTAGGGGGAAATAGTGCACAGAATTCAAGGCTCTTTCTCATGATTCCTTAGTATTTCAGGTTAAAATTTTTCTTTTTCTTTTTTTCTTTTTTTCCTTTTCAATGAGTTTCGTGTTTTATCAACTCTTTTAAGACTTAATTGACATTTTTACATATATATATATATTTCTTCATTTTTGGCTTCCTTTCATTGTATACAATTTTATTTTTGTGTGTATATATATACACACACACACAAACACACACACACATTTTTCTTTCTTTACAATTTTGGGATATGGTGTCTTCTAACAGACCAAAATACACCCATGACCTGGTGTATCACCCTGTTCTGTCCACCTGTTTGATTATATCATCTCCTTTTTCACATTTTTTTTCCTTACTTGGTTTCTGATCTCTTCTGATTTATCTAGTGTATATTTTGCTGGGGTCTTGGGTTGATATTTTTGTATTTTATTCTCTCATTCATCTATACTTCTGCAGACAAAGTGACAAGATGGAAAAATTCCCAGAAAGAAGAACATGACACAGTATTAACTGCCAAATGCTTAATAAATATGCATATTAGTAAAATGTCTGAGCTAGGATTCAGAATAATGATTATAAAGATACTAGCTGGGCTTGAAAAAAGCATAGAAGACACTAGAGAACCCCTTTCTGGAGAAATAAAGGAACTAAAATATAATCAGATCAAAATAAAAAAGGCTATTAATGAGATGCAATAAAAAGTAGAGACTCTTACTGCTAGGATAAATGATTCAGAAGAGAGAATCAGTGATATAGAAGATAAAACCATGGAGAATAAGGAAACTGAGGAAAAGAGGAAAAAACCCTACTGGATCATGAAGGGAGGACTCGAGAGATCAGGGATACCATAATGCAAAACAACATCAGAATAATTGTGGTCCCAGAGAAAGAAGGTAGAGATAGAGAGGGGGGGGGCAGAAGGTATACTTGAGCAAATTATTGCTAAGAACTTTCCCCAGTTTGGGAAAGGAAACAGGCATTCAAGTCCAGGAGGCACAGAGAACTCCCCTCAAAATCAGTAAAAATAGATAAACACCCAGACATATAACCATGAAGCTTGCAAATCTCAGAGACAAATAGAAATTCTGAAAGCAGCTCAGGAAAAGAGATCCTTAACCTATAGAGGTAGAAACATAAGCCTGGCAGCAGATCTATCCACAGAAACCTGGCAGGCCAGAAAGGACTGGCATGATATATTCAGGGTGCTAAATGAAAAAAATATTCAGTCAGGAATATTCTATTCAGCAAGGCTGCCATTCAGAATAGGAGAGATAAAAAGCTTCTGGGACAAACAGAAACTAAAATAATTTGTGATCAATAAATGAGCCCTATAAGAATTATTAAAGGGGATCCTGTAAGTGAAATGAGAGTCCAAAAGTAACATAGACCAGAAACAGACCACAAATGGAGACAATATACAGAAACAGTGACTTTACAGATAATAAAATGGCACTAAATCCATATCTTTCAATAGTTACTCTGAATGTAAATAGGCTAAATGCTCTAATCAAAAGACACAGGCTATTAGATTGGATAAACAGGCAAGACCCCTCCATATGCTGTCTATAAGAGACTCATTTTAGACCCAAAGGTACCTCCAGATTGAAAGTGAGGAGTTGAAGAACCATTTATCAACCTAATGGACATTGAACACTACACCAAAAACTAATGATATACTATATGTTGGCTAACTGAATAAAAATAAAGATAAAAAAATAAACCTGGCTATTTGTCACAAAAAGAAAGAAAGAAAGCTGGGATAGCAATACTTATATCAGGCAAATTATATTTTTAATCCAAAGACTGTAACAAGAGATGAAGAGGGACACTGTATCATATTTAAAGGGTATCCAACAAGAAGATCTAACAACTATATTTATCTCCTAAGTTGGGAGCAACCAATTATATAAACCAATTAGTAACAAAAATTAAAGAAACACTTTGATAATACAATAATAGCAGGGGACTTTAACACCCCAATCACAGCAATGGACAGATCATCTAAACAGATCAATAAGGAAACAAGGGCTTTGAATGACACACTGGACCAGACGGATTTCACAAATATATATACAGAGAATTCCATCCTAAAACAAAAGAATACACATTCTTCTCGAATGCATATGGAACATTCTCCAGAACAGATCACATACTGGGTCACAAATCAGGTCTCAACCAGTATCAGAAAATGGGATTTCCTACATATTTTCAGACCACAGTGCTTTGAAACTGGAACTCAATCATAAGAGGATATTTGGAAGGAACTCAAATACTTGGAGGTTAAAGAGCCTCCTGCTAAAGAATGAATGGGTCAATTGGGAAATTAAAGAAGAATTTTTTTTAAATAACGAAAACAAATGAAAATGGACACACAACTGTTCAAAACCTTTGGGATGCAGTAAAGGTGGTCTTAAGAGGTACGTATATAGCAATATAAGTCTTTCTCAAGAAACTAGAAAAATCTTGAATACATAGGCTATCCTCATGCCTAAAGGAGCTGGAGAAAGAACAGTTTAAAAAGCCTAACTGAGCAGGAGAAAAGAATTAGTAAAGATTAGAATGGAAATCAATGAAATAGAAACCCAAAGAACGGCAGATCAACAAAACTAGGAACTGCTTCTTCTGTAGAGTCACATTGCATCTTTTTTGTACTGATTGCATAATTTAACTCTCAAAGAACAATTCCATTTGAAGTACCTAATTTTGCAGTTTTTGAGAACACTACCCCTTTGTGAAGCAGGGAGGGTTCATGATTGAGTCTTTCACCTAGGCTTCATTGATGTAAGCTCTTACCATACCATCTGACAGAGCTGGGGAGGGGAAACAGGTAAACTAGCACCCTTGTGTAACATGATGTTTTCTTTGTGGAGTCAAATTGGTGTTTGTACAAATTTAAGCCAACAGAGCATCTGGTCTGATTCTCTGCTCCTATCCTATGCTTTCCTGAAATGGAGGATTATATATACATAATGTGTGTGTGTGTGTGTGTGTGTGTGTGTGTGTATTCTCCTTTCTGCCATCATATAAGAATACTCAGATCTCAATCCTGTCTGCCAGTGCCACTGTCTACACTATATTTGCCATCCCATCTCTTTCATATACCTCTGAATGAAACATCAGTACACACTGTCTACAGTCTCACATTCCATTCTGTCCACTAGTCACTGAGGTCTGACTCCCTCTCTTCTTATATACTAAGGACATCATTCATCCACAAGTGCTAAGGTCAACAATTTCGTAAGTGCCAAGTCCAATGGTTATTTTGAGTCCATCTCTTTTCTGGATTTAGAGCTATTTTTCTTTTAGATGTCCTGAATCCTGTTGGCTACTGTGACTCCACACTCCTCTCATTCTCCTCTTACATCCCTATTCTCTCCTGTGTTCATTTTACAAATTGTGATCACTATGGTTCCATCCTCAGATCACTGGTTGTCTTACTCTTAATAAAAACAAAACTAGGGATGCCTGGGTGGCTTAGTTGTTTAAGCATCTGCCCTCAGCTCAGGTTGTGATTCCAAGGGTCTTGGGATTGAGGCCTGCATCAGGTCCTTTGCTCAATGGGGAGCCTGCTTCTCCCTCTGCCTCCCACTCCTTCTACTTGTCTATGTCAAATAAATACATAAAATCTTTTTAAAAACAAGCTAAACAAAATACAAAAACAAAATTAAAAAAGAAAAACTTCAGACATCATCAAGCAGCTACTTCAAAAATATGAACCTTAGTTGGAACCATTTTTCCCCACTGAAAAAAATCTAAATGTGTGTCCTACTCAGGTCAATTTTGTCTTAAAAGAACAAAAACAGTGGTTGGGAATTCTCTGCTTCTCATTATATGCTTCCTCCTAAGAGGAAAGTACCATAAATGGATTTTTTTTCTTGATTTTGGTGGGAGGGAGAAATGGGTTAAAGAGAAATTCAATAATGAGGGAACATATCAAAGAGGTTATCTGGAATAACATGGAATTCCTACCCTATGATAGAGGCAACTAATAAAATACCTGATAAGGACTCCAAAATGACAAATATTGAAGAGCTAAAAGAGCTTCCCAAGTCAGGATGGATCCAAGAACACAGCACATAGTGTTTGTATCAGTTAGGTTTTTTGCTATGTAACATCAAACACAAAATCTAATGGCTTAAGACAGCAACCATTTATTTATTCACAGTTCTATGGGTCAGAAACTTGGGCTTGATTCAGTCAGGATGGCTCATATCTGTTTCATGTGTTGTCATTTTTGCTTATTCCTATTTTTATAGTCAGCTGCCAGTTGATGGATTCCCATGTCTGGTATTTGGTTGGCCATTGGTGGGGACAGTAGGTATAACTAGGCCATGTCCAACTCATAGTCTATTAGGCTAACCGAGGCTCAGTAAGGTGTTAAATTGCAACAAGTGAAAGCAAACCCAATGCACACACACACACACACACACACACACAATTTCAAGACTCTGTTTTGCATCCTGTTTATTATCGTCCCATCAGCCAAATCAAGTCAAATTGCTAAGCCCAGAGTCAGTGTGGATTCAGGAAGGCTGATTATAGTGAACATTTTTTAAAAAGCACAGTATTTTTTAACAACCACCACCACCACCACCAGCTGAGAGTCCCCATACTATTATTCTCCTCAAAGTAAGTTTTTTATTAAAAGGATAACATCAGAGGAAAAGATTTCTTTGTGCAATTTTGCAGGAAAACATATTAAACTTTTTTTTTTTTAATTCTGGAGTGCTTTTTTCATTTTTTTGTCTCTCTAGCATCTTTTCCTTTAGTGAAAGAATTATTTTTCTCACATTCAGTGGTTCTGGTAGGGTTGTCAATTATAGTGTCAAATCCTAGTCCCTTCTACCCTGCCCTTATGACTTAGATCTGTTAAGACTCTGAGGCTGGTCCAGAAGTGAACACATGACTAAGAATGAATCAGATGCCTTCCCTAGGAATGATAGAACAATCTGGGGGTCGTTACGGTGGTCGGGAGGTGGGGGGAGTGTTGGCAAGGGAAAAGAAGCCCTTTTTCTTCTGGAGAATGTGAATCTGGAGTTCAAAGTCAGCAGCCATATTTCCCAGCACATAGGAAACCCTTTCTGCAGCATGAAACTAATTAGAAAAAAATAGCTCAAGACAAGGGAGGCAGCAACCCAGTGGTATTGAATTCTGGTTCTAGTTTGTGAGGTTCATATTCCTACAGAAATTCCTTCCATTCTGCTTTACCCCAACATCTTTTTCTGATAAGTGACCCAATAAAATCCCTTCTCCTTCAGCTAATTTGAGTTGTTTCCATCATTTGCAACCAAGAACTCTGACCGATTTGAAATCCTGTAATAGCTATTAAATAAACCCATCTTCTCATTCTAGCCCAATCCCCATCTTCAGCTGTCTTTGAAACTTTACTGGAGAAGGTGCTGCCATAAAGGGGGCATGGAGGGGGAGAGAAAAGGAGCCTGAAGAGAATGAATGGACCACTGGGATAAGGAAGCAGACAGGGTGAAAAATTACCACTCAGAATGGCCTGACAGAAGAGAAAGGAGACAGATCAATGCGAGACTCTTGGCAGCCAAGAAAGTAAATGACAGGATAAGAAAGATGACATCGAATACTAAGAACAGTATTACCTGAAACACTCCTAGGAGTAAGAACTCAGAACAATGGCTTTAGGGTTGTCAGTGGTTGTCTTTTGGAAAAATACACTTAGGATCATCATGAGAAAGAAAAAACAAAGGTAAGAGTGATGAGCTAGCCACTATACGGCCCATTAAAATGAAAAATGGGTTGTGAGGAGAATTACTTCTGGATAGAAGCACAGTCCTGTTACTTTTAAATTTTGGTATTCTATCAAAAATCCATTAAGATGATATAGCTTTATCCTCACACAGAAGCTATATTATATGCAGCTTTCCCAAAGGATCATACTGTAAAGTATAATCTAGGGCAATTATGCTCCAACCCCTGTTCCCTTTGGATTATAACTAAATTCCTTTTTGAACTGCCTATCTTGTTTTCTAACACCACCCTAAGATTTTCCTCCCCAACTTTTACATTTGTTTGACAATATTTCCCAGAATCTTAGTACCCTCACACTCACCAACCACCAGGTCCAGACGGAATTTTTACTTCCGAACACACCCTTGCTCCTTCCCAGAGCCATTTCCGTTATGACACACATGTGATGTAAATACTCTGCCAAACTTATTTTCAGTGTGTGTGCTATTATGTATGTGATTCGTTTACAGCATTTCCATTGGCGAGGAGAGCGCTGTTGGGAAACTGAGGTGAGCTTGCCTTAGAAACAGTTTGACTTACAATCCCCAACCTACTCTAAGTACAGATTTATCTGAGCATGAAATAAATTCATGTATGCAAAAATGCTTTGGAAAGTAACTCCCAAGTTGAAATGAGTCACAATGATTAATTATAAGATATATTTCCTACCTTTATTTGTTTACTCAGTACAGTTTATTTACAGGTTATATGGAAGTGTTTCATGACTGGTGACCTGCTAGATTTATAGCATGATGGTCCCACCTAATCTGTTCACAAGAGAAACCCCAACATCACGGAGATGTGTCTGGCATACATGCCCCAAGACCCTCTCTGTGGCTGTTTCTGGCAGGTGCCCTGAGTGTCCAGACCTAGCTCCCTCCAGTTTTATTCTGTTCCCATTAACCCCACTCCACACACTGGCTCTAGCCCCAGGCATCCTGACCCAGGAAAGATACTTATTCAGTGAAATAGAGATATTAATATAAAGAAAAAATATTATAGAAACATATGTTGGAATGAAGCTCAACTGGGGCCCAAGGGAGAAATAGGAGGCAGCCCTGGAAAACAGAAGTGCTTCATAGAGTTGGTGAGAACCATGGGTCTGGGGGAAAAAAAATCAGATTCAAATCCTATCTCTGCTGATTATTTTTTTAAAAAAGATTTTATTTATTTATTTGACAGACAGAGATCACAAGTAGGCAGAGAGGCAGACAGAGAGAGAGAGAGGGAAACAGGCTCCCAGCTGAGCAGAGAGCCCAATGAGAGGCTTGATCCCAGGACCCTGGGACCATGACTTGAGCCGAAGGCAGAGGCTTAACCCACTGAGCCACCCAACTCTGCTGTTTATAAACTCTATGACTGGGCACATGATAGCTGCTCAATAAAGAATGGTTCAATGAATAAACAAGGTTAACTAACTTTTCACAGCTTCAATTCCTCATATGCAAGATATGAAAGTAAGTATCTCCTGCAGACCTTTGTTGTCAGGATTAAATAACATAATGGGGAACAAATGAATAGGAGAGCACCTGACACCAAATTAAAGAGTATCTACTAATATTACCACTATTATTATCCCCAAAATGGTGGCAGAAAACATATCCATGATTCCTTTAAATAGCTGACCCAGATGACAAGGTATTTAACATAATAACTGATTCATCTTTGATTACAAGAGAAGTGATAACAAATTGCAAAAAACTTCCAATTTTCCATTTTTGCCTTGAGACAAAAAAGGAAATATAAACACAACCTAGGCCATCATGATCTTGTTTTTAAAAAAACTCTCTCTGAGGGGAGCCTGGGTGGCTCAGTGGGTTAAGCCTCTGCCTTCGGCTCAGGTCATGATCTCAGGGTCCTGGGATCGAGCGCCACATCGGGCTCTCTGCTCTGCAGGGAGCCTGCTTCCTCCTCTCTCTGACTGCTTCTCTGCCTACTTGTAATGTCTGTCTGTCAAAAAAATAAATAAATAAATAAATAAATTCTTAAAAAAAAAAAAACCTCTCTATGAAATTAAGTCCATTGGTGAAGAATGAGGTCTAAGACTCAGGAAACTGAAGTTCAAGTCCTGATTTTGTCTCTAATTATCTTTCCCTACATATTGGTTTTTCAGATGAAGAAGCAGAGAGAGAAAGTGACTTCTCAAAAATACTGAGTGCTTTGTACGTGCCTTTCCTTTTCTTTTTTAATATTTTGTTTATTTATTTGACACATGAGATCACAAGTAGGCAGAGAGGCAGGCAGAGAGAGAGGAGGAAGCAGGCTCCCTGCCAAGCAGAGAGCCTGATGCAGGACTTGATCCCAGGACCCTGGGACCACGACCTGAGCAGAAGGCAGAGGCTTTAACGCACTGAGCCACCCAGGTGCCCTGTAGGTCCCTTTCAGTGTATATCAGGATATGGTTCTGTGAATTAACCAAGGCCTTCTGGGAATCCAAACTGATATGGTCTCCTGAGGCCTTTTTTGCTGGTGACCTGCTGGGGTCAACCATGAATCAATGATATTCCATTTATTACTAACTCCTTGTGGACCATTTCCACCTGACTGCCTAGGCTGTCAAACAGTTCTTCTGGCTTACCTGGGTTTTCTAGCGCTGTTAACTAGCTGAAAGAGCCTTAGAGGAAAGTGGAGTCTAACTTCTGTAAGGGGGCAACCGAAGAAGCATCAATAGTTAAATCAGTGGTTTTCTGGCCAGAATATGGAGAGTTTAAAACATTATAGGTAGAAGAATAAATGAAACAAGATGGGATTGGGAGGGAGACAAACCATAAGTGACTCTTAATCTCACAAAACAAACTGAGGGTTGCCGGGGGGAGGGGGTTTGGGAGAAGGGGGTGGGATTATGGACATTGGGGAGGGTATGTGATTTGGTGAGTGCTGTGAAGTGTGTAAACCTGGTGATTCACAGACCTGTACCCCTGGGGATAAAAATATATGTTTATAAAAAATAAAAAATTAAAAAAAAAACTGCTGGTTGAGAAAATTAAAAAATGAATACTGTTATGCTGAAAATAAATAAAAATAAATTTTAAAAAATTAAAAAAAAAAAAAAAAAAAAAAAAAAAAAAAACATTATAGATTCCTGGGGGCAAGTTCTGAAGATTCTGCTCAATGCATCAGTGGTGTAGCCCAGAGTCACATATTTTTTTAAAAGCCTCCCAAATGTTTACAATGGACATCCAGATTTGAGAACAACTATCTCCGTAAGGAGTCTCAAATTCAAATTCTTACAGGGGCCCAGGAAAATCAGGTTAAAAATAAAAGCTTTTGAGGTCTATATTTCATTGTCCCACTTTTGAGATAGAAGTGAATTTAAGAATTGTTTCCTTTTCCTCTTTTAATTCCGCCATAAGAAAACAGGACAATGAGAATAATAACTGAAATTCAACTTAATGCTTGAAACTCAAGCATTAAGCATCAAGTTGAAACTCAACTTAATGGTGGTAACAGCAGCGAACTGGAAAATTTACACTCTCTCTAGGAAGAGCACCAATACTCAGTCTAGATACTTACTGCTTTGCAGTAATGCATGCCTATATAACCAGACCTCTAGAATCTGAATTTTGATGTGAATTTGCAATGTTGTCATTGTTGGAAACTCATGTGAATTATTTTTTAAAGATTTTATTTATTTATTTGTGTGTGTGAGAGAGCACAAGTGGGGGGCGTGTCAGGCAGAGGGAGAAGCAGGCTCCCTGCTGAGCCCAGAGCCTGACTTAGGATTCGATCTCAGGACCTTGGGATCATGACCTCAGCCTAAGGCAGGTGCTTAACCAACTGAGCCACCCAGTCATCCCCATGTGAATTATTTTTAAACATTTTTGTAAGAAACAAAACCTATGTGTGGGAATTCAAAGAGCCAACAAGCCACAAGCTGGAGATACCTTATCTAGCTTTCCACATTTACCTCTTCCTAAAGCAGGAAGTACAGGGCAGTGGAGCCATCATTAGCCCTGGAAGTAGCAGTCCTAGGTTAGCTCCCTGTTCTAGCACTGTGCAGAGTCAGTCTTAAACCTTTCTGAGCTCAGATATCTCATCTATCAAATTAGAGCAAGAAAACTTGAGGTACACAATTGCTCTGAGGATAAATGAAATTACAAACTATAAAACGTTAGTTCGCATTACTATAGTTAAAACCAAAAACAGTTGCATGCAGTAAACTGTTCTCAGGTAACAGACTGAAAAGTTTTGTCTGAGGGTTGATCTTAGAAAAAGTTCTGTATCAGACACGTCTGTGTCCCCAAAATGACAAGATCAGAGACTTCAGCTTGGCGCAGCCTTTGCCTTTGGCCCGATTTGGTTTCCATCCACTCTTTGTCAAGTGGTGAAAGCTGATGGCTTGTGTCAGCAGGAGGCTGCAAGGCTGGGATGCTGAATTCCTCCTGTCTCCTGGCATCCTCCCCAGCCGCGGCTGGAGGGAATGTGGACAGAGAAGGAGGAGAATATTGGGAGGGCAGAGGCAGACTGAGAAGCAAGTGCATATAATGAATTCGAAGAGAGAGGATGGAATTGGTGCCGATTAAAAGAGAGGAGGCTCCGAGCCTAGAATGTCGGATTTAAAGCTATTCCCCCGACGTGGAAAGTCATCTTGGCACCAGCTCATGAGGAAAGAAGAGAGGCAAATCTGTCATCAGCTAAGCCTTGCAGAAAAAGGCCCCCAAACCTAGTAAGCTTCTGGGGGAAGCTGTCAAGTCAGACTGATCAACTGCCGGGCGCCTGCAGTTTATTGAGCCTGAAACGAGTGTAGAAGGTCAGATTCTCTGAATTAAGTTACATTCTCAAGTCTTCCAGCTGGGGAAGAGCTGGAAATGAAAAGCTAGGACCTGCCTTACTGATAGCTCATCTCTTCTAGAGGTGACTTCAGCCAGTAATTACATGAAGTTTAACTAAAACAGAAGCTCTGGACCTATTTTATGCCATAAACACCTTTAACTGGGTGTTGAAGACTAACAGATGACTTGTCAGAATAATGTTTGTAAATGCTCCAGGTGAAATACAGGAGTACATTGAAATAGACAACTACATTGAAACAGAAAGTAATCCAAGTATTAAAGATGTTTGTGAAATAGTAATAATAGTGCTTCTTTATTAATGAATTAAATAGCTAGCTCTAGGGGCACCTGGGTGGCTCAGTGGGTTAAGCCTCAGCCTTCGGCTCAGGTCATGATCCCAGGGTCCTAGGATAGAGTCCCACATCTGGCCCTCTGCTCTACAGGGAGCCTGCTTCCTCCTCTCTCTCACTCTCTCTCTCTCTGCCTACTTGTGATCTCTCTTTGTCAAATAAGTAAATAAAATTTTTTTAAAAAATAGCTAGGTCTAGTAATAAGTACCAAAACATCCATAATTAAAGTAGTGATGGGTAGTAATGAGGATCAACAGTATACTGAGATACCTACAGCATACAAAGGCAACTAACAGTGCTCTGCAGAATGAGCCATCAAAAAGATAGATACATAATGTCAAAGGTGACAGAAAGAGGGCAATTACCTGACAGCTAGGTAGAGGAGGGGAGAGTGAGGGAGTGAGTAGGAATTCCTGAGGGGAAGTGGGGAAATGCAATCAGCTTTGGAGACTCAGTGTAGCAAGATGGTGTTGGTGTTCATATGTAAGGATGTTTATAACCAAAGGTTTCAGAAAGTTAAGTTGAGACCTGATTGGGAAGTTCAGAATTCGTTCTTCATCCTTGAGGAAACAGGAATCCATGGAAAGTATTCAGAGGCATAATATGATCCAATGTATATGTTAGTAAAGTAACTGAAAGCTATGTGGATTGCTTGGAAGAGAGGTTAGCGACAGAGTAGACAGATCATCAAGGACACCCTGCCCTGCCTTAGAGATCCTGCTATAAAGGCCCAGCAAGGGAGGAAGTGGGACCGAACTCGGGAGGCTGTAAAGGATGAAGAAGAAGAAATAGAATCTTGTAAAGATTTAGATATAGATTTGAGGGGTAAGAGGAAATAAGATGTGAAAATAACTTCAGGTTTCCAATGGGTGCCATTAAGATAAATGGGGGGAGTACAGAGATCAAATTAGGCAGGTTAGAAAGAGGCTGACTTCTAAGTGCCTACAGGTAATCTAGGAACAACTGTATATTCAGTAACTAGAAATATATGAACTATACAAGAAATATTGATGAGTGGTACTGAAGATCAACAGTGTATCAACTGGGTATCAACCATATTATTATAGGAAAATGTGTGTGGTTCTCTTACTGATAAAATCATAGGTATTGTTGATACTCCTGCAGTTTTCTGCCTACATGTATACTAGAAGGAAATTCTGTATTTCAATTAGAAGTTAGTAAAGATGTCGGGACGCCTGGGTGGCTCAGTTGGTTAAGCAGCTGCCTTCGGCTCAGGTCATGATCCCAGCGTCCTGGAATTGAGTCCCGCATCAGGCTCCTTGCTCAGCAAGGAGCCTGCTTCTCCCTCAGCCTCTGCCTGCCATTCTGTCTGCCTGTGCTTGCTCTCTCTCCCTCTCTCTCTGATAAATAAATAAAATCTTAAAAAAAAAAAAAGTTAGTAAAGATGTATTCTTTTTACCTTCCAAGTTCAGAGACCACTTGGAGGGGAAAGCTCAAGTTAAAACCCCTATTTATAAGTTAATAGAAACATTCAATGGACACCTCCCCACCCCCACCGCTTCCCCTCCTTCAGCAGACAGGCAAATGAATGCAACTTTTTTTTTTTTAAAGATTTTATTTATTTATTTGACAGACAGAGATCACAAGTAGGTAGAGAGGCAGGCAGAGAGAGAGAGGGAAGCAGGCTCCCTGCTAAGCAGAGACCCCCTCCAATGTGGGGCTCGATCCCAGAACCCTGAGATCATGACCTGAGCTGAAAGCAGAGGCCCAACCCACTGAGCCAGCAGGCGCCCCAAGATTTTATTTATTTATTTGACAGACAGAGGTCACAAGTAGGCAGAGAGGCAGGCAGAGAGAGAGGAGGAAGCAGGCTCCCTGCTGAGCAGAGAGCCCGATGTGGGGCTTAATCCCAGAACCCTGAGATCATGACCTGAGCCGAAGGCAGAGGCTTTAACCCACTGAGCCACCCAGGCGCCCCTGAATTTAACTCTTTAAGTCCTTTACTTTGGAAAACTACAAATTTTTGTCAACAATTGGTTAAAATATTTTTCAAGAGGGTAGATCTCATCTAAATATATAAAATGTATTTATTTTCTACAACTAAATTTCAAATTCAAGACTATACAACCAAGCTGGTACAAAATCTTATGTCAGTCATTCTTGGTCATTCTCCTATTCAAGCAGCTTTGGGAATTTGTCATAACATTTCAGTCTGAAATCACCCAGGAGAAGACCTGTCTACCCAGTCTACCCATATGATATCTGTTGTCCCTCTCTGAGGGCTCCTTCACGGTCAGTGGTATTCTGTTGATTGAGACACAGGAATTTTCCTTTACACCTGCCTAAGTTCTTTCTTCTGAAAGGTATCACAGAGCTATTTCTCTCTAGAACCTTCCACCTCTCTGTGATTCTTCCGCCACATATTTTATCTAAAGCCATAAACCAAAGGACAGGAATATGGGGGAAAGGGAAAAAAGGAACTACAATAAGAAAGTTAATATTTAAAAATATTATCCACTTACATATTTCTGAAATTACACTTTGGAATCAATTTCAGAAAAAGAAATGGAAGCATTTGATGTAAACAAACAAAAATCTCCTAACTACACAGAAACTTTATGATTTAATCAACATTATCATTACTCAATGCATTGTCCCACCTCATTCACTAGATTTTATCTCAAGTAATTTTAAGCTATTGACAAAAAATCCAATCCCAACAGGCAACAAATTGAGGCACTGAGGATATTAAAAAACATGCCACAGAAAGGACTTTCCAAATATGACTCGAAATCCAAATACAATAACAGAAAATATTGATAAATTTGCATAAAAAATTAAAGTGATAGACATAATAAAAAGCACCATAAGCAAAGTAAAAATATAAGATGCTGGAAAAAGGTTTATGAAGAAGGGGGTTAATCTCCATAATCTCTGAAGAGCTTCTAGAAATGAAGAAGGAAAAGACCAATATCCCAATGAGGGAAAAAGATGAAATAGAAAAATATTCATAAAAGCAAAAGAAATGCAATTGACACTAAATAGAATACAGAATTCTCCATCCTACATAAGAAGAAGAAGAAGAAAAAAAAAAAAAACACTAACAAATTAAATTAGAGCCTCACTGAGAAATGCCCCCTTCTGGCCACTGTAGAGCATAGGCATTGGGTTTATCCTCCTGCATGATATTTAAAAACCATTAAAATTTTATGATACAACAATTTTCAAACTTTGAACATGTGCCAGCTCCAGACAGTGGTCCCTGAGAGAATGGAAACAAACGAGTTGAGCCATCTGATTGTCCAGGCTTACTGTTTGATTGAGAAGATGGAGCCGGTAGTCCTAGAAAGTCAAGATGATTAAATTTCACAATGCCACCTGTGAGAAAGGACCCACACAAAGAACTTCTGCATTTCTACAGATGGTAGAATGCTAGTCTTCAGCTGGATGCTAATCAGTAAATGCATGTGAACGAACTACCTGAGACCATGGAAATATGCACAAGAAAGCAGCGGGGTGTCCATACCAAGGATGAGAATAGCTGTGTTCCATTAACCAGAGTGGTAAGCTCTGTAATGAAGGGAGACTGGATAGAGACTTCAGAAAATTATTGCCTCTGCAGTGGGAAAGTTATTCTGACACCAAAGACTGTTTTGGATAAGCCTAATACAGTTTAAAAGCAAGACTTAAAAGGAACAAACTATTTGCAAGGAACATAACTGCCTCCCACTGAAAAAAGTTCACCAATATAAGAACACAAAAATATGCAGGATCCAACAACATAAAACTCACGGTGTCTGGGAGCCAACCCCCACAAGCATGCATCAGAGGAAGAAAATGCAAAACATAATGCATCCTAAATTACAAAGAATATAGAATTAGTGGACAATATCATTAAAAACTATTATAACTATGTTCCATACATTGAAGATAGTAGATTGAACATGTTAAGTGAAGACATGTAAGATTTTTTTTTTAATTTTCTAGAAGAGAAAATATAATTAGGGTAACGAAAAAATTCACGAGGTAAGATTAACAGATTATTAAACATTATGAAAGTAAAGATTAGTGGATTTGAAGGTGGTAAAGAAACTACCCCAAGTGAGAGAAAAAAGACTGGGAAAAAAACTGAACAGAGCATCAGTGCACTGAAGGAAATTTAAGTAGCCTAAGATAAACAGTTCCTGAAAAAGAGAAGGAAGCAGAAAAATGTTTGAGAAAATAATGGTCCCCAATTTCCCAAATTTTATAAAACCATAAAGATTTCAACAAGCCCCAAATATAAGAAACATGAATCCTAGGGATGCCTGGGTGGCTCAGTGGGTTAAAGCCTCTGCCTTTGACTCAGGTCATGATCCCAGGGTCTTGGGATAGAGCCCCCCATTGGACTCTCTGCTCTGCGGAAAGCCTGCTTCCCCCCTCCCTCTGCCTGCCTCTCTGCCTACTTGTGATCTCTCTGTCAAATAAATAAACAAAATCTTAAAAAAAAAAAAAAAAGAAACATGAATCCTACACCAAGGTATATCATAGGCAAGTATTTAAATCCACAGATAAAGAGAAAAATCTTAAATATAGCCAAAGAATAAAGACATAGTATGTAAAAAGGAATCAAGATAAAAGTAACGGAGAATTTTCATCAGAAACACAGCAAGCCAAAATTCTTTGCTGCCTATAAGAAACCCACTTTCACTATAAGGAAAGAAATGGATTAAAGAATGGGAAAAGCTATAACATGCAAATACTAATCAAAAGAAAACTGGAGTGACTGTATTAATAGCTGACAAATTAGACTGAAGGGCAAAAAATATTACCAGGGTCATTTCATAAGGATACAGATGTCAATTTGTCAAAAGGATATAGAATTCTAAATATTTATGCATGTAACAACAGAGCTTCAGAATACAAGAAGTAGGGGCACTTGAATGGCTCAACAGGTGAAGCATCTCACTCTTGGTTTCAGCTCAGGTGGTGATACGAGGGTGGTGAGATCCAGCTCCAGGAGTCAGGCTCTGCCTTCAGCGAGAGGGTCTGCTACCCTTCTCCCTCTGCATCTGGTCCTCCCCCTGCTTCTGTGTGCTCTCTCCCTTTCTCTCTCTCTTTCAACAATAAATAAATAAATATTTAAAATAAATATTTTATTTTTATTTTTTAAAAAGATTTTATTTATTTGTCTGAGAGAGAGAGAGAGCAAGCACAAGCAGGGAGAAAAGCAGGCAGAGGCAGAAGCAGGTTCCCTGCTGAGCAAGAAGCCTGTGTGGGACTCGATCCCAGGTCCCCAGGACAATGACCCGAGCCAAAGGCAGACACCTAACTGACTGAGCCACCCAGGCATCCCTCAAATAAATTTTTTAAAAAGGAATACAAGAAGTAAATCTAATAGAGCTCAAACAAAAATAGAAAAATCCACAGTGATAGCTGAAAACGTCATCATCTTTTTCATAAAAACTGTGAGAACAAGTAGACAAACAATCAGTAAGGATATGAAAGATTTGAACAAAGACAATCAGTTAACCTGACCTAAATAATATTTACAGAATTCCCAATCAATAATATCAGAACACACATTCCTTCCAAATGTACGTAAAACATTTATCAAGAAAGACCCTATTCTGGGTCACAAATTAAGATTTGAAAAATTTGACGGGATTTTAAACACAGTATAGCCTCTGCTCACAATAGAATTGTTAGAAATCAAGAGAAAATGTGATGAATACCTGCAAATCTTTTTTTTTTAAAGATTTTATTTATTTATTTGACAGACAGAAATCACAAGTAGGCAGAAAAGCAGGCAGAGAGAGAGAAGGGGAAACAGGCTCCTGCTGAGCAGAGAGCCCTATGTGGGGCTCGATCCCAGGATCCTGAGACCATGACCTGAGCCGAAGGCAGAGACTTAATCCACTGAGCCACCCAGGCGCCCCACCTGCAAATCTTTTTGATAATCCATGGGTCAAAGAAGAAATCAAAAGTAAAATAGAAATTATTTTTGACTGGTAAAAATGAAAACACAGATGAAAGTTCGTGGGATCCAATTGCATAAATACATAGAAAGAAGTTTACAGGACTGAAGAATAAGGGTCTGAAATCAATGACCTAAGTTCTCACCTTAAATTAGGAACAGGACATCTGGGTGGCTCAGTGGGTTAAGTCCCTGCCTTCGGCTCAGATAATGATCCCAGGGTCCTAGGACTGACCCCCCACACTGGGCTCCCTGCTCAGCAGTGATCCTGCTTCCCCCTCTTACTCTCTGCCTGCCTTTCTGCCTACTTGTGATCTCTGTCTGTCAAATAAATAAATAAAATCTTAAAAGAAATTAGAAACAGGGCGCCTGGGTGGCTCAGTGGGTTAAGCCGCTGCCTTCGGCTCAGGTCATGATCTCAGGGTCCTGGGATCGAGTCCCGCATCCGGCTCTCTGCTCAGCAGGGAGCCTGCCTCCCTCTCTCTCTCTCTGCCTGCCTCTCCATCTACTTGTGATTTCTCTCTGTCAAATAAATAAATAAAATCTTAAAAAAAAAAAAGAAATTAGAAACAGAAGAGGGAATGAAAGCCAAGTTCAGAATAAAAAAGGAAGTTATAAACATAAAAGTGCAAAATGATCAAATAAACAAGAGACAAATAGGGAAAAGCATTAACAAACAAGAAAACTGCAGGTCAACGGCTCTCATAAACGTAGATGTAAAAATTCTCAACAAAATTTTAGCAAATGGAGTCTAGCAACATATAAAAAGTACCATAAACAATCAGTAAGTAGAGTGTATCCCAGAAACTTAGGGCTGTTTTAGTATTTGAAAATCAATCAGAATCATTCACCATTTTAACAGACACTGCATGATTATTTCAATAGATGCATAAAGAGCATTTATTTGGCAAAATCCAAAATGCACTGATACAAATTCTCACCTAACTAGATACAGAGGGGAACTTCCTGGATCTAATAAAGGGCATTTAGAAAAAAACCACAGATACACTCACAGGTGACCGCTCCATTAAAAAGTCCTAAGAAATATATTTTTAAATGCTTTAATAAAGTTGTAAGATATAAGGGCAATACACAAAAATCACTTGCATTTCTATATATATATAGAATTTGTTCTATAAATTTAGGATAAATAAATATAGAATTTATTTTACACTATATAGTATTTCTATATACTCTATACCGTATTTCTATATACTATTTCTATATGCTAGCAAGCAGTGGGGAGGAACACAGGGAGAGGGACAAGTGAACTCTATGCTGAGCTCAGATCTTGACACGGGGCTCAACCCCACAATCCTGAGATCATGATCTGAGCCAGAATCAAGAGTCAGATGCTCAACTGAGACATGTAGGTGCCCCGAGGCGGGGGGGAATCTTGGAAAAAATCATTTAAAAATATGAAAAATTGGGATATATTTGGCAAAAGATGTGTAACAGTTGTGTACTGAAAACTACAAAATATTGGTAAGAAAATTTAAAGAAGACATAAAAAATAAAGAAATATACTATATTCTTAGATCAGAGGACTCATCACTGTTGAGAACTGTTGAGTTCTTCCCCAAACTGATTTATAGACTGAATGTAATCCCAATCAAAAGCCTAGCAGGATATGGAAATGCAAAGAAACGATTATAGCTGAAACAACTTTGAAAAAGAATAACAGTGTTCAAGGATTTACACTTTCTGATGTCAAGTCTTATTATAAAGCTATAATAATTAATACAATGTCCTACTGGATCAAAAAAGATAAATAAATCAAGAAAATGGAATAATGAGTCTGGGAATAGACCAACACACAGTCAATTGATTTTTGACAAAAGCGCAAGGGCAATTCAACGAGGAAAGAATAAGCTTTTTTGGAAACGGTGCTAGAGGATCTGGCTAGCCACTTGCAAAGGGGAAAAAAAAAAAGAAAAATGACTGTAACCTTTACCTCATACCATACACAAAAATTAACTTGAAACAGATCACAGACCTGAGCAAAATTAAAACTATAAAACTTCAAAAAAGAAAACAAAGAAGAAATTTTTTTGTAAGATTTTATTTATTTGTTGGACAGAGAGAGATCACAAGTAGGCAGAGAGGCAGGCAGAGAGAGAGGGAGAAGCAGCCTCCCTGCTGAGCAGAGAGCCGGATGCGTGGCTCGATCCCAGGACCCTGAGATCATGACCTGAGCCGAAGGCAGAGGCTTTAACCCACTGAGCCACCCAGGCACCACAGAAGAATTTTTTTTAATAATCTGAATTTGGCAAAGATTTTTTAAAAGGTTTTATTTATGTATTTGACAGAGAAAGAGAGAGCATAAGCAGGGGGAGAAGCAGGAGAGGGAGAAGAAGGCTCCCCGCTGAGCAGGGAGCCCGACTGGAGGCTCAGTCCTGGTTCCCCGGGATCCTGACCTGAGCCGAAGGCAGATGCTTAACTGACTGAGCCACCCAGGCACCCTGGATTTGTCAAAGATTTCTTAAATACCCAAAGCCTGACCTTTCAAAGAAAAGGAATCAACAGACTGAACTTTACCAATTTCAAGACTTTTGTTCTTCATGAATCACTGTTGAAAAGACAAATCAAACCACAGACTGGGAGAAGATATTTTGTATTCACACATACACAGCAATGGACTTGTATAAGGAACACTTGCAATTCAAGAAGACAAACAACCCAATTAAAAGTAGACAAAAGATTTAAATAGACACTCGACCAGAAAAGAGAGATTTGGAGAATAAGCACGTGAGAAACTGCTCAACATGAGCGGCAGTTTCACAGAGTGCAATTTCACACTAATTACAGCCCAGTTTTAATCTCCCGCCATTGTTACTGATGGCCTACATGAAGTGAATGTCTTAAATGAGCTGAACTTCAGTCTCCTGTTCCCTGTCTCAGTAGTGCCAGACTATCATTTCACTTGACCTTGATTTTTTAAATCTGAATTTCCTTCAATATCAGCTGTCAAGACCTTAACCCTGCTATTATCCTGGGGCGATCAGGGAAATGCAGTAAGATCTCTCTCAATTTCTTTGTATCTCAAAAGGCTGCAGAATGGCCAGGTATCACCTCCTTTTGCTGTGTTTCAGAAGCAGGAGCGGTTCTCTACCCTTGCAAGGTTGGCCCTTCTATGGGATGGAGCTCAACCCAGTTCCTCTCTCCCTTTCCGAACCACCCACCACTTCCACGCTCGCCTCACTAAGAGGAAGCATCCTTCCTCTTAGTCTGCAAATCTTTCCACCCATAGACATGTCCTCCCAGCACTGATGGCCACCACCCTACCTCCAGTGCCTTCCCACATCTTTCCTCCCTTTGGCTGAATCCCTTCTTTTTTAAAAAAGATTTATTTGGGAGAGAGAGGGTTTGTGAGCAGGAGCAGGCGTGGGAGTGGGGAGAGGGCCAGAGAGAGAGGGAGGGAGAAGCAGACACCCACTGAGTAGGCAGCTAAAGGACCTGGGGCTCAATCCCAGGACCCCAAGATCAGGACCTGAGCCAAAGTCAGAAGCTTAACTGACTGCGCCAACCCGGTGCCCTTGAATCACTTCTTGGCTTCTTTATCACTCTTCAGCCCAGAGAAATTGGTTTTATGTACCTACCATTCGATTACTTCATATTCCAAATCACAACTGCAAGCAGAATTGTAATGGGATGGATCCCAGTTCTGATGCGCTTAGAGAAATGCCCCGGATTCCGTTACTCTCACATTCAGTGGAGATCAATTCACCGCCTACGATGGGCCAGACACAGTTCTGTATTTATCAGTAGTTCTTGGTGCGCCGGGAAGCGGCAATGTCAGAGATACAGCAGCAAACAAAGACGACAGAAATCTCTGCTCTCTTGTGGGGAGACGAACCAAAAAGGAAAAAAATAACATAGTTCGCCAAGTATATGGCATGGCAGCTATGAGAAATGCGACTGTAAAAAATAAAGTAGGGGGGCGCCTGGGTGGCTCAGTGGGTTAAGCCGCTGCCTTCGGCTCATGTTATGATCTCAGGGTCCTGGGATGGAGTCCCACTTCGGGCTCTCTGCTCAGCAGGAAGCCTGCTTCCCTCTTCTTCTCTCTCTGCATACTTGTGATCTCTGTCAAATAAATAAATAAAACCTTAAAAAATAAATAAAAATAAAGTAGGGGTGGAGGCAGACAGTACAGTGGAAGTGGGAGAAATGATGAGGCAGGATTTATCGAGAAGCTTTGGGGTACGATGGGAATGGAAGAAGATTCTGGAGCCAAAGGACAGGGGTTCTTAGTTACACTTCCCCCATTTTCTGGGTGTCCTTAGGTAAGTCATTTAACCTCTTGGTGCCTTGGTTTCCTCATCTGTGAAATGGGAAGGATATTTGAACATACTATATTAATCATTAAATGAGTCTGATATATTAAATATTTAGACGGTGCCTGAGCTCACAGTAAGAGCTCATAAAATGTTAGCTACTAACACTACTGTTTTTTCATTAGCTGTGTAACATCGGACAAATGGTTTCATCTCCCAGAAAAGCTCAGTTTTCTCATGGGTGAGAAAAGGACAATCAATTCTGGCCGCATCAGTTCCATCAAGGATGAAATGAGAGGAGGTATATAAAGCACTGTGCAAATCATTCAGCCCGCTCTGCTCAGCTGGGAGCCTGCTTCCTTCTCTCTCTCTGCCTGCCTCTCTGCCTACTTGTGATCTGTCTGTCAAATAAATAAATAAAATCTTGAAAAAAAATCATTCAGTCCGTAAGAAGCAGCCAATAAGATGGTAACTTTAAAAGAGAATAAGACAAAGCAAGGCCCCTCTCTCTCTCAGTTCTGTCAGCTTGGACTTGGTGAGTATTTTACATGAAGCCTCCAAGCCGCCTTTACCTTCAAGAGAAGACACCACCCATATAGCAAAGTGTATGGAAATGAAATACCTGAGTCCATGAGAATGCATTCCTTCTCAAACCAATAATTTGATTAACTTCTTATTTGCTTGTAACAGGCTTGTAGCCTGTTTTTTTGGTTTTTTTTTTGTTTTGTTTTGTTTTGTTTGTTTGTTTGTTTGTTTAGAGAGATAGGGTCTTTCTTTCTTTCTTTAAGATCTGCATTTAAGGGGCACCTGGGTGGCTCAGTGGGTTACCTCTGCCTTCGGCTCAGGTCATGATCTCAGGGTCCTGGGATTAAGCCCCGCATCGGGCTCTCTGCTCAACAGGGAACTTGCTTCCTCCTCTCTCTCTCTGCCTGCCTCGCTGCCTACTTGTGATCTCTGTCTGTCAAATAAATAAATAAAATATTTTAAAAAAAATCTTCACTTAAGCTACCCTAGCCAAAGTTTTCGAAACAACATGAACTAAACGGCGCTTTACTCCAAAGATGAGCTCTTAAAAAGTGGTGTGTATACTGAGTCTTGTAAACCATCTCAAAGTTTCAAGGGACACTTTCAACAGTAAGAATCTTGGGAGTGAATCCTTTCAAAAAAACAATGGGTTGTTGCTAGATTGACCGAGTGTATCATTTCACCTTCTTTTAATGTATAGATTTTCAAACATCTAGCTGAGCTAAAGTGGCGCACTTGACCTGGCTGGGAGCCAGAGCTCTTTCTCCAGGAGAAAAGAACAGGAGAGACTTCAGGGTGGCGGTCCCTCAGTGGGGAAATCAGGCTTGTTTTCAATGGCAGAATCAAAGCTTAGGAAGTTCAACTTCCACAGTTTGGGGGAAGCTGTTTGTAGAAGACTTTGTGGCTGGAATGCTTTCTTAGGAATCTGCTCTGAGATTACAAACAATGACCTGGTACAAACTGCTCAGACTTCAGCACCCTGGAAATAACCTACATCAATAACTTACTCCTGAAGTCTCCCTACCTGTCTCAGCTCACAATGGAAAAAGACAGTGTGATTAGTAGTATCTCCTATTTGTATCGCGCTGCCTGTGATCTTTGTGCATTAGAGAAGACTTCGTGAAAGATGGTAATGCACTGGTCTCAACCATGGGCAGCATGGGCAGGAACCTAATTAAAAGGTAAGATGAAAAAAGAGACCTGATATTTTCACCGAGTTCCAGCAAGATATAAAGGTGCTGATGTAGAAACAGGTAAGCAGAGCACCCAGGAGATGTGTATTCAGAGTAAATTCTCTAACTGGCTTTGATGGTTCAGTTAAATGAGGTTGAAGCAATTGCTATTTAAAATTATCTTTGCCAGATCATATTCTTACCCTGTTTTGCAACATGCTAAATTGGATATTTTCCCCCCAAGGCTCCTATACACCAGTCCAAATCCCTGAAAGAAAAGGAGGAGGAGGGAGACTTCATTTGGGGGGTGGGGGGTTCCTGAGGGAGGGGAAAAAGGAAGAATCAATCATTCTCTCCTGCACTGGAGGACACCTGCTGGGCTGTACTCTGTCATCACGTGTGGCACTGGACTAAGCTCTCAGGGAACCAACATGGCTCTTGTTCTTGAAATAATAAGGCCCTTCTAGCCAGTGTCCTCCTAGAAATGGGTGGCTGCTCTGGTCACTAGTTGCCCTGGCAACATTCTGCCTCAAGTCTATGGGTATTAGGGCCAGGTAGTCCTGGGTGTCTAGATCCTGGTTCCTCCTCTCACCATCTGTGTGATTTGAAGCAGGTTGGTTAGCATCTGTGATATCTGTCCTTTTCTAGAATACTGCAGTCGTGACACTGTACATAAGACCTCATGACTGTTGTGCAGCTGAAGGAGAGACTATACGCACAGCCCATGGCACAGAGCATGGCACATAGTGAGAGCTCGTCATTTCAGTAGTAGGCATAGATGCCATTCCAGCAGCATCAGGGGCCCTTCATTCCATAGAGGTGTTCCCAGCATGGTAACAAACATAGAGCACCTACTGTATACCAGGCAGGCCATGTTCTGAGTGAGTTACCACGAACGAATTCATGTAATCCTCCCAATGCCCATAGGAGGCAGGTATGATGGTTATATAACAATTTTATGGACGGGGAGACTCACCCCAGCTTAGTCTAGAAGGGAGAGACAGAGGCAGGGCCTGTGCCCAGGCAGGCTGGTTCCGGAACCCACGCATATACCCTCAATACTGTGATACTGGAGTAACGTGCCATTAAGAAAAACAAACAAACAAACAAACAAAGTGATATCCATAAACACACGTGGTCATCTTAACAAGTGGGGTTAGTTTGTGTGTCGGTCAGTATATATATATGCAAGTAGAAATGTCAAAATTATGCCTGGCATAGAGGGACTTGCACAAGTCAACCAGCCATTTGTCCACAGCACGGGTGGTGATAATTGCTTTAAACTACAACCTGAAAATTAGCAAAGAAACATCCACAGCACTTTCCTATGGCCCCAGTGGCATCATCAAGTGTCAACCACTTAAGTCACTGAAACCAGATACCCAGCAGTCACTTTGAATGCCCCCCGCCCTTTGGATGTCTCATCCAATGCTCACGCATTCTAGAAATCTATAGATTCTGTATCCAAGATTTCTCTTGCATCTATCCCCTCTTCTTCATTCTCAACACCACCGTTTGTAGTTCAAGCTTATTAATTCCCTTTTGGATAACTAAATCAGACTTCAAACCTCTCTCCTAGACAACATTCTTGCTCAGTCCTCCCGCGAAGAAATCATTTTTCATTATGGTGTTGAAAAATCATTTTAAAACACAAGTCTTAAATGTTTAGCCTCGGCATAAATTCCTCGCATCTGCAGAATGAAATCCGAACTCCTTGAGTCCCTTTATGAGCTGATCTTTCCGTCTCTTTCCATTCCCCCAGATATAACCACACATACATTAGTAAATGCTATTTCCACTCTCTCTTCCACATGCCCTCCCCCATAATTTCCACCTCCCAAATCCTTCATTTGGAAAGCCCCTACTCAGTCATTAAGTCTCAGCTCAAACATCACCTCCTCCAGGAAGTCTTCCATGATTCCCCCACACGAAGTTAACTGTCTTCACCATCTGCGCCTATAACAGCCAAATTGTAACTTTCCCCAACATTAGCTATAAGTTCTTGATGGCAAGTGTTGTGTGTACATGCTATATTCTCAGCCCCAGAACAGCCCCTGGCACTAGAGAGAAATCAACAAATATTTATCCTGTTATTACAGCCTTGCCTATTGCAGTGTGTTGTTTGTTGAGGTATCTGCTTCCTCCACGGGAATATTAGCTCCTGAAGGCAAAGGTAGTCTCTTTTGCTTCTGTATCCCTATGCCAATCACTGTACCTGTCAAAAAGCGAGTACTCAAAGTTTGCTGAGTGACATAATGCACAGACGAATAAAGGAATAGCATTCCCTTGCTTGTCCGTATAACCCAAATTGATTGTTCTAGTGGTGTTCAGAGGGAGTGCTCTCCAAAAGGAAGTCCAGCTGGAAGATGCCATTAAAAAACAAAGCAGATTCTAAAAAACTAAAGGTATATTGGTTGTATGTATTATGAACATAAATAAAATGTTTATATGTAAAATCCCAATTTTAATTTTGAAAAAGAATAGCTTATGCAGGATGCCTATTCAGTGGTATTTTTTCATCTAAGGGAACTTCAGAGAGCTGTGATTTGATGGGCGGTCTACAAAGGGCCGAAGTCCCACTCAGTTGAGGGTTGATAGAGAAGTTGTTTCCACAACTGCTTCCGGGGACTTTTGCTTTCATTACATCATCTCCTTGTGAGATGGGGGTTAGGATCACTGCAGTTGTAGATGAAGAAATGAACAGTGATAGAGCTTCAGGATCTAGGACAAACCGCTGGTATAGCAGACCTGGGATCCCCTATTAGCTCAGGTGTCAGTGGACCAAATATGTCTAGTTATGTCCCCCAAACTTGAGAATGACAGGCTGTCTTGTGGAAAAGTTGCCCTAAGATGGGACCTCAACTCCTGGAAGACATCTTGATACTTCTGCCACATGCATTTCTGCTCACCTTAACACGTGAGCTGGCTGTGGAAACAGTGGAGTCATTCAGTTACATATACTTCATGGACCATCTATGTTCATTCAGTATCTACTGTGTCTCACACATAGTGTGATTTCTGTAAACAGGGAAGGGCAAAATGCCCCCTGAAAAACAATGTATAAAGCAATGATCCGGGGCACCTGGGTAGCTCAGTGGGTTAAAGCCTCTGCCTTCGGCTCAGGTCATGATCTCAGGGTCCTGGGATCGAGCCCCGCATCGGGCTCTCTGCTCAAGCAGGGAGCCTGCTTCCTCCAATCTCTCTCTCTGCCTGCCTCTCTGCCTACTTGTGTTCTCTGTCAAGTAGATAAATAAAAATCTTTTAAAAAATAAAAAATAAAAATAAATGAGCAGATACAGCATACTGCATTGTGATATAAGATGATATTCCTTACTCCAGCCAAGACGTTTGACAGCCACTGTCCAAAATGATATTGTTATGAAATCCAATTCACAGATGAATAAATTGAGATTCAGAGGTCTTAAATAATCCCCAGGCCACACAGCGAACAAGTGGCAGGACCCACTTTAACAATGTATAACTATCTCTGGGAGAAGGCAAGCCTTACTGATAAATAAATGAAAGATACCCCCAGAGAAGAGAGACACGTGTTAATAATTGTTTTTTAATAACACTAATTGAATGACGGTGTAATGCAACTTCCTAATTTTATCATGACACGTTTTCCAGACTTACTGATTTATTAACTGTCACAATCCTAGCCACAGCTTGAATCCCAGCTAAATTTTCTTTCCTCTTTCATCACTTCTAAGCTTGGTTGGAAAACTTATGCTGTGGCTTCATTTTGTTTTGATTTCTTTCCTTTGTTATTCCGGGCACATCATTTCACTGGGAGGAGCTACAGAGTCCCACCCTGGATGCCCCAGACTTTTCCATGAGGCACAGCCTTCCTGTGACTAAGCCCACCAGCCCAGCGCATACCTGGCTGTGTTGGCAGACCTGGGGATCAGAGCGTCTGAGGGGATAAATTTGCACATGAACGCGGCACCTGAACAAACAGGACTTGAACCAGTTGGCTCCAAATGCGATATTGTTCTGCTGGATCATTTTACTGGCTACAGTCTTGGTCATCTCACAGAGAAATTCCTTCCCAGCTCAGTGTCTCTAAAACCCCAAGAATGCCTCTCCTTAGCAAGACAGACTTCAGAGTGGTTTTGGCAAGTTGGAAATACCTCTAAAACGAGAGCTTAATGATTGTATGTGTGTTTCTTCTTGAGCCTCCACTGTTTCTTCAAGACCCAGAGCTTGCTCGCTTCATTCATTCATTCATTCATTCATTCATTCATTTATTGCTCATTAGAGCAGAGCCCTAATCTTGTCCACAAGATCATTTTGCCTAATTAAAAAATGGTTAAGCAATAGTACCCAGGGGCACCTGGGTGGCTCAGTGGATTAAAGCCTCTGCCTTTGGCTCAGGTCATGGTCTCAGGGTCCTGGGATAGAGCCCCACATCAGGCTCTCTGCTCAGCAGGAAGCCTGCTCCCTGCCCCCCGCCCCCCACCTGCTTCTCTGCCTACTTGTGATTTCTGTCAAATAAACAAATAAAATCTTAAAAAAAAAAAAAAAAAAAAAAAAAAAAAAGCAAGCAATAGTACCCAAATCCCAGGAACTTGGGGAGAAAACCCTGCACAGATCAGCCCACTCATACTCATTAAGCCTGGGAGTTTTCCATTTAAGCATTGGCATTATTTTCTGGGATGGTGAAGCATCCTTCAATGAAGAGCACTCGCAGAGACGGGGTTTTGATAGAATAGAACTCCCACTAGTCAGGTTGAATTTACTGCTCATGCTGTGGGGGTACCAGGACAAGTTTTGGTCTCTGCTATGAGGGTAGTGGTTCTTTCAGTCTTGCCTTCTTTGGGAAGATACAGGCTTTAAGACAAGGTGGGACTAGCTACATAAACTTTCAGATGAGTGCAGGGGGAAAAAAAAAAAACAAAAACAAGGAAGGAAGGAAGGAAAGGAAGGTCCCTTGTTGAAAAATAGGAATTTCAAGATGGAGACCACAGAACATTAAATTAGTCATGAAACCCTTTGAGACCGCACAGGTGGCATATTCATGAGACCCGCCCTGAGGTTGAATTCTTAGCACTCACGCAGGCCCTGCCACCTGGAAACTAGGGCATTAAATATTATGAACATTCCTCTAACCCCATCCCCTGCTTACCATGTGTACACATTTTATATGGACACTCTGCTAATCATGCTCCAATATGGTTATATAATGTTTAACTAGCATTTAATACATACCAGTTTCTGGACTCATCACTTTACATGCATTCTCTTATTTAATCTTGACAAAATCCCAAGGAGATCAGAAATGTCATTCCCATTTTGTAGATGAGGAAACTAAGTCATAAGGACAATAATTTATGTGCCTGAAGTTATGAACTAGAAACTGGCATTTTAAGAAAATAACAAATATCCAAGGGGAAATAAATGAAAGAGACTAAAAAGACAATAAAAGATTAATGAAACTAACCTGGCTTTTAGAAAACACAATGAAGAAATCTTTAGACTAATCAGAAAAAAAGAGAGAGGACTCAAAATTACCTCGATACCAAAAATTAAAAAAAAAAAAAAAAGAAGAAGAAGAAAGAAAGAAAGAAAAAGAGAGTTGGGGGATATTGGAAGGGGAGGTGAGCCATGAGAGACTATGGACTCTGAAAAACAATCTGAGGGTTTTGAAGGGGTGGGTGAGAGGTCGGGGTACCAGGTGGTGGGTATTAGAGAGGGCACGGATTGCATGGAGCACTGGGTGTGGTGCAAAAATAATGAATACTGTTATGTTGAAAATAAATAAAAAATAAATTTAAAAAAAATATATATATATATATAAAGAAAGAAAAAAACTAAAGACCAATACCTCTGAGAAACATAGAGGGAGAAATTCCCACAAAATATTAGCAAACCAAATCCAACAATACATTAAAAAATCATTCATCATGTTCAGATAATATTTATTCCACGGATGCAAGAGTGGTTCAATATTTGCAAATCAATTAATGTGATACATTATATCCACAAAAAAGAATAAAACCCATATGATCATCTCAATAGATGCAGAAAAAT
Organism: Mustela putorius furo; assembly: GCF_011764305.1. Lineage (NCBI taxonomy): Eukaryota > Metazoa > Chordata > Mammalia > Carnivora > Mustelidae > Mustela > Mustela putorius. The sequence continues at coordinate 19,346,432 of NW_025421322.1, read as the reverse complement.
CATTTGATAAAATATAACATCCATTCATGATAAAAACTTTCAACAGACTGGTATATTCATTTATTTGTCTGTGCATTATTTTATTCAACAAGCTTTGAGTACTCATTTTTTGACAGGCACAGTGATTGGCATAGGGATACAGAAGCAAAAGAGACTACCTTTGCCCCCAAGAGCTAATATTCCCGTGGAGGAAGCAGATAACTCAACAAACAACTACACTGCAATAGGCAAGGCTGTAATAACAGGATAAATATTTGTTGATTTCCCTCTATGCCAGAGGCTGTTCTGGGGCTGAGAATATATCACAACACTTGCCATCAAGAACTTATAAGCTAATGTTGGGGAAAGTTACAATTTGGCTGTTATAGGCGCAGATGGTGAAGACAGTTAACTTCGTGTGGGGGAATCATGGAAGACTTCCTGGAGGAGGTGATGTTTGAGCTGAGACTTAATGAGTAAGGGCTTTCCAACATAAATAATAATAATAATAATAATAATTATTATTATTATTATTATGTTTTGTCAAATAATAAAGACCATATATGAAAAACCCACAGCTACCATCATACTCCCTGATTAAAAACGGAAAGCTTTTCCTCTAAGATTAGGAATCAGACAAGGATGTCCACTATTGCTACTTTTATTCAACATAATACTGGAAGTCCTAGCTGCAGCAATCACACAAGAAATAAAAGGCATTCAAATTAAGTACAACTGTCACTTTTGCAAGATTAAATGATACGATTTATAGAATCCCTAAAGATGTTATCAAAAAACTATTAGAACTGATAAATGAATTCAGGAAAGTTATAGGATATAAAGTTAATATACAGAAATCTGTTGTATCTCCATCCACTAATAATGAAGTAGCAGAAAGAAAATTAAGAAAATAATCCATTTACTATTGCACCTAAAATTATACTTGGGAATAAAATTAAACAAAGATGTGAAAGACAGGTACTCTGAAAACCGTAAGACATTAATGGAAGAATGACACAAGTGGAAAGATATTCTATGCTTGTGGCTTGGAAGGATTGTTAAACTATCCATACTACCCAAAGAAATCTATAGTGCAATTCCTATCAAAACACCAAAAGCATTTTTCACAGAACTAGTACAAATATTTGTAAAATTTGTGTGGAACCACAAAAGACCCCCAAGGAGCTAAAGCAATCTTGAAAAAGAACAAAGGTGAAGGTATCACAATCCCAGACATTAAGATATACCACAAAGCGGTAGTAAACAAAACAGTAGGGTACTGACACACAAATAAACACAAAGACCAATGGAACAGAAAAGAGAGTCCAGAAATAAACTCATATTTATATAGTCAACCTATAACAAAAAAAGGCATGGATATTCAATGCAGAAAAGACAATCTCTTCAATAAATGGTGTTGGGAAAACTGGCAGCTATATTCAATAGAATGAAACTGGGCCATTTTCTTATACCATATACAAAAATAAACTCAAAATGGATTAAAGACCTAAATGTAAGACCTGAAACCATGAAACTCCTAAGTGAAAATGTAGGCAGTAATCTCTTCAACATTGGCCATAGCAACTTCTTTCTAGATATGTCTCCTCAGGCAAAGGAAACTAAAGCAAAAAACAAACAAATGGGATTACATCAAAACAAAACAATGTTTGCACAGCAAGGGAAACCAACCAAACAAAAAGGAAACCTACTGAATGTGAGAAGATATTTGCAAATGATATATTTGATAATGGGTTAGTACTATAAATATATAAAGAACTCATAATTCAACACCAAAAACAATCCATTAAAAATGAGAAGACCCAAATAGACATTTTTCCAAAGAAGACCTGCCATTGGCCAACAGATATATAAAAAGCTGCTCAGCGTCACACATCAGCAGGGAAATGGGAATCAAAATCACAATGAGATATCACCTTACAGTTTTCAGAATGGCTAAAATAAGAAAGACAATAAAAGTGTTGGTGAGGATGAGGGAAAAAAGGAACCACCGCGCACGGTTGGTGGGAATGTAAATTGGTGCAGCCCCTGTGGAGGTTTCTCAAAAAATTAAAAATACAAGGCACCTGGGTGGCTCAGTTGGTTAAGCATCTGCCTTCGGCTCAGGTCATGATCCCAGGGTCTTAGGAAAGAGCGCTACATTGGGCTCTCTGCTCAGCAGGGAGCCTGCTTCCTCCTCTCATTCTGCCTGCCTCTCTGCCTACTTGTGATCTCTCTCCCTGGTCAAATAAATAAATACAATCTTAAAAAATTTTTTTTAAATTACCATATAATCTAGTAATTCCACTACTATGTATTTGTCCAAAAAAAGAAGAAGAAAGAAAGAAAAGAAAAACCCCAAGACACTAATTTGAAAAGATATATACACCCCTATATTTATTGCAGCATTATTTATAATATCTGGGATATGGAAGCAACCCAAGTGTCCATTGATAGATGATGGATAAAAAAGATGTGGTGTGTGTATGTGTATGTATAGATAGATAGAGATAGAGATATATTACTCAGCCATAAAAAAAGGAGATTGTGCCATTTGCAACACCTGTTTGCAAGTGAAATAAGTCAAATACCATGTGATTTTACTTACATGTGGAATCTAAAAAAAAAAAAAAAAAAATGAATAAACAGACCCTTAAATATAGAGAACTGGTGGTTTTCGGAAGGTTAGGTGAAATAGATAAAGGAGATTATGAGGCACAAAATTCCAGATATAAAATAAGTCAGTCACAGAGATGAGAAATGTAGCACAGTGAAAATAGTAATATTGTATAACATAGATGTGACAGACAGTGACTACAGTGACTACACTTATTGTGGTGAACACTGAGTAATATATAAAATTGATCAGTGTTGTATACCTGAGGCTAAGATAACATTTTATGTTTATTATACTTCACTTTAAAAATATGAAAAAAATTAAATGAAATTTTTTTAAAAGTTACTAAGAGTAAATCTTAAAAGTTCTCTTCACAAGAAAAATATTTTTAACTGTGTGTAGTGATTGATGTTAATTAAATTTGTCCTGGTAATCATTTCACAATATATACATATATGAAATAATTATGTTTATATATAAACTAATACAATGTTATATGTTAGTTATAGCTTAATTTTTAAAAAAGCAAGTGTTGATGAGGCTCTGGAGAAACTGGAACCCTTGTGTATTGCTAGTGAGAGTGTAAAATGATGCAGCCACTTGGAAACAGTTTGGTGGTACCATAAAAAAAGTTAAACATATTATATGTTGGCTAACTGAACATTAAAAAGAAAGTTAAACATGTGGGGCACCTGGGTGGCTCAGTGGTTAAGCACCCGACTCTTCTTTTTTTTTTTTTAAGATTTTATTTATTTATTTGATAGGCAGAGATCACAAGTAGGTAGAGAAAGAGGAGGAAGCAGGCTCCTCACCTAGCAGAGAGGCCGATGCGGGGTTCGATCCCAAGACCCTGAGATCATGACCTGAGCTGAAGGCAGAGGCTTAACCCACTGAGCCATCCAGGTGCTCCAAGCACCTGACTCTTGACTTTGGCTTATGTCGTGATCGTGGGATTATGGGATTGAGCACAGCAAGGGGGTCTGTGCTCATTGTGAGTCTGCTTCTCCCTCTCCTTCTGCTCCTCCCTGCAGCGCATGCATGTGCTCTCTCAAATAAAATCTTAAAAAAAAAAAAAAAAAAGTTAAACATAGAAATACCACATGATCCAGCAATTCCATCTCTAGGTGAACAGCCCAAAGAAATGAAAAGCAGGGACTCAAATAGCTATTTGTATACCCATGTTCACAGCAATTGTTCACAATAACAAAAAGGTAGAAGGAGCCCTGTGTTCACTGACTTCTGAACGGATAAATACAGTGTTGTGTATACATACAATGGAATATTATTCAACTTTTTAAAAGAAAAAAAATCTGACATATGCTACACAATGTAGAGGAACTTTAACGACGTTTTGCTAACTGAAATAAGCAGTCTCATCACAATCGGATAAATAACTATACAGATGCACTTATGTGAGGTGCTTAGAGTTGTCAAATACAGAGACAGAAAGTGGGATGGTAATTGCCAGGAGCCCTTAGGGAGAGAGGATAAGGGACGTTACTGGTTAATGGATACAGATAGTTTGGGAACATGAGAAGAGTTCTAGAGATGAAAGGTGGTGCTAGTTGCACAGCGAAGTGAATGTACTTAAATGCCACTTAATTGTATGCGTAAAAAATGATGAAAATGGTAACTTTTATGTCAAGTATTTTTGCCACAGTAAAAAAGCACTGTTTGGGGGCGGGGAGTGTCTTTCAGCCTAAGTGTGGAATATGGGGTGGGACTGGAGGGAGGCAAGAGAGCCGCAAGCCACTGGAGAAAAATTTAAGGGGACATGAAAGAACTCACTAATCAAGATAAATTTTGATTTAATGTAATCTTTTAATTAAATTTTTTGAGATAATTGTAGATTTGCCTGCGATCGTAAAAAATAGTATTCCTGGGGCACCTGGGTGGCTCAGTGGGTTAAAGCCTCTGCCTTCGGCTCAGGTCATGATCTTAGGGTCCTGGGATCGAGCCCCACATCGGGCTCTCTGCTCAGCAGGGAGCCTGCTTCCTCCTCTCTCTCTGCCTGCCTCTCTGCTTGCTTGTGATCTCTCTCTCTCTGTCAAATAAATAAATAAAATCTTAAAAAAAAAATAGTATTCCTGGTACCCTTTACCCAGTTTCTTCCAATGGTAACATGTTACAAATCTATAGTCCAATATGACAACTAGGTTACTGATGTTGATAGTCAATATAGAGAACAATTCTATCTACACAAAAATTCCTCATGTTGCCCCATCTTCCCTCTTCCCACCTATAATCTAAATGATCCCCAAAGCCCCACCTCCCCATCTGGAGAATTAGAAGAAAAATGTGGCAGGATCAATTCCCTGAAACACCTTGTATCTCTGAGGTTACTTCTACCTCTGGTAATGTGATTTATATGCATTTCATGCACAAAAAAAGCCATTGGAACACCTCTTTGTTAATACGAAGAGCACTGTCACAGTGATTGTTCTTTCTCCTTAAATCCTTCACTAGAACTACTGCCCACAGTCACTGCAGTGGCTGTAGCTGTCGCTCTGACCCCATGAAATAGACACTGTTGGCTCCCTGCCCAACACACATCTGTGCACCTGCCATTTCCTCTAACAGAATCCTACTTTTGTTGTATTCGTACTTCTCTGAGCATCTTATTTCTAGAAAGGCTAGTCTCATTCAAATTTACAGATATATATATTTTTTAATATGGCTAAGCCAGTCGTGAGGACCCATGTCTTTTGGTTCTGGTGTAGACATGAGCATGTACTAAATTTAGGCCAGTGATTCCTAAGAACCAGTGTTTGGAATAAGTGGTCATTTTGTTGTGACTCTGAAGACAAAGCCAACAGAGATGAGGGTAGAACTGAAAGAATTAAAGAAAAACAGATTCAGCCAGGGTCTACAGTTGCCCTCTCTCCAGACAGGTGGTAGATAAAAGAATCAATGCTTTTATTATTTGATCTGGCAGGACTGTAAGTTTTTTGTTACTTTCAGCAAAAGGCATCTTATCTGATAGATCTTAATATCCTATATAAGGTTTGGACCCAGGCACAGAAGATTCTGTATCCTTTTTTACTCTGTGACACTACAGGCATATCTGTGTATATATATACAGGTATATAACAAAGTCCATGTTAAACCTCTCTATTGATTGATACACATTACCAATTATTATATTTTAGGACTGTTTAAAAATTGTTCTGCAATTTTTTTTTTTAGTATTCCTTCTATGTTACAATGGATTGTACACCCTGGCTAGCAACAGTTTGAAAACTACATGCTTCTTAATAGGAAAAGAATCACAGCATTCCTAGATGCAAGTCCCCACAGGTGGTTTGTGTAGAATGGAAAAAAGCCTCCCAGGTAACCAACAGAATGATACTACATGACATTATCTTCACCCTTGTCTGCCCATTGTGTTACTATAATAACAAACATATGAAAGGACAAATTAGTTGATTCTCTAGGGTAAATCAAGGAGGCACAGAGCTCAAACCAGAGAAATTCCAGATTTACTCGATAAGGCCATATTTTCCTGGGGTGCCTTAGACAACTTATTGATGACACAGCTGCAGACCTTGGCTATTTTGGTTTAGCTACTCCTGGTGCAAGAAATTGCCATGCAGAGATAATGATCAGTTGGTATGAATGTGGTTCTCAATGCCTGTGGAGTTGCTTGTCTTTACTCAGTGTTACTGAACCATCTTCATCCATTCTCCTTATAGCTATAAACCCTGACTGTTGGTCAGTCAACACAGGCTTTGTTAACATCCACGAAATGGAAGGGGAGAAGAAATAAGGCAGTTACTTGAATAGTGCTTCTCAAACATCCACAGGTATGCAAACCACCTGCAATGTTGTTACAATCCTGATTTTGATTCATTATGTCCTGAACAGGACCCAACGTCTGCATTTCTAACAAGCTTCCAAGTGTTGCTGGTGCTATTCAGCTATGGACCATTCTGAGTAGCACAGACCCATATTACCAGTACCTGTGATTGAATTCCTTGGAATTAAGTTCAGGCTATGATGCCATGGGGTTTTGTTTTTTGTTAGGAGCTTGCACAGACCTGGTTAGACAGTTTGTGGTCAGATGGACCCTCCCCAGTGGATGAAATCATGACACACGATAAACTAGCAGGCTTCAGTGAGAGAATGTGAAAAGGACTAAACACGGGAACTTTGGGATTCCCTGATTTTAGTGGCTCCTGAAATCCTGCTGAATTCCAAGAAGACTTCATCAAATTGCCAGAGCCAATAACTTCCTCTCATTGCTGAAGCAACTAGAGTTGGATTCCTATAACTTACAACCAAGATTCCTGGCAATTAAAAGTTGTAATGCAAGAGCTAAATAAATTATGATATATCCCTATAGAAGAACCATACAGCTTTCAAGAAGCATTATTTCAGAAAACATACTGAGATGGACAAATAATATAAGATTAAGTTTAAAAATTTGTTAAAAGAGTAGATCTTAAATGTTCTCACCACAAAAAAGTGATGGTAATTATACAACAGGATGGAGATGTTAGCTAATGTTAACACGGTAATCATTTTGCAATATGTATCAAGTCAACATGTTGTATACCTTGAACTTACAGGATAATATCAGTTGTATTTCAGTAGACATGAGGGAGAGGGAAAACCCACACCTGAATAGTTTTATGTAAAATTCCACGGTGTTTAAAGTTTGCTACCAGATCAACATATTTAAACGCTGCTTAGGACCAAAAGGCAAGCTATAAATGTCTCTAGCCACCAGCCTCAAACTGGGGAACAGTCTGAGACTGAAAAGCATTTGTGATTTTATTTGGGTCATTTCTCTTTTCTTTTTGATAAGTCTGGCTAGTCCCTTCTACTTTCTATACACTTCTATACCTTACGTACATGTGTACTCATGTATGCATGCATCTTGGTTTTTAAGCATACGTGGCATACCATAGTAATGTTCTGATACTTGATGTTTACCTTATATGGCTTAAAAGCTCTTCTTGTATTAATATACATATATTTATTTCAATCTTAATGGCTACATAAATTCTATAGTCATGTACCAAATTTTATTTCAAGCCTCCTAGTGAGGCCTTTCAAACTCTTAACTTTCATTTTTCAAGTCACATTTCTATATATTTCCTATAAATGAGTCATTCTTTTTATGGGAAAAAAGAAAGATTAAAAACAAACAAAAAATAGGAGGGGTCAAGATGGCGGAGAAGTAGCAGGCCGAGACTACTTCAGCTAGCCGGAGATCAGCTAGATAGCTTATCTAAAGATTGCAAACACCTGAAATTCCATCGGCAGATCGAAGAGAAGAAGAACAGCAATTCTGGAAACAGAAAAACAACCACTTTCTGAAAGGTAGGACCAGCGGAGAAGTGAATCCAAAGCAACGGGAAGATAGACCCCGGGGGGAGGGGTCGGCTCCCGGCAAGCGGCGGAGCAACCGCGCACAAAATCAGGACTTTTAAAAGTCTGTTCCGCTGAGGGACATCGCTCCTGAGGCTAAACCGGGGCAAAGCCCATGCGGGGTCAGCGTGGCCTCAGGTCCCGCAAGGTCACAGAAGGATCGGGGGTGTCTGAGTGTCGCAGAGCTTGCGGGTATTGGAACGGGAAAACCAGCTACAGAGACAGAGCTGACAGTAAGATCAGAGCTCAGGGTTACCTTGAACCGGTCGCAGGCTCGGTGAGCTCGGAGCGCGGCTGGAGGTCAGGCAGACGGGAGTAACTGGGCGCTGTTCTCTGAGGGCGCACTGAGGAGTGGGGCCCTGGGCTCTCGGCTCCTCCGGGCCGGAGACCAGGAGGCCGCCATTTGTATTCCCGTCCTCCGGAACTCTATGGAAAGCGCTCAGGGAACAAAAGCTTCTGAAAGCAAACCCGAGCGGATTACTCAGCCCGGCCCCTGATAAGGGCGGTGCAATTCCGCCTGGGGCAAAGACACCTGAGAATCACTACACCAGGCCCCTCCCCCAGAAGATCAACAAGAAATCCAGCCAAGACCAAGTTCACCTACCAAGGAGTGCGGTTTCAATACCAAGGAGAGCAGCAGAATTCCAGAGGAGGAGAAAGCAAAGCACGGAACTCATGGCTTTCTCCCTGTGATTTTTTTTAGTCTTGCAGTTAATTTAATTTTTTTCTTTTTCCTTTTTTTTTCTCTTCTTCTGCTAAAATTTTTTTTCACTTTTACCCTTTTCTTTTTTAACGTTTTTTAACTAGTTTAATATATATTTTTTTCCTTTTTATATTTTTCTTTATTCGTTTTCTTCTTTTTAATTCTTTTATTTATTTTTTCTTTTTTTTTTTCTTTCTTTCATTTTGAACCTCTTTTTATCCCCTTTCTCCCCCCTCATGATTTGGGATCTCTTCTGATTTGGTTAAAGCATATTTTCCTAGGGTTGTTGCCACCCTTTTAGTATTTTACTTGCTCCTTCATATACTCTTATCTGGACAAAATGACAAGGCAGAAAAATTCACCACAAAAAAAAGAACAAGAAGCAGTACCGAAGGCTAGGGACCTAATCAATACAGATATTGGTAATATGTCAGATCTAGAGTTCAGAATGACAATTCTCAAGGTTCTAGCTGGGCTCGAAAAAGGCATGGAAGATATTAGAGAAACCCTCTCAGGAGATATAAAAGCCCTTTTTGGAGAAATAAAAGAACTAAAATCTAACCAAGTTGAAATCAAAAAAGCTATTAATGAGGTGCAATCAAAAATGGAGGCTCTCACTGCTAGGATAAATGAGGCAGAAGAAAGAATTAGCGATATAGAAGACCAAATGACAGAGAATAAAGAAGCTGAGCAAAAGAGGGACAAACAGCTTCTGGACCACGAGGGGAGAATTCGAGAGATAAGTGACACCATAAGATGAAACAACATTAGAATAATTGGGATTCCAGAAGAAGAAGAAAGAGAGAGGGGAGCAGAAGGTATACTGGAGAGAATTATTGGGGAGAATTTCCCCAATATGGCAAAGGGAACGAGCATCAAAATTCAGGAGGTTCAGAGAAGGCCCCTCAAAATAAATAAGAATAGGCCCACACCCCATCACCTAATAGTAAAATTTACAAGTCTTAGTGACAAAGAGAAAATCCTGAAAGCAGCCCGGGAAAAGAAGTCTGTAACTTACAATGGTAAAAATATTAGATTGGCAGCTGACTTATCCACAGAGACCTGGTAGGCCAGAAAGAGCTGGCATGGTATTTCCAGAGCACTAAATGAGAAAAATATGCAGCCAAGAATACTATATCCAGCTACGCTATCACTGAAAATAGAAGGAGAGATTAAAAGCTTCCAGGACAAACAAAAACTGAAAGAATTTGCAAACACCAAACCACCTCTACAGGAAATATTGAAAGGGGTCCTCTAGGCAAAGAGAGAGCCTACAAGTGGTAGATCAGTAAGGAACAGAGACAATATACAGTAACAGTCACCTTACAGGCAATACAATGGCACTAAATTCATATCTCTCAATAGTTACCCTGAATGTCAATGGTCTAAATTCCCCAATCAAAAGACACAGGGTATCAGAATGGATAAAAAACAAAACCCATCTATATGTTGTCTCCAAGAAACTCATTTTAAGCCCGAAGACACCCCCAGATTTAAAGTGAGGGGGGTGGAAAAGAATTTACCATGCTAATGGACATCAGAAGAAAGCAGGAGTGGCAATCCTTATATCAGATCAATTAGATTTTAAGCCAAAGACTATAATAAGAGATGAGGAAGGACATTATATCATACTCAAAGGGTGTGTCCAACAAGAAGATCTAACAATTTTAAATATCTATGCCCCCAACCTGGGAGCAGCTAACTATATAAACCAATTAATAAAAAAATCAAAGAAACACATCAACAATAATACAATAATACTAGGAGACTTTAACACTCCCCTCACTGAAATGGACAGATCATCCAAGCAAAAGATCAGCAAGGAAATAAAGGCCTTAAAAGACACAATGGACAAGATGGACATCACAAATATATTCAGAACATTTCATCCCAAAGCAACAGAATACACATTCTTCTCTAGTGCCAATGGAACATTCTCCAGAATAGATCACATCCTCGGTCCTAAATCAGGACTCAACCGGTATCAAAAGATTGGGATCATTCCCTGCATATTTTCAGACCACAATGCTCTGAAGCTAGAACTCAACCACAAGAGGAAGTTTGGAAAGAACCCAAATACATGGAGACTAAACAGCATCCTTCTAAAGAATGAATGGGTCAACCGGGAAATTAAAGAAGAATTGAAAAAAATCATGGAAACAAATGATAATGAAAATACAACGGTTCAAAATCTGTGGGACACAACAAAGGCAGTCCTGAGAGGGAAATATATAGCGGTACAAGCCTTTCTCAAGAAACAAGAAAGGTCAGGTACACAACCTAACCCTACACCTAAAGGAGCTGGAGAAAGAACAAGAAAGAAACCCTAAGCCCAGCAGGAGAAGAGAAATCATAAAGATCAGAGCAGGAAAATCAATGAAATAGAAACCAAAAAAAAAAAAAAATAGAGCAAATCAACGAAACTAGGAGATGGTTCTTTGAAAGAATTAATAAAATTGATAAACCCTTGGCGAGACTTATCAAAAAGAAAAGAGGAAGGACCCAAATAAATAAAATCATGAACGAAAGAGGAGAGATCACAACTAACACCAAAGAAATACAAACTATCATAAGAACTTACTATGAGCAACTCTACGCCAACAAATTTGACAATCTGGAAGAAATGGATGCATTCCTGGAAACATATAAACTACCACAACTGAACCAGGAAGAAATAGAAAGCCTGAATAGACCCATAACCAGTAAGGATATTGAAACAGTCATTAAAAATCTCCAAACAAATAAAAGCCCAGGGCCAGACGGCTTCCCGGGGGAATTCTACCAAACATTTAAAGAAGAACTAATTCCAGGGGCGCCTGGGTGGCTCAGTGGGTTAAAGCCTCTGCCTTTGGCTCAGGTCATGATCCCAGGGTCCTGGGATCGAGCCCCGCATCAGGCTCTCTGCTCGGCGGGGAGTCTGCTTCCTCCTCTCTCTCTGCCTGCCTCTCTGCCTACTTGTGATCTCTGTCTGTCAAATAAATAAATAAAATCTTAAAAAAAAAAAAAGAAGAACTAATTCCTATTCTCCTGAAACTGTTCCAAAAAATAGAAATGGAAGGAAAACTTCCAAACTCATTTTATGAGGCCAGCATCACCTTGATCCCAAAACCAGACAAGGATCCCATCAAAAAAGAGAGCTATAGACCAATATCCTTGATGAACACAGATGCGAAAATTCTCACCAAAATACTAGCCAATAGGATTCAACAGTACATTAAAAGGATTATTCACCACGACCAAGTGGGATTTATTCCAGGGCTGCAAGGTTGGTTCAACATCCGCAAATCAGTCAATGTGATACAACACATCAATAAAAGAAAGAACAAGAACCATATGATACTCTCAATAGATGCTGAAAAAGCATTTGACAAAGTACAGCATCCCTTCCTGATCAAAACTCTTCAAAGTGTAGGGATAGAGGGCACATACCTCAATATCATCAAAGCCATCTATGAAAAACCCACCACAAATATCATTCTCAATGAAGAAAAACTGAAAGCTTTTCTTCTAAGGTCAGGAACACGGCAGGGATTTCCATTATCACCACTGCTATTCAACATATTACTAGTAGTCCTAGCCTCAGCAATCAGACAACAAAAGGAAATTAAAGGCATCCAAATCGGCAAAGAAGAAGTCAAACTATCACTCTTCATAGATGATATGATACTATATGTGGAAAACCCAAAAGACTCCACTCCAAAACTGCTACAACTTGTACAGGAATTCAGTTAAGTGTCAGGATATAAAATCAATGCACAGAAATCAGTTGCATTTCTCTATACCACCAACAAGATAGAAGAAAGAAAGTAAGGCGTCCATCCCATTTACAATTGCACCCCAAACCATAAGATACCTAGGAATAAACCTAACCAAAGAGGTACAGAATCTATACTCAGAAAACTATAAAGTACTCATGAAAGAAATTGAGGAAGACACAAAGAAATGGAAAAATGTTCCATGCTCATGGATTGGAAGAATAAATATTGTGAAAATGTCTATGCTACCTAAAGCAATCTACACATTTAATGCAATTCCTATCAAAGTACCATCCATCTTTTTCAAAGAAATGGAACAAATAATTCTAAAATTTATATGGAACCAGAAAAGACCTTGAATAGCCAAAGGGATATTGAAAAAGAAAGCCAAAGTTGGTGGCATCACAATTCTGGACGTCAAGCTCTATTACAAAGCGGTCATCATCAAGACAGTATGGTACTGGCACAAAAACAGACACATAGATCAATGGAACAGAATAGAGAGCCCAGAAATAGACCTTCAACTCTATGGTCAACTAATCTTCGACAAAGCAGGAAAGAATGTCCAATGGAAAAAAGACAGCCTCTTCAATAAATGGTGTTGGGAAAATTGGACAGCCACATGCAGAAAAATGAAATTGGACCATTTCATTACACCACACATGAAAATAGATTCAAAATGGATGAAGGACCTCAATGTGAGAAAGGAATCCATCAAAATCCTTGAGGAGAACACAGGCAGCAACCTCTTCGACCTCAGCCGCAGCAACATCTTCCTAGGAACATCGCCAAAGGCAAGGGAAGCAAGGGCAAAAATGAACTATTGGGATTTCATCAAGATCAAAAGCTTTTGCACAGCAAAGGAAACAGTTAACAAAGTCAAAAGACAACTGACAGAATGGAAGAAGATATTTGCAAACGACATATCAGATAAAGGACTAGTGTCCAAGATCTATAAAGAACTTAGCAAACTCAACACCCAAAGAACAAATAATCCAATCAAGAAATGGGCAGAGGACATGAACAGACATTTCTGCAAAGAAGACATCCAGATGGCCAACAGACACATGAAAAAGTGCTCCATATCACTCGGCATCAGGGAAATACAAATCAAAACCACAATGAGATATCACCTCACACCAGTCAGAATGGCTAAAATCAACAAGTCAGGAAATGACAGATGCTGGCGAGGATGCAGAGAAAGGGGAACCCTCCTACACTGTTGGTGGGAATGCAAGCTGGTGCAGCCACTCTGGAAAACAGCATAGAGGTTCCTCAAAATGTTGAAAATGGAACTGCCCTATGACCCAGGAATTGCACTACTGGGTATTTACCCTAAAGATACAAACGTAGTGATCCAAAGGGGCACATGCACCCGAATGTTTATAGCAGCAATGTCCACAATAGCCAAACTATGGAAAGAACCTAGATGTTGATCAACAGATGAATGGACCAAGAAGATGTGGTATATATACACAATGGAATACTATGCAGCGATCAAAAGAAATGAAATCTTGCCATTTGCGACAACATGGATGGAACTAGAGCGTATCATGCTTTGCGAAATAAGTCAAGCGGAGAAAGATAACTATCATATGATCTCCCTGATATGAGGAAGTGGTGATGCAACATGGGGGCTTAAGTGGGTAGGAGAAGAATCAATGAAACAAGATGGGATTGGGAGAGAGACACACCATAAGTGACTCTTAATCTCACAAAACAAACTGAGGGTTGCTGAGGGGAGGGGGGTTTGGACAAGGGGGGTGGGTTATGGACTTTGGGGAGGGTATGTGCTTTGGTGAATGCTGTGAAGTGTGGAAACCTGGCGATTCACAGACCTGTACCCCTGGGGATAAAAATATATGTTTATAAAAAATAAAAAATTTAAAACAAAACAAAACAAAAAAATAGGTCTATCTGGCTTACTCAGTCTGAAGAGCATGTGATTCTTGATCACTTGGTCAGGAGTTGAAACCCCACGATAGGTGTAGGGATTTCTTAAATAAAACTTAGAAACACTGCCTCCCAAGAGCTAGCAGTCTGATCGATCTCAAGCCCCGGGCACCCCAGTAATTTCTCTTCCGCGGCAGGCAAGTCATTTCAATTATTTCACATCCCTCAAATTAGACCCTCCGGTTCTAAAGGCCTTAGGCTATGTGTGAATGTTAAGAGCAGCAAACCTGTCATAACCAATATTGTCATTTATAAAACAAGGTTCATAAAATTCACATTACAGGGTTGCTATAAGAGGAGAGGGCAGATGTAACGGGCAGCTTCTCGGATATAGCTGGCTGTCTACCCCAGAAAACTGGGAACTACAGAAGGAAAGTCTAACATCTTTTTTCTTAAAAGATTTGAGATTTAAGGTACATAAGAATCACCATCACCTGGGGGTGGGTGTTAAAATTGTACCTTCCATACCTCACCTACAAAGGTTTTTTTTTTTTTTTCTTTGAGTGAAGCCAGGAATCTGCATGGTAAGCAGGTGATACTGATACAGCACGTCCACAGACACGGCTGGAGAAACTGGCTCCCCTCGACTAAGTCAGGACAGGAGCTGCTCAGCTGCTGCCGGGATGCCCAGACTTAATGAGGGAGAAAGAGGGAAAGAGTGGTCCAGCTCTCGTTTTAGTCTCGTCCTGTGACTTCATGAGGAAGGACCTGAGAATACCCAGAAAAGTTACACCAAAGGGCAGTTCATCTTGAAATAACACTGAAAATGTAACTTGGGAACATGTTAAGTCCCTTATATTTCTGGCCTGATACTAGGAAGTCTTTAGAGATGACTTAACATAGTGGCTGGGGGTATGAATCCAAGGCTCCTGGGACCTGATCATAACTGCCAAAGTTTGAGTGCAAGCAATAGAATTATTTCGTCTATATTTGGTGGTGTCTGCTACATTCAGTAATCATTCAGTTAGCCATTTGTGCTTATTTTATAATGGAGCTTCAACAGAGCTTCTCTACCAAAGTAGACTTAATTTAAATAGGATGGTTAATGTTTATACACACTATTATACAGGCATTAAGAAAGACTGGGCTCCCTATATCATTGGTTCCTTTAAGAAACATTATTGAATACCTCCTTATCTTTGGTATACACCTTTACTAGGCTACTTGGAGTCTTTATTCAAATATCACTTCCCTGTCAAACTCCCATACATAATGAATTTTTAAGAGTGATTTATATATTTATTCATTTATAGTTATACCTAACTTGTGTCCCCCCCAGAAATTCAGATTGATGTTAACTACTATACAAATATTTTATGACTTGAAGGAATTTTATTATAATACTAATCTCAATATAATAAAATTCACTATTTACCTATCTGTTCCCCAAATGGATCACAAACTTCATGAGGAGAAACTGTATCTTATTCATCATTGAATCTCAACACCTTCAGTGTTCAGTAAATGAGTATAGACACACATCCATAAGCAGGACCAAGTAAATGTCCTTCAAGGTAGTACTTTGAGATGCACATATTTCCAATAGTGCTGACACTGTATAGATCCCCTCACAAATTTGAGATGATCTTTCAAACAGATTTCAAAAGTATACAAATATTTGTTATCCTTTTTATTTTTCCCTAAAACATCTCTTTTCCAGAATTGATTAGAAATTAAACCATTTCCTTGGGGCGCCTGGGTGGCTCAGTGGGTTAAGCCGCTGCCTTCAGCTCGGGTCATGATTTCAGGGTCCTGGGATCAAGCCCCGCATCGGACTCTCTGCTCAGCAGGGAGCCTGCTTCCTCCTCTCTCTCTCTGCCTGCCTCTCTGCCTGCTTGTGATCTCTCTATGTCAAATAAATAAATAAAATCTTAAAAAAAAAAAAAAAAAGAAATTAAACCATTTCCAGTAGTCAAATTCCTCCTCAAGGAATTAGGAATCTCCACAATTAAAGGTGTGAATCTTATTTAGATATCCTCTGAACCTATTAATCCTGAACTACCTCAGTGACTCCACCTGTCTCTCGTCCCATCCTCGCCCCAGAGAACTAATTTGGTTTAGAAACTTGAGCTCAAATCCCAAATCCTGCAGCCTGTTATCTGCTTATTTACGGACAAGTTACTTGAACTCTCAGAGCTTCAGTGATGGTTAATTTTGTGGTTAATTTGGCTGGGCCATGTGATACCCAGATATTTGGTTCAACGTTATTCTGGATAAAACTGAAATTTGAATTAGTAGATGAAATATAGCAGGTCATTCTCCCTAAGGAAGAATTCACTTCCTCTGTCAGTTTTCTAGCTGAGACAATGGTCTACTCCAGTGGACCTGTACCACTGGCTTCCCTGGGTCTCCAGAAGGAAGATCATGGAACTTCTCAGCTTCCATAATCATGTGAGCCAACTCCTTATAATAAGTCTCTAAATATTTATATATACCTGAGATAGATCTGAGATAGAAATAAATATTTATCTGTCTAGAGAAATAGGTAGATAGATACCCTATTGATTCTGTTTCTCTGGAGAACTCTAGGGAAGGTTTCCCCTTCTGTGAAATAGGGAAGGTAAGAGCCATACTTTTTAACACTGGGCTAAATATTTAGCATGTATTATCTCACCTAATACTTCAGCTTTTATATTATGTAGGTACTGTTACTATGCTCATTCCCTCACATTCCTGCTTATTGAACATTTTGGCTTCCTTGAGGGATCGACTTCACTTAGAGTAATAGCTCCCCACCACCGACTGACCAATTTTCTTTGGGTCTCAGTCAAATCCCAAGGGGGAGAGAATTTATTGGGTCCCAGTTAGTGATTGGTCCTTTTGAGGAAAAATTCTCAGACATGGCTAATCAATGATCTGACCTAGTTGATGGGCTTGTTTGATCAGATTCCCACACTTAGACCATTCCGCATCAGTCAGGCAAAATTGGCAGTGGGGGGAGATGTTGGTCTCTGGAAACACAATGGCACTTTACACTTAAGAATCCACTCTTGGGGGGCGCCTGGGTGGCTCAGTGGGTTAAAGCCTCTGCTTTCGGCTCGGGTCATGGTCCCGGGGTCCTGGGATCAAGTCCTGCATCGGGCTCTCTGCGTGGCTGGGAGCCTGCTTCCCTTCGTCTCTCTCTCTCTGCCTGCCTCTCTGCCTGTTTGTGATCTCTGTCTGTCAAATAAATGAATAAAATATTTAAAAAAAAAAAAGGAATCTACTCTTGGGGGCACCTGGGTGGTTCAGTGGGCTGAAGCCTCTGCCTTCGGCTCAGATCACGATCCCGGAGTTCTGGGATCAAGTCCCACATTAGGCTCTCTGCTCAGTAGGGAGCCTGCTTCCTCCTCTCTCTGCCTCTCTGCCTACTTGTGATCTCTGTCTGTCAAATAAACAAATAAAATCTTTAAAAAAAAAAAAAAAGATTCCACTCTTGGAGTGCTTGGGTGGCTCAGTGGGTTAGGGCCTCTGCCTTCTGCTCAGGTCATGATCCCAGAGTCTTGGGATCGAGCCCCACATCAGGCTCTCTGCTCCACAGGGAGCCTGCTTCCTCCTCTCTCTCTCTCTGCCTGCCTCTCTGCCTACTTGTGATTTCTCTCCGTCAAATAAATAAAACATTAAAAAAAAAAAAAGATTCCACTCTTGGAGTGCTTGGGTGGCTCAGTGGGTTAGGGCCTCTGCCTTCTGCTCAGGTCATGATCCCAGAGTCTTGGGATCGAGCCCCACATCAGGCTCTCTGCTCCACAGGGAGCCTGCTTCCTCCTCTCTCTCTCTCTGCCTGCCTCTCTGCCTACTTGTGATTTCTCTCCGTCAAATAAATAAAACATTAAAAAAAAAAAAAGAATCCACTCTTGCTGGAGTGGTAGAGACCTAGACCTAGACTCCTGTAGACGTAGAGGCTACGGATCATAAGCTTGAGGAGGTGGCATTTGTATTTAGGCAGAAAAGGTAAAGTACACCAGGGTGTGTTCTTCAGAAAACACTGATCTCCAATCACTTGACTACTGCTAGAACTATGCCTGGCACCTGGCTATCTGTAAAATAATATGTGTTAAATGGATGACTACATTGAGCAACTCCAGGTCCAAGAGAGGCAGCTTCAAAGATCAATTTCTTTGAACTAGTCTTTCTGTAGATGTATAATCAAGACAGAAATCCATACACTAGAAACATGTTCAGTAAATGTTTTTGCCCTTAACAGATTCTTCATTTCTTCTCTTGAGGTGGAATAAGTAAACCCTGGAGGGGAATACTGAGGAGACCTCTGGAGAAGGCTGGAGCTCCCTCTAGGGGTGAAAATGAAGTATCCTCAGAAATACAGCACAGGCTCTGTAGGTTAATTTTTTAAGAACAATGTTTTAATATTGTAAAATATAGCAACATCACCAGAACAGCTTCACAGAGTGGAAAATTTAACAATATTCCTTTGTCTACACATTCATTCAAACGTTAAGTATCTATTATATACCAGGATGATATTTGGATATTTAAGTTGAGGATGTGGGAATGTGGAGAAACAGGAACACTTGTACCTTGCTGGTGAGAATGTAAACTGGTACAGCCCTGTGGAAAACGGTATGGAATTTCCTCAAAATTTTTAAAATATAACTACCCTATGATCGAGTAATCTCTTTTGTGTTCATATCCAAAGAAAATAAAATCAGGATCTCGAAGAGGTAGCTGCACCCCCCCATGTTCATTGCAATATTATTTATAATAGCCAAGATATGGAAGCAACCTAAATGTTCACTGACAGGTGAATGGATTAAAAATGTGATTTAACACACACATACACATGCAATGGAATATCATTCAGCCTTTAAAAAGGAAGAAAATCCAGGCATTTGTGACAACATGGATGAAGCTGGACAACATCATGCTAAGTGAAAGCAGCCCGATATATAAAAACAAATACTGTAGGATATCACTTATATGTGGAATCTAAGTAGTCAAACTCATAGAAGTGACTATGGTTAATAACATGGTCATGGATACTAGAAATTTACCAACAGTGAATCCTAATTGTTACAAGAAAAAGTGTTAATTATATGAGGTGATGGATATATTAACCAGCTTGATTATGGTCATATTTCATAGTGTATGGGATATAAAAATATCACATTATAATGCTGATGTCAACATCATGGAAACATAAGACATTCCTCCTTTTCACCGCCCCTTCTCAATGGAGAATTAGACATCCATGCACAAACAAAAACACCTTGGAAGGAACTGTGGGATAAAACAATATACCCAAGAGGAGTCTCTCCCACCACTCTGCCCTCAGTATAGGATAGAACAAATAGAGCAACAAACCTATACCAACTCTTCTGGTTATGGTGGGAAAAAACTTAGGGAGCAGTGACCTGGGCAGATATCCATGGTTGAGAGAGAAAATTCAGAAGTGCATTCTACCTGAAGAGATTCCAGTTCTTCATTAGAAGAAACAGTTTGGAGTAGCAGAGAGAAAAGAACATCTCCCACTGCCCGCGCCCCCCTGTCCCCCACTGTCGCAACACTGCATGAACTACCAGGTGACAGCAATCTCTCCCACAGAGGAGGAGAGCAGTGAGTGAGTACCCCCACTACACCAAGTGGTGCAGTTTAGAAGGCAAGTGAAGAAATCCTTTCTCTCTAGCAGCATCTGAGGACGGAGATCAGACCTCCATGACTGCAAGGAGGGGGAAGATCAAGGAAGTTCATTAAAGACTAGCTCAGCAGGAAGTCCACCCATAAGCCTCTTGGAGTACCATACCCTGGGATCTATGGGTAAAGAAGATATTAAAACAAACTTTTGAAAAACAAAAAAGAGGTGTCCCATAGTCAGCTGGTGAGTTGTAAGAACCAGAGAAGACATAAAAGTTTAAGAATTCTGCCACAAGAGGGAGCAAGAAAAGTAGAACCGATATACCCACACAAAGGCAGAGAAAAATTGCAGATAATAACAGCATCAGTGAACAGAGTATTCCAACTGAAGAGAGTTGCCAACAATTTAAAGAGGCATCTACTACTTCAGAAACAACACAAAAAACTACAGAACCAATATAAGACTACAAGAAACATGAAGAATCAAGGAAAAGTGCACAGACAACCCCCATCAAATCAATCCAAGAGGTCTACGCCAAGATACAGAATAATACAAATACAAAAGTTAATGATAAAGAATTTTAAGAGCAGTAGTTTAAAATAAAACAGTTATATACAAGGGAAACCTCATAAGGCTACCAGCTTATTTTTCAGTAAAAACTTTGAATACATCATGTAATCCCCTTCTGGCCTGCAAAGTTGCTGAAAGGAAAATACCTGCAACCAAGAATACTCTATCCAGCAAGGCTATCACCCAGAATAGGGGAGAGAGAGAGAGAGAGTTCCCCAGACAAACAACAAGTTAAAGGAGTTCATCACCATTAAACCAGGCTTATAGGAAACATTAAAGGGAATTTTTTGAGTGAAAATTATAATTAAGATTAAGAAAATTAGGGGGGGAAATTCACAGTTACATAAAACATAATAAAAGTAGATCAATTACTTATAAAACGAGTATGGAGGTTAAGCACAAAAGCAATAAAATCAAGTATTTATAAAAATCAAAGGATTCACAATACAAAAGGATATAAGTTCTAAAATCATATGCACAAAACATGGGGGAAGTGATAAAAATTTAGGGCTTTTAGAATGCTTAAGTGGCTATCAATGTAATATAGACTGTTACACGCATAAGATGTATGCATCTATGTATGCATATGTATATTAACCTAATGATAGTGCAAATCAAAACCTTGTAACAAATATGCAAAAATAAAGAGAAAGGGCTCCAAGCATATCACTAAAGAAAGCCATCAATGACAAGAGATGAGAGCAAGAGAAGAAAGAACTACAACAAATGTAAAACCAGTAATAAAATGTCAGTAAGTACATACTTATCAATAATTACTTTGAATATAAATGGACTAAATGCTCCAATCAAAAGACACAGGGTGATTGAATGGATAAAAAAGTAAGACCCATTTATATGCTGCTTACAAGAGATTCATTTCACACCTAAAGACACATGCAGGTTGAAAGTGAAGAGATAGAAATATTTACCATGCAAATGAAAGTGGGGGGAAAAAAAACAAAGTGGGATAGCAATACTTAGACAAAACAGATTTTAAAGGAAATACTACAACAAGAGATTAAAAAGAGGCACTACATAATCATATAGGGAACAATTCAATAAGAAGATATACCAATAGCAAAATATTTATGCACTCAACATAGGAACACCTAAATCCCTAAGCAACTACTAATAGACATAAAGAAAAATCAATAGCTGTACAATAATAGTAGGGGATTTTAACACCCTGCTTACATCAATGGCTAGATCATACAAACAGAAATTCAAGTAAACCATGGCCTTGAATGATACATTGGACTAGATGGATCAAAAAGATATATTCAGAACATTCCATCCTAAAACAATGGAATATACATTCTTCTCAAGTGCACATAGAACATTCTCTAGACTAGATCTTCTATTCAGCCACAAAACAAGTCCCAACGAATTCAGGAAGATTGAAATCATATGCATCTTTTCCAGCCACAATAGTATGCACCTGGAAATCAATCACAAGAAAAAATCTGGAAAGAACAGAAACACATTGATGTTAAATAACATGCTACGAAACAATGAATAGGTCAACTAAGAAATCCAAGAGGAAATTTTTTTTTAAAAGTACAAGGAGACAAATGGATATGAAAACACAATGACCCAATACTTAGGGATGCAGCAAAAGCTGTACCAAGAGGGAAGATTATAGCAATTGAGACCTACCACAAGAAGAAAAATCTCAAGTAAATAAACAACCTAAAAGAACAAACCCAAAGCTAGTAGAAGGAAGGAAATAAAAAAAAAATTAGAGTATAAATAAATGAAATACAGATTAAATACAATAGAACAGATCAATGAAACCAGGAGATGATTCTTTGAAAAGATAAAACTGATAAATCTTTAGCAAGATTCATCACAAAAAAGGGGCAGGGGGTCTCAAAAAAAAAACAGGAATAAAAAAGAAGAAATAACTGACACCACATAAATAAAAATAATTCTAACATTATGAAAAATTATATGCTAACAGAATGGAAAAACTAGAAGAAATTGATAAATTCCTAGAAATACAACCTGCTGTGACTGAATAAGGAAGGAATATAAAATTTGAACAGACCAGTTACTAACAATGTAGTTGAATCAGTAAACAAAACCTCCCAACGAATAGAAGTCCAGAACCAGACAGCTTCACAGGAGAATTCTAGGCATTCAAAGAAGAGTCAATACCTTTTCTTAAAGTATTCTAAGAAACAGAAGAGGAAGGAGCTTCCAAAATCATTCTAGGAAGCCAACATTACCCCTATACTAAAATCAGATAAAGGCACTATGAAAAAAGAGGCCATTATCTCTCATGAACATAGATGCCATAGAATATTGGTTAATCAAATTCAAAAATATATTTAAAAACATTCACATAATCAAGTGAGCTTTATTCTAAGGATGCAAGCATGGTTTAATATTCACAAGTCCGTATTATCTATCTCATTAACAAGAGAAAGATACATCACACAAAAACCATAGATCATTTCAGTAGACACAGAAAAAGCACTTGACAAAGTACAACATACATGATAAAAACTCTCAACAAAGTAGGTTTAAAGGGAATATACCTCAACAGAATGAAAGGCCATACATGAAAAACCCACAGCTAACATCACGCTCGATGGTGAAAAACAGAGCTTTATCCACCAGGTCAGGAACAAGACAAGAATGCCCAGTCTCACCACTAGTATTCAAATAGTTTTAGGCACAACAAACAGACAGAGGGGAAAAAAGCATCCAAAAAGGTAAGAAGTAAAGCTGTCACTGTTTGCAGATAACATGATACTACATATAGAAAATCCTAAACACTCCACCAAAAAACTACTAGAACTGATCAATGAATTCAGTAATGTTGCAGGATACAAAATTAATATACAAAAAATCTGTTACATTTCTATACACTAATAGGGAAGGAGCAGAAAGAAATTAAAACAATCCCATTTACGATTACACCCAAAATAAAATACAGAGGAATAAACTTAAGGAAGTGGAAGACTTGTGCTCTGAAAGCTATCAAGCACTGATGAGAAGTTGAGGAGGACACAAACAAATGTAAAGATACTCCATGCTCGTGGATTAGGAAAAAATATTGTTTAAATGTCCATACTACCAGAGCAATCTACAGATTCAACATAATTCCCTATCAAAATATTAACAGCATTTTTCACAGAAAACAAAAAGAAAAACTAATACTCAAATGTGTATGGAAAAACAAAAGACCCCAAATAGGTGAAGCCATCTTAAGAAGGAACAAAACCAAAGATATCACAATGCCAGATTTCAGGATACGCTGCAAACTTTAGTAATCAAAACAGGATGTTACTGGCACAAAAACAGGCACATAGATCAATGGAACAGAATAGAGAGCCTAGAAATAAATCCACATTTCCTTTTAAAGATTTTGTTTATCTGAAAGGGAGAGAGAGAGAGAGCATGAACAGGAGGAGGAAAAGAGGGAGAGAAACGAGCAGACTCCACACTGAGCGCAGACCCAGATCTTATAACCCAGGAGACTAAAACCTGAGTTGAAATCAAGAGTTGGATACTTAACCAATGGAGCCACCCAGGTCCCCCAAAATAAACCCACACTTTTATGGTCAATTAATCTACCACAAAGAAGGCAAGAATATACAACGGGGAAAAGAGACTCTTCAATAAATGGTGTTGGGAAAACAGGATAGCTGCGAATAAAAAATGAACTGGGACCACTTTCTTACACCATACACAAAAAATAAACTCCAAATGGATTAAAGACCTATTGTGAGACCTGAAACTATAAAATTCCTAGAAGAAAACATAAGAAGTAATCTCTTTGACTTCAGCAGTACAAATATTTTTCTAGCTATGTCTCCTAAGATAAGGGAAACAAACACAAAAAACAAATGGGACTACATCAAAATAAAAATCTTCTGCACAGCAAGGAAAACCTTAAACAAAACCAAAAGACAATCTATGGAGTAGAAGTTAATTGCAAATGACATATATATTTAAAAATATCCAAAATATATAAAGAATTTATACAACTCAACACCCCAGAAACAAATAGTCCAATGTAAAAATGGCTGATGGGAACACCTGTGTGGTTAAGTCAGTTAAGTATCTGCCTTCAGCTCAGGTCATGATCTCAGGGTCCTGGGATTGAGTCCTGCCTCAGGCTCTCTGTTTAGCAGTGAGTCTGCTTCTCCCTCTCCCTCTGTGATCTCTCTGGCTCTCGCTCTTTCTCAAATGAATAAATAAAATCTTAAAAAAAAAAAAGGCAGAGAATCTAAAATTGACATTTTTTCCAAAGAAGACATAAAGATGGCCAACGGACACATGAAAAGATGCTCCACATCACTCATCATCAGGGAAATGGAAATCAAAATCACAATAAGATATCACCTTGCACCTGTCAGAATGGCTAGAATAAAAAAAAAGACCAGAAATACCAAGTGTTGGTGAGGATGTGGAGAAAAAGGAACCCTTGTACACTCTTGGTAGGAATGTAAATCTGTGCAGCCACTATGAAGGTCTCTCAAAAAATTAAAAATAGAATTACTTATCTTATCCAGTAGTTCTACTACTAGGTGTTTACTCCAAAAAACAAAAACACTAATATGAAAAGATACATGCACCTCTGTTTATTGTAACACTGTTTATACTAACCAAAATATGGTAAAAACCCAAGTGTCCACTGATAAATGATGGATAAAAATGATGCAGTACATATGTAGAGTGGAATATTACTCAACCACTAAAAAAGAATGAAATCTTGCCACTTGGAACAACATGGATGGATCTAGAGAGTATAATGCTCAGTGAAACATCAGTCAGAGAAAGACCAATACATATGTTTTCACTCATGTGGAATTTAAAAAACAAAGGAAAAAAAGACAACAAAAAACCACTTTTAAATGTAGAGAAAAAAATTGGTGGTTGCTGAGAGAAGGTGGGTGAGGTGATGGGTAAAACAGGTGGAGGGGATTAAGAGTACACATATCATAATGAACACTATGTAATGTATAGCATTTTTAGTCATTATATTGTATACCTGAAGATAATATAGCACTATTAATTACACTAAATATTAATTACACCTAAATAAAGATATAAATAAAAAGATTAAAATCAAAGAAAAGAAAGAATCAAGTTTGGTCATTACCACAAATAATTCTTCTATAATCAGACTTAAATCAGACTTGTCTTCTAGCTGATAAAAAATTCAAAATAGCTTTTCTGAGGAAACTCAACAAGCTATGAAAAGGGAAAAAACTCAGACAAAAATCATGAAAAAAAATAGTATCAAAAGGAGATATTTATGACAGAGATAGAACCCATAAACAAAAGAACCAAGCAGAATTTCTGAAGCTGAAGAACTCAATGAATAAAATGAAAAACATAATACAAAGCCTCTGCAGCGGAGCAAATGAAAGAATGAGTTAGAGGCTAAGGATTTTGAAATACCCCAGTTAAAGGAAAGGAAGAGAGTGGGAAAAGAATGAAGAATGGCTCTTTGATCCATGAGACACCATCAAATGACAAATATTAGAATAATTGGGAGCCAGATGGAGATGAGAGGGAGAAGGGGGCATACAGTTGAGCTAAAGATGGGATAGTTGAGAAGTTCCAAAACCCAGGGAGAGAGGAATGATATATTCAAAGTGTTGAAAGAAAAAACTGCCAGCCAGAATACTGTCTCTGGCATCGTTATTCTTCAGATATAAAGGAGAGGTAGGAGCACTGGGTGGCTCACCTGGTTCAGAGTCCAACTCTGGATTTCGACTCAGGTCATGATCTCAGAGTCATGGGATCGAGCCCTGAATCAGGCTCTGAGCTCCGTGCAGAGTCTGCTCGAGACTCTCCCTCTCTCTGCCCCTCCTCCTGCTCACACACGCCCCTTGTCTCTCCTTGAATAATATAGACAAATCTTTTTAAAAAATGAATAAGAAATAAAGACTCACAAGCTGAGGGGTTCACCACTAGACTTGCCTTTCAGTAACACAGAAAGGAATTCTTCAAGTTGAGTGAGAAGACGTTAACCAGTGACAAAAAAATATATAAAAGTATGTAATACAGTGGTGAAGGTAAATATACAGTCAAACTTAGAGTACTCCGATTCTGTAATAGGATTGTGTATTAGCCACTTAATTGTAGTCTAAAGGTTAAAGGAAAAATATGTTTTTATTATATTAAAAATAATTATAGCTACTATAATTGTAACTAATACACAATACAAAAAGAGGTAAATAATGACATCAAAAAAGTAAAACGGGAGTAAAAGTGTGAAGACTTTTGTAGATGACAGAAGTTGCTGTCAGCTTTAAATGGGCGGTTACCTTTTTTTTTTTAAGAGTATTTATTTATTTATTTGACAGATAGAGATCACAAGTAGGCAGAAGTAGGCAGAGAGGCAGGCAGGGGGCGGGGGGGGGGGGGAGCAGACTCCCTGCCGAGCAGAGAGTCTGATGCGGGACTCGATCGCAGGACCCTGGATCATGACCTGGGCCGAAGGCAGAGGCTTAACCCACTGAGCCACCCAGGCGCCCAAATGGGCTGTTATCTTATGTAAGCCTCACAATAACCACAAAGCACAATTGTAGAGCAGAGACACTAAAGATAAAGGTGAAACAGAGCATACCTATAGAAAATTCACCAATTTACAAAAGTATGCAGAATCAGTGGGGAAATACAAAACACCCAGAAAAGAATTAACAGGATGGGAGTGATTAAAACTTTATATCAATAATAACTTTAAATGCAAATTGATTGTATGACCAAAAGGCAGAGTGGCAGGATAGATTTTTAAAAATAGACTCAGATAATTGCTTCCTTTAAGAGACTCACTTCAGCTCACAAGCTCAGGGTAAAGGGATAGAAATAGAGTTTCATGTAAGTGGAAACCAAAAGAAAGAATGCAGGGGTAGAGGGCTATATACTTACATCAGAAAAAACAGATTATAAGCCAAAGGTGGTTTAAGAGAGAGAGAGAGAGATGGGGCACCTAAGCAGCTCAGTTGTTCAGGTTCTGCCTTCAGCCCAGGTCATGATCCCAGGGTCCTAAGATCAAGCCCTGCAACCAGCTCCCTGCTGAACTGGGAGACTGTTTATCCCTTTCACACTCCCCCTGCTTGTGTTCCCTCTTCCACTGTATCTCTGTCAAATAAATAAAATCTTAAAAAGAGAGAGAGAGAGAGAGAGAAAACCAATATACAATGATAGAGAGATCAATTCATCCAAGAAGATTAAAAATTATAAATATTTACATATCCAACATTGCAGCACCAGAATATACTAAGCAAATACTAACAGATTGGAAGGGAAAAAGAGACAATCATACATTAATAGGATACTTCAATACCTGCTTTCAACAGTAGGAAAATCATCCTGACAGGGAACAACAAGGAAATGTTGGACTTTGAACCATCCATTAGACAAACGAACCTAATCGACATTTATAGAACATCCTACCCAAAAGATGCAAAATATGCATTCTTTTCAAGCACACATGGAACATTTTCCAGAGTAGATCATATGATGATTATAGAATAAGTCTTAGCAAATTTTAAAAGATTTAAATCATACCAAGTGTCTTTTCTGACTGCAAGGATATGAATCTAGAAATCAACAAGAAGAAAGCTACAGATAAGTGGAAATTAAACAACACATTGTTTGTGTTGAACCAACAGTTCAACCAAGGAATCAGGGCGCCTGGGTGGCTCAGTGGGTTGGGCCGCTGCCTTCGGCTCGGGTCATGATCTCAGGGTCCTGGGATCGAGTCCCGCATCGGGCTCTCTGCTCAGCAGAGAGCCTGCTTCCCTCTCTCTCTCTCTGCCTGCCTCTCCGACTACTTGTGATTTCTCTCTGTCAAATAAATAAATAAAATCTTTAAAAAAAAAAAAAAAAACCAAGGAATCAAAGAGAAATAAAAACTATTTCAAACCAAATGAAAATAGAAACATACCAAGCCTATGGGATGCTGCAAAAGTAG
The DNA here is from genome assembly GCF_011764305.1 of Mustela putorius furo. NCBI lineage: Eukaryota > Metazoa > Chordata > Mammalia > Carnivora > Mustelidae > Mustela > Mustela putorius. Next base: position 19,317,977 of record NW_025421322.1, on the reverse strand, counting down.
TTTTAAGAAAGAAGTTTATAGCAATAAATGCATTTATTAAGAAAATAAAAAGATTTCAAACAGACTAACTTTACACAAGGAATGAGAAAAAGAAAAACTAAGTCCAAAGTAAGCAGAAGGAAGGAAATAACTAAGATCAGACCAAAAATAAATGTAGTAGAGGTGAGAAAAATAAACAGTTTTTTTCAAAAAGATGAAGAAAATTCACAGACCTTTACCTACTCGAAGAAAAAAAAAGAGAGAGATCAAATAAAACCAGAAAAAAGGAGATATTACAACTGATATTACAGAAATACAAATGTTATAAGAGGTTGCTATGAACAATTAAATGCCAATAAATTGGACCACAGTCAAAAAAATTCTTAGAAACATACAACTTACCAAAATTTAATAATAACAGAAATCTGAATAAATGAACAGCCAGTAAGGAGTTTAAATCAGTAATCTTCCAATAAAGAAAACCGCAAGACCAGATGACTTCATTGGCAAATTATATTAAACATTTAAAGAAAAACAAAAACAGCAATTTTTGTCAAACTCTTTCCAAAACATAGGAAAGAAGGGAACACTTCAAACTCATTTTATGGGGCCAGCGTGACCCTGATAGCAAAGCCAGATACCGACACCCCCTCCCCCCAAACAAAACAAAAACAAAATCAAACAAAAAACGCTATAGACTAATATCCCTGATAAATGTAGATACAAAAATTTTCAACAATATATTAGCAAACAATTATATGCCATGAACGAATGGGATATATCCGGGGGATGCAAGAATGGTTCAACACTCATAAGCCAATAAATACACATCCCCACATTAATAGAAAGATTAAAACCTTATGGTCATCTGAAAGTATGTAGAAAAAGCATTTGACAAAACACAACATCCTTTTAGGATTAAAAAAACAGGGGGATCAACAAATTGGGCATAAAAGAAATATACTTTGACAGAGCACAAAGGTCATCTATGACAAGCTCACAGCTAACATCAAAGATTGAAAGCTTTTTCTCTAAGATCAGGAAGACATACTGAGAATTATTTTTTATACAGATGAAAGACCCCTCCCCTAGAAGATAGATAGGATAACTAACCGCTTGTTTGCTTTTCTGTAAACCGCTGGCTTTTAGGTATAGACCAGGTTATTAATTAGGTTATTAATTGCTTATTAATCACTCTTTTGCCCTTCTGTAACTGCTTGGCTTATAGAAATAATAGAGACGCCATGATGGCATTCCTACCTTCCCCCTTCTTGTTCCCCTTTCCTGCCTCTCTCCTCCCGCGCGCAGGCCCTCAGAACCAATCAGCTTGTTCCCCCTTCCCGCCTCTCTCTTTGCGCGTGTGTGCGCGCGCGCGCGCGTGGGTCCTTAGAGTCAATCATCAAACTCCACGTATGCCTTTTTCAAAAGTTCTAACTGTCAACCAATCAGTTGCGCCCCACCCAAAACTTGTTTGTACCTGTCTATAAAAACCCGGCACCACCCCAGCCGGGCGTGCTCAGCTAGCAGGAGCTGCTGACCACCCGCAGGCGCCTGCGTAACAATAAAGAACCTCTTGCTGATTGCATCCAGTGGCAGTGTTGGATTCTTGGGTAAGGGGATCCGCGGGTCTTTCACAGATTCTGATGACAATGAAAAATAATCCAAGTGAAAATGTAATTCAAAAAAAGAAGAAACTATAATTCATCTCTAATGTATAGATATTAGTAGCCAATTGTTCCTCATCTGCCAACTTTTACTCACCCTTCTGATGGCCGTGTTGCACTTTTTCCCGGGCAAACACTTTGTAGCTCTTCTCCGTTGGCTTAGTTCAGATGAAGTTAACTCCACTCCCAGAGCCAGAGGTGGACAAGTGGCATCAACCCCATATTCTTAGTCCTCATTGTTGGTTCAAGAATGTACACAGCCTTGGAACTATTGCTGGAGTCAAGTAAGAGAGAAGATTTCTTTTCTGCTCCATCTTGAAACTGGGAAGCCAGCAGGTGGAGGACACCCACCTACCTAAAAGCAGAACAAGCAAAAGCAAACTGAGAGATGGAGGAGGAGGGGGTCTCTGAATGAAATCAACTATCTGGATCCAGCTGAGACTAAAGGTAAATCTATCCCTAGACTTTTCAGCTATGGGACCCAAAAGTTTTGCCTTTTCAAAGCCAGTTTCTGTCCCTTGCAATCATAAAGGTCTTCACTATGTAACTTCCGTTCTTTGTGGCTCTAAGTCTACAGACTGCTCCCATTCTAGGTCCTAGTGACCCTAAACCTAGCCTATCTGGTTTTCAGCCTAAACTCAAATTAAGACTAAGATAATTGCATGCTGCTACAGTAAACAACTTCATTCATAACAAGACCAGTATCTTTTAAATTAAATCCCGTTAGTAAACCTACGATTAGCTTATTGAACTTTACATCTGCTAACTATACATTTTATGGGCAAACCAAATCATAGACTACCCTGAACTGAAATTCAGTTTGACCTCTGTATAAAGGGTAGGCAGAACACAAGATGTATAAACTTGTAACTGATAGTTATTATGGATGCTGAAGAGAGGAAGAGAAAAAAATTTTGCAATATGAATAAGAATACCTAAAAATAATTGGATTTTTATTCAATGCAGGGTCACAAAATGATACCACGAAGACATCATGTTTCTTCTTTAGGAATTTAAAAGAGCTCTAGGCATTTTAGAATGTGGGTAGCTAGCAATACAAAGTTTTCCAAAATAGCCACAGGAGATAATTATCAGTAAAATACTGGTAAGTCTTCCCTTTTTGTTGTTGTTTATTTCATGCCTACTACTAATAGGGACAGTGCTTAGGCAATAGTGTCAGCAGAGAACATAGGAGAAAATTCCTGACCTTAAGAAGCTCACAGACCATAACGTCAAAAAATAAGTATTACATGGGTGCCTGGGTGGCTCAGTCGGTTAAGTATCTGCCTTCGGCTCACACCATAATCCCAGGGTCCTGGGACTGAGTCCCAGATCAGATTCTATGCTCAGCAGAGTCTGCATCTCCCTCTGCCCCTCCCCCCACTCATGAGTGCTCTCTCTCCCCAAAAATAAATAAAATCTTCAAAAAAAAATAAAAAGCAAGTATCATAGTAAGGCAAGTGTGTAATTTAATGGATTTATATCCAAGTGACATTATGAGGCATAGGAAGGAATCATCAACCCTGCTTAAGGGGATAGATGCTCATAGAAGGATTTATAAGGGTTATACTTGAAGGATTTTGGTAGAGACCCTTACAAAAATCCACTATAAGGGGCTTGTGACCCCACCACCAACACTCCAATATGAAAATGTCAAAATGTTTCCTTCTACCAGAAAGCAGATAGTTACTATCTGCTCTCTTAGAATTTCCTACCACCACTATCACTACAAGTACCTTCTAGGCTATATAATTTAGTGATTAAAACGACAGGTTCTGGGGTGCCTGGGTGGCTCAGTGGTTAAGCCTCTGCCTGCAGCTCAGGTCATGATTCCAGGGTCCTGGGATCGAGCCCCGCATCAGGCTCTCTGCTCAGTGGGGGGTCTGCTTCTCCCTCTCTCTCTTCCTGCCTCTCTGCCTACTTGTGATCTCTCTCTGGGTCAAATAAATAAATAAAATCTTTTAAAAAAAAATAAACACAGGCTCTAGATTCAGATCCTAGATTTACCACTTGATAGCAGAACAAGCTAAAGGAAGACATTGAAGCAAAGTATTGAACTCTAAAGGTTGATACACCCTTTTCAAAAGGGTAAATTATATATCTGTAGAGAGGAGAGTTTCTAATTCCCACGAAACTTCTACTTGATGCCTTTTTGAAGTGGGGGTGGGGGAGGTCGGGGTACCAGGTGGTGGGTATTATAGAGGGCACGGATTGCATGGAGCACTGGGTGTGGTGAAGAAATAATGATACTGTTATGCTAAAAATAAATAAATGAAAAATATTTTTTAAAAATCTTGCTTTTTCACTTGAAGTATATATTTCTATAAATCAGAATATATGCCACCTTGAATCCAAATAAGGTTGATGAAACTTGCAACTCAGAATCTCCATAGGCCTATCATTTCTGTCCCAGGAAAGGCACTAAATAGTTCAAAGACCCAACCAATCACCGTCATCAGGAATGCCTTAGAGAGCATGGAAGTTAGTGATTGTTCTACAGACTCTGTAGTTCTATAGACTCTTCTGGCTTACCACATGCCAGCAGAGAGACCTTGAACAAGTCACTTAACTTACAGATGAGTTTCCTCATCTGTAAAATAAGGACCTTCTCCTTGAAGGTATAATAAATAAGATAAGGGATGTAAAGGGTTTAGACCACTGCAAAGCAACATTGTAATCCCTCAAAAAAAAAAAAAAAGTAAGCCATTACGGTTATGATTATTTGATGGATCTCCTAAGCGGGTGAACAGAGGTCTGACTGTAGACTTGAACACACAGTCTCCCCACCCTATACATTGTCCCATCATGAAGAACACACTAGAAATTCCTGGAGACAGAACTGAGTGAATGACTAAAAAGTCTCATCGTTGGGTGCCTGGGTGGCTCAGTGGGTTAAAGCCTATGCCTTCAGCTCAGGTCATGATCCCAAGATCCTGGGATCGAGTCCCACATCGGGCTCTTTGCTCAGCAGGAACCTACCCCCCCACCACTCTGCCTGCCTCTCTGTCTACTTGTGATCTCTGTCTGTCAAATAAATAAATAAAATCTTAAAAAAAAAAAAGTCTCACCATCTGGCAAAGAGATAAAAGCAGTGTGTTGCTTGGCTTCTGATAGGGAACAAAGGTATAGTGAATCCCTTTACTATGACTGCAAGCAAGAGAATCGAGGATGACCTCGTCCAGAGAGATGAGACATCTATCATTTTGGCATATGCCAAAAGGAGAGATTCCTTTTAGGATGTCTGTTTACCTTTCTCTACCACCAACTCATTCCATACATACGTACACAGTGTTCAAGACAGGCATTTTCTCACAAGATGAGTGGATTTTAAGCTCCATGGAGTGGGGATTTTGCTCCCTGAAGTATCTACAACCTATAAGAGCAACTGGCACATGGTACGTTCTCGATAAGCATTTGTTTAATGAGTGAACAGGATCATTTCCCTCTTACACAGCTGATTAGACCAAGAGTGAAAAATTTCAGCCTCTGGGCCCATCAGATTCTCTCTTACAAAAACATGCATTCTGGTTTTGGAGTATGGGTTTATGAACAATCAGCCCTGGCTTTGCAATGGGGTATAAACTCTGAGGCTAAGGACACCACTGAATGATGGGGGAGGTGGCATGAGCAAACAGGGCAGAGGCACCTGGCTAGCTGAGAAGGGGAAAAATTGAAGCAAATACACACAAAAAATGCAGAGACAAAAGACCTTGCAACCCTAGAGATAAAGACACAGATTTGGAAAGAATAGCTACCTTAGATCTATATTTCCAATTCCTGGTCCTCATGAAACTCAGCTTTGTTCCCTTCCCTAGGACTTTAGGACTATTCCTGTGTCCTTCGTTTGAATTTCCCCTTTGTCTAGTCTACATCCGTGTGAACTGGTTTCAGTTTTTACAATCAGATATTCCCTAAAACAATTGGAATTTGCCAAGGTGTACAAAGAAAGATTAAAATGTTTGAATCTGATTCAAAGCTAGGAACATTTAGTGACTTTCAACTGAAATATTATAATGGCTTGGGAGCCCACATCTAATTTACATAATGAGGTAAATGTTTACTTAGACTCATCCCCTAAGAGTCATCTCTGCCTTTCTAAAGAATTCAAAAGGCTGTTACAGATTTTCAAAGAGCTTTTCCTCCCTAGTGCCTAATCTATCTGCTGTACTAAAAGTGAATTTGCCAAAAATGTTTCTGACAAAAGTGAAATGCAATATTTAGAACTTCCTATTAAATAATTTAAGAGTTTTATTCAAGAGGCTAAATAACTGTTTTCAGAATATATAATTTGATTTTTCCCATGAGAACAGTTACTCTCAGGGTTCTTTTGCGATGATCTATAAAATTTTGGAAGAATTTAGCTCTCCTCTCTTTTCAGTTGTGGGACAACACATTGACCAACTCTGTGGATAGGACTGGCGTACCTTGGAAATTCTGATCTCCCCCCCCCCCCCCCGCCAGGAAGTGCTGCGTCTCCATTTTCCCTTAAGGCAACTGCATCCTTCCAATCACTCTGGCTGAAAGCCTTAGTCATCGCTAACTCCACTCTTTCTCTTGCATTCTGTTTATGGGCTGAATTAGGTCTCCTAAAAAGATTTGTTGAAGTCCTACCCCCAGTACCCCAGCATGTGACATCATTTGGAAATAAGGTTTTACAGGTGTGATTAGTATGAAGTCATACTAGAACAGGGTAGGTTTTTAATCCACAGATGACTCGTTCCCCTTATAGGAAAAAAGACACACGCAAGAGCAGAGCACCATGTGGCAAGTGGAGGGCCACAGTGGCAAGCCAAGGAATGCCAAGGATGTCTGTCAAACCACTAGAAGATAGGAAGAGACCAGGAAGGATTCTCCCCTACACCTGTCGGGGGAGCTTTGCTTGCCAACATTTTGATTTCAAACTTCTAGCTTCCAGAACTGGGAGACAAATTTTTGTTGTTCTCACCCACCGAGTTTGTAGCACTTACTTCTTTATGGCAACTAATTTAAACCTACATCCAGTTGGCGTGCAAATCTTCTTGGCCCCACCGTCAGCATACATCTGGAATAAAGCTGCTTCTCACCACATCCAAACTGGTCTATTCTCAACACGAGAGCCAGGGTTGTGCTTTTAACATTGAAATCAAAGGGGGTTTCTTTCTGCTCTGCTTCCAGTGCCTATTTCTTCAGAGTAAAATCCAGAATGCTCACAACGCTCTAGGTCTTCGTATGGCAACACGCTCCTGTGACCTCTCCCTCTACCTAGGGTGGGTCTCCCCTCCCTGTTCATCCTCTCCCTCATTTAGCCACTCTGACCTCCCTGCAGTTCCTTGAATAAGCCATGCAGCCTCTTAGGGTCTTTGTACTGGCTGGCTGCTCTTCCTCTGCCCAGAGCACGTGTGCCCTAGAAGTCCTCCAAATCTCTGTTCATCTTTCATCCTCTTCTAGAGTGACCCACTTTGACCAGTCCATTTAAAATGATATCTCTCGCATTCTCAATCTCCCTGGTCCATTTATCCTTTTTTATAGCACTTAACTTTGAGTAAATTATAGAACTTGTGAAATAGGTTTATTGCTCATCTTCAGTTCCCACCTCCTTGAAAGAAGGAGACCCACAATGGTATGAAGGTTTGGTTGTTTTCTTTTTCTTTCTTTTTCCCCTTGGTGTACTCCAAGCACCTATATAGTAGGTGCTTGAGAAATGACCTGTTGGATGCGTGACTACCAAAAGGAGACACCAGCTGAACCCTGTGCTGGGCTAGTCAGGGCTGGGCCCCAGACTCCCTTCAAGAGTTTACACTTCTCGCTAGTTCCCTGTTTGGGAACATCACATTGGTGGTTTGGAATCGGCCATGGTAGAAATATTTATAACGTAAACATTGACAAACCCTGCAAATCAGACCTTTTTTGTTTTTCTTCTTCCTTCAGGAGAACGGATAAACACTTACCAGGACATCACAGCTGCCTAACACTGACAAAAAGTACAAGCATAACAGAGTTTGAGCTGTGGGACTAACTGAACAAATCAGAATTTAGCTCATTTGGCTTGCTTTGCTCATCAGAAGCTAAATTCCACTGAAAATAAATTCTATGCCCTTGTTAGGGTTGACATGACAATGTTTATCTATAGTAAATACTATTGAAAATAAATTCCATGCCCTTGTTAGAGTTGACATGATAATGTTTATCTATTGTGATCACACCAAAAAGAGCAGTGGATTAAATATTGTCATGATCAAGCAATGTTTTATGGCTTACTACTACTAAATCAATACCGAGGACACAAATGTGAATAGATTGTTCACTGAAGTAATATTTCAGTTTAACTCTGTTGCTGAATTTAATAGCACAATTATTAACTTGGTGTTAAACTTTAGTTTAATTAAAGACACACTTGACAAGACCCAGACATTGTGATAAGGAATGATGGCACTAGGGTAAATAAGATGTGGTCTTTGTTCTTAAGGTGTCCAAAGTCTAGCAGGAAAAAATGGCATGCATATTATGTGATAGGAACTTAAGACATACATAGAATTTGAAAGACATGTAAAAATCAAGATGATTTTTGCACCACTTAATTTTTTTTGCTGTTTTCTTATCAACATAGTAAAACACAAGTCTGATGAGGACAATTTGGATACACACAACTAGTCATTGTGCCTGTAAGGACCTATTTAGCCAGAGTGCTCCCATCCAGGTTAAACAATAACCTTGTTGTTTAACCCTTAAACTGTCCCTGCCCCCTTCCCCCAAGGGACTTAGTAAAAAACAAGTCCTAGAAACCAGCCCCAGGTGACAAAGTCCAGATACAAGGGTGGGTCAGGCCAGGTGGAGACATCTGATCAGTGGGGGTTTGCATACTGTCTTCCTAGCTACCAAGGAGTATGAGCTCCACTCTTTGGGAGCCTTTTGGGTGCCAATTCTAACCAAGGTGATAGGCTAGGTCAAATGTCTACTATAGGATAAATTGTAATTCAATTGGTCACCTATGTGTGACCTAACATGACTGTGGAGTTTCCTTTGTGTGTTACAATCTCATTGGCCACCTGTGCATGGCCAGGCCCAACCACATGGCCTTTGCCCTTAAAAGCTAGTCTGTGAAACAGAGAAAGGTTGCCCTCTCTCCTAAGAGGTGCAGCCCCAAACATCCGGTCTGATTCTTGATGCTTGGCACGGAATAAAGCTTTGCTTGACCTTCGCTTTATATCAGTCCACTCCTTTAATCACGGACCCATTATTGGGGGATATATCAGCTCCCTGCCTTCTGCACACTCTAAAAGGGGCCAGGCTAATATTCGTATGCTCTGAGTGGCAATGGGGAAACAGAAGCTAAGGTAAAGTAGGGGAAGGGAAGTCCAGGAAGTGAAACCACCCCATCACAGGTTGCAAGGCAGAGGATGATCCGTAACACCGTGGCTCCTTGTTTCAGACCCAGACCAAAGGAAGCAAACATCAATGAACCAGGAGATTCCACAAGTCCCAGCCACACATAGGACCCAGAATTAGGGGGACCATGAATTGTTTGTTGGGACCATCCTCATTTACACCCGTAACCTTAGTATTGGTCAAGTTTAACACTTGTCCAAAACAAAAGTAGACCAGTTTAGATTATAAATTATTGCTCTGAGAGATACTAAAGGCAGACACATGCCATTGGATGGCACCAGATGAAAACAGTACCTTGCGATTCCACACCAGGTAGCCCTGTCATTATTTTAATGTTGCAGTAATAGGCTATATTTTATACCAAGCCAAAACCCCGCCTATTGTGGGAATTGGGAACATATAACGGATGCCTTTTTATAATTTGTGTTTTCCTGTCTTATCTTTCACTCTTCTCCTGATAATACCTCTCTTCTCTATAAGAGATATGTGCATACATCTCCACTGTGACCCCAGCCCCAGAAGTGGCACCTGACAATGAACTGGCCAGCATCTGCAACTCTGTGTCTTTTTCCCATAAGCCTAAAAATATTGGTCCATTTTTCTGGCCTTGTCTAGAGACTTGGGCTGAGAATAAAACCAACAAAAATATGTGAGGCAGAAAAGATGTGGAACAAATACACCACGGGGGTGGAGAATTTCCAGAAGTAAGTCGGACCCAGCTGAGGACTGAGGATAGAATGTTTAAGTCGTGTGTTAAAAAACAACCCTCTTCTGAGGAAGAGACGACACAGCTCTCAAAACTGTCCCTCTCTAACCCAAGGGCTATGGTCTCTCACTCCAGAGACCACCCTCCTCTCTTCCCTGGACTATCACAACAGTCTCCTCAGTGGACCACCTCCACAGTCCACCCCTACTCTTACCCTACGCGTTTTCCCCAATTCCTCAGTTAGCTGTGGGATTTATTTGAAACTCAAGTATTATTACCTCACTTGCCACAGGGGTCCTCCATTGCCTACTTACTTCCTTCAATGTTCCAGCCTCCTCTACAGCCACATTCCATTAGTTCTCCAAACCTCATCCCCACTCAACTGTCTACTCCAGAGCTGTAGTGCCCAGTCTCAGTTCTAGAATGACCTCTTCTGTGAAGCCATGTGCCTTCCAAGACACCCTGAGGTGGAACCAAACATGTCGGTCCATCTGTCACACTTCACTTGTCTTACTGGTCAATGTGTATTTTCATGTAGTATCAGACCACAACCTTTCAAAGAGCAGTGCTTTGCTGAGACTAACTTATCCCCTTTACCCTCTCCATCCCTTCTGCCTACTCTTTTATGCTTAGTACCCCCTCAGGTGATTCTTTCTTCACTCCTGGTCTCCTCAGCCCTCTTCCAGGAAATTCTTTGGTTCTAGTTTTTAGTAAGGTGGTAATGAAAGCGAAGGACTGCATCTTGAATCAGTGAGAGAGCTATTATTAATCTTTTCTTCTACCAGAAGAGAACAATTACTCTTAAGGAATTTCCCCAAATCATTTCCATGGCACTAGGATAGATCCTTAGCATTACAAATACTATTTCTTTTAGCCCTTCAGTACCCAACAGAATATAATGGGAATAACTGGAGTCAAACAATGCTGAGAGGCATTTTCCCAAATAGGTTTGCCTGTTCCACATTGGGCAGTTTCAGATACGGGACTAAAATGGAAGTGTGAAATTAATTCTTTGAAGCTAGATTTAATTCCATGCTATACATGAATCTTTATGGCAATAACTTCACTATTTCACTAGTCAAAAAAGTATCAAACACCCATTTATATCAGAACCAATTTTTCCTTCTGAGTTTTATCAGAACTGTATTTTTTTGGGGGGGGGGGTCAGATTTATTGAGATGTAATTTATACACAGTAAGATTCATCAAATGGAGATGTACAATTCTGGGAAAGTTGTCAATGAACACAGTTCTGTAACAACCACATAACAATAATCTTTCCATCACCCCAAAATGTTTCCTTTGTCCCTTTGTCATTAATCTCCCCCTCACTCCCAGTGCCCATCAACCATGGATTTGTTTCCATTCCTATAGTTTTGCTTTTTCCAGAAGGTCATATAGATGAAATCATAAAGTTTGTAGCCTTTTTATTCTGGCTTCTTTCACCTAGCATACTTAAGAGTTATTCCCATTGCTACATGTATCAGGAATCCATTTCTTTCTGTTGCTAATAGCATTCTGTTACATCCTGTTACATTCTGTAGGTGTAACAGAACATGTTCATCCATGTACCCGTAGATACTCACTTCAGCTTGTTTCCAGTTGTAAGCATTTGCATACAAGATTGTGTGTGAACATATGTCCATATTTATCTTCAGTAAATAGTTAAGAGTGGGATTACTGGGTATCCTGGTAAGTGAATGTTTTTTTTTTTTTAAGATTTTATTTATTTATTTGACAGAGAGAAATCACAAGTAGATGGAGAGGCAGGCAGAGAGAGAGAAAGGAGGAAGCAGGCTCCCTGCCAAGCAGAGAGCCCGATGCGGGACTCGATCCCAGGACCCTGAGATCATGACCTGAGCCGAAGACAGCGGCTTAACCCACTGAGCCACCCAGGCGCCCCTGGTAAGTGAATGTTTTAACTTGACAAGCAAATGTCAAACTATTTTCCCTAAGTAGCTGTGCCATTTTGCTTTCCCACCAACAATGTAGGAGACTTCCCATTGCTCTACACCCTTGCCATGCTTTGGTTTTTTAAAATAAAGATTTTAATAGGTGTAGAGTGGTACCTCATTGTGGTTTTGAATTTTACTAGTTTTACTACTACTTCTACTACTACTACTACTGAAGCCAATGAGTCAACTTTAGAGATCTAGAGAGAATACTGCCTCTATGAACCCAAGAAGCAAGTCTCAGTTGTGGGATCAGAAGGAAGCATTTAAAATGCTAGACAAGGGTGCTTGGGTGGCTCAGAGGGTTAAGCCTCTGCCTTTGGCTCAGATCATGAGCCCAGGGTCCTGGGATCGAGCCCCACATTGGGGTCTCTGCTGAGTGAGGAGCCTGCTTCCCCCTCTCTCTCTGCCTGCCTCTCCACCTACTTGTGATCTCTCTCTCCCTGTCAAATAAATAAAATCTTTAAAAAATTTTTTTTAATTTAAAAAATGCTAGACAAGTGAAATAAGTCAAGCAGAGAAAGTTAATTATCATATGGCTTCACTTACTTGTGAAACATAAGGAATAACATGGAGGTCATTAGGAGAAGGAAAGGAAAAGTGAATTCGGGGAAGTCAGAGGGGAGGATGAACCATGAGAGACTGTGGACTCTGAGAAACTGAGGGTTTTGGAGGGGAGGGGGGAGAGGGTTAGGTGAGCCTGATGGTGAGTATTAAGGAGGGCGCATATTGCATGGAGCACTGGGTGTTGTACATAAACAATGAATCTTGGAACATTGCCTCAAAGATTACTGATGTATTTTATGATGACTAACATAACACAATTTAAAAAAAAAAAGAAAAACTGAAAAGGATCTAAAAGTAAAAAAAATAAAATAAAATGCTAGACAAATTTGAATCACTGTATTTTTAAAAACACATTTTTTTCCCTTGTTTTGTTACAGAGAAGGACTACTCTCTTCTCCCACAGGAAAATCACTAACCATTGTCTCTGTAACATGTAAAAAATTTTAAATCAAAGCAACAAATACTTATTGAACCCATATGTTATACAAGGTTATATGCATAAATTATTACTTATTTGGTCCCCAATATCCATTCTTTTCTGCTTTCCTAGTAAGGGACCTTCTGACTTACTGGGATATGCGGCTAACTGGAATAATTATTATTTTCAGTCTCCCTTATGACGAGCTGTGGCCACATGTGGTGGAAGGGTCATGTGGCAACTTCTAGGCACCTCCCTTCAATATCGTCGTTCTCTTTCTCCTTTGTCCCCTCCCCCTCCTGAGGGCTAGAGCTAGAGAAGCCATTTGACAGTGATACAGTTAGAAGTAACCTGAATTCCTGAGAATTTTGTGGACCATGCCAGCCCTGGATCACCTGCCTACCTCTGGCTTTTTACAGATGATAAATACATTTACATTTTGTTGTGGCAGATTGAAAATGTATCCCTCATTCCTCACTTCTCCCTATATCTAGATCCTTTTCATCACCACGGGCCGAGTGCATTCTGCAACCTGAACAGGGGCTTGGCCAGTATGAACACTTCGTGGATGGAAGTAACGGAATGCTGGTTTGGAGTCCAAGCCTTACGATGCTGAGCATTTCTGCTTGCCATTTTGGTCCCCTTCTTTACCAGAAGAGCCATCCTGGTTAGCCTGCCCCTCACTCTCCAACCCAGGAAGGGAGGAGGCCATCCCAGGCTAGCCACAGACCTGCAGGGAGAAGGCGAAGTGCCTCAGCTGCCGCAACCGGAAAAGGATCCCGTCAAGTTCAGCCTAGGCTGCACAACCACAGCCACTAAATGTAAAGGGTTATTCATATAGTCAAGGAGTTCTGGCCTGCTTTGTTATTTAGAAATACCAAATTGAGGGGCGCCTGAGTGGCTCAGTGGGTTAAGCCTCTGCCTTCGGCTCTGGTCATGATCTCAGGGTCCTGGGATCGAGCCCCGCGTCGGGCTCTCTGCGCGGTGGGGAGCCTGTTTCCTCCTCTCTCTCTGCCTGTCTCTCTCTGCCTCCTTGTGATTTCTGTCTGTCAAATAAATAAATAAAATATTAAAAAAAATAGAAATACCAAATTGATACACTTGTTTAAGCTACTGTCATTTTGACTACGGTTTAGAAACTAACCAAACTCTAATGAATTCACATACAAAGGAGGCTAAAATAAAGTCCAAGCCCTCCAGGAGTATGCAATTAAACGGGAAATAAGAACAAAGTTGATTTAATGAGAAAATAAATTCTTTTCTTTTAAAGGCCGCTGTAACAACTGGATGTATCCAGAGAGGGAAAAAACAAAAAAAGGAATTTGACCCCCCTCATTCCATACGCAAAAATTAATTGAAGAGGGGCCATAGACCTAACAAAAAACACAGTGTTGACATAAATTTGTAGGCCCAAGACGAAGCTGCTCCTGCCGGGGCACCATGTAAGTAGCCTGAGACTTAGGTAACTTTCCTGTCCCTGTAAATAAATGATTAGCCTGAACCAAAAACACAGCAAATCCAGTCAATGGATTCCAAGACACCAAGCCGACTCTGGGCTCTCTACTTATTTCCTTGTTCCTTCTCACCCCAAACAAGGTTGACTATGTGGTCCCAACCAACCAGATACTGATTTTTCTCTTCCTTGTTCTTTACTCTTTATCCTGTACAAGTGTTCTGCCTTCTGCCCTAGAGGAGACGGTCGTCTTCAAGAAGTGTCGAAGTTTATTTGTATCACCTAAATGGTTTTCTTTCATCATTTAACACCAGAAATATAACGGTTATATTTCCTAATCTAATTATACTGAGTGCTCACAATATGCTCTTATTAAAAGTAATTCATAGAATGTACTAAATACTTATGTGCCAGGCACTGAAAAACACTTTCACATGTGTTTTGTGTTTTTTTTTTTTTTTTAAGATTTTTTCCGTTTTGGGGCGCCTGGGTGGCTCAGTGGGTTAAGCCGCTGCCTTCGGCTCAGGTCATGATCTCAGGGTCCTGGAATCAAGCCCTGCCTGCATCGGGCTCTCTGCTCAGCAGCGAGCCTGCTTCCCTCTCTCTCTCTCTGCCTGCCTTTCCATCTACTTGTGATTTCTCTCTGTCAAATAAAAAAATAAATGGATAAAATCTTTTTTTTTTTAAAGATTTTATTTATTTATTTGACAGAGAGAGATCCCAATTAGGCAGAGAGAGGAGGGAAGCAGGCTCCCTGGTGAGCAGAGAGCCAGATGCAGGTCGATCCCAAGACTCTGGGATCATGACTCAAGCTGAAGGCAGAGGCTTAACCCACTGAGTCACCCAGGCACCCCTCACATGTATGATTTTATTTCTTTCTCAAAAACAGTGCCGTGGCTCTATATCACTCCATGTTTATAGGGGATAGCTATGTTTTCTTTTCTTTTCTTTTTTTTAACCTAACATTCTTTCCCCTTATTTTGGTAATAGCCCTCTTCTCTTTATACTTACTTCTTTGTGGTTTCTCCAGCGTTGACCTCAGAATCGGGTCCCTGTGTCAAAGATCTGAAATCCTGACGACAGTGCCAGATTCCTGGAACAGCCGTCTCTCTCACCCTAGTGTTGTTTTTATCTAGATATGTGGCTCCTAAATCTTGGCAGCACAAGAATCACCTGGAGGGCTTGTTAAAACAGAAGTTTCTGGACCCCACCTCCAGAGATTTTGACCAGTACTTCTGGGGCAGGGCTCACAATTTGCATTTCTAGCAAGCTCTCAGCTGATGCTACTGTTGCTGGTCCTCGGGGCTGGAGCAAGGAGGTGGGTGGAACTGGAAGGCATTATACTAAGTGAAAGGATTTCACTCGTATATGGAATTTAAGAAACGAAACAGATGAACAGATGGGAAGGGAAAGAAAATAAGATAAAAACAGAGAGGGAGACAAACCATTAGAAACTTTTAACTATAGAGAACAGAGTGTTGCTTGTTGTGTGTGGAGGGGGGGGATGTGCTGAATGGGTGACGGGCATGAAGGAGGGCACGTGTTGGGATGAGCACTGGGTGTTGTATCTAAGTGATGACTCACTAAATTCTACTCCTGAAACCAATACTACATTCTATGTTAACTAAATTGAATTTAAATTAAAAAAAAAAAACATAAAAAATGCAAAGTCTGGCCCTACCCCAGACCCACTGAATCAGACACTCAGAGGAAAGACCCAGAAATCCGAGTTTTAATAAAATCACCAAATGATTCTTGGGCACACCAATCCACCCCTTCTTTAGTACTCTTGAACTCTCACTACCTATTAGAATCACTTGGGAAACTTTAAAAAATTCAGAAGCTCGGGCACCTCCTTTAGAGAGTTTCATCTGGTATTTGGAAACATCTCATTAGAGAAAAGTTTGCCACTGAGAGATGGGAAAAGCTGCCCTGTATCATAATGTTTTCCTTAGAAAGGAAAATAGGGCCCAGGTATCTGCCAGCAGAAGCTGGGGGAGTGGAGAATAGGGGTAAGGGAACATTCATTTTCTTAGGTCATTAAGTAGCCTTCTTAACGTATGAGTGTTGATGACTGCATAATATTCCATTACAATCTATGAACATTTTACTGAACACATACTAAGTGCCAGACACTATCTTAGTTACAATCTATAGTCACTGTTTTACTCACAAGAAAACGGAGGCTGAGAGAAGCTCTGTTAATTGTTTGGACCTGGAACTGCCTGACTCCCAGACCCAAATTCTTCTCTGTACCAAATGTTCTCTGTCTGGCCACTTATGAGAAACACCTGAGGAACACTGAAATGAAATTGAAATTGAAAGGACATAAATCTGAGCTTCCCAGATGGTAAACATGGAGAAATTTGGGGAGTGCCATGCTCAGAGAGGACTTGGAGGCGCCTGTCCTTTCCCCATACCTTGCCCTACGCATCTCTTCATCTGGCTGTTCCTGGTGATATCCTTTTATAATAAACCAGTAATCTATCATGTATGTATGGATGGATGGATAGGTGAATGAATGCCTGGATTCCATAGGAGACTAAAGGAATCTAAACCTCTTGGGTGGGAGTTGGGCATCTATTTGTTTTTGGTTTGTTTGTTTCTTTGTTTTTACTATTCCCCATGACTCTAATTCAAAGTAAGAGCTAAGACCCACTGCCCCAGAACATTCTGCTTCTCATGTTGTTGGGATATATACCTATTTTTGACTTCCTTTTTCCTTTTTTGTTTTAGCGGAGTCACTTTCTTTTCCCTGTTTTGTTACTTCACCAAAGTCACTAAGAAACCATTCAGAAGGTCTAGAATGTATTTAGCCAGAATGTGGTTTGGGCCAGAAGATACATGATGAGGGCACATTACATTCAGAAAGGCTAGAATAGGGGTGCCTGGGTGGCTCAGTGGGTTAAAGCCTCTGCCTTTGGCTCAGGTCATGATCCCAGGGTTCTGGGATCGAGCCCTGCCTCAGACTCTGTGTTCAGCAGGGAGCCTGCTTCCTCCTCCTCTCTCTCTCTCTGTCTACTTGTAATCTCTGTCTGTCAAATAAAATAAATAAAATAATTAAAAAAAAAAAAGAAAGAAAGGCTAGAATACTTTCTCATTGCAGTGAGAAGTAATGGGGTGGTAAGGGGCTGTTCTCCCAGGAGATCAGAACAGTGTGTGTATCCGTGCAGTGAGAAAAGACCAGTTGAGGGGACACTGAACCGGACAGTAATTTTGCATGTGGTCTGAGGATGGTTCCCTTATTATCAGCTGTTTTGGGTCAACAGAGACAGAAAGGAAAGACAGTGTATCTCTGCCTCCTGTGAATCAGCAGTGACCTCTGGGCAACAGAACTTTAGAACTGATGAGGGGCCTGCCCAGCCTGTAGCCTCACACTGTAACCACGCTTGTTCTAAAAAATAATGTGTTTTATGGGCAACAGACTCCACACGTGTACATGCAGTCTCGCAGTCTCTCTTCTTACCTTCCAGACACATGCATTTGATGACCTGAATCAGAATCATTCATAAAACAATGATGAGAAAAGTAGCAATAATGTTAAGAGGCAGATAAACTCAACAGTATTTCAGTTGGGGCACATATTTTGCCAACCAATATATTTCTAAATATTTCTTCCTTTTCACCAAAATGTAAGGTTTTTTTTTCCCCCTTATGGCTATTTCTAAATTCCAAAGTGGTCAAGGAATCAAGTTTTGAGCAATGTGTGTGCTGCATTGGCAAGTTAAGTGAGATGGCCCTAATTTTGTCCGACATCAAAGAAACCATGAGACTGAGAGTCGTGAGTTAGGAAGGCAAGAGACTCTGGACGCAGGTATAATGGAAGAGTTCATTTCATCTGATTTAGTTTCATTCATTTATTCATTCATTCATTCATCAACTCACTCATGCAACATTTATTAAGTACGTAGGTGCCAGAAATGACATCACGCATGACCATGAAAACAAGAGTGGAATTTTTTTTTTTTTTAAAGGCTTTGAGGTTTGGGGCACCTGGGTGGCTCAGTGGGTTAAAGCCTCTACCTTCAGCTCGGGTCGTGGTCCCAGGGTCCTGGGATCGAGCCCCGCACCGGGCTCTCTGCTCAGCAGGGAGCCTGCTTCCTCCTCTCTCTCTGCCCGCCTCTCTGTCTACTTGTGATCTCTGTCTGTCAAATAAATAAATAAAATCTTTAAAAAATAAATAAATAAATAAATAAATAAAAGGCTTTGAGGTTTAACCAAAGAAAAACTCAATGACAGATCTGAGTGTCTAAATGTATTATGTCAGGAATTGATGATGAGACAGAGTAACTCAGAAGCTGTCAGGATTAGGGATTCTACCTACCTGACTCACACTCTGGGCTCACCATCATTCTAAGGGGAACACCCATGTGGACACTACGTGCTCCAATAAACATGGGTCTCTAAACTGCTGTGCCGTTCCTTCACAGTTTCTTTTCATGCCTCTGCTCTTTCTGAATGTGGAAACTCTATCAATGGCAACTATGATAGTTAAACAGCATCATATAGTTAAACAGCGTGTTCACATTGCTCACCACGTGAAAGATTTACATGTGCTAATTCAGTTTTGGAGATCAAAATGTTTCATTACGTAGGGATTATCATTTTCACCTCAAGTTGAACAAAACATCATTGTGAAATAGTTGTGCCAGGTGATGAGCGATCGGAAGGCTTACCTTTTCAGCATTTGCTAGCTGTAGAAAGCTTTAGATAATTTATAAAAATCTTGGCAGCTGAAGGGAACAGATGGCACCTCTCTGACCACATCAGGGAGTGGACAGGGAGTGCTAGGCGGCTGGCAGAGATCCACCTGAGACTAATTCATAGGAGGAACAGAAATGAAGCATTATAACCCAAATGGCTTGTCAACAATTTTCTTCCTTAAGAGAATGGAAACATGCATTTTCTTCTCTTCTTTAGCTGCCACTAAAAACATCTAAGGTACAAAACTATATTTTGTTCAATTCGCTTAGGTACATGATGAATTCATGAATAAGCATCAACATACACCTATGGTATATACTTTTCAAAACAGCATTCTGGGACACCTGGGTGGCTCAGTCGGTTAGGCCACTGCCTTCAGCTCAGGTCATGATCCCAGGGTCCTCGGATCGAGTCCCGAGTCAGGCTCCTTGCTTGGCAGGGAGCCTGCTTCTCTCTCTGCCTCTGCCTGCCACTCTGCCTGCTTGTGCTCTCTCTCTCTCTGACAAATAAATAAATAAATAAATAAAATCTTCTACAAATAAAAATAAAATAAACACAGCGCTGTTGAGATGTAATTTACAAAGCACAATTCACCCACTTAACGTGTAAAAACTCAATGGTTTAATATAGTCACATTGTTGTACATACATCCATAAGCACCATCAACTTTAGAATTTTTTCATTACCCTGAAAAGAAAACTGACACCCCTTACCCCCCCCAATTGCCCCCATATCTTCCAGTCCTGGGTATCCACTAATCTATGTCTGTCTCTGCAGATTTGTCTGTTTTGAAAATTTCTTATAAATGGAATCACATGTGAGCCTTTGTGATTAATTTCTTTCACTTAGCATGTTTTCAAGTTTCATCCATGTTGTAATATGTATCACTATCTCATTTGTTTTGGCTACAAAATAATATTCCATTGTATGGATACACCACATTTTGTTTATCCATTCATCAGTTAATGTACTGTTGGGTTGTCTCCACTTTTTGGTATTATGAATAATGGTGCTAAGAATTCTCCTGTGAAAGTGTCCGCACAGACACAGGTCTTCATTTCTCTTAGGTAATACCTAGGAGTAGAATTACTAGATAATATGATAGTTCCATGTTTAGCCATTTGAGGAATTGCTAGAGTGTTTCTCAAAGCAGCTGCACCATTTTATGTTCCCACCATCAATGTCCGCAGGTTCCAATTTCTCCACATCTTTGACACACGTGTTATTTTCTATTTGACCATCTTTGTATGTGTGAAATGGCATCTCACTTCCATTTGTCTCTTTACCTTTGTAATGATTTTATTAAGAAGGTTTTTGGAGGGCAGAGAAGGGTCGTGAGGCAGTGTTTTATAAACTCCAAAGACTATCTGAACGTTTAGATGTGACTTTTTGTGGTTTTTTGCCTGATTCCTCCTACCTTTCTTTGTAATAGGACCCCATGTTTTTCTTTGGTGGACTATCCTTTGTCCAATCCCAATCTATATAATTTGAGTAGTGCTGACCTCTTCCCCTAGTTCCTGAATGGGCACATGAATCAGGTTGGTTAATTGGGGAACCCTTGTATTAGATTGGGGTCTGGTCAGGAGAGAGAAAGCACACCAGTTATGTGAACAGAGAGAATTTAATATAAACAGGTATTAGTAGTACTCAAGTAGTTAACCAGGTAACTACACAGGTAAAAAGAGAACTCTAAGAATTCTGGAGGAAGCACTTATAGGAGGCAGGTTCTGCCCTTAGGGCAAGGGGAGAAGGGGGAAGAAGTTAGAATTATTAAAACTTAAAAACTTGGAGAAGGAGCCCTCTGGAGCTGAAACCTCTGAGGAGGTAGGCTCTAATTCACTGGTCCTGAAGCCTCTTAGCTCCTCTCAGGAGACCCATGCGTCTGCTACCAGGCAGATAGATCACAGAAGAATGGGCTCCAGCCAGCTAGCATGTATCTTCTTGGGGAAGATAATTTTTTCCATATAAGGCGTATATAACCGTATACCGTATATAACGCGTATATACGCGTATAAGGCGTATATAACCATATAAGACGGTTCCCCTTTCTCCACATCCTCTCCAACACTTGTTGTTTACTGTCTTGTTGATTTTGGCCATTCTAACTGGTGTAAGGTGGTATCTTCTTGGGGAAGAGGGGTGGAGGCAATATAGCTGTGTTGGTCAGTGGTGCCAATTGGGTTTAGGGGCCATTGGTAAGAAAGAAATGGCTGCTGCTACAGTGAAACAGTGACACTCACAAAAGCCTCAAAGGTCAAGTCCCAAAATGAACTTTTGGGACTTCATAAAGATCAAAAGTTTCTGCACAGCCAAGGAAAGAGTCAACAGAACAAAGAGGAAACCCATGGAATGGGAGGAGATATTCACAAATGACACTGCAACGGGCTGATATCCAAGATCTATAAAGAACTCCTCAAACTCAACACACACAAAACAGATAATCACATCAAAAAATGGGCAGAAGACATGAACAGACACTTCTCCTAAGAAATACAGATGGATAATAGACCCATGAAAAAATGTGCATCATCATTAGCCATCAGGGAGATTCAAATCAAAACCACACTGAGATATCACCTTACACCAGTTAGAATGGCCAAAATCAACAAGACAGTAAACAACAAGTGTTGGAGAGGATGTGGAGAAAGGGGAACCGTCTTATACTGTTGAAGGGAATGCAAGTTGATGCAGCCACTTTGGAAAACAGTGTGAAGAATCCTCAAAAAAATTAAAAATAGAGCTACCCAAGACCCAGCAATTGCACTACTAGGTATTTACCCCAAAGATACAGACGTAGTGAAAAGAAGGGCCATGTGTACCCCAATGTTCATAGCAGCAACAGCCACAGTAGCCAAACTGTGGAAAGAACCAAAATGCCCTTCAATGGACAAATGGTTAAAGAAGATATGGTACATATATACAATGGAGTATTATGCCTCCATCAGAAAGAAGGAATACCCAACTTTTGTATCAACATGGACGGGACTGGAGGAGATTATGCTGAGTGAAATAAGTCAAGCAGAGAAAGTCAGTTATCATCTGGTTTCACTTACTTGTGGAGCATAAGGAATAGCACGGAGAACATGGGGAGTTGGAGAGGAGAAGTGAGTTGGGGGAAACTGGAGGAGGAGACAAAGCATGAGAGACTGGGGGCTCTGAGAAACAAACTGAGGGTTTTGGAGGGGTGAGGGGTGGGGGGTTGGGTAAGCCTGGTGGTAGGTATTAAGGAGGGCATGTATTGCATGGAGCACTGGGTGTGGTGCATAAACAATGAATTTTGGAACACACACACAAAAATTAAATTAAATTTAAAAAGCCTCAAGGAGTCTACACTAAGCTCCGAGGAAGAAGCATGTTCTTCCTTCCTTTACCCTCCTGCCAGGTCCTGGCTGTGGCACCCGCATTGGCAGAATCTAAGAGAAAGCAGCTGCCCCCAGAGAACTGTGGTTTGCAGAGTCCCGACCCCATCACCACCATGTAGAGTATAGAAAGGCAGGCTTGGAGCTGGCACAATAAACCCTTTTGGCTATTCAGCATCCATATACACCCTTCTGTACAAATTTTAATTTTCATGTAACAATGGAACAACTCCCTGTGTTGCCTAATGTGATGTAATGATCTTTCATACAACTTAAGTTATTTCCACCCTGTTCACAAAATGAGAAGATGCAACATCCTCATGGTCATTGTAGCTATCTTTGAGCTATACGAATTACCCCTCAATTTCAGTCTCAGTCCCATCTAGAATTCTCTTACTTAAAGAGTAAATAGACCATTTATGAATCCAAACAAAGTGGGGCAAAATGTACTGTTCAAAGTTCTGTCAATAGGGGCATTACTCTCTGCCACTGTCTTTATCGGCCATCAGTGAACGGGGCTTTAATGGCACTTTTGGTTTGGGGCAGCGTATATTACAAAAACATCTAAAACCAGGCTAAGTTTTTTTCTTTCTCAGTCAACTGATGACAGGATTAACTCCTTGAGGTCATAAGTATGAGTTGAAGGAGAAATGGCACTGCAGCACAGGTTGGTGCGAGGAGTATGAGAAAACACACATCTTACTTGCACATGTACCTACCTAAGCTGGATCTCTTTCGCACCACCATCTCCATGTGACCCACATGCCCAATCTCATGGCAATGCGTAGATAACGTCCAGGTAATTACAGGAAGTTCAGGTTGCCTGGTCATGTGATGTCCTACGGTTAAGACCCAGCAGCAAGCTTATAGCTCTTTGTCAAAGGATAATAATTACCTGCAGGAGGGGATATGAATCTTTTTCCCAAAACCTTAGAGGTGTGTGCTGTGATTCTCCTATTGTACTTGGCAGAGACTTCACGCTGCTGCAGACATTTTGAGTTCATTGGATCTGGTGGCCCAAACTGAAAAACAGCTTGCACTGCAGCCTAGACTTGCTACAGAGCCTTATTTTGCTGTAGTCCCCAAACTCTCAGTCCTATGGGGTTACTTAGTAATTGGGTGGCATGTGTTGCCTCTAATACTCAGAATAGCCTACCAAGCTTTCATGCTCCCCACCCCTTCTAGGGTGATACGTGGTTGTGGTGCAGCAATGTGTCATCAGAGGTTATTCTGACATGCTAAAGAGCACTGGACTCAGAAATGTCACTGAGGTGGCTGGCCCCTGACTCTTCATAGGGTCTACCTCCCGCCCTCTAGCTCATAAAGCTTCAGAAAGACATTTGTAGTACTTGCTACATCCTACTCTTCAGATTGGATTTGCATAATCCTATCAATGTCCTGGGTCAGGGTGATGTTTTATGCAATGTCAAGATGATCAAGATCTCTGCAGACTGTGTGATGGCCAAGAGCAGGTAAGCTGACTTAGCATGAAGCAAGACCCTGAAGGTGTACTGGGGACTCTTGTCAAGGGAAAACACTGCTTTTGGTGGTCCTAGTAAATGGTTAAAATCTAAGGGGGCAGGGGAGAGAAAAGCATTTTCCTTATCTGGTTCAAGGAGCTGGGTGGATTCATTTCAGGGAAGATACTACATCTGGAAGAGCTACTTCAAATGAGTCACCCTCTGATCAGCACTAAAATAATGTCGTCATGCTTTAATTTCCATCTGCCTCCTGCACAGACCAAATAGATGAGTTAAATGGAGATGTAATAGGAATCAACACTTCTGCATCAATCAAGTGTTTGATGATGGTAATTCTTTCAGTTTACTATCATGGTAGGGAGGAGAAATTCCAACAGCCCCCCTAGACTCTTTATACCCTAATGACCCTTAGTCTATAAATGAGGGAGCTAACATAGGGACACACCTGTTGCCTACTATGTCTTTCCCAATTATACATTCTGGAGCTGGGGAGAAAACACAGATCCATGAGCCCACTGTGATTCAAACTTGGCCTATAGCTCAATCAATCACCTGACCCCTATAAATCCCTGCTTCAAATGTTGGAGCCTCAACGTTTGGGTCTCTAGCAGTTAGCATCAATGAGAAACGGTATCTAATAATCCCCCCAAAATCTGGGTGTTTCCATTCCCCAGTACACATTCACTCTAGAAAATGGCCACAGGGAAACCAATAGCAGTGCTGCAAGGTCTTTGCACAAAAGAACCCAGCCTCCCCTTAAATTGAAGGGCTCTGGGCCTCTGAACTCATTTAGATCTGGAAACTGAATGAGAGGCTATAGCTATCCTCCTGATAGATGTGATTTTATTTTCACATATTTGACAAATATGTATTGACACATCCTACTCTTAGTATACTCTTAGTACATACTATTAGTACTCTTATTATACTTTTTTTTCTTTTTTGCCTAGTACACTGGCACAAATATTATGAAGGAAAGCCAATGATCTAGTCAGATTTCACAAAAAAATGTAATTGTAAAAAGTACTTCAAGTGGATTCATATCTAGTATTACTGATAAAACTTGTGTCTTGAAATATCAGCTTAATGAAGCCATCTAATGGCAAATATTTTAAAATATCTTCACCATCCTTCACATTTTGGGTTTTTTACCTATGTGTATTTTATAATGTATAGTAGTAAACCTATGTATTTTATAAGCATACATTTATAGGTATATGCAGAAGTTCTTTCACTGACAAGGATGTATGTTATATTATTCAGAGGCCACCAATCTAGGATCATATGAGAAATCAGTTCCTAAGCTCAGTCAAGACACTTCTTTTGCCTTTATTCCTAGTTAGTTCTGGATCTCAAAACATATAGACAAATAGAATTATACTAAGTTATTATATTTTTTTCATTTATATCTAAACTAAGAACTCTTAAGAAAAGCTGTAGTACAATGACACATTTTTAAACGATTTTAAAGAATAGGACCTATTCATCCTATCTACCCATGAAAATCTATTAATTAAACCTGTCAAATCACAGCCAACTTGCTTTAGCAGGTGCAGAGACATAAAATACTGTCTCTTAACTATGCATAAATAGAAAACAGGAAATCTTACTTGTGAAACTCAGATGCTCTGAAGTGGCTTCGTTTTAATTTACATACCTGTGGGGATGAGAAATGGCTGTAGGGCTTCGAAAATGTAGGGAATACAGAATCGTGCCCAAACTCAACTACAAATACTTTTTTGAAGTGTTCTTAAAAAACAGTGGTTTTCAGAAACACTACTTTTTAGTCTGGCAAACTTCAGAGTTCAAAAGCACATGAACTCCACTTTCATCCCCAACAAGGTTAGTAGCTACCCTCTAAAGTAGAGGTTCTCAACATTTTCTTTTTGCCAACTGCAAAATGGATTATGAGCACTTTGTACACTCCTATGGTGCATGCTCCCTTTCCTAAGTTGTACGGAGAAAAATAAAGCAAGAAGCACTAAGGATTTCCGGGGTGGTGTTAGGAGGACACTATTCACAAAAGAATTGTACAAAGATATGAGATTCTTCTGTTAAAACCTTTTAAAAGTAATTTATAAATATATAAATTTATATATCTGATGAATCAGTTTTAAAATACTAAATATTATTGTAATACATTGTATTTTTAATATTTTAACTTAAAAATTACTATTTTTATAAATTACTTTTTTATAATTAAAAATTACTATTTTTACTTATTTTATAAAAATAAGTTGACTTTCCTAGCTCTCCAGTTCAGATACTATTAATAGGTGACCAGATAGCGCTGAATAAGTATAAATATTTTGGTTTTCTGGACCCAATTTCAATGTGTATTGCAGGTTTAGTTCTTACACATACAAGCAGTGCCCTGCTAAACATTTAACAATTCAACTCAAGTCTGACAAGATCTACCTGCAGATAGTAGTAGATTCCACAGGTTAAGGGTTCAGTCCTTCAAGACTGCCACCTCCCCACCCCCCTGTGCCCCCCCACACATCAGACTCGTATGGGCTGTTACTTGTGCTTCTGACCTCTGGCTATAAATCAGAAGGTCCCACAACACTTTTCTCCACTAAACTAATTTCCTAGAATGGCTCATGAACTCAGAGAAAGATTTTACTTACTACATTACATGTTCATTACCAAAGGATGTAACTCAGAACAGCCAGATGGAAGATGCATAGGGCGAGGTATGGGGAAAGGGCAGGAGCTTCCAAGCCCTCTCCAGGTAGGTCACTCTCCCCAATCTCCACTTATTAACGTGGAAGCTCTCCAAACCCTGCCCCTGTAGGGTTTTAGAGAGGCTTCATTACATTAGCGTGATTGATTAGTTCCCGCCCCTCCCCCTCAATGCAGAGGTTGGGTGGGGTCGGGACAGAAAGTTCCAACCCTCCAATGAACGATTCGCTCCAAAGGTAACCAGCTATCATCCCTCAGTATTTTTCAAAACCATTTTACTAACATAAGAGACACCTTTAAGCTCTCATCACTTGGGAAATTCCAACAGTTTTGGGAGCTGTGAGCCAAGAACCATGAACAAAAACCAAACATATATGTACTTATTATCAATCACAATAAGCCTTGTTAAAGAGAAATATCTAAAATTTATTCATTTTAGTATACTGAAAATATCATCAGTGTACATTTCACCTACATTTTGTCTACATTTGATTTGGTAATCCTCTCACCATTCTTTTTCTTGAAGATTTCATTATTTGTAAGAAAGCATGCAAGTGCGGGGCGGCGGTGGGCAGCGGTGCACAGGGATGGGGAGAAGCGGACTCCATACAGAGCAGGGAGCCCTGTTGCAGGCCTCCGTTCAGGGACCCTGAGATCATGACCTGAGCTGAAGGCAGACACTCAACCAACTGATCCACCCAGGTACCCCCCTAACTCTCATCATTCTTGACAATTTTTTTTTCCCTCACAGAAACTCTAGAGTTCTATTCACTTTTTCCCAGTGTCTTTGCCTTTTTAAAAAATGTTCCTGTTAAGGGGCATCTGGGTGGCTCAGTTGATTAAACGTATGCCTCCAGCTCAGGTCATGATCTCAGGGTCCTGGGATTCAGCCCCACATAGGGCTCTCTGCTCAGCAAGGAGCCTGCTTTTCCCTCTCCCTCTGCCTATTGCTCTTCCTACTTGTGCTCTGTGAAATAAATACAAAAAATCTTAAAAAAAAAAAAAAAGTACACATTACTTTAAAAAAGAAATGTTCCTGTTAAGAATTTAAAACAGAATCATGAAATATCAAAGCACTAACCTGGCTTGTAGGTAATACAACCTGTGTGATTCCTAGTGCCCTTAAGGAGGTAACTTCAGCTTCCACCCAAAAAAGCTTCTCTTGAATTCAACTGAAAATGTTTCTGTAAAAATGTAAATGGACTCATATTTAAGAAAGATTATTTTAGCCATTACAAGAATTTGTTCATGATGTACTTCATACCTGATCATGAAACCCTAATGATAAAGATTCTAAACCACTACTCAAAGGTGTCACAGGTAGCCCAAAGTCAAAATCCAGTTTTCCAATTTTATACTTCAATATTACAGCAGAGAAACATTGTAATTTTGAATTGAAGAACAACTCAAACAATTGGGGAGATGGCTGAAAAACAAATTTGATTATTCAATTCCTAATAAAATCAGCTCTTTAGACATTTTATTAAAAATTTTAAAAATATATTTACTACATAACCTGTTAAATTCTGGTAACCCTTTAAATACCTTTTAAGTAACATTCAAAGCCAATCTTAAAGAGACTGTTATTTTGGAATTTTTGCTATTGAATTTAACATTTGCTTTTAAGAAAATCATCCTCCTTAGTGGACAAATGGAACTAAAAAAATTAAGAGACTCTCTAGGGGAACTGAGGGACATGATCTTCAATCAAGAATTATCTTGCGAGGGGAGCATGGCTGCCTCAGTCGGTAGAGTTTGCAACTCTTGATCTCAGGGTTGTGAGTTCAAGTCCCATGTTGGGTGTAGATATTACTTAAAAATTTTTTAACAAGCAACTATCTTGCTAAATTATTAGTGCAACAAATATGAGGGTAAACAACACTGGCTGAGCCTCAAAAAATGTTACTTCCTACAAAATCCATGCTTCATTACAGCAAAAGAGAAAACCAAAAAAGAGTAAAACAATGAATCTAGGAAACAGAAATAACAAAAGCAAATTTCTGGATAAGGGCAAGAAGTGCACGGGTGACACGTGAGCAACATACGCGGCAGAAAACTGTTCCACACTGGAGGACAGAGGACTTTAGAAGCATCTCCAGGGTTGAGGAATTACCACATATCATCATACAGAAAATTTTAAGTTCCTTTACAGAGTTAAGTCAGATGCTTCAAGAAAATGAGGACAGTATAAACTTCTGGAATAACAACAAACTGGTGTAAGAAATAAATTCAATCATGTCATGGCTACTTGGGTCAATGGAGAACAGTTTACAGTCATAATAATGAAAATACTTTATTTGGGATATATAAAGACTGAATTATTAATATATCAGAAAAATGGAGGAGTCATACAAGTAAACAAAATTTTCACTTTCTAGTACAAAGTCAAGTAACTGATGAACCAAAAGGTAGCAGTATATTCATATTATTTAGAACTATAAATTCTACAACTGCTACATGAATAAAGAATTTTCCTCTACGAATGTGAAAGGACACAACCTCTTGTCACAAAGGTTTTGTATGACTGATTTTTGACACTATTTGCATATAATGTTGGGGGGTAGGGGCAATGGTGAGACAGAAAGAGACAACAGTTTTACACATCAAAAAATAATCTCCAGGGGTACCTGGGTGGCTCAGTGGGTTAAGCCTCTGCCTTTGGCTCAGGTCATGATCTCAGGGTCCTGGGATCGAGCCCTGCATCAGGCTCTCTGCTCAGTGGGGAGCCTATTTCCCCCACCCCGCCACCCTCATCTGCTGCTCTGCCTACTTGTGATTTCTCTCTGTCAAATAAATAAATAAAATCTTAAAAAAAAAAAAATGCCTAAACCCATCTACTCTGGTTTTTCTTTTTTCTTTTTTTTCCCTTTCCTTTCTTTCTTTAACAAATATTAGGTGAAGGCTTATGGGTCAGTATTTATAAAAATCACAGTCTTTTACTGTAAGTACTTCTATAAGTTTTAAAAAGAAATTTGTTTTTCATATTTTAATGTCTTTAAAAGTACTCAAAGAATTCATTCATTATTGTTCTGCTTTTCAGAAAGTACTTTTGAGGTAGATCTGTTCCGGATTCTTTTTCTTTTTCTTTTCTTTCCAGAGGCAGATGATTCTGGGTCCTGTGTTTTCTTCTTTTTCTTCAAACAGCTAAGAGGATTGGGGCCACTTATTTTCTTGCGTTTTTTTCTTCTTCTCTGTTCCTGGTTTTTCACTAAACCTTGTTCTTCTTTGAGTTGCTTGATACTTTGTTTCTCATGCACTGAGACAAGCTGACCTGACTCTACTGCTTTAACAAAGGCAAC
Source organism: Mustela putorius furo (assembly GCF_011764305.1). Classification (NCBI taxonomy): domain Eukaryota; kingdom Metazoa; phylum Chordata; class Mammalia; order Carnivora; family Mustelidae; genus Mustela; species Mustela putorius. Next base: position 19,288,346 of record NW_025421322.1, on the reverse strand, counting down.
TGTTTTGGGAGAAGGTTTGTCCAAGACTATAGTGTTCTGAATAATAAACATGAGAGGAACTCCAGGCTTTTTCTTTACTTTCATAGACAAATTCTGATCCTATTAAAAGGAAAAAAAGAATTGTTCAGTTCAAATATGCCAGTCAAATAAGATGCCTTAAATAGTAAAAAATAAAAGAGATCACCAAGTTTTACTTTTCAAATCGGTATGTCTCATTAAAGGGAATACACTTTATGACAAAAAAAAAAAAAAAGAAGAAGAAGACGACAGACATGAAATCTGAGCACAGTTAAATGCCAACAAAGGTGAACGAGACTTACCAATATTCTAGGACCACAAATTACAAACTAAGGCAAAGGTAAGTATGTTAGGCAATGTTCCATATCTTTGAAAAGGGTTAGGAATTTTAACACAGGTTGCAGGAAATGTAACAAAGTAAGAACTGGCTGACTCAGATTCTGGAATTAGCTCTGCATCTAACTGTGTGATTTTATAATTCTAAAAGTGTATTTAAGCACATCTGTATGTATATGCAATTATTGGATAATATCAACGCTGAGAGTCTCTCCTAACACCCACTCCTCCGCCCTGGATCTTTAAAAGTCTAAAACAGTTCCTTATTGGTAGCACAATTTCAAATAATATGAAACATGACTTTTTGAGAAAAAATATGAAATACAGGAACACAAGAAAACACTGATGAATATAGAATATAAAATTTTTGCTCTACTTATTTTCCCTTTAAGAACCCTGAAACATACAATCATCTCTTTGTCAATAATTTTATTTAAAAAAAAAAACTTAAGAAAAATCAAAAGCTTAAGGTTCTTTCCTCAAATTCTCCAATGACAACTGCTTTTATTGACTGCAAATTAACTTAAAAGTCTGCATTTTAAAAAATCTAAACATTTTGACAATGCACTTTCACCTAAGTTTTCCTGATTATATGTAGCTCCAAAGGAAATATAGATAGAAAGGTTAAAAAAAAAAAAAAAAAAGAGGGACGCCTGGGTGGCTCAGTGGGTTAAAGCCTCTGCCTTCGGCTCAGGGCATGATCCCAGGGTCCTGGGATTGAGCCCCACATTGGGCTCTCTGCCCAGCGGGGAGCCTGCTTCCTTCTCTCTCTCTCCCTGCCTCTCTGTGATCTCTGTCAAATAAATAAATAAAATCTTAAAAAAAAAAAAAAGAAATATAGATAGAAATGATTAAAAGATTAAAATTGACTCTGGTTTTAAAAGCAGTATCACCTGTGTTGCCACAAAATAGTGATGAGGATTTCCCTCTTCAACCATGGCCAATAGACATTCTGATCCACTCACAGCATTCTTGAAATGGGGACAGTTTCGGACTTGGCATTTTTGTGCAATCAGTTTTGCCCCATATAAGTCTTTTCCCAACGTTTCTAATTCTTTTAACACACACCTGGAGAAAAAATGTTATTAGCAGCTCACCATTGTAACAGATACTGTCAATTGTTCACATAAAGCAAGTACTAAAAAATTACCCAATTTTGAACAAATTAAAACTATACTATTACAATCTGAATTTGTCATATGTTGGCCCCAGTCATATGATATCTTTTTCACTCTTTAAGAAACCTGGAAAATACAACCACTGAGTAGAAGGAATAATAGTTAAAATTTACTGAGCATTTATTATGTATCAGAGAGCATGCTGAATGTCTTTCCATAACTACTCACTTCAATCTCAAAACAGCTCTAGTTAGGCCCCTTACTTGAAAATTATCCATATTTTAGAGCAACTCATTCTGAGAGATTTCAAGTTACATGCTCAAACACAGCTAATAAGCACTAAGCCAAATGTGAATCCAAATAGTTGACAACAGATGCCTTGCCCCAACCTTTGTGGTATATGCTTCTACTTCAAGTACAAATTGGTACACCTTTAAACTATTTTCAGCACAGAAAAGTAAAAATGTTCACGTCACCAGCTTAATAACAATCACAACTTCCTTTTTCACTCTGCATTTTCGTACTAATATAAGTCAATGCTTTGCAAAGTGTCAGCTAAAGACTACCCAAATCAAAAAGACATAGGGTTAACTGCATAATTTCTACTCCTTTCTCATCCCCAAATCTGCACCTCTTGAGGAGTCAAATATTAGCCTTCTAATAAGCTCCCCAAGCACTTCTTCCATGAAAGAAAAGAAAAGAAAGAAAAGGAAAGGAAGAAAAAGGGAGGGAGGAAGAAAAGGAGAAATAAAGAAAAAATTATAAATACTGAGTCAAAAATTTCTTAGGCTCTAGCCAGCCCTTATCAGACTCTACCTTGCCTCACTCCCTTTATCATTCGTTTAGTTTTTGTTCAAGAAGAGAGACTCTGCTTTCTTAGTCATCAGTTATGAACTCTTTTTAGGAGTTTCAGGCCCAAACTACCAAGTATTTATTGACTATTTCCTGCGGATGTACATCAGCTCTTCAAATTTATGTCTAAAATCAAAGTATTTCCTTGCCTCCAAACTTCTCCAGGGCATGCGATCTCTTTGAATACATGAACTTCCCAGAAGCTGGGCCTAAGTCAGAAATCCTAACTGACCTTTTCTTCATCACCCCTACCCCTACCCCATCAGCTGTTAGAGTTCTAACTCTAACTCTTGGCTGTTATTATCTGTCTCATAATGTCTCTTTGCAGAACTCTTGAGTTTCTCTTTGAAGTTTCCTCTATGAAGTTGGGGCTCCCATTACTTCTGGATTGGACAACCACCAAATGAGTTTGCTTGCCATCACGCTCTTGCTTCTCCAACTTAGCCCTCACACCTCTGCAGTTAGCTTTTCTAAAAGACAGCTGTTGGGTCTGATAGCATTTCTCTCTTCATTATGCACATCAAGAATTGACAGAATACAAAATAATATGCTTTAAAATAAACCATCAGTAAGATTGTGCTGGGGGTGGTAGGAGTGGATAAATGAAACAAGACTGGACATGTCAACAATTCCAAAAGCTGAGTGATAAGATATTTCATTATACTACTCTACTTTTGTGTATGTATAAAATATTCTGGAAGTTAAAATAACTTCTTTAGGGAAAAAATGCTATAGAGTATAATTTCATGCAGTACTTCCCAAACTTTTTTTGTTATAGCACTATATTAGAAATGTTAATATTTCGGGGCACCTGGGTGGCTCAGTTGTTAAGCATCTGCCTTTGGCTCAGGTCATGATCCCAGGGTCCTGGGATCAAGCCCCGCATCAGCTCCCTACTCTTCGAGAAGCCTGCTTCTCCCTCTCCTACTCCCCCTGCTTGTGTTCCCTCTCTCGCTGTGTCTCTGTCCAATAAATAAATAAAATCTTTAAAAAAAAATGTTAATATTTCTCTGGCACACAGAGGTAAATGAATAGGTTTTGTGTAGCCGTAAGTGATGAACTCAGGGCACAAGTCAACTAACGACTTGTCCGGCAGCCCTAAAGGCTAAGGGGATAAAAATCCATGGGATAAAAAAACAATGATTTTGAGGTGCTACTTGAATATGGAAAGCTCTTCATGGAGCAATACTATTGTGAGAAAAGCAGGGCAATGATACTGTGCGCCCAGTAAGAGCCCATTCCTGTGTGTGTGTGTGTGTGCGCATGTGTATATAGAAAGAACTGGATGGACGTTACAGCATGTTGACAGTGGTAATTTGTTGGTGTGATATTATGGGTCATTTTAATTTCTTTTTCTATTTTTTTAAAGTAAATAGCTACTATGAGAACGGGGACCCCTAAGTTTCTTAGCAGTTCATGTTGTTGAGTTTTTACCTTCTTCCCAGCTTCACTTCCAACTACATTCTGTGCTCTAACCTCCTTTCCAAGCATCTGACAGCTCCATTTCTTTATTCAAGAGGCCTCCACAAGTCACTTCTACCTTTTCTGTCACTCAAAATAGTCCTTCCCCTCAGAAGGGAAAGATGAAAACAAAAGAAGAGAAAGAGAAAGAGAGAGGGAGGGAGGAAGAAAAGCAGAAATAAATTATAAATACAGAGTCAAAAATTTCTTAAGCTGCAGCCAGCCCCTGTCAGACTCTACCTTGCCTCGCTCCCTTTAGTCTTTAAGAAAACTCAAAAGTTTAAGAAAAGCTCCAAAGTTATCTCCTTTATGAAACCTCCCATGATTCCATCCTCCCTCCTATGTCCAGGAGGCCCCGTCCTAAGCGTTCTCACACCGAGGGAGGCACAACACACTGGAGTCAAAACACACCCATGGAGGTTGACTGACACACTTTACTGGCCGTGAGGGCTGGACGTTTGTCCTGGTCACCAAGTTATCCTCAGTGGCTAGAGCGCTGCCCGGCATACAGCTGGTGCTTAATAAAGACAGCCGAATAAACGAATGAGCGCGGGCAGAGGTCTTAACCTCGAGTTGTGAATGCTCTTTCTGGGAATCGAAGATGTTCGCTCACACAGCCAGTTGTGAGGCTTGAAAAATTTTCGTTCACACTAGAAAAGGCGAGGCAAATAGGGAGCAACCATTTAAAAGGGGGCAGGTTTTGGGGTCGCCTGGCTGGCCCAGTGAGTTAAGCCTCTGCCTTGGGCTCGGGTCATGATCTCAGGGTCCTGGGATGGAGCCCCGCATTGGGCTCTCTGCTCAGCGGGGAGCCTGCTTCCTCCTCCCTCTCTGCCTACTTGTGATCTCTGTCAAATAAATAAATTCTTTTAAAAGGGGGGGGGGCATGGAACACTGGGTGTGGTGAAAAAATAATGAATACTGTTTTTCTGAAAATAAATTTTTTAAAAAAGGGTGGGGTTAGGTCTCGGATACTAGCAAGGGCTCTACCTACACGATACCTCGTTTGATCCTTCCGGCAACCCTTTGAGGTACGGTCTCTCCCTCACGGAAGAGAAGTCCGAGGCTCGGAGATGAACTGGCAGGAGATCACAAAGCGGGTAGGACTGGGACCTAGATTCGAAGCCGGGTCGCACTAGAAAGCTCAGCTGGGCTCATCTGCCAGGCCGACGACGGGAAGCACCGCAGGACCCTGTACTTTCTACCCCCGCCGCAGACGCCCGCCTGACCTCCTCCGCGCCCCCCACTCCACTGTCAGTTCCTCCCGGGTGGGGCGTTCTGCCCGCCGCGGCCTCGCCTCCACCACGCCCGCAGGATCCCCGGGCCGCCTCCCCGGACGTCCTCTCCAGACCCGCCTGGCCCACCTGGTGGTGCACAGCTGTGTCTCCCCCATGAGGTAGCGGGGCAACTGCTCCCGCAGCTGGATACGGCCGCGCAGCGCCGCCTGACAGAAGGTACCGTCCAGCAGGATCTGGTACGGCTCGCGAACTCCGAAGTTATTGCGGAAGAAGCCGAGATGCTTCTTGGCATGTTTCTGCCTCGTGATCTTCATGCCTGACTTAAACGGACCGACACAGGCGGTAGTCGCGGCCGTCTACCTCACCGCCCGCTCCTGCCGGAAGTAAAGTGCCTTTGCCCCCGGAAGCAAACGCCCCCATCTGCCGGGCCGCCCTGGGCACGGCAAGCTCAGACGAGCGCGCGCTTTAAGGTGCGCGCCTCGGGGGCGGTGCTTGTGCCTGGCAGAGCGCAAGCGCTATCAGATCCTAGCACTATCAGATCTCGTTGATCTGATAATCAACGAGAATATTGAACCTTGATACGCTACAGACATTATTCTAAGTAATTTCCCATATACTATTCCCTTTCATGTTTACAATTCCCAAGTGGGGGAAAGAAAGAGATCAGAGTAATTGGACAACTCTGAGCAGGTGTGTCCTAGTTGCCTTCCCTCAAAGAAATTAAGCACTTTTGCAAAGGGCACGTGGGTCTTTAGTGTTACAACTATCACTGGAACCAGGACTGAAGTTAAGGGCTGCCTGTAGTTCAGATGTTCTTGCTACCCACCCTCCATAAGAACTGTTACCGAGTGCCAAACTTAGGGCAGAAGGTGGCACCATTTTGCATCTCCTCCTCCCCTTAAGACCATTCTAAATCACTTACACAGGGTGTTTTGGAAAAAAACGCCCAAGAGCTTCATTTTTTTATGTGTCAGAATCCCGAAACTTGAGTCCTAGTTCTACCACTAACCCAAGCCAACTTCACTTTGAGCAACAATTCAAAAAAACTGGCTTTAGTTCCGCACTGTCAAACTGGTTGTCAGGACCAGACTTTTCAAGAACCCTTTCTATGTTTATGGTGTCTGAGATTCGAAGACTAGGTAGGTACTGGGCTAGTAGCAAAAGGGGAAAAGACCAAAAGTTTACAAGTTACTTGGTCAACTCGATTAATGAAGAGTTAATCAGAAAAATTTTTCCCCAGCAGGTAATTAATTGCCAAGGGTCTGCTTAATTTCAGAGCAGGATAATCAAAGCATGGGGAGGATAAAATGTTGCATTTTTGTCCTGGCCTGGAACCTGTCCCATATCTAGCTCTGGCTAACAATGGAGAGAAAGAGCCAATACAAAAAAAGTGATTTACAAAGTTATTAAGATTTGCATTTGGGGTTTTATTTGAAGATAGAGGTTTATGGAATTGGAACTAAGATATTCTATAATGGTTCCCAGATTCTGATTCCCAGCACAACATCACTTAGGTGCTTTTATTTCACTGAAAATAAATTTAGAAACTGGAAGCTATAAGGTGTTATTAATGGGACTGGATTCATGGTTCTTGAGTATAATTGCTCACTGCTTTCCAGTTTTATTCTTCTTTATTCCTGCATGCCAACTCCCCACCCCAGCTATACTCCCACCACAGAGAAATTGTACCAACCTCGTCTTACAAATCAGTTAAAACATTAAAAAATAATAATAATAAGATACCCAGCTTGATCTACCAGCTCCATTTCATTGGTTATATTTCACTTGTGATGATAAAGGGAAACCTCACTATAATGGAGTTGGAAAGTTGGGCAGAGAGAATCTCACACCCCACTACTTTTATTCAGTAACAGGCCCAACAGGAAGAGACAGATCTTGTAGGTAGATATTACATTACTACTCCAGCAGGAGGAAGAAAGGCTTTCCTTATTCAGTGCCCCACCAACAGCCCAGCCAATGAGAGATGGTCACAACTTGGCCAATGAGAAGCCCCTACAAGCTCTCAGTTTACTCCAACCGACTTTTTGTTTGTACCAGTCTTTCCAAAACTCACCCCCCCATTATCTCTATAAAAGAGCAGTACCTCTTCTTTGTCCCCCAGGTTTGCCTATGGTGTTGCTAGCTCCCTTGTCTGGTATTGCACTTGTCTTCTGTTTCTGAATAAAGCCATCTTTTTTCCTTGGTGAAAAAAGTGGCTTAAAATAACTGGTTTGATATTCAAGCTTAATCAGTGAGAAAAATATGGTGCAGGACTAGAGCTTTGAGTCCTATTCTAGTTGTTTTTGTTGTTTTTAATGTATTAAACTACAGCATAATTATTTTCTAAGCTCTGTGTATATGACAGTGCCATTTGCATACCAGATCTTTATTTCACAAACATAAAGGCAGTCTATGATGGTGATTACCAAGTTTAAAACAGAGCTTTCTGTTACAGCAGTATTTCTCAAAACATGATCCTGGAACATGCCGAAAAAGCCCCTGTTGCTTATTTAAAATGCCCATTTCTGGCTCGGAATATGTATTGAGGGATAGGGATACTATTCAGAAAGGAAGTGACGTTTATTACAATCTTCCAAAGTTGTTATTATGCATATTAATGTTCCTGAGGTTTGCAGTCAAGCATCACTGTTTATTCAATAGGACATTTTCCAATGAATACTTTTTGGTCTGATGGTCAATGACCTAGTATTAGAAAATCAGTATTTGGCCACAACCAAGGCAAAAGACAAATATTGCTATTATTGGCTGAACTATTCAGATATAAATTTAAATCTGAAATTTTACTTTCAAAATTATTATGATATCACTGTTAAATAGCCATTGAAAATAATTTTGACCTTATAGTACTGGAACAATAATATCTCAGCATTCCTAGCTGCTAGCTTTTTCTTAGGTCACTACACTGGACATTTTCCATGCCAAATAGACATTCAGCTCAGGTAGGTAGGGAATTAATTTATTTTTCTTTATTTTTTCATGCTCTTCATATTCTTTATTATGTCTGGATCAAATATAACTTATAATATGATTTGTTGTACATGATTTTGAAGTTTTTTCTTCATGAAATTTTGAGGAAGCCAAGCTGACAGAATGATTTATTCTTGCAAGGTGTGCCTAATTCCCAAACAAGACTTTTTCATGAAAGATTCATGGCCTAAATGGAATTAAATAGGTAAATATTAAATACAATTCATAAAGGTTATTTTGTTTAATTTCATAAACGTTAGTATTCCAGATAATTCACAAAGATCCATTGTGATATTATTGTACCTTATACTCATATTTAAATATTTATAAACATTGGTGAACACCCATTAGCAAAAAGGATACAATGTTCTATCTAACATTATGTAGCTAACACGTGTTCTAAGTAAATAATTTCCCTAAATAAGTCATTTAGAACAACTTGGGTAAACTGTACTGAGGACCTACTAAGTTCATCACTAGGATCCTCTGTGACAGACTCCATCCTGGACTTGCTTCCTGTGAACTTCCATATGTGGCAGGCAGTGCTTTGAAGATTGGATCTGAGGCTGCTCCACTTTTTAAAACATTTTTATATTTTTCAAATTACAAAAATTCCTATCATAATAAGTGAAACAATGGAACACCACAAAGGTATTCGTCCCTTCTCCCCTTGCCCAGAGAAAACACTAACAACCTACTGTGTATCCTTTAGCAATTTCCCATTTTCATATACTTACATCTCACTTGTATACCTATACATAGGGATTTTTGCCCCTTTAGATGATTCAAAAATGGAATCATATTTTATCACTTCTATACATTTTGCTTTTTCTCACCCAGCAACCCTTGTGGAAATCCTCCCCCCCACCACACACCCCAAGTCAATTGGCATAGTTCTCATTCATTATTTTTAATGACTGCATGACATTTCCCACAAAATCATCATATATATATATACAGAGTGAATGTGATACAAACCGTAAATTGTCACCCAACCTCTCTTTTTCTAGTAATAGAATTTCGATTTTATTCTGGACATTAATATGTGGTCAGAAAAAAAGAATCCATTTCCTAGACTTCTGTGCAGTTAAGTATAGTCATATGGTTAAATTCTAGCCAAGGATACATAAGTATAAATGTTACAAAGGACTTCTGGGAAGGCTGCTTAAAAGATGCCAACTTAGCTCAACAACTGGCACTTGGGTTTTTTTCCACTTTCTTCCTTCCTTCCTACTGGAATTTGAATGTGATGAATGGAACACCAGAACCTATTTTAGTCCATGAGGTAACCTTGAGCATGGAGGCCATGTGCTAAGCACGCAAAGCAGCTAAAGGAAGGAGTCTGTGTCATTTGTGAAACCATCTTTCCAAATCCAGGCTTTCTATGTCTGGACTTGTTGTACATAAGAGAAAAATAAACTTTTTTTTTTTTTATTCCTTTGACAGAGACAGATCAGAAGTAGGCAGAGAGGAAGGCAGAGAGAGGAGGAAGCAGGCTCCCTGCCAAGCAGAGAGCCCGATGCGGGACTCGATCCCAGGACCCTGAGATCATGACCTGAGCTGAAGGCAGAGGCTTTAACCCACTGAGCCACCCAGGCGCCCCGAGAAAAATAAACTTTTACCTTAGTTTAAAAATATTATTTTAAGGTTTTTTTCTCACTTTTTGAGACTTTATTTTAGAGCAGCAAGGTATTTAAAACAAAATTAAAAAGAAGATCCAGAGATTGCCCATATACACTCAGCCTCAACACATATACAGCTTCCCTATTATCCACATCACTCACCAGCATGGTACTTTATTTTTTTCAGCTCAGGATGAACCTACAATGGCACACTCAGTTTCTTTTGTATGCAGCCAAACCCAGTCCTAAAACAGCTAGACTTTTACATCTGCAGATGTCTTTGATGAAACTTTGATGCGGGTTAGTGTTTGTCAATGCAAGTGCCCTTTCTTTGAACAGGCTCAAAATCCCAGTGTATATGTTTTCTGTAAAGGGTGCAATGTTTTTTCAAAGTAAAATAAATTAAATCCTTTTTGCATACAATAAAAGCTATCTTGACTTTTTTTTTCTTTTGCAAGTATAAACAATTTAATTTGAACTGGGTATGTCAGTGGGATGAAACTTCTGTTGAGTAAAGTTAGTTAATTATGAAGACCCCCCCCCCCACCAGCTGCTTGGGCAAGAAACATCAAGGACATGTTAATGCTACCCAGTTGTCAATTAAAGACAGCAAGTCTGTTGGTGCAGCTAGTACCAGTGAGCTCTTCCTTCAGGGTATATGACAATAAAGAAAATGTCTCTTAGAAAAAAGTGTCAAGGGGTTTCTGTTTGTCCATGGTATTTTTCTACCAGACAGTAGTCAGGAAGTCCACCATTGGTTATCAGATGGCCGTAATATTGTACTAGCAAATTTACTCGCTGTAATAGTCTATTTCAATGAAATCGTACAGAGAACAACTACTACCCTGGGAATTAAGTTGAAAGGAATTCAGCCTTTCACTATAACAGATCTAAACAAGGTTCTACCTTGGAATGTTACTACAAAATGTTTAATGGTATTAATTAAAGTGGTAAAACTGAAAACTGGTAGAGAAGAGGAAAAGTTAAAAAGTGGCAGCAATGTGCAAACTATTTCATTTTGATGCATAACAAACTTGCCTTTCAAATTTAATTAAATCATAACTGAAACTGGTAGGGAAATTCGTACTGACCGTATGGGGGCTTTCATTTTAACTTACCAAGCATTTTAGGAGATTAATGAATCCTTGTAAAATTACTCTGGGTAAGCAAATATTATTTCTGTTACTTAAAGGAGTTTAAAGACCAAAAATAATGTCAGATTATGGCATTAAAAGGATTTTCTACAAACACTATTTATTTATATTGAAAAAAATGTTGAAGACAACCATTTCACTCATGGTTTCGTATATATTTTTAAGCAGCAGGAGGACTTCAGGGCAGAAACTGAACTCCTGGTGGCAAGAAATTAAAGAGACTTTCAATAATCCAGTAGAATATTATTTCAAAGTCTCATATTTATAATTAAATTACACCAATACAAGGTATTAATTATGTTATATTATACAAAAAAATCACTCTTAGAATCTGTGCAAATATTTTCAATGCTATATCACCTTGTTTTAATATTAGTTGGTAATTCATATATCAAAATACTGGGACAAGAAGGCCAAATGTTGTTTTTTAAATTATTATTTTAACAAACATATAGGAAATGCCCACATCTGGGTCATATGTATAAATCAATATTATTTTCTTTTTATTGACTCTGTCTTTACCGCCTCTATTGTTCCTTTCATGATGCTGAGCAAATTACTTAGCTCTTCAAACAATGGCCTCACAAAGTCTCAGTCCACATGTACAAAGAAGGAAGGACATGATTTAAATTGATCCCAATCAGACTAAAGAGAAAGATCTTTTTTCCCCATGGCTGGAGGAGAGGTTTTCTTTTTCTTGCAATAAACATAAAAAAAGAAGTGCATTGTGTCCATTGCTACTGTCAGCTGTTTTGAAATTATGGGGGTAACCAGTCTATGGACAGAACTAAACATGTTAGAAACCAGAGTCAAGGATATCATAATGATATGGAACTGGAGAATTTATGTTACTTTATTTGCAATATGCAAATATTGCATTTGCAATATTTAGTTATGTGATAGAGTACATCTCCTTCTTGTTTAAAATAATTAAAATTGGGTTTTTGTGTACTTGTTTTTTGTTACTTGCAGCCCAATGTGACCTAACTGTTGGAATATTTGCTAAATCCAGCACCCCCAGATGATTTTCTTTGGCCAAATGAATGTTTGTGGACTTCTAAAAAGTATATTAACTTAATCCAGAACTTTAGTTTTTCCCTATTTATATGTTTTTTCTTCTGGCTTTGCTAACTTCTAATTTTTGTGTGTAGACCTGGTTTGTTAATTATGATGACACTATATAGTCTCTTAGGGAGGGCGAGAAATTGCCCTTCCCTCCCATTTCCATAGAATAGGGAGTCTGATCCCCTCCTCATGAATGATTGTTGTTGGAGGGTAGGCTTCCTGTTTCTCTCTATTCCCTGATATTTGTGACTCCTAAAAGAAGGAAGGTATAATCTGATTTTTTGGAGATCTCATAACCATCACATAATCACATCTCTTTCCCAAGAGAAGAAAAGATCTTTGTGCTCCTTTGCTAGAAAATAACATATATAGAAGAGGTAAGAACATATACCTTACAGAATCTTATGCTGAAAGCTTTGAAAGTTTCCTTGCTTCTTTTGTTTCCAATGGGTACTAGAGAAGGAGGACCCCTTAGCTCTATGTCATGAATACACAGTTACTTCCCAAAGGGACAGTAAATAGTAAGATCAGATTACTTTCTACCCATTTCCTTCCTCAAAAGCAAGAACAAATGCCAAGTTGATCCTATAAAGGTTAGCTGTGAGCCCTGAGCAGACATAGACACAGAGTCCATCCTATACCTATCTACTCCATGACCAAGAGTGCTGCTCAGCTCAGATGTCCAAAGGAACCTTGCCTTCCATATAGATCTGGAAGCAGGCAACAACTAAATAGAAATAAACTGATATTAAAAAAAACCCTTTGGCTAATCTGTATACCAAAGAAGAATAAAGTGACATTTTAAAAAATCCTTTTGGCTCACCGTTGGAGTCTTGACTCTCAGTTTACTACATTGAAAGGGGGTTTAAGTAAGCTTTAGCCAAGTGAAGGAAGGCAGTTTCAACACAGGCTGGTTCTAAGGCGTGGCTGGACTGGTCACAGTCTGACATTCACTGGGCTGTGTTTTCCTAGTGGGTAGAGTTACATGCCACAAAGGCAGAACTGGTCAGACTGTTTATTTTTTCATTTTTTCATTCAGGTATGACAAGCTATTCTTTGCTTCCTGTCCCTAGGTGGTAGTCACCCATGGGCACAGCCCACAGCTTGCTTTGGAAGGCCTTCACCATCCTCTCTCATTTTGTCTCTGACTAAATTTGAAATATTTTCAACAAATGTAGAAGTATGCTAAAAAGTTTCGTTCCTGTGACAGAAAAAATGAAGAACATATTATTACAAACACAGGGTAAATTTATTTTGGCCTATAAATGAATAGCTACAATGGCATTAGTACCTGCAACATCAAACTGCTTATTTTGGAGGCAGAAATACAATTTAATGACTTTGACTAACCTTCTTTGGGTGATCAGTATAGAAAATTCCGTGTTCTGCTACAATCTGTTATTTAAATTTTTCTGTATGGTTTAGAGATATTTGGTTCTTATTTTTCTAAGATCTTGAGGAGGGAACTTTGGTTATTGATTGGAGATAGTTCCTCTTTCATATTGTATACATTTAGCTATAAACTTTTCTCTTAGCATTGATGTAGCTGTGTCTCACAATTTTTGACCTTTTATATTTTCATATTCATTCAGTGCAATGTGTGTGTGTGTGTATTTAAATTTCCCTTAAGGCTTCTTTGATCCATGAGTTATTGGAAGCATGTTGTTTAGTTTCCTAGTATTTGGAAAATTTTCTGTTACCTTTACGTTTTGACTTCTAGTTTGAACCGATTGTGGTTGGAGAACATATTCTGTGCGATTTCAGTTCTTTTAAATTTGTTGAGTTTTGTTTATGGCTCAGGATATGGTTTATATGTCCCATGGACATTTGAAAATAACAAAATGAATGTGCATTCTGTTGTTGGGTAGAATGTTCTATATTATTGATAAATCCTGTTGATGGTATTGCTGAGTTCCTTTAAATCCTAGTTGATTTTCTCTCTAGTTATTCTGTCAACTGTTGAGAAAGGGGAGTTGACATCTCTAACTATGACTATGTGTTTGTCTATTTATTCTTTGAGTTCTAGGAGTTCTTTCTTTACAGAAACTCAGCTTTATTACTAGGACATTCACATTTAGAATTACTATGTGTTTTTGGTGATTGGCTATTTTTATCATTATATAACATCTCTGGTGATTTCCCTTGCTCCAAATTCTCCTTTATCTGGTGTTAATATATCCACTTCTGCATTCTTTTGCTTAACATTTACGTGATATATTTTTCCCATTATTTTACTTTCAATGTGCCTATATCATTATATTTGAAATGATTTTTAGACAGCCTGTAGTCCTACAGTTGGGGTGGATTTGTACCATGTCAACTTTCTCTAAGCTGGAATCATAATTCCTAGGACTCCCTTTCTTGCACATGGGAGCTAGGGTTTCCCGTAAGGGTGTGAGGGAAACAGAGAAGTCAAAGATAATTCCAACGTTTTTGGTCTAATCACCTGGAATAATGGAGCTGTCACCAAATGACATGAGGAAGACTATGTGGGGGGAGGTGGTATTTGGAGCTCAGTTTTGGAAAGGCTAAAATGGTGGTGCATATTGAACATTTATGTAGAGAAGTTGCATAGGCAGATGGACATGCTGGTGTGGACTTCAGTGGAGAGGTCTAGGGAAAAATAAATTTGGGAATTATCAGTTCTGCATAGACATCTACTGAATGATTAAATATTTCATAAATAAGCAATTGGCTAAATTTGGAAACCTGGAAGGAATGTCTTAAACTCCTTATCTAAAGTGATTTGCTAAAGCTGTCACATATTGTTTTAAAGACTTCAGTTCTGTACTTCAGAGAACTGTAAGTCAGCATATTTTTTTAATTTTTATTTTTTTAAATGATTTTATTTATTTATCTGACAGACAGAGGTCACAAGTAGGCAGAGAGGGAGAGAGGAGGAAGCAGGCTTACCGCGGAGCAGAGAGCCGGATGGGGGCCTAGATCCCAGGACGTTGAGATCATGACCTGAGCTGAAGGCAGAGGCCTCAACCCATTGAGCCATCCAGGCGCCCCAATCGGCGTTATTTTTAAAGAGTATGCTCTGCATTATCCTTGGACACGGTACATAAAATAGCTTCTTTAGTACTTTCCTCATGTAAATCCTGCATGCAATCAATAGCAGCAAAGGACTATTAATTTTCGTTATTCTGATTAAAGTTCCTATAGTCTAATTAATTTCTGTATATTCTAAGTGGTTAGAGACTGCTACCTAAAATTACCTAAAACAAACTACAATACCAGCTCACTGCTAATAACAGGATGACCTGGACAAATCTGTTTCCAAGTATGTGTGATGGGAGTTGTACAGCTCTTCATAGTTTAGAAGATTGGGAATGGGGATTGATTAAAAAAAAAGTGAACTCGTTTTTAGGTGAGAAGCTACAATAAACAAGAGCTATAATGTTGCTATGGTCAACTGACTAATGGCGACTGACTAAACATATGGTTGAAAAGATTCTAAAAAGTCTAATTTTGTCTCAAACCCTTTGGCGAGAAAGAAGCCGCAAAGGCAAAACGCTCATGCGCAAAGAATTACCTCCGCGAAGAAGGCCAGGCTGGAAAGGAGATGCGGGGCGGAGCTCTGCTCCGGCTTTTCCTCCCAGCTCCGCCCCTTGGACTGTGCGTGACGTCACGTAAAGCCCGGACTTCCGCTTCCGGTCACTCACGTTTCTCTTTTTTCCTGTCTGGCTGGAAAGATGGCGTCCCGCAAGGAAGGCACCGGCTCTGCTGCCACTTCTTCCAGCTCCACCACCGGCCCGGCGGGGAAAGGCAAAGGCAAAGGCGGGTCCGGAGATTCGGCTGTGAAGCAAGTGCAGATAGATGGCTTGGTGAGTGGGGTTCCGTTTCCCCAGGCCCACGTGGGGAGCTCAGTCCTTAGTTCAGTCCCGCCAGAAGCGCTGCTTGGCAGCCTCCCCCTGGGCCGGGTGAGACTGGGACAAGGTTTTCTCCTAAAATCTCTCTCATCTTCACTTTTTGCTGGGAGGCGCAGCAGCTTTCTCTACCACCTGTTGGTGGTGGGGGGGGGTTGAGGGCTGAGACAGGGAACAGAGGCTAGGGGTGTGTGACAGATTCCTGGGGTCTTGTTTTGAGATGTCTGTATTTGGAGAAAGACTCTTCAGGAGGACAAATAGGTGAAGGAGATGTCGAGAAGGATCTGCGAATCTAGGGCTTTTGGAAGGTGGGTAAACTTCATTGCTTCTCAGCTGGGACCTGACATCCTTAACTTCCCAAGTGGAGATTTACTTTATAGCCACTTCGGAGTCTGCTGGTTCAGCGTTTATCTGAAACTACGTAGTGGGAATAAACCTCTCTTATATGGGCTTCTCCTTTCCCTCTCTGGGAATGTTGGAATGCCTCGAGATTTGGGTTTAGGCATCCTTCTATCAGGTCTCTGCTTTACATGGTATACCAAAAGTAGGTAAAAGCACACTGCTGGAGCCAGGCTGCTTGGGTTTGAGTCCTATCTCTAAAATTAGCTGAATGACATTAGTTAAGTTAATCTCTTTATACTTATGTTAGTTGTTTTGAGGATTGAAATTGGCTGCATATGTGTCAATAACTAGAACAGTGTTTGAGTCATAGTAAGTTACCATTTAATCTTAATTGCTTCAGTGTTATTATTGGTGTTACAAGAAGTTACAGTAGTAGATCCTCAAGTTCCTTTCTTATGGCTTTAAATGTTATTTATATTCTGATAATCTTTAGTTTTTATTTCTTGCCAGACTTGGTTTTCGCTTGCAATTCTTAAATACCCCTGCCTTCCTGACATCACTGTTTGGGTATCTTATAGGCATCTCAAATTTAACTTGACCAAAATAAGATTATTGCCATCTTCCCTTTCTTCCTCTCTCCCCATCCTTGGTCTTACCTTAGGCTCTCCTGTCTTAGTAAATGGAACTACCATCTAACCATTTGAACAAGTTAGAAAACCTAGGCAGTAACCTGCATTTTCCCCCTCAGCAAATCCTGTTGTTTCCACCTCCGAAATATATCAGATTCATCTGCTTCTCATCTATCTGTGTGCGATCAACCATATCCACTTGGAATAAAATACAGACTTCTTACCATCTTCTTAAGGTCCTGGGACTCTTGTCTCTTTCTCCAGACTCACCTCCTGCTTCATTCTAGGCTTCATTCACAAGTATTTTAGTTGTTTCCTCTTCTTGAAATACGTATTCTTCCTACTTGGTGGCTTCTTTTGATTCTTTAGGTCCTTGGCTTAAATGCTCCATGTTAAGAAAGGCTTTGCCTACCAGCCCTGTTTAATGTAGCGCACTCCCCATCATCCTCCATCATACCACTCTGTTTCATAGCATTTTCCACTGACTGTAACTGTCTTATTTGTTTTTTTGTTTGACTCCACACCAGAATGTAAGCTACTGATGGCAGGCAAGGGACTGTGCTTTTTCACGTGTTATGTTTTCAATGCAGAACCTTTTAACTGATACATAGAAGAAATATAGAATATATAGAATAAATATACAATAGATGAATGAACAAAACATTTTGTTTTATTTTTTTAAAGATTTATTTATTTATTTTGGGGGGATGTGAGCAGGGTGTGGGGGAGGGCGGGAGGAGAGGGAGAGAAGGAGACTCCCCAGTGAGTGTAAGCCAGCCTTGGGGCTTGATCCCATGACCTCAAGATAATGACCTGAGCCGAAATCAAGAGTTGGACCCTTAATGACTGATCCACCTAGGTGCCCTTCATTTTTGTACTGCTCCTACTTCCATGTCCTGATATTTTTTATAGATTGTTCTAATGGTGTCTTGATTTGTTCTCTTAGCCCTGTTCAGTCTATTAATCATTCTTCAGTTAAAACATTTCACTTACGGGACGCCTGGGTGGCTCAGTTGGTTGGACGACTGCCTCCGGCTCAGGTCATGATCCCGGAGTCCCGGGATCGAGTCCCGCATCGGGCTCCCAGCTCCATGGGGAGTCTGCTTCTCCCTCTGACCTTCTCCTCGCTCATGCTCTCTCTCACTGTCTCTCTCTCAAATAAATAAATAAAAAAAATCTTTAAAAAAAAAAAAAAACATTTCACTTACTGTGAAGGTTTAGATCTTGTTAACTTCCTTCCTGAAATGTTTACAGTGATATTGCAATGAATTCAAGGCCTACCAAGATTTTAACTTCCTGCTATTTCCAAGCCTCATAGGAAGTATACGTTCCAGCAACACAGGACTATTTGGTTAGTCTGATGTTTAATCACATTTGTTCCTGGCATCTTATTAGTGGCCGAGACCTGTTTTTCTTCTTGTATCGAACCTTTCCTTTCCTACCTTTGGTTCTGCTTCACCAAATCTTTTGTATCTTTAATATCATCTTCTGCTTAACATGTGAACATTGTCAGGACTTTACCATATTACGATGTTTAGTTCTCTTTTTCACTTAATAGCTCTGTGTTCCATTCTTAGTTGCCACTTTTTTTCCTCTTGAAGTTAACGGTTAAAGAATTATCTGTAATTATGGTTTTCCATTATTTATTCAACTCACTGTTGTTAGAATCTCCATCACCAATAATTCCCTAATAATTTTGATTATTATTCCCTAATAATCAAAATTATTGATAGCATTAGCAAAGAACTATACAGAATATTAGAATATATCACATATGCAAAATAGTATCTATGATACATAATTTAAGTAATCACAAAATAAACGAGTTACCTGCCATTCAGCGTGAGAAATAGAACATTGTGAGTATCTTTGAAACTGCTTCCCCTCTTTCATCCTTTCCTCCTATCCCTAATCTGCACCCTGTAATCACTATTGTGAGCCTTAGTTCAGAGATTGGGTTTTCTTTATAGTTTGACCATACAGAGTATTTCTAAATAATTTGTTTTGTTTTGCCTGTTTATATTAATAGTATGAATGAAATATGAATTAAATTGTAGTACATGTTCTCCTGTGTCTTGAGTCATAAATGTATATCTCACATTGTTTTCAAGATTAGTCCCTTCTAGACTGTAGCTATCATTCATTCCTTTTCATTACTATAGAGTGCCTCATTTTATGAATATGGCATAATAGTCCTCATCTGACCATTAATGGACAATTAGATGGCTTGTTTTTCCTGTGTGAAATGGTATTTCCCCAGAATCTTTTAATTGTCTCTTCCATTAGACTTGCCAATGAGATTTTTACTCCTGTGTGGAGTCAGTGCTCAGTGTATCTGTCCTCTTGGAATGGAGGAGTGGCTCTTCTTAGCACTCAGGTGATCTCATTGTTCCTAGAAAAGAGCAAACTAATCTTTCCTGTTGAACTTTTCATGTAAAACCCATGTCATAAAAAAAAAAAAAAACAAAAAACCAAAACCATGTCATTCCCCCAAATCAGTTTGAATCATTCCCCCAAATCAGTTTGAATCGTACCATGGGTCAGCTGACAAGTGGAATTAGCCTCATCTGGTACCTTGTTAGAAATTCAGTATCTCAGAATCTTAGGCCCCTGTCTTGATCTCCTATATCAGGTGATTTATAGCACATTAATATTTGAGAAGTATTATTCTGATCCACATTGATTTTTTCGTTTGAACAGCTAATGATGACAGCTTGTATCGCTCATCTTGGCACATGATGTTAGACTGTTCATTAATGGTTTACTGTTTATTTTTCTTTTCTCACTGAGATGATAATTTGAAGACAAAATTGTAAAATTTTTTAACAAGATTTTATTTATTTATTTTAGAGAAAGTGTGCATGCATGTGCGCAAGCAAACGTGGGGTAGGGGCCCAAGGGGGAGGAAGGACAGACTGTGGGGGAGCGCTGAGACTCGAGCCAGACACAAGGCTTGATCTCTACCCAGAGACCACGACGTGAGCCAAAACCAAGAGTTAGATGCTTAACCCACTGTGCTACCCAAGTGCCCCAAATTGTAAAATCCTTGTCTCTTTCATAGTTCAGTGCCCCAAATTGTAAAATACTTGTCTCTTTCATAGTTCAGTGCTTAAAACTGATTACCATCGAATTTTTTTCCTTTTAAATTTTGTTTTTCCCTTTATGTAAAAAGTTATCTTATAGTTTACAATTGTTAGCTACCTCATTCTTCCTTTATTGGATTTAAGGTAAAGTATGTTATTAATAAGTGAAAAAGTCAGAGTTCTATATACTTTGTCATTTAGGTGTGATTCACATGTTACCTCACAAGTACTTTCCAACTGCTCATTGACTCTTTTATCACCCAGTCAGGCCCTTGTTACTGTTGAAATTCTCTTACTTATTTATTTGTTGCTTGTCTTCTCACACTACAACTTCAACTTCCTGAGAGCAGGGCCAATGTCAGGTCTGTTCACTGCAATATTAACAGTGACTGACACATAGAAAGCACTCAGATACTGTGAATGATTTAATACAATTCTTGGTACAAGAAATTTTCTTGAAAATGAATCATGAGGAAACTGTGTCAGTAAATGCTTTGTAGAAATGGTGTGTTGGTGAGAAACACAAGAAGTGAGGCTGGGAGACCAGTGAGCTTTATAAATTCGTTCAAATTTTTTCCTTTTTTTTTTTTTAAAGCATCAGTGTCTGTTCTATAAGAAAAATCACTAACGTTAATTGAGCACCTGCTGTTTACAAGACCCTGTGAAGGAAAGTTTGGTTAGATTATGTCTGATTCTTACAACAGCTCTAAAGGTAGATGTTATCTGCCTTATCTCGTGATTATTCTGAGCTGATGAGAAAATACTGGTGGAAGTGCTTTGTGAACTGAAAGGAATAATTCAAATTTGTGAAGGGCTTATACTACGCTATGACCTATATCACTGTGTATTTTGTGTGTGTGTGTGAGAGAGAGAGAGAGAACACGAAGTTCTAGAGACTGTATAGTAGCTTATGGAATGGAAGCCCTCATCTAAAATCCCAAGTTTCAAGTAGAATACAGTTTGGCCTTTTATTGTTTAAACAACAAAAAAATTATGTGGCTCTTGGCTCCCTCTTTCAGCTTTCTGACTTCAATAGAGAGTTGCTTCACATGTGTGGGTGTTTCAGTCAGATAGCTTGAAATTCTTTCAAGCACCAAAATTTTTACATTTTTAGCCATTTTAATTGTAAATCTGAAGTGTGTTATGTAAATTACTGCCTGTTTAGTCGGAGAACATTGGACACAGATTTAGCCATGTTTTGAAGCTGTAGTATTATCTTTAAGAACATAATTTATTGCCCCATATTGGACAGTAGTCCTGGAGAATCTCTTTGGGTGTTTACATCTGTTTATTTCTATAATGTCACCTGTCTTCGAGGTACCTTGAGTAATTTGTCTTTCTAGTTGGCTTTTTTTCCTGCTGTTTTGTTGTTAAACTTTTATAGGTCTTTTATCCCTTTTATTTCCAGCCTCTCATTTGCTATGGTTGGTAAACCAGATAAGCAATCTTGTTAGCATTATTTTTAACATGAGGCTAATTTTTAATATGAGGCTAAGTACACTCTGAATGAGGATTAAATTGAGTATGCAGTCTCAATTTTGACCACTTAGTTATATTTTTGTTTTGACAAGTAAGTTGTTACCAATTGTAAGTAGTAGTTTTTTAAAGTAGATAAAAACATTTGACATATGTTATTATATCCTAGGAACTCCAGAAGCTGATAGAACTGGATTATTAGCTGGATTATATGTATGATTCAGTCACTCCTAGAAGATGAGTGGCTTTTCAGGGGCATAAGGTGAATTTATTCTAGAGTTCGGACTCAGATCACAAATTGCTGTCTTTGATTCATTTTGCTTTCTATTACTGTAACTGCTTCATACATTGTAAGGACTCAGTAGATGTTAGCTCTTACTATGTGCCAGGTACTATTCAAAATACTTTATATGTATTATAGCACTGAAGCTATATAACAACTCTGATTAGGGAACCATTATTATCCCCCATTTTACAAATGGGAAAGCTCATATACATATAGATTATGTGATTTGATGAATGTCAGGATAAGGGAAATAGAAGTAGTGTTCACAAAAGCATTAATCCAGTGTTTCTTGTTCAGGCATCAGAAAGTGCATTTTCCAAAGCTTAGGTCTCTTACAGACTTAAAACTTTAAAATGTGCAAGTAAGCAAATATGTCAGAATCTTTATATTTAATAATCTGTCATATTTGAGAAGAAGATTTGTAGTTAATAGAAATCAATTTAGTAAATATTTTCGTTTGGAAAAGGACAACTTTTAGCTACTGGGTTGCACAGATATAAGATATTGGGGAATCAACATTGAAGAAAATAGGAGGTAAGCTAAAGAGAATTGAGGAGTACCGGTAGGTATTCTTAAGTAAGTCAGTTTACTTGCCTTACTTGCCTGTCTGTCTCACTTCTCAGGATGCTTTTAAGATTCTTATAACCCTGGAGACATCCTGGACTTTGTTCCTTTTCCTTAAGGTTAGAGGTCTTGTTGAAATCTGTTGCCTTTTTGAGAAAGCTTTCTGATTGTGCTTCCTGTGTTTATGGCATATACATCAGTGATGACGAACTGTATTAATGTTTCTTGTAGCTATCTTGGGATAACTTAAGGAGCATAGCATATGTGGTATTTCTCATGGGGGAGATGATTTAATAAGTCAGTTAGCATCTCTGGGCCTTAGTTTCTTCTTTAGTAGGAGGATAATGCATGCCCTTCCTGCTATAATGAATAGAAGTTTAATATACATTATTTTTATTGATGTTTAATTATTGTAGTAACAGGTTTAGTAGTTGGTATTGATTTTAATAGTGACAGGGGGATTCCAAACTCAATGCTTTACCAAGTAAATGGAAGATAGTGAAAAATCTTAACTTCAGTTGTAGCTTATCTGGCCCAGATGAAATGGCACATGTACTCTTCACATGCCTATTTTGATATTAAAGGGTATGGGTGCACAGTATTTACAGGTTTCTTTTCTTGTCACCTTTGGGTTCAGCTAGCTCCTATGTATTATAAATTCTGATCTTCAGTTTAATATCCGAGATTTCCAGAGTTTTGCTGAGTAACACCAGGGATCTTAAATCTTCCTAGCATTTTTCTTGACTTTTAGGTCAGTCCTAGCTTTGATACTGGGGAAACAAGCTTCTACAAAGCATTAGCCTTTGTTTGGGGTCTTTGCCAGGTCTTATTTTGTGGTCAAATACTCTCACTTGTACTTCACCATGTCTGCCATAGTTCCTTAGATGAAAGCTTCTGATTTCAGCACTTACACGAAAGCTTGGTTGCATTTGCTTTTCTCTTGGAGATTAGTTCATAATTTTTCTTTTGTAAAATACTGAAATTATGGTACTTGGATATTATTTCCTTTGGCAATGAATGAGGAAATATACCTAAAGAGAAAGTAACTTTATTTTTTCCCATAAACTGTTTGTAGAAGATCATTTTGTAAAATGGTTGTATCTTGTAAAGGTTAGATTTAAGAGCAAAAAGTACAGTGTAATGTACCTCTCCATCTATATGGTGACAAAGTGTTCTTGTTTTGTTAAAACTGAAAGAGCTGAAATGGACACTAGCGTATGCAAGAGCAGTACCCTGTATTTTTGCTAATGTTGGCACCAAGCCCAAAAATAGAGGAGAAAAAATTGATTCAGCAAAAGAGTGGTAACTCAGTATTAACTTAGTCAAAATATAGAACTTTTTTACTCTTTGAGTCTGAATTCGTCAGCTGTATTTTGACATAATATTTTAAGGCTTTTGTTTTACTCCAAATAATACTTAAACACCACAAATATTCATTGTATCCTGATGATTAATAATGAATGTTGTTTTCTTAGTGTCTTCTATACCTTTATACCTGTCCCCAGCTAGTTTCATATGGGACTATAGTAATGTGCTAAAATACAATTTTTTAAAACAAAAACCGTATGTATTCATTGTAAGGAAAGTTTGGAGAAATTGAGCACGGATGCACGTGGTCTCTCTCTCTCTCTCTTTCACACACACACACACCAACCAGAAAGAAAATAACTTGGTTTATAAACTCGTAACATGAGGGTGGGTAGGATAGCACCATTAAAATTTGGGGGTTTACTTTTCTAGTGTTTTTCCTGCGCTTTAATAAATACCTATAGTTGAAGTTAATGGCTTCAAGGTTATGCATGGTTTTAAGCATGTTGCCAAATTGCTCTCCAGAATAGTTTATAATAGTTTATTTTCTCGGCTACAGAATATTAGAGTGCTGCTTCTTGGCACCATTGCCAAAACAGTAATGATCTTTAAAAATCTTAGTCTTTATTTTTAAAATTAATGGTGTCTGTTAGTATGCTAACATACTTGTTGCAATGATTCAAGTCAGTACAGAATTTCTTGTCCTTTGTTAGTGATACCGTATCTATCCAAGTTACCCAGACTTCTGATATCATCTTTGATTGTTCTGTAGGGTTTCCCTTGGATTCTCTTAGGATCACTTACATATTTTGTGAGTCTATAATTGTGTTGTCTGCACTATTCATTTCTCACTCTCCTTCTGAATTATTGCAGAAGTCTCATGTGGCAGGTCTTACAGATTCTGTTTTGTATTTGGCCATCACACACAATGATGCTGAGTAAATAGTTATTTTATAGGACAGCTGTAGTCCTAGAATACAGAAACCCTTTGGAAAATCCCCATTATACAAAATCAAATCAAACTTGATAAACTGACTGTTTTTAGCCTCCAAATGAAGGCTTGTAGGTAACTGTTTCCAAGTTCAGTTTAAGGATAGCCTTTAAAACAATTAAAACCAAAATATTTTCCTTTGAATAGAAGAAACCCCCTGTTTTACATTTTGTGCAGAAATGTATAATCTTCAGTTCGATTCTGAGAGACCTCTTGAGGAAGAAAGTGAATAATCACCTTCCTCTGGTGTTACTGTGGTGTGCTTTTTAAAAACTGAAGTCTTTTTAATATAATAACCTTATTTAATTAAACAGCTATTTGGGTACCCAAGGTACATAAATCAAAAAGCAAAAAAAAGTATGTAGTGAAAAGCTCTCACTTTTCATCCCTGTCTTTCACCACCCTCTTTCCAGAGGCAGTCACAGTTACTCTTTTTAATGTTTCCTTCTGGACTTGTTTTAGCAAGCGCTGTCTCCTGTGAAGGAATCAGAAACAGACTATAATTGAAGTGCCCCCAAATCACCTAAAGGCTTTCTAATTAAGCAGTAGTCCACGCTTCTCAATATAATAGACTTGAAACATGTTAGGAGTAGATAGCTCATAACAGTTTTGAATAATTTTTTGGTTTGTTTTGTAAGAGAGAGGAAATTAATTTTGTCTCAGCAGAGCTTTTTTTTTTTTTAAATCACTCATTTTACTTTGGAAAAACTACTTTCCAGCTGTATGTGGGAAAATTTGCAGATGGGTTATGTGTATTGAGTTGGTAAAGTAAAAACAATGTTAAGAATAAAACATCACCATCACTTAACATTTAATTCTGATTATACATTTGTATATTTGATTACATCATTGAACCATCATTGAACTATCTCATGACGAATTTTTATGAGGAGAATTTCTTGAATTTCTTGAGACTTTGCCCTTTTCCTCCATTTCCCAACAATTATTAGTTGATTTAACTTTAAAATTTTGGACCATTGATGAGCATTAGATCCAAAAGAATAATAATAAAATATGCTCTTTCAACTGAAATATTATAGACGTGATATTGATTAAGTGTTTTGGAGCATTGCAACTAATCCCATATGTGTCAGGAGCAAAATATCTTTTTTTTTCCTTTTTTGCTATTGAAGTTACTTAAATTTCTTTCACATCAAAACTGAACAGCAGTGATTTAAATCCTATTTATTATTTGACTCAGCCAGTTATGAAATGGAACCCCTATCCCACTTGAGCCATAAAATGTGTTAAATTTAAGACTAATGCTGCTTTCTGCTTTTTGAATTTACATTTTGGCAGTAACTACCTTCTTTGTTCAGTGTTAGAAAAAAAATCATCTAGGCTTAACCAAATAAGAAAACTGCCAAGTTCACAGATCAGTCAGTGAAAGAAGCCAGAATTAAATGAAAGTCTAGTTATTGACTTTACAGAATATGCTAAGGGGAGATTCTGTGGCATTACAGTTTCTTTGAGACTAAAATTCTTCTATGGTAATAGCTGTTCTTTGACAGTGATTGATGTGAGAAATTCAGGCTGTGGACCTTACCTCCCAGAATCTACAAAAATGGAATGAAGCCAGCCTTGGAGTCATGCATCCTGCCTGACCTCTTCTCCAAATGGCCAGCAGACTTTTAAGACACTGTTGAAGTGGATCTAGTCTTTATTTTTAGCAGGATAATGATGTTTTTAAGAGAACCTGCATACATAAACACATGTATACACCACTATTCTGAATAAAGACCATTTACTCTCAACTTTGACTTTTTGATGCAGATTTTAAAAATCTTGTTCTGAAATCCTGTGGTATTGGTTGTCATAAGAAATAGCTCTAGATCCACATGACTGATAAGTCTAAACAAAACTGGAAGTTTTTGGTGTCAGGTGGTTGATTTTTCGTAAGTTATACTTATATCTTAGACTGAAAAAGATCTCTGAAGAATAAATTGAAGATTCTGGGAAGGCAAGTGTGTCAATGCCATGAAGATATGTGGCATATTCTAGCCACTCACTAAATATTTGTTGGATAGGTGGATGGATGAGCCAATGGATTAGGTGAAATATTTATTATAATAGCCCAATGTGTTACTGAGAATTTATTAGGCACTGTGTTCTAGATACTTTGGGTGGATTAACTTTTAATCCTTGTGATAGTGTTGTGAGATAGGCACTTACTGAATTAATCTCTAAGGAGATAGGTGAGGCTAGGATTGTTAAGACACCTTATGTAAGACCACAGAACTGGCAAATTTTATTTTGGATTCCAGTGCTCCAGCCTCTAAAACTATGCCATACGATTTTCCTGTTTGTACAGACCAGAGGTTCACATTTGTGTGTACAGTCAGAATTAATTTTTAAGGTTTTATACTAAAGCTTTCTTTCTCACTTGAACATTATTTTTTTCACAAAGAAATAAAGGTTAGTTCTAGAGTTATTATGTACAACAAATGGAAGACAGCAAATCAACATTTGAATGTTGGTACTTCAGCTGGGCTCACTCACTGGATAAATAATTCCCTTTCTTACTTCTGTCTTACAGAGCTTGGGATTTAAAGTGGGGTCCTGTTGGGGCGCCTGGGCAGCTCAGTGGGTTAAAGCCTCTGCCTTCCGCTCAGGTCATGATCCCAGGGTCCTGGGATGGAGCCCTGCATTTGGCTCTCTGCTCTCTGGGGAGCCTGCTTCCTCTTGAGTTCTCTGCCTGCCTCTCTGCCTACTTGTGATCTCCGTCTGTCAAATAAATAAATAAAATCTTTAAAAAAACAAAGTGGGGTCCTGTTGCTGAAATAAGTTTTTTACCTCTCTTAAAAATAGAATGTTCAGATTGGAATCAGAGCTAAGAGAATAGCGGTTTGACCCCCTCTGTGGTGTATGCCTGTCCTCTCCTGTAGAAGCAGCATAGGGTGGTAGAGGAACTGTAGCCACACAGTTTGGAGTTCACATCTATTGAAATATTGTCATATTTTGAAAGAATTCATATCAGTAATGTATATGAATGTTCAACTTTTGGACTTAGGAAAGAATGGTCTACCTGCTTAATGTTACAGCTTCTGTAAACCAGTGCTACCTAAGTATGGATAAGGTTTGTGAACTGTTCATTGTCTGTATGAGATAAGCACAGGATTGTGACTGAGTGTTTAGATACTTTTATAGCAGTATGATATTGCTGTGATAGCCAAGAGCGTGATCCCAAAGCTTGTATTTTCTCTTTTTTAAAAAAGTCACTTTTCTTGTAAGTTATTTTTTTACTGTAATACTGGTCTGTGAGGGACTGGAAGAAAATGAGTTCTTCACCGCGGATAGTCCGAGAAGCCCTGTTACAAACTATTTGCATACCTGTTTTAGCTAATGGCGTCTTCCTGTAACCAGAGTCTAATAATATTTAATAGAACCGTATATAAAATACTACTGTGATTATTAAGTACCACTAGATTTACCTTTCTATTATTGGCTTTAGTAGTAAAACATTTAAATACTTTCAATATTTCTTTTTATCTATGAGCTGTTTAAAAAAGATGAATAAGTGGATTTAGTGTTTTCTTCCTCTTGGTGCACAGCACTGGTTGCAACCTCTGAACATTCCCTACAAATTTGGCTTTATATAAGAAGGTTAAAAATGGTGGTGTATTTCCAACAGTTTAAAACTACATATGTCCCTAATTTTAACTGGGATTTCTTTCAACAGATCCTTTTTATGTCTACTACAGGGACAGTAGGAAACCTGCTGCTTTTCTTGGTGAAGATTTATTGCTGTTAGTTTGCTCAAAGTTTGAATTGATGTTTTTGCTCATTTATAATTGGCTTATGTTAGGCTTCTCTTAAACAGATCTCTCTGCTTGTTGAAAACCAGTCTGTATATCCAGAAGTTACCTCTTTGACCTTGGCGGTGTGTACATATGAATATTGTCTAGTCATTTGTGTATATGAATGCAGTGATATCTGTGAATAGAGGTGAAGAGTAACCATATCAACAAGAGGTTAGAATTTAAAGTCAGCAGGTGCTCAGGCTTATAGTTGTATTGTTTCATTTTCTCCTCCTTTCAAAGCTACTTATTCACCCCCCCCCCCTTTTAACATACCTAAAAGAACATGCTAAAGTCAAGATACGTCCTCATCATTTTGTCAACTCACTGATGTTGTCAAAAAGAAATTAGTGGGTTTTTTTTGTTTTTTTTTTGGCGAAACTTGATGTGGTAAGTTGTTGTAATTGCTGGGTTTTAAAATCTTTTGACTTTTTCTTAACTTTTGATATTTTTTGAATTGAAAACAAGTACATGCTTATTATAACTAAATAATAACAAAGATTTGTAATAGATATGTCCTTCCATACCATTCTTGTTCGTGCAGACATAAAAGCATAACTGCATGTATGTAATAAATTTTTATTACTATTAAGTTTTAAAACTGTAACCCTTTGTGTGTTGCGGCTCTTTGGGACTCTGACAAATGCCACAGACCTTTCTTCCAGGAAAATGCCTTTAATTATATAGAAATTATCAGTAAAATACCTAGTTAGTCCCGTGAAATTCCAGAATATTTTAAAATAATGGCAAAATTCTAAATCTTATACTCTTTTGGCTCCTAAAACAGTACAGTTTAATTTATTCTTGATTGCCTAGTCTTATTAAAAATGTGAGTTATTATAAATTTGAGTTTATATATAGTTATATAAAACATATGTTATACATAATACAGGGATATAGCAGTGGGTTTTTACCTAGTTCCTTATAAGCATTTTAGGAGATCTTTGAACTCTGAATTGAGAAAAATTGGTTGTGGGTTTATATATATGAATTGTTTCTGCTGCTTTTCAGAAATGAGTATAGGTTTTTAAAATTAAGGTATTATTTATACAGAAGAAAATCCACCTATTTTAAATGCATCTTATGATGATCTTTTGTAGTTGTAAACAACTGTACAGTTGCCGCCACATCAAAGTGTAAAATAGTTGCTTCACCTTGTAGAGTGTGCTGATCCGCAGTCAGAATGACTGATGACCCGCAGTCAGAATCGTCCTCCTTACCTTGACCCCAGGCAGCGACTTAGGAGTTTTGTTTTTCCTTTTCTAAAATTCCATGTAAGTGAAACCAGATAGCATATAGCATTTTGTTTGATTTCTTTTTGTTAGTATTAATGTTTTTGAAATTCCTCTCTGTTGTACTGGTATTTCGTTCCTTTTTATTGCTGAGTAATAAATAGTAGATAGAATGGACATACTACAATTTGTTTATCTATGTTTGGTGGCCTTTGGGTTGCTTTCAGTTTTTAGCTGCTCTGAATAATGCTGTTCTGAGCGATGGTGGACATACATTTGTGTGGGAGTATTTTCATTTCTCCTGCTGAATTCCTAGGAGTAGGAACTTGGGTCATGTAGTAAGTTTGTATTTAACCAAAAGATGCTGCAATTACTGTTTTCTACCTTTCCACCAACACTTTTCATGAGATTCTAAGTTTTTGGAAAGGTGTCAGGTTCCCCTTTCCTGACTCAGAAATTCAGGAGACCATCTTTTGATTCAGGACGGAGAATGGATTGCAATCCAGCGCTTAGCTCTTGGGTTTTATATCTAGGTCTGTTGTACTTGTGGGTAATGCCGTGTTAACTCTCAAGGTTAATACTCTGGTTGTTGGTTTCCTTGTCTTTTTTTTTTTTTTTTTATAATTTTTGTTTATTTATTTGACAGAGATCACAAGTAGCCAGAGAGACAGGCAGAGAGAGAGAGAGGAGGAAGCAGTCTCCCTGCTGAGCAGAGAGCCCGATGTGGGGCTCAATTCCAGGACCTTGGGATCATGACCTGAGCCGAAGGCAGAGGTTAACCCACTGAGCCATGCAGGCGCCCCTGGTTTACTTGTCTTGATCAGTTATTTAAACTTTTTAGAAATGCAGTGTATTCAGCATTTCCGTATGTCTGCCAGAGAAGAGGGGATTCAGGTACTTCAAGTTGGCATATTTCAAGGCTGGCCCCAAAATTCCAGATATATTTCTTAAATAGTTTACTTTTTAGCCCTGAACCTTATTAGAGTTGTTTTAATAGAGGAATTTTGTCTGGTATCTTCATAGACTTTATTTTACCAGGTAAAGATTGGTTCTGACACTGGTATTAAAAACATTTCTGATTAAAAGTCATTGTACTATTTCCTGAAAGGATTTTGTTGATACATTGTATTTTATAAATCACCAACAAAAATTATATGAAATTGCTCACCTTCAATTAATGTAATGGTATCTTAAGACATAGCTATTTCTGTGAATAGATTGGATTTATTATTTATATGCCAGCGCTTTTGGTAAAAACGTGAAAGTCCAGTGCCCCTCCCATCCTAGTGTTAATACATCTCTAGGCCTTTTAGTTCTGCTCATGTATGACTTGTGTACTTCATGAAAAGTAAATATTAGCATTTTAATTGGAAATCCATAGCTGGCAGGTATTCTCTTCGCCCAAGCTGACTGCTTGATCTTCACTCATCTGCTCAGGTGTCATCTCAGAGAGGGACCTTTCTTGGGTCGTGCCAGTTAAGGTTACCTCCCTGTTTATTTTCTTCAGAGTGTGCTTCACTATCTATAATTTTCATTCACTTTTTTAACTATCATTCTGGAATAGTGGTTCATAAAGGGGGAGAATCCCCAGCACTTTTTTAGAGGGTCTCTGAGGTCAAAACTATTTTCATAGTAAGATTTAACATTATTTGTCATTTTTTTTTAAGATTTTATTTATTTATTTGAGAGAGAGAGACAGTGAGAGAGAGCATGAGCGAGGAGAAGGTCAGAGAGAGAAGCAGACTCCCAGTGGAGCTGGGAGCCCGATGCGGGACTCGATCCCGGGACTCCAGGATCAAGACCTGAGCCGAAGGCAATCGTCCAACCAACCGAGCCACCGAGGCATCCCTATTTGTCATTTTTACTCTCATTCTTTATGAGTGTTTAATGGAGGTTTCTAGATGCTACATGCTGTGTGATATTAAAAGATTGAATGTAGAAGCAAATAGAATCCAGTTGCCTTTTATTAAACTAGATATTAATAGGAGTCACGAAAAATGTGAAAGTGTCATTCTTTTTTTTTTTTTTTCAAATATTTATTTATTAGAGAAAGAGCCCATGTGTGTGAGTGTGTTTGAACACAGAGGGAGAGGGAGAAGCAGACTCCCTGCTGAGCAGGAACCTGGGATCATGACCTGAGCCAAAGGCAGATGCTTAACTGCTGGGGCCACCCAGGCGCTCCACAATGTTATTATCCGGATTAAAATTTTTCTGAAAATGTAAATTTTTTTAAAAGTCACCCTATGCCTAATTTTATTTTATTTTTTTAAGATTTTATTTATTTGTTCGATGGAGGTCACAAGTAAGTAGAGAAGCAGGAAGAGAGAGAGAGAAGCAGGCTCCCCGCTGAGCAGAGAAACCCAATGCAGGGCTCAGCCCCAGGACTCTGAGATCATGACCTGAGCTGAAGGCAGAGGCTCAACCCTCTGAGCCACCCAGGTGCCCCAATTTTATTTTATTATTTTAAGATTTAAATTTTTTTATTTTAAGATTTTATTTATTTATTTGAGGGAGAGAGAAAACATGAGAGGGGAGAAGGTCAGAAGGAGAAACAGACACCCCATGGAGCTGGGAGCCCAGTGTGGGACTCGATCCCAGGATTCTGGGATCATGACCTGAGCTGAAGAGTGCTTAACCAGCTGAGCCACCCAGGGGCCCTGAAAATGTAAATGTTTTTTAAAAATGTGAAACAGTGTCATTTTTTATATCCTGATTTTTATTTTGAAAAATAATTTTTCATAACTAATTTATGATAGCATGTAATATATTTGTTATTGTTTTTAAGTGAATAAATATTTTGAACATTTTTCAATTTGAATTTCTAATATGTAAATATCAATATAATAATTTGGGGGCATCCTTAGTAATTTTTAAGAGTGTTAAAAGGGTCTCAGGATCAAAAACTTTTGAGACTTCGTATTTTAAAATATAAAGCTCATGAAAGTAAAGACCTTTGTGTTTTAGTTTTCATTTTCCCAGTAGGCCTGTCAGAAGTAATTGGCCTGTAGAAGTCACTCAAAACATACCTAAGTGAATGAATTAATGAGTGAATGAAGGAAGCCAAAAATAACAGACTTTTGGTGATTCTGTGCACAGCTTTCAAATCTTTCTGTAGTAACTGGTCTTGGCGGGCATCATATTTAGTAGAAAATTACTCTGATTCATCAGAATGCATAATCTTTGTTTTGGTCAGATTTAAATTGTTCCCTTGTATGGAGTTGAAAGTTTTTGATAGGTTTTTGATAGAGAGGTCTTAGAGATTCTGCTAAATGTTCCATTTTAAGGGGGATGGAACATTTTATTCATCCAGTTTATTAACTGAAATTTTAGGTTTGTTGACTTCTGGTATAATGAATTTATTTGGTATTTTAGATTGTTATTCAATAGTCCTGTAGTACTGAGAGTACTTTGTGTCTTCGAAGTTAAAATACCGTGTTGTGTTTAGCCTTTTAGTCAGGGTTAGGTTTTCATTTTGTAAAAAGTCACTTTTAAAAAATAGCATTGTGCTCATTAGAGATTATAAAATGGTCTGCATTGCTCTTTCAAATTGCACTGAATAATAAACAGTAGTAGAAAAAGTGGTTCCCCTAGGGTAATTCAGCAGACCGGACATATGTTTACTATTCTTTACTAAGATCCACCCAACTTGAGAGTGTGCAAATCTCAGAAAGCTGGGAGACTGTTTTAGAGATAGTTGATGTATTCAGAGACCAGTACTGACTGTGCAGGGCAAATCAACTATGTTAATAAACACTCAGACCCGGAGTATGACAAGGTTCGGGGGGCATTGTTTGGAAGAATTTGGTAATTTAGGATTCTACTGGCCAGTTTGTTTCCCTCCTTTAGGCATAATATGTAGGAAAATCATGATTTACCCATGAATTTACAGGATAAACAAACCTGGTCATTGGTTATAAGCAGTCTTAAATATGGGGTCAAGCTATGAAGCCTGTCTTAAAGGACATGATGCTTCTCAGATGGATTGCTGGCATCACTTTCCCTCTCACCTCTATGCTCTAGAGATTCTTCCCAGTAGGGTTTGAGTTCTCTTACTAGAGGGTGATATTTATGCTAAATAAAATGTTCACTTTTTGGGTCTGTGTTTCTCAGTGTACTCACTTTTCATCAACACAGGGAGTCTTAAAACACAGGAAAGGAAACTTAATTTTAACCAGCTATGTGCACTGTAGTCCTCTGGGGAGTAAAAACAGAAAAAGTAAGGGTGGTCCATACTTACTTATTAGAAGTTAAAATGAAGTAGGATGTTAGAATCACCTGGAGAATCGAAAACGAAAATGAAAAGAAATAAAATGCCCACCAACACCAATATAGGATTCATAGCCCAGATAAATTAACTCTGAATTTTAGAGGTTGGATTTAGGCGATTAGATTTTGTATTTTTTGTTTGTTTTTTCCTTTTGTTTTTTTTAAACACTGATGGCTCTAATATGTAGCCAGGTTGAAGACCTCTCTTTTTTTTTATTTAAAAAAGCTCTGCAGGGGGCGCCTGAGGGTTAAAGCGCTCAGAGGGTTAAAGCCTCCGCCTTCAGCTCAGGTCATGATCTCAGGGTCCAGGCTCTCTGCTCAGCAGGGAGCCTGCTTCCTCCTCTCTCTCCCTCTGCCTGCCTCTCTGCCTACTTGTGATCTCTGTC
Source organism: Mustela putorius furo (assembly GCF_011764305.1). Classification (NCBI taxonomy): domain Eukaryota; kingdom Metazoa; phylum Chordata; class Mammalia; order Carnivora; family Mustelidae; genus Mustela; species Mustela putorius. The sequence continues at coordinate 19,254,265 of NW_025421322.1, read as the reverse complement.
TGTCAAATAAATAAATAAAATCTTTAAAAAATATATAAAAGCTCTGTAGGCCATTTTGATAATCAGCTGAGAACAAGTAATGTAGAGCTCTTGAGCATGTGGAATCACTTGTGACACTTATAAACAAAATACAGGAGTATTTTTTTGTTTTGGAGACTATTGAGCTTCATGTATGTCTTTTTTTTTTTTTTTTAAGATTTTATTTATTTATTTGTCAGAAAGAGTATGCACAGGCAGACAGAGTGGCAGGCAGAGGCAGAGGAAGAAGCAGGCTCCCTGCTGAGCAAGTACACTCCCCCCATGTGGGACTCCATCCCAGGACACTGGGATCATGACCTGAGCAGAAGGCAGCCGCTTAACCAACTGAGCCACCTAGGTGTCCCCATATATATATGTCTTTTTAAAAGGAAGAGGAAGCATGATGTAAATAAACAGGATTGATTAAAAATATATCAGCACTGTTTTAGGGGACAGAGGCATATGGTTGGAGGGAGAGAAAATGAAAGGGGATGAGCTTGACTGAAACAGGACTTTTGTGGTGGAACATTCCCATCTTGTGGCCTGTGCGAATAGTGCTTGTCAAGACTAGAATCTGTACTGCATTGTAGCAACTAGGGGCAGTTTCCTGTTGATGCTACTTGATTCTGGTGATTCAGGGCACAAAAATTTTGACCTCTAGCACCATCCCTTTAGTGTCTTTTGCTTCCTGACCCTGTAACCTTACACTGAACTTTTCTACTTTATGCATGAAACCTTGCTTCTGTAGCCTAGCTACAGCTGCTTCTTCCAGAGCCGTTGCCCTTGCATTCTTTCTGTTTCAGCCATGTTATTACAAAGTTACTCAGTTATTTTGAAGTAATTACAAGTACCTTGAAGTCCAAAGCCATATCTCACCTCCCTCATTTAATAATTTTGTGTCAGATTGTTTCCTCATCTGGCAAATAAATGAGGAAATACTATTTCTCATTTAATGTATTTGTGGGATTGAACGAGTCTTGCATGTAAGGCACTGTGGAGTGCTTGATGTAAGTGATCCATAAATGTTTAATGTTTACTCCTTCGACAAATAGATTCTGAGTGTCTTTTAAGTGCCAGAACCTGTGTTGGGTATTGGAGATATGAATAACACATCTCTTCCTTTCTAGGAGAATGTTTAAGAGAGGAGACCGTGAGCAGAACACGGATTTTTGTCTTGTAAATATAAAACATCCGTGGAATGTTTTTATTTATAAATTCTTAGTTATTTCTGTAAGATAGCAAAAACTTGCATGTGAATTTGTTACTTCTGATCGGGAATTTTCTTTTGACATCTTTAAAGTTTGAATTGCAAGCCCATTACTTTACTTTTTGAGCAAAAGAATTGAGATTTTAGTATGTATGTAGGAAATAAGGTCGTAAAATATCAAACTGAAGAATGAGTTAGCTTGGTTTTGATAATTTTTTTTCATATTTTTGGATGCTTTATCAGACTATATTATAATGGCAAGATTGTAAATGTTGGAAAATTATTTTAGTGATCACTAAAGTCTTTTTATTTGGGGCAGCCTTAAATGCTAGAGAGAATTTATCCACAAAATTTAAGCCTTCTTTCCTGAGACTACACCTGGAGTCCTTAGTTTGCCTTTCAAAGTAAGGCACATCCTCTAGTGCCTCACTTTTTAGAAAGTGTGCTTCCTGGTGGTCTTTACTCTAGAGAGAGCTTTGAATTCATTGAACTAGTTGTCATCACAGGGTTTTAAGCTTTCTCTCTTAGCACTATCCCTTTCTTTGTATACTTACTTATGTTGATTGTTTCTAGCAGATGGTTAAATCACCATTATTCTCCCATCTCTCAGTTGGATACTGTTCCTGTAAATTTTCTCTCTGGTCATTCCCAGAGAACTGAAAAGAACAGGTCAGTGATGCTGAAAAGAGTGAGACAATAATTTCTCTGACTTGGAGCACGGTGCTTCTGTTGATGCTGTATGAAGTTGCATTGATTCTTTGGCCAGACGGGTCAAGCTGCCGGGCTTTTTGGTTACATTGCGCTCCTACCCCCAGCTCTTTACAATTTTTTTTTTTTTTTTTTTTAGAGTTAAGACTGCATTTCATTAGAAGTTACTTACTGTAATAACTCATTTTTAAATATAATAATTTATTTAAAATTCAGTTTTCTTTGTAAAAGGAAATGAGGTTATTTTGGCCTGGCTTCTTTGTGAAACTGCTGGGTCTTAGTCATCAACACTTCTTTTTGCACACATAAGCACCTGCTGTTTAGAAATTAGTTCTAGAGTTTGTCTGAAGGTCTACATTAAGCTCCTCTGTCTTTTAGGATCTCATTTACTTTGACTTCAACATGACTCAGTGATTTCATTAAAGGGTTAAGTGTCTCGGAACCTAGGCAACTTAGACAAGCTGGTAGGTGTGTTTGTAACGACTTTTAATTAGTTCTTTTTATCCCTTCTAAGTCACTCATGTTTCTTTTTTAAATATGCAGTAATTGCACTTTGCAGAGAGATAAGCTGAATAGAAGTTAAATAGTTCTGCTTTTTATAATCAATAATATTTTATTGAACATTATTGAATGTCAGACCCTATGTGAAGTATTTAACATACATTGTCTCATATCTGATAGTGTTGGTATTGCTTTGGAATAACTCCATGATGCAAATTAGAAATCAAAGACTTAGGAAGAACAAATAGCTTCCCTAGGGACACAGCTAGTAAAAAAATGTTGGAGCTGGAACTCTTACCCAAAGCCGCATGACTCTTAATTTTGTGCCTTTCAAAAGTGGAAAGGTCTTTTATATAAGGATGTATAATATGGTGCACTTCATACATTTCACAGTGCTGAAGGTCTTAATTGGTTGGTTTTCTTCCACATGAAGGTCTTTTCCCTGCTAACTCCGTGCTGTCCTTCTGGATCTTACTTGTTTGAAATCTTCTTGGGGTCTGTTTATCACGAAGTCTGCAACTAACTTTTTAATTATTTATTGAATTATTAACGTGAAAATCGTTTTCCATGTTATTAAAGTTAAAATATTCACACAGCTTTAGAACTTGACTTGGTTTAAATCTTGGCTCTTCCACTTCCTGATTGTGTGACCTTTAGCTGTTTACTTTCTCTCTGCTTTTGTTTTGTTTTTAAAGATTTGTTTATAAAGATGAAAATCAAAAAAGATTTTATAAAAAGAATTGATAAGAAGTTGGTTGAAAAAGGAAAGAAATTTAAAAAAAGAGAATGTATCAGGCGGGACACTAAAACAAAGCATTGTATTTTTGCAGGTGTAACCACCACCATGTTAAGATACAGAAAAATTCCACCATCCATGAAAGTTTCCTTGTTCCTGTCTACTCTTGACCCTAGGCAACCACTAGTCTGATTTCTTTTATTTTCTAGAATTGCATATGAATGGAATCATACAGTATTTACTGACCTGAAGATACCTAGTATCATAATGTAGTTTACCACCAGAAATATCAGAAGTTCAAGCAGATATATTGGAGCAAATTACAGCAGAGAACTTCCCTAATTTGGGGAAGGACACAGGCATAAAAATCCAGGAGGCACAGAGAACCCCTCCCACCCCTGCCCAGTCAATAAAAATAGGTCAATACCCCATCATCTAGTAGTAAAACTCACAAGTCTGTCTGTCTTTCTTTCTTTCTTTATTTGACAGACAGAGATCACAAGTAGGCAGAGAGGCAGGCAGAGAGAGAGGAAGGGAAGCAGGCTCCCTGGTGAGCCGTTAGCCCGATGCAGGACCCTGGGATCATGACATGAACCAAAGGAAGAGGCTTTAACCTACTGAGCTACCCAGCACCCTGAAAACTCACAAGTCTTAATGTCTTTAAGAGACTCATTTGACCCGGAGACACCTCCAGATTCAAAGTGAGGGGGTGGAAAACGACTTACCATGCTAATGGACATCAGAAGAAAGCTGGGGTGGCAATCCTTATATGAGATAAATTAGATTTTAAGCCAAAGACTTTAATAAGAGATGAGGAAGGACACTGTATCATACTTAAAGGGTATGTCCAACAAGATCTAACAGTCTTAAATATCTGTCCCCTAACATGGGAGTAGCCAATTATATAAATCAGTTAGTAACAAAATCAAAGTAACGCAGCCACAAATATACAATAATGGTAGGGGACTTTAACACCCCTACCACTGAAATGGACAGATCATCTAAGCCAAAGATCAACAAGGAAATAAAGGCTTTAAATGACACACTGGACTAAATGGACATCGCAGATAAATTCAGAACATTCCATCCCAAAGCAACAGAATACACATTCTTCTCTAGTGCAGATGGAACATTCTCCAGAATAGATCACATCCTGGGTCACAAATCAGGTCTTAGTGGTACCAAAAGATTGGGATCATTCCCTGCATATTTTCAGACAACAATGCTTTGAAACTAGAACTCAACCCCAACAGGAAAGTTGGAAAGAGCTCCAAATACATGGAAACTAAAGAGCATCCTACTAAAGAATGCATGGGTCAACCAGGAAATTAAAGAAGAATTTAAAAATTTATGGAAACAAATGAAATACAACTGTTCAAAATATTTGCAATGCAGCAAGGGCGGTTCTAAGAGGAAAGTATATAGCAATATGAGCCTTTCTCAAGAAACAAGAAAGATCTCAAATACACAACCTAACCCTACACCTAAAGGAGCTGGAGAAAGAATAGCAAATAAAGCTTAAACCTAGCAGGAGAAGAGAAATAAAGAACAGAGCAGAAATCAGTGAAATAGAAACCAAAAGAACAGTGAACAGATCAATGAAACTAGGAGCTGGTTCTTTGAAAGAATTAAGAAGATTGATAAACTCCTGGTCAGACTTAACAAAAAGAAAAGAGAAAGGACCCAAATTAGTAAAACTATGAATGAAAGAGGAGAGATCACAACCAACACCAAAGAAATACAAACAATTATAAGAACATATCATGAGCAACTGTATGCCAGCAAATTTGACAATCTGGAAGAAATGGTTGCATTCCTGGAGACGTATAAACTACCAAAACTGAACCAGGAAGAAATAGAAAACCTGAACAGATGCATAACCAGTAAGGAGATTGAAGCAGTCATCAAAAATCTCCCAACAAACAAGAGCGCAGGCCAGACGGTTTCCCAGGGGAATTCTGCTAAACATTTAAAGAAGAATTAACACCTGTTTTCCTGAAACTGTTTCCAAAAAATAGAAATGGAGGGAAAACTTCCAAAATCATTTTATGAGGCCAGCATTACCTTGATTCCAAAACCAGACAGAGACTGAGGAAGATTACTGAGCAATATCCCTGATGAACATGGATGCAAAAATTGTCACCAAAACACTAGCCAAAAGGATCCAACAGTACAAAAAAAGGGTTATTCACCACGACCAAGTGGGATTTATTCCTGGGCTGCAAGGTTGGTTCAACATCGGCAAATCAATGTCATACATTAGTTAAAAAAAAAAAAAAGCTGAGAGAGCATTGGATAAAGTACAGCATCCTTTCTTGATCGAAACTCTTCACAGTGTAGGGATAGAAGGTACATACCTCAGTATCATCAAAACCATCTATGAAAAACCCACAGCAAATATCATTTTCAGTGGGGAAAAACTGAGAGCTTAAGTTCAGGAACTTGGCAGGGATGTCCACTATTGCCACTGTTATACAACATAGTACTGGAAGTCCTAGCCTCAGCAGTCAGACAACAAAAAGCAATAAAAGTCACCCTAATTGGCAAAGAAGTCAAACTCTTACTCTTTGCAGATGATGTGATACTTTATGTGGAGAACCCAAATGACTCCACTCGAAAATTGGTAGAACTCAATACAGGAATTCAGTAAAGTGTCAGGATATAAAATTAACGCACAGAAATGAGTTGCATATCTATACATCAACAAGAAGACAGAAGAAAGAGAAATTAAGGAGTTGATTCCATTTACAGTTGCACTCAAAACCAAAGATACCTAGGAATAAACCAAACCAAAGAGGCAAAGAATCTATACTCAGAAAACTACAGAATACTCATGAAAAGAAATTGAGGAAGACCCGTGAAGACACATGGAGAAATGTTCCATGCTCCTGGATTGTAAGAACAAATATTGTGAAAATGTCTATGCTGCCTAGGGTAATCTACACATTTAATGCAATCCCTATCAAAATCCCATCAACTTTTTGCAAAGAAATGGAACAAATAATTATAAAATTTATATGGAACCAGAAAAGACCCCAAATACCCAGAGGAATGCTGAAAAAGAAAACCAGAGTTGGCGGGATCACAATCCAGACATCAAGCTCTGTTGCAAAGCTGTAATCATCAAGACAGTAATGGTACTGGCACAAAGACAGATGCAAAGATCAATGGAACAGAATAGAGAGCCCAGAAATGGACCCTCAGCTCTATGGTCAACTAATCTTTGACAAAGCAGGAAAGAATGTCCCGATGGAAAAAAGATAGTCTCTTCAACAAATTATGTTGTGAAAATTGGACAGCCACATGCAGAAGAATGAAACTGGACCATTTTCTTACACCACACACACAAAATAGACTCAGAATGGATGAAAGACCTTCAGTGTTTGACCGGAGTCCATCAAATTTGAGGAGAACACAGGCAGCAACCTCTTCAACCCCAGTTGCTGCAGCTTCATCCTAGAAACATCACCAAGGCAAGGGAAGTAAGGGCATAAATGAACTATTGGGATTTCATGAAGATCAAAAGCTTTTGCACAGCATAGGAAACAAGAAAACCAAAATAAAACAGAATGGAAGAAGGTATTTGCAAATGACATATCAGATACTAGATCAGACTAGTATCCAAAATCTGTAAAGAACTTATCAAACTCAACATCCAAAGAACACATAATCTGATCAAGAAATGGGCAGAAAATATGAACAGACCTTTCTGCAAAGAAGACATTGAAAAGGCCAACACATGCATGAAAAAGTGCTCAACATCACCCAGCATCAGGGAAATACAAATCAAAACTACAGTGAGATTCCACCTCACACCAGTCACAATGGCTGAATTTGCCAATCAGGAAGCGCCAGGTGTTGACGAGGATGCAGAGAAAGGGGAACCCTCCTACACTGCTGGTGGGAATGCAAGCTGGTACAGCCACTCTGGAAAACAGTATGGAGGTTCCTCAGAAAATTGAAAATAGAGCTATCCTACAACCCAGCCATTGCACTGCTGGGCATTTGCCGTAAAGGTGCAAATGTAGTGATCTGAACCAGGGCACATGCACCCCAGTGTTTATAGCAGCAATGTCCACAATAGCCAGACTATGGAAAGAGCCCGGATGTCCATCATTAGATGAATGGATCAGATGAATGGATCAAGATGTCTCTCTCTCTCTCTCCCGGATGTCCATCATTAGATGAATGGATCAGATGAATGGATAAAGATGTGTCTCTCTCTCTTTCTCTCTCTCTCTCTCTCTCTCTCACACACACACACACACACACACACACACAGAGGAATATTATGCAGCCATAAAACCCCCGAAATCTTGCCATTTGCAACGATGTGGATGGAACTAGAGGGTATTATGTTAAGCAAAGTCAGTCAGTCAGAGGAAGACAATTATCTTATGGTCTCTCTGTGAGGAATTTGGGAAACAAGACAGAGCATCATAGGGGAAGGGAGGGAAAAATGAAACAAGATAATACCAGAGAGGGAGATAAACCATAACAGACTCAATCTTAGGAAACAAACTGAGGGTTGCTGGGGGGGGAGGAGGCTGGGTGAAGTGTGGTGGCTGGGTGATGGATTTGGGGAGGGTATGTGCCATGGTGAGTGCTGTGAATTGTGTTAAGACTGGTGAATCATAGACTTGTACCCCTGAATCAAATAATACATTGTATGTTAATAAAAAAATAAATAGAAAGTGAAGTTAAAAAAATATTTATTTTAGAAAAGTGAGAGAGGGGAGGGGGAAAGGGGAGGAGAGATACAGTCTTAAAGCTGACTCCTCGCTGAACATGGAGCCACATATGGGGCTTGATCCCATGAGCCGGAGATCTCAACCTGAGCTAAAACCAAGAGCAGATGCTCAGCTGACTGTGCCACTCAGGTGTCCCACTGCTTTCGTTGTCTTACTTGTAGAATGATTATATTCCTTTCTTTTAACATAGTTCTGAGAATTACATGATTGGGTGATACACATGAAATAATTAGAATGTTGCCTAGCACATAATGTTCACTGATTGTAACCTTTTAGTTAACTGGTTATTGGTGATTAATTTTTGTCAAAATGTGTTTTAAGTAAAACACTAATCAAGAAATACTAATTAGCATTTTTTTGTTAGACTTATTTTTCCTTCTGAGGACTTATGTATTTTAGATCGTGTTGCCCTTTAGTCTTCAGGCCATGTGTTTATACTAAATACTGTTACTACTACTGTTCCTAAATACTGTGTGCCAAGTGCCATTCAAAGCACTTAATATATTAAAAACCTTATTTTCTAGGAGTTATAACTAATGATTATTGGTATTGTGAACTTTTAAAGTATTCCAGCCTTAGAGTGTTACCACTTTATCTTTATGGAAATGTTAAAGGACAGAGTAATGTAAGAGCCAGTTTTCCATTAGAGGTTATGTGGTGTATCTTGGTTGAGGAAAATCAGGTGGTGCTAGAGTCTTTGTTTTGTTTTCTTTGTTACCAAACGTTCCCATTGTTGCTTATTTGGAATAATGAGATACTCTGTTCAGGATCCATGTTGAGGTATTGAGAAGTTGTCAAGGGAACAGTCTGCTTTCAGGTTTTCAGGTAATTGAGTTTTTTATCTCTGTGTGTTATTGATGGTTTTATTATCTCTGTCAGGAAATTATCATGCTGTTAACAGACACTAATAGGAGCACTTCCTCTGTAATAACTTTGGATTGAGGTAATACTGTTTGAAGGAGCTCCTGGATGCCAGACCTTTTGGAAGCCTTGACCTGAAGGTCATGAGTGGTGTATGTGGACATTTTTGACATATCTTCAAACTCCAGAAGTTACAGATATACATTTAGATTATGTGAGTTTTATTGTTTGTATCAGAGTAAAGGAATTGATTCATAAGAAACTTAGTTCTGTTATATAATTTTATGATTTTTGCAGACCCATAGTATGGTTCATTTTTTCCTTTGAAATGAAATGCAAACTGTAAGGATGGTTGTTAAGCTCACTTCTGTTATTTTCTTTTAGGTAGTATTAAAAATAATAAAACATTATCAGGAAGAAGGACAAGGAACTGAAGTGGTTCAAGGAGTGCTTTTGGGCTTGGTTGTAGAAGATCGTCTTGAAATTACCAACTGCTTTCCTTTCCCACAACACACAGAAGATGATGCTGACTTTGATGAAGGTAAGGGTATTCCTTTCATGTGTCTTTGCAATGCATACAAAAGGTTTTTATTTTAAATTTATTTCTTTGAGATATTTTATTTATTTTTATTTTGGAGTGGGAGAGAATGCATGCGAGTGAGCAGAGGCACAGTGGGGAGGAGTAAGAGAGTCTGAAGCAGACTTTGTGCCAGATGCAGAGCCCAGTGTTGGGTTTGATCCCATGACCCTGAGAATGCTGAAATCAAGAGTTGGATGGTTAATGGACTGAAATACCTGGACGCCACCCCCATAAATGGTTTTTAATATAGTTCTCACCATAACCTTCGATTATTTCTTACTGGGAGTCACGCCAGCCTAGTTCACTTGATTACTGAGTTTCTTGAAAAACTTATGCAAATTCTTTGAAATGAAGATTTATATTAAAAAAACTTCATTAGTTTGGCCTTATGTGGAATTTGAGATTCTGATTTTAATAATTTAGATAGGAGCTGTGCTTTTCTTAACTTTACCACGATGAAACCAGCTTTCAAATAACTTAAACTGTAAAGGGTAGGGATCAGCATTATGTGTCCAGCATTCATTTTCTTCTGTAGTATTTTGACTTGACTTTTAAGATGAGTTTAACAATCGATTTCAGAAACAAGACACTGAGAATTTCAGGAAGTCTTTGTGTGTGTGTGTGTGTGCATGTGTATGGCGCACTGCAGGTATAATTGCTTTGCCAACAAAGGCCGTTACTAGTTAAAGTTCACACCAAAGGCTAAGGTCAATAACTTGAGAGATTTTTTTAAAAATCTAGTTAAAAATAATTTCCCACTTGTCTGAACACTGAAGGGTCATTTTCTGTATAATGTTTTTTTATTATAGTAAGAACAAGTAGTATAATTTATCATCCTAAACCATTTTTGAGTGTAAGGTATAGAGTGTTAACTGTACGCAGGTTGTTTTGGAACAGATCTCTAAAAGTTTTTCATCTTGAAAAAACTGAAACTCTACATCCTTTGACCAATTCCTCCTCTTTTCTCCCTTGCCAGCCTTTGGCTACCACCATTCTGTTTATTTGCTTCCTTCCTTCCTTCCTTTTTGTTTTTTGAAAAGATTTTATATTTAAGTAATCTCTATACCCAAAGTATAGAATTCAGAACCCGTGACCCTGAGATCAAGAATCACACACTCCACTGACTAAGCCAGCCAGGTGTCCCATCTGCTTTCTGTTTCTAAAAGTTTGACTCTTTTAAATACTTCATAAAAGTGAAATCATGCAATATTTGTCTTTTTAGAGACTGGCTTATTTCACTTAGTTTAGCTTAATGTTCTCAAGGTTCATCCATGTTATAGCATTTGACAGGATATCCTTTCTTTAAGGCTGAATAATATTCAGTGGTATATATATACCACTTTATCCATTTGTCTGTTGATAAATATTTAGTTTATTTCCATCTCTTGGCTCTTTTGAGTAATGTTGCAGATACCTCTCCCAGGTCCTGTTTTCAGTTCTCTTGGAGATATATATATATATATATATATATATATATATATATATATATATTTATACATACACACACACACACACACACAGAGAAATGGGATTTCCTGGATCATATAGTAATTATATATATATATATAATTATATATATATATATATATAATTATATATTATATATAGTAATTATATATAATTAATTTATATAATTTTGTGAAGAACTTCATACTTAATTTTTAATTAAGTATTTAATTTTGTGAAGAACTTCATACTGTTTTTCAGAGAGGTTACACCAATTTACATTCCCTACCAGCAGTGTGCAGGAGTTCTGATTTCTTCATATCCTCTCCAAAATTTTTTATTTTCTGGTTATTTATTTTTTTGATAGTGATCCTTCTAACAGGTGTGAGGTAGCATCTCACTGTTGATTTTGATTTCCATTTGCCTGATAGATAATGATGTTGAGCATCTTTTCAAGTTATCTGTCTGTATTTGAAGAAATGTCTGTTAAGGTCCTTTGCCGGTTTTTAGGATTGTTGATGAGTTGAAGAAGGTCTTTGTATCTTCTGGATATTAACACCTTATCATATGTGTGGTTTGCAGATATTTTCTCCCATTCTGTAGGTTACTTTTTTACTCTGCTGAGTGTTTCCTTTGCTGAATCTTTTTAGTTTGATGTAATCAATATTGTCAGTTTTTGCTTTTGTAGTTAGTGCTTTTGGTGTAATGTGCAAGGAATTATTGCCATGACCAATGATAGGAAACATCTTCCATTTTCCTCTGGTACCATACTGCTTTGATTACTGTTGCTTTGTAGTATATTTTGAAATCAAGAAGTGTGAGGCACACGGCTTTGTTTTTCTTTCTCAAGATTTTGGCTCTCTAGGGTTCTTTGAAATTCCATATGAATTTTAGGATTTTTTTTCCCCTATTTCCATAAAAATGCCATTGGGATTTTGATAGGCACTACATTGAATTTGTAGGTCACTTTGGGTAATACGGACATTTTAACAATATTAAATCTTCCGTCTATAAACACAGGTGTTTTTACTTTCTTCTAGCTGTTTGCTAGTTTTCAGCATACAAGTTATATTCCCAGGTGTTTTATTCATTTTGGTGCTATTGAATATTTCTTTTTGTGATTTGTTTTCTATGCAGTTTTTAATTGATGACTTTTCACTTGGATAAAATGTTACTTATGTAATTTGATTTCACATACTCATAGTACCTTGAAGATATAATAGATACAAAACATGTTCTTGCTAAGGTTAGTACCTTGATATTGCAGTTTGGTCTACAAAAATAATTTTTTCCTTAAAGTAATATCTTTAGAAACTAACCAAAACTATTTTATTCTAGGCACTTGAGTATTTATATTTTTCTTTTTTTTTTTTTAAGATTTTTTAAAGATTTTATTTATTCATTTGACAGACAGAGATCACAAGTAGACAGAGAGGCAGGCAGAGAGGGAGAGAGGAGGAAGCAGGCTCACTGCTGATGCAGGGTTTGATCCCAGGGCCCTGAGATCACGACCTGAGCTGAAGGCAGAGGCTTTAACCCACTGAGTCACCCAGGCTCACTTTCAGTATTTATATTTTTAAAAACTTTTGTGCAATATGTACCTCTTTGTTTTTAAGCCGGCCAAGCTCTCCACTGTAATATTTCATCTGAACTACTGTAATGCTATCAGATTACGATTGGGATTTCTCTACACTCCGTTCTGGCAGTGTTAGGATATCTAAGTTCCTTTCTTTACTAGCATATATGGAAAGGCTTAATTATGTTGCAATAATAACTCTTAGAGCTAGAAGACTGAAGAAGACAAGGGATTGCTAACATAGCTTTTTTGGTTTGGGAGTGATGAGTCTGAGGGGTTCACTTGAAGTGGCTTACTCAGTGTGTTAGTGGCATAGTTGGGAGTGGAATCCTTTCTGGAACAGTTTATATTGTCACATAGTTACCTCAAAAAATTACTTTTGTCTTATAAAAATCTCAATTTAGAATTTGTGTAAGCAGAATGTATTATTAATTTTAGATGTTGATCACTGGATGCTGACTTCTCTTACAGGCTTTCAGGTAATTGACTAGTATGCTATTTTATGAACACGTACTTTAAGAAGCTCATTAAAAAGTTTTAACAATATGGGCATAAGAAATTTCAATTTAGTGTTAAATAATAAAATTGCTGGACATTGCGTGCTGTGTACTATGTGTACATTGCCTATAATTAGTTGTTATTCTGCACATTTGAAGGTTATCAGTCCCATTTTCCATATTAGCAGACTGATCCTCAATAAGACAAATAACTTGTCAAAAATCATTTAACTGGGAATTTATAGAACAGGGCTTGAAATCTTTCTCTGCCTGATTCCGTCTCATGACTTTCCTGTTACTGCTTTTGGACACTTAGTGAAGTGACCAGTGTTTAAAGGATATAGAATGGGGAGCATCATATTTTGTAAGTGAAATCTGCTCTTTGGGTAAAACAACTGAATTTGTTTTTCTTGATTTATCTTTAGAAGCGAGTAGGATTTGCCATTTTTCTTACGCATGTGAAAAATCTGTGATATTATTCTTTATTTCTTCCTACCCTTATTTAGTCAGTCTGTAATTTTAGGTTCTCTCACATTATTTATTTATTTACCTGAATAGCCTTTACTATGTAGTCACCATTAGATTTTTATCAAACCTAGGTAAAAGCTAAATTTTCTCATTATATGGATATATCTTGGAATAGAAGAGCCCTGCATGTTGATTATTTTAAATCATTCTAAACACCCATTGTTTTACATACTCCTTTTCTGTTATTTATGCCTACTAAAACTAGTATTTGTTTAGGGAGAGAACCTTTTTCACCTTTCACCTTATGGAAGTAAAGTTCTCACTAAATATTTTGTAATTTTAATGATTACATATTTTGAGTTGCTTAGGTGTTTATTTCTTTGTTTTTGTTTTGGTGCCTCATGTAAAGTGGAGATTTTTAAATCTGTGGCCCCTGAGTGAAATGTTTTAAATTAAGGGCTGACAAGCCACAATCTGTGGGGCTGCTTCTGCATGTAAAGTTTTATTGGAACGCTGCCATGCCCATTCATTTATGTATTTTCTGTGGCTGTGTTCCTGCTACAGTGGCATAGCTGGCTAGTTGTGTCAGAGACCATATGGGCAACAAACCTGAATTATTTTTTTAACTGTCCAGCCCATTAAGAAAGTTTGACCAGTTTGTGTGTGTGTGTGTGTGTGTGTGTGTGTATAATGTTATTTTTCCTCTCCCTTCAGGTTAAAGAGGAAGGTAATAGGTTGTCTCTTTCTATCATAAATAGATGACTTTTTGTTTGTTGGTTATCCCTTCTAACTTGTCTAACTGTGAGTCCAGAAAGTATTATGGTCATTGTAATAAAAACACTGTATTAATGGGTATATGTTTTACTGGTGCATCTGGAAAGTATCAGAAGATGTAGCTTTTTCCTTTTTTTTAATCAATTTTTCTTTTATCCCCCCAACCCCCCATTGAGTTGTTAATGAACTTTTCCTTTACCTTACCCCAACCCCCACTGAGTTGTTGATGTTTGGGGAACTCTCTATAGATATTAGGGAAGAAAAACATTTAATTCAGTTGCAGACTTGTGAGTCAGGTACAGGTTTGTGTGACAGTAGAGTGTTTTTTTTTTTTTTTTTTTTTTTTTTAAGATTTTATTTATTTATTTGACAGAAATCACAAGTAATCAGAGAGGCAGGCAGAGGGAGAGAGAGGGAAGCAGGCTCCCTGCAGAGCAGAGAGCCCGATGCGGGACTCTATCCCAGGACCCTGAGATCGTGACCTGAGCCGAAGGCAGCGGCTTAACCCACTGAGCCACCCAGGCGCCCGACAGTAGAGTGTTTTTATGAAACCTTTGTCACAAAGCGAAGAAGCAGTTACCGTTAATTTATATGGAAAAACATTTGAGCATTCCCAGACCCAAAAAATAACTTCTGTTAGGCTTTTCTTGTACCTTAGTACACATCTTGCTAATGGATGCACAAGATAATTCAAGATAAAAAGCACAGATGCTCACAGGCACAGTTCAGAACTAGGGTGGCTTGCTGTTGGGGAAGATTGTCAGGGCCACTCTCGCTGCTTGGCATGTGTGCTGCCTCTAGTAGCTCACCATAAAACAAATGCCAAATGTTATTTTCGCTTTTTGTCTTTTTTTTTTTTAAGTGAAAATTCTCTTTGGATTTCTTTCAGTAGGTCTTTCAGAAAAATGAAGTGGTATACCGCAAACTTCCAAAAGCAGGGTATGCCTGTATTATGGAAAGGTAATGAATGGTATGAGGCCAAAAAACTTGGGTGGGAATCCCAGCTCTATACTTAGACCTGTGTGACATTGAATGACTTCAGTTCTGAACTAGTTTTTTCCTGACTCTGTACTACCTTTCATTTAGCACATGTTAATTGCTCACTTACTCGGTACTAGAAACATAGCTGAAGGATAATTTCTTTATGAGATCAGTGCCGCCTTGGATTATGTTACAATAGGGTGATTGAAAACCAAGGAAACTGTTGTGGCTTGAATTTTTTTATGTTTCTCTCCATGAATTCACTTTTTGTTTTTTCCCATGTGATAACTCTCCTTTAAGTAGCTTAAATCGTGATATACTTATATTACAGGATTTACTTTGTAGTTAAAAGCAAGATAACTTGCTCATATTAGAGAATATATGCTTTTTTAAAAACTGAGTAGAAAGACTCATATTAAAATTCCCATTAGGGGGCACTATTATCAAGCTTAGGAGAACTGGAGACTAATTTGTTTTCTCAGACATGCAACCCGAGGCTTGCTAAAAGGGAAAAATATTTTCATCTGATAAGATTCAGATACTGTTTTATACAACTGAATTCCTTAAATATGTTATAAAGTGCACTGAATTAAACACAGATCCAATAACTCACTGTCTTATTTTTCAGCAGACTAAATCAATTTAATATTGCAGGTGATATAAGAAGCTTACTTTATTTAGCATTGGAGCCAAATCCATAATTTTCATATTTGGAATGGACAGATTTTTTATTCTGCTCTCTTTAAGTCAGTCCAAAGGATGATCCTGAGACTTCAAATAAGTTTTCTTCAAAAACGAAGCATGAAGACTATATTGTACTGCTAAAATGCAGTTAGGGGAATGAAATGATGCCTCACTTACTCAGACAGTATGAACGTGTGTGGCATGTAGAATTTCTGGAGTTATTCTACACATTGACGTGATATAGACAAACAGATAGCTTTTGGCTTTTTTGTTCATTTTCAGGTACTTGAAAGTTATTTTATATTTAAGTTTGGCATTAGGATAAGAGATACTACTTTAGACTGTTAAATATAATTATTTTGTTATCATTAAACTTCCAAAAGAAAAGCAGTCATGTAGAGTATTAAACATACTTTTCAAAGGTTAAATACGAATTGGCAAAACCAGAATTTACCTTAAGATGTACTGGGAGTAATTTTTCACTGCATAGGTGTTATATTTTTCTATCACTGGCTTCAGAGAGAGTAGGTTTTATCTAACTACCTTATTTGGAACACTCTCCATGTAAGTAAGCCATAGTTTGCATTGGGGAAAATCTCTGCTTAATCACTTGCTTCCTGAACTCTCACTTTCCTTCTCTTTCTTCTTGGTTTGCCTGTAGTCCACACCCAGGGCAGAACTGCTTGAAATCTCCCCAATAATTACAGTTTCGGCTTTGTATTGCTTATGGGTTCCAGGAAGAGTTGAATCAGGATAGAGAAAGCTTTCGTATTTTTTTTTAAACGCAGATAGGGACATTTTGTGACAGGATATGATGTTTACTTATTATTTTGTATTATTTTCTATCTGTGAATAATCAGTGATCATTGTGATCTGTTCGACAGATTCACTTCTTAAAAAAATCCTGTTATGCACTTTTCTCAAAGAGCTTTTCTTGGTGCAAATGTTAGAAATATATACAGACCGTTTGGAGTGTGTTTTGAACCTTATTGGAGAAGTAGGAGGGTGTTTACTTTGTGACCTCAGATCATTAAGAGGTATGATAAAATGTTTCAGATATCTCAGAAAAAAATTAGTTCTTAGTAATTCATTTCGACATTTATTCAGCAAATTACATGAATGGGTGGTGGAAAAGATCCAAAGATAGGAAATCCTGGTTACTGCTTTGAACGATTTTAAGTGGGAGAGATGTGTAAAGAATTGTGAAACCGACTTGATAGAAGTCTAGAGTGAGGGAGGACAAAAAGTGAGGGGAACACTCC
The DNA here is from genome assembly GCF_011764305.1 of Mustela putorius furo. Classification (NCBI taxonomy): domain Eukaryota; kingdom Metazoa; phylum Chordata; class Mammalia; order Carnivora; family Mustelidae; genus Mustela; species Mustela putorius. Next base: position 19,237,215 of record NW_025421322.1, on the reverse strand, counting down.
GGTACCAGCTTCTAATTCCTTTTGGCTATGACTTCGTAAGAGAGGTGAAGTTTGACTTTGTAAGTGGGTGTTGTTTGTATTTTAAGTGATTTTTAAGGAAATTGTATCTTGTGAGTTTGTTGGAATTATTCACATTTCTGGGCCCTCATGAATAACAAGCATCTCTAGAGACAAAGAACAAATTATTTAATATATATTCAACTTGGCACCTTTATTGTTCAGTGATAATTATGTTCCTTGACAATATTTTTCAAATTTTGTTGTTGATTTCATATCCAGGTAGGGAAGCTGTTTTTGCTTTCTAGGCTGTTTTGATACATAAAGGATTCCTGACAATAATTTAGTGCCATGTTTATAGAAACCTAGGACGCATGCTGCACTTAGCTCTATTTAAAATATTTAATAAATATTTAAATACAATATTTAATGAATTGTAAATATTTAATAAAACATTTCATATATATTTCATTTTAAATGAAACAGTGTGTAGGTAGGTAACTAGAGAGAATCTGTACACTGAGTTATATAATTCTCCTGGGTACTGATCTCTTTTTTGATATTCATAGTAGTATTTTGAAAATGTTAAACCATTCGTATTTAATGGCTTATCACTGAATATTCAGGGCAATGAACTTTAGATTATTGCTTACTTAAATTATTTTGATTGCTCAGAAAGCCTGTGGTTTGCGATTTGAAACTAACTCAAGAGTCTTACTTTATATGTTTAATCTTTGGTTTATTAAGGTGATTAGAATATGAGACACAATCCAAATGTGAAGCATCAATCCCAATGTTTTTATGTCTTTTTTGTTCCTTTACTTTGGGTGTCTTAAGATATTAAATACAAAAGTAGGAATAAAGTCTAGCTTTTAAAAGTTTGAAGAAATATGTTGCGTTTATTTAATGTTTTAAAATACAGGTTTTTTTCCCTTTTAAATGAGTTGAGGAATTCCTGTGCATGGAAGGATATATACTATTGAAAATGTGGTCAAGGTAAAAGATTTTTATGCTTAAAGAAATTAAAGCGCTTTACACTATACCCTCCCTTGGTCCCTAAAGTGTAAGTGCTATGGTTTGGAAAGAAGCCAAGTAAAACGTGTTCAAATTTTGTGCAGACTTAAAGTAATACTTTAAGATTTGAAAATTACAGGTGGATCCAGTACTTAAATAGTATTTAAAATTCCTAAGTTTCCCAAGTCTAAAAGTGTAATCCTTAAATTACTATTCCCAGTGGTTTACATTTTAATTAAATAAAAATTGTCTTACTTTTGAACCACAACAACTTTAGGTTTAGATATTTGAGTTTATTACTGAACTTTAAGGTAATAACCATTAAAAATGAACTGTTTGGCATTAATTAAAATGTCGAAAAACCACAGTTACAGTGTGTAACCAAAGATCCTTGCTGTTTCTGTTTTTCCAAAAATTGTCCTAAGCAACACAGTTCAGCTTGCTTCCTATCTTGCCCAGAAATGCTAACCAGCTTATCTCACTAGGTGAAATTTTCATAAAGCTTGAAACTTTTATCCATTTTCAATTATTCTTCACGACTTACCTATTACCACTTCCTGAGTGGTGGTTTCATACCTTTATCTCTTTCCACCTTGGGGGTTATATGCTGCTTTTACTTTGGGTAGTAATTTTTACCCAGTGCATTTTAGATGCTTTCTAGTATATTTGAAAACAAAGGGAACCTTTATTTTGGTATAAGTAACAATATAATAGTTACTTAATGCATTATAATGCAACCCTACATCTCCCCACTACCCTCAGCCCCATACACAATCACCCTTTATTTTCTCTAACATTGAACCTGGAGACATTTTAATACAGACAACCTTTCTTCCCCACTTGATTGGTAAGAAGATCACAGAATTATTCCAGTGGTGTTTGCAGAAATATATCTGTCTAATGACTGTTTTCTAGAATTTGATGGTACTGACTTAATAGAGATCATTTTTGATGGCAGGTTACTAATCCCACAACTAGCAACTGGCTATGGGAGTCCGTCAGCAGAGTCCTGTGTGGGGCTCTTTGGACTTGCAGCAGCTCTTAACCCCAGCAGGCAGCAGAGCAGCAGCAGCCTTCAAGCCACTGTGGCTTCCAAGCTTATCTGCTCTCTCTTTACCTTCCCCTTTCCTTTTCTTTATTCCTTTGTTATTCATTTCATCAAATCAGTATTTCAGTGGGAACCAGGTGCCAGGCATTTCTACTGGCTGTTGTGTAAATGTATTTATTTCTACTAAGGATGTTTTCTGAAGTGTTTATTATTTAAAGAACTTAGCTATTCTAAGCATATATTTGACTTGAAACATGGGAAGATTTGTTAGCACTTTATTTTAGTGAATTAGATTATGAATATAAAGTAAAGATTAAGTTCCTCTTCAGGTGAAAGTGTCTAGAAAATATTTTTGTGTAGTTGAAGAATCATTTGAGTTTGTAAGTGTATAGTGGCAAATCTGTATCTCCAGGTTTGCAATTCAGAGTGTTCCTGTAGTTTTGTTAAAGTAATTTTGTTCCTAAAAATTTATACATCATCATGTATTCTTTACTTTCATAGTGAAAATATTTTATTTTTACTTTTGATCTCATTTAGTAGCAACTCCAGAATTTTAGATGAAAGCTTTTCTGTCAGTAATTTATTCTGTAAATAATTGTACTTGGTTTAAAAAGTCTATTATCAAGACTCTTTTGGTAATGTGAATTATTTTCCTTAGATTTAAAATTTCTTCGTCACTCCCATCACCACTCCTGCTCTGAAAACATAGTCAAGATAAAACACTAAAAATATTTAGTACCGGAAGAGAATGAAAGGTTTTATGAAGAGTGCTGACATAATACTTTGATGGGTTTTAGCCATTTTCTCTGGTGATCGCATGAGGAATGGGTTGGTATGGTCATAATATGAAATACTAAGATCACTGTAAACCGTATCTGGGTTATTTTCATGTTCCTTTAGGAGATATTTGACATAACTATAACTAGCAGTGAGACACTGATATTTTGTCAGAATCCAGGCTTGAATTTCTTTCTAATTGTCTCTTTATTCTCTGGGCAGCCTGATAAAAAATAATAGCCAATTTCACATACGACGTGTGTACATATAAATATACATATAAATATATGTATACATATATATAAATATATATATTATATATATATATAAATATACATATAAATACTATTATAGTCCTAGTTAATTCCTAAAATCATTCATAGATCTTGCAGACTTTTTTGAAAGGCATACAGGGAAGGTCATTTAGACTGAGTTCTGGCTAAAGTTCAGGTAAAGTTATGGCTTACTACTAATTGAAATCATGGGTCTCTCCAGCCTCAGTTTTCACATTCGCAGAGTAGATCATAACAAGAACTTCTGTAATTCTTTTAATAGATGGGAGACTGGGGCTCAGAGAAGCCCAAGTTTTAAATTAGTAGTAAATTCAGAACTAGAATCTCCAACATGAAAAAGTATAATCCACTACTGTTTAGGTAGGAAGATTGTTAATAATCCCGGTATTTTGTCAAAATCACTGTGAGGGATATGGATGCCTGCAATTGTAACTTGTAGGCATGATGTATTTTTTTTTTTTTAAGATTTTATTTAATAATTTGACAGAGAGAGGGAGAGCACAAGCAAGGGGAGCAGCAGGCAGAGGGAGAGGGAGAAGCAGGCTCCCTGTTTAACAGAGAGTCCCATGTGGGGCTCAGTCCCAGAATCCTGGGATCATGACCTGAGCTGAAAGCAGACTCTTAACCGACTGAGCCACCCAGGGCCCCAGTCATGATGTATTTATATTTACTTTAAAGTTTACTTGTTAGTGTTATCAGTTACTGTCAGCACTACTGAAATCAAATGACTGTTTGAATTTAATGTTAAACTTTAGAAAGTTTCCCAAGTTTCTGTGTGTATACTAGCTATTAAATAAAAATAAAGGGCAATTCTAACCTTCAGGTCAACAGAAATTAATGATGGTTGAATATATATATTTAGCTCAGGCAATAGAAACCCATTTAAATACTGAAAGCATAGCTTCTAATATTTTGCTAAGTGGAATGAAGAAAGTAATTACAGATTAATCTAGGTAGATTAAGGGAGGAAAATAGTTCATATTAAATGCCACTGAATGCTATCACAAACAATAGGTTGAATAGATGATTTAATTTAACTTAGGAAATCAGTGTTGACTGACACAGGAAGACTTTCTAGAATGCATTGCAGATGACTTAGTAGTGATAAAGACTGTCATGTGAATTTCCGTCTTTACTGAGTACACAGCATTGTTAAGTAGTGTGTTGTGCACTGTTTCCAATCTGCTGTGACTGCCATCTGCACAAGCGAAATGAAAGAGAAGAGAGCATGGAGAGGAAATGGATCGTTAGTTAGTTGTAAGGAATCCATGTGAACGCTGGGTGCCACTAACGAAACACGGAGCAGTTAGTGGTTTTCCTTTGTGACCAGTACAACTAGCTGCCTGTAAACTGGAGGTGTGCAACATGTACACATCTCACAGTTTACCTTTTGGATGTCATGATATGTACCTATGGTTGAGACCGACTAGGAAATCTAGGGGCTGTAACTATGATTGTGCTATCCTTTTCTTATTCTTCTCTATCTTTGGTTATAATCTTTTTGCTGCTTTGTGTTTGGCACCAGTATTGAGGTCGATGTAATATTCCTAGCATGTTTACTGTGCCTAAATGGAATCTTTCTGGAAACAAATTATGCTATAAAAGTTTCTTGAGAACGACTAAAGTACTTCTGAAAAAAGTCAGTAAGACCTATAGATAGGAAAATTGCCTCAAAATCTTACAAATTGTAACCAACAGAGCATCATATGAGTGATGGAAAAGTTTTGTGTGGGTGAGAGCAACTGACTGTGTTTCTAACCTGTGTACCTTTGTCAGTGGATAAATCTCTTTATTTGAATCTGAGGTTTATAACTAATAGACAGTTCCTTTTATGTGCATATGGTTACCTTTTTGATGTAAACATGTGAGCCCTTATAAAACTGTGTTAACCATGAGTCATCTGGTACCTTCTTTGGAATTAACATACACTTATATAGATGACTAATAATACAAAGCCACCGTGGTTTCTGTGGCTTTTCCCACCATAGCTCCAGTTCTAAAACATTTAAAAGGAGACCCGCTCTCTCTTTTTAAAATTTTTTGGATGAAGAGTTGTCTTATCAGAAAACTGCAGTAACTTAAGCAGATCCATAACTGGGGGGAATTAATAACAGAAAGTTTTTGTTGACACCAGGAAGTAGATTAAATAGTGCAATTGTGGTAATGAGTACCATATATGATAAGCCTGAGCCACCTGGGTTTTATTAGGCTGCTTGATACTTTGATCACAATATTATTTCAAGGCTTGTCTATTTAAATTGCTAAGGTTTCTTGTCATCTTTGTGATTTAGACCATAATTTTTTTCACTGTGAAGAGATTTTTGTTTTTAAAGAAAGATTATGTCCAAGCCAAAATTCTAGGGAGGTGCAAGTTCAACAGCTAAATGAACCATAGAATTAGAAAACCTGTTAAATACAAAATTAAAAGCTTGAAAATAGAGCAGTTGAATATCAAGCTTGTCTGACCTTGCTTCTCTTTAGTTTTTTGTGTGGATCATAATTACACTTTTTTTTTTTTAAAGATTTTATTTATTTATTTGTTAGAGAGAGTGTGTGCACAAGCAGGGGGAGTGGCAGGCAGAGGAAGAGAGGGAAGCAGGCTGTCAGCTGAGCAAGGAACCTGATGCAGGCCGAACTCAGTCCCAGGATCCAGGGATCATGGAAGGCAGCAGAAGGCAGACGCTTAACCTACTGAGCCACCCAGGCCTCCCTATGCTTTTTATCATATGGTAGTGAAGTACTATAAGGATATTTGACACAATTGAATTAATTATTGTTAGATATAAATATGTGCATTTAAAATATGGGTTTTATGCTTTGAGAATATAGTACTGGTATCGGTTTTCTTTATGCTGTTATTAAGCGGTTTTGATGAACATTTTTGAGGATTCATGGAAAGATTTGAACTATATTACCCAAATGAATGAATTGTATACCAATCACAGAATTTATTTAATTTGTTTGATAAATTGTCTTTGTCTTTGAACTTGAAATTTTAAACTTTTTGTCTGGTGTAAATAAATGAAATTTTTAGTGATCAAAATCAATAGACTGTCCACTGTTTTTCTTTACTATATAGTCTTTCACAGGTGTTTAAGGGCATCGTTGTTATGTATTTAAGCAAATATTTTGGGTTGGGAAAATAAATACTCATTTTGACTAGTAAGGGAGGAGAACAGAGATAATTTAATAATTGAAGGTATCATTGTCCTTACCATAATATATAATAATCATTGTGAAGTATCATTTTGAAAAATCACATTTAAAATGCTTTGTATGTGTATCCATGTGCTCATTAATTTTTACTGTTTCGATTTTTGAGAACTCCTATAGCTGTTGTAATTTGGCCTGAAGTTTCCGTGTCCAGTGTAACTTTTAAGCCTAGTTACAGGCACTTAAAAATGTAATGGTTTTCTTTTAATATATCTTATTTGCCCTTGGCAGTGAAACAATGGCAATTAATAGCCTTTTCTCCTTCCTGATAAGACAAGGGAGAAAAGTATTAAAAATAGGAAACCATGTGAACTTGGGAAATTTCTTACTGGGAGTTTGTAACATTCTTATTATGGTAGATAGGGAAGTACTTGTAAATTTAGGGATATGTGACTCATTGATTCAGGAAAGATGAAATCATAAAAAGCAGAGAAGCACAGATTCAGGAACAAGCATGCAATACAGGCAGAGAAAAATGAGAAGATGGGTCAGTTAGAGCAAAAGCTTGGTTCGGGGGAATGGTCTGACAGGTAGGGTCAAATTATGGAAGGCTTTAAACACTTGAAAAAGAAGCATGGGCATGAAGCAGCTGTGAATCATTCTGGGTTCCCCAGCAGAGGTGTGGTAGTATAAAATCAGTATTTTGTGGCCAGAGGCAGGAAAACTAGGTGGATAAAGAGGGTTTGAATGAAGTGTAGGCATAGCAATAAGAATGAAAGAGTGAGTACTAAAGAGATGCAAGAAATGCCAAATGATTTGAGATCAAGGGTATACACACATTTTGAGGGTTTGACTTCCAATATCAAATAACTTTAATAACTGAAATATTCTAGAAGAATTAAATTTGTCATCCCTTTCCCTCTTGAATAGTTTGTGAAAAGCACCTATTCTGTGATGATGGTACATATTACACAGCAGATGGGTATAGTAAATGTAAGCTGTTGATAACCCGTAGGGGGATTCCTGCACTTACAATACCAGTATTATTAAAATACTAAATATTTTAAGATTTTTCAATTCATGGAGTTATTCAGTCCATTTTGAAAATACATACATTGTTTGGAATTGTTGATGTGGTATAGATGTGAAATGATATTCTTAGTTGTGTCTGTTTTTTTGTTTTGTTTTGTTTTTAAGATTTTATTCATTCATTTGATAGTCAAGTAGGCAGAGAGAGAGGGGAGGAGGCAGGCTCCGTGCTGAACAGAGAGTCTGATGCTGGGGTTTAACCCAGGCGCCCCTCTTAGTTGTGTCTTAATGTAACCCAACCAACATGAGTTTGCTCCTTGATGAGTCACAGGTAGAAACTATACCAGGGTAATTGTTGCACAAAGGAAACTACTTGTAGCAAATAAAGAGATCACAGGGAATAACTTCCAAAGCCATGACTTCTTGAACAAGGGAAATGGATTTTTTTTATTTAGGATTAGGATGAAGGTTTAGAGAGGGAAGCCTTGTCCCCTATGTAGAGGTGGATATACGGCTGTACATACACCTTAAAATGTGACTCTACATACATAGCTTGCTATGTAGATGAGGCTTGTGCTCCTCTTTGGGCAGAAATTTTAGTATTGTAATGAGGTAAAAGTAGTTGTCAGTTATTCTGGAGGTCTCTTCATGGTCCATCTGTGCATGAGTTCAGGTTATGCTCAGAGTGGTCTGAGTGGTTTGGGTTCGTGGTAGGTCTTGTTAGGGCAGTGGCTATCACTTGAAGGGTAATTTCGGTTTCCATTTGCCTGTTTTAAGAGATTAGCCAGAAAGAAGAGTTTAAGGAAAAATGTGGGACAGAGGTCAGTGTGGTAAAGCAGGTAAGCAGTAAAGGTCAGGTCTTGGGGTCTAGTGTAGTTGGTGACATTGAGAGGATTAATCTTTATTTATTATAAACATCCTAAGATCTAAAAATTGGAATAAAAGGAAATCTTCTTCACTCTTTGAATGGAATAGTCCATTCATGGGAAGGATTCTGTAGACAGTTATGTCCTTTCTTAGTGATAACTTTTGCAACTTACTGGATTAATTAATTTAACAGATATTGGGGCACCTGCATGGCTCAGTTGGTTTAGCCTCAAGTCTTGGATTGGCTCAGGTCATGATCTCAGGGGTTGTGGGATTGAGCCTCGTGTAGGGCTCCCTATTCAGCAGAGTCTGCTGGAGAGTCTCTCTCCCTCTCCCTTTGTACCCCCTTCCCCTGCACTCTTGTGTGCACGCTCTCTTCCTCAAATAAATAATCTTTTAAAAAAAATAACAGTTATTTACTGTGTGCTAGCTATCTCAGGAACTTAGCCAGATACTGAGGGATAACAAAATGAACAAGTAGTGGAGAAAGATGTTAGACAGTTAACCAAATTATCACAAGTTGCGTTAAGAACCTTGGGAGAAATAAGCAGATGCTTTAATGGGTGGTGCCCTACCTTAAGCAGGTCCCTTCAAAGAGTCTCTGACATGGAGGTATATTTGACTAAAGGGTAAGGTATATTCAGTTGAGTTGAAAGATAAGAAGAGGGAAGATAGGCTGGGTGAAGAGCCAGGAGTAGAAGAAAGCCAAGTGTAAAGGCCACCCCTGAGGTGGGAATGAGCTTAGGATTGTTTAGCAATTCTCAGAGAGCTAGTGTGTGTCTGAGTAAGTCTTGCTGAATGAGAAGCGAGGAACTATGGCATTAAGAGCCTTGTAGGAGTTTGGGTTTTATTAACTCAGCAGCAAGAGGCTGTTGAAGATTTTTAAGTATATGTAGTGATCTAATGGAATTGATGATTATCATGTTCTTTATAATTGTGTGACCTAATCAGGACTTTTTCTGTTACATTTGAAATATTTATGGAAACTCAGCTTGGTAATTGGATTCATTCGGGATAGTGTTTACTCCAAGAAAGTTTATCCATGACTGCTAGATAACCTTCATACACATAAAACATAAAGTTTGTCTCTAGTCTTTATTTTTTATTTTATTTTGGGAGCACTTGGGTGTCTCAGTCCATTAAGCATCTGCTTTCGGCCAGGTCATGATCCTGGGGTCCTGGGATCTAGCCCCCAAGTTGGGCTCCCTGCTCAGTAGGGGCAGCCTGCTTCCCTTTCTCCTGTCTATCTTCCCCTTGTTTATGTGCATGTGTGCATGCTCTCTCGCTCTTAAATGAATAAGTAAAAACTTTAAAAATTTTTCATTTTGGAATCATTTTAGGTATACTAAAAAGTTACAAAGATAATACAGACAGTTCCTCTGTAGCCCTCAACCAGGCTTCCCCTAATGTGATCATCTTACATTACCATGGTACATTAATCTAATTAAAAAATCAAGGTACATAAGGTACATTACTGTTAATGGAACTCCAGACTTTATCTATATTGCACCATTTTTTCCCATGAATGTCCTTTATTTTTCTGGGATCCAGTTCATAATCCCACACTGCATATAGTCATGTCCTGTTAGCACCCTCTGGTCTGTGATCATTTCTCAAGTCTTTCCTCATTTTTCATAATCTGAGTAGCTTTTGGATAAGTGTTCTCTAGAATGTCCCTCAGTTTGAGTTCGTTGATTTTTTTTATGGTTAGATGAGAGTTAAAGTTTTTGAGGGAAAACCTCACAGTGATGAAGTAGCCTTCTCATTACATTCTGTTAGAGGGTAGAATGGTGCCCTCATGACACCATTAGGGATGCTAACGTTGATCTTTTGGTAAGGTGGTGGTTGCTATCCTTTTTGAATTATACTATCTTAGGAATCATTATAACTTAGGGAACCCTTAAGACACAAATGTTTTGGTTGAAAAATCTCTCTTGGAGAAAAGTTTGAATAATTATCCTCCTTATACTGTATTCCTAATAGTTTAATATTTAAACAGCGTGGGTAAATGTTACGTTATGTGCCTTACTGTGTAACTTCTCACACAGATGAGGTGATACTTTTGCTTTTGCTTATATACTGTATACCGTCTTGGAGATACTGTTGGGCGTCTGACTTCATATAGGTGAGTTAGGATCCACCTCTGATGGAATCTGAATTAGATGTTGGAGAACATATTGAACAGCACTTCAATATCAGAAATATTTGATGACAGTAATTAACATTCCCATGTGTGATGCTACACAGTGTTATCGGCATAGTTTATTTCCACAACACAGTGCCTTTTTAAAAAAATTTTTATTTTTATTAACATATAATGTATTGTTTGCCCCAGAGGTACAGGTCTGTGAATCATCAGGCTTACACATTTCACAGCAGTCATCATAGCACATACTCTCCCCAATGTCCGTAACTCAACCACCTTATCCCTACCCCCTACCTCCTAGCAGCCCTCAGTTTGTTTTGTGAGATTAAGAGTCCTTACGGTTTGTCTCTCTCCCGATCTCATCTTGTTTCATTTTTTCTTTCTCTACCCCACAACCCCCTACCCTGCCTCTCAAATTCCTCATATCAGAGAGATCATATGATAATTGTCTTTCTCTGATTGACTTATTTCGCTCAGTATAATACCCTCTAGTTCCATCCACATTGTTGCAAATGGCAAGATTTCATTTCTTTTGATGGCTGACAGTGTTTTTTATACAAAGGAACACTTCCTCTAGCTTCCTTTAATATTAACATCTTATATAACTGTGATGCACTTTTCAAAACTAAAAATTTGGTATAAAACTGCAGATTTTTTGGGGTGCCTGGGTGGCTCAGGGGGTTAAAGCCTCTGCCTTCGGCTCAGGTCATGATCCCAGGGTCCTGGGATCGAGCCCCACATCGGGCTCTCTGCTCAACAGGGAGCCTGCTTCCTCCTCTCTCTGCTTGCCTCTGATCTCTGTCAAATAAATAAAAAATCTAAAAAACAAAACTGCAGATTTTATTTTATCTCTCTCCAGTTTTCCTACTTGTGTTTTCTGTTTTAGGATTCGACCAAAGATAACCATGAGCCTTTAGTTGTCATATCTTGTTAGTCTCCTCCATTTTATATCTTTCCTTGTTTTTCCTGACTTTGACATTTTTGAAAAGTACTCTTAGCCATTAGGCCTGTTGTCTGTCATTTTGAATTTGACATTTTCTCATGTTCAGATTAAGGTTATGGGTTTTGAGGAAGAATACAAGTGAAGTGACTTTCTTATCACTTTATTAGGGGCTACTTTAACTCAACATGGTGATAGTAACTTTGGTTACTTGGTTTAGATGGCACCCACCAGGTTTCTCTGCTGAATAGTGACTGTTTTCCTAGAAGTGAGTCATAAGTCCTGCCCATTCTCAAGAAGCGGGGAGCTACATTCCAGTTCCCGGTGGGAGGAGTGTCGGAGAATTTCTGAAGTATGTAAAAAAACACCTCAGTAGTTAATAAATATTATGAGGACTATTGGGCTATATCTTAATTATCTTTTCAGTTATAATTCACTTTTTCTGGCTTGGATGCTCATCAGGTTGTTTCCTTTGAATGTAGCATAGTGGCATGTGGTAAATAGTAAGATATTTATTGAATGGCTAGAACTGAAACCTGAGTTTGTGAATTTTTTACAAAGCTTAATTAGTTAAGCTTGGCCCTCTAATAGTGAGTGGAGCAGTTTAAGAGTGTTTGAATGATATGATAAATTTGTTTTAGTTTCCTTTGTTTTAGTTTTGTTTGTGATTAGGGAATGTATTCTTTCCTAATTTTAACATATTTAGAAAAAAAGTATTTTTTCTTGATAGCTTTGAAGGAATACTGATGAAAGCAATTTAACAAAATACATTTAGACCAGAAGTCTTATTTTATGATTAAAGTACCAGTTGAATGTTTCGAGCATACCCTATGTTTAGAAGGGTGGACTTAACTTGGGAAAGTGTATAATTTCTAAGTAAATTAGCAGTGATAGAAAAATCCCTTACCATTTCTCAAAAAAGGTGTTGAAAAATACCAATGTTATGTTTAACCTAGCTTTTGCATTAAAAATGGACTCTGAGCCCCAAGCATGCTAAATTTAACTTACATATTGGATGGCAGTTTTACTAATGGATGCCTTTCTGAGTTCCTTTGAAACTCTCTTAGATCTTTTTTTTCATGTTTTTTAAAAGAATGTTGTTTGATCCACTAGAAAGGAACAGTCAGCCGTGCTTGCATTTGACCATTGGTGTTTTTGCTAAACAGTAGCTAAGAAATGAAGAGGTTTCTTCATGAAGAAGTTGAAGGCTTTAGGAGATTGATAATTGACTTTAATCTTCTGTTTCAGCTGCTGTGACCACCACCCTACAAGGGTATTCTCACCTGCTTTTTTCTCTAGGCAGCTCAGCTTGCTCCAGGGCCAGATTATCAGTGGCTACTTAAGATTGTTAAAATACTATCTCCCACTTCATTATTTCCATTTTAAAAAATCCTACATTGTCATTTGTGATCGATCTTCAGGGCCTTTATCTTTAAAAGAGAATAATCAGAGGCGTACCTGGGTGGCACAGTTGGTTAAGCATTCAACTCTTGGTTTCATCTTGGGTCCTGATCTCAGGGTTGTAAGATCTTACCCCTCGGGGGCTCCACACTCAGTGGGGAGTCTGCTTGAGCCTCTCCCTCTCTTTCTACACCTCATCCCAAAAATAAATTAAAATCTTTAAAAATCCATCCTTCCCTCCTTTCCTCCCTCTCTCTTCCTCCCTCCTTTCCTTTCCTTCCATCCTTCCTTAAAGATTTTATTTGAGAGAGAGAGCGCGAGCGAGAGAGAGCGAGCATAAGTATGGGAGAAGGAGAAGCAGGATCCCCGCAGAGCAGGGAGCCCAAAGCAGGATCTCAGAACCCTAGGATCATGACCTGAGCCAAAGGCAGATGCTTAACTGACTGAGCCACCCAGGTGCCCCTAAAATATATATGTATTTTTAAAAGAGAATAATCAGAGTGCATGTGTGTTCATTTAAATTAGCAGTTTTGGTGAAATTTAAGGAAAAAAATTTATGGAGTTTAGAGACTTCAAATGTCCAATGTTACTGATGACAAAAATTATTGGGAAGTAGAACTGTGAAATGGGTGGAAATGGAAATAAACATCATCAAATAAATACTAATTTTTGTAATTTCTAAGTCGACACAGTTGGGTGACTTAGGAATGGTGGACCTATATAACTCATTTACAACATATAACTCATTTATATAACATAAATGTGTGTATGTAAAATATATATCTAAATTCTTAACAGCCACTCTTCTGTTACTGATACAAAAAATGTCTTGCATCTCTCAGTGGAAATTATTGAACAATGAAATTTAAGGGTAGGCAACATTGAAGAGGTAGGAATTGACATGAGAGATTAGGATTTCTCAAAATAGGGGGGTCAGGGAAGAGACTGGTAGTGGGGGAGACATTTAGAAATAAAGGCTGTTGGGTGACTGAAGGCACTAAGAGATGCCTTAAGAGATGCCTAATAGTCTTTTAGTTTCAGTTTACTCATTTGTAAAATGAAGACAATTGACTTACAATATACTGTCTGTTACAATATAGTGTCTTAGTTGTGACCATTTTGTTAAACAGTTTGGCATTTTTAACATTGACAGTGAGCAACTATGAAAGCTTTTTGTGAGTAGTTTGATAATGTTCAGTTCTATTTTTAGAAAAAATGTTAGAGGAAGACCAATGGAGTATTGGTAATGAGAATGAAGAGAAGGGGTAGATAAGAGACATTTGATGTCTTCGGAGTAAAGGGGTGGTTCGCATAAGTGAGTGACAGCTAACTTACAGGCTAGGCTATGAGCATCTGGAAATTGTGGCTTAAACTCCTTTCGAATGACATGTGTATGGTTTATTTCTTTAAATAATCAGCTTTTGTCACATTTATTTTATATCAGGTTGATCAGTTTATTAAAGCTGTAGTAAAAACTAGGGTCGCCTGGGTAGCTCAGTCAGTTAAGTGCCTGACTCTTGATTCCCACTCAGGTCATGATCTTGGGGTCCTTAAATTGAGTCCCCTGTCAGGCTCTGTGCTGAATGTGGAGCCCGCTTGAGATTTTCTCTCTCCTCCTCTCCCCTACCACTTCTCCCCATATTGTCTCTCACTCTTTCAAAAAAAAAAAAAAATGGATAAAGCTATGGTAAAAATAGCTGCTGTTAGAATTACTTGTTAAGTGAAATCAGAGCTACCCGATGGCCATGGTTGTGGCCATCTGGTGTAGTGGTCAAGGCAGTGGCTCTGATGTTAAACAGACTTCACTGTATTTGAATCTGATCTGATTTGTGAGTGTGATAACACCATTTACCATTCAGGGTTGTTCTGGAGATTAAGTGAAAATGCATGTAAAACGGTAAGGTGCAGTGCCTGACTCATGGTAAACACTCAGTGAGCAGTAGATGTTATTTTTCACAATTTTGGGTACATTTGGGGTACGATTTTGGGTTCATTGTGTGCCTGGAGCCATATGAAATATACAGGATCTGCCTTCCACCATAGCATAATTTAATTTAATCAGTTGAGATTGTGCTTATCAGATTTCAAGATCAAGCCTTATTGAGTAGACTAATTTGCATTGTATAATACAAAGTAATCAGGGCAAGTTGAAATTTAGATTTTTAAACAGTATGCTATTTAATAGGAACAAATAAAGGTTTAGGCCTTGAGGCAAGAAACATAAACCATTACGAATTCAGTGTGAGGAGGACAGACTTAGCTAGAGGTTTCTGGTAAAGGGGGCAAAAAAATAAGTTTGTAATATAATGCAGTCGGAACCTCACTCTTTGTAGTGGTTTTAAGGAACCTCCTTATAATGCCAGTTTAATTCACAAGCTCACTGGTGGAGTGGTCATCCTTATAATGTCAGTTTAATTTGCAAGCTTACTGGTGAAGTGAACTCCAGTTTGTTCCCAATGTGTAGGCACTTACTAGTACTCGAACAGAAGAGGAAAGGGAGCAAATCTGTCAGCATTGGTGAAGATGGGTGAAGGCAACAACAGGTCTTCAGTATCCCTTTTATTTTTATTTTTATTTTTTGGAAAGGGGTGTCCATGCATTTTTGAAAATTAAACTTTTCTAAAAACTTAAAAATCTGTCATTTTTAAAAACTTTAATGCAGGCCCAGTATTTCCCGTGAGGGGGATCTGCAGCCTGTTGGAAAAGCCCCAGTGAGACTACCACTTCTGTGCCCTTATTGCACGAATGTGTTATAATATGGGGAGGGTTGGTGTCCTGGGCTTTTTTGTTTGACCTCAGGTACTGCCTTAACTATGTTTGTTTTCCTTTTTTTCCTTTTACACAATTTCTGTTCATGGCATCGGGGCAGCTCAGTTGTTAGGCATCTGCCTTTGGCTCAGGTCATGAACCCAGGGTCCTGGGACCGAGCCCCACATTGGGCTCCTTGGTTGGAGGGGAGCCTACTTCTCCCTCTCCCACTGCCCCTGCTTGTGTTCCTCTCTCATTGTATCTTTCTCTGTCAAATAAATAAATAAAAATCTTGAAAAAAAATTTCTGGTCTCTGTGCTTTTCATTCTGTTCTTAGAGGTAGGCTGTTCTTCCTGTACATTTTGTAGTCAGATTTACACATCATCAATTTTACCCTCACAAATTACTTTGGTAATGATACAAGGATTAAATACAATACATCACAAGGTAATGATACAAG
Organism: Mustela putorius furo; assembly: GCF_011764305.1. NCBI lineage: Eukaryota > Metazoa > Chordata > Mammalia > Carnivora > Mustelidae > Mustela > Mustela putorius. Next base: position 19,221,342 of record NW_025421322.1, on the reverse strand, counting down.
GATTAAATATATAAGTATATAATAGAGATTCAGTATCATGCTAACAACAACACGAACAACAACAATAAACTGAATTGTAAATATTCTGAAGCCCTAGTTTTGGAATCTATATTTTAGGTGGCAGTAACAGATTATTTCAGAAACAATTTCTGTAGTGCCTTGGAATCTGATCCTTGTTATAGTTATGAAATTTGCTTATCTTCTGTCAATCGCTATTCGCTATTCCTAATTATGAATTATAGTAGAGCTAGGAGATTTTTGCATAATGTCAGCAAGAACCATTTATGAGTATTTGGCCCGGGGGGGGCGGGGGTAGGGGGGTATTTAGAAACTTTGTAAGCATCCTGTTTAAAAACTTGATTTAATCATGCGCCTATAGCTATATATATTCATGATTTCCTTTATTTAATGGGTTATATTATAGGTTACTATTTGTTTTGATGTTCATTTTATTCCCAGTCTGATCAGTAGGATCCCATTCAAGGTAGCTGTGACCTTTGCAATGTCCTCATCAATTATTTGAGCATCATTTCCTTGCTCTCTGACATAACATGATATTCCATACTCATTTTATACTTTTCTGTCACAGTTCTACATTCAGTCACTTCTCAGGAGCCCTTACCGTCCTTGAGAAGAATGGTATTTACAAGATGAGAACTGGGCACTGAGTGTGTTCATTGCTGTTGAGTATCACTTTTTCTGGGTCTTTTAAACTGACAGAGTTAGGGAATGTTTGTATTTAAGGTGTTGGCCTAAATGGGGTGTCTCTTGATTGAATGAGGGCCCTCAAACGTGGGGCAGCGACCTGGTGGAAGCTGGTGGCACTGGTGGTGAAAGAATTCATCCAAGGCAGAACAAAGGAGATAGAAGTTTATTGAATACAACACAGGGAAGCAGTGGGTAGGTCAGCAAAGCAGAGACTGCCTGTGGGAAGGTGGTAGGGGTTGGGAGGTTTGTAGTTAAAGGGAGAAGGAAAGGAGGTGTGGGAACATACGGAATTGTCCTTTTTTGGTACATGTGTCGCGGTGTAAGTAACCCATTGATCAGCTAGGGCTTATGGGTATTTTCAGGCGGGTTGTATATGAGCCTCCTTGTATTCAGCCAGAGGATAGGGAGTCACTGTGAGAGTAACACACTGTGAGAGTTAAGTGTAAAGACTTAACTCGGGTTTCCATCACTGAATTTGGTTCCCTTTAAAGTGGCCTCTACACCATCCGTGGATTGCCTTACCTTCCTTACCCTGCTCAGGTGCTGACTTTTCAGCTGACTTTTTCATCGGTCTTCCACCTCCTACCATCCTCACTTTCCTGAGTCTCTGACTCCCCATGCTGGCCATCCTTTCGTGGGGCTGCCTCTCTTACCCTGTTTTAGGTTTGGACACCTACCTCACCTGCTTGGGCTGTAACACTGTGCTTTGGGCCATTGTACAACTGTCTGTCCCCCAAGGTGTGGACTTTTTCTTTAGAAAAAACGTACCGTGCATATTAAGCACAAGAATTTGTGAGTTGATCCTAGTTTTTAAGGTCTGCATTAGATGGGATTTTCTTATTCTTGTTTAAAGATGGTCTGGGCATGATCATGGGATGAATAAAGGAAGTATGGAGAGAAACTTATTTTTTCATTCCCTGTTACTATGTTGGAATACACCTCCATGAATTAATTTGAGCTCATGCTTCCTTTGAATGATTAAGGCTATCTGCATCACATTGTATCTCTAGCTCATCTGAACATAATTTAGTTTTAGAAAAACTTATAGGGAAAGGCAACAGAGGTAACTTCTCAAGAATAATTTACATATAGGCCAAAGATTTCAGTGTAATAAGAACAAAACAAAAAAGAAAATCATGAAAGAACTGAAGAAAATAATAGTGAGTTTATATAATATGCAGTCTCAGATTAGTCTCAGTCTCAGTGTAAGACACAGAACCCAGAAGGCATAAAATACATAGCTGATAATTAAAAAATAATAATTAAAACATCTGCATGGCAAAGTGAAAGAACAATTTATAGTTCAGCTCTGACAAAAAGCTGATTTCTTAATTATGTATAAATCACTTTTATAAATCAGATGGGGGGAAAAGAAAACAAGTAGACCACTGGAAACAGTGGGCCAAAGATGATTCAGACAGTTCACAGGAAAAGATCTGCAAATAGGTCAACCTTATTCATGATATAAGAGATGCAATTTTAAAATTAGAACAAAATTTGTCACCCTTTAGAATTGCAAAGATTAGAAAGTTTTGTAGTGCACTGAATTTGACAAACACTTTCTGGAAAACAGGGCTACTCTTAGATTGCTGATGGGGGCTTAAGTTGGTACCAAGTATATGAAGTTTTGCAATAAAGTTCTTCCTCTTTCCAAAAGTAGAGTGTTTCTATGAAACCCTTTTTAAGCAGAAATGATATGATATGGAAAAAGTAATTACCATTAATTTATATGGAGAAATTTTTTGAGTGTTCCCAGACCCAAAAACTAGTCTCTTAGGCTGTTTTGATACTTTAGGACACATCTTTTTTAATGGATGCACAAAGTTAAGATAAAGCACAGATGCTCACAGACACAGTTCAGTTCAGAGCTATGGCGGCTTGATGCTGGGATGCTGAATGTAGGTCTTGGGGAAGGAGCTTGGAGATGTCACTCTCACTGCTTGAGGTACTGGTTGCAAAACAACTATTGAGCAGTTTTTACTTTTTGCCTGTTTTTGGTATAAGTGAAAATTTTGTTTGTATTTCTTTTAGTAGGTGTTTTGTAAAAGCGCAGTGGTGATCTTTTGAGAACATGAACTTTTGAGAAGTAGGGGGATACCAGTGTCAAAAATGGAAATATTTGGGGGCGCCTGGGTGGCTCAGTGGGTTAAGCCTCTGCCATCGGCTCAGGTCATGATCCCAGGGTCCTGGGCTCAAGCCCTGCATCAGGCTCTCTGCTCAGCAGGGAGCCTGCTTCCTCCTCTCTCTCTGTGCCTGCCTCTCTGCCTACTTGTGATCTCTGTGTCAAATAAATAAGTAAAATTTTAAAAAAATGGAAATATTTGTTCACAGTTCTTTATCTTGAAATTTCCCTTAAAGGAACTTGGTTTACATATTTTCTTATACATATGTGAAGTGATGTACATACAAGAATATTTATTATAAGAATGTATAATATCAGAAGATTGAAAAAACTTTAATGTCCACCAGTAGGAGAATGATTAAAATATTTTATATCCATTCACTGGGATGCTACACATCTGTACAGTAATATAAAAAACTTTATGAACAGGTGTGGAAAGTCTCTGAGACATATTTTTAAGGAAATAGTTTTAGGGGGGCTCTCTTTGGTATGCTATCATTTGTATTGAAAATACATCAATTTTTGTATCCTTATAGGTAATAGGCTTGTATAAATATAAATTGCCTCTTAAAGGATAGATATACTAGAAAGAGGGTTAAGTCTGAATGAGGGGCATAGGAGTGTGAGGAGAATCTACTTTAAATTTTGCACCTACTGAATTTTGAAACATGGACATGTTAACTTGGAGGAATTCCTTTTTTTTTTTTTTAAGATTTTTATTTATTTATTTGACAGACAGAGATCACAAGTAGGCAGAGAAGCAGGCAGAGAGGGAGGAGGAAGCAGGCTCCCTGCTGAGCAGAGAGCCTGATGCAGGGCTTGAGCCCAGGACCCTGGGATCATGACCTGAGCCGAAGGCAGAGGCTTTAACCCACTGAGCCACCAAGGTGCCCTTCTTGGGGCAATTCTTATTGAATTAATTTAAGTAGGCAAAGAATTTTATGTTGACCTACTCTGATGTTGATGGATCAAGCTGTTTCCTTGGTTACTGCTTAGTGTCTATCTTAAGCATGAATGATTTTCCATTTGTTGGTTGAAACTGTATTTTTTGAGTGTGTGTCTTGGGAGGAGAGATTTAATAGATAAAACAAATTTTATGTAAGAAAATATAAATTTCTATTTAAACTGCACTGCAGTGGACTCTTGACATTCACAGATTTGTAATTCTTCTGTCCTGAGTTCAAAGTGATTTAGTGGATTGTCCTAGCAGGCTGCCCAGTTTCCTATTCAACATCCACTTACCAATGCAGCAGTGTGATCCTCTGTTCATTATCATGTCGTGGGTAATGCCATTTGAAAAGCATTACAACTTTATTTATTTCTGGGAAAATGGTCCTGAAAATAGCCACCCCTTACTTGTAGGGAGGCTGTTCTGTTAAGCTATCACTTATCACTAAAATTCATTGATATAACTGATGCTAATATACTTATAAGATTATTAAAAATATACTTTTCCACAAATTGAACATTCAGTATATTTTTGGATATACTTTACTTCTATTTGGTAATGTAACAACGAAATTTGTCAGGAGACATAACGTTTTTGTTTAATTGCATGCTTTTCTAGACATGAACTTTGGATATTTAAAGATAACGGGCCTTAAAAAATCTTTTTTACAAAGTTAGTTACTTTGGCAAATAAATTAATTTCACCTTATTCCCAAGTAGAAACAGGTACGCAGGAATTGACATGAAGATAAAATTAATTTAAGCTTTATGCCAGGTAGAAGAACTTGGGATTTATTAAGAAGACACAGTGGATTATAGAATTCAAATTGAAGACTTGCTATTTTCTTAGTGTCTCTTAAATTTGATATTGAACTATTTTTAATACTTTACCTTGGAGAACATACTCTTTAAGCATATTATTGTGAACAGTATTTCTAAACAGATGTCATAGTATAAAATGAAAATGCAGTGAGAGTGTCAGGGGAAGGGTTTCTTTTTTGATGGACAAGAATATTATTTTTTCTGGAATGCTTAATTGTGCTTGTGGAACCCTGGTTTAATTCTTACTGTTGTAGCAGAACATTCTCTAAATGTTTTGACTAAGTTCCAGTTAGGTTAGATTGAAAACTATATTTACTTTTAGTCAAAGGTAATAAGCTAGGGGGTCTTTTCTATGAACTAATGGATGTAGCTGGTCTTTATAGCTGTACTGATGCCCCCCCCATACTTATACATACATACATATATAATATTATATATAATATATAAGCATTTTATATAAAATAATTTATTATAACATATATAGAGTCATGTATTATAGCATATATATATATTTTTTTCAAGGTCCCAATAAACGTAGTTTGTATTTTTGTAAGTCTCATGGTCTTCTAAAATGTACTGAGAATTTGCCATTAAGAGGAATTTTGGGAGGGCACCTGGGTGGCTCAGTGGGTTAAAGCCTCTGCCTTCGGCTCAGGTCATGATCCCAGGGTCCTGGGTCGAGCCCCACATCGGCTCTCTGCTCAGCGGGGAGCCTGCTTCCCTTCCTCTCTCTCTCTGCCTGCCTCTCTGCCTACTTGTGATCTCTGTCAAATAAATAAGTAAAATCTTAAAAAAAAAAAAAAAAGAAAATGTACACAGAAAATCAGTAGGATAGGTAAGACTAGAACAATTCTGTTAACCAGATGGTGCTATGTAGACACAATGGAATATTACTCAGCCATGTAGGTGAATGAGCTTTTGGCATTTGCAATAACATGGATGAATCTGTGGAGAGTAATGGTAAGTGAAATAAGGCAGTCAGAGAAAGACAACACGTGATCTCATTCATGTGGAATTTAAGAAAAAGAAATGAAGAAAAAGAGATATAAACCAAAAACCAGACCCTTAATTATAAGGACTGATTGTTACCAGAGGGAAAGTGGGTCAGGGAGATGGGTGAAATAGGTCAAGGAATTAAGAGTACACTTACTTAATGAACACTGAGTAATGTATAGATTTTTTGAATCACTATATTGTACACCTGAAATAATATAACACTGTATGTTAATTATACTGGATTTAAAATAAAAGCAAAATAAAAAGTTATTGTGTCTAATCTATCAAACCTTAAAATTGAAAATAGAAACTTTTACACCCCTTCGCCCCCATTTTTAATTATTGGCATTTTTAATTATTTGATTATTGGCATTTTTTGTAGGATTCATTTTTAAAAAGTTGATGTTTTTAGTAGGTAGAGCTTATTGGTAGTGGTGTTTTGAGGCAAAATTCGAACAGTTGAAGAATATAATATGGTATGCAGGAAATACAGATTTAGTAATGTTGAGCACCAAAAAAGTACATGTGAGAACACATATATTTTAAGTGTCTTCAGAGATTTTTAAGTACATCTTCCCTCTACTGAAAGCCCAGGCTTGTAGAGAATGGGGAGTGGGTCAGAACTAAAAGGTGGCATTTTGGTGTTGAACTGGAGTCCATATTAGCAGCATTTCATTAAATATATTTGTGTGTGTGTGTGTGTGTGTGTGTGTGTATCATAGATAAACTGTGCAAATGGGTTGTTATTTATAAATGGAAAATGAAAGTTGTTCTTACATTTCCTAATTTAATTTAACCAAATGTTTGATCTCATTGTGACTGGCCATCTAGGACTATTACTCCTTGAAGTAAGAATGCTGGGAAACAACAGTTTACCTGAATAATAAGCATTAGGGTTGAATATATGCTCTGAGACACAACATTATCACTAATTTTGATCAAAATTACTATGGACTTAGCTATGATACATATTTATATTGCTCATATTTTATTTGCTTCACAGAGCCTTTAATATATGGAGAATAATGGGTTTTGTATGCACTTGCTTAATGTAGCAAGTATCCTTAAAATATTTTGTATCTATGTTTTCACTTTTATTTAAGGTGAATGCAGAGAGCAGAACTAATCTTCGAGTATTTGCTTATCTAATTATATTAGACATTTTTATTCTGTACACTGAAAATTTGAAGAAAAATAGGTTATAATTAAATCCCAGTGTAAATCAGTCCAGGTATGGTAGTTAGGATGAGAGTAATGTTTCAGCAATCTGGAAGAGTTAATAAATGTAGTACTCCCTTTCCTAGGCTTATTAAATGTCTGCTATAGCAACCTTCAGTAAGTTTCCTCAGCTCAGGATTTCTTTTCAAACTTCTTGTTTTTTCTTTTTTTTTGTCCCCTGGTATATTTCCAGTAAGTGCTGTTATTAGTGAGGTTGGGGGATAAAGGAAGAGAGGAGCTGTGTTTCCTTTTGATTGTTTAATTTTGAAATTTATGGTCATTTAAAAATATAATTTGAGTTACTCACCATGTGTATTATGACTTTGAAACAGAGGAGGCTAGAAAAACTGTTTTCATCTGTATTAATGAATTTTACACCTTATTGTTGCTTTTTTTAAGAGCGGTAGAGAGAGTGAGTGAGAGAGGGTGGGGAGGGGCAGAGGGTGGGAGAGAGAATCTTAAGCAGACTCCACGCCCAGCATGAAGCCCATGCAGGTCTCAATCCCACAACCCTGAGATCATGACCGGAGCCACCCAGGACCCTTTCACAACTATTTGGGGGTATGATTCCTGTATCATACAATTCCTCCATTTTAAGTGTACAATTCATTGTTTATAGTATATCCGCAGATAAGTGCAGCATCACAGCAGTCAATTTTAGAACATTTTCATTACCTTACAAGGAAATCTTGTACCATTAGCTATCATCTCCTTGGTCCCCTACCCTCTACCTCTAGCCTTAAGTAACCACTGCTCTACTTTCTGTTTCTATATATGCCCCTGTTTTGTACATTTCATATGAATAGAATTATATATTGTGTGGTCTTTGTGATTGACCTCTTCCACTTAGCATGTTTTTAAGATTCATCTCTGTTGTAGCATGTGTTAGTACTTCTTCTTTTTTTTTTTTTTTTTTGGTATACATATTTTTAAATTGTAAAGTATACATATAACAAACTTATCATTTAAATAGTTTTTTTTTCATTTAAATAATTTTTAAATGTGCAGTTAAGTGGCATTGATTATGGTCACTATCGTTACTCCAAACAGACTCTGTGCCTATTTAGCAATAATTTCTCATTCCTTTTCCCTGTAACCTTTGATAACTTTTAATCTGCTTTCTGTTTGTGTGAATTTGATTTTTCTAGCTACCTTCTATAAGTAGATTCACACAGTATTTGTCCATTTGTGTCTGTCTTATTTCCTTCAGCATTTTGTCATGTTCATTCATATAGTAGCATTTATCAGAACCTCTTTGTTGTGGCTGAGTAATAGTCCATATTTTGTTTATGTATTTTTTGTTTATGTATTAGTGGTTGGCCATTGGGCTATAATGCTGTTGTAAGCATTTGCATACAGGTTTCTGTGTGGACATTACATTGTAATTTCTCTTAGGTATATACTTTGGAGGGAATTGCTGGGTTGTATGGTAACTATGTCTAATCAATTAAGGAAGTACCAGACATTTCTAAAGTGATTGAACCATTTGCACATTGTTTTGAAAATCAAGGTACTCATTAATTTTGAGCTTTTTGCCTCATTTAAAAAAAAAAATCACTACTTCCCATATTCCATTTAAAAGCGTGCTTATTGCATAATATATTTACAGGAGAGGTACATAAAACAAACGTGATTTGATGAATAATTATAAAGCCATCATCCACATAACCACTACTTTGGTCAATAAATAGAACATGGATTGCACACTGAATCTCCCTTAGTGTTAGTGCCTGATCACATCTTCCTTGTGTTTCTGTCTGGAAGCAGCTAGTTTTCTGACATATCTGGACTTCATCTTTTCTAGTTTTGCCAGCTCTGTATCTATTATGAATTGAGTTTTGTTTGATTTTGCACTTTATAAATGTAATGATAGTATATATTTTCTTTTATTCAGCATTATATTTGTGAGTTTCATCCTCTGCAGTTGATTCATTTTCCACTGCTGCATTCTGTTGTGTGAATAGATCCCATTTTATGCATTTGTTCTTTCCTCACTGGGCATTTGAATTGTTTCCAGTTTTTATGTGAAATTTCTACATTTTTAAAAACACTGCACATATCAAGACATTTTGTGTGCTAAAGTTGACCAATTACAACCCTTATTTAAAGTATGAATACCAGAGAGATTAGACACCATTCTGTGTTTAGAGCTAGTACTTGAGCATACTCAGAAGAAGGCATTTCACTACTGTCTAATATGTTTACAGTGAGTTTGACAGTAGTTGTTTGTTACAAAACTTTTGGAAGTTTTCGATTGTTACTCAAATATTTTAGTTTTCCCCAATAATGTGAATATCATAGATAAAAGTGAGGGAAATAAAGAGTTAAATTGGACTAAATATGGTATTTATTTTTTTATTTCTATGGACTGAATATTTTGTTATTATATATTTATATATTTATATATATTTTGTTATCTTGCATTTAAGCTTTGGTCAGAATGTGTCTCTTGACCTTTTGAAGTACATTAACTATCCTTAACTTGTATTATAAGTATATACAGGTAAGTGTCTTGGGCATTGTAGGTTTCTTATGTGAATGAATGATTGTTTTTGTGACCAAGTTTCTATTATTAATAACTTTAAAAGGAATCATGAAGTATATACATAATTTAGCAACCCTCATTAATAGAGGTTTTTAAAATTTAGGTGGTTTTCAGTAGATTTGAAAATTATTCCAGAAAGGAAAGCAGCCATGGGAAAAACAGTTTGGAAACGGTGCAGTTTTAAAAACCTATAAAAATGCTCCAGATTAAACAAAGGTCTCTTGGCCCTTCTAACTTAAAAAAAATTAAAGCCAAGTAGAAAACACTTCATAAAGTCTTTCAGATGGCTGCATTAATTTTTCTTGAATTCCTACACCTATTTCTTTAGATGATATAGTAACAAAATAATGTAATTATAAATTGTAGCAGCCATTTGTTTGAGAACTTGCTGGTTGCATTGTTGATTTGTGGATTTTATGGTACCAGTTTGTGATTTGCGTCTCTTGCTGGGGCTCCAAGGATGGGGCAAGCAGGCTGTGGATTTCTGGTCCTCTTCTTGAATGTCAACTTTGTTGATTCTTATGGATTAAAATTGTTTTGAGATGATCTATTAATATGTATACAACCTAAAGTGCTTTTTGGAATTTTGATATTTTCTTGATGGCAAACTTACTTACGCATGAGCCCCCTTTAAAGGTATCAAGTAAAGTTGTTGAGCATAGGGGCACCTGGGTGGCTCAGTGGGTTAAAGCCTCTGCCTTCGGCTCAGGTCATGATCCTAGGGTCCTGGGATTGAGCCCCGCATCGGGCTGTCTGCTCCTCGGAGAGCCTGCTTCCTCCTCTCTCTCTTTCTGCCTGCCTCTCTGCCTACTTGTGATCTCTGTCTGTCAAATAAATAAAAATCTTTAAAAAAAAAAAAAAAAAAAAAAGTTGTTGAGCATATTCCATTTCTCGTGTTAACTGCTCAGACTGTCCACATACCTGACTTCAGGCCTTTCTTATCATCTCTGGCCTGAATACTACCGTAGCCCCTTAATAGATTTCCCTGCCCAAGTCTTTCCCTTTTTAATCCATCTTCCACTCCAAAATGATGTCCTAAAACAGAAGTCTGACAGTCATTCCCTCTCTTTTCCCTTAAAACCCTTCTCTGGCACCTCTTGCCTACACAGTAAAAGGCCAATTCTCCCTGGTCTGTGGCCCTTTGAGATTTGGCTCTGGCCTATGTTTCTGCCCTATTTCTTGTTTTTTCTCCTGCGCCCATGATGGAGTATGAAATTGTTCATAGATTTCCCTGAAAATTCTGTCTTTCACACTTCTCTGCCTTTGCATAGTGGTTTTCTCAGGCCAGAATACTGCTCTCACTTTTTCTGCCTGGCAAGCTCTTCCCAGCCTTCAGAAACTTGCATAGGTTTTGAAACTCTGTGAAGTCTTTTCTGTTGCTCCTGTTCCCATAGTCCCGTATGCGTTAATTCTGCACCCTATGTATCTATTGAATTTATCACAGGGTATTGTTAATATGACTTTCTTACCTACTGTGAACTGCTTGAAGGCAAGAACTGTCTGGCTGTCAGCTTTTCCCATGAAACCTAGAAATAGAGATGAATTCTCAGGAAATGCTGTGGAAGTCATCTGGAATTGGGAGTTGGAATTCACTTTGTAATGATTTTGATTATCTTTTCACATTCTCCTGCTTTTAATGTAAAATGGATGATTTGAGCCCGTTTGGTCACTCATTTTTTATTTTCCAGGATATGTAGACTGTGGTAGTCTCTCTGGTTAGTAGGTAGTCAGGATACTCAGTGAATCATCACACGTAAACAATATTCACTCCACAGGGCTTATCATTGACTTCAGACTTGGTGTAAAATCAATTCCTGATATGCTAAATGTCTTATATTTTAAGTAATTTGATTTTAATCTAGAATATGGAACCCAAAATAAGTTTTGTAAATGACATTTGTAATCTATCCCCTAAGGCTTTTGTGATTGGTTCTTTAGTCCAGTAGTTAAGCAGCAGAAATGGGAAGTTAAGTATTCATTCTCTTCATTGATAACTTCCTGTGTTTAATAGTAGGATTAGTCTGTAATTGTGTTCTCTTTTCTACTGTCAGTAAAGTTTATTGTATTAAAATATTGGGCAAAATGCAGTGTCTCTTTCATGAGTACTAATGGAAGGAGCTGATAGTGTGAGGTGATGGAAACATTTTATTTCTAAACACTTTTCAGTTTGCAGTTGATTTCTGTTACTCTAGGGGACTGATCCTTCACAGCTGTTAGAAAATCTAAGTGGGTTCCTCTCCTGCTGTGCAGATCTTTCCTTGTTTGGGAACCTTTGATGGCACAGTAGGGGCTTTTAAAAGTGTCACAAATGTAAGGCAATTTATACTGCAGTAAGCGTAGAATTTTGTTGTTGCTGTTTATGGCAGAAAATTGAAAGTTAAAAGTAAATGGAGGAGAAAGGCTGTTGAGCATGGTGTGCTTATGAAAGCAGCCTTTTTTTGAGTTAATAATGCCATCCCTTCTGATTATCTGGACTTGTTGGTTTTCCTTTCCTGTTTCTTCTACTCCAGATTCTCTTACTGGTGAATTGAAAATAAAAGCAGAATAGATTGATGACTCACAGACAAGAAATAGCATACATCCTGTCTTGATTAATGCCTAGGTTAATGTACTTGGGGAGGGATGTAATCAGCAGTCACGTGGTAGACTGGAGTCTATTAAATAGGTATGTGTTTTGAGCTGAAGTGTGTACTTATTACAGAAATATTTCTCCGAGTGCTCTGTGAGGAGGCCTAGTTGTTAGCACATTGCTGAGAAAAAGAAAGTACTCTGTGGCTGAAGAAGGTTCTTTAATACCTTTTTATTCTCATTATGCCTGTACCACTTAGCATGGAGATTACAGCTATCATATTTGAATACTAACCTTAGCAGCAGATGTGATCCTGAAGCACGTTACACATTTCACCAGATGTTCTGTTTCTCTTAAGGGCAAACTTATGCTTAGTTTCTTGTATCAAACACTCAAAGAAATCAGAATTTGAAGTTTATTTTAGACAAACTATAGTTGTTTATAAATAAGAGAGATGAAAGGCACAGCCTTTTATAACCTTAAAGATGGGGTGATTTGCATAATATCAAATAAGTTGTGCTGCAGCTACATTTTATAAATATTTTTCTAGTCCATATTGCATTTGCAGTCTGTATGAAAAGTTTGGAAAACACATATATTTCAAGAAGTATCTCTTATGAAATAAGGAGTAAAGTAGTATTCTTTGTTGATTGTGCTGCATATACTTATGATTTGTGTATTCCTTCCAAAAGAGCATTTGAAGTAGATATGAGTTCTTGCTAATTTGACAATTTAAAACAATTTATAATTGAACAAATTGTGGATATTCTTAATCATAACATCTGCAGGATGTTGATTTATAAACACTGTAAAATGCTGTGTTGTTTTCATGCTATGCATACTTCCTGTAGTGTATGCTTACAGTTCAAAAGAATTATTTTCTTATCTATTTCCTTCTATCTTTGAATTTTAGCACTAGTCATAATTTTGAGTCTGGAGAAGATTTCATGATATTCTAAATTTCTGTGTTTTTCCTTCCCATCAATAATGGTCTAGCAGTTTTATGTAACATTAAGGAGTGTGTTTCGTAAAAATCGCAGTAGTATCTAAGGAGAAACACATCGTCTTGTTTCTTTGGAATAGTAGAATAGCCACAAAGTAATTTTAAAATGTGTATTAATTGAGAAAAGGGAAAAATCACACTGACTTTTCTTTTGGAAACTTTATTTGTGTACATTCTATATCTTCACTTTAGGGGAGATTGAGTAAGAATAGTTTTAAAGTAGATGTATTATTTCAGAAGATAACACTTTCTGTTCTTTCTACTTTGAATTGAATATTTTGGAAAAAAACCCTCCTGTCTGCAAGACTTCCATCTGGTGAGAACTTGATCCTTTCCGCCCAGTTTCATCTTGGCTCTCGCCAGTGGTTTTAGCATAATAGCTTCTCTTTGCGATTAAAACAGAACAAAGGCTCTTTTTTTTATTAATAATCAAATGAAATTTACAGATTTGTGATTAGTTCTTTTTCCAGATAGGGAATTACTTAAAAAAATTTTCAATTTATTTATTTTTAAGGATTTTATTTATTTATTAGGGAGAGAAAGGAAGCGTGAGTGAGCACACAAGCAGGGGCAAGGGCAGAAGAAAAAGGAGAAGCAGACTCTTCACTGAGCAGGGAGCCCAATGCAGGGCTCCATCGCAGGACCCTGGGATCATGACCTGAGCCAAAGGCAGATGTTTAACTGGCTGAGCCACCTAGGTGCCCCTCCAGATAGGGAATTATTAGAGACAGGTCATATTTTATTTCTTTAAACTCTGTATTTTAAAACTGTACTGCTGTAATGGACAATGATTACACTTTCCTTGTCTGTAAAATGGGAATAATAACAGTACTCATGTCATAGAACTGTTGGAAGGCTTATCACAAATACATGAGAGGTGTATGAGCTACCAATCAGTGGAGGCTATTATAGGTCATCTTGTGGCTTTTAAAAAATAAAGACAGCTATAATTAAAAACAATTCAACATATGTAACCTGCATGGTTATATAAATCACTCAGTGGTGGTACGAGCTTAGCATTTATAAAACAGCAACTTAATTATAGCTAGAGATTGTGTTTTTTGCTTTTGCCCAATTTTTTTTAGTCTTTTCTGTAATATTTTGATATTAACTATTTTTTTATTAAAAAACTTCATGACCTAAACATGTTTAGATATGTCATTCATCCCTATGCATACACACCGTTGCCAAATTGAGAAAGTTAAATAGAAATTGTTATGGGCTGACAAATTTTGTTTGTTGTTTGTGTCCTTCAAATTTTATATGTTGAAACCCTAATCTCCAATGTAATGGTACTTGGAGATAGGGCCATTGGAAGGTAACTAGAGTTAGTTGTAATGCTGAAGCTTGGGCCATAGTCTGTTATGATTTGGTCCTTACAAGAAGAAACACTGGAGAACCTGTGCATTCATTCTCTATGTCATGTGAGGACACAGGGAGAAGTAGGGAAAGCCAGGAAGAGGGCTCTTACCAGGAACTGAAGGAGCCAGCACTTTGATCTTGGACTTCCCAGCCTCCAGAACTGTGAGAAAATAAAGTTCTATTATTTAAGCCACTCAGTCTATGGTATTTTGTTATGGCTGCCCAAACAGAGTAATATATAAACAAGCGAAGCTCAAAATTGGCGGTAACAGTCAGGTATGAAGTAGGCTAATCTCTCATACTAAGGAGATACATAGGGCACTAGGATGATGAAAAGGTGTTCTGTTTACTGTGTGGTATATGGCATTACCTGCTTTTATTTCTGATAGGAGAGTAGATATCGAAGTTATTTGTTTTATGATGCCATCTGTAAAATGTTATTATTTAGTAGATGGTAGGTACTGTGAGATGTTTTGACCTTAAATATTCATGCAAGTTTAGTTAATTTCTCTGGACAGGCATTTAATGTACTAGTCATAATTCAGTGCCAGATGATTATCATCAGAGCAGAGGTCTCCTTGGAAAAGTTCATGCATCACAACTATAGCAAACAACATACCACAGCATTTCATTTTTTTTTTTTAAAGATTTATTTATTTATTTGATAGACAGAAATCACAAGGAGGCAGAGAGGCAGGCAGAGAGAGAGGAGGAAGCAGGCTCCCTGCTGAGCAGAGAGCCTGATGCGGGGCTTGAGCCCAGGACCCTGGGATCATGACCTGAGCCGAGGGCAGAGGCTTTAACCCACTGAGCCACCCAGGCGTCCCCACAGCATTTCATTTTTTATAGATTCTCTTGATTAGGTTGTCGAATAGAAGTAACAGACAATTAGAAGGTAAGACTTTTATTCCCAAGACATCAAATATTTCCTGCTCGAGTGGTTTCATTCCACTTGGCATATCTCTAGTAAAATTCCATTTTAATTTTGTAGGGAAGGTAAATTTATTAGTTACAGACCAATCACTTAGAGTACTTTTTACTATTTACTTGATGTGAACAATTTAGCCAGAGACGTACCTTCTGCTGTCTTCAGATGTGACGTGTGAAGTGCCTTGTGAGGGCATTTGAACTGTGCTGGCTCTGGAGATAGGAATATCTTCTTAAAGAATTTTTCAAATCTGGTTTTGAGAAGTTCTTGGAGAAAGTGTCTGTAACATTGCCTAATCTGTGTAAAAGTAAAACAGGAGAGAGATGCATAGAAAGAAGGACATGGTGGCAGTGAAATCAAAGTAGATATTTGGTGATTATTGTTAGTAACTTTTTACTGCCTCAGATGAGGCACTGTTCACTTAAATTATGCTTTTGACCTCTCTGTTTCAGCCTGATTGCTAAACTCCTTTCTCCAATGGAATGCTTGAAGGAGCACTCTTCTCGTCTTTCCTGTACTTTCTTACTCAACAACCTTCAACTGATTTTAATTTTGCATATTGCTGAGAGCTTAGTGTGGCTTGATCCCTTCCATGTAATGGACAGTTCTGTAGTAAATGGACCCTACTTTATGCTCTTTGATCTGAATATAGCCTTTGACATTATGAATTTCTGTCTCTTAGACCCTCTGCTGCAATTCCATAGGAACATCTGGTTTACCTCTTGAAATGCTTCTGTTACTGAATTCCTCAATTTCTTGCATCTCTTTTTGCTTTTTCTCTCCCTATCTTATCTGTATCTTTAAACTTAACTATCACTTTTGTGAGCATGTGAATTTTTTTATGAATTGAAGAACAGAATGTACTCTGTTTGAACTTGTAGCTCTTGCTATGTCTTTTTTAAATGTTTTTGAATTATAAAAAGTTAATAGAATAATATTTTATAGTATTTGGAAAACAGGAAAAGTTATTCATCTTATATCTTTAACAGCGATTGTTAATAATTTCGTATATTTCCTTCAATTTAGAATGCTTTTTTAAAATTTAAAATACCTAAGAATTTTAATTTTAGTGTTTTCACTATTTGTATCTGCCTCACATTATAGTTCATATTGTGTTATTAAATGATCTTCACCATCACGTTAAAGCTGTATTGTAAACACTTGAAGGCATGAACGTAACATAGTTAAATCTTCCTGTTGCTAGATGTATTAGGTAGTGTCTAATTTCTGATGACCACTTTTAATTAATGTAACTCTTTTTCTTACTGAATTTGAATTATAATCTTGCTGCTGATTTTTAGCAGAAGGATCAGTTATAGGACATAAACATTTTCATGGTCTATTGAAAAGAAGGTGGGCTAGCTTTGAGTCCTGGTGGTTACTTCTTTTATGAGCAAGTTACTCATATGACAAATAGAAAAACTAATACCTACCTTAATGTGAAATATGGGAAGTATCTGATTTATTGATTGAAATATAATAGGTGCTCAGTAAGTAATTAGGAATTACTGTGGCACAATTATTATTACTATGACTTCCACAAAGTAGGTTCTATTGACTTCTTGAGTCGTTTTCCCCTTGCCCCCAAAGTTTGGTCATTTATGAAACTTTTTCAAGTAGTGGCATAATGCCATCAAAACATTGTGTATTTAAAAATAAACTACAGTGACTTTTTTCTTTTTTGTAAATCAATAAAGTTTTTTCCAGGAAAAATGTAAAATAATACTTTCCAAAGAATTATTTCCAAAAATACTGAATTGTATAGCTAAAAATGTTCAAGTCCAGACTATCAGAGCATCATTTATAGCAGCACTTTTTTTTTTTTTAAAGCACAAACAAGCAGAAGTCACACTATTGCAGTGAACCTTGTAAAACAGCTGTAGAGTTAATGACAAATACTGTTTGGGGAGATCTCAAGAGTAGCTGTGTTGTTTCTTTTACAAAATGACTGTTAAATAATATTGCCTAATATCAGCTGCATACAGAATGTAAATGCATTTACCGTTAAATGTGTCCATGTTACTAGATATTCCTTCAGCTTCGCAATCGATGTGCAGAGAAGCATTCCTTCTTTAGCATATATGTTATTCTTATATAACAGAGAAGTGCTAGGTGATTTTCTTGTTCATCATGGAAAATCCATGGTTGAAGAGGAGAGAGTTTTAATTAAACAATTATTTTGTGAGCTATGATATAGACTAGAAAAAATGTGTTAGGATCAGTACGGATAGAGTACGATTGTGTTTTTAGCAGGAAAAGGGCATTGCTACCACAGTGCTCACCCATACATCTTTGTTTACAGGGAAGAGCTTCATTGGCTCTAGAATTTTCCTTTCATTTCCTCCTTTCTTTTACCTGAACATCTATGAAAGTGGGTTTGCACTTTTTAATCCATGGTGTCTTACAATTAAAATTGCCAGCCTTCTTTCCTTCTTTTTCTACACTCACTGGAATTTTAGATTTCATGAAATAATGTTAATTCCTTTCTAATCTTAATTTGGTATGGAGGAAAATAGTGAAAATAATAAAATTAAAATTTCAGCCTCTGAGTGTTTGTCTTGAGAATATGCTGAATGAAAAATCTGACCCTGCTTTTTCAATACTGCCTATAAGGAGAAGGATGTCTGCAATGAATCTTTGACTTCAGAGAAGAAATTACAGTTTATGCCTTCTTTCGGACACAGTGCCAATAAAAGCTGTTTCCATTCCTCCAAATTATTTGCTAAAAGTAGTATGTTTTAGCTAAACATGTAATATTCTAAGTAGCTTTATAGTATTACTTGTAAATAAAAAAAATCACAATTTTTAACATTGAAATTGTGATACTGGGATGAATGAAGTGTTCCCACTTTACTAAGCCTTGATAATTTTAATTTATTTGAGGAAGAAGTTGATGAGATTGCTGTGCATATTTTCAAAACTACATCTAAATATGTCAGTAGGACATGAATAGTTCCAGAGCTTATAAAATCAAGGGTTAAAATCTAGTTTCCAGAATTCCCCTAATTGAAATACTAAGTTTTATTTATGATGTATTCTTGGACAGAGATTTATATATATAAACATATATATGTAGGATCATCTGATAGTAACAAAATGCTTGTTGCATTTTTTTTTAACCTGTAAGTCTGCTTAAGGAACTTCTAATTTAGCACACTTAGAATAAGAAAAGCAGCCTCTTGGCTGCTGTCTATAACCCACATTATCTATAGTCCACATCTTCTATCTCTAGGTTGTGTGTTTGAACTCTGGGCCTCATGCACAGCTTCTCTATCACAGATACACACAAATAATTAAGTTAATTAGGATAACAGTTTTTTTAAGATTGAAATTAGTGGTTTTCACGAGGTCATATGTCCATTAAGTGGTCTTCAGATGATTATAAGTTTGAGAGACACTGTTCCAGTTCTTATTTGTCTGAAATAAAGTAAGTGTTCAGAAGAAAATCTGATGACTCTTTGGAAACTCCATCTTCAGGGTTAGCCCAAGGCCCTTTTTTCTGTATGGGGAACCCACATATACTCGTTAGTCTAGAACTCCTGTCACTTCTTAGGCTGTGATCCTTGTTACTGGTCCCGTTCTTCTGACCACACTTGTCCTTAGGGTTTCTAGACCATATTTTTTTAGTGAGACAGACTGTTTTTCATTTATCTCTGTGGAATATTAGCATCTAAAAGCACTATAGAGATAATTGATTCCAACTTCAAAGCTTAGCAAAGAAACCAATGAAATTTTACTTAGGAGGATATTTATCTGATCCTTGCGTTAAAACTCTTTGTCATCATTACCACGTGATAAGTATTAAGCCAAATCAATTTTTTCATTTGAGATAAAGTCTAGATGGATTTAAAACTCTATCTTTAAGGGCAGTTTGGTTATTTGGAGGCTTTCCCCTGCTTTATTTTATTGTATTGACTGGCAAAGCCAAAATAGCAATTCAGGTGTCTTCTTAGCCAGTGACTGTGCTCCTGCACTGCATTATTTGGCAGGGTAACAAGCCAGGTCTTTGACTCCCAAACTGGATTTCCTGATTGTTATTAACAGAGGAAGTTTGTTAATTTTAAATGTGTAGAAAATGATTTGGGATTGCCCATTTATTTTCTTTAGGGAATATTTAGGCATTTGTGTAGAGCCAGGAATGCTGGCTGTCACTTTGTGTGTTGTATCTGCTCTTTTTACCAGAATGTCAACTGTGGGAACCTTTTCTGTCTTCCTCACCCAGTGCTGGACAGCACCTAAAAACCCCTGGCACATTATGATTCAATATGTGTTTGTATGAATATATGAAGGGACGAATGCATGAATTTGCTGTTAAAGATTTTTCTTCCCCAGAATATGAGGAGGACGCATCTGTAAGCCATTTGTAATGCCTTTATCTAACTGACTATTGTAATCTTTTCTGCAAGGAAAAAAATATCTATCTATCCATCTATCCTTGGGAGATAAAGGAGAGTTGTTGTTGTTATTAAGTTGTTGTTAAGGTGATACTACGTGGTTTGAAAACGCTTTGAAACATTGTAAATACTCTGATTAAACTCAGCATTTTAAGGAGACACTGTTTGGTTTGCTTTTGGCACAATTTCAAAAGCCTTGGCATTAAGCTATTGGCTCTCATTATCTGTGGACATTGGTGTAAGGGACAAAATTTTTTATTTTTTTGTATTTTTTGGTGGGTTGGGAGAAATAATCTATCTGAAGTAAATTCAGGGAAAGTAAAACAAAGAAAGCCCTTCTTGGGTAGTTATTTATGCTTCCCTAGATATTTATTTATTTATAGTTATACAGTTTATTTCTATCAGTGTAGCCCATAGAGGTTAATTCTATTTCAAACATCTGGCAGGATCTTGCCTGCCAATTGCGGAAGAGAATTATTTGGTCTGTTTTGTAGCCTTCCAACATCTTTCTGTAGTAATTTTCTTGCCTTTCAATGATTTTTTACTTCTCCCTACACACTGTATTTCATCTTCTTCCCTAATCCAAGAGGCCATCCCTAGAAAAACATCTTTAGAAGCTTCAGATTACTTAGTGACAGCTGATTAGACATGTTTCAGTAATGGCATGGAGAGATCTCTGTGTAAAAACGCTAAAAGATAACAGGAGTACTGAGTTGCTCAAGGATAGTGTTAGTGTGTGTCTGTAGAGCTGTATACCTCCAGGGTATATTTGTAACATAACAGAATACGATTTGTGCTAAACATGTTTTAATAATGTAGTATGTTCGGTAGAGACCAACCTTTCCCCAAAATATTTCTTCTTCTCAAATAGGGAAGGCTTATCTCTCTGTTATGATCACAGCTCCGTCCCTGCCTTTAGAACAGTCTTACTAGCTTATAAGCCCTAGCCACTGTCACTGTGTGGATAAGGGCATGTGTTTTTTCTTGTCCATTTTGGGAATTACTAGTCTTGCTCACAGAGTAGTTTAGGTGAAGCCTCCATCTGACTTTCTCCATGATGGACTTCCTGATCTTGGTAGGACAAGGGTAAGAGTGACATTGTTGGGTATCTTGCTGAAAGCTAGGATTTTCTCTGGTCCTTTGGCCTGTCATTCTAACTGTTCTGGATAGTGTTATTTTTAGTGATCTCAGTGCTGTCTGTCTGTATTGTTTGGCTCCCCCCTGAATTGAATTGATTATTGCTTCACACCTAGCCTCTCCTCTCACCCCGTACGTACAGAGAAATGGGAATCCCTAAGTGGGACCGTATTTGGCTAGTTTTCTACTACACCTCAGTACTTGTTACTCATCTTTTGGATCTTGAGTCCCTTTGAGAACTTGATGAAAGTTTTACATCTACTCTCCACAAAAGTGCATATGCATGTGGTTTTGGGAAAACGAGTGTGTAACAGGAAAGGCAACATGGCCTCCTTAAAAGTAAGCCACAGGTTTACTAACCTCAGATTTATTGTGGCTGCCATAAGAATTTCTGCTTGATCATTTTCTCAGCATAGAACTCTGTATTCCTTACCCTATGAAAATAAATTTGGATGGAGTAGAGCATAGAGAGAAATAGGTGGGGGACAAAAAAAGGGGTAAATGGAAAGTGTGGCTATAAGGACTTCTTTTTCTCTGATTTAAGTAATGCCTAGGAAATGTTTGCCCTTCCTAATGTTTTCTTTAACTCTGGTCATTTGCTATTCTTGCCAGATTTCCCTTTAATATGTAGTTAAGGATATTCTAAAAAGGGTATGTCCCTTAGAGCTTCTTCTTATGGCATATTTAATACTGATTGTCTAGTCCAGATTGTCCTGACGTTGGAAGGTAAAGGAAACCATGTTTGGAAAGTTGAGGCTGCTGGAGTGGATCATCTCCCCTAGCAGTAGAGGGATACTGTACAGCTGTTTACTGTATCTGGTTGAATTTACTGTTTTCCTTGGGGTGGCAGTGTTTCTAGTAGCTTTTACCTAGTCCCCGTGTAAGCTGGCATTAATGCTCACTCCACCGTCCATCCCCACCTCATTCTCAGGGTTGTTTTTAAAGTGACCTGTTGGGAGGGGCGGAGAGCTTATTTTCCTTCTTTGGAAGAGTTATAAATGGAATCAGGAGATAGAAACTTCTATAGTACAATGCAATTATATTGTTATATGCACAGTAATAATAGAACACCCAAGATTACCTTTTCTTGAAATCTAATTTCTGTAGCTTGTCTCTTTCTTTATTGAATCTGTTCTTTATTGTACAGAATATAATTAGCTTATAGTTTTAGTATCTAAGAAGTATATATTTTTTTGCTTTGTAATCCTTTTTCATGGTAGATTGTTTTTTTATATTCATATTCGTACGTATAAATTTGGTTTCATGAAATGGATGTTACAGATTCGTAGATTTTATTTTTGTAGTCACACATACAACCTCTAATCCCCTTCTGTTTTCCTGATTCCCCCCTACTCCTGATATGGAGATGAGCAAAGGAGGGCTTGCTTATACAATACTTGGAGACCAAGTTAATCAAGTCCAGTTTTCCAAAAACATTTCCTTTGCTCGAGATAAGTGCCATGACTTCTCAATTCTCCATAGCACTTCTGAATAATAGGTGATGGTGAAGATGTATTGAATTCTTCTTGAGGTTATTTAGTACATCACACCCTTGCTGTGAAGGATTTCTTTTAATCTTCTTTTAACTACTTTCTGAAGTAGGTATTGTTTTTTCCTCTTAATTTACAACAGAGGAGACCTGGACCAAAATAATTTTGTTGTAGGTTACACAACTAATGTGTGTTAACGATGGTATCTTGGCTTGGTCTGCCATAACAAGCAGAGTAGACTGGGTGATCTAAACAACAGGAATTTATTTCTCACAGTTTTGGAGACTGAAAGACCAAGATAGGGTGCCAACAGGGTTGGCATTATTCACTGTGACTTCACATGGCCCCAGTCCTGCCTGTGGATGGATATGGGGAGAGAGGGAGGGACGGGAGGAAGGAATCAAACTCCGTGGTGTCTCTTCTTAGTGGTGTCTAAAGGACACTGATCCCATTGTGAGGGTCCCACTTTCATGACCTCAACCTGATTGCTTTCGAAAGACCCTGTCTCTAAATACCGTCAACTTGGGGTATTAGGGCTTTAACATAAGAACTTGGTATGGGTCTGTAGCAGATGGTATTTAGACCAGGTTGGCTACTTCAGATTCTGAGTAGTCTGGTACCCTGTTCTCTTCCTGCTCCCACAGTTTAGGAGTGTGTAGTACTCAGGTCATTTGATGACCATGGTAAATGTAGGCAAGTTAGCCAGCAGTAGAAAGTTCTGTTGATAATGTATGCACACACACCTTTCGTGTCATATATATTGCACACTTTTATCAAAAAACATAGAAAATAGGGGCAAGAATAAGTAAAAACAAAAGTCATATATGATATCACTCCCTGGAGAACTACTGCCATTACCATTTTAGCACGTTTCTTTCTAGTCTTTCTCCTTTCAAGGAGGGAGCAACCCAGGTTGGTTACATACTGGCATTTATATGGTTTATAGTTTTGTATTCTTTGTTTCCTAGTATCATCTCATGAACATATTCCCATGCCATTTGTAAATTTTTTAGAAACATTCTAAATGCCTTGGAGAAAACAAATTTGAGACCAGTTCAGAAGGTGAGTGGCTATATGAGCTGAGTGTGGTCAAGATTGATGACTCAAAATACCCTTAGTGGGGGGCAAAACACAGAAGTAGTAGGGTTTGTAGGTGGGACAGATAAAGTCAGTATGTAGGTTTATAATCTGTAGTATCTCTGAGACTTTCCCCTGAAAATGGCTCAGTAAGCACAAAGCCATGTGGACTGGAGATAATTTTTTTAAATTGCTATTATCATACTGTTGGAAGTGGAAATCACCATTTTCCAGCTGCAGAAATTAAAGCTCAGAGAGATATATGCATTAACTACCACCAGCTTGTTGGGCAGTCATATTGAAGAGGGTACATTTTAGAAAATGGTGTCACTATAATTTTATGAGGCTCCCAGCACAGGTGGTGCTCAGTAAATGGTTTCAGTACAGTTTGTTTGTACTTTACAAACAGTACCCTCCCCCAAAGTGATAATTTATTCTCTATATTGAATATTGCCTGCTCACTGCTAAAGCATCTCTTTCTACTGGGGTTTGAACTGATAGGGGTTGAACCCCCCCCCCCCAGATTTATTTATTAGAGAGAGAGAGTGCCTGTGCGAGGTGGAGGGGCAGAGAGGGAGAGAGAGAGAGACTCTAAGCAGACTGTGCTGAGCACAGAGCCCAACGGAGCTTGATCCCAAGACCCTGAGATCATGATCTGAATGGAAACCAAGAGTCAGACACCCAACAAATTGTGCCACCCAGGCGCCCCGGAGATGAAACTATTAATTCATTTTGGCAGCCATTTATTATTTTTTTCTTCTTCTTCCTCCTCCCTCTCCCCTCTTCTTCTTCTTTTCTTCGAATTCTTCTTGTTTCATAACTTGTATAGACTATTTTGTGTGTTATAACAAGTACTCATGAGGCCATTCTTTCCTTGTTTTACATTAAAAACTTAAGATTTATAGGAAAGGTAAATCAAGTGTGATTATTCTGTTAGAGAAATGTCTTCTGTTTCTCAAAAAATTGCATACTAGTTTTGCTTTGAAACCCCACAAGAAAATTTTATATTAGGGTTAAGTACTGGGGGAAGTCTTACTGACTTTGAGGTCTGATGTTTTTCATACCCTTTGGATAATGTAAATGACCAGGGTTCCCTTAATGCTCTGATTGCCAGAATGCCTAGAGCCAAATTTGTGTATTTTAATAAAAATATCTGTGGTTTACTTTGTTTTGTTCAGGTCTCTGCCTCACCTGCAATTTCTGCTTTATGTATTCTAATTTATTCTTTACCTAATCTTGATTTCTGATGGTTTTTTTGTGTGTTTTAAAGCAAGCTAATTCATGTCCTTTGTGGACATAGTAACATGGAGATACATACATATATTTATAAAATTACACACACACACACACATGTATGTAATTTACTAGTAATTGTGACTTTTCTAGTACATTAACAACAATCATGTTTTTGAATATTCTGTTTTTTTTTTTTTTAAGATTTTATTTATTTATTTGACAGACAAAGATCACAAGCAGGTAGAGAGGCAGGCAGAGAGAGAGAAAGAGAGGAGGAAGCAGGCTCCCTGCTGAGAAGAGAGCCCGATGCGGGACTCGATCCCAGGACCCTGAGATCATGACCTGAGCCGAAGGCAGAGGCTTAACCCTCTGAGCCACCCAGGCACCCTCTTTTTTTTTTTTTTCTTTCGTGAATACTTTCAGTACTTAATTTTGGGCCAGTATTAACCTAGTACCTGATATATATAGCTGTAAATGTGACAGAGGTATTACTTGTCCTCAGGAAAGAGCCTGTAACCAAGTATGAAATAATGATATTTCTAAATCCAGAGGTTCTCCTTTGATCTTCTAACATATCATCCTCTTAATTGTAGCAAGAGGTAGCAGTGCTCAGTAGGCTGCTCTTCAGGAGAGAGTTCTTAAGGTGATGGTTACAGAGGTCTCTAGCCTTTGGTCCTGTCCAGGTAGATTCACTTTGTTTAAACAGATTTCATATGACCTATAGTTAACTTATTAGTTACTGTCTAACTAATACATGTCTTACCTGCATGTGTTTTCATGACCAAGGGCATTAATGTTACATACATTTTAAATCTCATAACCTCAAAAGAAATAGGATCTCTTGGCTATGTTTCATGATTTGGTTGAGAAGATAACAATATGAATTTGTTACAGGATATACATATTATTTTCTGTAAAGAATCCAGTTATTTCATAAAATACTTTTTGAGAAACATTAAAACCTCAAAAAAACTGATTTCCCCTAATTTTCAAGCTCTTACTAGTTTTAAAAGATAGAGTCATTGCTCCCCCCCATTTCCTTATCTTCAGCTTGGCATTCAGAAGAAATTTGTCAAAATTCATAAACACTTTAAAGAAGAAATTAAACCACTCAGGACAAATGAACTATTAAAAAATATTTCTGTAAGATTAAGGAAGGCAGTATTTTTCTTATTTCTTTTAAAATAAAACAAATTAGTTTTTAGGTAGAGTAGACTATATATCAGCCACTTAATGTGAAAAATGAACTGTTACCAAAATCCTTAAGCATTCACAGGGGTGGCCTTAATAACAGATGTATTAATTGGAAAAAAGAATGAATATATTGTACAGACCGGGTAAAGAAAATATAGAAGTTTTAAGAAATGTGTATTCCATAGTTCTCTCCACCCAAAGTAGACTCTTATTTAAGTCTTTTTTCAAATGCACATTCTGTTTGCTTAAATCTACATCTGCTACTAGCTTTGAACACTGCCTGAAACGTATGTGCAGCTTGGCAGAAAGTCTGATATGAAGAGGAAAGCACAGAATAGTTGTCTTGTTAAATAATGAGGCAAAGCCTTCACAGTTCATAGCCTGTCAGTGTTCACTGGTGTCCCACGGTGCTGCTGGGAAGGAGGCTTATAATTATTTACTTAAAAGTCTTACTTAGGATAGCCCTCGAGCTGAAACAGGAGATTTTGATATATTCCACTTGCCTGTCATATTGGTTGAAATCTTTGATTTGTTTCAGAGTTGTCGGTTTTGTTTGTTTGTTTGCTTTTAAAACCGTTTGCATCTCTTGATTGAACTTAGTAGGTTTCTTTGCTGCAAAGAGCCTCTGCTAGATCTGGTCTCTGTTCCCTTGATGTGTTTGTGCAAGTCATCTGTGATCTAAACCAGTTCTTAGTTACAAAGTAGTATTGGCATAAGTTTCAAATAGTAACATAGCAGTGTTTTAGGAGTTTGATTACATATTTGTGATAACTATGCACTTCAGCATTTACAAATCTTTTAAGGTAGCTTTATCACTTAAACTGTTACTGGTATTGCTAAATTATTGGTTGATTTAGTGGTCTGACATGCACAAGCTGTGTTATGTCAAAACCTAGAAATTGTGTATTTCTGTTGTGTTGTGTGCTGTGCTATATTGGCTCAGAAATAATTTACACTCTACTAGTAAGAAGAGGTGAAATTCTTTAAGTGGGTAGTTGCCTAGGCTTTGGGGTCAGAGTGTCTGAAGTCAGATTGAGTCCTGCCACTTTACAAACTGTGGTAAACAGTTTTTCTAAGTGGTTTTCAGTAACAGTGATTAGCTCATTGGAGTTATTGTGAGAAATAGTCAGATAACATATGTAGACCACTTCGCAGGAAGTCTGACATAATAAGTGCTCATTAAGTGCTAGCTTCTCTCCTGGTGTTTAGCTCTACCCTTTCTCTCTAGGCTATATATATATGTATATTTTTTATATAATTTTGTCATAATTTATTTTAAAATAATTTGGATTTATTTGATACAGTATTAAGTTATTAAATGAAACCATATGTCTATTAAATTGTCTTTAATTTCTAAAATTTAAATTGGGTTGCTTTGTCTTTTTAAAAGTTCCCGAATACATCTATAAAACACTTTTCCCTCCTTTAATCTGACAGACATTATCTCGGGATTTCGACTATGCTACAGCTTTAACTTTCTGCCTTCAGCTCATCTCAGCCTAGCCAACTGTGGTAATTCCTTGTTGTTGTTTTTCACTGAGAAATTCTGTTTCAGTAAGGCTCACTTAATAAAATAAAAAAGATGATTTTAAAGATGAGGGTAAGGAATTGAAGAAGAAATAATGCTGGTCAATCATTCTACTGAACTAAAAAGCTTCTAATTTCTTGTCCTTCTCAGCGATCTTCAGGAGAACTCAGTTCTTAAGCCTTTTTTGTTGTTTGCCAGTGTAACTCCAGATACAGTATTTAAATATAAAACAACATATTATTTTCAGTGTTTTCATATTTGGAGATAAAAACAAGGGAAAACCTAACAAATTGTGGTGGATTTTTGAAAGGAATAGTTATTGGGCAGCCTGCCTCAGTTAAGACAGTTTTAGCTCTAGGCAATTTAAAATTGACTGTTTTGCAAAGAGGATATCTGGAAAAAGTGAATATGAATATACCGGTGCCAAACTTTGAACAGTTATTCAGTGTTGTAAAGCAGCCTCTCCTTTGCTTGGGAGAGGCTTAACCAATGAAGACAATTGTCGAGCTTGAAGAGATTTATGAAACTTCAGCTCATTTTTATAATCCTTCCTAATTTTGTAGCACCACCTCAGCTGCATGTTAAGTATTGCTTTTGTGTTAGTAATTGGAGTTGGCTTAATAGTAACTACCAGTTTGTTCCTGATACTGATTTGCTGTGCACTGTTTCTCCTCAGTCAGTAGCATGTTTGCTTTTTAGACTAAGAATGCTTAAAAATTAGAAAGTTATTCCCTGAAATTTTCACTGTACAGTTCTGAGCTGAGCCCCCCTGTTGGATATGACCATGATTTAAAAATAGTCCCCCTCCAAAACAGTTTTCCTCTTGCTATTTATCCTTGGGAACTCCCCCAGGAATATTTGGTTATTAATTCAGAAATGAATATCGTTGGTTGAAATTGCTGCTTTTGGGCTTCTTTTTGTTAAATATGAGAACTTTAGAATAAAAGTAAAGTGTGCCTAACCCTGAATCAACTCTACAAAGATGCCAGGAAATGCTTGCTTCTTACTTCATTGACCTGCATTAACTCAACAGTAGGGAACTGTGGTATTTCATATCAGGGAGCCTTATTTTTTCTTTTCCTTCTCTTTTTTTCCTTTTGTTTCTTTTGCTGTGATTCTCGTGAGTTTTGAGGTGCGAGGCACTCCCTAGACAAGGGTGATGCCTAGGCACATCTTCTGTGACGTCCTGTTGAATGAAACTCCAGCCCATTCAAGTGAGTCCAGCTGAGCAGGAGAAGCAAATATGGCTCTACCTCCCACTCACCCAGAACCTAAGGACTGGGACAAGGCATCCTCAATCCTCATAGCTACTTCCAGAAAGCATGAGCTTCCCCACCTCCCCTGTTACATTAATGTTGTAGCTAAATTGGGTCTCTTTTGTGTGCCTGAAGTGCCCACCCCCAGTATAACTCCTGAGAAAAACTGGCATAGCCACAAAAGCAATGGCATTCACCTGGGAGATTAGAATCTGCAGTGGTTTGTTCCTTATTTCCTCGGTAAAATTTACTGGGACATCGTCATTTCTTGATTTTTTCCTTTTGTCTTCCATAGGCCAGAGGGTAAATAAGTAGGCGTGGCTGGTGTGGCAGCTCATATCATTTGATTGGTGGTAGCTGCCAGCATGTGGTTTTGAGACCGTTTTAATAGGGTAGTCTGCGGTGCATTTCTTATCCTTACTTAGATTTGTGAGGACACCTTTGCAGGGTTTGATTTTGTTTTTCTTTTTCTTTTTTTCTTTTAAAAATTTTACTTATTTATTTGGCAGACAGAGATCACAAGTAGGCAGAGAGGCAGGTGGCAGGGGGTGGGGGAAGGGAAGCAGGCTCCCTGCTGAGCAGAGAGCCAGATGAGGGGCTCCATGAACTGAGCCAAAGGCAGAGGCTTACCCCACTGAGCCACCCAGGTGCCCCTGGTTTTGTGTTTTTTGGAAACTTGGGAGGAGGAAGAAAGGAAACACTGGGTGAAGGGAGATAAAAGTCACACATATTTGTCACCATTAAAAGGGAAGACACAGACCGAAAAGTTTACAGAGAAAGCAATTTATTTGGTAGGCTGTGAGGTTTTATTTTTCTTCCTCAGCATATATATAATAGAAAAACATATCACTTAATTTTTTGTTTTGTTTTGTTGTTGTTGTTGTTGTTGTTACTGAATTAAACTTAACTCTTCAAACTGTGCACTTACTGGAGGCTCATATGAATAGTCCTGGTGAGGACTGGGTCTCAGTGCACCCCAGCTTTACTTTGAAGCTCATCTTTTAACAGGTCACTTGCAATCCTTTTATTTTTTATTTTTTAAAGATAAATTGATTTGTTTTAGAGAGAGCATGAGCGGGAGGGGCAGAGGGAAAGGAAGAGAGACTCTTAAGCAGACACTGTGCTAAGTGGGGAGCCCTATATGGAACTCCACATAGCAGCTGACATGGGGCCTGACGTGATGACATGAGCTCGATCTCAGGACCCTGAGGTCACTACCTGAAGTGAAACCAAACAGTTGGATGGTCAACCGACTGCACTACCCAGGCTCCCTATCACTTGCAGTCCTTTAAGATCCTTCCTTTCTGTGTGTGATACCTCCAAGAGGACATTCGTTAAGTTGTGTTTTTGAATTTTTTAAAGTTGGGGTGGTAAGTCCAAACCAAAACAGAGAAGATCTGCACATTTCACATAGAATAGGCCCAGACTATAATTTTTGTGTAATAGTGAAATTCCAGTGCCTTACAGATTTTTTAGAAGCAATTTATCTACTTAGCTGTCTTATTCCTGCCCCTTACATTTTAAGTATTTATTTGCCATATTTAGGTCATATGAAAACTCTTATAACCTTAAGAATTAATTTTTATTAAAGGCTTTCAAGCTTATCTCTCTACTTCTCAGTTCTTAAGAAGTAAATACATTGGAGCAGTAGTATTTCCCATAGAGTGACAAGCCTCCTATCCCTTAGCCTCTTTCTAGCTGAGAGGAATACTTCATTTTCATTCTTATCTAAGGGGCTGTAAAGTAGAAAAGATTCTGGGTAAAGAAGGAATTTGTTTGCTACAATAATTTTTCATATAATTATATAAATTATAATTATATAACATAATTATATAATTATAAGAAATAAGTTTGTGATAATAGATTTTATAATAGCATTTTCATAGAGTTTGTTTTACCTCTTGCATCCTGAAAATGCTATTATAAAATCTATTGTGTTCAGGCAGTTTGGGGAGAGACATATTAAGATTGCAGTCTTTTTCCCAGAGAAATGCATTTTTTAAGTATTAATGCATGCTAGAGTCTCTACTTTAGCCTCTAGAAAAATTATTACTTATAATTAGCATATTTAATCAACGCTGTGGAGTCACAGCATTTTGACTGTGATGTTCTCTCTGGTCTTTCTGGAGATGGGAAGGCTGAGCATCAGAAAAGGATCATTAACTGGACAGCAAGATTCCTCATGGGGAAAATCTTAAGCGCTAGTATGAGAACCTAGATCTCAAGATTCCAAGTCTTCTTTTTTTTCTACTGTTGCAAATTGAATCTAACTTATGCTTATATTATACCTAAATTGTACATTGGCAGATAGTTTGGAAATACTGATTTAAAAAAAAAAATCATTCTGTAAAATCATGTTTGTACTGTCAGTTGCTTGGTAATCTCTCCCCATCTCCTTCTCCCTATTCCTTTAAAATGAATCGTGCTAGATCGTACTAGCTCCTTTTTCACTTGTGATATTGGAACTTTTTGTAAGTTAAATTTGATTAAATTCCATTAGTCAAATGAGTGATTTTACTAAAAGAGGGAATTTTAAAGCAGAAAGAGGCCATAGCAATGGTTTTAAACTATATTTATGTGGTTGATATGTAGGAATCTGTTAAGCTAGGTGGGAAGGAGGTCTGTTATGTCCTAGAGAGACAAAAATTCAAGATAAAATGTAATTGATAAAAGATTATCATACTATTTTTCTACTGCTGCTTCTTGAGGCCATCATATTGTATATAAGAAGAAAAATTAAAAAAAAACAAATTCTTAAGTATCTGAAAAGTTGGCTATCACATTTATTATGATAAATATAACCTTCCTTGGAATAAGCAGATTTATAATATTTTTGCCTAGTAACAAATGTTTTAAAATAAGATTGTGACCATTTGAGTGAGGTTCTTTTGTGCTTTATGATCCTGAATCTTGTTTGCTTTATAAAACCATAGTGCTATAACCAACCAAGGAAATGACAGGCATATAACTTTACTTTTGCTAAAACCTGATCAAGAGTTTTAAAAAGGAAAGGTTAGATTCCAAGTTAAGCAAATATATTCACTCCACATAGTTGTACATTCATTATAATAGAAATAATTCAGATATTATGTTGACTATGAATTTTCTCCTCTGTTACATATTTGCTACTCATTATTGGGCTGTATTGCTTTTTAAAATCTTTTACTTATCATAGTCTCAGTTTGCACCTATTCTAGTAATATTGCTTTAAGTTAATATACATTGTAGTCATTAACTTGATGAAAGTAAAAGTCTTTCAACCTTTTCATGGTGATTAACCTATAACTCCAATGAAAAATTAATATCTGTTACTTAACAGAAAAGAGCACACAAACAAGAAAAAAGAATTCTTTTTAAAATTTAGCATATGCAGCAGGGGGCACCAGATGAAGGCAAAAATGAATTCTTAAGTTTTAAATCAGCTACAGCTTATATTCTGTTCATATTTAAATAATGTGGTAGTTAATTGTTTTCCTATTCATTTTCTTGGTGATTTTAACTTCTTAGTTCTAAAAACTGTTGACGAAGACATTGATAAGTATTCTCACTTTTTTAATTCAAATGAAATGTCTAAAAGCAACTAGTTTAGCAATTATATAAATTTTTTCTTAAACACTTACTATTTTTAAGAGTATAAAGAAGGGAGGGTAACCACATTTAATAAATAATTTCTTATTTAGAACAGGGATTATTACTGTGTTTTTAGTAACTTTTCTACAGTATGTTATTTCATTAATGAATAAAGGAAAGTTTCAGTGATTTGAAATGAGTTGAAAGCTTAAATTCGTTTTCAGTACATGTGAACTGAATGAATTTTAAATTTGGAAACCTCTTCCCTTTAGCTAATAAATAGTTGTGTAAAAAGTTGTTTCCCAAAAGGCTCGCTTTTACTATTTGTGGCATCATTAAATAGTTTTTCTTTTACCCCCTCCTCCCTGTCATCTAGTTCAATATCAGATGGAAATGATGCGCAGCCTCCGCCATGTCAACATCGACCACCTCCACGTGGGCTGGTACCAGTCCACGTACTATGGCTCATTCGTCACCCGAGCCCTCCTGGATTCTCAGTTCAGTTACCAGCATGCCATTGAAGAATCTGTCGTTCTCATTTACGGTTAGTAGGAGTTTCCTTTATTATTCTTTTCTTCCTTTAATGTTATTACTACTATTTTTGCTTTCTGTCTTTTTGCCTCTACGAGCGGCCTGGCAGGCCTTTCCAAGTAAATACCAACCCTGTTTCTGCAGCAGCCTCCGCAGCAGCTACGTCTAGACAGGGTTTCCTTCTTTCTGTTTATTTTTCTTGCTATCAGAGCCCTGATGTGTACATTTTGGAATGCTGGAGTAGCTGCTTCATTTTTATTCCTCCATCTCCCCTCCCTCATTTGAAGGGGCTGGTGGAACTAGACCAGATGTCTAACAAACCCCAATTGCTAGAGTGTCTGGCTCTGTACGTGACTGACCAATCATAACACAGTGTGCCAAGTTTTTTTTTGTACCTCTGACAGCAGCGTACAAAACCTGGACTGTTTCTTAGCACAAAGATTTTTTTCTTTTCGGCCTGTTTAATGGTGTTTCCTCAAGCTCTCCAGACCAGATGTTCTGTGCTGTATCAGAACTGTAGGCAATTTAACAGCTTTATAGCCTTCCCCCTCCCCAAACACTCACAGTTTGCCATATCTGGCAGACTCGCATATAGTTTCCAGCTGAGAAGTAAATGTAACGTCCTGAGTATCTGTCAGAAAAAATACTAATGAATACGATCAATCTTATGAGCTGCCCCAAAATTGTTTCAGTATGTTAACAATTGGATTACAGTAAAGAACAAGTTGTTAAAGTGTACTTATATTGGCTGGAAACATTGCATCATCAGACCTTGATGAATTTTCCACTTGTTTCAATCTATTTTGGTTTTCATTTTATCACCTATTGCTAAAAGTTTCACTGTGTTAAGTTTCAGACAACATGAATGTTAACACAGGTTTTAGGCGAGTATTGGCACGCCGGAGCCGTTATCATGCCGCGAGTGCTGAGCTCCCTTACTCATGGAGTGTGTAAGCAGCTAGTTTTGACAAAATGAATTTCTCTGAAACGAAAAAGACACTTTTGTGATAGCTCTTTTTAGTCATTTCGTTTGTAGAAGCCGTTTTAACCAAAAAGTTTGGACAGTGATTACTAGGATGGGTAAATTTTGTTTGCAGGGCTATTTATTTAAATTAGCTGACTGAACTACACAAATGCATGCAGTGTATTTTCACATTTAATATTCATTAGTATTTTTTTTCTAATTATACAAGATGAATATAAGGTGTTTAGAACATACGAGATATTTAATTTTCATCAAGATTTCTGGTTCAGGCTGACAAATAGATTTGAAAATAACTGCATTTTGAATCTTCTTTTTTTATGTTAGGGAGGAAGTTATTCTATCAATTTCAAGTAGGGTGATAGGGTTCCTACATTTTCACTTAGTTAACTATATGCTATACTGGTTTTAATCTGCTTCAAATTGAGTTCTGATCTTTTATTTTGATCTTCACTTTGTAACGATTGTATGGTAAGTGTCAGTATGCCTAGAACCAGTCTCATTCAAGCAAAGTATGGGCAGTAACCAAATTGTTAGTAAATTCTTTCTCTTTTCTTTATTTGAGATCCCATAAAAACTGCTCAAGGGTCTCTCTCGCTGAAAGCATACAGACTGACTCCTAAACTAATGGAAGTTTGTAAAGAGAAAGATTTTTCTCCTGAAGCGTAAGTGTTTGGGGGCCTATGAGGCGTATGGTAATGCATTGACTGTTTTCCTTTTAAGATTTTAGTTTGCCACATTTATTGAATCCTTGGTGCTGGTGGTGTAGTAATGCTTTTGCCATGTGGACGGTAGAAGTCTTTCGCATGGCTGAGTGCCACTTGATTTCTCCCTTTCCATGTTTAAACTGTTCTTTATGGAATGTCTCATCTGTTGTTCTCACTAGGGTTGAATTCAGTTGGAGTGGGAATTAATTAGCTGCTGAATTTGAGGGGGAAAAATAATGATCAGATAGAGGGAGGTGGGATGAGTGACCGGCGGCTGTCAGACTGTAAGAGCTCTGTGTCAGGATGATTGTGAGCTGTATGTCTGTCTTTCTGAGCGCCTGTTTTCATGGGGGTGGGGATGGGAAGGAGGTAAACCTTTTAAGGTATCAGTAAGGAATGTGGCATTTTGGAAATTTTATGGGTGATAGGTATGCAGAGAATTAATTGGTAAAGCTGTTTTATGATCTTACATGATGGCATTGGAATATTTACATTAAATTTTTAAAAGTTCAGAATTCTTTCATTTTCTGTTAATTATGGGAATTTTGATTTCTTATTAAATTAAAGTTATTGGCTTTGGTGTTGGTAGGGCAGACAGTTTTTTGCTAGTTTCCCAATAGCTTCTAAAGAAATTAAGGTGCAAAAGATTTTAAATGCTAACTCATGAACAATTCCTGGGTATGATAGTTACAACTAAATTAACGAGAAATTGCATTCTTGCTGTCTTCCGAACCATTGTATATAGGATATCCTGTGAGTGTTCTGCTAGTTGTTAATTTCTTTCATTTGGTAGACTTTTAAAATGAATTTTCCAAGAATCGAAGTACATCTCTGTTATAGCTCTTTACTTTAAATGTTTTAGAAATAGATTATATAGCATAACTTCCCACGACATTTACATTTTAGTATCAGGGAAATATTGAAGATACCTGATTAGAAAGGAAGAATAGTTTCTTCTGCCAAGAATCTTGTTTTCTGGGCTTTATAGCTCAAACTTGGATTGTTTTCAGTATTATTCAAATCATTCGACTTATGCTTGACTCTGTAAAGCTAGTTTCTTTCTCCTTTTTAAAGAGTGCTACTGAAACAAAGATCCTGGAGAGGGCCTGTAATTAGGGAAAATGTATGAAATAGTCCATTTAACACTTATTTCTGACCACCAGACTAAAGTATTTTTAACATGCTTCACAGATTGAAAAAGGGAAATATCACCTTTGAGCACATGTTTGAAGAAGTGCCGATTGTAATTAAAAATTCACATCTGATCAACGTCCTAATGTGGGAGCTTGAGAAGAAGTCAGCTGTCGCAGATAAACATGAATTGCTCAGTCTTGCTAGCAGGTAAGTGGCCCTAATGTAAAGTCCTTTTTAAATCACTTTCTGCAAAAGATTCTTTCACTTAGAATTTAACCCATAGATCAAGAAAAGAATTACCCAAGTACATTTTTAGGTTCTTTAGACATACATAATGACATGTAGTATTTGTCCAGCCCTGCTAAGATCCCAGGAAAAAGACCAGACTGACAAAGTGGAACAGTATTTGAATACTAATAATTCCTGTTATAAGAACCCTCTGATGTCTTTGCTGTATTATTTTTTGCTTTGATAGGGCAAATGCCCATGGAGGAGGGTTTTTTCATGGGGGGCTTAGCTTTATTTATTGTATACTGTCCCTGGAAGCTTTATAGTATCATGTCCGGATATTTAGTAATGCTCAGGAAAAATACGAAAATGCTTCTTTGTTTTACTGGTGGCATTTGCCTTGTTCAGGTGCAGATTCTATTAGTAGTGAATTTCCAGCGTGGATTTTTAACTGAAATCAGAATTTTCTGAACCTGACACTGGCTTTTGCTATCTTAGACAGGGCTGACATAACTTAGTCCATTGTGACTGCTTTAGCTATCTTGTTGCTGGGTATTATTTACTGTATTGGTAAAGTGACTGAGGTGTTCCAAACAGATCATTTCCTTTATGGAATTAATGTTTCCTTTCCTAGCATTTATTTCTCTTAATAAAAATGTAGGCAGAATCATCTGTATAGCTCTTCTTAAGTGCCCTTTAAGCTTGATCTTAGTGATTGCTTTGTAGTGGGAGAGTGCTAGCAGCAGACCTGTAGAATGAAGTAGGTAGTCAGTCTATATGCATTTTTTGGATGACTGAAAAAAACAAGGTATATTTTCTTACGCAACCAGTTTGGAATAGAGGCTCAGTTGTTTATCAGATTTCTTTAAATGCAGAGAGAAGCTTGCACAAAAGAACATACAGACTTTGTACTTCTTTGTTATAAGACAAGTAGGGTAAACCCAGGAAGACCAGAGAGCCTAGTATTGTTCTCCCTGCTCTGGGATGGGTAGGACCGTGCTTGAAGTGCCCCTTTGTATTGCATGACTCCATCATAGGGCCGCTGGAAAGTCTGTGCAGAGGAAGGAGACGGAAGCTGCATGGTAAGCAGAGTGCTAAGTGATACAGCCAGCTTGCGAGGCTAATTTGGCACTGAAGAGTGTACTGTTGACTGCAAACATATATTCATAATAGTCCTTTAATTTGTCTCTTAGAAGGTCATACTTTTCTTTATTGCTTTTACAAACACTCAGCACACCTGTATTTAAAGCATTGCACTAAGAACATTCTTTAGCACGCAAGGTTACAATTTGATATATTAAGTATATATAGTTATACAATAATTTTAAATTTACTACCTGAAAGCATTTGCTTATATAATTTATGCCTTCAGCTTTTCCCAGGCTTATTGAGCATACAAAACAAGTGTAGCCCTTTTGTGCTTTCAGTTACCAGTGAGCTGGTCTGTAGTGTCTGTTTGTCCAAAACATCATTTATAATAACCACGAAGATGTTCCCAGTTTGCGATAGCAATTAAGATTTAGACAAATATTTTATTACGGTTTTTATATTCTTCTGTACTTTCTGTGAAACAGAAAGAGGGGCCCTTTCTTTTTCATGTGAAATTTAAAAGGTAAATTTGTGTTCCTGCTGGAAGGAAAAAAATGCAGCAGCCCCTGAAGCAGTACGCATACTGAAGGGCTGTTACATTCATCCAGACTGATAGCCCTCGTCTAAAAGATGGAAATATCACCTTTGTACATCTCAAATTTTAATTAATTTTTAAGATTTATTTATTTGTTAGTGAGCGAGCGAGCATGCAAGCGGGGGAGGGGGCTAAGGAAGCAGGGGAGGGAGAGAACCTCAGGCAGACTCCCCACTGAGGGTGGAGCCCGACGCAGGGCTCCATCTCACTGATGGTGGGATCATGACTCAAGCCGGAGGCAGACGCTTAACCCACTGAGCCACCCAGGCGCACTTCAGATTTTAAATTCTTACATCAATAGCATGATGGTAGTCAGGCCTGGCACCATAAAATTTTTTCTAAGCAGCCACATCAGAAACCATGCCCAAGAAGCTCCTCAAGTTTTGCTTGGTTTTACTTCTTATAACCCGTATGTGGATACCACTTTTTTGGTTTACCTGATATATTTGTTCTAGGCTGTGAATAAAACATACTACATTTCCTTTCATTTAAAAAAAATTTTAATTTTTAGTTTTAATTTTATTGAATGGAAGTTCTAAGCGATGGCTGTTTCATAACAGCTTTATCAATTTTTTAAAGTGTTTATATCCAAGCCTTCAGCTTTTCACACATGAAGAAACAATTCCTTTTTATTTCCTCTTTAAACAAGTAAACTGAGGGTGGGCATTCTACATTAAGGATAAATTGATACTGCAGCCAGAGCAGACTTCTCACTGCATGTCTTGATTCACATCTGTATTAGTGAGCTGCTTTTCAGTTCTTTGTTTCCTTGACAATAAAAGAAAAGGCTGTGTTATTGAGACTCCTAATAGTAACTCCCTAGTTCAGAATTCTGACTGAATTGGCACTGAAAAGATCCCCATAGAGTTGGTCCATTTATGAATCTTATCTCTGAAATAGGTATTATTTTAATTCCTTTTGCCCTTCAAGATCTGTTGTACAAATTTTTGAGTATTCCTTATTGGGTATATTTTTGAAGAACTTTGTAGTAATAAAAATGTTACAAAATGTTTAAAGGCCACCTATCTTGTGCTTGTGTTCTTTCACTAATTACATATATTTAATAATATATAACGATAGTACTATATATTAAGGACATTTTGGGTATAGATCGACAGGGTCTATTCTAGTAGGCCTTTCTCATTGCTGTCATCAGTGTAGTCAGTCTCTAGGAGTTAAGGTGTGGGACCAAATAATAGATCGATCTCTTTTTGTGTATGGAGTAACTAACTTGCCTTTGTGATTTTTCTCCAGTGTCACTACCTTCCCCTCTCCCCAACCCAATCGCGCATTTATAGGGTTTGTGGTGTTCTTTCTCTTCTCTGAATTCCTTCTGCACTTAAGCAAATAAATGACTTATTTAACAAGTAATTGCTTAGTAATGATAGCATTTCTTGCTTGCTCTCTGGTCCTCAGTTCTTCCATTGGTAGAAATGAAAGGGTTGGTGCCCCTCCTTAAGACTGTCCCTTTCCTGTCCATCATGCCATCTTAGGATACAGCTGGCTTCTTCTACACTCTCTTTCTTAAGATACCTTCATTTGCTCTCCATACTGGAGAGCAGGTTTTTGGACTTGTTTTTCCCGTTAAAAAAAAAAATGAAAATGTTCAACTCCTCAGAAAGGTTGAAAGAGAACAATCTGATGAACACACATAAACCTCTTGCCTAGATTCACCAGTGGTCTGTCTTGCCACGTTTGTACCTGCTCTCTAACTTTGCACATAAGTGCGTAACTTTTTTTTTTTCCCTGAAGCATTTGAAAGTAAATTCCTGACATGACTTTTAACCCCTAAATATTTGAACACCCATCTCTCAAGAATGAGGATGTTTAAATGTAAGTCTCCCTCATCTTAAAAAACAAAGTTACCAAAAAAGGCACTTTTTGACCTCATGCCATTATTATCCATTTCCTCTCACCTTTTTTGTTCATATTCACTTTTTTTTTTTTTTTAAAGATTCATTTATTTATTTGAGAGAGAGAGAGAGTGCATGCGAGTGAGTGTGGCATGGGGTTATGGAGCAGAGGAAGAAGGAGAGAGAGTCTTAAGCAGACTTTACTGAGGGCAGAGCGTAATGCAGGACCCAGTCAGTCTCACAACCCCGAGATCCATGACCTGAGCAGAAATCAAGTGTTGGGTGGCTAACCGACTGAGCCTTGCAGGCGCCCTGCATTTATCTGTTTTTATAGTCAGGCTTCCTAGTGTTTCATCTACTCTGTGTTGTTAGAGAGCTCTCACTGAAGTCACAAAGGATGACTTTATCACTGTGTTACTGGGTATTGTAGACACTTAAACATTTGTTATGTTGATGACTCTTTTTCTGAAATATCTTGTTTTGGAGTCTGTGCAACTGCAACTCTGTTAGGTTCCTCTTTGCTCTTTGCTCATCCCTGAAGATCAGTGTTCCTCAGTGTCTGTCTTCTCATGTGTACATTTCTGGGGTGATTTCATTTTATTTCTGTGTCTTTTGGTACCTTAGGGCAAGGGCTTCATTATTTATATTCCTGATTACTTTCACAGTCTCCTTACTTCCTGCTTTTAACCTTTTCCTCTTTCGTTATAGTGATCTTGCTAAATGCAAATTGTATGATCATATTACTCCTTTGCTTAACTTTTTGGCCGGTTCCCCGTTGGCCTTAGAATAGAATCCAAACTTCTAGACCTGGCTTCCAGGATTCTCTGTGCTATGACTGTTGTCTGCCTCTTAGTTTCACTGCTTTCTTTTTTCCCAGTCCTGCCCTTCTGTGCAATTCTTCAAAGGCATTATGCTTTTCATGCCAAAGTGTCCAAACACACTGCCTTCACCCAGTGTCTGGCAATGTCCCTCCTACCTTCCCTGTCTCTAGCTTCTCTTCAGAAACTCTAAATTCAGCAGTCAGATAATCTGGAAACTCATCTGGCTCTGCCACATTATATTTCATGCTTCCATTCTGTTAGAGCAGTGACACCATTGTGTGGTGTTGATCTGTGTGCATTCCTGTCTTCTCACTAGGACGGGTGGAGTGCAGCAATGTCTCCCATAGTTTAATCCTTAGTGTCAGATGCAGTGACTAGCAAAGTACGTATGTACTCAATAGAGTGTATTGAAAGAGTGCATTTAGACCACAGAGTATTGTTAAATGTTAATGTAGAAGGTGTTTAGAACACAGTGTCACTATATAATCAGTGGATCTGGACATTTGACTAGCTGCTTGGTAGAAAGAATCATTTTATTTGCTTACCTTTACCATAGGCCCAGACACTTAATTAGAGGTGAGTTAAAATCAAGCTGTTAAGAAATTAGGAGGGAAAAAAAAAAAAAGAAATTAGAAGAAAACGGAAACAATACTTAATCTTGTTTCCAAAGAAAAAGAAATATTTCGAAGTTAAAAAATGATTCACAAAATTAAAATGGAATAAGAAAAATATGAAAACTGAATTAGAAAAAAACAACAACACTTTTTTAAAAAAGTAAAACATTTGAAGAAAAGATTAAAATTAGGCCAAATCACTGGGCCAAGGTTATAAAGATAGTGCCAGACCTGAGGTTGGGGGGTACATTTATTTACACACATACCCCATTTCTGTATCTTCTGCTATTTAAGAAAGAGCCAAAACTTGCTAATTTTCTCCAGGTTACAGATACTGTCCATTTAGGATCATACTTAACTGGATTTACTTTCATTATTCCCAACGTTCCCAGTCTGTTCCTTCCTCAGCCTGTCCCTTCTCTGTAAATGCCAGAACCAACTTCTGGCATGCTGGCATGCTCAAGCCAGGAAAGTGGGAGTCAGCCTTGATTTCTGTCTCCTTTCTGCCCGTTTTTCTCGTGCTTTCCCATGCTGACTGCCACCGTCCTCGTCCAAGCCACCGCTGTTCTCTCTGTAGTACCACAGCAGATTCCGTGTGCTTGGGAATGTGTGTGTGTCTGTAGTTTTTAAAGTAGAGCTAAAATTTACATAATATAAAGTCTACCATCTTAACCATTATTTCACATTCCCACTACAGTGTCTGGGTGTTCAGTTTCTCCACATCCTTGCCAGCACTCACAGTAGACTCTTAACTAATCCCCTGGTTTCTGTTCTCCAGTCTGTTCTGTGCGTAGCAGCCAGAGTGGTCATTTTTTAAAAATTTAAGACAACATATATCACAAACACATACAACTCAAAGACACCATTTATGTTGGAGTTGAGGGATCTCATTCACACTGTTATTGGGGCATTTTGTGGTGTAGCTAATGGTTTGCCATCTGTGTTTGTCTGACTTCTGTGACCTATCACTGTGCTCCAGCCATACCGGACGTTTTCTTTTTATCTTACCCATCTCAGGCATTCAGCGCTGATGCTGATGCTGTCTTCTGCCTAGAATACTTTTTTGCTTGGCTGATTCCTTCTAATTATTTGCATTCAGCCTGTCCTCTCCATAAGGGAAAGAGATAGGGCAGCTGTACTACCTAAAGTGTTTCTACCTTTTTTCTCCTCCCCACTCCCAATCTTTTTTTTTTTTTTTAAGATTTTATTTACTTATTTATTCAACACAGAGAGAGAGATCACAAGTAGGCAGAGAGGCAAGCAGAGAGAGAGGGAGAAGCAGGCTCCCTGCTGAACAGAGAGCCCGATGCGGGACTCGATCCCAGGACCCTGAGATCATGACCTGAGCCGAAGGCAGGGACTTAACCCACTGAGCCACCCAGGTGCCCCACTCCTGATCATTTGTAAGCTCAGTGAAGATAGAGGCTATGAATGTCTCATTCATTATTGTTTCTCTGTTTGCTAATCACTAAAGTCAGAACATAAGAGGTGCTTAATACTTACTTGAAATGAATGAGTGAATACTGTTTGTTTACTAGTTCTTTTTAGAGTACATATTTGTAGTAGCAGGTTTGACCATGGTAGGAGATAGTTGCAGGCAGAAATCAATGAATATGGTGGTCATTGCACTACCTGTGAACATCCCTTTATAAAATGATTTTGGTAAATGAGTTGCAAGAGAAATTTCTGGAGAGGAAAAGAAGTGTGAATGACTGTACTGTAGATTCTAGGAAGGGCAAGAGGAAAGGAGATTTTTTTATTTTCTCTTTTTCTTCATTTGACTTTGCAGAAAAAATGCTATTATTGTTCTTTTAGAAACTGCTGGATAGAGGAATCAGGTACCAGAAGTCTTAGTGTCTTTGCATGGTTCCTCCTTTCCGAAGCTCCTGATTTAAATACTCTGAGCACAGCTGGGGAGGGGATGGTGCTAAGGACAAGGGTGCAAGAGTACCGAGCTGGGGTGAAACTTCGTTGTTGAGAAAATACACATTACAGAAAACCTGCTAGATATGTTTAACAGCTTCTACTCCGATATATGTGTGCTCTGATAATAAGAAGCTCAGCTCTTTTGGATACTCTGGTGGCTACAGGTGTGGGTTCAGAATGAAAAGTTTGATAACAAGCTGACTCACATTCTTTCCTGTCCCCTTGCATTTATGTGGATCGTGTGCTCCCATTCTTGTACTCAATGGCAAATCAGTTTAATATCTCAGAAGAGTTTAGAGCAGTGGCAGATCTATAGCTTTAAAGTATGACATGTCAGTATATTTACTTTACATTTCAGCAACCATTTGGGGAAGAATCTACAGTTGCTGATGGACAGAGTGGATGAAATGAGCCAAGATATAGTTAAATATAACACATACATGAGGAACACGAGTAAACAGCAGCAGCAGAAACATCAGGTTTGTGTTACCAGAAAATTTGTCAGAGAATTCATTTCTAAGTATGGTGCTTCTAGAGTTTTCTTCAAAATGATCAAAGTCCTATTTGATAAAGCATTGACTGTTAACTAGTAACTCTATCGTATTTATTACCACATATTCTTTCTAAGTTGTACTTAAAAATACCTTTTTTAA
The DNA here is from genome assembly GCF_011764305.1 of Mustela putorius furo. Taxonomy (NCBI): domain Eukaryota; kingdom Metazoa; phylum Chordata; class Mammalia; order Carnivora; family Mustelidae; genus Mustela; species Mustela putorius. The sequence goes on along the minus strand of NW_025421322.1, from coordinate 19,178,106 downwards.
AGAGAGCCAGTATATTAAGCTCAGATTGTGATGGCAGTGTTATGCAAATAAGAGATACATTTATTGAGAAAATCAGGGGCAAAAGAGATTCTGGAGTGTCACAGCTCATTTCTTTACTAACTATAATTGGTTTGGTAGTGGCTCATTGCAGCGTAGTTAGCAATCTTCAGTTCATTTGAAAAACTGAGCAATTGTGATTAAGAGCAAGCAATTTTGATAGGAAATAATAGACCAACTGCTGTGAAATAGATAGTATAATACAGATAAAAACCCTAGAACTACCTGAATATTCTCATAGGCACATATATACGGCTGTGGCCATTTAACCTTTTCTTTATTCATGTTTCTTGAAGGCCACATGATTTTCACAGTTCCTGGAATATTGTTTTTGGACTGCATTGCTCTAAAGTGTTCTTCCAGCATTTGATTCATAGATAGGTTGATTCCAGAATGTTTACCTGTGAAAGCATTTGTATATGACTACTGTGTGTTCATGAAAATGTACTTTAAAGTAGGTGGTGTTAACTCTACAGTTCTCAGTGTAACTACAATTTAAGCGGCTCTGAGACTATTCTATCTAAACTTTTTTTTAAATATCAATGTTCATCATTTAGAATACTTCGTTGTTACCATACTTAGGATTTAAAAAACACATATAGATCTATAAAGTATATACTTTTTAACTGAAAAGAGCATGGGTGGTAAAGATGGCAATAATGAAAGACTTACAAAGGGTGGTGGGGAAAAGGACAGAAGGACCTTGCTTGATTCCATTTTCCTGCTGGTTCTTCCCATAGGGAAAGGGTGCAGCCTGGAGTAGCAAATTGAAAATCTGTCACCTGTGAGACATTTGTTTCTGGAAACTAGTGTTACATGTCTCAAAATTTTGCATTTGATGTTTATATGTACCAACACCATTTATAACCCTTTTTAGATATGTCCAGCTTCTACCCTCAAACCCTATAATGTGTATAGAGATCTTTGCAAAAAGCAAGGTAATCTCCTTCTTTTGGAACCCAAGGACTTAAATTTTTTACAGCCTACTTTGGCGTCTCATTACCTGACTTTTTAAGGCTCTGTGTGTGGTATTTTCCCTCTGCCGTTGTAAGCGACCCATAAGTGTTACCTCTTGATTGTAATTTGCTCAGTAAGTTTGTAGTTGATCCATACCTATGGATGTATCCCCACCTTCTCTTCTGAGAATCCTAGGAAGCCACAGTTTGACAGTTTTTGAAGCATTATCTAAGCTAATATTCATTCTTAGCTATAGAGCTAATAGCACTGCTGATTAGAAGTATTTACTACTATAATAATGATAGTGATGATGATGTTGATGATGTTACAATATCAACATGATCAGCATTATTGTCATTTTGGTCAGTAGGGATAAAGTTGAAAAAATTCACCAGTGTGGTGGTTAATTACTTCCTTACTGCAGTGCAGGTGAGTCATACTTGTAATGTTGTCATCTACCCTGTTGTCATAAATGGTAAAATCATCCCTTTCACTCACTAATCAGGAGCTTCTTTGCCCTTTAAGCCCTCAGTTTCCCACATAACCAGTTTGCTTTTTCCGTATCTTAGAGCTCAGAGTGACACTGAGTTTCCAACAAAGAAATGGTTTTTGTTGCCATATTTATTAACTTCTTAGAAGGAGGAGTTACATGGATTACCATTTATAAAATCGTTGGAATAAAATTGTTGGAATTCAGGGCAGTGGGGTTTTGCTGATTGCGTAATTGATGGAGGTCTTGTTTTTTCTCTTCAGGTAGGGAAAAATAACCAAATCATTTCTTCTCTGAATCTTAGTATCAGCAGCGTCGCCAGCAGGAGAACATGCAGCGCCAGAGTCGAGGGGAGCCCCCGCTGCCTGAGGAGGATCTGTCCAAACTTTTCAAACCCCCTCAGCCTCCTGCCAGGATGGATTCTCTGCTCATTGCAGGTATCGTTGGCCAGTGCGAGTGTGGCTAGTTTCCTCTGTTCCGTAGGAAGCAGAAGACAAGGAGAGATTTATAAACAGAAAAATACATCATAAAAGCTAGTGTATTTAAAATGGTTGAATGATGAATTTGAATCTAGCACCTGTAATTTTGAAATTTAAGAATTTGTCAGTCTTTGTTATTTCTAAGGTCCTTTCAGTGCTTCTTCACTCTGTGTTTATCTAAACATTTTTGAGATGGCATCATAAACTTTCTAAAGTGGGAAGGTTTTATTCGAGTCATCTTTCAGAGAAGCCCGGGAGAAATGTTTACGTTCCATAATGCAGAAGATCATTCAGCTCAAGCTGCGTACTTTTCGTGTTCCAGCCCAGCACTGAGCCCACGTCTGTATGTGGGTGTTGGAATTGAACTGGGTTTTCTGACTGGAGGAAAAGGATTTCCTTTACTTTGACTTCTATTATAGCAATAGGGATGCAGTTCTGGATATACTTTGTCTGGGAGTATCTGCCATTTAACACTGCCTTTCAGTGGTGGAGTCTTGTTTCCTATGCTAGGACTTGATTTTGCTCTTATTTAGCTGTGATAACCTTATTTCTTTATAAATGTTAAATACTGTTTGATTAAATCAGCTGGTTGCCTGTGAGAGATTTTTTAGAATGAAAATCCCACTCAAACAAAAGGTAATATTCCATCATTTCTCAATTCTATTTACACATTTTCAGTGTGTGTGTGTGTGTGTGTGTGTGTGTGTTGTGTGTATGGGCGGGGAGAGGGGTCAGATTCCAAATTCTTAACACAAATTCTAGAACATAACAATTACATTTGGGTAACCGAGACATATTCCTTACTTAAGGTCCAATTCAAGCAGAATTGTATTATATATACAAAATACCTTGCATAAATGTTGCATCAGGTTAGATCATTAGTTTTAAGACTTAAAAAGCAGTGATGGATGCCATTCTTCATGGGGACTCTCTGCCTCTGCTCTGTCTTGGGTCAGAAAAGGAACCGGAACCTTTAATATCTCCAGAGCACAGCCTGAAAACTACTGGGCGGTGCACATCAGGGTCAAGTGGGTCATTTTGTTTGCAGTTCTTTGATTTGGTTATCTCCTTTGTACCTGACTGAAGAGAGCCAGCACTGCTTCTCACTTAGTACGGCGTGTGTCTGAGCTCCACGGCCAGTACCTTTTGATTGATAGCTAATACGTAATTAACTGCTATTGTTTTTCTTCTGTCTCCATGTATCCAAGAGCGGAAGATAGCTTATTTTCCAAAGAATTTGCATTCTTTATTATAAGGGTATGGATAACAGAATTGACTCCTATAAACTCTTGATTCAAAACAAAAGAAAATAAAATTCTGGTGAATGTGTATTATGCGGATTTTCTTGCTTGCCTAATGTTCTAGGTCATTTTATAATTTGTGGAACATTGTGACTCTTTCTCACTTTCCCAAATGCACAGGCCAGATTAACACTTACTGCCAGAACATCAAGGAGTTCACTGCCCAAAACTTAGGCAAACTCTTCATGGCCCAGGCTCTTCAGGAATACAACAACTGAGAAAAGGAAGTTTCCAGAAAGGAGTTAACATGGACTTTTGAGATCACAGTGGGGCAATTCTTGGAAGAAACACTTGCCAATTGGAAAGTCTTTCTAGCTAATAATGAAATAAAAATAAAACAACCTTGACTGCTTGCTCATTTGATTTTATACATATTGTGTCTAGCTTTTTATTTTTGTTTTGCTTATACTGTTTACCTACAAAAGATTAAACAGATTTGACCAGAAGCTACATCAACATCAGACCTGCAGGCTCCATCACCTTTGCTGCTCCCTGTGAGGTGCCGCATTTTTCAGCATACAGTCCTGCTTGTCCTAACCCTGGATCGAATGGCCCTGGCACCTACAGGGAATTCTTTACTTCATTGCTCCCAGATTAGTGCCCGTGGAAGCCCAAGTTTCATGCACTTGCCCAGGCAGCCCTCATCCCAGGCCTGGAATCATGTAACATGCTCCTTGTCTGCCTTTTCGTTTCCACAGGTGATGGTCAGCCAGTCCCCAAGCTCATAGGTCATTAATCAGCCACTAGAATTTAAAAAAATTTTTTTTTCATCAAAAAGGCCATATTTTATTTGAAAATGAAATTGTGTGTGTGTGTGTCTTTTAATTTAGAACTTCTAGTTTATCTTTTCCATACACTGAAATACAATTCTGACATCAAGTTTTGTAACTAGGGAAAGAACAGTTTAAGAGCAGTGCTACACTGAAGGGAGAAAAACCTTTTTAATTTTTCGTATTTGAAAGGCAGTCAAGGGGCCCCTGGGTGGCTCAGTTGTTTGAGCATCTGCCTTTAGCTCAGGTCTTGATCCCAGGGTTCTGGGACCGAGTCCTGTGTATGTCTGCTTAGTGCAGAATCTGCTTCTTCCCTTCTTGTGTTCTCTCTCTTGGTCTCTGCCTCAAATAAATAAAATTTTTAAAAAGTTAATGAAAAATTCCTGCTCTTTTGACACCAGAATCAGTGAGATCTGTAGCTGTGGATTATGGCTGTGAGACTTTTATTTTGTGATTTTTACCTTAAAGACATGGCCCATAGGAAGATCAGAAGGAATGGATAAGGGGTGCGGGGAGTTGAGAAATCCCCCCCATCCCATACACACCTTGTTTTGGAAGTAGTACAGGGGCTCTGGGATCAGGCATCTGGATTGAAACCTGACTCTTTTCCCTCTAGGGTATCCTTAAACTAGTTGCTTAACCTCCCCGTGCTTCACTTCCGTCTTCCAAATGAGATGGGAAGGGGACAAGTGTATTATCCTGTAGGGTGGGTATGAGTGTTGCGGTTTATTGAAGATTGGGGTAAAGCACTAGAACAGTGGTTGATATGTAAGAGATGCCCAGTACGTACTACGGTGAGAGGTACACTCTTGAGTTCTTATTCAGGATATTGGGTTGTTAGTAGGGTTTGCTTTTAAAAAGCTGTGGCTTTTGACCATTCTAGAATTCAGGTACTCACTCACATGAATTAATTTTTCTAGGATAAATTCCTAGAAATAGAAGTCAAAGAGTATATAAAGTTCTAAGGCTTTTTACCATTATTGCTAAGTTGCCTTCAAGGTTACACTGATTTGCACTCCCATTCATAGTGCTTCCTTATTTGAGTCAACACAAATTTGAGTGTGACTATGTTACACCGATGAGATGTATTGATAAACAGAACCAGTCTTGGTCTCTGTCCTTGTGGATTGTATACTCTGTTGGTTTATTTCCTTGCATTCTAATTGCCTGGATTTGGAATTCTATTGTGAGTTAAACAAAACACCATTGAAGTATCAAAGAGCAAAATAGAAAGGAAATTAGTTCAAACATAATTGCTATTTCCTCATGGTGTGTAAGATGAATATAACAGGATTCAATTATATTTTTTAAAGTGGTGGTTACTTATTAAGTTCCATATGACTGTTGAGGTACCCGTAATTCAGAGTAAGATGCGAGTGCACACTTAATGGAAGATTTCAGGAGTTTTGGGGTTAGGAATTACTGTAGTGGGAAAAACTGTTTAGGGAAACATGTCAATGGAAATTAAATGCACAGTATGTAGTGTTAGGGAATAGCTTCTGTTCGGCATTTGATTTGAGTGCTATATTCTGACATTTTTCAGGAACAAATACGTATGGTTCATCTTCTATAAATATTTGCAGTTTCTTCAAGTTGAAATGAGAAAAGCTCATAAACTGAGTACTGGGTCTAATAAATCATTCACTTATCCAAGAACAAAAACACAGAAAAAGCTAACATGTTAATCTAATGGAAAATGAAATGTGACAAACCGGAACAGTAAAACATACTTGAAATTGACCCCGTAATCACTAGTAATGCTTTATAAGGTTCTGGACGACATAGCATTATTCTTAATTGAAAATACCTGAGAGAATCTGTAGGCTGCTCCAGATAATCTGATTTTTAAATACTGAGGTAAACTAAAAGAACTTTTTTCTCCATTTTTAGAAGCTTGGAAATTGAGATGTGGTTATCTAATATTAACTTACTTACTTTGAAATTTCCAATTTTAGTGTCTTCTAAAATGTTGCTACATTGTTCACACTGTATTTTTGTAACAGTCTTTGAAAAACCCAAGTGAATCCTTCACTTCCAAACCTTGTAGGCATTGAACTCTGGTGTGTTATGAAAGAACTATTTGATTTTTAAACTCCATTTTTATAGTAAACATTTCTCATTCATGTTAAGTATATGACATTTATTAATTTTTCCCCTAATCTTCTCATTGGCAACTTTTTCTGTGATAGTCCAGGCATAGAAATGGGCCAAGGGTATTTAAAGAGGTAATACTAAACTTGGGTCCAGTCAAAGGCCTTTGGGTTCTCTTTTAGCAAATGATTCCAGTGCCCATCTGCAGAGAGCTGATCGAGTCCCCTGTGCCTTGGACATTGCTTTGGTCTGTCCTAACCAAGGATTCCTTCTGTTGTGACAGCAGTTAGTAGATAAATAATGAGGGGAGGGATGAAGATCCTGAGTTGCTTAAGTGTTTACAAAGAGGAGAGAAGCAGTGGGTGGTTTCTGCATCGCATAGCCAAGACTGCAGCGGAGGACTTAGAGCTGGCTTACCGTGTGGTGACTCCCAAATTAGAGTCTGAACCTCTTTGCATGGTTTGGAACTCGGATTGATCTGGCGCCAGATTACTTGAGACAGGGAGGGAGGGGCTGGGGAGCCAGAGCCACTGGGAATTTATTGTTTGCTGGAGCAAACAGCTGTGACCTAATACCCATTGCCTTGAGCTTTCTTTTTATGTAGAAAAAAGACTCTAATGTACCTTAAGCCTGGTTGGCCCTAGAGTAGAACCCACAATGGCTATACTGAAGCCTCAGTAGTGATTTTAGGGATAAAATCCATAGATGCAGAGATGGTTCTCGGGAGCCACCGTCCCCAGCTTGGGAAGTTTGGGCCGATCCATAGGGCTTTGGTCTGTCCCAGAGAATTCTTTGATAACCTGCGTTGTTCTCAGAGGCTGCTAGGCTCTCAGATCCGTCACCATATGGTCAGTTTATCGGAGTCAGTTTGATTCCATAGGATTGATGTTGACATCAGTTGCGTTTTCTTAGAACTGTGACTTAGGCAACCCATTTTCAGTTCTTTAATTGAAAAAATTGGATGTCGTCTCAGGGTCGTATTAACTCAAGTATTCCCTGGAGCCTTCATGAGGTGAGGGCCTAGGGGACAGGGTACTGACTGAGTCCGAGCTTATGGTAGGACTTGCTGGAAGCCTTTTTCAATAGGTTGCAGATACATCTTTAGTCTTTCTATAAGTATCTTCCCTTCGGGGGGGGGGGGAACTATAAAAAAAATCCTAATCCACTGGTGTTATACTTCAAAGAAAGGTAAAAATGACTTTCTCTTCTAATCCCCAATTTATTATTTTTGCATTTGGACAAACGTGAAGGGCTCTACCACTTCTTCCTCAGACCTGTAACAGTACAGGGTGGCCCATTTCTCCTTATTTAAAGTTTATTTGATTGCAGTAGGAAAATACCGCTTCTGGCATTTGTGTCAACCTCAGGACATAAACTGAGGTGTCACTTCTGTTTCCTTCAGTAATATTCTTTTTCATTGACCTTTCTCCAGGGCACAGCCATTTCTGGCATCTTCCGTCTTCCTTTGTGGACATGGAGGCAAAGGATTTGTTTAACTTTTCAGCAGTGTTTACCGCTTCTGACGGTAAATGGTCCTTGCATTTTCTTCTTGGACCATAGTCTCTCTTGCCAGTGTTTTACTTTGTGTGTATTGGAAACAGCTTGTATTTTGTCAGATCCCCCGAGTAATCTTTCCCCACCTTTGTTTATCTTGTCATTTGGCTTCCACTTGCTTAACTCATTCCTAGATTCAATCTGCCTGTGATTTTTTTAGTTTTGATTGTTGCCCTTCTCCAGTTTGAGGTTTTTTAAATTGCATTTTATTTTTTTAAACAGTCACAAAGATTTGAATTTTTCCTTGATCTGATCATGCATCTCTGAATGTCATAATTCTCCAATCAGGCAGGCAAGTGTCCCAGTAACCTCATCTCCTAGATCACAATGGTGAGGGTCTATTTTTCTCTTTGATGCGTGCAGCTCCCATTATTGCTAATGAAAGGTCTTCATGTGCATTAAGGGGAAACTAGACCTCTAATGAGATACAGAGAGGAATTGCAGCTGATGATTTCCACTTCTAGCCCACTGTACTATAACAGAAATGCACTCTGAAGAGGCAATGGGCCAAAGAAATACAGAATGCATGTGTTGCCTACATAAAATATCTAGTCTGGTCTTAATGGCCGGGTGGTATTGTTTTGGCTTATAGTCTCTGGTATTCCATACCTGCTGAGGGGGACCTTTATTATGGAGGCAAAAGACCCAGATACTTGAAACAAGTGAGTAGACTAGTTATAATGCACTTGAATCCACTTTTAAGAATGATCTCCTACATTAATATATTATTTTACAAATCCTTGCTCGTATATTTTCTCATTTAGAACGGGAAGGAGGACAAATACATTACGAAGCCAGTGTGCTTGGTACTAAGAATACTAAGGGAGTGAGAAACATGTAATTCCTGCTCAAAGATAATGAAACGAGACTTCAAGAAGGTGATTGATGAAAGCAAACATATTCCTAGGTGGCTGGACGTGGACTGGAGCTCAAGTCTTGAGTCCTCTTACCAGGACTTGGCACAACTTCCCTTCACAACACAGCAGCTTGAGGAAAATAGTTCTTATTTAAATGTAGATTCGGGGCGCTTGGGTGGCTCAGTGGGTCAAGTCTCTGCCTTCGGCTCAGGTCATGATCTCAGGGTCCATGGATCGAGCCCTGCATCAGGCTCTCTGCTTGGTGGAGAGCCTGCTCCTACTACCCCCCCCCCCCCCCACTCTGCCTACCTCTCTGCCTACTTATGATTTCTCTGTCTCTGTCAAATAAGTAAAATCCTTTAAAAAAAAAAAAAAGCCACACCACACAGATTCCCATTGTATCTTCTCTGTGGTGAGCCACTCTCTCCTGTCCCTCACCAATTTCGGAATCACTTCACCCTCTTCATTGCAGTGATTGACTGCAGCCTCTAAATTCATAGGCTCCCAGGGGTGAGCTCCCAGGGTCTGTATCATGGGGCCCTTTGCTGATTGATGCACAAGAATGAGATTCAGGGGTGCTAGTGTCCATTCAGGCTCATATCTTGAGTAGAGAATGAATATCTAACCTCGTAACCATTCGCACTAACAGGGCTGAGTAGCGCAGCGGAGAACAGGGGAAGAAGCAGAGAAAAGGAAACCCTGCATCCAGGTTCTTTTTTTTTTTTTTTTTTTTTTTTAATATTTTATTTATTTGACACAGAGAGATCACAAGTAGGCAGAGAGGCAGGCAGAGAGAGAGAGAAACAGGCTCCCCGCTGAGCAGAGAGCCTGATGCGGGACTCGATCCCAGGACCCTGAGATCATGACCTGAGCCAAAGGCTGCGGCCCAACCCACTGAGCCACCCAGGCGCCCGCATCCAGGTTCTTTACACCGGATTTTCCATCTCTAGTCCCATTCTGTCCATTTCTCTTCCTGCCTTTGGTTCTCATAAAAGCATATTTGAATTTTCTTAATAACACTTTTTTTTTCCCCTTCAGCACCATTGAGTTGGTTTCTGTTGCTTTCAACCTCAAAAATACCTCACCCAACTCGTGCATATTCCAAGGCTTATTTGCTATGAGGCCTAACAGATTTGAGAAGGTGCAGCCTTAAGAGGTAATAGGAGAAGAAAGGTTACTTTGCAAATACTTTAATAGAATTTTAGAGCAGGAGGGACCTAGCCAGATTTCTTGGCCACTACAAACCTCCCCTTCACAGATGTGGAAACAGGCACCAAGAGTGTTAAATATGGTTTCCAAAATAGCCTAGATTGTGCGCTCTTTTTTAGTAGTATTCTGTGTCTTGGTATTTTTTTTTCTTTTTATTGATTTGATATTTGTATGTATGGCCAGATGATCAAAATGAGTAAGTCTAGTTAACATTTGTCACCATACATAGTTAGAAAATTCTTCTCTTGTGGTGAGAACTTTTAAGATCTGTTCTCTCCGCATCTTTGAAATATGCAATATAGTATGATCTATAGCCACCGTGCGATATGGGTCATCCCCGTGGCTTATTTTATAACTGGAAGTTTGTACCTTTTGACCCCTTATGCCCATTTTGCTCACGTGCACCCCCCATCGGCATTTCATAAAGAGCTCACATGCTGCGCAGGAGACGCTGACTCTTTCCGTTAGGGAAATGCTCTCTGATGCAGTGAGGCGCTGATGTGTGTTTCTGCAATGTTTGGAGCACAAAGGTTGCACACTGTCCAGAAGGAGTTAGGGGTTGATTAAACACCTCTTGGATATCTGGGTCACCTTGATTGTGTCATCTGGGAAGTGGATGGAAGAGAGGTGAATTCTTGTTTCTTTGCTGGAGATTGGTGGTGTAAACAGGTGGTAGGGTATTCTAAATTTGGTCTGAGATGAAAACATTTCAAGCAAATGAAACTAAGCTAGATTCTTTTGACAGTAAAGGATTTCTTTAGAGATGCAGATGTCAGTTTTACCCGAGTACAAAGCTGCATTGCATAAGTTGAGGGTGTGTGTGTGTGTGTGTAAGAGTTACTACTCCTAACAAAACAGTTGGAGAAGTAGAACTCACTTTGCCTTTGCCTTCTGAACTTAGGATGAAATGCTGTGTGGAGTCCATTCCCTCCCACTCCAGAACTTAGGGAAGGAGGGAAGATAGAGCAGTTTGTTAGGAACAAAGACATTTGCATTTGTGATGTTCACGTCATCGTTCTGTTCATGCTTCTGTGAATTCACAAACGTACGGAAACTCAGAATTCATCTGGGGTAGGAGAGGGAGAAAGGGAAGGTGTCGATTTTGTATTTTCATGAGACCCTGATGTGGCAAATCTCAGATGACAATCTCTCATCTTGTGTCAACGGACTGTGGCAGTCGTGGGGCTCTCTGCTGAAGGTGATTAGAGGCTGGCCATGCACGTCCTCCATGGATTCTGAATAAATTCAGTGTTAGCAGTAGATCATTGCTTCCGATTTAAAGCACACTTGGACAAAATGATTATTTTCTCCTGATGATCTCATGTACTAGATGCTTGCCTCTCATTACCTCTCAGAAGAAAAGTCAACCAACCTACCAGCCCGCCAATAGGAGTGGCTTTTCTCCTTAAAGAGAATCGAGTGTTGCTTACCCTGACCAGTTAGCACCTTTGAGTCTCTATGTATGTCTAAATTGGCAGCTGGGTTTTAGCTCTGCAAGTGGAGCATCATTGTGGGATGAAAGTAGAATCATTGACTTAACACTTAAAAAATGGTGACCTGGGGCGCCTGGGTGGCTCAGTGGGTTAAGCCTCTGCCTTCGGCTCAGGTCATGATCTCAGGGTCCTGGGATCGAGCCCCGCCTCAGGCTCTCTGCTCAGCAGTGAGCCTGCTTCCCCTTCTCTCTGCCTGCCTCTCTGCCTGCTTGTGATCTCTCTGTGTGTGTGTGTGTGTGTGAAATAAATAAATAAATAATCTTAAAAAAAATTGGTGACCTCCCTGGGTTTTCCTGTGTTCTGTATTAATGTTAGAGCAGCTTCCGGCATTCATTCAGACAAATGAGCCAGATACTCATACGGCGCTGGGAATGATAGGGTCCTATGCGTCCTGCCCCTCAGGGGGCTTACCCAAGGGCAAGTGGTTCTCTAAGTGTGGCCCCTGAAGGAGCATCACCCAGAGCTTGTCCAAAATGCACCTTCTTGTGCCTCAAACCTGCACTTTCCCAGCCACCCTGGGTCATCCCGGTGCTTGCTGGAGTTTGCTGTGGAACAGGGGTTCCTGAATCTGACTTCGTGTCATAAATGCCCACAGGGTTTTATAAAAGTCGGGTCCTGAAATAAGGCCTGGGAATCTTTGTTTATTTTTCTGTTTTGTTTTTTCAAGTTGCCAGAGATGATTTGGGGAAAACGTTGCAATAAAGTAGAGAGTAGCCCCTTCTGTTGGAATTGAAGGGTAATGGGCCAGGTCACGGAGAAGGAAGAGGATGCCAGGCAGGAAGAACTCAGGCCTGAGGGGGAGGAGACAAAGGCTGGAAGGAGTCACCGGTCCTGAGACTTGCGAGCTGTGCCTGGGGACCTTCCCTGAGAATCACCAGCATTGGAAGCCACAAGGACCCTGCTACAATAGCAGGGCTTTGTTTACCCAACGGTGATCCCAGGGGCCACCTGCACGTGGCTGTGTCATGTGCGACAGCAAGAAGGACAGCAAGTGTGTGCCGCTCCACAGCCCCGTGCCCAGCAAAGCTGCAGTGACATGAAATCTGGGTTGAATCTTGGCAGTGGGAGGGAGAGGTACTGTGACAGTCTGCCTCCTGTGTTCACCCTCGGTTTCCCCTAATTAGGATCAAAGAGCCCGATTTTTTCAAAAAGAAACAAAATTCAAATAGGTATGAATTATTTTTTTTATCAAAAATGTAATTGTTAGACCCAAATCCCGTAATTTATGATGAAAGCATGTTGATGTTGGAAGAAAAAATAATCACACTGTTCTCTGCGTTTGTGTTCAGTCAAAATCACATGCAATTTTGTTTGCCCTGATATCGCCAAAACATGACCCATTTAATCTTGGGAGAAATTTCTTGGGTATTTGAGCACCATTGGTAGTGTTACACCAGAGTATGCAAAATATTCAGCATTCAGTGAAAGGATTTCTTAAGCACTTACGGAACTGGCAGGGGAAAGTGCATTTTTAGCAAACTGCAAAGTCTCAGCCCAAGAGCCTATTCAGAATGGAGGCTTCGTGGACCACCTGGGGGAAGGCGTAGCCACATACCTAGAGGCGATCGAAACAAATCACTGAAGACATTAAAAATAGAGTTCTCTCTCTTGCTGCCAATATCCCTTTCTTCTCTCCACTTCAACTTTTTTTTGTAGTGTTTTCTGAAACTGTCTTTTTTTTTTTTCCCCTTAAGGAGCATATAGAAATTTAGATTTAATTTGTTACAGCTTGCATTTAAAACTCTGGAAAAATGAGAAATAATTGGAAGATAACGGTAGCAGCTGCCTAACCAGTTGTTTCAAAATATGGCAATAAAATATTAAACTTGAGACTTGCTATTTTTGTGCATGGATGTCTGTCATTGGTTATGATAGATTTCCAAGCTCCCTACCAAGTTAATATTTTAGGAGGGGGTAGGGGAGGATGCTTATGATAAGTTATGGACTTAAATATTTTTCCTGGATAAAATTTGTAATAAATTAGGCCCTGCCTGTAAACTTTACATATACTAGCAATTACTCTCTTTTAAAAAAGTGGGGGGAAAACAGCCAAGCACATTGTTTAATTGACCTGGACTAAAAGGCAGCCTCGGATTTTGGATACTACCTTTGGAAAAAAGCCTGCGACTGATTCGGCACATAAATCCTAAGAACTTGGACTTAGAGGGAGAGTGAGCAGTTCTGATGGAAGATGCAGTTTATTTGCATTACAAATGGGAGGTATGGGATGGGTAAAATGTATTAAATGAGCATCCGAAGCCACACAAGGATGGAGTTTCATTATTCCTGTAAATGGAATTAGCCTGCAGCAACAGAATGGACTATTCAGGTTATTTTAGTGAAAATAGAGTTCCATTTGCCCGTGGAGCAAGGTGCAGTGTGTCTCAAATCGGGCATGCCCAGAGCACTTGTGTGGGCGTGCTGAAGGGGGCAGGAGACCGTGGCATTGGGTGTTGGGGCGGGGGGGAGGGGGACCGCAGTGCCTGTGAAATGTTGCAGCCTCTTAGATGGGGATGTTGGGACTGGAGGTGTTTCCCTAATGTGTCCCAAGGAAGATTAGTTTTGTGGGATATTTATAGGTGCTACCTGGGGCGGAAATCCTGAGAACTTTTCCGGTTACGTTAACTTGGGAAAAGCTTGCTTAAACAGCATTAGATTGGGTTCTTCAGGATTTGCACAACGTTTAATACAAAAAGTGAAGTGTAAAGTTTCAAGAAGCAGCAGTATAGCTCGCGGCTGCCCGAGGTGCAGAGCTGGTTAGCATCTGAGTACTTTCACTTAACTGTGCCGATGTTTTCATATCTTCAAAATGGAAATTGCTAGGATCCAACCAACAAAAAATGGCAGTTTCACCTGATTCAGCCCAGTTCTGTTAGCCCACTGTGTATGTGTGTTGTGATGCCCAGCTTACAAGATTGTTGGGAGAATGACACAGGGTTTTGGGTGTAAAGCTCTTCATGCTCACAGCAGCAAGCATTCGTGGACTGGTGGTGTGTGGACTCTGGGGCCAAACAGAGTGACCAGGCAGCCCTAGTCTCTAGCAGTAGCCACAAGGATGGCTGTGGTTTCCAGGGAGGGTTTCTAGAGAGCTGGGGTCGCCATGCTTTCTATAAAGAACCTCGTAGTAAATATTTTAGGCTTTGTGGGCCAGAAGGTCTCTATGGCAACGACTCAGTTCTGCTGTCGTAGTGGGAAAACAGCCGTATGCAAGAAGATGGGTGTGGCTGTGTTCCAGTAAAACTTTATTTATAAAAATCAGGCGATGGTCTGTATTTGGCCCCCGATCTACAGTTTTCTGACCCTGACTTTAGGCAAAGGAAAGCAGTGAGTTGTGAAGATAAGACTGAATTGGGTGCTTGGAGACCTATGTTTTGTTTCTGAATCTGCTACTGCCTGTCAGGTTGACTTCTTTGAGCCTTACCTGGTTTATCAAGTGATTTTGTATTTTCTTCCCTAATAGTCATAAACAAAGGAGATCATGGGAGGAGAAGCCAGAAACCTGTGCACTAAAACCTGTGCAGTAGTTTTCTAGGGCTGTTATCGATTCACTTATTCATTTGTCCAGAAGTTCTTTTTTAGCACCCTCAATGGACCAGGGCTTTGTGGAGATGTTTGCGAATGAGATATTGCCCTTACCCATACAGAGCACGTGTTCTCTTGGGCTATTTATTTTTAGAGTGTAGTTATGATTTAAATGGAAAATGGTGCTATAAGAAGTATTGACTCTTCACTTGTTACAGAAAATCCTTTGTCCTGAGAAGAACAGAGCAAGGTAAATGAGAAAGTGAGTTCTTCAACTATAGTGTTAGTCTAGAGAAGGGACTGGCTTTTCCCAAGATACTGACTGAATGGGACTTAGGATGAAGTCAGGCTTAGTTGGTATTTGAGCTCTAGCTGCAGTCTTGTGTATAAGAATACTATATTCTGTTTATATAGCAGACTCTGCCTCTAGCCACAGATGTTTCCGGCACCTGGTTAATTTATCCCGGAAAGGCCAATGCTCATTAAGGCTCCCGAGTCCCAGAGCTAAGTTTTATGGGTAGGGAAACTGAGGTACTGAAATTGGTTATGGGATTGGCTCAGATCACAATTCGCTGGATGTAGGACTCTGGCCAACACAACTGGCGGGTCCTAGGAATGGGACCAAGGTCTCCCTCCCTGGGACTCCCTGACTCTCAAGAACTGCTGAGGCTTCTCAGACCCCCGTCTCCAATTAGGCTTAAGAAATATTAGAGGGACTAGAGACCCTGCCGGGAGAGAACCCGTTTTGACAAAGACAGGCTTGAATCAGGAAACCAGATGTTGCTTCAGGCCGCAAGAGCCCCGGCACCATCAGAGCCGTGAGTCCCGGGCTGCAGTCTGTCAGGGACAAGTGGACGTGCAGAAACGGGGTCTCTCTTCTTCCTTCGGCTAGCTGGTTTCTAATGTCCCTTGAGTGGCCCATATCGAGGTTGCCTCTCAGTGGAGACAGATCCTGAAACCAAAGCAGATTCCTGCCTAGATGGCTGTGATATCATTTGTCACACTCAGTCTCACAAAGCCCATCCTGAGGTGGAGCAAAATATCCCACCATTTCGCCCCAGTCTGTGGTGGTGGTCGTCAACCAGGAGGGCACGTCAGAACCTCCCGAAGGGGCCCTGGGATGGGGGGCGGGGGAGTTGGGAGTATACGGTATAGTTTAAACAAGCTTGTGTAATAGTATAGTTTAATTTTGTACATTGGACATTATAAGAAGAATCTGTTGGTTTTGTGATTTGCCCATTTGGCATTTACCTCAGTGAACTACCAAAAGTGAAGCTCATTCAAAAGTTTTTGGCCACTTGGGATAACCAGTCGTTCTAAAAATTGTTGGGAGACTGGGATATTTTAATGTTTATTAAGAGGGAAAAAAAGAAGAAGAAGAAGACTGAAATAAAAATAGACTCTTTTCTAGTTGCCTGGTTGAAACAACAGTCCAGAACTGGGGATCGTGGCCACAGTCACAGCAATAGCGTGAAGACGAAAAATGATGAGATGCCATGTCTTGAAAGGGCTGTTCCAGCTTTCAGCAGGGACAAGAGTGGTTAGTGAGTGGGCCTTGCGTTGTGTTTGGAAAGCCTGCTGCTCTGCGTTGGCAGACCTGGTGAGAGCAGGGAGTGTCAGAGCAGGTCTGTTGCTAAGACCTCAGGTCTCCGAAACTGAACTCCAGCAAGGAGGTTAGAGATGTTCCTGGGTGACCGAGGTCCAAGTGAAGCAGAGCCTTACCAACTGAGGATGGAGAGGTCCCATGTAGCACCTAGTGCTGTTCACAAGTTTTTTTTTTTTTTTTTTTTTTTTTTTTACTTTGAAAGGTTAGCAGGAGGTGGAGAACTCCTATTTACATACAATAGTTTAAAGCCACCAAGACTTGGGGTTTGTTGTCATGACAGCAAAACTTAAGCTGTTCTGATTTACTAATCCTCAGTTTTCTCATCTGCAAAATGGGAGTAAGAGGAATCTCATATGGCTGTTGTGAGACTTCAATGGATTAATGTTTACAAATTGTGTAGTCAGGGCCTTCTGTGTACAGGAGGCTCAATAAAAGGTAGCCATGTTGATACTGTGCTGATACCATGTTACAGTGTCGAAAACAGCTTTTTCTTTCAGCCATTGGTATGGTCACTTGCGAAAGCTCTAAAGAAGGGGACATTTTATATCGATTCCGTAGGGCGTTGAATTCCCAGGGGAAGAGTTAGATTTGCTCTAATTAACCCACACTCTCTCAACCAGGCTTCACCATGTCTGCAAGCATATATTCCCTTTATCCATCTTAACTGAGGACCTCTTCCACACCAGGCCTTGTGATGGGCCCAGGAAAAACTGGGGGAATAAGTGGGAATTACTGCCTGCATCACTGTGAGTCCTCTGGGTGCTCAGGGAAGCAGATGCCCTTTGAGAGAAGCAGGGGCGGGACGGGGAGGGACGCAGAGAGCCTGCAGAGAGCCCTGTGAAGGAGAGAGAGCAGGAAGGAACATGGGTAGAAGAGGCCCAGACGGCTGCCCAGTTCTAAGACCGTTTTGGCCTGGCAGTGGAGTCCCGCATGTGGCAGGAACGACCTGCTTCCCGTGCTTGCTAAGTCAGTGGCTGGGGGTAGCCCGCGGGAAGGGAGGCCGTGGCACACCTTGGCCAATTTGAAGCACAGCAGCTGGGGCCGTGGGAGACCTGAGGGGCCCATTTTTAGGGCTGCCCCACTGTCTTCATGGACTTTATAGTTTGGAGGGGGAGACAGGCCTTAAATAGTCGCAGAAACAATGCATGATTTGCAATTGTGCTTAGAGCCATGGAAGAGAAGCCCAGGAGACCATGAGATGGTTTCACAGAGAGCCTGGTCTTATGAAAGGTTGGGAGGACTTCCTGGAGGAAGGGGTTTCCTGGGGCTGAGGTTAGAAAGACAAGCAGAAGTTGGCCAGGTGAAGAGGGGCTGGAGACAGATTCCAGAGAGAGTAAGAGGCATTCTAGGAAGACAATAGAAATGATAATTGACAAACTGTCCTAGAAATTCTGGGGGCTTAAAAAAGGATCATTTCTCTGCTTTCCTAATGTTCTTTCCTTTGGGTGGCATTTTTTCCTGGGAAAAAGAACAGTCCCCTTCCCCACCCAGCAAACATGGTTGTTATATACGTACAATATCTCAGAAGTCTGGGTTTATCCACTTCTTGGGGGACTGGGACATGCTGGCCTTACGGATGAGGAATTTACCACGCCGCTGTTAGCAAGAAGCTCTCGTTGTTGAGGAGAGACCCCAGTCCTCTCCCCTGTACTGAAAAATGATGAAGTGCAGAAATAGGTTATAAAATGAGTCCTGTGAGTGTGTCTCAAGGACACAATATGTCACTTTAATGTTTGACGACGGACGGCAAGAGTCTAAGCATGAGGTTGATGGTGTCCTGTCCACCCGACCCCACGCGGCCTCCCAGCCACAGGCTCTGTCGGGTCCTCCCTGTGTGGGGGGCTCTGCACAGGTCACGGAGGTGATAGAGGGTGGCTCGTGTGCACCAACCCAGGTTCACGCAGGCGGGTGTTTGTGAGAGGGGCCGGGAGAGGCGGAGATCTCCCGACTTTGCTGTGAGCCCTTCTCTGACAGCCATGGCTTTTCTTGAGCCCTAGAAAGCTTAGCTGATTTCTAAAATTGGCTGGTTCTCTTAAAATTCTGTTTCCTTCACCTAAACACCCCATCCAGACCCTCTGACCTGGATGTCAAAGACTCTGGTCCTAAGAGAGTCCCAGATGATTCCGGGCCCTTCGGGACAGGAGGTCCGACCTTGAGTCCTCACACTCAAGGTGTGTGCCCTGTGCCCCTGCGGGGGACTGTTGTCTTTTCCTCTCTTGCCTTAAATATATTAGCAATCTGGATAAACTCAGCAGCCTTCTCTTGTAGGACACTAACATTTTTAATATCACTTAAAAGACATCAGCTCTGTGTGACGAAGCATTCGGTTCGGTTTTCCGCCCACCCGTGCACCTGAGGAATGATCCTTACTAGATCAGAACCTGTCTCGGGCCGTGCTAGCGACTAGTGCGTTGTCCGCTCTCGCCGGTGAGAGAGGCCCACTCCCTCCCACGCAGCCTCCAGGGCGCGTCTCCAAGGCTGCGCGCCTCTTGGTGCATCTGCTGTTGCTTTCCCGGGGCCTGAGGAGCCGCTGACAGTGATTGGCAGGAGAGTGTTTCCAAGAATATTTTAAAAAAGAAAAAAGAATGAAGGGGAAGAGGAAAGAAAGGGAGAAAAGCACTGCAAGTAAGAGAGAGGGAGAGAGAAGTTTTGTTGAAGAATGACAGGGACCAAGTCGGCCTCTGCCTGCTGCGTGTGACTGACTGGCCAGACCAGGACGCCGGCCTTCTGAGTTACACGCTGCCGGCTGGCGCTCGCTGCATCACCTATTTGACACCCGCATTTGGAACAGAGAAAGTCTGTATTTAAAGTGCTGACTGCGGGGTTTCTGGCTTGCATTTTCTCAGTCCCTGCTTGGTTTCGAAGCACAAGAATCTGGGGCTTGAAAGGGGGCAGGGGGTGGGCATGGGGATGCCTGCGTTGCTGTGGCGTGCCCCGCCATGGGAATGGTGGCTTAGACACAGTCTAGATCCAGAATGGGTGGGAAGGCCAGCTCTCCCCTCTGCTCACTTTGGTGTCTCTTTTCTCCCTCCCGCTACCATTCCTTCTGGGAGAGAAGTCTCAGCTAGTGTCTATACAGCATTAGAGAAGCCGTGGAAAATGGAAGCCCCACAGAATAATTCTCCAGGTGGTATAGGTAGATGCCTTTTATGACATGACCTTTCTGAGATGGAGCCTTCAAAATGGCCCTCCTCCTGCTGAAGACATTGTGTTGTCTTCCCCACTGCCGCCTGGATACGCCCCACTTTGAGCTCTGACATTGCCCCCTGCAATCTGAGGTGCAGGGAACACGTGAACTGCCCCCCTGTGGTGCCATTCACCATCCTCTGGTGCCGCCCCCCTCACCACATGTGCCATATGAGGGCTTGAGCGGGGTCCAACCAGCGGAATCAGAGCTCTGTGGGTTCTAACAACAGGAGGCGTTGAATACAGGGAATTCATCAGGTAAAGAGGGCTGAGGCACCAACAGGGCATGACATGGCTCTCAAGAGATTCGCAAACAGAAAGGGACTAAGGTCACAGATGGGGCCTTGGTCACCTGGCAGAGGTCGGGACCACGTAAGTAAGCCTGTCCAGCTGAAGTCTTTGATGGGACAGAGCTGCCTGAGTCAGGGAAGGGGAGAGAGAGAGAGAGAGAGAGAGAGAGAGAGATTGATTCTGGCTTTTTCTTTCTTCCTGTGTCAATTAGCTCAGGTTGCCATAACAGAATATCACAGACAAGGTGGCTTACACAACACATGTTTATTTTCTCACAGTGCTAGAGATTGGATGTCCAAGACCACATGGCCTTTCCCCCGTGTGTGCACAGAGAGAGACAGAGAGAGAATGAATGCTCTGGTGTTTCTAACTCCTATAAGAACACCAGTCCTTTCAGATTAAGGCCTCACTGCTCTATCTTAAGGTCCTATCTCCAGATACAATCACACTGGGGGTTAGGGCTTCAACGTCTGAATTTTGAGGGGAACACTCCAGTCCATAACACTTCCTGTCTCCTCCCAGGACCTCCCATGGGTCAAACCAATGGTTGATACAGGAAGCTAGGAAATGGAGCCTCCAGAGGTCAGGATCTGTGTGATAAAGATAAAGCATGGGGTCATTGTTGGGTGGAGTTGCATTGGGTACGTGTGTACAAGAGTGTGTTCATGTTCACAATTGGCCTTCTGCTAGAAGGGGCAGTGGGGAAATGGACAGTGGTTGGGCAACCAAAAGTGTCCACCTCAGAATGATGCTGAGTCTCTTTCTGTCTTTGGAACTAACCATGTTTCTTGAATGTTCATGTTTTCTCTTGGCCTGTGGCCCTCTCCACCCCCTTTTCCTCTTTCCCATCCTTTTGCCTGGCTGAGTTCTCGTCAATGCCATCATATCTGTAGGTTAGTTTCTTTCGTTTTAACTGCCAGGCACTGTTTTAGGCTCTGATGACATAGAGCCAGCCAAGTACCTACCTTCATGGAACTTACATTCCAGCTGGGGAGATAGGGGTCAACAATAAATCAATGAGCAAATAATAGTACTGCAGGTAGGGATGTAAAAAAGTGCAGAAAGTAAATCAAGGAGGGGAAGATAGCGAGTGCCAGAGGAGCGGGTGGTCTGTCTGTATTTTATGCTAGTTTGGCCCAAAGGCCTCAGAAATAAGTAGTGTCTAGGCAGAGATTTTAAGGACAGGAGTCATGGTGGTTGCTGCACACCGAATACTGGCCCCCCAAATGTGTCCACATCCCAATCGCCACAACCTGTGACTATTACCTTACATCATAAAGGGACTTTGCAGATGTGATTAGATGAAAGATTTGAGACGGTCAGATTATTTTGGATTCTCTTTGATGGACCCAGGGTCATCACAAGAGTGTTTATAAGAGGAAAACCAAAAGAGTCAGAGTCAGAGGTAGGACATGTGACCAAAGTAAGAAGTTGAAGTGATGTGAGGACCAGCCAGGAGTCAAGGACTATAGATGGCCGCTAGGGGCTGGTAAAGCGACTATAGGAAGCCCATACCCAGGTAATGGGGGAGGATATTTCAGACAGAGGAATAGCTGGTATAAATATTACATAGTAGGAGCTGCTTAGTACGTTGATTCCATTTACCGAGCATGTATATGATTGGCACTTTTTGCCTCTCTCCACACTCAACACCCAGGGCTTACCTCACTATTAAAATTGCTTATTGGTTTGTGTTTCACCCCCTTTGACTATAAACCCCTTGATAGCAGGGACCTAGAGGTTTTCATTGCTTTGCCCCCGGTGCAGAATAAATAGCTTAACAAAATGCTGTGTCTTAGAAGTTGAAGACTCTCTAGGAAACTCCATCTCTATATATAAACTCATGGGACCACGTGATGGCCTGTAGAGTGGTCTTATGGGGTATTTGTCTGCCTAGTGCCAATCTGGATTATGGACTGGGCAAAGGAAGGTGTGATGGCGGGCACAGATGGACTGTCCTCCTGGTTTTGCGAGAACAGGTATTGATGTAATTGATCAGGCTCCCTCGTCATCCATGACGCAGGAGGGCCTGTCCTTTGCGCGGAGGGTCTTGGTGAGGGTCACTCATTAACGGTGATGGGATCAAGAGATCACTGTTGTGGTTAGGGGAGACCTAGGTCCTCACGGTCACCACCTCATTAAAGAATCTGCTGCTTAGTTCCTGTGTAGTCCTTACCGAGCCCAGCTGCCATGGTAACTGGGAAGTTACCAGAAGCCTTCTGCAGGTCTGAGGACGCACTTTCCTGCCGCGCATCTCCCTGGGGTGGTCTCTGGCTCTTGTCTACCTCCCAGCTCGAGCACAAGCCTCAGCAGCTGGGGAGAGGCGGCTTTCATCAGAACCCTTGGAAGCTGTTCAGGGGGCTTATACGCTGATTTTTAGGCTGTCTGCTCACCAGCGTCTTCATTATTTCACACTCCAAATACTTGAAACTGCCACTGGGTCACCCTCAGCTCCCTGCAATTAACCGTTGGCTTTGAAAATCCAGCTGTGCTCAGCATTTCACTGATGATTACAGATGCAAGGAAGGAGGTCGAGGCTCTCAAGTCAGACAGTTGTTGCCGGAGGAGGGAGGAAAGGAAGGCGTCAGAAGGAAGAGGAGAGTCCGGGTGTGCTGGCAGGGGACAGCCGAGTGCTGGGCAAGAGAGAGAAGGTGCACAGCTGTAGAGGCAGACAGGGATGGCCTGAGCCCTGGTCATTAGGACAGGACAGGACAGGCAAGAAAGGGCTCACGGGGAAAGGGAGGGGCTGTGAGAACTGGGAGAAGGTAGGCCTGTGTGCACGTGTGCACATGGGTGTGTGTGTTGGGGGGGCACTTAGGGGTGCAGAAAGGTCGAGGGGATGTTTCTGGAGCACCAGAGCCAGAGCAAGGGCCTCTCCCTTTGTTAACTCTATTAGACTTCGCCTCCAATGTGTATGTGCTCGGCATTGTTCCTCTCATTTTTATACACAAGAAAATGAAGGCGCACAGCTGGCCAAGGTGGTGCAGGGCCAGCTAAACCTGACGGTAGAGCCTGGGCCACTCTACTGTTTAGCAGAAATTAGAAAGATGACTGACCAAAGTCGGGCAGTGGATCGGCCTGTTGGGGTTTCGGAGCTCTGAATAGTCTATGCTCCAGTGCATAGTCATGCTCCAGTGACGAATGACCCCGTCACAGGAGCCAGTGGCTTCTCTTGTCGTCACGCTTCGTGTTCCTTGTGGGCGGCATCACTCCATGACCCAGGCTGATGGGACAGCTTTGACCTTGAAAGTTGTGTTGCTTGTACGGGGAACTCTAAGCTGGCTTTTCTGCTTGGAAATGTCACACATCAATAATCTCTTCCTCCCCAGGTTGTTGAGGATCAAGGGCGATGTTACATACACAACAGTCGATAAATGGTATGTTGCTTCCCCTCCTCCCGAATCAGAGCTCTACTTTTCTCAATTTTCAGAACAGATATTCAATATGGATAAAACTGTTAAGAGAAATGATCTAGTTATGAACTGGAGCTCTGTTCCATTAAAAACAAAACAAAACTTTTTAAAAAATAACCACAAGGTGGGGTGCCTGGGTGGCTTCGTCAGTTCAGTGTCTAACTCTTGGTTTCAGCTGGGGTCACAGTCTCAGGGTCGTGGGATCCATTCCACATCGGGCTCCATGCTCAGCAGGGCATCTGCTGGACATTCTGTCCCTCTCCTTCTCCCTCTACCCGTCCTCCTGCTCTCTCTCTCTCTCTCTCTCTCACTGTCTCTCAAATAGATAAATAAATCTTTAAAGAAAAAAACACACAAGGTGAAAATAAACTCTTAACGTTTCTTCATTGCACCTTTCCTTAGTTACAGGTTTGCTTAGCTGGAATGCTGTCAGCTGTGCCCAAGTGTTTTTCAGCAAAAAGAATTGAGGATTATATAGTTCCTTGGTGCAGAGTTATTTCATTTGTATTTTGGAGCAGACATGGTGGGAGAATGTTTAAGCTGTTATTGGGATGTGGTTGAAAAACCATTGGTCCCAAGCAGAATAATTATGTGTCAAAACTTCCTTTGAAAATGAATTAGATGAGGGTTTCCCTACATGGGTTCCACGTAAGGTAATCTGTAGGTATTAGGCCCATCTGTAGGTGTGGCGTGACACTGTGGGGGGGGAACATGGCGTCATTCTTTGCTCCTCCCCAAGCATGTCCTTTGCAATGTGACTTGGCAGCTTCTCCCATCAAGAGATGAGATGTATTTTTCCTCCTTTGCTTTGGTCCCTAAGAATGGAGAAATGACATTGTCCCACTCCTGAATTACGTCTCAAGAGTAGACCTTGCACACTCCCACTTGCTCTACGGAACCCTGCCCAACCACCGGCACTCGCTTGCCAGGAGATGAGAGACCATATGGAACAAAGGGAAGTTGTTCCCACCAAGGTCATCCTAGAGCAGTCAGCCACCTGCCCACCTGGCAGGTAACCCAGACTCATGAACAAGCTCAGCTGAGACAGGAACTGTTCACGTGAGCCCAGCCCAAATTATTAATGTGCAGATTCATCCACCAAATCAATAGTTATTGTTTAAAAATCTCACTTCGGGGATGCTATGTTATGCATCAAAAGCTAACTGGCATTCAAGGGAAGAAGAGTTCCCTGGACAAGTAAAATGCTGGATTAGATAAAGCAAAACCTATTTCTTTTCTCTAACCCTTTTCATGGGCTTTTTATGCTAACCTGTACTGAGAATTTCCAGGATGTTTATAAATATGTTTTCCATGGAAAAATCTATCTTTCCACCATGTTCATGTATTTGGATTTCAGGAAATATTTGGGGGAGTGTAGATTTTAAAAATACATTTGGTTCATAGAAGGCTTTTAATCTTTTTTTATTTAGTTATCAATATTTAAAAATCAGGAACGAGACAAAACTCCCAGCTCTCTGAGGGCAGAGATCATCTGTATACTGCCACATTCCTAGTTTCTAAAATCCAGCATGCAGTAATTGCTCAGTAAATACTGAGTAAAATAGAGAGTGTGAGGAAAATGGGACTGTGAACAAAGGCAAAAAAAATCACTGGCGTTTGCTGGGAAGGGCTGTATGCCCCGGGACAGAGGACCGCTACTCAATCACAAGTTGCTAACCAGTACAGATGTATGCTAAAAATTTTTTCCAGCTTTACTGAGGTATAATTGACAAAGTTGTAAGCTATTTAAAGCATACATTGTGGTGATTTGATATACATATATATTATAAAAGGATTCCCTCCCTCTAGTTAAGTAACCCATCTGTCATCTCACAGATTTATTTTTTTTTCCAGATGTGTGTTATTTGATCCCCAAAATACGTTTAAACTTTCTGACCTCGTCACACATACGTAAACATCCGGAGTTGGCCCATAAACGTGGCTTCTCTTGAAGCAGCAGGATACGACACCATCGGACCGGGAGACTTTCCTGGCAGTGATGAGTGGGAGGTGAGTGGGAGCTGCCTTCTCCGGGCGGGCACCCACTCGCCCGCTTGCTGTCTTGGTCCTCGTCCATCCTGTTGCTCGGCGGCCTATTTCCTTCCAGGCCCTGGCAGGCCTCTGAGTTGGAGACACAGCACACGTGGTCCATCCAGGAGCAGCTAGAGTAGGGGGGGTGATGATTTGTCTCAAAAAGAGAAGACTGTGCTTGGGTGGGTCAGCTGTCATCACATCAGCGTGGCCTGTCATACCTCAAAGGGGCCCGACGTGGTCTGTTTCCCCAGGAGGCCGGTGGGGCCAGCCCAAGTGTGAGGCAGGGGGAGAGGCTGCACGAGGCTCAAAATAACCAGCGGTCGTGAATGATTCCCTGCAAACCGACCACATACCAGGCGAGGAGCTCGGGAAATGGAGATGAGTAAGACCCTCCCTGAAGTCTCCCTAGAAAGACCAAACGAGCACAGTTTTTAGGAGCTGGGATGAATGCACGCATTTCGGTGGCACTCAGCCTGTGCCCGGCCCTGTTCGGAGCTCTGCACATAGAGGGACCTTTATTTCTTACAACAACCCTTTGAGGTGGGCATTATTGCTCTGCTGGGTCCAGCGGGCTTTAACGCTCTTTGGCTTGGTCATCGATATTTACAATGAATTAGACAAATGAAGAAACTGAGCCAAACGGGAGGGCAATGACCTGCCCCTGGCCACATAGCAGGTCAGTCGCAGGGCTGGGGTTCAACCCAGGAGCTTGAGCCGAGAAAATGTTGATGCTCAGCCACCGTTCAGTGCTCAGTAAGGACTTCTCCGGGGAGGCTTGGGCGGCCCTTGGGAGGTGCAGGCGTGTGGCAGATGTGCCAGTGACTGGAAGCCTGGACAGGCAAGGATGCAAAACGGAAAGGGATCAAGGATTCACGTCTTCCCAGCAGGGGAGTCTGCGGCACCCTGGGTGTTTGTCAGTGGCCATGCTGATGGTGCGGGGCTTCCTCCGACAGGCTCCTTAGACCTGGTGATGGCGCACCTGCCCATACTTGCAGGGACAGACATGCACGCAGGACTGGTGAATGGACAGCCTGGGACTGGGGGTTGACGGTGGAGGCCTCTTTTAAACTGTCACTTTTGCGAGAACAACCTTGAAGCAGAAATAAAGCCGCAAGGGACAGGGGGAGCTTGTCTGCGAATTCCTAACTCAGAGGAGAGTGCCGGGGTCCACTTTAGTTTGCACAGCAGTGGGGTGTCCCTGCGTCACAAGCCCCTCATCCTGGGCACATACCCATCTGGCAGTTCCGTGGAGTTTCCTTCACAGAACCTGTGAATTCTGGATTTGCACAGAGACTCAAACTTTATGAGAAGCAAGAGCCCGAGTTGCTTTGCTGGTATTTTGCAAACCGTAGTGACATACTTCCCGGCGCTAGCATAGCTTTCTGGCATGCATTGTCCAAGAGCTGTGAGTACCCTGCATAACGCCACCATTCTGGAAGGCCCTCTCGGATGCTGTCACCACGAGGTCTGCCCACCACCTGTTACCAGATGTTTTCTCTCTTGAGCCTGTGGGACATTTTATCTGGACTTTGCAGAGGGTAAACTTGAAGAAGCTGTTTACTCTCTTTTTCTTCTTTCTTTACAAAAAGAACATCATTAATAGTAGCAGGGCTGTCGCAAGGCTGAAATGAGACCATCTGTACGTTCTCAGCCCGGTGTCTGGCACAGAGGGGACCCCAGGTAACTGCTGCTTCTCCCTCTTCCTCCTTCCTGTCCCCCTCCCCTCTCTCCATTATTTCTCTGCCTCTTCTTCTCCTTTCCCTCCTCCTGTTCTTTTTTTCCTTAGAATTATTTATTCGTGGAGTTTGGTCGACATTACCCTTATATCAAGCCTCTTTGTGGTTTCCTCTCAGCTCTAAACAGGACATGTACCAATCAGGGTCTCAGCAAGAAATAGAGGGCATTGTCAAGGCCTCTTTAATAAAGGAGCTTTTGATAAAGCCTTAAGAACCTAGAGGAAGCAGATGCCAGTAATGTCTCTAGATCTGAAGGGGAGATGAGGGCATATGGGTTGATTTTTGCTGTGATAATTGCAATATCTCGGTGGCTTATGGCAACGGACATGCATTTCCCATGCCTACTTGTCCTGTGTTTCTACTTGACTCTGCTGGGCTCAGCTGGTTCAGTTGGGCTCAAGTGGGCTTAGCCAGGTACGGTGGACGTGGCTACGCAGCACATACCTTCTCATTGGAGAACCCAGGCCCACCACTGTTTCTCATGGAGACATGCTGTTCTCACGATGGAGGGCAGAAGAAGAGGGCCAGAACCCAAGTGTGCAAGAGCTCTCAGAAGAGAGCAGCCCACCTGCCTGTGTTCCATTGGCCAAAGCAAGTCCAACAGCCAAGTCCAAAATCGGTGGGGTGGAGGGTTATAATCTGCCTGGAGAGAGAAAATGGGAATCAGTGAACACATGATACAAAAGAGAGGGAGTGGTTCCTGGAACCCAGAGACAGAGCTGTGAGGTGAGGGCTGCCTGGCAGGACACGCCACCTTGCATCTGGGGTACAGCCAGCCATGGAGCATGGAGGAGGGATTTGGGCGAATAAATGCCTCAAGCCCAGATCTTCCCAACTTTCAGCATCTGGCCACTTCTCCCGGGGCCTGTATCCACCTGGATACCAAGGAAGCATGGAAGCCAAGGTCAAGAGAGCTGCTTCTGTGTATTTCCAGGTCAGTTTCTTGGACCAGGAAGCAAGATGGAAAATGTCATAGAGTGAAGCTGGAGGGGAAAAGGAGGATGGTTTGGTCCCTACTCAAGGGCATCATAATCTGGTTCATAAGAAGGATACTCACATCGTAGAAAATGTACCACAAGCATTCTTAAAATCCAGTGACTCCTCATTCTTAAATAACTTAGGAGGAATTCCAGGCTGACGGTTCACAAAGCTAAAATGGGGAAAAAAATTAAGTTGGCAATAAATCTTCCTTGAGACCATGCTATAAATCTAGGGGAAAACCCTTTTGGGTGACATAAGGCATAACCTTTAACAGCTAATAGTCGAGAAGCTGTTTGTGACTGACCGTTCTGAGGCCCTAAGTGGTTTCCATTCCAACATTGTCATTTATCTTGTGATATTTACTTTACTGTGGTAAGTTGCGATTTTTTTTTTCCTCACTGAGTCTGTGATAAAATAAACTCACAAGATTAAGATGAATGCCAACTTATTAACAAGTGTCACTTCGAAGGGAATAGAACTAAGCTGGCTGGACAAGAGGCAGTAGAGTTCTGCATCCCTTCGCATCAGTCCGGAGGAGACGCTCATCGGTGCGTTCATGTGTTGGTACGACCATGTTGATGGAAGGGCTCTGCCTTCTGAAGTACTCTTGAGCCGCTACTGAAGGAGGGCAAGGGATCTCTGCAGTGCCCTGCAACTTCCTGTTACCTCTTCTCCCCTCAAATTCTTCCCCACTTCTTTCAGGACATGGTACCCTCATGTTTCCCCCCTGCTGGTTAGATACCCTGGACTCTAGGACCTGGATCTCCCCATCAGTCCTACTCTTTTTGGTGAGAGAACAAAATCTTGAGTGGCCAAAATATATTATCATAGGTGGCCAAACTAGTCCTAAATGATATCACTTCTCACTGGCCCACCAATGATTTTAACTTACAGTTGGCCTACCCTAGGGTCTTTGTGAGGGCCATGTGCTAAGTGTTCGGAGAGAGTCTGATGCGGGGTTCTGGGACTCAGAAGGGGGCACATCTCACCTCTCCCTGAGGTGGGTAGACTCTCTTCAAGCTCAGAAACGTCTCTTTAAGCTGAGTACCATATGAAGGCTCCATTTGCAAGATGAGCTCCTAGGCACACAACAACTTTGTCTACAAAATGTGTATTGCACTTGGTTCTCTAGGAGGGCACAGCCCAACACTACCTGCTGGGGGCCTGGCCACCTTTAGTTTTCTCTTGGTCAAGGGCAGTGTGTGGAAATGTGACTCCTCATCTGAGATGTCACCATGTTGGGAGACACTCTCCTCAGATGCTAGAAACACTGTGGTCATAAATGGCTGGACAGGAGCTATGGAATCCAAGGTGTTGAAGTCAGGAAAGGATTTAGAGCTATAGAATCCAGCGAATTCTTTTTGGCAGATGAGGAAATGACACGGCTAGGAAGAAATAGGGCTGGGACAAGATCTGGGTCTCCTACTCGCCAGTTTAGTGTTATTTCTTGAACATGGTGCCTGCTGTTGCCTGGTAGTTTAGTCCAGATTCCCCAAGAAGTCGATGCTAAGACAGGATTAAATGTGCTAGAATTTTTCTAGGAGAAATGCCTGTTAGAGGAAATGGGGAGGGAGCTGGAAGAGCTTGGGAGAGTTGGCAGACCATGATGCAAGTCCGACTCCAAGTGAAGGAGAAAGGAGGGAAAGGTTGGGTCAAAATGTCGTGGACTGCTGAGCGACCTCAGGAGTCCCTAGCAAGGCCCTTGGTGAGTCTTTGATAGTTAGCCCTCAAAGATATGTTGACTTTAATGTCCTTGACATGAGAGCAGCCCATGGGAAGCGTAGCCTTAGCCCAGATGCAGCGATGGGTTTCAGAGTTATGATTTCTGTAGTTAGTGGTCTTAGTCTCCGGCCTGCTATCCCGGCAACTCCTCCTCTGCCAACACTTTTATACTTGTAATATAATGCACATTTGTGTGCAGCCAATTAAGTGTCTTTATGGACAAGCACAGATAGGTACATTCTTTGTGTGGGAACTGATGTGACTGAGTCTTCCATTTCTTATGACTTAACAGTGGATTTTCACATGCAGTTGAAGCAGTTGAGCTGCCTTTGGATGGGGAGAGGTCCAGTCTCTGAACCTGATAAACACAGCCCTAAATGTAAACCATGGGAACAAAGCAATTACAGTATCTTTCTTTTCCACATTTGTCTGTCAATGAGATTGCTGGTTAAGCTCACAGACATTTTCTAGAAAATTGTATTGAAGCCTTACACAAGTTCCAACTATAGACATTTGGCTAATTTTTCATCATTGGATTTCCATATGTTTCTCTGCTTGCTCCTTTAAGCCAGGGCTGCAAGGCAGACAGGGGGACATAAATATGTGTTGTATACTGAGAACTCTTGACCCTCATATGTAATCCAGAGAGCACTGCACACACCTGGAAAGACCTGGAGGCTCAAGTTCAAAGGGACTACAAGCATTTCTTCTGCTTAGTGACTACTCAGCGCTCTCCAGAACCAGAAATCCTAAAGGTTGAGCGTGTGTGCCCTACAGAGTGGTAAGGGCCTTTGGGACTGGTCCACGTGGCAAGAAGCAAAGTCTGTAAGAGCAGGTGCTGCCTACCTAACTCCCTGTTTTCTGTTCTCTCATGCTGGTGCTCACATTGCCAGAAGGAGACATTCATTTACTTTACCTTCAATAAACATTTATAGCATACCACTTATATGGGGCCACAGAGACGAATACAGCACAGTTTTCATCTTCAGGTAGCTCCCAATGTGGTAGGTTGATGGTCTCCTGGACAGAATTAAATCCAGTGTGATGGGGCAATGTAAGCATAATGAGAACAAGAGAGGAGAAAAAGTGGCCCCAGAAACCAGAGGAAGAGCAGCTGCTCAGCCTGGAAGAAGCAATATCTAAATCTTACAAGAAAAGCCGAAGTTCATCAGTAAAGGATGCAGGGGGGGTGGAGGGAACCCCCAGCCTTGTGAACAGCAGCACTGTGTGTGGAGTAAATCATGGGCAGTTTGTGTTGCTTGAACAATAACTCTCAAAGTGTGGTCCTATGGCCACGGGGGGTTCCCAAGATATTTTCAAGAGGGTCAGGAGGTCTCATTCTCTCATGGTTTTACCACAGTTTTCCAAATGCTATATTAAGTGTGATATTACTACAGATTAAATACAGAAGCAGACAGGTAAGAGATTTATGAACATGTAAAACAATGTCACTCTTTTCACTCCCTTTGTTTTTTTTTTTTTTTTGTTTTGAAAAACATAGTTACTTTTCATGAAATATGTTATTCTGTTTAACATGTCATGTGTTCTGTTAGTTTAAATAAATTAATAAAATGTTTTAAAAAGTTTTAAAGTTCTAATACATAGATATGAATAGATAGATATAATTCATATAAATAGTAGGTCTTTGGAATCCTTAACTTTTTTTTTTAAGATGATAGAGCGGTTGCATTACATTGCAAGGACTTTGTGTGATTAAGGATAGTGAGATGGAGATATTATCCTGGATTTTCTGTGAGGGCCCAAGGTAGTCATAAGGGTTCTTATTAGAGGGAAGCTAGAGGGTCAAACTCAGAGAGAAGAAATGCGATGATGCAAACAGATCAGAGTGGTGGTCTTTGAAGAAGGAGGAATAGACACAAGGCAAGGAAATTCGTTCTTCTTGGAGACTCCAAAAAGAATGCAGCCCTGTTGCCATCTTGATTTTCAAATTTTTGACCTCCAGAACTGTAAGGTAATAAATTTGTGTGGTTTAAAGGCTCGAAATGTGTGGTAATTTGTTACAGCAAAGATAGGGAACTAATACACCCATATCCTAACTCTGTCAACTCTGACAGCCTCAAATAGCCCTCTAGAATAACCTTAGATCTGAGCTCAGTTTCTCTAGAGGATGCCTACTAGTCTGTCTCTGCTTACTAATAGTTACCTCTTCACGAAATCTAGTAGGTGAGATCTCATTGTGTTGCAAGTGTGTATTCGGTGTGGTAACCAAAGGTAGGCAGTTTGGAGCCCTGTGTCCTCTCAGATTTTACTCCATTACCCAGAGTTGTTTACATTTCTATCTTGTATTAGTTCATCTTAATAATAAAGTGATAATTACTGAGAACATTTGTAGATTAATTTATGCATTTATCTAACAATATTTATTAAGTTTCTACTATACCCCAGGTACTGTTCTAGACCCTGGGGATGGAACAATGCAGACAGCTGTGGCTCCTGCCCTCCTGGGGTTTCATTCTATTAGGGAGGAGAGCCAGTCAGCCATGAATGGAGACATAAACCACAACAAGTCAGATGGTGATTATGTTCTGTGAAAGAAATGAGTCTAATGGGTGGTAGAGGGTGACCTGAGATGTCATCATGTTGACTAAGGTAACCAGGGAAGGCCTCCCTGAGCATCAGTCACGGCCTGATGGCTGAAAAAGAGTCAATTACTTGAGGAGCTGGAGATCTAGTATCAGTCTTCCAGGCAGAGGAGACAGCAAGTGCAAAAAGCCACAAGCAAGAAGGAGCCTAGGATGTTGGAGAGACAGAAAGGAGACCGAGTAGCTACAGAGACTAGGGCTACTGAAAAAGCAGGACAGTGGGTGCGAGAGAGAAGCAGGCGGCAGGTCAGTGTCGGGGCTTAGAGGATACAGAGGCAGAACGAGGAGCTTGAACTCTATTTCAAGTGCAGTGGGAAGCCACTGGGATATTTTACACAGGGGAGTGAGAGGATCTGAGTTTTGTTTTAAAATATTGCTCTGGCTGCTCTGTGGAGAGTGGATCATGGGAAGGCAAGAATGGGAGCAGGGAGACCCATCCTGCTAGTTTATCGTAGTCCA
This sequence comes from Mustela putorius furo, assembly GCF_011764305.1. Lineage (NCBI taxonomy): Eukaryota > Metazoa > Chordata > Mammalia > Carnivora > Mustelidae > Mustela > Mustela putorius. The sequence goes on along the minus strand of NW_025421322.1, from coordinate 19,145,295 downwards.
GGGAAAAGATAATGGTGGTCTGGATAGAAGAGTGTCCAGAGAGATGGATATAAATTATCCAACCCTTGACCTGTTTTGGAGAATGCGCCTGTGGGTCTAGGTGACAAATTGGATGTGTGTATGCAAAGGGCAGGGAGGGGGAGAGAAAAGGAGTGATTGGGGATGTCTCTTGGTTTTTTGGATGGATGGTATTTCCTTTTACTGGGATGAAGGAGGGGCCTGTTTTGGAAGCAGAGCAGGAAATCATGTGCTTTCTTTTGGAAATGCAGAAGTTGGTGTTGCCTGCAAGAGACACAAGCCAAGCTCTCATCAGGTAGGCAATTCTATCTATGACTGTCTAGCTCCGAGGAGAGGTCAGGGCTAGACAGAAAATTGGGGCAGCATGAAGACCTGGGGGCCATTTAGAGCCCAGACCTGGATGGGATCACCAGTGAAGAGACAGTGTAGGCAAAGAGGTGAGGCTGTGCCAGAGCTGGCTGTGCTGACTTTTGGAGTGGAGACAAGCATGTTGAAAGTGCACCAGGCCATGGGCTGGTGCTTGACCATGTATCATTTTATTCGACCACTTAGTCTCAGTTTGTTCCAGAGTATTACTGGTCGTTGCTATGCTATGCTATGCTTTGCTTAGCAAATCTGACCAAAATTGGATAATCTAGTCCACATGGCACTAGGAGTAATAACTGTTGGCTGAATTGGACCCAGGACGAATCCCTCTGACTGTGAGTTCTCACACAAGAGAGGTGCTTCCTGGAACTTACTGTAAGAAGAAAGAAACAAGACAGTCAGCTGGGGGAGGAGAGGGAGGGCGGCATCCGACTAAGAGGTCTCCTCACCCTACCCGACATTAGTGCTCGCCCATGAACCCAGCTCTGTGAATAAATGAAAGCCAGGAACATTGTTGCTGCCAGGAATATTAGGGACAGGCTGCCTTGTTCTGAAATTTTGACCAATCCAGTCACTGGTCTTATACCAGTGTAGAGACAAAAGATCGCAGCAACATGGTGTGGCAGTTACAAAGGTGGAGGAATTTTGTCTTTCCTCATCTTACCTCCACTTTCTGCCTGTCCCCTCACCCCCAGAATCAATATCGTGCCTGTGGATATAAATGCATAACTCTGCCCTAGGCTAATTCCATAGATCAGGAATTGTGGAGCAAATCACCTTGGAGTCTTAGGGGTGTAGGTTAGTAGTGAGGTTGGCAATTTTCCCTGTAAGAGACCTACACAGTAATCACTCCAGCACATGAGATACATGAGTCATCCTTTTTGGTACAACCAGAGTGGTCATGTGCTGACATCAGTAGGATGTTAGAGGATAGGCATTGACACTCGCTTTCTGTCTCTTTTAAGAACATGCTTAAGTGTAGATGGAGAGCTGCTGGTAATAAATACTGGGCTTCCCCTCTACCCTGCTTTCTTTTCTTATCTAAACCCTTAAAATATTTATATTTGTATATATTTAGCCATGTAAACAGGAAGATACATGTGTTCTATGTTTTAGATCAAGGGCTCTCTGAATCCTGCATATTTTCCATTTTTTTTTTTAAAGATCCCAACAAATTCTAGACTCATCAGTAGGTGACTTGGGTTCTAGCCTTTTCTCTCTTGCTCTCTGATGATCTTGGGCAAGTCATTTAGCTTTACTGAGTCTCGGGTTCTTCATCAGTAAAAACAGCAGGGGACAGATGAAGTTTGAGGTGAAGGTTAGTGAATATTCTAGCAGGAGCAATCCTGGGAGGGCTCTGTGAAATCTGTGTGCACAAATGAGTAGACAGGGGACGTTTATAAGGAATGTGGATAAACACCTGGAGCACGCACATATCAGGCTGTCCTGGAGCTCGTCAGACAAAATACCCTATCAGCAAGTTGGGTTAGGTTGCAAGCTCTAATTATCTTTATAAACAACAAATGAGACGCCCCCAAACCAAATCTTTTAATCAAAATAACAGAGAAACAGCAAATTTTGCAAAAGGGCAGGAGTTCGAGTTATTTCTGCAGTCAAATCTAGAGTCAGCTAATATTATATTTGCACGTGTTCTCTGGGACGCCAGGCAGATTGACATATTTGGAGCATATAGTCCGCAAACACTTACTGAGCACTTATTATGCACCACTGTGCTCGGCACTAGAAATCAGAGCAGACATCAGAAGCTGCATGATGTCCCTGCCTCATAGAGAAAATAGTCTAATGGGAGGTACAGACAGGGAAAGAGGGTCACCATGCAGTGTGGGAAGTGCTTCCAGAGAGGAAATACAGAAGAGGGACCTAGTACCGATGTGGAGGCGAGCATGTCAAGGGAGGTATCTTAGTCCGTTTGGGCTGCCGTAACTAAATACCAGAGCCGGGTGGCTTAAGCAGCAGGAGTGTATTTTCTCACAGTTCTGGAAGCACGAAGTCCCAGGTAAAGGTGCTAGCCCCTTGGGTTCCTGGTGAGAGCCTTCTTCCTGGCTTGTGGAAGGCTGCCTTCTCACTGTGTCCTCACGTGGCAAAGAGCGAGAGAGTGGGCAAGGTCTCTGCTGTCTCCCCTTAGAAGGGCGCTAATCCCAATACGAGGGCCTCACCCTCATGCGCTATCTCAAAAGACCATCACATGGCATCTTAGGGCTTCCACATATGCCTTTTGGGGGGACCCAGTTCAGTCCGTAGCAGAGGCTTCCTGGAAGAGGTGAGATCTAAGCTCAGATCTCCTGAAGGAGTTTTTTTGGAGTGGGGGCAGCATAGATTGGCTTAAGGAAAAATGGAGGCAGGAGTAGAGAAATGTTCCAGCTGAGTACCCCAGATTACTTCCTATTTTCTTAATTCCTGGGTTTTTAAGCAGGATTTTCTCACACCTGGAGGTTCCCATCCCCCGTGCCCTGCCTGATGACCTTGTACCTGTGCCTGTGCACCCCGAGCCCTTCCCCACCCCAGGCATAGTTCATCTCATCATCCTCTGCACTCTCAAAGCAGATGTGGTGCGTCTCCGGAGAGCTTATTTGCGTCCATCCTGTCTCCTATTTCTAGCTGTATATGTACTCCTATAAGCACATAGAGCTGTACGTGTGTAATTAGGAGATAAGACGGACCCAAGTAAGCAAAGGCAAGGTCTTAATTTTTGGTGCCTCTCCAAAAGTGTCTAGCGCTGTGCCCACATATAAACCATCCCCAAAACTTAGTGGCTTAAAACAATAAAGCTCATGTTTAGTTTGTGTTTCTGTGGGTTGTCTGGCTGGTTCCTCTGGTTTAGGCAAGGGCAGGTGATCTTTGCTGGGCTCTCTCAAATGTCCGCGGACAGCAGGCAGGCGGACTGACGGCTGGTGATCTGGGATGGCAACACACGCATTGGCTACTGGCCATCTGTAAAAGGGGGCACCTTGGTTTTTCTCAGTATAGTCCTCATGATCTGGCCTCTTTACCTTTTCAGTATTTTGTCCATGAATCCTGTCGGCCACTCATCCTCATCTGTCTGTTCCCCTCAGAAGGCAGGGACGGTGCCTGTTGCACTCAGTGCCATTCAAGTCCTACTAGATGAATGAATGAGGAAACTTCGTGTGGCTGCCCAGAATAAGCAACCCTTTTTGCTGGGGGTGAGATTGAAGATTCTGCCATGCTGTCTCACACCTCGGCCATGAAGGTTCTCTGGAGCCCCACTCCTCCTACAAAGCTCTGTCTGGACATCATCTCCTTGGAAGCTTTTCATTATTTCGTAGCCAGATTCATCAGGCTGTCTTCGGTGCTTCCACAGCCCTCTGGATAGACTTTTCCTGGAGCATGAGTCCTATCTTACTGCTTGTCAGGTCTCTTTCGCAACTAAGCTGGGAGGTCCTTGAGGTGGTGCGATAGGAGAGATCTGCTCGTAGCGTGTCTTCAGCGTGTCTGCATTTTGAATCCTGAGCTCCGTTATTTACCATCATGTGACTTTGTATAAAATGGGTCCATTCAATAACACTTGTTCTACAAATATTTACAGAGCTTCTCCTGTCTGCCAGGCACAACGCTGGCATGAGGGTTGAAGCAGAGTTCCCACTTTCTAGAGGGTGAATAAACAGGCAAGCACACAACTGCGTCCCTATTTATGCAACTGTGGTATGTGATGTGAGAGGGAATAACAGGGGGACCCACTGGCCTCTCCTAGGAGGTGGTTTCCAACCCGAGACTGAAGACCAAGGGAGGCCAACCACGTGAAAGTTGGATGTAGTGTTTTAAGCATCAAGAGTGATGAATCCAGAGCCCGAGTGAAAGAAAGAGCTGAAGGAAAGCTAATATGATAAGGCAGAGAGCAAGAAGAAGCATGGAGAGATGTATGTGGGGGCATGCCCGTCTTGTAAATAGCGGAACCCTCTTTGTGTCAGGCATATAATAGGTGCCTAATAAGTACTCGTTGAATGAAGGAATGAATGAATGCATAATTGGAGGATTGGAATTGGTCCTGGGTCTCAACTAAGAGCTGGGCAATGACAGGGTGAGAATTCCCCGTGGTACTTTTCTTTGGCTTCTTACCCATGTCCAGCAGACTGTGGCACACAGACCTAGTCTAATGGGCTGGGCGACGTGGAGAACACCCCACAGATGAGTTTTGTTGGCTCGCCTCACTCCACCCCAGTTCCCTGTGCTGGGGGCTTGCTTCCCCGGGACGGGGCTGCCACATCACGGGACACCATCACTCTTGCTGCCCCCTCTCAACACCACCATAACTGCCAGTCTGGTTTGTCTCTCTTGCCCAATGGCAGGACCAATGCACTGGGGTCTCCAGGGACCCAAATTGCCTTCTTCCATGAGTAACAATTCTGCCTATGTCTGGCCACCACTTACATAAAGCTCCTCTTAGTTTCTCTGCACAACAACTTTTCTGAGGTATAAGGTGGAAACAAATGTGAGTGACAGAACCCCAGTACTTCACTCAGAACAGCATCTGTTTCCTGGTGACTAAGGCTTTGTCACAGGTCCAAGCTTCTCTGCTGACCCCCTTCCCAGTTAGGGTGATAGCCGTCTCAGAAGGCTTCTCAGTCCCTTATGCAAATGTCCTGCTGGCAGCCCAGCTCCACCAGCTCATTAAATATGTTTAGCCATACAGGAATCCCAGAGGTAGACACAGCTTAGCCTCAGGCTGGGATCCCCGGTAGGTCTGAGGCTGCCTTCTCTTCTCCTCCTCCTTCCTCAAAAGCCTTAACTGTCTTTTCCCTCTTGAGGAAAAGTCTGGTGAAGGCATTTGAGATATGGGTTGTTGATGCAACATGATGTTTCACGTCTGCCAGAGGCCAAGCGGAAATTCGAGAGAGTCACTCCTGACATGGAGGGAGGTGTTTTTGAAATCATGTAACAGGGGCATCCCTCTGTCTTGTCCTTGCTTACGGCTGTTCTTTCAGGGTATTGTGCTTGGTCCTGCCTACCGCAGGGGAACGGCCGTGGCTGTGCTCAGCGAGCAACAATGCTGTGAGTCACTCTCAAGCTGAAAGGAGTTTGGTTTGCTCTGTCAATTAACCATCACAACAAGACTCGGGCGTTGGAGCCGGCATACTTGGTGAGAATCCCACTTGATCACTTACAGGGTTGATGAACCTGGATCACATTGTCTCCCTGTGCCTTGCTTTCCTCATCTGTGAAATGGGTGCAGCAATAGGAGCACTGACCCCAGTCAGCCTCCATCCCTTACTATGTGAACTTCAGCAAGTTATCTTATCTCTCTGGGCCTCAGTTTCCCGACAGTCAGGACACCTGCCTTATCAGGCTGTCGTAGGCGTCCCCCAGGAAGCCCTTAGAACAGTGTCTGGTGCAGAGTAAGCGCTGCACGACTCTTGGCCATTCTTGGGGATGTCATCGCTGCCAGCGCCGACCACACAGGCTGAATGAGGTAGAAAGCCGGGAGAGAGCCCGCCCGGCCCCGAGTGCATCTCGGCCAGGGCTTTTACTGGGGTAACAACAACGCGGCGCCCTCAGTGTGTGCGGCGCCTGTGCTCAACTCTGCATGAACTCCTTGACGTGACATTTATAAGTATAGGAGAGGGAGGGAGACTTGTTTTTCACTTCCACACACTCCCTCCAACGACCCAGTTTTCTCCAGCATCTTCCGTGAGGAATGGCAAAAGCTTTCATGCGTGGAGGAGCTGCCTTTCGTCACTGATAAGGGAAAGAAAGAGAGAGAGGAACACAGCCGCACCATACTAGAGCACGGTGGGTTTACGGTGTCACGTTAGGGGTGTTCTGATTTCTCTGCTCTATAAAACACCCCATATAAACTATAAAATAAAATATTTACATTTTTACATACCTAGAAGTACTGGGTGGGTAGACTGAAGTGACTTGGTAGATTTCCAAATCCATGGCGCTTGGGGGATTCTGGTTTTGCTTCACCTGATGCAAACCGATACTCCCTGGGTTCTCCGGAAAGCACGTTTTTTCTGCTTAAGTGATTCTTAGTGGGGGGGCTGGAGACCCTATCGGCTGCAGAAGAGAGCCCGAATCGAGGCTGCTGCGGTACTTGAATGAACAGTCACTCAAGTTTTTGATAAGTGGACCCGGAGAACATTGATATATATGTAAATATATAATTAAATTTTCTGTTTATATGCAAAGGAATTTTAAAGACATGCAATCTAAAAATTTTGACTTACAGCTGGTTAGTTTTCTGAGCCACTACGAAGACAGAGCTAACACCCTGCCAAAGTTTAATCATAAACTGATAGCTGTAGCTTGGGCAGGGGTGGGTGGGTGGGGGGGGAGACCCGATTTAATAAGACGACAGATAAGTCAAACGCCCACAAATGGTAATTTATGGCTGCAAAGGGCAGTGTTTTAAAATCACCCCAGTGAATTATATGTTTCTGAAAAAGTAACTATGTATCTGAAAAATTATGTTCTTCGGTAATATTTTAGACAATATTTTTTTGGCCGTGTTGCCTCACTAAGGTTATAAATAACCTAGTCCTTTCTACTTTTATTTCCCTAGATTAGCTAGTTGCCACCAGCTCCGGTTTCCTGGCTGTAATTGAACAGAATTCCATTCTGTTCAGCTGCAAGCGCTGTCATTCCTCTTCACTGTCACCTCAAGGAGATGTGTGGGGCACGGGTTCCCGCCGCCCCTGTGGGAGCTGAGTGCCTTGGGGATCCTTCGGTCCGATCCAGGTTGCCCTTGCTGCTTTCTCGTATCTACTCCAGAGGCCACGCTGTTGGGAAGAAAGCACAGGTGTTTCTTGGCCCTTCCTTCACTCAGTTATCCGCTTGCCCCCGAAGGTCTCCTACCTGCAGAGCGTTGTGCTAGGAGGGAGGCTGGAGGGCCCGAAGATGAGTCCAGAGGGGGCTCCCCTAGCTGTGCATCGAGGGGGAGCAGAATACACCAGCCCCAAATGGGCCGTGTTGGCCTGTGGATTCTTTGGAGCTGAAGACAGTCATGGCCCAGCAGACTCAGGAGGGGCTGTTTGTTTTCCTTCCCCGCTAGGGCCTGGCATGTGGCAAGGGCTGCGTGACTGTTTGCTCTTATTGTTGATACTATTACTGTGAGTGCCCGCCTCACGGGTCATGTGAGAAGGAATGAGATAAAAATCGTGTAAAGGGCTTAATTGCTTTGAAAGAGTTTAGATACCGGGCCTGCCCCTGGAGAGAACTAATACCACAGTAACTTTTTATCACAGAGTTGTCTGCATGGCACGGCAAACATTTGTCTCCCAAACATTTGCTCTTCTCATCCTCCTGTGAACGATCTTCCATCCCTTCCAAGCCTCAAATGCATACCCCCTTGTCCTCAGCTCGGGACGGCATCTGAGCCTCAAGGGCCTGTCTTTGGGCCTCGTGTCTTTGGGGCTCCTGCATGTCTGAAATTGGTTTTTCTCCCGTTACTCTGTCTTATGTCAATTTAATTACTAGACCAGTCAGAGAAACCAGAAGGGAAAAGAGAAAAGGTTTCCTTCCCCACAGCATCCACCTGGAAGAAAGGGCACCTTTGTCTCAGGTACACAGAGGAGCTTCCTCAGCTACTGAAGAGCCTGGTTAGGAGCCTTGAGCACCCACTGGAGAGATTTTGTCTCAGGGAACAGCTGCGTCTCGCTGCCATTTAGCCATCAGATGCTGTGCGGGTGGGGCCTAGGGCCTGAGGGGTTTTGTGCATCTTCTGACCTTAGTCTCGCTAAGCAGGGATTCTTGAGAATGATGCTAGCAGCATCAGTGGGGTCAAGGGACAGCAGCCGACTGTATTTTCTGGAGGTGACCGTGGGAATATCTTCACCCCCCCCACCCCATTCTTCTAAAACGTGAACTTGCCACTTCTCAGCAGAAGATGGAGTCCACTTCTCTACTCCCTTGGGTCCCATGAGTGCTTTGACCAGTAGGGGGTGGTTGAGGTGACACAGGCATTTCCCTAGCCCCTCCACGTCCTGGTGGCCCCCACTCTCAGCCTTGCAGAGGCCGGCATCCACGGAGACCTTGAGACTCCCCCGTGACCACCAGGTTGTGAGAAACCCACGTGGGGAGGCAGGAAAGGAAGGTGCAGGCACCTTGTGAAGGAGCCGTCTCAGGGACCGGGTGAGCCCTCAAATGACCCCCCTGTCCTAGCTGCAGCCACACAAAAGCTCCCAAACTAGACGACATGCTCAGCTGTGTCCAGTCAGGCCACACAGAATCATGAGAGGGAGGACACTCCTATTGTAAACCACTGAGTTTCGGGGCACCTTGTTGTATAGCAGTGATACCCAAAATACCCTCCCCGGATCCTGCCACGTACGTCGAGAACAAAATCCCATGTTTTCAAACTGAACGTTCTTTCGCTTCTTGCAACTTCATTGCCAGGAACTAGGGCCGTTGAGGAGACGAAGAATGTAGGCTGTGATAGAAATGTCATCGTAATAGATTCCTGGTGTGCGGTGTTCACGTTTCTCACGAGCTGGTTTTTGCTTTGTATTTCCTCACTTCTCATTTTACCTTGTTCCCGTCTGTCCTGCTCTTTGACGGAAGATGCATGAGAACCTATGAACTTCGTGTATTCGTGTATTTATTTCAGTCATTTGGTCACGGAGGGGACAGTTACTGAGAGCCCAGGACTGCTGGCCATGGCGGGGGTCAAAGAAAAGGAAGCACTTTCCCTGCCCCTGTGAGACGCGCCACTAGTCAGGGAGACACGCAGAGGAACAGTGAGTGATACCACACAGGAATGCCTCAGGAAAGGTAGCTATGAAGTCCTTCAAAGGAGAGGAAACTGCCACCATCCCTCTCCTAAGGCCACACGCAAGAGAAATCTTGAGGGGATTTAACGGGGCTGAGTCCACGCCACCACACTCTGTGCCTGGGACGCTGCTCTCTGTGAGGCCGGGGCCTGCTCTGTGGCCTCTGAAGATGGTCAGTAGAGCAGCTGGCTGCCGTCTGCTTGTTTGCGCTGCTGCGCTGGTGACCGGCTTCCACTCTGACCATTTGAAACCATTCTCTTTCCCACTCCGCACAAACAGTTCCAGGTTCAAGCTCCAGGGGCACTGAATCATCTTCCTTCCTTGGTTTTCTTTGCCTTGTATCGCTCACTGTCTCCTCTGTGCCCGTTTGACTTTCTTCAGGGGGCTGGATGTTTCTTGAAGGTCGTCTTCTTCTCTTTCATTCCTGGTATGGGTGGTATGGGGCACCTCGAACTCAACACGCACTTCACAGTTGATTGATGAATACGGAACTGGGTTGACCAGATCCCCCAAATCAAATAAGTTGTTCAGGTACTGAGAGGAAGTCTTAGGAGTAGTAAGTCCTTTGTGGAACTCTTGGTACATGTCAGGCATGGGGCTCTAGACATTGACTTAGTCGGTTGTTACAACTCAGTAAGGTAGGTGACATCATTGTTAATTTGTAGCTGGGGAAACAGTCTTAGAGGGCCAGTTGCCCTGGTCAAGGTCATATGGTGAGTGAAGCCTGGGTTTCAAGTCCATGGGTCTTCAGCTCTGATGTTTTTGTCTCTACCCTGCTGCCCCCTTGCCTTGGTTTGCAGTTCATTCCACCCACCAAGGGGCGGCTGCCCATCAGATAGAGTGCAGTTTTTATGTGTCTGGTTTCCCAATTTCCCCCTACTTTCCAGTTCTAAAGCTAATATGCTTGGGTTTAAATTTAGCCATCTCTCGTTCCCAGCCCCTAACTTAGTTTGGATATCATATCCAAAAATTTGGATCCAATGTGTATATTTCTTATGGAAGCAAAAAAAGTGCAAACCTTCCAGCATCTGTTACTTATAATTGCTCTGCATTAAATTACAATTTTGGATTTAAATTTGAAAAAGTACATTTCAGTACCAAGACTTTGATGTGGAAATGAACAAGGGTAGGAAGTAATGGATACCCTCCATATTTTTCTTTAATAGAGGAGATGTATAAAAAAATTCCAAGTCAAGGGAAGGTGCCCTGGTGTTTGTCCTTAGTCTTTGGAAGACGTTGTAGAATGTCATACTCGTGCTGATGTTGAAGACCAGAACTGACGTCCTTAAATCTAGATTGGTTAGCCTTAAGATTTTACCCCAAGCACTTCCTGATTGCCATTCTCAGTCTACAGTGGCTGTAGCAAGTCCTTCTCCGTGGCATCGAGCCCAGGTCCTGGTTAGGAGAGCCACACAGAAGCTGATACCGCACGCGCTCAGAGTCCTTTGGTCAGCGCGTCTGTCCTTATGAATCCAACGAAGGTGGCATGGTTTGGTGGAGCTCACAGAAATCAATCAGAAAAAGACTAATTGGATAGAAAGATGAAGAAAAGATCTAAATAGGGTATAATCATTTGCTAGGGCTGTCATAACAAAACACCATGAACTTGGGAGCTGAAACAACAGAAATTTATTGCTCAAAGTTCAGGAGGTTGGGAAGTCCAAGATCACAGTGCCAGCAGGGTTGGTCTAACCCTTCTCTTGGCTTGTAGTGGCTCCCACCTCCCTTGTGCTCATATGACTTCTCCTTTGCTTGAGTGCAGGGAGAGGGAATGAGCCATCTTTCTAGTCTCTCTTATTAGGACACTAATCCTATTGGACTAAGGCTCCACCCTTCTGACCTCATTTAACCTTAATTACTTCCTTAGAGGCCTCAGCTCAAATTCAGCCACACTGGAAGGTTAGTGCTTCAACATATGAATTCTGGGGGGACACAGACATTCAGTCTATCACACAGGGCATTCACAAAAGCAGTAATACATGTGATCAGAATACAGGCATTATTGTACTTTCAACAACATTAATGGTAGCTAATGTTAATGTGGAGATTACTGGATCCTAAACGTTGTTGTAAGCATTTGGTGTTCCTTCACTCATGGTATTCTTAGAAGACTTCATTGGCTTGGTAGTTTCCATTGCTATCTTATCTGACAGAAGAGGAGCCTAATGCACAGAGAGGTTGGGCAACTTGTCCAGGGTCCCACAGCTAGAAAATGGCAGCAGTGGAACTCAAGCTCAAGATCTGGCTTCTGAACCTGTGCTTTTTTTTTTCTTTTTTTTTTTTTTTAAAGATCTTATTTATTTATTTGGCACAGAGAAAGAGAGAGAGAGCCGGAGAGCGCAAGCGGGGGAATGGCAGAGGGAGAGGGAGAAGCAGGCTCCTTGCTGGGCCGAGAGCCTGATGTGGGGCTTCATCCTAGGATCCTGGGGTCAGGACCTGAACCGAAGGCAGACACTTCACTGACTGAGCCACCCAGGCACCCCTGAGCCCATGTTCCTGACAACTCTCTAAGATGCTCAGACTTACTCATAGATACAAACCGGAACAATACACTAACTTTAACCACTGGGTTGATACAAATCGAAAAGCAATTGAAATAGCCAATGCTGGCAAGAGGGTGGGGAAAATGACATCTTTACATACCTGGGGTGGAAGTGGAAACTTTTGAAAGGCAAGTTGACGATAACTATCTAAATTAAGTTTGCGTGCATTTATCCTTTGAACCAGCAATTCAACTTCTGGAAACTTACTTTATAGAGATGCTTACAAAATTATGACAAGATAGTGCAAGAATATTCACTGCTCCTTTGGTGTGAATTAGTCAAAAACCTGGAGTCAATGTAAATGTCAACCAGTGGGGCAGGGTTTAAATAAACTGTGATAATTCGATAAAATGTGGATCTGGGAGCACTGATATGGGTATATCACAAACATATACCAATAATTCGTAGAACTTTGTTAGCATTGCCACAGTGAATTATTGCAGACTGGGTGGCATAAACAACAAAAATTAATTTTCTTATGGTTGTGGAGCCTTGAGGTCCTGGAGATCTCTCTCCTTGGCTTGTGGATGGTGCCCCTTTCACTGCCTCTTCACGTGGTTTTCCTGTGTGTGCAGCCCTCATGTCCCTTCATACGTCTTAATTTTCTCTTCTTATAAAGACATCAGTCATGTTGGATTACGGTCCACACTAAGGGCCCCTTTTACCTTAATTACCTCTTTAAAGATCCTATTTCTGGGTTCTTGGGTGGCTCAGTCAGTTAAGCATCTGCCTTCGGCTCGGGTCATGATCCCAGGATCCTGGGATCCAGTCCCACATGGGGCTCCCTGAACAGGGAGTCTGCTTCTCTCTCTGCCAGCTGCTCCCCCTGTTCGTTCTCTGTTTCCCTCTCTCTCTGACAAATAAAGTCTATAAAAGGATAAAAAAAAATCAAAGATCTCCAAAAAATAAAGATTCCCCTATCTTAGTCACATTAATGGGAGTTGGGACTCCAACAAGAATTTTAGGGGACACAATTCATCCATAAGATAAGTGAAAAAGAAAGACGGATAATCTTGTAATTAGTATAATCTTTTATGTGTAATTTAGACAGATACATAAAGGCTGTATACACATTGACTTTTTTTTTTTTTTTTTTTTTTTTGTAAAGCTCTCCAAGGAACTTGGAAGCAGTCTTACTTGGGGGGCAAAACACTACATGACCCTGGAGAGTGGTTGAGGATAAATGCCTGTTTTACTTTTCTTTCTGTATCTAATATTCTCATCATGTGGAAGCATTGCTTTATTTACTGTTCCAGTGTTTCCTACGCGGAGAGACGGGTGATGCATCATTTTCATTTTTGTCAAAAAACTTCATAAATCTTATTAAAATAAAAAGTATATATTCTTAAAAAGGAAAAACAAGAAAACCAAGGGGAAATGGGCAGAATGTAGGTGGAGAGATTACTGGTTTATCCTTCCTTCCATTGTTTTTAATGTGTTGTGATATATTGATGGACTTTGTTGTTGTGTTTTAAAGATTTTGTTTATTTATTCATGAGTGATACAGAGAGAGAGGTAGAGGGAGAAGCAGGCTCCCTGCTGAGGGACTCGATCCCAAGACCCTGGGATCATGAACCCAGCTGAAGGCAGATGCTTAACTGACTGAGCCACCCAGGTTCCCTACTGATGGGCTCTGAAAGGAACTTCTATAAGGTTTCCTAACCCATGGTCCTCTCCTATTTTTCATATTATTTCAATTTATGAAGATTTCTTGAAGGTTAAACTGTATTAGCAAAGTGTTGTGCCTTCTTTTCCCTGGAAACTGTCCAACAAGAAAAAAAGACATTACTATCAACTTTTGACCATCTCCATTCTATTGATCTGCTTTAAGGATTAAGCATAGCAAATTATTAATCACTGCCCACCTTCTGTTACCAGTAGGCTCCTGGGTCTCCTTCTCAGATCAGCAGTGTGTTCATTAAATGTCAAAGAATTTTACCGTTTGTTCAAAGGAAATGTGATTGGGAGGGAAGTGGGCCACAAAACAGAAACTACACGACCTGTCTCCAAAGCGAAATCTCCATAATGTTTCATCGCTTGCTGCTGGGTATTGACAGCTACTGCTTCCCTCTAATAGCTCAGAGCCTTTGAATGGGAATATTTTAACAGATTTGAACCATGGGGAAAGAGAAGAGGAAATGACTTTTATCAAGGGCCCACCCCGTACCAAATACTTTACATATATTTTCTCATTTGACCTTCACAGCTATGAAATGAGTATAATTACTTCCCATTTGCAGATGAGGAAACAGAATCAGAAGGTTAAGGAAGAATTTCAGAATCTAGCAACTGGGGTTTGGGTGGAACCAAAATCCGTTACCCGGGTCTTTGCATTTGGAAGCCTGTGTTCAGCCCTGCCTCCGTCCATACAAGGGTTCTGGGGGGCTCTGTGGCTCCGGGCTTCAGGGGTTGGTGACACAGAACAGAACAGCAGGTCCGAGGCCTGGGTTTCTCTGAAACAGGACCATGCAAGAATCCTCACTTCAGGGAGCGTCACCAAAGGAGGCCCCAGTTTGAAGGCAGAACAATGCTGCTGGAGGCGTTTCCACTAATTCCTTCTTTTTACACGAGGGGGAAAACGAAGCCCAGAAAGGTTAAGTGAATTTTACTCTGATTTCTTGTATTCCCAATTTCTTCTTTCTTTTTGCTTTTTGTAGATTTAAAGAACAAAGTAGCAGGTTCTGCGGTGGTGGGAGCTGGTTTGCTGGGGGATTCTCTGTGGGCTGTGTGGCCTCATTCCTTTCTATCAGTCGGAGTTGATCTCATCCGGGGTTTTCCTATCAAGATTTCATTAAGAAATGAAAGTTTGGAAATCCTCACTTATTTTATTATATGTAAATATAAATATATATATGTTCATGGTAGAAATATAGAATATATACGTAAACATAATATATTTATATATTGAATATATATAAATATATATTTATATATATGAATATAAGTGAATATATATTTATATATATGAATATAATATAAATATAATATAATATAAATATAAATATATATATTTATATATATGAATATAAATATATATTTATATTCATATATATGGAAATATAGAATATTTATATATTCATGGTAGAAAATTAAACATATACAAAAATGTGAAACAAAATGAAATTCCACATAATTTCTCACTCCAGAAATCAAAGTTTAGAATATAACCTTTCAAATGCTTTGCTGTGATATAAATGAATTCACCCCATGCGAAACTATACAAAAGTCTGAAACGAAGAAAACAACAACAAAAACAACCCAGATGTCAACAATACTGATCTTTTCTTTATTTAAAATTTTGATATTTTGTTCATCATGGATTTTTTTTTTTTACATTACTTTGATTTTTCAGACACTACATTGAAATATTATGTTACTGAATTTTTTGGTGCCCCTTAAATTGAATACTGAGGGGAATTCTGTTCTCCTGTGTCATTGTGTCATGCTTGTCCTGGCCTGGGAATACATACATGACCATTAAAAAGGGTTTTATTTTCAGCTTATTTTACAACATTGAAAAAATCATACTGTAATAAGAGTTTACACTTCTATGGCAATTACTATTTATTTCTATAGAATCACTGTTCTTTGTACTGTGTATGCGTTAACTCCATTTTTCCAGCAGCCCAATGAGGTAGGTACCGTTTTATATCATTTCCACTTTGCAGATGGACAAACTGAGACTTCGGGAGTGAAAGTGCCCAAGGCCTCATGGCTCGTGAGGGGCGGAGTGGGGATTTGAACTTACACAGTGGGACTGCTACGGTGTGTGCTCTAACCTACAACGAATTCTCTGTCTCTCCTTGAGCACGGTGTCCGTTTGCCGACATATTTTCCTTACTCTGTCATGGGCATTTTTCAGTTTTAATATGGAGAACTCCACCCACCTTTGGATGCTGGATGTGAATGAAAATGGCAAGGAAAAAACCCCAACAGCTCTCAAGAGCACCTTGACAATGCCCCCTCCTTCAGCCAGCGGCATTCCCTCCACCCCTGCCCTGTGCCCATCAGGATCAATCCTCTCAAGCGGACTTCTGACCATTGCAACTATAGCTTCTTCTCTTTTGTGCCAACGCTTTTATTTTGAACAGAATTGACTTGAGCCAGCAATCTGGCTGCTGTGTATGCAGAGCAAAGCCACCTCTTCACAAGCTTAGGGGAAACATTTGGAGCACAGATTGCAAAGCACCTGAATTTGAAATGTTTATTTCTTGGCTGGCTTTTATTTTCTTCCAACTATCAAAGAACTCTGGCTGAAGTTGACGCATTAATCACTTGTCTAATTTCATTTCTTAAAACCTAGTTATTTTTAAATGATAAGTAACATGATTTACTGCCCTTTTTGATTTAGAAACCTGTTCGAAATGCAGCGTGGTGTCTGCCTCTTTGTTAGCATAGTCTTGGGATGCTTTTTCTTTTGCTTTTTGGGATAATTAAATGCTTATGGTTCTTTCATCTAAAATGCATGTTCATTATTGATATAGTTCATGCACTCTGGACCATTTAATTTAGGTATTGGCTATTTCTAGTAAAATGCAATATGGTTGGCATCCCTAGATAAGTGAGCTAAGAGAAATACCCTGACCCATTGTGCTTATTTTGCAATATGGTACCTTTCCATTTGTGGGTAGTTAGCAAATCCTGCTAACGAGGTCACTAATTCAATCCCTAGATGGCTCAGTTCCATGGTCAAAGTCTGTGCTCTGATTTTGAGATGTGGAATGCTGGTCACAAAGTGTGCGTGCGTGTGTGTGTGTGTGTGTGTGTGTGTGTGGATGCGCACGCGCGTGGCCCTTTAAATCTTACACCATTTCCTGTGGTCTGAATAGATAATAGGCCAGGCAGGGTCAGGTCCCTTTCGGTGCCAGGGGGTAAAACACAATCTGTGTATATCACCATGTGAGGGGGGTGGGGTTGGAGGTGGTGTTATTGACTGAATTATGTACCCCAAAATTCGTATGTCGAAGTTCTAGCCCTTAGTATCTCACAATGTGACTATTTGGAAATAGGGTCTTTAAAGCAGTCATTGAATTAAAATGAGGAGACCGTGACTGGTGTCCTTCCAGGATGAGATCAGAGCACAGACACAGAGAGAAGACTGTGAAGGCACAAGGAGAGAACGACCACCAAGCTGGGTGAAGAAACTCACCTGCCAACATCTTGATCTCAGACTTCCAGCCCTCAGAATGGCGAGGAAATAAATTTCTGTTGTTTAAGCCAGCCAGTCTGTGGTGCTTTGTTACAGCAGCCATAAGAACCTCATTCAGGTGGAAAGTGGATAAAACAGAGTGGACTTTTGAAATAAATGACATACATTTTTGGTAAGCGGGTCAAGTTCAAGAGCTCATTAATTTTACGGTCCCTGGTAATTTATGTACCTGGAAATAGATTTCCTATTCTTGAATTGTTGTGATTCTCCACATTATAATGAAGTAGCTTTTGTAGCCAAAATGGACTGAGTGTACTAAGTGGTTGGAAATTCCAATGAATCACCTCTGAAGAACGGGCCATGGAGGCCCAAGGAGCAGAGCTAAGCCTTCTAAGGCTGCTGCTGAAAGACAGGGCACCCCTCCCATTTGAATGGAGGGCAAGAAGAAAACCACTGTTCTCACTCATGGGACATTGTACTGTGAGCTTTACATACACAGGTGTCCTTTCATTTTTGCCACAACTTTACAGTGTATTAGCTCTGTTTTTTTTTTTTTTAAGATTTTATTTATTTATTTGACAGAGAGAAAGAGATCACAAGTAGGCAGAGAAGCAGGCAGAGGAGAAAGGGGGAAGTAGGCTCCCTGCTCAGCAGAGAGCCTGATGTGGGGCTCAATCCCAGGACCCTGGGACCATGACCTGAGCCGAAGGCAGCGGCTTAACCCACTGGGCCACCCAGGTGCCCCATTAGCTCTGTTTTATAGATAAGAAAACAAGGTACCTGTGTGGCTCATTTGTTTAAGTGTCAGACACTTGGTTTTGGCTCAGATCGTGATCTCAGGGTTGTGAGAATGAGCGCCATGTTGGGCTGTGCTCTCAGTGGGGAGTCTGCTGGAGATTCTCTCTCTCCCCTTCTTCCTTTACCCCTCCCCCTGTTCTTTCTCTAAAATAAATCAATAAATCTTTAAAAAAAAAGTAAACAAGACATGGTAATTATAAGAATTTGTGATTCAAATAGGTCTGCCTGTATCCAAACTCCATATTGTTTTTATGACACCATGATGCCTCTAATTTCTTTTTTTGAAACATTACTGCTTTAGTCCCTACAATGGCTAGCTTTTTATGCCAACTGGCTTGGTTTTATCATCTACTTGTTTAGTCAACAAGAAATTATTTGCTTGGTTGTTTAGCCTGTCCAGAAGTTGCTGTGAAAGGGCTTTTTAGATATGATTAACATTTATAATCAATAGAATTTGAGTAAAACAAAGACTTCCCTCCGATTGGATGGGCCTCATTCAATCAGTTGAAAGCCTTAGAGCAAAGATGGAGGTTTTCCTAAGAAGGATACATCCTGTCTTATGACGGCCAGATCAACTTTCACCTGAATTTCCGACTTGCTGGCCTGCCCTACAGATTTTGGACTTGCCAGCCCTCACAACTGTGTCACCCAATTCTTTAAATCTCATTCTTTCTACACAAGTTCTATTGGTTTTGTTTCTCAGGAGAACCCCAGCTAGTAGAGTCTTTAATTAAACTCAAGTCTTCAGCTTGGAAGGTGGGAAGTCTTCCAGGGTGTCAGAGCAAGTTCTTTGCTGCTACCAAACAACTTCCAAATCTCAGTGGGTTGACACAATAAAAATTTTATTTCCTTCATATTATGATCCAATAGAGTATTGGCAGGTTGGTCTTCTCCGTGGTGATGAGGGAGCTGGGCTTCTACCCACTGGTTCTGCCAACTTTCTGATGTTTCTGATGTCCATTCCCAATCCTCTGCATCTGGCTGGGAGAGGAGGGGAGTGAGTGTGTTGGGGTCAGGCGTGCATGTGGGTCACACTTTCATCTATATTCCACGACTCAGAGCTCCAGCGCTTGGCTTTCCTCACCGTAAGGACACTGAGTGTGGAATCTTCCTGGAAGAGTCCAGAAAGGAGAGGAGAAACACAAATATTGGAGAGCACCAGCTTTTTCTGACATACCCTTAAAACTGTCTATGTAACTTATCATGTCAACGTGATAAGGGGGAGTGGTGAGTAAAAAAATGGCAGAATAAGTGGTGGTTATTTTTGAATGGGAACACAGAAGGTTTCTCTATGTCTATTTTTAAAGTTAATCCGTGGATCCTAAAGTATGGATACACAATTCTAATAAAAATAATTCTAGGGCACCTGGGTGACTCAGTTGGTTAAGCAACGGCCTTCGAATCATGATCCTGGAGTCCCAGGACCGAGTCCCGCATCGAGCTCCCTGCTCAGCAAGGAGTCTGCTTCTCCCTCTTACCTTCTCCCCTCTCGTGCTCTCTCTCTGACTCTCTGTCAAATAAATAAATAAAATCTTTAAAAAAAAATAACTGTAGAATTCTTGTCCTGGAAATTACCAAAATTTCCCCAAAAACTCATTTGGAAAAATAATGGAGCATACATCCAGAGACAGCTTTGAGCAGGAAGAACAGTTAAGGTGGGGAATCTGTTTCCACCAGGTATGAGATAAGGATATAAAGTCATACCTCGCCACTGAGATGCCATATAACACCAACTGGTAACGGCCAGTGCTGGTGACCTTCTAGAAACATGAATAAGCTCAGATGTCATTGGCGGTACCATCATTTGGTACAACTCTTTCTGAAAGCAGTGTGAGATCTCTCTTTACATATGTGTATCAGGAGTCATAGAAATGTTCCTATTCCTTGGCCCAGAATTATTGACCCTAGGACTATTTCAAGGAAAGAATTCAGCTTGAAAGAAAAGCTATTTGTAAGGATATATTCATTGCATTATTCATCTTAATAGGAAAAAATTGGTGCTAAGTTTGCAAATACCTAGTAATTATCTTTAATGAGAGTCCTCTTCTTTTTATAAATACCAGTGTCTCACCAGCCACTGGTAGGGTAAGAACTAAAAAATAGAATTTTGCTTTAAATTGGTGAGGAAAAGCCGAGGCAGGGCATGGCTATAATTGACTATCTGCTTACCCCTGTGGGATCAGATCATCTTTGTAGATGTAACCATGTTTCTTTCTCTCTTCCTAGTCTTGAAGCCCACTGTGGTCATAATTAGGGCAATTTTCCTAACTCTGAAAAGCCTCCATCCTGCTTGCCTTTGGAGATGCTCTGGGGGGAACAGAAAAAAAGACAGATTAAAGTAAAACCCGGCCTCACTAATGTTTGCCGTTGGCAAACATAGGTTCCCCCGGAAGGAAGCCGGGCGAAGATTTGATAAATTTACGCTGTGATTTGTATATGTGCACAAGACTTTGATGGGGAAAGAATAGTCTGGCTGTGTCTTGTAAGCCACAGACATCGTTGTTGGTGCACCCCTTGTCTTAAGACGCGTGAGGTGCAATGCTTGGGCCCTTTTGGTTGGGGGGAGTAAGACTCTGGGCCCCATTCTGGCCTCCTCATTTCTTGATTGAGCAGAAGCTATTAGCATGCGGTTGGCAGTGGGGGAGGATTCGGAGCGCATCTGGACACCTCCTGGCCTGTGGAATGTCGGTGGCAGTAACTTCACTGGGTGGCACTTGCGGAGGGAAACGGGGCAGGAGATAGGGAGGGACAGCCCCCCTGTGGTCTTTGTCTTGCTGATGAATGCAAGCCTTCCCTAGAGACCTCCGTCTTGTCTTCGGGCCTCTCCTGATCTACCGCAAGAACACAAACCTCTCACGGCTCCTGAGGTCCCCTGACGGATCGACCCAGTAGCCTGGCTATCTTATTTATTTACTTATTTACTTATTTATTTATTATTTTAAGGTCTCTCTGTAGAAGACACAAGTGGGAATAGATTTACCAAGAGAAATAGCAATAGAGACAGAAATCAAAACAGCAAACAATAATTACAGGATTGCTGAAGACACAGTCACAACTCTTTCCCAATGCCTCCCACTGTCCTGGCCGGACTCCCTGGAGCCTGGGCCCTGAGGCCTGTGCTCATGGCTACTGCGGTCCCTGTAACTAAGTGCCAGGCCTGCTCCCTGGTGGTTCCAAGGGCCCTGCCTTAAGTCCTGGGCTTGTACCCCCACAGCCGCGGTGGGAGCTTTAAATAAACACAGCTTAGGGGAAGACGGAGGGGAATAAGAAGTCTGTGTTCTCATACAGCGCACAACAAGGCTCCTTGTGGCTCTAGCACAGGGAGCTCCCCTTCCAGATGTCCCAAACATTTTCTCTTCCAAGAAAGCACTTTACAGATGATACCTCCAACAACAGGAACCGTTTTGAGTCACCGACCACATAGCAGGCTAGAGGTTTGGGAAAGTCTCTCAGGGCTGGGTCAAGGCAGGCAGCAACTTGGAGGCTGGAACTCGGTGTTCCTGTGGTCTCCAGGTGTGATCCAGACGTCGGCTTCCCTCCTCTTCGGAGAGTGCTAGTGTGGCCAGTGGGTCCTGGCTGCTCAGCCAACCAGGGACTGGTGTGCATCTCTTAGCTTTGCAGGTTAGCTGGGCATTCCTTGTTCTCTCACCTTTCTGCCATTCTGGGTATCTCTCTCTTTCTCCTTCCGTCTTATTTTCATCAGTTGAGGATTTACTATGCATGGAATATTGTGCTGGACATTTAGGAGGCTACAAAGAAGTGAAAGGCATGCTTTCACTCTCCAAGCGGGGCCGAGGGCCTGCTTTTGGAGACTGTAACCTGAGCTGGGAGTAGAGTACTTGGTTCCAGAACTTCTTTGTCCTAGATCAGTGGTATGACCTTGGGCGAGTCACTGACCTTTTTTTTTTTTTTTTTTTTTTTTTTTTTTTTTTTTTTTTTTTTTTTTTAGTTTAGTTTCCTCATTTGTAAAATAAGAGGTCATACACCATGACCCCATCCTTTCTTAAACTTTGTTGAGTTTTTATGGTGAGTGTGAAATAAGTCATTTGTTTACTTGGCAGAGGAAAGTGGCATTGCTCAGTTCTTAGAGAAGGCTTCATGGAAGAGATGGGGCCAGAGTCCCAAAGGATGCATAGGGAATACTAGCAAGGGAAAAACAACCTACAAATCCAGGAGACTAGAGCCATTTGGAGAGGAAGAAGCGATGAGGAGGTTCCGAGCTGGGATGGAGGTGGGTGGAATTGAAAAGATGGGGCAGGGCGCCTGGGTGGCTCAGTGGGTTAAAGCCTCTGCCTTCGGCTCAGGTCATGGTCCCAGGGTCCTGGGATCGAGTCCCACATTGGGCTCTCTGCTCAGCAAGGAGCCCGCTTCCCTCTCTCTCTCTCTCTCTCTCTCTGCCTGCCTCTCCATCTACTTGTGATCTCTCTCTCTATCAAATAAATAAATAAAATCTTAAAAAAAAAAAGAAAAAGAAAAGATGGGGCAGATGAGACAGATGAAAAATGAAAAATCTTGGATATAGGGAAATGAGAGAGAAAAACCACCAGGTGGTTTCTTGATTTTAAACATAAACAGCTTCCATGACAGTGGTATCATTGATGGAACCAGAAGACAATAGAGGGAGTTCATCAAATGGTAGAGATGCTGAGTTAGGTTTTAAATCTGTTGAATTTGAGGTGGGACTGGGACATCCATTGGAAATGCCCAGGGTGCAGTCAAAAGTGTGTAACCAACCCTTAGGAAAAGGTCATGAGTGACCTTTTGCTTGGTTAGGGGGAGTTGCCTGGTGAGAAGTTCGTGCTCAGGTGATGAGCCTGAACGTGAGCTTTGACAAAATGGGAGAAAAGGAATGGCAGAGGGTGAAGGTATGAGATGTGGAGACTCCCCACCATTCAGAGAGAAGCCAGCCAAGGAGACAGAGGAACAATCAGAGCCAGAAGGGGAGCTAGGCCAGGGAGGAGGGAGCCGGTTTCCGGGCAGGTGGGGAAGTCTGTAGTAGCTACCAAAACATGAAGGACACCTGAGAAAATGTTGCCGGGATGGCAAACAGATGGCCACTGTTGAGCTTTCCTGGTTTCATTATTGGTTCTTCTCTTTTACGGAAATATTGGATGGGACACTTAGGGAAGCTTGATGGAATTAGTTTCTTGAAAGGTCTTTTGGCTTGCTCATTT